>NC_090928.1:0-2500000 GCF_040938575.1 Ambystoma mexicanum
AAGCATTGAGATATCACATCTCATGCTATAGGAAGGGTCTCAGGATTGGAATGGGAAGGAGTTGGATATCACATCTCATGTTATAGGAAAGATCTCAGGTTTGGTATTAGAAGCATTGAGACATCGCATCTCATGTTATAGGAAGGGTCTCAGGAATGGAATGGGAAGAAGTTGGATATCACATCTCATGCTATAGGAAGGGTCTCAGGTTTGTTATTAGAATCATTGAGATATCATATTGCATGCTGTAGGAAGGGTCTAAGGATTGGAATGGGAAGGACTTGGATATCACATCTCACTATAGGTAGGCTCTCATGTTTGGAATGGGGAGGAATTGGATATCACATCTCATGTTCATAGGAAGGATCTCAGGTTTGGTATTAGAAGCATTGAGATATCACATCTCATGCTATAGGAGTGGTCTCAGGATTGGAATGGGAAGGAGTTGGATATTACATTCTTGCTATAGGAAGGGTCTCATGTTTGGAATGGGAAGGAGTTGGATATCACATATGCTATAGTAAGGGTCTCAGGTTTGGACCGGGAAGGAGTTGGATATCACATCTCATGTTATAGGAAGGGTCTCAGGTTTGGTATAAGCATTGAGATATCACATCTCTGCTATCAGAAGTGTCTCAGGATTGGAATGGGAAGGAGTTGGATATCCCATCTCATGTTATAGGATGGGTCTCAGGTTTGTTATTAGAATCATTGAGATATCATATTGCATGCTGTAGGAAGGGTCTAAGGATTGGAATGGGAAGGACTTGGATATCACATCTCACTATAGGTAGGCTCTCATGTTTGGAAAGGGAAGGAGTTGGATATCACATTTCATGTTAGAGGAAGGATCTCAGGTTTGGTATTAGAGGCCTTGAGATATCACATCTCATGCTATAGGAAGGGTCTCAGGATTGGAATGGGAAGGAGTTGGATATCACATCTCACGCTATAGGAAGGGTCTCAGGTTTGGTATAAGCATTGAGATATCACATCTCATGCTATAGGAAGGGTCTTAGGATTGGAATGGGAAGGAGTTGGATATCACATCTCATGTTATAGGAAAGATCTCAGGTTTGGTATTAGAAGCATTGAGACATCGCATCTCATGTTATAGGAAGGGTCTCAGGAATGGAATGGGAAGAAGTTGGATATCACATCTCATGCTATAGGAAGGGTCTCAGGTTTGGAAGGGGAAGGAGTTGGATATCCAATCTCATGTTATAGGACTGGTCTCGGGTTTGGTATTAGAAGCATTCAGATATCACATCGCATGCTGTAGGAAGGTTCTCAGGTTTGGAATGGGGAGGAATTGGATATCACATCTCATGTCATAGGAAGGATCTCAGGTTTGGTATTAGAAGCATTGAGATATCACATCTCATGCTATAGGAATGGTCTCAGGATTGGAATGGGAAGGAGTTGGATATTACATTCTTGCTATAGGAAGGGTCTCATGTTTGGAATGGGAAGGAGTTGGATATCACATCTCATGTTATAGGAAGGGTCTCAGGTTTGGTATAAGCATTGAGATATCACATCTCTGCTATCGGAAGTGTCTCAGGATTGGAATGGGAAGGAGTTTGATATCCCATCTCATGTTATAGGATGGGTCTCAGGTTTGTTATTAGAATCATTGAGATATCCTATTGCATGCTGTAGGAAGGGTCTAAGGATTGGAATGGGAAGGACTTGGATATCACATCTCATGCTATAGGTAGGCTCTCATGTTTGGAAAGGGAAGGAGTTGGATATCACATTTCATGTTAGAGGAAGGATCTCAGGTTTGGTATTAGAGGCATTGAGATATCACATCTCATGCTATAGGAAGGGTCTCAGGATTGGAATGGGAAGGAGTTGGATATCACATCTCATGCTATAGGAAGGGTCTCATGTTTGGTATAAACATCGAGATATCACATCTCATGCTATAGGAAGGGTCCCGGGATTGGAATGGGAAGGAGTTGGATATCACATCTCATGTTATAGGAAGGATCTCAGGTTTGGTATTAGAAGCATTGAGACATCACATCTCATGCTATAGGAAGTGTCTCAGGATTGGAATGGGAAGGACTTGGGTATCACATCTCATGCTATAGGGAGGGTCTCAAGTTTGATATTAGAAGCATTGAGATATCACATCTCATGCTATAGGAAGGGTCTCAGGATTGGAATGGGAAGGAGTTGGATATCACATCTCAAGCTTTAGGAAGGGTCTCAGGTTTGGTATAAGCATTGAGATAGCACATCTCATGCTATAGGAAGGGTCTCAGGATTGGAATGGGAAGGAGTTGGATATTACATCTCATGTTATAGGAAAGATCTCAGGTTTGGTATTAGAAGCATTGAGACATCACATCTCATGTTATAGGAAGGGTCTCAGGATTGGAATGGGAAGAAGTTGGATATCACATCTCATGCTATAGGAAGGGTCTCAGGTTTGGAAGGGGAAGGAGTTGGATATCCAATCTCATGTTATAGGACTGGTCTCAGGTTTGGTATTAGAAGCATTGAGATATCACATCGCATGCTGTAGGAAGGTTCTCAGGTTTGGTATTAGAAGCATTGAGACATCACATCTCATGCTATAGGAAGGGTCTCAGGATTGGAATGGGAAGGAGTTGGATATCACATCTCATGTTATACGAAGGATCTCAGGTTTGGTATTAGAAGCATTGAGACATCACATCTCATGCTATAGGAAGGGTCTCAGGATTGGAATGGGAAGGAGTTGGATATCACATCTCATGCTATAGGAAGGGTCTCAGATTTGGTATAAGCATTGAGATATCACATCTCATGCTAAAGGAAGGGTCTCAGGATTGGATTGGGAAGGAGTTGTATATGACATCTCAGGCCATAGGAAGGGTCTCAGGATTGGTATAAGCATTGAGATATCACATCTCTGCTATCGGAAGGGTCTCAGGATTGGAATGGGAAGGAGTTGGATATCCCATCTCATGATAAAGGAAGGGTCTAAGGTTTGGAAGGGGAAAGATTTGGATATCACATCTCATGTTATAGGCGGGTCTCAATTTTGATATAAGAAGCATTGAGATAACAAATCTCATGATATCGGAAGGGTCTCAGGATCGGAATGGGAAGGAGTTGGATATCACATCTCATGATAAAGGAAGGGTCTAAGGTTTGGAAGGGGAAAGATTTGGATATCATATCTCATGTTATAGGACGGGTCTCAGGTTTGGTATTAGAAGCATTGAGATATCAAGTCTCATCGTATAGGAAGGGTCTCAGAATTGGAATGGGAAGGATTTCGGATATCACATCTCAAGCTATAGGAAGAGTCTCAGGATTGGAATGGGAAGGAGTTTGATATCACATCTCATGCCATAGTATGGTTCTCAGGTTTGGTAGAAGCATTGGGATATCACATCTCATGCTATTGGAAGGGTATCAGTATTGGATTTGGAAGGAGTTGGATATCCCATCTCATGCTATAGGAAGGGTCTCAGGTTGGAATGGGAAGGAGTTGGATATCACATTTCATGTTATAGGAAGGGTCTCAGGATTGGAATGGGAAGGAGTTGGATATCACATCTCAAGCTTTAGGAAGGGTCTCAGGTTTGGTATAAGCATTGAGATAGCACATCTCATGCTATAGGAAGGGTCTCAGGATTGGAATGGGAAGGAGTTGGATATCACATCTCATGTTATAGGAAAGATCTCAGGTTTGGTATTAGAAGCATTGAGACATCACATCTCATGTTATAGGAAGGGTCTCAGGATTGGAATGGGAAGAAGTTGGATATCACATCTCATGCTATAGGAAGGGTCTCAGGTTTGGAAGGGGAAGGAGTTGGATATCCAATCTCATGTTATAGGACTGGTCTCAGGTTTGGTATTAGAAGCATTGAGATATCACATCGCATGCTGTAGGAAGGTTCTCAGGTTTGGAATGGGGAGGAATTGGATATCACATCTCATGTCATAGGAAGGATCTCAGGTTTGGTATTAGAAGCATTGAGATATCACATCTCATGCTATAGGAATGGTCTCAGGATTGGAATGGGAAGGAGTTGGATATTACATTCTTGCTATAGGAAGGGTCTCATGTTTGGAATGGGAAGGAGTTGGATATCACATATGCTATAGGAAGGGTCTCAGGTTTGAAACGGGAAGGAGTTGGATATCACATCTCATGTTATAGGAAGGGTCTCAGGTTTGAAACGGGAAGGAGTTGGATATCACATCTCATGTTATAGGACGGGTCTCAGGTTTGGTAGAAGAAGCATTGAGATATCACATCGCATGCTGTAGGAAGGTTCTCAGGTTTGGTATTAGAAGCATTGAGACATCACATCTCATGCTATAGGAAGGGTCTCAGGATTGGAATGGGAAGGAGTTGGATATCACATCTCATGTTATAGGAAGGATCTCAGGTTTGGTATTAGAAGCATTGAGACATCACATCTCATGCTATAGGAAGGAGTTGGATATCACATCTCATGCTATAGGAAGGGTCTCAGATTTGGTATATGCATCGAGATATCACATCTCATGCTATAGGAAGGGTCTCGGGATTGGAATGGGAAGGAGTTGGATATCACATCTCATGCCATAGGAAGGGTCTTAGGTTTGGTATAAGCATTGAGATATCACATCTCTGCTATTGGAAGGGTCTCAGGATTGGAATGGGAAGGAGTTGGATATCACATCTCATGTTATAGGAAGGATCTCAGGTTTGGTATTAGAAGCATTGAGACATCACATCTCATGCTATAGGAAGGGTCTCAGGATTGGAATGGGAAGGAGTTGGATATCACATCTCATGCTATAGGAAGGGTCTCAGGTTTGGTATAAGCATTGAGATATCACATCTCATGCTATAGGAAGTGTCTCAGGATTGGAATGGGAAGGACTTGGGTGTCACATCTCATGCTATAGGGAGGGTCTCAAGTTTGATATTAGAAGCATTGAGATATCACATCTCATGCTATAGGAAGGGTCTCAGGATTGGAATGGGAAGGAGTTGGATATCACATCTCAAGCTTTAGGAAGGGTCTCAGGTTTGGTATAAGCATTGAGATAGCACATCTCATGCTATAGGAAGGGTCTCAGGATTGGAATGGGAAGGAGTTGGATATTACATCTCATGTTATAGGAAAGATCTCAGGTTTGGTATTAGAAGCATTGAGACATCACATCTCATGTTATAGGAAGGGTCTCAGGATTGGAATGGGAAGAAGTTGGATATCACATCTCATGCTATAGGAAGGGTCTCAGGTTTGGAAGGGGAAGGAGTTGGATATCCAATCTCATGTTATAGGACTGGTCTCAGGTTTGGTATTAGAAGCATTGAGATATCACATCGCATGCTGTAGGAAGGTTCTCAGGTTTGGTATTAGAAGCATTGAGACATCACATCTCATGCTATAGGAAGGGTCTCAGGATTGGAATGGGAAGGAGTTGGATATCACATCTCATGTTATAGGAAGGATCTCAAGTTTGGTATTAGAAGCATTGAGATATCACATCTCATGCTATAGGAGTGGTCTCAGGATTGGAATGGGAAGGAGTTGGATATTACATTCTTGCTATAGGAAGGGTCTCATGTTTGGAATGGGAAGGAGTTGGATATCACATATGCTATAGTAAGGGTCTCAGGTTTGGACCGGGAAGGAGTTGGATATCACATCTCATGTTATAGGAAGGGTCTCAGGTTTGGTATAAGCATTGAGATATCACATCTCTGCTATCAGAAGTGTCTCAGGATTGGAATGGGAAGGAGTTGGATATCCCATCTCATGTTATAGGATGGGTCTCAGGTTTGTTATTAGAATCATTGAGATATCATATTGCATGCTGTAGGAAGGGTCTAAGGATTGGAATGGGAAGGACTTGGATATCACATCTCACTATAGGTAGGCTCTCATGTTTGGAAAGGGAAGGAGTTGGATATCACATTTCATGTTAGAGGAAGGATCTCAGGTTTGGTATTAGAGGCCTTGAGATATCACATCTCATGCTATAGGAAGGGTCTCAGGATTGGAATGGGAAGGAGTTGGATATCACATCTCAAGCTATAGGAAGGGTCTCAGGTTTGGTATAAGCATTGAGATATCACATCTCATGCTATAGGAAGGGTCTCAGGATTGGAATGGGAAGGAGTTGGATATCACATCTCATGTTATAGGAAAGATCTCAGGTTTGGTATTAGAAGCATTGAGACATCGCATCTCATGTTATAGGAAGGGTCTCAGGAATGGAATGGGAAGAAGTTGGATATCACATCTCATGCTATAGGAAGGGTCTCAGGTTTGTTATTAGAATCATTGAGATATCATATTGCATGCTGTAGGAAGGGTCTAAGGATTGGAATGGGAAGGACTTGGATATCACATCTCACTATAGGTAGGCTCTCATGTTTGGAATGGGGAGGAATTGGATATCACATCTCATGTTCATAGGAAGGATCTCAGGTTTGGTATTAGAAGCATTGAGATATCACATCTCATGCTATAGGAGTGGTCTCAGGATTGGAATGGGAAGGAGTTGGATATTACATTCTTGCTATAGGAAGGGTCTCATGTTTGGAATGGGAAGGAGTTGGATATCACATATGCTATAGTAAGGGTCTCAGGTTTGGACCGGGAAGGAGTTGGATATCACATCTCATGTTATAGGAAGGGTCTCAGGTTTGGTATAAGCATTGAGATATCACATCTCTGCTATCAGAAGTGTCTCAGGATTGGAATGGGAAGGAGTTGGATATCCCATCTCATGTTATAGGATGGGTCTCAGGTTTGTTATTAGAATCATTGAGATATCATATTGCATGCTGTAGGAAGGGTCTAAGGATTGGAATGGGAAGGACTTGGATATCACATCTCACTATAGGTAGGCTCTCATGTTTGGAAAGGGAAGGAGTTGGATATCACATTTCATGTTAGAGGAAGGATCTCAGGTTTGGTATTAGAGGCCTTGAGATATCACATCTCATGCTATAGGAAGGGTCTCAGGATTGGAATGGGAAGGAGTTGGATATCACATCTCAAGCTATAGGAAGGGTCTCAGGTTTGGTATAAGCATTGAGATATCACATCTCATGCTATAGGAAGGGTCTCAGGATTGGAATGGGAAGGAGTTGGATATCACATCTCATGTTATAGGAAAGATCTCAGGTTTGGTATTAGAAGCATTGAGACATCGCATCTCATGTTATAGGAAGGGTCTCAGGAATGGAATGGGAAGAAGTTGGATATCACATCTCATGCTATAGGAAGGGTCTCAGGTTTGTTATTAGAATCATTGAGATATCATATTGCATGCTGTAGGAAGGGTCTAAGGATTGGAATGGGAAGGACTTGGATATCACATCTCACTATAGGTAGGCTCTCATGTTTGGAAAGGGAAGGAGTTGGATATCACATTTCATGTTAGAGGAAGGATCTCAGGTTTGGTATTAGAGGCCTTGAGATATCACATCTCATGCTATAGGAAGGGTCTCAGGATTGGAATGGGAAGGAGTTGGATATCACATCTCAAGCTATAGGAAGGGTCTCAGGTTTGTTATAAGCATTGAGATATCACATCTCATGCTATAGGAAGGGTCTCAGGATTGGAATGGGAAGGAGTTGGATATCACATCTCATGTTATAGGAAAGATCTCAGGTTTGGTATTAGAAGCATTGAGACATCGCATCTCATGTTATAGGAAGGGTCTCAGGAATGGAATGGGAAGAAGTTGGATATCACATCTCATGCTATAGGAAGGGTCTCAGGTTTGGAAGGGGAAGGAGTTGGATATCCAATCTCATGTTATAGGACTGGTCTCGGGTTTGGTATTAGAAGCATTGAGATATCACATCGCATGCTGTAGGAAGGTTCTCAGGTTTGGAATGGGGAGGAATTGGATATCACATCTCATGTCATAGGAAGGATCTCAGGTTTGGTATTAGAAGCATTGAGATATCACATCTCATGCTATAGGAATGGTCTCAGGATTGGAATGGGAAGGAGTTGGATATTACATTCTTGCTATAGGAAGGGTCTCATGTTTGGAATGGGAAGGAGTTGGATATCACATATGCTATAGTAAGGGTCTCAGGTTGGGACCAGGAAGGAGTTGGATATCACATCTCATGTTATAGGAAGGGTCTCAGGTTTGGTATAAGCATTGAGATATCACATCTCTGCTATCGGAAGTGTCTCAGGATTGGAATGGGAAGGAGTTTGATATCCCATCTCATGTTATAGGATGGGTCTCAGGTTTGTTATTAGAATCATTGAGATATCATATTGCATGCTGTAGGAAGGGTCTAAGGATTGGAATGGGAAGGACTTGGATATCACATCTCATGCTATAGGTAGGCTCTCATGTTTGGAAAGGGAAGGAGTTGGATATCACATTTCATGTTAGAGGAAGGATCTTAGGTTTGGTATTAGAGGCATTGAGATATCACATCTCATGCTATAGGAAGGGTCTCAGGATTGGAATGGGAAGGAGTTGGATATCACATCTCATGCTATAGGAAGGGTCTCAGGTTTGGTATAAACATCGAGATATCACATCTCATGCTATAGGAAGGGTCCCGGGATTGGAATGGGAAGGAGTTGGATATCACATCTCATGTTATAGGAAGGATCTCAGGTTTGGTATTAGAAGCATTGAGACATCACATCTCATGCTATAGGAAGTGTCTCAGGATTGGAATGGGAAGGACTTGGGTATCACATCTCATGCTATAGGGAGGGTCTCAAGTTTGATATTAGAAGCATTGAGATATCACATCTCATGCTATAGGAAGGGTCTCAGGATTGGAATGGGAAGGAGTTGGATATCACATCTCAAGCTTTAGGAAGGGTCTCAGTTTTGGTATAAGCATTGAGATAGCACATCTCATGCTATAGGAAGGGTCTCAGGATTGGAATGGGAAGGAGTTGGATATTATATCTCATGTTATAGGAAAGATCTCAGGTTTGGTATTAGAAGCATTGAGACATCACATCTCATGTTATAGGAAGGGTCTCAGGATTGGAATGGGAAGAAGTTGGATATCACATCTCATGCTATAGGAAGGGTCTCAGGTTTGGAAGGGGAAGGAGTTGGATATCCAATCTCATGTTATAGGACTGGTCTCAGGTTTGGTATTAGAAGCATTGAGATATCACATCGCATGCTGTAGGAAGGTTCTCAGGTTTGGTATTAGAAGCATTGAGACATCACATCTCATGCTATAGGAAGGGTCTCAGGATTGGAATGGGAAGGAGTTGGATATCACATCTCATGTTATAGGAAGGATCTCAGGTTTGGTATTAGAAGCATTGAGACATCACATCTCATGCTATAGGAAGGGTCTCAGGATTGGAATGGGAAGGAGTTGGATATCACATCTCATGCTATAGGAAGGGTCTCAGATTTGGTATAAGCATTGAGATATCACATCTCATGCTATAGGAAGAGTCTCAGGATTGGAATGGGAAGGAGTTTGATATCACATCTCATGCCATAGTATGGTTGTCAGGTTTGGTAGAAGCATTGGGATATCACATCTCATGCTATTGGAAGGGTATCAGTATTGGATTTGGAAGGAGTTGGATATCCCATCTCATGCTATAGGAAGGGTCTCAGGTTGGAATGGGAAGGAGTTGGATATCACATTTCATGTTATAGGAAGGGTCTCAGGATTGGAATGGGAAGGAGTTGGATATCACATCTCAAGCTTTAGGAAGGGTCTCAGGTTTGGTATAAGCATTGAGATAGCACATCTCATGCTATAGGAAGGGTCTCAGGATTGGAATGGGAAGGAGTCGGATATCACATCTCATGTTATAGGAAAGATCTCAGGTTTGGTATTAGAAGCATTGAGACATCACATCTCATGTTATAGGAAGGGTCTCAGGATTGGAATGGAAAGAAGTTGGATATCACATCTCATGCTATAGGAAGGGTCTCAGGTTTGGAAGGGGAAGGAGTTGGATATCCAATCTCATGTTATAGGACTGGTCTCAGGTTTGGTATTAGAAGCATTGAGATATCACATCGCATGCTGTAGGAAGGTTCTCAGGTTTGGAATTGGGAGGAATTGGATATCACATCTCATGTCATAGGAAGGATCTCAGGTTTGGTATTAGAAGCATTGAGATATCACATCTCATGCTATAGGAATGGTCTCAGGATTGGAATGGGAAGGAGTTGGATATTACATTCTTGCTATAGGAAGGGTCTCATGTTTGGAATGGGAAGGAGTTGGATATCACATATGCTATAGGAAGGGTCTCAGGTTTGAAACGGGAAGGAGTTGGATATCACATCTCATGTTATAGGAAGGGTCTCAGGTTTGAAACGGGAAGGAGTTGGATATCACATCTCATGTTATAGGACGGGTCTCAGGTTTGGTATTAGAAGCATTGAGATATCACATCGCATGCTGTAGGAAGGTTCTCAGGTTTGGTATTAGAAGCATTGAGACATCACATCTCATGTTATAGGAAGGGTCTCAGGATTGGAATGGGAAGAAGTTGGATATCACATCTCATGCTATAGGAAGGGTCTCAGGTTTGGAAGGGGAAGGAGTTGGATATCCAATCTCATGTTATAGGACTGGTCTCAGGTTTGGTATTAGAAGCATTGAGATATCACATTCCATGCTGTAGGAAGGTTCTCAGGTTTGGTATTAGAAGCATTGAGACATCACATCTCATGCTATAGGAAGGGTCTCAGGATTGGAATGGGAAGGAGTTGGATATCACATCTCATGTTATAGGAAGGATCTCAGGTTTGGTATTAGAAGCATTGAGACATCACATCTCATGCTATAGGAAGGGTCTCAGGATTGGAATGGGAAGGAGTTGGATATCACATCTCATGCTATAGGAATGGTCTCAGATTTGGTATAAGCATTGAGATATCACATCTCATGCTATAGGAAGGGTCTCAGGATTGGATTGGGAAGGAGTTGTATATGACATCTCAGGCCATAGGAAGGGTCTCAGGATTGGTATAAGCATTGAGATATCACATCTCTGCTATCGGAAGGGTCTCAGGATTGGAATGGGAAGGAGTTGGATATCCCATCTCATGATAAAGGAAGGGTCTAAGGTTTGGAAGGGGAAAGATTTGGATATCACATCTCATGTTATAGGCGGGTCTCAATTTTGATATAAGAAGCATTGAGATAACAAATCTCATGATATCGGAAGGGTCTCAGGATCGGAATGGGAAGGAGTTGGATATCACATCTCATGATAAAGGAAGGGTCTAAGGTTTGGAAGGGGAAAGATTTGGATATCACATCTCATGTTATAGGACGGGTCTCAGGTTTGGTATTAGAAGCATTGAGATATCAAGTCTCATCGTATAGGAAGGGTCTCAGAATTGGAATGGGAAGGATTTCGGATATCACATCTCAAGCTATAGGAAGAGTCTCAGGATTGGAATGGGAAGGAGTTTGATATCACATCTCATGCCATAGTATAGTTCTCAGGTTTGGTAGAAGCATTGGGATATCACATCTCATGCTATTGGAAGGGTATCAGTATTGGATTTGGAAGGAGTTGGATATCCCATCTCATGCTATAGGAAGGGTCTCAGGTTGGAATGGGAAGGAGTTGGATATCACATTTCATGTTATAGGAAGGGTCTCAGGATTGGAATGGGAAGGAGTTGGATATCACATCTCAAGCTTTAGGAAGGGTCTCAGGTTTGGTATAAGCATTGAGATAGCACATCTCATGCTATAGGAAGGGTCTCAGGATTGGAATGGGAAGGAGTCGGATATCACATCTCATGTTATAGGAAAGATCTCAGGTTTGGTATTAGAAGCATTGAGACATCACATCTCATGTTATAGGAAGGGTCTCAGGATTGGAATGGGAAGAAGTTGGATATCACATCTCATGCTATAGGAAGGGTCTCAGGTTTGGAAGGGGAAGGAGTTGGATATCCAATCTCATGTTATAGGACTGGCAGGTTTGGTATTAGAAGCATTGAGATATCACATCGCATGCTGTAGGAAGGTTCTCAGGTTTGGAATGGGGAGGAATTGGATATCACATCTCATGTCATAGGAAGGATCTCAGGTTTGGTATTAGAAGCATTGAGATATCACATCTCATGCTATAGGAATGGTCTCAGGATTGGAATGGGAAGGAGTTGGATATTACATTCTTGCTATAGGAAGGGTCTCATGTTTGGAATGGGAAGGAGTTGGATATCACATATGCTATAGGAATGGTCTCAGGTTTGAAACGGGAAGGAGTTGGATATCACATCTCATGTTATAGGAAGGGTCTCAGGTTTGAAACGGGAAGGAGTTGGATATCACATCTCATGTTATAGGACGGGTCTCAGGTTTGGTATTAGAAGCATTGAGATATCACATCGCATGCTGTAGGAAGGTTCTCAGGTTTGGTATTAGAAGCATTGAGACATCACATCTCATGCTATAGGAAGGGTCTCAGGATTGGAATGGGAAGGAGTTGGATATCACATCTCATGTTATAGGAAGGATCTCAGGTTTGGTATTAGAAGCATTGAGACATCACATATCATGCTATAGGAAGGGCCTCAGGATTGGAATGGGAAGGAGTTGGATATCACATCTCATGCTATAGGAAGGGTCTCAGATTTGGTATATGCATCGAGATATCACATCTCATGCTATAGGAAGGGTCTCGGGATTGGAATGGGAAGGAGTTGGATATCACATCTCATGCCATAGGAAGGGTCTTAGGTTTGGTATAAGCATTGAGATATCACATCTCTGCTATTGGAAGGGTCTCAGGATTGGAATGGGAAGGAGTTGGATATCACATCTCATGTTATAGGAAGGATCTCAGGTTTGGTATTAGAAGCATTGAGACATCACATCTCATGCTATAGGAAGGGTCTCAGGATTGGAATGGGAAGGAGTTGGATATCACATCTCATGCTATAGGAAGGGTCTCAGGTTTGGTATAAGCATTGAGATATCACATCTCATGCTATAGGAAGTGTCTCAGGATTGGAATGGGAAGGACTTGGGTGTCACATCTCATGCTATAGGGAGGGTCTCAAGTTTGATATTAGAAGCATTGAGATATCACATCTCATGCTATAGGAAGGGTCTCAGGATTGGAATGGGAAGGAGTTGGATATCACATCTCAAGCTTTAGGAAGGGTCTCAGGTTTGGTATAAGCATTGAGATAGCACATCTCATGCTATAGGAAGGGTCTCAGGATTGGAATGGGAAGGAGTTGGATATTACATCTCATGTTATAGGAAAGATCTCAGGTTTGGTATTAGAAGCATTGAGACATCACATCTCATGTTATAGGAAGGGTCTCAGGATTGGAATGGGAAGAAGTTGGATATCACATCTCATGCTATAGGAAGGGTCTCAGGTTTGGAAGGGGAAGGAGTTGGATATCCAATCTCATGTTATAGGACTGGTCTCAGGTTTGGTATTAGAAGCATTGAGATATCACATCGCATGCTGTAGGAAGGTTCATAGGTTTGGTATTAGAAGCATTGAGACATCACATCTCATGCTATAGGAAGGGTCTCAGGATTGGAATGGGAAGGAGTTGGATATCACATCTCATGTTATAGGAAGGATCTCAGGTTTGGTATTAGAAGCATTGAGATATCACATCTCATGCTATAGGAATGGTCTCAGGATTGGAATGGGAAGGAGTTGGATATTACATTCTTGCTATAGGAAGGGTCTCATGTTTGGAATGGGAAGGAGTTGGATATCACATATGCTATAGTAAGGGTTTCAGGTTTGGACCGGGAAGGAGTTGGATATCACATCTCATGTTATAGGAAGGGTCTCAGGTTTGGTATAAGCATTGAGATATCACATCTCTGCTATCGGAAGTGTCTCAGGATTGGAATGGGAAGGAGTTGGATATCCCATCTCATGTTATAGGATGGGTCTCAGGTTTGTTATTAGAATCATTGAGATATCATATTGCATGCTGTAGGAAGGGTCTAAGGATTGGAATGGGAAGGACTTGGATATCACATCTCATGCTATAGGTAGGCTCTCATGTTTGGAAAGGGAAGGAGTTGGATATCACATTTCATGTTAGAGGAAGGATCTCAGGTTTGGTATTAGAGGCATTGAGATATCACATCTCATGCTATAGGAAGGGTCTCAGGATTGGAATGGGAAGGAGTTGGATATCACATCTCAAGCTTTAGGAAGGGTCTCAGGTTTGGTATAAGCATTGAGATAGCACATCTCATGCTATAGGAAGGGTCTCAGGATTGGAATGGGAAGGAGTTGGATATCACATCTCATGTTATAGGAAAGATCTCAGGTTTGGTATTAGAAGCATTGAGACATCACATCTCATGTTATAGGAAGGGTCTCAGGATTGGAATGGGAAGAAGTTGGATATCACATCTCATGCTATAGGAAGGGTCTCAGGTTTGGAAGGGGAAGGAGTTGGATATCCAATCTCATGTTATAGGACTGGTCTCAGGTTTGGTATTAGAAGCATTGAGATATCACATCGCATGCTGTAGGAAGGTTCTCAGGTTTGGAATGGGGAGGAATTGGATATCACATCTCATGTCATAGGAAGGATCTCAGGTTTGGTATTAGAAGCATTGAGATATCACATCTCATGCTATAGGAATGGTCTCAGGATTGGAATGGGAAGGAGTTGGATATTACATTCTTGCTATAGGAAGGGTCTCATGTTTAGAATGGGAAGGAGTTGGATATCACATATGCTATAGGAAGGGTCTCAGGTTTGAAACGGGAAGGAGTTGGATATCACATCTCATGTTATAGGAAGGGTCTCAGGTTTGAAACGGGAAGGAGTTGGATATCACATCTCATGTTATAGGACGGGTCTCAGGTTTGGTATTAGAAGCATTGAGATATCACATCGCATGCTGTAGGAAGGTTCTCAGGTTTGGTATTAGAAGCATTGAGACATCACATCTCATGCTATAGGAAGGGTCTCAGGATTGGAATGGGAAGGAGTTGGATATCACATCTCATGTTATAGGAAGGATCTCAGGTTTGGTATTAGAAGCATTGAGACATCACATCTCATGCTATAGGAAGGGCCTCAGGATTGGAATGGGAAGGAGTTGGATATCACATCTCATGCTATAGGAAGGGTCTCAGGTTTGGAAGGGGAAGGAGTTGGATATCCAATCTCATGTTATAGGACTGGTCTCAGGTTTGGTATTAGAAGCATTGAGATATCACATCTCATGGTATAGGAAGGGTCTCAGGATTGGAATGGGAAGGAGTTGGATATCACATCTCATGTTATAGGAAGGATCTCAGGTTTGGTATTAGAGGCATTGAGATATCACATCTCATGCTATAGGAAGGGTCTCAGGATTGGAATGGGAAGGAGTTGGATATCACATCTCAAGCTTTAGGAAGGGTCTCAGGTTTGGTATAAGCATTGAGATAGCACATCTCATGCTATAGGAAGGGTCTCAGGATTGGAATGGGAAGGAGTTGGATATCACATCTCATGTTATAGGAAAGATCTCAGGTTTGGTATTAGAAGCATTGAGACATCACATCTCATGTTATAGGAAGGGTCTCAGGATTGGAATGGGAAGAAGTTGGATATCACATCTCATGCTATAGGAAGGGTCTCAGGTTTGGAAGGGGAAGGAGTTGGATATCCAATCTCATGTTATAGGACTGGTCTCAGGTTTGGTATTAGAAGCATTGAGATATCACATCGCATGCTGTAGGAAGGTTCTCAGGTTTGGAATGGGGAGGAATTGGATATCACATCTCATGTCATAGGAAGGATCTCAGGTTTGGTATTAGAAGCATTGAGATATCACATCTCATGCTATAGGAATGGTCTCAGGATTGGAATGGGAAGGAGTTGGATATTACATTCTTGCTATAGGAAGGGTCTCATGTTTAGAATGGGAAGGAGTTGGATATCACATATGCTATAGGAAGGGTCTCAGGTTTGAAACGGGAAGGAATTGGATATCACATCTCATGTTATAGGAAGGGTCTCAGGTTTGAAACGGGAAGGAGTTGGATATCACATCTCATGTTATAGGACGGGTCTCAGGTTTGGTATTAGAAGCATTGAGATATCACATCGCATGCTGTAGGAAGGTTCTCAGGTTTGGTATTAGAAGCATTGAGACATCACATCTCATGCTATAGGAAGGGTCTCAGGATTGGAATGGGAAGGAGTTGGATATCACATCTCATGTTATAGGAAGGATCTCAGGTTTGGTATTAGAAGCATTGAGACATCACATCTCATGCTATAGGAAGGGCCTCAGTATTGGAATGGGAAGGAGTTGGATATCACATCTCATGCTATAGGAAGGGTCTCAGATTTGGTATAAGCATCGAGATATCACATCTCATGCTATAGGAAGGGTCTCGGGATTGGAATGGGAAGGAGTTGGATATCACATCTCATGCCATAGGAAGGGTCTTAGGTTTGGTATAAGCATTGAGATATCACATCTCATGCTATAGGAATGGTCTCAGGATTGGAATGGGAAGGAGTTGGATATTACATTCTTGCTATAGGAAGGGTCTCATGTTTAGAATGGGAAGGAGTTGGATATCACATATGCTATAGGAAGGGTCTCAGGTTTGAAACGGGAAGGAATTGGATATCACATCTCATGTTATAGGAAGGGTCTCAGGTTTGAAACGGGAAGGAGTTGGATATCACATCTCATGTTATAGGACGGGTCTCAGGTTTGGTATTAGAAGCATTGAGATATCACATCGCATGCTGTAGGAAGGTTCTCAGGTTTGGTATTAGAAGCATTGAGACATCACATCTCATGCTATAGGAAGGGTCTCAGGATTGGAATGGGGAGGAATTGGATATCACATCTCATGTCATAGGAAGGATCTCAGGTTTGGTATTAGAAGCATTGAGATATCACATCTCATGCTATAGGAATGGTCTCAGGATTGGAATGGGAAGGAGTTGGATATTACATTCTTGCTATAGGAAGGGTCTCATGTTTAGAATGGGAAGGAGTTGGATATCACATATGCTATAGGAAGGGTCTCAGGTTTGAAACGGGAAGGAATTGGATATCACATCTCATGTTATAGGAAGGGTCTCAGGTTTGAAACGGGAAGGAGTTGGATATCACATCTCATGTTATAGGACGGGTCTCAGGTTTGGTATTAGAAGCATTGAGATATCACATCGCATGCTGTAGGAAGGTTCTCAGGTTTGGTATTAGAAGCATTGAGACATCACATCTCATGCTATAGGAAGGGTCTCAGGATTGGAATGGGAAGGAGTTGGATATCACATCTCATGTTATAGGAAGGATCTCAGGTTTGGTATTAGAAGCATTGAGACATCACATCTCATGCTATAGGAAGGGCCTCAGTATTGGAATGGGAAGGAGTTGGATATCACATCTCATGCTATAGGAAGGGTCTCAGATTTGGTATAAGCATCGAGATATCACATCTCATGCTATAGGAAGGGTCTCGGGATTGGAATGGGAAGGAGTTGGATATCACATCTCATGCCATAGGAAGGGTCTTAGGTTTGGTATAAGCATTGAGATATCACATCTCTGCTATTGGAAGGGTCTCAGGATTGGAATGGGAAGGAGTTGGATATCACATCTCATGTTATAGGAAGGATCTCAGGTTTGGTATTAGAAGCATTGAGACATCACATCTCATGCTATAGGAAGGGTCTCAGGATTGGAATGGGAAGGAGTTGGATATCACATCTCATGCTATAGGAAGGGTCTCAGGTTTGGTATAAGCATTGAGATATCACATCTCATGCTATAGGAAGTGTCTCAGGATTGGAATGGGAAGGACTTGGGTGTCACATCTCATGCTATAGGGAGGGTCTCAAGTTTGATATTAGAAGCATTGAGATATCACATCTCATGCTATAGGAAGGGTCTCAGGATTGGAATGGGAAGGAGTTGGATATTACATCTCATGTTATAGGAAAGATCTCAGGTTTGGTATTAGAAGCATTGAAACATCACATCTCATGTTATAGGAAGGGTCTCAGGATTGGAATGGGAAGAAGTTGGATATCACATCTCATGCTATAGGAAGGGTCTCAGGTTTGGAAGGGGAAGGAGTTGGATATCCAATCTCATGTTATAGGACTGGTCTCAGGTTTGGTATTAGAAGCATTGAGATATCACATCGCATGCTGTAGGAAGGTTCTCAGGTTTGGTATTAGAAGCATTGAGACATCACATCTCATGCTATAGGAAGGGTCTCAGGATTGGAATGGGAAGGAGTTGGATATCACATCTCATGTTATAGGAAGGATCTCAGGTTTGGTATTAGAAGCATTGAGATATCACATCTCATGCTATAGGAATGGTCTCAGGATTGGAATGGGAAGGAGTTGGATATTACATTCTTGCTATAGGAAGGGTCTCATGTTTGGAATGGGAAGGAGTTGGATATCACATATGCTATAGTAAGGGTCTCAGGTTTGGACCGGGAAGGAGTTGGATATCACATCTCATGTTATAGGAAGGGTCTCAGGTTTGGTATAAGCATTGAGATATCACATCTCTGCTATCGGAAGTGTCTCAGGATTGGAATGGGAAGGAGTTGTATATCCCATCTCATGTTATAGGATGGGTCTCAGGTTTGTTATTAGAATCATTGAGATATCATATTGCATGCTGTAGGAAGGGTCTAAGGATTGGAATGGGAAGGACTTGGATATCACATCTCATGCTATAGGTAGGCTCTCATGTTTGGAAAGGGAAGGAGTTGGATATCACATTTCATGTTAGAGGAAGGATCTCAGGTTTGGTATTAGAGGCATTGAGATATCACATCTCATGCTATAGGAAGGGTCTCAGGATTGGAATGGGAAGGAGTTGGATATCACATCTCATGCTATAGGAAGGGTCTCAGGTTTGGTATAAACATCGAGATATCACATCTCATGCTATAGGAAGGGTCCCGGGATTGGAATGGGAAGGAGTTGGATATCACATCTCATGTTATAGGAAGGATCTCAGGTTTGGTATTAGAAGCATTGATACATCACATCTCATGCTATAGGAAGTGTCTCAGGATTGGAATGGGAAGGACTTGGGTATCACATCTCATGCTATAGGGAGGGTCTCAAGTTTGATATTAGAAGCATTGAGATATCACATCTCATGCTATAGGAAGGGTCTCAGGATTGGAATGGGAAGGAGTTGGATATCACATCTCAAGCTTTAGGAAGGGTCTCAGGTTTGGTATAAGCATTGAGATAGCACATCTCATGCTATAGGAAGTGTCTCAGGATTGGAATGGGAAGGAGTTGGATATTACATCTCATGTTATAGGAAAGATCTCAGGTTTGGTATTAGAAGCATTGAGACATCACATCTCATGTTATAGGAAGGGTCTCAGGATTGGAATGGGAAGAAGTTGGATATCACATCTCATACTATAGGAAGGGTCTCAGGTTTGAAACGGGAAGGAGTTGGATATCACATCTCATGTTATAGGACGGGTCTCAGGTTTGTTATTAGAATCATTGAGATATCATATTGCATGCTGTAGGAAGGGTCTAAGGATTGGAATGGGAAGGACTTGGATATCACATCTCATGCTATAGGTAGGCTCTCAGGTTTGGAAAGGGAAGGAGTTCGATATCACATTTCATGTTAGAGGAAGGATCTCAGGTTTGGTATTAGAGGCATTGAGATATCACATATCATGCTATAGGAAGGGTCTCAGGATTGGAATGGGAAGGAGTTGGATATCACATCTCAAGCTTTAGGAAGGGTCTCAGGTTTGGTATAAGCATTGAGATAGCACATCTCATGCTATAGGAAGGGTCTCAGGATTGGAATGGGATGGAGTTGGATATTACATCTCATGTTATAGGAAAGATCTCAGGTTTGGTATTAGAAGCATTGAGACATCACATCTCATGTTATAGGAAGGGTCTCAGGATTGGAATGGGAAGAAGTTGGATATCACATCTCATGTTATAGGACTGGTCTCAGGTTTGGTATTAGAAGCATTGAGATATCACATCGCATGCTGTAGGAAGGTTCTCAGGTTTGGTATTAGAAGCATTGAGACATCACATCTCATGCTATAGGAAGGGTCTCAGGATTGGAATGGGAAGGAGTTGGATATCACATCTCATGTTATAGGAAGGATCTCAGGTTTGGTATTAGAAGCATTGAAACATCACATCTCATGCTATAGGAAGGGCCTCAGGATTGGAATGGGAAGGAGTTGGATATCACATCTCATGCTATAGGAAGGGTCTCAGATTTGGTATAAGCATCGAGATATCACATCTCATGCTATAGGAAGGGTCTCGGGATTGGAATGGGAAGGAGTTGGATATCACATCTCATGCCATAGGAAGGGTCTTAGGTTTGGTATAAGCATTGAGATATCACATCTCTGCTATTGGAAGGGTCTCAGGATTGGAATGGGAAGGAGTTGGATATCCCATCTCATGTTATAGGAAGAGTCTCAGGTTTGGTATTAGAAGCATTGAGATATCACATCTCATGCTATAGGAAGTGTCTCAGGATTGGAATGGCTAAGGACTTGGGTATCACATCTCATGCTATAGGGAGGGTCTCAAGTTTGATATTAGAAGCATTGAGATATCACATCTCATGCTATAGGAAGGGTCTCAGGATTGGAATGGGAAGGAGTTGGATATCACATCTCATTCTGTAGGAAGGGTCTCAGGTTTGGTATAAGCAGTGAGATATCACATCTCATGCTATAGGAAGTGTCTCAGGATTGGAATGGGAAGGAGTTGGATATCACATCTCATGTTATAGGAAGGATCTCAGGTTTGGTATAAGCATTGAGATATCACATCTCTGCTATCGGAAGGGTCTCAGGATTGGAATGGGAAGGAGTTGGATATTCCCATCTCATGTTATAGGAAGGGTCTCAGGTTTGGTATTAGAAGCATTGAGATATCCCATCTCATGATATAGGAAGGGTCTCAGGATTGGAATGGGAAGGACTTGGATATCATATCTCATGCTATAGGAAGGCTCTCAGGTTTGGAAGGGGAAGGAGTTGGATATCACATTTCATATTAGAGGAAGGATCTCAGGTTTGGTATTAGAGGCCTTGAGATATCACATCTCATGCTATAGGAAGGGTCTCAGGATTGGAATGGGAAGGAGTTGGATATCACATCTCAAGCTATAGGAACGGTCTCAGGTTTGGTATTAGAAGCATTGAGACATCACATCTCATGTTATAGGAAGGGTCTCAGGATTGGAATGGGAAGAAGTTGGATATCACATCTCATGCTATAGGAAGGGTCTCAGGTTTGGTATAAGCATTGAGATATCACATCTCATGCTATAGGAAGGGTCTCAGGATTGGAATGGGAAGGAGTTGTATATGACATCTCATGCCAAAGGAAGGGTCTCAGGTTTGGTATAAGCATTGAGATATCACATCACATGCTATAGGAAGGGTCTCAGGATTGGAATGGGAAGGACTTAGATATCACATCTCATGCTAAAGGCAGGGTCTCAGGTTTGGAAAGGGAAGGAGATGGATATCACATTTCATGTTAGAGGTAGGATCTCAGGTTTGGAATTAGAGGCATTGAGATATCACATCTCATGCTATCAGAAGGGTCTCAGGATTGGAATGGGAAGGAGTTGGATATCACATCTCATGCTAAAGGGAGGGTCTCAGGTTTGGAAGCGGGAGGATTTGGAAATCACATCTCATGTTATAGGAAGGATCTCAGGTTTGGTATTCGAAGCATTGAGATATCACATCTCATGCTATCGGAAGTATCTCAGGTTTGGTATTAGAGGCATTGAGATATCACATCTCATGCTATCATAAGGGTCTCAGGATTGGAATGGGAAGGAGTTGGATATCACATCTCATGTTATAGGAAGGATCTCAGGTTTGGTATTAGAAGCATTGAGACATCACATCTCATGCTATAGGAAGGGTCTCAGGATTGGAATGGGAAGGAGTTGGATATCACATCTCATGCTATAGGAAGGGTCTCAGATTTGGTATAAGCATTGAGATATCACATCTCATGCTATAGGAAGGGTCTCAGGATTGGAATGGGAAGGAGTTGTATATGACATCTCAGGCCATAGGAAGGGTCTCAGGTTTGGTATAAGCATTGAGATATCACATCTCTGCTATCGGAAGGGTCTCAGGATTGGAATGGGAATGAGTTGGATATCCCATCACATGTTATAGGAAGAGTCTCAGGTTTGTTATTAGAAGCATTGAGATATCCCATCTCATGCTATAGGAAGGGTCTCAGGTTGGAATGGGAAGGAGTTGGATATCACATTTCATGTTATAGGAAGGGTCTCAGGATTGGAATTGGAAGGACTTGGCTATCATATCTCATGCTATAGGAAGGCTCTCAGGTTTGGAAGGGGAAGGAGTTGGATATCACATTTCATGTTAGAGGAACAATCTCAGGTTTGGTATTAGAGGCCTTGAGATATCACATCTCATGCTATAGGAAGGGTCTCAGGATTGGAATGGGAAGGAGTTGGATATCACATCTCAAGCTATAGGAACCGTCTCAGGTTTGGTATAAGCATTGTGATATCACATCTCATGCTATAGGAAGGGTCTCAGGATTGGAATGGGAAGGAGTTGGATATCACATCTCATGTTATAGGAAAGATCTCAGGTTTGGTATTAGAAGCATTGCGACATCACATCTCATGTTATAGGAAGGGTCTCAGGATTGGAATGGGAAGAAGTTGGATATCACATCTCATGCTATAGGAAGGGTCTCAGGTTTGGTATAAGCATTGAGATATCACATCTCATGCTATAGGAAGGGTCTCAGGTTTGGAATGGGAAGGAGTTGTATATGACATCTCATGCCATAGGAAGGGTCTCAGGTTTGGTATAAGCATTGAGATATCACATCACATGCTATAGGAAGGGTCTCAGGATTGGAATGGAAAGGACTTGGATATCACATCTCATGCTATAGGCAGGGTCTCAGGTTTGGAAAGGGAAGGAGATGGATATCACATTTCATGTTAGAGGTAGGATCTCAGGTTTGGTATTTGAGGCATTGAAATATCACATCTCATGCTATCAGAAGGGTCTCAGGATTGGAATGGGAAGGAGTTGGATATCACATCTCATGCTAAAGGGAGGGTCTCAGGTTTGGAAGGGGAAGGATTTGGAAATCACATCTCATGTCATAGGAAGGATCTCAGGTTTGGTATTAGAAGCATTGAGATATCACATCTCATGCTATCGGAAGTATCTCAGGTTTGGTATTAGAGGCATTGAGATATCACATCTCATGCTATCATAAGGGTCTCAGGATTGGAATGGGAAGAAGTTGGATATCACATCTCATGTTATAGGAAGGCTCTCAGGTTTGGAAGGGGAAGGAGTTGGATATCACATTTCATGTTAGAGGAACGATCTCAGGTTTGGTATTAGAGGCCTTGCGATATCACATCTCATGCTATAGGAAGGGTCTCAGGATTGGAATGGGAAGGAGTTGGATATCACATCTCAAGCTATAGGAACGGTCTCAGGTTTGGTATAAGCATTGTGATATCACATCTCATGCTATAGGAAGGGTCTCAGGATTGGAATGGGAAGGAGTTGGATATCACATCTCATGTTATAGGAAAGATCTCAGGTTTGGTATTAGAAGCATTGCGACATCACATCTCATGTTATAGGAAGGGTCTCAGGATTGGAATGGGAAGAAGTTGGATATCACATCTCATGCTATAGGAAGGGTCTCAGGTTTGGTATAAGCATTGAGATATCACATCTCATGCTATAGGAAGGGTCTCAGGATTGGAATGGGAAGGAGTTGTATATGACATCTCATGCCATAGGAAGGGTCTCAGGTTTGGTATAAGAATTGAGATATCACATCACATGCTATAGGAAGGGTCTCAGGATTGGAATGGAAAGGACTTGGATATCACATCTCATGCTATAGGCAGGGTCTCAGGTTTGAAAAGGGAAGGAGATGGATATCACATTTCATGTTAGAGGTAGGATCTCAGGTTTGGTATTAGAGGCATTGAAATATCACATCTCATGCTATCAGATGGGTCTCAGGACTAGAATGGGAAGGAGTTTGATATCACATCTCATGCTAAAGGGAGGGTCTCAGGTTTGGAAGGGGAAGGATTTGGAAATCACATCTCATGTTATAGGAAGGATCTCAGGTTTGGTATTAGAAGCATTGAGATATCACATCTCATGCTATCGAAGTATCTCAGGTTTGGTATTAGAGGCATTGAGATATCACATCTCATGCTATCATAAGGGTCTCAGGATTGGAATGGGAAGGAGTTGGATATCACATCTCATGTTATAGGAAGGATCTCAGGTTTGGTATTAGAAGCATTGAGACATCACATCTCATGCTATAGGAAGGGTCTCAGGATTGGAATGGGAAGGAGTTGGATATCACATCTCATGCTATAGGAAGGGTCTCAGATTTGGTATAAGCATTGAGATATCACATCTCATGCTATAGGAAGGGTCTCAGGATTGGAATGGGAAGGACTTGGGTATCACATCTCATGCTATAGGGAGGGTCTCAAGTTTGATATTAGAAGCATTGAGATATCACATCTCATGCTATAGGAAGGGTCTCAGGATTGGAATGGGAAGGAGTTGGATATCACATCTCAAGCTTTAGGAAGGGTCTCAGGTTTGGTATAAGCATTGAGATAGCACATCTCATGCTATAGGAAGGGTCTCAGGATTGGAATGGGAAGGAGTTGGATATTACATCTCATGTTATAGGAAAGATCTCAGGTTTGGTATTAGAAGCATTGAGACATCACATCTCATGTTATAGGAAGGGTCTCAGGATTGGAATGGGAAGAAGTTGGATATCACATCTCATGCTATAGGAAGGGTCTCAGGTTTGAAACGGGAAGGAGTTGGATATCACATCTCATGTTATAGGACGGGTCTCAGGTTTGTTATTAGAATCATTGAGATATCATATTGCATGCTGTAGGAAGGGTCTAAGGATTGGAATGGGAAGGACTTGGATATCACATCTCATGCTATAGGTAGGCTCTCAGGTTTGGAAAGGGAAGGAGTTCGATATCACATTTCATGTTAGAGGAAGGATCTCAGGTTTGGTATTAGAGGCATTGAGATATCACATATCATGCTATAGGAAGGGTCTCAGGATTGGAATGGGAAGGAGTTGGATATCACATCTCAAGCTTTAGGAAGGGTCTCAGGTTTGGTATAAGCATTGAGATAGCACATCTCATGCTATAGGAAGGGTCTCAGGATTGGAATGGGATGGAGTTGGATATTACATCTCATGTTATAGGAAAGATCTCAGGTTTGGTATTAGAAGCATTGAGACATCACATCTCATGTTATAGGAAGGGTCTCAGGATTGGAATGGGAAGAAGTTGGATATCACATCTCATGCTATAGGAAGGGTCTCAGGTTTGGAAGGGGAAGGAGTTGGATATCCAATCTCATGTTATAGGACTGGTCTCAGGTTTGGTATTAGAAGCATTGAGATATCACATCGCATGCTGTAGGAAGGTTCTCAGGTTTGGTATTAGAAGCATTGAGACATCACATCTCATGCTATAGGAAGGGTCTCAGGATTGGAATGGGAAGGAGTTGGATATCACATCTCATGTTATAGGAAGGATCTCAGGTTTGGTATTAGAAGCATTGAGACATCACATCTCATGCTATAGGAAGGGCCTCAGGATTGGAATGGGAAGGAGTTGGATATCACATCTCATGCTATAGGAAGGGTCTCAGATTTGGTATAAGCATCGAGATATCACATCTCATGCTATAGGAAGGGTCTCGGGATTGGAATGGGAAGGAGTTGGATATCACATCTCATGCCATAGGAAGGGTCTTAGGTTTGGTATAAGCATTGAGATATCACATCTCTGCTATTGGAAGGGTCTCAGGATTGGAATGGGAAGGAGTTGGATATCCCATCTCATGTTATAGGAAGAGTCTCAGGTTTGGTATTAGAAGCATTGAGATATCACATCTCATGCTATAGGAAGTGTCTCAGGATTGGAATGGGAAGGACTTGGGTATCACATCTCATGCTATAGGGAGGGTCTCAAGTTTGATATTAGAAGCATTGAGATATCACATCTCATGCTATAGGAAGGGTCTCAGGATTGGAATGGGAAGGAGTTGGATATCACATCTCATTCTATAGGAAGGGTCTCAGGTTTGGTATAAGCAGTGAGATATCACATCTCATGCTATAGGAAGTGTCTCAGGGTTGGAATGGGAAGGAGTTGGATATCAAATCTCATGTTATAGGAAGGATCTCAGGTTTGGTATAAGCATTGAGATATCACATCTCTGCTATCGGAAGGGTCTCAGGATTGGAATGGGAAGGAGTTGGATATTCCCATCTCATGTTATAGGAAGGGTCTCAGGTTTGGTATTAGAAGCATTGAGATATCCCATCTCATGATATAGGAAGGGTCTCAGGATTGGAATGGGAAGGACTTGGATATCATATCTCATGCTATAGGAAGGCTCTCAGGTTTGGAAGGGGAAGGAGTTGGATATCACATTTCATATTAGAGGAAGTATCTCAGGTTTGGTATTAGAGGCCTTGAGATATCACATCTCATGCTATAGGAAGGGTCTCAGGATTGGAATGGGAAGGAGTTGGATATCACATCTCAAGCTATAGGAACGGTCTCAGGTTTTGTATAAGCATTGTGATATCACATCTCATACTATAGGAAGGGTCTCAGGATTGGAATGGGAAGGAGTTGGATATCACATCTCATGTTATAGGAAAGATCTCAGGTTTGGTATTAGAAGCATTGAGACATCACATCTCATGTTATAGGAAGGGTCTCAGGATTGGAATGGGAAGAAGTTGGATATCACATCTCATGCTATAGGAAGGGTCTCAGGTTTGGTATAAGCATTGAGATATCACATCTCATGCTATAGGAAGGGTCTCAGGATTGGAATGGGAAGGAGTTGTATATGACATCTCATGCCATAGGAAGGGTCTCAGGTTTGGTATAAGCATTGAGATATCACATCACATGCTATAGGAAGGGTCTCAGGATTGGAATGGGAAGGACTTGGATATCACATCTCATGCTAAAGGCAGGGTCTCAGGTTTGGAAAGGGAAGGAGATGGATATCACATTTCATGTTAGAGGTAGGATCTCAGGTTTGGAATTAGAGGCATTGAGATATCACATCTCATGCTATCAGAAGGGTCTCAGGATTGGAATGGGAAGGAGTTGGATATCACATCTCATGCTAAAGGGAGGGTCTCAGGTTTGGAAGCGGGAGGATTTGGAAATCACATCTCATGTTATAGGAAGGATCTCAGGTTTGGTATTCGAAGCATTGAGATATCACATCTCATGCTATCGGAAGTATCTCAGGTTTGGTATTAGAGGCATTGAGATATCACATCTCATGCTATCATAAGGGTCTCAGGATTGGAATGGGAAGGAGTTGGATATCACATCTCATGTTATAGGAAGGATCTCAGGTTTGGTATTAGAAGCATTGAGACATCACATCTCATGCTATAGGAAGGGTCTCAGGATTGGAATGGGAAGGAGTTGGATATCACATCTTATGCTATAGGAAGGGTCTCAGATTTGGTATAAGCATTGAGATATCACATCTCATGCTATTGGAAGGGTCTCAGGATTGGAATGGGAAGGAGTTGTATATGACATCTCAGGCCATAGGAAGGGTCTCAGGTTTGGTATAAGCATTGAGATATCACATCTCTGCTATCGGAAGGGTCTCAGGATTGGAATGGGAATGAGTTGGATATCCCATCTCATGTTATAGGAAGAGTCTCAGGTTTGTTATTAGAAGCATTGAGATATCCCATCTCATGCTATTGGAAGGGTCTCAGGATTGGAATGGGAAGGAGTTGGATATCACATTTCATGTTATAGGAAGGGTCTCAGGATTGGAATTGGAAGGACTTGGCTATCATATCTCATGCTATAGGAAGGCTATCAGGTTTGGAAGGGGAAGGAGTTGGATATCACATTTCATGTTAGAGGAACGATCTCAGGTTTGGTATTAGAGGCCTTGAGATATCACATCTCATGCTATAGGAAGGGTCTCAGGATTGGAATGGGAAGGAGTTGGATATCACATCTCAAGCTATAGGAACGGTCTCAGGTTTGGTATAAGCATTGTGATATCACATCTCATGCTATAGGAAGGGTCTCAGGATTGGAATGGGAAGGAGTTGGATATCACATCTCATGTTATAGGAAAGATCTCAGGTTTGGTATTAGAAGCATTGCGACATCACATCTCATGTTATAGGAAGGGTCTCAGGATTGGAATGGGAAGAAGTTGGATATCACATCTCATGCTATAGGAAGGGTCTCAGGTTTGGTATAAGCATTGAGATATCACATCTCATGCTATAGGAAGGGTCTCAGGTTTGGAATGGGAAGGAGTTGTATATGACATCTCATGCCATAGGAAGGGTCTCAGGTTTGGTATAAGCATTGAGATATCACATCACATGCTATAGGAAGGGTCTCAGGATTGGAATGGAAAGGACTTGGATATCACATCTCATGCTATAGGCAGGGTCTCAGGTTTGGAAAGGGAAGGAGATGGATATCACATTTCATGTTAGAGGTAGGATCTCAGGTTTGGTATTTGAGGCATTGAAATATCACATCTCATGCTATCAGAAGGGTCTCAGGATTGGAATGGGAAGGAGTTGGATATCATATCTCATGCTAAAGGGAGGGTCTCAGGTTTGGAAGGGGAAGGATTTGGAAATCACATCTCATGTTATAGGAAGGATCTCAGGTTTGGTATTAGAAGCATTGAGATATCACATCTCATGCTATCGGAAGTATCTCAGGTTTGGTATTAGAGGCATTGAGATATCACATCTCATGCTATCATAAGGGTCTCAGGATTGGAATGGGAAGGAGTTGGATATCACATCTCATGTTATAGGAAGGCTCTCAGGTTTGGAAGGGGAAGGAGTTGGATATCACATTTCATGTTAGAGGAACGATCTCAGGTTTGGTATTAGAGGCCTTGCGATATCACATCTCATGCTATAGGAAGGGTCTCAGGATTGGAATGGGAAGGAGTTGGATATCACATCTCAAGCTATAGGAACGGTCTCAGGTTTGGTATAAGCATTGTGATATCACATCTCATGCTACAGGAAGGGTCTCAGGATTGGAATGGGAAGCAGTTGGATATCACATCTCATGTTATAGGAAAGATCTCAGGTTTGGTATTAGAAGCATTGCGACATCACATCTCATGTTATAGGAAGGGTCTCAGGATTGGAATGGGAAGAAGTTGGATATCACATCTCATGCTATAGGAAGGGTCTCAGGTTTGGTATAAGCATTGAGATATCACATCTCATGCTATAGGAAGGGTCTCAGGATTGGAATGGGAAGGAGTTGTATATGACATCTCATGCCATAGGAAGGGTCTCAGGTTTGGTATAAGAATTGAGATATCACATCACATGCTATAGGAAGGGTCTCAGGATTGGAATGGAAAGGACTTGGATATCACATCTCATGCTATAGGCAGGGTCTCAGGTTTGAAAAGGGAAGGAGATGGATATCACATTTCATGTTAGAGGTAGGATCTCAGGTTTGGTATTAGAGGCATTGAAATATCACATCTCATGCTATCAGATGGGTCTCAGGACTGGAATGGGAAGGAGTTTGATATCACATCTCATGCTAAAGGGAGGGTCTCAGGTTTGGAAGGGGAAGGATTTGGAAATCACATCTCATGTTATAGGAAGGATCTCAGGTTTGGTATTAGAAGCATCGAGATATCACATCTCATGCTATCGGAAGTATCTCAGGTTTGGTATTAGAGGCATTGAGATATCACATCTCATGCTATCATAAGGGTCTCAGGATTGGAATGGGAAGGAGTTGGATATCACATCTCATGTTATAGGAAGGATCTCAGGTTTGGTATTAGAAGCATTGAGACATCACATCTCATGCTATAGGAAGGGTCTCAGGATTGGAATGGGAAGGAGTTGGATATCACATCTCATGCTATAGGAAGGGTCTCAGATTTGGTATAAGCATTGAGATATCACATCTCATGCTATAGGAAGGGTCTCAGGATTGGAATGGGAAGGAGTTGTATATGACATCTCAGGCCATAGGAAGGGTCTCAGGCTTGGTAAAAGCATTGAGATATCACATCTCTGCTATCGGAAGGGTCTCAGGATTGGAATGGGAAGGAGTTGGATATCCCATCTCATGTTATAGGAAGGGTCTCAGGTTTGGTATTAGAAGCATTGAGATATCACATCGCATGCTGTAGGAAGGTTCTCAGGTTTGGTATTAGAAGCATTGAGACATCACATCTCATGCTATAGGAAGGGTCTCAGGATTGGAATGGGAAGGAGTTGGATATCACATCTCATGTTATAGGAAGGATCTCAGGTTTGGTATTAGAAGCATTGAGACATTACATCTCATGCTATAGGAAGGGCCTCAGGATTGGAATGGGAAGGAGTTGGATATTACATCTCATGCTATAGGAAGGGTCTCAGATTTGGTATAAGCATCGAGATATCACATCTCATGCTATAGGAAGGGTCTCGGGATTGGAATGGGAAGGAGTTGGATATCACATCTCATGCCATAGGAAGGGTCTTAGGTTTGGTATAAGCATTGAGATATCACATCTCTGCTATTGGAAGGGTCTCAGGATTGGAATGGGAAGGAGTTGGATATCCCATCTCATGTTATAGGAAGAGTCTCAGGTTTGGTATTAGAAGCATTGAGATATCACATCTCATGCTATAGGAAGTGTCTCAGGATTGGAATGGGAAGGACTTGGGTATCACATCTCATGCTATAGGGAGGGTCTCAAGTTTGATATTAGAAGCATTGAGATATCACATCTCATGCTATAGGAAGGGTCTCAGGATTGGAATGGGAAGGAGTTGGATATCACATCTCATTCTAGAGGAAGGGTCTCAGGTTTGGTATAAGCAGTGAGATATCACATCTCATGCTATAGGAAGTGTCTCAGGATTGGAATGGGAAGGAGTTGGATATCACATCTCATGTCATAGGAAGGATCCCAGGTTTGGTATAAGCATTGAGATATCACATCTCTGCTATCGGAAGGGTCTCAGGATTGGAATGGGAAGGAGTTGGATATTCCCATCTCATGTTATAGGAAGGGTCTCAGGTTTGGTATTAGAAGCATTGAGATATCCCATCTCATGATATAGGAAGGGTCTCAGAATTGGAATGGGAAGGACTTGGATATCATATCTCATGCTATAGGAAGGCTCTCAGGTTTGGAAGGGGAAGGAGTTGAATATCACATTTCATGTTAGAGGAAGGATCTCAGGTTTGGTATTAGAGGCCTTGAGATATCACATCTCATGCTATAGGAAGGGTCTCAGGATTGGAATGGGAAGGAGTTGGATATCACATCTCAAGCTATAGGAACGGTCTCAGGTTTGGTATAAGCATTGTGATATCACATCTCATGCTATAGGAAGGGTCTCAGGATTGGAATGGGAAGGAGTTGGATATCACATCTCATGTTATAGGAAAGATCTCAGGTTTGGTATTAGAAGCATTGAGACATCACATCTCATGTTATAGGAAGGGTCTCAGGATTGGAATGGGAAGAAGTTGGATATCACATCTCATGCTATAGGAAGGGTCTCAGGTTTGGTATAAGCATTGAGATATCACATCTCATGCTATAGGAAGGGTCTCAGGATTGGAATGGGAAGGAGTTGTATATGACATCTCATGCCATAGGAAGGGTCTCAGGTTTGGTATAAGCATTGAGATATCACATCACATGCTATAGGAAGGGTCTCAGGATTGGAATGGGAAGGACTTGGATATCACATCTCATGCTATAGGCAGGGTCTCAGGTTTGGAAAGGGAAGGAGATGGATATCACATTTCATGTTAGAGGTAGGATCTCAGGTTTGGAATTAGAGGCATTGAGATATCACATCTCATGCTATCAGAAGGGTCTCAGGATTGGAATGGGAAGGAGTTGGATATCACATCTCATGCTAAAGGGAGGGTCTCAGGTTTGGAAGCGGGAGGATTTGGAAATCACATCTCATGTTATAGGAAGGATCTCAGGTTTGGTATTAGAAGCATTGAGATATCACATCTCATGCTATCGGAAGTATCTCAGGTTTGGTATTAGAGGCATTGAGATATCACATCTCATGCTATCATAAGGGTCTCAGGATTGGAATGGGAAGGAGTTGGATATCACATCTCATGTTATAGGAAGGATCTCAGGTTTGGTATTAGAAGCATTGAGACATCACATCTCATGCTATAGGAAGGGTCTCAGGATTGGAATGGGAAGGAGTTGGATATCACATCTCATGCTATAGGAAGGGTCTCAGATTTGGTATAAGCATTGAGATATCACATCTCATGCTATAGGAAGGGTCTCAGGATTGGAATGGGAAGGAGTTGGATATCCCATCTCATGTTATAGGAAGAGTCTCAGGTTTGTTATTAGAAGCATTGAGATATCCCATCTCATGCTATAGGAAGGGTCTCAGGTTGGAATGGGAAGGAGTTGGATATCACATTTCATTTTATAGGAAGGGTCTCAGGATTGGAATTGGAAGGACTTGGCTATCATATCTCATGCTATAGGAAGGCTCTCAGGTTTGGAAGGGTAAGGAGTTGGATATCACATTTCATGTTAGAGGAACAATCTCAGGTTTGGTATTAGAGGCCTTGAGATATCACATCTCATGCTATAGGAAGGGTCTCAGGATTGGAATGGGAAGGAGTTGGATATCACATCTCAAGCTATAGGAACGGTCTCAGGTTTGGTATAAGCATTGTGATATCACATCTCATGCTATAGGAAGGGTCTCAGGATTGGAATGGGAAGGAGTTGGATATCACATCTCATGTTATAGGAAAGATCTCAGGTTTGGTATTAGAAGCATTGCGACATCACATCTCATGTTATAGGAAGGGTCTCAGGATTGGAATGGGAAGAAGTTGGATATCACATCTCATGCTAAAGGAAGGGTCTCAGGTTTGGTATAAGCATTGAGATATCACATCTCATGCTATAGGAAGGGTCTCAGGTTTGGAATGGGAAGGAGTTGTATATGACATCTCATGCCATAGGAAGGGTCTCAGGTTTGGTATAAGCATTGAGATATCACATCACATGCTATAGGAAGGGTCTCAGGATTGGAATGGAAAGGACTTGGATATCACATCTCATGCTATAGGCAGGGTCTCAGGTTTGGAAAGGGAAGGAGATGGATATCACATTTCATGTTAGAGGTAGGATCTCAGGTTTGGTATTTGAGGCATTGAAATATCACATCTCATGCTATCAGAAGGGTCTCAGGATTGGAATGGGAAGGAGTTGGATATCACATCTCATGCTAAAGGGAGGGTCTCAGGTTTGGAAGGGGAAGGATTTGGAAATCACATCTCATGTTATAGGAAGGATCTCAGGTTTGGTATTAGAAGCATTGAGATATCACATCTCATGCTATCGGAAGTATCTCAGGTTTGGTATTAGAGGCATTGAGATATCACATCTCATGCTATCATAAGGGTCTCAGGATTGGAATGGGAAGGAGTTGGATATCACCTCTCATGTTATAGGAAGGATCTCAGGTTTGGTATTAGAAGCATTGAGACATCACATCTCATGCTATAGGAAGGGTCTACGGATTGGAATGGGAAGGAGTTGGATATCACATCTCATGCTATAGGAAGGGTCTCAGATTTGGTATAAGCATTGAGATATCACATCTCATGCTATAGGAAGGGTCTCAGGATTGGAATGGGAAGGAGTTGTATATGACATCTCAGGCCATAGGAAGGGTCTCAGGTTTGGTAAAAGCATTGAGATATCACATCTCTGCTATCGGAAGGGTCTCAGGATTGGAATGGGAAGGAGTTGGATATCCCATCTCATGTTATAGGAAGGGTCTCAGGTTTGGTATTAGAAGCATTGAGACATCACATCTCATGTTATAGGAAGGGTCTCAGGATTGGAATGGGAAGAAGTTGGATATCACATCTCATGCTATAGGAAGGGTCTCAGGTTTGGTATAAGCATTGAGAAATCACATCTCATGCTATAGGAAGGGTCTCAGGATTGGAATGGGAAGGAGTTGTATATGACATCTCATGCCATAGGAAGGGTCTCAGGTTTGGTATAAGCATTGAGATATCACATCACATGCTATAGGAAGGGTCTCAGGATTGGAATGGGAAGGACTTGGATATCACATCTCATGCTATAGGCAGGGTCTCAGGTTTGGAAAGGGAAGGAGATGGATATCACATTTCATGTTAGAGGTAGGATCTCAGGTTTGGTATTAGAGGCATTGAAATATCACATCTCATGCTATCAGAAGGGTCTCAGGATTGGAATGGGAAGGAGTTGGATATCACATCTCATGCTAAAGGGAGGGTCTCAGGTTTGGAAGTGGAAGGATTTGGAAATCACATCTCATGTTATAGGAAGGATCTCAGGTTTGGTATTAGAAGCATTGAGATATCACATCTCATGCTATCAGAAGTATCTCAGGTTTGGTATTAGAGGCATTGAGATATCACATCTCATGCTATCATAAGGGTCTCAGGATTGGAATGGGAAGGAGTTGGATATCACATCTCATGTTATAGGAAGGATCTCATGTTTGGTATTAGAAGAATTGAGACATCACATCTCATGCTATAGGAAGGGTCTCAGGATTGGAATGGGAAGAAGTTGGATATCACATCTCATGCTATAGGAAGGGTCTCAGATTTGGTATAAGCATTGAGATATCACATCTAATGCTATAGGAAGGGTCTCAGGATTGGAATGGGAAGGAGTTGCATATGACATCTCAGGCCATAGGAAGGGTCTCAGGTTTGGTATAAGCATTGAGATATCACATCTCTGCTATCGGAAGGGTCTCAGGATTGGAATGGGAAGGAGTTGGATATCCCAAATCATGTTATAGGAAGGGTCTCAGGTTTGGTATTAGAAGCATTGAGATATCACATCTCATGCTATAGGAAGGGTCTCAGGATTGGAATGGGGAGGACTTGGATGTCACATCTCATGTTATAGGAAGGCTCTCAGGTTTGGAAGGGGAAGGAGTTGGATATCACATTTCATGTTAGAGGAACGATCTCAGGTTTGGTATTAGAGGCCTTGAGATATCACATCTCATGCTATAGGAAGGGTCTCAGGATTGGAATGGGAAGGAGTTGGATATCACATCTCATGCTATAGGAAGGGTCTCAGGTTTGGTATAAGCATTGAGATATCACATCTCATGCTATAGGAAGGGTCTCAGGATTGGAATGGGAAGGAGTTGTATATGACATCTCATGCCATAGGAAGGGTCTCAGGTTTGGTATAAGCATTGAGATATCACATCACATGCTATAGGAAGGGTCTCAGGATTGGAATGGAAAGGACTTGGATATCACATCTCATGCTATAGGCAGGGTCTCAGGTTTGGAAAGGGAAGGAGATGGATATCACATTTCATGTTAGAGGTAGGATCTCAGGTTTGGTATTAGAGGCATTGAAATATCACATCTCATGCTATCAGATGGGTCTCAGGATTGGAATGGGAAGGAGTTGGATATCACATCTCATGCTAAAGGGAGGGTCTCAGGTTTGGAAGGGGAAGGATTTGGAAATCACATCTCATGTTATAGGAAGGATCTCAGGTTTGGTATTAGAAGCATTGAGATATCACATCTCATGCTATCGGAAGTATCTCAGGTTTGGTATTAGAGGCATTGAGATATCACATCTCATGCTATCATAAGGGTCTCAGGATTGGAATGGGAAGGAGTAGGATATCACATCTCATGTTATAGGAAGGATCTCAGGTTTGGTATTAGAAGCATTGAGACATCACATCTCATGCTATAGGAAGGGTCTCAGGATTGGAATGGGAAGGAGTTGGATATCACATCTCATGCTATAGGAAGGGTCTCAGATTTGGTATAAGCATTGAGATATCACATCACATGCTATAGGAAGGGTCTCAGGATTGGAATGGGAAGGACTTGGATATCACATTTCATGCTATAGGCAGGGTCTCAGGTTTGGAAAGGGAAGGAGATGGATATCACATTTCATGTTAGAGGTAGGATCTCAGGTTTGGTATTAGAGGCATTGAAATATCACATCTCATGCTATCAGAAGGGTCTCAGGATTGGAAAGGGAAGGAGTTGGATATCACATCTCATGCTAAAGGGAGGGTCTCAGGTTTGGAAGTGGAAGGATTTGGAAATCACATCTCATGTTATAGGAAGGATCTCAGGTTTGGTATTAGAAGCATTGAGATATCATATCTCATGCTATCAGAAGTATCTCAGGTTTGGAATTAGAGGCATTGAGATATCACATCTCATGCTATCATAAGGGTCTCAGGATTGGAATGGGAAGGAGTTGGATATCACATCTCATGTTATAGGAAGGATCTCAGGTTTGGTATTAGAAGAATTGAGACATCACATCTCATGCTATAGGAAGGGTCTCAGGATTGGAATGGGAAGAAGTTGGATATCACATCTCATGCTATAGGAAGGGTCTCAGATTTGGTATAAGCATTGAGATATCACATCTAATGCTATAGGAAGGGTCTCAGGATTGGAATGGGAAGGAGTTGCATATGACATCTCAGGCCATAGGAAGGGTCTCAGGTTTGGTATAAGCATTGAGATATCACATCTCTGCTATCGGAAGGGTCTCAGGATTGGAATGGGAAGGAGTTGGATATCCCAAATCATGTTATAGGAAGGGTCTCAGGTTTGGTATTAGAAGCATTGAGATATCACATCTCATGCTATAGGAAGGGTCTCAGGATTGGAATGGGGAGGACTTGGATGTCACATCTCATGTTATAGGGAGGGTCTCAAGTTTGATATTAGAAGCATTGAGATAACAAATCTCATGATATCGGAAGGGTCTCAGGATTGGAATGGGAAGGAATTGGATATCACATCTCATGATAAAGGAAGGGTCTAAGGTTTGGAAGGGGAAGGATTTGGATATCACATCTCATGTTATAGGACGGGTCTCAGGTTTGGTATTAGAAGCATTGAGATATCAAGTCTCATGGAATAGGAAGGGTCTCAGAATTGGAATGGGAAGGAGTTGGATATCACATCTCAAGCTATAGGTAGGGTCTCAGGATTGGAATGGGAAGAAGTTTGATATCACATCTCATGCATAGTATGGGTCTCAGGTTTGGTAGAAGCATTGGGATATCACATCTCATGCTATCGGAAGGGTATCAGTATTGGATTTGGAAGGAGTTGGATATCCCATCTCATGCTATAGGAAGGGTCTCAGGTTGGAATGGGAAGGAATTGGATATCACATTTCATGTTATAGGAAGGCTCTCAGGTTTGGAAGGGGAAGGAGTTGGATATCACATTTCATGTCAGAGGAAGGATCTCAGGTTTGGTATTAGAGGCCTTGAGATATCACATCTCATGCTATAGGAAGGGTCTCAGGATTGGAATGGGAAAGAGTTGGATATCACATCTCAAGCTATAGGAATGGTCTCAGGTTTGGTATAAGCATTGAGATATCACATCTCATGCTATATGAAGTGTCTCAGGATTGGAATGTGAAGGAGTTGGATATCACATCTCATGTTATAGGAAAGATCTCAGGTTTGGTATTAGAAGCATTGAGACATCACATCTCATGTTATAGGAAGGGTCTCAGGATTGGAATGGGAAGAAGGTGGATATCACATCTCATTCTATAGGAAGAGTCTCAGGTCTGGAAGGGGAAGGAGTTGGATATCCAATCTCATGTTATAGGACTGGTCTCGGGTTTGGTATTAGAAGCATTGAGATATCACATCGCATGCTGTGGGAAGGTTCTCAGGTTTGGAATGGGGAGGAATTGGATATCACATCTCATGTTCATAGGAAGGATCTCAGGTTTGGTATTAGAAGCATTGAGATATCACATCTCATGCTATAGGAATGGTCTCAGGATTGGAATGGGAAGGAGTTGGATATTACACTCTTGCTATAGGAAGGGTCTCATGTTTGGAATGGGAAGGAGTTGGATATCACATATGCTATAGGAAGGGTCTCAGGTTTGGACCGGGAAGGAGTTGGATATCACATCTCATGTTATAGGAAGGGTCTCAGGTTTGGTATAAGCATTGAGATATCACATCTCTGCTATCGGAAGTGTCTCAGGATTGGAATGGGAAGGAGTTGGATATCCCATCTCATGTTATAGGACGGGTCTCAGGTTTGTTATTAGAATCATTGAGATATCATATTGCATGCTGTAGGAAGGGTCTAAGGATTGGAATGGGAAGGACTTGGATATCACATCTCATGCTATAGGTAGGCTCTCAGGATTGGAAAGGGAAGGAGTTGGATATCACATTTCACGTTAGAGGAAGGATCTCAGGTTTGGTATTAGAGGCATTGAGATATCACATCTCATGCTATAGGAAGAGTCTCAGGATTGGAATGGGAAGGAGTTGGATATCACATCTCATGCTATAGGAAGGGTCTCAGGTTTGGTATAAGCATTGAGATATCACATCTCATGCTATAGGAAGGGTCTCGGGATTGGAATGGGAAGGAGATGGATATCACATTTCATGTTAGAGGTAGGATCTCAGGTTTGGAATTAGAGGCATTGAGATATCACATCTCATGCTATCAGAAGGGTTTCAGGATTGGAATGGGAAGGAGTTGGATATCACATCTCATGCTAAAGGGAGGGTCTCAGGTTTGGAAGCGGGAGGATTTGGAAATCACATCTCATGTTATAGGAAGGATCTCAGGTTTGGTATTAGAAGCATTGAGATATCACATCTCATGCTATCGGAAGTATCTCAGGTTTGGTATTAGAGGCATTGAGATATCACATCTCATGCTATCATAAGGGTCTCAGGATTGGAATGGGAAGGAGTTGGATATCACATCTCATGTTATAGGAAGGATCTCAGGTTTGGTATTAGAAGCATTGAGACATCACATCTCATGCTATAGGAAGGGTCTCAGGATTGGAATGGGAAGGAGTTGGATATCACATCTCATGCTATAGGAAGGGTCTCAGATTTGGTATAAGCATTGAGATATCACATCTCATGCTATAGGAAGGGTCTCAGGATTGGAATGGGAAGGAGTTGTATATGACATCTCAGGCCATAGGAAGGCTCTCAGGTTTGGTATAAGCATTGAGATACCACATCTCTGCTATCGGAAGGGTCTCAGGATTGGAATGGGAATGAGTTGGATATCCCATCTCATGTTATAGGAAGATCTCATGTTATAGGAAGAGTCTCAGGTTTGGTATTAGAAGCATTGAGATATCCCATCTCATGCTATAGGAAGGGTCTCAGGTTGGAATGGGAAGGAGTTGGATATCACATTTCATGTTATAGGAAGGGTCTCAGGATTGGAATTGGAAGGACTTGGCTATCATATCTCATGCTATAGGAAGGCTCTCAGGTTTGGAAGGGGAAGGAGTTGGATATCACATTTCATGTTAGAGGAACGATCTCAGGTTTGGTATTAGAGGCCTTGAGATATCACATCTCATGCTATAGGAAGGGTCTCAGGATTGGAATGGGAAGGAGTTGGATATCACATCTCAAGCTATAGGAACGGTCTCAGGTTTGGTATAAGCATTGTGATATCACATCTCATGCTATAGGAAGGGTCTCAGGATTGGAATGGGAAGGAGTTGGATATCACATCTCATGCTATAGTAAGGGTCTCAGGTTTGGTATAAGCATTGAGATATCACATCTCATGCTATAGGAAGGGCCTCAGGTTTGGAATGGGAAGGAGTTGTATATGACATCTCATGCCATAGGAAGGGTCTCAGGTTTGGTATAAGCATTGAGATATCACATCACATGCTATAGGAAGGGTCTCAGGATTGGAATGGAAAGGACTTGGATATCACATCTCATGCTATAGGCAGGGTCTCAGGTTTGGAAAGGGAAGGAGATGGATATCACATTTCATGTTAGAGGTAGGATCTCAGGTTTGGTATTAGAGGCATTGAAATATCACATCTCATGCTATCAGAAGGGTCTCAGGATTGGAATGGGAAGGAGTTGGATATCACATCTCATGCTAAAGGGAGGGTCTCAGGTTTGGAAGGGGAAGGATTTGGAAATCACATCTCATGTTATAGGAAGGATCTCAGGTTTGGTATTAGAAGCATTGAGATATCACATCTCATGCTATCGGAAGTATCTCAGGTTTGGTATTAGAGGCATTGAGATATCACATCTCATGCTATCATAAGGGTCTCAGGATTGGAATGGGAAGGAGTTGGATATCACATCTCATGTTATAGGAAGGCTCTCAGGTTTGGAAGGGGAAGGAGTTGGATATCACATTTCATGTTAGAGGAACAATCTCAGGTTTGGTATTAGAGGCCTTGAGATATCACATCTCATGCTATAGGAAGGGTCTCAGGATTGGAATGGGAAGGAGTTGGATATCACATCTCAAGCTATAGGAACGGTCTCAGGTTTGCTATAAGCATTGTGATATCACATCTCATGCTATAGGAAGGGTCTCAGGATTGGAATGGGAAGGAGTTGGATATCACATCTCATGTTATAGGAAAGATCTCAGGTTTGGTATTAGAAGCATTGCGACATCACATCTCATGTTATAGGAAGGGTCTCAGGATTGGAATGGGAAGAAGTTGGATATCACATCTCATGCTATAGGAAGGGTCTCAGGTTTGGTATAAGCATTGAGATATCATATCTCATGCTATAGGAAGGGTCTCAGGATTGGAATGGGAAGGAGTTGTATATGACATCTCATGCCATAAGAAGGGTCTCAGGTTTGGTATAAGAATTGAGATATCACATCACATGCTATAGGAAGGGTCTCAGGATTGGAATGGAAAGGATTTGGATATCACATCTCATGCTATAGGCAGGGTCTCAGGTTTGGAAAGGGAAGGAGATGGATATCACAATTCATGTTAGAGGTAGGATCTCAGGTTTGGTATTAGAGGCATTGAAATATCACATCTCATGCTATCAGATGGGTCTCAGGATTGGAATGGGAAGGAGTTTGATATCACATCTCATGCTAAATGGAGGGTCTCAGGTTTGGAAGGGGAAGGATTTGGAAATCACATCTCATGTTATAGGAAGGATCTCAGGTTTGGTATTAGAAGCATTGAGATATCACATCTCATGCTATCGGAAGTATCTCAGGTTTGGTATTAGAGGCATTGAGATATCACATCTCATGCTATCATAAGGGTCTCAGGATTGGAATGGGAAGGAGTTGGATATCACATCTCATGTTATAGGAAGGATCTCAGGTTTGGTATTAGAAGAATAGAGACATCACATCTCATGCTATAGGAAGGGTCTCAGGATTGGAATGGGAAGAAGTTGGATATCACATCTCATGCTATAGGAAGGGTCTCAGATTTGGTATAAGCATTGAGATATCACATTTAATGCTATAGGAAGGGTCTCAGGATTGGAATGGGAAGGAGTTGCATATGACATCTCAGGCCATAGGAAGGGTCTCAGGTTTGGTATAAGCATTGAGATATCACATCTCTGCTATCGGAAGGGTCTCAGGATTGGAATGGGAAGGAGTTGGATATCCCAAATCATGTTATAGGAAGGGTCTCAGGTTTGGTATTAGAAGCATTGAGATATCACATCTCATGCTATCGGAAGTATCTCAGGTTTGGTATTAGAGGCATTGAGATATCACATCTCATGCTATCATAAGGGTCTCAGGATTGGAATGGGAAGGAGTTGGATATCACATCTCATGTTATAGGAAGGCTCTCAGGTTTGGAAGGGGAAGGAGTTGGATATCACATTTCATGTTAGAGGAACGATCTCAGGTTTGGTATTAGAGGCCTTGAGATATCACATCTCATGCTATAGGAAGGGTCTCAGGATTGGAATGGGAAGGAGTTGGATATCACATCTCAAGCTATAGGAACGGTCTCAGGTTTGCTATAAGCATTGTGATATCACATCTCATGCTATAGGAAGGGTCTCAGGATTGGAATGGGAAGGAGTTGGATATCACATCTCATGTTATAGGAAAGATCTCAGGTTTGGTATTAGAAGCATTGCGACATCACATCTCATGTTATAGGAAGGGTCTCAGGATTGGAATGGGAAGAAGTTGGATATCACATCTCATGCTATAGGAAGGGTCTCAGGTTTGGTATAAGCATTGAGATATCATATCTCATGCTATAGGAAGGGTCTCAGGATTGGAATGGGAAGGAGTTGTATATGACATCTCATGCCATAATAAGGGTCTCAGGTTTGGTATAAGAATTGAGATATCACATCACATGCTATAGGAAGGGTCTCAGGATTGGAATGGAAAGGACTTGGATATCACATCTCATGCTATAGGCAGGGTCTCAGGTTTGGAAAGGGAAGGAGATGGATATCACAATTCATGTTAGAGGTAGGATCTCAGGTTTGGTATTAGAGGCATTGAAATATCACATCTCATGCTATCAGATGGGTCTCAGGATTGGAATGGGAAGGAGTTTGATATCACATCTCATGTTAAATGGAGGGTCTCAGGTTTGGAAGGGGAAGGATTTGGAAATCACATCTCATGTTATAGGAAGGATCTCAGGTTTGGTATTAGAAGCATTGAGATATCACATCTCATGCTATCGGAAGTATCTCAGGTTTGGTATTAGAGGCATTGAGATATCACATCTCATGCTATCATAAGGGTCTCAGGATTGGAATGGGAAGGAGTTGGATATCACATCTCATGTTATAGGAAGGATCTCAGGTTTGGTATTAGAAGAATAGAGACATCACATCTCATGCTATAGGAAGGGTCTCAGGATTGGAATGGGAAGAAGTTGGATATCACATCTCATGCTATAGGAAGGGTCTCAGATTTGGTATAAGCATTGAGATATCACATTTAATGCTATAGGAAGGGTCTCAGGATTGGAATGGGAAGGAGTTGCATATGACATCTCAGGCCATAGGAAGGGTCTCAGGTTTGGTATAAGCATTGAGATATCACATCTCTGCTATCGGAAGGGTCTCAGGATTGGAATGGGAAGGAGTTGGATATCCCAAATCATGTTATAGGAAGGGTCTCAGGTTTGGTATTAGAAGCATTGAGATATCACATCTCATGCTATAGGAAGGGTCTCAGGATTGGAATGGGGAGGACTTGGATGTCACATCTCATGTTATAGGGAGGGTCTCAAGTTTGATATTAGAAGCATTGAGATAACAAATCTCATGATATCGGAAGGGTCTCAGGATTGGAATGGGAAGGAATTGGATATCACATCTCATGATAAAGGAAGGGTCTAAGGTTTGGAAGGGGAAGGATTTGGATATCACATCTCATGTTATAGGACGGGTCTCAGGTTTGGTATTAGAAGCATTGAGATATCAAGTCTCATGGTATAGGAAGGGTCTCAGAATTGGAATGGGAAGGAGTTGGATATCACATCTCAAGCTATAGGTAGGGTCTCAGGATTGGAATGGGAAGAAGTTTGATATCACATCTCATGCCATAGTATGGGTCTCAGGTTTGGTAGAAGCATTGGGATATCACATCTCATGCTATCGGAAGGGTATCAGTATTGGATTTGGAAGGAGTTGGATATCCCATCTCATGCTATAGGAAGGGTCTCAGGTTGGAATGGGAAGGAATTGGATATCACATTTCATGTTATAGGAAGGCTCTCAGGTTTGGAAGGGGAAGGAGTTGGATATCACATTTCATGTCAGAGGAAGGATCTCAGGTTTGGTATTAGAGGCCTTGAGATATCACATCTCATGCTATAGGAAGGGTCTCAGGATTGGAATGGGAAAGAGTTGGATATCACATCTCAAGCTATAGGAAGGGTCTCAGGTTTGGTATAAGCATTGAGATATCACGTCTCAGGATTGGAATGTGAAGGAGTTGGATATCACATCTCATGTTATAGGAAAGATCTCAGGTTTGGTATTAGAAGCATTGAGACATCACATCTCATGTTATAGGAAGGGTCTCAGGATTGGAATGGGAAGAAGGTGGATATCACATCTCATGCTATAGGAAGAGTCTCAGGTTTGGAAGGGGAAGGAGTTGGATATCCAATCTCATGTTATAGGACTGGTCTCGGGTTTGGTATTAGAAGCATTGAGATTTCACATCGCATGCTGTAGGAAGGTTCTCAGGTTTGGAATGGGGAGGAATTGGATATCACATCTCATGTTCATAGGAAGGATCTCAGGTTTGGTATTAGAAGCATTGAGATATCACATCTCATGCTATAGGAATGGTCTCAGGATTGGAATGGGAAGGAGTTGGATATTACACTCTTGCTATAGGAAGGGTCTCATGTTTGGAATGGGAAGGAGTTGGATATCACATATGCTATAGGAAGGGTCTCAGGTTTGGACCGGGAAGGAGTTGGATATCACATCTCATGTTATAGGAAGGGTCTCAGGTTTGGTATAAGCATTGAGATATCACATCTCTGCTATCGGAAGTGTCTCAGGATTGGAATGGGAAGGAGTTGGATATCCCATCTCATGTTATAGGACGGGTCTCAGGTTTGTTATTAGAATTATTGAGATATCATATTGCATGCTGTAGGAAGGGTCTAAGGATTGGAATGGGAAGGACTTGGATATCACATCTCATGCTATAGGTAGGCTCTTAGGTTTGGAAAGGGAAGGAGTTGGATATCACATTTCACGTTAGAGGAAGGATCTCAGGTTTGGTATTAGAGGCATTGAGATATCACATCTCATGCTATAGGAAGAGTCTCAGGATTGGAATGGGAAGGAGTTGGATATCACATCTCATGCTATAGGAAGGGTCTCAGGTTTGGTATAAGCATTGAGATATCACATCTCATGCTATAGGAAGGGTCTCGGGATTGGAATGGGAAGGAGATGGATATCACATTTCATGTTAGAGGTAGGATCTCAGGTTTGGAATTAGAGGCATTGAGATATCACATCTCATGCTATCAGAAGGGTTTCAGGATTGGAATGGGAAGGAGTTGGATATCACATCTCATGCTAAAGGGAGGGTCTCAGGTTTGGAAGCGGGAGGATTTGGAAATCACATCTCATGTTATAGGAAGGATCTCAGGTTTGGTATTAGAAGCATTGAGATATCACATCTCATGCTATCGGAAGTATCTCAGGTTTGGTATTAGAGGCATTGAGATATCACATCTCATGCTATCATAAGGGTCTCAGGATTGGAATGGGAAGGAGTTGGATATCACATCTCATGTTATAGGAAGGATCTCAGGTTTGGTATTAGAAGCATTGAGACATCACATCTCATGCTATAGGAAGGGTCTCAGGATTGGAATGGGAAGGAGTTGGATATCACATCTCATGCTATAGGAAGGGTCTCAGATTTGGTATAAGCATTGAGATATCACATGTCATGCTATAGGAAGGGTCTCAGGATTGGAATGGGAAGGAGTTGTCTATGACATCTCAGGCCATAGGAAGGGTCTCAGGTTTGGTATAAGCATTGAGATATCACATCTCTGCTATCGGAAGGGTCTCAGGATTGGAATGGGAATGAGTTGGATATCCCATCTCATGTTATAGGAAGAGTCTCAGGTTTGGTATTAGAAGCATTGAGATATCCCATCTCATGCTATAGGAAGGGTCTCAGGTTGGAATGGGAAGGAGTTGGATATCACATTTCATGTTATAAGAAGGGTCTCAGGATTGGAATTGGAAGGACTTGGCTATCATATCTCATGCTATAGGAAGGCTCTCAGGTTTGGAAGGGGAAGGAGTTGGATATCACATTTCATGTTAGAGGAACGATCTCAGGTTTGGTATTAGAGGCCTTGAGATATCACATCTCATGCTATAGGAAGGGTCTCAGGATTGGAATGGGAAGGAGTTGGATATCACATCTCAAGCTATAGGAACGGTCTCAGGTTTGGTATAAGCATTGTGATATCACATCTCATGCTATAGGAAGGGTCTCAGGATTGGAATGGGAAGGAGTTGGATATCACATCTCATGCTATAGGAAGGGTCTCAGGTTTGGAATGGGAAGGAGTTGTATATGACATCTCATGCCATAGGAAGGGTCTCAGGTTTGGTATAAGCATTGAGATATCACATCTCATGCTATAGGAAGGGTCTCAGGTTTGGTATAAGCATTGAGATATCACATCTCATGCTATAGGACGGGTCTCAGGTTTGGTATTAGAAGCATTGAGATATCAAGTCTCATGGTATAAGAAGGGTCTCAGAATTGGAATGGGAAGGAGTTGGATATCACACCTCAAGCTATAGGAAGGGTCTCAGGATTGGAATGGGAAGGAGTTTGATATCACATCTCATGCCATAGTATGGGTCTCAGGTTTGGTAGAAGCATTGGGATATCACATCTCATGCTATCGGAAGGGTATCAGTATTGGATTTGGAAGAAGTTGGATATCCCATCTCATGCTATAGGAAGGGTCTCAGGTTGGAATGGGAAGGAGTTGGATATCACATTTCATGTTATAGGAAGGGTCTCAGGATTGGAATGGGAAGGACTTGGATATCCTATCTCATGCTATAGGACGGGTCTCAGGTTTGTTATTAGAATCATTGAGATATCATATTGCATGCTGTAGGAAGGGTCTAAGGATTGGAATGGGAAGGAGTTGGATATCACATTTCATGTTAGAGGAAGGATCTCAGGTTTGGTATTAGAAGCATTGAGATATCACATCTCATGCTATAGGAAGGGTCTCAGGATTGGAATGGGAAGTAGTTGGATATCACATCTCATGCTATAGGAAGGGTCTCAGGTTTGGTATAAGCATTGAGATATCACATCTCATGCTATAGGACGGGTCTCAGGGTTGGAATGGGAAGGAGTTGGATATCACATCTCATCCAATAGGAAGGGTCTCAGGTTTGGAATGGGAAGGAATTGGATATCACATCTCATGTTATAGGAAGGATGTCAGGTTTGGTATTAGAAGCATTGAGATATCACATCTCATGCTATAGGAAGGGTCTCAGGATTGGAATGTGAAGGATTTGGATATCACATCTCATGCTAAAGGAAGGGTCTCAGGTTTGGTAGAAGCATTGAGATATCACGTCTCTGCTATCGGAAGGGTCTCAGGATTGGATTGGGAAGGAGTTGGATATCCCTTCTCATGCTATAGGAAGGGTCTCAGGATTTGAATGGGAAGGAGTTGGATATCACATCTCATGTTATAGGAAGGGTCTCAGGATTGGAATGGGAAGGATTTGGATATCACATCTCTTGCTATAGGAAGGGTCTCAGGATTGGTATTAGAAGCATTGAGATATCACATCTCATGCTATAGGAAGGGTCTCAGGATTGGAATGGGGAGGACTTGGATGCCACATCTCATGTTATAGGAAGGCTCTCAGGTTTGGAAGGGGAAGGAGTTGGATATCACATTTCATGTTAGAGGAACGATCTCAGGTTTGGTATTAGAGGCCTTGAGATATCACATCTCATGCTATAGGAAGGGTCTCAGGATTAGAATGGGAAGGAGTTGGATATCACATCTCAAGCTATAGGAACGGTCTCAGGTTTGGTATAAGCATTGTGATATCACATCTCATGCTATAGGTAGGCTCTCAGGTTTGGAAAGGGAAGGAGTTGGATATCACATTTCACGTTAGAGGAAGGATCTCAGGTTTGGTATTAGAGGCATTGAGATATCACATCTCATGCTATAGGAAGGGTCTCAGGTTTGGTATAAGCATTGAGATATCACATCTCATGCTATAGGAAGGGTCTCAGGTTTGGAATGGGAAGGAGTTGTATATGACATCTCATGCCATAGGAAGGGTCTCAGGTTTGGTATAAGCATTGCGATATCACATCACATGCTATAGGAAGGGTCTCAGGATTGGAATGGAAAGGACTTGGATATCACATCTCATGCTATAGGCAGGGTCTCAGGTTTGGAAAGGGAAGGAGATGGATATCACATTTCATGTTAGAGGTAGGATCTCAGGTTTGGTATTAGAGGCATTGAAATATCACATCTCATGCTATCAGAAGGGTCTCAGGATTGGAATGGGAAGGAGTTGGATATCACATCTCATGCTAAAGGGAGGGTCTCAGGTTTGGAAGGGGAAGGATTTGGAAATCACATCTCATGTTATAGGAAGGATCTCAGGTTTGGTATTAGAAGCATTGAGATATCACATCTCATGCTATCGGAAGTATCTCAGGTTTGGTATTAGAGGCATTGAGATATCACATCTCATGCTATCATAAGGGTCTCAGGATTGGAATGGGAAGGAGTTGGATATCATATCTCATGTTATAGGAAGGCTCTCAGGTTTGGAAGGGGAAGGAGTTGGATATCACATTTCATGTTAGAGGAACGATCTCAGGTTTGGTATTAGAGGCCTTGAGATATCACATCTCATGCTATAGGAAGGGTCTCAGGATTGGAATGGGAAGGAGTTGGATATCACATCTCAAGCTATAGGAACGGTCTCAGGTTTGGTATAAGCATTGTGATATCACATCTCATGCTATAGGAAGGGTCTCAGGATTGGAATGGGAAGGAGTTGGATATCACATCTCATGTTATAGGAAAGATCTCAGGTTTGGTATTAGAAGCATTGCGACATCACATCTCATGTTATAGGAAGGGTCTCAGGATTGGAATGGGAAGAAGTTGGATATCACATCTCATGCTATAGGAAGGGTCTCAGGTTTGGTATAAGCATTGAGATATCACATCTCATGCTATAGGAAGGGTCTCAGGATTGGAATGGGAAGGAGTTGTATATGACATCTCATGCCATAGGAAGGGTCTCAGGTTTGGTATAAGAATTTAGATATCACATCACATGCTATAGGAAGGGTCTCAGGATTGGAATGGAAAGGACTTGGATATCACATCTCATGCTATAGGCAGGGTCTCAGGTTTGGAAAGGGAAGGAGATGGATATCACATTTCATGTTAGAGGTAGGATCTCAGGTTTGGTATTAGAGGCATTGAAATATCACATCTCATGCTATCAGATGGGTCTCAGGATTGGAATGGGAAGGAGTTTGATATCACATCTCATGCTAAAGGGAGGGTCTCAGGTTTGGAAGGGGAAGGATTTGGAAATCACATCTCATGTTATAGGAAGGATCTCAGGTTTGGTATTAGAAGCATTGAGATATCACATCTCATGCTATCGGAAGTATCTCAGGTTTGGTATAAGAGGCATTGAGATATCACATCTCATGCTATCATAAGGGTCTCAGGATTGGAATGGGAAGGAGTTGGATATCACATCTCATGTTATAGGAAGGATCTCAGGTTTGGTATTAGAAGCATTGAGACATCACATCTCATGCTATAGGAAGGGTGTCAGGATTGGAATGGGAAGGAGTTGGATATCACATCTCATGCTATAGGAAGGGTCTCAGATTTGGTATAAGCATTGAGATATCACATCTCATGCTATAGGAAGGGTCTCAGGATTGGAATGGGAAGGAGTTGTATATGACATCTCAGGCCATAGGAAGGGTCTCAGGTTTGGTAAAAGCATTGAGATATCACATCTCTGCTATCGGAAGGGTCTCAGGATTGGAATGGGAAGGAGTTGGATATCCCATCTCATGTTATAGGAAGGGTCTCAGGTTTGGTATTAGAAGCATTGAGACATCACATCTCATGTTATAGGAAGGGTCTCAGGATTGGAATGGGAAGAAGTTGGACATCACATCTCATGCTATAGGAAGGGTCTCAGGTTTGGTATAAGCATTGAGATATCACATCTCATGCTATAGGAAGGGTCTCAGGATTGGAATGGGAAGGAGTTGTATATGACATCTCATGCCATAGGAAGGGTCTCAGGTTTGGTATAAGCATTGAGATATCACATCACATGCTATAGGAAGGGTCTCAGGATTGGAATGGGAAGGACTTGGATATCACATCTCATGCTATAGGCAGGGTCTCAGGTTTGGAAAGGGAAGGAGATGGATATCACATTTCATGTTAGAGGTAGGATCTCAGGTTTGGTATTAGAGGCATTGAAATATCACATCTCATGCTATCAGAAGGGTCTCAGGATTGGAATGGGAAGGAGTTGGATATCACATCTCATGCTAAAGGGAGGGTCTCAGGTTTGGAAGTGGAAGGATTTGGAAATCACATCTCATGTTATAGGAAGGATCTCAGGTTTGGTATTAGAAGCATTGAGATATCACATCTCATGCTATCAGAAGTATCTCAGGTTTGGTATTAGAGGCATTGAGATATCACATCTCATGCTATCATAAGGGTCTCAGGATTGGAATGGGAAGGAGTTGGATATCACATCTCATGTTATAGGAAGGATCTCAGGTTTGGTATTAGAAGAATTGAGACATCACATCTCATGCTATAGGAAGGGTCTCAGGATTGGAATGGGAAGAAGTTGGATATCACATCTCATGCTATAGGAAGGGTCTCAGATTTGGTATAAGCATTGAGATATCACATCTAATGCTATAGGAAGGGTCTCAGGATTGGAATGGGAAGGAGTTGCATATGACATCTCAGGCCATAGGAAGGGTCTCAGGTTTGGTATAAGCATTGAGATATCACATCTCTGCTATCGGAAGGGTCTCAGGATTGGAATGGGAAGGAGTTGGATATCCCAAATCATGTTATAGGAAGGGTCTCAGGTTTGGTATTAGAAGCATTGAGATATCACATCTCATGCTATAGGAAGGGTCTCAGGATTGGAATGGGGAGGACTTGGATGCCACATCTCATGTTATAGGAAGGCTCTCAGGTTTGGAAGGGGAAGGAGTTGGATATCACATTTCATGTTAGAGGAACAATCTCAGGTTTGGTATTAGAGGCCTTGAGATATCACATCTCATGCTATAGGAAGGGTCTCAGGATTGGAATGGGAAGGAGTTGGATATCACATCTCAAGCTATAGGAACGGTCTCAGGTTTGGTATAAGCATTGTGATATCACATCTCATGCTACAGGTAGGCTCTCAGGTTTGGAAAGGGAAGGAGTTGGATATCACATTTCACGTTAGAGGAAGGATCTCAGGTTTGGTATTAGAGGCATTGAGATATCACATCTCATGCTATAGGAAGAGTCTCAGGATTGGAATGGGAAGGAGTTGGATATCACATCTCATGCTATAGGAAGGGTCTCAGGTTTGGTATAAGCATTGAGATATCACATCTCATGCTATAGGAAGGGTCTCGGGATTGGAATGGGAAGGAGATGGATATCACATTTCATGTTAGAGGTAGGATCTCAGGTTTGGAATTAGAGGCATTGAGATATCACATCTCATGCTATCAGAAGGGTTTCAGGATTGGAATGGGAAGGAGTTGGATATCACATCTCATGCTAAAGGGAGGGTCTCAGGTTTGGAAGCGGGAGGATTTGGAAATCACATCTCATGTTATAGGAAGGATCTCAGGTTTGGTATTAGAAGCATTGAGATATCACATCTCATGCTATCGGAAGTATCTCAGGTTTGGTATTAGAGGCATTGAGATATCACATCTCATGCTATCATAAGGGTCTCAGGATTGGAATGAGAAGGAGTTGGATATCACATCTCATGTTATAGGAAGGATATCAGGTTTGGTATTAGAAGCATTGAGACATCACATCTCATGCTATAGGAAGGGTCTCAGGATTGGAATGGGAAGGAGTTGGATATCACATCTCATGCTATAGGAAGGGTCTCAGATTTGGTATAAGCATTGAGATATCACATCTCATGCTATAGGAAGGGTCTCAGGATTGGAATGGGAAGGAGTTGTATATGACATCTCAGGCCATAGGAAGGGTCTCAGGTTTGGTATAAGCATTGAGATATCACATCTCTGCTATCGGAAGGGTCTCAGGATTGGAATGGGAATGAGTTGGATATCCCATCTCATGTTATAGGAAGAGTCTCAGGTTTGGTATTAGAAGCAATGAGATATCCCATCTCATGCTATAGGAAGGGTCTCAGGTTGGAATGGGAAGGAGTTGGATATCATATTTCATGCTAAAGGGAGGGTCTCAGGTTTGGAAGGGGAAGGATTTGGAAATCACATCTCATGTTATAGGAAGGATCTCAGGTTTGGTATTAGAAGCATTGAGATATCACATCTCATGCTATCGGAAGTATCTCAGGTTTGGTTTAAGAGGCATTGAGATATCACATCTCATGCTATCATAAGGGTCTCAGGATTGGAATGGGAAGGAGTTGGATATCACATCTCATGTTATAGGAAGGATCTCAGGTTTGGTATTAGAAGCATTGAGACATCACATCTCATGCTATAGGAAGGGTGTCAGGATTGGAATGGGAAGGAGTTGGATATCACATCTCATGCTATAGGAAGGGTCTCAGATTTGGTATAAGCATTGAAATATCACATCTCATGCTATAGGAAGGGTCTCAGGATTGGAATGGGAAGGAGTTGTATATGACATCTCAGGCCATAGGAAGGGTCTCAGGTTTGGTAAAAGCATTGAGATATCACATCTCTGCTATCGGAAGGGTCTCAGGATTGGAATGGGAAGGAGTTGGATATCCCATCTCATGTTATAGGAAGGGTCTCAGGTTTGGTATTAGAAGCATTGAGACATCACATCTCATGTTATAGGAAGGGTCTCAGGATTGGAATGGGAAGAAGTTGGACATCACATCTCATGCTATAGGAAGGGTCTCAGGTTTGGTATAAGCATTGAGATATCACATCTCATGCTATAGGAAGGGTCTCAGGATTGGAATGGGAAGGAGTTGTATATGACATCTCATGCCATAGGAAGGGTCTCAGGTTTGGTATAAGCATTGAGATATCACATCACATGCTATAGGAAGGGTCTCAGGATTGGAATGGGAAGGACTTGGATATCACATCTCATGCTATAGGCAGGGTCTCAGGTTTGGAAAGGGAAGGAGATGGATATCACATTTCATGTTAGAGGTAGGATCTCAGGTTTGGTATTAGAGGCATTGAAATATCACATCTCATGCTATCAGAAGGGTCTCAGGATTGGAATGGGAAGGAGTTGGATATCACATCTCATGCTAAAGGGAGGGTCTCAGGTTTGGAAGTGGAAGGATTTGGAAATCACATCTCATGTTATAGGAAGGATCTCAGGTTTGGTATTAGAAGCATTGAGATATCACATCTCATGCTATCAGAAGTATCTCAGGTTTGGTATTAGAGGCATTGAGATATCACATCTCATGCTATCATAAGGGTCTCAGGATTGGAATGGGAAGGAGTTGGATATCACATCTCATGTTATAGGAAGGATCTCAGGTTTGGTATTAGAAGAATTGAGACATCACATCTCATGCTATAGGAAGGGTCTCAGGATTGGAATGGGAAGAAGTTGGATATCACATCTCATGCTATAGGAAGGGTCTCAGATTTGGTATAAGCATTGAGATATCACATCTAATGCTATAGGAAGGGTCTCAGGATTGGAATGGGAAGGAGTTGCATATGACATCTCAGGCCATAGGAAGGGTCTCAGGTTTGGTATAAGCATTGAGATATCACATCTCTGCTATCGGAAGGGTCTCAGGATTGGAATGGGAAGGAGTTGGATATCCCAAATCATGTTATAGGAAGGGTCTCAGGTTTGGTATTAGAAGCATTGAGATATCACATCTCATGCTATAGGAAGGGTCTCAGGATTGGAATGGGGAGGACTTGGATGCCACATCTCATGTTATAGGAAGGCTCTCAGGTTTGGAAGGGGAAGGAGTTGGATATCACATTTCATGTTAGAGGAACAATCTCAGGTTTGGTATTAGAGGCCTTGAGATATCACATCTCATGCTATAGGAAGGGTCTCAGGATTGGAATGGGAAGGAGTTGGATATCACATCTCAAGCTATAGGAACGGTCTCAGGTTTGGTATAAGCATTGTGATATCACATCTCATGCTACAGGTAGGCTCTCAGGTTTGGAAAGGGAAGGAGTTGGATATCACATTTCACGTTAGAGCAAGGATCTCAGGTTTGGTATTAGAGGCATTGAGATATCACATCTCATGCTATAGGAAGAGTCTCAGGATTGGAATGGGAAGGAGTTGGATATCACATCTCATGCTATAGGAAGGGTCTCAGGTTTGGTATAAGCATTGAGATATCACATCTCATGCTATAGGAAGGGTCTCGGGATTGGAATGGGAAGGAGATGGATATCACATTTCATGTTAGAGGTAGGATCTCAGGTTTGGAATTAGAGGCATTGAGATATCACATCTCATGCTATCAGAAGGGTTTCAGGATTGGAATGGGAAGGAGTTTGATATCACATCTCATGCTAAAGGGAGGGTCTCAGGTTTGGAAGGGGAAGGATTTGGAAATCACATCTCATGTTATAGGAAGGATCTCAGGTTTGGTATTAGAAGCATTGAGATATCACATGAGATGTGATATCCAAGTCCTTTCCATTCCAATCCTGAGACCCTTCCTATAGCATGTGATGTGATATCTCAATGCTTATACCAAACCTGAGACCCTTCCTATGGCATGAGATGTCATATACAACTCCTTCCCATTCCAAACCTGAGACCCTTCCTATAGCATGAGATGTGATATCTCAATGCTTATACCAAACCTGAGACCCTTCCTATAGCATGAGATGTGATATCCAACTCCTCCCCATTCCAATCCTGAGACCCTTCCTATAGCATGAGATGTGATATCACAATGCTTATACCAAACCTGAGACCGTTCCTATAGCTTGAGATGTGATATCCAAATCCTTCCCATTCCAATCCTGAGACCCTTCCTATAGCATGAGATGTGATATCTCAAGGCCTCTAATACCAAACCTGAGATCGTTCCTCTAACATGAAATGTGATATCCAACTCCTTCCCCTTCCAAACCTGAGAGCCTTCCTATAGCATGAGATATGATAGCCAAGTCCTTCTAATTCCAATCCTGAGACCCTTCCTATAACATGAAATGTGATATCCAACTCCTTCCCATTCCAACCTGAGACCCTTCCTATAGCATGAGATGGGATATCTCATTGCTTCTAATACCAAACCTGAGACTCTTCCTATAACATGAGATGGGATATCCAACTCATTCCCATTCCAATCCTGAGACCCTTCCGATAGCAGAGATGTGATATCTCAATGCTTATACCAAACCTGAGACCCTTCCTATGGCCTGAGATGTCATATACAACTCCTTCCCATTCCAATCCTGAGACCCTTCCTATAGCATGAGATGTGATATCTCAATGCTTATACCAAATCTGAGACCCCTCCTATAGCATGAGATGTGATATCCAACTCCTTCCCATTCCAATCCTGAGACCCTTCCTATAGCATGAGATGTGATGTCTCAATGCTTCTAATACCAAACCTGATATCCTTCCTATAACATGAGATGTGATATCCAACTCCTTCCCATTCCAATCCTGAGACCCTTATGATAGCATGAGATGTGATATCTCAATGCCTCTAATACCAAACCTGAGATACTTCCGATAGCATGAGATGTGATATCTCAATGCTTCTAATACCAAACCTGAGATCCTTCCTATAACATGAGATGTGATTTCCAAATCCTCCCGCTTCCAAACCTGAGACCTTCCCTTTAGCATGAGATGTGATATCCAACTCCTTCCCATTCCAATCCTGAAACCCTTCTGATAGCATGAGATGTGATATCTCAATGCCTCTAATTCCAAACCTGAGATCCTACCTCTAACATGAAATGTGATATCCATCTCCTTCCCATTCCAATCCCGAGACCCTTCCTATAGCATGAGATGTGATATCTCAATGCTTATACCAAACCTGAGACCCTTCCTATAGCATGAGATGTGATATCCAACTCCTTCCCATTCCAATCCTGAGACTCTTCCTATAGCATGAGATGTGATATCTCAATGCCTCTAATACCAAACCTGAGATCCTTCCTCTAACGTGAAATGTGATATCCAACTCCTTCCCTTTCCAAACCTGAGACCCTACCTGTAGCATGAGATGTGATATCACAATGCTTATACCAAACCTGAGACCCTTCCTATAGCATGAGATGTGATATCCAACTCCTTCCCATTCCAATCCTGAGACCCTTCCTATAGCATGAGATGTGATATCTCAAGGCCTCTAATACCAAACCTGAGATTGTTCCTCTAACATGAAATGTGATATCCAACTCCTTCCCCTTCCAAACCTGAGAGCCTTCCTATAACATGAGATGTGGCATCCAAGTCCTCCCCATTCCAATCCTGAGACCCTTCCTATAGCATGAGATGTGATATCTCAATGCTTCTAATACCAAACCTGAGACCCTTCCTATAACATGATTTGGGATATCCAACTCCTTCCCATTCCAATCCTGAGACCCTTCCGATAGCAGAGATGTGATATCTCAATGCTTATACCAAACCTGAGACCCTTCCTATGGCCTGAGATGTCATATGCAACTCCTTCCCATTCCAATCCTGAGACCCTTCCTATAGCATTAGATGTGATATCTCAATGCTTATACCAAATCTGAGACCCTTCCTATAGCATGAGATGTGATATCCAACTTCTTCCCATTCCAATCCTGAGACCCTTCCTATAGCATGAGATGTGATGTCTCAATTCTTCTAATACCAAACCTGAGATCCTTCCTATAACATGAGATGTGATATCCAACTCCTTCCCATTCCAATCCTGAGACCCTTATGATAGCATGAGATGTGATATCTCAATGCCTCTAATACCAAACCTGAGATACTTCTGATAGCATGAGATGTGATATCTCAATGCTTCTAATACCAAACCTGAGATCCTTCCTATAACATGAGATGTGATTTCCAAATCCTTCCACTTCCAAACCTGAGACCCTCCCTTTAGCATGAGATGTGATATCCAACTCCTTCCCATTCCAATCCTGAGACCCTTCTGATAGCATGAGATGTGATATTTCAATGCCTCTAATACCAAACCTGAGATCCTACCTCTAACATGAAATGTGATATCCATCTCCTTCCCTTTCCAAACCTGAGACCCTGCCTATAGCATGAGATGTGATATCCAAGTCCTTCCCATTCCAATCCTGAGACCCTTCCTATAGCATGTGATGTGATATCTCAATGCTTATACCAAACCTGAGACCCTTCCTATGGCATGAGATGTCATATACAACTCCTTCCCATTCCAATCCTGAGACCCTTCCTATAGCATGAGATGTGATATCTCAATGCTTATACCAAACCTGAGACCCTTCCTATAGCATGAGATGTGATGTCCAACTTCTTCCCATTCCAATCCTGAGACCCTTCCTATAACATGAGATGTGATGTCTCAATGCTTCTAATACCAAACCTGAGACCCTTCCTATAACATGAGATGGGATATCCAACTCCTTCCCATTCCAATCCTGAGACCCTTCCGATAGCAGAGATGTGATATCTCAATGCTTTTACCAAACCTGAGACCCTTCCTATGGCCTGAGATGTCATATACAACTCCTTCCCATTCCAATCCTGAGACCCTTCCTATAGCATGAGATGTGATATCTCAATGCTTATACCAAATCTGAGACCCTTCCTATAGCATGAGATGTGATATCCAACTCCTTCCCATTCCAATCCTGACACCCTTCCTATAGCATGAGATGTGATGTCTCAATGCTTCTAATACCAAACCTGAGATCCTTCCTATAACATGAGATGTGATATCCAACTCCTTCCCATTCCAATCCTGAGACCGTTATGATAGCATGAGATGTGATATCTCAATGCCTCTTATACCAAACCTGAGATACTTCCGATAGCATGAGATGTGATATCTCAATGCTTCTAATACCAAACCTGAGATCCTTCCTATAACATGAGATGTGATTTCCAAATCCTTCCCCTTCCAAACCTGAGACCCTCCCTTTAGCATGAAATGTGATATCCAACTCCTTCCCATTCCAACCTGAGACCCTTCCTATAGCATGAGATGGGATATCTCATTGCTTCTAATACTCTAATACCAAACCTGAGACTCTTCCTATAACATGAGATGGGATATCCAACTCATTCCCATTCCAATCCTGAGACCCTTCCGATAGCAGAGATGTGATATCTCAATGCTTATACCAAACCTGAGACCCTTCCTATGGCCTGAGATGTCATATACAACTCCTTCCCATTCCAATCCTGAGACCCTTCCTATAGCATGAGATGTGATATCTCAATGCTTATACCAAATCTGAGACCCTTCCTATAGCATGAGATGTGATATCCAACTCCTTCCCATTCCAATCCTGAGACCCTTCCTATAGCATGAGATGTGATGTCTCAATGCTTCTAATACCAAACCTGATATCCTTCCTATAACATGAGATGTGATATCCAACTCCTTCCCATTCCAATCCTGAGACCCTTATGATAGCATGAGATGTGATATCTCAATGCCTCTAATACCAAACCTGAGATACTTCCGATAGCATGAGATGTGATATCTCAATGCTTCTAATACCAAACCTGAGATCCTTCCTATAACATGAGATGTGATTTCCAAATCCTCCCGCTTCCAAACCTGAGACCCTCCCTTTAGCATGAGATGTGATATCCAACTCCTTCCCATTCCAATCCTGAAACCCTTCTGATAGCATGAGATGTGATATCTCAATGCCTCTAATTCCAAACCTGAGATCCTACCTCTAACATGAAATGTGATATCCATCTCCTTCCCATTCCAATCCCGAGACCCTTCCTATAGCATGAGATGTGATATCTCAATGCTTATACCAAACCTGAGACCCTTCCTATAGCATGAGATGTGATATCCAACTCCTTCCCATTCCAATCCTGAGACTCTTCCTATAGCATGAGATGTGATATCTCAATGCCTCTAATACCAAACCTGAGATCCTTCCTCTAACGTGAAATGTGATATCCAACTCCTTCCCTTTCCAAACCTGAGAGCCTACCTGTAGCATGAGATGTGATATCACAATGCTTATACCAAACCTGAGACCGTTCCTATAGCTTGAGATGTGATATCCAACTCCTTCCCATTCCAATCCTGAGACCCTTCCTATAGCATGAGATGTGATATCTCAAGGCCTCTAATACCAAACCTGAGATTGTTCCTCTAACATGAAATGTGATATCCAACTCCTTCCCCTTCCAAACCTGAGAGCCTTCCTATAACATGAGATGTGGCATCCAAGTCCTCCCCATTCCAATCCTGAGACCCTTCCTATAGCATGAGATGTGATATCTCAATGCTTCTAATACCAAACCTGAGACCCTTCCTATAACATGATTTGGGATATCCAACTCCTTCCCATTCCAATCCTGAGACCCTTCCGAAAGCAGAGATGTGATATCTCAATGCTTATACCAAACCTGAGACCCTTCCTATGGCCTGAGATGTCATATGCAACTCCTTCCCATTCCAATCCTGAGACCCTTCCTATAGCATTAGATGTGATATCTCAATGCTTATACCAAATCTGAGACCCTTCCTATAGCATGAGATGTGATATCCAACTTCTTCCCATTCCAATCCTGAGACCCTTCCTATAGCATGAGATGTGATGTCTCAATTCTTCTAATACCAAACCTGAGATCCTTCCTATAACATGAGATGTGATATCCAACTCCTTCCCATTCCAATCCTGAGACCCTTATGATAGCATGAGATGTGATATCTCAATGCCTCTAATACCAAACCTGAGATACTTCTGATAGCATGAGATGTGATATCTCAATGCTTCTAATACCAAACCTGAGATCCTTCCTATAACATGAGATGTGATTTCCAAATCCTTCCACTTCCAAACCTGAGACCCTCCCTTTAGCATGAGATGTGATATCCAACTCCTTCCCATTCCAATCCTGAGACCCTTCTGATAGCATGAGATGTGATATTTCAATGCCTCTAATACCAAACCTGAGATCCTACCTCTAACATGAAATGTGATATCCATCTCCTTCCCTTTCCAAACCTGAGACCCTGCCTATAGCATGAGATGTGATATCCAAGTCCTTCCCATTCCAATCCTGAGACCCTTCCTATAGCATGTGATGTGATATCTCAATGCTTATACCAAACCTGAGACCCTTCCTATGGCATGAGATGTCATATACAACTCCTTCCCATTCCAATCCTGAGACCCTTCCTATAGCATGAGATGTGATATCTCAATGCTTATACCAAACCTGAGACCCTTCCTATAGCATGAGATGTGATGTCCAACTTCTTCCCATTCCAATCCTGAGACCCTTCCTATAACATGAGATGTGATGTCTCAATGCTTCTAATACCAAACCTGAGACCCTTCCTATAACATGAGATGGGATATCCAACTCCTTCCCATTCCAATCCTGAGACCCTTCCGATAGCAGAGATGTGATATCTCAATGCTTTTACCAAACCTGAGACCCTTCCTATGGCCTGAGATGTCATATACAACTCCTTCCCATTCCAATCCTGAGACCCTTCCTATAGCATGAGATGTGATATCTCAATGCTTATACCAAATCTGAGACCCTTCCTATAGCATGAGATGTGATATCCAACTCCTTCCCATTCCAATCCTGACACCCTTCCTATAGCATGAGATGTGATGTCTCAATGCTTCTAATACCAAACCTGAGATCCTTCCTATAACATGAGATGTGATATCCAACTCCTTCCCATTCCAATCCTGAGACCCTTATGATAGCATGAGATGTGATATCTCAATGCCTCTTATACCAAACCTGAGATACTTCCGATAGCATGAGATGTGATATCTCAATGCTTCTAATACCAAACCTGAGATCCTTCCTATAACATGAGATGTGATTTCCAAATCCTTCCCCTTCCAAACCTGAGACCCTCCCTTTAGCATGAGATGTGATATCAAACTCCTTCCCATTCCAATCCTGAGACCCATCTGATAGCATGAGATGTGATATTTCAATGCCTCTAATACCAAACCTGAGATCCTACCTCTAACATGAAATGTGATATCCATCTCCTTCCCTTTCCAAACCTGAGACCCTGCCTATAGCATGAGATGTGATATCCAAGTCCTTTCCATTCCAATCCTGAGACCCTTCCTATAGCATGTGATGTGATATCTCAATTCTTATACCAAACCTGAGACCCTTCCTATGGCATGAGATGTCATATACAACTCCTTCCCATTCCAATCCTGAGACCCTTCCTATAGCATGAGATGTGATATCTCAATGCTTATACCAAACCTGAGACCCTTCCTATAGCATGAGATGTGATATCCAACTTCTTCCCATTCCAATCCTGAGACCCTTCCTATAACATGAGATGTGATGTCGCAATGCTTCTAATACCAAACCTGAGATCTTTCCTATAACATGAGATGTGATATCCAACTCCTTCCCATTCCAATCCTGAGACCCTTCCTATAGCATGAGATGTGATATCACAATGCTTATACCAAACCTGAGACCGTTCCTATAGCTTGAGATGTGATATCCAACTCCTTCCCATTCCAATCCTGAGACCCTTCCTATAGCATGAGATGTGATATCTCAAGGCCTCTAATACCAAACCTGAGATCGTTCCTCTAACATGAAATGTGATATCCAACTCCTTCCCCTTCCAAACCTGAGAGTCTTCCTATAACATGAGATATGATATCCAACTCCTTCCCATTCCAATCCTGAGACCCTTATGATAGCATGAGATGTGATATCTCAATGCCTCTAATACCAAACCTGAGATACTTCCGATAGCATGAGATGTGATATCTCAATGCTTCTAATACCAAACCTGAGATCCTTCCTATAACATGAGATGTGATTTCCAAATCCTTCCCCTTCCAAACCTGAGACCCTCCCTTTAGCATGAGATGTGATATCCAACTCCTTCCCATTCCAATCCTGAGACCCTTCTGATAGCATGAGATGTGATATTTCAATGCCTCTAATACCAAACCTGAGATCCTACCTCTAACATGAAATGTGATATCCATCTCCTTCCCTTTCCAAACCTGAGACCCTGCCTATAGCATGAGATGTGATATCCAAGTCCTTTCCATTCCAATCCTGAGACCCTTCCTATAGCATGTGATGTGATATCGCAATGCTTATACCAAACCTGAGACCCTTCCTATGGCATGAGATGTCATATACAACTCCTTCCCATTCCAAACCTGAGACCCTTCCTATAGCATGAGATGTGATATCTCAATGCTTATACCAAACCTGAGACCCTTCCTATAGCATGAGATGTGATATCTCAATGCCTCTAATACCAAACCTGAGATCCTTCCTCTAACGTGAAATGTGATATCCAACTCCTTCCCTTTCCAAACCTGAGAGCCTACCTATAGCATGAGATGTGATATCACAATGCTTATACCAAACCTGAGACCGTTCCTATAGCTTGAGATGTGATATCCAACTCCTTCCCATTCTAATCCTGCGACCCTTCCTATAGCATGAGATGTGATATCTCAAGGCCTCTAATACCAAACCTGAGATCGTTCCTCTAACATGAAATGTGATATCCAACTCCTTCCCCTTCCAAACCTGAGAGCCTTCCTATAACATGAGATGTGGCATCCAAGTCCTCCCCATTCCAATCCTGAGACCCTTCCTATAGCATGAGATGTGATATCTCAATGCTTCTAATACCAATCCTGAGACCCTTCCTATAGCAAGAGATGTGATATCCAAATCCTTCCCATTCCAATCCTGAGACCCTTCCTATAACATGAGATGTGATATCCAACTCCTTCCCATTCAAATCCTGAGACCCTTCCTATAGCATGAGAAGGGATATCCAACTCCTTCCCAATCCAATCCTGAGACCCTTCCGATAGCAGAGACGTGATATCTCAATGCTTCTACCAAACCTGAGACCCTTCCTTTAGCATGAGATGTGATATCCAAATCCTTCACATTCCAATCCTGAGACCCTTCCTATAGCATGAGATGTGATATCTCAATGCTTCTAATACCAAACCTGAGATCCTTCCTATAACATGAGATGTGATATCCAATTCCTTCCCATTCCAAACCTGAGACCCTTCCTATTGGATGAGATGTGATATCCAACTCCTTCCCATTCCAACCCTGAGACCCGTCCTATAGCATGAGATGTGATATCTCAATGCTTATACCAAACCTGAGACCCTTCCTATAGCATGAGATGTGATATCCAACTACTTCCCATTCCAATCCTGAGACCCTTCCTATAGCATGAGATGTGATATCTCAATGCTTCTAATACCAAACCTGAGATCCTTCCCCTAACATGAAATGTGATATCCAACTCCTTCCCTTTCCAAACCTAAGAGCCTATCTATAGCATGAGATGTGATATCCAAGTCCTTCCCATTCCAATCCTTAGACCCTTCCTACAGCATGCAATATGATATCTCAATGATTCTAATAACAAACCTGAGACCCGTCCTATAGCATGAGATAGGATATCCAAGTCCTTCCCATTCCAATCCTGAGACCCTTCCTATAACATGAAATGTGATATCCAACTCCTTCCCATTCCAACCTGAGACCCTTCCTATAGCATGAGATGGGATATCCAACTTCTTCCAAATCCAATACTGATACCCTTCCGATAGCATGAGATGTGATATCCCAATGCTTCTACCAAACCTGAGACCCATACTATGGCATGAGATGTGATATCAAACTCCTTCCCATTCCAATCCTGAGACCCTTCCTATAGCTTGAGGTGTGATATCCAACTCCTTCCCATTCCAATTCTGAGACCCTTCTTATACCATGAGACTTGATATCTCAATGCTTCTAATACCAAACCTGAGACCCGTCCTATAGCATGAGATGTGATATCTCAATGCTTATACCAAACCTGAGACCCTTCCTATAGCATGAGATGTGATATCTCAATGCTTATACCAAACCTGAGACCCTTCCTATGGCATGAGATGTCATATACAACTCCTTCCCATTCCAAACCTGAGACCCTTCCTATAGCATGAGATGTGATATCCAACTCCTTCCCATTCCAATCCTGAGACCCTTCCTATAGCATGAGATGTGATATCACAATGCTTATACCAAACCTGAGACCGTTCCTATAGCTTGAGATGTGATATCCAACTCCTTCCCATTCCAATCCTGAGACCCTTCCTATAGCATGAGATGTGATATCTCAAGGCCTCTAATACCAAACCTGAGATCGTTCCTCTAACATGAAATGTGATATCCAACTCCTTCCCCTTCCAAACCTGAGAGCCTTCCTATAGCATGAGATATGATAGCCAAGTCCTTCCAATTCCAATCCTGAGACCCTTCTTATAACATGAAATGTGATATCCAACTCCTTCCCATTCCAACCTGAGACCCTTCCTATAGCATGAGATGGGATATCTCAATGCTTCTAATACCAAACCTGAGACTCTTCCTATAACATGAGATGGGATATCCAACTCATTCCCATTCCAATCCTGAGACCCTTCCGATAGCAGAGATGTGATATCTCAATGCTTATACCAAACCTGAGACCCTTCCTATGGCCTGAGATGTCATAGACAACTCCTTCCCATTCCAATCCTGAGACCCTTCCTATAGCATGACATGTGATATCTCAATGCTTATACCAAATCTGAGACCCTTCCTATAGCTTGAGATGTGATATCCAACTCCTTCCCATTCCAATCCTGAGACCCTTCCTATAGCATGAGATGTGATGTCTCAATGCTTCTAATACCAAACCTGAGATCCTTCCTATAACATGAGATGTGATATCCAACTCCTTCCCATTCCAATCCTGAGACCCTTATGATAGCATGAGATGTGATATCTCAATGCCTCTAATACCAAACCTGAGATACTTCCGATAGCATGAGATGTGATATCTCAATGCTTCTAATACCAAACCTGAGATCCTTCCTATAACATGAGATGTGATTTCCAAATCCTCCCGCTTCCAAACCTGAGACCCTCCCTTTAGCATGAGATGTGATATCCAACTCCTTCCCATTCCAATCCTGAAACCCTTGTGATAGCATGAGATGTGATATCTCAATGCCTCTAATTCCAAACCTGAGATCCTACCTCTAACATGAAATGTGATATCCATCTCCTTCCCATTCCAATCCCGAGACCCTTCCTATAGCATGAGATGTGATATCTCAATGCTTATACCAAACCTGAGACCCTTCCTATAGCATGAGATGTGATATCCAACTCCTTCCCATTCCAATCCTGAGACCCTTCCTATAGCATGAGATGTGATATCTCAATGCTTATACCAAACCTGAGACCCTTCCTATAGCATGAGATGTGATATCCAACTCCTTCCCATTCCAATCCTGAGACCCTTCCTATAGCATGAGATGTGATATCTCAAGGCCTCTAATACCAAACCTGAGATCGTTCCTCTAACATGAATTGTGATATCCATCTCCTTCCCTTTCCAAACCTGAGACCCTGCCTATAGCATGAGATGTGATATCCAAGTCCTTTCCATTCCAATCCTGAGACCCTTCCTATAGCATGTGATGTGATATCTCAATTCTTATACCAAACCTGAGACCCTTCTTATGGCATGAGATGTCATATACAACTCCTTCCCATTCCAATCCTGAGACCCTTCCTATAGCATGAGATATGATATCTCAATGCTTATACCAAACCTGAGACCCTTTATATAGCATGAGATGTGATATCCAACTTCTTCCCATTCCAATCCTGAGACCCTTCCTATAACATGAGATGGGATGTCGCAATGCTTCTAATACCAAACCTGAGATCTTTCCTATAACATGAGATGTGATATCCAACTCCTTCCCATTCCAATCCTGAGACCCTTCCTATAGCATGAGATGTGATATCACAATGCTTATAGCAAACCTGAGACCGTTCCTATAGCTTGAGATGTGATATCCAACTCCTTCCCATTCCAATCCTGAGACCCTTCCTATAGCATGAGATGTGATATCTCAAGGCCTCTAATACCAAACCTGAGATCGTTCCTCTAACATGAAATGTGATATCCAACTCCTTCCCCTTCCAAACCTGAGAGCCTTCCTATAACATGAGATGTGATATCCAACTCCTTCCCATTCCAATCCTGAGACCCTTATGATAGCATGAGATGTGATATCTCAATGCCTCTAATACCAAACCTGAGATACTTCCGATAGCATGAGATGTGATATCTCAATGCTTCTAATACCAAACCTGAGATCCTTCCTATAACATGAGATGTGATTTCCAAATCCTTCCCCTTCCAAACCTGAGACCCTCCCTTTAGCATGAGATGTGATATCCAACTCCTTCCCATTCCAATCCTGAGACCCTTCTGATAGCATGAGATGTGATATTTCAATGCCTCTAATACCAAACCTGAGATCCTACCTCTAACATGAAATGTGATATCCATCTCCTTCCCTTTCCAAACCTGAGACCCTGCCTATAGCATGAGATGTGATATCCAAGTCCTTTCCATTCCAATCCTGAGACCCTTCCTATAGCATGTGATGTGATATCTCAATGCTTATACCAAACCTGAGACCCTTCCTATGGCATGAGATGTCATATACAACTCCTTCCCATTCCAAACCTGAGGCCCTTCCTATAGCATGAGATGTGATATCTCAATGCTTATACCAAACCTGAGACCCTTACTATAGCATGAGATGTGATATCCAACTCCTTCCCATTCCAATCCTGAGACCCTTCCTATAGCATGAGATGTGATATCACAATGCTTATACCAAACCTGAGACCGTTCCTATAGCTTGAGATGTGATATCCAACTCCTTCCCATTCCAATCCTGAGACCCTTCCTATAGCATGAGATGTGATATCTCAAGGCCTCTAATACCAAACCTGAGATCGTTCCTCTAACATGAAATGTGATATCCAACTCCTTCCCCTTCCAAACCTGAGAGCCTTCCTATAGCATGAGATATGATAGCCAAGTCCTTCCAATTCCAATCCTGAGACCCTTCCTATAACATGAAATGTGATATCCAACTCCTTCCCATTCCAACCTGAGACCCTTCCTATAGCATGAGATGGGATATCTCAATGCTTCTAATACCAAACCTGAGACTCTTCCTATAACATGAGATCTTCCTATAACATGAGATGGGATATCCAACTCATTCCCATTCCAATCCTGAGACCCTTCCGATAGCAGAGATGTGATATCTCAATGCTTATACCAAACCTGAGACCCTTCCTATGGCCTGAGATGTCATATACAACTCCTTCCCATTCCAATCCTGAGACCCTTCCTATAGCATGAGATGTGATATCTCAATGCTTATACCAAATCTGAGACCCTTCCTATAGCATGAGATGTGATATCCAACTCCTTCCCATTCCAATCCTGAGACCCTTCCTATAGCATGAGATGTGATGTCTCAATGCTTCTAATACCAAACCTGAGATCCTTCCTATAACATGAGATGTGATATCCAACTCCTTCCCATTCCAATCCTGAGACCCTTATGATAGCATGAGATGTGATATCTCAATGCCTCTAATACCAAACCTGAGATACTTCCGATAGCATGAGATGTGATATCTCAATGCTTCTAATACCAAACCTGAGATCCTTCCTATAACATGAGATGTGATTTCCAAATCCTTCCCCTTCCAAACCTGAGACCCTCCCTTTAGCATGAGATGTGATATCAAACTCCTTCCCATTCCAATCCTGAAACCCTTCTGATAGCATGAGATGTGATATCTCAATGCCTCTAATTCCAAACCTGAGATCCTACCTCTAACATGAAATGTGATATCCATCTCCTTCCCATTCCAATCCCGAGACCCTTCCTATAGCATGAGATGTGATATCTCAATGCTTATACCAAACCTGAGACCCTTCCTATAGCATGAGATGTGATATCCAACTCCTTCCCATTCCAATCCTGAGACTCTTCCTATAGCATGAGATGTGATATCTCAATGCCTCTAATACCAAACCTGAGATCCTTCCTCTAACGTGAAATGTGATATCCAACTCCTTCCCTTTCCAAACCTGAGAGCCTACCTGTAGCATGAGATGTGATATCACAATGCTTATACCAAACCTGAGACCGTTCCTATAGCTTGAGATGTGATATCCAACTCCTTCCCATTCCAATCCTGAGACCCTTCCTATAGCATGAGATGTGATATCTCAAGGCCTCTAATACCAAACCTGAGATTGTTCCTCTAACATGAAATGTGATATCCAACTCCTTCCCCTTCCAAACCCGAGAGCCTTCCTATAACATGAGATGTGGCATCCAAGTCCTCCCCATTCCAATCCTGAGACCCTTCCTATAGCATGAGATGTGATATCTCAATGCTTCTAATACCAAACCTGAGACCCTTCCTATAACATGATTTGGGATATCCAACTCCTTCCCATTCCAATCCTGAGACCCTTCCGATAGCAGAGATGTGATATCTCAATGCTTATACCAAACCTGAGACCCTTCCTATGGCCTGAGATGTCATATGCAACTCCTTCCCATTCCAATCCTGAGACCCTTCCTATAGCATTAGATGTGATATCTCAATGCTTATACCAAATCTGAGACCCTTCCTATAGCATGAGATGTGATATCCAACTTCTTCCCATTCCAATCCTGAGACCCTTCCTATAGCATGAGATGTGATGTCTCAATTCTTCTAATACCAAACCTGAGATCCTTCCTATAACATGAGATGTGATATCCAACTCCTTCCCATTCCAATCCTGAGACCCTTATGATAGCATGAGATGTGATATCTCAATGCCTCTAATACCAAACCTGAGATACTTCTGATAGCATGAGATGTGATATCTCAATGCTTCTAATACCAAACCTGAGATCCTTCCTATAACATGAGATGTGATTTCCAAATCCTTCCACTTCCAAACCTGAGACCCTCCCTTTAGCATGAGATGTGATATCCAACTCCTTCCCATTCCAATCCTGAGACCCTTCTGATAGCATGAGATGTGATATTTCAATGCCTCTAATACCAAACCTGAGATCCTACCTCTAACATGAAATGTGATATCCATCTCCTTCCCTTTCCAAACCTGAGACCCTGCCTATAGCATGAGATGTGATATCCAAGTCCTTCCCATTCCAATCCTGAGACCCTTCCTATAGCATGTGATGTGATATCTCAATGCTTATACCAAACCTGAGACCCTTCCTATGGCATGAGATGTCATATACAACTCCTTCCCATTCCAATCCTGAGACCCTTCCTATAGCATGAGATGTGATATCTCAATGCTTATACCAAACCTGAGACCCTTCCTATAGCATGAGATGTGATGTCCAACTTCTTCCCATTCCAATCCTGAGACCCTTCCTATAACATGAGATGTGATGTCTCAATGCTTCTAATACCAAACCTGAGACCCTTCCTATAACATGAGATGGGATATCCAACTCCTTCCCATTCCAATCCTGAGACCCTTCCGATAGCAGAGATGTGATATCTCAATGCTTTTACCAAACCTGAGACCCTTCCTATGGCCTGAGATGTCATATACAACTCCTTCCCATTCCAATCCTGAGACCCTTCCTATAGCATGAGATGTGATATCTCAATGCTTATACCAAATCTGAGACCCTTCCTATAGCATGAGATGTGATATCCAACTCCTTCCCATTCCAATCCTGACACCCTTCCTATAGCATGAGATGTGATGTCTCAATGCTTCTAATACCAAACCTGAGATCCTTCCTATAACATGAGATGTGATATCCAACTCCTTCCCATTCCAATCCTGAGACCCTTATGATAGCATGAGATGTGATATCTCAATGCCTCTTATACCAAACCTGAGATACTTCCGATAGCATGAGATGTGATATCTCAATGCTTCTAATACCAAACCTGAGATCCTTCCTATAACATGAGATGTGATTTCCAAATCCTTCCCCTTCCAAACCTGAGACCCTCCCTTTAGCATGAAATGTGATATCCAACTCCTTCCCATTCCAACCTGAGACCCTTCCTATAGCATGAGATGGGATATCTCATTGCTTCTAATACCAAACCTGAGACTCTTCCTATAACATGAGATGGGATATCCAACTCATTCCCATTCCAATCCTGAGACCCTTCCGATAGCAGAGATGTGATATCTCAATGCTTATACCAAACCTGAGACCCTTCCTATGGCCTGAGATGTCATATACAACTCCTTCCCATTCCAATCCTGAGACCCTTCCTATAGCATGAGATGTGATATCTCAATGCTTATACCAAATCTGAGACCCTTCCTATAGCATGAGATGTGATATCCAACTCCTTCCCATTCCAATCCTGAGACCCTTCCTATAGCATGAGATGTGATGTCTCAATGCTTCTAATACCAAACCTGATATCCTTCCTATAACATGAGATGTGATATCCAACTCCTTCCCATTCCAATCCTGAGACCCTTATGATAGCATGAGATGTGATATCTCAATGCCTCTAATACCAAACCTGAGATACTTCCGATAGCATGAGATGTGATATCTCAATGCTTCTAATACCAAACCTGAGATCCTTCCTATAACATGAGATGTGATTTCCAAATCCTCCCGCTTCCAAACCTGAGACCCTCCCTTTAGCATGAGATGTGATATCCAACTCCTTCCCATTCCAATCCTGAAACCCTTCTGATAGCATGAGATGTGATATCTCAATGCCTCTAATTCCAAACCTGAGATCCTACCTCTAACATGAAATGTGATATCCATCTCCTTCCCATTCCAATCCCGAGACCCTTCCTATAGCATGAGATGTGATATCACATCTCATGTTATCGGAAGGATCTCACGTTTGGTATTAGAAGTATTGAGATATCATATCTCATGCTATAGGAAGGGTCTCAGGATTGGAATGGGAAAGAGTTGGATATCACATCTCATGCTATCGGAAGTGTCTCAGGATTGGAATGGGAAGGAGCTGGATATCACATCTCATGCTAAAGGAAGGGTCTCAGGTTTGGAACGGGAAGGATTTGGATATCACATCTCATGTTATAGGAAGGGTCTCAGGTTTGGTATAAGCATTGAGATATCACATCTCTGCTATCGGAAGTGTCTCAGGATTGGAATGGGAAGGAGTTGGATATCCCATCTCATGTTATAGGACGGGTCTCAGGTTTGTTATTAGAATCATTGAGATATCATATTGCATGCTGTAGGAAGGGTCTAAGGGTTGGAATGTGAAGGACTTGGATATCACATCTCATGCTATAGATAGGCTCTTAGGTTTGGAAAGGGAAGGAATTGGATATCACATTTCATGTTAGAGGAAGGATCTCAGGTTTGGTATTAGAAGCATTGAGATATCACATCTCATGCTATAGGAAGGGTCTCAGGATTGGAATGGGAAGCAGTTGGATATCACATCTCATGCTATAGGAAGGGTCTCAGGTTTGGTATAAGCATTGAGATATCACATCTCATGCTATAGGACGGGTCTCAGGATTGGAATGGAAGGAGTTGGATATCACATCTCATGTTATAAGGAAGGATCTCAGGTTTGGTATTAGAAGCATTGAGATATCACATCTCATGCTATAGGAAGGGTCTCAGGATTGGAATGTGAAGGATTTGGATATCACATCTCATGCTAAAGGAAGGGTCTCAGGTTTGGTAGAAGCATTGAGATATCACGTCTCTGCTATCGGAAGGGTCTCAGGATTGGATTGGGAAGGAGTTGGATATCCCTTCTCATGCTATAGGAAGAGTCTCAGGATTTGAATGGCAAGGAGTTGGATATCACATCTCATGCCATAGGAAGGGTCTCAGGTTTGTTATAAGCATTGAGATATCACATCTCTGCTATCGGAATTGTCTCAGGATTGGATTGGGAAGGAGTTGGATATCCCTTCTCATGCTATAGGAAGGGTCTCAGGATTGGAAAGGGTAGGAGTTGGATATTACTTTCTTGCTATTGGAAGGGTCTCATGTTTGTAATGGGAAGGAGTTGGATATCACATATGCTATAGTTAGTGTCTCAGGTTTGGAACGGGAAGGAGTTGGATATCACATCTCATGTCATAGGAAGGGTCTCAGGTTTGGTATAAGCATTGAGATATCACATCTCTGCTATCGGAAGCGGCTCAGGATTGGAATGGGAAGGAGTTGGATATCCCATCTAATGTTATAGGAAGAGTCTCTGGTTTGGTATTAGAATCATTGAGATATCACATCGCATGCTGTAGGAAGGGTCTAAGGATTGGAATGGGATGGACTTGGATATCACATCTCATGCTATAGGTAGGCTCTCAGGTTTGGTATAAGCATTGAGATATCACATCTCATGCTATAGGAAGGGTCTCAGGATTGGAATGGGAAGGAATTGGATATCACATCATGCTATAGGAAGGGTCTCAGATTTGGTATAAGCATTGAGATATCACATCTCATGCTAAAGGAAGGGTCTCAGGATTGGAATGGGAAGGAGTTGTATATGACATCTCAGGCCATAGGAAGGTTCTCAGGTTTGGTATAAGCATTGAGATATCACACCTCTGCTATCGGAAGTGTCTCAGGGTTGGAATGGGAAGGAGTTGGATATCCCATCTCATGTTATAGGATGGGTCTCAGGTTTGTTATTAGAATCATTGAGATATCATATTGCATGCTGTTGGAAGGGTCTAAGGGTTGGAATGGGAAGGACTTGGATATCACATCTCATGCTATAGATAGGCTCTTAGGTTTGGAAAGGGAAGGAGTTGGATATCACATTTCATGTTAGAGGAAGGATCTCAGGTTTGGTATTAGAAGCATTGAGATATCACATCTCATGCTATAGGAAGGGTCTCAGGATTGGAATGGGAAGCAATTGGATATCACATCTCATGCTATAGGAAGGGTCTCAGGTTTGGTATAAGCATTGAGATATCACATCTCATGCTATAGGACGGGTCTCAGGATTGGAATGGAAGGAGTTGGATGTGATATCCAAATCCTTCCCCTTCCAAACCTGAGACCCTCCCTTTAGCATGAGATGTGATATCCAACTCCTTCCTATTCCAATCCTGAGACTCTTCTGATAGCATGAGATGTGATATCTCAATGCTTCTAATACCAAACCTGAGATCCTTCCGATAGCATGAGATGTGATATCTCAATGCTTCTAATACCAAACCTGAGATCCTTCCTATAACATGAGATGTGATATCCAAATCCTTCCCCTTCCAAACCTGAGACCCTCCCTTTAGCATGAGATGTGATATCCAACTCCTTCCCATTCCAATCCTGAGACCCTTCCGATATCATGAGATGTGATATCTCAAAGCTTCTAATATCAAACTTGAGACCCTCCCTATAGCGTGAGATGTGATATCCAACTCCTTCCCGTTCCAAACCTGAGACACTAACTATAGCATATGTGATATCCAACTCCTTCCCATTCCAAACATGAGACCCTTCCTATAGCAAGAAAGTAATATCCAAATCCTTCCCATTCCAATCCTGAGACCCTTCCTATAGCATGAGAAGGGATATCCAACTCCTTCCCAATCCAATCCTGAGACCCTTCCGATAGCAGAGATCTGATATCTCAATGCTTCTACCAAACCTGAGACCCTTCCTTTAGCATGAGATGTGATATCCAAATCCTTCACATTCCAATCCTGAGACCCTTCCTATAGCATGAGATGTGATATCTCAATGCTTCTAATACCAAACCTGAGATCCTTCCTATAACATGAGATTTGATATCCAATTCCTTCCCATTCCAAACCTGAGACCCTTCCTATTGGATGAGATGCGATATCCAACTCCTTCCCATTCCAACCCTGAGACCCTTCCTATAGCATGAGATGTGATGTCTCAATGCTTCTAATACCAAACCTGAGATCCTTCCTATAACATGAGATGTGATATCCAACTCCTTCCATTCCAATCCTGAGACCCTTCCTATAGCATGAGATGTGATATCTCAATGCTTATACCAAACCTGAGACCCTTCCTATAGCATGAGATGTGATATCCAACTACTTCCCATTCCAATCCTGAGACCCTTCCTATAGCATGATATGTGATATCTCAATGCTTCTAATACCAAACCTGAGATCCTTCCTCTAACATGAAATGTGATATCCAACTCCTTCCCTTTCCAAACCTTAGACCCTTCCTACAGCATGCAATATGATATCTCAATGATTCTAATAACAAACCTGAGACCCGTCCTATAGCATGAGATATGATATCCAAGTCCTTCCCATTCCAATCCTGAGACCCTTCCTATAACATGAAATGTGATATCCAACTCCTTCCCATTCCAACCTGAGACCCTTCCGATAGCATGAGATGTGATGTCCCAATGCTTCTACCAAACCTGAGACCCATACTATGGCATGAGATGTGATATCAAACTCCTACCCATTCCAATCCTGAGACCCTTCCTATAGCTTGAGGTGTGATATCCAACTCCTTCCCATTCCAATTCTGAGACCCTTCTTATACCATGAGACTTGATATCTCAATGCTTCTAATACCAAACCTGAGACCCGTCCTATAACATGAGATGTGATATCCAAATCCTTCCCCTTCCAAACCTTAGACCCTTCCTTTATCATGAGATGTGGTATCCAACTCCTTCCCATTCCAATCCTGAGACCCTTCCGATATCATGAGATTTGTTATCTCAATGCTTCTAATATCAAACTTGAGACCCTCCCTATAGCATGAGATGTGACATCCAAGTCCTTCCCATTCCAATCCTGAGACCCTTCCTATAGCATGAGATGTGATATCTCTATACTTCTAATACCAAACCTGAGACCCTTCCTATAACATGAGATGGGATATCCAACTCCTTCCCATTCCAATCCTGAGACCCTTCCGATAGCAGAGATGTGATATCTCAATGCTTATACCAAACCTGAGAACCTTCCTATGGCCTGAGATGTCATATACAACTCCTTCCCATTCCAATCCTGAGACCCTTCCTTTAGCATGAGATGTGATATCTCAATGCTTATACCAAATCTGAGACCCTTCCTATAGCATGAGATGTGATATCCAATTCCTTCCCATTCCAATCCTGAGACCCTTCCTATAGCATGAGATGTGATATCTCAATGCTTATACCAAACCTGAGAGCCTACCTATAGCATGAGATGTGATATCCAAGTCCATCCCATTCCAATCCTTAGACCCTTCCTACAGCATGCGATGTGATATCTCAATGATTCTAATACCAAACCAGAGACTCTTCCTATAACATGAGATGGGATATCCAACTCCTTCCCATTCCAATCCTGAGCCGCTTCTGATAGCAGAGATGTGATATCTCAATGCTTATACCAAACCTGAGACCCTTCCTATAACATGAGATGTGATATCCAACTCCTTCCCGTTCCAAACCTGAGACACTAACTATAGCATATGTGATATCCAACTCCTTCCCATTCCAAACATGAGACCCTTCCTATAGCAAGAAAGTAATATCCAACTCCTACCCATTCCAATCCTGAGACCCTTCCTATAGCAAGAGATGTGATATCCAAATCCTTCCCATTCCAATCCTGAGACCCTTCCTATAACATGAGATGGGATATCCAACTCCTTCCCATTCCAACCTGAGACACTTCCTATAGCATGAGAAGGGATATCCAACTCCTTCCCAATCCAATCCTGAGACCCTTCCGATAGCAGAGATGTGATATCTCAATGCTTATACCAAACCTGAGACCCTTCCTATGGCATGAGATGTGATATCCAACTCCTTGCCATTCAAATCCTGAGACCCTTCCTATAGCATGAGATGTGATATCTCTATGCTTCTAATACCAAACCTGAGACCCTTCCTATAACATGAGATGGGATATCCAACTCCTTCCCATTCCAATCCTGAGACCCTTCCGATAGCAGAGATGTGATATCTCAATGCTTATACCAAACCTGAGAACCTTCCTATGGCCTGAGATGTCATATACAACTCCTTCCCATTCCAATCCTGAGACCCTTCCTTTAGCATGAGATGTGATATCTCAATGCTTATACCAAATCTGAGACCCTTCCTATAGCATGAGATGTGATATCCAATTCCTTCCCATTCCAATCCTGAGACCCTTCCTATAGCATGAGATGTGATATCTCAATGCTTATACCAAACCACCTGAGAGCCTACCTATAGCATGAGATGTGATATCCAAGTCCATCCCATTCCAATCCTTAGACCCTTCCTACAGCATGCAATGTGATATCTCAATGATTCTAATACCAAACCAGAGACTCTTCCTATAACATGAGATGGGATATCCAACTCCTTCCCATTCCAATCCTGAGCCGCTTCCGATAGCAGAGATGTGATATCTCAATGCTTATACCAAACCTGAGACCCTTCCTATAACATGAGATGTGATATCCAACTCCTTCCCGTTGCAAACCTGAGACACTAACTATAGCATATGTGATATCCAACTCCTTCCCATTCCAAACATGAGACCCCTCCTATAGCAAGAAAGTAATATCCAACTCCTACCCATTCCAATCCTGAGACCCTTCCTATAGCAAGAGATGTGATATCCAAATCCTTCCCATTCCAATCCTGAGACCCTTCCTATAACATGAATGAGATGTGATATCCAACTCCTTCCCATTCCAACCTGAGACACTTCCTATAGCATGAGAAGGGATATCCAACTCCTTCCCAATCCAAACCTGAGACCCTTCCAATAGCAGAGATGTGATATCTCAATGCTTATACCAAACCTGAGACCCTTCCTATGGCATGAGATGTGATATCCAACTCCTTCCCAATCCAATCCTGAGACCCTTCCGATAGCAGAGGCGTGATATCTCAATGCTTCTACCAAACCTGAGACCCTTCCTTTAGCATGAGATGTGATATCCAAATCCTTCACATTCCAATCCTGAGACCCTTCCTATAGCATGAGATGTGATATCTCAATGCTTCTAATACCAAACCTGAGATCCTTCCTATAACATGAGATGTGATATCCAATTCCTTCCCATTCCAAACCTGAGGCCCTTCCTATTGGATGAGATGTGATATCCAACTCCTTCCCATTCCAACCCTGAGACCCTTCCTATAGCATGAGATGTGATGTCTCAATGCTTCTAATACCAAACCTGAGATCCTTCCTATAACATGAGATGTGATATCCAACTCCTTCCATTCCAATCCTGAGACCCGTCCTATAGCATGAGATGTGATATCTCAATGCTTATACCAAACCTGAGACCCTTCCTATAGCATGAGATGTGATATCCAATTGCTTCCCATTCCAATCCTGAGACCCTTCCTATAGCATGAGATGTGATATCTCAATGCTTCTAATACCAAACCTGAGATCCTTCCTCTAACATGAAATGTGATATCCAACTCCTTCCCTTTCCAAACCTAAGAGCCTATCTATAGCATGAGATGTGATATCCAAGTCCTTCCCATTCCAACCCTTAGACCCTTCCAACAGCATGCAATATGATATCTCAATGATTCTAATAACAAACCTGAGACCCATCCTATAACATGAGATGGGATATCCAACTCCTTCCCATTCCAATCCTGAGACACTTCCGATAGCAGAGATGTGATATCTCAATGCTTATACCAAACCTGAGAACCTTCCTATGGCCTGAGATGTCATATACAACTCCTTCCCATTCCAATCCTGAGACCCTTCCTTTAGCATGAGATGTGATATCTCAATGCTTATACCAAATCTGAGACCCTTCCTATAGCATGATGTGATATCCAATTCCTTCCCATTCCAATCCTGAGACCCTTCCTATAGCATGAGATGTGATATCTCAATGCTTATACCAAACCTGAGAGCCTACCTATAGCATGAGATGTGATATCCAAGTCCATCCCATTCCAATCCTTAGACCCTTCCTACAGCATGCGATGTGATATCTCAATGATTCTAATACCAAACCAGAGACTCTTCCTATAACATTAGATGGGATATCCAACTCCTTCCCATTCCAATCCTGAGCCGCTTCCGATAGCAGAGATGTGATATCTCAATGCTTATACCAAACCTGAGACCCTTCCTATGACATGAGATGTGATATCCAACTCCTTCCCGTTCCAAACCTGAGACACTAACTATAGCATATGTGATATCCAACTCCTTCCCATTACAAACATGAGACCCTTCCAATAGCAAGAAAGTAATATCCAACTCCTACCCTTTCCAATCCTGAGACCCTTCCTATAGCATGAGAAGGGATATCCAACTCCTTCCCAATCCAATCCTGAGACAATTCCGATAGCAGAGATGTGATATCTCAATGCTTATAACAAACCTGAGACCCTTCCTATGGCATGAGATGTGATATCCAACTCCTTGCCATTCAAATCCTGAGACTCTTCCTATAGCATGAGAAGGGATATCCAACTCCTTCCCAATCCAATCCTGAGACCCTTCCGATAGCAGAGACGTGATATCTCAATGCTTCTACCAAACCTGAGACCCTTCCTTTAGCATGAGATGTGATATCCAAATCCTTCACATTCCAATCCTGAGACCCTTCCTATAGCATGAGATGTGATATCTCAATGCTTCTAATACCAAACCTGAGATCCTTCCTTATAACATGAGATGTGATATCCAACTCCTTCCATTCCAATCCTGAGACCCGTCCTATAGCATGAGATGTGATATCTCAATGCTTATACCAAACCTGAGACCCTTCCTATAGCATGAGATGTGATATCCAACTGCTTCCCATTCCAATCCTGAGACCCTTCCTATAGCATGAGATGTGATATCTCAATGCTTCTAATACCAAACCTGAGATCCTTCCTCTAACATGAAATGTGATATCCAATTCCTTCCCTTTCCAAACCTAAGAGCCTATCTATAGCATGAGATGTGATATCCAAGTCCTTCACATTCCAACCCTTAGACCCTTCCTACAGCATGCAATATGATATCTCAATGATTCTAATAACAAACCTGAGACCCGTCCTATAACATGAGATGGGATATCCAACTCCTTCCCATTCCAATCCTGAGACACTTCCGATAGCAGAGATGTGATATCTCAATGCTTATACCAAACCTGAGACCCTTCCTATAACATGAGATGTGATATCCAAATCCTTCCCGTTCCAAACCTGAGACCCTTCCTTTAGCATGAGATGTGATATCCAGCTCCTTCCCATTCCAATCCTGAGACACTTCCGATAGCATGAGATGTGATATCCAACTCTTTCCCATTCCAATCCTGAGACCCTTCCTATAGCATGAGATATGATATCTCAATACTTCTAATACCAAACGTGAGATCCTTCCGATAACATGAGATGTGATATCCAAATCCTTCCCCTTCCAAACCTGAGACCCTCCCTTTAGCATGAGATGTGATATCCAACTCCTTCCTATTCCAATCCTGAGACTCTTCTGATAGCATGAGATGTGATATCTCAATGCTTCTAATACCAAACCTGAGATCCTTCCGATAGCATGAGATGTGATATCTCAATGCTTCTAATACCAAACCTGAGATCCTTCCTATAACATGAGATGTGATATCCAAATCCTTCCCCTTCCAAACCTGAGACCCTCCCTTTAGCATGAGATGTGATATCCAACTCCTTCCCATTCCAATCCTGAGACCCTTCCGATATCATGAGATGTGATATCTCAAAGCTTCTAATATCAAACTTGAGACCCTCCCTATAGCGTGAGATGTGATATCCAACTCCTTCCCGTTCCAAACCTGAGACACTAACTATAGCATATGTGATATCCAACTCCTTCCCATTCCAAACATGAGACCCTTCCTATAGCAAGAAAGTAATATCCAAATCCTTCCCATTCCAATCCTGAGACCCTTCCTATAGCATGAGAAGGGATATCCAACTCCTTCCCAATCCAATCCTGAGACCCTTCCGATAGCAGAGATCTGATATCTCAATGCTTCTACCAAACCTGAGACCCTTCCTTTAGCATGAGATGTGATATCCAAATCCTTCACATTCCAATCCTGAGACCCTTCCTATAGCATGAGATGTGATATCTCAATGCTTCTAATACCAAACCTGAGATCCTTCCTATAACATGAGATTTGATATCCAATTCCTTCCCATTCCAAACCTGAGACCCTTCCTATTGGATGAGATGCGATATCCAACTCCTTCCCATTCCAACCCTGAGACCCTTCCTATAGCATGAGATGTGATGTCTCAATGCTTCTAATACCAAACCTGAGATCCTTCCTATAACATGAGATGTGATATCCAACTCCTTCCATTCCAATCCTGAGACCCTTCCTATAGCATGAGATGTGATATCTCAATGCTTATACCAAACCTGAGACCCTTCCTATAGCATGAGATGTGATATCCAACTACTTCCCATTCCAATCCTGAGACCCTTCCTATAGCATGATATGTGATATCTCAATGCTTCTAATACCAAACCTGAGATCCTTCCTCTAACATGAAATGTGATATCCAACTCCTTCCCTTTCCAAACCTTAGACCCTTCCTACAGCATGCAATATGATATCTCAATGATTCTAATAACAAACCTGAGACCCGTCCTATAGCATGAGATATGATATCCAAGTCCTTCCCATTCCAATCCTGAGACCCTTCCTATAACATGAAATGTGATATCCAACTCCTTCCCATTCCAACCTGAGACCCTTCCGATAGCATGAGATGTGATGTCCCAATGCTTCTACCAAACCTGAGACCCATACTATGGCATGAGATGTGATATCAAACTCCTACCCATTCCAATCCTGAGACCCTTCCTATAGCTTGAGGTGTGATATCCAACTCCTTCCCATTCCAATTCTGAGACCCTTCTTATACCATGAGACTTGATATCTCAATGCTTCTAATACCAAACCTGAGACCCGTCCTATAACATGAGATGTGATATCCAAATCCTTCCCCTTCCAAACCTTAGACCCTTCCTTTATCATGAGATGTGGTATCCAACTCCTTCCCATTCCAATCCTGAGACCCTTCCGATATCATGAGATTTGTTATCTCAATGCTTCTAATATCAAACTTGAGACCCTCCCTATAGCATGAGATGTGACATCCAAGTCCTTCCCATTCCAATCCTGAGACCCTTCCTATAGCATGAGATGTGATATCTCTATACTTCTAATACCAAACCTGAGACCCTTCCTATAACATGAGATGGGATATCCAACTCCTTCCCATTCCAATCCTGAGACCCTTCCGATAGCAGAGATGTGATATCTCAATGCTTATACCAAACCTGAGACCCTTCCTATGGCCTGAGATGTCATATACAACTCCTTCCCATTCCAATCCTGAGACCCTTCCTTTAGCATGAGATGTGATATCTCAATGCTTATACCAAATCTGAGACCCTTCCTATAGCATGAGATGTGATATCCAAATCCTTCCCATTCCAATCCTGAGACCCTTCCTATAGCATGAGATGTGATATCTCAATGCTTATACCAAACCTGAGAGCCTACAATCCTGAGACCCTTCCTTTAGCATGAGATGTGATATCTCAATGCTTATACCAAATCTGAGACCCTTCCTATAGCATGAGATGTGATATCCAAGTCCATCCCATTCCAATCCTTAGACCCTTCCTACAGCATGCGATGTGATATCTCAATGATTCTAATACCAAACCAGAGACTCTTACTATAACATGAGATGGGATATCCAACTCCTTCCCATTCCAATCCTGAGCCGCTTCCGATAGCAGAGATGTGATATCTCAATGCTTATACCAAACCTGAGACCCTTCCTATAACATGAGATGTGATAACCAACTCCTTCCCGTTCCAAATCTGAGACACTAACTATAGCATATGTGATATCCAAATCCTTCCCATTCCAAACATGAGACCCTTCCTATAGCAAGAAAGTAATATCCAACTCCTACCCATTCCAATCCTGAGACCCTTCCTATAGCAAGAGATGTGATATCCAAATCCTTCCCATTCCAATCCTGAGACCCTTCCTATAACATGAGATGTGATATCCAACTCCTTCCCATTCCAACCTGAGACACTTCCTATAGCATGAGAAGGGATATCCAACTCCTTCCCAATCCAATCCTGAGACCCTTCCGATAGCAGAGATGTGATATCTCAATGCTTATACCAAACCTGAGACCCTTCCTATGGCATGAGATGTGATATCCAACTCCTTGCCATTCAAATCCTGAGACCCTTCCTATAGCATGAGAAGGGATATCCAACTCCTTCCCAATCCAATCCTGAGACCCTTCCGATAGCAGAGACGTGATATCTCAATGCTTCTACCAAACCTGAGACCCTTCCTTTAGCATGAGATGTAATATCCAAATCCTTCACATTCCAATCCTGAGACCATTCCTATAGCATGAGATGTGATATCTCAATGCTTCTAATACCAAACCTGAGACCCTTCCTATAACATGAGATGGGATATCCAACTCCTTCCCATTCCAATCCTGAGACCCTTCCGATAGCAGAGATGTGATATCTCAATGCTTATACCAAACCTGAGAACCTTCCTATGGCCTGAGATGTCATATACAACTCCTTCCCATTCCAATCCTGAGACCCTTCCTTTAGCATGAGATGTGCTATCTCAATGCTTATACCAAATCTGAGACCCTTCCTATAGAATGAGATGTGATATCCAAGTCCATCCCATTCCAAACCTGAGACACTAACTATAGCATATGTGATATCCAACTCCTTCCCATTCCAAACATGAGACCCTTCCTATAGCAAGAAAGTAATATCCAACTCCTACCCATTCCAATCCTGAGACCCTTCCTATAGCAAGAGATGTGATATCCAAATCCTTCCCATTCCAATCCTGAGACCCTTCCTATAACATGAGATGTGATATCCAACTCCTTCCCATTCCAACCTGAGACACTTCCTATAGCATGAGAAGGGATATCCAACTCCTTCCCAATCCAATCCTGAGACCCTTCCGATAGCAGAGATGTGATATCTCAATGCTTATACCAAACCTGAGACCCTTCCTATGGCATGAGATGTGATATCCAACTCCTTGCCATTCAAATCCTGAGACCCTTCCTATAGCATGAGATGTGATATCTCTATGCTTCTAATACCAAACCTGAGACCCTTCCTATAACATGAGATGGGATATCCAACTCCTTCCCATTCCAATCCTGAGACCCTTCCGATAGCAGAGATGTGATATCTCAATGCTTATACCAAACCTGAGAACCTTCCTATGGCCTGAGATGTCATATACAACTCCTTCCCATTCCAATCCTGAGACCCTTCCTTTAGCATGAGATGTGATATCTCAATGCTTATACCAAATCTGAGACCCTTCCTATAGCATGAGATGTGATATCCAATTCCTTCCCATTCCAATCCTGAGACTCTTCCTATAGCATGAGATGTGATATCTCAATGCTTATACCAAACCTGAGAGCCTACCTATAGCATGAGATGTGATATCCAAGTCCATCCCATTCCAATCCTTAGACCCTTCCTACAGCATGCGATGTGATATCTCAATGATTCTAATACCAAACCAGAGACTCTTCCTATAACATGAGATGGGATATCCAACTCCTTCCCATTCCAATCCTGAGCCGCTTCTGATAGCAGAGATGTGATATCTCAATGCTTATACCAAACCTGAGACCCTTCCTATAACATGAGATGTGATATCCAACTCCTTCCCGTTCCAAACCTGAGACACTAACTATAGCATATGTGATATCCAACTCCTTCCCATTCCAAACATGAGACCCTTCCTATAGCAAGAAAGTAATATCCAACTCCTACCCATTCCAATCCTGAGACCCTTCCTATAGCAAGAGATGTGATATCCAAATCCTTCCCATTCCAATCCTGAGACCCTTCCTATAACATGAGATGTGATATCCAACTCCTTCCCATTCCAACCTGAGACACTTCCTATAGCATGAGAAGGGATATCCAACTCCTTCCCAATCCAATCCTGAGACCCTTCCGATAGCAGAGATGTGATATCTCAATGCTTATACCAAACCTGAGACCCTTCCTATGGCATGAGATGTGATATCCAACTCCTTGCCATTCAAATCCTGAGACCCTTCCTATAGCATGAGATGTGATATCTCTATGCTTCTAATACCAAACCTGAGACCCTTCCTATAACATGAGATGGGATATCCAACTCCTTCCCATTCCAATCCTGAGACCCTTCCGATAGCAGAGATGTGATATCTCAATGCTTATACCAAACCTGAGAACCTTCCTATGGCCTGAGATGTCATATACAACTCCTTCCCATTCCAATCCTGAGACCCTTCCTTTAGCATGAGATGTGATATCTCAATGCTTATACCAAATCTGAGACCCTTCCTATAGCATGAGATGTGATATCCAATTCCTTCCCATTCCAATCCTGAGACCCTTCCTATAGCATGAGATGTGATATCTCAATGCTTATACCAAACCACCTGAGAGCCTACCTATAGCATGAGATGTGATATCCAAGTCCATCCCATTCCAATCCTTAGACCCTTCCTACAGCATGCGATGTGATATCTCAATGATTCTAATACCAAACCAGAGACTCTTCCTATAACATGAGATGGGATATCCAACTCCTTCCCATTCCAATCCTGAGCCGCTTCCGATAGCAGAGATGTGATATCTCAATGCTTATACCAAACCTGAGACCCTTCCTATAACATGAGATGTGATATCCAACTCCTTCCCGTTGCAAACCTGAGACACTAACTATAGCATATGTGATATCCAACTCCTTCCCATTCCAAACATGAGACCCCTCCTATAGCAAGAAAGTAATATCCAACTCCTACCCATTCCAATCCTGAGACCCTTCCTATAGCAAGAGATGTGATATCCAAATCCTTCCCATTCCAATCCTGAGACCCTTCCTATAACATGAATGAGATGTGATATCCAACTCCTTCCCATTCCAACCTGAGACACTTCCTATAGCATGAGAAGGGATATCCAACTCCTTCCCAATCCAAACCTGAGACCCTTCCGATAGCAGAGATGTGATATCTCAATGCTTATACCAAACCTGAGACCCTTCCTATGGCATGAGATGTGATATCCAACTCCTTCCCAATCCAATCCTGAGACCCTTCCGATAGCAGAGGCGTGATATCTCAATGCTTCTACCAAACCTGAGACCCTTCCTTTAGCATGAGATGTGATATCCAAATCCTTCACATTCCAATCCTGAGACCCTTCCTATAGCATGAGATGTGATATCTCAATGCTTCTAATACCAAACCTGAGATCCTTCCTATAACATGAGATGTGATATCCAATTCCTTCCCATTCCAAACCTGAGGCCCTTCCTATTGGATGAGATGTGATATCCAACTCCTTCCCATTCCAACCCTGAGACCCTTCCTATAGCATGAGATGTGATGTCTCAATGCTTCTAATACCAAACCTGAGATCCTTCCTATAACATGAGATGTGATATCCAACTCCTTCCATTCCAATCCTGAGACCCGTCCTATAGCATGAGATGTGATATCTCAATGCTTATACCAAACCTGAGACCCTTCCTATAGCATGAGATGTGATATCCAATTGCTTCCCATTCCAATCCTGAGACCCTTCCTATAGCATGAGATGTGATATCTCAATGCTTCTAATACCAAACCTGAGATCCTTCCTCTAACATGAAATGTGATATCCAACTCCTTCCCTTTCCAAACCTAAGAGCCTATCTATAGCATGAGATGTGATATCCAAGTCCTTCCCATTCCAACCCTTAGACCCTTCCAACAGCATGCAATATGATATCTCAATGATTCTAATAACAAACCTGAGACCCATCCTATAACATGAGATGGGATATCCAACTCCTTCCCATTCCAATCCTGAGACACTTCCGATAGCAGAGATGTGATATCTCAATGCTTATACCAAACCTGAGAACCTTCCTATGGCCTGAGATGTCATATACAACTCCTTCCCATTCCAATCCTGAGACCCTTCCTTTAGCATGAGATGTGATATCTCAATGCTTATACCAAATCTGAGACCCTTCCTATAGCATGATGTGATATCCAATTCCTTCCCATTCCAATCCTGAGACCCTTCCTATAGCATGAGATGTGATATCTCAATGCTTATACCAAACCTGAGAGCCTACCTATAGCATGAGATGTGATATCCAAGTCCATCCCATTCCAATCCTTAGACCCTTCCTACAGCATGCGATGTGATATCTCAATGATTCTAATACCAAACCAGAGACTCTTCCTATAACATTAGATGGGATATCCAACTCCTTCCCATTCCAATCCTGAGCCGCTTCCGATAGCAGAGATGTGATTTCTCAATGCTTATACCAAACCTGAGACCCTTCCTATAACATGAGATGTGATATCCAACTCCTTCCCGTTCCAAACCTGAGACACTAACTATAGCATATGTGATATCCAACTCCTTCCCATTACAAACATGAGACCCTTCCAATAGCAAGAAAGTAATATCCAACTCCTACCCTTTCCAATCCTGAGACCCTTCCTATAGCATGAGAAGGGATATCCAACTCCTTCCCAATCCAATCCTGAGACAATTCCGATAGCAGAGATGTGATATCTCAATGCTTATAACAAACCTGAGACCCTTCCTATGGCATGAGATGTGATATCCAACTCCTTGCCATTCAAATCCTGAGACTCTTCCTATAGCATGAGAAGGGATATCCAACTCCTTCCCAATCCAATCCTGAGACCCTTCCGATAGCAGAGACGTGATATCTCAATGCTTCTACCAAACCTGAGACCCTTCCTTTAGCATGAGATGTGATATCCAAATCCTTCACATTCCAATCCTGAGACCCTTCCTATAGCATGAGATGTGATATCTCAATGCTTCTAATACCAAACCTGAGATCCTTCCTTATAACATGAGATGTGATATCCAACTCCTTCCATTCCAATCCTGAGACCCGTCCTATAGCATGAGATGTGATATCTCAATGCTTATACCAAACCTGAGACCCTTCCTATAGCATGAGATGTGATATCCAACTGCTTCCCATTCCAATCCTGAGACCCTTCCTATAGCATGAGATGTGATATCTCAATGCTTCTAATACCAAACCTGAGATCCTTCCTCTAACATGAAATGTGATATCCAATTCCTTCCCTTTCCAAACCTAAGAGCCTATCTATAGCATGAGATGTGATATCCAAGTCCTTCAGCATTGAGATATCACATCTCTGCTATCGGAAGCGGCTCAGGATTGGAATGGGAAGGAGTTGGATATCCCATCTCATGTTATAGGAAGAGTCTCTGGTTTGGTATTAGAATCATTGAGATATCACATCTCATGCTATAGGAAGGGTCTAAGGATTGGAACGGGAAGGACTTGGATATCACATCTCATGCTATAGATAGGCTCTTAGGTTTGGAAAGGGAAGGAGTTGGATATCACATTTCATGTTAGAGGAAGGATCTCAGGTTTGGTATTAGAAGCATTGAGATATCACATCTCATGCTATAGGAAGGGTCTCAGGATTGGAATGGGAAGTAGTTGGATATCACATCTCATGCTATAGGAAGGGTCTCAGGTTTGGTATAAGCATTGAGATATCACATCTCATGCTATAGGACGGGTCTCAGGATTGGAATGGAAGGAGTTGGATATCACATCTCATGTTATAGGAAGGATCTCAGGTTTGGTATTAGAAGCATTGAGACATCACATCTCATGCTATAGGAAGGGTCTCAGGGTTGGAATGGGAAGGAGTTGGATATCACATCTCATCCAATAGGAAGGGTCTCAGGTTTGGAATGGGAAGGAATTGGATATCACATCTCATGTTATAGGAAGGATCTCAGGTTTGGTATTAGAAGCATTGAGATATCACATCTCATGCTATAGGAAGGGTCTCAGGATTGGAATGTGAAGGATTTGGATATCACATCTCATGCTAAAGGAAGGGTCTCAGGATTGGTAGAAGCATTGAGATATCACGTCTCTGCTATCGGAGGGGTCTCAGGATTGGATTGGGAAGGAGTTGGATATCCCTTCTCATGCTATAGGAAGGGTCTCAGGATTTGAATGGCAAGGAGTTGGATATCACATCTCATGCCATAGGAAGGGTCTCAGGTTTGGTATAAGCATTGAGATATCACATCTCTGCTATCGGAAGGGTCTCAGGATTGGAATGGGAAGGAGTTGGATATTCCCATCTCATGTTATAGGAAGGGTCTCAGGTTTGGTATTAGAAGCATTGAGATATCACATCTCATGCTATAGGAAGGGTCTCAGGATTGGAATGGGAAGGACTTGGATATCACATCTCATGCTATAGGGAGGGTCTCAAGTTTGATATTAGAAGCTTTGAGATATCACATCTCATGATATCGGAAGGGTCTCAGGATTGGAATGGGAAGGAGTTGGATATCACATCTCATGATAAAGGAAGGGTCTAAGGTTTGGAAGGGGAAGGATTTGGATATCACATCTCATGTTATATTACGGGTCTCAGGTTTGGTATTAGAAGCATTGAGATATCAAGTCTCAGAGTATAGGAAGGGTCTCAGAATTGGAATGGGAAGGAGTTGGATATCACATCTCAAGCTATAGGAAGGGTCTCAGGATTGGAATGGGAAGGACTTGGATATCACATCTCATGCTATAGGAAGGCTCTCAGGTTTGGAAGGGGAAAGAGTTGGATATCACATTTCATGTTAGAGGTAGGATCTCAGGTTTGGTATTAGAGGCATTGAGATATCACATCTCATGCTATCAGAAGGGTCTCATGAATGGAATGGGAAGGAGTTGGATATCACATCTCATGCTAAAGGGAGGGTCTCAGGTTTGGAAGGGGAAGGATTTGGATATCACATCTCATGTTATAGGAAGGATCTCAGGTTTGGTATTAGAACCATTGAGATATCACATCTCATGCTATCGGAAGGATCTCAGGTTTGGTATTAGAAGCATTGAGATATCACATCTCATGCTATCAGAAGGGTCTCAGGATTGGAATGGGAAGGAGTTGGATATCACATCTCATGCTAAAGGGAGGGTCTCAGGTTTGGAAGGGGAAGGATTTGGATATCACATCTCATGTTATCGGAAGGATCTCACGTTTGGTATTAGAAGTATTGAGATATCATATCTCATGCTATAGGAATGGTCTCAGGATTGGAATGGGAAGGACTTAGATATCACATATCATGCTATAGGGAGGGTCTCAGTTTTGATATTAGAAGCATTGAGATATCACATCTCATGCTATCGGAAGTGTCTCAGGATTGGAATGGGAAGGAGCTGGATATCACATCTCATGCTAAAGGAAGGGTCTCAGGTTTGGAACGGGAAGGATTTGGATATCACATCTCATGTTATAGGAAGGGTCTCAGGTTTGGTATAAGCATTGAGATATCACATCTCTGCTATCGGAAGTGTCTCAGGATTGGAATGGGAAGGAGTTGGATATCCCATCTCATGTTATAGGACGGGTCTCAGGTTTGTTATTAGAATCATTGAGATATCATATTGCATGCTGTAGGAAGGGTCTAAGGGTTGGAATGGGAAGGACTTGGATATCACATCTCATGCTATAGATAGGCTCTTAGGTTTGGAAAGGGAAGGAGTTGGATATCACATTTCATGTTAGAGGAAGGATCTCAGGTTTGGTATTAGAAGCATTGAGATATCACATCTCATGCTATAGGAAGGGTCTCAGGATTGGAATGGGAAGGAGTTGGATATCACATCTCATGCTAAAGGGAGGGTCTCAGGTTTGGAAGGGGAAGGATTTGGATATCACATCTCATGTTATAGGAAGGATCTCAGGTTTGGTATTAGAACCATTGAGATATCACATCTCATGCTATCGGAAGGATCTCAGGTTTGGTATTAGAAGCATTGAGATATCACATCTCATGCTATCAGAAGGGTCTCAGGATTGGAATGGGAAGGAGTTGGATATCACATCTCATGCTAAAGGGAGGGTCTCAGGTTTGGAAGGGGAAGGATTTGGATATCACATCTCATGTTATCGGAAGGATCTCACGTTTGGTATTAGAAGTATTGAGATATCATATCTCATGCTATAGGAAGGGTCTCAGGATTGGAATGGGAAGGACTTAGATATCACATATCATGCTATAGGGAGGGTCTCAGTTTTGATATTAGAAGCATTGAGATATCACATCTCATGCTATCGGAAGTGTCTCAGGATTGGAATGGGAAGGAGCTGGATATCACATCTCATGCTAAAGGAAGGGTCTCAGGTTTGGAACGGGAAGGATTTGGATATCACATCTCATGTTATAGGAAGGGTCTCAGGTTTGGTATAAGCATTGAGATATCACATCTCTGCTATCGGAAGTGTCTCAGGATTGGAATGGGAAGGAGTTGGATATCCCATCTCATGTTATAGGACGGGTCTCAGGTTTGTTATTAGAATCATTGAGATATCATATTGCATGCTGTAGGAAGGGTCTAAGGGTTGGAATGGGAAGGACTTGGATATCACATCTCATGCTATAGATAGGCTCTTAGGTTTGGAAAGGGAAGGAGTTGGATATCACATTTCATGTTAGAGGAAGGATCTCAGGTTTGGTATTAGAAGCATTGAGACATCACATCTCATGCTATAGGAAGGGTCTCAGGATTGGAATGGGAAGTAGTTGGATATCACATCTCATGCTATAGGAAGTGTCTCAGGTTTGGTATAAGCATTGAGATATCACATCTCATGCTATAGGACGGGTCTCAGGATTGGAATGGAAGGAGTTGGATATCACATCTCATGTTATAGGAAGGATCTCAGGTTTGGTATTAGAAGCATTGAGACATCACATCTCATGCTATAGGAAGGGTCTCAGGGTTGGAATGGGAAGGAGTTGGATATCACATCTCATCCAATAGGAAGGGTCTCAGGTTTGGAATGGGAAGGAATTGGATATCACATCTCATGTTATAGGAAGGATCTCAGGTTTGGTATTAGAAGCATTGAGATATCACATCTCATGCTATAGGAAGGGTCTCAGGATTGGAATGTGAAGGATTTGGATATCACATCTCATGCTAAAGGAAGGGTCTCTGGTTTGGTAGAAGCATTGAGATATCACGTCTCTGCTATCGGAAGGGTCTCAGGATTGGATTGGGAAGGAGTTGGATATCCCTTCTCATGCTATAGGAAGGGTCTCAGGATTTGAATGGCAAGGAGTTGGATATCACATCTCATGCCATAGGAAGGGTCTCAGGTTTGGTATAAGCATTGAGATATCACATCTCTGCTATCGGAAGGGTCTCAGGATTGGATTGGGAAGGAGTTGGATATCCCTTCTCATGCTATAGGAAGTGTCTCAGGTTGGAATGGGAAGGAGTTGGATATCACATCTCATGTTATAGGAAGGGTCTCAGGATTGGAATGGGAAGGATTTGGATATCACATCTCTTGCTATAGGAAGGGTCTCAGGATTGGAATGGGTAGGAGTTGGATATTACTTTCTTGCTATAGGAAGGGTCTCATGTTTGGAATGGGAATGAGTTGGATATCACATATGCTATAGTTAGTGTCTCAGGTTTGGAACGGGAAGGAGTTGGATATCACATCTCATGTTATAGGAAGGGTCTCAGGTTTGTTATAAGCATTGAGATATCACATCTCTGCTATCGGAAGCGGCTCAGGATTGGAATGGGAAGGAGTTGGATATCCCATCTCATGTTATAGTAAGAGTCTCTGGTTTGGTATTAGAATCATTGAGATATCACATCGCATGCTGTAGGAAGGGTCTAAGGATTGGAATGGGATGGACTTGGATATCACATCTCATTCTATAGGTAGGCTCTCAGGTTTGATATAAGCATTGAGATATCACATCTCATGCTATAGGAAGGGTCTCAGGATTGGAATGGGAAGGATTTGGATATCACATCTCATGCTATAGTAAGGGTCTCAGATTTGGTATAAGCATTGAGATATCACATCTCATGCTAAAGGAAGGGTCTCAGGATTGGAATGGGAAGGAGTTGTATATGACATCTCAGGCCATAGGAAGGGTCTCATGTTTGGTATAAGCATTGAGATATCACATCTCTGCTATCGGAAGGGTCTCAGGATTGGAATGGGAAGGAGTTGGATATCCCATCTCATGTTATAGGAAGGGTCTCAGGTTTGGTATTAGAAGCATAGAGATATCACATCTCATGCTATAGGAAGGGTCTCAGGATTGGAATGGGAAGGACTTGGATGTCACATCTCATGCTATAGGGAGGGTCTCAAGTTTGATATTAGAAGCATTGAGATAACAAATCTCATGATATCGGAAGGGTCTCAGGATTGGAATGGGAAGGAGTTGGATACCACATCTCATGATAAAGGAAGGGTCTAAGGTTTGGAAGGGGAAGGATTTGGATATCACATCTCATGTTATAGGACGGGTCTCAGGTTTGGTATTAGAAGCATTGAGATATCAAGTCTCATGGTATAAGAAGGGTCTCAGAATTGGAATGGGAAGGAGTTGGATATCACACCTCAAGCTATAGGAAGGGTCTCAGGATTGGAATGGGAAGGAGTTTGATATCACATATCATGCCATAGTATGGGTCTCAGGTTTGGTAGAAGCATTGGGATATCACATCTCATGCTATCGGAAGGGTATCAGTATTATATTTGGAAGAAGTTGGATATCCCATCTCATGCTATAGGAAGGGTCTCAGGTTGGAATGGGAAGGAGTTGGATATCACATTTCATGTTATAGGAAGGGTCTCAGGATTGGAATGGGAAGGACTTGGATATCATATCTCATGCTATAGGACAGGTCTCAGGTTTGTTATTAGAATCATTGAGATATCATATTGCATGCTGTAGGAAGGGTCTAAGGATTGGAACGGGAAGGACTTGGATATCACATCTCATGCTATAGATAGGCTCTTAGGTTTGGAAAGGGAAGGAGTTGGATATCACATTTCATGTTAGAGGAAGGAGCTCAGGTTTGGTATTAGAAGCATTGAGATATCACATCTCATGCTATAGGAAGGGTCTCAGGATTGGAATGGGAAGTAGTTGGATATCACATCTCATGCTATAGGAAGGGTCTCAGGTTTGGTATAAGCATTGAGATATCACATCTCATGCTATAGGACGGGTCTCAGGATTGGAATGGAAGGAGTTGGATATCACATCTCATGTTATAGGAAGGATCTCAGGTTTGGTATTAGAAGCATTGAGACATCACATCTCATGCTATAGGAAGGGTCTCAGGGTTGGAATGGGAAGGAGTTGGATATCACATCTCATCCAATAGGAAGGCTCTCAGGTTTGGAATGGGAAGGAATTGGATATCACATCTCATGTTATAGGAAGGATCTCAGGTTTGGTATTAGAAGCATTGAGATATCACATCTCATGCTATAGGAAGGGTCTCAGGATTGGAATGTGAAGGATTTGGATATCACATCTCATGCTAAAGGAAGGGTCTCAGGATTGGTAGAAGCATTGAGATATCACGTCTCTGCTATCGGAGGGGTCTCAGGATTGGATTGGGAAGGAGTTGGATATCCCTTCTCATGCTATAGGAAGGGTCTCAGGATTTGAATGGCAAGGAGTTGGATATCACATCTCATGCCATAGGAAGGGTCTCAGGTTTGGAAGGGTCTCAGGATTGGAATGGGAAGGAGTTGGATATCACATCTCATGATAAAGGAAGGGTCTAGGTTTGGAAGGGGAAGGATTTGGATATCACATCTCATGTTATATTACGGGTCTCAGGTTTGGTATTAGAAGCATTGAGATATCAAGTCTCATAGTATAGGAAGGGTCTCAGAATTGGAATGGGAAGGAGTTGGATATCCCATCTCATGTTATAGGAAGAGTCTCTGGTTTGGTATTAGAATCATTGAGATATTCACATCGCATGCTGTAGGAAGGGTCTAAGGATTGGAATGGGATGGACTTGGATATCACATCTCATGCTATAGGTAGGCTCTCAGGTTTGGTATAAGCATTGAGATATCACATCTCATGCTATAGGAAGGGTCTCAGAATTGGAATGGGAAGGAGTTGGATATCACATCTCAAGCTATAGGAAGGGTCTCAGTATTGGAATGGGAAGGACTTGGATATCACATCTCATGCTATAGGAAGGCTCTCAGGTTTGGAAGGGGAAAGAGTTGGATATCTCATTTCATGTTAGAGGTAGGATCTCAGGTTTGGTATTAGAGGCATTGAGATATCACATCTCATGCAATCAGAAGGGTCTCAGGAATGGAATGGGAAGGAGTTAGATATCACATCTCATGCTAAAGGGAGGGTCTCAGGTTTGGAAGGGGAAGGATTTGGATATCACATCTCATGTTATAGGAAGGATCTCAGGTTTGGTATTAGAAGCATTGAGATATCACATCTCATGCTATCGGAAGGATCTCAGGTTTGGTATTAGAAGCATTGAGATATCACATCTCATGCTATCAGAAGAGTCTCAGGATTGGAATAGGAAGGAGTTGGATATCACATTTCATGCTAAAGGGAGGGTCTCAGGTTTGGAAGGGGAAGGATTTGGATATCACATCTCATGTTATCGGAAGGATCTCACGTTTGGTATTAGAAGTATTGAGATATCATATCTCATGCTATAGGAAGGGTCTCAGGATTGGAATGGGAAGGAGTTGGATATCACATCTCATGCTATAGGGAGGGTCTCAGGATTGGAATGGGAAGGACTTAGATATCACATATCATGCTATAGGGAGGGTCTCAGTTTTGATATTAGAAGCATTGAGATATCACATCTCATGCTATCGGAAGTGTCTCAGGATTGGAAAGGGAAGGAGCTGGATATCACATCTCATGCTAAAGGAAGGGTCTCAGGTTTGGAACGAGAAGGATTTGGATATCACATCTCATGTTATAGGAAGGGTCTCAGGTTTGGTATAAGCATTGAGATATCACATCTCTGCTATCGGAAGTGTCTCAGGATTGGAATGGGAAGGAGTTGGATATCCCATCTCATGTTATAGGACGGGTCTCAGGTTTGTTATTAGAATCATTGAGATATCATATTGCATGCTGTAGGAAGGGTCTAAGGGTTGGAATGTGAAGGACTTGGATATCACATCTCATGCTATAGATAGGCTCTTAGGTTTGGAAAGGGAAGGAGTTGGATATCACATTTCATGTTAGAGGAAGGATCTCAGGTTTGGTATTAGAAGTATTGAGATATCACATCTCATGCTATAGGAAGGGTCTCAGGATTGGAATGGGAAGCAGTTGGATATGACATCTCATGCTATAGGAAGGGTCTCAGGTTTGGTATAAGCATTGAGATATCACATCTCATGCTATAGGACGGGTCTCAGGATTGGAATGGAAGGAGTTGGATATCACATCTCATGTTATAGGAAGGATCTCAGGTTTGGTATTAGAAGCATTGAGACATCACATCTCATGCTATAGGAAGGGTCTCAGGGTTGGAATGGGAAGGAGTTGGATATCACATCTCATCCAATAGGAAGGGTCTCAGGTTTGGAATGGGAAGGAATTGGATATCACATCTCATGTTATAGGAAGGATCTCAGGTTTGGTATTAGAAGCATTGAGACATCACATCTCATGCTATAGGAAGGGTCTCAGGGTTGGAATGGGAAGGAGTTGGATATCACATCTCATCCAATAGGAAGGGTCTCAGGATTGGAATGTGAAGGATTTGGATATCACATCTCATGCTAAAGGAAGGGTCTCAGGTTTGGTAGAAGCATTGAGATATCACGTCGCTGCTATCGGAAGGGTCTCAGGATTGGATTGGGAAGGAGTTGGATATCCCTTCTCATGCTATAGGAAGGGTCTCAGGATTTGAATGGCAAGGAGTTGGATATCACATCTCATGCCATAGGAAGGGTCTCAGGTTTGGTATAAGCATTGAGATATCACATCTCTGCTATCGGAAGGGTCTCAGGATTGGATTGGGAAGGAGTTGGATATCCCTTCTCATGCTATAGGAAGTGTCTCAGGTTGGAATGGGAAGGAGTTGGATATCACATCTCATGTTATAGGAAGGGTCTCAGGATTGGAATGGGAAGGATTTGGATATCACATCTCTTGCTATAGGAAGGGTCTCAGGATTGGAATGGGTAGGAGTTGGATATTACTTTCTTGCTATAGGAAGGGTCTCATGTTTGGAATGGGAAGGAGTTGGATATCACATATGCTATAGTTAGTGTCTCAGGTTTGGAATGGGATGGACTTGGATATCACATCTCATGCTATAGGAAGGGTCTCAGATTTGGTATAAGCATTGAGATATCACATCTCATGCTAAAGGAAGGGTCTCAGGATTGGAATGGGAAGGAGTTGTATATGACATCTCAGGCCATAGGAAGGTTCTCAGGTTTGGTATAAGCATTGAGATATCACATCTCTGCTATCGGAAGGGTCTCAGGATTGGAATGGGAAGGAGTTGGATATCCCATCTCATGTTATAGGAAGGGTCTCAGGTTTGGTATTAGAAGCATTGAGATATCACATCTCATGCTATAGGAAGGGTCTCAGGATTGGAATGTGAAGGATTTGGATATTACATCTCATGCTAAAGGAAGGGTCTCAGGTTTGGTAGAAGCATTGAGATATCACGTCTCTGCTATCGGAAGGGTCTCAGGATTGGATTGGGAAGGAGTTGGATATCCCTTCTCATGCTATAGGAAGGGTCTCAGGATTTGAATGGCAAGGAGTTGGATATCACATCTCATGCCATAGGAAGGGTCTCAGGTTTGGTATAAGCATTGAGATATCACATCTCTGCTATCGGAAGGGTCTCAGGATTGGATTGGGAAGGAGTTGGATATCCCTTCTCATGCTATAGGAAGTGTCTCAGGTTGGAATGGGAAGGAGTTGGATATCACATCTCATGTTATAGGAAGGGTCTCAGGATTGGAATGGGAAGGATTTGGATATCACATCTCTTGCTATAGGAAGGGTCTCAGGATTGGAATGGGTAGGAGTTGGATATTACTTTCTTGCTATAGGAAGGGTCTCATGTTTGGAATGTGAAGGATTTGGATATCACATATGCTATAGTTAGTGTCTCAGGTTTGGAACGGGAAGGAGTTGGATATCACATCTCATGTTATAGGAAGGGTCTCAGGTTTGGTATAAGCATTGAGATATCACATCTCTGCTATCGGAAGCGGCTCAGGATTGGAATGGGAAGGAGTTGGATATCCCATCTCATGTTATAGTAAGAGTCTCTGGTTTGGTATTAGAATCATTGAGATATCACATCGCATGCTGTAGGAAGGGTCTAAGGATTGGAATGGGATGGACTTGGATATCACATCTCATGCTATAGGTAGGCTCTCAGGTTTGATATAAGCATTGAGATATCACATCTCATGCTATAGGAAGGGTCTCAGGATTGGAATGGGAAGGATTTGGATATCACATCTCATGCTATAGGAAGGGTCTCAGATTTGGTATAAGCATTGAGATATCACATCTCATGCTAAAGGAAGGGTCTCAGGATTGGAATGGGAAGGAGTTGTATATGACATCTCAGGCCATAGGAAGGGTTTCATGTTTGGTATAAGCATTGAGATATCACATCTCTGCTATCGGAAGGGTCTCAGGATTGGAATGGGAAGGAGTTGGATATCCCATCTCATGTTATAGGAAGGGTCTCAGGTTTGGTATTAGAAGCATAGAGATATCACATCTCATGCTATAGGAAGGGTCTCAGGATTGGAATGGGAAGGACTTGGATGTCACATCTCATGCTATAGGGAGGGTCTCAAGTTTGATATTAGAAGCATTGAGATAACAAATCTCATGATATCGGAAGGGTCTCAGGATTGGAATGGGAAGGAGTTGGATACCACATCTCATGATAAAGGAAGGGTCTAAGGTTTGGAAGGGGAAGGATTTGGATATCACATCTCATGTTATAGGACGGGTCTCAGGTTTGGTATTAGAAGCATTGAGATATCAAGTCTCATGGTATAAGAAGGGTCTCAGAATTGGAATGGGAAGGAGTTGGATATCACACCTCAAGCTATAGGAAGGGTCTCAGGATTGGAATGGGAAGGAGTTTGATATCACATCTCATGCCATAGTATGGGTCTCAGGTTTGGTAGAAGCATTGGGATATCACATCTCATGCTATCGGAAGGGTATCAGTATTGGATTTGGAAGAAGTTGGATATCCCATCTCATGCTATAGGAAGGGTCTCAGGTTGGAATGGGAAGGAGTTCGATATCACATTTCATGTTATAGGAAGGGTCTCCGGATTGGAATGGGAAGGACTTGGATATCATATCTCATGCTATAGGACAGGTCTCAGGTTTGTTATTAGAATCATGGAGATATCATATTGCATGCTGTAGGAAGGGTCTAAGGATTGGAACGGGAAGGACTTGGATATCACATCTCATGCTATAGATAGGCTCTTAGGTTTGGAAAGGGAAGGAGTTGGATATCACATTTCATGTTAGAGGAAGGATCTCAGGTTTGGTATTAGAAGCATTGAGATATCACATCTCATGCTATAGGAAGGGTCTCAGGATTGGAATGGGAAGTAGTTGGATATCACATCTCATGCTATAGGAAGGGTCTCAGGTTTGGTATAAGCATTGAGATATCACATCTCATGCTATAGGACGGGTCTCAGGATTGGAATGGAAGGAGTTGGATATCACATCTCATGTTATAGGAAGGATCTCAGGTTTGGTATTAGAAGCATTGAGACATCACATCTCATGCTATAGGAAGGGTCTCAGGGTTGGAATGGGAAGGAGTTGGATATCACATCTCATCCAATAGGAAGGGTCTCAGGTTTGGAATGGGAAGGAATTGGATATCACATCTCATGTTATAGGAAGGATCTCAGGTTTGGTATTAGAAGCATTGAGATATCACATCTCATGCTATAGGAAGGGTCTCAGGATTGGAATGTGAAGGATTTGGATATCACATCTCATGCTAAAGGAAGGGTCTCAGGATTGGTAGAAGCATTGAGATATCACGTGACTGCTATCGGAGGGGTCTCAGGATTGGATTGGGAAGGAGTTGGATATCCCTTCTCATGCTATAGGAAGGGTCTCAGGATTTGAATGGCAAGGAGTTGGATATCACATCTCATGCCATAGGAAGGGTCTCAGGTTTGGTATAAGCATTGAGATATCACATCTCTGCTATCGGAAGGGTCTCAGGATTGGAATGGGAAGGAGTTGGATATTCCCATCTCATGTTATAGGAAGGGTCTCAGGTTTGGTATTAGAAGCATTGAGATATCACATCTCATGCTATAGGAAGGGTCTCAGGATTGGAATGGGAAGGACTTGGATATCACATCTCATGCTATAGGGAGGGTCTCAAGTTTGATATTAGAAGCTTTGAGATATCACATCTCATGATATCGGAAGGGTCTCAGGATTGGAATGGGAAGGAGTTGGATATCACATCTCATGATAAAGGAAGGGTCTAAGGTTTGGAAGGGGAAGGATTTGGATATCACATCTCATGTTATATTACGGGTCTCAGGTTTGGTATTAGAAGCATTGAGATATCAAGTCTCAGAGTATAGGAAGGGTCTCAGAATTGGAATGGGAAGGAGTTGGATATAACATCTCAAGCTATAGGAAGGGTCTCAGGATTGGAATGGGAAGGACTTGGATATCACATCTCATGCTATAGGAAGGCTCTCAGGTTTGGAAGGGGAAAGAGTTGGATATCACATTTCATGTTAGAGGTAGGATCTCAGGTTTGGTATTAGAGGCATTGAGATATCACATCTCATGCTATCAGAAGGGTCTCATGAATGGAATGGGAAGGAGTTGGATATCACATCTCATGCTAAAGGGAGGGTCTCAGGTTTGGAAGGGGAAGGATTTGGATATCACATCTCATGTTATAGGAAGGATCTCAGGTTTGGTATTAGAACCATTGAGATATCACATCTCATGCTATCGGAAGGATCTCAGGTTTGGTATTAGAAGCATTGAGATATCACATCTCATGCTATCAGAAGGGTCTCAGGATTGGAATGGGAAGGAGTTGGATATCACATCTCATGCTAAAGGGAGGGTCTCAGGTTTGGAAGGGGAAGGATTTGGATTTCACATCTCATGTTATCGGAAGGATCTCACGTTTGGTATTAGAAGTATTGAGATATCATATCTCATGCTATAGGAATGGTCTCAGGATTGGAATGGGAAGGACTTAGATATCACATATCATGCTATAGGGAGGGTCTCAGTTTTGATATTAGAAGCATTGAGATATCACATCTCATGCTATCGGAAGTGTCTCAGGATTGGAATGGGAAGGAGCTGGATATCACATCTCATGCTAAAGGAAGGGTCTCAGGTTTGGAACGGGAAGGATTTGGATATCACATCTCATGTTATAGGAAGGGTCTCAGGTTTGGTATAAGCATTGAGATATCACATCTCTGCTATCGGAAGTGTCTCAGGATTGGAATGGGAAGGAGTTGGATATCCCATCTCATGTTATAGGACGGGTCTCAGGTTTGTTATTAGAATCATTGAGATATCATATTGCATGCTGTAGGAAGGGTCTAAGGGTTGGAATGGGAAGGACTTGGATATCACATCTCATGCTATAGATAGGCTCTTAGGTTTGGAAAGGGAAGGAGTTGGATATCACATTTCATGTTAGAGGAAGGATCTCAGGTTTGGTATTAGAAGCATTGAGATATCACATCTCATGCTATAGGAAGGGTCTCAGGATTGGAATGGGAAGGAGTTGGATATCACATCTCATGCTAAAGGGAGGGTCTCAGGTTTGGAAGGGGAAGGATTTGGATATCACATCTCATGTTATAGGAAGGATCTCAGGTTTGGTATTAGAACCATTGAGATATCACATCTCATGCTATCGGAAGGATCTCAGGTTTGGTATTAGAAGCATTGAGATATCACATCTCATGCTATCAGAAGGGTCTCAGGATTGGAATGGGAAGGAGTTGGATATCACATCTCATGCTAAAGGGAGGGTCTCAGGTTTGGAAGGGGAAGGATTTGGATATCACATCTCATGTTATCGGAAGGATCTCACGTTTGGTATTAGAAGTATTGAGATATCATATCTCATGCTATAGGAAGGGTCTCAGGATTGGAATGGGAAGGACTTAGATATCACATATCATGCTATAGGGAGGGTCTCAGTTTTGATATTAGAAGCATTGAGATATCACATCTCATGCTATCGGAAGTGTCTCAGGATTGGAATGGGAAGGAGCTGGATATCACATCTCATGCTAAAGGAAGGGTCTCAGGTTTGGAACGGGAAGGATTTGGATATCACATCTCATGTTATAGGAAGGGTCTCAGGTTTGGTATAAGCATTGAGATATCACATCTCTGCTATCGGAAGTGTCTCAGGATTGGAATGGGAAGGAGTTGGATATCCCATCTCATGTTATAGGACGGGTCTCAGGTTTGTTATTAGAATCATTGAGATATCATATTGCATGCTGTAGGAAGGGTCTAAGGGTTGGAATGGGAAGGACTTGGATATCACATCTCATGCTATAGATAGGCTCTTAGGTTTGGAAAGGGAAGGAGTTGGATATCACATTTCATGTTAGAGGAAGGATCTCAGGTTTGGTATTAGAAGCATTGAGACATCACATCTCATGCTATAGGAAGGGTCTCAGGATTGGAATGGGAAGTAGTTGGATATCACATCTCATGCTATAGGAAGTGTCTCAGGTTTGGTATAAGCATTGAGATATCACATCTCATGCTATAGGACGGGTCTCAGGATTGGAATGGAAGGAGTTGGATATCACATCTCATGTTATAGGAAGGATCTCAGGTTTGGTATTAGAAGCATTGAGACATCACATCTCATGCTATAGGAAGGGTCTCAGGGTTGGAATGGGAAGGAGTTGGATATCACATCTCATCCAATAGGAAGGGTCTCAGGTTTGGAATGGGAAGGAATTGGATATCACATCTCATGTTATAGGAAGGATCTCAGGTTTGGTATTAGAAGCATTGAGATATCACATCTCATGCTATAGGAAGGGTCTCAGGATTGGAATGTGAAGGATTTGGATATCACATCTCATGCTAAAGGAAGGGTCTCTGGTTTGGTAGAAGCATTGAGATATCACGTCTCTGCTATCGGAAGGGTCTCAGGATTGGATTGGGAAGGAGTTGGATATCCCTTCTCATGCTATAGGAAGTGTCTCAGGTTGGAATGGGAAGGAGTTGGATATCACATCTCATGTTATAGGAAGGGTCTCAGGATTGGAATGGGAAGGATTTGGATATCACATCTCTTGCTATAGGAAGGGTCTCAGGATTGGAATGGGTAGGAGTTGGATATTACTTTCTTGCTATAGGAAGGGTCTCATGTTTGGAATGGGAATGAGTTGGATATCACATATGCTATAGTTAGTGTCTCAGGTTTGGAACGGGAAGGAGTTGGATATCACATCTCATGTTATAGGAAGGGTCTCAGGTTTGTTATAAGCATTGAGATATCACATCTCTGCTATCGGAAGCGGCTCAGGATTGGAATGGGAAGGAGTTGGATATCCCATCTCATGTTATAGTAAGAGTCTCTGGTTTGGTATTAGAATCATTGAGATATCACATCGCATGCTGTAGGAAGGGTCTAAGGATTGGAATGGGATGGACTTGGATATCACATCTCATTCTATAGGTAGGCTCTCAGGTTTGATATAAGCATTGAGATATCACATCTCATGCTAAAGGAAGGGTCTCAGGATTGGAATGGGAAGGATTTGGATATCACATCTCAGGCCATAGGAAGGGTCTCATGTTTGGTATAAGCATTGAGATATCACATCTCTGCTATCGGAAGGGTCTCAGGATTGGAATGGGAAGGAGTTGGATATCCCATCTCATGTTATAGGAAGGGTCTCAGGTTTGGTATTAGAAGCATAGAGATATCACATCTCATGCTATAGGAAGGGTCTCAGGATTGGAATGGGAAGGACTTGGATGTCACATCTCATGCTATAGGGAGGGTCTCAAGTTTGATATTAGAAGCATTGAGATAACAAATCTCATGATATCGGAAGGGTCTCAGGATTGGAATGGGAAGGAGTTGGATACCACATCTCATGATAAAGGAAGGGTCTAAGGTTTGGAAGGGGAAGGATTTGGATATCACATCTCATGTTATAGGACGGGTCTCAGGTTTGGTATTAGAAGCATTGAGATATCAAGTCTCATGGTATAAGAAGGGTCTCAGAATTGGAATGGGAAGGAGTTGGATATCACACCTCAAGCTATAGGAAGGGTCTCAGGATTGGAATGGGAAGGAGTTTGATATCACATCTCATGCCATAGTATGGGTCTCAGGTTTGGTAGAAGCATTGGGATATCACATCTCATGCTATCGGAAGGGTATCAGTATTGGATTTGGAAGAAGTTGGATATCCCATCTCATGCTATAGGAAGGGTCTCAGGTTGGAATGGGAAGGAGTTGGATATCACATTTCATGTTATAGGAAGGGTCTCAGGATTGGAATGGGAAGGACTTGGATATCATATCTCATGCTATAGGACAGGTCTCAGGTTTGTTATTAGAATCATTGAGATATCATATTGCATGCTGTAGGAAGGGTCTAAGGATTGGAACGGGAAGGACTTGGATATCACATCTCATGCTATAGATAGGCTCTTAGGTTTGGAAAGGGAAGGAGTTGGATATCACATTTCATGTTAGAGGAAGGAGCTCAGGTTTGGTATTAGAAGCATTGAGATATCACATCTCATGCTATAGGAAGGGTCTCAGGATTGGAATGGGAAGTAGTTGGATATCACATCTCATGCTATAGGAAGGGTCTCAGGTTTGGTATAAGCATTGAGATATCACATCTCATGCTATAGGACGGGTCTCAGGATTGGAATGGAAGGAGTTGGATATCACATCTCATGTTATAGGAAGGATCTCAGGTTTGGTATTAGAAGCATTGAGACATCACATCTCATGCTATAGGAAGGGTCTCAGGTTTGGTATTAGAAGCATTGAGATATCACATCTCATGCTATAGGAAGGGTCTCAGGATTGGAATGTGAAGGATTTGGATATCACATCTCATGCTAAAGGAAGGGTCTCTGGTTTGGTAGAAGCATTGAGATATCACGTCTCTGCTATCGGAAGGGTCTCAGGATTGGATTGGGAAGGAGTTGGATATCCCTTCTCATGCTATAGGAAGTGTCTCAGGTTGGAATGGGAAGGAGTTGGATATCACATCTCATGTTATAGGAAGGGTCTCAGGATTGGAATGGGAAGGATTTGGATATCACATCTCTTGCTATAGGAAGGGTCTCAGGATTGGAATGGGTAGGAGTTGGATATTACTTTCTTGCTATAGGAAGGGTCTCATGTTTGGAATGGGAATGAGTTGGATATCACATATGCTATAGTTAGTGTCTCAGGTTTGGAACGGGAAGGAGTTGGATATCACATCTCATGTTATAGGAAGGGTCTCAGGTTTGTTATAAGCATTGAGATATCACATCTCTGCTATCGGAAGCGGCTCAGGATTGGAATGGGAAGGAGTTGGATATCCCATCTCATGTTATAGTAAGAGTCTCTGGTTTGGTATTAGAATCATTGAGATATCACATCGCATGCTGTAGGAAGGGTCTAAGGATTGGAATGGGATGGACTTGGATATCACATCTCATTCTATAGGTAGGCTCTCAGGTTTGATATAAGCATTGAGATATCACATCTCATGCTAAAGGAAGGGTCTCAGGATTGGAATGGGAAGGATTTGGATATCACATCTCAGGCCATAGGAAGGGTCTCATGTTTGGTATAAGCATTGAGATATCACATCTCTGCTATCGGAAGGGTCTCAGGATTGGAATGGGAAGGAGTTGGATATCCCATCTCATGTTATAGGAAGGGTCTCAGGTTTGGTATTAGAAGCATAGAGATATCACATCTCATGCTATAGGAAGGGTCTCAGGATTGGAATGGGAAGGACTTGGATGTCACATCTCATGCTATAGGGAGGGTCTCAAGTTTGATATTAGAAGCATTGAGATAACAAATCTCATGATATCGGAAGGGTCTCAGGATTGGAATGGGAAGGAGTTGGATACCACATCTCATGATAAAGGAAGGGTCTAAGGTTTGGAAGGGGAAGGATTTGGATATCACATCTCATGTTATAGGACGGGTCTCAGGTTTGGTATTAGAAGCATTGAGATATCAAGTCTCATGGTATAAGAAGGGTCTCAGAATTGGAATGGGAAGGAGTTGGATATCACACCTCAAGCTATAGGAAGGGTCTCAGGATTGGAATGGGAAGGAGTTTGATATCACATCTCATGCCATAGTATGGGTCTCAGGTTTGGTAGAAGCATTGGGATATCACATCTCATGCTATCGGAAGGGTATCAGTATTGGATTTGGAAGAAGTTGGATATCCCATCTCATGCTATAGGAAGGGTCTCAGGTTGGAATGGGAAGGAGTTGGATATCACATTTCATGTTATAGGAAGGGTCTCAGGATTGGAATGGGAAGGACTTGGATATCATATCTCATGCTATAGGACAGGTCTCAGGTTTGTTATTAGAATCATTGAGATATCATATTGCATGCTGTAGGAAGGGTCTAAGGATTGGAACGGGAAGGACTTGGATATCACATCTCATGCTATAGATAGGCTCTTAGGTTTGGAAAGGGAAGGAGTTGGATATCACATTTCATGTTAGAGGAAGGAGCTCAGGTTTGGTATTAGAAGCATTGAGATATCACATCTCATGCTATAGGAAGGGTCTCAGGATTGGAATGGGAAGTAGTTGGATATCACATCTCATGCTATAGGAAGGGTCTCAGGTTTGGTATAAGCATTGAGATATCACATCTCATGCTATAGGACGGGTCTCAGGATTGGAATGGAAGGAGTTGGATATCACATCTCATGTTATAGGAAGGATCTCAGGTTTGGTATTAGAAGCATTGAGACATCACATCTCATGCTATAGGAAGGGTCTCAGGGTTGGAATGGGAAGGAGTTGGATATCACATCTCATCCAATAGGAAGGGTCTCAGGTTTGGAATGGGAAGGAATTGGATATCACATCTCATGTTATAGGAAGGATCTCAGGTTTGGTATTAGAAGCATTGAGATATCACATCTCATGCTATAGGAAGGGTCTCAGGATTGGAATGTGAAGGATTTGGATATCACATCTCATGCTAAAGGAAGGGTCTCAGGATTGGTAGAAGCATTGAGATATCACGTCTCTGCTATCGGAGGGGTCTCAGGATTGGATTGGGAAGGAGTTGGATATCCCTTCTCATGCTATAGGAAGGGTCTCAGGATTTGAATGGCAAGGAGTTGGATATCACATCTCATGCCATAGGAAGGGTCTCAGGTTTGGAAGGGTCTCAGGATTGGAATGGGAAGGAGTTGGATATCACATCTCATGATAAAGGAAGGGTCTAGGTTTGGAAGGGGAAGGATTTGGATATCACATCTCATGTTATATTACGGGTCTCAGGTTTGGTATTAGAAGCATTGAGATATCAAGTCTCATAGTACAGGAAGGGTCTCAGAATTGGAATGGGAAGGAGTTGGATATCCCATCTCATGTTATAGGAAGAGTCTCTGGTTTGGTATTAGAATCATTGAGATATTCACATCGCATGCTGTAGGAAGGGTCTAAGGATTGGAATGGGATGGACTTGGATATCACATCTCATGCTATAGGTAGGCTCTCAGGTTTGGTATAAGCATTGAGATATCACATCTCATGCTATAGGAAGGGTCTCAGAATTGGAATGGGAAGGAGTTGGATATCACATCTCAAGCTATAGGAAGGGTCTCAGTATTGGAATGGGAAGGACTTGGATATCACATCTCATGCTATAGGAAGGCTCTCAGGTTTGGAAGGGGAAAGAGTTGGATATCTCATTTCATGTTAGAGGTAGGATCTCAGGTTTGGTATTAGAGGCATTGAGATATCACATCTCATGCAATCAGAAGGGTCTCAGGAATGGAATGGGAAGGAGTTAGATATCACATCTCATGCTAAAGGGAGGGTCTCAGGTTTGGAAGGGGAAGGATTTGGATATCACATCTCATGTTATAGGAAGGATCTCAGGTTTGGTATTAGAAGCATTGAGATATCACATCTCATGCTATCGGAAGGATTTCAGGTTTGGTATTAGAAGCATTGAGATATCACATCTCATGCTATCAGAAGAGTCTCAGGATTGGAATAGGAAGGAGTTGGATATCACATTTCATGCTAAAGGGAGGGTCTCAGGTTTGGAAGGGGAAGGATTTGGATATCACATCTCATGTTATCGGAAGGATCTCACGTTTGGTATTAGAAGTATTGAGATATCATATCTCATGCTATAGGAAGGGTCTCAGGATTGGAATGGGAAGGAGTTGGATATCACATCTCATGCTATAGGGAGGGTCTCAGGATTGGAATGGGAAGGACTTAGATATCACATATCATGCTATAGGGAGGGTCTCAGTTTTGATATTAGAAGCATTGAGATATCACATCTCATGCTATCGGAAGTGTCTCAGGATTGGAATGGGAAGGAGCTGGATATCACATCTCATGCTAAAAGAAGGGTCTCAGGTTTGGAACGAGAAGGATTTGGATATCACATCTCATGTTATAGGAAGGGTCTCAGGTTTGGTATAAGCATTGAGATATCACATCTCTGCTATCGGAAGTGTCTCAGGATTGGAATGGGAAGGAGTTGGATATCCCATCTCATGTTATAGGACGGGTCTCAGGTTTGTTATTAGAATCATTGAGATATCATATTGCATGCTGTAGGAAGGGTCTAAGGGTTGGAATGTGAAGGACTTGGATATCACATCTCATGCTATAGATAGGCTCTTAGGTTTGGAAAGGGAAGGAGTTGGATATCACATTTCATGTTAGAGGAAGGATCTCAGGTTTGGTATTAGAAGTATTGAGATATCACATCTCATGCTATAGGAAGGGTCTCAGGATTGGAATGGGAAGCAGTTGGATATGACATCTCATGCTATAGGAAGGGTCTCAGGTTTGGTATAAGCATTGAGATATCACATCTCATGCTATAGGACGGGTCTCAGGATTGGAATGGAAGGAGTTGGATATCACATCTCATGTTATAGGAAGGATCTCAGGTTTGGTATTAGAAGCATTGAGACATCACATCTCATGCTATAGGAAGGGTCTCAGGGTTGGAATGGGAAGGAGTTGGATATCACATCTCATCCAATAGGAAGGGTCTCAGGTTTGGAATGGGAAGGAATTGGATATCACATCTCATGTTATAGGAAGGATCTCAGGTTTGGTATTAGAAGCATTGAGATATCACATCTCATGCTATAGGAAGGGTCTCAGGATTGGAATGTGAAGGATTTGGATATCACATCTCATGCTAAAGGAAGGGTCTCAGGTTTGGTAGAAGCATTGAGATATCACGTCGCTGCTATCGGAAGGGTCTCAGGATTGGATTGGGAAGGAGTTGGATATCCCTTCTCATGCTATAGGAAGGGTCTCAGGATTTGAATGGCAAGGAGTTGGATATCACATCTCATGCCATAGGAAGGGTCTCAGGTTTGGTATAAGCATTGAGATATCACATCTCTGCTATCGGAAGGGTCTCAGGATTGGATTGGGAAGGAGTTGGATATCCCTTCTCATGCTATAGGAAGTGTCTCAGGTTGGAATGGGAAGGAGTTGGATATCACATCTCATGTTATAGGAAGGGTCTCAGGATTGGAATGGGAAGGATTTGGATATCACATCTCTTGCTATAGGAAGGGTCTCAGGATTGGAATGGGTAGGAGTTGGATATTACTTTCTTGCTATAGGAAGGGTCTCATGTTTGGAATGGGAAGGAGTTGGATATCACATATGCTATAGTTAGTGTCTCAGGTTTGGAATGGGATGGACTTGGATATCACATCTCATGCTATAGGAAGGGTCTCAGATTTGGTATAAGCATTGAGATATCACATCTCATGCTAAAGGAAGGGTCTCAGGATTGGAATGGGAAGGAGTTGTATATGACATCACAGGCCATAGGAAGGTTCTCAGGTTTGGTATAAGCATTGAGATATCACATCTCTGCTATCGGAAGGGTCTCAGGATTGGAATGGGAAGGAGTTGGATATCCCATCTCATGTTATAGGAAGGGTCTCAGGTTTGGTATTAGAAGCATTGAGATATCACATCTCATGCTATAGGAAGGGTCTCAGGATTGGAATGTGAAGGATTTGGATATTACATCTCATGCTAAAGGAAGGGTCTCAGGTTTGGTAGAAGCATTGAGATATCACGTCTCTGCTATCGGAAGGGTCTCAGGATTGGATTGGGAAGGAGTTGGATATCCCTTCTCATGCTATAGGAAGGGTCTCAGGATTTGAATGGCAAGGAGTTGGATATCACATCTCATGCCATAGGAAGGGTCTCAGGTTTGGTATAAGCATTGAGATATCACATCTCTGCTATCGGAAGGGTCTCAGGATTGGATTGGGAAGGAGTTGGATATCCCTTCTCATGCTATAGGAAGTGTCTCAGGTTGGAATGGGAAGGAGTTGGATATCACATCTCATGTTATAGGAAGGGTCTCAGGATTGGAATGGGAAGGATTTGGATATCACATCTCTTGCTATAGGAAGGGTCTCAGGATTGGAATGGGTAGGAGTTGGATATTACTTTCTTGCTATAGGAAGGGTCTCATGTTTGGAATGTGAAGGATTTGGATATCACATATGCTATAGTTAGTGTCTCAGGTTTGGAACGGGAAGGAGTTGGATATCACATCTCATGTTATAGGAAGGGTCTCAGGTTTGGTATAAGCATTGAGATATCACATCTCTGCTATCGGAAGCGGCTCAGGATTGGAATGGGAAGGAGTTGGATATCCCATCTCATGTTATAGTAAGAGTCTCTGGTTTGGTATTAGAATCATTGAGATATCACATCGCATGCTGTAGGAAGGGTCTAAGGATTGGAATGGGATGGACTTGGATATCACATCTCATGCTATAGGTAGGCTCTCAGATTTGATATAAGCATTGAGATATCACATCTCATGCTATAGGAAGGGTCTCAGGATTGGAATGGGAAGGATTTGGATATCACATCTCATGCTATAGGAAGGGTCTCAGGAATGGAATGGGAAGGAGTTAGATATCACATCTCATGCTAAAGGGAGGGTCTCAGGTTTGGAAGGGGAAGGATTTGGATATCACATCTCATGTTATAGGAAGGATCTCAGGTTTGGTATTAGAAGCATTGAGATATCACATCTCATGCTATCGGAAGGATCTCAGGTTTGGTATTAGAAGCATTGAGATATCACATCTCATGCTATCAGAAGAGTCTCAGGATTGGAATAGGAAGGAGTTGGATATCACATTTCATGCTAAAGGGAGGGTCTCAGGTTTGGAAGGGGAAGGATTTGGATATCACATCTCATGTTATCGGAAGGATCTCACGTTTGGTATTAGAAGTATTGAGATATCATATCTCATGCTATAGGAAGGGTCTCAGGATTGGAATGGGAAGGAGTTGGATATCACATCTCATGCTATAGGGAGGGTCTCAGGATTGGAATGGGAAGGACTTAGATATCACATATCATGCTATAGGGAGGGTCTCAGTTTTGATATTAGAAGCATTGAGATATCACATCTCATGCTATCGGAAGTGTCTCAGGATTGGAATGGGAAGGAGCTGGATATCACATCTCATGCTAAAGGAAGGGTCTCAGGTTTGGAACGAGAAGGATTTGGATATCACATCTCATGTTATAGGAAGGGTCTCAGGTTTGGTATAAGCATTGAGATATCACATCTCTGCTATCGGAAGTGTCTCAGGATTGGAATGGGAAGGAGTTGGATATCCCATCTCATGTTATAGGACGGGTCTCAGGTTTGTTATTAGAATCATTGAGATATCATATTGCATGCTGTAGGAAGGGTCTAAGGGTTGGAATGTGAAGGACTTGGATATCACATCTCATGCTATAGATAGGCTCTTAGGTTTGGAAAGGGAAGGAGTTGGATATCACATTTCATGTTAGAGGAAGGATCTCAGGTTTGGTATTAGAAGTATTGAGATATCACATCTCATGCTATAGGAAGGGTCTCAGGATTGGAATGGGAAGCAGTTGGATATGACATCTCATGCTATAGGAAGGGTCTCAGGTTTGGTATAAGCATTGAGATATCACATCTCATGCTATAGGACGGGTCTCAGGATTGGAATGGAAGGAGTTGGATATCACATCTCATGTTATAGGAAGGATCTCAGGTTTGGTATTAGAAGCATTGAGACATCACATCTCATGCTATAGGAAGGGTCTCAGGGTTGGAATGGGAAGGAGTTGGATATCACATCTCATCCAATAGGAAGGGTCTCAGGTTTGGAATGGGAAGGAATTGGATATCACATCTCATGTTATAGGAAGGATCTCAGGTTTGGTATTAGAAGCATTGAGATATCACATCTCATGCTATAGGAAGGGTCTCAGGATTGGAATGTGAAGGATTTGGATATCACATCTCATGCTAAAGGAAGGGTCTCAGGTTTGGTAGAAGCATTGAGATATCACGTCGCTGCTATCGGAAGGGTCTCAGGATTGGATTGGGAAGGAGTTGGATATCCCTTCTCATGCTATAGGAAGGGTCTCAGGATTTGAATGGCAAGGAGTTGGATATCACATCTCATGCCATAGGAAGGGTCTCAGGTTTGGTATAAGCATTGAGATATCACATCTCTGCTATCGGAAGGGTCTCAGGATTGGATTGGGAAGGAGTTGGATATCCCTTCTCATGCTATAGGAAGTGTCTCAGGTTGGAATGGGAAGGAGTTGGATATCACATCTCATGTTATAGGAAGGGTCTCAGGATTGGAATGGGAAGGATTTGGATATCACATCTCTTGCTATAGGAAGGGTCTCAGGATTGGAATGGGTAGGAGTTGGATATTACTTTCTTGCTATAGGAAGGGTCTCATGTTTGGAATGGGAAGGAGTTGGATATCACATATGCTATAGTTAGTGTCTCAGGTTTGGAACGGGAAGGAGTTGGATATCACATCTCATGTTATAGGAAGGGTCTCAGGTTTGGTATAAGCATTGAGATATCACATCTCTGCTATCGGAAGCGGCTCAGGATTGGAATGGGAAGGAGTTGGATATCCCATCTCATGTTATAGGAAGAGTCTCTGGTTTGGTATTAGAATCATTGAGATATCACATCGCATGCTGTAGGAAGGGTCTAAGGATTGGAATGGGATGGACTTGGATATCACATCTCATGTTATAGGTAGGCTCTCAGGTTTGGTATAAGCATTGAGATATCACATCTCATGCTATAGGAAGGGTCTCAGGATTGGAATGGGAAGGAATTGGATATCACATCTCAGGCTATAGGAAGGGTCTCAGGATTGGAATGGGAAGGAGTTGGATATCACATCTCATGCTATAGGAAGGGTCTCAGGCTTGGTATAAGCATTGAGATATCACATCTCATGCTATAGGAAGGGTCTCAGGATTGGAATGGAAGGAGTTGGATATCACATCTCATGTTATAGGAAGGATCTCAGGTTTGGTATTAGAAGCATTGAGACATCACATCTCATGCTATAGGAAGGGTCTCAGGATTGGAATGGGAAGGAGTTGGATATCAAATCTCATGCTATAGGAAGGGTCTCAGGATTGGAATGGGAAGGAGTTGAATATGACATCTCATGCCGTAGGAAGGGTCTCAGGTTTGGTATAAACATTGAGATATCACATCTCTGCTATCAAAAGGGTCTCAGGATTGGAATTGGAAGGAGTTGGATATCCCATCTCATGTTATAGGAAGAGTCTCAGGTTTGGTATTAGAAGCATTGAGATATCACATCTCATGCTATAGGAAGTGTCTCAGGATTGGAATGGGAAGGACTTGGATATCACATCTCATGCTATAGGTAGGGTCTCAAGTTTGACATTAGAAGCATTGAGATATCACATCTCATGCTATAGGAAGGGTCTGAGGATTGGAATGGGAAGGAGTTGGATATCACATCTCCTGCTATGGGAAGGGTCTCAGGTTTGGTATAAGCAGTGAGATATCACATCTCATGCTATAGGAAGTGTCTCAGGATTGGAATGGGAAGGAGTTGGATATCACATCTCATGTTATAGGAAGGATCTCAGGTGTGGTATAAGCATTGAGATATCACATCTCATGCTATAGGAAGGGTCTCAGGATTGGAATGGGAAGGAATTGGATATCACATCTCAGGCTATAGGAAGGGTCTCAGGATTGGAATGGGAAGGAGTTGGATATCACATCTCATGCTATTGGAAGGGTCTCAGGCTTGGTATAAGCATTGAGATATCACATCTCATGCTATAGGAAGGGTCTCAGGATTGGAATGGAAGGAGTTGGATATCCCATCTCATGTTATAGGAAGTGTCTCAGGATTGGAATGGGAAGGACTTGGATATCACATCTCATGCTATAGGTAGGGTCTCAAGTTTGACATTAGAAGCATTGAGATATCACATCTCATGCTATAGGAAGGGTCTGAGGATTGGAATGGGAAGGAGTTGGATATCACATCTCCTGCTATGGGAAGGGTCTCAGGTTTGGTATAAGCAGTGAGATATCACATCTCATGCTATAGGAAGTGTCTCAGGATTGGAATGGGAAGGAGGTGGATATCACATCTCATGTTATAGGAAGGATCTCAGGTGTGGTATAAGCATTGAGATATCACATCTCTGCTATCGGAAGGGTCTCAAGATTGGAATGGGAAGGAGTTGGATATTCCCATCTCATGTTATAGGAAGGGTCTCAGGTTTGGTATTAGAAGCATTGAGATATCACATCTCATGCTATAGGAAGGGTCTCAGGATTGGAATGGGAAGGACTTGGATATCACATCTCATGCTATAGGGAGGGTCTCAAGTTTGATATTAGAAGCTTTGAGATATCACATCTCATGATATCGGAAGGGTCTCAGGATTGGAATGGGAAGGAGTTGGATATCACATCTCATGATAAAGAACGGGTCTAAGGTTTGGAAGGGGAAGGATTTGGATATCACATCTCATGTTATATTACGGGTCTCAGGTTTGGTATTAGAAGCATTGAGATATCAAGTCTCATAGTATAGGAAGGGTCTCAGAATTGGAATGGGAAGGAGTTGGATATCCCATCTCATGTTATAGGAAGAGTCTCTGGTTTGGTAATAGAATCATTGAGATATTCACATCGCATGCTGTAGGAAGGGTCTAAGGATTGGAATGGGATGGACTTGGATATCACATCTCATGCTATAGGTAGGCTCTCAGGTTTGGTATAAGCATTGAGATATCACATCTCATGCTATAGGAAGGGTCTCAGAATTGGAATGGGAAGGAGTTGGATATCACATATGCTATAGTTAGTGTCTCAGGTTTGGAATGGGATGGACTTGGATATCACATCTCATGCTATAGGAAGGGTCTCAGATTTGGTATAAGCATTGAGATATCACATCTCATGCTAAAGGAAGGGTCTCAGGATTGGAATGGGAAGGAGTTGTATATGACATCACAGGCCATAGGAAGGTTCTCAGGTTTGGTATAAGCATTGAGATATCACATCTCTGCTATCGGAAGGGTCTCAGGATTGGAATGGGAAGGAGTTGGATATCCCATCTCATGTTATAGGAAGGGTCTCAGGTTTGGTATTAGAAGCATTGAGATATCACATCTCATGCTATAGGAAGGGTCTCAGGATTGGAATGTGAAGGATTTGGATATTACATCTCATGCTAAAGGAAGGGTCTCAGGTTTGGTAGAAGCATTGAGATATCACGTCTCTGCTATCGGAAGGGTCTCAGGATTGGATTGGGAAGGAGTTGGATATCCCTTCTCATGCTATAGGAAGGGTCTCAGGATTTGAATGGCAAGGAGTTGGATATCACATCTCATGCCATAGGAAGGGTCTCAGGTTTGGTATAAGCATTGAGATATCACATCTCTGCTATCGGAAGGGTCTCAGGATTGGATTGGGAAGGAGTTGGATATCCCTTCTCATGCTATAGGAAGTGTCTCAGGTTGGAATGGGAAGGAGTTGGATATCACATCTCATGTTATAGGAAGGGTCTCAGGATTGGAATGGGAAGGATTTGGATATCACATCTCTTGCTATAGGAAGGGTCTCAGGATTGGAATGGGTAGGAGTTGGATATTACTTTCTTGCTATAGGAAGGGTCTCATGTTTGGAATGTGAAGGATTTGGATATCACATATGCTATAGTTAGTGTCTCAGGTTTGGAACGGGAAGGAGTTGGATATCACATCTCATGTTATAGGAAGGGTCTCAGGTTTGGTATAAGCATTGAGATATCACATCTCTGCTATCGGAAGCGGCTCAGGATTGGAATGGGAAGGAGTTGGATATCCCATCTCATGTTATAGTAAGAGTCTCTGGTTTGGTATTAGAATCATTGAGATATCACATCGCATGCTGTAGGAAGGGTCTAAGGATTGGAATGGGATGGACTTGGATATCACATCTCATGCTATAGGTAGGCTCTCAGATTTGATATAAGCATTGAGATATCACATCTCATGCTATAGGAAGGGTCTCAGGATTGGAATGGGAAGGATTTGGATATCACATCTCATGCTATAGGAAGGGTCTCAGATTTGGTATAAGCATTGAGATATCACATCTCATGCTAAAGGAAGGGTCTCAGGATTGGAACGGGAAGGAGTTGTATATGACATCTCAGGCCATAGGAAGGGTTTCATGTTTGGTATAAGCATTGAGATATCACATCTCTGCTATCGGAAGGGTCTCAGGATTGGAATGGGAAGGAGTTGGATATCCCATCTCATGTTATAGGAAGGGTCTCAGGTTTGGTATTAGAAGCATAGAGATATCACATCTCATGCTATAGGAAGGGTCTCAGGATTGGAATGGGAAGGACTTGGATGTCACATCTCATGCTATAGGGAGGGTCTCAAGTTTGATATTAGAAGCATTGAGATAACAAATCTCATGATATCGGAAGGGTCTCAGGATTGGAATGGGAAGGAGTTGGATACCACATCTCATGATAAAGGAAGGGTCTAAGGTTTGGAAGGGGAAGGATTTGGATATCACATCTCATGTTATAGGACGGGTCTCAGGTTTGGTATTAGAAGCATTGAGATATCAAGTCTCATGGTATAAGAAGGGTCTCAGAATTGGAATGGGAAGGAGTTGGATATCACACCTCAAGCTATAGGAAGGGTCTCAGGATTGGAATGGGAAGGAGTTTGATATCACATCTCATGCCATAGTATGGGTCTCAGGTTTGGTAGAAGCATTGGGATATCACATCTCATGCTATCGGAAGGGTATCAGTATTGGATTTGGAAGAAGTTGGATATCCCATCTCATGCTATAGGAAGGGTCTCAGGTTGGAATGGGAAGGAGTTCGATATCACATTTCATGTTATAGGAAGGGTCTCAGGATTGGAATGGGAAGGACTTGGATATCATATCTCATGCTATAGGACAGGTCTCAGGTTTGTTATTAGAATCATGGAGATATCATATTGCATGCTGTAGGAAGGGTCTAAGGATTGGAACGGGAAGGACTTGGATATCACATCTCATGCTATAGATAGGCTCTTAGGTTTGGAAAGGGAAGGAGTTGGATATCACATTTCATGTTAGAGGAAGGATCTCAGGTTTGGTATTAGAAGCATTGAGATATCACATCTCATGCTATAGGAAGGGTCTCAGGATTGGAATGGGAAGTAGTTGGATATCACATCTCATGCTATAGGAAGGGTCTCAGGTTTGGTATAAGCATTGAGATATCACATCTCATGCTATAGGACGGGTCTCAGGATTGGAATGGAAGGAGTTGGATATCACATCTCATGTTATAGGAAGGATCTCAGGTTTGGTATTAGAAGCATTGAGACATCACATCTCATGCTATAGGAAGGGTCTCAGGGTTGGAATGGGAAGGAGTTGGATATCACATCTCATCCAATAGGAAGGGTCTCAGGTTTGGAATGGGAAGGAATTGGATATCACATCTCATGTTATAGGAAGGATCTCAGGTTTGGTATTAGAAGCATTGAGATATCACATCTCATGCTATAGGAAGGGTCTCAGGATTGGAATGTGAAGGATTTGGATATCACATCTCATGCTAAAGGAAGGGTCTCAGGATTGGTAGAAGCATTGAGATATCACGTCTCTGCTATCGGAGGGGTCTCAGGATTGGATTGGGAAGGAGTTGGATATCCCTTCTCATGCTATAGGAAGGGTCTCAGGATTTGAATGGCAAGGAGTTGGATATCACATCTCATGCCATAGGAAGGGTCTCAGGTTTGGTATAAGCATTGAGATATCACATCTCTGCTATCGGAAGGGTCTCAGGATTGGAATGGGAAGGAGTTGGATATTCCCATCTCATGTTATAGGAAGGGTCTCAGGTTTGGTATTAGAAGCATTGAGATATCACATCTCATGCTATAGGAAGGGTCTCAGGATTGGAATGGGAAGGACTTGGATATCACATCTCATGCTATAGGGAGGGTCTCAAGTTTGATATTAGAAGCTTTGAGATATCACATCTCATGATATCGGAAGGGTCTCAGGATTGGAATGGGAAGGAGTTGGATATCACATCTCATGATAAAGGAAGGGTCTAAGGTTTGGAAGGGGAAGGATTTGGATATCACATCTCATGTTATATTACGGGTCTCAGGTTTGGTATTAGAAGCATTGAGATATCAAGTCTCAGAGTATAGGAAGGGTCTCAGAATTGGAATGGGAAGGAGTTGGATATCACATCTCAAGCTATAGGAAGGGTCTCAGGATTGGAATGGGAAGGACTTGGATATCACATCTCATGCTATAGGAAGGCTCTCAGGTTTGGAAGGGGAAAGAGTTGGATATCACATTTCATGTTAGAGGTAGGATCTCAGGTTTGGTATTAGAGGCATTGAGATATCACATCTCATGCTATCAGAAGGGTCTCATGAATGGAATGGGAAGGAGTTGGATATCACATCTCATGCTAAAGGGAGGGTCTCAGGTTTGGAAGGGGAAGGATTTGGATATCACATCTCATGTTATAGGAAGGATCTCAGGTTTGGTATTAGAACCATTGAGATATCACATCTCATGCTATCGGAAGGATCTCAGGTTTGGTATTAGAAGCATTGAGATATCACATCTCATGCTATCAGAAGGGTCTCAGGATTGGAATGGGAAGGAGTTGGATATCACATCTCATGCTAAAGGGAGGGTCTCAGGTTTGGAAGGGGAAGGATTTGGATATCACATCTCATGTTATCGGAAGGATCTCACGTTTGGTATTAGAAGTATTGAGATATCATATCTCATGCTATAGGAAGGGTCTCAGGATTGGAATGGGAAGGACTTAGATATCACATATCATGCTATAGGGAGGGTCTCAGTTTTGATATTAGAAGCATTGAGATATCACATCTCATGCTATCGGAAGTGTCTCAGGATTGGAATGGGAAGGAGCTGGATATCACATCTCATGCTAAAGGAAGGGTCTCAGGTTTGGAACGGGAAGGATTTGGATATCACATCTCATGTTATAGGAAGGGTCTCAGGTTTGGTATAAGCATTGAGATATCACATCTCTGCTATCGGAAGTGTCTCAGGATTGGAATGGGAAGGAGTTGGATATCCCATCTCATGTTATAGGACGGGTCTCAGGTTTGTTATTAGAATCATTGAGATATCATATTGCATGCTGTAGGAAGGGTCTAAGGGTTGGAATGGGAAGGACTTGGATATCACATCTCATGCTATAGATAGGCTCTTAGGTTTGGAAAGGGAAGGAGTTGGATATCACATTTCATGTTAGAGGAAGGATCTCAGGTTTGGTATTAGAAGCATTGAGATATCACATCTCATGCTATAGGAAGGGTCTCAGGATTGGAATGGGAAGGAGTTGGATATCACATCTCATGCTAAAGGGAGGGTCTCAGGTTTGGAAGGGGAAGGATTTGGATATCACATCTCATGTTATAGGAAGGATCTCAGGTATGGTATTAGAACCATTGAGATATCACATCTCATGCTATCGGAAGGATCTCAGGTTTGGTATTAGAAGCATTGAGATATCACATCTCATGCTATCAGAAGGGTCTCAGGATTGGAATGGGAAGGAGTTGGATATCACATCTCATGCTAAAGGGAGGGTCTCAGGTTTGGAAGGGGAAGGATTTGGATATCACATCTCATGTTATCGGAAGGATCTCACGTTTGGTATTAGAAGTATTGAGATATCATATCTCATGCTATAGGAAGGGTCTCAGGATTGGAATGGGAAGGACTTAGATATCACATATCATGCTATAGGGAGGGTCTCAGTTTTGATATTAGAAGCATTGAGATATCACATCTCATGCTATCGGAAGTGTCTCAGGATTGGAATGGGAAGGAGCTGGATATCACATCTCATGCTAAAGGAAGGGTCTCAGGTTTGGAACGGGAAGGATTTGGATATCACATCTCATGTTATAGGAAGGGTCTCAGGTTTGGTATAAGCATTGAGATATCACATCTCTGCTATCGGAAGTGTCTCAGGATTGGAATGGGAAGGAGTTGGATATCCCATCTTATTTTATAGGACGGGTCTCAGGTTTGTTATTAGAATCATTGAGATATCATATTGCATGCTGTAGGAAGGGTCTAAGGGTTGGAATTGGAAGGACTTGGATATCACATCTCATGCTATAGATAGGCTCTTAGGTTTGGAAAGGGAAGGAGTTGGATATCACATTTCATGTTAGAGGAAGGATCTCAGGTTTGGTATTAGAAGCATTGAGACATCACATCTCATGCTATAGGAAGGGTCTCAGGATTGGAATGGGAAGTAGTTGGATATCACATCTCATGCTATATGAAGTGTCTCAGGTTTGGTATAAGCATTGAGATATCATATCTCATGCTATAGGACGGGTCTCAGGATTGGAATGGAAGGAGTTGGATATCACATCTCATGTTATAGGAAGGATCTCAGGTTTGGTATTAGAAGCATTGAGACATCACATATCATGCTATAGGAAGGGTCTCAGGGTTGGAATGGGAAGGAGTTGGATATCACATCTCATCCAATAGGAAGGGTCTCAGGTTTGGAATGGGAAGGAATTGGATATCACATCTCATGTTATTGGAAGGATCTCAGGTTTGGTATTAGAAGCATTGAGATATCACATCTCATGCTATAGGAAGGGTCTCAGGATTGGAATGTGAAGGATTTGGATATCACATCTCATGCTAAAGGAAGGGTCTCTGGTTTGGTAGAAGCATTGAGATATCACGTCTCTGCTATCGGAAGGGTCTCAGGATTGGATTGGGAAGGAGTTGGATATCCCTTCTCATGCTATAGGAAGGGTCTCAGGATTTGAATGGCAAGGAGTTGGATATCACATCTCATGCCATAGGAAGGATCTCAGGTTTGGTATAAGCATTGAGATATCACATCTCTGCTATCGGAAGGGTCTCAGGATTGGATTGGGAAGGAGTTGGATATCCCTTCTCATGCTATAGGAAGTGTCTCAGGTTGGAATGGGAAGGAGTTGGATATCACATCTCATGTTATAGGAAGGGTCTCAGGATTGGAATGGGAAGGATTTGGATATCACATCTCTTGCTATAGGAAGGGTCTCAGGATTGGAATGGGTAGGAGTTGGATATTACTTTCTTGCTATAGGAAGGGTCTCATGTTTGGAATGGGAATGAGTTGGATATCACATATGCTATAGTTAGTGTCTCAGGTTTGGAACGGGAAGGAGTTGGATATCACATCTCATGTTATAGGAAGGGTCTCAGGTTTGTTATAAGCATTGAGATATCACATCTCTGCTATCGGAAGCGGCTCAGGATTGGAATGGGAAGGAGTTGGATATCCCATCTCATGTTATAGTAAGAGTCTCTGGTTTGGTATTAGAATCATTGAGATATCACATCGCATGCTGTAGGAAGGGTCTAAGGATTGGAATGGGATGGACTTGGATATCACATCTCATGCTATAGGTAGGCTCTCAGGTTTGATATAAGCATTGAGATATCACATCTCATGCTATAGGAAGGGTCTCAGGATTGGAATGGGAAGGATTTGGATATCACATCTCATGCTATAGGAAGGGTCTCAGATTTGGTATAAGCATTGAGATATCACATCTCATGCTAAAGGAAGGGTCTCAGGATTGGAATGGGAAGGAGTTGTATATGACATCTCAGGCCATAGGAAGGGTCTCATGTTTGGTATAAGCATTGAGATATCACATCTCTGCTATCGGAAGGGTCTCAGGATTGGAATGGGAAGGAGTTGGATATCCCATCTCATGTTATAGGAAGGGTCTCAGGTTTGGTATTAGAAGCATAGAGATATCACATCTCATGCTATAGGAAGGGTCTCAGGATTGGAATGGGAAGGACTTGGATGTCACATCTCATGCTATAGGGAGGGTCTCAAGTTTGATATTAGAAGCATTGAGATAACAAATCTCATGATATCGGAAGGGTCTCAGGATTGGAATGGGAAGGAGTTGGATACCACATCTCATGATAAAGGAAGGGTCTAAGGTTTGGAAGGGGAAGGATTTGGATATCACATCTCATGTTATAGGACGGGTCTCAGGTTTGGTATTAGAAGCATTGAGATATCAAGTCTCATGGTATAAGAAGGGTCTCAGAATTGGAATGGGAAGGAGTTGGATATCACACCTCAAGCTATAGGAAGGGTCTCAGGATTGGAATGGGAAGGAGTTTGATATCACATCTCATGCCATAGTATGGGTCTCAGGTTTGGTAGAAGCATTGGGATATCACATCTCATGCTATCGGAAGGGTATCAGTATTGGATTTGGAAGAAGTTGGATATCCCATCTCATGCTATAGGAAGGGTCTCAGGTTGGAATGGGAAGGAGTTGGATATCACATTTCATGTTATAGGAAGGGTCTCAGGATTGGAATGGGAAGGACTTGGATATCATATCTCATGCTATAGGACAGGTCTCAGGTTTGTTATTAGAATCATTGAGATATCATATTGCATGCTGTAGGAAGGGTCTAAGGATTGGAACGGGAAGGACTTGGATATCACATCTCATGCTATAGATAGGCTCTTAGGTTTGGAAAGGGAAGGAGTTGGATATCACATTTCATGTTAGAGGAAGGAGCTCAGGTTTGGTATTAGAAGCATTGAGATATCACATCTCATGCTATAGGAAGGGTCTCAGGATTGGAATGGGAAGTAGTTGGATATCACATCTCATGCTATAGGAAGGGTCTCAGGTTTGGTATAAGCATTGAGATATCACATCTCATGCTATAGGACGGGTCTCAGGATTGGAATGGAAGGAGTTGGATATCACATCTCATGTTATAGGAAGGATCTCAGGTTTGGTATTAGAAGCATTGAGACATCACATCTCATGCTATAGGAAGGGTCTCAGGGTTGGAATGGGAAGGAGTTGGATATCACATCTCATCCAATAGGAAGGGTCTCAGGTTTGGAATGGGAAGGAATTGGATATCACATCTCATGTTATAGGAAGGATCTCAGGTTTGGTATTAGAAGCATTGAGATATCACATCTCATGCTATAGGAAGGGTCTCAGGATTGGAATGTGAAGGATTTGGATATCACATCTCATGCTAAAGGAAGGGTCTCAGGATTGGTAGAAGCATTGAGATATCACGTCTCTGCTATCGGAGGGGTCTCAGGATTGGATTGGGAAGGAGTTGGATATCCCTTCTCATGCTATAGGAAGGGTCTCAGGATTTGAATGGCAAGGAGTTGGATATCACATCTCATGCCATAGGAAGGGTCTCAGGTTTGGAAGGGTCTCAGGATTGGAATGGGAAGGAGTTGGATATCACATCTCATGATAAAGGAAGGGTCTAGGTTTGGAAGGGGAAGGATTTGGATATCACATCTCATGTTATATTACGGGTCTCAGGTTTGGTATTAGAAGCATTGAGATATCAAGTCTCATAGTATAGGAAGGGTCTCAGAATTGGAATGGGAAGGAGTTGGATATCCCATCTCATGTTATAGGAAGAGTCTCTGGTTTGGTATTAGAATCATTGAGATATTCACATCGCATGCTGTAGGAAGGGTCTAAGGATTGGAATGGGATGGACTTGGATATCACATCTCATGCTATAGGTAGGCTCTCAGGTTTGGTATAAGCATTGAGATATCACATCTCATGCTATAGGAAGGGTCTCAGAATTGGAATGGGAAGGAGTTGGATATCACATCTCAAGCTATAGGAAGGGTCTCAGTATTGGAATGGGAAGGACTTGGATATCACATCTCATGCTATAGGAAGGCTCTCAGGTTTGGAAGGGGAAAGAGTTGGATATCTCATTTCATGTTAGAGGTAGGATCTCAGGTTTGGTATTAGAGGCATTGAGATATCACATCTCATGCAATCAGAAGGGTCTCAGGAATGGAATGGGAAGGAGTTAGATATCACATCTCATGCTAAAGGGAGGGTCTCAGGTTTGGAAGGGGAAGGATTTGGATATCACATCTCATGTTATAGGAAGGATCTCAGGTTTGGTATTAGAAGCATTGAGATATCACATCTCATGCTATCGGAAGGATCTCAGGTTTGGTATTAGAAGCATTGAGATATCACATCTCATGCTATCAGAAGAGTCTCAGGATTGGAATAGGAAGGAGTTGGATATCACATTTCATGCTAAAGGGAGGGTCTCAGGTTTGGAAGGGGAAGGATTTGGATATCACATCTCATGTTATCGGAAGGATCTCACGTTTGGTATTAGAAGTATTGAGATATCATATCTCATGCTATAGGAAGGGTCTCAGGATTGGAATGGGAAGGACTTAGATATCACATATCATGCTATAGGGAGGGTCTCAGTTTTGATATTAGAAGCATTGAGATATCACATCTCATGCTATCGGAAGTGTCTCAGGATTGGAATGGGAAGGAGCTGGATATCACATCTCATGCTAAAGGAAGGGTCTCAGGTTTGGAACGAGAAGGATTTGGATATCACATCTCATGTTATAGGAAGGGTCTCAGGTTTGGTATAAGCATTGAGATATCACATCTCTGCTATCGGAAGTGTCTCAGGATTGGAATGGGAAGGAGTTGGATATCCCATCTCATGTTATAGGACGGGTCTCAGGTTTGTTATTAGAATCATTGAGATATCATATTGCATGCTGTAGGAAGGGTCTAAGGGTTGGAATGTGAAGGACTTGGATATCACATCTCATGCTATAGATAGGCTCTTAGGTTTGGAAAGGGAAGGAGTTGGATATCACATTTCATGTTAGAGGAAGGATCTCAGGTTTGGTATTAGAAGTATTGAGATATCACATCTCATGCTATAGGAAGGGTCTCAGGATTGGAATGGGAAGCAGTTGGATATGACATCTCATGCTATAGGAAGGGTCTCAGGTTTGGTATAAGCATTGAGATATCACATCTCATGCTATAGGACGGGTCTCAGGATTGGAATGGAAGGAGTTGGATATCACATCTCATGTTATAGGAAGGATCTCAGGTTTGGTATTAGAAGCATTGAGACATCACATCTCATGCTATAGGAAGGGTCTCAGGGTTGGAATGGGAAGGAGTTGGATATCACATCTCATCCAATAGGAAGGGTCTCAGGTTTGGAATGGGAAGGAATTGGATATCACATCTCATGTTATAGGAAGGATCTCAGGTTTGGTATTAGAAGCATTGAGATATCACATCTCATGCTATAGGAAGGGTCTCAGGATTGGAATGTGAAGGATTTGGATATCACATCTCATGCTAAAGGAAGGGTCTCAGGTTTGGTAGAAGCATTGAGATATCACGTCGCTGCTATCGGAAGGGTCTCAGGATTGGATTGGGAAGGAGTTGGATATCCCTTCTCATGCTATAGGAAGGGTCTCAGGATTTGAATGGCAAGGAGTTGGATATCACATCTCATGCCATAGGAAGGGTCTCAGGTTTGGTATAAGCATTGAGATATCACATCTCTGCTATCGGAAGGGTCTCAGGATTGGATTGGGAAGGAGTTGGATATCCCTTCTCATGCTATAGGAAGTGTCTCAGGTTGGAATGGGAAGGAGTTGGATATCACATCTCATGTTATAGGAAGGGTCTCAGGATTGGAATGGGAAGGATTTGGATATCACATCTCTTGCTATAGGAAGGGTCTCAGGATTGGAATGGGTAGGAGTTGGATATTACTTTCTTGCTATAGGAAGGGTCTCATGTTTGGAATGGGAAGGAGTTGGATATCACATATGCTATAGTTAGTGTCTCAGGTTTGGAACGGGAAGGAGTTGGATATCACATCTCATGTTATAGGAAGGGTCTCAGGTTTGGTATAAGCATTGAGATATCACATCTCTGCTATCGGAAGCGGCTCAGGATTGGAATGGGAAGGAGTTGGATATCCCATCTCATGTTATAGGAAGAGTCTCTGGTTTGGTATTAGAATCATTGAGATATCACATCGCATGCTGTAGGAAGGGTCTAAGGATTGGAATGGGATGGACTTGGATATCACATCTCATGTTATAGGTAGGCTCTCAGGTTTGGTATAAGCATTGAGATATCACATCTCATGCTATAGGAAGGGTCTCAGGATTGGAATGGGAAGGAATTGGATATCACATCTCAGGCTATAGGAAGGGTCTCAGGATTGGAATGGGAAGGAGTTGGATATCACATCTCATGCTATAGGAAGGGTCTCAGGCTTGGTATAAGCATTGAGATATCACATCTCATGCTATAGGAAGGGTCTCAGGATTGGAATGGAAGGAGTTGGATATCACATCTCATGTTATAGGAAGGATCTCAGGTTTGGTATTAGAAGCATTGAGACATCACATCTCATGCTATAGGAAGGGTCTCAGGATTGGAATGGGAAGGAGTTGGATATCAAATCTCATGCTATAGGAAGGGTCTCAGGATTGGAATGGGAAGGAGTTGAATATGACATCTCATGCCGTAGGAAGGGTCTCAGGTTTGGTATAAACATTGAGATATCACATCTCTGCTATCAAAAGGGTCTCAGGATTGGAATTGGAAGGAGTTGGATATCCCATCTCATGTTATAGGAAGAGTCTCAGGTTTGGTATTAGAAGCATTGAGATATCACATCTCATGCTATAGGAAGTGTCTCAGGATTGGAATGGGAAGGACTTGGATATCACATCTCATGCTATAGGTAGGGTCTCAAGTTTGACATTAGAAGCATTGAGATATCACATCTCATGCTATAGGAAGGGTCTGAGGATTGGAATGGGAAGGAGTTGGATATCACATCTCCTGCTATGGGAAGGGTCTCAGGTTTGGTATAAGCAGTGAGATATCACATCTCATGCTATAGGAAGTGTCTCAGGATTGGAATGGGAAGGAGTTTGATATCACATCTCATGTTATAGGAAGGATCTCAGGTGTGGTATAAGCATTGAGATATCACATCTCATGCTATAGGAAGGGTCTCAGGATTGGAATGGGAAGGAATTGGATATCACATCTCAGGCTATAGGAAGGGTCTCAGGATTGGAATGGGAAGGAGTTGGATATCACATCTCATGCTATTGGAAGGGTCTCAGGCTTGGTATAAGCATTGAGATATCACATCTCATGCTATAGGAAGGGTCTCAGGATTGGAATGGAAGGAGTTGGATATCCCATCTCATGTTATAGGAAGAGTCTCAGGTTTGGTATTAGAAGCATTGAGATATCACATCTCATGCTATAGGAAGTGTCTCAGGATTGGAATGGGAAGGACTTGGATATCACATCTCATGCTATAGGTAGGGTCTCAAGTTTGACATTAGAAGCATTGAGATATCACATCTCATGCTATAGGAAGGGTCTGAGGATTGGAATGGGAAGGAGTTGGATATCACATCTCCTGCTATGGGAAGGGTCTCAGGTTTGGTATAAGCAGTGAGATATCACATCTCATGCTATAGGAAGTGTCTCAGGATTGGAATGGGAAGGAGGTGGATATCACATCTCATGTTATAGGAAGGATCTCAGGTGTGGTATAAGCATTGAGATATCACATCTCTGCTATCGGAAGGGTCTCAAGATTGGAATGGGAAGGAGTTGGATATTCCCATCTCATGTTATAGGAAGGGTCTCAGGTTTGGTATTAGAAGCATTGAGATATCACATCTCATGCTATAGGAAGGGTCTCAGGATTGGAATGGGAAGGACTTGGATATCACATCTCATGCTATAGGGAGGGTCTCAAGTTTGATATTAGAAGCTTTGAGATATCACATCTCATGATATCGGAAGGGTCTCAGGATTGGAATGGGAAGGAGTTGGATATCACATCTCATGATAAAGAACGGGTCTAAGGTTTGGAAGGGGAAGGATTTGGATATCACATCTCATGTTATATTACGGGTCTCAGGTTTGGTATTAGAAGCATTGAGATATCAAGTCTCATAGTATAGGAAGGGTCTCAGAATTGGAATGGGAAGGAGTTGGATATCCCATCTCATGTTATAGGAAGAGTCTCTGGTTTGGTAATAGAATCATTGAGATATTCACATCGCATGCTGTAGGAAGGGTCTAAGGATTGGAATGGGATGGACTTGGATATCACATCTCATGCTATAGGTAGGCTCTCAAGTTTGGTATAAGCATTGAGATATCACATCTCATGCTATAGGAAGGGTCTCAGAATTGGAATGGGAAGGAGTTGGATATCACATCTCAAGCTATAGGAAGGGTCTCAGTATTGGAATGGGAAGGACTTGGATATCACATCTCATGCTATAGGAAGGCTCTCAGGTTTGGAAGGGGAAAGAGTTGGATATCTCATTTCATGTTAGAGGTAGGATCTCAGGTTTGGTATTAGAGGCATTGAGATATCACATCTCATGCTATCAGAAGGGTCTCAGGAATGGAATGGGAAGGATTTGGATATCACATCTCATGTTATAGGAAGGATCTCAGGTTTGGTATTAGAAGCATTGAGATATCACATCTCATGCTATCGGAAGGATCTCAGGTTTGGTATTAGAAGCATTGAGATATCACATCTCATGCTATCAGAAGAGTCTCAGGATTGGAATAGGAAGGAGTTGGATATCACATTTCATGCTAAAGGGAGGGTCTCAGGTTTGAAAGGGGAAGGATTTGGATATCACATCTCATGTTATCGGAAGGATCTCACGTTTGGTATTAGAAGTATTGAGATATCATATCTCATGCTATAGGAAGGGTCTCAGGATTGGAATGGGAAGGAGTTGGATATCACATCTCATGATATAGGGAGGGTCTCAGGATTGGAATGGGAAGGACTTAGATATCACATATCATGCTATAGGGAGGGTCTCAGTTTTGATATTAGAAGCATTGAGATATCACATCTCATGCTATCGGAAGTGTCTCAGGATTGGAATGGGAAGGAGCTGGATATCACATCTCATGCTAAAGGAAGGGTCTCAGGTTTGGAACGAGAAGGATTTGGATATCACATCTCATGTTATAGGAAGGGTCTCAGGTTTGGTATAAGCATTGAGATATCACATCTCTGCTATCGGAAGTGTCTCAGGATTGGAATGGGAAGGAGTTGGATATCCCATCTCATGTTATAGGACGGGTCTCAGGTTTGTTATTAGAATCATTGAGATATCATATTGCATGCTGTAGGAAGGGTCTAAGGGTTGGAATGTGAAGGACTTGGATATCACATCTCATGCTATAGATAGGCTCTTAGGTTTGGAAAGGGAAGGAGTTGGATATCACATTTCATGTTAGAGGAAGGATCTCAGGTTTGGTATTAGAAGCATTGAGATATCACATCTCATGCTATAGGAAGGGTCTCAGGATTGGAATGGGAAGCAGTTGGATATCACATCTCATGCTATAGGAAGGGTCTCAGGTTTGGTATAAGCATTGAGATATCACATCTCATGCTATAGGACGGGTCTCAGGATTCGAATGGAAGGAGTTGGATATCACATCTCATGTTATAGGAAGGATCTCAGGGTTGGTATTAGAAGCATTGAGACATCACATCTCATGCTATAGGAAGGGTCTCAGGGTTGGAATGGGAAGGAGTTGGATATCACATCTCATCCAATAGGAAGGGTCTCAGGTTTGGAATGGGAAGGAATTGGATATCACATCTCATGTTATAGGAAGGATCTCAGGTTTGGTATTAGAAGCATTGAGATATCACATCTCATGCTATAGGAAGGGTCTCAGGATTGGAATGTGAAGGATTTGGATATCACATCTCATGCTAAAGGAAGGGTCTCAGGTTTGGTAGAAGCATTGAGATATCACGTCGCTGCTATCGGAAGGGTCTCAGGATTGGATTGGGAAGGAGTTGGATATCCCTTCTCATGCTATAGGAAGGGTCTCAGGATTTGAATGGCAAGGAGTTGGATATCACATCTCATGCCATAGGAAGGGTCTCAGGTTTGGTATAAGCATTGAGATATCACATCTCTGCTATCGGAAGGGTCTCAGGATTGGATTGGGAAGGAGTTGGATATCCCTTCTCATGCTATAGGAAGTGTCTCAGGTTGGAATGGGAAGGAGTTGGATATCACATCTCATGTTATAGGAAGGGTCTCAGGATTGGAATGGGAAGGATTTGGATATCACATCTCTTGCTATAGGAAGGGTCTCAGGATTGGAATGGGTAGGAGTTGGATATTACTTTCTTGCTATAGGAAGGGTCTCATGTTTGGAATGGGAAGGAGTTGGATATCACATATGCTATAGTTAGTGTCTCAGGTTTGGAACGGGAAGGAGTTGGATATCACATCTCATGTTATAGGAAGGGTCTCAGGTTTGGTATAAGCATTGAGATATCACATCTCTGCTATCGGAAGCGGCTCAGGATTGGAATGGGAAGGAGTTGGATATCCCATCTCATGTTATAGGAAGAGTCTCTGGTTTGGTATTACAATCATTGAGATATCACATCGCATGCTGTAGGAAGGGTCTAAGGATTGGAATGGGATGGACTTGGATATCACATCTCATGTTATAGGTAGGCTCTCAGGTTTGGTATAAGCATTGAGATATCACATCTCATGCTATAGGAAGGGTCTCAGGATTGGAATGGGAAGGAATTGGATATCACATCTCAGGCTATAGGAAGGGTCTCAGGATTGGAATGGGAAGGAGTTGGATATCACATCTCATGCTATAGGAAGGGTCTCAGGTTTGGTATAAGCATTGATATATCACATCTCATGCTATAGGAAGGGTCTCAGGATTGGAATGGAAGGAGTTGGATATCACATCTCATGTTATAGGAAGGATCTCAGGTTTGGTATTAGAAGCATTGAGACATCACATCTCATGCTATAGGAAGGGTCTCAGGATTGGAATGGGAAGGAGTTGGATATCAAATCTCATGCTATAGGAAGGGTCTCAGGATTGGAATGGGAAGGAGTTGAATATGACATCTCATGCCGTAGGAAGGGTCTCAGGTTTGGTATAAACATTGAGATATCACATCTCTGCTATCAAAAGGGTCTCAGGATTGGAATTGGAAGGAGTTGGATATCCCATCTCATGTTATAGGAAGAGTCTCAGGTTTGGTATTAGAAGCATTGAGATATCACATCTCATGCTATAGGAAGTGTCTCAGGATTGGAATGGGAAGGACTTGGATATCACATCTCATGCTATAGGTAGGGTCTCAAGTTTGACATTAGAAGCATTGAGATATCACATCTCATGCTATAGGAAGGGTCTGAGGATTGGAATGGGAAGGAGTTGGATATCACATCTGCTATGGGAAGGGTCTCAGGTTTGGTATAAGCAGTGAGATATCACATCTCATGCTATAGGAAGTGTCTCAGGATTGGAATCTGAAGGAGTTGGATATCACATCTCATGTTATAGGAAGGATCTCAGGTGTGGTATAAGCATTGAGATATCACATCTCTGCTATCGGAAGGTCTGAAGATTGGAATGGGAAGGAGTTGGATATTCCCATCTCATGTTATAGGAAGGGTCTCAGGTTTGGTATTAGAAGCATTGAGATATCACATCTCATGCTATAGGAAGGGTCTCAGGATTGGAATGGGAAGGACTTGGATATCACATCTCATGCTATAGGGAGGGTCTCAAGTTTGATATTAGAAGCTTTGAGATATCACATCTCATGATATCGGAAGGGTCTCAGGATTGGAATGGGAAGGAGTTGGATATCACATCTCTTGATAAAGGAAGGGTCTAAGGTTTGGAAGGGGAAGGATTTGGATATCACATCTCATGTTATATTACGGGTCTCAGGTTTGGTATTAGAAGCATTGAGATATCAAGTCTCATAGTATAGGAAGGGTCTCAGAATTGGAATGGGAAGGAGTTGGATATCCCATCTCATGTTATAGGAAGAGTCTCTGGTTTGGTATTAGAATCATTGAGATATCACATCGCATGCTGTAGGAAGGGTCTAAGGATTGGAATGGGATGGACTTGGATATCACATCTCATGCTATAGGTAGGCTCTCAGGTTTGGTATAAGCATTGAGATATCACATCTCATGCTATAGGAAGGGTCTCAGAATTGGAATGGGAAGGAGTTGGATATCACATCTCAAGCTATAGGAAGGGTCTCAGTATTGGAATGGGAAGGACTTGGATATCACATCTCATGCTATAGGAAGGCTCTCAGGTTTGGAAGGGGAAAGAGTTGGATATCTCATTTCATGTTAGAGGTAGAATCTCAGGTTTGGTATTAGAGGCATTGAGATATCACATCTCATGCTATCAGAAGGGTCTCAGGAATGGAATGGGAAGGAGTTAGATATCACATCTCATGCTAAAGGGAGGGTCTCAGGTTTGGAAGGGGAAGGATTTGGATATCACATCTCATGTTATAGGAAGGATCTCAGGTTTGGTATTAGAAGCATTGAGATATCACATCTCATGCTATCGGAAGGATCTCAGGTTTGGTATTAGAAGCATTGAGATATCACATCTCATGCTATCAGAAGAGTCTCAGGATTGGAATAGGAAGGAGTTGGATATGACATTTCATGCTAAAGGGAGGGTCTCAGGTTTGGAAGGGGAAGGATTTGGATATCACATCTCATGTTATCGGAAGGATCTCACGTTTGGTATTAGAAGTATTGAGATATCATATCTCATGCTATAGGAAGGGTCTCAGGATTGGAATGGGAAGGAGTTGGATATCACATCTCATGCTATAGGGAGGGTCTCAGGATTGGAATGGGAAGGACTTAGATATCACATATCATGCTATAGGGAGGGTCTCAGTTTTGATATTAGAAGCATTGAGATATCACATCTCATGCTATCGGAAGTGTCTCAGGATTGGAATGGGAAGGAGCTGGATATCACATCTCATGCTAAAGGAAGGGTCTCAGGTTTGGAACGGGAAGGATTTGGATATCACATCTCATGTTATAGGAAGGGTCTCAGGTTGGGTATAAGCATTGAGATATCACATCTCTGCTATCGGAAGTGTCTCAGGATTGGAATGGGAAGGAGTTGGATATCCCATCTCATGTTATAGGACGGGTCTCAGGTTTGTTATTAGAATCATTGAGATATCATATTGCATGCTGTAGGAAGGGTCTAAGGGTTGGAATGTGAAGGACTTGGATATCACATCTCATGCTATAGATAGGCTCTTAGGTTTGGAAAGGGAAGGAGTTGGATATCACATTTCATGTTAGAGGAAGGATCTCAGGTTTGGTATTAGAAGCATTGAGATATCACATCTCATGCTATAGGAAGGGTCTCAGGATTGGAATGGGAAGCAGTTGGATATCACATCTCATGCTATAGGAAGGGTCTCAGGTTTGGTATAAGCATTGAGATATCACATCTCATGCTATAGGACGGGTCTCAGGATTGGAATGGAAGGAGTTGGATATCACATCTCATGTTATAGGAAGGATCTCAGGTTTGGTATTAGAAGCATTGAGACATCACATCTCATGCTATAGGAAGGGTCTCAGGGTTGGAATGGGAAGGAGTTGGATATCACATCTCATCCAATAGGAAGGGTCTCAGGTTTGGAATGGGAAGGAATTGGATATCACATCTCATGTTATAGGAAGGATCTCAGGTTTGGTATTAGAAGCATTGAGATATCACATCTCATGCTATAGGAAGGGTCTCAGGATTGGAATGTGAAGGATTTGGATATCACATCTCATGCTAAAGGAAGGGTCTCAGGTTTGGTAGAAGCATTGAGATATCACGTCGCTGCTATCGGAAGGGTCTCAGGATTGGATTGGGAAGGAGTTGGATATCCCTTCTCATGCTATAGGAAGGGTCTCAGGATTTGAATGGCAAGGAGTTGGATATCACATCTCATGCCATAGTAAGGGTCTCAGGTTTGGTATAAGCATTGAGATATCACATCTCTGCTATCGGAAGGGTCTCAGGATTGGATTGGGAAGGAGTTGGATATCCCTTCTCATGCTATAGGAAGTGTTTCAGGTTGGAATGGGAAGGAGTTGGATATCACATCTCATGTTATAGGAAGGGTCTCAGGATTGGAATGGAAAGGATTTGGATATCACATCTCTTGCTATAGGAAGGGTCTCAGGATTGGAATGGGTAGGAGTTGGATATTACTTTCTTGCTATAGGAAGGGTCTCATGTTTGGAATGGGAAGGAGTTGGATATCACATATGCTATAGTTAGTGTCTCAGGTTTGGAACGGGAAGGAGTTGGATATCACATCTCATGTTATAGGAAGGGTCTCAGGTTTGGTATAAGCATTGAGATATCACATCTCTGCTATCGGAAGCGGCTCAGGATTGGAATGGGAAGGAGTTGGATATCCCATCTCATGTTATAGGAAGAGTCTCTGGTTTGGTATTAGAATCATTGAGATATCACATAGCATGCTGTAGGAAGGGTCTAAGGATTGGAATGGGATGGACTTGGATATCACATCTCATGTTATAGGTAGGCTCTCAGGTTTGCTATAAGCATTGAGATATCACATCTCATGCTATAGGAAGGGTCACAGGATTGGAATGGGAAGGAATTGGATATCACATCTCATGCTATAGGAAGGGTCTCAGGTTTGGTATTAGAAGCATTGAGATATCACATCTCATGCTAAAGGAAGGGTCTAAGGATTGGAATGGGAAGGAGTTGTATATGACATCTCAGGCCATAGGAAGGTTCTCAGGTTTGGTATAAGCATTGAGATATCACATCTCTGCTATCGGAAAGGTCTCAGGATTGGAATGGGAAGGAGTTGGATATCCCATCTCATGTTATAGGAAGGGTCTCAGGTTTGGTATTAGAAGCATAGAGATATCACATCTCATGCTATAGGAAGGGTCTCAGGATTGGAATGGGAAGGACTTGGATGTCACATCTCATGCTATAGGTAGGGTCTCAAGTTTGATATTAGAAGCATTGAGATAACAAATCTCATGATATCGGAAGGGTCTCAGGATTGGAATGGGAAGGAGTTGGATATCACATCTCATGATAAAGGAAGGGTCTAAGGTTTGGAAGGGGAAGGATTTGGATATCACATCTCATGTTATAGGACGGGTCTCAGGTTTAATATTAGAAGCATTGAGATATCAAGTCTCATGGTATAAGAAGGGTCTCAGAATTGGAATGGGAAGGAGTTGGATATCACACCTCAAGCTATAGGAAGGGTCTCAGGATTGGAATGGGAAGGAGTTTGATATCACATCTCATGCCATAGTATGGGTCTCAGGTTTGGTAGGAGCATTGGGATATCACATCTCATGCTATCGGAAGGGTATCAGTATTGGATTTGGAAGAAGTTGGATATCCCATCTCATGCTATAGGAAGGGTCTCAGGTTGGAATGGGAAGGAGTTGGATATCACATTTCGTGTTATAGGAAGGGTCTCAGGATTGGAATGGGAAGGACTTGGAAATCATATCTCATGCTATAGGACGGGTCTCAGGTTTGTTATTAGAATCATTGAGATATCATATTGCATGCTGTAGGAAGGGTCTAAGGATTGGAATGGGAAGGACCTGGTTATCACATCTCATGCTATAGAACGGCTCTCAGGTTTGGAAAGGGAAGGAGTTGGATATCACATCTCATGTTATAGGATGGATCTCAGGTTTGGTATTAGAAGTATTGAGATATCACATCTCATGTTATCGGAAGGATCTCAGGTTTGGTATTAGAAGTATTGAGATATCACATCTCATGCTATAGGAAGGGTCTCAGGATTGGAATGGGAAGGAGTTGGATATCACATCTCATGCTAAAGGAAGGGTCTCAGGTTTGGTAGAAGCATTGAGATATCACATCTCATGCTATAGGAAGGGTCTCAGGATTGGAATGGGAAGGACTTAGATATCACATATCATGCTATAGGGAGGGTCTCAGTTTTGATATTAGAAGCATTGAGATATCACATCTCATGCTATCGGAAGTGTCTCAGGATTGGAATGGGAAGGAGCTGGATATCACATCTCATGCTAAAGGAAGGGTCTCAGGTTTGGAACGGGAAGGAGTTGGATATCACATCTCATGTTATAGGAAGGGTCTCAGGTTTGGTATAAACATTGAGATATCACATCTCTGCTATCGGAAGTGTCTCAGGATTGGAATGGGAAGGAGTTGGATATCCCATCTCATGTTATAGGACTGGTCTCAGGTTTGTTATTGGAATCATTGAGATATCATATTGCATGCTGTAGGAAGGGTCTAAGGGTTGGAATGTGAAGGACTTGGATATCACATCTCATGCTATAGATAGGCTCTTAGGTTTGGAAAGGGAAGGAGTTGGATCTCACATTTCATGTTAGAGGAAGGATCTCAGGTTTGGTATTAGAAGCATTGAGATATCACATCTCATGCTATAGGAAGGGTCTCAGGATTGGAATGGGAAGGAGTTGGATATCACATCTCATGCTATAGGAAGGGTCTCAGGTTTGGTATAAGCATTGAGATATCACATCTCATGCTATAGGAAGGGTCTCAGGATTGGAATGGAAGGAGTTGGATATCAGATCTCATGTTATAGGAAGGATCTCAGGTTTGGTATTAGAAGCATTGAGACATCACATCTCATGCTATAGGAAGGGTCTCAGGATTGGAATGGGAAGGAGTTGGATATCAAATCTCATGCTATAGGAAGGGTCTCAGGATTGGAATGGGAAGGAGTTGAATATGACATCTCATGCCGTAGGAAGGGTCTCAGGTTTGGTATAAACATTGAGATATCACATCTCTGCTATCAAAAGGGTCTCAGGATTGGAATGGGAAGGAGTTGGGTATCCCATCTCATGTTATAGGAAGAGTCTCAAGTTTGGTATTAGAAGCATTGAGATATCACATCTCATGCTATAGGAAGTGTCTCAGGATTGGAATGGGAAGGAGTTGGATATCACATCTCATGTTATAGGAAGGATCTCAGGTTTGGTATAAGCATTGAGATATCACATCTCTGCTATCGGAAGGGTCTCAAGAATGGAATGGGAAGGAGTTGGATATTCCCATCTCATGTTATAGGAAGGGTCTCAGGTTTGGTATTAGAAGCATTGAGATATCACATCTCATGCTATAGGAAGGGTCTCAGGATTGGAATGGGAAGGACTTGGATATCACATCTCATGCTATAGGGAGGGTCTCAAGTTTGATATTAGAAGCTTTGAGATATCACATCTCATGATATCGGAAGGGTCTCAGGATTGGAATGGGAAGGAGTTGGATATCACATCTCATGAAAAAGGAAGGGTCTAAGGTTTGGAAGGGGAAGGATTTGGATATCACATCTCATGTTATATTACGGGTCTCAGGTTTGGTATTAGAAGCATTGAGATATCAAGTCTCATAGTATAGGAAGGGTCTCAGAATTGGAATGGGAAGGAGTTGGATATCCCATCTCATGTTATAGGAAGAGTCTCTGGTTTGGTATTAGAATCATTGAGATATCACATCGCATGCTGTAGGAAGGGTCTAAGGATTGGAATGGGATGGACTTGGATATCACATCTCATGTTATAGGTAGGCTCTCAGGTTTGGTATAAGCATTGAGATATCACATCTCATGCTATAGGAAGGGTCTCAGAATTGGAATGGGAAGGAGTTGGATATCAAATCTCAAGCTATAGGAAGGGTCTCAGTATTGGAATGGGAAGGACTTGGATATCACATCTCATGCTATAGGAAGGCTCTCAGGTTTGGAAGGGGAAAGAGTTGGATATCTCATTTCATGTTAGAGGTAGGATCTCCGGTTTGGTATTAGAGGCATTGAGATATCACATCTCATGCTATCAGAAGAGTCTCAGGATTGGAATAGGAAGGAGTTGGATATCACATTTCATGCTAAAGGGAGGGTCTCAGGTTTGGAAGGGGAAGGATTTGGATATCACATCTCATGTTATCGGAAGGATCTCACGTTTGGTATTAGAAGTATTGAGATATCATATCTCATGCTATAGGAAGGGTCTCAGGATTGGAATGGGAAGGAGTTGGATATCACATCTCATGCTATAGGGAGGGTCTCAGGATTGGAATGGGAAGGACTTAGATATCACATATCATGCTATAGGGAGGGTCTCAGTTTTGATATTAGAAGCATTGAGATATCACATCTCATGCAATCGGAAGTGTCTCAGGATTGGAATGGGAAGGAGCTGGATATCACATCTCATGCTAAAGGAAGGGTCTCAGGTTTGGAACGGGAAGGATTTGGATATCACATCTCATGTTATAGGAAGGGTCTCAGGTTTGGTATAAGCATTGAGATATCACATCTCTGCTATCGGAAGTGTCTCAGGATTGGAATGGGAAGGAGTTGGATATCCCATCTCATGTTATAGGACGGGTCTCAGGTTTGTTATTAGAATCATTGAGATATCATATTGCATGCTGTAGGAAGGGTCTAAGGGTTGGAATGTGAAGGACTTGGATATCACATCTCATGCTATAGATAGGCTCTTAGGTTTGGAAAGGGAAGGAGTTGGATATCACATTTCATGTTAGAGGAAGGATCTCAGGTTTGGTATTAGAAGCATTGAGATATCACATCTCATGCTATAGGAAGGGTCTCAGGATTGGAATGGGAAGCAGTTGGATATCACATCTCATGCTATAGGAAGGGTCTCAGGTTTGGTATAAGCATTGAGATATCACATCTCATGCTATAGGACGGGTCTCAGGATTGGAATGGAAGGAGTTGGATATCACATCTCATGTTATAGGAAGGATCTCAGGTTTGGTATTAGAAGCATTGAGACATCACATCTCATGCTATAGGAAGGGTCTCAAGGTTGGAATGGGAAGGAGTTGGATATCACATCTCATCCAATAGGAAGGGTCTAAGGATTGGAATGGGATGGACTTGGATATCACATCTCATGTTATAGGTAGGCTCTCAGGTTTGGTATAAGCATTGAGATATCACATCTCATGCTATAGGAAGGGTCTCAGAATTGGAATGGGAAGGAGTTGGATATCACATCTCAAGCTATAGGAAGGGTCTCAGTATTGGAATGGGAAGGACTTGGATATCACATCTCATGCTATAGGAAGGCTCTCAGGTTTGGAAGGGGAAAGAGTTGGATATCTCATTTCATGTTAGAGGTAGGATCTCCGGTTTGGTATTAGAGGCATTGAGATATCACATCTCATGCTATCAGAAGGGTCTCAGGAATGGAATGGGAAGGAGTTAGATATCACATCTCATGCTAAAGGGAGGGTCTCAGGTTTGGAAGGGGAAGGATTTGGATATCACATCTCATGTTATAGGAAGGATCTCAGGTTTGGTATTAGAAGCATTGAGATATCACATCTCATGCTATCGGAAGGATCTCAGGTTTGGTATTAGAAGCATTGAGATATCACATCTCATGCTATCAGAAGAGTCTCAGGATTGGAATAGGAAGGAGTTGGATATCACATTTCATGCTAAAGGGAGGGTCTCAGGTTTGGAAGGGGAAGGATTTGGATATCACATCTCATGTTATCGGAAGGATCTCACGTTTGGTATTAGAAGTATTGAGATATCATATCTCATGCTATAGGAAGGGTCTCAGGATTGGATTGGGAAGGAGTTGGATATCACATCTCATGCTATAGGGAGGGTCTCAGGATTGGAATGGGAAGGACTTAGATATCACATATCATGCTATAGGGAGGGTCTCAGTTTTGATATTAGAAGCATTGAGATATCACATCTCATGCTATCGGAAGTGTCTCAGGATTGGAATGGGAAGGAGCTGGATATCACATCTCATGCTAAAGGAAGGGTCTCAGGTTTGGAACGGGAAGGATTTGGATATCACATCTCATGTTATAGGAAGGGTCTCAGGTTTGGTATAAGCATTGAGATATCACATCTCTGCTATCGGAAGTGTCTCAGGATTGGAATGGGAAGGAGTTGGATATCCCATCTCATGTTATAGGACGGGTCTCAGGTTTGTTATTAGAATCATTGAGATATCATATTGCATGCTGTAGGAAGGGTCTAAGGGTTGGAATGTGAAGGACTTGGATATCACATCTCATGCTATAGATAGGCTCTTAGGTTTGGAAAGGGAAGGAGTTGGATATCACATTTCATGTTAGAGGAAGGATCTCAGGTTTGGTATTAGAAGCATTGAGATATCACATCTCATGCTATAGGAAGGGTTTCAGGATTGGAATGGGAAGCAGTTGGATATCACATCTCATGCTATAGGAAGGGTCTCAGGTTTGGTATAAGCCTTGAGATATCACATCTCATGCTATAGGACGGGTCTCAGGATTGGAATGGAAGGAGTTGGATATCACATCTCATGTTATAGGAAGGATCTCAGGTTTGGTATTAGAAGCATTGAGACATCACATCTCATGCTATAGGAAGGGTCTCAAGGTTGGAATGGGAAGGAGTTGAATATCACATCTCATCCAATAGGAAGGGTCTCAGGTTTGGAATGGGAAGGAATTGGATATCACATCTCATGTTATAGGAAGGATCTCAGGTTTGGTATTAGAAGCATTGAGATATCACATCTCATGCTATAGGAAGGGTCTCAGGATTGGAATGTGAAGGATTTGGATATCACATCTCATGCTAAAGGAAGGGTCTCAGGTTTGGTAGAAGCATTGAGATATCACGTCGCTGCTATCGGAAGGGTCTCAGGATTGGATTGGGAAGGAGTTGGATATCCCTTCTCATGCTATAGGAAGGGTCTCAGGATTTGAATGGCAAGGAGTTGGATATCACATCTCATGCCATAGGAAGGGACTCAGGTTTGGTATAAGCATTGAGATATCACATCTCTGCTATCGGAAGGGTCTCAGGATTGGATTGGGAAGGAGTTGGATATCCCTTCTCATGCTATAGGAAGTGTCTCAGGTTGGAATGGGAAGGAGTTGGATATCACATCTCATGTTATAGGAAGGGTCTCAGGATTGGAATGGGAAGGATTTGGATATCACATCTCTTGCTATAGGAAGGGTCTCAGGATTGGAATGGGTAGGAGTTGGATATTACTTTCTTGCTATAGGAAGGGTCTCATGTTTGGAATGGGAAGGAGTTGGATATCACATATGCTATAGTTAGTGTCTCAGGTTTGGAACGGGAAGGAATTGGATATCACATCTCATGTTACAGGAAGGGTCTCAGGTTTGGTATAAGCATTGAGATATCACATCTCTGCTATCGGAAGCGGCTCAGGATTGGAATGGGAAGGAGTTGGATATCCCATCTCATGTTATAGGAAGAGTCTCTGGTTTGGTATTAGAATTATTGAGATATCACATCGCATGCTGTAGGAAGGGTCTAAGGATTGGAATGGGATAGACTTGGATATCACATCTCATGTTATAGGTAGGCTCTCAGGTTTGGTATAAGCATTGAGATATCACATCTCATGCTATAGGAAGGGTCTCAGGATTGGAATGGGAAGGAATTGGATATCACATCTCATGCTATAGGAAGGGTCTCAGATTTGGTATAAGCATTGAGATATCACATCTCATGCTAAAGGAAGGGTCTCAGGATTGGAATGGGAAGGAGTTGCATATGACATCTCAGGCCACAGGAAGGTTCTCAGGTTTGGTATAAGCATTGAGATATCACATCTCTGCTATCGGAAAGGTCTCAGGATTGGAATGGGAAGGAGTTGGATATCCCATCTCATGTTATAGGAAGGGTCTCAGGTTTGGTATTAGAAGCATAGAGATATCACATCTCATGCTATAGGAAGGGTCTCAGGATTGGAATGGGAAGGACTTGGATGTCACATCTCATGCTATAGGGAGGGTCTCAAGTTTGATATTAGAAGCATTGAGATAACAAATCTCATGATATCGGAAGGGTCTCAGGATTGGAATGGGAAGGATTTGGATATCACATCTCATGTTATAGGACGGGTCTCAGGTTTAATATTAGAAGTATTGAGATATCAAGTCTCATGGTATAAGAAGGGTCTCAGAATTGGAATGGGAAGGAGTTGGATATCACACCTCAAGCTATAGGAAGGGTCTCAGGATTGGAATGGGAAGGAGTTTGATATCACATCTCATGCCATAGTATGGGTCTCAGGTTTGGTAGAAGCATTGGGATATCACATCTCATGCTATCGGAAGGGTATCAGTATTGGATTTGGAAGAAGTTGGATATCCCATCTCATGCTATAGGAATGGTCTCAGGTTGGAATGGGAAGGAGTTGGATATCACATTTCATGTTATAGGAAGGGTCTCAGGATTGGAATGCGAAGGACTTGGATATCATATCTCATGCTATAGGACGGGTCTCAGGTTTGTTATTAGAATCATTGAGATATCATATTGCATGCTGTAGGAAGGGTCTAAGGGTTGGAATGTGAAGGACTTGGATATCACATCTCATGCTATAGATAGGCTCTTAGGTTTGGAAAGGGAAGGAGTTGGATATCACATTTCATGTTAGAGGAAGGATCTCAGGTTTGGTATTAGAAGCATTGAGATATCACATCTCATGCTATAGGAAGGGTTTCAGGATTGGAATGGGAAGCAGTTGGATATCACATCTCATGCTATAGGAAGGGTCTCAGGTTTGGTATAAGCCTTGAGATATCACATCTCATGCTATAGGACGGGTCTCAGGATTGGAATAGAAGGAGTTGGATATCACATCTCATGTTATAGGAAGGATCTCAGGTTTGGTATTAGAAGCATTGAGACATCACATCTCATGCTATAGGAAGGGTCTCAAGGTTGGAATGGGAAGGAGTTGGATATCACATCTCATCCAATAGGAAGGGTCTCAGGTTTGGAATGGGAAGGAATTGGATATCACATCTCATGTTATAGGAAGGATCTCAGGTTTGGTATTAGAAGCATTGAGATATCACATCTCATGCTATAGGAAGGGTCTCAGGATTGGAATGTGAAGGATTTGGATATCACATCTCATGCTAAAGGAAGGGTCTCAGGTTTGGTAGAAGCATTGAGATATCACGTCGCTGCTATCGGAAGGGTCTCAGGATTGGATTGGGAAGGAGTTGGATATCCCTTCTCATGCTATAGGAAGGGTCTCAGGATTTGAATGGCAAGGAGTTGGATATCACATCTCATGCCATAGGAAGGGTCTCAGGTTTGGTATAAGCATTGAGATATCACATCTCTGCTATCGGAAGGGTCTCAGGATTGGATTGGGAAGGAGTTGGATATCCCTTCTCATGCTATAGGAAGTGTCTCAGGTTGGAATGGGAAGGAGTTGGATATCACATCTCATGTTATAGGAAGGGTCTCAGGATTGGAATGGGAAGGATTTGGATATCACATCTCTTGCTATAGGAAGGGTCTCAGGATTGGAATGGGTAGGAGTTGGATATTACTTTCTTGCTATAGGAAGGGTCTCATGTTTGGAATGGGAAGGAGTTGGATATCACATATGCTATAGTTAGTGTCTCAGGTTTGGAACGGGAAGGAGTTGGATATCACATCTCATGTTATAGGAAGGGTCTCAGGTTTGGTATAAGCATTGAGATATCACATCTCTGCTATCGGAAGCGGCTCAGGATTGGAATGGGAAGGAGTTGGATATCCCATCTCATGTTATAGGAAGAGTCCCTGGTTTGGTGTTAGAATTATTGAGATATCACATCGCATGCTGTAGGAAGGGTCTAAGGATTGGAATGGGATAGACTTGGATATCACATCTCATGTTATAGGTAGGCTCTCAGGTTTGGTATAAGCATTGAGATATCACATCTCATGCTATAGGAAGGGTCTCAGGATTGGAATGGGAAGGAATTGGATATCACATCTCATGCTATAGGAAGGGTCTCAGATTTGGTATAAGCATTGAGATATCACATCTCATGCTAAAGGAAGGGTCTCAGGATTGGAATGGGAAGGAGTTGTATATGACATCTCAGGCCATAGGAAGGTTCTCAGGTTTGGTATAAGTATTGAGATATCACATCTCTGCTATCGGAAAGGTCTCAGGATTGGAATGGGAAGGAGTTGGATATCCCATCTCATGTTATAGGAAGGGTCTCAGGTTTGGTATTAGAAGCATAGAGATATCACATCTCATGCTATAGGAAGGGTCTCAGGATTGGAATGGGAAGGACTTGGATGTCACATCTCATGCTATAGGGAGGGTCTCAAGTTTGATATTAGAAGCATTGAGATAACAAATCTCATGATATCGGAAGGGTCTCAGGATTGGAATGGGAAGGAGTTGGATATCACATCTCATGATAAAGGAAGGGTCTAAGGTTTGGAAGGGGAAGGATTTGGATATCACATCTCATGTTATAGGACGGGTCTCAGGTTTATATTAGAAGCATTGAGATATCAAGTCTCATGGTATAAGAAGGGTCTCAGAATTGGAATGGGAAGGAGTTGGATATCACACCTCAAGCTATAGGAAGGGTCTCAGGATTGGAATGGGAAGGAGTTTGATATCACATCTCATGCCATAGTATGGGTCTCAGGTTTGGTAGAAGCATTGGGATATCACATCTCATGCTATCGGAAGGGTATCAGTATTGGATTTGGAAGAAGTTGGATATCCCATCTCATGCTATAGGAAGGGTCTCAGGTTGGAATGGGAAGGAGTTGGATATCACATTTCATGTTATAGGAAGGGTCTCAGGATTGGAATGGGAAGGACTTGGATATCATATCTCATGCTATAGGACGGGTCTCAGGTTTGTTATTAGAATCATTGAGATATCATATTGCATGCTGTAGGAAGGGTTAAGGATTGGAATGGGAAGGACCTGGATATCACATCTCATGCTATAGAACGGCTCTCAGGTTTGGAAAGGGAAGGAGTTGGATATCACATCTCATGTTATAGGATGGATCTCAGGTTTGGTATTAGAAGTATTGAGATATCACATCTCATGTTATCGGAAGGATCTCAGGTTTGGTATTAGAAGTATTGAGATATCACATCTCATGCTATAGGAAGGGTTTCAGGATTGGAATGGGAAGGAGTTGGATATCACATCTCATGCTAAAGGAAGGGTCTCAGGTTTGGTAGAAGCATTGAGATATCACATCTCATGCTATAGGAAGGGTTTCAGGATTGGAATGGGAAGGACTTAGATATCACATATCATGCTATAGGGAGGGTCTCAGTTTTGATATTAGAAGCATTGAGATATCACATCTCATGCTATCGGAAGTGTCTCAGGATTGGAATGGGAAGGAGCTGGATTTCACATCTCATGCTAAAGGAAGGGTGTCAGGTTTGGAACGGGAAGGAGTTGGATATCACATCTCATGTTATAGGAAGGGTCTCAGGTTTGGTATAAACATTGAGATATCACATCTCTGCTATCGGAAGTGTCTCAGGATTGGAATGGGAAGGAGTTGGATATCCCATCTCATGTTATAGGACGGGTCTCAGGTTTGTTATTAGAATCATTGAGATATCATATTGCATGCTGTAGGAAGGGTCTAAGGGTTGGAATGTGAAGGACTTGGATATCACATCTCATGCTATAGATAGGCTCTTAGGTTTGGAAAGGGAAGGAGTTGGATCTCACATTTCATGTTAGAGGAAGGATCTCAGGTTTGGTATTAGAAGCATTGAGATATCACATCTCATGCTATAGGAAGGGTCTCAGGATTGGAATGGGAAGGAGTTGGATATCACATCTCATGCTATAGGAAGGGTCTCAGGTTTGGTATAAGCATTGAGATATCACATCTCATGCTATAGGAAGGGTCTCAGGATTGGAATGGGAAGGAGTTGGATATCAAATCTCATGCTATAGGAAGCGTCTCAGGATTGGAATGGGAAGGAGTTGAATATGACATCTCATGCCGTAGGAAGGGTCTCAGGTTTGGTATAAACATTGAGATATCACATCTCTGCTATCAAAAGGGTCTCAGGATTGGAATGGGAAGGAGTTGGATATCCCATCTCATGTTATAGGAAGAGTCTCAGGTTTGGTATTAGAAGCATTGAGATATCACATCTCATGCTATAGGAAGTGTCTCAGGATTGGAATGGGAAGGAGTTGGATATCACATCTCATGTTATAGGAAGGGTCTCAGGATTGGAATGGGAAGGATTTGGATATCACATCTCTTGCTATAGGAAGGGTCTCAGGATTGGAATGGGTAGGAGTTGGATATTACTTTCTTGCTATAGGAAGGGTCTCATGTTTGGAATGGGAAGGAGTTGGATATCACATATGCTATAGTTAGTGTCTCAGGTTTGGAACGGGAAGGAGTTGGATATCACATCTCATGTTATAGGAAGGGTCTCAGGTTTGGTATAAGCATTGAGATATCACATCTCTGCTATCGGAAGCGGCTCAGGATTGGAATGGGAAGGAGTTGGATATCCCATCTCATGTTATAGGAAGAGTCTCTGGTTTGGTATTAGAATCATTGAGATATCACATCGCATGCTGTAGGAAGGGTCTAAGGATTGGAATGGGATGGACTTGGATATCACATCTCATGTTATAGGTAGGCTCTCAGGTTTGGTATAAGCATTGAGATATCACATCTCATGCTATAGGAAGGGTCTCAGGATTGGAATGGGAAGGAATTGGATATCACATCGCATGCTATAGGAAGGGTCTCAGATTTGGTATAAGCATTGAGATATCACATCTCATGCTAAAGGAAGGGTCTCAGGATTGGAATGGGAAGGAGTTGTATATGACATCTCAGGCCATAGGAAGGTTCTCAGGTTTGGTATAAGCATTGAGATATCACATCTCTGCTATCGGAAAGGTCTCAGGATTGGAATGGGAAGGAGTTGGATATCCCATCTCATGTTATAGGAAGGGTCTCAGGTTTGGTATTAGAAGCATAGAAATATCACATCTCATGCTATAGGAAGGGTCTCAGGATTGGAATGGGAAGGACTTGGATGTCACATCTCATACTATGGGGAGGGTCTCAAGTTTGATATTAGAAGCATTGAGATAACAAATCTCATGATATCGGAAGGGTCTCAGGATTGGAATGGGAAGGAGTTGGATATCACATCTCATGATAAAGGAAGGGTCTAAGGTTTGGGAGGGGAAGGATTTGGATATCACATCTCATGTTATAGGACGGGTCTCAGGTTTAATATTAGAAGCATTGAGATATCAAGTCTCATGGTATAAGAAGGGTCTCAGAATTGGAATGGGAAGGAGTTGGATATCACACCTCAAGCTATAGGAAGGGTCTCAGGATTGGAATGGGAAGGAGTTTGATATCACATCTCATGCCATAGTATGGGTCTCAGGTTTGGTAGAAGCATTGGGATATCACATCTCATGTTATAGGACGGGTCTCAGGTTTAATATTAGAAGCATTGAGATATCAAGTCTCATGGTATAAGAAGGGTATCAGTATTGGATTTGGAAGAAGTTGGATATCCCATCTCATGCTATAGGAAGGGTCTCAGGTTGGAATGGGAAGGAGTTGGATATCACATTTCATGTTATAGGAAGGGTCTCAGGATTTGAATGGGAAGGACTTGGATATCATATCTCATGCTATAGGACGGGTCTCAGGTTTGTTATTAGAATCATTGAGATATCATATTGCATGCTGTAGGAAGGGTCTAAGGATTGGAATGGGAAGGACCTGGATATCACATCTCATGCTATAGAACGGCTCTCAGGTTTGGAAAGGGAAGGAGTTGGATATCACATCTCATGTTATAGGATGGATCTCAGGTTTGGTATTATAAGTATTGAGATATCACATCTCATGCTATAGGAAGGGTCTCAGGATTGGAATGGGAAGGAGTTGGATATTACATCTCATGCTAAAGGAAGGGTCTCAGGTTTGGTAGAAGCATTGAGATATCACATCTCATGCTATAGGAAGGGTCTCAGGTTTGGAATGGGAAGGACTTATATATCACATATCATGCTATAGGGAGGGTCTCAGTTTTGATATTAGAAGCATTGAGATATCACATCTCATGCTATCGGAAGTGTCTCAGGATTGGAATGGGAAGGAGCTGGATATCACATCTCATGCTAAAGGAAGGGTCTCAGGTTTGGAACGGGAAGGAGTTGGATATCACATCTCATGTTATAGGAAGGGTCTCAGGTTTGGTATAAACATTGAGATATCACATCTCTGCTATCGGAAGTGTCTCAGGATTGGAATGGGAAGGAGTTGGATATCCCATCTCATGTTATAGGACGGGTCTCAGGTTTGTTATTAGAATCATTGAGATATCATATTGCATGCTGTAGGAAGGGTCTAAGGGTTGGAATGTGAAGGACTTGGATATCACATCTCATGCTATAGATAGGCTCTTAGGTTTGGAAAGGGAAGGAGTTGGATCTCACATTTCATGTTAGAGGAAGGATCTCAGGTTTGGTATTAGAAGCATTGAGATATCACATCTCATGCTATAGGAAGGGTCTCATGATTGGAATGGGAAGGAGTTGGATATCACATCTCATGCTATAGGAAGGGTCTCAGGTTTGGTATAAGCATTGAGATATCACATCTCATGCTATAGGAAGGGTCTCAGGATTGGAATGGAAGGAGTTGGATATCACATCTCATGTTATAGGAAGGATCTCAGGTTTGGTATTAGAAGCATTGAGACATCACATCTCATGCTATAGGAAGGGTCTCAGGATTGGAATGGGAAGGAGTTGGATATCAAATCTCATGCTATAGGAAGGGTCTCAGGATTGGAATGGGAAGGAGTTGAATATGACATCTCATGCCGTAGGAAGGGTCTCAGGTTTGGTATAAACATTGAGATATCACATCTCTGCTATCAAAAGGGTCTCAGGATTGGAATGGGAAGGAGTTGGATATCCCATCTCATGTTATAGGAAGAGTCTCAGGTTTGGTATTAGAAGCATTGAGATATCACATCTCATGCTATAGAAAGTGTCTCAGGATTGGAATGGGAAGGACTTGGACATCACATCTCATGCTATAGGTAGGGTCTCAAGTTTGACATTAGAAGCATTGAGATATCACATCTCATGCTATAGGAAGGGTCTGAGGATTGGAATGGGAATGAGTTGGATATCACATCTCCTGCTATGGGAAGGGTCTCAGGTTTGGTATAAGCAGTGAGATATCACATCTCATGCTATAGGAAGTGTCTCAGGATTGGAATGGGAAGGAGTTGGATATCACATCTCATGTTATAGGAAGGATCTCAGGTTTGGTATAAGCATTGAGATATCACATCTCTGCTATCGGAAGGGTCTCAAGATTGGAATGGGAAGGAGTTGGATATTCCCATCTCATGTTATAGGAAGGGTCTCAGGTTTGGTATTAGAAGCATTGAGATATCACATCTCATGCTATAGGAAGGGTCTCAGGATTGGAATGGGAAGGACTTGGATATCACATCTCATGCTATAGGGAGGGTCTCAAGTTTGATATTAGAAGCTTTGAGATATCACATCTCATGATATCGGAAGGGTCTCAGGATTGGAATGGGAATGAGTTGGATATCACATCTCATGATAAAGGAAGGGTCTAAGGTTTGGAAGGGGAAGGATTTGGATATCACATCTCATGTTATATTACGGGTCTCAGGTTTGGTATTAGAAGCATTGAGATATCAAGTCTCATAGTATAGGAAGGGTCTCAGAATTGGAATGGGAAGGAGTTGGATATCCCATCTCATGTTATAGGAAGAGTCTCTGGTTTGGTATTAAAATCATTGAGATATCACATCGCATGCTGTAGGAAGGGTCTAAGGATTGGAATGGGATGGACTTGGATATCACATCTCATGTTATAGGTAGGCTCTCAGGTTTGGTATAAGCATTGAGATATCACATCTCATGCTATAGGAAGGGTCTCAGAATTGGAATGGGAAGGAGTTGGATATCACATCTCAAGCTATAGGAAGGGTCTCAGTATTGAAATGGGAAGGACTTGGATATCACATCTCATGCCATAGGAAGGCTCTCAGGTTTGGAAGGGGAAAGAGTTGGATATCTCATTTCATGTTAGAGGTAGGATCTCAGGTTTGGTATTAGAGGCATTGAGATATCACATCTCATGCTATCAGAAGGGTCTCAGGAATGGAATGGGAAGGAGTTAGATATCACATCTCATGCTAAAGGGAGGGTCTCAGGTTTGGAAGGGGAAGGATTTGGATATCACATCTCATGTTATAGGAAGGATCTCAGGTTTGGTATTAGAAGCATTGAGATATCACATCTCATGCTATCGGAAGGATCTCAGGTTTGGTATTAGAAGCATTGAGATATCACATCTCATGCTATCAGAAGAGTCTCAGGATTGGAATAGGAAGGAGTTGGATATCACATTTCATGCTAAAGGGAGGGTCTCAGGTTTGGAAGGGGAGGATTTGGATATCACATCTCATGTTATAGGAAGGATCTCACGTTTGGTATTAGAAGCATTGAGATATCAAATCTCATGCTATAGGAACGGTCTCAGGATTGGAATGTGAAGGATTTGGATATCACATCTCATGCTAAAGGAAGGGTCTCAGGTTTGGTAGAAGCATTGAGATTTCACGTCTCTGCTATCGGAAGGGTCTCAGGATTGGATTGGGAAGGAGTTGGATATCCCTTTTCATGCTATAGGAAGGGTCTCAGGATTTGAATGGCAAGGAGTTGGATATCACATCTCATGCCATAGGAAGGGTCTCAGGTTTGGTATAAGCATTGAGATATCACATCTCTGCTATCGGAAGGGTCTCAGGATTGGATTGGGAAGGAGTTGGATATCCCTTCTCATGCTATAGGAAGTGTCTCAGGTTGGAATGGGAAGGAGTTGGATATCACATCTCATGTTATAGGAAGGGTCTCAGGATTGGAATGGGAAATATCCAAATCCTTCCCATTCCAATCCTGAGACCCTTCCTATAGCAAGAGATGTGATATCCAAATCCTTCCCATTCCAATCCTGAGACCCTTCCTATAACATGAGATGTGATATTCAACTCCTTCCCATTCCAACCTGAGACACTTCCTATAGCATGAGAAGGGATATCCAACTCCTTCCCAATCCAATCCTGAGAACCTTCCGATAGCAGAGATGTGATATCTCAATGCTTATACCAAACCTGAGACCCTTCCTATGGCATGAGATGTGATATCCAACTCCTTGCCATTCAAATCCTGAGACCCTTCCTATAGCATGAGATGTGATATCTCAATGCTTCTACCAAACCTGAGACCCTTCCTTTAGCATGAGATGTGATATCCAAATCCTTCACATTCCAATCCTGAGACCCTTCCTATAGCATGAGATGTGATATCTCAATGCTTCTAATAACAAACCTGAGATCCTTCCTATAACATGAGATGTGATATCCAATTCCTTCCCATTCCAAACCTGAGACCCTTCCTATTGGATGAGATGTGATATCCAACTCCTTCCCATTCCAACCCTGAGACCCTTCCTATACCATGAGATGTGATATCTCAATGCTTCTAATACCAAACCTGGGAACCGTCCTATAACATGAGATGTGATATCTCAATGTTTCTAATAAAAAACCTGAGACCTTTCCTATAACATGAGATGTGATATCCAATTCCTTCCCATTCCAGACCTGAGACCCTTCCTTTAGCATGAGATGTGATATCCAAATACTTCCCATTCCAATCCTAAAACCCTTCCTATAGCATGAGATGTGATATCTCAATGTTTCTAATAAAAAACCTGAGACCCTTCCTATAGCAAGAGATGTGATATCCAAATCCTTCCCATTCCAATCCTGAGACCCTTCCTGTATATAACATGAGATGTGATATCCAACTCCTTCCCATTCCAGCCTGAGACCCTTCCTATAGCATGAGATGTGATATCCAACTCCTTACCATTCAAATCCTGAGACCCTCCCTATAACAAGAGATGTCATATCCAACTCCTTCCCATTCCAAACCTGAGACCCTTCCTATAACATGAGATGTGATATCCAACTCCTTCCCATTCCAAACCTGAGACCCTTCCGATAGCATGAGATGTGATATCTCAATGCTTCAAAAACCAAACATGAGAACCATCCTATAACATGAGATGTGAAATCCAAATCCTTCCCTTCCCAAACCTGAGACTCTTCCTATAGCATGAGATGTGATATCTCAATGCTTCTACCAAACCTGAAACCCTTCCTATAGCATGAGATGTGATATCACAATGCTTCTAATACCAAACCTGAGACCCTTCCCATAGCATGAGATGTGATATCCAACTCCTTCCCATTCCAATCCTGAGACCCTTCCTATAGCATGAGATGTTATATCTCAATGTTTCTAATACCAAACCTGAGATCCTTCCTATAACATGAGATGTGATATCCAACTCCTTCCCATTCCAATCCCGAGACCCTTCCTATAGCATGAGATGTGATATCTCAATGCTTCTAATACCAAACCTAAGGTCCTTCCTATAACATGAGATGTGATATCCAAATCCTTCCCATTCCAAACCTGAGACCCTCCCTTTAGCATGAGATGTGATATCCAACTCCTTCCCATTCCAATCCTGATACCCTTCTGATAGCATGAGATGTGATATCTCAATGCCTCTAATACCAAACCTGAGATCCTACCTCTAACATGAAATGTGATATCCAACTCCTTCCTTTTCCAAACCTGAGACCCTTCCTACAGCATGAGATGTGTTAAGACGGATTTCTGAACTCTGTCCTGGTGGCGCAGAAGTTCAGAAGGCCAACCTAATTACTTGGAACAGGGTAACCTCTGGACGAGCCAGACCAATCAAGGTAGCGATCGCGGCGGTCAAGACTAGGTCTCAAGAGGGGTGAGGGTGACTGAAAGCCCGCAATGAGCACACAAAGCAAGAGCGCTTACAAACTACTCCAAACAGTTGTTATATCAAAAATAGATACACATTTATTTTAAGGCCTTTAAAATAATGACCGTAGCGAGAAAATCACAATATCACAATATTAAACCAACACATACCATATCAACACAATATATATACAAATACACAGTTGCAAGCGTTTAAAGCACGAAATATGTAGTCCACCTGAAAGGAAAGGAAAACAGGCAGTGCGATAACGCTTTAGACTCAGTTTGCCTTCAGAGGCACCTAACTAGATGGAAGTCCGAGCCCTGCGAAGAGTGGAGCCTTGTGCTCAAAGTACCTGCCACGCCGGTGCCAACGGGCAAAAGGGGAAGCTCTTCGGAGGAAGTCAGGCAGTTCGGGTTAGTGCACAGCAGAAGGAGAACAGGTTCCGCAACTCAAGCGCAGCCTCCACAGCGGGCAGAAGCAGAGCGCGAGTACGGCCAAAAGGGTGCTGTTTTTACACAGCAGGGAAAGCAATGGGATACTGCAGGAGGGCGACCAGATCCTAGCTAAACTACTCACCGGTCCCCGAAGCAAGCAGACCCAGGCTTCTCCACGTTAGTTTCAGCAGCTGGCAGGTTCAGAAGAGCAGGGAACGCCTCGAAGTCGTGTAGAGCAAAAAGACGTCCCAATCGACGAAACCAGCACAGTTTGTTGCCGCAGCAGGACAACGGAGCGGCCGTGTGTATTCAAGCCAAATGTACACTCCTCCCTTCAGACTTGGGAACGCCAAGTGTACGAAGCGTGGGAGAGTGACAAGGACTCGAAATACAACACAACCTGGCGGCAGTTACAGAGCAGGACTCCCTTGTAAGCTGGTCAGTCAACTGGATGGCCCAGAGACACTTCCGAAGGCTTACTTGGAGGGGGTGATGAAGTCGCCGGGAATAGCTGTTCCTGCTATTCCAAAGGTCGAAGCACCAGTACAGACACTTCTGGTTCGATCCAAGGAGGAAAGGGTTTCACAGGACGACAGCAGTGCAAAGGAGGATTCCTTCAGCGGGTCACCAGCGATTCCTCGGTCCAGCCTCTTGGTTGCAGGATACTTGGCTCCTGTATTCCTTCGTTCGTGAGAACTCAGGAGATCGACATGGTAGTGGTGTTTCCAGCTCCCTCTTATCCACGGTTCCCTTCGCGCCAAAACGGAGGGGAGCCAATGGGAGATCCGCACATCAACACACATACCATACGTGGACCAATCACGGACCACGGTGGTCCCAGGCATTCACACCACCCCAGACTCTCTGGCACCCAGGATGTGTATTGGGACCAGACATCCCAGCCCACACCCTGGAGGCACACAAATGACATGTAGAAGCCCGCGAAAGCAACCACGTTTCGCGGGAAAGTACATGCCCAAATAAGGAAGGCCCCGGGTCGCCCGACCTGGGGAAGGTGAAGGGAGCAAGACGGTCAGTGGACAGGACAAAGGAGCCTTGTGGTCTGGCCATTTTGGGAGCCAGGCCACCATTTTGGGTTCAGCGCGAAAAATGTGCTCAGAACGCCAAAAGGAGCTCAAAATACACAAAACGATCGCTGCCACCATTCCAGTCCCTGAATGACTTTCACCGATCAAATACAATCCTAAACGAGTATCTAGGGCCTGTAGAAGGCTAGAGACCCAAGAGAGCTGTAACTTAGCTTACAGTGCCCTCTTGTGTCATGTTGCATTAAAGCCGCAACATGATAAACGAAACTACGGGAAACAGCGTTCCCCGGTACTGACTGTCTTAAGGGCATGTCAGTTTCCCCGTAAGAAAAGGAGCGAAAGCCCAGAGAAGTGCGGCAGAAGGCTGTACTTCTCTGGCAAAGTCAAGAACAAGGTTAAAAACAATAGCAAAAAGTTTAGGGGTTGCTACATGGAAGGAAAATTCCCTACAATTACGAAATCTTTCCTAACACTCGCCCCTCCCAGACTATGGACAGGGGGAACTAATCCACCCCTGGATGAGTCTCTTGTTCAGGTCGGTTAAACATTCTGGACAACCCATCAGCATTGCTATGTTGGACACCTGGCCTATGCTCAATAGTGAAGTCGAAGCCTTGTAGACTTATGGACCACCTAAGCAACTTTGGATTCTCCCCCTTCATGTTCATTAGCCACTTTAACGGCTTATGGTCAGTCTGCACAGTGAAGTGGGTCCCATAGAGGTAGGGCCTCAGCTTCCTTAGGGCCCACACAACAGAGAAACATTCTTTCTCTACCGTGGACCATCTGAGCTCTCTGTCCTTAAGCTGGCGACTAATAAAACCGATAGGGTGTTCCTTACCCTTCTCATGTACTTGTGATAGTACAGCTCCTATCCCAGTGTCAGAGGCATCCGTCTGCACGATAAAAGGTCTTTGATAATCAGGGGCCCTGAGCACAGGGGCCTGGCACAAGGAGTCTTTTAAGCCATTGAAGGCCTTCTCACACTCGTCAGTCCAAGTTGCCTTCTTGGGTTTCTTCGGAGTTGTGAGGGCAGTCAGAGGAGCAGCTATGGTGCCATAGTCTGCCACAAAATTGCGATAATAACCCGTGAGTCCTAAGAAGGCTCTCACTTGGGTTTGCGTAGTGGGGGTAGGCCAGTCTTGTACTGCTTGTACTTTACTGGGTAGAGGCTGTATCCTCCCTCCACCTACTTCATGTCCAAGGTAAACCACTGAGCCTTGTCCAATCTGGCATTTACTAGCCTTTATGGTCAAGTGGGCTTTCTGAAGGGCCTGGAGCACAATCCTGAGGTGTTTCACATGGTCTTCCCAGGTGGCACTGAAAACTGCTATATCGTCTAGATATGCAAGACAGAATTCGTCCAACCCATTCAACACATGATTCACAAGCCTCTGGAAAGTGGCAGGTGCATTCTTCAACCCGAACGGCATTACCCGGAATTGGTAAAGGCCGTCTGGAGTAGAAAATGCTGTCTTCTCCTTGGCATGTTCTGCTAAAGCTATTTGCCAATAGCCAGCAGTGAGGTCAAACGTGCTGAGGTACTTGGAGGCACCCAACGTATCCACCAGCTCATCTGTTCGAGGCAAGGGGTGTGCATCTGTCTTGGTGATAGCATTCAGAGCCCTGTAATCCACGCAGAACCTCAATTCAGAAGTGCCTGCTTTTGGAACCAAAACCACAGGACTGGACCAAGGACTACTAGAGGGTTCAATCACCCCAAGGTCTAACATCTTGTTGACCTCGGTCTTAATATAAGACCGTACTTTATCTGACATCCTGTATCCCCTACTTTTGGTAGGTACACTGTCTCCTGTGTCAATGTTATGTTTGCACCAAGGTGTCAAACCAGGGGACTGTGAAAACAGGGGGGAAAACTGCCTAAGCAAACTTTTCACCTCAGCCTGCTGATCAGAAGTCAGGTGAGGGGCCACTCGGACACCCTCAACGGAGCCATCTGAAGGACCGCTTTGGAACAGGTCGGGGAGAGGTTCTGACTCCTCTTCCTCAACATCTGAAGCCAGTAGCAGTGCTGCGATTTCGACTCTTGGGACGAAAGCCTTCAGCCTATTCACGTGAAACACTTTTGGAGCCTGTCCAGGCCTTCCAAGGTCCACTAAATAGTTCACCTCACCCAGGGGCTCCACCACTGTGTAAGGGCCTGACCATTTGTCCTGTAAAGCGCGAGGCCTTATTGGATTCATGATCAGGACGTGCTGACCAGGTGTAAAGTTGATGAGGGAAGCTTTCTGGTCGTACCAATGTTTCACCAGCGCTTGCCCTGCCTTCAATTTATCACTAGCCAAGCCCATCAGAAGTACCATCCGTTTTCTGAGCCCTAGCACATAATCAACTACATTGGTAGTAACAGGGGGAGTGGGCATCTCCCATCCCTCTTTGACGATGGCTAAGGGTCCCCGTACGGGATGACCGAACAGAAGTTCGACGGGGCTGAAGCCAACACCCTCCTGTGGTACCTCTCGGTAGGCAAACAGTAGGCATGGTAAAAGAAGATCCCATTTTCTTCTCTGGGGCTCCTCCAGAGCCCCAATCATTCTTTTTAACGTTCTGTTGAAACGTTCCACCAGACCATTGGTCTGGGGGTGGTATGCAGAAGAGAACTTGTAGGTGACCCCACATTCTTTCCACATAGCCTGCATATACTTCGACATAAAGTTGCTGCCACGATCTGACACAACTTCTTTAGGGAAGCCAACCCTAGTAAATATGCCGAGTAAAGCTTTTGCAACTGACTTGGCAGTTACAGTTTTCAATGGGATGGCCTCAGGATACCTGGTTGCATGGTCGACCAGCACCAGGATAAACCTATTGCCCGAGGATGTTTGTGGGTCAAGGGGACCAACGATGTCGATCCCTACCCTTTCAAATGGTACCCCCACAACTGGGAGCGGTACCAACGGAGCTTGGATTGTCGCGCCAACCTTACCAGACAACTGGCAGGAGGCACAACTCCTGCAGTGACTTTCTACTTGCACCCCCATCTTGGGCCAGTAGAAGTGCATGGATAACCTTTGCTTGGTCCTCTTCATACCAAGGTGACCAGCAAGGGGAACTTCATGCGCCAACTGCAGGAGGGAGGGCCTAACAGCAAGGGGAACCACCAACCTCCTATGGTCTCCTTCTGTAGACTCTGTGGGCTCACTATACAGGAGTCCACCTTCCCAATAAATCCTATGCTTCCCAGGAGGCTCACCCTCAAGCTGGGAGCAGGCCTGTCTCCTTAGGCCTTCCAGAGATGGGCACTCACGTTGGCCTTTACTGAATTCGTCCCTATCAGGACCTCCTTCAACTAACAAGTCTTTTAGTTCAGGATGATTGTTGGGGTCGAAAACTTCAGGCATCGCCACCTCCTCGTCAGGCCCGGGCGATTGACCAACTTCCTCCACCGCAGTGGTAGGCGAGCTCGGGGGAATATTCTCTTTCCCTCGTCTTGACTTGTAGACTCCCTTCGCCTTGGGTTTCCCCTTCGGCTGGGGCGGCGTATTGGACTTGGCCAATGCTGCCCGTGCTTGAGACCGTGTGTAGGGTCTTTCGGCAGTGTCTCCTACGAGCCCTAAAGCTCTGAGATCATTACCCAGCAAGACCTTTCCCGGGACGTTTCTCTGAATGCTCACTGGAATCCTGACTGCTGTACCATTTAAAGTAAGATTTACAGGGATCACGGGAAACATACGGAGGGGGCCGTCAGCAGACTTAGTGGGCATCAGAGTAGCTCTGGCAACTTCCTCTGAGTCTACCAAGGTAGAATCCACTACTGTTCGACTGCACCCACTATCCCTAAGAGCTGGAGTATCCACTCCATTGATCAGCACGCTGTCTTTAAAGTAGTGCTTGGTATTATCCGGAATCCTAGCATAAGCCTCTGCGACTTTAGGCTCCCAGGAACCCAGGGACACTAAAACTACCTCAGCCTCTATCCCGCTGGGAAATGAGTCTGAGGAGAAGGATGCTCCTGTAATCTCTTCTTCCTCGTAGGAGGAGAAGGCCAGATTAGCGGAGTGGACCCCCAAAGGTCTAACCTTACACCGGGGATCCCCCTTCACATGGTCAGTTGCTCCACAAGAAAAACAAGCCCCAGTGGGTCTGTTTACGTAGGGAGGCTTATTGTAACCAGAGTTCTGTTTCGGAGGCGAACCTCCACTACCCTGTGAGTTCTCTTGTGTCTTACCCTTGTTTTTCTTTTTGTGGCCCTTATGGGAAGAAGATTTAGCAGATTCCCCACCCTCCATATCTTTGGACTTTTTCCCTTCCTCCTGCTGACCAGGATTTTTGTCCTTATGGGACACTCGATGTGACACCCATAAGTCTGCTGCAATGGCCAGCTTCTTAGGATCTATCTCCTTCGAATCGGCCAAATGCTGCTTAAGCTCCGGGGAAGAAGAAGCAAAAATGTGTTCCAGCATGACCAGATTGATCATGCCTTCGAAGGTAGAAGCCTTATAACCTTCGACCCAGCCAGTTAAGTTTTTCAAAGATTCAGCGACATAAGATACCCAAGTACCACCTTCCTTTTTCTTATACTCTCGAAAACGCTTAAAATATTGGGCCGGAGTCTTCCCAAACTTTAAAATGAGAGTTTGCTTTAACATTGCGAAATCAGCCCGCTCAGCCTTCGACATTTCCATAATGGCACTGCAGCCAGAATGGGGCAGTCTACTGAGCAACCAAGCAATCTTATCAGCATTGTCAACTTCTTGAACCTCGCATGCATACTCAAACGCATTCAGCCAGTCCATAATGTCATTCCTTTCTTCATACACACTGAGCAGATCTTTCGGAAACCGTGGATGAGAGGAAGCCCCAGAGCCATGTCCAGGACCCTTGGACCCATTTGCAACCTGAAGCTTGGCCAGTTCCAACTGGTGATCCCTGTCTTTCTGTTTTTCTGCCTGTTCGATTTTTAGTTTGGCTATGCTGAATTCAAGCTCCTGCTGCCTAAACCGCAGCTCTTGCTTCTTGAATTCAAGCATAGCCTCCCCATCAACACTGGCAGAGGAAACATTAGACATCACATCCTCCCTGTCCTCGTGGTCGCGATGGATCAGTGCAGCGGCAGAACCGTCGGTTCTACCAGTGAGAGCAGCCCCACCACCTTCTGCACTGTCCTCGGAAGTTATAGCGTCAAGCTGCGCTTCTTGCCACGCCACGATTCTCTGGATCATTTCCAATTTAGTGCCTTGAGAGGAAACACCTCTCTCCGCACACATCTTCTTCAATGTTTCTGATTTGGAAGCATTTAAAGTTAACAAGGTATTTGCTTCCATACTGTTTGATAGGACTATGGCCTTTTTAAAGTTATATTACAACAATTCACTACGTGTACTGTTTGGAATAACCTGAAATGCCTTAGTTCGAGCGCAACACTGGATACCTTCAGTCGTATCCCACCGCTGTACACCAATTTGTTAAGACGGATTTCTGAACTCTGTCCTGGTGGTGCAGAAGTTCAGAAGGCCAACCTAATTACTTGGAACAGGGTAACCTCTGGACGAGCCAGACCAATCAAGGTAGCGATCGCGGCGGTCAAGACTAGGTCTCAAGAGGGGTGAGGGTGACTGAAAGCCCGCAATGAGCACACAAAGCAAGAGCGCTTACAAACTACTCCAAACAGTTGTTATATCAAAAATAGATACACATTTATTTTAAGGCCTTTAAAATAATGACCGTAGCGAGAAAATCACAATATCACAATATTAAACCAACACATACCATATCAACACAATATATATACAAATACACAGTCGCAAGCGTTTAAAGCACGAAATATGTAGTCCACCTGAAAGGAAAGGAAAACAGGCAGTGCGATAACGCTTTAGACTCAGTTCGCCTTCAGAGGCACCTAACTAGATGGAAGTCCGAGCCCTGCGAAGAGTGGAGCCTTGTGCTCAAAGTACCTGCCACGCCGGTGCCAACGGGCAAAAGGGGAAGCTCTTCGGAGGAAGTCAGGCAGTTCGGGTTAGTGCACAGCAGAAGGAGAACAGGTTCCTCAACTCAAGCGCAGCCTCCACAGCGGGCAGAAGCAGAGCGCGAGTACGGCCAAAAGGGTGCTGTTTTTACACAGCAGGGAAAGCAATGGGATACTGCAGGAGGGCGACCAGATCCTAGCTAAACTACTCACCGGTCCCCGAAGCAAGCAGACCCAGGCTTCTCCACGTTAGTTTCAGCAGCTGGCAGGTTCAGAAGAGCAGGGAACGCCTCGAAGTCGTGTAGAGCAAAAAGACGTCCCAATCGACGAAACCAGCACAGTTTGTTGCCGCAGCAGGACAACGGAGCGGCCGTGTGTATTCAAGCCAAATGTACACTCCTCCCTTCAGACTTGGGAACGCCAAGTGTACGAAGCGTGGGAGAGTGACAAGGACTCGAAATACAACACAACCTGGCGGCAGTTACAGAGCAGGACTCCCTTGTAAGCTGGTCAGTCAACTGGATGGCCCAGAGACACTTCCGAAGGCTTACTTGGCAGGAGATGATGAAGTCGCCGGGAATAGCTGTTCCTGCTATTCCAAAGGTCGAAGCACCAGTACAGGCCTTCTGGTTCGATCCAAGGAGGAAAGGGTTTCACAGGACGACAGCAGTGCAAAGGAGGATTCCTTCAGCGGGTCACCAGCGATTCCTTGGTCCAGCCTCTTGGTTGCAGGATACTTGGCTCCTGTATTCCTTCGTTCGTGAGAACTCAGGAGATCGACATGGTAGTGGTGTTTCCAGCTCCCTCTTATCCACGGTTCCCTTCGCGCCAAAACGGAGGGGAGCCAATGGGAGATCCGCACATCAACACACATACCATACGTGGACCAATCACGGACCACGGTGGTCCCAGGCATTCACACCACCCCAGACTCTCTGGCACCCAGGATGTGTATTGGGACCAGACATCCCAGCCCACACCCTGGAGGCACACAAACGACATGTAGAAGCCCGCGAAAGCAACCACGTTTCGCGGGAAAGTACATGCCCAAATAAGGAAGGCCCCGGGTCGCCCGACCTGGGGAAGGTGAAGGGAGCAAGACGGTCAGTGGACAGGACAAAGGAGCCTCGTGGACTGGCCATTTTGGGAGCCAGGCCACCATTTTGGGTTCAGTGCGAAAAACGTGCTCAGAACGCCAAAAGGAGCTCAAAATAAACAAAACGATCGCTGCCACCATTCCAGTCCCTGAATGACTTGCACCGATCAAATACCATCCTAAAAGAGTATCTAGGGCCCGTAGAAGGCTAGAGACCCAAGAGAGCTGTAACTTAGCTTACAGTGCCCTCTTGTGTCATGTTGCACTAAAGCCGCAACATGATAAACGAAACTACGGGAAACAGCGTTCCCCGGTACTGACTGTCTTAAGGGCATGTCAGTTTCCCCGTAAGAAAAGGAGCGAAAGCCCAGAGAAGTGCGGCAGAAGGCTGTACTTCTCTGGCAAAGTCAAGAACAAGGTTAAAAACAATAGCAAAAAGTTTAGGGGTTGCCACATGGAAGGAAAATTCCCTACAATTACGAAATCTTTCCTAACAAGATGTGATATCCAAGTCCTTCCCATTCCAATCCTGAGACCCTTCCTATAACATGAGATGTGATATCCAACTCCTTCTATTCCAACCTGAGACCCTTCCTATAGCATGAGATGGGATATCCAACTCCTTCCAAATCCAATCCTGATACCCTTCCGATAGCATGAGATGTGATATCCCAATGCTTCTACAAAACCTGACACCCATACCATGGCATGAGATGTGATATCAAAATCCCGTCCTATACCATGAGACTTGATATCTCAATGCTTCTAATACCAAACCTGAGACCGGTCCAATAACATGAGATGTTATATCCAAATCCTTCCCCTTCCAAACCTTAGACCCTTCCTTTATCATGAGATGTGATATCCAAGTCCTTTCCATTCCATTCCTGAGACCCTTCCTATAGCATGAGATGTGATATCCAAGTCCTTCCCATTCCAATCCTGAGACCCTTCCTATAGCATGAGATGTGATATCTCAATGCTTCTAATACCAAACCTGAGACCCTTCCTATAACATGAGATGTGATATCCAAGTCCTTCCCATTCCAATCCTGAGACCCTTCCTATAGCATGAGATGTGATATCTCAATGCTTCTAATACCAAACCTGAGACCCTTCCTATAACATGAATTGTGATGTCCAAATCCTTCCCATTCCAATCCTGAGACCCTTCCGATAGCAGAGATGTGATATCTCAATGCTTATACCAAACCTAAGACCCTTCCGATAGCATGAGATGTGATATCTCAATGCTTCTAATACCAAACCTGAGATCCTTCCAATAACATGAGATATGATGTCCAAATCCCTCCCCTTCCAAACCTTAGACCATCCCTTTAGCATGAGATTTGATATCCAACTCCTTCCCATTCCAATCCTGAGACCCTTCTGATGGCATGAGATGTGATATCTCAATGCCTCTAAAACCAAACCTGAGATCCTACCTCTAACATGAAATGTGATATCCAACTCCTTCCCCTTCCAACCCTGAGAGCCTTCGTATAGAATGAGATGTGATATCCAAGTCCTTCCCATTCCAATCCTGAGACCCTTCCTATAACATGAGATGTAATATCCAACTCCTTCCCATTCCAATCATGAGACCCTTCCTATAGCTTGAGATGTGATATCCAACTCCTTCTCATTCCAATTCTGAGACCCGTCCTATACCATGAGACTTGATATCTCAATGCTTCAAATACCAAACCTGAGACCGGTCCTATAACATGAGATGTGATACCCAAATCCGTCCCCTTCCAAACCTTAGACCCTTCCTATAGCATGAGATGTGATATCTCATTGCTTCTAATACCAAACCTGAGACCCTTCCTATTACGAGATGGGATATCCAACTCCTTCCCATTCCAATCCTGAGACCGTTCAGATAGCAGAGATGTGATATCCAACTCCTTCCCATTCCAAACCTGAGACCCTTCCGATAGCATGAGATGTGATATCTCAATGCTTCTAAAACCAAACATGAGAACCATCCTATAACATGAGATGTGAAATCCAAATCCTTCCCTTTCCAAACCTGAGACCCTTCCTATAGCTTGAGATGAAATATCAAACTCCTTCCCATTCCAATCCTGAGATAGCTTGAGATGTGATATCCAACTCCATCCGATTCCAATCCTGAGACCCTTCCGATAGCATGAGATGTGATAGCTCAATGCTTCTAATATCAAAACTGAGACCCTCCCTATAGTATGAGATGTGAATTCTAAGTCCTCCCCATTCCTATCCTGAGACCCTTCCGATAGCAGAGATGTGATATCTCAATGCTTATACCAAACCTGATGACCCTTCCTATGGCATTAGATGTGATATCCAACTCCTTCCCATTCCAATCCTGAGTTCCTTCCTATAGCATGAGATGTGATATCTCAATGCTTCTATCAAACCTGATACCCTTCCTTTAGCATGAGATGTGATATTCAACTCCTTCCCATTCCAATCCTGAGACCCTTCCTATAACGAGATGTGATATCCAACTCCTTCCCATTCCAATTCTGAGACCCTTCCTATACCATGAGACTTGATATCTCAATACTTCTAATACCAAACCTGAGACCTGTCCTATAACATGAGATGTGATATCCAAATCCTTCCCCTTCCAAACCTTAGACCCTTCCTTTATCATGAGATGTGATATCCAACTCCTTCCCATTCCAATCCTGAGACCCTTCCGATATCATGAGATGTGATATCTCAATGCTTCTAATATCAAACTCGAGACCCTCCCAATAGCATGAGATGTGATATCCAAGTCCTTCCCATTCCAATCCTGAGACCCTTCCTACAGCATGAGATGTGATGTCTCAATGCTTCTAATACCAAACCTGAGACCCTTCCTATAACATGAGATGGGAATATCCAACTCCTTCCCATTATAATCCTGAGACCCTTCCGATAGCAAACATGTGATATCTCAATGCTTATACCAAACCTGAGATCCTTCCTATAACATGGGATGTGATATCCAACTCCTTCCCATTCCAATCCTGAGACACTTCCTATAGCATGAGATGTGATATCTCACTGCTTATACCAAACCTGAGACCCTTCCTATAGCATGAGATGTGATATCCAAGTCCTTCCAATTCCAATCCTGAGACACTTCCTATAGCATGAGATGTGATATCTCAATGCTTCTAATACCAAACCTGAGACCCTTCCTATGGCATGAGATGTCATATACAGATCCTTCCCATTCCAATCCTGAGACCCTTCCTATAGCATGAGATGTGATATCTCAATGCTTATATCAAACCTAAAACCCTTCCTATAGCATGAGATGTGATATCCAACTCCTTCCCATTCCAATCCTGAGACCCTTCCTATAGCATGAGATGTGATATCCAATGGCTCTAATATCAAACCTGAGATCCTTCCTCTAACATTAAATGTGATATCCAACTCCTTCCCTTTCCAAACCTGAGAGCCTACCTATAGCATGAGATGTGATATCCAAGTCCTTCCATTCCAATCCTTAGACCCTTCCTACAGCATGCAATATGATATCTCAATGATTCTAATAACAAACCTGAGACCCGTCCTATAACATGAGATATGATATCCAACTCCTTCCCATTCCAATCCTGAGACACTTCCGATAGCAGAGATGTGATATCTCAATGCTTCTAATACCAAACCTGAGACCAGTCCTATAACATGAGATGGGATATCCAACTCCTTCCCGTTCCAAACCTGAGACCCTTCCTATAGCATGAGATGTGATATCCAACTCCTTCCCATCCCAATCCTGAGACACTTCCGATTGCAGAGATTTGATATCTCAATGCTTATACCAAACCTGAGACTCTTCCTATAACATGAGATGTGATATCCAACTCCTTCCCGTTCCAAACCTGAGACCCTTCCTATAGCATGAGATGTGATATCCAACTCCTTCCCATTCCAATCCTGAGACCCTTATGATAGCATGAGATGTGATATCTCAATGCCTCTAATACCAAATCTGAGATTCTTCCGATAGCATGAGATGTGATATCTCAATGCTTCTTATACCAAACCTGAGATCCTTCCTATAACATGAGATGTGATATCCAAATCCTTCCCCTTCCAAACCTGAGACCCTCCCTTTAGCATGAGATGTGATATCCAACTCCTTCCCATTCCAACCTGAGACCCTTCCTATAGCATGAGATGGGATATCCAACTCCTTGGAATTCCAATCCTGATACCCTTCCGATAGCATGAGATTTGATATCCCAATGCTTATACCAAACCTGAGACCCATACTATGGCATGAGATGTGATATCAAACTCCTTCCCATTCCAATCCTGAGACCCTTCCTATAGCTTGAGATGTGATATCCAACTCCTTCCCATTCCAATTCTGAGACCCTTCCTATACCATGAGACTTGATATCTCAATGCTTCTAATACCAAACCTGAGACCCGTCCTATAACATGAGATGTGATATCCAAATCCTTCCCCTTCCAAACCTTAGACCCTTCCTTTATCATGAGATGTGATATCCAACTCCTTCCCATTCCAATCCTGAGACCCTTCCGATATCATGAGATGTGATATCTCAATGCTTCTAATATCAAACTCGAGACCCTCCCTATAGCATGAGATGTGATATCCAAGTCCTTCCCATTCCAATCCTGAGACCCTTCCTATAGCATGAGATGTGATGTCTCAATGCTTCTAATACCAAACCTGAGACCCTTCCTATAACATGAGATGGGAATATCCAACTCCTTCCCATTCCAATCCTGAGACCCTTCCGATAGCAAACATGTGATATCTCAATGCTTATACCAAACCTGAGATCCTTTCTATAACATGAGATGTGATATCCAACTCCTTCCCATTCCAATCCTGAGACACTTCCTATAGCATGAGATGTGATATCTCACTGCTTATACCAAACCTGAGACCCTTCCTATAGCATGAGATGTGATATCCAACTCCTTCCCATTCCAATCCTGAGACCCTTCCTATAGCATGAGATGTGATATCTCAATGCTTCTAATATCAAACTTGAGACCCTCCCTATAGCATGAGATGTGATATCCAAGTCCTTCCCATTCCAATCTTGAGACACTTCCTATAGCATGAGATGTGATATCTCAATGCTTCTAATACCAAACCTGAGACTCTTCCTATAACATGAGATGGGATATCCAACTCCTTCCCATTGCAATCCTGAGACCCTTCCGATAGCAGAGATGTGATATCTCAATGCTTATACCAAACCTGAGACCCTTCCTACGGCATGAGATGTCATATACAACTCCTTCCCATTCCAATCCTGAGACCCTTCCTATAGCATGAGATGTGATATCTCAATGCTTATACCAAACCTGAGACCCTTCCCATAGCATGATATGTGATATTCAACTCCTTCCCATTCCAATCCTGAGACCCTTCCTATAGCATGAGATGTGATGTCTCAATGCTTCTAATACCAAACCTGAGATCCTTCCTATAACATGAGATGTGAAATCCAACTCCTTCCATTCCAATCCTGAGACCCTTCCTATAGCATGAGATGTGATATCTCAATGCTTATACTAAACCTGAGACCCTTCCTTTAGCATGAGATGTGATATCCAACTCCTTCCCATTCCAATCCTGAGACCCTTCCTATAGCATGAGATGTGATATCTCAATGCCTCTAATACCAAACCTGAGATCCTTCCTCTAACATGAAATGTGATATCCAACTCCTTCCCTTTCCAAACCTGAGAGCCTATCCATAGCATGAGATGTGATATCCAAGTCCTTCCCATTCCAATCCTTAGACCCTTCCTACAGCATGCAATAACACTACTCACTTCAGACCTGGGAACGCCAAGTGCACGAATCATGTGAGAGTGACAAGGACTCGATATACTACACAACCTGGCGGCGGTTACAGAGCAAGACTCCTGTGTAGGCTGGTCAGTCTGCTGGATGGCCCAGAGACGCTTCCGAAGGCTTACTAGCAGGAGATGGTGAAAATGCCGAGAATAGCTGTCCCCGCTATTCCAAGGGTCGAAGTACCAGTACAGGCCTTCTGGTTCGATCAAAGGTGAAAAGGGTTTCACAAGGCGACAGCAGTGCAGAGGAGCAGTCCTTCAGCGGGTCACCAGCGATTCCTCGGTTCAGCCTCATGGTTGCAGGATACTTGGCTCCTGTATTCCTTCGTTCGTGAGAACTCAGGAGATCGACATGGTAGTGTTGTTTCCAGCCCCCTCTTATCCACGGTTCCCTTCGCGCCAAAACGGAGGGGACCCAATGGGAGATCCGCTCATCAACACTCACACCATTCGTGGACCTATCACGGACCACGGTGGTCCCAGGCATTCACACCACCCTAGACTCTCTGGCACCCAGGATGTGTATTGGGACCAGACATCCCAGCCCACATCCTGGAGGCACACACAAGACATGTAGAAGCCTGCGAAAGCATCTGTGTTTCGCGGGAAAGCACATGCCCAAATAAGGAAGGCCCCAGGTCGGCTCGACCTGGGGAAGGTGAAGGGAGCAAGACGGTCAGCGGACAGGACAAAGGAGCCTCGTGGTCTGGCTATTTTGGGATCTAGGCCACCATTTTGGGTTAAGCGCGAGAAACGCGCTTAGCACGCCAAAAGGATCTCAAAACACAAGAAACGATCGCTGCCACCATTCCCGTCCGTGAATCACTTGCACCGATCAGTTACAATCCTGAAAGAGTATCTAGGGCCTGTAGAAGGCTAGAGACCCAAGAGAGCAGTAACTTAGCTTACAGTGCCCTCTTGTGTCATGTTGCACGAAAGCTGCAACATGATACAAGAAACTACGGAAACCAGCGTTTCCTGGTACTGACTGTCTTAAGGGCATGACAGTTTCCCCTTAAGAAAGGAGCGAAAGCCCAGAGGAGTGCGGCAGAAGGCTGCACTTCTCGGGCAAAGTCGAGAACAAGGTGAAAAACAACAGCAAAAAGTTTAGGGGTTGCCACATGGAAGGAAAATTACCTACAATTACGAAATCTTTCCTAACACTCGCCCCTCCCAGACTATGGACAGGGGGAACTAATCCACCCCTGGATGAGTCTCTTGTTCAGGTCGGTTAAACATTCTCCACAACCCATCAGCATTGCTATGTTGGACACCTGGCCTATGCTCAATAGTGAAGTCGAAGCCTTGTAGACTTATGGACCACCTAAGCAACTTTGGATTCTCCCCCTTCATGTTTATTAGCCACTTTAAGGGCTTATGGTCAGTTTGCACAGTGAAGTGGGTCCCATAGAGGTAGGGCCTCAGCTTCCTTAGGGCCCACACAACAGAGAAACATTCTTTCTCTACCGTGGACCATCTGAGCTCTCTGTCCTTAAACTGGCGACTAATAAAACCAATAGGGTGTTCCTTACCCTTCTCATCTACTTGCGATAGTACAGCTCCTATCCCAGTGTCAGAGGCGTCCGTCTGCACGATAAAAGGTCTTTGATAATCAGGGGCCCTGAGGACAGGGGCCTGGCACAAGGAGTCTTTTAAGCCATTGAAGGCCTTCTCACACTCGTCGGTCCAAGTTACCTTCTTGGGTTTCTTCAGAGTTGTGAGGGCAGTCAGAGGGGCAGCTATGGTGCCATAGTCTGCCACAAAATTGCGGTAATACCCCGTGAGTCCTAAGAAGGCTCTCACTTGGGTTTGTGTAGTGGGGGTAGGCCAGTCTTGTACTGCTTGTACTTTACTGGGTAGAGGCTGTATCCTCCCTCCACCTACTTCATGTCCAAGGTAAAACACTGAGCCTTGTCCAATCTGGCATTTACTAGCCTTTATGGTCAAGTGTGCTTTCTGAAGAGCCTGGAGCACAATCCCGAGGTTTTTCACATGGTCAGGTGGCACTGAAAACTGCTATATCGTCCAGATATGCAAGACAGAATTCGTCCAACCCATTCAAAACATGATGCACAAGCCTCTGGAAAGTGGCAGGTGCATTCTTCAACCCGAACGGCATTACCCGGAATTGGTAAAGGCCGTCTGGAGTAGAAAACGCTGTCTTCTCCTTGGCATGTTCTGCTAAAGCTATTTGCCAATAGCCAGCAGTGAGGTCAAACGTGCTGAGGTACTTGGAGGCACCCAAAGTATCCACCAGCTCATCTGTTCGAGGCAAGGGGTGTGCATCTGTCTTGGTGACAGCATTCAGAGCCCTGTAATCCACACAGAACCTCAATTCAGAAGTGCCTGCCTTTGGAACGAAAACCACAGGGCTGGACCAAGGACTACTAGAGGGTTCAATCACCCCAAGGTCTAACATCTTGTTGACCTCGGTCTTAATATAAGACCGTACTTTGTCTGACATCCTGTATCCCCTACTTTTGGTAGGTACACTGTCTCCTGTGTCTATGTTATGTTTGCACCAAGGTGTCAAACCAGGCGACTGTGAAAACAGGGGAAAACTGCCTAAGCAAACTTTTCACCTCAGCCTGCTGATCAGAAGTCAGGTGAGGGGCCAATCGGACACCCTCAAAGGAGCTATCTGAAGGACCGCTTTGGAACAGGTCGGGGAGAGGTTCAGACTCCTCTTCCTCAACATCTGAAGCCAGTAACAGTGCTGCGATTTCGACTCTTGGGACGAAAGCCTTCAGCCTATTCACGTGAAACACTTTTGGAGCCTGTCCAGGCCTTCCAAGGTCCACTAAATAGTTAACCTCACCCAGGGGCTCCACCACTGTGTAAGGGCCTGACCATTTGTCCTGTAAAGCTCAAGGCCTTATGGGATTCATGATCAGGACTTGCTGACCAGGTGTAAAGTTGATGAGGGAAGCTTTCTGGTCGTACCAATGTTTCACCAGCGCTTGTACTGCCTTCAATTTATCACTAGCCAAGCCCATCAGAAGTACCATCCGTTTTCTGAGCCCTAGCACATAATCAACTACGTTGGTAGTAACAGGGGGAGTGGGCATCTCCCATCCCTCTTTGACTATGGCTAAGGGTCCCCGTACAGGATGACCAAACAGAAGTTTGAAGGGGCTGAAGCCAACACCCTCCTGTGGTACCTCTCGGTAGGCAAACAGTAAGCATGGTAAAAGAAGATCCCATTGTCTTCTCTGAAGCTTCTCCAGAGCCCCAATCATGCTTTTTAACGTTCTGTTGAAACGTTCCACCAGACCATTGGTCTGGGGGTGGTATGCAGAGGAGAACTTGTAGGTGACCCCACATTCTTTCCACATAGCCTGCATATACTTCGACATAAAGTTGCTGCCACGATCTGACACAACTTCTTTAGGGAAGCCAACCCTAGTAAATATGCCAAGTAAAGCTTTTGCAACTGACTTGGCAGTTACAGTTTTCAATGGGATGGCCTCAGGATATCTGGTTGCATGGTCGACCAGCACCAGGATAAACCTATTGCCCGAGGATGTTTGCGGGTCAAGGGGACCAACGATGTCGATCCCTACCCTTTCAAATGGTACCCCCACAACTGGGAGCGGTACCAACGGAGCTTGGATTGTCGAGCCAACCTTACCAGATAACTGGCAGGAGGCACAACTCCTGCAGTGACTTTCTACTTGCACCCCCATCTTGGGCCAGTAGAAGTGCATGGATAACCTTTGCTTGGTCCTCTTAATACCAAGGTGACCAGCAAGGAGCACTTCATGCGCCAACTGCAGGAGGAAGGGCCTAACAGCAAGGGGAACCACCAACCTCCTATGGTCTCCTTCTGTAGACTCTGTGGGCTCACTATACAGGAGTCCACCTTCCCAATAAATCCTATGCGTCCCAGGAGGTTCACCCTCAAGCTGGGAGCAGGCCTGTCTCCTTAGGCCTTCCAGAGATGGGCACTCACGTTGGCCTTTACTGAATTCGTCCCTATCAGGACCTCCTTCAACTAACAAGTCTTTTAGTTCAGGATGGTCGTTGGGGTCAAATACTTCAGACATCCCCACCTCCTCCTCAGGCCCGGGCGATTGACCAACTTCCTCCACCGCAGTGGTAGGCGAGCTCGAGGGAATATTCTCTTTCCCTCGTCTTGACTTGTTGACTCCTTTCGCCTTGGGTTTCCCCTTCGGCTGGGGCGGCGTATTGGTCTTGGCCAATGCTGCCCGTGCTTGAGACCGTGTGTAGGGTCTTTCGGCAGTGTCTCCTATGAGCCCTAAAGCTCTGAGATCATTACCTAACAAGACCTTTCCCGGGACATTTCTCTGAATGCTCACTGGAATCCTGACTGGTGTACCATTTAAAGTAAGATTTACAGGTATTACTGGGAACATACGGAGTGGGCCGTCAGCCAACTTAGTGGGCATCAGAGTAGCTCTGGCAACTTCCTCTGAGTCTACCAAGGTAGAATCCACTACAGTTCGACTGCACCCACTATCCCTAAGAGCTGGAGTATCTACTCCATTGATCAGCACACTGTCTTACAATAAGCCTCCCTATGTAAACAGACCCAATGGATCTTGTTTTGCTTGTGGAGCAACTGACCACGTGAAGGGGGATCCCCGGTGTAAGGTTAGACCTTTGGGGGTCCACTCCGCTAATCTGGCCTTCTCCTCCTACGAGGAAGAAGAGATTACAGGAGCATCCTTCTCCTCAGACTCATTTCCCAGCGGGATAGAGGCTGAGGTAGTTTTAGTTTCCCTGGGAGGAGGGTCTCAGGTTTGGAAGGGGAAGGATTTGGATATCACATCTCATGTTATCGGAAGGATCTCACGTTTGGTATTAGAAGTATTGAGATATCATATCTCATGCTATAGGAAGGGTCTCAGGATTGGAATGGGAAGGAGTTGGATATCACATCTCATGCTATAGGAAGTGTCTCAGGATTGTAATGGGAAGGACTTGGATATCACATCTCATGCTATAGGTAGGGTCTCAAGTTTGATATTAGAAGCATTGAGATATCACATCTCATGCTATAGGAAGGGTCTGAGGATTGGAATGGGAAGGAGTTGGATATCACATATCATGCTATGGGAAGGGTCTCAGGTTTGGTATAAGCAGTGAGATATCACATCTCATGCTATAGGAAGTGTCTCAGGATTGGAATGGGAAGGAGTTGGATATCACATCTCATGTTATAGGAAGGATCTCAGGTTTGGTATAAGCATTGAGATATCACATCTCTGCTATCGGAAGGGTCTCAGGATTGGAATGGGAAGGAGTTGGATATTCCCATCTCATGTTATAGGAAGGGTCTCAGGTTTGGTATTAGAAGCATTGAGATATCACATCTCATGCTATAGGAAGGGTCTCAGGATTGGAATGGGAAGGACTTGGATATCACATCTCATGCTATAGGGAGGGTCTCAAGTTTGATATTAGAAGCTTTGAGATATCACATCTCATGATATCGGAAGGGTCTCAGGATTGGAATGGGAAGGAGTTGGATATCACATCTCATGATAAAGGAAGGGTCTAAGGTTTGGAAGGGGGAGGATTTGGATATCACATCTCATGTTATATTACGGGTCTCACCTTTGGTATTAGAAGCATTGAGATATCAAGTCTCATAGTATAGGAAGGGTCTCAGAATTGGAATGGGAAGGAGTTGGATATCACATCTCAAGCTATAGGAAGGGTCTCAGGATTGGAATGGGAAGGACTTGGATATCACATCTCATGCTATAGGAAGGCTCTCAGGTTTGGAAGGGGAAAGAGTTGGATATCACATTTCATGTTAGAGGTAGGATCTCAGGTTTGGTATTAGAGGCATTGAGATATCACATCTCATGCTATCAGAAGGGTCTCAGGAATGGAATGGGCAGGAGTTGGATATCACATCTCATGCTAAAGGGAGGGTCTCAGGTTTGGAAGGGGAAGGATTTGGATATCACATCTCATGTTATCGGAAGGATCTCACGTTTGGTATTAGAAGTATTGAGATATCATATCTCATGCTATAGGAAGGGTCTCAGGATTGGAATGGGAAGGAGTTGGATATCACATCTCATGCTATAGGGAGGGTCTCAGGATTGGAATGGGAAGGACTTAGATATCACATATCATGCTATAGGGAGGGTCTCAGTTTTGATATTAGAAGCATTGAGATATCACATCTCATGCTATCGGAAGTGTCTCAGGATTGGAATGGGAAGGAGCTGTATATCACATCTCATGCTAAAGGAAGGGTCTCAGGTTTGGAACGGGAAGGATTTGGATATCACATCTCATGTTATAGGAAGGGTCTCAGGTTTGGTATAAGCATTGAGATATCACATCTCTGCTATCGGAAGTGTCTCAGGATTGGAATGGGAAGGAGTTGGATATCCCATCTCATGTTATAGGACGGGTCTCAGGTTTGTTATTAGAATCATTGAGATATCATATTGCATGCTGTAGGAAGGGTCTAAGGGTTGGAATGTGAAGGACTTGGATATCACATCTTATGCTATAGATAGGCTCTTAGGTTTGGAAAGGGAAGGAGTTGGATATCACATTTCATAATAGAGGAAGGATCTCAGGTTTGGTATTAGAAGCATTGAGATATCACATCTCATGCTATAGGAAGGGTCTCAGGATTGGAATGGGAAGCAGTTGGATATCACATCTCATGCTATAGGAAGGGTCTCAGGTTTGGTATAATCATTGAGATATCACATCTCATGCTATAGGACGGGTCTCAGGATTGGAATGGAAGGAGTTGGATATCACATCTCATGTTATAGGAAGGATCTCAGGTTTGGTATTAGAAGCATTGAGACATCACATCTCATGCTATAGGAAGGGTCTCAGGGTTGGAATGGGAAGGAGTTGGATATCACATCTCATCCAATAGGAAGGGTCTCAGGTTTGGAATGGGAAGGAATTGGATATCACATCTCATGTTATAGGAAGGATCTCAGGTTTCGTATTAGAAGCATTGAGATATCACATCTCATGCTATAGGAAGGGTCTCAGGATTGTAATGTGAAGGATTTGGATATCACATCTCATGCTAAAGGAAGGGTCTCAGGTTTGGTAGAAGCATTGAGATATCACGTCTCTGCTTTCGGAAGGGTCTCAGGATTGGATTGGGAAGGAGTTGGATATCCCTTCTCATGCTATAGGAAGGGTCTCAGGATTTGAATGGCAAGGAGTTGGATATCACATCTCATGCCATAGGAAGGGTCTCAGGTTTGGTATAAGCATTGAGATATCACATCTCTGCTATCAGAACGGTCTCAGGATTGGATTGGGAAGGAGTTGGATATCCCTTCTCATGCTATAGGAAGTGTCTCAGGTTGGAATGGGAAGGAGTTGGATATCACATCTCATGTTATAGGAAGGGTCTCAGGATTGGAATGGGAAGGATTTGGATATCACATCTCTTGCTATAGGAAGGGTCTCAGGATTGGAATGGGTAGGAGTTGGATATTACTTTCTTGCTATAGGAAGGGTCTCATGTTTGGAATGGGAAGGAGGTGGGTATCACATATGCTATAGTTAGTGTCTCAGGTTTGGAACGGGAAGGAGTTGGATATCACATCTCATGTTATAGGAAGGGTCTCAGGTTTGGTATAAGCATTGAGATATCACATCTCTGCTATCGGAAGCGGCTCAGGATTGGAATGGGAAGGAGTTGGATATCCCATCTCATGTTATAGGAAGAGTCTCTGGTTTGGTATTAGAATCATTGAGATATCACATCGCATGCTGTAGGAAGGGTCTAAGGATTGGAATGGGATGGACTTGGATATCACATCTCATGTTATAGGTAGGCTTTCAGGTCTGGTATAAGCATTGAGATATCACATCTCATGCTATAGGAAGGGTCTCAGATTTGGTATAAGCATTGAGATATCACATCTCATGCTAAAGGAAGGGTCTCAGGATTGGAATGGGAAGGAGTTGTATATGACATCTCAGGCCATAGGAAGGTTCTCAGGTTTGGTAAAAGCATTGAGATATCACATCTCTGCTATCGGAAAGGTCTCAGGATTGGAATGGGAAGGAGTTGGATATCCCATCTCATGTTATAGGAAGGGTCTCAGGTTTGGTATTAGAAGCATAGAGATATCACATCTCATGCTATAGGAAGGGTCTCAGGATTGGAATGGGAAGGACTTGGATGTCACATCTCATGCTATAGGGAGGGTCTCAAGTTTGATATTAGAAGCATTGAGATAACAAATCTCATGATATCGGAAGGGTCTCAGGATTGGAATGGGAAGGAGTTGGATATCACATCTCATGATAAAGGAAGGGTCTAAGGTTTGGAAGGGGAAGGATTTGGATATCACATCTCATGTTATAGGACGGGTCTCAGGTTTGGTATTAGAAGCATTGAGATATCAAGTCTCATGGTATAAGAAGGGTCTCAGAATTGGAATGGGAAGGAGTTGGATATCACACCTCAAGCTATATGAAGGGTCTCAGGATTGGAATGGGAAGGAGTTTGATATCACATCTCATGCCAGAGAATGGGTCTTAGGTTTGGTAGAAGCATTGGGATATCACATCTCATGCTATCGGAAGGGTATCAGTATTGGATTTGGAAGAAGTTGGATATCCCATCTCATGCTATAGGAAGGGTCTCAGGTTGGAATGGGAAGGAGTTGGATATCACATTTCATGTTATAGGAAGGGTCTCAGGATTGGAATGGGAAGTACTTGGATATCATATCTCATGCAATAGGACGGGTCTCAGGTTTGTTATTAGAATCATTGAGATATCATATTGCATGCTGTAGGAAGGGTCTAAGGATTGGAATGGGAAGGACCTGGATATCACATCTCATGCTATAGATAGGCTCTTAGGTTTGGAAAGGGAAGGAGTTGGATATCACATCTCATGTTATAGGATGGATCTCAGGTTTGGTATTAGAAGTATTGAGATATCACATCTCATGTTATCGGAAGGATCTCAGGTTTGGTATTAGAAGTATTGAGACCCTTCCGATAGCAGAGACGTGATATCTCAATGCTTCTACCAAACCTGAGACCCTTCCTTTAGCATGAGATGTGATATCCAAATCCTTCACATTCCAATCCTGAGACCCTTCCTATAGCATGAGATGTGATATCTCAATGCTTCTAATACCAAACCTGAGATCCTTCCTATAACATGAGATGTGATATCCAATTCCTTCCCATTCCAAACCTGAGACCCTTCCTATTGGATGAGATGTGATATCCAACTCCTTCCCATTCCAACCCTGAGACCCTTCCTATAGCATGAGATGTGATGTCTCAATGCTTCTAATACCAAACCTGAGATCCTTCCTATAACATGAGATGTGATATCCAACTCCTTCCATTCCAATCCTGAGACCCGTCCTATAGCATGAGATGTGATATCTCAATGCTTATACCAAACCTGAGACCCTTCCTATAGCATGAGATGTGATATCCAACTACTTCCCATTCCAATCCTGAGACCCTTCCTATAGCATGAGATGTGATATCTCAATGCTTCTAATACCAAACCTGAGATCCTTCCTCTAACATGAAATGTGATATCGAACTCCTTCCCTTTCCAAACCTGAGAGCCTACCTATAGCATGAGATGTGATATCCAAGTCCTTCCCATTCCAATCCTTAGACCCTTCCTACAGCATGCAATATGATATCTCAATGATTCTAATAACAAACCTGAGACCCGTCCTATAGCATGAGATATGATATCCAAGTCCTTCCCATTCCAATCCTGAGACCCTTCCTATAACATGAAATGTGATATCCAACTCTTCCCATTCCAACCTGAGACCCTTTCTATAGCATGAGATGGGATATTCAACTTCGTCCAAATCCAATACTGATACCCTTCCGATAGCATGAGATGTGATATCCCAATGCTTCTACCAAACCTGAGACCCATACTATGGCATGAGATATGATATCAAACTCCTTCCCATTCCAATCCTGAGACCCTTCCTATAGCTTGAGGTGTGATATCCAACTCCTTCCCATTCCAATTCTGAGACCCTTCTTATACCATGAGACTTGATATCTCAATGCTTCTAATACCAAACCTGAGACCGTCCTATAACATGAGATGTGATATCCAAATCCTTCCCCTTCCAAACCTTAGACCCTTCCTTTATCATGAGATGTGGTATCCAACTCCTTCCCATTCGAATCCTGAGACCCTTCCTATAACATGAGATGTGATATCCAACTCCTTCCCATTCCAACCTGAGACACTTCCTATAGCATGAGAAGGGATATCCAACTCCTTCCCAATCCAATCCTGAGACCCTTCCGATAGCAGAGATGTGATATCTCAATGCTTATACCAAACCTGAGACCCTTCCTATGGCATGAGATGTGATATCCAACTCCTTGCCATTCAAATCTTGAGACACTTCCTATAGCATGAAAAGGGATATCCAACTCCTTCCCAATCCAATCCTGAGACCCTTCCGATAGCAGAGACGTGATATCTCAATGCTTCTACCAAACCTGAGACCCTTCCTTTAGCATGAGATGTGATATCCAAATCCTTCACATTCCAATCCTGAGACCCTTCCTATAGCATGAGATGTGATATCTCAATGCTTCTAATACCAAACCTGAGATCCTTCCTATAACATGAGATGTGATATCCAATTCCTTCCCATTCCAAACCTGAGACCCTTCCTATTGGATGAGATGTGATATCCAACTCCTTCCCATTCCAACCCTGAGACCCTTCCTATAGCATGAGATGTGATGTCTCAATGCTTCTAATACCAAACCTGAGATCCTTCCTATAACATGAGATGTGATATCCAACTCCTTCCATTCCAATCCTGAGACCCGTCCTATAGCATGAGATGTGATATCTCATTGCTTATACCAAACCTGAGACCCTTCCTATAGCATGAGATGTGATATCCAACTCCTCCCCATTCCAATCCTGAGACCCTTCCACTAGCATGAGATGTGATATCTCAATGCTTCTAATACCAAACCTGAGATTCTTCCTCTAACATGAAATGTGATATCCAACTCCTTCCCTTTCCAAACCTAAGAGCCTATCTATAGCATGAGATGTGATATCCAAGTCCTTCACATTCCAACCCTTAGACCCTTCCTACAGCATGCAATATGATATCTCAATGATTCTAATAACAAACCTGAGACCCGTCCTATAACCTGAGATGGGATATCCAACTCCTTCCCATTCCAATCCTGAGACACTTCCGATAGCAGAGATGTGATATCTCAATGTTTATACCAAACCTGAGACCCTTCCTATAACATGAGATGTGATATCCAACTCATTCCCGTTCCAAACCTGAGACCCTTCCTTTAGCATGAGATGTGATATCCAGCTCCTTCCCATTCCAATCCTGAGACACTTCCGATAGCATGAGATGTGATATCTCAATGCTTCTAATATCAAAACTGAGACCCTCCCTATAGCATGATATGTGATATCTAAGTCCTTCCCATTCCAATCCTGAGACCCTTCCTATAGCATGAGATGTGATATCTCAATGCTTCTACCAAACCTGAGACCCTTCCTTTAGCATGAGATGTGATATCCAACTCCTTCCCATTCCAATCCTGAGACCCTTCCTATAGCATGAGATGTGATATCTCAATACTTCTAATACCAAACCTGAGATCCTTCCGATAACATGAGATGTGATATCTCAATACTTCTAATACCAAACCTGAGATCCATCCTATAACATGAGATGTGATATCCAACTCCTTCCCTTTCCAAACCTGAGAGCCTATCTATAGCATGAGATGTGATATCCAGGTCCTTCCCATTCCAATCCTTAGACCCTTCCTACAGCATGCAATATGATATCTCAATGATTCTAATAACAAACCTGAGACCCGTCCTATAGCATGAGATATGATATCCAAGTCCTTCCCATTCCAATCCTGAGACCCTTCCTATAACATGAAATGTGATATCCAACTCCTTCCCATTCCAACCTGAGACCCTTCCTATAGCATGAGATGGGATATCCAACTTCTTCCAAATCCAATACTGATACCCTTCCGATAGCATGAGATGTGATATCCCAATGCTTCTACCAAACCTGAGACCCATACTATGGCATGAGATGTGATATCAAACTCCTTCCCATTCCAATCCTGAGACCCTTCCTATAGCTTGAGGTGTGATATCCAACTCCTTCCCATTCCAATTCTGAGACCCTTCTTATACCATGAGACTTGATATCTCAATGCTTCTAATACCAAACCTGAGACCCGTCCTATAACATGAGATGTGATATCCAAATCCTTCCCCTTCCAAACCTTAGACCCTTCCTTTATCATGAGATGTGATATCCAACTCCTTCCCATTCCAATCCTGAGACCCTTCCGATATCATGAGATTTATTATCTCAATGCTTCTAATATCAAACTTGAGACCCTCCCTATAGCATGAGATGTGACATCCAAGTCCTTCCCATTCCAATCCTGAGACCCTTCCTATAGCATGAGATGTGATATCTCTATGCTTCTAATACCAAACCTGAGACCCTTCCTATAACATGAGATGGGATATCCAACTCCTTCCCATTCCAATCCTGAGACCTTTCCGATAGCAGAGATGTGATATCTCAATGCTTATACCAAACCTGAGAACCTTCCTATGGCCTGAGATGTCATATACAACTCCTTCCCATTCCAATCCTGAGACCCTTCCTTTAGCATGAGATGTGATATCTCAATGCTTATACCAAATCTGAGACCCTTCCTATAGCATGAGATGTGATATCCAATTCCTTCCCATTCCAATCCTGAGACCCTTCCTATAGCATGAGATGTGATATCTCAATGCTTATACCAAACCTGAGAGCCTACCTATAACATGAGATGTGATATCCAAGTCCATCCCATTCCAATCCTTATACCCTTCCTACAGCATGCGATGTGATATCTCAATGATTCTAATACCAAACCAGAGACTCTTCCTATAACATGAGATGGGATATCCAACTCCTTCCCATTCCAATCCTGAGCCGCTTCCGATAGCAGAGATGTGATATCTCAATGCTTATACCAAACCTGAGACCCTTCCTATAACATGAGATGTGATATCCAACTCCTTCCCGTTCCAAACCTGAGACACTAACTATAGCATATGTGATATCCAACTCCTTCCCATTCCAAACATGAGACCCTTCCTATAGCAAGAAAGTAATATCCAACTCCTACCCATTCCAATCCTGAGACCCTTCCTATAGCAAGAGATGTGATATCCAAATCCTTCCCATTCCAATCCTGAGACCCTTCCTATAACATGAGATGTGATATCCAACTCCTTCCCATTCCAACCTGAGACACTTCCTATAGCATGAGAAGGGATATTCAACTCCTTCCCAATCCAATCCTGAGACCCTTCCGATAGCATGAGAAGGGATATCCAACTCCTTCCCAATCCAATCCTGAGACCCTTCCGATAGCAGCGACGTGATATCTCAATGCTTCTACCAAACCTGAGACCCTTCCTTTAGCATGAGATGTGATATCCAAATCCTTCACATTCCAATCCTGAGACCCTTCCTTTAGCATGAGATGTGATATCTCAATGCTTATACCAAATCTGAGACCCTTCCTATAGCATGAGATGTGATATCCAATTCCTTCCCATTCCAATCCTGAGACCCTTCCTATAGCATGAGATGTGATATCTCAATGCTTATACCAAACCTGAGAGCCTACCTATAGCATGAGATGTGATATCCAAGTCCATCCCATTCCAATCCTTTGACCCTTCCTACAGCATGCGATGTGATATCTCAATGATTCTACCAAACCAGAGACTCTTCCTATAACATGAGATGGGATATCCAACTCCTTCCCATTCCAATCCTGAGCCGCTTCCGATAGCAGAGATGTGATATCTCAATGCTTATACCAAACCTGAGACCCTTCCTATAACATGAGATGTGATATCCAACTCCTTCCCGTTCCAAACCTGAGACACTAACTATAGCATATGTGATATCCAACTCCTTCCCATTCCAAACATGAGACCCTTCCTATAGCAAGAAAGTAATATCCAACTCCTACCCATTCCAATCCTGAGACCCTTCCTATAGCAAGAGATGTGATATCCAAATCCTTCCCATTCCAATCCTGAGACTCTTCCTATAGCATGAGAAGGGATATCCAACTCCTTCCCAATCCAATCCTGAGACCCTTCCGATAGCAGCGACGTGATATCTCAATGCTTCTACCAAACCTGAGACCCTTCCTTTAGCATGAGATGTGATATCCAAATCCTTCACATTCCAATCCTGAGACCCTTCCTTTAGCATGAGATGTGATATCTCAATGCTTATACCAAATCTGAGACCCTTCCTATAGCATGAGATGTGATATCCAATTCCTTCCCATTCCAATCCTGAGACCCTTCCTATAGCATGAGATGTGATATCTCAATGCTTATACCAAACCTGAGAGCCTACCTATAGCATGAGATGTGATATCCAAGTCCATCCCATTCCAATCCTTTGACCCTTCCTACAGCATGCGATGTGATATCTCAATGATTCTACCAAACCAGAGACTCTTCCTATAACATGAGATGGGATATCCAACTCCTTCCCATTCCAATCCTGAGCCGCTTCCGATAGCAGAGATGTGATATCTCAATGCTTATACCAAACCTGAGACCCTTCCTATAACATGAGATGTGATATCCAACTCCTTCCCGTTCCAAACCTGAGACACTAACTATAGCATATGTGATATCCAACTCCTTCCCATTCCAAACATGAGACCCTTCCCATAGCAAGAAAGTAATATCCAACTCCTACCCATTCCAATCCTGAGACCCTTCCTATAGCAAGAGATGTGATATCCAAATCCTTCCCATTCCAATCCTGAGACACTTCCTATAACATGAGATGTGATATCCAACTCCTTCCCATTCCAACCTGAGACACTTCCTATAGCATAAGAAGGGATATCCAACTCCTTCCCAATCCAATCCTGAGACCCTTCCGATAGCAGAGATGTGATATCTCAATGCTTACACCAAACCTGAGACCCTTCCTATGGCATGAGATGTGATATCCAACTCCTTCCCAATCCAATCCTGAGACCCTTCCGATAGCAGAGACGTGATATCTCAATGCTTCTACCAAACCTGAGACCCTTCCTTTAGCATGAGATGTGATATCCAAATCCTTCACATTCCAATCCTGAGACCCTTCCTATAGCATGAGATGTGATATCTCAATGCTTCTAATACCAAACCTGAGATCCTTCCTATAACATGAGATGTGATATCCAATTCCTTCCCATTCCAAACCTGAGACCCTTCCTATTGGATGAGATGTGATATCCAACTCCTTCCCATTCCAACCCTGAGACCCTTCCTATAGCATGAGATGTGATGTCTCAATGCTTCTAATACCAAACCTGAGATCCTTCCTATAACATGAGATGTGATATCCAACTCCTTCCATTCCAATCCTGAGACCCGTCCTATAGCATGAGATGTGATATCCAATTCCTTCCCATTCCAATCCTGAGACCCTTCCTATAGCATGAGATGTGATATCTCAATGCTTATACCAAACCTGAGAGCCTACCTATAGCATGAGATGTGATATCCAAGTCCATCCCATTCCAATCCTTTGACCCTTCCTACAGCATGCGATGTGATATCTCAATGATTCTACCAAACCAGAGACTCTTCCTATAACATGAGATGGGATATCCAACTCCTTCCCATTCCAATCCTGAGCCGCTTCCGATAGCAGAGATGTGATATCTCAATGCTTATACCAAACCTGAGACCCTTCCTATAACATGAGATGTGATATCCAACTCCTTCCCGTTCCAAACCTGAGACACTAACTATAGCATATGTGATATCCAACTCCTTCCCATTCCAAACATGAGACCCTTCCCATAGCAAGAAAGTAATATCCAACTCCTACCCATTCCAATCCTGAGACCCTTCCTATAGCAAGAGATGTGATATCCAAATCCTTCCCATTCCAATCCTGAGACACTTCCTATAACATGAGATGTGATATCCAACTCCTTCCCATTCCAACCTGAGACACTTCCTATAGCATAAGAAGGGATATCCAACTCCTTCCCAATCCAATCCTGAGACCCTTCCGATAGCAGAGATGTGATATCTCAATACTTACACCAAACCTGAGACCCTTCCTATGGCATGAGATGTGATATCCAACTCCTTCCCAATCCAATCCTGAGACCCTTCCGATAGCAGAGACGTGATATCTCAATGCTTCTACCAAACCTGAGACCCTTCCTTTAGCATGAGATGTGATATCCAAATCCTTCACATTCCAATCCTGAGACCCTTCCTATAGCATGAGATGTGATATCTCAATGCTTCTAATACCAAACCTGAGATCCTTCCTATAACATGAGATGTGATATCCAATTCCTTCCCATTCCAAACCTGAGACCCTTCCTATTGGATGAGATGTGATATCCAACTCCTTCCCATTCCAACCCTGAGACCCTTCCTATAGCATGAGATGTGATGTCTCAATGCTTCTAATACCAAACCTGAGATCCTTCCTATAACATGAGATGTGATATCCAACTCCTTCCATTCCAATCCTGAGACCCGTCCTATAGCATGAGATGTGATATCTCAATGCTTATACCAAACCTGAGACCCTTCCTATAGCATGAGATGTGATATCCAACTGCTTCCCATTCCAATCCTGAGACCCTTCCTATAGCATGAGATGTGATATCTCAATGCTTCTAATACCAAACCTGAGATCCTTCCTTTAACATGAAATGTGATATCCAACTCCTTCCCTTTCCAAACCTAAGAGCCTATCTATAGCATGAGATGTGATATCCAAGTCCTTCCCATTCCAACCCTTAGACCCTTCCTACAGCATGCAATATGATATCTCAATGATTCTAATAACAAACCTGAGACCCATCCTATAACATGAGATGGGATATCCAACTCCTTCCCATTCCAATCCTGAGACACTTCCGATAGCAGAGATGTGATATCTCAATGCTTATACCAAACCTGAGACCCTTCCTATAACCTGAGATGTGATATCCAAATCCTTCCCGTTCCAAACCTGAGACCCTTCCTTTAGCATGAGATGTGATATCCAGCACCTTCCCATTCCAATCCTGAGACACTTCCTATAGCATGAGATGTGATATCTCAATGCTTCTAATATCAAAACTGAGACCCTCCCTATAGCATGATATGTGATATCTAAGTCCTTCCCATTCCAATCCTGAGACCCTCCCTATAGCATGAGATGTGATATCCAACTCCTTCCCATTCCAATCCTGAGACCCTTCCTATAGCATGAGATATGATATCTCAATACTTCTAATACCAAACGTGAGATCCTTCCGATAACATGAGATGTGATATCCAAATCCTTCCCCTTCCAATCCTGAGACCCTCCCTTTAGCATGAGATGTGATATCCAACTCATTCCTATTCCAATCCTGAGACTCTTCTGATAGCATGAGATGTGATATCTCAATGCTTCTAATACCAAACCTGAGATCCTTCCGATAGCATGAGATGTGATATCTCAATGCTTCTAATACCAAACCTGAGATCCTTCCTATAACATGAGATGTGATATCCAAATCCTTCCCCTTCCAAATCTGAGACCCTCCCTTTAGCATGAGATGTGATATCCAACTCCTTCCCATTCCATTCCTGAGACCCTTCTGATAGCATGAGATGTGATATCTCAATGCCTCTAATACCAAACCTGAGATCCTACCTCTAACATGAAATGTGATATCCAACTATTTCCCCTTCCAAACCTGAGAGCCTTCCTATAGCATGAGATGTGATATCCAAGTCCTCCCCATTCCAATCCTGAGACCCTTCCTATAGCTTGAGATGTGATATCCAACTCCTTCCCATTCCAATTCTGAGACTCTGCCTATACTATGAGGCTTGATATCTCAATGCTTCTAATACAAACGTGAGACCCGTAATATAACATGAGATGTGATATCCAAATGCTTCCCCTTCCAAACCTTAGACCCTTCCTTTATCATGAGATGTGATATCCAACTCCTTCCCATTCCAATCCTGAGACCCTTCCGATATCATGAGATGTGATATCTCAAAGCTTCTAATATCAAACTTGAGACCCTCCCTATAGCATGAGATGTGATATCCAAGTCCTTCCCATTCCAATCCTGAGACCCTTCCTATAGCTTGAGGTGTGATATCCAACTCCTTCCCATTCCAATTCTGAGACCCTTCTTATACCATGAGACTTGATATCTCAATGCTTCTAATACCAAACCTGAGACCCGTCCTATAACATGAGATGTGATATCCAAATCCTTCCCCTTCCAAACCTTAGACCCTTCCTTTATCATGAGATGTGATATCCAACTCCTTCCCATTCCAATCCTGAGACCCTTCCGATATCATGAGATTAGTTATCTCAATGCTTCTAATATCAAACTTGAGACCCTCCCTATAGCATGAGATGTGACATCCAAGTCCTTCCCATTCCAATCCTGAGACCCTTCCTATAACATGAGATGTGATATCCAACTCCTTCCCATTCCAACCTGAGACACTTCCTATAGCATGAGAAGGGATATCTAACTCCTTCCCAATCCAATCCTGAGACCCTTCCGATAGCAGAGATGTGATATCTGAATGCTTATACCAAACCTGAGACCCTTCCTATGGCATGAGATGTGATATCCAACTCCTTGCCATTCAAATCCTGAGACCCTTCCTATAGCATGAGATGTGATATCTCTATGCTTCTAATACCAAACCTGAGACCCTTCCTATAACATGAGATGGGAAATCCAACTCCTTCCCATTCCAATCCTGAGACCCTTCCGATAGCAGAGATGTGATATCTCAATGCTTATACCAAACCTGAGAACCTTCCTATGGCCTGAGATGTCATATACAACTCCTTCCCATTCCAATCCTGAGACCCTTCCTTTAGCATGAGATGTGATATCTCAATGCTTATACCAAATCTGAGACCCTTCCTATAGCATGAGATGTTATATCCAATTCCTTCCCATTCCAATCCTGAGACCCTTCCTATAGCATGAGATGTGATATCTCAATGCTTATACCAAACCTGAGAGCCTACCTATAGCATGAGATGTGATATCCAAGTCCATCCCATTCCAATCCTTAGACCCTTCCTACAGCATGCAATGTGATATCTCAATGATTCTAATACCAAACCAGAGACTCTTCCTATAACATGAGATGGGATATCCAACTCCTTCCCATTCCAACCCTGAGCCGCTTCCGATAGCAGAGATGTGATATCTCAATGCTTATACCAAACCTGAGACCCTTCCTATAACATGAGATGTGATATCCAACTCCTTCCCGTTCCAAACCTGAGACACTAACTATAGCATATGTGATATCCAACTCCTTCCCATTCCAAACATGAGACACTTCCTATAGCAAGAAAGTAATATCAAACTCCTACCCATTCCAATCCTGAGACCCTTCCTATAGCAAGAGATGTGATATCCAAATCCTTCCCATTCCAATCCTGAGACCCTTCCTATAACATGAGATGTGATATCCAACTCCTTCCCATTCCAACCTGAGACACTTCCTATAGCATGAGAAGGGATATCCAACTCCTTCCCAATCCAATCCTGAGACCCTTCCGATAGCAGAGATGTGATATCTCAATGCTTATACCAAACCTGAGACCCTTCCTATGGCATGAGATGTGATATCCAACTCCTTCCCAATCCAATCCTGAGACCCTTCCGATAGCAGAGACGTGATATCTCAATGCTTCTACCAAACCTGAGACCCTTCCTTTAGCATGAGATGTGATATTCAAATCCTTCACATTCCAATCCTGAGACCCTTCCTATAGCATGAGATGTGATATCTCAATGCTTCTAATACCAAACCTGAGATCCTTCCTATAACATGAGATGTGATATCCAATTCCTTCCCATTCCAAACCTGAGACCCTTCCTATTGGATGCGATGTGATATCCAACTCCTTCCCATTCCAACCCTGAGACCCTTCCTATAGCATGAGATGTGATGTCTCAATGCTTCTAATACCAAACCTGAGATCCTTCCTATAACATGAGATGTGATATCCAACTCCTTCCATTCCAATCCTGAGACCCGTCCTATAGCATGAGATGTGATATCTCAATGCTTATACCAAACCTGAGACCCTTCCTATAGCATGAGATGTGATATCCAACTGCTTCCCATTCCAATCCTGAGACCCTTCCTATAGCATGAGATGTGATATCTCAATGATTCTAATAACAAACCTGAGACCCGTCCTATAACATGAGATGGGATATCCAACTCCTTCCCATTCCAACCCTTAGACCCTTCCTACAGCATGCAATATGATATCTCAATGATTCTAATAACAAACCTGAGACCCGTCCTATAACATGAGATGGGATATCCAACTCCTTCCCATTCCAATCCTGAGACATTTCCGATAGCAGAGATGTGATATCTCAATGCTTATACCAAACCTGAGACCCTTCCTATAACATGAGATATGATATCCAAATCCTTCCCGTTCCAAACCTGAGACCCTTCCTTTAGCATGAGATGTGATATCCAGCACCTTCCCATTCCAATCCTGAGACACTTCCTATAGCATGAGATGTGATATCTCAATGCTTCTAATATCAAAACTGAGACCCTCCCTATAGCATGATATGTGATATCTAAGTCCTTCCCATTCCAACCCTGAGACCCTCCCTATAGCATGAGATGTGATATCCAACTCCTTCCCATTCCAATCCTGAGACCCTTCCTATAGCATGAGATATGATATCTCAATACTTCTAATACCAAACGTGCGATCCTTCCGATAACATGAGATGTGATATCCAAATCCTTCCCCTTCCAATCCTGAGACCCTCCCTTTAGCATGAGATGTGATATCCAACTCCTTCCTATTCCAATCCTGAGACTCTTCTGATAGCATGAGATGTGATATCTCAATGCTTCTAATACCAAACCTGAGATCCTTCCGATAGCATGAGATGTGATATCTCAATGCTTCTAATACCAAACCTGAGATCCTTCCTATAACATGAGATGTGATATCCAAATCCTTCCCCTTCCAAACCTGAGACCCTCCCTTTAGCATGAGATGTGATATCCAACTCCTTCCCATTCCATTCCTGAGACCCTTCTGATAGCATGAGATGTGATATCTCAATGCCTCTAATACCAAACCTGAGATCCTACCTCTAACATGAAATGTGATATCCAACTCTTTCCCCTTCCAAACCTGAGAGCCTTCCTATAGCATGAGATGTGATATCCAACTCCTTCCCATTCCAATTCTGAGACCCTTCCTATACTATGAGACTTGATATCTCAATGCTTCTAATACAAACGTGAGACCCGTAATATAACATGAGATGTGATATCCAAATCCTTCCCCTTCCAAACCTTAGACCCTTCCTTTATCATGAGATGTGATATCCAACTCCTTCCCATTCCAATCCTGAGACCCTTCCGATATCATGAGATGTGATATCTCAAAGCTTCTAATATCAAACTTGAGACCCTCCCTATAGCATGAGATGTGATATCCAAGTCCTTCCCATTCCAATCCTGAGACCCTTCCTATAGCATGAGATGTGATATCTCAATGCTTCTAATACCAAACCTGAGACCCTTCCTATAACATGAGATGGGAATATCCAACTCCTTCCCATTCCAATCCTGAGACCCTTCCGATAGCAGAGATGTGATATCTCAATGCTTATACCAAACCTGAGATCCTTCCTATAACATGAGATGTGATATCCAACTCCTTCCCATTCCAATCCTGAGACACTTCCTATAGCATGAGATGTGATATCTCACTGCTTATACCAAACCTGAGACCCTTCCCATAGCATGAGATGTGATATCCAACTCCTTCCCATTCCAATCCTCAGACCCTTCCTATAGCATGAGATGTGATATCTCAATGCTTCTAATATCAAACTTGAGACCCTACCTATAGCATGAGATGTGATATCCAAGTCCTTCCCATTACAATCCTGAGACACTTCCTATAGCATGAGATGTGATATCCAAGTCCTTCCCATTCCAATCCTGAGACCCTTCCTATAGCATGAGATATGATATCTCAATACTTCTAATACCAAACGTGAGATCCTTCCGATAACATGAGATGTGATATCCAAATCCTTCCCCTTCCAAACCTGAGACCCTCCCTTTAGCATGAGATGTGATATCCAACTCCTTCCCATTCCAATCCTGAGACCCTTCTGATAGCATGAGATGTGATATCTCAATGCTTCTAATACCAAACCTGAGATCCTTCCGATAGCATGAGATGTGATATCTCAATGCTTCTAATACCAAACCTGAGATCCTTCCTATAACATGAGATGTGATATCCAAATCCTTCCCCTTCCAAACCTGAGACCCTCCCTTTAGCATGAGATGTGATATCCAACTCCTTCCCATTCCATTCCCGAGACCCTTCTGATAGCATGAGATGTGATATCTCAATGCCTCTAATACCAAACCTGAGATCCTACCTCTAACATGAAATGTGATATCCAACTCTTTCCCCTTCCAAACCTGAGAGCCTTCCTATAGCATGAGATCTGATATCCAAGTCCTTCCCATTCCAATCCTGATACCCTTCCTATTGCTTGAGATGTGATATCCAACTCCTTCCCATTCCAATTCTGAGACCCTTCCTATACTCTGAGACTTGATATCTCAATGCTTCTAATACCAAACCTGAGACCCGTAATATAACATGAGATGTGATATCCAAATCCTTCCCCTTCCAAACCTTAGACCCTTCCTTTATCATGAGATGTGATATCCAACTCCTTCCCATTCCAATCCTGAGACCCTTCCGATATCATGAGATGTGATATCTCAAAGCTTCTAATATCAAACTTGAGACCCTCCCTATAGCATGAGATGTGATATCCAAGTCCTTCCCATTCCAATCCCGAGACCCTTCCTATAGCATGAGATGTGATATCTCAATGCTTCTAATACCAAACCTGAGACCCTTCCTATTACATGAGATGGGAATATCCAACTCCTTCCCATTCCAATCCTGAGACCCTTCCGATAGCAGAGATGTGATATCTCAATGCTTATACCAAACCTGAGACCCTTCGTATGGCATGAGATGTGATATCCAACTCCTTGCCATTCAAATCCTGAGACCCTTCCTATAGCATGAGAAGGGATATCCAACTCCTTCCCAATCCAATCCTGAGACCCTTCCGATAGCAGAGACGTGATATCTCAATGCTTCTACCAAGCCTGAGACCCTTCCTTTAGCATGAGATGTGATATCCAAATCCTTCACATTCCAATCCTGAGACCCTTCCTATAGCATGGGATGTGATATCTCAATGCTTCTAATACCAAACCTGAGATCCTTCCTCTAACATGAAATGTGATATCCAACTCCTTCCCTTTCCAAACCTAAGAGCCTATCTATAGCATGAGATGTGATATCCAGGTCCTTCCTATTCCAATCCTTAGACCCTTCCTACAGCATGCAATATGATATCTTAATGATTCTAATAACAAACCTGAGACCCGTCCTATAGCATGAGATATGATATCCAAGTCCTTCCCATTCCAATCCTGAGACCCTTCCTATAACATGAAATGTGATATCCAACTCCTTCCCATTCCAACCTGAGACCCTTCCTATAGCATGAGATGGGATATCCAACTTCTTCAAAATCCAATACTGATACCCTTCCGATAGCATGAGATGTGATATCCCAATGCTTCTACCAAACCTGAGACCCATACTATGGCATGAGATGTGATATCAAACTCCTTCCCATTCCAATCCTGAGACCCTTCCTATAGCTTGAGGTGTGATATCCAACTCCTTCCCATTCCAATTCTGAGACCCTTCTTATACCATGAGACTTGATATCTCAATGCTTCTAATACCAAACCTGAGACCCGTCCTATAACATGAGATGTGATATCCAAATCCTTCCCCTTCCAAACCTTAGACCCTTCCTTTATCATGAGATGTGGTATCCAACTCCTTCCCATTCCAATCCTGAGACCCTTCCGATATCATGAGATTTGTTATCTCAATGCTTCTAATATCAAACTTGAGATCCTCCCTATAGCATGAGATGTGACATCCAAGTCCTTCCCATTCCAATCCTGAGACCCTTCCTATAGCATGAGATGTGATATCTCTATGCTTCTAATACCAAACCTGAGACCCTTCCTATAACATGAGATGGGATATCCAACTCCTTCCCATTCCAATCCTGAGACCCTTCCGATAGCAGAGATGTGATATCTCAATGCTTATACCAAACCTGAGACCCTTCCTATGGCCTGAGATGTCATACACAACTCCTTCCCATTCCAATCCTGAGACCCTTCCTTTAGCATGAGATGTGATATCTCATTGCTTATACCAAATCTGAGACCCTTCCTATAGCATGAGATGTGATATCCAAATCCTTCCCATTCCAATCCTGAGACCCTTCCTATAGCATGAGATGTGATATCTCAATGCTTATACCAAACCTGAGAGCCTACCTATAGCATGAGATGTGATATCCAAGTCCATCCCATTCCAATCCTTAGACCCTTCCTACAGCATGCGATGTGATATCTCAATGATTCTAATACCAAACCAGAGACTCTTACTATAACATGAGATGTGATATCCAACTCCTTCCCATTCCAATCCTGAGCCGCTTCCGATAGCAGAGATGTGATATCTCAATGCTTATACCAAACCTGAGACCCTTCCTATAACATGAGATGTGATATCCAACTCCTTCCCGTTCCAAACCTGAGACACTAACTATAGCATATGTGATATCCAACTCCTTCCCATTCCAAACATGAGACCCTTCCTATAGCAAGAAAGTAATATCCAACTCCTACCCATTCCAATCCTGAGACCCTTCCTATAGCAAGAGATGGGATATCCAAATCCTTCCCATTCCAATCCTGAGACCCTTCCTATAACATGAGATGTGATATCCAACTCCTTCCCATTCCAACCTGTGACACTTCCTATAGCATGAGAAGGGATATCCAACTCCTTCCCAATCCAATCCTGAGACCCTTCCGATAGCAGAGATGTGATATCTCAATGCTTATACCAAACCTGAGACCCTTCCTATGGCATGAGATGTGATATCCAACTCCTTGCCATTCAAATCCTGAGACCCTTCCGATAGCATGAGAAGGGATATCCAACTCCTTCCCAATCCAATCCTGCGACCCTTCCGATAGCAGAGACGTGATATCTCAATGCTTCTACCAAACCTGAGACCCTTCCTTTAGCATGAGATGTGATATCCAAATCCTTCACATTCCAATCCTGAGACCCTTCCTATAGCATGAGATGTGATATCTCAATGCTTCTAATACCAAACCTGAGATCCTTCCTATAACATGAGATGTGATATCCAATTCCTTCCCATTCCAAACCTGAGACCCTTCCTATTGGATGAGATGTGATATCCAACTCCTTCCCATTCCAACCCTGAGACCCTTCCTATAGCATGAGATGTGATGTCTCAATGCTTCTAATACCAAACCTGAGATCCTTCCTATAACATGAGATGTGATATCCAACTCCTTCCATTCCAATCCTGAGACACGTCCTATAGCATGAGATGTGATATCTCAATGCTTATACTAAACCTGAGACCCTTCCTATAGCATGAGATGTGATATCCAACTACTTCCCATTCCAATCCTGAGACCCTTCCTATAGCATGAGATGTGATATCTCAATGCTTCTAATACCAAACCTGAGATCCTTCCTCTAACATGAAATGTGATATCCAACTCCTTCCCTTTCCAAACCTAAGAGCCTATCTATAGCATGAGATGTGATATCCAAGTCCTTCCCATTCCAACCCTTAGACCCTTCCTACAGCATGCAATATGATATCTCAATGATTCTAATAACAAACCTGAGACCCGTCCTATAACATGAGATGTGATATCCAACTCCTTCCCATTCCAATCCTGAGACACTTCCGATAGCAGAGATGTGATATCTCAATGCTTATACCAAACCTGAGACCCTTCCTATAACATGAGATGTGATATCCAAATCCTTCCCGTTCCAAACCTGAGACCCTTCCTTTAGCATGAGATGTGATATCCAGCTCCTTCCCATTCCAATCCTGAGACACTTCCGATAGCATGAGATGTGATATCTCAATGCTTCTAATATCAAAACTGAGACCCTCCCTATAGCATGATATGTGATATCTAAGTCCTTCCCATTCCAATCCTGAGACACTCCCTATAGCATGAGATGTGATATCCAACTCTTTCCCATTCCACTCCTGAGACCCTTCCTATAGCATGAGATATGATATCTCTATATTCCTAATACCAAACGTGAGATCCTTCCGATAACATGAGATGTGATATCCAAATCCTTCCCCTTCCAAACCTGAGACCCTCCCTTTAGCATGAGATGTGATATCCAACTCCTTCCCATTCCAATCCTGAGACCCTTCTGATAGCATGAGATGTGATATCTCAATGCTTCTAATACCAAACCTGAGATCCTTCCAATAGCATGAGATGTGATATCTCAATGCTTCTAATACCAAACCTGAGATCCTTCCTATAACATGAGATGTGATATCCAAATCATTCCCCTTCCAAACCTGAGACCCTCCCTTTAGCATGAGATGTGATATCCAACTCCTTCCCATTCCATTCCTGAGACCCTTCTGAAAGCATGAGATGTGATATCTCAATGCCTCTAATACCAAACCTGAGATCCTACCTCTAACATGAAATGTGATATCCAACTCTTTCCCCTTCCAAACCTGAGAGCCTTCCTATAGCATGAGATGTGATATCCAAGTCCTTCCCATTCCAATCCTGAGACCCTTCCTATAGCTTGAGATGTGATATCCAACTCCTTCCCATTCCAATTCTGAGACCCTTCCTATACTCTGAGACTTGATATCTCAATGCTTCTAATACCAAACCTGAGACCCGTAATATAACATGAGATGTGATATCCAAATCCTTCCCCTTCCAAACCTTAGACCCTTCCTTTATCATGAGATGTGATATCCAACTCCTTCCCATTCCAATCCTGAGACCCTTCCGATATCATGAGATGTGATATCTCAAAGCTTCTAATATCAAACTTGAGACCCTCCCTATAGCAGGGGATGTGATATCCAAGTCCTTCCCATTCCAATCCTGAGACCCTTCCTATAGCATGAGATGTGATATCTCAATGCTTCTAATACCAAACCAATGACCCTTCCTATAACATGAGATGGGAATATCCAACTCCTTCCCATTCCAATCCTGAGACCCTTCCGATAGCAGAGATGTGATATCTCAATGCTTATACCAAACCTGAGACCCTTCCTATGGCATGAGATGTGATATCCAACTCCTTGCCATTCAAATCCTGAGACCCTTCCTATAGCATGAGAAGGGATATCCAACTCCTTCCCAATCCAATCCTGAGACCCTTCCGATAGCAGAGACGTGATATCTCAATGCTTCTACCAAACCTGAGACCCTTCCTTTAGCATGAGATGTGATATCCAAATCCTCCACATTCCAATCCTGAGACCCTTCCTATAGCATGAGATGTGATATCTCAATGCTTCTAATACCAAACCTGAGATCCTTCCTCTAACATGAAATGTGATATCCAACTCCTTCCCTTTCCAAACCTAAGAGCCTATCTATAGCATGAGATGTGATATCCAAGTCCTTCCCATTCCAACCCTTAGACCCTTCCTACAGCATGCAATATGATATCTCAATGATTCTAATAACAAACCTGAGACCCGTCCTATAACATGAGATGTGATATCCAACTCCTTCCCATTCCAATCCTGAGACACTTCCGATAGCAGAGATGTGATATCTCAATGCTTATACCAAACCTGAGACCCTTCCTATAACATGAGATGTGATATCCAAATCCTTCCCGTTCCAAACCTGAGACCCTTCCTTTAGCATGAGATGTGATATCCAGCTCCTTCCCATTCCAATCCTGAGACACTTCCGATAGCATGAGATGTGATATCTCAATGCTTCTAATATCAAAACTGAGACCCTCCCTATAGCATGATATGTGATATCTAAGTCCTTCCCATTCCAATCCTGAGACACTCCCTATAGCATGAGATGTGATATCCAACTCTTTCCCATTCCACTCCTGAGACCCTTCCTATAGCATGAGATATGATATCTCAATATTTCTAATACCAAACGTGAGATCCTTCCGATAACATGAGATGTGATATCCAAATCCTTCCCCTTCCAAACCTGAGACCCTCCCTTTAGCATGAGATGTGATATCCAACTCCTTCCCATTCCAATCCTGAGACCCTTCTGATAGCATGAGATGTGATATCTCAATGCTTCTAATACCAAACCTGAGATCCTTCCGATAGCATGAGATGTGATATCTCAATGCTTCTAATACCAAACCTGAGATCCTTCCTATAACATGAGATGTGATATCCAAATCATTCCCCTTCCAAACCTGAGACCCTCCCTTTAGCATGAGATGTGATATCCAACTCCTTCCCATTCCATTCCTGAGACCCTTCTGAAAGCATGAGATGTGATATCTCAATGCCTCTAATACCAAACCTGAGATCCTACCTCTAACATGAAATGTGATATCCAACTCTTTCCCCTTCCAAACCTGAGAGCCTTCCTATAGCATGAGATGTGATATCCAAGTCCTTCCCATTCCAATCCTGAGACCCTTCCTATAGCTTGAGATGTGATATCCAACTCCTTCCCATTCCAATTCTGAGACCCTTCCTATACTCTGAGACTTGATATCTCAATGCTTCTAATACCAAACCTGAGACCCGTAATATAACATGAGATGTGATATCCAAATCCTTCCCCTTCCAAACCTTAGACCCTTCCTTTATCATGAGATGTGATATCCAACTCCTTCCCATTCCAATCCTGAGACCCTTCCGATATCATGAGATGTGATATCTCAAAGCTTCTAATATCAAACTTGAGACCCTCCCTATAGCAGGGGATGTGATATCCAAGTCCTTCCCATTCCAATCCTGAGACCCTTCCTATAGCATGAGATGTGATATCTCAATGCTTCTAATACCAAACCAATGACCCTTCCTATAACATGAGATGGGAATATCCAACTCCTTCCCATTCCAATCCTGAGACCCTTCCGATAGCAGAGATGTGATATCTCAATGCTTATACCAAACCTTAGACCCTTCCTATGGCATGAGATGTGATATCCAACTCCTTGCCATTCAAATCCTGAGACCCTTCCTATAGCATGAGAAGGGATATCCAACTCCTTCCCAATCCAATCCTGAGACCCTTCCGATAGCAGAGACGTGATATCTCAATGCTTCTACCAAACCTGAGACCCTTCCTTTAGCATGAGATGTGATATCCAAATCCTCCACATTCCAATCCTGAGACCCTTCCTATAGCATGAGATGTGATATCTCAATGCTTCTAATACCAAACCTGAGATCTTTCCTATAACATGAGATGTGATATCCAATTCCTTCCCATTCCAAACCTGAGACCCTTCCTATTGGATGAGATGTGATATCCAACTCCTTCCCATTCCAACCCTGAGACCCTTCCTATAGCATGAGATGTGATGTCTCAATGCTTCCAATACCAAACCTGAGATCCTTCCTATAACATGATATGTGATATCCAACTCCTTCCATTCCAATCCTGAGACCTGTCCTATAGCATGAGATGTGATATTTCAATGCTTATACCAAACCTGAGACCCTTCCTATAGCATGAGATGTGATATCCAACTACTTCCCATTCCAATCCTGAGACCCTTCATATAGCATGAGATGTGATATCTCAATGCTTCTAATACCAAACCTGAGATCCTTCCTCTAACATGAAATGTGATATCCAACTCCTTCCCTTTCCAAACCTAAGAGCCTATCTATAGCATGAGATGTGATATCCAAGTCCTTCCCATTCCAATCCTTAGACCCTTCCTACAGCATGCAATATGATATCTCAATGATTCTAATAACAAACCTGAGACCCGTCCTATAGCATGAGATATGATATCCAAGTCCTTCCCATTCCAATCCTGAGACCCTTCCTATAACATGAGATGTGATATCCAACTCCTTCCCATTCCAACCTGAGACACTTCCTATAGCATGAGAAGGGATATCTAACTCCTTCCCAATCCAATCCCGAGACCCTTCCGATAGCAGAGATGTGATATCTCAATGCTTATACCAAACCTGAGACCCTTCCTATGGCATGAGATGTGATATCCAACTCCTTGCCATTCAAATCCTGAGATCCTTCCTATAGCATGAGATGTGATATCTCTATGCTTCTAATACCAAACCTGAGACCCTTCCTATAACATGAGATGGGATATCCAACTGCTTCCCATTCCAATCCTGAGACCCTTCCGATAGCAGAGATGTGATATCTCAATGCTTATACCAAACCTGAGAACCTTCCTATGGCCTGAGATGTCATATACAACTCCTTCCCATTCCAATCCTGAGACCCTTCCTTTAGCATGAGATGTGATATCTCAATGCTTATACCAAATCTGAGACCCTTCCTATAGCATGAGATGTGATATCCAATTCCTTCCCATTCCAATCCTGAGACCCTTCCTATAGCATGAGATGTGATATCTCAATGCTTATACCAAACCTGAGAGCCTACCTATAGCATGAGATGTGATATCCAAGTCCATCCCATTCCAATCGTTAGACCTTTCCTACAGCATGCGATGTGATATCTCAATGATTCTAATACCAAACCAGAGACTCTTCCTATAACATGAGATGGGATATCCAACTCCTTCCCATTCCAATCCTGAGCCGCTTCCGATAGCAGAGATGTGATATCTCAATGCTTATACCAAACCTGAGACCCTTCCTATAACATGAGATGTGATATCCAACTCCTTCCCGTTCCAAACCTGAGACACTAACTATAGCATATGTGATATCCAACTCCTTCCCATTCCAAACATGAGACCCTTCCTATAGCAAGAAAGTAATATCCAACTCCTACCCATTCCAATCCTGAGACCCTTCCTATAGCAAGAGATGTGATATCCAAATCCTTCCCATTCCAATCCTGAGACCCTTCCTATAACATGAGATGTGATATCCAACTCCTTCCCATTCCAACCTGAGACACTTCCTATAGCATGAGAAGGGATATCCAACTCCTTCCCAATCCAATCCTGAGACCCTTCCGATAGCAGAGATGTGATATCTCAATGCTCATACCAAACCTGAGACCCTTCCTATGGCATGAGATGTGATATCCAACTCCTTCCCAATCCAATCCTGAGACCCTTCCTATAGCATGAGATGTGATATCTCAATGCTTCTAATACCAAACCTGAGATCCTTCCTATAACATGAGATGTGATATCCAACTCCTTCCATTCCAATCCTGAGACCCGTCCTATAGCATGAGATGTGATGTCTCAATGCTTCTAATACCAAACCTGAGATCCTTCCTATAACATGAGATGTGATATCCAATTCCTTCCCATTCCAAACCTGAGACCCTTCCTATTGGATGAGATGTGATATCCAACTCCTTCCCATTCCAACCCTGAGACCCTTCCTATAGCATGAGATGTGATGTCTCAATGCTTCTAATACCAAACCTGAGATCCTTCCTATAACATGAGATGTGATATCCAACTCCTTCCATTCCAATCCTGAGACCCGTCCTATAGCATGAGATGTGATATCTCAATGCTTATACCAAACCTGAGACCCTTCCTATAGCATGAGATGTGATATCCAACTGCTTCCCATTCCAATCCTGAGACCCTTCCTATAGCATGAGATGTGATATCTCAATGCTTCTAATACCAAACCTGAGATCCTTCCTCTAACATGAAATGTGATATCCAACTCCTTCCCTTTCCAAACCTAAGAGCCTATCTATACCATGAGATGTGATATCCAAGTCCTTCCCATTCCAACCCTTAGAACCTTCCTACAGCATGCAATATGATATCTCAATGATTCTAATAACAAACCTGAGACCCGTCCTATAACATGAGATGGGATATCCAACTCCTTCCCATTCCAATCCTGAGACACTTCCGATAGCAGAGATGTGATATCTCAATGCTTATACCAAACCTGAGACCCTTCTTATAACATGAGATGTGATATCCAAATCCTTCCCGTTCCAAACCTGAAACCCTTCCTTTAGCATGAGATGTGATATCCAGCACCTTCCCATTCCAATCCTGAGACACTTCCTATAGCATGAGATGTGATATCTCAATGCTTCTAATATCAAAACTGAGACCCTCCCTATAGCATGAAATGTGATATCTAAGTCCTTCCCATTCCAATCCTGAGACCCTCCCTATAGCATGAGATGTGATATCCAACTCCTTCCCATTCCAATCCTGAGACCCTTCCTATAGCATGAGATATGATATCTCAATACTTCTAATACCAAACGTGAGATCCTTCCGATAACATGAGATGTGATATCCAAATCCTTCCCCTTCCAATCCTGAGACCCTCCCTTTAGCATGAGATGTGATATCCAACTCCTTCCTATTCCAATCCTGAGACTCTTCTGATAGCATGAGATGTGATATCTCAATGCTTCTAATACCAAACCTGAGATCCTTCCGATAGCATGAGATGTGATATCTCAATGCTTCTAATACCAAACCTGAGATCCTTCCTATAACATGAGATGTGATATCCAAATCCTTCCCCTTCCAAACCTGAGACCCTCCCTTTAGCATGAGATGTGATATCCAACTGCTTCCCATTCCAATCCTGAGACCCTTCCTATAGCATGAGATGTGATATCTCAAAGCTTCTAATACCAAACCTGAGATCCTTCCTCTAACATGAAATGTGATATCCAACTCCTTCCCTTTCCAAACCTAAGAGCCTATCTATACCATGGGATGTGATATCCAAGTCCTTCCCATTCCAACCCTTAGAACCTTCCTACAGCATGCAATATGATATCTCAATGATTCTAATAACAAACCTGAGACCCGTCCTATAACATGAGATGGGATATCCAACTCCTTCCCATTCCAATCCTGAGACACTTCCGATAGCAGAGATGTGATATCTCAATGCTTATACCAAACCTGAGACCCTTCTTATAACATGAGATGTGATATCCAAATCCTTCCCGTTCCAAACCTGAAACCCTTCCTTTAGCATGAGATGTGATATCCAGCACCTTCCCATTCCAATCCTGAGACACTTCCTATAGCATGAGATGTGATATCTCAATGCTTCTAATATCAAAACTGAGACCCTCCCTATAGCATGAAATGTGATATCTAAGTCCTTCCCATTCCAATCCTGAGACCCTCCCTATAGCATGAGATGTGATATCCAACTCCTTCCCATTCCAATCCTGAGACCCTTCCTATAGCATGAGATATGATATCTCAATACTTCTAATACCAAACGTGAGATCCTTCCGATAACATGAGATGTGATATCCAAATCCTTCCCCTTCCAATCCTGAGACCCTCCCTTTAGCATGAGATGTGATATCCAACTCCTTCCTATTCCAATCCTGAGACTCTTCTGATAGCATGAGATGTGATATCTCAATGCTTCTAATACCAAACCTGAGATCCTTCCGATAGCATGAGATGTGATATCTCAATGCTTCTAATACCAAACCTGAGATCCTTCCTATAACATGAGATGTGATATCCAAATCCTTCCCCTTCCAAACCTGAGACCCTCCCTTTAGCATGAGATGTGATATCCAACTGCTTCCCATTCCAATCCTGAGACCCTTCCTATAGCATGAGATGTGATATCTCAAAGCTTCTAATACCAAACCTGAGATCCTTCCTCTAACATGAAATGTGATATCCAACTCCTTCCCTTTCCAAACCTAAGAGCCTATCTATACCATGGGATGTGATATCCAAGTCCTTCCCATTCCAACCCTTAGACCCTTCCTACAGCATGCAATATGATATCTCATTGATTCTAATAACAAACCTGAGACCCGTCCTATAACATGAGATGGGATATCCAACTCCTTCCCATTCCAATCCTGAGACACTTCCGATAGCAGAGATGTGATATCTCAATGCTTATACCAAACCTGAGACCCTTCCTATAACATGAGATGTGATATCCAAATCCTTCCCGTTCCAAACCTGAGACCCTTCCTTTAGCATGAGATGTGATATCCAGCACCTTCCCATTCCAATCCTGAGACACTTCCTATAGCATGAGATGTGATATCTCAATGCTTCTAATATCAAAACTGAGACCCTCCCTATAGCATGATATGTGATATCTATGTCCTTCCCATTCCAATCCTGAGACCCTCCCTATAGCATGAGATGTGATATCCAACTCCTTCCCATTCCAATCCTGAGACCCTTCCTATAGCATGAGATATGATATCTCAATACTTCTAATACCAAACGTGAGATCCTTCCGATAACATGAGATGTGATATCCAAATCCTTCCCCTTCCAATCCTGAGACCCTCCCTTTAGCATGAGATGTGATATCCAACTCCTTCCTATTCCAATCCTGAGACTCTTCTGATAGCATGAGATGTGATATCTCAATGCTTCTAATACCAAACCTGAGATCCTTCCGATAGCATGAGATTTGATATCTCAATGCTTCTAATACCAAACCTGAGATCCTTCCTATAACATGAGATGTGATATCCAAATCCTTCCCCTTCCAAACCTGAGACCCTCCCTTTAGCATGAGATGTGATATCCAACTCCTTCCCATTCCATTCCTGAGACCCTTCTGATAGCATGAGATGTGATATCTCAATGCCTCTAATACCAAACCTGAGATCCTACCTCTAACATGAAATGTGATATCCAACTCTTTCCCCTTCCAAACCTGAGAGCCTTCCTATAGCATGAGATGTGATATCCAAGTCCTTCCCATTCCAATCCTGAGACCCTTCCTATAGCTTGAGATGTGATATCCAACTCCTTCCCATTCCAATTCTGAGACCCTTCCTATACTATGAGACTTGATATCTCAATGCTTCTAATACAAACGTGAGACCCGTAATATAACATGAGATGTGATATCCAAATCCTTCCCCTTCCAAACCTTAGACCCTTCCTTTATCATGAGATGTGATATCCAACTCCTTCCCATTCCAATCCTGAGACCCTTCCGATATCATGAGATGTGATATCTCAAAGCTTCTAATATCAAACTTGAGACCTTCCCTATAGCATGAGATGTGATATCCAAGTCCTTCCCATTCCAATCCTGAGACCCTTCCTATAGCATGAGATGTGATATCTCAATGCTTCTAATACCAAACCTGAGACCCTTCCTATAACATGAGATGGGAATATCCAACTCCTTCCCATTCCAATCCTGAGACCCTTCCGGTAGCAGAGATGTGATATCTCAATGCTTATACCAAACCTGAGATCCTTCCTATAACATGAGATGTGATATCCAACTCCTTCCCATTCCAATCCTGAGACACTTCCTATAGCATGAGATACGATATCTCACTGCTTATACCAAACCTGAGACCCTTCCCATAGCATGAGATGTGATATCCAACTCCTTCCCATTCCAATCCTCAGACCCTTCCTATAGCATGAGATGTGATATCTCAATGCTTCTAATATCAAACTTGAGACCCTACCTATAGCATGAGATGTGATATCCAAGTCCTTCCCATTACAATCCTGAGACACTTCCTATAACATGAGATGTGATATCCAACTCCTTCCCATTCCAATCCTGAGACCCTTCCTATAGCATGAGATATGATATCTCAATACTTCTAATACCAAACGTGAGATCCTTCCGATAACATGAGATGTGATATCCAAATCCTTCCCCTTCCAAACCTGAGACCCTCCCTTTAGCATGAGATGTGATATCCAACTCCTTCCCATTCCAATTCTGAGACCCTTCCTATACTCTGAGACTTGATATCTCAATGCGTCTAATACCAAACCTGAGACCCGTAATATAACATGAGATGTGATATCCAAATCCTTCCCCTTCCAAACCTTAGACCCTTCCTTTATCATGAGATGTGATATCCAACTCCTTCCCATTCCAATCCTGAGACCCTTCCGATATCATGAGATGTGATATCTCAAAGCTTCTAATATCAAACTTGAGACCCTCCCTATAGCATGAGATGTGATATCCAAGTCCTTCCCATTCCAATCCTGAGACCCTTCCTATAGCATGAGATGTGATATCTCAATGCTTCTAATACCAAACCTGAGACCCTTCCTATTACATGAGATGGGAATATCCAACTCCTTCCCATTCCAATCCTGAGACCCTTCCGATAGCAGAGATGTGATATCTCAATGCTTATACCAAACCTGAGACCCTTCGTATGGCATGAGATGTGATATCCAACTCCTTGCCATTCAAATCCTGAGACCCTTCCTATAGCATGAGAAGGGATATCCAACTCCTTCCCAATCCAATCCTGAGACCCTTCCGATAGCAGAGACGTGATATCTCAATGCTTCTACCAAACCTGAGACCCTTCCTTTAGCATGAGATATGATATCCAAATCCTTCACATTCCAATCCTGAGACCCTTCCTATAGCATGAGATGTGATATCTCAATGCTTCTAATACCAAACCTGAGATCCTTCCTATAACATGAGATGTGATATCCAATTCCTTCCCATTCCAAACCTGAGACCCTTCCTATTGGATGAGTTGTGATATCCAACTCCTTCCCATTCCAACCCTGAGACCCTTCCTATAGCATGAGATGTGATGTCTCAATGATTCTAATACCAAACCTGAGATCCTTCCTATAACATGAGATGTGATATCCAACTCCTTCCATTCCAATCCTGAGACCCGTCCTATAGCATGAGATGTGATATCTCAATGCTTATACCAAACCTGAGACCCTTCCTATAGCATGAGATGTGATATCCAACTACTTCCCATTCCAATCCTGAGACCCTTCCTATAGCATGAGATGTGATATCTCAGTGCTTCTAATACCAAACCTGAGATCCTTCCTCTAACATGAAATGTGATATCCAACTCCTTCCCTTTCCAAACCTAAGAGCCTATCTATAGCATGAGATGTGATATCCAGGTCCTTCCTATTCCAATCCTTAGACCCTTCCTACAGCATGCAATATGATATCTCAATGATTCTAATAACAAACCTGAGACCCGTCCAATAGCATGAGATATGATATCCAAGTCCTTCCCATTCCAATCCTGAGACCCTTCCTATAACATGAAATGTGATATCCAACTCCTTCCCATTCCAACCTGAGACCCTTCCTATAGCATGAGATGGGATATCCAACTTCTTCAAAATCCAATACTGATACCCTTCTGATAGCATGAGATGTGATATCCCAATGCTTCTACCAAACCTGAGACCCATACTATGGCATGAGATGTGATATCAAACTCCTTCCCATTCCAATCCTGAGACCCTTCCTATAGCTTGAGGTGTGATATCCAACTCCTTCCCATTCCAATTCTGAGACCCTTCTTATACCATGAGACTTGATATCTCAATGCTTCTAATACCAAACCTGAGACCCGTCCTATAACATGAGATGTGATATCCAAATCCTTCCCCTTCCAAACCTTAGACCCTTCCTTTATCATGAGATGTGATATCCAACTCCTTCCCATTCCAATCCTGAGACCCTTCCGATATCATGAGATTTGTTATCTCAATGCTTCTAATATCAAACTTGAGACCCTCCCTATAGCATGAGATGTGACATCCAAGTCCTTCCCATTCCAATCCTGAGACCCTTCCTATAGCATGAGATGTGATATCTCTATGCTTCTAATACCAAACCTGAGATCCTTCCTATAACATGAGATGGGATATCCAACTCCTTCCCATTCCAATCCTGAGACCTTTCCGATAGCAGAGATGTGATATCTCAATGCTTATACCAAACCTGAGAACCTTCCTATGGCCTGAGATGTCATATACAACTCCTTCCCATTCCAATCCTGAGACCCTTCCTTTAGCATGATATGTGATATCTCAATGCTTATACCAAATCTGAGACCCTTCCTATAGCATGAGATGTGATATCCAATTCCTTCCCATTCCAATCCTGAGACCCTTCCTATAGCATGAGATGTGATATCTCAATGCTTATACCAAACCTGAGAGCCTACCTATAGCATGAGATGTGATATCCAAGTCCATCCCATTCCAATCCTTAGACCCTTCCTACAACATGCAATGTGATATCTCAATTATTCTAATACTAAACCAGAGACTCTTCCTATAACATGAGATGGGATATCCAACTCCTTCCCATTCCAATCCTGAGCCGCTTCCGATAGCAGAGATGTGATATCTCAATGCTTATACCAAACCTGAGACCCTTCCTATAACATGAGATGTGATATCCAACTCCTTCCCGTTCCAAACCTGAGACACTAACTATAGCATATGTGATATCCAACTCCTTCCCATTCCAAACATGAGACCCTTCCTATAGCAAGAAAGTAATATCCAACTCCTTCCCATTCCAATCCTGAGACCCTTCCTATAACATGAGATGTGATATCCAACTCCTTCCCATTCCAACCTGAGACACTTCCTATAGCATGAGAAGGGATATCCAACTCATTCCCAATCCAATCCTGAGACCCTTCCGATAGCAGAGATGTGATATCTCAATGCTTATACCAAACCTGAGACCCTTCCTATGGCATGAGATGTGATATCCAACTCCTTGCCATTCAAATCCTGAGACCCTTCCTATAGCATGAGAAGGGATATCCAACTCCTTCCCAATCCAATCCTGAGACCCTTCCGATAGCAGCGACGTGATATCTCAATGCTTCTACCAAACCTGAGACCCTTCCTTTAGCATGAGATGTGATATCCAAATCCTTCACATTCCAATCCTGAGACCCTTCCTATAGCATGAGATGTGATATCTCAATGCTTCTAATACCAAACCTGAGATCCTTCCTATAACATGAGATCTGATATCCAACTCCTTCCATTCCAATCCTGAGACCCTTCCTATAGCATGAGATGTGATATCTCAATGCTTATACCAAACCTGAGACCCTTCCTATAGCATGAGATGTGATATCCAACTCCTTCCCATTCCAATCCTGAGACCCTTCCTATAGCATGAGATGTGATATCTCAATGCTTCTAATACCAAACCTGAGATCCTTCCTCTAACATGAAATGTGAGATCCAACTCCTTCCCTTTCCAAACCTAAGAGCCTATCTATAGCATGAGATGTGATATCCAAGTCCTTCACATTCCAACTCTTAGACCCTTCCTACAGCATGCAATATGATATCTCAATGATTCCAATAACAAACCTGAGACCCGTCCTATAACATGAGATGGGATATCCAACTCCTTCCTATTCCAATCCTGAGACTCTTCCGATAGCATGAGATGTGATATCTCAATGCTTCTAATACCAAACCTGAGATCCTTCCGATAGCATGAGATGTGATATCTCAATGCTTCTAATACCAAACCTGAGATCCTTCCTATAACATGAGATGTGATATCCAAATCCTTCCCCTTCCAAACCTGAGACCCTCCCTTTAGCATGAGATGTGATATCCAACTGCTTCCCATTCCAATCCTGAGACCCTTCCTATAGCATGAGATGTGATATCTCAATGCTTCTAATACCAAACCTGAGATCCTTCCTCTAACATGAAATGTGATATCCAACTCCTTCCCTTTCCAAACCTAAGAGCCTATCTATACCATGAGATGTGATATCCAAGTCCTTCCCATTCCAACCCTTAGACCCTTCCTACAGCATGCAATATGATATCTCAATGATTCTAATAACAAACCTGAGACCCATCCTATAACATGAGATGGGATATCCAACTCCTTCCCATTCCAATCCTGAGACACTTCCGATAGCAGAGATGTGATATCTCAATGCTTATACCAAACCTGAGACCCTTCCTATAACATGAGATGTGATATCCAAACCCTTCCCGTTCCAAACCTGAGACCCTTCCTTTAGCATGAGATGTGATATCCAGCACCTTCCCATTCCAATCCTGAGACACTTCCTATAGCATGAGATGTGATATCTCAATGCTTCTAATATCAAAACTGAGACCCTCCCTATAGCATGATATGTGATATCTAAGTCCTTCCCATTCCAATCCTGAGACCCTTCCTATAGCATGAGATATGATATCTCAATACTTCTAATACCAAACGTGAGATCCTTCCGATAACATGAGATGTGATATCCAAATCCTTCCCCTTCCAATCCTGAGACCCTCCCTTTAGCATGAGATGTGATATCCAACTCCTTCCTATTCCAATCCTGAGTCTCTTCTGATAGCATGAGATGTGATATCTCAATGCTTCTAATACCAAACCTGAGATCCTTCCGATAGCATGAGATGTGATATCTCAGTGCTTCTAATACCAAACCTGAGATCCTTCCTCTAACATGAAATGTGATATCCAACTCCTTCCCTTTCCAAACCTAAGAGCCTATCTATAGCATGAGATGTGATATCCAGGTCCTTCCTATTCCAATCCTTAGACCCTTCCTACAGCATGCAATATGATATCTCAATGATTCTAATAACAAACCTGAGACCCGTCCTATAGCATGAGATATGATATCCAAGTCCTTCCCATTCCAATCCTGAGACCCTTCCTATAACATGAAATGTGATATCCAACTCCTTCCCATTCCAACCTGAGACCCTTCCTATAGCATGAGATGGGATATCCAACTTCTTCAAAATCCAATACTGATACCCTTCCGATAGCATGAGATGTGATATCCCAATGCTTCTACCAAACCTGAGACCCATACTATGGCATGAGATGTGATATCAAACTCCTTCCCATTCCAATCCTGAGACCCTTCCTATAGCTTGAGGTGTGATATCCAACTCCTTCCCATTCCAATTCTGAGACCCTTCTTATACCATGAGACTTGATATCTCAATGCTTCTAATACCAAACCTGAGACCCGTCCTATAACATGAGATGTGATATCCAAATCCTTCCCCTTCCAAACCTTAGACCCTTCCTTTATCATGAGATGTGATATCCAACTCCTTCCCATTCCAATCCTGAGACCCTTCCGATATCATGAGATTTGTTATCTCAATGCTTCTAATATCAAACTTGAGACCCTCCCTATAGCATGAGATGTGACATCCAAGTCCTTCCCATTCCAATCCTGAGACCCTTCCTATAGCATGAGATGTGATATCTCTATGCTTCTAATACCAAACCTGAGATCCTTCCTATAACATGAGATGGGATATCCAACTCCTTCCCATTCCAATCCCGAGACCTTTCCGATAGCAGAGATGTGATATCTCAATGCTTATACCAAACCTGAGAACCTTCCTATGGCCTGAGATGTCATATACAACTCCTTCCCATTCCAATCCTGAGACCCTTCCTTTAGCATGATATGTGATATCTCAATGCTTATACCAAATCTGAGACCCTTCCTATAGCATGAGATGTGATATCCAATTCCTTCCCATTCCAATCCTGAGACCCTTCCTATAGCATGAGATGTGATATCTCAATGCTTATACCAAACCTGAGAGCCTACCTATAGCATGAGATGTGATATCCAAGTCCATCCCATTCCAATCCTTAGACCCTTCCTACAACATGCAATGTGATATCTCAATTATTCTAATACCAAACCAGAGACTCTTCCTATAACATGAGATGGGATATCCAACTCCTTCCCATTCCAATCCTGAGCCGCTTCCGATAGCAGAGATGTGATATCTCAATGCTTATACCAAACCTGAGACCCTTCCTATAACATGAGATGTGATATCCAACTCCTTCCCGTTCCAAACCTGAGACACTAACTATAGCATATGTGATATCCAACTCCTTCCCATTCCAAACATGAGACCCTTCCTATAGCAAGAAAGTAATATCCAACTCCTTCCCATTCCAATCCTGAGACCCTTCCTATAACATGAGATGTGATATCCAACTCCTTCCCATTCCAACCTGAGACACTTCCTATAGCATGAGAAGGGATATCCAACTCATTCCCAATCCAATCCTGAGACCCTTCCGATAGCAGAGATGTGATATCTCAATGCTTATACCAAACCTGAGACCCTTCCTATGGCATGAGATGTGATATCCAACTCCTTGCCATTCAAATCCTGAGACCCTTCCTATAGCATGAGAAGGGATATCCAACTCCTTCCCAATCCAATCCTGAGACCCTTCCGATAGCAGCGACGTGATATCTCAATGCTTCTACCAAACCTGAGACCCTTCCTTTAGCATGAGATGTGATATCCAAATCCTTCACATTCCAATCCTGAGACCCTTCCTATAGCATGAGATGTGATATCTCAATGCTTCTAATACCAAACCTGAGATCCTTCCTATAACATGAGATCTGATATCCAACTCCTTCCATTCCAATCCTGAGACCCTTCCTATAGCATGAGATGTGATATCTCAATGCTTATACCAAACCTGAGACCCTTCCTATAGCATGAGATGTGATATCCAACTCCTTCCCATTCCAATCCTGAGACCCTTCCTATAGCATGAGATGTGATATCTCAATGCTTCTAATACCAAACCTGAGATCCTTCCTCTAACATGAAATGTGAGATCCAACTCCTTCCCTTTCCAAACCTAAGAGCCTATCTATAGCATGAGATGTGATATCCAAGTCCTTCACATTCCAACTCTTAGACCCTTCCTACAGCATGCAATATGATATCTCAATGATTCCAATAACAAACCTGAGACCCGTTATATAACATGAGATGGGATATCCAACTCCTTCCTATTCCAATCCTGAGACTCTTCTGATAGCATGAGATGTGATATCTCAATGCTTCTAATACCAAACCTGAGATCCTTCCGATAGCATGAGATGTGATATCTCAATGCTTCTAATACCAAACCTGAGATCCTTCCTATAACATGAGATGTGATATCCAAATCCTTCCCCTTCCAAACCTGAGACCCTCCCTTTAGCATGAGATGTGATATCCAACTGCTTCCCATTCCAATCCTGAGACCCTTCCTATAGCATGAGATGTGATATCTCAATGCTTCTAATACCAAACCTGAGATCCTTCCTCTAACATGAAATGTGATATCCAACTCCTTCCCTTTCCAAACCTAAGAGCCTATCTATACCATGAGATGTGATATCCAAGTCCTTCCCATTCCAACCCTTAGACCCTTCCTACAGCATGCAATATGATATCTCAATGATTCTAATAACAAACCTGAGACCCATCCTATAACATGAGATGGGATATCCAACTCCTTCCCATTCCAATCCTGAGACACTTCCGATAGCAGAGATGTGATATCTCAATGCTTATACCAAACCTGAGACCCTTCCTATAACATGAGATGTGATATCCAAACCCTTCCCGTTCCAAACCTGAGACCCTTCCTTTAGCATGAGATGTGATATCCAGCACCTTCCCATTCCAATCCTGAGACACTTCCTATAGCATGAGATGTGATATCTCAATGCTTCTAATATCAAAACTGAGACCCTCCCTATAGCATGATATGTGATATCTAAGTCCTTCCCATTCCAATCCTGAGACCCTCCCTATAGCATGAGATGTGATATCCAACTCCTTCCCATTCCAATCCTGAGACCCTTCCTATAGCATGAGATATGATATCTCAATACTTCTAATACCAAACGTGAGATCCTTCCGATAACATGAGATGTGATATCCAAATCCTTCCCCTTCCAATCCTGAGACCCTCCCTTTAGCATGAGATGTGATATCCAACTCCTTCCTATTCCAATCCTGAGACTCTTCTGATAGCATGAGATGTGATATCTCAATGCTTCTAATACCAAACCTGAGATCCTTCCGATAGCATGAGATGTGATATCTCAATGCTTCTAATACCAAACCTGAGATCCTTCCTATAACATGAGATGTGATATCCAAATCCTTCCCCTTCCAAACCTGAGACCCTCCCTTTAGCATGAGATGTGATATCCAACTCCTTCCCATTCCATTCCTGAGACCCTTCTGATAGCATGAGATGTGATATCTCAATGCCTCTAATACCAAACCTGAGATCCTACCTCTTACATGAAATGTGATATCCAACTCTTTCCCCTTCCAAACCTGAGAGCCTTCCTATAGCATGAGATGTGATATCCAAGTCCTTCCCATTCCAATCCTGAGACCCTTCCTATAGCTTGAGATGTGATATCCAACTCCTTCCCATTCCAAGTCTGAGACCCTTCCTATACTATGAGACTTGATATCTCAATGCTTCTAATACAAACGTGAGACCCGTAATATAACATGAGATGTGATATCCAAATCCTTCCCCTTCCAAACCTTAGACCCTTCCTTTATCATGAGATGTGATATCCAACTCCTTCCCATTCCAATCCTGAGACCCTTCCGATATCATGAGATGTGATATCTCAAAGCTTCTAATATCAAACTTGAGACCCTCCCTATAGCATGAGATGTGATATCCAAGTCCTTCCCATTCCAATCCTGAGACCCTTCCTATAGCATGAGATGTGATATCTCAATGCTTCTAATACCAAACCTGAGACCCTTCCTATAACATGAGATGGGAATATCCAACTCCTTCCCATTCCAATCCTGAGACCCTTCCGGTAGCAGAGATGTGATATCTCAATGCTTATACCAAACCTGAGATCCTTCCTATAACATGAGATGTGATATCCAACTCCTTCCCATTCCAATCCTGAGACACTTCCTATAGCATGAGATGTGATATCTCACTGCTTATACCAAACCTGAGACCCTTCCCATAGCATGAGATGTGATATCCAACTCCTTCCCATTCCAATCCTCAGACCCTTCCTATAGCATGAGATGTGATATCTCAATGCTTCTAATATCAAACTTGAGACCCTACCTATAGCATGAGATGTGATATCCAAGTCCTTCCCATTACAATCCTGAGACACTTCCTATAACATGAGATGTGATATCCAACTCCTTCCCATTCCAATCCTGAGACCCTTCCTATAGCATGAGATATGATATCTCAATACTTCTAATACCAAACGTGAGATCCTTCCGATAACATGAGATGTGATATCCAAATCCTTCCCCTTCCAAACCTGAGACCCTCCCTTTAGCATGAGATGTGATATCCAACTCCTTCCCATTCCAATCCTGAGACCCTTCTGATAGCATGAGATGTGATATCTCAATGCTTCTAATACCAAACCTGAGATCCTTCCTATAACATGAGATGTGATATCCAAATCCTTTCCCTTCCAAACCTGAGACCCTCCCTTTAGCATGAGATGTGATATCCAACTCCTTCCCATTCCATTCCCGAGACCCTTCTGATAGCATGAGATGTGATATCTCAATGCCTCTAATACCAAACCTGAGATCCTACCTCTAACATGAAATGTGATATCCAACTCTTTCCCCTTCCAAACCTGAGAGCCTTCCTATAGCATGAGATGTGATATCCAAGTCCTTCCCATTCCAATCCTGAGACCCTTCCTATAGCTTGAGATGTGATATCCAACTCCTTCCCATTCCAATTCTGAGACCCTTCCTATACTCTGAGACTTGATATCTCAATGCTTCTAATACCAAACCTGAGACCCGTAATATAACATGAGATGTGATATCCAAATCCTTCCCCTTCCAAACCTTAGACCCTTCCTTTATCATGAGATGTGATATCCAACTCCTTCCCATTCCAATCCTGAGACCCTTCCGATATCATGAGATGTGATATCTCAAAGCTTCTAATATCAAACTTGAGACCCTCCCTATAGCATGAGATGTGATATCCAAGTCCTTCCCATTCCAATCCTGAGACCCTTCCTATAGCATGAGATGTGATATCTCAATGCTTCTAATACCAAACCTGAGACCCTTCCTATTACATGAGATGGGAATATCCAACTCCTTCCCATTCCAATCCTGAGACCCTTCCGATAGCAGAGACGTGATATCTCAATGCTTCTACCAAACCTGAGACCCTTCCTTTAGCATGAGATGTGATATCCAAATCCTTCACATTCCAATCCTGAGACCCTTCCTATAGCATGAGATGTGATATCTCAATGCTTCTAATACCAAACCTGAGATCCTTCCTATAACATGAGATGTGATATCCAATTCCTTGCCATTCAAATCCTGAGACCCTTCCTATAGCATGAGAAGGGATATCCAACTCCTTCCCAATCCAATCCTGAGACCCTTCCGATAGCAGAGACGTGATATCTCAATGCCTCTACCAAACCTGAGACCCTTCCTTTAGCATGAGATGTGATATCCAAATCCTTCACATTCCAATCCTGAGACCCTTCCTATAGCATGAGATGTGATATCTCAATGCTTCTAATACCAAACCTGAGATCCTTCCTATAACATGAGATGTGATATCCAATTCCTTCCCATTCCAAACCTGAGACCCTTCCTATTGGATGAGTTGTGATATCCAACTCCTTCCCATTCCAACCCTGATACCCTTCCTATAGCATGAGATGTGATGTCTCAATGATTCTAATACCAAACCTGAGATCCTTCCTATAACATGAGATGTGATATCCAATTCCTTCCCATTCCAAACCTGAGACCCTTCCTATTGGATGAGTTGTGATATCCAACTCCTTCCCATTCCAATCCTGAGACCCTTCCTATAGCATGAGATGTGATATCTCAATGCTTATACCAAACCTGAGAGCCTACCTATAGCATGAGATGTGATATCCAAGTCCATCCCATTCCAATCGTTAGACCTTTCCTACAGCATGCGATGTGATATCTCAATGATTCTAATACCAAACCAGAGACTCTTCCTATAACATGAGATGGGATATCCAACTCCTTCCCATTCCAATCCTGAGCCGCTTCCGATAGCAGAGATGTGATATCTCAATGCTTATACCAAACCTGAGACCCTTCCTATAACATGAGATGTGATATCCAACTCCTTCCCGTTCCAAACCTGAGACACTAACTATAGCATATGTGATATCCAACTCCTTCCCATTCCAAACATGAGACCCTTCCTATAGCAAGAAAGTAATATCCAACTCCTACCCATTCCAATCCTGAGACCCTTCCTATAGCAAGAGATGTGATATCCAAATCCTTCCCATTCCAATCCTGAGACCCTTCCTATAACATGAGATGTGATATCCAACTCCTTCCCATTCCAACCTGAGACACTTCCTATAGCATGAGAAGGGATATCCAACTCCTTCCCAATCCAATCCTGAGACCCTTCCGATAGCAGAGATGTGATATCTCAATGCTCATACCAAACCTGAGACCCTTCCTATGGCATGAGATGTGATATCCAACTCCTTCCCAATCCAATCCTGAGACTCTTCCGATAGCAGAGACGTGATATCTCAATGCTTCTACCAAACCTGAGACCCTTCCTTTAGCATGAGATGTGATATCCAAATCCTTCACATTCCAATCCTGAGACCCTTCCTATAGCATGAGATGTGATATCTCAATGCTTCTAATACCAAACCTGAGATCCTTCCTATAACATGAGATGTGATATCCAATTCCTTCCCATTCCAAACCTGAGACCCTTCCTATTGGATGAGATGTGATATCCAACTCCTTCCCATTCCAACCCTGAGACCCTTCCTATAGCATGAGATGTGATGTCTCAATGCTTCTAATACCAAACCTGAGATCCTTCCTATAACATGAGATGTGATATCCAACTCCTTCCATTCCAATCCTGAGACCCGTCCTATAGCATGAGATGTGATATCTCAATGCTTATACCAAACCTGAGACCCTTCCTATAGCATGAGATGTGATATCCAACTGCTTCCCATTCCAATCCTGAGACCCTTCCTATAGCATGAGATGTGATATCTCAATGCTTCTAATACCAAACCTGAGATCCTTCCTCTAACATGAAATGTGATATCCAACTCCTTCCCTTTCCAAACCTAAGAGCCTATCTATACCATGAGATGTGATATCCAAGTCCTTCCCATTCCAACCCTTAGAACCTTCCTACAGCATGCAATATGATATCTCAATGATTCTAATAACAAACCTGAGACCCGTCCTATAACATGAGATGGGATATCCAACTCCTTCCCATTCCAATCCTGAGACACTTCCGATAGCAGAGATGTGATATCTCAATGCTTATACCAAACCTGAGACCCTTCTTATAACATGAGATGTGATATCCAAATCCTTCCCGTTCCAAACCTGAAACCCTTCCTTTAGCATGAGATGTGATATCCAGCACCTTCCCATTCCAATCCTGAGACACTTCCTATAGCATGAGATGTGATATCTCAATGCTTCTAATATCAAAACTGAGACCCTCCCTATAGCATGAAATGTGATATCTAAGTCCTTCCCATTCCAATCCTGAGACCCTCCCTATAGCATGAGATGTGATATCCAACTCCTTCCCATTCCAATCCTGAGACCCTTCCTATAGCATGAGATATGATATCTCAATACTTCTAATACCAAACGTGAGATCCTTCCGATAACATGAGATGTGATATCCAAATCCTTCCCCTTCCAATCCTGAGACCCTCCCTTTAGCATGAGATGTGATATCCAACTCCTTCCTATTCCAATCCTGAGACTCTTCTGATAGCATGAGATGTGATATCTCAATGCTTCTAATACCAAACCTGAGATCCTTCCGATAGCATGAGATGTGATATCTCAATGCTTCTAATACCAAACCTGAGATCCTTCCTATAACATGAGATGTGATATCCAAATCCTTCCCCTTCCAAACCTGAGACCCTCCCTTTAGCATGAGATGTGATATCCAACTGCTTCCCATTCCAATCCTGAGACCCTTCCTATAGCATGAGATGTGATATCTCAAAGCTTCTAATACCAAACCTGAGATCCTTTCTCTAACATGAAATGTGATATCCAACTCCTTCCCTTTCCAAACCTAAGAGCCTATCTATACCATGGGATGTGATATCCAAGTCCTTCCCATTCCAACCCTTAGAACCTTCCTACAGCATGCAATATGATATCTCAATGATTCTAATAACAAACCTGAGACCCGTCCTATAACATGAGATGGGATATCCAACTCCTTCCCATTCCAATCCTGAGACACTTCCGATAGCAGAGATGTGATATCTCAATGCTTATACCAAACCTGAGACCCTTCTTATAACATGAGATGTGATATCCAAATCCTTCCCGTTCCAAACCTGAAACCCTTCCTTTAGCATGAGATGTGATATCCAGCACCTTCCCATTCCAATCCTGAGACACTTCCTATAGCATGAGATGTGATATCTCAATGCTTCTAATATCAAAACTGAGACCCTCCCTATAGCATGAAATGTGATATCTAAGTCCTTCCCATTCCAATCCTGAGACCCTCCCTATAGCATGAGATGTGATATCCAACTCCTTCCCATTCCAATCCTGAGACCCTTCCTATAGCATGAGATATGATATCTCAATACTTCTAATACCAAACGTGAGATCCTTCCGATAACATGAGATGTGATATCCAAATCCTTCCCCTTCCAATCCTGAGACCCTCCCTTTAGCATGAGATGTGATATCCAACTCCTTCCTATTCCAATCCTGAGACTCTTCTGATAGCATGAGATGTGATATCTCAATGCTTCTAATACCAAACCTGAGATCCTTCCGATAGCATGAGATGTGATATCTCAATGCTTCTAATACCAAACCTGAGATCCTTCCTATAACATGAGATGTGATATCCAAATCCTTCCCCTTCCAAACCTGAGACCCTCCCTTTAGCATGAGATGTGATATCCAACTGCTTCCCATTCCAATCCTGAGACCCTTCCTATAGCATGAGATGTGATATCTCAAAGCTTCTAATACCAAACCTGAGATCCTTCCTCTAACATGAAATGTGATATCCAACTCCTTCCCTTTCCAAACCTAAGAGCCTATCTATACCATGGGATGTGATATCCAAGTCCTTCCCATTCCAACCCTTAGACCCTTCCTACAGCATGCAATATGATATCTCATTGATTCTAATAACAAACCTGAGACCCGTCCTATAACATGAGATGGGATATCCAACTCCTTCCCATTCCAATCCTGAGACACTTCCGATAGCAGAGATGTGATATCTCAATGCTTATACCAAACCTGAGACCCTTCCTATAACATGAGATGTGATATCCAAATCCTTCCCGTTCCAAACCTGAGACCCTTCCTTTAGCATGAGATGTGATATCCAGCACCTTCCCATTCCAATCCTGAGACACTTCCTATAGCATGAGATGTGATATCTCAATGCTTCTAATATCAAAACTGAGACCCTCCCTATAGCATGATATGTGATATCTATGTCCTTCCCATTCCAATCCTGAGACCCTCCCTATAGCATGAGATGTGATATCCAACTCCTTCCCATTCCAATCCTGAGACCCTTCCTATAGCATGAGATATGATATCTCAATACTTCTAATACCAAACGTGAGATCCTTCCGATAACATGAGATGTGATATCCAAATCCTTCCCCTTCCAATCCTGAGACCCTCCCTTTAGCATGAGATGTGATATCCAACTCCTTCCTATTCCAATCCTGAGACTCTTCTGATAGCATGAGATGTGATATCTCAATGCTTCTAATACCAAACCTGAGATCCTTCCGATAGCATGAGATTTGATATCTCAATGCTTCTAATACCAAACCTGAGATCCTTCCTATAACATGAGATGTGATATCCAAATCCTTCCCCTTCCAAACCTGAGACCCTCCCTTTAGCATGAGATGTGATATCCAACTCCTTCCCATTCCATTCCTGAGACCCTTCTGATAGCATGAGATGTGATATCTCAATGCCTCTAATACCAAACCTGAGATCCTACCTCTAACATGAAATGTGATATCCAACTCTTTCCCCTTCCAAACCTGAGAGCCTTCCTATAGCATGAGATGTGATATCCAAGTCCTTCCCATTCCAATCCTGAGACCCTTCCTATAGCTTGAGATGTGATATCCAACTCCTTCCCATTCCAATTCTGAGACCCTTCCTATACTATGAGACTTGATATCTCAATGCTTCTAATACAAACGTGAGACCCGTAATATAACATGAGATGTGATATCCAAATCCTTCCCCTTCCAAACCTTAGACCCTTCCTTTATCATGAGATGTGATATCCAACTCCTTCCCATTCCAATCCTGAGACCCTTCCGATATCATGAGATGTGATATCTCAAAGCTTCTAATATCAAACTTGAGACCTTCCCTATAGCATGAGATGTGATATCCAAGTCCTTCCCATTCCAATCCTGAGACCCTTCCTATAGCATGAGATGTGATATCTCAATGCTTCTAATACCAAACCTGAGACCCTTCCTATAACATGAGATGGGAATATCCAACTCCTTCCCATTCCAATCCTGAGACCCTTCCGGTAGCAGAGATGTGATATCTCAATGCTTATACCAAACCTGAGATCCTTCCTATAACATGAGATGTGATATCCAACTCCTTCCCATTCCAATCCTGAGACACTTCCTATAGCATGAGATACGATATCTCACTGCTTATACCAAACCTGAGACCCTTCCCATAGCATGAGATGTGATATCCAACTCCTTCCCATTCCAATCCTCAGACCCTTCCTATAGCATGAGATGTGATATCTCAATGCTTCTAATATCAAACTTGAGACCCTACCTATAGCATGAGATGTGATATCCAAGTCCTTCCCATTACAATCCTGAGACACTTCCTATAACATGAGATGTGATATCCAACTCCTTCCCATTCCAATCCTGAGACCCTTCCTATAGCATGAGATATGATATCTCAATACTTCTAATACCAAACGTGAGATCCTTCCGATAACATGAGATGTGATATCCAAATCCTTCCCCTTCCAAACCTGAGACCCTCCCTTTAGCATGAGATGTGATATCCAACTCCTTCCCATTCCAATTCTGAGACCCTTCCTATACTCTGAGACTTGATATCTCAATGCGTCTAATACCAAACCTGAGACCCGTAATATAACATGAGATGTGATATCCAAATCCTTCCCCTTCCAAACCTTAGACCCTTCCTTTATCATGAGATGTGATATCCAACTCCTTCCCATTCCAATCCTGAGACCCTTCCGATATCATGAGATGTGATATCTCAAAGCTTCTAATATCAAACTTGAGACCCTCCCTATAGCATGAGATGTGATATCCAAGTCCTTCCCATTCCAATCCTGAGACCCTTCCTATAGCATGAGATGTGATATCTCAATGCTTCTAATACCAAACCTGAGACCCTTCCTATTACATGAGATGGGAATATCCAACTCCTTCCCATTCCAATCCTGAGACCCTTCCGATAGCAGAGATGTGATATCTCAATGCTTATACCAAACCTGAGACCCTTCGTATGGCATGAGATGTGATATCCAACTCCTTGCCATTCAAATCCTGAGACCCTTCCTATAGCATGAGAAGGGATATCCAACTCCTTCCCAATCCAATCCTGAGACCCTTCCGATAGCAGAGACGTGATATCTCAATGCTTCTACCAAACCTGAGACCCTTCCTTTAGCATGAGATATGATATCCAAATCCTTCACATTCCAATCCTGAGACCCTTCCTATAGCATGAGATGTGATATCTCAATGCTTCTAATACCAAACCTGAGATCCTTCCTATAACATGAGATGTGATATCCAATTCCTTCCCATTCCAAACCTGAGACCCTTCCTATTGGATGAGTTGTGATATCCAACTCCTTCCCATTCCAACCCTGAGACCCTTCCTATAGCATGAGATGTGATGTCTCAATGATTCTAATACCAAACCTGAGATCCTTCCTATAACATGAGATGTGATATCCAACTCCTTCCATTCCAATCCTGAGACCCGTCCTATAGCATGAGATGTGATATCTCAATGCTTATACCAAACCTGAGACCCTTCCTATAGCATGAGATGTGATATCCAACTACTTCCCATTCCAATCCTGAGACCCTTCCTATAGCATGAGATGTGATATCTCAGTGCTTCTAATACCAAACCTGAGATCCTTCCTCTAACATGAAATGTGATATCCAACTCCTTCCCTTTCCAAACCTAAGAGCCTATCTATAGCATGAGATGTGATATCCAGGTCCTTCCTATTCCAATCCTTAGACCCTTCCTACAGCATGCAATATGATATCTCAATGATTCTAATAACAAACCTGAGACCCGTCCTATAGCATGAGATATGATATCCAAGTCCTTCCCATTCCAATCCTGAGACCCTTCCTATAACATGAAATGTGATATCCAACTCCTTCCCATTCCAACCTGAGACCCTTCCTATAGCATGAGATGGGATATCCAACTTCTTCAAAATCCAATACTGATACCCTTCTGATAGCATGAGATGTGATATCCCAATGCTTCTACCAAACCTGAGACCCATACTATGGCATGAGATGTGATATCAAACTCCTTCCCATTCCAATCCTGAGACCCTTCCTATAGCTTGAGGTGTGATATCCAACTCCTTCCCATTCCAATTCTGAGACCCTTCTTATACCATGAGACTTGATATCTCAATGCTTCTAATACCAAACCTGAGACCCGTCCTATAACATGAGATGTGATATCCAAATCCTTCCCCTTCCAAACCTTAGACCCTTCCTTTATCATGAGATGTGATATCCAACTCCTTCCCATTCCAATCCTGAGACCCTTCCGATATCATGAGATTTGTTATCTCAATGCTTCTAATATCAAACTTGAGACCCTCCCTATAGCATGAGATGTGACATCCAAGTCCTTCCCATTCCAATCCTGAGACCCTTCCTATAGCATGAGATGTGATATCTCTATGCTTCTAATACCAAACCTGAGATCCTTCCTATAACATGAGATGGGATATCCAACTCCTTCCCATTCCAATCCTGAGACCTTTCCGATAGCAGAGATGTGATATCTCAATGCTTATACCAAACCTGAGAACCTTCCTATGGCCTGAGATGTCATATACAACTCCTTCCCATTCCAATCCTGAGACCCTTCCTTTAGCATGATATGTGATATCTCAATGCTTATACCAAATCTGAGACCCTTCCTATAGCATGAGATGTGATATCCAATTCCTTCCCATTCCAATCCTGAGACCCTTCCTATAGCATGAGATGTGATATCTCAATGCTTATACCAAACCTGAGAGCCTACCTATAGCATGAGATGTGATATCCAAGTCCATCCCATTCCAATCCTTAGACCCTTCCTACAACATGCAATGTGATATCTCAATTATTCTAATACCAAACCAGAGACTCTTCCTATAACATGAGATGGGATATCCAACTCCTTCCCATTCCAATCCTGAGCCGCTTCCGATAGCAGAGATGTGATATCTCAATGCTTATACCAAACCTGAGACCCTTCCTATAACATGAGATGTGATATCCAACTCCTTCCCGTTCCAAACCTGAGACACTAACTATAGCATATGTGATATCCAACTCCTTCCCATTCCAAACATGAGACCCTTCCTATAGCAAGAAAGTAATATCCAACTCCTTCCCATTCCAATCCTGAGACCCTTCCTATAACATGAGATGTGATATCCAACTCCTTCCCATTCCAACCTGAGACACTTCCTATAGCATGAGAAGGGATATCCAACTCATTCCCAATCCAATCCTGAGACCCTTCCGATAGCAGAGATGTGATATCTCAATGCTTATACCAAACCTGAGACCCTTCCTATGGCATGAGATGTGATATCCAACTCCTTGCCATTCAAATCCTGAGACCCTTCCTATAGCATGAGAAGGGATATCCAACTCCTTCCCAATCCAATCCTGAGACCCTTCCGATAGCAGCGACGTGATATCTCAATGCTTCTACCAAACCTGAGACCCTTCCTTTAGCATGAGATGTGATATCCAAATCCTTCACATTCCAATCCTGAGACCCTTCCTATAGCATGAGATGTGATATCTCAATGCTTCTAATACCAAACCTGAGATCCTTCCTATAACATGAGATCTGATATCCAACTCCTTCCATTCCAATCCTGAGACCCTTCCTATAGCATGAGATGTGATATCTCAATGCTTATACCAAACCTGAGACCCTTCCTATAGCATGAGATGTGATATCCAACTCCTTCCCATTCCAATCCTGAGACCCTTCCTATAGCATGAGATGTGATATCTCAATGCTTCTAATACCAAACCTGAGATCCTTCCTCTAACATGAAATGTGAGATCCAACTCCTTCCCTTTCCAAACCTAAGAGCCTATCTATAGCATGAGATGTGATATCCAAGTCCTTCACATTCCAACTCTTAGACCCTTCCTACAGCATGCAATATGATATCTCAATGATTCCAATAACAAACCTGAGACCCGTCCTATAACATGAGATGGGATATCCAACTCCTTCCTATTCCAATCCTGAGACTCTTCCGATAGCATGAGATGTGATATCTCAATGCTTCTAATACCAAACCTGAGATCCTTCCGATAGCATGAGATGTGATATCTCAATGCTTCTAATACCAAACCTGAGATCCTTCCTATAACATGAGATGTGATATCCAAATCCTTCCCCTTCCAAACCTGAGACCCTCCCTTTAGCATGAGATGTGATATCCAACTGCTTCCCATTCCAATCCTGAGACCCTTCCTATAGCATGAGATGTGATATCTCAATGCTTCTAATACCAAACCTGAGATCCTTCCTCTAACATGAAATGTGATATCCAACTCCTTCCCTTTCCAAACCTAAGAGCCTATCTATACCATGAGATGTGATATCCAAGTCCTTCCCATTCCAACCCTTAGACCCTTCCTACAGCATGCAATATGATATCTCAATGATTCTAATAACAAACCTGAGACCCATCCTATAACATGAGATGGGATATCCAACTCCTTCCCATTCCAATCCTGAGACACTTCCGATAGCAGAGATGTGATATCTCAATGCTTATACCAAACCTGAGACCCTTCCTATAACATGAGATGTGATATCCAAACCCTTCCCGTTCCAAACCTGAGACCCTTCCTTTAGCATGAGATGTGATATCCAGCACCTTCCCATTCCAATCCTGAGACACTTCCTATAGCATGAGATGTGATATCTCAATGCTTCTAATATCAAAACTGAGACCCTCCCTATAGCATGATATGTGATATCTAAGTCCTTCCCATTCCAATCCTGAGACCCTTCCTATAGCATGAGATATGATATCTCAATACTTCTAATACCAAACGTGAGATCCTTCCGATAACATGAGATGTGATATCCAAATCCTTCCCCTTCCAATCCTGAGACCCTCCCTTTAGCATGAGATGTGATATCCAACTCCTTCCTATTCCAATCCTGAGTCTCTTCTGATAGCATGAGATGTGATATCTCAATGCTTCTAATACCAAACCTGAGATCCTTCCGATAGCATGAGATGTGATATCTCAGTGCTTCTAATACCAAACCTGAGATCCTTCCTCTAACATGAAATGTGATATCCAACTCCTTCCCTTTCCAAACCTAAGAGCCTATCTATAGCATGAGATGTGATATCCAGGTCCTTCCTATTCCAATCCTTAGACCCTTCCTACAGCATGCAATATGATATCTCAATGATTCTAATAACAAACCTGAGACCCGTCCTATAGCATGAGATATGATATCCAAGTCCTTCCCATTCCAATCCTGAGACCCTTCCTATAACATGAAATGTGATATCCAACTCCTTCCCATTCCAACCTGAGACCCTTCCTATAGCATGAGATGGGATATCCAACTTCTTCAAAATCCAATACTGATACCCTTCCGATAGCATGAGATGTGATATCCCAATGCTTCTACCAAACCTGAGACCCATACTATGGCATGAGATGTGATATCAAACTCCTTCCCATTCCAATCCTGAGACCCTTCCTATAGCTTGAGGTGTGATATCCAACTCCTTCCCATTCCAATTCTGAGACCCTTCTTATACCATGAGACTTGATATCTCAATGCTTCTAATACCAAACCTGAGACCCGTCCTATAACATGAGATGTGATATCCAAATCCTTCCCCTTCCAAACCTTAGACCCTTCCTTTATCATGAGATGTGATATCCAACTCCTTCCCATTCCAATCCTGAGACCCTTCCGATATCATGAGATTTGTTATCTCAATGCTTCTAATATCAAACTTGAGACCCTCCCTATAGCATGAGATGTGACATCCAAGTCCTTCCCATTCCAATCCTGAGACCCTTCCTATAGCATGAGATGTGATATCTCTATGCTTCTAATACCAAACCTGAGATCCTTCCTATAACATGAGATGGGATATCCAACTCCTTCCCATTCCAATCCCGAGACCTTTCCGATAGCAGAGATGTGATATCTCAATGCTTATACCAAACCTGAGAACCTTCCTATGGCCTGAGATGTCATATACAACTCCTTCCCATTCCAATCCTGAGACCCTTCCTTTAGCATGATATGTGATATCTCAATGCTTATACCAAATCTGAGACCCTTCCTATAGCATGAGATGTGATATCCAATTCCTTCCCATTCCAATCCTGAGACCCTTCCTATAGCATGAGATGTGATATCTCAATGCTTATACCAAACCTGAGAGCCTACCTATAGCATGAGATGTGATATCCAAGTCCATCCCATTCCAATCCTTAGACCCTTCCTACAACATGCAATGTGATATCTCAATTATTCTAATACCAAACCAGAGACTCTTCCTATAACATGAGATGGGATATCCAACTCCTTCCCATTCCAATCCTGAGCCGCTTCCGATAGCAGAGATGTGATATCTCAATGCTTATACCAAACCTGAGACCCTTCCTATAACATGAGATGTGATATCCAACTCCTTCCCGTTCCAAACCTGAGACACTAACTATAGCATATGTGATATCCAACTCCTTCCCATTCCAAACATGAGACCCTTCCTATAGCAAGAAAGTAATATCCAACTCCTTCCCATTCCAATCCTGAGACCCTTCCTATAACATGAGATGTGATATCCAACTCCTTCCCATTCCAACCTGAGACACTTCCTATAGCATGAGAAGGGATATCCAACTCATTCCCAATCCAATCCTGAGACCCTTCCGATAGCAGAGATGTGATATCTCAATGCTTATACCAAACCTGAGACCCTTCCTATGGCATGAGATGTGATATCCAACTCCTTGCCATTCAAATCCTGAGACCCTTCCTATAGCATGAGAAGGGATATCCAACTCCTTCCCAATCCAATCCTGAGACCCTTCCGATAGCAGCGACGTGATATCTCAATGCTTCTACCAAACCTGAGACCCTTCCTTTAGCATGAGATGTGATATCCAAATCCTTCACATTCCAATCCTGAGACCCTTCCTATAGCATGAGATGTGATATCTCAATGCTTCTAATACCAAACCTGAGATCCTTCCTATAACATGAGATCTGATATCCAACTCCTTCCATTCCAATCCTGAGACCCTTCCTATAGCATGAGATGTGATATCTCAATGCTTATACCAAACCTGAGACCCTTCCTATAGCATGAGATGTGATATCCAACTCCTTCCCATTCCAATCCTGAGACCCTTCCTATAGCATGAGATGTGATATCTCAATGCTTCTAATACCAAACCTGAGATCCTTCCTCTAACATGAAATGTGAGATCCAACTCCTTCCCTTTCCAAACCTAAGAGCCTATCTATAGCATGAGATGTGATATCCAAGTCCTTCACATTCCAACTCTTAGACCCTTCCTACAGCATGCAATATGATATCTCAATGATTCCAATAACAAACCTGAGACCCGTTATATAACATGAGATGGGATATCCAACTCCTTCCTATTCCAATCCTGAGACTCTTCTGATAGCATGAGATGTGATATCTCAATGCTTCTAATACCAAACCTGAGATCCTTCCGATAGCATGAGATGTGATATCTCAATGCTTCTAATACCAAACCTGAGATCCTTCCTATAACATGAGATGTGATATCCAAATCCTTCCCCTTCCAAACCTGAGACCCTCCCTTTAGCATGAGATGTGATATCCAACTGCTTCCCATTCCAATCCTGAGACCCTTCCTATAGCATGAGATGTGATATCTCAATGCTTCTAATACCAAACCTGAGATCCTTCCTCTAACATGAAATGTGATATCCAACTCCTTCCCTTTCCAAACCTAAGAGCCTATCTATACCATGAGATGTGATATCCAAGTCCTTCCCATTCCAACCCTTAGACCCTTCCTACAGCATGCAATATGATATCTCAATGATTCTAATAACAAACCTGAGACCCATCCTATAACATGAGATGGGATATCCAACTCCTTCCCATTCCAATCCTGAGACACTTCCGATAGCAGAGATGTGATATCTCAATGCTTATACCAAACCTGAGACCCTTCCTATAACATGAGATGTGATATCCAAACCCTTCCCGTTCCAAACCTGAGACCCTTCCTTTAGCATGAGATGTGATATCCAGCACCTTCCCATTCCAATCCTGAGACACTTCCTATAGCATGAGATGTGATATCTCAATGCTTCTAATATCAAAACTGAGACCCTCCCTATAGCATGATATGTGATATCTAAGTCCTTCCCATTCCAATCCTGAGACCCTCCCTATAGCATGAGATGTGATATCCAACTCCTTCCCATTCCAATCCTGAGACCCTTCCTATAGCATGAGATATGATATCTCAATACTTCTAATACCAAACGTGAGATCCTTCCGATAACATGAGATGTGATATCCAAATCCTTCCCCTTCCAATCCTGAGACCCTCCCTTTAGCATGAGATGTGATATCCAACTCCTTCCTATTCCAATCCTGAGACTCTTCTGATAGCATGAGATGTGATATCTCAATGCTTCTAATACCAAACCTGAGATCCTTCCGATAGCATGAGATGTGATATCTCAATGCTTCTAATACCAAACCTGAGATCCTTCCTATAACATGAGATGTGATATCCAAATCCTTCCCCTTCCAAACCTGAGACCCTCCCTTTAGCATGAGATGTGATATCCAACTCCTTCCCATTCCATTCCTGAGACCCTTCTGATAGCATGAGATGTGATATCTCAATGCCTCTAATACCAAACCTGAGATCCTACCTCTTACATGAAATGTGATATCCAACTCTTTCCCCTTCCAAACCTGAGAGCCTTCCTATAGCATGAGATGTGATATCCAAGTCCTTCCCATTCCAATCCTGAGACCCTTCCTATAGCTTGAGATGTGATATCCAACTCCTTCCCATTCCAAGTCTGAGACCCTTCCTATACTATGAGACTTGATATCTCAATGCTTCTAATACAAACGTGAGACCCGTAATATAACATGAGATGTGATATCCAAATCCTTCCCCTTCCAAACCTTAGACCCTTCCTTTATCATGAGATGTGATATCCAACTCCTTCCCATTCCAATCCTGAGACCCTTCCGATATCATGAGATGTGATATCTCAAAGCTTCTAATATCAAACTTGAGACCCTCCCTATAGCATGAGATGTGATATCCAAGTCCTTCCCATTCCAATCCTGAGACCCTTCCTATAGCATGAGATGTGATATCTCAATGCTTCTAATACCAAACCTGAGACCCTTCCTATAACATGAGATGGGAATATCCAACTCCTTCCCATTCCAATCCTGAGACCCTTCCGGTAGCAGAGATGTGATATCTCAATGCTTATACCAAACCTGAGATCCTTCCTATAACATGAGATGTGATATCCAACTCCTTCCCATTCCAATCCTGAGACACTTCCTATAGCATGAGATGTGATATCTCACTGCTTATACCAAACCTGAGACCCTTCCCATAGCATGAGATGTGATATCCAACTCCTTCCCATTCCAATCCTCAGACCCTTCCTATAGCATGAGATGTGATATCTCAATGCTTCTAATATCAAACTTGAGACCCTACCTATAGCATGAGATGTGATATCCAAGTCCTTCCCATTACAATCCTGAGACACTTCCTATAACATGAGATGTGATATCCAACTCCTTCCCATTCCAATCCTGAGACCCTTCCTATAGCATGAGATATGATATCTCAATACTTCTAATACCAAACGTGAGATCCTTCCGATAACATGAGATGTGATATCCAAATCCTTCCCCTTCCAAACCTGAGACCCTCCCTTTAGCATGAGATGTGATATCCAACTCCTTCCCATTCCAATCCTGAGACCCTTCTGATAGCATGAGATGTGATATCTCAATGCTTCTAATACCAAACCTGAGATCCTTCCTATAACATGAGATGTGATATCCAAATCCTTTCCCTTCCAAACCTGAGACCCTCCCTTTAGCATGAGATGTGATATCCAACTCCTTCCCATTCCATTCCCGAGACCCTTCTGATAGCATGAGATGTGATATCTCAATGCCTCTAATACCAAACCTGAGATCCTACCTCTAACATGAAATGTGATATCCAACTCTTTCCCCTTCCAAACCTGAGAGCCTTCCTATAGCATGAGATGTGATATCCAAGTCCTTCCCATTCCAATCCTGAGACCCTTCCTATAGCTTGAGATGTGATATCCAACTCCTTCCCATTCCAATTCTGAGACCCTTCCTATACTCTGAGACTTGATATCTCAATGCTTCTAATACCAAACCTGAGACCCGTAATATAACATGAGATGTGATATCCAAATCCTTCCCCTTCCAAACCTTAGACCCTTCCTTTATCATGAGATGTGATATCCAACTCCTTCCCATTCCAATCCTGAGACCCTTCCGATATCATGAGATGTGATATCTCAAAGCTTCTAATATCAAACTTGAGACCCTCCCTATAGCATGAGATGTGATATCCAAGTCCTTCCCATTCCAATCCTGAGACCCTTCCTATAGCATGAGATGTGATATCTCAATGCTTCTAATACCAAACCTGAGACCCTTCCTATTACATGAGATGGGAATATCCAACTCCTTCCCATTCCAATCCTGAGACCCTTCCGATAGCAGAGACGTGATATCTCAATGCTTCTACCAAACCTGAGACCCTTCCTTTAGCATGAGATGTGATATCCAAATCCTTCACATTCCAATCCTGAGACCCTTCCTATAGCATGAGATGTGATATCTCAATGCTTCTAATACCAAACCTGAGATCCTTCCTATAACATGAGATGTGATATCCAATTCCTTGCCATTCAAATCCTGAGACCCTTCCTATAGCATGAGAAGGGATATCCAACTCCTTCCCAATCCAATCCTGAGACCCTTCCGATAGCAGAGACGTGATATCTCAATGCCTCTACCAAACCTGAGACCCTTCCTTTAGCATGAGATGTGATATCCAAATCCTTCACATTCCAATCCTGAGACCCTTCCTATAGCATGAGATGTGATATCTCAATGCTTCTAATACCAAACCTGAGATCCTTCCTATAACATGAGATGTGATATCCAATTCCTTCCCATTCCAAACCTGAGACCCTTCCTATTGGATGAGTTGTGATATCCAACTCCTTCCCATTCCAACCCTGATACCCTTCCTATAGCATGAGATGTGATGTCTCAATGATTCTAATACCAAACCTGAGATCCTTCCTATAACATGAGATGTGATATCCAACTCCTTCCATTCCAATCCTGAGACCCGTCCTATAGCATGAGATGTGATATCTCAATGCTTATACCAAACCTGAGACCCTTCCTATAGCATGAGATGTGATATCCAACTACTTCCCATTCCAATCCTGAGACCCTTCCTATAGCATGAGATGTGATATCTCAGTGCTTCTAATACCAAACCTGAGATCCTTCCTCTAACATGAAATGTGATATCCAACTCCTTCCCTTTCCAAACCTAAGAGCCTATCTATAGCATGAGATGTGATATCCAGGTCCTTCCTATTCCAATCCTTAGACCCTTCCTACAGCATGCAATATGATATCTCAATGATTCTAATAACAAACCTGAGACCCGTCCTATAGCATGAGATATGATATCCAAGTCCTTCCCATTCCAATCCTGAGACCCTTCCTATAACATGAAATGTGATATCCAACTCCTTCCCATTCCAACCTGAGACCCTTCCTATAGCATGAGATGGGATATCCAACTTCTTCGAAATCCAATACTGATACCCTTCCGATAGCATGAGATGTGATATCCCAATGCTTCTACCAAACCTGAGACCCATACTATGGCATGAGATGTGATATCAAACTCCTTCCCATTCCAATCCTGAGACCCTTCCTATAGCTTGAGGTGTGATATCCAACTCCTTCCCATTCCAATTCTGAGACCCTTCTTATACCATGAGACTTGATATCTCAATGCTTCTAATACCAAACCTGAGACCCGTCCTATAACATGAGATGTGATATCCAAATCCTTCCCCTTCCAAACCTTAGACCCTTCCTTTATCATGAGATGTGATATCCAACTCCTTCCCATTCCAATCCTGAGACCCTTCCGATATCATGAGATTTGTTATCTCAATGCTTCTAATATCAAACTTGAGACCCTCCCTATAGCATGAGATGTGACATCCAAGTCCTTCCCATTCCAATCCTGAGACCCTTCCTATAGCATGAGATGTGATATCTCTATGCTTCTAATACCAAACCTGAGATCCTTCCTATAACATGAGATGGGATATCCAACTCCTTCCCATTCCAATCCTGAGACCTTTCCGATAGCAGAGATGTGATATCTCAATGCTTATACCAAACCTGAGAACCTTCCTATGGCCTGAGATGTCATATACAACTCCTTCCCATTCCAATCCTGAGACCCTTCCTTTAGCATGATATGTGATATCTCAATGCTTATACCAAATCTGAGACCCTTCCTATAGCATGAGATGTGATATCCAATTCCTTCCCATTCCAATCCTGAGACCCTTCCTATAGCATGAGATGTGATATCTCAATACTTATACCAAACCTGAGAGCCTACCTATAGCATGAGATGTGATATCCAAGTCCATCCCATTCCAATCCTTAGACCCTTCCTACAACATGCAATGTGATATCTCAATTATTCTAATACCAAACCAGAGACTCTTCCTATAACATGACATGGGATATCCAACTCCTTCCCATTCCAATCCTGAGCCGCTTCCGATAGCAGAGATGTGATATCTCAATGCTTATACCAAACCTGAGACCCTTCCTATAACATGAGATGTGATATCCAACTCCTTCCCGTTCCAAACCTGAGACACTAACTATAGCATATGTGATATCCAACTCCTTCCCATTCCAAACATGAGACCCTTCCTATACCAAGAAAGTAATATCCAACTCCTACCCATTCCAATCCTGAGACCCTTCCTATAGCAAGAGATGTGATATCCAAATCCTTCCCATTCCAATCCTGAGACCCTTCCTATAACATGAGATGTGATATCCAACTCCTTCCCATTCCAACCTGAGACACTTCCTATAGCATGAGAAGGGATATCCAACTCCTTCCCAATCCAATCCTGAGACCCTTCCGATAGCAGAGATGTGATATCTCAATGCTTATACCAAACCTGAGACCCTTCCTATAGCATGAAAAGGGATATCCAACTCCTTCCCAATCCAATCCTGAGACCCTTCCGATAGCAGAGACGTGATATCTCAATGCTTCTACCAAACCTGAGACCCTTCCTTTAGCATGAGATGTGATATCCAAATCCTTCACATTCCAATCCTGAGACCCTTCCTATAGCATGAGATTTGATATCTCAATGCTTCTAATACCAAACCTGAGATCCTTCCTATAACATGAGATGTGATATCCAATTACTTCCCATTCCAAACCTGAGACCCTTCCTATTGGATGAGATGTGATATCCAACTCCTTCCCATTCCAACCCTGAGACCCTTCCTATAGCATGAGATGTGATGTCTCAATGCTTCTAATACCAAACCTGAGATCCTTCCTATAACATGAGATGTGATATCCAACTCCTTCCATTCCAATCCTGAGACCCGTCCTATAGCATGAGATGTGATATCTCAATGCTTATACCAAACCTGAGACCCTTCCTATAGCATGAGATGTGATATCCAACTCCTTCCCATTCCAATCCTGAGACCCTTCCTATAGCATGAGATGTGATATCTCAATGCTTCTAATACCAAACCTGAGATCCTTCCTCTAACATGAAATGTGATATCCAACTCCTTCCCTTTCCAAACCTAAGAGCCTATCTATAGCATGAGATGTGATATCCAAGTCCTTCACATTCCAACCCTTAGACCCTTCCAACAGCATGCAATATGATATCTCAATGATTCTAATAACAAACCTGAGACCCGTCCTATAACATGAGATGGGATATCCAACTCCTTCCCATGCCAATCCTGAGACACTTCCGATAGCAGAGATGTGATATCTCAATGTTTATACCAAACCTGAGACCCTTCCTATAACATGAGATGTGAAATTTAACTCCTTCCCGTTCCAAACCTGAGACCCTTCCTTTAGCATGAGATGTGATATCCTTCCCATTCCAATCCTGAGACACTTCCGATAGCATGAGATGTGATATCTCAATGCTTCTAATATCAAAACTGAGACCCTCCCTATAGCATGATATGTGATATCTAAGTCCTTCCCATTCCAATCCTGAGACCCTTCCTATAGCATGAGATGTGATATCTCAATGCTTCTACCAAACCTGAGACCCTTCCTTTAGCATGAGATGTGATATCCAACTCCTTCCCATTCCAATCCTGAGACCCTTCCTATAGCATGAGATGTGATATCTCAATACTTCTAATACCAAACCTGAGATCCTTCCGATAACATGAGATGTGATATCTCAATACTTCTAATACCAAACCTGAGATCCATCCTATAACATGAGATGTGATATCCAACTCCTTCCCTTTCCAAACCTAAGAGCCTATCTATAGCATGAGATGTGATATCCAGGTCCTTCCCATTCCAATCCTTAGACCCTTCCTACAGCATGCAATATGATATCTCAATGATTCTAATAACAAACCTGAGACCCGTCCTATAGCATGAGATATGATATCCAAGTCCTTCCCATTCCAATCCTGAGACCCTTCCTATAACATGAAATGTGATATCCAACTCCTTCCCATTCCAACCTGAGACCCTTCCTATAGCATGAGATGGGATATCCAACTTCTTCCAAATCCAATACTGATACCCTTCCGATAGCATGAGATGTGATATCCCAATGCTTCTACCAAACCTGAGACCCATACTATGGCATGAGATGTGATATCAAACTCCTTCCCATTCCAATCCTGAGACCCTTCCTATAGCTTGAGGTGTGATATCCAACTCCTTCCCATTCCAATTCTGAGACCCTTCGTATACCATGAGACTTGATATCTCAATGCTTCTAATACCAAACCTGAGACCCGTCCTATAACATGAGATGTGATATCCAAATCCTTCCCCTTCCAAACCTTAGACCCTTCCTTTATCATGAGATGTGATATCCAACTCCTTCCCATTCCAATCCTGAGACCCTTCCGATATCATGAGATTTGTTATCTCAATGCTTCTAATATCAAACTTGAGACCCTCCCTATAGCATGAGATGTGACATCCAAGTCCTTCCCATTCCAATCCTGAGACCCTTCCTATAGCATGAGATGTGATATCTCTATGCTTCTAATACCAAACCTGAGACCCTTCCTATAACATGAGATGGGATATCCAACTCCTTCCCATTCCAATCCTGAGACCTTTCCGATAGCAGAGATGTGATATCTCAATGCTTATACCAAACCTGAGAACCTTCCTATGGCCTGAGATGTCATATACAACTCCTTCCCATTCCAATCCTGAGACCCTTCCTTTAGCATGAGATGTGATATCTCAATGCTTATACCAAATCTGAGACCCTTCCTATAGCCTGAGATGTGATATCCAATTCCTTCCCATTCCAATCCTGAGACCCTTCCTATAGCATGAGATGTGATATCTCAATGCTTATACCAAAACTGAGAGCCTACCTATAGCATGAGATGTGATATCCAAGTCCACCCCATTCCAATCCTTAGACCCTTCCTACAGCATGCGATGTGATATCTCAATGATTCTAATACCAAACCAGAGACTCTTCCTATAACATGAGATGGGATATCCAACTCCTTCCCATTCAAATCCTGAGCCGCTTCCGATAGCAGAGATGTGATATCTCAATGCTTATACCAAACCTGAGACCCTTCCTATAACATGAGATGTGATATCCAACTCCTTCCCGTTCCGAACCTGAGACACTAACTATAGCATATGTGATATCCAACTCCTTCCCATTCCAAACATGAGACCCTTCCTATAGCAAGAAAGTAATATCCAACTCCTACCCATTCCAATCCTGAGACCCTTCCTATAGCAAGAGATGTGATATCCAAATCCTTCCCATTCCAATCCTGAGACCCTTCCTATAACATGAGATGTGATATCCAACTCCTTCCCATTCCAACCTGAGACACTTCCTATAGCATGAGAAGGGATATCCAACTCCTTCCCAATCCAATCCTGAGACCCTTCCAATAGCAGAGATGTGATATCTCAATGCTTAAACCAAACCTGAGACCCTTCCTGTGGCATGAGATGTGATATCCAACTCCTTGCCATTCAAATCCTGAGACCCTTCCTATAGCATGAAAAGGGATATCCAACTCCTTCCCAATCCAATCCTGAGACCCTTCCGATAGCAGAGACGTGATATCTCAATGCTTCTACCAAACCTGAGACACTTCCTTTAGCATGAGATGTGATATCCAAATCCTTCACATTCCAATCCTGAGACCCTTCCTATAGCATGAGATGTGATATCTCAATGCTTCTAATACCAAACCTGAGATCCTTCCTATAACATGAGATGTGATATCCAATTCCTTCCCATTCCAAACCTGAGACCCTTCCTATTGGATGAGTTGTGATATCCAACTCCTTCCCATTCCAACCCTGAGACCCTTCCTATAGCATGAGATGTGATGTCTCAATGATTCTAATACCAAACCTGAGATCCTTCCTATAACATGAGATGTGATATCCAACTCCTTCCATTACAATCCTGAGACCCGTCCTATAGCATGAGATGTGATATCTCAATGCTTATACCAAACCTGAGACCCTTCCTATAGCATGAGATGTGATATCCAACTCCTTCCCATTCCAACCTGAGACACTTCCTATAGCATGAGAAGGGATATCCAACTCCTTCCCAATCCAATCCTGAGACCCTTCCGATAGCAGAGATGTGATATCTCAATGCTTATACCAAACCTGAGACCCTTCCTATGGCATGAGATGTGATATCCAACTCCTTGCCATTCAAATCCTGAGACCCTTCCTATAGCATGAGAAGGGATATCCAACTCCTTCCCAATCCAATCCTGAGACCCTTCCGATAGCAGCGACGTGATATCTCAATGCTTCTACCAAACCTGAGACCCTTCCTTTAGCATGAGATGTGATATCCAAATCCTTCACATTCCAATCCTGAGACTCTTCCTTTAGCATGAGATGTGATATCTCAATGCTTATACCAAATCTGAGACCCTTCCTATAGCATGAGATGTGATATCCAATTCCTTCCCATTCCAATCCTGAGACCCTTCCTATAGCATGAGATGTGATATCTCAATGCTTATACCAAACCTGAGAGCCTACCTATAGCATGAGATGTGATATCCAAGTCCATCCCATTCCAATCCTTTGACCCTTCCTACAGCATGCGATGTGATATCTCAATGCTTATACCAAGCCTGAGACCCTTCCTATAACATGAGATGTGATATCCAACTCCTTCCCGTTCCAAACCTGAGACACTAACTATAGCATATGTGATATCCAACTCCTTCCCATTCCAAACATGAGACCCTTCCTATAGCAAGAAAGTAATATCCAACTCCTACCCATTCCAATCCTGAGACCCTTCCTATAGCAAGAGATGTGATATCCAAATCCTTCCCATTCCAATCCTGAGACCCTTCCTATAACATGAGATGTGATATCCAACTCCTTCCCATTCCAACCTGAGACACTTCCTATAGCATGAGAAGGGATATCCAACTCCTTCCCAATCCAATCCTGAGACCCTTCCGATAGCAGAGATGTGATATCTCAATGCTTATACCAAACCTGAGACCCTTCCTATGGCATGAGATGTGATATCCAACTCCTTCCCAATCCAATCCTGAGACCCTTCCGATAGCAGAGACGTGATATCTCAATGCTTCTACCAAACCTGAGACCCTTCCTTTAGCATGAGATGTGATATCCAAATCCTTCACATTCCAATCCTGAGACCCTTCCTATAGCATGAGATGTGATATCTCAATGCTTCTAATACCAAACCTGAGATCCTTCCTATAACATGAGATGTGATATCCAATTCCTTCCCATTCCAAACCTGAGACCCTTCCTATTGGATGAGATGTGATATCCAACTCCTTCCCATTACAACCCTGAGACCCTTCCTATAGCATGAGATGTGATGTCTCAATGCTTCTAATACCAAACCTGAGATCCTTCCTATAACATGAGATGTGATATCCAACTCCTTCCATTCCAATCCTGAGACCCGTCCTATAGCATGAGATGTGATATCTCAATGCTTATACCAAACCTGAGACCCTTCCTATACCATGAGATGTGATATCCAACTGCTTCCCATTCCAATCCTGAGACCCTTCCTATTGCATGAGATGTGATATCTCAATGCTTCTAATACCAAACCTGAGATCCTTCCTCTAACATGAAATGTGATATCCAACTCCTTCCCTTTCCAAACCTAAGAGCCTATCTATAGCATGAGATGTGATATCCAACTCCTTCCCATTCCAATCCTGAGACCCTTCCTATAGCATGAGATATGATATCTCAATACTTCTAATACCAAACGTGAGATCCTTCCGATAACATGAGATGTGATATCCAAATCCTTCCCCTTCCAATCCTGAGACCCTCCCTTTAGCATGAGATGTGATATCCAACTCCTTCCTATTCCAATCCTGAGACTCTTCTGATAGCATGAGATGTGATATCTCAATGCTTCTAATACCAAACCTGAGATCCTTCCGATAGCATGAGATGTGATATCTCAATGCTTCTAATACCAAACCTGAGATCCTTCCTATAACATGAGATGTGATATCCAAATCCTTCCCCTTCCAAACCTGAGACCCTCCCTTTAGCATGAGATGTGATATCCAACTCCTTCCCATTCCATTCCTAAGACCCTTCTGATAGCATGAGATGTGATATCTCAATGCCTCTAATACCAAACCTGAGATCCTACCTCTAACATGAAATGTGATATCCAACTATTTCCCCTTCCAAACCTGAGAGCCTTCCTATAGCATGAGATGTGATATCCAAGTCCTTCCCATTCCAATCCTGAGACCCTTCCTATAGCTTGAGATGTGATATCCAACTCCTTCCCATTCCAATTCTGAGACCCTTCCTATACTATGAGACTTGATATCTCAATGCTTCTAATACAAACGTGAGACCCGTAATATAACATGAGATGTGATATCCAAATCCTTCCCCTTCCAAACCTTAGACCCTTCCTTTATCATGAGATGTGATATCCAACTCCTTCCCATTCCAATCCTGAGACCCTTCCGATATCATGAGATGTGATATCTCAAAGCTTCTAATATCAAACTTGAGACCCTCCCTATAGCATGAGATGTGATATCCAAGTCCTTCCCATTCCAATCCTGAGACCCTTCCTATAGCTTGAGGTGTGATATCCAACTCCTTCCCATTCCAATTCTGAGACCCTTCTTATACCATGAGACTTGATATCTCAATGCTTCTAATACCAAACCTGAGACCCGTCCTATAACATGAGATGTGATATCCAAATCCTTCCCCTTCCAAACCTTAGACCCTTCCTTTATCATGAGATGTGATATCCAACTCCTTCCCATTCCAATCCTGAGACCCTTCCGATATCATGAGATTTGTTATCTCAATGCTTCTAATATCAAACTTGAGACCCTCCCTAAAGCATGAGATGTGACATCCAAGTCCTTCCCATTCCAATCCCGAGACCCTTCCTATAACATGAGATGTGATATCCAACTCCTTCCCATTCCAACCTGAGACACTTCCTATAGCATGAGAAGGGATATCTAACTCCTTCCCAATCCAATCCTGAGACCCTTCCGATAGCAGAGATGTGATATCTGAATGCTTATACCAAACCTGAGACCCTTCCTATGGCATGAGATGTGATATCCAACTCCTTGCCATTCAAATCCTGAGACCCTTCCTATAGCATGAGATGTGATATCTCTATGCTTCTAATACCAAACCTGAGACCCTTCCTATAGCATGAGATGTGATATCTCAATGCTTATACCAAAACTGAGAGCCTACCTATAGCATGAGATGTGATATCCAAGTCCACCCCATTCCAATCCTTAGACCCTTCCTACAGCATGCGATGTGATATCTCAATGATTCTAATACCAAACCAGAGACTCTTCCTATAACATGAGATGGGATATCCAACTCCTTCCCATTCAAATCCTGAGCCGCTTCCGATAGCAGAGATGTGATATCTCAATGCTTATACCAAACCTGAGACCCTTCCTATAACATGAGATGTGATATCCAACTCCTTCCCGTTCCGAACCTGAGACACTAACTATAGCATATGTGATATCCAACTCCTTCCCATTCCAAACATGAGACCCTTCCTATAGCAAGAAAGTAATATCCAACTCCTACCCATTCCAATCCTGAGACCCTTCCTATAGCAAGAGATGTGATATCCAAATCCTTCCCATTCCAATCCTGAGACCCTTCCTATAACATGAGATGTGATATCCAACTCCTTCCCATTCCAACCTGAGACACTTCCTATAGCATGAGAAGGGATATCCAACTCCTTCCCAATCCAATCCTGAGACCCTTCCAATAGCAGAGATGTGATATCTCAATGCTTAAACCAAACCTGAGACCCTTCCTGTGGCATGAGATGTGATATCCAACTCCTTGCCATTCAAATCCTGAGACCCTTCCTATAGCATGAAAAGGGATATCCAACTCCTTCCCAATCCAATCCTGAGACCCTTCCGATAGCAGAGACGTGATATCTCAATGCTTCTACCAAACCTGAGACACTTCCTTTAGCATGAGATGTGATATCCAAATCCTTCACATTCCAATCCTGAGACCCTTCCTATAGCATGAGATGTGATATCTCAATGCTTCTAATACCAAACCTGAGATCCTTCCTATAACATGAGATGTGATATCCAATTCCTTCCCATTCCAAACCTGAGACCCTTCCTATTGGATGAGTTGTGATATCCAACTCCTTCCCATTCCAACCCTGAGACCCTTCCTATAGCATGAGATGTGATGTCTCAATGATTCTAATACCAAACCTGAGATCCTTCCTATAACATGAGATGTGATATCCAACTCCTTCCATTACAATCCTGAGACCCGTCCTATAGCATGAGATGTGATATCTCAATGCTTATACCAAACCTGAGACCCTTCCTATAGCATGAGATGTGATATCCAACTCCTTCCCATTCCAACCTGAGACACTTCCTATAGCATGAGAAGGGATATCCAACTCCTTCCCAATCCAATCCTGAGACCCTTCCGATAGCAGAGATGTGATATCTCAATGCTTATACCAAACCTGAGACCCTTCCTATGGCATGAGATGTGATATCCAACTCCTTGCCATTCAAATCCTGAGACCCTTCCTATAGCATGAGAAGGGATATCCAACTCCTTCCCAATCCAATCCTGAGACCCTTCCGATAGCAGCGACGTGATATCTCAATGCTTCTACCAAACCTGAGACCCTTCCTTTAGCATGAGATGTGATATCCAAATCCTTCACATTCCAATCCTGAGACTCTTCCTTTAGCATGAGATGTGATATCTCAATGCTTATACCAAATCTGAGACCCTTCCTATAGCATGAGATGTGATATCCAATTCCTTCCCATTCCAATCCTGAGACCCTTCCTATAGCATGAGATGTGATATCTCAATGCTTATACCAAACCTGAGAGCCTACCTATAGCATGAGATGTGATATCCAAGTCCATCCCATTCCAATCCTTTGACCCTTCCTACAGCATGCGATGTGATATCTCAATGCTTATACCAAGCCTGAGACCCTTCCTATAACATGAGATGTGATATCCAACTCCTTCCCGTTCCAAACCTGAGACACTAACTATAGCATATGTGATATCCAACTCCTTCCCATTCCAAACATGAGACCCTTCCTATAGCAAGAAAGTAATATCCAACTCCTACCCATTCCAATCCTGAGACCCTTCCTATAGCAAGAGATGTGATATCCAAATCCTTCCCATTCCAATCCTGAGACCCTTCCTATAACATGAGATGTGATATCCAACTCCTTCCCATTCCAACCTGAGACACTTCCTATAGCATGAGAAGGGATATCCAACTCCTTCCCAATCCAATCCTGAGACCCTTCCGATAGCAGAGATGTGATATCTCAATGCTTATACCAAACCTGAGACCCTTCCTATGGCATGAGATGTGATATCCAACTCCTTCCCAATCCAATCCTGAGACCCTTCCGATAGCAGAGACGTGATATCTCAATGCTTCTACCAAACCTGAGACCCTTCCTTTAGCATGAGATGTGATATCCAAATCCTTCACATTCCAATCCTGAGACCCTTCCTATAGCATGAGATGTGATATCTCAATGCTTCTAATACCAAACCTGAGATCCTTCCTATAACATGAGATGTGATATCCAATTCCTTCCCATTCCAAACCTGAGACCCTTCCTATTGGATGAGATGTGATATCCAACTCCTTCCCATTCCAACCCTGAGACCCTTCCTATAGCATGAGATGTGATGTCTCAATGCTTCTAATACCAAACCTGAGATCCTTCCTATAACATGAGATGTGATATCCAACTCCTTCCATTCCAATCCTGAGACCCGTCCTATAGCATGAGATGTGATATCTCAATGCTTATACCAAACCTGAGACCCTTCCTATACCATGAGATGTGATATCCAACTGCTTCCCATTCCAATCCTGAGACCCTTCCTATTGCATGAGATGTGATATCTCAATGCTTCTAATACCAAACCTGAGATCCTTCCTCTAACATGAAATGTGATATCCAACTCCTTCCCTTTCCAAACCTAAGAGCCTATCTATAGCATGAGATGTGATATCCAACTCCTTCCCATTCCAATCCTGAGACCCTTCCTATAGCATGAGATATGATATCTCAATACTTCTAATACCAAACGTGAGATCCTTCCGATAACATGAGATGTGATATCCAAATCCTTCCCCTTCCAATCCTGAGACCCTCCCTTTAGCATGAGATGTGATATCCAACTCCTTCCTATTCCAATCCTGAGACTCTTCTGATAGCATGAGATGTGATATCTCAATGCTTCTAATACCAAACCTGAGATCCTTCCGATAGCATGAGATGTGATATCTCAATGCTTCTAATACCAAACCTGAGATCCTTCCTATAACATGAGATGTGATATCCAAATCCTTCCCCTTCCAAACCTGAGACCCTCCCTTTAGCATGAGATGTGATATCCAACTCCTTCCCATTCCATTCCTAAGACCCTTCTGATAGCATGAGATGTGATATCTCAATGCCTCTAATACCAAACCTGAGATCCTACCTCTAACATGAAATGTGATATCCAACTATTTCCCCTTCCAAACCTGAGAGCCTTCCTATAGCATGAGATGTGATATCCAAGTCCTTCCCATTCCAATCCTGAGACCCTTCCTATAGCTTGAGATGTGATATCCAACTCCTTCCCATTCCAATTCTGAGACCCTTCCTATACTATGAGACTTGATATCTCAATGCTTCTAATACAAACGTGAGACCCGTAATATAACATGAGATGTGATATCCAAATCCTTCCCCTTCCAAACCTTAGACCCTTCCTTTATCATGAGATGTGATATCCAACTCCTTCCCATTCCAATCCTGAGACCCTTCCGATATCATGAGATGTGATATCTCAAAGCTTCTAATATCAAACTTGAGACCCTCCCTATAGCATGAGATGTGATATCCAAGTCCTTCCCATTCCAATCCTGAGACCCTTCCTATAGCTTGAGGTGTGATATCCAACTCCTTCCCATTCCAATTCTGAGACCCTTCTTATACCATGAGACTTGATATCTCAATGCTTCTAATACCAAACCTGAGACCCGTCCTATAACATGAGATGTGATATCCAAATCCTTCCCCTTCCAAACCTTAGACCCTTCCTTTATCATGAGATGTGATATCCAACTCCTTCCCATTCCAATCCTGAGACCCTTCCGATATCATGAGATTTGTTATCTCAATGCTTCTAATATCAAACTTGAGACCCTCCCTAAAGCATGAGATGTGACATCCAAGTCCTTCCCATTCCAATCCCGAGACCCTTCCTATAACATGAGATGTGATATCCAACTCCTTCCCATTCCAACCTGAGACACTTCCTATAGCATGAGAAGGGATATCTAACTCCTTCCCAATCCAATCCTGAGACCCTTCCGATAGCAGAGATGTGATATCTGAATGCTTATACCAAACCTGAGACCCTTCCTATGGCATGAGATGTGATATCCAACTCCTTGCCATTCAAATCCTGAGACCCTTCCTATAGCATGAGATGTGATATCTCTATGCTTCTAATACCAAACCTGAGACCCTTCCTATAACATGAGATGGGATATCCAACTCCTTCCCATTCCAATCCTGAGACCCTTCCGATAGCAGAGATGTGATATCTCAATGCTTATACCAAACCTGAGAACCTTCCTATGGCCTGAGATGTCATATACAACTCCTTCCCATTCCAATCCTGAGACCCTTCCTTTAGCATGAGATGTGATATCTCAATGCTTATACCAAATCTGAGACCCTTCCTATAGCATGAGATGTGATATCCAATTCCTTCCCATTCCAATCCTGAGACCCTTCCTATAGCATGAGATGTGATATCTCAATGCTTATACCAAACCTGAGAGCCTACCTATAGCATGAGATGTGATATCCAAGTCCATCCCATTCCAATCCTTAGACCCTTCCTACAGCATGCAATGTGATATCTCAATGATTCTAATACCAAACCAGAGACTCTTCCTATAACATGAGATGGGATATCCAACTCCTTCCCATTCCAATCCTGAGCCGCTTCCGATAGCAGCGATGTGATATCTCAATGCTTATACCAAACCTGAGACCCTTCCTATAACATGAGATGTGATATCCAACTACTTCCGTTCCAAACCTGAGACACTAACTATAGCATATGTGATATCCAACTCCTTCCCATTCCAAACATGAGACCCTTCCTATAGCAAGAAAGTAATATCCAACTCCTACCCATTCCAATCCTGAGACCCTTCCTATAGCAAGAGATGTGATATCCAAATCCTTCCCATTCCAATCCTGAGACCCTTCCTATAACATGAGATGTGATATCCAACTCCTTCCCATTCCAACCTGAGACACTTCCTATAGCATGAGAAGGGATATCCAACTCCTTCCCAATCCAATCCTGAGACCCTCCCGATAGCAGAGATGTGATATCTCAATGCTTATACCAAACCTGAGACCCTTCCTATGGCATGAGATGTGATATCCAACTCCTTCCCAATCCAATCCTGAGACCCTTCCGATAGCAGAGACGTGATATCTCAATGCTTCTACCAAACCTGAGACCCTTCCTTTAGCATGAGATGTGATATCCAAATCCTTCACATTCCAATCCTGAGACCCTTCCTATAGCATGAGATGTGATGTCTCAATGCTTCTAATACCAAACCTGAGATCCTTCCTATAACATGAGATGTGATATCCAATCCCTTCCCATTCCAAACCTGAGACCCTTCCTATTGGATGCGATGTGATATCCAACTCCTTCCCATTCCAACCCTGAGACCCTTCCTATAGCATGAGATGTGATGTCTCAATGCTTCTAATACCAAACCTGAGATCCTTCCTATAACATGAGATGTGATATCCAACTCCTTCCATTCAAATCCTGAGACCCGTCCTATAGCATGAGATGTGATATCTCAATGCTTATACCAAACCTGAGACCCTTCCTATAGCATGAGATGTGATATCCAACTGCTTCCCATTCCAATCCTGAGACCCTTCCTATAGCATGAGATGTGATATCTCAATGCTTCTAATACCAAACCTGAGATCCTTCCTCTAACATGAAATGTGATATCCAACTCCTTCCCTTTCCAAACCTAAGAGCCTATCTATAGCATGAGATGTGATATCCAAGTCCTTCCCATTCCAACCCTTAGACCCTTCCTACAGCATGCAATATGATATCTAAATGATTCTAATAACAAACCTGAGACCCGTCCTATAACATGAGATGGGATATCCAACTCCTTCCCATTCCAATCCTGAGACACTTCCGATAGCAGAGATGTGATATCTCAATGCTTATACCAAACCTGAGACCCTTCCTATAACATGAGATGTGATATCCAAATCCTTCCCGTTCCAAACCTGAGACCCTTCCTTTAGCATGAGATGTGATATCCAGCACCTTCCCATTCCAATCCTGAGACACTTCCTATAGCATGAGATGTGATATCTCAATGCTTCTAATATCAAAACTGAGACCCTCCCTATAGCATGATATGTGATATCTAAGTCCTTCCCATTCCAATCCTGAGACCCTCCCTATAGCATGAGATGTGATATCCAACTCCTTCGCATTCCAATCCTGAGACCCTTCCTATAGCATGAGATATGATATCTCAATACTTCTAATACCAAACGTGAGATCCTTCCGATAACATGAGATGTGATATCCAAATCCTTCCCCTTCCAATCCTGAGACCCTCCCTTTAGCATGAGATGTGATATCGAACTCCTTCCTATTCCAATCCTGAGACTCTTCTGATAGCATGAGATGTGATATCTCAATGCTTCTAATACCAAACCTGAGATCCTTCCGATAGCATGAGATGTGATATCTCAATGCTTCTAATACCAAACCTGAGATCCTTCCTATAACATGAGATGTGATATCCAAATCCTTCCCCTTCCAAACCTGAGACCCTCCCTTTAGCATGAGATGTGATATCCAACTCCTTCCCATTCCATTCCTGAGACCCTTCTGATAGCATGAGATGTGATATCTCAATGCCTCTAATACCAAACCTGAGATCCTACCTCTAACATGAAATGTGATATCCAACTCTTTCCCCTTCCAAACCTGAGAGCCTTCCTATAGCATGAGATGTGATATCCAAGTCCTTCCCATTCCAATCCTGAGACACTTCCTATAGCATGAGATGTGATATCTCACTGCTTATACCAAACCTGAGACCCTTCCCATAGCATGAGATGTGATATCCAACTCCTTCCCATTCCAATCCTCAGACCCTTCCTATAGCATGAGATGTGATATCTCAATGCTTCTAATATCAAACTTGAGACCCTACCTATAGCATGAGATGTGATATCCAAGTCCTTCCCATTACAATCCTGAGACACTTCCTATAGCATGAGATGTGATATCCAACTCCTTCCCATTCCAATCCTGAGACCCTTCCTATAGCATGAGATATGATATCTCAATACTTCTAATACCAAACGTGAGATCCTTCCGATAACATGAGATGTGATATCCAAATCCTTCCCCTTCCAAACCTGAGACCCTCCCTTTAGCATGAGATGTGATATCCAACTCCTTCCCATTCCAATCCTGAGACCCTTCTGATAGCATGAGATGTGATATCTCAATGCTTCTAATACCAAACCTGAGATCCTTCCGATAGCATGAGATGTGATATCTCAATGCTTCTAATACCAAACCTGAGATCCTTCCTATAACATGAGATGTGATATCCAAATCCTTCCCCTTCCAAACCTGAGACCCTCCCTTTAGCATGAGATGTGATATCCAACTCCTTCCCATTCCATTCCCGAGACCCTTCTGATAGCATGAGATGTGATATCTCAATGCCTCTAATACCAAACCTGAGATCCTACCTCTAACATGAAATGTGATATCCAACTCTTTCCCCTTCCAAACCTGAGAGCCTTCCTATAGCATGAGATGTGATATCCAAGTCCTTCCCATTCCAATCCTGAGACCCTTCCTATAGCTTGAGATGTGATATCCAACTCCTTCCCATTCCAATTCTGAGACCCTTCCTATACTCTGAGACTTGATATCTCAATGCTTCTAATACCAAACCTGAGACCCGTAATATAACATGAGATGTGATATCCAAATCCTTCCCCTTCCAAACCTTAGACCCTTCCTTTATCATGAGATGTGATATCCAACTCCTTCCCATTCCAATCCTGAGACCCTTCCGATATCATGAGATGTGATATCTCAAAGCTTCTAATATCAAACTTGAGACCCTCCCTATAGCATGAGATGTGATATCCAAGTCCTTCCCATTCCAATCCTGAGACCCTTCCTATAGCATGAGATGTGATATCTCAATGCTTCTAATACCAAACCTGAGACCCTTCCTATTACATGAGATGGGAATATCCAACTCCTTCCCATTCCAATCCTGAGACCCTTCCGATAGCAGAGATGTGATATCTCAATGCTTATACCAAACCTGAGACCCTTCGTATGGCATGAGATGTGATATCCAACTCCTTGCCATTCAAATCCTGAGACCCTTCCTATAGCATGAGAAGGGATATCCAACTCCTTCCCAATCCAATCCTGAGACCCTTCCGATAGCAGAGACGTGATATCTCAATGCTTCTACCAAACCTGAGACCCTTCCTTTAGCATGAGATGTGATATCCAAATCCTTCACATTCCAATCCTGAGACCCTTCCTATAGCATGAGATGTGATATCTCAATGCTTCTAATACCAAACCTGAGATCCTTCCTATAACATGAGATGTGATATCCAATTCCTTCCCATTCCAAACCTGAGACCCTTCCTATTGGATGAGTTGTGATATCCAACTCCTTCCCATTCCAACCCTGAGACCCTTCCTATAGCATAAGATGTGATGTCTCAATGATTCTAATACCAAACCTGAGATCCTTCCTATAACATGAGATGTGATATCCAACTCCTTCCATTCCAATCCTGAGACCCGTCCTATAGCATGAGATGTGATATCGCAATGCTTATACCAAACCTGAGACCCTTCCTATAGCATGAGATGTGATATCCAACTACTTCCCATTCCAATCCTGAGACCCTTCCTATAGCATGAGATGTGATATCTCAATGCTTCTAATACCAAACCTGAGATCCTTCCTCTAACATGAAATGTGATATCCAACTCCTTCCCTTTCCAAATCTAAGAGCCTATCTATAGCATGAGATGTGATATCCAGGTCCTTCCTATTCCAATCCTTAGACCCTTCCTACAGCATGCAATATGATATCTCAATGATTCTAATACCAAACCTGAGATCCTTCCTATGACATGAGATGTGATATCCAACTCCTTCCATTCCAATCCTGAGACCCTTCCTATAGCATGAGATGTGATATATCAATGCTTATACCAAACCTGAGACCCGTCCTATAACATGAGATGGGATATCCAACTCCTTCCCATTCCAATCCTGAGACACTTCCGATAGCAGAGATGTGATATCTCAATGTTTATACCAAACCTGAGACCCTTCCTATAACATGAGATGTGATATCCAACTCCTTCCCGTTCCAAACCTGAGACCCTTCCTTTAGCATGAGATGTGATATCCAGCTCCTTCCCATTCCAATCCTGAGACACTTCCGATAGCATGAGATGTGATATCTCAATGCTTCTAATATCAAAACTGAGACCCTCCCTATAGCATGATATGTGATATCTAAGTCCTTCCCATTCCAATCCTGAGACCCTTCCTATAGCATGAGATGTGATATCTCAATGCTTCTACCAAACCTGAGACCCTTCCTTTAGCATGAGATGTGATATCCAACTCCTTCCCATTCCAATCCTGAGACCCTTCCTATAGCATGAGATGTGATATCTCAATACTTCTAATACCAAACCTGAGATCCTTCCGATAACATGAGATGTGATATCTCAATACTTCTAATACCAAACCTGAGATCCATACTATAACATGAGATGTGATATCCAACTCCTTCCCTTTCCAAACCTGAGAGCCGTTCTATAGCATGAGATGTGATATCCAGGTCCTTCCCATTCCAATCCTTAGACCCTTCCTACAGCATGCAATATGATATCTCAATGCTTATACCAAACCTGAGAACATTCCTATGGCCTGAGATGTCATGGCCTGAGATGTCATATACAACTCCTTCCCATTCCAATCCTGAGACCCTTCCTTTAGCATGAGATGTGATATCTCAATGCTTATACCAAATCTGAGACCCTTCCTATAGCATGAGATGTGATATCCAATTCCTTCCCATTCCAATCCTGAGACCCTTCCTATAGCATGAGATGTGATATCTCAATGCTTATACCAAACCTGAGAGCCTACCTATAACATGAGATGTGATATCCAGGTCCATCCCATTCCAATCCTTAGACCCTTCCTACAGCATGCGATGTGATATCTCAATGATTCTAATACCAAACCAGAGACTCTTCCTATAACATGAGATGGGATATCCAACTCCTTCCCATTCCAATCCTGAGCCGCTTCCGATAGCAGAGATGTGATATCTCAATGCTTATACCAAATCTGAGACCCTTCCTATAGCATGAGATGTGATATCCAATTCCTTCCCATTCCAATCCTGAGACCCTTCCTATAGCATGAGTGTGATATGTCAATGCTTATACCAAACCTGAGAGCCTACCTATAACATGAGATGTGATATCCAAGTCCATCCCATTCCAATCCTTAGACCCTTCCTACAGCATGCGATGTGATATCTCAATGATTCTAATACCAAACCAGAGACTCTTCCTATAACATGAGATAGGATTTCCAACTCCTTCCCATTCCAATCCTGAGCCGCTTCCGATAGCAGAGATGTGATATCTCAATGCTTATACCAAACCTGAGACCCTTCCTATAACATGAGATGTGATATCCAACTCCTTCCCGTTCCAAACCTGAGACACTAACTATAGCATATGTGATATCCAACTCCTTCCCATTCCAAACATGAGACCCTTCCTATAGCAAGAAAGTAATATCCAACTCCTACCCATTCCAATCCTGAGACCCTTCCTATAGCAAGAGATGTGATATCCAAATCCTTCCCATTCCAATCCTGAGACCCTTCCTATAACATGAGATGTGATATCCAACTCCTTCCCATTCCAACCTGAGACACTTCCTATAGCATGAGAAGGGATATCCAACTCCTTCCCAATCCAATCCTGAGACCCTTCCGATAGCAGAGATGTGATATCTCAATGCTTATACCAAACCTGAGACCCTTCCTATGGCATGAGATGTGATATCCAACTCCTTGCCATTGAAATCCTGAGACCCTTCCTATAGCATGAGAAGGGATATCCAACTCCTTCCCAATCCAATCCTGAGACCCTTCCGATAGCAGCGACGTGATATCTCAATGCTTCTACCAAACCTGAGACCCTTCCTTTAGCATGAGATGTGATATCCAAATCCTTCACATTCCAATCCTGAGACCCTTCCTATAGCATGAGATGTGATATCTCAATGCTTCTAATACCAAACCTGAGATCCTTCCTATAACATGAGATGTGATATCCAATTCCTTCCCATTCCAAACCTGAAACCCTTCCTATTGGATGAGATGTGATATCCAACTCCTTCCCATTCCAACCCTGAGACCCTTCCTATAGCATGAGATGTGATGTCTCAATGCTTATACCAAACCTGAGACCCTTCCTATAGCATGAGATGTGATATCCAACTGCTTCCCATTCCAATCCTGAGACCCTTCCTATAGCATGAGATGTGATATCTCAATGCTTCTAATACCAAACCTGAGATCCTTCCTCTAACATGAAATGTGATATCCAACTCCTTCCCTTTCCAAACCTAAGAGCCTATCTATAGCATGAGATGTGATATCCAAGTCCTTCACATTCCAACCCTTAGACCCTTCCTACAGCATGCAATATGATATCTCAATGATTCTAATAACAAACCTGAGACCCGTCCTATAACATGAGATGGGATATCCAACTCCTTCCCATTCCAATCCTGAGACACTTCCGATAGCAGAGATGTGATATCTCAATGCTTATACCAAACCTGAGACCCTTCCTATAACATGAGATGTGATATCCAAATCCTTCCCGTTCCAAACCTGAGACCCTTCCTTTAGCATGAGATGTGATATCCAGCTCCTTCCCATTCCAATCCTGAGACACTTCCGATAGCATGAGATGTGATATCTCAATGCTTCTAATATCAAAACTGAGACCCTCCCTATAGCATGATATGTGATATCTAAGTCCTTCCCATTCCAATCCTGAGACCCTCCCTATAGCATGAGATGTGATATCCAACTCCTTCCCATTCCAATCCTGAGACCCTTCCTATAGCATGAGATATGATATCTCAATACTTCTAATACCAAACGTGAGATCCTTCCGATAACATGAGATGTGATATCCAAATCCTTCCCCTTCCAAACCTGAGACCCTCCCTTTAGCATGAAATGTGATATCCAACTCCTTCCTATTCCAATCCTGAGACTCTTCTGATGGCATGAGATGTGATATCTCAATGCTTCTAATACCAAACCTGAGATCCTTCCGATAGCATGAGATGTGATATCTCAATGCTTCTAATACCAAACCTGAGATCCTTCCTATAACATGAGATGTGATATCCAAATCCTTCCCCTTCCAAACCTGAGACCCTCCCTTTAGCATGAGATGTGATATCTCAATGCCTCTAATACCAAACCTGAGATCCTTCCGATAGCATGAGATGTGATATCTCAATGCTTCTAATACCAAACCTGAGATCCTTCCTATAACATGAGATGTGATATCCAAATCCTTCCCATTCCATTCCTGAGACCCTTCTGATAGCATGAGATGTGATATCTCAATGCCTCTAATACCAAACCTGAGATCCTACCTCTAACATGAAATGAGATATCCAACTCTTTCCCCTTCCAAACCTGAGAGCCTTCCTATAGCATGAGATGTGATATCCAAGTCCTTCCCATTCCAATACTGAGACCCTTCCTATAGCTTGAGATGTGATATCCAACTCCTTCCCATTCCAATTCTGAGACCCTTCCTATAGCATGAGATGTGATATCTCAATGCTTATACCAAACCTGAGAGCCTACCTATAGCATGAGATGTGATATCCAAGTCCATCCCATTCCAATCCTTAGACCCTTCCTACAGCATGCGATGTGATATCTCAATGATTATAATACCAAACCAGAGACTCTTCCTATAACATGAGATGGGATATCCAACTCCTTCCCATTCCAATTCTGAGACCCTTCCTATACTATGAGACTTGATATCTCAATGCTTCTAATACCAAACCTGAGACCCGTAATATAACATGAGATGTGAAATCCAAATCCTTCCCCTTCCAAACCTTAGACCCTTCCTTTATCATGAGATGTGATATCCAACTCCTTCCCATTCCAATCCTGAGACCCTTCCGATATCATGAGATGTGATATCTCAAAGCTTCTAATATCAAACTTGAGACCCTCCCTATAGCATGAGATGTGATATCCAAGTCCTTCCCATTCCAATCCTGAGACCCTTCCTATAGCATGAGATGTGATATATCAATGCTTCTAATACCAAACCTGAGACCCTTCCTATAACATGAGATGGGAATATCCAACTCCTTCCCATTCCAATCTTGAGACCCTTCCGATAGCAGAGATGTGATATCTCAATGCTTATACCAAACCTGAGATCCTTCCTATAACATGAGATGTGATATCCAACTCCTTCCCATTCCAATCCTGAGACACTTCCTATAGCATGAGATGTGATATCTCACTGCTTATACCAAACCTGAGACCCTTCCCATAGCAGGAGATGTGATATCCAACTCCTTCCCATTCGAACCTGAGACACTTCCTATAGCATGAGAAGGGATATCCAACTCCTTCCCAATCCAAGCCTGAGACCCTTCCGATAGCAGAGATGTGATATCTCAATGCTTATACCAAACCTGAGACCCTTCCTATGGCATGAGATGTGATATCCAACTCCTTGCCATTCAAATCCTGAGACCCTTCCTTTAGCATGAGATGTGATATCCAAATCCTTCACATTCCAATCCTGAGACCCTTCCTATAGCATGAGATGTGATATCTCAATGCTTCTAATACCAAACCTGAGATCCTTCCTATAACATGAGATGTGATATCCAATTCCTTCCCATTCCAAACCTGAGACCCTTCCTATTGGATGAGATGTGATATCCAACTCCTTCCCATTCCAACCCTGAGACCCTTCCTATAGCATGAGATGTGATGTCTCAATGCTTATACCAAACCTGAGACCCTTCCTATAGCATGAGATGTGATATCCAACTGCTTCCCATTCCAATCCTGAGACCCTTCCTATAGCATGAGATGTGATATCTCAATGCTTCTAATACCAAACCTGAGATCCTTCCTCTAACATGAAATGTGATATCCAAATCCTTCCCTTTCCAAACCTAAGAGCCTATCTATAGCATGAGATGTGATATCCAAGTCCTTCACATTCCAACCCTTAGACCCTTCCTACAGCATGCAATATGATATCTCAATGATTCTAATAACAAACCTGAGACCCGTCCTATAACATGAGATGGGATATCCAACTCCTTCCCATTCCAATCCTGAGACACTTCCGATAGCAGAGATGTGATATCTCAATGCTTATACCAAACCTGAGACCCTTCCTATAACATGAGATGTGATATCCAAATCCTTCCCGTTCCAAACCTGAGACCCTTCCTTTAGCATGAGATGTGATATCCAGCTCCTTCCCATTCCAATCCTGAGACACTTCCGATAGCATGAGATGTGATATCTCAATGCTTCTAATATCAAAACTGAGACCCTCCCTATAGCATGATATGTGATATCTAAGTCCTTCCCATTCCAATCCTGAGACCCTCCCTATAGCATGAGATGTGATATCCAACTCCTTCCCATTCCAATCCTGAGACCCTTCCTATAGCATGAGATATGATATCTCAATACTTCTAATACCAAACGTGAGATCCTTCCGATAACATGAGATGTGATATCCAAATCCTTCCCCTTCCAAACCTGAGACCCTCCCTTTAGCATGAAATGTGATATCCAACTCCTTCCTATTCCAATCCTGAGACTCTTCTGATGGCATGAGATGTGATATCTCAATGCTTCTAATACCAAACCTGAGATCCTTCCGATAGCATGAGATGTGATATCTCAATGCTTCTAATACCAAACCTGAGATCCTTCCTATAACATGAGATGTGATATCCAAATCCTTCCCCTTCCAAACCTGAGACCCTCCCTTTAGCATGAGATGTGATATCTCAATGCCTCTAATACCAAACCTGAGATCCTTCCGATAGCATGAGATGTGATATCTCAATGCTTCTAATACCAAACCTGAGATCCTTCCTATAACATGAGATGTGATATCCAAATCCTTCCCATTCCATTCCTGAGACCCTTCTGATAGCATGAGATGTGATATCTCAATGCCTCTAATACCAAACCTGAGATCCTACCTCTAACATGAAATGAGATATCCAACTCTTTCCCCTTCCAAACCTGAGAGCCTTCCTATAGCATGAGATGTGATATCCAAGTCCTTCCCATTCCAATACTGAGACCCTTCCTATAGCTTGAGATGTGATATCCAACTCCTTCCCATTCCAATTCTGAGACCCTTCCTATAGCATGAGATGTGATATCTCAATGCTTATACCAAACCTGAGAGCCTACCTATAGCATGAGATGTGATATCCAAGTCCATCCCATTCCAATCCTTAGACCCTTCCTACAGCATGCGATGTGATATCTCAATGATTATAATACCAAACCAGAGACTCTTCCTATAACATGAGATGGGATATCCAACTCCTTCCCATTCCAATTCTGAGACCCTTCCTATACTATGAGACTTGATATCTCAATGCTTCTAATACCAAACCTGAGACCCGTAATATAACATGAGATGTGATATCCAAATCCTTCCCCTTCCAAACCTTAGACCCTTCCTTTATCATGAGATGTGATATCCAACTCCTTCCCATTCCAATCCTGAGACCCTTCCGATATCATGAGATGTGATATCTCAAAGCTTCTAATATCAAACTTGAGACCCTCCCTATAGCATGAGATGTGATATCCAAGTCCTTCCCATTCCAATCCTGAGACCCTTCCTATAGCATGAGATGTGATATCTCAATGCTTCTAATACCAAACCTGAGACCCTTCCTATAACATGAGATGGGAATATCCAACTCCTTCCCATTCCAATCTTGAGACCCTTCCGATAGCAGAGATGTGATATCTCAATGCTTATACCAAACCTGAGATCCTTCCTATAACATGAGATGTGATATCCAACTCCTTCCCATTCCAATCCTGAGACACTTCCTATAGCATGAGATGTGATATCTCACTGCTTATACCAAACCTGAGACCCTTCCCATAGCAGGAGATGTGATATCCAACTCCTTCCCATTCCAACCTGAGACACTTCCTATAGCATGAGAAGGGATATCCAACTCCTTCCCAATCCAAGCCTGAGACCCTTCCGATAGCAGAGATGTGATATCTCAATGCTTATACCAAACCTGAGACCCTTCCTATGGCATGAGATGTGATATCCAACTCCTTGCCATTCAAATCCTGAGACCCTTCCTATAGCATGAGAAGGGATATCCAACTCCTTCCCAATCCAATCCTGAGACCCTTCCGATAGCAGCGACGTGATATCTCAATGCTTCTACCAAACCTGAGACCCTTCCTTTAGCATGAGATGTGATATCCAAATCCTTCACATTCCAAACCTGAGACCCTTCCTATTGGATGAGATGTGATATCCAACTCCTTCCCATTCCAACCCTGAGACCCTTCCTATAGCATGAGATGTGATGTCTCAATGCGTCTAATACCAAACCTGAGATCCTTCCTATAACATGAGATGTGATATCCAATTCCTTCCCATTCCAAACCTGAGACCCTTCCTATTGGATGAGATGTGATATCCAACTCCTTCCCATTCCAACCCTGAGACCCTTCCTATAGCATGAGATGTGATGTCTCAATGCGTCTAATACCAAACCTGAGATCCTTCCTATAACATGAGATGTGATATCCAACTCCTTCCATTCCAATCCTGAGACCCGTCCTATAGCATGAGATGTGATATCTCAATGCTTATACCAAACCTGAGACCCTTCCTATAGCATGAGATGTGATATCCAACTGCTTCCCATTCCAATCCTGAGACCCTTCCTATAGCATGAGATGTGATATCTCAATGCTTCTAATACCAAACCTGAGATCCTTCCTCTAACATGAAATGTGATATCCAACTCCTTCCCTTTCCAAACCTAAGAGCCTATCTATAGCATGAGATGTGATATCCAAGTCCTTCACATTCCAACCCTTAGACCCTTCCTACAGCATGCAATATGATATCTCAATGATTCTAATAACAAACCTGAGACCCGTCCTATAACATGAGATGGGATATCCAACTCCTTCCCATTCCAATCCTGAGACACTTCCGATAGCAGAGATGTGATATCTCAATGCTTATACCAAACCTGAGACCCTTCCTTTAGCATGAGATGTGATATCCAGCTCCTTCCCATTCCAATCCTGAGACACTTCCGATAGCATGAGATGTGATATCTCAATGCTTCTAATATCAAAACTGAGACCCTCCCTATAGCATGATTTGTGATATCTAAGTCCTTCCCATTCCAATCCTGAGACCCTCCCTATAGCATGAGATGTGATATCCAACTCCTTCCCATTCCAATCCTGAGACCCTTCCTATAGCATGAGATATGATATCTCAATACTTCTAATACCAAACGTGAGATCCTTCCGATAACATGAGATGTGATATCCAAATCCTTCCCCTTCCAAACCTGAGGCCCTCCCTTTAGCATGAAATGTGATATCCAACTCCTTCCTATTCCAATCCTGAGACTCTTCTGATAGCATGAGATGTGATATCTCAATGCTTCTAATACCAAACCTGAGATCCTTCCGATAGCATGAGATGTGATATCTCAATGCTTCTAATACCAAACCTGAGATCCTTCCTATAACATGAGATGTGATATCCAAATCCTTCCCCTTCCAAACCTGAGACCCTCCCTTTAGCATGAGATGTGATATCTAACTCCTTCCCATTCCATTCCTGAGACCCTTCTGATAGCATGAGATGTGATATCTCAATGCCTCTAATACCAAACCTGAGATCCTACCTCTAACATGAAATGAGATATCCAACTCTTTCCCCTTCCAAACCTGAGAGCCTTCCTATAGCATGAGATGTGATATCCAAGTCCTTCCCATTCCAATACTGAGACCCTTCCTATAGCTTGAGATGTGATATCCAACTCCTTCCCATTCCAATTCTGAGACCCTTCCTATAGCATGAGATGTGATATCTCAATGCTTATACCAAACCTGAGAGCCTACCTATAGCATGAGATGTGATATCCAAGTCCATCCCATTCCAATCCTTAGACCCTTCCTACAGCATGCGATGTGATATCTCAATGATTCTAATACCAAACCAGAGACTCTTCCTATAACATGAGATGGGATATCCAACTCCTTCCCATTCCAATTCTGAGACCCTTCCTATACTATGAGACTTGATATCTCAATGCTTCTAATACCAAACCTGAGACCCGTAATATAACATGAGATGTGATATCCAACTCCTTCCCATTCCAATCCTGAGACCCTTCCGATATCATGAGATGTGATATCTCAAAGCTTCTAATATCAAACTTGAGACCCTCCCTATAGCATGAGATGTGATATCCAAGTCCTTCCCATTCCAATCCTGAGACCCTTCCTATAGCATGAGATGTGATATCTCAATGCTTCTAATACCAAACCTGAGACCCTTCCTATAACATGAGATGGGAATATCCAACTCCTTCCCATTCCAATCTTGAGACCCTTCCGATAGCAGAGATGTGATATCTCAATGCTTATACCAAACTTGAGATCCTTCCTATAACATGAGATGTGCTATCCAACTCCTTCCCATTCCAATCCTGAGACACTTCCTATAGCATGTGATGTGAAATCTCACTGCTTATACCAAACCTGAGACCCTTCCCATAGCAGGAGATGTGATATCCAACTCCTTCCCATTCCAATCCTCAGACCCTTCCTATAGCATGAGATGTGATATCTCAATGCTTCTAATGTCAAACTTGAGACCCTACCTATAGCATGAGATGTGATATCCAAGTCCTTCCCATTCCAATCCTGAGACCCTTCCTATAGCATGAGATGTGATATCTCAATGCTTCTAATACCAAACCTGAGATCCTTCCTATAACATGAGATGTGATATCCAATTCCTTCCCATTCCAAACCTGAGACCCTTCCTATTGGATGAGATGTGATATCCAACTCCTTCCCATTCCAACCCTGAGACCCTTCCTATAGCATGAGATGTGATGTCTCAATGCGTCTAATACCAAACCTGAGATCCTTCCTATAACATGAGATGTGATATCCAACTCCTTCCATTCCAATCCTGAGACCCGTCCTATAGCATGAGATGTGATATCTCAATGCTTATACCAAACCTGAGACCCTTCCTATAGCATGAAATGTGATATCCAACTGCTTCCCATTCCAATCCTGAGACCCTTCCTATAGCATGAGATGTGATATCTCAATGCTTCTAATACCAAACCTGAGATCCTTCCGATAGCATGAGATGTGATATCTCAATGCTTCTAATACCAAACCTGAGATCCTTCCTATAACATGAGATGTGATATCCAAATCCTTCCCCTTCCAAACCTGAGACCCTCCCTTTAGCATGAGATGTGATATCTAACTCCTTCCCATTCCATTCCTGAGACCCTTCTGATAGCATGAGATGTGATATCTCAATGCCTCTAATACCAAACCTGAGATCCTACCTCTAACATGAAATGAGATATCCAACTCTTTCCCCTTCCAAACCTGAGAGCCTTCCTATAGCATGAGATGTGATATCCAAGTCCTTCCCATTCCAATACTGAGACCCTTCCTATAGCTTGAGATGTGATATCCAACTCCTTCCCATTCCAATTCTGAGACCCTTCCTATAGCATGAGATGTGACATCTCAATGCTTATACCAAACCTGAGAGCCTACCTATAGCATGAGATGTGATATCCAAGTCCATCCCATTCCAATCCTTAGACCCTTCCTACAGCATGCGATGTGATATCTCAATGATTCTAATACCAAACCAGAGACTCTTCCTATAACATGAGATGGGATATCCAACTCCTTCCCATTCCAATTCTGAGACCCTTCCTATACTATGAGACTTGATATCTCAATGCTTCTAATACCAAACCTGAGACCCGTAATATAACATGAGATGTGATATCCAAATCCTTCCCCTTCCAAACCTTAGACCCTTCCTTTATCATGAGATGTGATATCCAACTCCTTCCCATTCCAATCCTGAGACCCTTCCGATATCATGAGATGTGATATCTCAAAGCTTCTAATATCAAACTTGAGACCCTCCCTATAGCATGAGATGTGATATCCAAGTCCTTCCCATTCCAATCCTGAGACCCTTCCTATAGCATGAGATGTGATATCTCAATGCTTCTAATACCAAACCTGAGACCCTTCCTATAACATGAGATGGGAATATCCAACTCCTTCCCATTCCAATCTTGAGACCCTTCCGATAGCAGAGATGTGATATCTCAATGCTTATACCAAACCTGAGATCCTTCCTATAACATGAGATGTGATATCCAACTCCTTCCCATTCCAATCCTGAGACACTTCCTATAGCATGAGATGTGATATCTCACTGCTTATACCAAACCTGAGACCCTTCCCATAGCAGGAGATGTGATATCCAACTCCTTCCCATTCCAATCCTCAGACCCTTCCTATAGCATGAGATGTGATATCTCAATGCTTCTAATGTCAAACTTGAGACCCTACCTATAGCATGAGATGTGATATCCAAGTCCTTCACATTCCAATCCTAAGACACTTCCTATAGCATGAGATGTGATATCTCAATGCTTCTAATACCAAACTTGAGACTCTTCCTATAACATGAGATGGGATATCCAACTCCTTCCCATTCCAATCCTGAGACCCTTTTGATAGCAGAGATGTGATATCTCAATGTTTATACCAAACCTGAGACCCTTCCTACGGCATGAGATGTCATATTCAACTCCTTCCCATTCCAATCCTGAGACCCTTCCTATAGCATGAGATTTGATATCCAACTCCTTCCCATTCCAATCCTGAGACCCTTCCTATAGCATGAGATGTGATGTCTCAATGCTTCTAATACCAAACCTGAGATCCTTCCTATAACATGAGATGTGATATCCAACTCCTTCCATTCCAATCCTGAGACCCTTCCTATAGCATGAGATGTGATGTATCAATGCTTATACCAAACCTGAGACCCTTCCTATAGCATGAGATGTGATATCCAACTCCTTCCCATTCCAATCCTGAGACCCTTCCTATAGCATGAGATGTGATATCTCAATGCTTCTAATACCAAACCTGAGATCCTTCCTCTAACATGAAATGTGAGATCCAACTCCTTCCCTTTCCAAACCTAAGAGCCTATCTATAGCATGAGATGTGATATCCAAGTCCTTCACATTCCAACCCTTAGACCCTTCCTACAGCATGCAATATGATATCTCAATGATTCCAATAACAAACCTGAGACCCGTCCTATAACATGAGATGGGATATCCAACTCCTTCCCATTCCAATCCTGAGACACTTCCGATAGCAGAGATGTGTTATCTCAATGTTTATACCAAACCTGAGACCCTTCCTATAACATGAGATGTGATATCCAACTCCTTCCCGTTCCAAACCTGAGACCCTTCCTTTAGCATGAGATGTGATATCCAGCTCCTTCCCATTCCAATCCTGAGACACTTCCGATAGCATGAGATGTGATATCTCAATGCTTCTAATATCAAAACTGAGACCCTGCCTATAGCATGATATGTGATATCTAAGTCCTTCCCATTCCAATCCTGAGACCCTTCCTATAGCATGAGATGTGATATCTCAATGCTTCTACCAAACCTGAGACCCTTCCTTTAGCATGAGATGTGATATCCAACTCCTTCCCATTCCAATCCTGAGACCCTTCCTATAGCATGAGATGTGATATCTCAATACTTCTAATACCAAACCTGAGATCCTTCCGATAACATGAGATGTGATATCTCAATACTTCTAATACCAAACCTGAGATCCATACTATAACATGAGATGTGATATCCAGGTCCTTCCCATTCCAATCCTTAGACCCTTCCTACAGCATGCAATATGATATCTCAATGCTTATACCAAACCTGAGAACCTTCCTATGGCCTGAGATGTCATGGCCTGAGATGTCATATACAACTCCTTCCCATTTCAATCCTGAGACCCTTCCTTTAGCATGAGATGTGATATCTCAATGCTTATACCAAATCTGAGACCCTTCCTATAGCATGAGATGTGATATCCATTTCCTTCCCATTCCAATCCTGAGACCCTTCCTATAGCATGAGATGTGATATCTCAATGCTTATACCAAACCTGAGAGCCTACCTATAACATGAGATGTGATATCCAAGTCCATCCCATTCCAATCCTTAGACCCTTCCTACAGCATGCGATGTGATATCTCAATGATTATAATACCAAACCAGAGACTCTTCCTATAACATGAGATGGGATATCCAACTCCTTCCCATTCCAATCCTGAGCCGCTTCCGATAGCAGAGATGTGATATCTCATTGCTTATACCAAACCTGAGACCCTTCCTATAACATGAGATGTGATATCCAACTCCTTCCCGTTCCAAACCTGAGACACTAACTATAGCATATGTGATATCCAACTCCTTCCCATTCCAAACATGAGACCCTTCCTATAGCAAGAAAGTAATATCCAACTCCTACCCATTCCAATCCTGAGACCCTTCCTATAGCAAGAGATGTGATATCCAAATCCTTCCCATTCCAATCCTGAGACCCTTCCTATAACATGAGATGTGATATCCAACTCCTTCCCATTCCAACCTGAGACACTTCCTATAGCATGAGAAGGGATATCCAACTCCTTCCCAATCCAATCCTGAGACCCTTCCGATAGCAGAGATGTGATATCTCAATGCTTATACCAAACCTGAGACCCTTCCTATGGCATGAGATGTGATATCCAATTCCTTGCCATTCAAATCCTGAGACCCTTCCTATAGCATGAGAAGGGATATCCAACTCCTTCCCAATCCAATCCTGAGACCCTTCCGATAGCAGCGACGTGATATCTCAATGCTTCTACCAAACCTGAGACCCTTCCTTTAGCATGAGATGTGATATCCAAATCCTTCACATTCCAATCCTGAGACCCTTCCTATAGCATGAGATGTGATATCTCAATGCTTCTAATACCAAACCTGAGATCCTTCCTATAACATGAGATGTGATATCCAATTCCTTCCCATTCCAAACCTGAGACCCTTCCTATTGGATGAGATGTGATATCCAACTCCTTCCCATTCCAACCCTGAGACCCTTCCTATAGCATGAGATGTGATGTCTCAATGCTTATACCAAACCTGAGACCCTTCCTATAGCATGAGATGTGATATCCAACTGCTTCCCATTCCAATCCTGAGACCCTTCCTATAGCATGAGATGTGATATCTCAATGCTTCTAATACCAAACCTGAGATCCTTCCTCTAACATGAAATGTGATATCCAACTCCTTCCCTTTCCAAACCTAAGAGCCTATCTATAGCATGAGATGTGATATCCAAGTCCTTCACATTCCAACCCTTAGGCCCTTCCTACAGCATGCAATATGATATCTCAATGATTCTAATAACAAACCTGAGACCCGTCCTATAACATGAGATGGGATATCCAACTCCTTCCCATTCCAATCCTGAGACACTTCCGATAGCAGAGATGTGATATCTCAATGCTTATACCAAACCTGAGACCCTTCCTATAACATGAGATGTGATATCCAAATCCTTCCCGTTCCAAACCTGAGACCCTTCCTTTAGCATGAGATGTGATATCCAGCTCCTTCCCATTCCAATCCTGAGACACTTCCGATAGCATGAGATGTGATATCTCAATGCTTCTAATATCAAAACTGAGACCCTCCCTATAGCATGATATGTGATATCTAAGTCCTTCCCATTCCAATCCTGAGACCCTCCCTATAGCATGAGATGTGATATCCAACTCCTTCCCATTCCAATCCTGAGACCCTTCCTATAGCATGAGATATGATATCTCAATACTTCTAATACCAAACGTGAGATCCTTCCGATAACATGAGATGTGATATCCAAATCCTTCCCCTTCCAAACCTGAGACCCTCCCTTTAGCATGAAATGTGATATCCAACTCCTTCCTATTCCAATCCTGAGACTCTTCTGATAGCATGAGATGTGATATCTCAATGCTTCTAATACCAAACCTGAGATCCTTCCGATAGCATGAGATGTGATATCTCAATGCTTCTAATACCAAACCTGAGATCCTTCCTATAACATGAGATGTGATATCCAAATCCTTCCCCTTCCAAACCTGAGACCCTCCCTTTAGCATGAGATGTGATATCTCAATGCCTCTAATACCAAACCTGAGATCCTTCCGATAGCATGAGATGTGATATCTCAATGCTTCTAATACCAAACCTGAGATCCTTCCTATAACATGAGATGTGATATCCAAATCCTTCCCATTCCATTCCTGAGACCCTTCTGATAGCATGAGATGTGATATCTCAATGCCTCTAATACCAAACCTGAGATCCTACCTCTAACATGAAATGAGATATCCAACTCTTTCCCCTTCCAAACCTGAGAGCCTTCCTATAGCATGAGATGTGATATCCAAGTCCTTCCCATTCCAATACTGAGACCCTTCCTATAGCTTGAGATGTGATATCCAACTCCTTCCCATTCCAATTCTGAGACCCTTCCTATAGCATGAGATGTGATATCTCAATGCTTATACCAAACCTGAGAGCCTACCTATAGCATGAGATGTGATATCCAAGTCCATCCCATTCCAATCCTTAGACCCTTCCTACAGCATGCGATGTGATATCTCAATGATTATAATACCAAACCAGAGACTCTTCCTATAACATGAGATGGGATATCCAACTCCTTCCCATTCCAATTCTGAGACCCTTCCTATACTATGAGACTTGATATCTCAATGCTTCTAATACCAAACCTGAGACCCGTAATATAACATGAGATGTGATATCCAAATCCTTCCCCTTCCAAACCTTAGACCCTTCCTTTATCATGAGATGTGATATCCAACTCCTTCCCATTCCAATCCTGAGACCCTTCCGATATCATGAGATGTGATATCTCAAAGCTTCTAATATCAAACTTGAGACCCTCCCTATAGCATGAGATGTGATATCCAAGTCCTTCCCATTCCAATCCTGAGACCCTTCCTATAGCATGAGATGTGATATCTCAATGCTTCTAATACCAAACCTGAGACCCTTCCTATAACATGAGATGGGAATATCCAACTCCTTCCCATTCCAATCTTGAGACCCTTCCGATAGCAGAGATGTGATATCTCAATGCTTATAGCAAACCTGAGATCCTTCCTATAACATGAGATGTGATATCCAACTCCTTCCCATTCCAATCCTGAGACACTTCCTATAGCATGAGATGTGATATCTCACTGCTTATACCAAACCTGAGACCCTTCCCATAGCAGGAGATGTGATATCCAACTCCTTCCCATTCCAACCTGAGACACTTCCTATAGCATGAGAAGGGATATCCAACTCCTTCCCAATCCAAGCCTGAGACCCTTCCGATAGCAGAGATGTGATATCTCAATGCTTATACCAAACCTGAGACCCTTCCTATGGCATGAGATGTGATATCCAACTCCTTGCCATTCAAATCCTGAGACCCTTCCTATAGCATGAGAAGGGATATCCAACTCCTTCCCAATCCAATCCTGAGACCCTTCCGATAGCAGCGACGTGATATCTCAATGCTTCTACCAAACCTGAGACCCTTCCTTTAGCATGAGATATGATATCCAAATCCTTCACATTCCAATCCTGAGACCCTTCCTATAGCATGAGATGTGATATCTCAATGCTTCTAATACCAAACCTGAGATCCTTCCTATAACATGAGATGTGATATCCAATTCCTTCCCATTCCAAACCAGAGACCCTTCCTATTGGATGAGATGTGATATCCAACTCCTTCCCATTCCAACCCTGAGACCCTTCCTATAAAATGAGATGTGATGTCTCAATGCGTCTAATACCAAACCTGAGATCCTTCCTATTGGATGAGATGTGATATCCAACTCCTTCCCATTCCAACCCTGAGACCCGTCCTATAGCATGAGATGTGATATCTCAATGCTTATACCAAACCTGAGACCCTTCCTATAGCATGAGATGTGATATCCAACTACTTCCCATTCCAATCCTGAGACCCTTCCTATAGCATGAGATGTGATATCTCAATGCTTCTAATACCAAACCTGAGATCCTTCCCCTAACATGAAATGTGATATCCAACTCCTTCCCTTTCCAAACCTAAGAGCCTATCTATAGCATGAGATGTGATATCCAAGTCCTTCCCATTCCAATCCTTAGACCCTTCCTACAGCATGCAATATGATATCTCAATGATTCTAATAACAAACCTGAGACCCGTCCTATAGCATGAGATAGGATATCCAAGTCCTTCCCATTCCAATCCTGAGACCCTTCCTATAACATGAAATGTGATATCCAACTCCTTCCCATTCCAACCTGAGACCCTTCCTATAGCATGCGATGGGATATCCAACTTCTTCCAAATCCAATACTGATACCCTTCCGATAGCATGAGATGTGATATCCCAATGCTTCTACCAAACCTGAGACCCATACTATGGCATGAGATGTGATATCAAACTCCTTCCCATTCCAATCCTGAGACCCTTCCTATAGCTTGAGGTGTGATATCCAACTCCTTCCCATTCCAATTCTGAGACCCTTCTTATACCATGAGACTTGATATCTCAATGCTTCTAATACCAAACCTGAGACCCGTCCTATAGCATGAGATGTGATATCTCAATGCTTATACCAAACCTGAGACCCTTCCTATAGCATGAGATGTGATATCTCAATGCTTATACCAAACCTGAGACCCTTCCTATGGCATGAGATGTCATATACAACTCCTTCCCATTCCAAACCTGAGACCCTTCCTATAGCATGAGATGTGATATCCAACTCCTTCCCATTCCAATCCTGAGACCCTTCCTATAGCATGAGATGTGATATCACAATGCTTATACCAAACCTGAGACCGTTCCTATAGCTTGAGATGTGATATCCAACTCCTTCCCATTCCAATCCTGAGACCCTTCCTATAGCATGAGATGTGATATCTCAAGGCCTCTAATACCAAACCTGAGATCGTTCCTCTAACATGAAATGTGATATCCAACTCCTTCCCCTTCCAAACCTGAGAGCCTTCCTATAGCATGAGATATGATAGCCAAGTCCTTCCAATTCCAATCCTGAGACCCTTCTTATAACATGAAATGTGATATCCAACTCCTTCCCATTCCAACCTGAGACCCTTCCTATAGCATGAGATGGGATATCTCAATGCTTCTAATACCAAACCTGAGACTCTTCCTATAACATGAGATGGGATATCCAACTCATTCCCATTCCAATCCTGAGACCCTTCCGATAGCAGAGATGTGATATCTCAATGCTTATACCAAACCTGAGACCCTTCCTATGGCCTGAGATGTCATAGACAACTCCTTCCCATTCCAATCCTGAGACCCTTCCTATAGCATGACATGTGATATCTCAATGCTTATACCAAATCTGAGACCCTTCCTATAGCATGAGATGTGATATCCAACTCCTTCCCATTCCAATCCTGAGACCCTTCCTATAGCATGAGATGTGATGTCTCAATGCTTCTAATACCAAACCTGAGATCCTTCCTATAACATGAGATGTGATATCCAACTCCTTCCCATTCCAATCCTGAGACCCTTATGATAGCATGAGATGTGATATCTCAATGCCTCTAATACCAAACCTGAGATACTTCCGATAGCATGAGATGTGATATCTCAATGCTTCTAATACCAAACCTGAGATCCTTCCTATAACATGAGATGTGATTTCCAAATCCTCCCGCTTCCAAACCTGAGACCCTCCCTTTAGCATGAGATGTGATATCCAACTCCTTCCCATTCCAATCCTGAAACCCTTGTGATAGCATGAGATGTGATATCTCAATGCCTCTAATTCCAAACCTGAGATCCTACCTCTAACATGAAATGTGATATCCATCTCCTTCCCATTCCAATCCCGAGACCCTTCCTATAGCATGAGATGTGATATCTCAATGCTTACACCAAACCTGAGACCCTTCCTATAGCATGAGATGTGATATCCAACTCCTTCCCATTCCAATCCTGAGACCCTTCCTATAGCATGAGATGTGATATCTCAATGCTTATACCAAACCTGAGACCCTTCCTATAGCATGAGATGTGATATCCAACTCCTTCCCATTCCAATCCTGAGACCCTTCCTATAGCATGAGATGTGATATCTCAAGGCCTCTAATACCAAACCTGAGATCGTTCCTCTAACATGAATTGTGATATCCATCTCCTTCCCTTTCCAAACCTGAGACCCTGCCTATAGCATGAGATGTGATATCCAAGTCCTTTCCATTCCAATCCTGAGACCCTTCCTATAGCATGTGATGTGATATCTCAATTCTTATACCAAACCTGAGACCCTTCTTATGGCATGAGATGTCATATACAACTCCTTCCCATTCCAATCCTGAGACCCTTCCTATAGCATGAGATATGATATCTCAATGCTTATACCAAACCTGAGACCCTTCCTATAGCATGAGATGTGATATCCAACTTCTTCCCATTCCAATCCTGAGACCCTTCCTATAACATGAGATGGGATGTCGCAATGCTTCTAATACCAAACCTGAGATCTTTCCTATAACATGAGATGTGATATCCAACTCCTTCCCATTCCAATCCTGAGACCCTTCCTATAGCATGAGATGTGATATCACAATGCTTATAGCAAACCTGAGACCGTTCCTATAGCTTGAGATGTGATATCCAACTCCTTCCCATTCCAATCCTGAGACCCTTCCTATAGCATGAGATGTGATATCTCAAGGCCTCTAATACCAAACCTGAGATCGTTCCTCTAACATGAAATGTGATATCCAACTCCTTCCCCTTCCAAACCTGAGAGCCTTCCTATAACATGAGATGTGATATCCAACTCCTTCCCATTCCAATCCTGAGACCCTTATGATAGCATGAGATGTGATATCTCAATGCCTCTAATACCAAACCTGAGATACTTCCGATAGCATGAGATGTGATATCTCAATGCTTCTAATACCAAACCTGAGATCCTTCCTATAACATGAGATGTGATTTCCAAATCCTTCCCCTTCCAAACCTGAGACCCTCCCTTTAGCATGAGATGTGATATCCAACTCCTTCCCATTCCAATCCTGAGACCCTTCTGATAGCATGAGATGTGATATTTCAATGCCTCTAATACCAAACCTGAGATCCTACCTCTAACATGAAATGTGATATCCATCTCCTTCCCTTTCCAAACCTGAGACCCTGCCTATAGCATGAGATGTGATATCCAAGTCCTTTCCATTCCAATCCTGAGACCCTTCCTATAGCATGTGAGGTGATATCTCAATGCTTATACCAAACCTGAGACCCTTCCTATGGCATGAGATGTCATATACAACTCCTTCCCATTCCAAACCTGAGGCCCTTCCTATAGCATGAGATGTGATATCTCAATGCTTATACCAAACCTGAGACCCTTACTATAGCATGAGATGTGATATCCAACTCCTTCCCATTCCAATCCTGAGACCCTTCCTATAGCATGAGATGTGATATCACAATGCTTATACCAAACCTGAGACCGTTCCTATAGCTTGAGATGTGATATCCAACTCCTTCCCATTCCAATCCTGAGACCCTTCCTATAGCATGAGATGTGATATCTCAAGGCCTCTAATACCAAACCTGAGATCGTTCCTCTAACATGAAATGTGATATCCAACTCCTTCCCCTTCCAAACCTGAGAGCCTTCCTATAGCATGAGATATGATAGCCAAGTCCTTCCAATTCCAATCCTGAGACCCTTCCTATAACATGAAATGTGATATCCAACTCCTTCCCATTCCAACCTGAGACCCTTCCTATAGCATGAGATGGGATATCTCAATGCTTCTAATACCAAACCTGAGACTCTTCCTATAACATGAGATCTTCCTATAACATGAGATGGGATATCCAACTCATTCCCATTCCAATCCTGAGACCCTTCCGATAGCAGAGATGTGATATCTCAATGCTTATACCAAACCTGAGACCCTTCCTATGGCCTGAGATGTCATATACAACTCCTTCCCATTCCAATCCTGAGACCCTTCCTATAGCATGAGATGTGATATCTCAATGCTTATACCAAATCTGAGACCCTTCCTATAGCATGAGATGTGATATCCAACTCCTTCCCATTCCAATCCTGAGACCCTTCCTATAGCATGAGATGTGATGTCTCAATGCTTCTAATACCAAACCTGAGATCCTTCCTATAACATGAGATGTGATATCCAACTCCTTCCCATTCCAATCCTGAGACCCTTATGATAGCATGAGATGTGATATCTCAATGCCTCTAATACCAAACCTGAGATACTTCCGATAGCATGAGATGTGATATCTCAATGCTTCTAATACCAAACCTGAGATCCTTCCTATAACATGAGATGTGATTTCCAAATCCTTCCCCTTCCAAACCTGAGACCCTCCCTTTAGCATGAGATGTGATATCAAACTCCTTCCCATTCCAATCCTGAAACCCTTCTGATAGCATGAGATGTGATATCTCAATGCCTCTAATTCCAAACCTGAGATCCTACCTCTAACATGAAATGTGATATCCATCTCCTTCCCATTCCAATCCCGAGACCCTTCCTATAGCATGAGATGTGATATCTCAATGCTTATACCAAACCTGAGACCCTTCCTATAGCATGAGATGTGATATCCAACTCCTTCCCATTCCAATCCTGAGACTCTTCCTATAGCATGAGATGTGATATCTCAATGCCTCTAATACCAAACCTGAGATCCTTCCTCTAACGTGAAATGTGATATCCAACTCCTTCCCTTTCCAAACCTGAGAGCCTACCTGTAGCATGAGATGTGATATCACAATGCTTATACCAAACCTGAGACCGTTCCTATAGCTTGAGATGTGATATCCAACTCCTTCCCATTCCAATCCTGAGACCCTTCCTATAGCATGAGATGTGATATCTCAAGGCCTCTAATACCAAACCTGAGATTGTTCCTCTAACATGAAATGTGATATCCAACTCCTTCCCCTTCCAAACCTGAGAGCCTTCCTATAACATGAGATGTGGCATCCAAGTCCTCCCCATTCCAATCCTGAGACCCTTCCTATAGCATGAGATGTGATATCTCAATGCTTCTAATACCAAACCTGAGACCCTTCCTATAACATGATTTGGGATATCCAACTCCTTCCCATTCCAATCCTGAGACCCTTCCGATAGCAGAGATGTGATATCTCAATGCTTATACCAAACCTGAGACCCTTCCTATGGCCTGAGATGTCATATGCAACTCCTTCCCATTCCAATCCTGAGACCCTTCCTATAGCATTAGATGTGATATCTCAATGCTTATACCAAATCTGAGACCCTTCCTATAGCATGAGATGTGATATCCAACTTCTTCCCATTCCAATCCTGAGACCCTTCCTATAGCATGAGATGTGATGTCTCAATTCTTCTAATACCAAACCTGAGATCCTTCCTATAACATGAGATGTGATATCCAACTCCTTCCCATTCCAATCCTGAGACCCTTATGATAGCATGAGATGTATTATCTCAATGCCTCTAATACCAAACCTGAGATACTTCTGATAGCATGAGATGTGATATCTCAATGCTTCTAATACCAAACCTGAGATCCTTCCTATAACATGAGATGTGATTTCCAAATCCTTCCACTTCCAAACCTGAGACCCTCCCTTTAGCATGAGATGTGATATCCAACTCCTTCCCATTCCAATCCTGAGACCCTTCTGATAGCATGAGATGTGATATTTCAATGCCTCTAATACCAAACCTGAGATCCTACCTCTAACATGAAATGTGATATCCATCTCCTTCCCTTTCCAAACCTGAGACCCTGCCTATAGCATGAGATGTGATATCCAAGTCCTTCCCATTCCAATCCTGAGACCCTTCCTATAGCATGTGATGTGATATCTCAATGCTTATACCAAACCTGAGACCCTTCCTATGGCATGAGATGTCATATACAACTCCTTCCCATTCCAATCCTGAGACCCTTCCTATAGCATGAGATGTGATATCTCAATGCTTATACCAAACCTGAGACCCTTCCTATAGCATGAGATGTGATGTCCAACTTCTTCCCATTCCAATCCTGAGACCCTTCCTATAACATGAGATGTGATGTCTCAATGCTTCTAATACCAAACCTGAGACCCTTCCTATAACATGAGATGGGATATCCAACTCCTTCCCATTCCAATCCTGAGACCCTTCCGATAGCAGAGATGTGATATCTCAATGCTTTTACCAAACCTGAGACCCTTCCTATGGCCTGAGATGTCATATACAACTCCTTCCCATTCCAATCCTGAGACCCTTCCTATAGCATGAGATGTGATATCTCAATGCTTATACCAAATCTGAGACCCTTCCTATAGCATGAGATGTGATATCCAACTCCTTCCCATTCCAATCCTGACACCCTTCCTATAGCATGAGATGTGATGTCTCAATGCTTCTAATACCAAACCTGAGATCCTTCCTATAACATGAGATGTGATATCCAACTCCTTCCCATTCCAATCCTGAGACCCTTATGATAGCATGAGATGTGATATCTCAATGCCTCTTATACCAAACCTGAGATACTTCCGATAGCATGAGATGTGATATCTCAATGCTTCTAATACCAAACCTGAGATCCTTCCTATAACATGAGATGTGATTTCCAAATCCTTCCCCTTCCAAACCTGAGACCCTCCCTTTAGCATGAAATGTGATATCCAACTCCTTCCCATTCCAACCTGAGACCCTTCCTATAGCATGAGATGGGATATCTCATTGCTTCTAATACCAAACCTGAGACTCTTCCTATAACATGAGATGGGATATCCAACTCATTCCCATTCCAATTCTGAGACCCTTCCGATAGCAGAGATGTGATATCTCAATGCTTATACCAAACCTGAGACCCTTCCTATGGCCTGAGATGTCATATACAACTCCTTCCCATTCCAATCCTGAGACCCTTCCTATAGCATGAGATGTGATATCTCAATGCTTATACCAAATCTGAGACCCTTCCTATAGCATGAGATGTGATATCCAACTCCTTCCCATTCCAATCCTGAGACCCTTCCTATAGCATGAGATGTGATGTCTCAATGCTTCTAATACCAAACCTGATATCCTTCCTATAACATGAGATGTGATATCCAACTCCTTCCCATTCCAATCCTGAGACCCTTATGATAGCATGAGATGTGATATCTCAATGCCTCTAATACCAAACCTGAGATACTTCCGATAGCATGAGATGTGATATCTCAATGCTTCTAATACCAAACCTGAGATCCTTCCTATAACATGAGATGTGATTTCCAAATCCTCCCGCTTCCAAACCTGAGACCCTCCCTTTAGCATGAGATGTGATATCCAACTCCTTCCCATTCCAATCCTGAAACCCTTCTGATAGCCTGAGATGTGATATCTCAATGCCTCTAATTCCAAACCTGAGATCCTACCTCTAACATGAAATGTGATATCCATCTCCTTCCCATTCCAATCCCGAGACCCTTCCTATAGCATGAGATGTGATATCTCAATGCTTATACCAAACCTGAGACCCTTCCTATAGCATGAGATGTGATATCCAACTCCTTCCCATTCCAATCCTGAGACTCTTCCTATAGCATGAGATGTGATATCTCAATGCCTCTAATACCAAACCTGAGATCCTTCCTCTAACGTGAAATGTGATATCCAACTCCTTCCCTTTCCAAACCTGAGAGCCTACCTGTAGCATGAGATGTGATATCACAATGCTTATACCAAACCTGAGACCGTTCCTATAGCTTGAGATGTGATATCCAACTCCTTCCCATTCCAATCCTGAGACCCTTCCTATAGCATGAGATGTGATATCTCAAGGCCTCTAATACCAAACCTGAGATTGTTCCTCTAACATGAAATGTGATATCCAACTCCTTCCCCTTCCAAACCTGAGAGCCTTCCTATAACATGAGATGTGGCATCCAAGTCCTCCCCATTCCAATCCTGAGACCCTTCCTATAGCATGAGATGTGATATCTCAATGCTTCTAATACCAAACCTGAGACCCTTCCTATAACATGATTTGGGATATCCAACTCCTTCCCATTCCAATCCTGAGACCCTTCCGATAGCAGAGATGTGATATCTCAATGCTTATACCAAACCTGAGACCCTTCCTATGGCCTGAGATGTCATATGCAACTCCTTCCCATTCCAATCCTGAGACCCTTCCTATAGCATTAGATGTGATATCTCAATGCTTATACCAAATCTGAGACCCTTCCTATAGCATGAGATGTGATATCCAACTTCTTCCCATTCCAATCCTGAGACCCTTCCTATAGCATGAGATGTGATGTCTCAATTCTTCTAATACCAAACCTGAGATCCTTCCTATAACATGAGATGTGATATCCAACTCCTTCCCATTCCAATCCTGAGACCCTTATGATAGCATGAGATGTGATATCTCAATGCCTCTAATACCAAACCTGAGATACTTCTGATAGCATGAGATGTGATATCTCAATGCTTCTAATACCAAACCTGAGATCCTTCCTATAACATGAGATGTGATTTCCAAATCCTTCCACTTCCAAACCTGAGACCCTCCCTTTAGCATGAGATGTGATATCCAACTCCTTCCCATTCCAATCCTGAGACCCTTCTGATAGCATGAGATGTGATATTTCAATGCCTCTAATACCAAACCTGAGATCCTACCTCTAACATGAAATGTGATATCCATCTCCTTCCCTTTCCAAACCTGAGACCCTGCCTATAGCATGAGATGTGATATCCAAGTCCTTCCCATTCCAATCCTGAGACCCTTCCTATAGCATGTGATGTGATATCTCAATGCTTATACCAAACCTGAGACCCTTCCTATGGCATGAGATGTCATATACAACTCCTTCCCATTCCAATCCTGAGACCCTTCCTATAGCATGAGATGTGATATCTCAATGCTTATACCAAACCTGAGACCCTTCCTATAGCATGAGATGTGATGTCCAACTTCTTCCCATTCCAATCCTGAGACCCTTCCTATAACATGAGATGTGATGTCTCAATGCTTCTAATACCAAACCTGAGACCCTTCCTATAACATGAGATGGGATATCCAACTCCTTCCCATTCCAATCCTGAGACCCTTCCGATAGCAGAGATGTGATATCTCAATGCTTTTACCAAACCTGAGACCCTTCCTATGGCCTGAGATGTCATATACAACTCCTTCCCATTCCAATCCTGAGACCCTTCCTATAGCATGAGATGTGATATCTCAATGCTTATACCAAATCTGAGACCCTTCCTATAGCATGAGATGTGATATCCAACTCCTTCCCATTCCAATCCTGACACCCTTCCTATAGCATGAGATGTGATGTCTCAATGCTTCTAATACCAAACCTGAGATCCTTCCTATAACATGAGATGTGATATCCAACTCCTTCCCATTCCAATCCTGAGACCCTTATGATAGCATGAGATGTGATATCTCAATGCCTCTTATACCAAACCTGAGATACTTCCGATAGCATGAGATGTGATATCTCAATGCTTCTAATACCAAACCTGAGATCCTTCCTATAACATGAGATGTGATTTCCAAATCCTTCCCCTTCCAAACCTGAGACCCTCCCTTTAGCATGAGATGTGATATCAAACTCCTTCCCATTCCAATCCTGAGACCCATCTGATAGCATGAAATGTGATATTTCAATGCCTCTAATACCAAACCTGAGATCCTACCTCTAACATGAAATGTGATATCCATCTCCTTCCCTTTCCAAACCTGAGACCCTGCCTATAGCATGAGATGTGATATCCAAGTCCTTTCCATTCCAATCCTGAGACCCTTCCTATAGCATGTGATGTGATATCTCAATTCTTATACCAAACCTGAGACCCTTCCTATGGCATGAGATGTCATATACAACTCCTTCCCATTCCAATCCTGAGACCCTTCCTATAGCATGAGATGTGATATCTCAATGCTTATACCAAACCTGAGACCCTTCCTATAGCATGAGATGTGATATCCAACTTCTTCCCATTCCAATCCTGAGACCCTTCCTATAACATGAGATGTGATGTCGCAATGCTTCTAATACCAAACCTGAGATCTTTCCTATAACATGAGATGTGATATCCAACTCCTTCCCATTCCAATCCTGAGACCCTTCCTATAGCATGAGATGTGATATCACAATGCTTATACCAAACCTGAGACCGTTCCTATAGCTTGAGATGTGATATCCAACTCCTTCCCATTCCAATCCTGAGACCCTTCCTATAGCATGAGATGTGATATCTCAAGGCCTCTAATACCAAACCTGAGATCGTTCCTCTAACATGAAATGTGATATCCAACTCCTTCCCCTTCCAAACCTGAGAGCCTTCCTATAACATGAGATATGATATCCAACTCCTTCCCATTCCAATCCTGAGACCCTTATGATAGCATGAGATGTGATATCTCAATGCCTCTAATACCAAACCTGAGATACTTCCGATAGCATGAGATGTGATATCTCAATGCTTCTAATACCAAACCTGAGATCCTTCCTATAACATGAGATGTGATTTCCAAATCCTTCCCCTTCCAAACCTGAGACCCTCCCTTTAGCATGAGATGTGATATCCAACTCCTTCCCATTCCAATCCTGAGACCCTTCTGATAGCATGAGATGTGATATTTCAATGCCTCTAATACCAAACCTGAGATCCTACCTCTAACATGAAATGTGATATCCATCTCCTTCCCTTTCCAAACCTGAGACCCTGCCTATAGCATGAGATGTGATATCCAAGTCCTTTCCATTCCAATCCTGAGACCCTTCCTATAGCATGTGATGTGATATCGCAATGCTTATACCAAACCTGAGACCCTTCCTATGGCATGAGATGTCATATACAACTCCTTCCCATTCCAAACCTGAGACCCTTCCTATAGCATGAGATGTGATATCTCAATGCTTATACCAAACCTGAGACCCTTCCTATAGCATGAGATGTGATATCTCAATGCCTCTAATACCAAACCTGAGATCCTTCCTCTAACGTGAAATGTGATATCCAACTCCTTCCCTTTCCAAACCTGAGAGCCTACCTATAGCATGAGATGTGATATCACAATGCTTATACCAAACCTGAGACCGTTCCTATAGCTTGAGATGTGATATCCAACTCCTTCCCATTCTAATCCTGAGACCCTTCCTATAGCATGAGATGTGATATCTCAAGGCCTCTAATACCAAACCTGAGATCGTTCCTCTAACATGAAATGTGATATCCAACTCCTTCCCCTTCCAAACCTGAGAGCCTTCCTATAACATGAGATGTGGCATCCAAGTCCTCCCCATTCCAATCCTGAGACCCTTCCTATAGCATGAGATGTGATATCTCAATGCTTCTAATACCAATCCTGAGACCCTTCCCATAGCAAGAGATGTGATATCCAAATCCTTCCCATTCCAATCCTGAGACCCTTCCTATAACATGAGATGTGATATCCAACTCCTTCCCATTCAAATCCTGAGACCCTTCCTATAGCATGAGAAGGGATATCCAACTCCTTCCCAATCCAATCCTGAGACCCTTCCGATAGCAGAGACGTGATATCTCAATGCTTCTACCAAACCTGAGACCCTTCCTTTAGCATGAGATGTGATATCCAAATCCTTCACATTCCAATCCTGAGACCCTTCCTATAGCATGAGATGTGATATCTCAATGCTTCTAATACCAAACCTGAGATCCTTCCTATAACATGAGATGTGATATCCAATTCCTTCCCATTCCAAACCTGAGACCCTTCCTATTGGATGAGATGTGATATCCAACTCCTTCCCATTCCAACCCTGAGACCCGTCCTATAGCATGAGATGTGATATCTCAATGCTTATACCAAACCTGAGACCCTTCCTATAGCATGAGATGTGATATCCAACTACTTCCCATTCCAATCCTGAGACCCTTCCTATAGCATGAGATGTGATATCTCAATGCTTCTAATACCAAACCTGAGATCCTTCCTCTAACATGAAATGTGATATCCAACTCCTTCCCTTTCCAAACCTAAGAGCCTATCTATAGCATGAGATGTGATATCCAAGTCCTTCCCATTCCAATCCTTAGACCCTTCCTACAGCATGCAATATGATATCTCAATGATTCTAATAACAAACCTGAGACCCGTCCTATAGCATGAGATAGGATATCCAAGTCCTTCCCATTCCAATCCTGAGACCCTTCCTATAACATGAAATGTGATATCCAACTCCTTCCCATTCCAACCTGAGACCCTTCCTATAGCATGAGATGGGATATCCAACTTCTTCCAAATCCAATACTGATACCCTTCCGATAGCATGAGATGTGATATCCCAATGCTTCTACCAAACCTGAGACCCATACTATGGCATGAGATGTGATATCAAACTCCTTCCCATTCCAATCCTGAGACCCTTCCTATAGCTTGAGGTGTGATATCCAACTCCTTCCCATTCCAATTCTGAGACCCTTCTTATACCATGAGACTTGATATCTCAATGCTTCTAATACCAAACCTGAGACCCGTCCTATAGCATGAGATGTGATATCTCAATGCTTATACCAAACCTGAGACCCTTCCTATAGCATGAGATGTGATATCTCAATGCTTATACCAAACCTGAGACCCTTCCTATGGCATGAGATGTCATATACAACTCCTTCCCATTCCAAACCTGAGACCCTTCCTATAGCATGAGATGTGATATCCAACTCCTTCCCATTCCAATCCTGAGACCCTTCCTATAGCAAGAGATGTGATATCACAATGCTTATACCAAACCTGAGACCGTTCCTATAGCTTGAGATGTGATATCCAACTCCTTCCCATTCCAATCCTGAGACCCTTCCTATAGCATGAGATGTGATATCTCAAGGCCTCTAATACCAAACCTGAGATCGTTCCTCTAACATGAAATGTGATATCCAACTCCTTCCCCTTCCAAACCTGAGAGCCTTCCTATAGCATGAGATATGATAGCCAAGTCCTTCCAATTCCAATCCTGAGACCCTTCTTATAACATGAAATGTGATATCCAACTCCTTCCCATTCCAACCTGAGACCCTTCCTATAGCATGAGATGGGATATCTCAATGCTTCTAATACCAAACCTGAGACTCTTCCTATAACATGAGATGGGATATCCAACTCATTCCCATTCCAATCCTGAGACCCTTCCGATAGCAGAGATGTGATATCTCAATGCTTATACCAAACCTGAGACCCTTCCTATGGCCTGAGATGTCATAGACAACTCCTTCCCATTCCAATCCTGAGACCCTTCCTATAGCATGACATGTGATATCTCAATGCTTATACCAAATCTGAGACCCTTCCTATAGCATGAGATGTGATATCCAACTCCTTCCCATTCCAATCCTGAGACCCTTCCTATAGCATGAGATGTGATGTCTCAATGCTTCTAATACCAAACCTGAGATCCTTCCTATAACATGAGATGTGATATCCAACTCCTTCCCATTCCAATCCTGAGACCCTTATGATAGCATGAGATGTGATATCTCAATGCCTCTAATACCAAACCTGAGATACTTCCGATAGCATGAGATGTGATATCTCAATGCTTCTAATACCAAACCTGAGATCCTTCCTATAACATGAGATGTGATTTCCAAATCCTCCCGCTTCCAAACCTGAGACCCTCCCTTTAGCATGAGATGTGATATCCAACTCCTTCCCATTCCAATCCTGAAACCCTTCTGATAGCATGAGATGTGATATCTCAATGCCTCTAATTCCAAACCTGAGATCCTACCTCTAACATGAAATGTGATATCCATCTCCTTCCCATTCCAATCCCGAGACCCTTCCTATAGCATGAGATGTGATATCTCAATGCTTATACCAAACCTGAGACCCTTCCTATAGCATGAGATGTGATATCCAACTCCTTCCCATTCCAATCCTGAGACTCTTCCTATAGCATGAGATGTGATATCTCAATGCCTCTAATACCAAACCTGAGATCCTTCCTCTAACGTGAAATGTGATATCCAACTCCTTCCCTTTCCAAACCTAAGAGCCTACCTATAGCATGAGATGTGATATCCAAGTCCTTCCCATTCCAATCCTTAGACCCTTCCTACAGCATGCAATATGATATCTCAATAATTCTAATAACAAACCTGAGACCCGTCCTATAACATGAGATGGGATATCCAACTCCTTCCCATTCCAATCCTGAGACACTTCCGATAGCAGAGATGTGATATCTCAATGCTTATACCAAACCTGAGACCCTTCCTATAACATGAGATGTGATATCCAACTCCTTCCCGGTCCAAACCTGAGACCCTTCCTATAGCATATGTGATATCCAACTCCTTCCCATTCCAAACATGAGACCCTTCCTATAGCAAGAGTGTAATATCCAACTCCTTCCCATTCCAATCCTGAGACCATTCCTATAGCATGAGATGTGATATCTCAATGCTTCTAATACCAAACCTGAGATCCTTCCTATGAACATGAGATGTGATATCCAATTCCTCCCCATTCCAAACCTGAGAACCTTCCTACAGCATGCGATGTGATATCTCAATGCTTCTAATACCAAACCCGAGACCAGTCCTATAACATGAGATTGGATATCCAACTCCTTCCCCTTCCAAACCTGAGACTCTTCCTATAGCATGAGATGTGATATCCACCTTCTTCCCATTCCAATCCTGAGACCCTTCCTATAACATGAGATGTGATGTCTCAATGCTTCTAATACCAAACCTGAGATCTTTCCTATAACATGAGATGTGATATCCAACTCCTTCACATTCCAATCCTGAGACCCTTCCTATAGCATGAGATGTGATATCTCAATGCTTATACCAAACCTGAGACCCTTCCTATAGCTTGAGATGTGATATCCAACTCTTTCCCATTCCAATCCTGAGACCCTTCCTATAGCATGAGATGTGATATCTCAAGGCCTCTAATACCAAACCTGAGATCCTTCCTCTGACATGAAATTTGATATCCAACTCCTTCCCCTTCCAAACCTGAGAGCCTTCCTATAGCATGAGATGGGATATCCAACTCCTTCCAAATCCAATACTGATACCCTTCCGATAGCATGAGATGTGATATCCCAATGCTTCTACCAAACCTGAGACCCATACTATGGCATGAGATGTGATATCAAACTTCTTCCCATTCCAATCCTGAGACCCTACCTATAGCTTGAGATGTGATATCCAACTCCTTCCCATTCCAATTCTGAGACCCTTCCTATACCATGAGACTTGATATCTCAATGCTTCTAATACCAAACCTGAGACCCGTCCTATAACATGAGATGTGATATCCAAATCCTTCCCCTTCCAAACCTTAGACCCTTCCTTTATCATGAGATGTGATATCCAATTCCTTCCCATTCCAATCCTGAGACCCTTCCGATATCATGAGATTTGTTATCTCAATGCTTCTAATATCAAACTTGAGACCCTCCCTATAACATGAGATGTGACATCCAAGTCCTCCCCATTCCAATCCTGAGACCCTTCCTATAGCATGAGATGTGATATCTCAATGCTTCTAATACCAAACCTGAGACCCTTCCTATAACATGATTTGGGATATCCAACTCCTTCCCATTCCAATCCTGAGACCCTTCCGATAGCAGAGATGTGATATCTCAATGCTTATACCAAACCTGAGACCCTTCCTATGGCCTGAGATGTCATATGCAACTCCTTCCCATTCCAATCCTGAGACCCTTCCTATAGCATTAGATGTGATATCTCAATGCTTATACCAAATCTGAGACCCTTCCTATAGCATGAGATGTGATATCCAACTTCTTCCCATTCCAATCCTGAGACCCTTCCTATAGCATGAGATGTGATGTCTCTATTCTTCTAATACCAAACCTGAGATCCTTCCTATAACATGAGATGTGATATCCAACTCCTTCCCATTCCAATCCTGAGACCCTTATGATAGCATGAGATGTGATATCTCAATGCCTCTAATACCAAACCTGAGATACTTCCGATAGCATGAGATGTGATATCTCAATGCTTCTAATACCAAACCTGAGATCCTTCCTATAACATGAGATGTGATTTCCAAATCCTTCCCCTTCCAAACCTGAGACCCTCCATTTAACATGAGATGTGATATCAAACTCCTTCCCATTCCAATCCTGAGACCCATCTGATAGCATGAGATGTGATATTTCAATGCCTCTAATACCAAACCTGAGATCCTACCTCTAACATGAATTGTGATATCCATCTCCTTCCCTTTCCAAACCTGAGACCCTGCCTATAGCATGAGATGTGATATCCAAGTCCTTTCCATTCCAATCCTGAGACCCTTCCTATAGCATGTGATGTGATATCTCAATTCTTATACCAAACCTGAGACCCTTCTTATGGCATGAGATGTCATATACAACTCCTTCCCATTCCAATCCTGAGACCCTTCCTATAGCATGAGATATGATATCTCAATGCTTATACCAAACCTGAGACCCTTCCTATAGCATGAGATGTGATATCCAACTTCTTCCCATTCCAATCCTGAGACCCTTCCTATAACATGAGATGTGATGTCGCAATGCTTCTAATACCAAACCTGAGATCTTTCCTATAACATGAGATGTGATATCCAACTCCTTCCCATTCCAATCCTGAGACCCTTCCTATAGCATGAGATGTGATATCACAATGCTTATAGCAAACCTGAGACCGTTCCTATAGCTTGAGATGTGATATCCAACTCCTTCCCATTCCAATCCTGAGACCCTTCCTATAGCATGAGATGTGATATCTCAAGGCCTCTAATACCAAACCTGAGATCGCTCCTCTAACATGAAATGTGATATCCAACTCCTTCCCCTTCCAAACCTGAGAGCCTTCCTATAACATGAGATGTGATATCCAAGTCCTCCCCATTCCAATCCTGAGACCCTTCCTATAGCATGAGATGTGATATCTCAATGCTTCTAATACCAATCCTGAGACCCTTCCTATAGCAAGAGATGTGATATCACAATGCTTATACCAAACCTGAGACCGTTCCTATAGCTTGAGATGTGATATCCAACTCCTTCCCATTCCAATCCTGAGACCCTTCCTATAGCATGAGATGTGATATCGCAAGGCCTCTAATACCAAACCTGAGATCGTTCCTCTAACATGAAATGTGATATCCAACTCTTCCCCTTCCAAACCTGAGAGCCTTCCTATAACATGAGATGTGATATCCAACTCCTTCCCATTCCAATCCTGAGACCCTTCCTATAGCATGAGATGTGATATCACAATGCTTATACCAAACCTGAGACCGTTCCTATAGCTTGAGATGTGATATCCAACTCCTTCCCATTCCAATCCTGAGACCCTTCCTATAGCATGAGATGTGATATCGCAAGGCCTCTAATACCAAACCTGAGATCGTTCCTCTAACATGAAATGTGATATCCAACTCCTTCCCCTTCCAAACCTGAGAGCCTTCCTATAACATGAGATGTGATATCCAACTTCTTCCCATTCCAATCCTGAGACCCTTATGATAGCATGAGATGTGATATCTCAATGCCTCTAATACCAAACCTGAGATACTTCCGATAGCATGAGATGTGATATCTCAATGCTTCTAATACCAAACCTGAGATCCTTCCTATAACATGAGATGTGATTTCCAAATCCTTCCCCTTCCAAACCTGAGACCCTCCCTTTAGCATGAGATGTGATATCCAACTCCTTCCCATTCCAATCCTGAGACCCTTCTGATAGCATGAGATGTGATATTTCAATGCCTCTAATACCAAACCTGAGATCCTACCTCTAACATGAAATGTGATATCCATCTCCTTCCCTTTCCAAACCTGAGACCCTGCCTATAGCATGAGATGTGATATCCAAGTCCTTTCCATTCCAATCCTGAGACCCTTCCTATAGCATGTGATGTGATATCTCAATGCTTATACCAAACCTGAGACCCTTCCTATGGCATGAGATGTCATATACAACTCCTTCCCATTCCAAACCTGAGGCCCTTCCTATAGCATGAGATGTGATATCTCAATGCTTATACCAAACCTGAGACCCTTACTATAGCATGAGATGTGATATCCAACTCCTTCCCATTCCAATCCTGAGACCCTTCCTATAGCATGAGATGTGATATCACAATGCTTATACCAAACCTGAGACCGTTCCTATAGCTTGAGATGTGATATCCAACTCCTTCCCATTCCAATCCTGAGACCCTTCCTATAGCATGAGATGTGATATCTCAAGGCCTCTAATACCAAACCTGAGATCGTTCCTCTAACATGAAATGTGATATCCAACTCCTTCCCCTTCCAAACCTGAGAGCCTTCCTATAGCATGAGATATGATAGCCAAGTCCTTCCAATTCCAATCCTGAGACCCTTCCTATAACATGAAATGTGATATCCAACTCCTTCCCATTCCAACCTGAGACCCTTCCTATAGCATGAGATGGGATATCTCAATGCTTCTAATACCAAACCTGAGACTCTTCCTATAACATGAGATCTTCCTATAACATGAGATGGGATATCCAACTCATTCCCATTCCAATCCTGAGACCCTTCCGATAGCAGAGATGTGATATCTCAATGCTTATACCAAACCTGAGACCCTTCCTATGGCCTGAGATGTCATATACAACTCCTTCCCATTCCAATCCTGAGACCCTTCCTATAGCATGAGATGTGATATCTCAATGCTTATACCAAATCTGAGACCCTTCCTATAGCATGAGATGTGATATCCAACTCCTTCCCATTCCAATCCTGAGACCCTTCCTATAGCATGAGATGTGATGTCTCAATGCTTCTAATACCAAACCTGAGATCCTTCCTATAACATGAGATGTGATATCCAACTCCTTCCCATTCCAATCCTGAGACCCTTATGATAGCATGAGATGTGATATCTCAATGCCTCTAATACCAAACCTGAGATACTTCCGATAGCATGAGATGTGATATCTCAATGCTTCTAATACCAAACCTGAGATCCTTCCTATAACATGAGATGTGATTTCCAAATCCTCCCGCTTCCAAACCTGAGACCCTCCCTTTAGCATGAGATGTGATATCCAACTCCTTCCCATTCCAATCCTGAAACCCTTCTGATAGCATGAGATGTGATATCTCAATGCCTCTAATTCCAAACCTGAGATCCTACCTCTAACATGAAATGTGATATCCATCTCCTTCCCATTCCAATCCCGAGACGCTTCCTATAGCATGAGATGTGATATCTCAATGCTTATACCAAACCTGAGACCCTTCCTATAGCATGAGATGTGATATCCAACTCCTTCCCATTCCAATCCTGAGACTCTTCCTATAGCATGAGATGTGATATCTCAATGCCTCTAATACCAAACCTGAGATCCTTCCTCTAACGTGAAATGTGATATCCAACTCCTTCCCTTTCCAATCCTGAGAGCCTACCTATAGCATGAGATGTGATATCCAAGTCCTTCCCATTCCAATCCTTAGACCCTTCCTACAGCATGCAATATGATATCTCAATGATTCTAATAACAAACCTGAGACCCGTCCTATAACATGAGATGGGATATCCAACTCCTTCCCATTCCAATCCTGAGACACTTCCGATAGCAGAGATGTGATATCTCAATGCTTATACCAAACCTGAGACCCTTCCTATAACATGAGATGTGATATCCAACTCCTTCCCGGTCCAAACCTGAGACCCTTCCTATAGCATATGTGATATCCAACTCCTTCCCATTCCAAACATGAGACCCTTCCTATAGCAAGAGTGTAATATCCAACTCCTTCCCATTCCAATCCTGAGACCATTCCTATAGCATGAGATGTGATATCTCAATGCTTCTAATACCAAACCTGAGATCCTTCCTATGAACATGAGATGTGATATCCAATTCCTCCCCATTCCAAACCTGAGAACCTTCCCACAGCATGCGATGTGATATCTCAATGCTTCTAATACCAAACCCGAGACCAGTCCTATAACATGAGATTGGATATCCAACTCCTTCCCCTTCCAGACCTGAGACTCTTCCTATAGAATGAGATGTGATATCCACCTTCTTCCCATTCCAATCCTGAGACCCTTCCTATAACATGAGATGTGATGTCTCAATGCTTCTAATACCAAACCTGAGATCTTTCCTATAACATGAGATGTGATATCCAACTCCTTCACATTCCAATCCTGAGACACTTCATATAGCATGAGATGTGATATCTCAATGCTTATACCAAACCTGAGACCCTTCCTATAGCTTGAGATGTGATATCCAACTCTTTCCCATTCCAATCCTGAGACCCTTCCTATAGCATGAGATGTGATATCTCAAGGCCTCTAATACCAAACCTGAGATCCTTCCTCTGACATGAAATGTGATATCCAACTCCTTCCCCTTCCAAACCTGAGAGCCTTCCTATAACATGAAATGTGATATCCAATTCCTTCCCATTCCAACCTGAGACCCTTCCTATAGCAAGAGATGGGATATCCAACTCCTTCCAAATCCAATACTGATACCCTTCCGATAGCATGAGATGTGATATCCCAATGCTTCTACCAAACCTGAGACCCATACTATGCATGAGATGTGATATCAAACTTCTTCCCATTCCAATCCTGAGACCCTACCTATAGCTTGAGATGTGATATCCAACTCCTTCCCATTCCAATGCTGAGACCCTTCCTATTCCATGAGACTTGATATCTCAATGCTTCTAATACCAAACCTGAGACCCGTCCTATAACATGAGATGTGATATCCAAATCCTTCCCCTTCCAAACCTTAGACCCTTCCTTTATCATGAGATGTGATATCCAATTCCTTCCCATTCCAATCCTGAGACCCTTCCGATATCATGAGATTTGTTATCTCAATGCTTCTAATATCAAACTTGAGACCCTCCCTATAACATGAGATGTGACATCCAAGTCCTCCCCATTCCAATCCTGAGACCCTTCCTATAGCATGAGATGTGATATCTCAATGCTTCTAATACCAAACCTGAGACCCTTCCTATAACATGATTTGGGATATCCAACTCCTTCCCATTCCAATCCTGAGACCCTTCCGATAGCAGAGATGTGATATCTCAATGCTTATACCAAACCTGAGACCCTTCCTATGGCCTGAGATGTCATATGCAACTCCTTCCCATTCCAATCCTGAGACCCTTCCTATAGCATTAGATGTGATATCTCAATGCTTATACCAAATCTGAGACCCTTCCTATAGCATGAGATGTGATATCCAACTTCTTCCCATTCCAATCCTGAGACCCTTCCTATAGCATGAGATGTGATGTCTCAATTCTTCTAATACCAAACCTGAGATCCTTCCTATAACATGAGATGTGATATCCAACTCCTTCCCATTCCAATCCTGAGACCCTTATGATAGCATGAGATGTGATATCTCAATGCCTCTAATTCCAAACCTGAGATACTTCTGATAGCATGAGATGTGATATCTCAATGCTTCTAATACCAAACCTGAGATCCTTCCTATAACATGAGATGTGATTTCCAAATCCTTCCACTTCCAAACCTGAGACCCTCCCTTTAGCATGAGATGTGATATCCAACTCCTTCCCTTTCCAATCCTGAGACCCTTCTGATAGCATGAGATGTGATATTTCAATGCCTCTAATACCAAACCTGAGATCCTACCTCTAACATGAAATGTGATATCCATCTCCTTCCCTTTCCAAACCTGAGACCCTGCCTATAGCATGAAATGTGATATCCAAGTCCTTCCCATTCCAATCCTGAGACCCTTCCTATAGCATGTGATGTGATATCTCAATGCTTATACCAAATCTGAGACCCTTCCTATAGCATGAGATGTGATATCCAACTCCTTCCCATTCCAATCCTGAGACCCTTCCTATAGCATGAGATGTGATGTCTCAATGCTTCTAATACCAAACCTGAGATCCTTCCTATAACATGAGATGTGATATCCAACTCCTTCCCATTCCAATCCTGAGACCCTTATGATAGCATGAGATGTGATATCTCAATGCCTCTAATACCAAACCTGAGATACTTCCGATAGCATGAGATGTGATATCTCAATGCTTCTAATACCAAACCAGAGATCCTTCCTATAACATGAGATGTGATTTCCAAATCCTTCCCCTTCCAAACCTGAGACCCTCCCTTTAGCATGAGATGTGATATCCAACTCCTTCCCATTCCAATCCTGAGACCCATCTGATAGCATGAGATGTGATATTTCAATGCCTCTAATACCAAACCTGAGATCCTACCTCTAACATGAAATGTGATATCCATCTCCTTCCCTTTCCAAACCTGAGACCCTGCCTATAGCATGAGATGTGATATCCAAGTCCTTTCCATTCCAATCCTGAGACCCTTCCTATAGCATGTGATGTGATATCTCAATGCTTATACCAAACCTGAGACCCTTCCTATGGCATGAGATGTCATATACAACTCCTTCCCATTCCAATCCTGAGACCCTTCCTATAGCATGAGATGTGATATCTCAATGCTTATACCAAACCTGAGACCCTTCCTATAGCATGAGATGTGATATCCAACTCCTTCCCATTCCAATCCTGAGACCCTTCCTATAGCATGAGATGTGATATCTCAAGGCCTCTAATACCAAACCTGAGATCGTTCCTCTAACATGAAATGTGATATCCAACTCCTTCCCCTTCCAAACCTGAGAGCCTTCCTATAACATGAGATGTGACATCCAAGTCCTCCCCATTCCAATCCTGAGACCCTTCCTATAGCATGAGATGTGATATCTCAATGCTTCTAATACCAAACCTGAGACCCTTCCTATAACATGATTTGGGATATCCAACTCCTTCCCATTCCAATCCTGAGACCCTTCCGATAGCAGAGATGTGATATCTCAATGCTTATACCAAACCTGAGACCCTTCCTATGGCCTGAGATGTCATATGCAACTCCTTCCCATTCCAATCCTGAGACCCTTCCTATAGCATTAGATGTGATATCTCAATGCTTATACCAAATCTGAGACCCTTCCTATAGCATGAGATGTGATATCCAACTTCTTCCCATTCCAATCCTGAGACCCTTCCTATAGCATGAGATGTGATGTCTCAATTCTTCTAATACCAAACATGAGATCCTTCCTATAACATGAGATGTGATATCCAACTCCTTCCCATTCCAATCCTGAGACCCTTATGATAGCATGAGATGTGATATCTCAATGCCTCTAATACCAAACCTGAGATACTTCTGATAGCATGAGATGTGATATCTCAATGCTTCTAATACCAAACCTGAGATCCTTCCTATAACATGAGATGTGATTTCCAAATCCTTCCCCTTCCAAACCTGAGACCCTCCCTTTAGCATGAGATGTGATATCCAACTCCTTCCCATTCCAATCCTGAGACCCATCTGATAGCATGAGATGTGATATTTCAATGCCTCTAATACCAAACCTGAGATCCTACCTCTAACATGAAATGTGATATCCATCTCCTTCCCTTTCCAAACCTGAGACCCTGCCTATAGCATGAGATGTGATATCCAAGTCCTTTCCATTCCAATCCTGAGACCCTTCCTATAGCATGTGATGTGATATCTCAATGCTTATACCAAACCTGAGACCCTTCCTATGGCATGAGATGTCATATACAACTCCTTCCCATTCCAATCCTGAGACCCTTCCTATAGCATGAGATGTGATATCTCAATGCTTATACCAAACCTGAGACCCTTCCTATAGCATGAGATGTGATATCCAACTCCTTCCCATTCCAATCCTGAGACCCTTCCTATAGCATGAGATGTGATATCTCAAGGCCTCTAATACCAAACCTGAGATCGTTCCTCTAACATGAAATGTGATATCCAACTCCTTCCCCTTCCAAACCTGAGAGCCTTCCTATAACATGAGATGTGACATCCAAGTCCTCCCCATTCCAATCCTGAGACCCTTCCTATAGCATGAGATGTGATATCTCAATGCTTCTAATACCAAACCTGAGACCCTTCCTATAACATGATTTGGGATATCCAACTCCTTCCCATTCCAATCCTGAGACCCTTCCGATAGCAGAGATGTGATATCTCAATGCTTATACCAAACCTGAGACCCTTCCTATGCCCTGAGATGTCATATGCAACTCCTTCCCATTCCAATCCTGAGACCCTTCCTATAGCATTAGATGTGATATCTCAATGCCTATACCAAATCTGAGACCCTTCCTATAGCATGAGATGTGATATCCAACTTCTTCCCATTCCAATCCTGAGACCCTTCCTATAGCATGAGATGTGATGTCTCAATTCTTCTAATTCCAAACATGAGATCCTTCCTATAACATGAGATGTGATATCCAACTCCTTCCCATTCCAATCCTGAGACCCTTATGATAGCATGAGATGTGATATCTCAATGCCTCTAATACCAAACCTGAGATACTTCTGATAGCATGAGATGTGATATCTCAATGCTTCTAATACCAAACCTGAGATCCTTCCTATAACATGAGATGTGATTTCCAAATCCTTCCACTTCCAAACTTGAGACCCTCCCTTTAGCATGAGATGTGATATCCAACTCCTTCCCATTCCAATCCTGAGACCCTTCTGATAGCATGAGATGTGATATTTCAATGCCTCTAATACCAAAACTGAGATCCTACCTCTAACATGAAATGTGATATCCATCTCCTTCCCTTTCCAAACCTGAGACCCTGCCTATAGCATGAGATGTGATATCCAAGTCCTTCCCATTCCAATCCTGAGACCCTTCCTATAGCATGTGATGTGATATCTCAATGCTTATACCAAACCTGAGACCCTTCCTATGGCATGAGATGTCATATACAACTCCTTCCCATTCCAATCCTGAGACCCTTCCTATAGCATGAGATGTGATATCTCAATGCTTATACCAAACCTGAGACCCTTCCTATAGCATGAGATGTGATATCCAACTTCTTCCCATTCCAATCCTGAGACCCTTCCTATAACATGAGATGTGATGTCTCAATGCTTCTAATACCAAACCTGAGACCCTTCCTATAACATGAGATGGGATATCCAACTCCTTCCCATTCCAATCCTGAGACCCTTCCGATAGCAGAGATGTGATATCTCAATGCTTTTACCAAACCTGAGACCCTTCCTATGGCCTGAGATGTCATATACAACTCCTTCCCATTCCAATCCTGAGACCCTTCCTATAGCATGAGATGTGATATCTCAATGCTTATACCAAATCTGAGACCCTTCCTATAGCATGAGATGTGATATCCAACTCCTTCCCATTCCAATCCGTAGACCCTTCCTATAGCATGAGATGTGATGTCTCAATGCTTCTAATACCAAACCTGAGATCCTTCCTATAACATGAGAGGTGATATCCAACTCCTTCCCATTCCAATCCTGAGACCCTTATGATAGCATGAGATGTGATATCTCAATGCCTCTAATACCAAACCTGAGATACTTCCGATAGCATGAGATGTGATATCTCAATGCTTCTAATACCAAACCTGAGATCCTTCCTATAACATGAGATGTGATTTCCAAATCCTTCCCCTTCCAAACCTGAGACCCTCCCTTTAGCATGAGATGTGATATCCAACTCCTTCCCATTCCAATCCTGAGACCCTTCTGATAGCATGAGATGTGATATTTCAATGCCTCAAATACCAAACCTGAGATCCTACCTCTAACATGAAATGTGATATCCATCTCCTTCCCTTTCCAAACCTGAGACCCTGCCTATAGCATGAGATGTGATATCCAAGTCCTTTCCATTCCAATCCTGAGACCCTTCCTATAGCATGTGATGTGATATCTCAATGCTTATACCAAACCTGAGACCCTTCCTATGGCATGAGATGTCATATACAACTCCTTCCCATTCCAAACCTGAGACCCTTCCTATAGCATGAGATGTGATATCTCAATGCTTATACCAAACCTGAGACCCTTCCTTTAGCATGAGATGTGATATCCAACTTCTTCCCATTCCAATCCTGAGACCCTTCCTATAACATGAGATGTGATGTCGCAATGCTTCTAATACCAAACCTGAGATCTTTCCTATAACATGAGATGTGATATCCAACTCCTTCCCATTCCAATCCTGAGACCCTTCCTATAGCATGAGATGTGATATCACAATGCTTATACCAAACCTGAGACCGTTCCTATAGCTTGAGATGTGATATCCAACTCCTTCCCATTCCAATCCTGAGACCCTTCCTATAGCATGAGATGTGATATCTCAAGGCCTCTAATACCAAACCTGAGATTGTTCCTCTAACATGAAATGTGATATCCAACTCCTTCCCCTTCCAAACCTGAGAGCCTTCCTATAGCATGAGATATGATAGCCAAGTCCTTCCAATTCCAATCCTGAGACCCTTCCTATAACATGAAATGTGATATCCAACTCCTTCCCATTCCAACCTGAGACCCTTCCTATAGCATGAGATGGGATATCTCAATGCTTCTAATAACAAACCTGAGACTCTTCCTATAACATGAGATGGGATATCCAACTCCTTCCCATTCCAATCCTGAGACCCTTCCTATAGCATGAGATGTGATATCTCAATGCTTATACCAAATCTGAGACCCTTCCTATAGCATGAGATGTGATATCCAACTCCTTCCCATTCCAATCCTGAGACCCTTCCTATAGCATGAGATGTGATGTCTCAATGCTTCTAATACCAAACCTGAGATCCTTCCTATAACATGAGATGTGATATCCAACTCCTTCCCATTCCAATCCTGAGACCCTTATGATAGCATGAGATGTGATATCTCAATGCCTCTAATACCAAACCTGAGATACTTCCGATAGCATGAGATGTGATATCTCAATGCTTCTAATACCAAACCTGAGATCCTTCCTATAACATGAGATGTGATTTCCAAATCCTCCCGCTTCCAAACCTGAGACCCTCCCTTTAGCATGAGATGTGATATCCAACTCCTTCCCATTCCAATCCTGAGACCCTTCTGATAGCATGAGATGTGATATCTCAATGCCTCTAATTCCAAACCTGAGATCCTACCTCTAACATGAAATGTGATATCCATCTCCTTCCCTTTCCAAACCTGAGACCCTGCCTATAGCATGAGATGTGATATCCAAGTCCTTCCCATTCCAATCCTGAGACCCTTCCTATAGCATGTGATGTGATATCTCAATGCTTATACCAAACCTGAGACCCTTCCTATAGCATGAGATGTGATATCCAACTTCTTCCCATTCCAATCCTGAGACCCTTCCTATAACATGAGATGTGATGTCTCAATGCTTCTAATACCAAACCTGAGATCTTTCCTATAACATGAGATGTGATATCCAACTCCTTCCCATTCCAATCCTGAGACCCTTCCTATAGCATGAGATGTGATATCACAATGCTTATACCAAACCTGAGACCGTTCCTATAGCTTGAGATGTGATATCCAACTCCTTCCCATTCCAATCCTGAGAACCTTCCTATAGCATGAGATGTGATATCTCAAGGCCTCTAATACCAAACCTGAGATCCTTCCTCTAACATGAAATGTGATATTCAACTCCTTCCCCTTCCAAACCTGAGAGCCTTCCTATAGCATGAGATATGATATCCAAGTCCTTCCCATTCCAATTCTGAGACCCTTCCTATATCATGAGATGGGATATCTCAATGCTTCTAATACCAAACCTGAGACCCTTCCTATAACATGAGATGGGAATATCCAACTCCTTCCCATTCCAATCCTGAGACCCTTCCGATAGCAGAGATGTGATATCTCAATGCTTATACCAAACCTGGGATCCTTCCTATAACATGAGATGTGATATCCAACTCCTTCCCATTCCAATCCTGAGACACTTCCTATAGCATGAGATGTGATATCTCACTGCTTATACCAAACCTGAGACCCTTCCTCTAGAATGAGATGTGATATCCAACTCCTTCCCATTCCAATCCTGAGACCCTTCCTATAGCATGAGATGTGATATCTCAATGCTTCTAATATCAAACTTGAGACCCTCCCTATAGCATGAGATGTGATACCCAAGTCCTTCCCATTCCAATCCTGAGACACTTCCTATAGCATGAGATGTGATATCTCAATGCTTCTAATACCAAACCTGAGACTCTTCCTATAACATGAGATGGGATATCCAACTCCTTCCCATTCCAATCCTGAGACCCTTCCAATAGCAGAGATGTGATATCTCAATGCTTATACCAAACCTAAGACCCTTCCTATGGCATGAGATGTGATATCCAACTCCTTCCCATTCCAATCCCGAGACCCTTCCTATAGCATGAGATGTGATATCTCGATGCTTATACCAAATCTGAGACCCTTCCTATAGCATGAGATGTAATATCCAACTCCTTCCCATTCCAATCCTGAGGCCCTTCCTATAGCATGAGATGTAATGTCTCAATGCTTCTAATACCAAACCTGAGATCCTTCCTATAACATGAGATGTGATATCCAACTCCTTCCCATTCCAATCCTGAGACCCTTCCTATAGCATGAGATGTGATGTCTCAATGCTTCTAATACCAAACCTGAGAACCTTCCTACAGCATGCGATGTGATATCTCAATGCTTCTAATACCAAACCTGAGACCCTTCCTATAACATGAGATGGGATATCCAACTCCTTCCCATTCCAATCCTGAGACCCTTCCGATAGCAGAGATGTGATATCTCAATGCTTTTACCAAGCCTGAGACCCTTCCTAATGCCTGAGATGTCATATACAACTCCTTCCCATTCCAATCCTGAGACCCTTCCTATAGCATGAGATGTGATATCTCAATGCTTATACCAAATCTGAGACCCTTCCTATAGCATGAGATGTGATATCCAACTCCTTCCCATTCCAATCCTGAGACCCTTCCTATAGCATGAGATGTGATGTCTCAATGCTTCTAATACCAAACCTGAGATCCTTCCTATAACATGAGATGTGATATCCAACTCCTTCCCATTCCAATCCTGAGACCCTTATGATAGCATGAGATGTGATATCTCAATGCCTCTAATACCAAACCTGAGATACTTCCGATAGCATGAGATGTGATATCTCAATGCTTCTAATACCAAACCTGAGATCCTTCCTATAACATGAGATGTGATTTCCAAATCCTTCCCCTTCCAAACCTGAGACCCTCCCTTTAGCATGAGATGTGATATCAAACTCCTTCCCATTCCAGTCCTGAGACCCATCTGATAGCATGAGATGTGATATTTCAATGCCTCTAATACCAAACCTGAGATCCTACCTCTAACATGAAATGTGATATCCATCTCCTTCCCTTTTCAAACCTGAGACCCTGCCTATAGCATGAGATGTGATATCCAAGTCCTTTCCATTCCAATCCTGAGACCCTTCCTATAGCATGTGATGTGATATCTCAATTCTTATACCAAACCTGAGACCCTTCCTATGGCATGAGATGTCATATACAACTCCTTCCCATTCCAATCCTGAGACCCTTCCTATAGCATGAGATGTGATATCTCAATGCTTATACCAAACCTGAGACCCTTCCTATAGCATGAGATGTGATATCCAACTTCTTCCCATTCCAATCCTGAGACCCTTCCTATAACATGAGATGTGATGTCGCAATGCTTCTAATACCAAACCTGAGATCTTTCCTATAACATGAGATGTGATATCCAACTCCTTCCCATTCCAATCCTGAGACCCTTCCTATAGCATGAAATGTGATATCCAACTCCTTCCCATTCCAACCTGAGACCCTTCCTATAGCATGAGATGGGATATCCAACTCCTTCCAAATCCAATACTGATACCCTTCCAATAGCATGAGATGTGATATCCCAATGCTTCTACCAAACCTGAGACCCATACTATGGCATGAGATGTGATATCAAACTCCTTCCCATTCCAATCTTGAGACTCTTCCTATAGCTTGAGATGTGATATCCAACTCCTTGCCATTCCAATTCTGAGACCCTACCTATGCCATGAGACTTGATATCTCAATGCTTCTAATACCAAACCTGAGACCCGTCCTATAACATGAGATGTGATATCCAAATCTTTCCCCTTCCAAACCTTAGACCCTTCCATTATCATGAGATATGATATCCAACTCCTTCCCATTCCAATCCTGAGACCCTTCCGATATCATGAGATTTGTTATCTCAATGCTTCTAATATCAAACTTGAGACCCTCACTATAGCATGAGATGTGACATCCAAGTCCTCCCCATTCCAATCCTGAGACCCTTCCTATAGCATGAGATGTGATATCTCAATGCTTCTAATACCAAACCTGAGACCCTTCCTATAACATGAGATGTGATTTCCAAATCCTTCCCCTTCCAAACCTGAGACCCTCCCTTTAGCATTAGATGTGATATACAACTCCTTCCCATTCCAATCCTGAGACCCTTCTGATAGCATGAGATGTGATATCTCAATGCCTCTAATACCAAACCTGAGATCAGTCCTATAACATGAGATTGGATATCCAACTCCTTCCCCTTCCAAACCTGAGACCCTTCCTATAGCATGAGATGTGATATCCAACTTCTTCCCATTCCAATCCTGAGACCCTTCCTATAACATGAGATGTGATGTCTCAATGCTTCTAATACCAAACCTGAGATCTTTCCTATAACATGAGATGTGATTTCCAACTCCTTCCCATTCCAATCCTGAGACCCTTCCTATAGCATGAGATGTGCTATCTCAATGCTTATACCAAACCTGAGACCCTTCCTAAAGCTTGAGATGTGATATCCAACTCCTTCCCATTCCAATCCTGAGACCCTTCCTATAACATCAAATGTGATATCCAACTCCTTCCCATTCCAACCTGAGACCCTTCCTATAGCATGAGATGGGATATCCAACTCCTTCCAAATCCAATACTGATACCCTTCCAATAGCATGAGATGTGATATCCCAATGCTTCTACCAAACCTGAGAACCATACTATGGCATGAGATGTGATATCAAACTCCTTCCCATTCCAATCCTGAGTCTCTTCCTATAGCTTGAGATGTGATATCCGAAATCCTTCCCATTCCAATTCTGAGACCCTTCCTACACCATGAGACTTGATATCTCAATGCTTCTAATACCAAACCTGAGACCCGTCCTATAACATGAGATGTGATATCCAAATCTTTCCCCTTCCAAACCTTAGACCCTTCCTTTATCATGAGATGTGATATCCAACTCCTTCCCATTCCAATCCTGAGACCCTTCCGATATCATGAGATTTGTTATCTCAATGCTTCTAATATCAAAATTGAGACCCGTCCTATAACATGAGATGTGATATCCAAATCTTTCCCCTTCCAAACCTTAGACCCTTCCTTTATCATGAGATGGGATATCCAACTCCTTCCCATTCCAATCCTGAGACCCTTCCGATAGCAGAGATGTGATATCTCAATGCTTATACCAATCCTGAGACCCTTCCTATGGCCTGAGATGTCATATACAACTCCTTCCCAATCCAATCCTGAGACCCTTCCTATAGCATGAGATGTGATATCCAACTCCTTCCCATTCCAATCCTGAGACCCTTCCTATAGCATGAGATGTGATGTCTCAATGCTTCTAATACCAAACCTGAGAACCTTCCTACAGCATGCGATGTGATATCTCAATGCTTCCAATACCAAACCTGAGACCAGTCCTATAACATGAGATTGGATATCCAACTCCTTCCCCTTCCAAACCTGAGACCCTTCCTATAGCATGAGATGTGATATCCAACTTCTTCCCATTCCAATCCTGAGACCGTTCCTATAACATGAGATGTGATGTCTCAATGCTTCTAATACCAAACCTGAGATCTTTCCTATAACATGAGATGTAATATCCAACTCCTTCCCATTCCAATCCTGAGACCCTTCCTATAGCATGAGATGTGCTATCTCAATGCTTATACCAAACCTGAGACCCTTCCTAAAGCTTGAGATGTGATATCCAACTCCTTCCCATTCCAATCCTGAGACCCTTCCTATAGCATGATATGTGATATCTCAAGGCCTCTAATACCAAACCTGAGATCCTTCCTCTAACATGAAATGTGATATCCAACTCCTTCCCCTTCCAAACCTGAGAGCCTTCCTATATCATGAGATATGATATCCAAGTCCTTCCCATTCCAATCCTGAGAACCTTCCTATAACATGAAATGTGATATCCAACTCCTTCCCATTCCAACCTGAGACCCTTCCTATAGCATGAGATGGGATATCCAACTCCTTCCAAATCCAATACTGATACCCTTCCAATAGCATGAGATGTGATATCCCAATGCTTCTACCAAACCTGAGACCCATACTATGGCATGAGATGTGATATCAAACTCCTTCCCATTCCAATCTTGAGACTCTTCCTATAGCTTGAGATGTGATATCCAACTCCTTGCCATTCCAATTCTGAGACCCTACCTATGCCATGAGACTTGATATCTCAATGCTTCTAATACCAAACCTGAGACCCGTCCTATAACATGAGATGTGATATCCAAATCTTTCCCCTTCCAAACCTTAGACCCTTCCATTATCATGAGATATGATATCCAACTCCTTCCCATTCCAATCCTGAGACCCTTCCGATATCATGAGATTTGTTATCTCAATGCTTCTAATATCAAACTTGAGACCCTCACTATAGCATGAGATGTGACATCCAAGTCCTCCCCATTCCAATCCTGAGACCCTTCCTATAGCATGAGATGTGATATCTCAATGCTTCTAATACCAAACCTGAGACCCTTCCTATAACATGAGATGTGATTTCCAAATCCTTCCCCTTCCAAACCTGAGACCCTCCCTTTAGCATTAGATGTGATATACAACTCCTTCCCATTCCAATCCTGAGACCCTTCTGATAGCATGAGATGTGATATCTCAATGCCTCTAATACCAAACCTGAGATCCTATCTCTAACATGAAATGTGATATCCATCTCCTTCCCATTCCAAACCTGAGACCCTGCCTATAGCATGAGATGTGATATCCAAGTCCTTCCCATTCCAATCCTGAGACCCTTTCTATAGCATGTGATGTGATATCTCAATGCTTATACCAAACCTGAGACCCTTCCTATGGCATGAGATGTCATATACAACTCCTTCCCATTCCAATCCTGAGACCCTTCCTATAGCATGAGTTGTGATATCTCAATGCATATACCAAACCTGAGACCCTTCCTATAGCATGAGATGTGATATCCAACTTCTTCCCATTCCAATCCTGAGACCCTTCCTATAACATGAGATGTGATGTCTCAATGCTTCTAATACCAAACCTGAGATATTTCCTATAATATGAGATGTGATATCCAACTCCTTCCCATTCCAATCCTGAGACCCTTCCTATAGCATGAGATGTGATATCTCAATGCTTATACCAAACCTGAGACCCTTCCTAAAGCTTGAGATGTGATATCCAACTCCTTCCCATTCCAATCCTGAGACCCTTCCTATAGCATGATATGTGATATCTCAAGGCCTCTAATACCAAACCTGAGATCCTTCCTCTAACATGAAATGTGATATCCAACTCCTTCCCCTTCCAAACCTGAGAGCCTTCCTATATCATGAGATATGATATCCAAGTCCTTCCCATTCCAATCCTGAGACCCTTCCTATAACATGAGATGTGATATCTCAATGCTTATACCAAATCTGAGACCCTTCCTATAGCATGAGATGTGATATCCAACTCCTTCCCATTCCAATCCTGAGACCCTTCCTATAACATGAGATGTGATGTCTCAATGCTTCTAATACCAAACCTGAGATCCTTCCTATAACATGAGATGTGATATCCAACTCCTTCCCATTCCAATCCTGAGACCCTTCCTATAGCATGAGATGTGATGTCTCAATGCTTCTAATACCAAACCTGAGAACCTTCCTACAGCATGCGATGTGATATCTCAATGCTTCCAATACCAAACCTGAGACCAGTCCTATAACATGACATTGGATATCCAACTCCTTCCCCTTCCAAACCTGAGACCCTTCCTATAGCATGAGATGTGATATCCAACTTCTTCCCATTCCAATCCTGAGACCGTTCCTATAACATGAGATGTGATGTCTCAATGCTTCTAATACCAAACCTGAGATCTTTCCTATAACATGAGATGTAATATCCAACTCCTTCCCATTCCAATCCTGAGACCCTTCCTATAGCATGGGATGTGCTATCTCAATGCTTATACCAAACCTGAGACCCTTCCTAAAGCTTGAGATGTGATATCCAACTCCTTCCCATTCGTTGGCTGGAACACACGGAAAATGCCTGCGCCATCTGTTTTTCCTTCGTGTTCAAAGCTCCGGAGTTTTGTGTTTCAAAAGGAGGCCGCATCAAAGGAAAGGCCTTGGAAACGTGGGTAAGCGTGATGACGTACCCGGAAAGAAAAGGTATTCGTTTTGAACAGCAGGGCATGGAGATATACTTCTGCATTTACTTGCCGAGTGATCGGGTTTCATGGAAATGGAATGTTATTGCCAGAAGAACAGAGAGCAGCCTGATTAAAGGTACAGCAGCCGTGCTGTGTGCGAGGCAGCACTGGAAATATGAAAAAAAAAAAGAAACATTGCAGTCATGTGTAGGTTACAGCCCGCATCATTGCAAGGTAATGTGGACAGTTTGAAGAGCGCGAGAATACGAGGTGTTGAGATTCTCTTTATTATTTAGCTGGGGCATCCATTACGGCATCTGTGAACAATTGGTACTCTCTTTAAAATGAAGTTCACGCCCAGCATTTCAGGAACGGATGGAGTTTGTTTAAGGAGCGCAGTTCCATTTTTATTTGCTGGTGAAGTAAATTATAGTGGGTGCTTGATTTTGACAGTGCCTGAGGGCAGAAGGCACATTGACTTACAGAGCACAGGGTTGTGATGTTAATGAAGCATCTCTGCAATGTTGTTTTTAACATATTATTTTTGCAGAACATTCATGGTTTATGCTGCATTAGTAATGAAGGTGCTGAGACTAATTGTAAAGTGAATTTAAGCATATGCCAAATTACAAACTCTTGTAGTGAAATGAACTAATGGGGAAGTGAATGTTAGTCGGAGTGCAGAGTGTGCATGAAGTTTGAAGTGAAGTGACAAATGCATTTTAGGAAATATGCACAGTCAGTTATGTGTATTCATCCGGTATGCATATGGGGAATGTGATGAATATGCGTGATGAGTCAGAAGTTAGATGTAGAGTTCATTTCGGGGTGAGTGGAGTAAATTAGCAAATATGTTAGGGACCTAACACATTTCAAGGATTTGCAGGAATGTGGACTTCTGATTAGTTAAATTGTGCATAGCAGAATGCAATGCAATATGTTGATGTGAGGTGAAGCAAATGTGAATTGACCTATTTAACGTTTTGAGGATTTTCAGGAGTAAGTTGTTACACAACAACATGGACTTTTAGGCATACGTGACAGTCAAATCTAGAAGTGAAGGAAAATTGCATATGCTAGGTATAAAATGTTGGAGTTTAAAAAGAAAATGTAAATGATGATGTAAAAATTGTAATGTATATCCGTGCGCTTGAGGTATGGAAGTGAAGGCATGTCACTAGCATAATATCTATAATGCGTATGGATGTATGAAAGAATGAGTGGGTGCAACATTCAATTTTTACTAGAAGTTTTAGATACTAGGGAGGTAGCGCCTCCGTTTGGTATATACAGTAGGAAGTTTCACTGTTTAAGGAGTTTGGTTAAGTGGTAGCGCCATTTAGAAGTGCACCCCGTCAGTGTTTTAGTTAGCCCTGTTTAAGTCATGAGATTGCTTTTGGTGATGTGACTAAAGTGAGGTAGCGCCTCGGTAAGTTGTAGTTGTGAAATAAGAGGAATCCTGAGGGTAGCGCCTCGTCAGGAATTTTAAAATGGTGGTTAGTGAGAGTTGCACAAAGGTGAAGTAGTCTAGTCTAATATTTTGTTTGGAAGTAGTGCACTCTTTGAAGAGATGATTCTTATCTTAAAGGACAGTAAGCAGAAGACAGGTGAAGAGAGTTGCTGGTAGGGGACGCCCTCTAGTAAATCTATATAAGGTTGAAGATGCTGTTCGAGGTGAAGAATCTCTGGGTGAATTGTTTATATTTGTGCGTGTGTGTGATCCTGGCCATTTTTTTCTGGTCAGGGTTGATTATGGGACTGGATTGTACTGCCATTGAGAAGAGTGTTAGAGTGAACCATATGTTTTTGAGATGGTCTTGGAGTTGACTGGCCAGCATCTCCAAGCTGTTTGAGGAGCTTTACACCATGGTATGGTCAGGTTTGCTTGATTGGCTTGGTCCGCCTATATATATATATATGTATATGCTGTGTATTTCTGAGACATGCCTGTTGCTGGTTGTGTGTTAGTGAGCTGTAGAATTTTACTGAACCTCTTATCTGTCTATGGTGATTTCGTTGTCATCCTGATGACTAGTATTGCGTCGGGGTGGCAAGTAGGTTCTTCAGGGTGGCAGCCTGAAGGCTCGCTTGTGGCGGGGGCGAGCAGGAGGACCAAAGTTATTTTGTGATGGATAATGGTATTGTGGGTTAGGTATAGCCTTGGATCTGGGCTGGTTTGTGTCTAGTGTGGGAGACTAGAGTCTGCTCGTGGCAGGGGTGGATGGGAGGTGATTAGTGCTTTTATTGATGGTGTTTAAGAATGATAGGCGGAGTTCTGAAATTGCATAGTTGTGGGTTTTTCAAGTTGAAACCTCCATTGCTCGCGAGTTGGATGAGATGTGCGTTGTTTTTGTGAAAATGTCTGATAGGAGGGAGATGTGTTGTGAAGCTTTTGTTGCAAGTGTGTTTTGTAAGGGGGAAGATGTGTTGTGATGTGCTTGGTTAGTCTGATGTGATTTGTCATGTGATTTATGATGTCACCAGAGTGCCTGTGGAATGTTGATGAATGCTGAGTGGGAGAATGCTGTGATGAGAGTTCCATGTTGTGTCAGTTGAGCCCTCCCTCCCTGGGTGATGGGTGCCGGTGTCTTTCTCTCTGTGTCTCTGTCTTAAGTCTTAATCCTGTAACTGTAACTGGATCATAAGAACTGAAGTAAACTTATATATTAACCTAAAGCTGCCTGGACTGAGCTTTATAACAGTGTTTTGTAAGGGGGAAGATGTGTTGTGATGTGCTTGGTTAGTCTGATGTGATTTGTCATGTGATTTATGATGTCACCAGAGTGCCTGTGGAATGTTGATGAATGCTGAGTGGGAGAATGCTGTGATGAGAGTTCCATGTTGTGTCAGTTGAGCCCTCCCTCCCTGGGTGATGGGTGCCGGTGTCTTTCTCTCTTTTTTTTTTTTTTTTATATGCCTTCACTTCCATACTTTCCAAGTACATGGATATACATGACATTTGCACATCCTCAATTTATATCTTTTCTTTTAGCAATTATCAACACCATAGATTTGCAATTAGCGTACACACAATTTTCTTTTTTTTTTTTTTTTTTTTACGGGTAAGACAAACCAAAGCGTTCGATTTCTTCACCGGATCCCTCTGCTACAAAACTGACGTCATCAGTGTCTAAAATGACACGGAGCGCAGAAGAACTCCTGCTCTGACCAACGGCCACTTCACAGTGCAGTAGTGTACAGGTTCGCAGTGCCTTTCACCATTCTTCATACTTAAGTGCCAGGTTATACATCAGACTTGTGTACTTCTCGACCTCTCTCTTTCTAAAGGAGGCTTTCCCTTTTTAAATTGTCTTCCCTTCTTGCTTTAATTTCTAATTAGCTTTCTAGAAAAAGTCTTTCAGCCCCATAATATCACACAGGGATGCTCCTCTTTCATGTAGCCGATGGGACACTTCCCATTCATGGGAATTCATACAATTAGGGAGCCTCTCTTCCACTTTTAAGGTCAATTTTAACACTTAAAACCCCCGGACCCAGCACTCCCATACGCTTAAGGGTTGCTATCTGGATCTCAGACCAAAGGGGCTTTCTGCTGTGGGCCTTGGACCCCCTCCCTTGTCCTGCCCTGGGTGATGGGTTTGCTTACTTGGTTATTTGGGGGCGGTGTCGTCTATGCTTCTATTTCCTGTTTCTTCCTGCACCCCCCTCAGCAGGCCACTTCAATCCTCAGCTTCTTCTTTAGTTTCCTTGGTTCCATCAGCTTCCTTTGCCTATGGGTTCTTGAATTTTAAGGAAATCCTCGTCGCCATTGTTATAAAGCTCAGTCCAGGCAGCTTTAGGTTAATATATAAGTTTACTTCAGTTCTTATGATCCAGTTACAGTTACAGGATTAAGACTTAAGACAGAGACACAGAGAGAAAGACACCGGCACCCATCACCCAGGGAGGGAGGGCTCAACTGACACAACATGGAACTCTCATCACAGCATTCTCCCACTCAGCATTCATCAACATTCCACAGGCACTCTGGTGACATCATAAATCACATGACAAATCACATCAGACTAACCAAGCACATCACAACACATCTTCCCCCTTACAAAACACACTTGCAACAAAAGCTTCACAACACATGGGATGTGCTATCTCAATGCTTATACCAAACCTGAGACCCTTCCTAAAGCTTGAGATGTGATATCCAACTCCTTCCCATTCCAATCCTGAGACCCTTCCTATAGCATGATATGTGATATCTCAAGGCCTCTAATACCAAACCTGAGATCCTTCCTCTAACATGAAATGTGATATCCAACTCCTTCCCCTTCCAAACCTGAGAGCCTTCCTATATCATGAGATATGATATCCAAGTCCTTCCCATTCCAATCCTGAGACCCTTCCTATAACATGAAATGTGATATCCAACTCCTTCCCATTCCAACCTGAGACCCTTCCTATAGCATGAGATGGGATATCCAACTCCTTCCAAATCCAATACTGATACCCTTCCAATAGCATGAGATGTGATATCCCAATGCTTCTACCAAACCTGAGACCCATACTATGGCATGAGATGTGATATCAAACTCCTTCCCATTCCAATCTTGAGACTCTTCCTATAGCTTGAGATGTGATATCCAACTCCTTCCCATTCCAATTCTGAGACCCTTCCTATGCCATGAGACCTGATATCTCAATGCTTCTAATACCAAACCTGAGACCCGTCCTATAACATGAGATGTGATATCCAAATCTTTTCCCTTCCAAACCTTAGACCCTTCCTTTATCATGAGATGTGATATCCAACTCCTTCCCATTCCAATCCTGAGACCCTTCCGATATCATGAGATTTGTTATCTCAATGCTTCTAATATCAAACTTGAGAAACTCCCTATAGCATGAGATGTGACATCCAAGTCCTCCCCATTCCAATCCTGAGACCCTTCCTATAGCATGAGATGTGATATCTCAATGCTTCTAATACCAAACCTGAGACCCTTCCTATAACATGAGATTGGATATCCAACTCCTTCCCATTCCAATCCTGAGACCCTTCCGATAGCAGAGATGTGATATCTCAATGCTTATACCAATCCTGAGACCCTTCCTATGGCCTGAGATGTCATATACAACTCCTTCCCAATCCAATCCTGAGACCCTTCCTATAGCATGAGATGTGATATCTCAATGCTTATACCAAATCTGAGACCCTTCCTATAGCATGAGATGTGATATCCAACTCCTTCCCATTCCAATCCTGAGACCCTTCCTATAGCATGAGATGTGATGTCTCAATGCTTCTAATACCAAACCTGAGATCCTTCCTATAACATGAGATGTGATATCCAACTCCTTCCCATTCCAATCCTGAGACCCTTCCTATAGCATGAGATGTGATGTCTCAATGCTTCTAATACCAAACCTGAGAACCTTCCTACAGCATGCAATGTGATATCTCAATGCTTCTAATACCAAACCTGAGACCAGTCCTATAACATGAGATTGGATATCCAACTCCTTCCCCTTCCAAACCTGAGACCCTTCCTATAGCATGAGATGTGATATCCAACTTCTTCCCATTCCAATCCTGAGACCCTTCCTATAACATGAGATGTGATGTCTCAATGCTTCTAATACCAAACCGGAGATCTTTCCTATAACATGAGATGTGATATCCAACTCCTTCCCATTCCAATCCTGAAACCCTTCCTATAGCATGAGATGTGCTATCTCAATGCTTATACCAAACCTGAGACCCTTCCTAAAGCTTGAGATGTGATATCCAACTCCTTCCCATTCCAATCCTGAGACCCTTCCTATAGCATGAGATGTGATATCTCAAGGCCTCTAATACCAAACCTGAGATCCTTCCTCTAACATGAAATGTGATATCCAACTCCTTCCCATTCCAATCCTGAAACCCTTCCTATAGCATGAGATGTGCTATCTCAATGCTTATACCAAACCTGAGACCCTTCCTAAAGCTTGAGATGTGATATCCAACTCCTTCCCCTTCCAAACCTGAGAGCCTTCCTATAGCATGAGATATGATATCCAAGTCCTTCCCATTCCAATCCTGAGACCCTTCCTATAGCATGAGATGGGATATCCAACTCCTTCCAAATCCAATACTGATACCCTTCCAATAGCATGAGATGTGATATCCCAATGCTTCTACCAAACCTGAGACCCATACTATGGCATGAGATGTGATATCAAACTCCTTCCCATTCCAATCCTGAGACTCTTCCTATAGCTTGAGATGTGATATCCAACTCCTTCCCATTCCAATTCTGAGACCCTTCCTATGCCATGAGACTTGATATCTCAATGCTTCTAATACCAAACCTGAGACCCGTCCTATAACATGAGATGTGATATCCAAATCTTTCCCCTTCCAAACCTTAGACCCTTCCTTTATCATGAGATGTGATATCCAACTCCTTCCCATTCCAATCCTGAGACCCTTCCGATATCATGAGATTTGTTATCTCAATGCTTCTAATATCAAACTTGAGACCCTCCCTATAGCATGAGATGTGACATCCAAGTCCTCCCCATTCCAATCCTGAGACCCTTCCTATAGCATGAGATGTGATATCTCAATGCTTCTAATACCAAACCTGAGACTCTTCCTATAACATGAGATGGGATATCCAACTCCTTCCCATTCCAATCCTGAGACCCTTCCGATAGCAGAGATGTGATATCTCAATGCTTATACCAATCCTGAGACCCTTCCTATGGCCTGAGATGTCATATACAACTCCTTCCCAATCCAATCCTGAGACCCTTCCTATAGCATGAGATGTGATATCTCAATGCTTATACCAAATCTGAGACCCTTCCTATAGCATGAGATGGGATATCCAACTCCTTCCAAATCCAATACTGATACCCTTCCAATAGCATGAGATGTGATATCCCAATGCTTCTACCAAACCTGAGACCCATACTATAGCATGAGATGGGATATTCAACTCCTTCCAAATCCAATACTGATACCCTTCCAATAGCATGTGATGTGATATCCCAATGCTTCTACCAAACCTGAGACCCATACTATGGCATGAGATGTGATATCAAACTCATTCCCATTCCAATCCTGAGACTCTTCCTATAGCTTGAGATGTGATATCCAACTCCTTGCCATTCCAATTCTGAGACCCTACCTATGCCATGAGACTTGATATCTCAATGCTTCTAATACCAAACCTGAGACCCGTCCTATAACATGAGATGTTATATCCAAATCTTTCCCCTTCCAAACCTTAGACCCTTCCATTATCATGAGATATGATATCCAACTCCTTCCCATTCCAATCCTGAGACCCTTCCGATATCATGAGATTTGTTATCTCAATGCTTCTAATATCAAACTTGAGACCCTCCCTATAGCATGAGATGTGACATCCAAGTCCTCCCCATTCCAATCCTGAGACCCTTCCTATAGCATGAGATGTGATATCTCAATGCTTCTAATACCAAACCTGAGACCCTTCCTATAACATGAGATGTGATTTCCAAATCCTCCCCCTTCCAAACCTGAGACCCTCCCTTTAGCATTAGATGTGATATACAACTCCTTCCCATTCCAATCCTGAGACCCTTCTGATAGCATGAGATGTGATATCTCAATGCCTCTAATACCAAACCTGAGATCCTATCTCTAACATGAAATGTGATATCCATCTCCTTCCCTTTCCAAACCTGAGATCCTGCCTATAGCATGAGATGTGATATCCAAGTCCTTCCCATTCCAATCCTGAGACCCTTTCTATAGCATGTGATGTGATATCTCAATGCTTATACCAAACCTGAGACCCTTCCTATGGCATGAGATGTCATATACAACTCCTTCCCATTCCAATCCTGAGACCCTTCCTATAGCATGAGATGTGATATCTCAATGCATATACCAAACCTGAGACCCTTCCTATAGCATGAGATGTGATATCCAACTTCTTCCCATTCCAATCCTGAGACCCTTCCTATAACATGAGATGTGATGTCTCAATGCTTCTAATACCAAACCTGAGATATTTCCTATAATATGAGATGTGATATCCAACTTCTTCCCATTCCAATCCTGAGACCCTTCCTATAGAATGAGATGTGATATCTCAATGCTTATACCAAACCTGAGACCCTTCCTAAAGCTTGAGATGTGATATCCAACTCCTTCCCATTCCAATCCTGAGACCCTTCCTATAGCATGATATGTGATATCTCAAGGCCTCTAATACCAAACCTGAGATCCTTCCTCTAACATGAAATGTGATATCCAACTCCTTCCCCTTCCAAACCTGAGAGCCTTCCTATATCATGAGATATGATATCCAAGTCCTTCCCATTCCAATCCTGAGACCCTTCCTATAGCATGAGATGTGATATCCAACTCCTTCCCATTCCAACCTGAGACCTTTCCTATAACATGAGATGTGATATCCAACTCCTTCCCATTCCAATCCTGAGACCCTTCCTATAGCATGAGATGTGATGTCTCAATGCTTCTAATACCAAACCTGAGAACCTTCCTACAGCATGCGATGTGATATCTCAATGCTTCCAATACCAAACCTGAGACCAGTCCTATAACATGAGATTGGATATCCAACTCCTTCCCCTTCCAAACCTGAGACCCTTCCTATAGCATGAGATGTGATATCCAACTTCTTCCCATTCCAATCCTGAGACCGTTCCTATAACATGAGATGTGATGTCTCAATGCTTCTAATACCAAACCTGAGATCTTTCGTATAACATGAGATGTAATATCCAACTCCGTCCCATTCCAATCCAGAGACCCTTCCTATAGCATGAGATGTGCTATCTCAATGCTTATACCAAACCTGAGACCCTTCCTAAAGCTTGAGATGTGATATCCAACTCCTTCCCATTCCAATCCTGAGACCCTTCCTATAGCATGATATGTGATATCTCAAGGCCTCTAATACCAAACCTGAGATCCTTCCTCTAACATGAAATGTGATATCCAACTCCTTCCCCTTCCAAACCTGAGAGCCTTCCTATATCATGAGATATGATATCCAAGTCCTTCCCATTCCAATCCTGAGACCCTTCCTATAACATGAAATGTGATATCCAACTCCTTCCCATTCCAACCTGAGACCCTTCCTATAGCATGAGATGGGATATCCAACTCCTTCCAAATCCAATACTGATACCCTTCCAATAGCATGAGATGTGATATCCCAATGCTTCTACCAAACCTGAGAACCATACTATGGCATGAGATGTGATATCAAACTCCTACCCATTCCAATCTTGAGACTCTTCCTATAGCTTGAGATGTGATATCCAACTCCTTCCCATTCCAATTCTGAGACCCTTCCTATGCCATGAGACTTGATATCTCAATGCTTCTAATACCAAACCTGAGACCCGTCCTATAACATGAGATGTGATATCCAAATCTTTCCCCTTCCAAACCTTAGACCCTTCCTTTATCATGAGATGTGATATCCAACTCCTTCCCATTCCAATCCTGAGACCCTTCCGATATCATGAGATTTGTTATCTCAATGCTTCTAATATCAAACTTGAGAAACTCCCTATAGCATGAGATGTGACATCCAAGTCCCCCCCATTCCAATCCTGAGACCCTTCCTATAGCATGAGATGTGATATCTCAATGCTTCTAATACCAAACCTGAGACCCTTCCTATAACATGAGATGGGATATCCAACTCCTTCCCATTCCAATCCTGAGACCCTTCCGATAGCAGAGATGTGATATCTCAATGCTTATACCAATCCTGAGACCCTTCCTATGGCCTGAGATGTCATATACAACTCCTTCCCAATCCAATCCTGAGACCCTTCCTATAGCATGAGATGTGATATCTCAATGCTTATACCAAATCTGAGACCCTTCCTATAGCATGAGATGTGATATCCAACTCCTTCCCATTCCAATCCTGAGACCCTTCCTATAGCATGAGATGTGATGTCTCAATGCTTCTAATACCAAACCTGAGATCCTTCCTATAACATGAGATGTGATATCCAACTCCTTCCCATTCCAATCCTGAGACCCTTCCTATAGCATGAGATGTGATGTCTCAATGCTTCTAATACCAAACCTGAGAACCTTCCTACAGCATGCAATGTGATATCTCAATGCTTCTAATACCAAACCTGAGACCAGTCCTATAACATGAGATTGGATATCCAACTCCTTCCCCTTCCAAACCTGAGACCCTTCCTATAGCATGAGATGTGATATCCAACTTCTTCCCATTCCAATCCTGAGACCCTTCCTATAACATGAGATGTGATGTCTCAATGCTTCTAATACCAAACCGGAGATCTTTCCTATAACATGAGATGTGATATCCAACTCCTTCCCATTCCAATCCTGAAACCCTTCCTATAGCATGAGATGTGCTATCTCAATGCTTATACCAAACCTGAGACCCTTCCTAAAGCTTGAGATGTGATATCCAACTCCTTCCCATTCCAATCCTGAGACCCTTCCTATAGCATGAGATGTGATATCTCAAGGCCTCTAATACCAAACCTGAGATCCTTCCTCTAACATGAAATGTGATATCCAACTCCTTCCCATTCCAATCCTGAAACCCTTCCTATAGCATGAGATGTGCTATTTCAATGCTTATACCAAACCTGAGACCCTTCCTAAAGCTTGAGATGTGATATCCAACTCCTTCCCCTTCCAAACCTGAGAGCCTTCCTATAGCATGAGATATGATATCCAAGTCCTTCCCATTCCAATCCTGAGACCCTTCCTATAACATGAAATGTGATATCCAACTCCTTCCCATTCCAACCTGAGACCCTTCCTATAGCATGAGATGGGATATCCAACTCCTTCCAAATCCAATACTGATACCCTTCCAATAGCATGAGATGTGATATCCCAATGCTTCTACCAAACCTGAGACCCATACTATGGCATGAGATGTGATATCAAACTCCTTCCCATTCCAATCCTGAGACTCTTCCTATAGCTTGAGATGTGATATCCAACTCCTTCCCATTCCAATTCTGAGACCCTTCCTATGCCATGAGACTTGATATCTCAATGCTTCTAATACCAAACCTGAGACCCGTCCTATAACATGAGATGTGATATCCAAATCTTTCCCCTTCCAAACCTTAGACCCTTCCTTTATCATGAGATGTGATATCCAACTCCTTCCCATTACAATCCTGAGACCCTTCCGATATCATGAGATTTGTTATCTCAATGCTTCTAATATCAAACTTGAGACCCTCCCTATAGCATGAGATGTGACATCCAAGTCCTCCCCATTCCAATCCTGAGACCCTTCCTATAGCATGAGATGTGATATCTCAATGCTTCTAATACCAAACCTGGGACTCTTCCTATAACATGAGATGGGATATCCAACTCCTTCCCATTCCAATCCTGAGACCCTTCCGATAGCAGAGATGTGATATCTCAATGCTTATACCAATCCTGAGACCCTTCCTATAGCATGAGATGGGATATTCAACTCCTTCCAAATCCAATACTGATACCCTTCCAATAGCATGTGATGTGATATCCCAATGCTTCTACCAAACCTGAGACCCATACTATGGCATGAGATGTGATATCAAACTCATTCCCATTCCAATCCTGAGACTCTTCCTATAGCTTGAGATGTGATATCCAACTCCTTCCCATTCCAATTCTGAGACCCTACCTATGCCATGAGACTTGATATCTCAATGCTTCTAATACCAAACCTGAGACCCGTCCTATAACATGAGATGTGATATCCAAATCTTTCCCCTTCCAAACCTTAGACCCTTCCATTATCATGAGATATGATATCCAACTCCTTCCCATTCCAATCCTGAGACCCTTCCGATATCATGAGATTTGTTATCTCAATGCTTCTAATATCAAACTTGAGACCCTCCCTATAGCATGAGATGTGACATCCAAGTCCTCCCCATTCCAATCCTGAGACCCTTCCTATAGCATGAGATGTGATATCTCAATGCTTCTAATACCAAACCTGAGACCCTTCCTATAACATGAGATGTGATTTCCAAATCCTTCCCCTTCCAAACCTGAGACCCTCCCTTTAGCATGAGATGTGATATACAACTCCTTCCCATTCCAATCCTGAGACCCTTCTGATAGCATGAGATGTGATATCTCAATGCCTCTAATACCAAACCTGAGATCCTATCTCTAACATGAAATGTGATATCCATCTCCTTCCCTTTCCAAACCTGAGACCCTGCCTATAGCATGAGATGTGATATCCAAGTCCTTCCCATTCCAATCCTGAGACCCTTTCTATAGCATGTGATGTGATATCTCAATGCTTATACCAAACCTGAGACCCTTCCTATGGCATGAGATGTCATATACAACTCCTTCCCATTCCAATCCTGAGACCCTTCCTATAGCATGAGATGTGATATCTCAATGCATATACCAAACCTGAGACCCTTCCTATAGCATGAGATGTGATATCCAACTTCTTCCCATTCCAATCCTGAGACCCTTCCTATAACATGAGATGTGATGTCTCAATGCTTCTAATACCAAACCTGAGATATTTCCTATAATATGAGATGTGATATCCAACTCCTTCCCATTCCAATCCTGAGACCCTTCCTATAGCATGAGATGTGATATCTCAATGCTTATACCAAACCTGAGACCCTTCCTATAGCTTGAGATGTGATATCCAACTCCTTCCCATTCCAATCCAGAGACCCTTCCTATAGCATGAGATGTGATATCTCAAGGCCTCTAATACCAAACCTGAGATCCTTCCTCTAACATGAAATGTGATATCCAACTCCTTCCCCTTCCAAACCTGAGAGCCTTCCTATAGCATGAGATATGATATCCAAGTCCTTCCCATTCCAATCCTGAGACCCTTTCTATAACATGAAATGTGATATCCAACTCCTTCCCATTCCAACCTGAGACCCTTCCTATAGCATGAGATGTGATGTCTCAATGCTTCTAATACCAAACCTGAGAACCTTCCTACAGCATGCGATGTGATATCTCAATGCTTCCAATACCAAACCTGAGACCAGTCCTATAACATGAGATTGGATATCCAACTCCTTCCCCTTCCAAACCTGAGACCCTTCCTATAGCATGAGATGTGATATCCAACTTCTTCCCATTCCAATCCTGAGACCGTTCCTATAACATGAGATGTGATGTCTCAATGCTTCTAATACCAAACCTGAGATCTTTCCTATAACATGAGATGTAATATCCAACTCCTTCCCATTCCAATCCTGAGACCCTTCCTATAGCATGAGATGTGCTATCTCAATGCTTATACCAAACCTGAGACCCTTCCTAAAGCTTGAGATGTGATATCCAACTCCTTCCCATTCCAATCCTGAGACCCTTCCTATAGCATGATATGTGATATCTCAAGGCCTCTAATACCAAACCTGAGATCCTTCCTCTAACATGAAATGTGATATCCAACTCCTTCCCCTTCCAAACCTGAGAGCCTTCCTATATCATGAGATATGATATCCAAGTCCTTCCCATTCCAATCCTGAGAACCTTCCTATAACATGAAATGTGATATCCAACTCCTTCCCATTCCAACCTGAGACCCTTCCTATAGCATGAGATGGGATATCCAACTCCTTCCAAATCCAATACTGATACCCTTCCAATAGCATGAGATGTGATATCCCAATGCTTCTACCAAACCTGAGACCCATACTATGGCATGAGATGTGATATCAAACTCCTTCCCATTCCAATCTTGAGACTCTTCCTATAGCTTGAGATGTGATATCCAACTCCTTGCCATTCCAATTCTGAGACCCTACCTATGCCATGAGACTTGATATCTCAATGCTTCTAATACCAAACCTGAGACCCGTCCTATAACATGAGATGTGATATCCAAATCTTTCCCCTTCCAAACCTTAGACCCTTCCATTATCATGAGATATGATATCCAACTCCTTCCCATTCCAATCCTGAGACCCTTCCGATATCATGAGATTTGTTATCTCAATGCTTCTAATATCAAACTTGAGACCCTCACTATAGCATGAGATGTGACATCCAAGTCCTCCCCATTCCAATCCTGAGACCCTTCCTATAGCATGAGATGTGATATCTCAATGCTTCTAATACCAAACCTGAGACCCTTCCTATAACATGAGATGTGATTTCCAAATCCTTCCCCTTCCAAACCTGAGACCCTCCCTTTAGCATTAGATGTGATATACAACTCCTTCCCATTCCAATCCTGAGACCCTTCTGATAGCATGAGATGTGATATCTCAATGCCTCTAATACCAAACCTGAGATCCTATCTCTAACATGAAATGTGATATCCATCTCCTTCCCATTCCAAACCTGAGACCCTGCCTATAGCATGAGATGTGATATCCAAGTCCTTCCCATTCCAATCCTGAGACCCTTTCTATAGCATGTGATGTGATATCTCAATGCTTATACCAAACCTGAGACCCTTCCTATGGCATGAGATGTCATATACAACTCCTTCCCATTCCAATCCTGAGACCCTTCCTATAGCATGAGTTGTGATATCTCAATGCATATACCAAACCTGAGACCCTTCCTATAGCATGAGATGTGATATCCAACTTCTTCCCATTCCAATCCTGAGACCCTTCCTATAACATGAGATGTGATGTCTCAATGCTTCTAATACCAAACCTGAGATATTTCCTATAATATGAGATGTGATATCCAACTCCTTCCCATTCCAATCCTGAGACCCTTCCTATAGCATGAGATGTGATATCTCAATGCTTATACCAAACCTGAGACCCTTCCTAAAGCTTGAGATGTGATATCCAACTCCTTCCCATTCCAATCCTGAGACCCTTCCTATAGCATGATATGTGATATCTCAAGGCCTCTAATACCAAACCTGAGATCCTTCCTCTAACATGAAATGTGATATCCAACTCCTTCCCCTTCCAAACCTGAGAGCCTTCCTATATCATGAGATATGATATCCAAGTCCTTCCCATTCCAATCCTGAGACCCTTCCTATAACATGAGATGTGATATCTCAATGCTTATACCAAATCTGAGACCCTTCCTATAGCATGAGATGTGATATCCAACTCCTTCCCATTCCAATCCTGAGACCCTTCCTATAACATGAGATGTGATGTCTCAATGCTTCTAATACCAAACCTGAGATCCTTCCTATAACATGAGATGTGATATCCAACTCCTTCCCATTCCAATCCTGAGACCCTTCCTATAGCATGAGATGTGATGTCTCAATGCTTCTAATACCAAACCTGAGAACCTTCCTACAGCATGCGATGTGATATCTCAATGCTTCCAATACCAAACCTGAGACCAGTCCTATAACATGACATTGGATATCCAACTCCTTCCCCTTCCAAACCTGAGACCCTTCCTATAGCATGAGATGTGATATCCAACTTCTTCCCATTCCAATCCTGAGACCGTTCCTATAACATGAGATGTGATGTCTCAATGCTTCTAATACCAAACCTGAGATCTTTCCTATAACATGAGATGTAATATCCAACTCCTTCCCATTCCAATCCTGAGACCCTTCCTATAGCATGGGATGTGCTATCTCAATGCTTATACCAAACCTGAGACCCTTCCTAAAGCTTGAGATGTGATATCCAACTCCTTCCCATTCGTTGGCTGGAACACACGGAAAATGCCTGCGCCATCTGTTTTTCCTTCGTGTTCAAAGCTCCGGAGTTTTGTGTTTCAAAAGGAGGCCGCATCAAAGGAAAGGCCTTGGAAACGTGGGTAAGCGTGATGACGTACCCGGAAAGAAAAGGTATTCGTTTTGAACAGCAGGGCATGGAGATATACTTCTGCATTTACTTGCCGAGTGATCGGGTTTCATGGAAATGGAATGTTATTGCCAGAAGAACAGAGAGCAGCCTGATTAAAGGTACAGCAGCCGTGCTGTGTGCGAGGCAGCACTGGAAATATGAAAAAAAAAAAGAAACATTGCAGTCATGTGTAGGTTACAGCCCGCATCATTGCAAGGTAATGTGGACAGTTTGAAGAGCGCGAGAATACGAGGTGTTGAGATTCTCTTTATTATTTAGCTGGGGCATCCATTACGGCATCTGTGAACAATTGGTACTCTCTTTAAAATGAAGTTCACGCCCAGCATTTCAGGAACGGATGGAGTTTGTTTAAGGAGCGCAGTTCCATTTTTATTTGCTGGTGAAGTAAATTATAGTGGGTGCTTGATTTTGACAGTGCCTGAGGGCAGAAGGCACATTGACTTACAGAGCACAGGGTTGTGATGTTAATGAAGCATCTCTGCAATGTTGTTTTTAACATATTATTTTTGCAGAACATTCATGGTTTATGCTGCATTAGTAATGAAGGTGCTGAGACTAATTGTAAAGTGAATTTAAGCATATGCCAAATTACAAACTCTTGTAGTGAAATGAACTAATGGGGAAGTGAATGTTAGTCGGAGTGCAGAGTGTGCATGAAGTTTGAAGTGAAGTGACAAATGCATTTTAGGAAATATGCACAGTCAGTTATGTGTATTCATCCGGTATGCATATGGGGAATGTGATGAATATGCGTGATGAGTCAGAAGTTAGATGTAGAGTTCATTTCGGGGTGAGTGGAGTAAATTAGCAAATATGTTAGGGACCTAACACATTTCAAGGATTTGCAGGAATGTGGACTTCTGATTAGTTAAATTGTGCATAGCAGAATGCAATGCAATATGTTGATGTGAGGTGAAGCAAATGTGAATTGACCTATTTAACGTTTTGAGGATTTTCAGGAGTAAGTTGTTACACAACAACATGGACTTTTAGGCATACGTGACAGTCAAATCTAGAAGTGAAGGAAAATTGCATATGCTAGGTATAAAATGTTGGAGTTTAAAAAGAAAATGTAAATGATGATGTAAAAATTGTAATGTATATCCGTGCGCTTGAGGTATGGAAGTGAAGGCATGTCACTAGCATAATATCTATAATGCGTATGGATGTATGAAAGAATGAGTGGGTGCAACATTCAATTTTTACTAGAAGTTTTAGATACTAGGGAGGTAGCGCCTCCGTTTGGTATATACAGTAGGAAGTTTCACTGTTTAAGGAGTTTGGTTAAGTGGTAGCGCCATTTAGAAGTGCACCCCGTCAGTGTTTTAGTTAGCCCTGTTTAAGTCATGAGATTGCTTTTGGTGATGTGACTAAAGTGAGGTAGCGCCTCGGTAAGTTGTAGTTGTGAAATAAGAGGAATCCTGAGGGTAGCGCCTCGTCAGGAATTTTAAAATGGTGGTTAGTGAGAGTTGCACAAAGGTGAAGTAGTCTAGTCTAATATTTTGTTTGGAAGTAGTGCACTCTTTGAAGAGATGATTCTTATCTTAAAGGACAGTAAGCAGAAGACAGGTGAAGAGAGTTGCTGGTAGGGGACGCCCTCTAGTAAATCTATATAAGGTTGAAGATGCTGTTCGAGGTGAAGAATCTCTGGGTGAATTGTTTATATTTGTGCGTGTGTGTGATCCTGGCCATTTTTTTCTGGTCAGGGTTGATTATGGGACTGGATTGTACTGCCATTGAGAAGAGTGTTAGAGTGAACCATATGTTTTTGAGATGGTCTTGGAGTTGACTGGCCAGCATCTCCAAGCTGTTTGAGGAGCTTTACACCATGGTATGGTCAGGTTTGCTTGATTGGCTTGGTCCGCCTATATATATATATATGTATATGCTGTGTATTTCTGAGACATGCCTGTTGCTGGTTGTGTGTTAGTGAGCTGTAGAATTTTACTGAACCTCTTATCTGTCTATGGTGATTTCGTTGTCATCCTGATGACTAGTATTGCGTCGGGGTGGCAAGTAGGTTCTTCAGGGTGGCAGCCTGAAGGCTCGCTTGTGGCGGGGGCGAGCAGGAGGACCAAAGTTATTTTGTGATGGATAATGGTATTGTGGGTTAGGTATAGCCTTGGATCTGGGCTGGTTTGTGTCTAGTGTGGGAGACTAGAGTCTGCTCGTGGCAGGGGTGGATGGGAGGTGATTAGTGCTTTTATTGATGGTGTTTAAGAATGATAGGCGGAGTTCTGAAATTGCATAGTTGTGGGTTTTTCAAGTTGAAACCTCCATTGCTCGCGAGTTGGATGAGATGTGCGTTGTTTTTGTGAAAATGTCTGATAGGAGGGAGATGTGTTGTGAAGCTTTTGTTGCAAGTGTGTTTTGTAAGGGGGAAGATGTGTTGTGATGTGCTTGGTTAGTCTGATGTGATTTGTCATGTGATTTATGATGTCACCAGAGTGCCTGTGGAATGTTGATGAATGCTGAGTGGGAGAATGCTGTGATGAGAGTTCCATGTTGTGTCAGTTGAGCCCTCCCTCCCTGGGTGATGGGTGCCGGTGTCTTTCTCTCTGTGTCTCTGTCTTAAGTCTTAATCCTGTAACTGTAACTGGATCATAAGAACTGAAGTAAACTTATATATTAACCTAAAGCTGCCTGGACTGAGCTTTATAACAGTGTTTTGTAAGGGGGAAGATGTGTTGTGATGTGCTTGGTTAGTCTGATGTGATTTGTCATGTGATTTATGATGTCACCAGAGTGCCTGTGGAATGTTGATGAATGCTGAGTGGGAGAATGCTGTGATGAGAGTTCCATGTTGTGTCAGTTGAGCCCTCCCTCCCTGGGTGATGGGTGCCGGTGTCTTTCTCTCTTTTTTTTTTTTTTTTATATGCCTTCACTTCCATACTTTCCAAGTACATGGATATACATGACATTTGCACATCCTCAATTTATATCTTTTCTTTTAGCAATTATCAACACCATAGATTTGCAATTAGCGTACACACAATTTTCTTTTTTTTTTTTTTTTTTTTACGGGTAAGACAAACCAAAGCGTTCGATTTCTTCACCGGATCCCTCTGCTACAAAACTGACGTCATCAGTGTCTAAAATGACACGGAGCGCAGAAGAACTCCTGCTCTGACCAACGGCCACTTCACAGTGCAGTAGTGTACAGGTTCGCAGTGCCTTTCACCATTCTTCATACTTAAGTGCCAGGTTATACATCAGACTTGTGTACTTCTCGACCTCTCTCTTTCTAAAGGAGGCTTTCCCTTTTTAAATTGTCTTCCCTTCTTGCTTTAATTTCTAATTAGCTTTCTAGAAAAAGTCTTTCAGCCCCATAATATCACACAGGGATGCTCCTCTTTCATGTAGCCGATGGGACACTTCCCATTCATGGGAATTCATACAATTAGGGAGCCTCTCTTCCACTTTTAAGGTCAATTTTAACACTTAAAACCCCCGGACCCAGCACTCCCATACGCTTAAGGGTTGCTATCTGGATCTCAGACCAAAGGGGCTTTCTGCTGTGGGCCTTGGACCCCCTCCCTTGTCCTGCCCTGGGTGATGGGTTTGCTTACTTGGTTATTTGGGGGCGGTGTCGTCTATGCTTCTATTTCCTGTTTCTTCCTGCACCCCCCTCAGCAGGCCACTTCAATCCTCAGCTTCTTCTTTAGTTTCCTTGGTTCCATCAGCTTCCTTTGCCTATGGGTTCTTGAATTTTAAGGAAATCCTCGTCGCCATTGTTATAAAGCTCAGTCCAGGCAGCTTTAGGTTAATATATAAGTTTACTTCAGTTCTTATGATCCAGTTACAGTTACAGGATTAAGACTTAAGACAGAGACACAGAGAGAAAGACACCGGCACCCATCACCCAGGGAGGGAGGGCTCAACTGACACAACATGGAACTCTCATCACAGCATTCTCCCACTCAGCATTCATCAACATTCCACAGGCACTCTGGTGACATCATAAATCACATGACAAATCACATCAGACTAACCAAGCACATCACAACACATCTTCCCCCTTACAAAACACACTTGCAACAAAAGCTTCACAACACATGGGATGTGCTATCTCAATGCTTATACCAAACCTGAGACCCTTCCTAAAGCTTGAGATGTGATATCCAACTCCTTCCCATTCCAATCCTGAGACCCTTCCTATAGCATGATATGTGATATCTCAAGGCCTCTAATACCAAACCTGAGATCCTTCCTCTAACATGAAATGTGATATCCAACTCCTTCCCCTTCCAAACCTGAGAGCCTTCCTATATCATGAGATATGATATCCAAGTCCTTCCCATTCCAATCCTGAGACCCTTCCTATAACATGAAATGTGATATCCAACTCCTTCCCATTCCAACCTGAGACCCTTCCTATAGCATGAGATGGGATATCCAACTCCTTCCAAATCCAATACTGATACCCTTCCAATAGCATGAGATGTGATATCCCAATGCTTCTACCAAACCTGAGACCCATACTATGGCATGAGATGTGATATCAAACTCCTTCCCATTCCAATCTTGAGACTCTTCCTATAGCTTGAGATGTGATATCCAACTCCTTCCCATTCCAATTCTGAGACCCTTCCTATGCCATGAGACCTGATATCTCAATGCTTCTAATACCAAACCTGAGACCCGTCCTATAACATGAGATGTGATATCCAAATCTTTTCCCTTCCAAACCTTAGACCCTTCCTTTATCATGAGATGTGATATCCAACTCCTTCCCATTCCAATCCTGAGACCCTTCCGATATCATGAGATTTGTTATCTCAATGCTTCTAATATCAAACTTGAGAAACTCCCTATAGCATGAGATGTGACATCCAAGTCCTCCCCATTCCAATCCTGAGACCCTTCCTATAGCATGAGATGTGATATCTCAATGCTTCTAATACCAAACCTGAGACCCTTCCTATAACATGAGATTGGATATCCAACTCCTTCCCATTCCAATCCTGAGACCCTTCCGATAGCAGAGATGTGATATCTCAATGCTTATACCAATCCTGAGACCCTTCCTATGGCCTGAGATGTCATATACAACTCCTTCCCAATCCAATCCTGAGACCCTTCCTATAGCATGAGATGTGATATCTCAATGCTTATACCAAATCTGAGACCCTTCCTATAGCATGAGATGTGATATCCAACTCCTTCCCATTCCAATCCTGAGACCCTTCCTATAGCATGAGATGTGATGTCTCAATGCTTCTAATACCAAACCTGAGATCCTTCCTATAACATGAGATGTGATATCCAACTCCTTCCCATTCCAATCCTGAGACCCTTCCTATAGCATGAGATGTGATGTCTCAATGCTTCTAATACCAAACCTGAGAACCTTCCTACAGCATGCAATGTGATATCTCAATGCTTCTAATACCAAACCTGAGACCAGTCCTATAACATGAGATTGGATATCCAACTCCTTCCCCTTCCAAACCTGAGACCCTTCCTATAGCATGAGATGTGATATCCAACTTCTTCCCATTCCAATCCTGAGACCCTTCCTATAACATGAGATGTGATGTCTCAATGCTTCTAATACCAAACCGGAGATCTTTCCTATAACATGAGATGTGATATCCAACTCCTTCCCATTCCAATCCTGAAACCCTTCCTATAGCATGAGATGTGCTATCTCAATGCTTATACCAAACCTGAGACCCTTCCTAAAGCTTGAGATGTGATATCCAACTCCTTCCCATTCCAATCCTGAGACCCTTCCTATAGCATGAGATGTGATATCTCAAGGCCTCTAATACCAAACCTGAGATCCTTCCTCTAACATGAAATGTGATATCCAACTCCTTCCCATTCCAATCCTGAAACCCTTCCTATAGCATGAGATGTGCTATCTCAATGCTTATACCAAACCTGAGACCCTTCCTAAAGCTTGAGATGTGATATCCAACTCCTTCCCCTTCCAAACCTGAGAGCCTTCCTATAGCATGAGATATGATATCCAAGTCCTTCCCATTCCAATCCTGAGACCCTTCCTATAGCATGAGATGGGATATCCAACTCCTTCCAAATCCAATACTGATACCCTTCCAATAGCATGAGATGTGATATCCCAATGCTTCTACCAAACCTGAGACCCATACTATGGCATGAGATGTGATATCAAACTCCTTCCCATTCCAATCCTGAGACTCTTCCTATAGCTTGAGATGTGATATCCAACTCCTTCCCATTCCAATTCTGAGACCCTTCCTATGCCATGAGACTTGATATCTCAATGCTTCTAATACCAAACCTGAGACCCGTCCTATAACATGAGATGTGATATCCAAATCTTTCCCCTTCCAAACCTTAGACCCTTCCTTTATCATGAGATGTGATATCCAACTCCTTCCCATTCCAATCCTGAGACCCTTCCGATATCATGAGATTTGTTATCTCAATGCTTCTAATATCAAACTTGAGACCCTCCCTATAGCATGAGATGTGACATCCAAGTCCTCCCCATTCCAATCCTGAGACCCTTCCTATAGCATGAGATGTGATATCTCAATGCTTCTAATACCAAACCTGAGACTCTTCCTATAACATGAGATGGGATATCCAACTCCTTCCCATTCCAATCCTGAGACCCTTCCGATAGCAGAGATGTGATATCTCAATGCTTATACCAATCCTGAGACCCTTCCTATGGCCTGAGATGTCATATACAACTCCTTCCCAATCCAATCCTGAGACCCTTCCTATAGCATGAGATGTGATATCTCAATGCTTATACCAAATCTGAGACCCTTCCTATAGCATGAGATGGGATATCCAACTCCTTCCAAATCCAATACTGATACCCTTCCAATAGCATGAGATGTGATATCCCAATGCTTCTACCAAACCTGAGACCCATACTATAGCATGAGATGGGATATTCAACTCCTTCCAAATCCAATACTGATACCCTTCCAATAGCATGTGATGTGATATCCCAATGCTTCTACCAAACCTGAGACCCATACTATGGCATGAGATGTGATATCAAACTCATTCCCATTCCAATCCTGAGACTCTTCCTATAGCTTGAGATGTGATATCCAACTCCTTGCCATTCCAATTCTGAGACCCTACCTATGCCATGAGACTTGATATCTCAATGCTTCTAATACCAAACCTGAGACCCGTCCTATAACATGAGATGTTATATCCAAATCTTTCCCCTTCCAAACCTTAGACCCTTCCATTATCATGAGATATGATATCCAACTCCTTCCCATTCCAATCCTGAGACCCTTCCGATATCATGAGATTTGTTATCTCAATGCTTCTAATATCAAACTTGAGACCCTCCCTATAGCATGAGATGTGACATCCAAGTCCTCCCCATTCCAATCCTGAGACCCTTCCTATAGCATGAGATGTGATATCTCAATGCTTCTAATACCAAACCTGAGACCCTTCCTATAACATGAGATGTGATTTCCAAATCCTCCCCCTTCCAAACCTGAGACCCTCCCTTTAGCATTAGATGTGATATACAACTCCTTCCCATTCCAATCCTGAGACCCTTCTGATAGCATGAGATGTGATATCTCAATGCCTCTAATACCAAACCTGAGATCCTATCTCTAACATGAAATGTGATATCCATCTCCTTCCCTTTCCAAACCTGAGATCCTGCCTATAGCATGAGATGTGATATCCAAGTCCTTCCCATTCCAATCCTGAGACCCTTTCTATAGCATGTGATGTGATATCTCAATGCTTATACCAAACCTGAGACCCTTCCTATGGCATGAGATGTCATATACAACTCCTTCCCATTCCAATCCTGAGACCCTTCCTATAGCATGAGATGTGATATCTCAATGCATATACCAAACCTGAGACCCTTCCTATAGCATGAGATGTGATATCCAACTTCTTCCCATTCCAATCCTGAGACCCTTCCTATAACATGAGATGTGATGTCTCAATGCTTCTAATACCAAACCTGAGATATTTCCTATAATATGAGATGTGATATCCAACTTCTTCCCATTCCAATCCTGAGACCCTTCCTATAGAATGAGATGTGATATCTCAATGCTTATACCAAACCTGAGACCCTTCCTAAAGCTTGAGATGTGATATCCAACTCCTTCCCATTCCAATCCTGAGACCCTTCCTATAGCATGATATGTGATATCTCAAGGCCTCTAATACCAAACCTGAGATCCTTCCTCTAACATGAAATGTGATATCCAACTCCTTCCCCTTCCAAACCTGAGAGCCTTCCTATATCATGAGATATGATATCCAAGTCCTTCCCATTCCAATCCTGAGACCCTTCCTATAGCATGAGATGTGATATCCAACTCCTTCCCATTCCAACCTGAGACCTTTCCTATAACATGAGATGTGATATCCAACTCCTTCCCATTCCAATCCTGAGACCCTTCCTATAGCATGAGATGTGATGTCTCAATGCTTCTAATACCAAACCTGAGAACCTTCCTACAGCATGCGATGTGATATCTCAATGCTTCCAATACCAAACCTGAGACCAGTCCTATAACATGAGATTGGATATCCAACTCCTTCCCCTTCCAAACCTGAGACCCTTCCTATAGCATGAGATGTGATATCCAACTTCTTCCCATTCCAATCCTGAGACCGTTCCTATAACATGAGATGTGATGTCTCAATGCTTCTAATACCAAACCTGAGATCTTTCGTATAACATGAGATGTAATATCCAACTCCGTCCCATTCCAATCCAGAGACCCTTCCTATAGCATGAGATGTGCTATCTCAATGCTTATACCAAACCTGAGACCCTTCCTAAAGCTTGAGATGTGATATCCAACTCCTTCCCATTCCAATCCTGAGACCCTTCCTATAGCATGATATGTGATATCTCAAGGCCTCTAATACCAAACCTGAGATCCTTCCTCTAACATGAAATGTGATATCCAACTCCTTCCCCTTCCAAACCTGAGAGCCTTCCTATATCATGAGATATGATATCCAAGTCCTTCCCATTCCAATCCTGAGACCCTTCCTATAACATGAAATGTGATATCCAACTCCTTCCCATTCCAACCTGAGACCCTTCCTATAGCATGAGATGGGATATCCAACTCCTTCCAAATCCAATACTGATACCCTTCCAATAGCATGAGATGTGATATCCCAATGCTTCTACCAAACCTGAGAACCATACTATGGCATGAGATGTGATATCAAACTCCTACCCATTCCAATCTTGAGACTCTTCCTATAGCTTGAGATGTGATATCCAACTCCTTCCCATTCCAATTCTGAGACCCTTCCTATGCCATGAGACTTGATATCTCAATGCTTCTAATACCAAACCTGAGACCCGTCCTATAACATGAGATGTGATATCCAAATCTTTCCCCTTCCAAACCTTAGACCCTTCCTTTATCATGAGATGTGATATCCAACTCCTTCCCATTCCAATCCTGAGACCCTTCCGATATCATGAGATTTGTTATCTCAATGCTTCTAATATCAAACTTGAGAAACTCCCTATAGCATGAGATGTGACATCCAAGTCCCCCCCATTCCAATCCTGAGACCCTTCCTATAGCATGAGATGTGATATCTCAATGCTTCTAATACCAAACCTGAGACCCTTCCTATAACATGAGATGGGATATCCAACTCCTTCCCATTCCAATCCTGAGACCCTTCCGATAGCAGAGATGTGATATCTCAATGCTTATACCAATCCTGAGACCCTTCCTATGGCCTGAGATGTCATATACAACTCCTTCCCAATCCAATCCTGAGACCCTTCCTATAGCATGAGATGTGATATCTCAATGCTTATACCAAATCTGAGACCCTTCCTATAGCATGAGATGTGATATCCAACTCCTTCCCATTCCAATCCTGAGACCCTTCCTATAGCATGAGATGTGATGTCTCAATGCTTCTAATACCAAACCTGAGATCCTTCCTATAACATGAGATGTGATATCCAACTCCTTCCCATTCCAATCCTGAGACCCTTCCTATAGCATGAGATGTGATGTCTCAATGCTTCTAATACCAAACCTGAGAACCTTCCTACAGCATGCAATGTGATATCTCAATGCTTCTAATACCAAACCTGAGACCAGTCCTATAACATGAGATTGGATATCCAACTCCTTCCCCTTCCAAACCTGAGACCCTTCCTATAGCATGAGATGTGATATCCAACTTCTTCCCATTCCAATCCTGAGACCCTTCCTATAACATGAGATGTGATGTCTCAATGCTTCTAATACCAAACCGGAGATCTTTCCTATAACATGAGATGTGATATCCAACTCCTTCCCATTCCAATCCTGAAACCCTTCCTATAGCATGAGATGTGCTATCTCAATGCTTATACCAAACCTGAGACCCTTCCTAAAGCTTGAGATGTGATATCCAACTCCTTCCCATTCCAATCCTGAGACCCTTCCTATAGCATGAGATGTGATATCTCAAGGCCTCTAATACCAAACCTGAGATCCTTCCTCTAACATGAAATGTGATATCCAACTCCTTCCCATTCCAATCCTGAAACCCTTCCTATAGCATGAGATGTGCTATTTCAATGCTTATACCAAACCTGAGACCCTTCCTAAAGCTTGAGATGTGATATCCAACTCCTTCCCCTTCCAAACCTGAGAGCCTTCCTATAGCATGAGATATGATATCCAAGTCCTTCCCATTCCAATCCTGAGACCCTTCCTATAACATGAAATGTGATATCCAACTCCTTCCCATTCCAACCTGAGACCCTTCCTATAGCATGAGATGGGATATCCAACTCCTTCCAAATCCAATACTGATACCCTTCCAATAGCATGAGATGTGATATCCCAATGCTTCTACCAAACCTGAGACCCATACTATGGCATGAGATGTGATATCAAACTCCTTCCCATTCCAATCCTGAGACTCTTCCTATAGCTTGAGATGTGATATCCAACTCCTTCCCATTCCAATTCTGAGACCCTTCCTATGCCATGAGACTTGATATCTCAATGCTTCTAATACCAAACCTGAGACCCGTCCTATAACATGAGATGTGATATCCAAATCTTTCCCCTTCCAAACCTTAGACCCTTCCTTTATCATGAGATGTGATATCCAACTCCTTCCCATTACAATCCTGAGACCCTTCCGATATCATGAGATTTGTTATCTCAATGCTTCTAATATCAAACTTGAGACCCTCCCTATAGCATGAGATGTGACATCCAAGTCCTCCCCATTCCAATCCTGAGACCCTTCCTATAGCATGAGATGTGATATCTCAATGCTTCTAATACCAAACCTGGGACTCTTCCTATAACATGAGATGGGATATCCAACTCCTTCCCATTCCAATCCTGAGACCCTTCCGATAGCAGAGATGTGATATCTCAATGCTTATACCAATCCTGAGACCCTTCCTATAGCATGAGATGGGATATTCAACTCCTTCCAAATCCAATACTGATACCCTTCCAATAGCATGTGATGTGATATCCCAATGCTTCTACCAAACCTGAGACCCATACTATGGCATGAGATGTGATATCAAACTCATTCCCATTCCAATCCTGAGACTCTTCCTATAGCTTGAGATGTGATATCCAACTCCTTCCCATTCCAATTCTGAGACCCTACCTATGCCATGAGACTTGATATCTCAATGCTTCTAATACCAAACCTGAGACCCGTCCTATAACATGAGATGTGATATCCAAATCTTTCCCCTTCCAAACCTTAGACCCTTCCATTATCATGAGATATGATATCCAACTCCTTCCCATTCCAATCCTGAGACCCTTCCGATATCATGAGATTTGTTATCTCAATGCTTCTAATATCAAACTTGAGACCCTCCCTATAGCATGAGATGTGACATCCAAGTCCTCCCCATTCCAATCCTGAGACCCTTCCTATAGCATGAGATGTGATATCTCAATGCTTCTAATACCAAACCTGAGACCCTTCCTATAACATGAGATGTGATTTCCAAATCCTTCCCCTTCCAAACCTGAGACCCTCCCTTTAGCATGAGATGTGATATACAACTCCTTCCCATTCCAATCCTGAGACCCTTCTGATAGCATGAGATGTGATATCTCAATGCCTCTAATACCAAACCTGAGATCCTATCTCTAACATGAAATGTGATATCCATCTCCTTCCCTTTCCAAACCTGAGACCCTGCCTATAGCATGAGATGTGATATCCAAGTCCTTCCCATTCCAATCCTGAGACCCTTTCTATAGCATGTGATGTGATATCTCAATGCTTATACCAAACCTGAGACCCTTCCTATGGCATGAGATGTCATATACAACTCCTTCCCATTCCAATCCTGAGACCCTTCCTATAGCATGAGATGTGATATCTCAATGCATATACCAAACCTGAGACCCTTCCTATAGCATGAGATGTGATATCCAACTTCTTCCCATTCCAATCCTGAGACCCTTCCTATAACATGAGATGTGATGTCTCAATGCTTCTAATACCAAACCTGAGATATTTCCTATAATATGAGATGTGATATCCAACTCCTTCCCATTCCAATCCTGAGACCCTTCCTATAGCATGAGATGTGATATCTCAATGCTTATACCAAACCTGAGACCCTTCCTATAGCTTGAGATGTGATATCCAACTCCTTCCCATTCCAATCCAGAGACCCTTCCTATAGCATGAGATGTGATATCTCAAGGCCTCTAATACCAAACCTGAGATCCTTCCTCTAACATGAAATGTGATATCCAACTCCTTCCCCTTCCAAACCTGAGAGCCTTCCTATAGCATGAGATATGATATCCAAGTCCTTCCCATTCCAATCCTGAGACCCTTTCTATAACATGAAATGTGATATCCAACTCCTTCCCATTCCAACCTGAGACCCTTCCTATAGCATGAGATGGGATATCCAACTCCTTCCAAATCCAATAATGATACCCTTCCGATAGCATGAGATGTGATATCCCAATGCTTCTACCAAACCTGAGACCCATACTATGGCATGAGATGTGATATCAAACTCCTTCCCATTCCAATCCTGAGGCCCTTCCTATAGCTTGAGGTGTGATATCCAACTCCTTCCCATTCCAATTCTGAGACCCTTCTTATACCATGAGACTTGATATCTCAATGCTTCTAATACCAAACCTGAGACCCGTCCTATAACATGAGATGTGATATCCAAATCCTTCCCCTTCCAAACCTCAGACCCTTCCTTTATCATGAGATGTGATATCCAACTCCTTCCCATTCCAATCCTGAGACCGTTCCGATATCATGAGATTTGCTATCTCAATGCTTCTAATATCAAACTTGAGACCCTCCCTATAGCATGAGATGTGACATCCAAGTTCTTCCCATTCCAATCCTGAGACCCTTCCTATAGCATGAGATGTGATATCTCTATGCTTCTAATACCAAACCTGAGACCCTTCCTATAACATGAGATGGGATATCCAACTCCTTCCCATTCCAATCCTGAGACCCTTCCGATAGCAGAGATGTGATATCTCAATGCTTATACCAAACCTGAGACCCTTCATATGGCCTGGGATGTCATATACAACTCCTTCCCATTCCAATCCTGTGACCCTTCCTATAGCATGAGATGTGATATCTCAATGCCTATACCAAATCTGAGACCCTTCCTATAGCATGAGATGTGATATCCAATTCCTTCACATTCCAATCCTGAGACCCTTCCTATAGCATGAGATGTGATATCTCAATGCTTATACCAAACCTGAGAGCCTACCTATAGCATGAGATGTGATATCCAAGTCCATCCCATTCCAATCCTTAGACCCTTCCTACAGCATGCGATGTGATATCTCAATGATTCTAATACCAAACCAGAGACTCGTCCTATAACATGAGATGGGATATCCAAATCCTTCCCATTCCAATCCTGAGCCACTTCCGATAGCAGAGATGTGATATCTCAATGCTTATACCAAACCTGAGACCCTTCCTATAACATGAGATGTGATATCCAACTCCTTCCCGTTCCAAACCTGAGACACTAACTATAGCATATGTGATATCCAACTCCTTCCCATTCCAAACATGAGACCCTTCCTATAGCAAGAAAGTAATATCCAACTCCTACCCATTCCAATCCTGAGACCCTTCCTATAGCAAGAGATGTGATATCCAAATCCTTTCCATTCCAATCCTGAGACCCTTCCTATAACATGAGATGTGATATCCAACTCCTTCCCATTCCAACCTGAGACACTTCCTATAGCATGAGAAGGGATATCCAACTCCTTCCCAATCCAATCCTGAGACCCTTCCGATAGCAGAGATGTGATATCTCAATGCTTATACCAAACCTGAGACCCTTCCTATAGCATGAGAAGGGATATCCAACTCCTTCCCAATCCAATCCTGAGACCCTTCCGATAGCAGAGACGTGATATCTCAATGCTTCTACCAAACCTGAGACCCTTCCTTTAGCATGAGATGTGATATCCAAATCCTTCACATTCCAATCCTGAGACCCTTCCTATAGCATGAGAAGGGATATCTCAATGCTTCTAATACCAAACCTGAGATCCTTCCTATAACATGAGATGTGATATCCAACTCCTTCCCATTCCAATCCTGAGACCCTTCCTATAGCATGAGATGTGATATCTCAAGGCCTCTAATACCAAACCTGAGATCCTTCCTCTAACATGAAATGTGATATCCAACTCCTTCCCATTCCAATCCTGAAACCCTTCCTATAGCATGAGATGTGCTATCTCAATGCTTATACCAAACCTGAGACCCTTCCTAAAGCTTGAGATGTGATATCCAACTCCTTCCCCTTCCAAACCTGAGAGCCTTCCTATAGCATGAGATATGATATCCAAGTCCTTCCCATTCCAATCCTGAGACCCTTCCTATAACATGAAATGTGATATCCAACTCCTTCCCATTCCAACCTGAGACCCTTCCTATAGCATGAGATGGGATATCCAACTCCTTCCAAATCCAATACTGATACCCTTCCAATAGCATGAGATGTGATATCCCAATGCTTCTACCAAACCTGAGACCCATACTATGGCATGAGATGTGATATCAAACTCCTTCCCATTCCAATCCTGAGACTCTTCCTATAGCTTGAGATGTGATATCCAACTCCTTCCCATTCCAATTCTGAGACCCTTCCTATGCCATGAGACTTGATATCTCAATGCTTCTAATACCAAACCTGAGACCCGTCCTATAACATGAGATGTGATATCCAAATCTTTCCCCTTCCAAACCTTAGACCCTTCCTTTATCATGAGATGTGATATCCAACTCCTTCCCATTCCAATCCTGAGACCCTTCCGATATCATGAGATTTGTTATCTCAATGCTTCTAATATCAAACTTGAGACCCTCCCTATAGCATGAGATGTGACATCCAAGTCCTCCCCATTCCAATCCTGAGACCCTTCCTAGAGCATGAGATGTGATATCTCAATGCTTCTAATACCAAACCTGAGACTCTTCCTATAACATGAGATGGGATATCCAACTCCTTCCCATTCCAATCCTGAGACCCTTCCGATAGCAGAGATGTGATATCTCAATGCTTATACCAATCCTGAGACCCTTCCTATGGCCTGCGATGTCATATACAACTCCTTCCCAATCCAATCCTGAGACCCTTCCTATAGCATGAGATGTGATATCTCAATTCTTATACCAAATGTGAGACCCTTCCTATAGCATGAGATGGGATATCCAACTCCTTCCAAATCCAATACTGATACCCTTCCAATAGCATGAGATGTGATATCCCAATGCTTCTACCAAACCTGAGACCCATACTATAGCTTGAGATGGGATATTCAACTCCTTCCAAATCCAATACTGATACCCTTCCAATAGCATGTGATGTGATATCCCAATGCTTCTACCAAACCTGAGACCCATACTATGGCATGAGATGTGATATCAAACTCATTCCCATTCCAATCCTGAGACTCTTCCTATAGCTTGAGATGTGATATCCAACTCCTTCCCATTCCAATTCTGAGACCCTACCTATGCCATGAGACTTGATATCTCAATGCTTCTAATACCAAACCTGAGACCCGTCCTATAACATGAGATGTGATATCCAAATGTTTCCCTTTCCAAACCTTAAACCCTTCCATTATCATGAGATATGATATCCAACTCCTTCCCATTCCAATCCTGAGACCCTTCCGATATCATGAGATGTGATATCTCAATGCTTCTAATACCAAACCTGAGACCCGTCCTATAACATGAGATGTGATATCCAAATCTTTCCCCTTCCAAACCTTAGACCCTTCCTTTATCATGAGATGTGATATCCAACTCCTTCCCATTCCAATCCTGAGACCCTTCCGATATCATGAGATTTGTTATCTCAATGCTTCTAATATCAAACTTGAGACCCTCCCTATAGCATGAGATGTGACATCCAAGTCCTCCCCATTCCAATCCTGAGACCCTTCCTATAGCATGAGATGTGATATCTCAATGCTTCTAATACCAAACCTGAGACTCTTCCTATAACATGAGATGGGATATCCAACTCCTTCCCATTCCAATCCTGAGACCCTTCCGATAGCAGAGATGTGATATCTCAATGCTTATACCAATCCTGAGACCCTTCCTATGGCCTGAGATGTCATATACAACTCCTTTCCAATCCAATCCTGAGACCCTTCCTATAGCATGAGATGTGATATCTCAATGCTTATACCAAATCTGAGACCCTTCCTATAGCATGAGATGGGATATCCAACTCCTTCCAAATCCAATACTGATACCCTTCCAATAGCATGAGATGTGATGTCCCAATGCTTCTACCAAACCTGAGACCCATACTATAGCATGAGATGGGATATTCAACTCCTTCCAAATCCAATACTGATACCCTTCCAATAGCATGTGATGTGATATCCCAATGCTTCTACCAAACCTGAGACCCATACTATGGCATGAGATGTGATATCAAACTCATTCCCATTCCAATCCTGAGACTCTTCCTATAGCTTGAGATGTGATATCCAACTCCTTCCCATTCCAATTCTGAGACCCTACCTATGCCATGATACTTGATATCTCAATGCTTCTAATACCAAACCTGAGACCCGTCCTATAACATGAGATGTGATATCCAAATCTTTCCCCTTCCAAACCTTAGACCCTTCCATTATCATGAGATATGATATCCAACTCCTTCCCATTCCAATCCTGAGACCCTTCCGATATCATGAGATTTGTTATCTCAATGCTTCTAATATCAAACTTGAGACCCTCCCTATAGCATGAGATGTGACATCCAAGTCCTCCCCATTCCAATCCTGAGACCCGTCCTATAGCATGAGATGTGATATCTCAATGCTTCTAATACCAAACCTGAGACCCTTCCTATAACATGAGATGTGATTTCCAAATCCTTCCCCTTCCAAACCTGAGACCCTTCCTTTAGCATGAGATGTGATATCTCAATGCTTATACCAAATCTGAGACCCTTCCTATAGTATGAGATGTGATATCCAACTCCTTCCCGTTCCAAACCTGAGACACTAACTATAGCATATGTGATATCCAACTCCTTCCCATTCCAAACATGAGACCCTTCCTATAGCAAGAACGTAATATCCAACTCCTACCCATTCCAATCCTGAGACCCTTCCTATAGCAAGAGATGTGATATCCGAATCCTTCCCATTCCAATCCTGAGACCCTTCCTATAACATGAGATGTGATATCCAACTCCTTCCCATTCCAACCTGAGACACTTCCTATAGCATGAGAAGGGATATCCAACTCCTTCCCAATCCAATCCTGAGACCCTTCCGATAGCAGAGATGTGATATCTCAATGCTTATACCAAACCTGAGACCCTTCCTATGGCATGAGATGTGATATCCAACTCCTTGCCATTCAAATCCTGAGACCCTTCCTATAGCATGAGAAGGGATATCCAACTCCTTCCCAATCCAATCCTGAGACCCTTCCGATAGCAGAGACGTGATATCTCAATGCTTCTACCAAACCTGAGACCCTTCCTTTAGCATGAGATGTGATATCCAAATCCTTCACATTCCAATCCTGAGACCCTTCCTATAGCATGAGATGTGATATCTCAATGCTTCTAATACCAAACCTGAGATCCTTCCTATAACATGAGATGTGATATCCAATTCCTTCCCATTCCAAACCTGAGACCCTTCCTATTGGATGAGATGTGATATCCAACTCCTTCCCATTCCAACCCTGAGACCCTTCCTATAGCATGAGATGTGATGTCTCAATGCTTCTAATACCAAACCTGAGATCCTTCCTATAACATGAGATGTGATATCCAACTCCTTCCATTCCAATCCTGAGACCCGTCCTATAGCATGAGATGTGATATCTCAATGCTTATACCAAACCTGAGACCCTTCCTATAGCATGAGATGTGATATCCAACTACTTCCCATTCCAATCCTGAGACCCTTCCTATAGCATGAGATGTGATATCTCAATGCTTCTAATACCAAACCTGAGATCCTTCCTCTAACATGAAATGTGATATCCAACTCCTTCCCTTTCCAAACCTAAGAGCCTATCTATAGCATGAGATGTGATATCCAAGTCTTTCCCATTCCAACCCTTAGACCCTTCCTACAGCATGCAATATGATATCTCAATGATTCTAATAACAAACCTGAGACCCGTCCTATAACATGAGATGGGATATCGAACTCCTTCCCATTCCAATCCTGAGCCTCTTCCGATAGCAGAGATGTGATATCTCAATGCTTATACCAAACCTGAGACCCTTCCTATAACATGAGATGTGATATCCAACTCCTTCCCGTTCCAAACCTGAGACACTAACTATAGCATATGTGATATCCAACTCCTTCCCATTCCAAACATGAGACCCTTCCTATAGCAAGAACGTAATATCCAACTCCTACCCATTCCAATCCTGAGACAATTCCTATAGCAAGAGATGTGATATCCAAATCCTTCCCATTCCAATCCTGAGACCCTTCCTATAACATGAGATGTGATATCCAACTCCTTCCCATTCCAACCTGAGACACTTCCTATAGCATGAGAAGGGATAGCCAACTCCTTCCCAATCCAATCCTGAGACCCTTCCGATAGCAGAGATGTCATATCTCAATGCTTATACCAAACCTGAGACCCTTCCTATAGCATGAGATGTGATATCTCAATGCTTCTAATACCAAACCTGAGATCCTTCCTCTAACATGAAATGTGATATCCAACTCCTTCCCTTTCCAAACCTAAGAGCCTATCTATAGCATGAGATGTGATATCCAAGTCTTTCCCATTCCAACCCTTAGACCCTTCCTACAGCATGCAATATGATATCTCAATGATTCTAATAACAAACCTGAGACCCGTCCTATAACATGAGATGGGATATCGAACTCCTTCCCATTCCAATCCTGAGCCTCTTCCGATAGCAGAGATGTGATATCTCAATGCTTATACCAAACCTGAGACCCTTCCTATAACATGAGATGTGATATCCAACTCCTTCCCGTTCCAAACCTGAGACACTAACTATAGCATATGTGATATCCAACTCCTTCCCATTCCAAACATGAGACCCTTCCTATAGCAAGAACGTAATATCCAACTCCTACCCATTCCAATCCTGAGACAATTCCTATAGCAAGAGATGTGATATCCAAATCCTTCCCATTCCAATCCTGAGACCCTTCCTATAACATGAGATGTGATATCCAACTCCTTCCCATTCCAACCTGAGACACTTCCTATAGCATGAGAAGGGATAGCCAACTCCTTCCCAATCCAATCCTGAGACCCTTCCGATAGCAGAGATGTCATATCTCAATGCTTATACCAAACCTGAGACCCTTCCTATAGCATGAGATGTGATATCTCAATGCTTCTAATACCAAACCTGAGATCCTTCCTCTAACATGAAATGTGATATCCAACTCCTTCCCTTTCCAAACCTAAGAGCCTATCTATAGCATGAGATGTGATATCCAAGTCTTTCCCATTCCAACCCTTAGACCATTCCTACAGCATGCAATATGATATCTCAATGATTCTAATAACAAACCTGAGACCCGTCCTATAACATGAGATGGGATATCGAACTCCTTCCCATTCCAATCCTGAGCCTCTTCCGATAGCAGAGATGTGATATCTCAATGCTTATACCAAACCTGAGACCCTTCCTATAACATGAGATGTGATATCCAACTCCTTCCCGTTCCAAACCTGAGACACTAACTATAGCATATGTGATATCCAACTCCTTCCCATTCCAAACATGAGACCCTTCCTATAGCAAGAACGTAATATCCAACTCCTACCCATTCCAATCCTGAGACAATTCCTATAGCAAGAGATGTGATATCCAAATCCTTCCCATTCCAATCCTGAGACCCTTCCTATAACATGAGATGTGATATCCAACTCCTTCCCATTCCAACCTGAGACACTTCCTATAGCATGAGAAGGGATAGCCAACTCCTTCCCAATCCAATCCTGAGACCCTTCCGATAGCAGAGATGTCATATCTCAATGCTTATACCAAACCTGAGACCCTTCCTATGGCATGAGATGTGATATCCAACTCCTTGCCATTCAAATCCTGAGACCCTTCCTATAGCATGAGAAGGGATATCCAACTCCTTCCCAATCCAATCCTGAGACCCTTCCGATAGCAGAGACGTGATATCTCAATGCTTCTACCAAACCTGAGACCCTTCCTTTAGCATGAGATGTGATATCCAAATCCTTCACATTCCAATCCTGAGACCCTTCCTATAGCATGAGATGTGATATCTCAATGCTTCTAATACCAAACCTGAGACCCTCCCTATAGCATGAGATGTGATACCTCAATGCTTCTAATACCAAACCTGAGACTCTTCCTATAACATGAGATGGGATATCCAACTCCTTCCCATTACAATCCTGAGACGCTTCCGAAAGCAGAGATGTGATATCTCAATGCTTATACCAAACCTGAGACCCTTCCTATGGCATGAGATGTCATATACAGATCCTTCCCATTCCAATCCTGAGACCCTTCCTATAGCATGAGATGTGATATCTCAATGCTTATACCAAACCTAAAACCCTTCCTATAGCATGAGATGTGATATCCAACTCCTTCCCATTCCAATCCTGAGACCATTCCTATAGCATGAGATGTGATATCCAATGGCTCTAATACCAAACCTGAGATCCTTCCTCTAACATTAAATGTGATATCCAACTCCTTCCCTTTCCAAACCTGAGAGCCTACCTATAGCATGAGATGTGATATCCAAGTCCTTCCCATTCCAATCCTTAGACCCTTCCTACAGCATGCAATATGATATCTCAATGATTCTAATAACAAACCTGAGACCCGTCCTATAACATGAGATGCGATATCCAACTCCTTCCCATTCCAATCCTGAGACACTTCCGATAGCAGAGATGTGATATCTCAATGCTTATACCAAACCTGAGACCCTTCCTATAACATGAGATGTGATATCCAAATCCTTCCCGTTCCAAACCTGAGACCCTTCCTTTAGCATGAGATGTGATATCCAGCTCCTTCCCATTCCAATCCTGAGACACTTCCGATAGCATGAGATGTGATATCTCAATGCTTCTAATATCAAAACTGAGACCCTCCCTATAGCATGATATGTGATATCTAAGTCCTTCCCATTCCAATCCTGAGACACTCCCTATAGCATGAGATGTGATATCCAACTCTTTCCCATTCCAATCCTGAGACCCTTCCTATAGCATGAGATATGATATCTCAATACTTCTAATACCAAACGTGAGATCCTTCCGATAACATGAGATGTGATATCCAAATCCTTCCCCTTCCAAACCTGAGTCCCTCCCTTTAGCATGAGATGTGATATCCAACTCCTTCCCATTCCAATCCTGAGACCCTTCTGATAGCATGAGATGTGATATCTCAATGCTTCTAATACCAAACCTGAGATCCTTCCGATAGCATGAGATGTGATATCTCAATGCTTCTAATACCAAACCTGAGATCCTTCCTATAACATGAGATGTGATATCCAAATCCTTCCCCTTCCAAACCTGAGACCCTCCCGGATATCCCATCTCATGCTATAGGAAGGGTCTCAGGTTGGAATGGGAAGGAGTTGGATATGACATCTCATGTTATAGGAAGGGTCTCAGGATTGGAATGGGAAGGACTTGGATATCACATCTCATGTTGTAGGAAGGCTCTCAGGTTTGGAAAGGGAAGGAGTTGGATATCACATTTCATGTTAGAGGTAGGATCTCAGGTTTGGTATTAGAGGCATTGAGATATCACATCTCATGCTATCAGAAGGGTATCAGGATTGGAATGGGAAGGAGTTGGATATCACATCTCATGCTAAAGGGAGGGTCTCAGGTTCGGAAGGGGAAGGATTTGGATGTCACATCTCATGTTATAGGAAGGATCTCAGGTTTGGTATTAGAAGCATTGAGATATCACATCTCATGCTATCGGAAGGATCTCAGGTTTGGTATTAGAAGCATTGAGATATCACATCTCATGCTATAGGAAGGGTCTCAGGATTGGAATGGGAAGGAGTTGGATATCACATCTCATGATAAAGGAAGGGTCTAAGGTTTGGAAGGGGAAGGATTTGGATATCACATCTCATGTTATAGGACGGGTCTCAGGTTTGGTATTAGAAGCATTGAGATATCAAGTCTCATGGTATAGGAAGGGTCTCAGAATTGGAATGGGAAGGAGTTGGATATCACATCTCAAGCTATAGGAAGGGTCTCAGGATTGGAATGGGAAGGAGTTTGATGTCACATCTTATGCCATTGTATGGGTCTCAGGTTTGGTAGAAGCATTGGGATATCACATCTCATGCTATTGGATGGGTATCAGATTGGATTTGGAAGGAGTTGGATATCCCATCTCATGCTATAGGAAGGGTCTCAGGCTGGAATGGGAAGGAGTTGGATATCACATTTAATGTTATAGGAAGGGTCTCAGGATTGGAATGGGAAGGACTTGGATATCATATCTCATGCTATAGGAAGGCTCTCAGGTTTGGAAGGGGAAGGAGTTGGATATCACATTTCATGTTAGAGGAAGGATCTCAGGTTTGGTATTAGAGGCCTTGAGATATCACATCTCATGCTATAGGAAGGGTCTCAGGATTGGAATGGGAAGGAGTTGGATATCACATCTCAAGCTATAGGAAGGGTCTCAGGTTTGGTATAAGCATTGAGATATCACATCTCATGCTATAGGAAGGGTCTCAGGATTGGAATGGGAAGGAGTTGGATATCACATCTCATGTTATAGGAAAGATCTCAGGTTTGGTATTAGAAGCATTGAGACATCACATCTCATGTTATAGGAAGGGTCTTAGGATTGGAATGGGAAGAAGTTGGATATCACATCTCATGCTATAGGAAGGGTCTCAGGTTTGGTATAAGCATTGAGATATCACATCTCATGCTATAGGAAGGGTCTCAGGATTGGAATGGGAAGGAGTTGTATATGACATATCATGCAATAGGAAGGGTCTCAGGTTTGGTATAAGCATTGAGATATCACATCACATGCTATATGAAGGGTCTCAGGATTGGAATGGGAAGGACTTGGATATCACATCTCATGCTATAGGCAGGGTCTCAGGTTTGGAAAGGGAAGGAGATGGATATCACATTTCATGTTAGAGGTAGGATCTCAGGTTTGGTATTAGAGGCATTGAGATATCACATCTCATGCTATCAGAAGGGTCTCAGGATTGGAATGGGAAGGAGTTGTATATCATATCTCATGCTAAAGGGAGGGTCTCAGGTTTGGAAGGGGAAGGATTTGGAAATCACATCTCATGTTATAGGAAGGATCTCAGGTTTGGTATTAGAAGCATTCAGATATCATATCTCATGCTATCGGAAGTATCTCAGGTTTGGTATTAGAGGCATTGAGATATCACATCTCATGCTATCATAAGGGTCTCAGGATTGGAATGGGAAGGAGTTGGATATCACATCTCTTGTTATAGGAAGGATCTCAGGTTTGGTATTAGAAGCATTGAGATATCACATCTCATGCTATAGGAAGGGTCTCAGGATTGGAATGGGAAGGAGTTGGATATCACATCTCATGCTATAGGAAGGGTCTCAGATTTGGTATAAGCATTGAGATATCACATCTCATGCTATAGGAAGGGTCTCAGGATTGGAATGGGAAGGAGTTGGATATCACATCTCATGCTATAGGAAGGGTCTCAGGTTTGGAACGGGAAGGAGTTAGATATCACATCTCATGTTATAGGAAGAGTCTCAGGTTTGGTATAAGCATTGAGATATCACATCTCTGCTATCGGAGGTGTCTCAGGATTGGGACGGGAAGGAATTGGATATCACATCTCATGCTAGAGGAAGGGTATCAGGTTTGGAACGGGAAGGAGTTGGATATCCCATCTCATGTTATAGGACAGGTCTCAGGTTTGATATTAGAAGCATTGAGATATCACATCTCTGCTATTGGAAGGGTCTCAGGATTGGAATGGGAAGGACTTGGATATCAGAATTCATGTTATAGGAAGGGTCTCAGGTTTGGTATTAGAAGCATTGAGATATCACATCTCATGCTATAGGAAGGGTCTCAGGATTGAAATGGGAAGGACTTGGATATCACATCTCATGTTGTAGGAAGGCTCTCAGGTTTGGAAAGGGAAGGAGTTGGATATCACATTTCATGTTAGAGGTAGGATCTCAGGTTTGGTATTAGAGGCATTGAGATATCACATCTCATGCTATCAGAAGGGTATCAGGATTGGAAGGGGAAGGATTTGGATATCACATCTCATGTTATAGGACGGGTCTCAGGTTTGGTATTAGAAGCATTGAGATATCAAGTCTCATGGTATAGGAAGGGTCTCAGAATTGGAATGGGAAGGAGTTGGATATCACATCTCAAGCTATAGGAAGGGTCTCAGGATTGGAATGGGAAGGAGTTTGATGTCACATCTCATGCCATAGTATGGGTCTCAGGTTTGGTAGAAGCATTGGGATATCACATCTCATGCTATTGGATGGGTATCAGATTGGATTTGGAAGGAGTTGGATATCCCATCTCATGCTATAGGAAGGGTCTCAGGCTGGAATGGGAAGGAGTTGGATATCACATTTAATGTTATAGGAAGGGTCTCAGGATAAGCATTGAGATATCACATCTCTGCTATCGGAGGTGTCTCAGGATTGGGACGGGAAGGAATTGGATATCACATCTCATGCTAGAGGAAGGGTATCAGGTTTGGAACGGGAAGGAGTTGGATATCCCATCTCATGTTATAGGACAGGTCTCAGGTTTGATATTAGAAGCATTGAGATATCACATCTCTGCTATTGGAAGGGTCTCAGGATTGGAATGGGAAGGACTTGGATATCAGAATTCATGTTATAGGAAGGGTCTCAGGTTTGGTATTAGAAGCATTGAGATATCACATCTCATGCTATAGGAAGGGTCTCAGGATTGAAATGGGAAGGACTTGGATATCACATCTCATGTTATAGGAAGGGTCTCAGGTTTGGTATTAGAAGCATTGCGATATCACATCTCATGCTATAGGAAGGGTCTCAGGTTGGAATGGGAAGGAGTTGGATATGACATCTCATGTTATAGGAAGGGTCTCAGGATTGGAATGGGAAGGACTTGGATATCACATCTCATGCTGTAGGAAGGCTCTCAGGTTTGGAAAGGGAAGGAGTTGGATATCACATTTCATGTTAGAGGTAGGATCTCAGGTTTGGTATTAGAGGCATTGAGATATCACATCTCATGCTATCAGAAGGGTATCAGGATTGGAATGGGAAGGAGTTGGATATCACATCTCATGTTATAGGAAGGATCTCAGGTTTGGTATTAGAAGCATTGAGATATCACATCTCATGCTATCGGAAGGATCTCAGGTTTGGTATTAGAAGCATTGAGATATCACATCTCATGCTATATGAAGGGTCTCAGGATTGGAATGGGAAGGAGTTGGATATCATATCTCATGTTATAGGAAGGATCTCAGGTTTGGTATTAGAAGCATTGAGATATCACATCTCATGCTAGAGGACTGGTCTCAGGATTGGAATGGGAAGGAGTTGGATATCACATCTCATGCTAAAGGAAGGGTCTCAGTTTTGGTAGAAGCATTGAGATTTCACATATCATGCTATAGGAAGGGTCTCAGGATTGGAATGGGAATGAGTTGGATATCACATCTCATGCTATAGGAAGGGTCTCAGGTTTGGTATAAGCATTGAGATATCACATCTCTGCTATCGGAAGTGTCTCAGGATTGGAATGGGAAGGACTTAGATATCACATCTCATGCTATAGGGAGGGTCTCAGTATTGATATTAGAAGCATTGAGATATCACATCTCAAGCTATCGGAAGGGTCTCAAGATTGGAATGGGAAGGAGTTGGATATCACATCTCATGCTATAGGAAGGGTCTCAGGTTAGGAACGGGAAGGAGTTGGATATCATATCTCATGATCTCATGTTATAGGAAGAGTCTCATGCTAAGAACTGATAGACCCTTCCTATAACATGAGATGGGAATATCCAACTCCTTCCCATTCCAATCCTGAGACCCTTCAGATAGCAGAGATGTGATATCTCAATGCTTATACCAAACCTGAGACCCTTCCTATAGCATGAGATGTGATATCCAACTCCTTCCCATTCCAATACTGAGACCCTTCCTATAGCATGAGATGTGATATCTCAATGCTTCTAATATCAAACTTGAGACCCTCCCTATAGCATGAGATGTGATACCTCAATTCTTCTAATACCAAACCTGAGACTCTTCCTATAACATGAGATGGGATATCCAACTCCTTCCCATTACAATCCTGAGACGCTTCCGAAAGCAGAGATGTGATATCTCAATGCTTATACCAAACCTGAGACCCTTCCTATGGCATGAGATGTCATATACAGATCCTTCCCATTCCAATCCTGAGACCCTTCCTATAGCATGAGATGTGATATCTCAATGCTTATACCAAACCTAAAACCCTTCCTATAGCATGAGATGTGATATCCAACTCCTTCCCATTCCAATCCTGAGACCCTTCCTATAGCATGAGATGTGATATCCAATGGCTCTAATACCAAACCTGAGATCCTTCCTCTAACATTAAATGTGATATCCAACTCCTTCCCTTTCCAAACCTGAGAGCCTACCTATAGCATGAGATGTGATATCCAAGTCCTTCCCATTCCAATCCTTAGACCCTTCCTACAGCATGCAATATGATATCTCAATGATTCTAATAACAAACCTGAGAAATGTCCTATAACATGAGATGTGATATCCAACTCCTTCCCATTCCAATCCTGAGACACATCCGATAGCAGAGATGTGATATCTCAATGCTTCTAATACCAAACCTGAGACCAGTCCTATAACATGAGATGGGATATCCAACTCCTTCCCGTTCCAAACCTGAGACCCTTCCTATAGCATGAGATGTGATATCCAACTCCTTCCCATCCCAATCCTGAGACACTTCCGATTGCAGAGATTTGATATCTCAATGCTTATACCAAACCTGAGACTCTTCCTATAACATGAGATGTGATATCCAACTCCTTCCCGTTCCAAACCTGAGACCCTTCCTATAGCATGAGATGTGATATCCAACTCCTTCCCATTCCAATCCTGAGACCCTTATGATAGCATGAGATGTGATAACTCAATGCCTCTAATACCAAATCTGAGATTCTTCCGATAGCATGAGATGTGATATCTCAATGCTTCTTATACCAAACCTGAGATCCTTCCTATAACATGAGATGTGATATCCAAATCCTTCCCCTTCCAAACCTGAGACCCTCCCTTTAGCATGAGATGTGATATCCAACTCCTTCCCATTCCAACCTGAGACCCTTCCTATAGCATGAGATGGGATATCCAACTCCTTGGAATTCCAATTTTGATACCCTTCCGATAGCATGAGATTTGATATCCCAATGCTTATACCAAACCTGAGACCCATACTATGGCATGAGATGTGATATCAAACTCCTTCCCATTCCAATCCTGAGACCATTCCTATAGCTTGAGATGTGATATCCAACTCCTTCCCATTCCAATTCTGAGACCCTTCCTATACCATGAGACTTGATATCTCAATGCTTCTAATACCAAACCTGAGACCCGTCCTATAACATGAGATGTGATATCCAAATCCTTCCCCTTCCAAACCTTAGACCCTTCCTTTATCATGAGATGTGATATCCAACTCCTTCCCATTCCAATCCTGAGACCCTTCCGATATCATGAGATGTGATATCTCAATGCTTCTAATATCAAACTCGAGACCCTCCCTATAGCATGAGATGTGATATCCAAGTCCTTCCCATTCCAATCCTGAGACCCTTCCGATATCATGAGATGTGATATCTCAATGCTTCTAATATCAAACTCGAGACCCTCCCTATAGCATGAGATGTGATATCCAAGTCCTTCCCATTCCAATCCTGAGACCCTTCCTATAGCTTGAGATGTGATATCCAACTCCTTCCCATTCCAATTCTGAGACCCTTCCTATACCATGAGACTTGATATCTCAATGCTTCTAATACCAAACCTGAGACCCGTCCTATAACATGAGATGTGATATCCAAATCCTTCCCCTTCCAAACCTTAGACCCTTCCTTTATCATGAGATGTGATATCCAACTCCTTCCCATTCCAATCCTGAGACCCTTCCGATATCATGAGATGTGATATGTCAATGCTTCTAATATCAAACTCGAGACCCTCCCTATAGCATGAGATGTGATATCCAAGTCCTTCCCATTCCAAACCTGAGATCCTTCCTATAACATGAGATGTGATATCCAACTCCTTCCCATTCCAATCCTGAGACACTTCCTATAGCATGAGATGTGATATCTCACTGCGTATACCAAACCTGAGACCCTTCCTATAGCATGAGATGTGATATCCAACTCCTTCCCATTCCAATCCTGAGACCCTTACTATTGCATGAGATGTGATATCTCAATGCTTCTAATATCAAACTTGAGACCCTCCCTATAGCATGAGATGTGATATCCAAGTCCTTCCCATTCCAATCTTGAGACACTTCCTATAGCATGAGATGTGATATCTCAATGCTTCTAATACCAAACCTGAGACTCTTGCTATAACATGAGATGGGATATCCAACTCCTTCCCATTGCAATCCTGAGACCCTTCCGATAGCAGAGATGTGATATCTGAATGCTTATACCAAACCTGAGACCCTTCCTACGGCATGAGATGTCATATACAACTCCTTCCCATTCCAATCCTGAGACCCTTCCTATAGCATGAGATGTGATATCTCAATGCTTATACCAAACCTGAGACCCTTCCTATAGCATGAGATGTGATATCCAACTCCTTCCCATTCCAATCCTGAGACCCTTCCTATAGCATGAGATGTGATGTCTCAATGCTTCTAATACCAAACCTGAGATCCTTCCTATAACATGAGATGTGAAATCCAACTCCTTCCATTCCAATCCTGAGACCCTTCCTATAGCATGAGATGTGATATCTCAATGCTTATACTAAACCTGAGACCCTTCCTTTAGCATGAGATGTGATATCCAACTCCTTCCCATTCCAATCCTGAGACCCTTCCTATAGCATGAGATGTGATATCTCAATGCCTCTAATACCAAACCTGAGATCCTTCCTCTAACATGAAATGTGATATCCAACTCCTTCCCTTTCCAAACCTGAGAGCCTATCCATAGCATGAGATGTGATATCCAAGTCCTTCCCATTCCAATCCTTAGACCCTTCCTACAGCATGCAATATGATATCTGAATGATTCTAATAACAATCCTGAGACCCGTCCTATAACATGAGAGGGGATATCCAACTCCTTCCCATTCCAATCCTGAGACACTTCCGATAGCAGAGATGTGATATCTCAATGCTTATACCAAACCTGAGACCCTTCCTATAACATGAGATCGGATATCCAACTCCTTCCCGTTCCAAACCTGAGACCCTTCCTTTAGCATGAGATGTGATATCCAGCTCCTTCCCATTCCAATCCTGAGACACTTCCGATAGCATGAGATGTGATATCTCAATGCTTCTAATATCAAAAATGAGACCCTCCCTATAGCATGTTATGTGATATCTAAGTCCTTCCCATTCCAATCTTGAGACCCTTCCTATAGCATGAGATGTGATATCTCAATGCTTCTACCAAACCTGAGACCATTCCTTTAGCATGAGATGTGATATCCAACTCCTTCCCATTCCAATCCTGAGACCCTTCCTATAGCATGAGATGTGATATCTCAATACCTCTAATACCAAACCTGAGATCCTTCCGATAACATGAGATGTGATATCCAAATCCTTCCCCTTCCAAACCTGAGACCCTCCCTTTAGCATGAGATGTGATATCCAACTCCTTCCCATTCCAATCCTGAGAACCTTCTGATAGCATGAGATGTGATATCTCAATGCTTCTAATACCAAACCTGAGATCCTTCCTATAACATGAGATGTGATATCCAAATCCTCCCCCTTCCAAACCTGAGACCCTCACTTTAGCATGAGATGTGATATCCAAGTCCTTCCCATTGCAATCCTGAGACCCTTCCTATAGCATGGGATGTGATGTCTCAATGCTTCAAATACCAAACCTGAGACCCTTCCTATAACATGAGATGGGAATATCCAACTCCTTCCCATTCCAATCCTGAGACCCTTCCGATAGCAGAGATGTGATATCTCAATGCTTATACCAAACGTGAGATCCTTCCTATAACATGAGATGTGATATCCAACTCCTTCCCATTCCAATCCTGAGACACTTCCTATAGCATGAGATGTGATATCTCACTGCTTATACCAAACCTGAGACCCTTCCTATAGCATGAGATGTGATATCCAACTCCTTCCCATTCCAATCCTGAGACCCTTCCTATAGCATGAGATGTGATATCTCAATGCTTCTAATATCAAACTTGAGACACTCCCTATAGCATGAGATGTGATATCCAAGTCCTTCCCATTCCAATCCTGAGACACTTCCTATAGCATGAGATGTGATGTCTCAATGCTTCTAATACCAAACCTGAGATCCTTCCTATTACATGAGATGTGATATCCAACTCCTTCCATTCCAATCCTGAGACCCTTCCTATAGCATGAGATGTGATATCTCAATGCTTATAACAAACCTGAGACCCTTCCTATAACATGAGATGTGATATCTCAATGCCTCTAATACCAAACCTGAGATCCTTCCTCTAACATGAAATGTGATATCCAACTCCTTCCCTTTCCAAACCTGAGAGCCTATCCATAGCATGAGATGGGATATCCAACTCCTTCCCGTTCCAAACCTGAGACCCTTCCTTTAGCATGAGATGTGATATCCAGCTCCTTCCCATTCCAATCCTGAGACACTTCCGATAGCATGAGATGTGATATCTCAATGCTTCTAATATCAAAACTGAGACCCTCCCTATAGCATGATATGTGATATCTAAGTCCTTCCCATTCCAATCCTGAGACCCTTCCTATAGCGTGAGATGTGATATCTCAATGCTTCTAATATCAAAACTGAGACCCTCCCTATATCATGATATGTGATATCTAAGTCCTTCCCATTCCAATCCTGAGACCCTTCCAATAGCATGAGATGTGATATCTCAATGCTTCTACCAAACCTGAGACCCTTCCTATAACATAAGATCGGATATCCAACTCCTTCCCGTTCCAAACCTGAGACCCTTCCTTTAGCATGAGATGTGATATCCAGCTCCTTCCCATTCCAATCCTGAGACACTTCCGATAGCATGAGATGTGATATCTCAATGCTTCTAATATCAAAACTGAGACCCTCCCTATAGCATGATATGTGATATCTAAGTCCTTCCCATTCCAATCCTGAGACCCTTCCTATAGCATGAGATGTGATATCTCAATGCTTCTACCAAACCTGAGACCCTTCCTTTAGCATGAGATGTGATATCCAACTACTTCCCATTCCAATCCTGAGACCCTTCCTATAGCATGAGATGTGATATCTCAATACTTCTAATACCAAACCTGAGATCCTTCCGATAACATGAGATGTGATATCCAAATCCTTCCCCTTCCAAACCTGAGACCCTCCCTTTAGCATGAGATGGGATATCCAACTCCTTCCCATTCCAATCCTGAGAACCTTCTGATAGCATGAGATGTGATATCTCAATGCTTCTAATACCAAACCTGAGATCCTTCCGATAGCATGAGATGTGACATCTCAATGCTTCTAATAACAAACCTGAGATCCTTCCTATAACATGAGATGTGATATCCAAATCCTTCCCCTTCCAAACCTGAGACCCTCCCTTTAGCATGAGATGTGATATCCAACTCCTTCCCATTCCAAATCTGAGACCCTTCTGATAGCATGAGATGTGATATCTCATTGCCTCTAATACCAAACCTGAGATCCTACCTCTAACATGAAATGTGATATCCAACTCTTTCCCCTTCCAAACCTGAGAGCCTTCCTATAGCATGAGATGTGATATCCAAGTCCTTCCCATTCCAATCCTGAGACCCTTCCTATAACATGAGATGTGATATCCAACTCCTTCCAATTCCAACCTGAGACCCTTCCTATAGCATGAGATGTGATATCTCAATGCCTCTAATACCAAACCTGAGATCCTTCCTCTAACATGAAATGTGATATCCAACTCCTTCCCTTTCCAAACCTGAGAGCATATCTATAGCATGAGATGTAATATCCAAGTCCTTCCCATTCCAATCCTTAGACCCTTCCTACAGCATGCAATATGATATCTCAATGATTCTAATAACAAACCTGAGACCCGTCCTATAAAACGAGATGGGATATCCAACTCCTTCCCATTCCCATCCTGAGACACTTCCGATAGCAGAGATGTGATATCTCAATGCTTATACCAACCTAAGACCCTTCCTATAACATGAGATGTGATATCCAACTCCTTCCCGTTCCAAACCTGAGACCCTTCCTTTAGCATGAGATGTGATATCCAGCTCCTTCCCATTCCAATCCTGAGACACTTCCGATAACATGAGATGTGATATCTCAATGCTTCTAATATCAAAACTGAGACCCTCCCTATAGCATGATATGTGATATCTAAGTCCTTCCCATTCCAATCCTGAGACCCTTCCTATAGCATGAGATGTGATATCTCAATGCTTCTACCAAACCTGAGATCCTTCCTATAACATGAGATGTGATATCCAACTCCTTCCCATTCCAATCCTGAGACCCTTCCTATAGCATGAGATGTGATATCTCAATGCTTATACCAAACCTGAGACCCTTCCTATAGCATGAGATGTGATATCCAACTCCTTCCCATTCCAATCCTGAGACCCTTCCTATAGCATGAGATGTGATATCTCAATGCTTCTAATACCAAACCTGAGACTCTTCCTATAACATGAGATGGGATATCCAACTCCTTCCCATTCCAATCCTGAGACCCTTACGATAGCAGAGATGTGATATCTCAATGCTTATACCAAACCTGAGACCCTTCCTACGGCATGAGATGTCATATACAACTCCTTCCCATTCCAATCCTGAGACCCTTCCTATAGCATGAGATGTGATATCTCAATGCTTATACCAAACCTGAGACCCTTCATATAGCATGAGATGTGATATCCAACTCCTTCCCATTCTAATCCTGAGACCCTTCCTATAGCATGAGATGTGATGTCTCAATGCTTCTAATACCAAACCTGAGATCCTTCCTAAAACATGAGATGTGATATCCAACTCCTTCCATTCCAATCCTGAGACCCTTCCTATAGCATGAGATGTGATATCTCAATGCTTCTAATATCAAACTTGTGACCCTCCCTATAGCATGAGATGTGATATCCAAGTCCTTCCCATTCCAATCCTGAGACACTTCCTATAGCATGAGATGTGATATCTCAATGCTTCTAATACCATTCCTGAGACTCTTCCTATAACATGAGATGGGATATCCAACTCCTTCCCATTCCAATCCTGAGACCCTTCCAAAAGCATAGTTGTGATATCTCAATGCTTATACCAAACCTGAGACCCTTCCTATGGCATGAGATGTCATATACATATCCTTCCCATTCCAATCCTGAGACCCTTCCTATAGCATGAGATGTGATATCTCAATGCTTATACCAAACCTGAGACCCTTCCTATAGCATGAGATGTGATATCCAAGTCCTTCCCATTCCAATCCTGAGACCCTTCCTATAACATGAGATGTGATGTCTCAATGCTTCTAATACCAAACCTGAGATATTTCCTATAACATGAGATGTGATATCCAACTCCTTCCCATTCCAATCCTGAGACCCTTCCTATAGCATGAGATGTGATATCTCAATGCTTATACCAAACCTGAGACCCTTCCTATAGCTTGAGATGTCATATCCAACTCCTTCCCATTCCAATCCTGAGACCCTTCCTATAGCATGAGATGTGATATCTCAAGGCCTCTAATACCAAACCTGAGATCCTTCCTCTAACATGAAATGTGATATCCAACTCCTTCCCCTTCCAAACCTGAGAGCCTTCCTATAGCATGAGATATGATATCCAAGTCCTTCCCATTCCAATCCTGAGACCCTTCCTATAACATGAAATGTGATATCCAACTCCTTCCCATTCCACCCTGAGACCCTTCCTATAGCATGAGATGGGATATCCAACTTCTTCCAAATCCAATACTGATACCCTTCCGATAGCATGAGGTGTGATATCCAACTCCTTCCCATTCCAATTCTGAGACCCTTCTTATACCATGAGACTTGATATCTCAATGCTTCTAATACCAAACCTGAGACCCGTCCTATAACATGAGATGTGATATCCCAATGCTTCTACCAAACCTGAGACCCATACTATGGCATGAGATGTGATATCAAACTCCTTCCCATTCCAATCCTGAGACCCTTCCTATAGCTTGAGGTGTGATATCCAACTCCTTCCCATTCCAATTCTGAGACCCTTCTTATACCATGAGACTTGATATCTCAATGCTTCTAATACCAAACCTGAGACCCGTCCTATAACATGAGATGTGATATCCAAATCCTTCCCCTTCCAAACCTTAGACCCTTCCTTTATCATGAGATGTGATATCCAACTCCTTCCCATTCCAATCCTGAGACCCTTCCGATATCATGAGATTTGTTATCTCAATGCTTCTAATATCAAACTTGAGACCCTCCCTATAGCACGAGATGTGACATCCAAGTCCTTCCCATTCCAATCCTGAGACCCTTCCGATAGCAGAGATGTGATATCTCAAAGCTTATACCAAACCTGAGACCCTTCCTATGGCCTGAGATGTCATATACAACTCCTTCCCATTCCAATCCTGAGACCCTTCCTTTAGCATGGGATGTGATATCTCAATGCTTATACCAAACCTGAGAGCCTACCTATAGCATGAGATGTGATATCCAAGTCCATCCCATTCCAATCCTTAGACCCTTCCTACAGCATGCGATGTGATATTTCAATGATTCTAATACCAAACCGGAGACTCTTCCTATAACATGAGATGGGATATCCAACTCCTTCCCATTCCAATCCTGAGCTGCTTCCGATAGCAGAGATGTGATATCTCAATGCTTATACCAAACCTGAGACTCTTCCTATAACATGAGATGGGTAATCCAACTCCTTCCCATTCCAATCCACTGTACTATCACAAGTAGATGAGAAGGGTAAGGAACACCCTATCGGTTTTATTAGTCGCCAGCTTAAGGACAGAGAGCTCAGATGGTCCACGGTAGAGAAAGAATGTTTCTCTGTTGTGTGGGCCCTAAGGAAGCTGAGGCCCTACCTCTATGGGACCCACTTCACTGTGCAAACTGACCATAAGCCCTTAAAGTGGCTAATAAACATGAAGGGGGAGAATCCAAAGTTGCTTAGGTGGTCCATAAGTCTACAAGGCTTCCACTTCACTATTGAGCATAGGCCAGGTGTCCAACATAGCAATGCTGATGGGTTGTGCAGAATGTTTAACCGACCTGAACAAGAGACTCATCCAGGGGTGGATTAGTTCCCCCTGTCCATAGTCTGGGAGGGGCGAGTGTTAGGAAAGATTTCGTAATTGTAGGTAATTTTCCTTCCATGTGGCAACCCCTAAACTTTTTGCTGTTGTTTTTCACCTTGTTCTCGACTTTGCCAGAGAAGTGCAGCCTTCTGCCGCACTCCTCTGGGCTTTCGCTCCTTTCTTACGGGGAAACTGTCATGCCCTTAAGACAGTCAGTACCAGGAAACGCTCGTTTCCGTAGTTTCTTTTATCATGTTGCGGCTTTCGTGCAACATGACACAAGAGGGCACTGTAAGATAAGTTACTGCTCTCTTGGGTCTCTAGCCTTCTACAGGCCCTAGATACTCTTCCAGGATTGTAACTGATCGGTGCAAGTGATTCACGGACGGGAATGGTGGCAGCGATCGTTTATTGTGTTTTGAGCTCCTTTTAGCGTTCTAAGCGCGTTTCTCATGCTTAACCCAAAATGGTGGCCTAGAGCCCAAAATGGCCAGACCACGAGGCTCCTTTGTCCTGTCCGCTGACCATCTTGCTCCCTTCACCTTCCCCAGGTCGAGCCGACCTGGGGCCTTCCTTATTTGGGCATGTACTTTCCCGCGAAACACAGATGCTTTTGCGGGCTTCTACATGTCTTGTGTGTGCCTCCAGGATGTGGGCGGGATGTCTGGTCCCAATACACATCCTGGGTGCCAGAGAGTCTAGGGTGGTGTGAATGCCTGGGACCACCGTGGTCCGTGATAGGTCCACGAATGGTGTGAGTGTTGATGAGCGGATCTCCCATTGGGTCCCCTCCGTTTTGGCGCGAAGGGAACCGTGGATAAGAGGGGGCTGGAAACACCACTACCATGTCGATCTCCTGAGTTCTCACGAACGAAGGAATACAGGAGCCAAGTATCCTGCAACCAAGAGGCTGAACCGAGGAATCGCTGGTGACCCGCTGAAGGACTGCTCCTCTGCACTGCTGTCGCCTTGTGAAACCCTTTTCACCTTTGATCGAACCAGAAGGCCTGTACTGGTACTTCGACCCTTGGAATAGCGGGGACAGCTATTCTCGGCATCTTCACCATCTCCTGCTAGTAAGCCTTCGGAAGCGTCTCTGGGCCATCCAGCAGACTGACCAGCCTACACAGGAGTCTTGCTCTGTAACCGCCGCCAGGTTGTGTAGTATATCGAGTCCTTGTCACTCTCACATGATTCGTACACTTGGCGTTCCCAGGTCTGAAGTGAGAAGTGTACATTTGGCTCAGATACACACCGCCGCTCCGTTGCCCTGCTGTGGTAACAAACTGTGCGGGTTCCTTCATTTGGGACGTCTTTTACTCAACTCTGCTGCTGCAGACTCAACACGACGACGAGACATTGAGAGATCACATCTCATGCTATAGGAAGGGTCTCAGGATTGGAATGGGAAGGACTTGGATATCACATCTCATGCTATAGGTATGGTCTCAGGTTTGGAAAGGGAAGGAGTTGGATATCACATTTCATTTTAGAGGTAGGATCTCAGGTTTGGTATGAGAGGCATTGAGATATCACATCTCATGCTATCAGAAGGGTCTCAGGATTGGAATGGGAAGGAGTTGGATATCACATCTCATGTTATAGGAAGGATCTCAGGTTTGGTATTAGAAGCATTGAGATATCACATCTCATGCTATCGGAAGTATCTCAGGTTTGGTATTAGAGGCATTGAGATATCACATCTCATGCTATCATAAGGGTCTCAGGATTGGAATGGGAAGGAGTTGGATATCACATCTCATACTAAAGGGAGGGTCTCAGGTTTGGAAGGGGAAGGAATTGAATATCACATCACATGTTATAGGAAGGATCTCAGGTTTGGTATTAGAGGCATTGAGATATCACATCTCATGCATACGGAAGGGTCTCAGGATTGGAATGGGAAGGAGTTGGATATCACATCTCATGCTATAGGAAGGGTCTCAGGTTTGGAACGGGAAGGAGTTGTATATCACATCTCATGTTATAGGAAGAGTCTCAGGTTTGGTATAAGCATTGAGATATCACATCTCTGCAATCGGAAGTGTCTCAGGATTGGAACGGGAAGGAGTTGGATATCCCATCTCATGTTATAGGACTGGTCTCAGATTTGGTATTAGAAGCATTGAGATATCACATCGCATGCTGTAGGAAGGGTCTCAGGTTTGGAATGGGAAGGACTTGGATATCACATCTCATGCTATAGGGAGGGTCTCAGGTTTGATATTAGAAGCATTGAGATATCACATCTCATGATATCGGAAGGGTCTCAGGATTGGAATGGGAAGGAGTTGGATATCACATCTCATGATAAAGGAAGGGTCTAAGGTTTGGAAGGGGAAGGATTTGGATATCACATCTCATGTTATAGGACGGGTCTCAGGATTGGAATGGGAAGGAGTTTGATATCACATCTCATGCCATAGTATGGGTCTCAGGTTTGGTAGAAGCATTGGGATATCACATCTCATGCTATCGGAAGGGTATCAGTATTGGATTTGGAAGAAGTTGGATATCCCATCTCATGCTATAGGAAGGGTCTCAGGTTGGAATGGGAAGGAGTTGGATATCACATTTCATGTTATAGGAAGGGTCTCAGGATTGGAATGGGAAGGACTTGGATATCATATCTCATGCTATAGGACGGGTCTCAGGTTTGTTATTAGAATCATTGAGATATCATATTGCATGCTGTAGGAAGGGTCTAAGGATTGGAATGGGAAGAACTTGGATATCACATCTCATGCTATAGATAGGCTCTTAGGTTTGGAAAGGGAAGGAGTTGGATATCACATTTCATGTTAGAGGAAGGATCTCAGGTTTGGTATTAGAAGCATTGAGATATCACATCTCATGCTATAGGAAGGGTCTCAGGATTGGAATGGGAAGTAGTTGGATATCACATCTCATGCTATAGGAAGGGTCTCAGGTTTGGTATAAGCATTGAGATATCACATCTCATGCTATAGGACGGGTCTCAGGATTGGAATGGAAGGAGTTGGATATCACATCTCATGTTATAGGAAGGATCTCAGGTTTGGTATTAGAAGCATTGAGACATCACATCTCATGCTATAGGAAGGGTCTCAGGTTTGGAATGGGAAGGAATTGGATATCACATCTCATGTTATAGGAAGGATCTCAGGTTTGGTATTAGAAGCATTGAGATATCATATCTCATGCTATAGGAAGGGTCTCAGGATTGGAATGTGAAGGATTTGGATATCACATCTCATGCTAAAGGAAGGGTCTCAGGTTTGGTAGAAGCATTGAGATATCACGTCTCTGCTATCGGAAGGGTCTCAGGATTGGATTGGGAAGGAGTTGGACATCCCTTCTCATGCTATAGGAAAGGTCTCAGGATTTGAATGGGAAGGAGTTGGATATCACATCTCATGTTATAGGAAGGGTCTCAGGATTGGAATGGGAAGGATTTGGATATCACATCTCTTGCTATAGGAAGGGTCTCAGGATTGGAATGGGTAGGAGTTGGATATTACTTTCTTGCTATAGGAAGGGTCTCATGTTTGGAATGGGAAGCAGTTGGATATCACATATGCTATAGTTAGTGTCTCAGGTTTGGAACGGGAAGGAGTTGGATATCACATCTCATGTTATAGGAAGGTTCTCAGGTTTGGTATAAGCATTGAGATATCACATCTCTGCTATCGGAAGCAGCTCAGGATTGGAATGGGAAGGAGTTGGATATCCCATCTCATGTTATAGGAAGAGTCTCCGGTTTGGTATTAGAATCATTGAAATATCACATCGCATGCTGTAGGAAGGGTCTAAGGATTGGAATGGGATGGACTTGGATATCACATCTCATGCTATAGGTAGGCTCTCAGGTTTGGTATAAGCATTGAGATATCACATCTCATGCTATAGGAAGGGTCTCAGGATTGGAATGGGAAGGAATTGGATATCACATCTCATGCTATAGGAAGGGTCTCAGATTTGGTATAAGCATTGAGATATCACATCCCATGCTAAAGGAAGGGTCTCAGGATTGGAATGGGAAGGAGTTGTATATGACATCTCAGGCCATAGGAAGGGTCTCAGGTTTGGTATAAGCTTTGAGATATCACATCTCTGCTATCGGAAGGGTCTCAGGATTGGAATGGGAAGGACTTGGATGTCACATCTCATGCTATAGGGAGGGTCTCAAGTTTGATATTAGAAGCATTGAGATAACAAATCTCATGATATCGGAAGGGTCTCAGGATTGGAATGGGAAGGAGTTGGATATCACATCTCATGATAAAGGAAGGGTCTAAGGTTTGGAAGGGGAAGGATTTGGATATCACATCTCATGTTATAGGACGGGTCTCAGGTTTGGTATTAGAAGCATTGAGATATCAAGTCTCATGGTATAAGAAGGGTCTCAGAATTGGAATGGGAAGGAGTTGGATATCACACCTCAAGCTATAGGAAGGGTCTCAGGATTGGAATGGGAAGGAGTTTGATATCACATCTCATGCCATAGTATGGGTCTCAGGTTTGGTAGAAGCATTGGGATATCACATCGCATGTTATAGGACGGGTCTCAGGTTTGGTATTAGAAGCATTGAGATATCAAGTCTCATGGTATAAGAAGGGTCTCAGAATTGGAATGGGAAGGAGTTGGATATCACACCTCATGCTATCGGAAGGGTATCAGTATTGGATTTGGAAGAAGTTGGATATCCCATCTCATGCTATAGGAAGGGTCTCAGGGTGGAATGGGAAGGAGTTGGATATCACATTTCATGTTATAGGAAGGGTCTCAGGATTGGAATGGGAAGGACTTGGATATCATATCTCATGCTATAGGAAGGCTCTCAGGTTTGGAAGGGGAAGGAGTTGGATATCACATTTCATGTTAGAGGAAGGATCTCAGGTTTGGTATTAGAGGCCTTGAGATATCACATCTCATGCTATAGGAAGGGTCTCAGGATTGGAATGGGAAGGAGTTGGATATGACATCTCAAGCTATAGGAAGGGTCTCAGGTTTGGTATAAGCATTGAGATATCACATCTCATGCTATAGGAAGGGTCTCAGGATTGGAATGGGAAGGAGTTGGATATCACATCTCATGTTATAGGAAATATCTCAGGTTTGGTATTAGAAGCATTGAGACATCACATCTCATGTTATAGGAAGGGTCTCAGGATTGGAATGGGAAGGACTTGGATATCACATCTCATGCTATAGGAAGGGTCTCAGGTTTGGTATAAGCATTGAGATATCACATCTCATGCTATAGGAAGGGTCTCAGGATTGGAATGGGAAGGATGTGTATATGACATCTCATGCCATAGGAAGGGTCTCAGGTTTGGTATAAGCATTGAGATATCACAACTATGCTTTTGGAAGGGTCTCAGGATTGGAATGGGAAGGAGTTGGATATCCCATCTCATGTTATAGGAAGAGTCTCAGGTTTGGTATTAGAAGCATTGAGATATCACATCTCATGCTATAGGAAGTGTCTCAGGATTGGAATGGGAAGGACTTGGATATCACATCTCATGCTATCGGGAGGGTCACAAGTTTGATATTAGAAGCATTGAGATATCACATCTCATGCTATAGGAAGGGTCTCAGGATTGGAATGGAAGGAGTTGGATATCACATCTCATGTTTTAGGAAGGATCTCAGGTTTGGTATTAGAAGCATTGAGACATCACATCTCATGCTATAGGAAGGGTCTCAGGATTAGAATGGGAAGGAGTTGGATATCACATCTCATGCTATATGAAGGGTCTCAGGTTTGGTATAAGCATTGAGATATCACATCTCATGCTATAGGAAGGGTCTCAGGATTGGAATGGGAAGGAGTTGTATATGACATCTCATGCCGTAGGAAGGGTCTCAGGTTTGGTATAAGCATTGAGATATCACATCTCTGCTATCGTAAGGGTCTCAGGATTGGAATGGGAAGGAGTTGGATATCCCATCTCATGTTATAGGAAGAGTCTCAGGTTTGGTATTAGAAGCATTGAGATATCACATCTCATGCTATAGGAAGGGTCTCAGGATTGGAATGGGAAGGAGTTGGATATCACATCTCATGCTATAGGAAGGGTCTCAGGTTTGGTATAAGCATTTAGATATCACATCTCATGCTATAGGAAGGGTCTCAGGATTGGAATGGGAAGGAGTTGGATATCACATCTCATGTTATAGGAAGGATCTCAGGTTTGGTAGAAGCATTGAGATATCACATCTCATGCTATAGGAAGGGTCTCAGGATTGGAATGGGAAGGACTTAGATATCACATCTCATGCTATAGGAAGGGTCTCAGGTTTGGTATAAGCATTGAGATATCACATCTCATGCTATAGGAAGGGTCTCAGGATTGGAATGGGAAGGAGTTGGATATCACATCTCATGTTATAGGAAGGATCTCAGGTTTGGTAGAAGCATTGAGATATCACATATCATGCTATAGGGAGGGTCTCAGTTTTGATATTAGAAGCATTGAGATATCACATCTCATGTTATCGGAAGTGTCTCAGGATTGGAATGGGAAGGAGCTGGATATCACATCTCATGCTAAAGGAAGGGTCTCAGGTTTGGAACGGGAAGGAGTTGGATATCACATCTCATGTTATAGGAAGGGTCTTAGGTTGGTATAAGCATTGAGATATCACATCTCTGCTATCGGAAGTGTCTCAGGATGGGAATGGGAAGGAGTTGGATATCCCATCTCGTTTTATAGGACGGGTCTCAGGTTTGTTATTAGAATCATTGAGATATCATATTGCATGCTGTAGGAAGGGTCTAAGGATTGGAATGGGAAGGACTTGGATATTACATCTCATGCTATAGATATGCTCTCAGGTTTGGAAAGGGAAGGAGTTGGATATCACATCTCATGCTATAGGAAGGGTCTCAGGTTGGAATTGGAAGGAGTTGGATATCACATCTCATGTTATAGGAAGGGTCTCAGGATTGGAATGGGAAGGACTTGGATATCACATCTCATGCTATAGGAAGGCTCTCAGGTTTGGAAGGGGAAAGAGTTGGATATCACATTTCATGTTAGAGGTAGGATCTCAGGTTTGGTATTAGAGGCAATGAGATATCACATCTCATGCTATCAGAAGGGTCTCAGATTTGGAATGGGAAGGAGTTGGATATCACATCTCATGCTAAAGGGAGGGTCTCAGGTTTGGAAGGGGAAGGATTTGGATATCACATCTCATGTTATAGGAAGGATCTCAGGTTTGTTATTAGAAGCATTGAGATGTCACATCTCATGCTATCGGAAGGATCTCAGGTTTGGTATTAGAAGCATTGAGATATCACATCTCATGCTATCAGAAGGTTCTCAGGATTGGAATGGGAAGGAGTTGGATATCCCATCTCATGCTAAAGGGAGGGTCTCAGGTTTGGAAGGGGAAGGATTTGGATATCACATCTCATGTTATCGGAAGGATCTCAGGTTTGGTATTAGAAGTATTGAGATATCACATCTCATGCTATAGGAAGGGTCTCAGGATTGGAATGGGAAGTAGTTGGATATCACATCTCATGCTAAAGGAAGGGTCTCAGGTTTGGTAGAAGCATTGAGATATCACATCTCATGCTATAGGAAGGGTCTCAGGATTGGAATGGGAAGGACTTAGATATCACATATCATGCTATAGGGAGGGTCTCAGTTTTGATATTAGAAGCATTGAGATTTCACATCTCATGCTATCGGAAGTGTCTCAGGATTGGAATGGGAAGGAGCTGGATATCACATCTCATGCTAAAGGAAGGGTCTCAGGTTTGGAACGGGAAGGAGTTGGATATCCGATCTTATGTTATAGGAAGGGTCTCAGGTTTGGTAGAAGCATTGAGATATCACATCTCATGCTATTGGAAGGGTCTCAGGATTGGAATGGGAAGGACTTAGATATCACATATCATGCTATAGGGAGGGTCTCAGTTTTGATATTAGAAGCATTGAGATATCACATCTCACGCTATAGGAAGGGTCTCAGGATTGGAATGGGAAGGACTTAGATATCACATATCATGCTATAGGGAGGGTCTCAGTTTTGATATTAGAAGCATTGAGATATCACATCTCATGCTATCGGAAGTGTCTCAGGATTGGAATGGGAAGGAGCTGGATATCACATCTCATGCTAAAGGAAGGGTCTCAGGTTTGGAACGGGAAGGAGTTGGATATCCCATCTCATGCTATGGATAGGCTCTCAGGTTTGGAAAGGGAAGGAGTTGGATATCACATTTCATGTTAGAGGAAGGATCTCAGGTTTGGTATTAGAGGCATTGAGATATCACATCTCATGTTATAGGAAGGGTCTCAGGTTTGGTATAAGCATTGAGATATCACATCTCATGCTATAGGAAGGGTCTCAGGATTGGAATGGAAGGAGTTGGATATCACATCTCATGTAATAGGAAGGATCTCAGGTTTGGTATTAGAAGCATTGAGACATCACATCTCATGCTATAGGAAGTGTCTCAGGATTGGAATGGGAAGGACTTGGATATCACATCTCATGCTATAGGGAGTGTCTCAAGTTTGATATTAGAAGCATTGAGATATCACATCTCATGCTATAGGAAGGGTCTCAGGATTGGAATGGGAAGGAGTTGGATATCACATCTCATGCTATAGGAAGGGTCTCAGGTTTGGTATAAGCAGTGAGATATCACATCTCATGCTATAGGAAGTGTCTCAGGATTGGAATGGGAAGGAGTTGGATATCACATCTCATGTTATAGGAAGGATCTCACGTTTGGTATAAGCATTGAGATATCACATCTCTGCTATCGGAAGGGTCTCAGGATTGGAATGGGAAGGAGTTGGATATTCCCATCTCATGTTATAGGAAGGGTCTCAGGTTTGGTATTTGAAGCATTGAGACATCACATCCCATGCTATAGGAAGGGTCTCAGGATTGCAATGGGAAGGACTTGGATATCACATCTCATGCTAAAGTGAGGGTCTCAGGTTTGGAAGGGGGAGGATTTGGATATCACATCTCATGTTATAGGAAGGATCTCAGGTTTGGTATTAGAAGCATTGAGATATCACATCTCATGCTATCAGAAGGTTCTCAGGATTGGAATGGGAAGGAGTTGGATATCACATCTCATGCTAAAGGGAGGGTCTCAGGTTTGGAAGGGGAAGGATTTGGATATCACATCTCATGTTATCGGAAGGATCTCAGGTTTGGTATTAGAGGTATTGAGATATCACATCTCATGCTATAGGAAGGGTCTCAGGATTGGAATGGGAAGGAGTTGGATATCACATCTCATGCTAAAGGAATGGTCTCAGGTTTGGTAGAAGCATTGAGATATCACATCTCATGCTATAGGAAGGGTCTCAAGATTGGAATGGGAAGGACTTAGATATCACATAACATGCTATAGGGAGGGTCTCATTTTTGATATTAGAAGCATTGAGATATCACATCTCATGCTATCGGAAGTGTCTCAGGATTGGAATGGGAAGGAGCTGGATATCACATCTCATGCTAAAGGAAGGGTCTCAGGTTTGGAACGGGAAGGAGTTGGATATCCGATCTCATGTTATAGGAAGGGTCTCAGGTTTGGTATAAGCATTGAGATATCACATCTCTGCTATCGGAAGTGTCTCAGGATTGGAATGGGAAGGAGTTGGATATCCCCTCTCATGTTATAGGACGGGTTTCAGGATTGTTATTAGAATCATTCAGATATCATATTGCATGCTGTAGGAAGGGTCTAAGGATTGGAATGGGAAGGACTTGGATATCACATCTCATGCTATGGATAGGCTCTCAGGTTTGGAAAGGGAAGGAGTTGGATATCACATTTCATGTTAGAGGAAGGATCTCAGGTTTGGTATTAGAGGCATTGAGATATCACATCTCATGCTATAGGAAGGGTCTCAGGATTGGAATGGGAAGGAGTTGGATATCACATCTCATGCTAAAGGAAGGGTCTCAGGTTTAGTATAAGCATTGAGATATCACATCTCATGCTATAGGAAGGGTCTCAGGATTGGAATGGAAGGAGTTGGATTTCACATCTCATGTTATAGGAAGGATCTCAGGTTTGGTATTAGAAGCATTGAGACATCACATCTCATGCTATAGGAAGGGTCTCAGGATTGGAATGGGAAGGAGTTGGATATCACATCTCATGCTATAGGAAGGGTCTCAGGTTTGGTATAAGCATTGAGATATCACATCTCATGCTATAGGAAGGGTCTCAGGATTGGAATGGGAAGGAGTTGTATATGACATCTCATGCCGTAGGAAGGGTCTCAGGTTTGGTATAAGCATTCAGATATCACATCTCTGCTATCGGAAGGGTCTCAGGATTGCAATGGGAAGGAGTTGGATATCCCATCTCATGTTATAGCAAGAGTCTCAGGTTTGGTATTAGAAGCATTGAGATATCACATCTCATGCTATAGGAAGTGTCTCAAGATTGGAATGGGAAGGACTTGGATATCACATCTCATGCTATAGGGAGGGTCTCAAGTTTGATATTAGAAGCATTGAGATATCACATCTCATGCAATAGGAAGGGTCTCAGGATTGGAATGGGAAGGAGTTGGATATCACATCTCATGCTATAGGAAGGGTCTCAGGTTTGGTATACGCAGTGAGATATCACATCTCATGCTATAGGAAGTGTCTCAGGATTGGAATGGGAAGGAGTTGGATATCACATCTCATGTTATAGGAAGGATCTCAGGTTTGGAATGGGAAGGACTTGGATATCACATCTCATGCTATAGGGAGGGTCTCGAGTTTGATATTAGAAGCATTGACATATCACATCTCATGATATCAGAAGGGTCTCAGGATTGGAATGGGAAGGAGTTGGATATCACATCTCATGATAAAGGAAGGGTCTAAGGTTTGGAAGGGGAAGGATTTGGATATCACATCTCATGTTATAGGACGGGTCTCAGGTTTGGTATTAGAAGCATTGAGATATCAAGTCTCATGGTATAGGAAGGGTCTCAGAATTGGAATGGGAAGGAGTTGGATATCACATCTCAAGCTATAGGAAGGGTCTCAGGATTGGAATGGGAAGGACTTGGATATCACATCTCATGCTATAGGGAGGGTCTCGAGTTTGATATTAGAAGCATTGAGATATCACATCTCATGATATCGGAAGGGTCTCAGGATTGGAATGGGAAGGACTTGGATATCACATCTCATGCTATAGGGAGGGTCTCGAGTTTGATATTAGAAGCATTGAGATATCACATCTCATGATATCGGAAGGGTCTCAGGATTGGAATGGGAAGGAGTTGGATATCACATCTCATGATAAAGGAAGGGTCTAAGGTTTGGAAGGGGAAGGATTTGGATATCACATCTCATGTTATAGGACGGGTCTCAGGTTTGGTATTAGAAGCATTGAGATATCAAGTCTCATGGTATAGGAAGGGTCTCAGAATTGGAATGGGAAGGAGTTGGATATCACATCTCAAGCTATAGGAATGGTCTCAGGATTGGAATGGGAAGGAGTTTGATATCACATCTCATGCCATAGTATGGGTCTCAGGTTTGGTATAAGCATTGGGATATCAAATCTCATGCTATCGGAAGGGTATCAAAATTGGAATTCCAAGGAGTTGGATATCCCATCTCATGCTATAGGAAGGGTCTCAGGTTGGAATGGGAAGGAGTTGGATATCACATCTCATGCTAAAGGGAGGGTCTCAGGTTTGGAAGGGGAAGGATTTGGATATCACATCTCATGTTATAGGAAGGATCTCAGGTTTGGTATAAGAAGCATTGAGATATCACATCTCATGCTATCGGAAGAATCTCAGATTTGGTATTAGAGGCATTGAGTTATCACATCTCATGCTATCATAAGGGTCTCAGGATTGGAATGGGAAGGAGTTGGATATCAAATCTCATGCTATAGGAAGGGTCTCAGGTTTGGAACGGGAAGGAGTTGGATATCACATCTCATGTTATAGGAAGAGTCTCAGGTTTGGTATAAGCATTGAGATATCAAATCTCTGCAATCGGAAGTGTCTCAGGATTGGGATGGGAAGGAGTTGGATATCACATCTCATGCTATAGGAAGGGTCTCAGGTTTGGAACGGGAAGGAGTTGGATATCCCATCTCATGTTATAGGACTGGTCTCAGGTTTGGTATTAGAAGCATTGAGATATCACATCTCTGCTATCGGATGTGTCTCAGGATTGGAATGGGAAGGAGTTGGATATCACATCTCATGTTATAGGACATTTCTCAGGTTTGTTATTAGAATCATTGAGATATCATATTGCATGCTGTAGGAAGGGTCTAAGGATTGGAATGGGAAGGACTTGGATATCACATCTCATGCTATAGGTAGGCTCTCAGGTTTGGAAAGGGAAGGAGTTGGATATCACATTTAATGTTAGAGGAAGGATCTCAGGTTTGGTATTAGAGCCATTGGATATCACATCTCATGCTATAGGAAGGGTCTCAGGATTGGAATGGGAAGGAGTTGGATATCACATCTCATGCTATAGGAAGGGTTTTAGGTTTGGTATAAGCATTGAGATATCACATCTCATGCTATAGGAAGGGTCTCAGGATTGGAATGGGAAGGATCTGTATATGACATCTCATGCCATAGGAAGGGTCTCAGGTTTGGTATAAGCATTGAGATATCACATCTCTGCTTTCGGAAGCGTCTCAGGATTGTAATGGGAAGGAGTTGGATATCCCATCTCATGTTATAGGAAGAGTCTCAGGTTTGGTATTAGAAGAATTGAGGTATCACATCTCATGCTATAGGGAGGGTCTCAAGTTTGATATTAGAAGCATTGAGATATCACATCTCATGCTATAGGAAGGGTCTCAGTATTGGAATGGGAAGGAGTTGGATATCACATCTCATGCTATAGGAAGGGTCTCAGGTTTGGTATAAGCATTGAGATATCACATCTCTGCTATCTGAAGGGTCTCAGGATTGGAATGGGAAGGAGTTGGATATTCCCATCTCATGTTATAGGAAGGGTCTATCAGTTCTTAGCATGAGACTCTTCCTATAACATGAGATCATGAGATATGATATCCAACTCCTTCCCGTTCCTAACCTGAGACCCTTCCTATAGCATGAGATGTGATATCCAACTCCTTCCCATTCCAATCTTGAGACCCTTCCGATAGCTTGAGATGTGATATCTCAATGCTTCTAATATCAATACTGAGACCCTCCCTATAGCATGAGATGTGATATCTAAGTCCTTCCCATTCCAATCCTGAGACCCTTCCGATAGCAGAGATGTGATATCTCAATGCTTATACCAAACCTGAGACCCTTCCTATAGCATGAGATGTGATATCCAACTCATTCCCATTCCAATCCTGAGACCCTTCCTATAGCATGATATGTGAAATCTCAATGCTTCTACCAAAACTGAGACCCTTCCTTTAGCATGAGATGTGATATCCAACTCCTTCCCATTCCAATCCTGAGACCAGTCCTCTAGCATGAGATGTGATATCTCAATGCTTCTAATACCAAACCTGAGATCCTTCCTATAACATGAGATATGATATCCAACTCCTTCCCATTCCAATCCTGAGACCCTTCATATAGCATGAGATGTGATATCTCAATGCTTCTAATACCAAACCTGAGATCCTTCCGATAGCATGAGATGTGATATCTCAATGCTTCTAATACCAAACCTGAGATCCTTCCTATAACATGAGATGTGATATCCAACTCCTTCCCATTCCAATCCTGATACCCTTCTGATAGCATGAGATGTGATATCTCAATGCCTCTAATACCAAACCTGAGATCCTACCTCTAACATGAAATGTGATATCCAACTCCTTCCCTTTCCAAACCTGAGAGCCTTCCTACAGCATGAGATGTGATATCCAAGTCCTTCCCATTCCAATCCTGAGACCCTTCCTATAACATGAGATGTCATATCCAACTCCTTCCCATTCCAACCTGAGACCCTTCCTATAGCATGAGATGTGATATCGCAATGCTTCTAATACCAAACCTGAGACCCTTCCTATAACATGAGATGTGATATCCAAGTCCTTCCCATTTCAATCCTGAGACCCTTCCTATAGCATGAGATGTGATATCTCAATGCTTCTAATACCAAACCTGAGACCCTTCCTATAACATGAATTCTGATATCCAAGTCCTTCCCATTCCAATCCTGAGACCCTTCCAATAGCAGAGATGTGATATCTCAATGCTTCTAATATCAAACCTGAGACCTGTCCTATAACATGAGATGGGATATCCAACTCCTTCCCGTTCCAAACCTGATACCCTTCCTCTAGCATGAGATGTGATATCCAATTCCTTCCCGTCCCAATCGTGAGACACCTCCGATAGCCGAGATGTGATATCTCAATGCTTATACCAAACCTGAGACTCTTCCTATAACATGAGATGTGATATCTAACTCCTTCCCGTTCCAAACCTGAGACCCTTCCTATAGCATGAGATGTGATATCCAACTCCTTCCCATTCCAATCCTGAGACCCTTCCTATAGCATGAGATGTGATATCTCTTTATACCAAATCTGAGACCCTTCCTATAGCATGAGATGTGATATCCAACTCCTTCCCATTCCAATCCTGAGACCCTTCCTATAGCATGAGATGTGATATCTCAATGCTTCTAATACCAAACCTGAGATCCTTCCTATAACAAGAGATGTGATATCCAACTCCTTCCCATTCCAATACTGAGACCCTTATGATAGCATGAGATGTGATATCTCAATGCCTCTAATACCAAACCTGAGATACTTCCGATAGCATGAGATATGATATCTGAATGCTTCTAATACCAAACCTGAGATCCTTCCTATAACATGAGATGTGATTTCCAAATCCTTCCCCTTCCAAACCTGAGACCCTCCCTTTAGCATGAGATGTGATATACAACTCCTTCCCATTCCAATCCTGAGACCCTTCTGATAGCATGAGATGTGATATCTCAATGCCTCTAATACCAAACCTGAGATCCTACCTCTAACATGAAATGTGATATCCATCTCCTTCCCTTTCCAAACCTGAGACCCTGCCTATAGCATGAGATGTGATATCCAAGTCCTTCCCATTCCAATCCTGAGACCCTTCATATAGCATGTGATGTGATATCTCAATGCTTATACCAAACCTGAGACCCTTCCTATTGCATGATATGTCATATACAACTCCTTCCCATTCCAATCCTGAGACCCTTCCTATAGCATGAGATGTGATATCTCAATGCTTATACCAAACCTGAGACCCTTCCTATAGCATGAGATGTGATATCCAACTTCTTCCCATTCCAATCCTAAGACCCTTCCTATAACATGAGATGTGATGTCTCAATGCTTCTAATACCAAACCTGAGATCTTTCCTATAACATGAGATGTGATATCCAACTCCTTCCCATTCCAATCCTGAGACCCTTCCTATAGCATGAGATGTGATATCTCAATGCTTATACCAAACCTGAGACCCTTCCTATAGCTTGAGATGTGATATCCAACTCCTTCCCATTCCAATCCTGAGACCCTTCCTATAGCATGAGATGTGATATCTCAAGGCCTCTAATACCAAACCTGAGATCCTTCCTCTAACATGAAATGTGATATCCAACTCCTTCCCCTTCCAAACCTGAGAGCCTTCCTATAGCATGAGATATGATATCCAAGTCCTTCCCATTCCAATCCTGAGACCCTTCCTATAACATTAAATGTGATATCCAACTCCTTCCCATTCCAGCCTGAGACCCTTCCTATAGCATGAGATGGGATATCCAACTCCTTCCAAATCCAATCTGATACCCATCCAATAGCATGAGATGTGATATCCCAATGCTTCTACCAAACCTGAGACCCATACTATGGCATAAGATGTGACATCAAACTCCTTCCCATTCCAATCCTGAGACCCTTCCTATAGCTTGAGATGTGATATCCAACTCCTTCCCATTCCAATTCTGAGACCCTTCCTATACCATGAGACTTGATATCTCAATGCTTCTAATACCAAACCTGAGACCCGTCCTATAACATGAGATGTGATATCCAAATCCTTCCCCTTCCAATCCTGATACCCTTCTGATAGCATGAGATGTGATATCTCAATGCCTCTAATACCAAACCTGAGATCCTACCTCTAACATGAAATGTGATATCCAACTCCTTCCCTTTCCAAACCTGAGAGCCTTCCTACAACATGAGATGTGATATCCAAGTCCTTCCCATTTCAATCCTGAGACCCTTCCTATAGCATGAGATGTGATATCTCAATGCTTCTAATACCAAACCTGAGACCCTTCCTATAACATGAATTCTGATATCCAAGTCCTTCCCATTCCAATCCTGAGACCCTTCCAATAGCAGAGATGTGATATCTCAATGCTTCTAATATCAAACCTGAGACCTGTCCTATAACATGAGATGGGATATCCAACTCCTTCCCGTTCCAAACCTGATACCCTTCCTCTAGCATGAGATGTGATATCCAATTCCTTCCCGTCCCAATCCTGAGACACCTCCGATAGCAGAGATGTGATATCTCAATGCTTATACCAAACCTGAGACTCTTCCTATAACATGAGATGTGATATCTAACTCCTTCCCGTTCCAAACCTGAGACCCTTCCTATAGCATGAGATGTGATATCCAACTCCTTCCCATTCCAATCCTGAGACCCTTCCTATAGCATGAGATGTGATATCTCAATGCTTATACCAAATCTGAGACCCTTCCTATAGCATGAGATGTGATATCCAACTCCTTCCCATTCCAATCCTGAGACCCTTCCTATAGCATGAGATGTGATATCTCAATGCTTCTAATACCAAACCTGAGATCCTTCCTATAACAAGAGATGTGATATCCAACTCCTTCCCATTCCAATCCTGAGACCCTTATGATAGCATGAGATGTGATATCTCAATGCCTCTAATACCAAACCTGAGATACTTCCGATAGCATGAGATATGATATCTGAATGCTTCTAATACCAAACCTGAGATCCTTCCTATAACATGAGATGTGATTTCCAAATCCTTCCCCTTCCAAACCTGAGACCCTCCCTTTAGCATGAGATGTGATATACAACTCCTTCCCATTCCAATCCTGAGACCCTTCTGATAGCATGAGATGTGATATCTCAATGCCTCTAATACCAAACCTGAGATCCTACCTCTAACATGAAATGTGATATCCATCTCCTTCCCTTTCCAAACCTGAGACCCTGCCTATAGCATGAGATGTGATATCCAAGTCCTTCCCATTCCAATCCTGAGACCCTTCATATAGCATGTGAAGTGATATCTCAATGCTTATACCAAACCTGAGACCCTTCCTATTGCATGATATGTCATATACAACTCCTTCCCATTCCAATCCTGAGACCCTTCCTATAGCATGAGATGTGATATCTCAATGCTTATACCAAACCTGAGACCCTTCCTATAGCATGAGATGTGATATCCAACTTCTTCCCATTCCAATCCTAAGACCCTTCCTATAACATGAGATGTGATGTCTCAATGCTTCTAATACCAAACCTGAGATCTTTCCTATAACATGAGATGTGATATCCAACTCCTTCCCATTCCAATCCTGAGACCCTTCCTATAGCATGAGATGTGATATCTCAATGTTTATACCAAACCTGAGACCCTTCCTATAGCTTGAGATGTGATATCCAACTCCTTCCCATTCCAATCCTGAGACCCTTCCTATAGCATGAGATGTGATATCTCAAGGCCTCTAATACCAAACCTGAGATCCTTCCTCTAACATGAAATGTGATATCCAACTCCTTCCCCTTCCAAACCTGAGAGCCTTCCTATAGCATGAGATATGATATCCAAGTCCTTCCCATTCCAATCCTGAGACCCTTCCTATAACATTAAATGTGATATCCAACTCCTTCCCATTCCAGCCTGAGACCCTTCCTATAGCATGAGATGGGATATCCAACTCCTTCCAAATCCAATCTGATACCCATCCAATAGCATGAGATGTGATATCCCAATGCTTCTACCAAACCTGAGACCCATACAATGGCATAAGATGTGACATCAAACTCCTTCCCATTCCAATCCTGAGACCCTTCCTATAGCTTGAGATGTGATATCCAACTCCTTCCCATTCCAATTCTGAGACCCTTCCTATACCATGAGACTTGATATCTCAATGCTTCTAATACCAAACCTGAGACCCGTCCTATAACATGAGATGTGATATCCAAATCCTTCCCCTTCCAAACCTTAGACCCTTCCTTTATCATGAGATGTGATATCCAACTCCTTCCCATTCCAATCCTGAGATCCTTCCTATAGCATGAGATGTGATATCTCAATGCTTCTAATACCAAACCTGAGATCCTTCCGATAGCATGAGATGTGATATCTCAATGCTTCTAATACCAAACCTGAGATCCTTCCTATAACATGAGATGTGATATCCAACTCCTTCCCTTTCCAAACCTGAGAGCCTTCCTACAACATGAGATGTGATATCCAAGTCCTTCCCATTCCAATCCTGAGACCCTTCCTATAACATGAGATGTCATATCCAACTCCTTCCCATTCCAACCTGAGACCCTTCCTATAGCATGAGATGGGATATCCGGGAGGGTCTCAGGTTTGGAAGGGGAAGGATTTGGATATCACATCTCATGTTATAGGAAGGATCTCAGGTTTGGTATTAGAAGCATTGAGATATCACATCTCATGCTATCGGAAGGATCTCAGGTTTGGTATTAGAAGCATTGAGATATCACATCTCATGCTATCAGAAGGGTCTCAGGATTGGAATGGGAAGGAGTTGGATATCACATCTCATGCTAAAGGGAGGGACTCAGGTTTGGAAGGGGAAGGATTTGGATATCACATCTCATGTTATCGGAAGGATCTCACGTTTGGTATTAGAAGTATTGAGATATCATATCTCATGCTATAGGAAGGGTCTCAGGATTGGAATGGGAAAGAGTTGGATATCACATCTCATGCTATAGGGAGTGTCTCAGGATTGGAATGGGAAGGACTTAGATATCACATATCATGCTATAGGGAGGGTCTCAGTTTTGATATTAGAAGCATTGAGATATCACATCTCATGCTATCGGAAGTGTCTCAGGATTGGAATGGGAAGGAGCTGGATATCACATCTCATGCTAAAGGAAGGGTCTCAGGTTTGGAACGGGAAGGATTTGGATATCACATCTCATGTTATAGGAAGGGTCTCAGGTTTGGTATAAGCATTGAGATATCACATCTCTGCTATCGGAAGTGTCTCAGGATTGGAATGGGAAGGAGCTGGATATCACATCTCATGCTAAAGGAAGGGTCTCAGGTTTGGAACGGGAAGGATTTGGATATCCCATCTCATGTTATAGGACGGGTCTCAGGTTTGTTATTAGAATCATTGAGATATCATATTGCATGCTGTAGGAAGGGTCTAAGGATTGGAATGGGAAGGACTTGGATATCACATCTCATGCTATAGGTAGGCTCTCAGGTTTGGAAAGGGAAGGAGTTGGATATCACATTTAATGTTAGAGGAAGGATCTCAGGTTTGGTATTAGAGCCATTGGATATCACATCTCATGCTATAGGAATGGTCTCAGGATTGGAATGGGAAGGAGTTGGATATCACATCTCATGCTATAGGAAGGGTTTTAGGTTTGGTATAAGCATTGAGATATCACATCTCATGCTATAGGAAGGGTCTCAGGATTGGAATGGGAAGGATCTGTATATGACATCTCATGCCATAGGAAGGGTCTCAGGTTTGGTATAAGCATTGAGATATCACATCTCTGCTTTCGGAAGCGTCTCAGGATTGTAATGGGAAGGAGTTGGATATCCCATCTCATGTTATAGGAAGAGTCTCAGGTTTGGTATTAGAAGCATTGAGGTATCACATCTCATGCTATAGGGAGGGTCTCAGGTTTGGTATTAGAAGCATTGAGATATCACATCTCATGCTATAGGAAGGGTCTCAGGATTGGAATGTGAAGGATTTGGATATCACATCTCATGCTAAAGGAAGGGTCTCAGGTTTGGTAGAAGCATTGAGATATCACGTCTCTGCTATCGGAAGGGTCTCAGGATTGGATTGGGAAGGAGTTGGATATCCCTTCTCATGCTATAGGAAGGGTCTCAGGATTTGAATGGCAAGGAGTTGGATATCACATCTCATGCCATAGGAAGGGTCTCAGGTTTGGTATAAGCATTGAGATATGACATCTCTGCTATCGGATCTCAGGTTTGGTATAAGCATTGAGATATCACATCTCTGCTATCGGAAGCGGCTCAGGATTGGAATGGGAAGGAGTTGGATATCCCATCTCATGTTATAGTAAGAGTCTCTGGTTTGGTATTAGAATCATTGAGATATCACATCGCATGCTGTAGGAAGGGTCTAAGGATTGGAATGGGATGGACTTGGATATCACATCTCATGCTATAGGAAGGGTCTCAGATTTGGTATAAGCATTGAGATATCACATTTCATGCTAAAGGAAGGGTCTCAGGATTGTAGGCTCTCAGGTTTGGTATAAGCATTGAGATATCACATCTCATGCAATAGGAAGGGTCTCAGGATTGGAATGGGAAGGATTTGGATATCACATCTCATGCTATAGGAAGGGTCTCAGATTTGGTATAAGCATTGAGATATCACATCTCATGCTAAAGGAAGGGTCTCAGGATTGGAATGGGAAGGAGTTGTATATGACATCTCAGGCCATAGGAAGGGTCTCAGGTTTGGTATAAGCATTGAGATATCACATCTCTGCTATCGGAAGGGTCTCAGGATTGGAATGGGAAGGAGTTGGATATCCCATCTCATGTTATAGGAAGGGTCTCAGGTTTGGTATTAGAAGTATAGAGATATCACATCTCATGCTATAGGAAGGGTCTCAGGATTGGAATGGGAAGGACTTGGATGTCACATCTCATGCTATAGGGAGGGTCTCAAGTTTGATATTAGAAGCATTGAGATAACAAATCTCATGATATCGGAAGGGTCTCAGGATTGGAATGGGAAGGAGTTGGATACCACATCTCATGATAAAGGAAGGGTCTAAGGTTTGGATGGGGAAGGATTTGGATATCACATCTCATGTTATAGGACGGGTCTCAGGTTTGGTATTAGAAGCATTGAGATATCAAGTCTCATGGTATAAGAAGGGTCTCAGAATTGGAATGGGAAGGAGTTGGATATCACACCTCAAGCTATGGGAAGGGTCTCAGGATTGGAATGGGAAGGAGTTTGATATCACATCTCATGCCATAGTATGGGTCTCAGGTTTGGTAGAAGCATTGGGACATCACATCTCATGCTATCGGAAGGGTATCAGTATTGGATTTGGAAGAAGTTGGATATCCCATCTCATGCTATAGGAAGGGTCTCAGGTTGGAATGGGAAGGAGTTGGATATCACATTTCATGTTATAGGAAGGGTCTCAGGATTGGAATGGGAAGGACTTGGATATCATATCTCATGCTATAGGACGGGTCTCAGGTTTGTTATTAGAATCATTGAGATATCATATTGCATGCTGTAGGAAGGGTCTAAGGTTTGGAAAGGGAAGGAGTTGGATATCACATTTCATGTTAGAGGAAGGATCTCAGGTTTGGTATTAGAAGCATTGAGATATCACATCTCATGCTATAGGAAGGGTCTCAGGATTGGAATGGGAAGTAGTTGGATATCACATCTCATGCTATAGGAAGGGTCTCAGGTTTGGTATAAGCATTGAGATATCACATCTCATGCTATAGGACGGGTCTCAGGATTGGAATGGAAGCAGTTGGATATCACATCTCATGTTATAGGGAGGATCTCAGGTTTGGTATTAGAAGCATTGAGACATCACATCTCATGCTATAGGAAGGGTCTCAGGGTTGGAATGGGAAGGAGTTGGATATCGCATCTCATCCAATAGGAAGGGTCTCAGGTTTGGAATGGGAAGGAATTGGATATCACATCTCATGTTATAGGAAGGATCTCAGGTTTGGTATTAGAAGCATTGAGATATCACATCTCATGCTATAGGAAGGGTCTCAGGATTGGAATGTGAAGGATTTGGATATCACATCTCATGCTAAAGGAAGGGTCTCAGGTTTGGTAGAAGCATTGAGATATCAGATCTCTGCTATCGGAAGGGTCTCAGGATTGGATTGGGAAGGAGTTGGATATCCCTTCTCATGCTATAGGAAGGGTCTCAGGATTTGAATGGGAAGGAGTTGGATATCACATCTCATGTTATAGGAAGGGTCTCAGGATTGGAATGGGAAGGATTTGGATATTACTTTCTTGCTATAGGAAGGGTCTCATGTTTGGAATGGGAAGGATTTGGATATCACATATGCTATAGTTAGTGTCTCAGGTTTGGAACGGGAAGGAGTTGGATATCACATCTCATGTTATAGGAAGGGTCTCATGTTTGGTATAAGCATTGAGATATCACATCTCTGCTATCGGAAGCGGCTCAGGATTGGAATGGGAAGGAGTTGGATATCCCATCTCATGTTATAGTAAGAGTCTCTGGTTTGGTATTAGAATCATTGAGATATCACATCGCATGCTGTAGGAAGGGTCTAAGGATTGGAATGGGATGGACTTGGATATCACATCTCATGCTATAGGAAGGGTCTCAGGATTGGAATGGGAAGGATTTGGATATCACATCTCATGCTATAGGAAGGGTCTCAGATTTGGTATAAGCATTGAGATATCACATCTCATGCTAAAGGAAGGGTCTCAGGATTGGAATGGGAAGGAGTTGTATATGACATCTCAGGCCATAGGAAGGGTCTCATGTTTGGTATAAGCATTGAGATATCACATCTCTGCTATCGGAAGGGTCTCAGGATTGGAATGGGAAGGAGTTGGATATCCCATCTCATGTTATAGGAAGGGTCTCAGGTTTGGTATTAGAAGCATAGAGATATCACATCTCATGCTATAGGAAGGGTCTCAGGATTGGAATGGGAAGGACTTGGATGTCACATCTCATGCTATAGGGAGGGTCTCAAGTTTGATATTAGAAGCATTGAGATAATAAATCTCATGATATCGGAAGGGTCTCAGGATTGGAATGGGAAGGAGTTGGATACCACATCTCATGATAAAGGAAGGGTCTAAGGTTTGGAAGGGGAAGGATTTGGATATCACATCTCATGTTATAGGACGGGACTCAGGTTTGGTATTAGAAGCATTGAGATATCAAGTCTCATGGTATAAGAAGGGTCTCAGAATTGGAATGGGAAGGAGTTGGATATCACACCTCAAGCTATAGGAAGGGTCTCAGGATTGGAATGGGAAGGAGTTTGATATCACATCTCATGCCATAGTATGGGTCTCAGGTTTGGTAGAAGCATTGGGATATCACATCTCATGCTATCGGAAGGGTATCAGTATTGGATTTGGAAGAAGTTGGATATCCCATCTCATGCTATAGGAAGGGTCTCAGGTTGGAATGGGAAGGAGTTGGATATCACATTTCATGTTATAGGAAGGGTCTCAGGATTGGAATGGGAAGGACTTGGATATCATATCTCATGCTATAGGACAGGTCTCAGGTTTGTTATTAGAATCATTGAGATATCATATTGCATGCTGTAGGAAGGGTCTAAGGATTGGAACGGGAAGGACTTGGATATCACATCTCATGCTATAGATAGGCTCTTAGGTTTGGAAAGGGAAGGAGTTGGATATCACATTTCATGTTAGAGGAAGGATCTCAGGTTTGGTATTAGAAGCATTGAGATATCACATCTCATGCTATAGGAAGGGTCTCAGGATTGGAATGGGAAGTAGTTGGATATCACATCTCATGCTATAGGAAGGGTCTCAGGTTTGGTATAAGCATTGAGATATTACATCTCATGCTATAGGACGGGTCTCAGGATTGGAATGGAAGGAGTTGGATATCACATCTCATGTTATAGGAAGGATCTCAGGTTTGGTATTAGAAGCATTGAGACATCACATCTCATGCTATAGGAAGGGTCTCAGGGTTGGAATGGGAAGGAGTTGGATATCACATCTCATCCAATAGGAAGGGTCTCAGGTTTGGAATGGGAAGGAATTGGATATCACATCTCATGTTATAGGAAGGATCTCAGGTTTGGTATTAGAAGCATTGAGATATCACATCTCATGCTATAGGAAGGGTCTCAGGATTGGAATGTTAAGGATTTGGATATCACATCTCATGCTAAAGGAAGGGTCTCAGGATTGGTAGAAGCATTGAGATATCACGTCTCTGCTATCGGAGGGGTCTCAGGATTGGATTGGGAAGGAGTTGGATATCCCTTCTCATGCTATAGGAAGGGTCTCAGGATTTGAATGGCAAGGAGTTGGATATCACATCTCATGCCATAGGAAGGGTCTCAGGTTTGGTATAAGCATTGAGATATCATATCTCTGCTATCGGAAGGGTCTCAGGATTGGAATGGGAAGGAGTTCGATATTCCCATCTCATGTTATAGGAAGGGTCTCAGGTTTGGTATTAGAAGCATTGAGATATCACATCTCATGCTATAGGAAGGGTCTCAGGATTGGAATGGGAAGGATTTGGATATCACATCTCATGCTATAGGGAGGGTCTCAAGTTTGATATTAGAAGCTTTGAGATATCACATCTCATGATATCGGAAGGGTCTCAGGATTGGAATGGGAAGGAGTTGGATATCACATCTCATGATAAAGGAAGGGTCTAAGGTTTGGAAGGGGAAGGATTTGGATATCACATCTCATGTTATATTACGGGTCTCAGGTTTGGTATTAGAAGCATTGAGATATCAAGTCTCAGAGTATAGGAAGGGTCTCAGAATTGGAATGGGAAGGAGTTGGATATCACATCTCAAGCTATAGGAAGGGTCTCAGGATTGGAATGGGAAGGACTTGGATATCACATCTCATGCTATAGGAAGGCTCTCAGGTTTGGAAGGGGAAAGAGTTGGATATCACATTTCATGTTAGAGGTAGGATCTCAGGTTTGGTATTAGAGGCATTGAGATATCACATCTCATGCTATCAGAAGGGTCTCAGGAATGGAATGGGAAGGAGTTGGATATCACATCTCATGCTAAAGGGAGGGTCTCAGGTTTGGAAGGGGAAGGATTTGGATATCACATCTCATGTTATAGGAAGGATCTCAGGTTTGGTATTAGAACCATTGAGATATCACATCTCATGCTATCGGAAGGATCTCAGGTTTGGTATTAGAAGCATTGAGATATCACATCTCATGCTATCAGAAGGGTCTCAGGATTGGAATGGGAAGGAGTTGGATATCACATCTCATGCTAAAGGGAGGGTCTCAGGTTTGGAAGGGGAAGGATTTGGATATCACATCTCATGTTATCGGAAGGATCTCACGTTTGGTATTAGAAGTATTGAGATATCATATCTCATGCTATAGGAAGGGTCTCAGGATTGGAATGGGAAGGACTTAGATATCACATATCATGCTATAGGGAGGGTCTCAGTTTTGATATTAGAAGCATTGAGATATCACATCTCATGCTATCGGAAGTGTCTCAGGATTGGAATGGGAAGGAGCTGGATATCACATCTCATGCTAAAGGAAGGGTCTCAGGTTTGGAACGGGAAGGATTTGGATATCACATCTCATGTTATAGGAAGGGTCTCAGGATTGGAATGTGAAGGATTTGGAGATCACATCTCATGCTAAAGGAAGGGTCTCAGGTTTGGTAGAAGCATTGAGATATCACGTCTCTGCTATCGGAAGGGTCTCAGGATTGGATTGGGAAGGAGTTGAATATCCCTTCTCATGCTATAGGAAGGGTCTCAGGATTTGAATGGCAAGGAGTTGGATATCACATCTCATGCCATAGGAAGGGTCTCAGGTTTGGTATAAGCATTGAGATATCACATCTCTGCTATCGGAAGGGTCTCAGGATTGGATTGGGAAGGAGTTGGATATCCCTTCTCATGCTATAGGAAGTGTCTCAGGTTGGAATGGGAAGGAGTTGGATATCACATCTCATGTTATAGGAAGGGTCTCAGGATTGGAATGGGAAGGATTTGGATATCACATCTCTTGCTATAGGAAGGGTCTCAGGATTGGAATGGGTAGGAGTTGGATATTACTTTCTTGCTATAGGAAGGGTCTCATGTTTGGAATGGGAATGAGTTGGATATCACATATGCTATAGTTAGTGTCTCAGGTTTGGAACGGGAAGGAGTTGGATATCACATCTCATGTTATAGGAAGGGTCTCAGGTTTGTTATAAGCATTGAGATATCACATCTCATGCTATCGGAAGGGTATCAGTATTGGATTTGGAAGAAGTTGGATATCCCATCTCATGCTATAGGAAGGGTCTCAGGTTGGAATGGGAAGGAGTTGGATATCACATTTCATGTTATAGGAAGGGTCTCAGGATTGGAATGGGAAGGACTTGGATATCATATCTCATGCTATAGGACAGGTCTCAGGTTTGTTATTAGAATCATTGAGATATCATATTGCATGCTGTAGGAAGGGTCTAAGGATTGGAACGGGAAGGACTTGGATATCACATCTCATGCTATAGATAGGCTCTTAGGTTTGGAAAGGGAAGGAGTTGGATATCACATTTCATGTTAGAGGAAGGATCTCAGGTTTGGTATTAGAAGCATTGAGATATCACATCTCATGCTATAGGAAGGGTCTCAGGATTGGAATGGGAAGTAGTTGGATATCACATCTCATGCTATAGGAAGGGTCTCAGGTTTGGTATAAGCATTGAGATATTACATCTCATGCTATAGGACGGGTCTCAGGATTGGAATGGAAGGAGTTGGATATCACATCTCATGTTATAGGAAGGATCTCAGGTTTGGTATTAGAAGCATTGAGACATCACATCTCATGCTATAGGAAGGGTCTCAGGGTTGGAATGGGAAGGAGTTGGATATCACATCTCATCCAATAGGAAGGGTCTCAGGTTTGGAATGGGAAGGAATTGGATATCACATCTCATGTTATAGGAAGGATCTCAGGTTTGGTATTAGAAGCATTGAGATATCACATCTCATGCTATAGGAAGGGTCTCAGGATTGGAATGTTAAGGATTTGGATATCACATCTCATGCTAAAGGAAGGGTCTCAGGATTGGTAGAAGCATTGAGATATCACGTCTCTGCTATCGGAGGGGTCTCAGGATTGGATTGGGAAGGAGTTGGATATCCCTTCTCATGCTATAGGAAGGGTCTCAGGATTTGAATGGCAAGGAGTTGGATATCACATCTCATGCCATAGGAAGGGTCTCAGGTTTGGTATAAGCATTGAGATATCATATCTCTGCTATCGGAAGGGTCTCAGGATTGGAATGGGAAGGAGTTGGATATTCCCATCTCATGTTATAGGAAGGGTCTCAGGTTTGGTATTAGAAGCATTGAGATATCACATCTCATGCTATAGGAAGGGTCTCAGGATTGGAATGGGAAGGATTTGGATATCACATCTCATGCTATAGGGAGGGTCTCAAGTTTGATATTAGAAGCTTTGAGATATCACATCTCATGATATCGGAAGGGTCTCAGGATTGGAATGGGAAGGAGTTGGATATCACATCTCATGATAAAGGAAGGGTCTAAGGTTTGGAAGGGGAAGGATTTGGATATCACATCTCATGTTATATTACGGGTCTCAGGTTTGGTATTAGAAGCATTGAGATATCAAGTCTCAGAGTATAGGAAGGGTCTCAGAATTGGAATGGGAAGGAGTTGGATATCACATCTCAAGCTATAGGAAGGGTCTCAGGATTGGAATGGGAAGGACTTGGATATCACATCTCATGCTATAGGAAGGCTCTCAGGTTTGGAAGGGGAAAGAGTTGGATATCACATTTCATGTTAGAGGTAGGATCTCAGGTTTGGTATTAGAGGCATTGAGATATCACATCTCATGCTATCAGAAGGGTCTCAGGAATGGAATGGGAAGGAGTTGGATATCACATCTCATGCTAAAGGGAGGGTCTCAGGTTTGGAAGGGGAAGGATTTGGATATCACATCTCATGTTATAGGAAGGATCTCAGGTTTGGTATTAGAACCATTGAGATATCACATCTCATGCTATCGGAAGGATCTCAGGTTTGGTATTAGAAGCATTGAGATATCACATCTCATGCTATCAGAAGGGTCTCAGGATTGGAATGGGAAGGAGTTGGATATCACATCTCATGCTAAAGGGAGGGTCTCAGGTTTGGAAGGGGAAGGATTTGGATATCACATCTCATGTTATCGGAAGGATCTCACGTTTGGTATTAGAAGTATTGAGATATCATATCTCATGCTATAGGAAGGGTCTCAGGATTGGAATGGGAAGGACTTAGATATCACATATCATGCTATAGGGAGGGTCTCAGTTTTGATATTAGAAGCATTGAGATATCACATCTCATGCTATCGGAAGTGTCTCAGGATTGGAATGGGAAGGAGCTGGATATCACATCTCATGCTAAAGGAAGGGTCTCAGGTTTGGAACGGGAAGGATTTGGATATCACATCTCATGTTATAGGAAGGGTCTCAGGTTTGGTATAAGCATTGAGATATCACATCTCTGCTATCGGAAGTGTCTCAGGATTGGAATGGGAAGGAGTTGGATATCCCATCTCATGTTATAGGACGGGTCTCAGGTTTGTTATTAGAATCATTGAGATATCATATTGCATGCTGTAGGAAGGGTCTAAGGGTTGGAATGGGAAGGACTTGGATATCACATCTCATGCTATAGATAGGCTCTTAGGTTTGGAAAGGGAAGGAGTTGGATATCACATTTCATGTTAGCGGAAGGATCTCAGGTTTGGTATTAGAAGCATTGAGATATCACATCTCATGCTATAGGAAGGGTCTCAGGATTGGAATGGGAAGGAGTTGGATATCACATCTCATGCTAAAGGGAGGGTCTCAGGTTTGGAAGGGGAAGGATTTGGATATCACATCTCATGTTATCGGAAGGATCTCACGTTTGCTATTAGAAGTATTGAGATATCATATCTCATGCTATAGGAAGGGTCTCAGGATTGGAATGGGAAGGACTTAGATATCACATATCATGCTATAGGGAGGGTCTCAGTTTTGATATTAGAAGCATTGAGATATCACATCTCATGCTATCGGAAGTGTCTCAGGATTGGAATGGGAAGGAGCTGGATATCACATCTCATGCTAAAGGAAGGGTCTCAGGTTTGGAACGGGAAGGATTTGGATATCACATCTCATGTTATAGGAAGGGTCTCAGGTTTGGTATAAGCATTGAGATATCACATCTCTGCTATCGGAAGTGTCTCAGGATTGGAATGGGAAGGAGTTGGATATCCCATCTCATGTTATAGGACGGGTCTCAGGTTTGTTATTAGAATCATTGAGATATCATATTGCATGCTGTAGGAAGGGTCTAAGGGTTGGAATGGGAAGGACTTGGATATCACATCTCATGCTATAGATAGGCTCTTAGGTTTGGAAAGGGAAGGAGTTGGATATCACATTTCATGTTAGAGGAAGGATCTCAGGTTTGGTATTAGAAGCATTGAGATATCACATCTCATGCTATAGGAAGGGTCTCAGGATTGGAATGGGAAGTAGTTGGATATCACATCTCATGCTATAGGAAGTGTCTCAGGTTTGGTATAAGCATTGAGATATCACATCTCATGCTATAGGACGGGTCTCAGGATTGGAATGGAAGGAGTTGGATATCACATCTCATGTTATAGGAAGGATCTCAGGTTTGCTATTAGAAGCATTGAGACATCACATCTCATGCTATAGGAAGGGTCTCAGGGTTGGAATGGGAAGGAGTTGGATGTCACATCTCATCCAAAAGGAAGGGTCTCAGGTTTGGAATGGGAAGGAATTGGATATCACATCTCATGTTATAGGAAGGATCTCAGGTTTGGTATTAGAAGCATTGAGATATCACATCTCATGCTATAGGAAGGGTCTCAGGATTGGAATGTGAAGGATTTGGAGATCACATCTCATGCTAAAGGAAGGGTCTCAGGTTTGGTAGAAGCATTGAGATATCACGTCTCTGCTATCGGAAGGGTCTCAGGATTGGATTGGGAAGGAGTTGAATATCCCTTCTCATGCTATAGGAAGGGTCTCAGGATTTGAATGGCAAGGAGTTGGATATCACATCTCATGCCATAGGAAGGGTCTCAGGTTTGGTATAAGCATTGAGATATCACATCTCTGCTATCGGAAGGGTCTCAGGATTGGATTGGGAAGGAGTTGGATATCCCTTCTCATGCTATAGGAAGTGTCTCAGGTTGGAATGGGAAGGAGTTGGATATCACATCTCATGTTATAGGAAGGGTCTCAGGATTGGAATGGGAAGGATTTGGATATCACATCTCTTGCTATAGGAAGGGTCTCAGGATTGGAATGGGTAGGAGTTGGATATTACTTTCTTGCTATAGGAAGGGTCTCATGTTTGGAATGGGAATGAGTTGGATATCACATATGCTATAGTTAGTGTCTCAGGTTTGGAACGGGAAGGAGTTGGATATCACATCTCATGTTATAGGAAGGGTCTCAGGTTTGTTATAAGCATTGAGATATCACATCTCATGCTATCGGAAGGGTATCAGTATTGGATTTGGAAGAAGTTGGATATCCCATCTCATGCTATAGGAAGGGTCTCAGGTTGGAATGGGAAGGAGTTGGATATCACATTTCATGTTATAGGAAGGGTCTCAGGATTGGAATGGGAAGGACTTGGATATCATATCTCATGCTATAGGACAGGTCTCAGGTTTGTTATTAGAATCATTGAGATATCATATTGCATGCTGTAGGAAGGGTCTAAGGATTGGAACGGGAAGGACTTGGATATCACATCTCATGCTATAGATAGGCTCTTAGGTTTGGAAAGGGAAGGAGTTGGATATCACATTTCATGTTAGAGGAAGGATCTCAGGTTTGGTATTAGAAGCATTGAGATATCACATCTCATGCTATAGGAAGGGTCTCAGGATTGGAATGGGAAGTAGTTGGATATCACATCTCATGCTATAGGAAGGGTCTCAGGTTTGGTATAAGCATTGAGATATTACATCTCATGCTATAGGACGGGTCTCAGGATTGGAATGGAAGGAGTTGGATATCACATCTCATGTTATAGGAAGGATCTCAGGTTTGGTATTAGAAGCATTGAGACATCACATCTCATGCTATAGGAAGGGTCTCAGGGTTGGAATGGGAAGGAGTTGGATATCACATCTCATCCAATAGGAAGGGTCTCAGGTTTGGAATGGGAAGGAATTGGATATCACATCTCATGTTATAGGAAGGATCTCAGGTTTGGTATTAGAAGCATTGAGATATCACATCTCATGCTATAGGAAGGGTCTCAGGATTGGAATGTTAAGGATTTGGATATCACATCTCATGCTAAAGGAAGGGTCTCAGGATTGGTAGAAGCATTGAGATATCACGTCTCTGCTATCGGAGGGGTCTCAGGATTGGATTGGGAAGGAGTTGGATATCCCTTCTCATGCTATAGGAAGGGTCTCAGGATTTGAATGGCAAGGAGTTGGATATCACATCTCATGCCATAGGAAGGGTCTCAGGTTTGGTATAAGCATTGAGATATCATATCTCTGCTATCGGAAGGGTCTCAGGATTGGAATGGGAAGGAGTTGGATATTCCCATCTCATGTTATAGGAAGGGTCTCAGGTTTGGTATTAGAAGCATTGAGATATCACATCTCATGCTATAGGAAGGGTCTCAGGATTGGAATGGGAAGGATTTGGATATCACATCTCATGCTATAGGGAGGGTCTCAAGTTTGATATTAGAAGCTTTGAGATATCACATCTCATGATATCGGAAGGGTCTCAGGATTGGAATGGGAAGGAGTTGGATATCACATCTCATGATAAAGGAAGGGTCTAAGGTTTGGAAGGGGAAGGATTTGGATATCACATCTCATGTTATATTACGGGTCTCAGGTTTGGTATTAGAAGCATTGAGATATCAAGTCTCAGAGTATAGGAAGGGTCTCAGAATTGGAATGGGAAGGAGTTGGATATCACATCTCAAGCTATAGGAAGGGTCTCAGGATTGGAATGGGAAGGACTTGGATATCACATCTCATGCTATAGGAAGGCTCTCAGGTTTGGAAGGGGAAAGAGTTGGATATCACATTTCATGTTAGCGGAAGGATCTCAGGTTTGGTATTAGAAGCATTGAGATATCACATCTCATGCTATAGGAAGGGTCTCAGGATTGGAATGGGAAGGAGTTGGATATCACATCTCATGCTAAAGGGAGGGTCTCAGGTTTGGAAGGGGAAGGATTTGGATATCACATCTCATGTTATCGGAAGGATCTCACGTTTGCTATTAGAAGTATTGAGATATCATATCTCATGCTATAGGAAGGGTCTCAGGATTGGAATGGGAAGGACTTAGATATCACATATCATGCTATAGGGAGGGTCTCAGTTTTGATATTAGAAGCATTGAGATATCACATCTCATGCTATCGGAAGTGTCTCAGGATTGGAATGGGAAGGAGCTGGATATCACATCTCATGCTAAAGGAAGGGTCTCAGGTTTGGAACGGGAAGGATTTGGATATCACATCTCATGTTATAGGAAGGGTCTCAGGTTTGGTATAAGCATTGAGATATCACATCTCTGCTATCGGAAGTGTCTCAGGATTGGAATGGGAAGGAGTTGGATATCCCATCTCATGTTATAGGACGGGTCTCAGGTTTGTTATTAGAATCATTGAGATATCATATTGCATGCTGTAGGAAGGGTCTAAGGGTTGGAATGGGAAGGACTTGGATATCACATCTCATGCTATAGATAGGCTCTTAGGTTTGGAAAGGGAAGGAGTTGGATATCACATTTCATGTTAGAGGAAGGATCTCAGGTTTGGTATTAGAAGCATTGAGATATCACATCTCATGCTATAGGAAGGGTCTCAGGATTGGAATGGGAAGTAGTTGGATATCACATCTCATGCTATAGGAAGTGTCTCAGGTTTGGTATAAGCATTGAGATATCACATCTCATGCTATAGGACGGGTCTCAGGATTGGAATGGAAGGAGTTGGATATCACATCTCATGTTATAGGAAGGATCTCAGGTTTGCTATTAGAAGCATTGAGACATCACATCTCATGCTATAGGAAGGGTCTCAGGGTTGGAATGGGAAGGAGTTGGATGTCACATCTCATCCAAAAGGAAGGGTCTCAGGTTTGGAATGGGAAGGAATTGGATATCACATCTCATGTTATAGGAAGGATCTCAGGTTTGGTATTAGAAGCATTGAGATATCACATCTCATGCTATAGGAAGGGTCTCAGGATTGGAATGTGAAGGATTTGGAGATCACATCTCATGCTAAAGGAAGGGTCTCAGGTTTGGTAGAAGCATTGAGATATCACGTCTCTGCTATCGGAAGGGTCTCAGGATTGGATTGGGAAGGAGTTGAATATCCCTTCTCATGCTATAGGAAGGGTCTCAGGATTTGAATGGCAAGGAGTTGGATATCACATCTCATGCCATAGGAAGGGTCTCAGGTTTGGTATAAGCATTGAGATATCACATCTCTGCTATCGGAAGGGTCTCAGGATTGGATTGGGAAGGAGTTGGATATCCCTTCTCATGCTATAGGAAGTGTCTCAGGTTGGAATGGGAAGGAGTTGGATATCACATCTCATGTTATAGGAAGGGTCTCAGGATTGGAATGGGAAGGATTTGGATATCACATCTCTTGCTATAGGAAGGGTCTCAGGATTGGAATGGGTAGGAGTTGGATATTACTTTCTTGCTATAGGAAGGGTCTCATGTTTGGAATGGGAATGAGTTGGATATCACATATGCTATAGTTAGTGTCTCAGGTTTGGAACGGGAAGGAGTTGGATATCACATCTCATGTTATAGGAAGGGTCTCAGGTTTGTTATAAGCATTGAGATATCACATCTCATGCTATCGGAAGGGTATCAGTATTGGATTTGGAAGAAGTTGGATATCCCATCTCATGCTATAGGAAGGGTCTCAGGTTGGAATGGGAAGGAGTTGGATATCACATTTCATGTTATAGGAAGGGTCTCAGGATTGGAATGGGAAGGACTTGGATATCATATCTCATGCTATAGGACAGGTCTCAGGTTTGTTATTAGAATCATTGAGATATCATATTGCATGCTGTAGGAAGGGTCTAAGGATTGGAACGGGAAGGACTTGGATATCACATCTCATGCTATAGATAGGCTCTTAGGTTTGGAAAGGGAAGGAGTTGGATATCACATTTCATGTTAGAGGAAGGATCTCAGGTTTGGTATTAGAAGCATTGAGATATCACATCTCATGCTATAGGAAGGGTCTCAGGATTGGAATGGGAAGTAGTTGGATATCACATCTCATGCTATAGGAAGGGTCTCAGGTTTGGTATAAGCATTGAGATATTACATCTTCACATCTCATGTTATAGGAAGGATCTCAGGTTTGGTATTAGAAGCATTGAGACATCACATCTCATGCTATAGGAAGGGTCTCAGGGTTGGAATGGGAAGGAGTTGGATATCACATCTCATCCAATAGGAAGGGCCTCAGGTTTGGAATGGGAAGGAATTGGATATCACATCTCATGTTATAGGAAGGATCTCAGGTTTGGTATTAGAAGCATTGAGATATCACATCTCATGCTATAGGAAGGGTCTCAGGATTGGAATGTGAAGGATTTGGATATCACATCTCATGCTAAAGGAAGGGTCTCAGGTTTGGTAGAAGCATTGAGATATCACGCCTCTGCTATCGGAAGGGTCTCAGGATTGGATTGGGAAGGAGTTGGATATCACATCTCATGCCATAGGAAGGGTCTCAGGTTTGGTATAAGCATTGAGATATCACATCTCTGCTATTGGAAGGGTCTCAGGTTTGGATTGGGAAGGAGTTGGATATCCCTTCTCATGCTATAGGAAGTGTCTCAGGTTGGAATGGGAAGGAGTTGGATATCACATCTCATTCATGTTATAGGAAGGGTCTCAGGATTGGAATGGGAAGGATTTGGATATCACATCTCTTGCTATAGGAAGGGTCTCAGGATTGGAATGGGTAGGAGTTGGATATTACTTTCTTGCTATAGGAGGGGTCTCATGTTTGGAATGGGAAGGAGTTGGATATCACATATGCTATAGTTAGTGTCTCAGGTTTGCAACGGGAAGGAGTTGGATATCACATCTCATGTTATAGGAAGGGTCTCAGGTTTGGTATAAGCATTGAGATATCACATCTCTGCTATCGGAAGCGGCTCAGGATTGGAATGGGAAGGAGTTGGATATCCCATCTCATGTTATAGGAAGAGTCTCTGGTTTGGTATTAGAATCATTGAGATATCACATCGCATGCTGTAGGAAGGGTCTAAGGATTGGAATGGGATGGACTTGGATATCACATCTCATGCTATAGGTAGGCTCTCAGGTGGTTTGGTATAAGCATTGAGATATCACATCTCATGCTATAGGAAGGGTCTCAGGATTGGAATGGGAAGGAATTGGATATCACATCTCATGCTATAGGAAGGGTCTCAGATTTGGTATAAGCATTGAGATATCACATCTCATGCTAAAGGAAGGGTCTCAGGATTGGAATGGGAAGGAGTTGTATATGACATCTCAGGCCATAGGAAGGTTCTCAGGTTTGGTATAAGCATTGAGATATCACATCTCTGCTATCGGAAGGGTCTCAGGATTGGAATGGGAAGGAGTTGGATATCCCATCTCATGTTATAGGAAGGGTCTCAGGTTTGGTATTAGAAGCATAGAGATATCACATCTCATGCTATAGGAAGGGTCTCAGGATTTGAATGGCAAGGAGTTGGATATCACATCTCATGCCATAGGAAGGGTCTCAGGTTTGGTATAAGCATTGAGATATCACATCTCTGCTATCGGAAGGGTCTCAGGATTGGATTGGGAAGGAGTTGGATATCCCTTCTCATGCTATAGGAAGTGTCTCAGGTTGGAATGGGAAGGAGTTGGATATCCCATCTCATGTTATAGGAAGGGTCTCAGGATTGGAATGGGAAGGATTTGGATATCACATCTCTTGCTATAGGAAGGGTGTCAATGATTGGAATGGGTAGGAGTTGGATATTACTTTCTTGCTATAGGAAGGGTCTCATGTTTGGAATGGGAAGGAGTTGGATATCACATATGCTATAGTTAGTGTCTCAGGTTTGGAACGGGAAGGAGTTGGATATCACATCTCATGTTATAGGAAGGGTCTCAGGTTTGGTATAAGCATTGAGATATCACATCTCTGCTATCAGAAGCGGCTCAGGATTGGAATGGGAAGGAGTTGGATATCCCATCTCATGTTATAGGAAGAGTCTCTGGTTTGGTATTAGAATCATTGAGATATCACATCGCATGCTGTAGGAAGGGTCTAAGGATTGGAATGGGATGGACTTGGATATCACATCTCATGCTATAGGTAGGCTCTCAGGTTTGGTATAAGCATTGAGATATCACATCTCATGCTATAGGAAGGGTCTCAGGATTGGAATGGGAAGGAATTGGATATCACATCTCATGCTATAGGAAGGGTCTCAGATTTGGTATAAGCATTGAGATATCACATCTCATGCTAAAGGAAGGGTCTCAGGATTGGAATGGGAAGGAGTTGTATATGACATCTCAGGCCATAGGAAGGTTCTCAGGTTTGGTATAAGCATTGAGATATCACATCTCTGCTATCGGAAGGGTCTCAGGATTGGAATGGGAAGGAGTTGGATATCCCATCTCATGTTATAGGAAGGGTCTCAGGTTTGGTATTAGAAGCATAGAGATATCACATCTCATGCTATAGGAAGGGTCTCAGGATTTGAATGGCAAGGAGTTGGATATCACATCTCATGCCATAGGAAGGGTCTCAGGTTTGGTATAAGCATTGAGATATCACATCTCTGCTATCGGAAGGGTCTCAGGATTGGATTGGGAAGGAGTTGGATATCCCTTCTCATGCTATAGGAAGTGTCTCAGGTTGGAATGGGAAGGAGTTGGATATCACATCTCATGTTATAGGAAGGGTCTCAGGATTGGAATGGGAAGGATTTGGATATCACATCTCTTGCTATAGGAAGGGTCTCAGGATTGGAATGGGTAGGAGTTGGATATTACTTTCTTGCTATAGGAAGGGTCTCATGTTTGGAATGGGAAGGAGTTGGATATCACATATGCTATAGTTAGTGTCTCAGGTTTGGAATGGGATGGACTTGGATATCACATCTCATTCTATAGGAAGGGTCTCAGATTTGGTATAAGCATTGAGATATCACATCTCATGCTAAAGGAAGGGTCTCAGGATTGGAATGGGAAGGAGTTGTATATGACATCTCAGGCCATAGGAAGGTTCTCAGGTTTGGTATAAGCATTGAGATATCACATCTCTGCTATCGGAAGGGTCTCAGGATTGGAATGGGAAGGAGTTGGATATCCCATCTCATGTTATAGGAAGGGTCTCAGGTTTGGTATTAGAAGCATTGAGATATCACATCTCATGCTATAGGAATGGTCTCAGGATTGGAATGTGAAGGATTTGGATATTACATCTCATGCTAAAGGAAGGGTCTCAGGTTTGGTAGAAGCATTGAGATATCACGTCTCTGCTATCGGAAGGGTCTCAGGATTGGATTGGGAAGGAGTTGGATATCCCTTCTCATGCTATAGGAAGGGTCTCAGGATTTGAATGGCAAGGAGTTGGATATCACATCTCATGCCATAGGAAGGGTCTCAGGTTTGGTATAAGCATTGAGATATCACATCTCTGCTATCGGAAGGGTCTCAGGATTGGATTGGGAAGGAGTTGGATATCCCTTCTCATGCTATAGGAAGTGTCTCAGGTTGGAATGGGAAGGAGTTGGATATCACATCTCATGTTATAGGAAGGGTCTCAGGATTGGAATGGGAAGGATTTGGATATCACATCTCTTGCTATAGGAAGGGTCTCAGGATTGGAATGGGTAGGAGTTGGATATTACTTTCTTGCTATAGGAAGGGTCTCATGTTTGGAATGGGAAGGATTTGGATATCACATATGCTATAGTTAGTGTCTCAGATTTGGAACGGGAAGGAGTTGGTTATCACATCTCATGTTATAGGAAGGGTCTCAGGTTTGGTATAAGCATTGAGATATCACATCTCTGCTATCGGAAGCGGCTCAGGATTGGAATGGGAAGGAGTTGGATATCCCATCTCATGTTATAGTAAGAGTCTCTGGTTTGGTATTAGAATCATTGAGATATCACATCGCATGCTGTAGGAAGGGTCTAAGGATTGGAATGGGATGGACTTGGATATCACATCTCATGCTATAGGAAGGGTCTCAGATTTGGTATAAGCATTGAGATATCACATCACATGCTAAAGGAAGGGTCTCAGGATTGTAGGCTCTCAGGTTTGGTATAAGCATTGAGATATCACATCTCATGCTATAGGAAGGGTCTCAGGATTGGAATGGGAAGGATTTGGATATCACATCTCATGCTATAGGAAGGGTCTCAGATTTGGTATAAGCATTGAGATATCACATCTCATGCTAAAGGAAGGGTCTCAGGATTGGAATGGGAAGGAGTTGTATATGACATCTCAGGCCATAGGAAGGGTCTCAGGTTTGGTATAAGCATTGAGATATCACATCTCTGCTATCGGAAGGGTCTCAGGATTGGAATGGGAAGGAGTTGGATATCCCATCTCATGTTATAGGAAGGGTCTCAGGTTTGGTATTAGAAGTATAGAGATATCACATCTCATGCTATAGGAAGGGTCTCAGGATTGGAATGGGAAGGACTTGGATGTCACATCTCATGCTATAGGGAGGGTCTCAAGTTTGATATTAGAAGCATTGAGATAACAAATCTCATGATATCGGAAGGGTCTCAGGATTGGAATGGGAAGGAGTTGGATACCACATCTCATGATAAAGGAAGGGTCTAAGGTTTGGAAGGGGAAGGATTTGGATATCACATCTCATGTTATAGGACGGGTCTCAGGTTTGGTATTAGAAGCATTGAGATATCAAGTCTCATGGTATAAGAAGGGTCTCAGAATTGGAATGGGAAGGAGTTGGATATCACACCTCAAGCTATAGGAAGGGTCTCAGGATTGGAATGGGAAGGAGTTTGATATCACATCTCATGCCATAGTATGGGTCTCAGGTTTGGTAGAAGCATTGGGACATCACATCTCATGCTATCGGAAGGGTCTCAGGTTGGAATGGGAAGGAGTTGGATATCACATTTCATGTTATAGGAAGGGTCTCAGGATTGGAATGGGAAGGACTTGGATATCATATCTCATGCTATAGGACGGGTCTCAGGTTTGTTATTAGAATCATTGAGATATCATATTGCATGCTGTAGGAAGGGTCTAAGGTTTGGAAAGGGAAGGAGTTGGATATCACATTTCATGTTAGAGGAAGGATCTCAGGTTTGGTATTAGAAGCATTGAGATATCACATATCATGCTATAGGAAGGGTCTCAGGATTGGAATGGGAAGTAGTTGGATATCACATCTCATGCTATAGGAAGGGTCTCAGGTTTGGTATAAGCATTGAGATATCACATCTCATGCTATAGGACGGGTCTCAGGATTGGAATGGAAGGAGTTGGATATCACATCTCATGTTATAGGAAGGATCTCAGGTTTGGTATTAGAAGCATTGAGACATCACATCTCATGCTATAGGAAGGGTCTCAGGGTTGGAATGGGAAGGAGTTGGATATCGCATCTCATCCAATAGGAAGGGTCTCAGGTTTGGAATGGGAAGGAATTGGATATCAAATCTCATGTTATAGGAAGGATCTCAGGTTTGGTATTAGAAGCATTGAGATATCACATCTCATGCTATAGGAAGGGTCTCAGGATTGGAATGTGAAGGATTTGGATATCACATCTCATGCTAAAGGAAGGGTCTCAGGTTTGGTAGAAGCATTGAGATATCAGATCTCTGCTATCGGAAGGGTCTCAGGATTGGATTGGGAAGGAGTTGGATATCCCTTCTCATGCTATAGGAAGGGTCTCAGGATTGGAATGGGAAGGATTTGGATATTACTTTCTTGCTATAGGAAGGGTCTCATGTTTGGAATGGTGTTAAGACGGATTTCTGAACTCTGTCCTGGTGGCGCAGAAGTTCAGAAGGCCAACCTAATTACTTGGAACAGGGTAACCTCTGGACAAGCCAGACCAATCAAGGTAGCGATCGCGGCGGTCAAGACTAGGTCTCAAGAGGGGTGAGGGTGACTGAAAGCCCGCAATGAGCACACAAAGCAAGAGCGCTTACAAACTACTCCAAACAGTTGTTTATATCAAAAATAGATACACATTTATTATAAGGCCTTGAAACTAATAACCACAGTAAAAGCAGCAATATACAACGATATTAAACCAACACATACACTATCCACCCAATATATATACGGAATACACAGTTTCACAGCATTAGCAGCACGAAATATGTTATCCACCTGCAGGGGAAGGAAAACAGGCAGTGTGAACCAATGCGTGTGATATGTCCGCCTTCTGAGGCCCCTAACTGGATGGTAGTCCAATCCCTACGAAGAGTGGAGCCTAGCGCTCAAAAGTACCTGCACACGCCGGTGCCAATGGGCAGAAGGTGAAGCTCTTCGGAGGACGTTGGACAGCTCTGTAGGGTGCCCTAATGAAGGAGAACACGGTCCGCGACTCTAGCGCAGCCTCCGCTGTGAGGCAGAAGCAGGGCGCGAGTACGGAAAAGGGGTGCTGTATTTACAGCGGGGAAAAGCAAGGGGCACTGCAGGAGGGCGACCAGATCCTAGCTAATCTACTCACCGGTCCCCGAAGCAAGCAGGCCCAAGCTTCTCCTCGATAGATGCAGCTTCTGGCAGGTTCTGAAGAGCAGGGAACGTCTCGTCGTCGTGCAGAGTAAAAAGACGTCCCGATCGAAGAAACAAGCACAGTTTTGTCGCCACGGCAGGGCAACGGAACGGCCGGGTGTATTCAAGCCAAACGAGCACCGTTCACCTCTAGCTTAGGGTTGCTAAGCAAACGAAGCGTGTGAGCGTGCCCCGGACTCAGAATACCACCCAACCTGTCGGCGATTACAGAGCAGGACTCCTTAGTAAGCTGGTCAGTCAACTGGATGGCCCAGAGACACTTCCGAAGGCTTACGGCAGGAGTTGATGAAGGTGCCGGGAATAGCTGGTCCTGCTATTCCAATAGGTCGAAGCGCCAGTACAGGCCTTCTTGTTCGATCTTAGGTGGAAAGGGCTTCACCGGACGACAGCAATGAGGAGCAGAAGTTCTTCAGGGGGTCACCAGCGATTCCTCGGTCCAGCCTCGTGTTCGCAGGATACTTGGCTCCTGTATCCCTGGGTTCGTAAGAACTCAGGAGATCGACATGGCAGTGGTGTTTCCAGCTCCCTCTTATCCACGGTTCCCTTCGCGCCAAAACGGAGGGGAGCCAATGGGAGATCCGCTCATCAACACACATACCATACGTGGACCAATCACGGACCACAGTGGTCCCAGGCATTCACACCACTCTAGACTCTCTGGCACCCAGGATGTGTATTGGGACCAGACAGCCCAGCCCACATCCTGGGGGCACTCAAACGACATGTAGAAGCCCGCGAAAGCAACCGTGTTTCGCGGGAAACTACATGCCCAAATAAGGAAGGCCCCGGGTCGCCTGACCCGGGGGAAGGTAAAGGGAGCAAGACGGACAGTGGACGAGACAAAGGAGCCTCGTGGTCCGGCCATTTTGGGTAGCCGGGCCACCCTTTTGTGTTCGCGGCAAAAAGGTGCTCAGAACGGCAAAAGGAGCTCAAAATAAACCAAATGATCGCTGCCACCAGCCCAGTCCCTGAATGACTTGCACCGATCCAAAAACCATCCTACAAGAGTGTCTAGGGTCTGTAGAAGGCTAGAGACCCAAGAGAGCTGTAACTTAGCTTACAGTGCCCTCTTGTGTCGTGTTGCACTAAAATGGCGACACGATAAAAGAAACTACGGGAAACAGCGTTCCCCGGTACTGACTGTCTTAAGGGCATGTCAGTTTCCCCGTAAGAAAGGAGCGAAAGCCCAGAGGAGTACGGCAGAAGGCTGCACTTCTCTGGCAAAGTCAAGAAAACAGGTTGAAAACAATAGCAAAAAGTTTAGGGGTTGCCACATGGAAGGAAAGTTCCCTACAATAACGAAATCTTTCCTAACACTCGCCCCTCCCAGACTATGGACAGGGGGAACTAATCCACCCCTGGATGAGTCTCTTGTTCAGGTCGGTAAAACATTCTGGACAACCCATCAGCATTGCTATGTTGGACACCTGGCCTATGCTCAATAGTGAAGTCGAAGCCTTGTAGACTTATGGACCACCTAAGCAACTTTGGATTCTCCCCCTTCATGTTCATTAGCCACTTTAACGGCTTATGGTCAGTCTGCACAGTGAAGTGGGTCCCATAGAGGTAGGGCCGCAGCTTCCTTAGGGCCCACACAACAGAGAAACATTCTTTCTCTACCGTGGACCATCTGAGCTCTCTGTCCTTAAGCTGGCGACTAATAAAACCGATAGGGTGTTCCTTACTCTTCTCATCTACTTGTGATAGTACAGCTCCTATCCCAGTGTCAGAGGCATCCGTCTGCACGATAAAAGGTCTTTGATAATCAGGGGCCCTGAGCACAGGGGCCTGGCACAAGGAGTCTTTTAAGCCATTGAAGGCCTTCTCACACTCGTCAGTCCAAGTTACCTTCTTGGGTTTCTTCGGAGTTGTGAGGGCAGTCAGAGGAGCAGCTATGGTGCCATAGTCTGCCATAAAATTGCGGTAATAACCCGTGAGTCCTAAGAAGGCTCTCACTTGGGTTTGTGTAGTGGGGGTAGGCCAGTCTTGTACTGCTTGTACTTTACTGGGGAGAGGCTGTATCCTTCCTCCACCTACTTCATGCCCAAGGTAAACCACTGAGCCTTGTCCAATCTGGCATTTACTCGCCTTTATGGTCAAGTGGGCTTTCTGAAGAGCCTGGAGCACAATCCCGAGGTGTTTCACATGGTCTTCCCAGGTGGCACTGAAAACTGCTATATCGTCCAGATATGCAAGACAGAATTCGTCCAACCCATTCAACACATGATTCACAAGCCTCTGGAAAGTGGCAGGTGCATTCTTCAATCCGAACGGCATTACCCGGAATTGGTAAAGCCCGTCGGGAGTTGAAAATGCTGTCTTCTCCTTGGCATGTTCTGCTAAAGCTATTTGCCAATAGCCCGCAGTCAGGTCAAACGTGCTGAGGTACTTGGAGGCACCCAAGGTATCCACCAGCTCGTCAGTTCGAGGCAAGGGGTGAGCGTCTGTCTTGGTGACAGCATTCAGAGCCCTGTAATCCACGCAGAACCTCAATTCAGAAGTGCCTGCCTTTGGAACCAATACCACAGGACTGGACCAAGGACTACTAGAGGGTTCAATCACCCCAAGGTCTAACATCTTGTTGACCTCGGTCTTAATATAAGACCGCACTTTATCCGACATCCTGTATCCCCTACTTTTGGTAGGTACACTGTCTCCTGTGTCAATGTTATGTTTGCACCAAGGTGTCAAACCAGGCGACTGTGAAAACAGGGGGGAAAACTGCCTAAGCAAACTTTTCACCTCAGCCTGCTGATCAGAAGTCAGGTGAGGGGCCACTCGGACACCCTCAACGGAGCTATCTGAAGGACCGCTTTGGAACAGGTCGGGGAGAGGTTCTGACTCCTCTTCCTCGACGTCTGACGCCAGTAGCAGTGCTGCGATTTCGACTCTTGGGACGAAAGCCTTCAGCCTATTTACGTGGAACACTTTTGGAGCCTGTCCAGGCCTTCCAAGGTCCACTAAATAGTTCACCTCACCCAGGGGCTCCACCACTGTGTAGGGGCCTGACCATTTGTCCTGTAAAGCGCGAGGCCTTATAGGGTTCATGATCAGGACTTGCTGACCAGGGGTAAAGTGAATTAAGGAAGCTTTCTGGTCGTACCAATGTTTCACCAGCGCTTGTCCTGCCTTCAACTTGTCACTAGCCAAGCCCATCAGGAGTACCATCCGTTTTCTGAGCCCTAGCACATAGTCAACTACATTGGTAGTAACAGGGGGAGTGGGCATCTCCCATCCCTCTTTGACGATGGCTAAGGGTCCCCGTACGGGATGACCGAACAGAAGTTCGAAGGGGCTGAAGCCAACACCCTCCTGTGGTACCTCTCTGTAGGCAAACAGCAAGCATGGTAAAAGAAGATCCCATTTTCTTCTCTGGGGCTCCTCCAGAGCCCCAATCATGCTTTTTAACGTTCTGTTGAAACGTTCCACCAGACCATTGGTCTGGGGGTGATATGCAGAAGAGAACTTGTAGGTGACCCCACATTCTTTCCACATAGCCTGCATATACTTCGACATAAAGTTGCTGCCACGATCTGACACAACTTCTTTAGGGAAGCCAACCCTAGTAAATATGCCGAGTAAAGCTTTTGCAACTGACTTGGCAGTTACAGTCTTTAATGGGATGGCCTCAGGATACCTGGTTGCATGGTCGACCAGCACCAGGATAAACCTATTGCCTGAGGATGTTTGCGGGTCAAGGGGACCAACGATGTCGATCCCTACCCTTTCAAATGGTACCCCCACAACTGGGAGCGGTACCAACGGAGCTTGGATTGTCGCGCCAACCTTACCAGACAACTGGCAGGAGGCACAACTCCTGCAGTGACTTTCTACTTGCACCCCCATCTTGGGCCAGTAGAAGTGCATAGATAACCTTTGCTTGGTCCTCTTCATTCCAAGGTGACCAGCAAGGGGAACTTCATGCGCCAACTGCAGGAGGAAGGGTCTAACAGCAAGGGGAACCACCAACCTCCTATGGTCTCCTTCTGTAGACTCTGTGGGCTCACTGTACAGGAGTCCACCTTCCCAATAAATCCGATGCTTCCCAGGAGGTTCACCCTCAAGCTGGGAGCAGGCCTGTCTCCTTAGGCCTTCCAGAGATGGGCACTCACGTTGGCCCTTACTGAAGTCGTCCCTATCAGGACCTCCTTCAACTAACAAGTCTTTTAGTTCAGGATGGTCGTTGGGGTCGAACACTTCAGGCATCGCCACCTCCTCGTCAGGCTCGGGCGATTGACCAACTCCCTCCACCGCAGTGGTAGGCGAGCTCGGGGGAATATTCTCTTTCCCCCGTCGGGACTTGTTGACTCCTTTCGCCTTGGGTTTCCCCTTCGGCTGGGGCGGCGTATTGGACTTGGCCAATGCTGCCCGTGCTTGAGACCGTGTGTAGGGTCTTTCGGCAGTGTCTCCTACGAGCCCTAGAGCTCTGAGATCATTGCCCAACAAGACCTTTCCCGGGACGTTTCTCTGAATGCTCACTGGAATCCTAACTGCTGTACCATTTAAAGTTAGATTAACAGGGATCACGGGAAACATACGGAGGGGGCCGTCAGCCAACTTAGTGGGCATCAGAGGAGCTCTGGCAACTTCCTCTGAGTCTACCAAGGTAGAATCCACTACAGTTCGACTGCACCCACTATCCCTAAGAGCTGGAGTATCCACTCCATTGATCAGCACACTGTCTTTAAAGTAGTGCTTGGTATTATCCGGAATCCTAGCATACGCCTCTGCGACTTTAGGCTCCCAGGCACCCAGGGACACTAAAACTACCTCAGCCTCTATTCCGCTGGGAAATGAGTCTGAGGAGAAGGATGCTCCTGTAATCTCTTCTTCCTCGTAGGAGGAGAAGGCCAGATTAGCGGAGTGGACCCCCAAAGGTCTAACCTTACAACGGGGATCCCCCTTCACATGGTCAGTTGCTCCAAAAGAAAAACAAGCCCCATTGGGTCTGTTTACGTAGGGAGGCTTATTATAACCAGAGTTCTGTTTCGGAGGCGAACCTCCGCTACCCTGTGAGTTCTCGTATGGCTTACCCTTATTTTTCTTTTTGTGGCCCTTATGGGAAGAAGATTTAGCAGATTCCCCACCCTCCATATCTTTGGACTTCTTCCCTTCCTCCTGCTTACCAGGATGAGTTTTGTCCTTATGGGACACTCGATGTGACACCCATAAGTCTGCTGCAATGGCCAGCTTCTTAGGATCTATCTCCTTCGAATCGGCCAAATGCTGCTTAAGCTCCGGGGAAGAAGAAGCAAAAATGTGTTCCAGCATGACCAGATTGATCATGCCTTCGAAGGTAGAAACCTTATAACCTTCAACCCAGCCAGTCAAGTTTTTCAGGGACTCAGCTACATACGACACCCAAGTACCACCTTCCTTTTTCTTATACTCTCTAAACCTTTTCAAATATTGGGTCGGAGTCTTCCCAAACTTTAAAATGAGAGTCTGCTTCAACATTGCAAAATCAGCGCGCTCAGCCTTCGACATTTCCATAATGGCACTGCAACCAGAATGGGGCAGTCTGCTGAGTAACCATGCAATCTTATCCGCATTATCAACCTCTTGAACCTCGCATGCATACTCAAACGCATTTAACCAGTCCATAATGTCATTTCGTTCCTCATACACACTGAGCAGATCTTTTGGAAACCGTGGATGAGAGGAAGCCCCAGAACCATGTCCAGGACCCTTGGACCCATTTGCGAACTGAAGCTTGGCCAGTTCCAACTGGTGATCCCTGTCTTTTTGTTTTTCTGCCTGGTCGATTTTCAGTTTGGCTATGCTGAATTCAAGCTCCTGCTGCCTAAACCGCAGCTCTTGCTTCTTGAATTCAAGCATAGCCTCCCCATCAACACTGGCAGAGGAAACGTTAGACATTACATCCTCCCTGTCCTCGTGGTCGTGATGGATCAGTGCAGCGGCAGAACCGTCGGTTCTGCCAGTGAGAGCAGCCCCACCACCTTCTGCACTGTCCTCGGAAGTTATAGCGTCAAGCTGCGCTTCTTGCCACGCCACGATTCTCTGGATCATTTCCAATTTAGTGCCTTGAGAGGAAACCCCTCTCTCTGCACACATCTTCTTCAATGTTTCAGATTTCGAAGCATTTAAGGTTAATAAAGTATTCGTTTCCATACTGTTGATAGGACTATGGCCTTTTTAACGTTATATTCAATACTTTACTGCGTGTCCTGGTTGGAATAACCTGAAAACGCCTTAGCTCGTGCGCAACACTGGATACCTTCAGTCGTATCCCACCGCTGTACACCAATTTGTTAAGACGGATTTCTGAACTCTGTCCTGGTGGCGCAGAAGTTCAGAAGGCCAACCTAATTACTTGGAACAGGGTAACCTCTGGACAAGCCAGACCAATCAAGGTAGCGATCGCGGCGGTCAAGACTAGGTCTCAAGAGGGGTGAGGGTGACTGAAAGCCCGCAATGAGCACACAAAGCAAGAGCGCTTACAAACTACTCCAAACAGTTGTTTATATCAAAAATAGATACACATTTATTATAAGGCCTTGAAACTAATAACCACAGTAAAAGCAGCAATATACAACGATATTAAACCAACACATACACTATCCACCCAATATATATACGGAATACACAGTTTCACAGCATTAGCAGCACGAAATATGTTATCCACCTGCAGGGGAAGGAAAACAGGCAGTGTGAACCAATGCGTGTGATATGTCCGCCTTCTGAGGCCCCTAACTGGATGGTAGTCCAATCCCTACGAAGAGTGGAGCCTAGCGCTCAAAAGTACCTGCACACGCCGGTGCCAATGGGCAGAAGGTGAAGCTCTTCGGAGGACGTTGGACAGCTCTGTAGGGTGCCCTAATGAAGGAGAACACGGTCCGCGACTCTAGCGCAGCCTCCGCTGTGAGGCAGAAGCAGGGCGCGAGTACGGAAAAGGGGTGCTGTATTTACAGCGGGGAAAAGCAAGGGGCACTGCAGGAGGGCGACCAGATCCTAGCTAATCTACTCACCGGTCCCCGAAGCAAGCAGGCCCAAGCTTCTCCTCGATAGATGCAGCTTCTGGCAGGTTCTGAAGAGCAGGGAACGTCTCGTCGTCGTGCAGAGTAAAAAGACGTCCCGATCGAAGAAACAAGCACAGTTTTGTCGCCACGGCAGGGCAACGGAACGGCCGGGTGTATTCAAGCCAAACGAGCACCGTTCACCTCTAGCTTAGGGTTGCTAAGCAAACGAAGCGTGTGAGCGTGCCCCGGACTCAGAATACCACCCAACCTGTCGGCGATTACAGAGCAGGACTCCTTAGTAAGCTGGTCAGTCAACTGGATGGCCCAGAGACACTTCCGAAGGCTTACGGCAGGAGTTGATGAAGGTGCCGGGAATAGCTGGTCCTGCTATTCCAATAGGTCGAAGCGCCAGTACAGGCCTTCTTGTTCGATCTTAGGTGGAAAGGGCTTCACCGGACGACAGCAATGAGGAGCAGAAGTTCTTCAGGGGGTCACCAGCGATTCCTCGGTCCAGCCTCGTGTTCGCAGGATACTTGGCTCCTGTATCCCTGGGTTCGTAAGAACTCAGGAGATCGACATGGCAGTGGTGTTTCCAGCTCCCTCTTATCCACGGTTCCCTTCGCGCCAAAACGGAGGGGAGCCAATGGGAGATCCGCTCATCAACACACATACCATACGTGGACCAATCACGGACCACAGTGGTCCCAGGCATTCACACCACTCTAGACTCTCTGGCACCCAGGATGTGTATTGGGACCAGACAGCCCAGCCCACATCCTGGGGGCACTCAAACGACATGTAGAAGCCCGCGAAAGCAACCGTGTTTCGCGGGAAACTACATGCCCAAATAAGGAAGGCCCCGGGTCGCCTGACCCGGGGGAAGGTAAAGGGAGCAAGACGGACAGTGGACGAGACAAAGGAGCCTCGTGGTCCGGCCATTTTGGGTAGCCGGGCCACCCTTTTGTGTTCGCGGCAAAAAGGTGCTCAGAACGGCAAAAGGAGCTCAAAATAAACCAAATGATCGCTGCCACCAGCCCAGTCCCTGAATGACTTGCACCGATCCAAAAACCATCCTACAAGAGTGTCTAGGGTCTGTAGAAGGCTAGAGACCCAAGAGAGCTGTAACTTAGCTTACAGTGCCCTCTTGTGTCGTGTTGCACTAAAATGGCGACACGATAAAAGAAACTACGGGAAACAGCGTTCCCCGGTACTGACTGTCTTAAGGGCATGTCAGTTTCCCCGTAAGAAAGGAGCGAAAGCCCAGAGGAGTACGGCAGAAGGCTGCACTTCTCTGGCAAAGTCAAGAAAACAGGTTGAAAACAATAGCAAAAAGTTTAGGGGTTGCCACATGGAAGGAAAGTTCCCTACAATAACGAAATCTTTCCTAACAAATGGGAAGGAGTTGGATATCACATATGCTATAGTTAGTGTCTCAGGTTTGGAACGGGAAGGAGTTGGATATCACATCTCATGTTATAGGAAGGGTCTCATGTTTGGTATAAGCATTGAGATATCACATCTCTGCTATCGGAAGCGGCTCAGGATTGGAATGGGAAGGAGTTGGATATCCCATCTCATGTTATAGTAAGAGTCTCTGGTTTGGTATTAGAATCATTGAGATATCACATCGCATGCTGTAGGAAGGGTCTAAGGATTGGAATGGGATGGACTTGGATATCAAATCTCATGCTATAGGTAGGCTCTCAGGTTTGATATAAGCATTGAGATATCACATCTCATGCTATAGGAAGGGTCTCAGGATTGGAATGGGAAGGATTTGGATATCACATCTCATGCTATAGGAAGGGTCTCAGATTTGGTATAAGCATTGAGATATCACATCTCATGCTAAAGGAAGGGTCTCAGGATTGGAATGGGAAGGAGTTGTATATGACATCTCAGGCCATAGGAAGGGTCTCATGTTTGGTATAAGCATTGAGATATCACATCTCTGCTATCGGAAGGGTCTCAGGATTGGAATGGGAAGGAGTTGGATATCCCATCTCATGTTATAGGAAGGGTCTCAGGTTTGGTATTAGAAGCATAGAGATATCACATCTCATGCTATAGGAAGGGTCTCAGGATTGGAATGGGAAGGACTTGGATGTCACATCTCATGCTGTAGGGAGGGTCTCAAGTTTGATATTAGAAGCATTGAGATAACAAATCTCATGATATCGGAAGGGTCTCAGGATTGGAATGGGAAGGAGTTGGATACCACATCTCATGATAAAGGAAGGGTCTAAGGTTTGGAAGGGGAAGGATTTGGATATCACATCTCATGTTATAGGACGGGTCTCAGGTTTGGTATTAGAAGCATTGAGATATCAAGTCTCATGGTATAAGAAGGGGAAGGAGTTGGATATCACACCTCAAGCTATAGGAAGGGTCTCAGGATTGGAATGGGAAGGAGTTTGATATCACATCTCATGCCATAGTATGGGTCTCAGGTTTGGTAGAAGCATTGGGATATCACATCTCATGCTATCGGAAGGGTATCAGTATTGGATTTGGAAGAAGTTGGATATCCCATCTCATGCTATAGGAAGGGTCTCAGGTTGGAATGGGAAGGAGTTGGATATCACATTTCATGTTATAGGAAGGGTCTCAGGATTGGAATGGGAAGGACTTGGATATCATATCTCATGCTATAGGACAGGTCTCAGGTTTGTTATTAGAATCATTGAGATATCATATTGCATGCTGTAGGAAGGGTCTAAGGATTGGAACAGGAAGGACTTGGATATCACATCTCATGCTATAGATAGGCTCTTAGGTTTGGAAAGGGAAGGAGTTGGATATCACATTTCATGTTAGAGGAAGGATCTCAGGTTTGGTATTAGAAGCATTGAGATATCACATCTCATGCTATAGGAAGGGTCTCAGGATTGGAATGGGAAGTAGTTGGATATCACATCTCATGATAAAGGAAGGGTCTAAGGTTTGGAACGGGAAGGACTTGGATATCACATCTCATGCTATAGATAGGCTCTTAGGTTTGGAAAGGGAAGGAGTTGGATATCACATTTCATGTTAGAGGAAGGATCTCAGGTTTGGTATTAGAAGCATTGAGATATCACATCTCATGCTATAGGAAGGGTCTCAGGATTGGAATGGAAAGTAGTTGGATATCACATCTCATGCTATAGGAAGGGTCTCAGGTTTGGTATAAGCATTGAGATATCACATCTCATGCTATAGGACGGGTCTCAGGATTGGAATGGAAGGAGTTGGATATCACATCTCATGTTATAGGAAGGATCTCAGGTTTGGTATTAGAAGCATTGAGACATCACATCTCATGCTATAGGAAGGGTCTCAGGGTTGGAATGGGAAGGAGTTGGATATCACATCTCATCCAATAGGAAGGGTCTCAGGTTTGGAATGGGAAGGAATTGGATATCACATCTCATGTTATAGGAAGGATCTCAGGTTTGGTATTAGAAGCATTGAGATATCACATCTCATGCTATAGGAAGGGTCTCAGGATTGGAATGTGAAGGATTTGGATATCACATCTCATGCTAAAGGAAGGGTCTCAGGATTGGTAGAAGCATTGAGATATCACGTCTCTGCTATCGGAGGGGTCTCAGGATTGGATTGGGAAGGAGTTGGATATCCCTTCTCATGCTATAGGAAGGGTCTCAGGATTTGAATGGCAAGGAGTTGGATATCACATCTCATGCCATAGGAAGGGTCTCAGGTTTGGTATAAGCATTGAGATATCACATCTCTGCTATCGGAAGGGTCTCAGGATTAGAATGGGAAGGAGTTGGATATTCCCATCTCATGTTATAGGAAGGGTCTCAGGTTTGGTATTAGAAGCATTGAGATATCACATCTCATGCTATAGGAAGGGTCTCAGGATTGGAATGGGAAGGACTTGGATATCACATCTCATGCTATAGGGAGGGTCTCAAGTTTGATATTAGAAGCTTTGAGATATCACATCTCATGATATCGGAAGGGTCTCAGGATTGGAATGGGAAGGAGTTGGATATCACATCTCATGATAAAGGAAGGGTCTAAGGTTTGGAAGGGGAAGGATTTGGATATCACATCTCATGTTATATTACGGGTCTCAGGTTTGGTATTAGAAGCATTGAGATATCAAGTCTCAGAGTATAGGAAGGGTCTCAGAATTGGAATGGGAAGGAGTTGGATATCACATCTCAAGCTATAGGAAGGGTCTCAGGATTGGAATGGGAAGGACTTGGATATCACATCTCATGCTATAGGAAGGCTCTCAGGTTTGGAAGGGGAAAGAGTTGGATATCACATTTCATGTTAGAGGTAGGATCTCAGGTTTGGTATTAGAGGCATTGAGATATCACATATCATGCTATCAGAAGGGTCACAGGAATGGAATGGGAAGGAGTTGGATATCACATCTCATGCTAAAGGGAGGGTCTCAGGTTTGGAAGGGGAAGGATTTGAATATCACATCTCATGTTATAGGAAGGATCTCAGGTTTGGTATTAGAACCATTGAGATATCACATCTCATGCTATCAGAAGGGTCTCAGGATTGGAATGGGAAGGAGTTGGATATCACATCTCATGCTAAAGGGAGGGTCTCAGGTTTGGAATGGGAAGGATTTGGATATCACATCTCATGTTATCGGAAGGATCTCACGTTTGGTATTAGAAGTATTGAGATATCATATCTCATGCTATAGGAAGGGTCTCAGGATTGGAATGGGAAGTACTTAGATATCACATATCATGCTATAGGGAGGGTCTCAGTTTTGATATTAGAAGCATTGAGATATCACATCTCATGCTATCGGAAGTGTCTCAGGATTGGAATGGGAAGTAGCTGGATATCACATCTCATGCTAAAGGAAGGGTCTCAGGTTTGGAACGGGAAGGATTTGGATATCACATCTCATGTTATAGGAAGGGTCTCAGGTTTGGTATAAGCATTGAGATATCACATCTCTGCTATCGGAAGTGTCTCAGGATTGGAATGGGAAGGAGTTGGATATCCCATCTCATGTTATAGGACGGGTCTCAGGTTTGTTATTAGAATCATTGAGATATCATATTGCATGCTGTAGGAAGGGTCTAAGGGTTGGAATGGGAAGGACTTGGATATCACATCTCATGCTATAGATAGGCTCTTAGGTTTGGAAAGGGAAGGAGTTGGATATCACATTTCATGTTAGAGGAAGGATCTCAGGTTTGGTATTAGAAGCATTGAGATATCACATCTCATGCTATAGGAAGGGTCTCAGGATTGGAATGGGAAGGAGTTGGATATCACATCTCATGCTAAAGGGAGGGTCTCAGGTTTGGAAGGGGAAGGATTTGGATATCACATCTCATGTTATAGGATGGATCTCAGGTTTGGTATTAGAACCATTGAGATATCACATCTCATGCTATCGGAAGGATCTCAGGTTTGGTATTAGAAGCATTGAGATATCACATCTCATGCTATCAGAAGGGTCTCAGGATTGGAATGGGAAGGAGTTGGATATCACATCTCATGCTAAAGGGAGGGTCTCAGGTTTGGAAGGGGAAGGATTTGGATATCACATCTCATGTTATCGGAAGGATCTCACGTTTGGTATTAGAAGTATTGAGATATCATATCTCATGCTATAGGAAGGGTCTCAGGATTGGAATGGGAAGGACTTAGATATCACATATCATGCTATAGGGAGGGTCTCAGTTTTGATATTAGAAGCATTGAGATATCACATCTCATGCTATCGGAAGTGTCTCAGGATTGGAATGGGAAGGAGCTGGATATCACATCTCATGCTAAAGGAAGGGTCTCAGGTTTGGAACGGGAAGGATTTGGATATCACATCTCATGTTATAGGAAGGGTCTCAGGTTTGGTATAAGCATTGAGATATCACATCTCTGCTATCGGAAGTGTCTCAGGATTGGAATGGGAAGGAGTTGGATATCCCATCTCATGTTATAGGACGGGTCTCAGGTTTGTTATTAGAATCATTGAGATATCATATTGCATGCTGTAGGAAGGGTCTAAGGGTTGGAATGGGAAGGACTTGGATATCACATCTCATGCTATAGATAGGCTCTTAGGTTTGGAAAGGGAAGGAGTTGGATATCACATTTCATGTTAGAGGAAGGATCTCAGGTTTGGTATTAGAAGCATTGAGACATCACATCTCATGCTATAGGAAGGGTCTCAGGATTGGAATGGGAAGTAGTTGGATATCACATCTCATGCTATAGGAAGTGTCTCAGGTTTGGTATAAGCATTGAGATATCACATCTCATGCTATAGGACGGGTCTCAGGATTGGAATGGAAGGAGTTGGATATCACATCTCATGTTATAGGAAGGATCTCAGGTTTGGTATTAGAAGCATTGAGACATCACATCTCATGCTATAGGAAGGGTCTCAGGGTTGGAATGGGAAGGAGTTGGATATCACATCTCATCCAATAGGAAGGGTCTCAGGTTTGGAATGGGAAGGAATTGGATATCACATCTCATGTTATAGGAAGGATCTCAGGTTTGGTTTTAGAAGCAATGAGATAGCACATCTCATGCTATAGGAAGGGTCTCAGGATTGGAATGTGAAGGATTTGGATATCACATCTCATGCTAAAGGAAGGGTCTCAGGTTTGGTAGAAGCATTGAGATATCACGTCTCTGCTATCGGAAGGGTCTCAGGATTGGATTGGGAAGGAGTTGGATATCCCTTCTCATGCTATAGGAAGGGTCTCAGGATTTGAATGGCAAGGAGTTGGATATCACATCTCATGCCATAGGAAGGGTCTCAGGTTTGGTATAAGCATTGAGATATCACATCTCTGCTATCGGAAGGGTCTCAGGATTGGATTGGGAAGGAGTTGGATATCCCTTCTCATGCTATAGGAAGTGTCTCAGGTTTGAATGGGAAGGAGTTGGATATCACATCTCATGTTATAGGAAGGATCTCAGGTTTGGTATTAGAAGCATTGAGACATCACATCTCATGCTATAGGAAGGGTCTCAGGGTTGGAATGGGAAGGAGTTGGATATCACATCTCATCCAATAGGAAGGGTCTCAGGTTTGGAATGGGAAGGAATTGGATATCACATCTCATGTTATAGGAAGGATCTCAGGGTTGGTATTAGAAGCATTGAGATAGCACATCTCATGCTATAGGAAGGGTCTCAGGATTGGAATGTGAAGGATTTGGATATCACATCTCATGCTAAAGGAAGGGTCTCAGGTTTGGTAGAAGCATTGAGATATCACGTCTCTGCTATCGGAAGGGTCTCAGGATTGGATTGGGAAGGAGTTGGATATCCCTTCTCATGCTATAGGAAGGGTCTCAGGATTTGAATGGCAAGGAGTTGGATATCACATCTCATGCCATAGGAAGGGTCTCAGGTTTGGTATAAGCATTGAGATATCACATCTCTGCTATCGGAAGGGTCTCAGGATTGGATTGGGAAGGAGTTGGATATCCCTTCTCATGCTATAGGAAGTGTCTCAGGTTTGAATGGGAAGGAGTTGGATATCACATCTCATGTTATAGGAAGGGTCTCAGGATTGGAATGGGAAGGATTTGGATATCACATCTCTTGCTATAGGAAGGGTCTCAGGATTGGAATGGGTAGGAGTTGGATATTACTTTCTTGCTATAGGAAGGGTCTCATGTTTGGAATGGGAATGAGTTGGATATCACATATGCTATAGTTAGTGTCTCAGGTTTGGAACGGGAAGGAGTTGGATATCACATCTCATGTTATAGGAAGGGTCTCAGGTTTGTTATAAGCATTGAGATATCACATCTCTGCTATCGGAAGCGGCTCAGGATTGGAATGGGAAGGAGTTGGATATCCCATCTCATGTTATAGTAAGAATCTCTGGTTTGGTATTAGAATCATTGAGATATCACATCGCATGCTGTAGGAAGGGTCTAAGGATTGGAATGGGATGGACTTGGATATCACATCTCATGCTATAGGTAGGCTCTCAGGTTTGATATAAGCATTGAGATATCACATCTCATGCTATAGGAAGGGTCTCAGGATTGGAATGGGAAGGATTTGGATATCACATCTCATGCTATAGGAAGGGTCTCAGATTTGGTATAAGCATTGAGATATCACATCTCATGCTAAAGGAAGGGTCTCAGGATTGGAATGGGAAGGAGTTGTATATGACATCTCAGGCCATAGAAAGGGTCTCATGTTTGGTATAAGCATTGAGTTATCACATCTCTGCTATCGGAAGGGTCTCAGGATTGGAATGGGAAGGAGTTGGATATCCCATCTCATGTTATAGGAAGGGTCTCAAGTTTGATATTAGAAGCATTGAGATAACAAATCTCATGATATCGGAAGGGTCTCAGGATTGGAATGGGAAGGAGTTGGATACCACATCTCATGGTATAAGAAGGGTCTCAGAATTGGAATGGGAAGGAGTTGGATATCCCATCTCATGTTATAGGAAGGGTCTCAGGTTTGGTATTAGAAGCATAGAGATATCACATCTCATGCTATAGGAAGGGTCTCAGGATTGGAATGGGAAGGAGTTGGATATCACATCTCATGCTAAAGGGAGGGTCTCAGGTTTGGAAGGGGAAGGATTTGGATATCACATCTCATGTTATAGGAAGGATCTCAGGTTTGGTATTAGAACCATTGAGATATCACATCTCATGCTATCGGAAGGATCTCAGGTTTGGTATTAGAAGCATTGAGATATCACATCTCATGCTATCAGAAGGGTCTCAGGATTGGAATGGGAAGGAGTTGGATATCACATCTCATGCTAAAGGGAGGGTCTCAGGTTTGGAAGGGGAAGGATTTGGATATCACATCTCATGTTATCGGAAGGATCTCACGTTTGGTATTAGAAGTATTGAGATATCATATCTCATGCTATAGGAAGGGTCTCAGGATTGGAATGGGAAGGACTTAGATATCACATATCATGCTACAGGGAGGGTCTCAGTTTTGATATTAGAAGCATTGAGATATCACATCTCATGCTATCGGAAGTGTCTCAGGATTGGAATGGGAAGGAGCTGGATATCACATCTCATGCTAAAGGAAGGGTCTCAGGTTTGGAACGGGAAGGATTTGGATATCACATCTCATGTTATAGGAAGGGTCTCAGGTTTGGTATAAGCATTGAGATATCACATCTCTGCTATCGGAAGTGTCTCAGGATTGGAATGGGAAGGAGTTGGATATCCCATCTCATGTTATAGGACGGGTCTCAGGTTTGTTATTAGAATCATTGAGATATCATATTGCATGCTGTAGGAAGGGTCTAAGGGTTGGAATGTGAAGGACTTGGATATCCCATCTCATGCTATAGATAGGCTCTTAGGTTTGGAAAGGGAAGGAATTGGATATCACATTTCATGTTAGAGGAAGGATCTCAGGTTTGGTATTAGAAGCATTGAGATATCACATCTCATGCTATAGGAAGGGTCTCAGGATTGGAATGGGAAGCAGTTGGATATCACATCTCATGCTATAGGAAGGGTCTCAGGTTTGGTATAAGCATTGAGATATCACATCTCATGCTATAGGACGGGTCTCAGGATTGGAATGGAAGGAGTTGGATATCACATCTCATGTTATAAGGAAGGATCTCAGGTTTGGTATTAGAAGCATTGAGATATCACATCTCATGCTATAGGAAGGGTCTCAGGATTGGAATGTGAAGGATTTGGATATCACATCTCATGCTAAAGGAAGGGTCTCAGGTTTGGTAGAAGCATTGAGATATCACGTCTCTGCTATCGGAAGGGTCTCAGGATTGGATTGGGAAGGAGTTGGATATCCCTTCTCATGCTATAGGAAGAGTCTCAGGATTTGAATGGCAAGGAGTTGGATATCACATCTCATGCCATAGGAAGGGTCTCAGGTTTGTTATAAGCATTGAGATATCACATCTCTGCTATCGGAATTGTCTCAGGATTGGATTGGGAAGGAGTTGGATATCCCTTCTCATGCTATAGGAAGGGTCTCAGGATTGGAAAGGGTAGGAGTTGGATATTACTTTCTTGCTATTGGAAGGGTCTCATGTTTGTAATGGGAAGGAGTTGGATATCACATATGCTATAGTTAGTGTCTCAGGTTTGGAACGGGAAGGAGTTGGATATCACATCTCATGTTATAGGAAGGGTCTCAGGTTTGGTATAAGCATTGAGATATCACATCTCTGCTATCGGAAGCGGCTCAGGATTGGAATGGGAAGGAGTTGGATATCCCATCTAATGTTATAGGAAGAGTCTCTGGTTTGGTATTAGAATCATTGAGATATCACATCGCATGCTGTAGGAAGGGTCTAAGGATTGGAATGGGATGGACTTGGATATCACATCTCATGCTATAGGTAGGCTCTCAGGTTTGGTATAAGCATTGAGATATCACATCTCATGCTATAGGAAGGGTCTCAGGATTGGAATGGGAAGGAATTGGATATCACATCATGCTATAGGAAGGGTCTCAGATTTGGTATAAGCATTGAGATATCACATCTCATGCTAAAGGAAGGGTCTCAGGATTGGAATGGGAAGGAGTTGTATATGACATCTCAGGCCATAGGAAGGTTCTCAGGTTTGGTATAAGCATTGAGATATCACATCTCTGCTATCGGAAGTGTCTCAGGATTGGAATGGGAAGGAGTTGGATATCCCATCTCATGTTATAGGACGGGTCTCAGGTTTGTTATTAGAATCATTGAGATATCATATTGCATGCTGTTGGAAGGGTCTAAGGGTTGGAATGGGAAGGACTTGGATATCACATCTCATGCTATAGATAGGCTCTTAGGTTTGGAAAGGGAAGGAGTTGGATATCACATTTCATGTTAGAGGAAGGATCTCAGGTTTGGTATTAGAAGCATTGAGATATCACATCTCATGCTATAGGAAGGGTCTCAGGATTGGAATGGGAAGCAATTGGATATCACATCTCATGCTATAGGAAGGGTCTCAGGTTTGGTATAAGCATTGAGATATCACATCTCATGCTATAGGACGGGTCTCAGGATTGGAATGGAAGGAGTTGGATATCACATCTCATGTTATAGGAAGGATCTCAGGTTTGGTATTAGAAGCATTGAGACATCACATCTCATGCTATAGGAAGGGTCTCAGGGTTGGAATGGGAAGGAGTTGGATATCACATCTCATCCAATAGGAAGGGCCTCAGGTTTGGAATGGGAAGGAATTGGATATCACATCTCATGTTATAGGAAGGATCTCAGGTTTGGTATTAGAAGCATTGAGATATCACATCTCATGCTATAGGAAGGGTCTCAGGATTGGAATGTGAAGGATTTGGATATCACATCTCATGCTAAAGGAAGGGTCTCAGGTTTGGTAGAAGCATTGAGATATCACGCCTCTGCTATCGGAAGGGTCTCAGGATTGGATTGGGAAGGAGTTGGATATCACATCTCATGCCATAGGAAGGGTCTCAGGTTTGGTATAAGCATTGAGATATCACATCTCTGCTATCGGAAGGGTCTCAGGTTTGGATTGGGAAGGAGTTGGATATCCCTTCTCATGCTATAGGAAGTGTCTCAGGTTGGAATGGGAAGGAGTTGGATATCACATCTCATTCATGTTATAGGAAGGGTCTCAGGATTGGAATGGGAAGGATTTGGATATCACATCTCTTGCTATAGGAAGGGTCTCAGGATTGGAATGGGTAGGAGTTGGATATTACTTTCTTGCTATAGGAGGGGTCTCATGTTTGGAATGGGAAGGAGTTGGATATCACATATGCTATAGTTAGTGTCTCAGGTTTGCAACGGGAAGGAGTTGGATATCACATCTCATGTTATAGGAAGGGTCTCAGGTTTGGTATAAGCATTGAGATATCACATCTCTGCTATCGGAAGCGGCTCAGGATTGGAATGGGAAGGAGTTGGATATCCCATCTCATGTTATAGGAAGAGTCTCTGGTTTGGTATTAGAATCATTGAGATATCACATCGCATGCTGTAGGAAGGGTCTAAGGATTGGAATGGGATGGACTTGGATATCACATCTCATGCTATAGGTAGGCTCTCAGGTGGTTTGGTATAAGCATTGAGATATCACATCTCATGCTATAGGAAGGGTCTCAGGATTGGAATGGGAAGGAATTGGATATCACATCTCATGCTATAGGAAGGGTCTCAGATTTGGTATAAGCATTGAGATATCACATCTCATGCTAAAGGAAGGGTCTCAGGATTGGAATGGGAAGGAGTTGTATATGACATCTCAGGCCATAGGAAGGTTCTCAGGTTTGGTATAAGCATTGAGATATCACATCTCTGCTATCGGAAGGGTCTCAGGATTGGAATGGGAAGGAGTTGGATATCCCATCTCATGTTATAGGAAGGGTCTCAGGTTTGGTATTAGAAGCATAGAGATATCACATCTCATGCTATAGGAAGGGTCTCAGGATTTGAATGGCAAGGAGTTGGATATCACATCTCATGCCATAGGAAGGGTCTCAGGTTTGGTATAAGCATTGAGATATCACATCTCTGCTATCGGAAGGGTCTCAGGATTGGATTGGGAAGGAGTTGGATATCCCTTCTCATGCTATAGGAAGTGTCTCAGGTTGGAATGGGAAGGAGTTGGATATCACATCTCATGTTATAGGAAGGGTCTCAGGATTGGAATGGGAAGGATTTGGATATCACATCTCTTGCTATAGGAAGGGTCTCAGGATTGGAATGGGTAGGAGTTGGATATTACTTTCTTGCTATAGGAAGGGTCTCATGTTTGGAATGGGAAGGAGTTGGATATCACATATGCTATAGTTAGTGTCTCAGGTTTGGAACGGGAAGGAGTTGGATATCACATCTCATGTTATAGGAAGGGTCTCAGGTTTGGTATAAGCATTGAGATATCACATCTCTGCTATAGGAAGGGTCTCAGGATTGGAATGGGTAGGAGTTGGATATTACTTTCTTGCTATAGGAAGGGTCTCATGTTTGGAATGGGAAGGAGTTGGATATCACATATGCTATAGTTAGTGTCTCAGGTTTGGAATGGGATGGACTTGGATATCACATCTCATGCTATAGGAAGGGTCTCAGATTTGGTATAAGCATTGAGATATCACATCTCATGCTAAAGGAAGGGTCTCAGGATTGGAATGGGAAGGAGTTGTATATGACATCTCAGGCCATAGGAAGGTTCTCAGGTTTGGTATAAGCATTGAGATATCACATCTCTGCTATCGGAAGGGTCTCAGGATTGGAATGGGAAGGAGTTGGATATCCCATCTCATGTTATAGGAAGGGTCTCAGGTTTGGTATTAGAAGCATTGAGATATCACATCTCATGCTATAGGAATGGTCTCAGGATTGGAATGTGAAGGATTTGGATATTACATCTCATGCTAAAGGAAGGGTCTCAGGTTTGGTAGAAGCATTGAGATATCACGTCTCTGCTATCGGAAGGGTCTCAGGATTGGATTGGGAAGGAGTTGGATATCCCTTCTCATGCTATAGGAAGGGTCTCAGGATTTGAATGGCAAGGAGTTGGATATCACATCTCATGCCATAGGAAGGGTCTCAGGTTTGGTATAAGCATTGAGATATCACATCTCTGCTATCGGAAGGGTCTCAGGATTGGATTGGGAAGGAGTTGGATATCCCTTCTCATGCTATAGGAAGTGTCTCAGGTTGGGATGGGAAGGAGTTGGATATCACATCTCATGTTATAGGAAGGGTCTCAGGATTGGAATGGGAAGGATTTGGATATCACATCTCTTGCTATAGGAAGGGTCTCAGGATTGGAATGGGTAGGAGTTGGATATTACTTTCTTGCTATAGGAAGGGTCTCATGTTTGGAATGGGAAGGATTTGGATATCACATATGCTATAGTTAGTGTCTCAGATTTGGAACGGGAAGGAGTTGGTTATCACATCTCATGTTATAGGAAGGGTCTCAGGTTTGGTATAAGCATTGAGATATCACATCTCTGCTATCGGAAGCGGCTCAGGATTGGAATGGGAAGGAGTTGGATATCCCATCTCATGTTATAGTAAGAGTCTCTGGTTTGGTATTAGAATCATTGAGATATCACATCGCATGCTGTAGGAAGGGTCTAAGGATTGGAATGGGATGGACTTGGATATCACATCTCATGCTATAGGAAGGGTCTCAGATTTGGTATAAGCATTGAGATATCACATCTCATGCTAAAGGAAGGGTCTCAGGATTGTAGGCTCTCAGGTTTGGTATAAGCATTGAGATATCACATCTCATGCTATAGGAAGGGTCTCAGGATTGGAATGGGAAGGATTTGGATATCACATCTCATGCTATAGGAAGGGTCTCAGATTTGGTATAAGCATTGAGATATCACATCTCATGCTATAGGACGGGTCTCAGGATTGGAATGGAAGGAGTTGGATATCACATCTCATGTTATAGGAAGGATCTCAGGTTTGGTATTAGAAGCATTGAGACATCACATCTCATGCTATAGGAAGGGTCTCAGGGTTGGAATGGGAAGGAGTTGGATATCACATCTCATCCAATAGGAAGGGTCTCAGGTTTGGAATGGGAAGGAATTGGATATCACATCTCATGTTATAGGAAGGATCTCAGGTTTGGTATTAGAAGCATTGAGATAGCACATCTCATGCTATAGGAAGGGTCTCAGGATTGGAATGTGAAGGATTTGGATATCACATCTCATGCTAAAGGAAGGGTCTCAGGTTTGGTAGAAGCATTGAGATATCACGTCTCTGCTATCGGAAGGGTCTCAGGATTGGATTGGGAAGGAGTTGGATATCCCTTCTCATGCTATAGGAAGGGTCTCAGGATTTGAATGGCAAGGAGTTGGATATCACATCTCATGCCATAGGAAGGGTCTCAGGTTTGGTATAAGCATTGAGATATCACATCTCTGCTATCGGAAGGGTCTCAGGATTGGATTGGGAAGGAGTTGGATATCCCTTCTCATGCTATAGGAAGTGTCTCAGGTTTGAATGGGAAGGAGTTGGATATCACATCTCATGTTATAGGAAGGATCTCAGGTTTGGTATTAGAAGCATTGAGACATCACATCTCATGCTATAGGAAGGGTCTCAGGGTTGGAATGGGAAGGAGTTGGATATCACATCTCATCCAATAGGAAGGGTCTCAGGTTTGGAATGGGAAGGAATTGGATATCACATCTCATGTTATAGGAAGGATCTCAGGGTTGGTATTAGAAGCATTGAGATAGCACATCTCATGCTATAGGAAGGGTCTCAGGATTGGAATGTGAAGGATTTGGATATCACATCTCATGCTAAAGGAAGGGTCTCAGGTTTGGTAGAAGCATTGAGATATCACGTCTCTGCTATCGGAAGGGTCTCAGGATTGGATTGGGAAGGAGTTGGATATCCCTTCTCATGCTATAGGAAGGGTCTCAGGATTTGAATGGCAAGGAGTTGGATATCACATCTCATGCCATAGGAAGGGTCTCAGGTTTGGTATAAGCATTGAGATATCACATCTCTGCTATCGGAAGGGTCTCAGGATTGGATTGGGAAGGAGTTGGATATCCCTTCTCATGCTATAGGAAGTGTCTCAGGTTTGAATGGGAAGGAGTTGGATATCACATCTCATGTTATAGGAAGGGTCTCAGGATTGGAATGGGAAGGATTTGGATATCACATCTCTTGCTATAGGAAGGGTCTCAGGATTGGAATGGGTAGGAGTTGGATATTACTTTCTTGCTATAGGAAGGGTCTCATGTTTGGAATGGGAATGAGTTGGATATCACATATGCTATAGTTAGTGTCTCAGGTTTGGAACGGGAAGGAGTTGGATATCACATCTCATGTTATAGGAAGGGTCTCAGGTTTGTTATAAGCATTGAGATATCACATCTCTGCTATCGGAAGCGGCTCAGGATTGGAATGGGAAGGAGTTGGATATCCCATCTCATGTTATAGTAAGAATCTCTGGTTTGGTATTAGAATCATTGAGATATCACATCGCATGCTGTAGGAAGGGTCTAAGGATTGGAATGGGATGGACTTGGATATCACATCTCATGCTATAGGTAGGCTCTCAGGTTTGATATAAGCATTGAGATATCACATCTCATGCTATAGGAAGGGTCTCAGGATTGGAATGGGAAGGATTTGGATATCACATCTCATGCTATAGGAAGGGTCTCAGATTTGGTATAAGCATTGAGATATCACATCTCATGCTAAAGGAAGGGTCTCAGGATTGGAATGGGAAGGAGTTGTATATGACATCTCAGGCCATAGAAAGGGTCTCATGTTTGGTATAAGCATTGAGTTATCACATCTCTGCTATCGGAAGGGTCTCAGGATTGGAATGGGAAGGAGTTGGATATCCCATCTCATGTTATAGGAAGGGTCTCAAGTTTGATATTAGAAGCATTGAGATAACAAATCTCATGATATCGGAAGGGTCTCAGGATTGGAATGGGAAGGAGTTGGATACCACATCTCATGGTATAAGAAGGGTCTCAGAATTGGAATGGGAAGGAGTTGGATATCCCATCTCATGTTATAGGAAGGGTCTCAGGTTTGGTATTAGAAGCATAGAGATATCACATCTCATGCTATAGGAAGGGTCTCAGGATTGGAATGGGAAGGAGTTGGATATCACATCTCATGCTAAAGGGAGGGTCTCAGGTTTGGAAGGGGAAGGATTTGGATATCACATCTCATGTTATAGGAAGGATCTCAGGTTTGGTATTAGAACCATTGAGATATCACATCTCATGCTATCGGAAGGATCTCAGGTTTGGTATTAGAAGCATTGAGATATCACATCTCATGCTATCAGAAGGGTCTCAGGATTGGAATGGGAAGGAGTTGGATATCACATCTCATGCTAAAGGGAGGGTCTCAGGTTTGGAAGGGGAAGGATTTGGATATCACATCTCATGTTATCGGAAGGATCTCACGTTTGGTATTAGAAGTATTGAGATATCATATCTCATGCTATAGGAAGGGTCTCAGGATTGGAATGGGAAGGACTTAGATATCACATATCATGCTACAGGGAGGGTCTCAGTTTTGATATTAGAAGCATTGAGATATCACATCTCATGCTATCGGAAGTGTCTCAGGATTGGAATGGGAAGGAGCTGGATATCACATCTCATGCTAAAGGAAGGGTCTCAGGTTTGGAACGGGAAGGATTTGGATATCACATCTCATGTTATAGGAAGGGTCTCAGGTTTGGTATAAGCATTGAGATATCACATCTCTGCTATCGGAAGTGTCTCAGGATTGGAATGGGAAGGAGTTGGATATCCCATCTCATGTTATAGGACGGGTCTCAGGTTTGTTATTAGAATCATTGAGATATCATATTGCATGCTGTAGGAAGGGTCTAAGGGTTGGAATGTGAAGGACTTGGATATCACATCTCATGCTATAGATAGGCTCTTAGGTTTGGAAAGGGAAGGAATTGGATATCACATTTCATGTTAGAGGAAGGATCTCAGGTTTGGTATTAGAAGCATTGAGATATCACATCTCATGCTATAGGAAGGGTCTCAGGATTGGAATGTGAAGGATTTGGATATCACATCTCATGCTAAAGGAAGGGTCTCAGGTTTGGTAGAAGCATTGAGATATCACGTCTCTGCTATCGGAAGGGTCTCAGGATTGGATTGGGAAGGAGTTGGATATCCCTTCTCATGCTATAGGAAGAGTCTCAGGATTTGAATGGCAAGGAGTTGGATATCACATCTCATGCCATAGGAAGGGTCTCAGGTTTGTTATAAGCATTGAGATATCACATCTCTGCTATCGGAATTGTCTCAGGATTGGATTGGGAAGGAGTTGGATATCCCTTCTCATGCTATAGGAAGGGTCTCAGGATTGGAAAGGGTAGGAGTTGGATATTACTTTCTTGCTATTGGAAGGGTCTCATGTTTGTAATGGGAAGGAGTTGGATATCACATATGCTATAGTTAGTGTCTCAGGTTTGGAACGGGAAGGAGTTGGATATCACATCTCATGTTATAGGAAGGGTCTCAGGTTTGGTATAAGCATTGAGATATCACATCTCTGCTATCGGAAGCGGCTCAGGATTGGAATGGGAAGGAGTTGGATATCCCATCTAATGTTATAGGAAGAGTCTCTGGTTTGGTATTAGAATCATTGAGATATCACATCGCATGCTGTAGGAAGGGTCTAAGGATTGGAATGGGATGGACTTGGATATCACATCTCATGCTATAGGTAGGCTCTCAGGTTTGGTATAAGCATTGAGATATCACATCTCATGCTATAGGAAGGGTCTCAGGATTGGAATGGGAAGGAATTGGATATCACATCATGCTATAGGAAGGGTCTCAGATTTGGTATAAGCATTGAGATATCACATCTCATGCTAAAGGAAGGGTCTCAGGATTGGAATGGGAAGGAGTTGTATATGACATCTCAGGCCATAGGAAGGTTCTCAGGTTTGGTATAAGCATTGAGATATCACATCTCTGCTATCGGAAGGGTCTCAGGATTGGAATGGGAAGGAGTTGGATATCCCATCTCATGTTATAGGAAGGGTCTCAGGTTTGGTATTAGAAGCATTGAGATATCACATCTCATGCTATAGGAATGGTCTCAGGATTGGAATGTGAAGGATTTGGATATTACATCTCATGCTAAAGGAAGGGTCTCAGGTTTGGTAGAAGCATTGAGATATCACGTCTCTGCTATCGGAAGGGTCTCAGGATTGGATTGGGAAGGAGTTGGATATCCCTTCTCATGCTATAGGAAGGGTCTCAGGATTTGAATGGCAAGGAGTTGGATATCACATCTCATGCCATAGGAAGGGTCTCAGGTTTGGTATAAGCATTGAGATATCACATCTCTGCTATCGGAAGGGTCTCAGGATTGGATTGGGAAGGAGTTGGATATCCCTTCTCATGCTATAGGAAGTGTCTCAGGTTGGAATGGGAAGGAGTTGGATATCACATCTCATGTTATAGGAAGGGTCTCAGGATTGGAATGGGAAGGATTTGGATATCACATCTCTTGCTATAGGAAGGGTCTCAGGATTGGAATGGGTAGGAGTTGGATATTACTTTCTTGCTATAGGAAGGGTCTCATGTTTGGAATGGGAAGGATTTGGATATCACATATGCTATAGTTAGTGTCTCAGATTTGGAACGGGAAGGAGTTGGTTATCACATCTCATGTTATAGGAAGGGTCTCAGGTTTGGTATAAGCATTGAGATATCACATCTCTGCTATCGGAAGCGGCTCAGGATTGGAATGGGAAGGAGTTGGATATCCCATCTCATGTTATAGTAAGAGTCTCTGGTTTGGTATTAGAATCATTGAGATATCACATCGCATGCTGTAGGAAGGGTCTAAGGATTGGAATGGGATGGACTTGGATATCACATCTCATGCTATAGGAAGGGTCTCAGATTTGGTATAAGCATTGAGATATCACATCTCATGCTAAAGGAAGGGTCTCAGGATTGTAGGCTCTCAGGTTTGGTATAAGCATTGAGATATCACATCTCATGCTATAGGAAGGGTCTCAGGATTGGAATGGGAAGGATTTGGATATCACATCTCATGCTATAGGAAGGGTCTCAGATTTGGTATAAGCATTGAGATATCACATCTCATGCTAAAGGAAGGGTCTCAGGATTGGAATGGGAAGGAGTTGTATATGACATCTCAGGCCATAGGAAGGGTCTCAGGTTTGGTATAAGCATTGAGATATCACATCTCTGCTATCGGAAGGGTCTCAGGATTGGAATGGGAAGGAGTTGGATATCCCATCTCATGTTATAGGAAGGGTCTCAGGTTTGGTATTAGAAGTATAGAGATATCACATCTCATGCTATAGGAAGGGTCTCAGGATTGGAATGGGAAGGACTTGGATGTCACATCTCATGCTATAGGGAGGGTCTCAAGTTTGATATTAGAAGCATTGAGATAACAAATCTCATGATATCGGAAGGGTCTCAGGATTGGAATGGGAAGGAGTTGGATACCACATCTCATGATAAAGGAAGGGTCTAAGGTTTGGAAGGGGAAGGATTTGGATATCACATCTCATGTTATAGGACGGGTCTCAGGTTTGGTATTAGAAGCATTGAGATATCAAGTCTCATGGTATAAGAAGGGTCTCAGAATTGGAATGGGAAGGAGTTGGATATCACACCTCAAGCTATAGGAAGGGTCTCAGGATTGGAATGGGAAGGAGTTTGATATCACATCTCATGCCATAGTATGGGTCTCAGGTTTGGTAGAAGCATTGGGACATCACATCTCATGCTATCGGAAGGGTATCAGTATTGGATTTGGAAGAAGTTGGATATCCCATCTCATGCTATAGGAGGGTCTCAGGTTGGAATGGGAAGGAGTTGGATATCACATTTCATGTTATAGGAAGGGTCTCAGGATTGGAATGGGAAGGACTTGGATATCATATCTCATGCTATAGGACGGGTCTCAGGTTTGTTATTAGAATCATTGAGATATCATATTGCATGCTGTAGGAAGGGTCTAAGGTTTGGAAAGGGAAGGAGTTGGATATCACATTTCATGTTAGAGGAAGGATCTCAGGTTTGGTATTAGAAGCATTGAGATATCACATATCATGCTATAGGAAGGGTCTCAGGATTGGAATGGGAAGTAGTTGGATATCACATCTCATGCTATAGGAAGGGTCTCAGGTTTGGTATAAGCATTGAGATATCACATCTCATGCTATAGGACGGGTCTCAGGATTGGAATGGAAGGAGTTGGATATCACATCTCATGTTATAGGAAGGATCTCAGGTTTGGTATTAGAAGCATTGAGACATCACATCTCATGCTATAGGAAGGGTCTCAGGGTTGGAATGGGAAGGAGTTGGATATCGCATCTCATCCAATAGGAAGGGTCTCAGGTTTGGAATGGGAAGGAATTGGATATCAAATCTCATGTTATAGGAAGGATCTCAGGTTTGGTATTAGAAGCATTGAGATATCACATCTCATGCTATAGGAAGGGTCTCAGGATTGGAATGTGAAGGATTTGGATATCACATCTCATGCTAAAGGAAGGGTCTCAGGTTTGGTAGAAGCATTGAGATATCAGATCTCTGCTATCGGAAGGGTCTCAGGATTGGATTGGGAAGGAGTTGGATATCCCTTCTCATGCTATAGGAAGGGTCTCAGGATTGGAATGGGAAGGATTTGGATATTACTTTCTTGCTATAGGAAGGGTCTCATGTTTGGAATGGGAAGGAGTTGGATATCACATATGCTATAGTTAGTGTCTCAGGTTTGGAACGGGAAGGAGTTGGATATCACATCTCATGTTATAGGAAGGGTCTCATGTTTGGTATAAGCATTGAGATATCACATCTCTGCTATCGGAAGCGGCTCAGGATTGGAATGGGAAGGAGTTGGATATCCCATCTCATGTTATAGTAAGAGTCTCTGGTTTGGTATTAGAATCATTGAGATATCACATCGCATGCTGTAGGAAGGGTCTAAGGATTGGAATGGGATGGACTTGGATATCAAATCTCATGCTATAGGTAGGCTCTCAGGTTTGATATAAGCATTGAGATATCACATCTCATGCTATAGGAAGGGTCTCAGGATTGGAATGGGAAGGATTTGGATATCACATCTCATGCTATAGGAAGGGTCTCAGATTTGGTATAAGCATTGAGATATCACATCTCATGCTAAAGGAAGGGTCTCAGGATTGGAATGGGAAGGAGTTGTATATGACATCTCAGGCCATAGGAAGGGTCTCATGTTTGGTATAAGCATTGAGATATCACATCTCTGCTATCGGAAGGGTCTCAGGATTGGAATGGGAAGGAGTTGGATATCCCATCTCATGTTATAGGAAGGGTCTCAGGTTTGGTATTAGAAGCATAGAGATATCACATCTCATGCTATAGGAAGGGTCTCAGGATTGGAATGGGAAGGACTTGGATGTCACATCTCATGCTATAGGGAGGGTCTCAAGTTTGATATTAGAAGCATTGAGATAACAAATCTCATGATATCGGAAGGGTCTCAGGATTGGAATGGGAAGGAGTTGGATACCACATCTCATGATAAAGGAAGGGTCTAAGGTTTGGAAGGGGAAGGATTTGGATATCACATCTCATGTTATAGGACGGGTCTCAGGTTTGGTATTAGAAGCATTGAGATATCAAGTCTCATGGTATAAGAAGGGGAAGGAGTTGGATATCACACCTCAAGCTATAGGAAGGGTCTCAGGATTGGAATGGGAAGGAGTTTGATATCACATCTCATGCCATAGTATGGGTCTCAGGTTTGGTAGAAGCATTGGGATATCACATCTCATGCTATCGGAAGGGTATCAGTATTGGATTTGGAAGAAGTTGGATATCCCATCTCATGCTATAGGAAGGGTCTCAGGTTGGAATGGGAAGGAGTTGGATATCACATTTCATGTTATAGGAAGGGTCTCAGGATTGGATTGGGAAGGACTTGGATATCATATCTCATGCTATAGGACAGGTCTCAGGTTTGTTATTAGAATCATTGAGATATCATATTGCATGCTGTAGGAAGGGTCTAAGGATTGGAACAGGAAGGACTTGGATATCACATCTCATGCTATAGATAGGCTCTTAGGTTTGGAAAGGGAAGGAGTTGGATATCACATTTCATGTTAGAGGAAGGATCTCAGGTTTGGTATTAGAAGCATTGAGATATCACATCTCATGCTATAGGAAGGGTCTCAGGATTGGAATGGGAAGTAGTTGGATATCACATCTCATGATAAAGGAAGGGTCTAAGGTTTGGAACGGGAAGGACTTGGATATCACATCTCATGCTATAGATAGGCTCTTAGGTTTGGAAAGGGAAGGAGTTGGATATCACATTTCATGTTAGAGGAAGGATCTCAGGTTTGGTATTAGAAGCATTGAGATATCACATCTCATGCTATAGGAAGGGTCTCAGGATTGGAATGGGAAGTAGTTGGATATCACATCTCATGCTATAGGAAGGGTCTCAGGTTTGGTATAAGCATTGAGATATCACATCTCATGCTATAGGACGGGTCTCAGGATTGGAATGGAAGGAGTTGGATATCACATCTCATGTTATAGGAAGGATCTCAGGTTTGGTATTAGAAGCATTGAGACATCACATCTCATGCTATAGGAAGGGTCTCAGGGTTGGAATGGGAAGGAGTTGGATATCACATCTCATCCAATAGGAAGGGTCTCAGGTTTGGAATGGGAAGGAATTGGATATCACATCTCATGTTATAGGAAGGATCTCAGGTTTGGTATTAGAAGCATTGAGATATCACATCTCATGCTATAGGAAGGGTCTCAGGATTGGAATGTGAAGGATTTGGATATCACATCTCATGCTAAAGGAAGGGTCTCAGGATTGGTAGAAGCATTGAGATATCACGTCTCTGCTATCGGAGGGGTCTCAGGATTGGATTGGGAAGGAGTTGGATATCCCTTCTCATGCTATAGGAAGGGTCTCAGGATTTGAATGGCAAGGAGTTGGATATCACATCTCATGCCATAGGAAGGGTCTCAGGTTTGGTATAAGCATTGAGATATCACATCTCTGCTATCGGAAGGGTCTCAGGATTGGAATGGGAAGGAGTTGGATATTCCCATCTCATGTTATAGGAAGGGTCTCAGGTTTGGTATTAGAAGCATTGAGATATCACATCTCATGCTATAGGAAGGGTCTCAGGATTGGAATGGGAAGGACTTGGATATCACATCTCATGCTATAGGGAGGGTCTCAAGTTTGATATTAGAAGCTTTGAGATATCACATCTCATGATATCGGAAGGGTCTCAGGATTGGAATGGGAAGGAGTTGGATATCACATCTCATGATAAAGGAAGGGTCTAAGGTTTGGAAGGGGAAGGATTTGGATATCACATCTCATGTTATATTACGGGTCTCAGGTTTGGTATTAGAAGCATTGAGATATCAAGTCTCAGAGTATAGGAAGGGTCTCAGAATTGGAATGGGAAGGAGTTGGATATCACATCTCAAGCTATAGGAAGGGTCTCAGGATTGGAATGGGAAGGACTTGGATATCACATCTCATGCTATAGGAAGGCTCTCAGGTTTGGAAGGGGAAAGAGTTGGATATCACATTTCATGTTAGAGGTAGGATCTCAGGTTTGGTATTAGAGGCATTGAGATATCACATCTCATGCTATCAGAAGGGTCTCAGGAATGGAATGGGAAGGAGTTGGATATCACATCTCATGCTAAAGGGAGGGTCTCAGGTTTGTAAGGGGAAGGATTTGGATATCACATCTCATGTTATAGGAAGGATCTCAGGTTTGGTATTAGAACCATTGAGATATCACATCTCATGCTATCAGAAGGGTCTCAGGATTGGAATGGGAAGGAGTTGGATATCACATCTCATGCTAAAGGGAGGGTCTCAGGTTTGGAAGGGGAAGGATTTGGATATCACATCTCATGTTATCGGAAGGATCTCACGTTTGGTATTAGAAGTATTGAGATATCATATCTCATGCTATAGGAAGGGTCTCAGGATTGGAATGGGAAGTACTTAGATATCACATATCATGCTATAGGGAGGGTCTCAGTTTTGATATTAGAAGCATTGAGATATCACATCTCATGCTATCGGAAGTGTCTCAGGATTGGAATGGGAAGTAGCTGGATATCACATCTCATGCTAAAGGAAGGGTCTCAGGTTTGGAACGGGAAGGATTTGGATATCACATCTCATGTTATAGGAAGGGTCTCAGGTTTGGTATAAGCATTGAGATATCACATCTCTGCTATCGGAAGTGTCTCAGGATTGGAATGGGAAGGAGTTGGATATCCCATCTCATGTTATAGGACGGGTCTCAGGTTTGTTATTAGAATCATTGAGATATCATATTGCATGCTGTAGGAAGGGTCTAAGGGTTGGAATGGGAAGGACTTGGATATCACATCTCATGCTATAGATAGGCTCTTAGGTTTGGAAAGGGAAGGAGTTGGATATCACATTTCATGTTAGAGGAAGGATCTCAGGTTTGGTATTAGAAGCATTGAGATATCACATCTTATGCTATAGGAAGGGTCTCAGGATTGGAATGGGAAGGAGTTGGATATCACATCTCATGCTAAAGGGAGGGTCTCAGGTTTGGAAGGGGAAGGATTTGGATATCACATCTCATGTTATAGGAAGGATCTCAGGTTTGGTATTAGAACCATTGAGATATCACATCTCATGCTATCGGAAGGATCTCAGGTTTGGTATTAGAAGCATTGAGATATCACATCTCATGCTATCAGAAGGGTCTCAGGATTGGAATGGGAAGGAGTTGGATATCACATCTCATGCTAAAGGGAGGGTCTCAGGTTTGGAAGGGGAAGGATTTGGATATCACATCTCATGTTATCGGAAGGATCTCACGTTTGGTATTAGAAGTATTGAGATATCATATCTCATGCTATAGGAAGGGTCTCAGGATTGGAATGGGAAGGACTTAGATATCACATATCATGCTATAGGGAGGGTCTCAGTTTTGATATTAGAAGCATTGAGATATCACATCTCATGCTATCGGAAGTGTCTCAGGATTGGAATGGGAAGGAGCTGGATATCACATCTCATGCTAAAGGAAGGGTCTCAGGTTTGGAACGGGAAGGATTTGGATATCACATCTCATGTTATAGGAAGGGTCTCAGGTTTGGTATAAGCATTGAGATATCACATCTCTGCTATCGGAAGTGTCTCAGGATTGGAATGGGAAGGAGTTGGATATCCCATCTCATGTTATAGGACGGGTCTCAGGTTTGTTATTAGAATCATTGAGATATCATATTGCATGCTGTAGGAAGGGTCTAAGGGTTGGAATGGGAAGGACTTGGATATCACATCTCATGCTATAGATAGGCTCTTAGGTTTGGAAAGGGAAGGAGTTGGATATCACATTTCATGTTAGAGGAAGGATCTCAGGTTTGGTATTAGAAGTATTGAGACATCACATCTCATGCTATAGGAAGGGTCTCAGGATTGGAATGGGAAGTAGTTGGATATCACATCTCATGCTATAGGAAGTGTCTCAGGTTTGGTATAAGCATTGAGATATCACATCTCATGCTATAGGACGGGTCTCAGGATTGGAATGGAAGGAGTTGGATATCACATCTCATGTTATAGGAAGGATCTCAGGTTTGGTATTAGAAGCATTGAGACATCACATCTCATGCTATAGGAAGGGTCTCAGGGTTGGAATGGGAAGGAGTTGGATATCACATCTCATCCAATAGGAAGGGTCTCAGGTTTGGAATGGGAAGGAATTGGATATCACATCTCATGTTATAGGAAGGATCTCAGGTTTGGTATTAGAAGCATTGAGATAGCACATCTCATGCTATAGGAAGGGTCTCAGGATTGGAATGTGAAGGATTTGGATATCACATCTCATGCTAAAGGAAGGGTCTCAGGTTTGGTAGAAGCATTGAGATATCACGTCTCTGCTATCGGAAGGGTCTCAGGATTGGATTGGGAAGGAGTTGGATATCCCTTCTCATGCTATAGGAAGGGTCTCAGGATTTGAATGGCAAGGAGTTGGATATCACATCTCATGCCATAGGAAGGGTCTCAGGTTTGGTATAAGCATTGAGATATCACATCTCTGCTATCGGAAGGGTCTCAGGATTGGATTGGGAAGGAGTTGGATATCCCTTCTCATGCTATAGGAAGTGTCTCAGGTTTGAATGGGAAGGAGTTGGATATCACATCTCATGTTATAGGAAGGATCTCAGGTTTGGTATTAGAAGCATTGAGACATCACATCTCATGCTATAGGAAGGGTCTCAGGGTTGGAATGGGAAGGAGTTGGATATCACATCTCATCCAATAGGAAGGGTCTCAGGTTTGGAATGGGAAGGAATTGGATATCACATCTCATGTTATAGGAAGGATCTCAGGGTTGGTATTAGAAGCATTGAGATAGCACATCTCATGCTATAGGAAGGGTCTCAGGATTGGAATGTGAAGGATTTGGATATCACATCTCATGCTAAAGGAAGGGTCTCAGGTTTGGTAGAAGCATTGAGATATCACGTCTCTGCTATCGGAAGGGTCTCAGGATTGGATTGGGAAGGAGTTGGATATCCCTTCTCATGCTATAGGAAGGGTCTCAGGATTTGAATGGCAAGGAGTTGGATATCACATCTCATGCCATAGGAAGGGTCTCAGGTTTGGTATAAGCATTGAGATATCACATCTCTGCTATCGGAAGGGTCTCAGGATTGGATTGGGAAGGAGTTGGATATCCCTTCTCATGCTATAGGAAGTGTCTCAGGTTTGAATGGGAAGGAGTTGGATATCACATCTCATGTTATAGGAAGGGTCTCAGGATTGGAATGGGAAGGATTTGGATATCACATCTCTTGCTATAGGAAGGGTCTCAGGATTGGAATGGGTAGGAGTTGGATATTACTTTCTTGCTATAGGAAGGGTCTCATGTTTGGAATGGGAATGAGTTGGATATCACATATGCTATAGTTAGTGTCTCAGGTTTGGAACGGGAAGGAGTTGGATATCACATCTCATGTTATAGGAAGGGTCTCAGGTTTGTTATAAGCATTGAGATATCACATCTCTGCTATCGGAAGCGGCTCAGGATTGGAATGGGAAGGAGTTGGATATCCCATCTCATGTTATAGTAAGAGTCTCTGGTTTGGTATTAGAATCATTGAGATATCACATCGCATGCTGTAGGAAGGGTCTAAGGATTGGAATGGGATGGACTTGGATATCACATCTCATGCTATAGGTAGGCTCTCAGGTTTGATATAAGCATTGAGATATCACATATCATGCTATAGGAAGGGTCTCAGGATTGGAATGGGAAGGATTTGGATATCACATCTCATGCTATAGGAAGGGTCTCAGATTTGGTATAAGCATTGAGATATCACATCTCATGCTAAAGGAAGGGTCTCAGGATTGGAATGGGAAGGAGTTGTATATGACATCTCAGGCCATAGAAAGGGTCTCATGTTTGGTATAAGCATTGAGTTATCACATCTCTGCTATCGGAAGGGTCTCAGGATTGGAATGGGAAGGAGTTGGATATCCCATCTCATGTTATAGGAAGGGTCTCAGGTTTGGTATTAGAAGCATAGAGATATCACATCTCATGCTATAGGAAGGGTCTCAGGATTGGAATGGGAAGGACTTGGATGTCACATCTCATGCTATAGGGAGGGTCTCAAGTTTGATATTAGAAGCATTGAGATAACAAATCTCATGATATCGGAAGGGTCTCAGGATTGGAATGGGAAGGAGTTGGATACCACATCTCATGGTATAAGAAGGGTCTCAGAATTGGAATGGGAAGGAGTTGGATATCCCATCTCATGTTATAGGAAGGGTCTCAGGTTTGGTATTAGAAGCATAGAGATATCACATCTCATGCTATAGGAAGGGTCTCAGGATTGGAATGGGAAGGAGTTGGATATCACATCTCATGCTAAAGGGAGGGTCTCAGGTTTGGAAGGGGAAGGATTTGGATATCACATCTCATGTTATAGGAAGGATCTCAGGTTTGGTATTAGAACCATTGAGATATCACATCTCATGCTATCGGAAGGATCTCAGGTTTGGTATTAGAAGCATTGAGATATCACATCTCATGCTATCAGAAGGGTCTCAGGATTGGAATGGGAAGGAGTTGGATATCACATCTCATGCTAAAGGGAGGGTCTCAGGTTTGGAAGGGGAAGGATTTGGATATCACATCTCATGTTATCGGAAGGATCTCACGTTTGGTATTAGAAGTATTGAGATATCATATCTCATGCTATAGGAAGGGTCTCAGGATTGGAATGGGAAGGACTTAGATATCACATATCATGCTATAGGGAGGGTCTCAGTTTTGATATTAGAAGCATTGAGATATCACATCTCATGCTATCGGAAGTGTCTCAGGATTGGAATGGGAAGGAGCTGGATATCACATCTCATGCTAAAGGAAGGGTCTCAGGTTTGGAACGGGAAGGATTTGGATATCACATCTCATGTTATAGGAAGGGTCTCAGGTTTGGTATAAGCATTGAGATATCACATCTCTGCTATCGGAAGTGTCTCAGGATTGGAATGGGAAGGAGTTGGATATCCCATCTCATGTTATAGGACGGGTCTCAGGTTTGTTATTAGAATCATTGAGATATCATATTGCATGCTGTAGGAAGGGTCTAAGGGTTGGAATGGGAAGGACTTGGATATCACATCTCATGCTATAGATAGGCTCTTAGGTTTGGAAAGGGAAGGAGTTGGATATCACATTTCATGTTAGAGGAAGGATCTCAGGTTTGGTATTAGAAGCATTGAGACATCACATCTCATGCTATAGGAAGGGTCTCAGGATTGGAATGGGAAGTAGTTGGATATCACATCTCATGCTATAGGAAGTGTCTCAGGTTTGGTATAAGCATTGAGATATCACATCTCATGCTATAGGACGGGTCTCAGGATTGGAATGGAAGGAGTTGGATATCACATCTCATGTTATAGGAAGGATCTCAGGTTTGGTATTAGAAGCATTGAGACATCACATCTCATGCTATAGGAAGGGTCTCAGGGTTGGAATGGGAAGGAGTTGGATATCACATCTCATCCAATAGGAAGGGTCTCAGGTTTGGAATGGGAAGGAATTGGATATCACATCTCATGTTATAGGAAGGATCTCAGGTTTGGTATTAGAAGCATTGAGATAGCACATCTCATGCTATAGGAAGGGTCTCAGGATTGGAATGTGAACGATTTGGATATCACATCTCATGCTAAAGGAAGGGTCTCAGGTTTGGTAGAAGCATTGAGATATCACGTCTCTGCTATCGGAAGGGTCTCAGGATTGGATTGGGAAGGAGTTTGATATCCCTTCTCATGCTATAGGAAGGGTCTCAGGATTTGAATGGCAAGGAGTTGGATATCACATCTCATGCCATAGGAAGGGTCTCAGGTTTGGTATAAGCATTGAGATATCACATCTCTGCTATCGGAAGGGTCTCAGGATTGGATTGGGAAGGAGTTGGATATCCCTTCTCATGCTATAGGAAGTGTCTCAGGTTTGAATGGGAAGGAGTTGGATATCACATCTCATGTTATAGGAAGGATCTCAGGTTTGGTATTAGAAGCATTGAGACATCACATCTCATGCTATAGGAAGGGTCTCAGGGTTGGAATGGGAAGGAGTTGGATATCACATCTCATCCAATAGGAAGGGTCTCAGGTTTGGAATGGGAAGGAATTGGATATCACATCTCATGTTATAGGAAGGATCTCAGGGTTGGTATTAGAAGCATTGAGATAGCACATCTCATGCTAAAGGAAGGGTCTCAGGTTTGGTAGAAGCATTGAGATATCACGTCTCTGCTATCGGAAGGGTCTCAGGATTGGATTGGGAAGGAGTTGGATATCCCTTCTCATGCTATAGGAAGGGTCTCAGGATTTGAATGGCAAGGAGTTGGATATCACATCTCATGCCATAGGAAGGGTCTCAGGTTTGGTATAAGCATTGAGATATCACATCTCTGCTATCGGAAGGGTCTCAGGATTGGATTGGGAAGGAGTTGGATATCCCTTCTCATGCTATAGGAAGTGTCTCAGGTTTGAATGGGAAGGAGTTGGATATCACATCTCATGTTATAGGAAGGGTCTCAGGATTGGAATGGGAAGGATTTGGATATCACATCTCTTGCTATAGGAAGGGTCTCAGGATTGGAATGGGTAGGAGTTGGATATTACTTTCTTGCTATAGGAAGGGTCTCATGTTTGGAATGGGAATGAGTTGGATATCACATATGCTATAGTTAGTGTCTCAGGTTTGGAACGGGAAGGAGTTGGATATCACATCTCATGTTATAGGAAGGGTCTCAGGTTTGTTATAAGCATTGAGATATCACATCTCTGCTATCGGAAGCGGCTCAGGATTGGAATGGGAAGGAGTTGGATATCCCATCTCATGTTATAGTAAGAGTCTCTGGTTTGGTATTAGAATCATTGAGATATCACATCGCATGCTGTAGGAAGGGTCTAAGGATTGGAATGGGATGGACTTGGATATCACATCTCATGCTATAGGTAGGCTCTCAGGTTTGATATAAGCATTGAGATATCACATCTCATGCTATAGGAAGGGTCTCAGGATTGGAATGGGAAGGATTTGGATATCACATCTCATGCTATAGGAAGGGTCTCAGATTTGGTATAAGCATTGAGATATCACATCTCATGCTAAAGGAAGGGTCTCAGGATTGGAATGGGAAGGAGTTGTATATGACATCTCAGGCCATAGAAAGGGTCTCATGTTTGGTATAAGCATTGAGTTATCACATCTCTGCTATCGGAAGGGTCTCAGGATTGGAATGGGAAGGAGTTGGATATCCCATCTCATGTTATAGGAAGGGTCTCAGGTTTGGTATTAGAAGCATAGAGATATCACATCTCATGCTATAGGAAGGGTCTCAGGATTGGAATGGGAAGGACTTGGATGTCACATCTCATGCTATAGGGAGGGTCTCAAGTTTGATATTAGAAGCATTGAGATAACAAATCTCATGATATCGGAAGGGTCTCAGGATTGGAATGGGAAGGAGTTGGATACCACATCTCATGATAAAGGAAGGGTCTAAGGTTTGGAAGGGGAAGGATTTGGATATCACATCTCATGTTATAGGACGGGTCTCAGGTTTGGTATTAGAAGCATTGAGATATCAAGTCTCATGGTATAAGAAGGGTCTCAGAATTGGAATGGGAAGGAGTTGGATATCACACCTCAAGCTATAGGAAGGGTCTCAGGATTGGAATGGGAAGGAGTTTGATATCACATCTCATGCCATAGTATGGGTCTCAGGTTTGGTAGAAGCATTGGGATATCACATCTCATGCTATCGGAAGGGTATCAGTATTGGATTTGGAAGAAGTTGGATATCCCATCTCATGCTATAGGAAGGGTCTCAGGTTGGAATGGGAAGGAGTTGGATATCACATTTCATGTTATAGGAAGGGTCTCAGGATTGGAATGGGAAGGACTTGGATATCATATCTCATGCTATAGGACAGGTCTCAGGTTTGTTATTAGAATCATTGAGATATCATATTGCATGCTGTAGGAAGGGTCTAAGGATTGGAACGGGAAGGACTCGGATATCACATCTCATGCTATAGATAGGCTCTTAGGTTTGGAAAGGGAAGGAGTTGGATATCACATTTCATGTTAGAGGAAGGATCTCAGGTTTGGTATTAGAAGCATTGAGATATCACATCTCATGCTATAGGAAGGGTCTCAGGATTGGAATGGGAAGTAGTTGGATATCACATCTCATGCTATAGGAAGGGTCTCAGGTTTGGTATAAGCATTGAGATATCACATCTCATGCTATAGGACGGGTCTCAGGATTGGAATGGAAGGAGTTGGATATCACATCTCATGTTATAGGAAGGATCTCAGGTTTGGTATTAGAAGCATTGAGACATCACATCTCATGCTATAGGAAGGGTCTCAGGGTTGGAATGGGAAGGAGTTGGATATCACATCTCATCCAATAGGAAGGGTCTCAGGTTTGGAATGGGAAGGAATTGGATATCACATCTCATGTTATAGGAAGGATCTCAGGTTTGGTATTAGAAGCATTGAGATATCACATCTCATGCTATAGGAAGGGTCTCAGGATTGGAATGTGAAGGATTTGGATATCACATCTCATGCTAAAGGAAGGGTCTCAGGATTGGTAGAAGCATTGAGATATCACGTCTCTGCTATCGGAGGGGTCTCAGGATTGGATTGGGAAGGAGTTGGATATCCCTTCTCATGCTATAGGAAGGGTCTCAGGATTTGAATGGCAAGGAGTTGGATATCACATCTCATGCCATAGGAAGGGTCTCAGGTTTGGTATAAGCATTGAGATATCACATCTCTGCTATCGGAAGGGTCTCAGGATTGGAATGGGAAGGAGTTGGATATTCCCATCTCATGTTATAGGAAGGGTCTCAGGTTTGGTATTAGAAGCATTGAGATATCACATCTCATGCTATAGGAAGGGTCTCAGGATTGGAATGGGAAGGACTTGGATATCACATCTCATGCTATAGGGAGGGTCTCAAGTTTGATATTAGAAGCTTTGAGATATCACATCTCATGATATCGGAAGGGTCTCAGGATTGGAATGGGAAGGAGTTGGATATCACATCTCATGATAAAGGAAGGGTCTAAGGTTTGGAAGGGGAAGGATTTGGATATCACATCTCATGTTATATTACGGGTCTCAGGTTTGGTATTAGAAGCATTGAGATATCAAGTCTCAGAGTATAGGAAGGGTCTCAGAATTGGAATGGGAAGGAGTTGGATATCACATCTCAAGCTATAGGAAGGGTCTCCGGATTGGAATGGGAAGGACTTGGATATCACATCTCATGCTATAGATAGGCTCTTAGGTTTGGAAAGGGAAGGAGTTGGATATCACATTTCATGTTAGAGGAAGGATCTCAGGTTTGGTATTAGAAGCATTGAGATATCACATCTCATGCTATAGGAAGGGTCTCAGGATTGGAATGGGAAGGAGTTGGATATCACATCTCATGCTAAAGGGAGGGTCTCAGGTTTGGAAGGGGAAGGATTTGGATATCACATCTCATGTTATAGGAAGGATCTCAAGTTTGGTATTAGAACCATTGAGATATCACATCTCATGCTATCGGAAGGATCTCAGGTTTGGTATTAGAAGCATTGAGATATCACATCTCATGCTATCAGAAGGGTCTCAGGATTGGAATGGGAAGGAGTTGGATATCACATCTCATGCTAAAGGGAGGGTCTCAGGTTTGGAAGGGGAAGGATTTGGATATCACATCTCATGTTATCGGAAGGATCTCACGTTTGGTATTAGAAGTATTGAGATATCATATCTCATGCTATAGGAAGGGTCTCAGGATTGGAATGGGAAGGACTTAGATATCACATATCATGCTATAGGGAGGGTCTCAGTTTTGATATTAGAAGCATTGAGATATCACATCTCATGCTATCGGAAGTGTCTCAGGATTGGAATGGGAAGGAGCTGGATATCACATCTCATGCTAAAGGAAGGGTCTCAGGTTTGAAACGGGAAGGATTTGGATATCACATCTCATGTTATAGGAAGGGTCTCAGGTTTGGTATAAGCATTGAGATATCACATCTCTGCTATCGGAAACGTCTCAGGATTGGAATGGGAAGGAGTTGGATATCCCATCTCATGTTATAGGACGGGTCTCAGGTTTGTTATTAGAATCATTGAGATATCATATTGCATGCTGTAGGAAGGGTCTAAGGGTTGGAATGGGAAGGACTTGGATATCACATCTCATGCTATAGATAGGCTCTTAGGTTTGGAAAGGGAAGGAGTTGGATATCACATTTCATGTTAGAGGAAGGATCTCAGGTTTGGTATTAGAAGCATTGAGATATCACATCTCATGCTATAGGAAGGGTCTCAGGATTGGAATGGGAAGTAGTTGGATATCACATCTCATGCTATAGGAAGTGTCTCAGGTTTGGTATAAGCATTGAGATATCACATCTCATGCTATAGGACGGGTCTCAGGATTGGAATGGAAGGAGTTGGATATCACATCTCATGTTATAGGAAGGATCTCAGGTTTGGTATTAGAAGCATTGAGACATCACATCTCATGCTATAGGAAGGGTCTCAGGGTTGGAATGGGAAGGAGTTGGATATCACATCTCATCCAATAGGAAGGGTCTCAGGTTTGGAATGGGAAGGAATTGGATATCACATCTCATGTTATAGGAAGGATCTCAGGTTTGGTATTAGAAGCATTGAGATATCACATCTCATGCTATAGGAAGGGTCTCAGGATTGGAATGTGAAGGATTTGGATATCACATCTCATGCTAAAGGAAGGGTCTCAGGTTTGGTAGAAGCATTGAGATATCACGTCTCTGCTATCGGAAGGGTCTCAGGATTGGATTGGGAAGGAGTTGGATATCCCTTCTCATGCTATAGGAAGGGTCTCAGGATTTGAATGGCAAGGAGTTGGATATCACATCTCATGCCATAGGAAGGGTCTCAGGTTTGGTATAAGCATTGAGATATCACATCTCTGCTATCGGAAGGGTCTCAGGATTGGATTGGGAAGGAGTTGGATATCCCTTCTCATGCTATAGGAAGTGTCTCAGGTTGGAATGGGAAGGAGTTGGATATCACATCTCATGTTATAGGAAGGGTCTCAGGATTGGAATGGGAAGGATTTGGATATCACATCTCTTGCTATAGGAAGGGTCTCAGGATTGGAATGGGTAGGAGTTGGATATTACTTTCTTGCTATAGGAAGGGTCTCATGTTTGGAATGGGAATGAGTTGGATATCACATATGCTATAGTTAGTGTCTCAGGTTTGGAACGGGAAGGAGTTGGATATCACATCTCATGTTATAGGAAGGGTCTCAGGTTTGTTATAAGCATTGAGATATCACATCTCTGCTATCGGAAGCGGCTCAGGATTGGAATGGGAAGGAGTTGGATATCCCATCTCATGTTATAGTAAGAGTCTCTGGTTTGGTATTAGAATCATTGAGATATCACATCGCATGCTGTAGGAAGGGTCTAAGGATTGGAATGGGATGGACTTGGATATCACATCTCATGCTATAGGTAGGCTCTCAGGTTTGGTATAAGCATTGAGATATCACATCTCATGCTATAGGAAGGGTCTCAGATTTGGTATAAGCATTGAGATATCACATCTCATGCTAAAGGAAGGGTCTCAGGATTGGAATGGGAAGGAGTTGTATATGACATCTCAGGCCATAGGAAGGGTCTCAGGTTTGGTATAAGCATTGAGATATCACATCTCTGCTATCGGAAGGGTCTCAGGATTGGAATGGGAAGGAGTTGGATATCCCATCTCATGTTATAGGAAGGGTCTCAGGTTTGGTATTAGAAGCATAGAGATATCACATCTCATGCTATAGGAAGGGTCTCAGGATTGGAATGGGAAGGACTTGGATGTCACATCTCATGCTATAGGGAGGGTCTCAAGTTTGATATTAGAAGCATTGTGATAACAAATCTCATGATATCGGAAGGGTCTCAGGATTGGAATGGGAAGGAGTTGGATACCACATCTCATGATAAAGAAAGGGTCTAAGGTTTGGAAGGGGAAGGATTTGGATATCACATCTCATGTTATAGGACGGGTCTCAGGTTTGGTATTAGAAGCATTGAGATATCAAGTCTCATGGTATAAGAAGGGTCTCAGAATTGGAATGGGAAGGAGTTGGATATCACACCTCAAGCTATAGGAAGGGTCTCAGGATTGGAATGGGAAGGAGTTTGATATCACATCTCATGCCATAGTATGGGTCTCAGGTTTGGTAGAAGCATTGGGACATCACATCTCATGCTATCGGAAGGGTATCAGTATTGGATTTGGAAGAAGTTGGATATCCCATCTCATGCTATAGGAAGGGTCTCAGGTTGGAATGGGAAGGAGCTGGATATCACATTTCATGTTATAGGAAGGGTCTCAGGATTGGAATGGGAAGGACTTGGATATCATATCTCATGCTATAGGACGGGTCTCAGGTTTGTTATTAGAATCATTGAGATATCATATTGCATGCTGTAGGAAGGGTCTAAGGTTTGGAAAGGGAAGGAGTTGGATATCACATTTCATATTAGAGGAAGGATCTCAGGTTTGGTATTAGAAGCATTGAGACATCACATCTCATGCTATAGGAAGGGTCTCAGGGTTGGAATGGGAAGGAGTTGGATATCACATCTCATCCAATAGGAAGGGTCTCAGGTTTGGAATGGGAAGGAATTGGATATCACATCTCATGTTATAGGAAGGATCTCAGGGTTGGTATTAGAAGCATTGATATAGCACATCTCATGCTATAGGAAGGGTCTCAGGATTGGAATGTGAAGGATTTGGATATCACATCTCATGCTAAAGGAAGGGTCTCAGGTTTGGTAGAAGCATTGAGATATCACGTCTCTGCTATCGGAAGGGTCTCAGGATTGGATTGGGAAGGAGTTGGATATCCCTTCTCATGCTATAGGAAGGGTCTCAGGATTTGAATGGCAAGGAGTTGGATATCACATCTCATGCCATAGGAAGGGTCTCAGGTTTGGTATAAGCATTGAGATATCACATCTCTGCTATCGGAAGGGTCTCAGGATTGGATTGGGAAGGAGTTGGATATCCCTTCTCATGCTATAGGAAGTGTCTCAGGTTTGAATGGGAAGGAGTTGGATATCACATCTCATGTTATAGGAAGGGTCTCAGGATTGGAATGGGAAGGATTTGGATATCACATCTCTTGCTATAGGAAGGGTCTCAGGATTGGAATGGGTAGGAGTTGGATATTACTTTCTTGCTATAGGAAGGGTCTCATGTTTGGAATGGGAATGAGTTGGATATCACATATGCTATAGTTAGTGTCTCAGGTTTGGAACGGGAAGGAGTTGGATATCACATCTCATGTTATAGGAAGGGTCTCAGGTTTGTTATAAGCATTGAGATATCACATCTCTGCTATCGGAAGCGGCTCAGGATTGGAATGGGAAGGAGTTGGATATCCCATCTCATGTTATAGTAAGAGTCTCTGGTTTGGTATTAGAATCATTGAGATATCACATCACATGCTGTAGGAAGGGTCTAAGGATTGGAATGGGATGGACTTGGATATCACATCTCATGCTATAGGTAGGCTCTCAGGTTTGATATAAGCATTGAGATATCACATCTCATGCTATAGGAAGGGTCTCAGGATTGGAATGGGAAGGATTTGGATATCACATCTCATGCTATAGGAAGGGTCTCAGATTTGGTATAAGCATTGAGATATCACATCTCATGCTAAAGGAAGGGTCTCAGGATTGGAATGGGAAGGAGTTGTATATGACATCTCAGGCCATAGAAAGGGTCTCATGTTTGGTATAAGCATTGAGTTATCACATCTCTGCTATCGGAAGGGTCTCAGGATTGGAATGGGAAGGAGTTGGATATCCCATCTCATGTTATAGGAAGGGTCTCAGGTTTGGTATTAGAAGCATAGAGATATCACATCTCATGCTATAGGAAGGGTCTCAGGATTGGAATGGGAAGGACTTGGATGTCACATCTCATGCTATAGGGAGGGTCTCAAGTTTGATATTAGAAGCATTGAGATAACAAATCTCATGATATCGGAAGGGTCTCAGGATTGGAATGGGAAGGAGTTGGATACCACATCTCATGATAAAGGAAGGGTCTAAGGTTTGGAAGGGGAAGGATTTGGATATCACATCTCATGTTATAGGACGGGTCTCAGGTTTGGTATTAGAAGCATTGAGATATCAAGTCTCATGGTATAAGAAGGGTCTCAGAATTGGAATGGGAAGGAGTTGGATATCACACCTCAAGCTATAGGAAGGGTCTCAGGATTGGAATGGGAAGGAGTTTGATATCACATCTCATGCCATAGTATGGGTCTCAGGTTTGGTAGAAGCATTGGGATATCACATCTCATGCTATCGGAAGGGTATCAGTATTGGATTTGGAAGAAGTTGGATATCCCATCTCATGCTATAGGAAGGGTCTCAGGTTGGAATGGGAAGGAGTTGGATATCACATTTCATGTTATAGGAAGGGTCTCAGGATTGGAATGGGAAGGACTTGGATATCATATCTCATGCTATAGGACAGGTCTCAGGTTTGTTATTAGAATCATTGAGATATCATATTGCATGCTGTAGGAAGGGTCTAAGGATTGGAACGGGAAGGACTCGGATATCACATCTCATGCTATAGATAGGCTCTTAGGTTTGGAAAGGGAAGGAGTTGGATATCACATTTCATGTTAGAGGAAGGATCTCAGGTTTGGTATTAGAAGCATTGAGATATCACATCTCATGCTATAGGAAGGGTCTCAGGATTGGAATGGGAAGTAGTTGGATATCACATCTCATGCTATAGGAAGGGTCTCAGGTTTGGTATAAGCATTGAGATATCACATCTCATGCTATAGGACGGGTCTCAGGATTGGAATGGAAGGAGTTGGATATCACATCTCATGTTATAGGAAGGATCTCAGGTTTGGTATTAGAAGCATTGAGACATCACATCTCATGCTATAGGAAGGGTCTCAGGGTTGGAATGGGAAGGAGTTGGATATCACATCTCATCCAATAGGAAGGGTCTCAGGTTTGGAATGGGAAGGAATTGGATATCACATCTCATGTTATAGGAAGGGTCTCAGGTTTGGTATCCTTCCTATAACATGAGATGTGATATCCAACTCCTTCCATTCCAATCCTGAGACCCGTCCTATAGCATGAGATGTGATATCTCAATGCTTATACCAAACCTGAGACCCTTCCTATAGCATGAGATGTGATATCCAACTCCTTCCCATTCCAATCCTGAGACCCTTCCTATAGCATGAGATGTGCTATCTCAATGCTTATACCAAACCTGAGACCCTTCCTAAAGCTTGAGATGTGATATCCAACTCCTTCCCATTCCAATCCTGAGACCCTTCCTATAGCATGAGATGTGATATCTCAAGGCCTCTAATACCAAACCTGAGATCTGTCCTCTAACATAAAATGTGATATCCAACTCCTTCCCCTTCCAAACCTGAGAGCCTTCCTATAGCATGAGATGGGATATCCAAATCCTTCCCATTCCAATCCTGAGACCCTTCCTATAGCATGAGATGTGATATCTCAATGCTTATATCAAACCTGAGAGCCTACCTATAGCATGAGATGTGATATCCAAGTCCATCCCATTCCAATCCTTAGACCCTTCCTACAGCATGCGATGTGACATCTCAATGATTCTAATACCAAACCAGAGACTCTTACTATAACATGAGATGGGATATCCAACTCCTTCCCATTCCAATCCTGAGCCGCTTCCGATAGCAGAGATGTGATATCTCAATGCTTATACCAAACATGAGACCCTTCCTATAACATGAGATGTGATATCCAACTCCTTCCCGTTCCAAACCTGAGACACTAACTATAGCATATGTGATATCCAACTCCTTCCCATTCCAAACATGAGACCCTTCCTATAGCAAGAAAGTAATATCCAAATCCTTCCCATTCCAATCCTGAGACCCTTCCTATAACATGAGATGTGATATCCAACTCCTTCCCATTCACATCCTGAGACCCTTCCTATAGCATGAGAAGGGATATCCAACTCCTTCCCAATCCAATCCTGAGACCCTTCCGATAGCAGAGATCTGATATCTCAATGCTTCTACCAAACCTGAGACCCTTCCTTTAGCATGAGATGTGATATCCAAATCCTTCACATTCCAATCCTGAGACCCTTCCTATAGCATGAGATGTGATATCTCAATGCTTCTAATACCAAACCTGAGATCCTTCCTATAACATGATATGTGATATCCAATTCCTTCCCATTCCAAACCTGAGACCCTTCCTATTGGATGAGATGCGATATCCAACTCCTTCCCATTCCAACCCTGAGACCCTTCCTATAGCATGAGATGTGATGTCTCAATGCTTCTAATACCAAACCTGAGATCCTTCCTATAACATGAGATGTGATATCCAACTCCTTCCATTCCAATCATGAGACCCGTCCTATAGCATGAGATGTGATATCTCAATGCTTATACCAAACCTGAGACCCTTCCTATAGCATGAGATGTGATATCCAACTACTTCCCATTCCAATCCTGAGACCCTTCCTATAGCATGAGATGTGATATCTCAATGCTTCTAATACCAAACCTGAGATCCTTCCTCTAACATGAAATGTGATATCCAACTCCTTCCCTTTCCAAACCTAAGAGCCTATCTATAGCATGAGATGTGATATCCAAGTCCTTCCCATTCCAAGCCTTAGACCCTTCCTACAGCATGCAATATGATATCTCAATGATTCTAATAACATACCTGAGACCCGTCCTATAGCATGAGATATGATATCCAAGTCCTTCCCATTCCAATCCTGAGAACCTTCCTATAACATGAAATGTGATATCCAACTCCTTCCCATTCCAACCTGAGACCCTTCCTATAGCATGAGATGGGATATCCAACTTCTTCCAAATCCAATACTGATACCCTTCCGATAGCATGAGATGTGATGTCCCAATGCTTCTACCAAACCTGAGACCCATACTATGGCATGAGATGTGATATCAAACTCCTTCCCATTCCAATCCTGAGACCCTTCCTATAGCTTGAGGTGTGATATCCAACTCCTTCCCATTCCAATTCTGAGACCCTTCTTATACCATGAGACTTGATATCTCAATGCTTCTAATACCAAACCTGAGACCCGTCCTATAACATGAGATGTGATATCCAAATCCTTCCCCTTCCAAACCTTAGACCCTTCCTTTATCATGAGATGTGGTATCCAACTCCTTCCCATTCCAATCTGAGACCCTTCCGATATCATGAGATTTGTTATCTCAATGCTTCTAATATCAAACTTGAGACCCTCCCTATAGCATGAGATGTGACATCCAAGTCCTTCCCATTCCAATCCTGAGACCCTTCCTATAGCATGAGATGTGATATCTCTATGCTTCTAATACCAAACCTGAGACCCTTCCTATAACATGAGATGGGATATCCAACTCCTTCCCATTCCAATCCTGAGACCCTTCCGATAGCAGAGATGTGATATCTCAATGCTTATACCAAACCTGAGACCCTTCCTATGGCCTGAGATGTCATATACAACTCCTTCCCATTCCAATCCTGAGACCCTTCCTTTAGCATGAGATGTGATATCTCAATGCTTATACCAAATCTGAGACCCTTCCTATAGCATGAGATGTGATATCTCAATGCTTATACCAAACCTGAGAGCCTACCTATAGCATGAGATGTGATATCCAAGTCCATCCCATTCCAATCCTTAGACCCTTCCTACAGCATGCGATGTGATATCTCAATGATTCTAATACCAAACCAGAGACTCTTACTATAACATGAGATGGGATATCCAACTCCTTCCCATTCCAATCCTGAGCCGCTTCCGATAGCAGAGATGTGATATCTCAATGCTTATAACAAACCTGAGACCCTTCCTATAACATGAGATGTGATATCCAACTCCTTCCCGTTCCAAACCTGAGACACAAACTATAGCATATGTGATATCCAACTCATTCCCATTCCAAACATGAGACCCTTCCTATAGCAAGAAAGTAATATCCAACTCCTACCCATTCCAATCCTGAGACCCTTCCTATAGCAAGAGATGTGATATCCAAATCCTTCCCATTCCAATCCTGAGACCCTTCCTATAACATGAGATGTGATATCCAACTCCTTCCCATTCCAACCTGAGACACTTCCTATAGCATGAGAAGGGATATCCAACTCCTTCCCAATCCAATCCTGAGACCCTTCCGATAGCAGAGATGTGATATCTCAATGCTTATACCAAACCTGAGACCCTTCCTATGGCATGAGATGTGATATCCAACTCCTTGCCATTCAAATCCTGAGACCCTTCCTATAGCATGAGAAGGGATATCCAACTCCTTCCCAATCCAATCCTGAGACCCTTCCGATAGCAGAGACGTGATATCTCAATGCTTCTACCAAACCTGAGACCCTTCCTTTAGCATGGGATGTGATATCCAAATCCTTCACATTCCAATCCTGAGACCCTTCCTATAGCATGAGATGTGATATCTCAATGCTTCTAATACCAAACCTGAGATCCTTCCTATAACATGAGATTTGATATCCAATTCCTTCCCATTCCAAACCTGAGACCCGTCCTATAGCATGAGATGTGATATCTCAATGCATATACCAAACCTGAGACACTTCCTATAGCATGAGATGTGATATCCAACTACTTCCCATTCCAATCCTGAGACCCTTCCTATAGCATGAGATGTGATATCTCAATGCATCTAATACCAAACCTGAGATCCTTCCTCTAACATGAAATGTGATATCCAACTCCTTCCCTTTCCAAACCTAAGAGCCTATCTATAGCATGAGATGTGATATCCAAGTCCTTCCCATTCCAACCCTTAGACCCTTCCTACAGCATGCAATATGATATCTCAATGATTCTAATAACAAACCTGAGACCCGTCCTATAACATGAGATGGGATATCCAACTCCTTCCCATTCCAATACTGAGACACTTCCGATAGCAGAGATGTGATATCTCAATGCTTATACCAAACCTGAGACCCTTCCTATAACATGAGATGTGATATCCAAATCCTTCCCGTTCCAAACCTGAGACCCTTCATTTAGCATGAGATGTGATATCCAGCTCCTTCCCATTCCAATCCTGAGACACTTCCGATAGCATGAGATGTGATATCTCAATGCTTCTAATATCAAAACTGAGACCCTCCCTATAGCATGATATGTGATATCTAAGTCCTTCCCATTCCAATCCTGAGACCCTCCCTATAGCATGAGATGTGATATCCAACTCCTTCCCATTCCAATCCTGAGACCCTTCCTATAGCATGAGATATGATATCTCAATACTTCTAATACCAAACGTGAGATCCTTCCGATAACATGAGATGTGATATCCAAATCCTTCCCCTTCCAAACCTGAGACCCTACCTTTAGCATGAAATGTGATATCCAACTCCTTCCTATTCCAATCCTGAGACTCTTCTGATAGCATGAGATGTGATATCTCAATGCTTCTAATACCAAACCTGAGATCCTTCCGATAGCATGAGATGTGATATCTCAATGCTTCTAATACCAAACCTGAGATCCTTCCTATAACATGAGATGTGATATCCAAATCCTTCCCCTTCCAAACCTGAGACCCTCCCTTTAGCATGAGATGTGATATCTAACTCCTTCCCATTCCATTCCTGAGACCCTTCTGATAGCAAGAGAAGTGATATCTCAATGCCTCTAATACCAAACCTGAGATCTTACCTCTAACATGAAATGAGATATCAAACTCTTTCCCCTTCCAAACCTGAGAGCCTTCCTATAGCATGAGATGTGATATCCAAGTCCTTCCCATTCCAATACTGAGACCCTTCCTACAGCTTGAGATGTGATATCCAACTCCTTCCCATTCCAATTCTGAGACCCTTCCTATAGCATGAGATGTGATATCTCAATGCTTATACCAAACCTGAGAGCCTTCCTATAGCATGAGATGTGATATCCAAGTCCATCCCATTCCAATCCTTAGACCCTTCCTACAGCATGCGATGTGATATCTCAATGATTCTAATACCAAACCAGAGACTCTTCCTATAACATGAGATGGGATATCCAACTCCTTCCCATTCCAATTCTGAGACCCTTCCTATACTATGAGACTTGATATCTCAATGCTTCTAATACCAAACCTGAGACCCGTAATATAACATGAGATGTGATATCCAAATCCTTCCCCTTCCAAACCTTAGACCCTTCCTTTATCATGAGATGTGATATCCAACTCCTTCCCATTCCAATCCTGAGACCCTTCCGATATCATGAGATGTGATATCTCAAAGCTTCTAATATCAAACTTGAGACCCTCCCTATAGCATGAGATGTGATATCCAAGTCCTTCCCATTCCAATCCTGAGACCCTTCCTATAGCATGAGATGTGATATCTCAATGCTTCTAATACCAAACCTGAGACCCTTCCTATAACATGAGATGGGAATATCCAACTCCTTCCCATTCCAATCTTGAGACCCTTCCGATAGCAGAGATGTGATATCTCAATGCTTATACCACACCTGAGATCCTTCCTATAACATGAGATGTGATATCCAACTCCTTCCCATTCCAATCCTGAGACACTTCCTATAGCATAAGATGTGATATCTCACTGCTTATACCAAACCTGAGACCCTTCCCATAGCAGGAGATGTGATATCCAACTCCTTCCCATTCCAATCCTCAGACCCTTCCTATAGCATGAGATGTGATATCTCAATGCTTCTAATACCAAACCTGAGATCCTTCCTATAACATGAGATGTGATATCCAAAACCTTCCCCTTCCAAACCTGAGACCCTCCCTTTAGCATGAGATGTGATATCTAACTCCTTCCCATTCCATTCCTGAGACCCTTCTGATAGCAAGAGAAGTGATATCTCAATGCCTCTAATACCAAACCTGAGATCCTACCTCTAACATGAAATGAGATATCCAACTCTTTCCCCTTCCAAACCTGAGAGCCTTCCTATAGCATGAGATGTGATATCCAAGTCCGTCCCATTCCAATACTGAGACCCTTCCTACAGCTTGAGATGTGATATCCAACTCCTTCCCATTCCAATTCTGAGACCCTTCCTATAGCATGAGATGTGATATCTCAATGCTTATACCAAACCTGAGAGCCTTCCTATAGCATGAGATGTGATATCCAAGTCCATCCCATTCCAATCCTTAGACCCTTCCTACAGCATGCGACGTGATATCTCAATGATTCTAATACCAAACCAGAGACTCTTCCTATAACATGAGATGGGATATCCAACTCCTTCCCATTCCAATTCTGAGACCCTTCCTATACTATGAGACTTGATATCTCAATGCTTCTAATACCAAACCTGAGACCCGTAATATAACATGAGATGTGATATCCAAATCCTTCTCCTTCCAAACCTTAGACCCTTCCTTTATCATGAGATGTGATATCCAACTCCTTCCCATTCCAATCCTGAGACCCTTCCGATATCATGAGATGTGATATCTCAAAGCTTCTAATATCAAACTTGAGACCCTCCCTATAGCATGAGATGTGATATCCAAGTCCTTCCCATTCCAATCCTGAGACCCTTCCTATAGCATGAGATGTGATATCTCAATGCTTCTAATACCAAACCTGAGACCCTTCCTATAACATGAGATGGGAATATCCAACTCCTTCCCATTCCAATCTTGAGACCCTTCCGATAGCAGAGATGTGATATCTCAATGCTTATACCACACCTGAGATCCTTCCTATAACATGAGATGTGATATCCAACTCCTTCCCATTCCAATCCTGAGACACTTCCTATAGCATGAGATGTGATATCTCACTGCTTATACCAAACCTGAGACCCTTCCCATAGCAGGAGATGTGATATCCAACTCCTTCCCATTCCAATCCTCAGACCCTTCCTATAGCATGAGATGTGATATCTCAATGCTTCTAATGTCAAACTTGAGACCCTACCTATAGCATGAGATGTGATATCCAAGTCCTTCCCATTCCAATCCTGAGACACTTCCTATAGCATGAGATGTGATATCTCAATGCTTCTAATACCAAACCTGAGACTTCCTATAACATGAGATGGGATATCCAACTCCTTCCAATTCCAATCCTGAGACCCTTTTGATAGCAGAGATGTGATATCTCAATGTTTATACCAAACCTGAGACCCTTCCTACGGCATGAGATGTCATATTCAACTCCTTCCCATTCCAATCCTGAGACCCTTCCTATAGCATGAGATTTGATATCCAACTCCTTCCCATTCCAATCCTGAGACCCTTCCTATAGCATGAGATGTGATGTCTCAATGCTTCTAATACCAAACCTGAGATCCTTCCTATAACATGAGATGTGATATCCAACTCCTTCCATTCCAATCCTGAGACCCTTCCTATAGCATGAGATGTGATATCTCAATGCTTATACCAAACCTGAGACCCTTCCTATAGCATGAGATGTGATATCCAACTCCTTCCCATTCCAATCCTGAGACCCTTCCTATAGCCTGAGATGTGATATCTCAATGCCTCTAATACCAAACCTGAGATCCTTCCTCTAACATGAAATGTGATATCCAACTCCTTCACTTTCCAAACCTGAGAGCCTATCTATAGCATGAGATGTGATATCCAAGTCCTTCGCATTCCAATCCTTAGACCCTTCCTACAGCATGCAATATGATATCTCAATGATTCTAATAAAAAACCTGAGACCCGTCCTATAACATGAGATGGGATATCCAACTCCTTCCCATTCCAATCCTGAGACACTTCCGATAGCAGAGATGTGATATCTCAATGTTTATACCAAACCTGAGACCCTTCCTATAACATGAGATGTGATATTCAACTCCTTCCCGTTCCAAACCTGAGACCCTTCCTTTAGCATGAGATGTGATATCCAGCTCCTTCCCATTCCAATCCTGAGACACTTCCGATAGCATGAGATGTGATATCTCAATGCTTCTAATATCAAAACTGAGACCCTCCCTATAGCATGATATGTGATATCTAAGTCCTTCCCATTCCAATCCTGAGACCCTTCCTATAGCATGAGATGTGATATCTCAATGCTTCTACCAAACCTGAGACCCTTCCTTTAGCATGAGATGTGATATCCAACTCCTTCCCATTCCAATCCTGAGACCCTTCCTATAGCATGAGATGTGATATCTAAATACTTCTAATACCAAACCTGAGATCCTTCCGATAACATGAGATGTGATATCTCAATACTTCTAATACCAAACCTGAGATCCATCCTATAACATGAGATGTGATATCCAAATCCTTCCCCTTCCAAACCTGAGACCCTCCCTTTAGCATGAGATGTGATATCCAACTCCTTCCCATTCCAATCCTGAGACCCTTCTGATAGCATAAGATATGATATCTCAATGCTTCTATACCAAACCTGAGATCCTTCCGATAGCATGAGATGTGATATCTCAATACTTCTAATACCAAACCTGAGATCCTTCCTATAACATGAGATGTGATATCCAAATCCTTATCTTCCAAACCTGAGACCCTCCCTTTACCATGAGATGTGATATCCAACTCCTTCCCATTCCAATCCTGAGACTCTTCTGATAGCATAAGATATGATATCTCAATGCTTCTATACCAAACTTGAGATCCTTCTGATAGCATGAGATGTGATATCTCAATGCTTCTAATACCAAACCTGAGATCCTACCTCTAACATGAAATGTGATATCCAACTCTTTCCCCTTGCAAACCTGAGAGCCTTCCTATAGCATGAGATGTGATATCCAAGTCCTTCCCATTCCAATCCTGAGACCCTTCCTATAACATGAGATGTGATATCCAACTCCTTCCCATTCCAACCTGAGACCCTTCCTATAGCATGAGATGGGATATCTAACTCCTTCCAAATCCAATCCCGATACCCTTCCGATAGCATGAGATGTGATAACCCAATGCTTCTACCAAACCTGAGACCCATATTATGGCATGAGATGTGATATCAAACTCCTTCCCATTCTAATCCTGAGACCCTTCCTATAGCTTGAAATGTGATATCCAACTCCTTCCCATTCCAATTCTGAGACCCTTCCTATACCATGAGACTTGATATCTCAATGCTTCTAATACCAAACCTGAGACCCGTCCTATAACATGAGATGTGATATCCAAATCCTTCCCCTTCCAAACCTTAGACCCTTCCTTTATCATGAGATGTGATATCCAACTCCTTCCCATTCCAAACACACGTCTAAACCAGAGAGCAGGGAAGCGAGCATTTCAGCAGTATAAATTCAGCCTGTGAACAACACATTTTGACCCTCCCTTGTATGGGAGAAGAGTGGTTCAAAAGACCAGGATTCGACTGAACAAACGCACGAACAGAGTACAAAATGGGAATCCACCAGAATTCGCATTTACCAAAACGCGAGGAAAGTACATGTTCTAGCTGTTTCTGCTCGTTTTTAGCACGTTTCAATACGTCTAGCGGGTTACAGCTATATGTTGAATAATGGGTGTTATAAAGCATTCTGAACACTGTATCTTGTGGAGCTCATTGGAAGGCTGTAGGAAGAGGAGAGAAGGCAGGGAACACGCATCTAAACCAGAGAGCTGGGAAGCGAGTACATGCAACGCGAAACGGTGCAGGGACAGAAAGGATGAACGCCTATGAGGAGGAGCAGCTGGTAGTCAGCCTGCTCTGGAGAGGAGAATGTGATCACCAGGGGAGTGCAGCCTGTAAAGTAGAAGGGACTATGAACACAGGGCGACTGCATTAACAGATGGCAAATACACGTTCCAAAACAGTCAGGAAAGCTGATAATGCCTTGAAGATTTCAGCCGTATACATTCAGCCTATGAACAGCAGTAGACGTTGACCCCCCCCCCCCATGTATGGGAGAACAGTGGTTAAAAACTTCAGCATTCGACAACAAACGCACGGACAGTATACATGGGAACCCATCAGAATTAGCATTTACAAAAACTCGAGGAAAGTACATTTTCTAGCTGTTTTTGCTAGTTTACAGCACGTATCAATACGTCTAGCGGGTTACGGCTATATGTTGAATAATGGGTGTTATAGAGCATTCTGAGCACTGTGTATCTTTTGGAGCTCATTTTTTGATTTGAAGGCAGCGGGAAGAGGAGAGAAGGCAGGGAACACGCGTCTAAACCAGAGAGCTGGGAAGCGAGTACTTGCAACGCGAAAAGGGCAGAAAGCAAGAAGGCCTCTGAGAAGGAAAAGCGTCTAAACAAGAGAGCAGGGAAGCGAGTGTTTGCAACGCGAAACGGTGCAGGGAACAGGGACAGAAAGGGAGAACTCCTCTGAGGAGGAACAGCTGGCAGTTAGCCTTCTTTGAAGATGAGAACTTGATCACCACGGGAGAGGATTGTTGAGAGGGTTACAGAGGGGGAGGTCTGAGATCAGAAAATCCTGAGTATTCCCTGCAGTGTGTAGGGCCAGCGACATGAAGAGTTGCAGATCTCGTAAAAGTCCAGGTCAGGAAGCATACAGGTTCATGTTGAATTCTCCAAGTAGGCGGAGTTGAGTGGTAGGAGGCTAGGACGGAGAAGTCCATCCACTGAGAGAGGAAGGGGGTAGGCAAATAGCCACGGTGAGAGAATGGCCAGGAGAGAATGCATGCAGACAAGGCATTCGTGACAGGAGTCGGCCTGCAAAGGAAATCAATTTACTACAGGAATCAAGGATAAGCATTGAGATATCACATCTCATGCTATAGGAAGGGTCTCAGGATTGGAATGGGAAGGACTTAGATATCACATATCATGCTATAGGGAGGGTCTCAGTTTAGATATTAGAAGCATTGAGATATCACATCTCATGCTATCGGAAGTGTCTCAGGATTGGAATGGGAAGGAGCTGGATATCACATCTCATGCTAAAGGAAGGGTCTCAGGTTTGGAACGGGAAGGAGTTGGATATCACATCTCATGTTATAGGAAGGGTCTCAGGTTTGGTATAAACATTGAGATATCACATCTCAGGCTATAGGAAGGGTCTCAGGATTGGAATGGGAAGGAGTTGGATATCACATCTCATGCTATAGGAAGGGTCTCAGGATTGGAATGGGAAGGAGTTGGATATCACATTGGATATTCCCATCTCATGTTATAGGAAGGATCTCAGGTTTGGTATTAGAAGCATTGAGATATCACATCTCATGCTATAGGAAGGGTCTCAGGATTGGAATGGGAAGGACTTGGATATCACATCTCATGCTATAAGGAGGGTCTCAAGTTTGATATTAGAAGCATTGAGATATCACATTTCATGATATCGGAAGGGTCTCAAGATTGGAATGGGAAGGAGTTGGATATCACATCTCATGATAAAGGAAGGGTCTAAGGTTTGGAAGGGGAAGGATTTGGATATCACATCTCATGTTATAGGACGGGTCTCAGGTTTGGTATTAGAAGCATTGAGATATCAAGTCTCATGGTATAGGAAGGGTCTCAGAATTGGAATGGGAAGGAGTTGGATATCACATCTCAAGCTATAGGAAGGGTCTCAGGATTAGAATGGGAAGGAGTTTGATATCACATCTCATGCCATAGTATGGGTCTCAGGTTTGGTAGAAGCATTGGGATATCACATCTCATGCTATCGGAAGGTTATCAGGATTGGATTTGGAAGGAGTTGGATATCCCATCTCATGCTATAGGAAGGGTCTCAGGTTGGAATGGGAAGGAGTTGGATATCACATCTCATGTTATAGGACGGGTCTCAGGATTGGAATGGGAAGGACTTGGATATCACATCTCATGCTATAGGAAGGCTCTCAGGTTTGCAAGGGGAAAGAGTTGGATATCACATTTCATGTTAGAGGTAGGATCTCAGGTTTGGTATTAGAAGTATTGAGATATCAAATCTCATGCTATCAGAAGGATCTCAGGTTTGGTATAGAAGCATTGAGATATCATATCTTATGCTATCAGAAGTGTCTCAGGATTGGAATGGGAAGGAGTTGGATATCACATCTCATGGTAAAGGAAGGGTCTCAGGTTTGGAAGATAAGGATTTGGATATCACATCTCATGTTATAGGAAGGATCTCAGGTTTGGTATTAGAAGTATTGAGATGTCACATCTCATGCTATCGGAAGGATCTCAGGTTTGGTATAGAAGCATTGAGATATATCTTATGCTATCAGAAGGGTCTCAGGATTGGAATGGGAAGGAGTTAGATATCACATCTCATGCTAAAGGGAGGGTCTCAGGTTTGGAAGGGGAAGGATTTGGATATCACATCTCATGTTATAGGCTGGATCTCAGGTTTGGTATTAGAAGTATTGAGATATCACATCTCATGTTATCGGAAGGATCTCAGGTTTGGTATTAGAAGTATTGAGATATCACATCTCATGCTATAGGAAGGGTCTCAGGATTGGAATGGGAAGGAGTTGGATATCACATCTCATGCTAAAGGAAGGGTCTCAGGTTTGGTAGAAGCATTGAGGTATCACATCTCATGCTATAGGAAGGCTCTCAGGATTGGAATGGGAAGGACTTAGATATCACATATCATGCTATAGGGAGGGTCTCGGTTTTGATATTAGAAGCATTGAGATATCACATCTCATGCTATCGAAAGTGTCTCAGGATTGGAATGGGAAGGAGCTGGATATCTCATCCATCCATCTCATGCTAAAGGAAGGGTCTCAGGTTTGGAACGGGAAGGAGTTGGATATCACATTTCATGTTAGAGGAAGGATCTCAGGTTTGGTATTAGGGGCATTGAGATATCACATCTCAGGCTATAGGAAGGGTCTCAGGATTGGAATGGGAAGGAGTTGGATATCACATCTCATGCTATAGGAAGGGTCTCAGGTTTGGTAGAACCATTGAGATATCACATCTCATGCTATAGGAAGGGTCTCAGGAATGGAATGGGAAGGAGTTGGATATCACATCTCATGCTATCGGAAGTGTCTCAGGATTGGAATGGGAAGGAGCTGGATATCACATCTCATGCTAAAGGAAGGGTCTCAGGTTTGGAACGGGAAGGATTTGGATATCACATCTCATGTTATAGGAAGGGTCTCAGGTTTGGTATACGCATTGAGATATCACATCTCTGCTATCGGAAGTGTCTCAGGATTGGAATGGGAAGGAGTTGGATATCCCATCTCATGTTATAGGACGGGTCTCAGGTTTGTTATTAGAATCATTGAGATATCATATTGCATGCTGTAGGAAGGGTCTAAGGGTTGGAATGTGAAGGACTTGGATATCACATCTCATGCTATAGATAGGCTCTTAGGTTTGGAAAGGGAAGGAATTGGATATCACATTTCATGTTAGAGGAAGGATCTCAGGTTTGGTATTAGAAGCATTGAGATATCACATCTCATGCTATAGGAAGGGTCTCAGGATTGGAATGGGAAGCAGTTGGATATCACATCTCATGCTATAGGAAGGGTCTCAGGTTTGGTATAAGCATTGAGATATCACATCTCATGCTATAGGGCGGGTCTCAGGATTGGAATGGAAGGAGTTGGCTATCACATCTCATGTTATAAGGAAGGATCTCAGGTTTGGTATTAGAAGCATTGAGATATCACATCTCATGCTATAGGAAGGGTCTCAGGATTGGAATGTGAAGGATTTGGATATCACATCTCATGCTAAAGGAAGGGTCTCAGGTTTGGTAGAAGCATTGAGATATCACGTCTCTGCTATCGGAAGGGTCTCTGGATTGGATTGGGAAGGAGTTGGATATCCCTTCTCATGCTATAGGAAGAGTCTCAGGATTTGAATGGCAAGGAGTTGGATATCACATCTCATGCCATAGGAAGGGTCTCAGGTTTGTTATAAGCATTGAGATATCACATCTCTGCTATCGGAATTGTCTCAGGATTGGATTGGGAAGGAGTTGGATATCCCTTCTCATGCTATAGGAAGGGTCTCAGGATTGGAAAGGGTAGGAGTTGGATATTACTTTCTTGCTATTGGAAGGGTCTCATGTTTGTAATGGGAAGGAGTTGGATATCACATATGCTATAGTTAGTGTCTCAGGTTTGGAACGGGAAGGAGTTGGATATCACATCTCATGTTATAGGAAGGGTCTCAGGTTTGGTATAAGCATTGAGATATCACATCTCTGCTATCGGAAGCGGCTCAGGATTGGAATGGGAAGGAGTTGGATATCCCATCTAATGTTATAGGAAGAGTCTCTGGTTTGGTATTAGAATCATTGAGATATCACATCGCATGCTGTAGGAAGGGTCTAAGGATTGGAATGGGATGGACTTGGATATCACATCTCATGCTATAGGTAGGCTCTCAGGTTTGGTATAAGCATTGAGATATCACATCTCATGCTATAGGAAGGGTCTCAGGATTGGAATGGGAAGGAATTGGATATCACATCATGCTATAGGAAGGGTCTCAGATTTGGTATAAGCATTGAGATATCACATCTCATGCTAAAGGAAGGGTCTCAGGATTGGAATGGGAAGGAGTTGTATATGACATCTCAGGCCATAGGAAGGTTCTCAGGTTTGGTATAAGCATTGAGATATCACATCTCTGCTATCGGAAGTGTCTCAGGATTGGAATGGGAAGGAGTTGGATATCCCATCTCATGTTATAGGACGGGTCTCAGGTTTGTTATTAGAATCATTGAGATATCATATTGCATGCTGTTGGAAGGGTCTAAGGGTTGGAATGGGAAGGACTTGGATATCACATCTCATGCTACAGATAGGCTCTTAGGTTTGGAAAGGGAAGGAGTTGGATATCACATTTCATGTTAGAGGAAGGATCTCAGGTTTGGTATTAGAAGCATTGAGATATCACATCTCATGCTATAGGAAGGGTCTCAGGATTGGAATGGGAAGCAATTGGATATCACATCTCATGCTATAGGAAGGGTCTCAGGTTTGGTATAAGCATTGAGATATCACATCTCATGCTATAGGACGGGTCTCAGGATTGGAATGGAAGGAGTTGGATATCACATCTCATGTTATAGGAAGGATCTCAGGTTTGGTATTAGAAGCATTGAGACATCACATCTCATGCTATAGGAAGGGTCTCAGGATTGGAATGTGAAGGATTTGGATATCACATCTCATGCTAAAGGAAGGGTCTCAGGTTTGGTAGAAGCATTGAGATATCACGCCTCTGCTATCGGAAGGGTCTCAGGATTGGATTGGGAAGGAGTTGGATATCACATCTCATGCCATAGGAAGGGTCTCAGGTTTGGTATAAGCATTGAGATATCACATCTCTGCTATCGGAAGGGTCTCAGGTTTGGATTGGGAAGGAGTTGGATATCCCTTCTCATGCTATAGGAAGTGTCTCAGGTTGGAATGGGAAGGAGTTGGATATCACATCTCATTCATGTTATAGGAAGGGTCTCAGGATTGGAATGGGAAGGATTTGGATATCACATCTCTTGCTATAGGAAGGGTCTCAGGATTGGAATGGGTAGGAGTTGGATATTACTTTCTTGCTATAGGAGGGGTCTCATGTTTGGAATGGGAAGGAGTTGGATATCACATATGCTATAGTTAGTGTCTCAGGTTTGCAACGGGAAGGAGTTGGATATCACATCTCATGTTATAGGAAGGGTCTCAGGTTTGGTATAAGCATTGAGATATCACATCTCTGCTATCGGAAGCGGCTCAGGATTGGAATGGGAAGGAGTTGGATATCCCATCTCATGTTATAGGAAGAGTCTCTGGTTTGGTAATAGAATCATTGAGATATCACATCGCATGCTGTAGGAAGGGTCTAAGGATTGGAATGGGATGGACTTGGATATCACATCTCATGCTATAGGAAGGGTCTCAGGATTGGAATGGGAAGGAATTGGATATCACATCTCATGCTATAGGAAGGGTCTCAGATTTGGTATAAGCATTGAGATATCACATCTCATGCTAAAGGAAGGGTCTCAGGATTGGAATGGGAAGGAGTTGTATATGACATCTCAGGTCATAGGAAGGTTCTCAGGTTTGGTATAAGCATTGAGATATCACATCTCTGCTATCGGAAGGGTCTCAGGATTGGAATGGGAAGGAGTTGGATATCCCATCTCATGTTATAGGAAGGGTCTCAGGTTTGGTATTAGAAGCATAGAGATATCACATCTCATGCTATAGGAAGGGTCTCAGGATTTGAATGGCAAGGAGTTGGATATCACATCTCATGCCATAGGAAGGGTCTCAGGTTTGGTATAAGCATTGAGATATCACATCTCTGCTATCGGAAGGGTCTCAGGATTGGATTGGGAAGGAGTTGGATATCCCTTCTCATGCTATAGGAAGTGTCTCAGGTTGGAATGGGAAGGAGTTGGATATCACATCTCATGTTATAGGAAGGGTCTCAGGATTGGAATGGGAAGGATTTGGATATCACATCTCTTGCTATAGGAAGGGTCTCAGGATTGGAATGGGTAGGAGTTGGATATTACTTTCTTTCTATAGGAAGGGTCTCATGTTTGGAATGGGAAGGAGTTGGATATCACATATGCTATAGTTAGTGTCTCAGGTTTGGAACGGGAAGGAGTTGGATATCACATCTCATGTTATAGGAAGGGTCTCAGGTTTGGTATAAGCATTGAGATATCACATCTCTGCTATCAGAAGCGGCTCAGGATTGGAATGGGAAGGAGTTGGATATCCCATCTCATGTTATAGGAAGAGTCTCTGGTTTGGTATTAGAATCATTGAGATATCACATTGCATGCTGTAGGAAGGGTCTAAGGATTGGAATGGGATGGACTTGGATATCACATCTCATGCTATAGGTAGGCTCTCAGGTTTGGTATAAGCATTGAGATATCACATCTCATGCTATAGGAAGGGTCTCAGGATTGGAATGGGAAGGAATTGGATATCACATCTCATGCTATAGGAAGGGTCTCAGATTTGGTATAAGCATTGAGATATCACATCTCATGCTAAAGGAAGGGTCTCAGGATTGGAATGGGAAGGAGCTGTATATGACATCTCAGGCCATAGGAAGGTTCTCAGGTTTGGTATAAGCATTGAGATATCACATCTCTGCTATCGGAAGGGTCTCAGGATTGGAATGGGAAGGAGTTGGATATCCCATCTCATGTTATAGGAAGGGTCTCAGGTTTGGTATTAGAAGCATAGAGATATCACATCTCATGCTATAGGAAGGGTCTCAGGATTTGAATGGCAAGGAGTTGGATATCACATCTCATGCCATAGGAAGGGTCTCAGGTTTGGTATAAGCATTGAGATATCACATCTCTGCTATCGGAAGGGTCTCAGGATTGGATTGGGAAGGAGTTGGATATCCCTTCTCATGCTATAGGAAGTGTCTCAGGTTGGAATGGGAAGGAGTTGGATATCACATCTCATGTTATAGGAAGGGTCTCAGGATTGGAATGGGAAGGATTTGGATATCACATCTCTTGCTATAGGAAGGGTCTCAGGATTGGAATGGGTAGGAGTTGGATATTACTTTCTTGCTATAGGAAGGGTCTCATGTTTGGAATGGGAAGGAGTTGGATATCACATATGCTATAGTTAGTGTCTCAGGTTTGGAATGGGATGGACTTGGATATCACATCTCATGCTATAGGAAGGGTCTCAGATTTGGTATAAGCATTGAGATATCACATCTCATGCTAAAGGAAGGGTCTCAGGATTGGAATGGGAAGGAGTTGTATATGACATCTCAGGCCATAGGAAGGTTCTCAGGTTTGGTATAAGCATTGAGATATCACATCTCTGCTATCGGAAGGGTCTCAGGATTGGAATGGGAAGGAGTTGGATATCCCATCTCATGTTATAGGAAGGGTCTCAGGTTTGGTATTAGAAGCATTGAGATATCACATCTCATGCTATAGGAATGGTCTCAGGATTGGAATGTGAAGGATTTGGATATTACATCTCATGCTAAAGGAAGGGTCTCAGGTTTGGTAGAAGCATTGAGATATCACGTCTCTGCTATCGGAAGGGTCTCAGGATTGGATTGGGAAGGAGTTGGATATCCCTTCTCATGCTATAGGAAGGGTCTCAGGATTTGAATGGCAAGGAGTTGGATATCACATCTCATGCCATAGGAAGGGTCTCAGGTTTGGTATAAGCATTGAGATATCACATCTCTGCTATCGGAAGGGTCTCAGGATTGGATTGGGAAGGAGTTGGATATCCCTTCTCATGCTATAGGAAGTGTCTCAGGTTGGAATGGGAAGGAGTTGGATATCACATCTCATGTTATAGGAAGGGTCTCAGGATTGGAATGGGAAGGATTTGGATATCACATCTCTTGCTATAGGAAGGGTCTCAGGATTGGAATGGGTAGGAGTTGGATATTACTTTCTTGCTATAGGAAGGGTCTCATGTTTGGAATGGGAAGGATTTGGATATCACATATGCTATAGTTAGTGTCTCAGATTTGGAACGGGAAGGAGTTGGATATCACATCTCATGTTATAGGAAGGGTCTCAGGTTTGGTATAAGCATTGAGATATCACATCTCTGCTATCGGAAGCGGCTCAGGATTGGAATGGGAAGGAGTTGGATATCCCATCTCATGTTATAGTAAGAGTCTCTGGTTTGGTATTAGAATCATTGAGATATCACATCGCATGCTGTAGGAAGGGTCTAAGGATTGGAATGGGATGGACTTGGATATCACATCTCATGCTATAGGAAGGGTCTCAGATTTGGTATAAGCATTGAGATATCACATCTCATGCTAAAGGAAGGGTCTCAGGATTGTAGGCTCTCAGGTTTGGTATAAGCATTGAGATATCACATCTCATGCTATAGGAAGGGTCTCAGGATTGGAATGGGAAGGATTTGGATATCACATCTCAGGCCATAGGAAGGGTCTCAGGTTTGGTATAAGCATTGAGATATCACATCTCTGCTATCGGAAGGGTCTCAGGATTGGAATGGGAAGGAGTTGGATATCCCATCTCATGTTATAGGAAGGGTCTCAGGTTTGGTATTAGAAGTATAGAGATATCACATCTCATGCTATAGGAAGGGTCTCAGGATTGGAATGGGAAGGACTTGGATGTCACATCTCATGCTATAGGGAGGGTCTCAAGTTTGATATTAGAAGCATTGAGATAACAAATCTCATGATATCGGAAGGGTCTCAGGATTGGAATGGGAAGGAGTTGGATACCACATCTCATGATAAAGGAAGGGTCTAAGGTTTGGAAGGGGAAGGATTTGGATATCACATCTCATGTTATAGGACGGGTCTCAGGTTTGGTATTAGAAGCATTGAGATATCAAGTCTCATGGTATAAGAAGGGTCTCAGAATTGGAATGGGAAGGAGTTGGATATCACACCTCAAGCTATAGGAAGGGTCTCAGGATTGGAATGGGAAGGAGTTTGATATCACATCTCATGCCATAGTATGGGTCTCAGGTTTGGTAGAAGCATTGGGACATCACATCTCATGCTATCGGAAGGGTATCAGTATTGGATTTGGAAGAAGTTGGATATCCCATCTCATGCTATAGGAAGGGTCTCAGGTTGGAATGGGAAGGAGTTGGATATCACATTTCATGTTATAGGAAGGGTCTCAGGATTGGAATGGGAAGGACTTGGATATCATATCTCATGCTATAGGACGGGTCTCAGGTTTGTTATTAGAATCATTGAGATATCATATTGCATGCTGTAGGAAGGGTCTAAGGTTTGGAAAGGGAAGGAGTTGGATATCACATTTCATGTTAGAGGAAGGATCTCAGGTTTGGTATTAGAAGCATTGAGATATCACATATCATGCTATAGGAAGGGTCTCAGGATTGGAATGGGAAGTAGTTGGATATCACATCTCATGCTATAGGAAGGGTCTCAGGTTTGGTATAAGCATTGAGATATCACATCTCATGCTATAGGACGGGTCTCAGGATTGGAATGGAAGGAGTTGGATATCACATCTCATGTTATAGGAAGGATCTCAGGTTTGGTATTAGAAGCATTGAGACATCACATCTCATGCTATAGGAAGGGTCTCAGGGTTGGAATGGGAAGGAGTTGGATATCGCATCTCATCCAATAGGAAGGGTCTCAGGTTTGGAATGGGAAGGAATTGGATATCAAATCTCATGTTATAGGAAGGATCTCAGGTTTGGTATTAGAAGCATTGAGATATCACATCTCATGCTATAGGAAGGGTCTCAGGATTGGAATGTGAAGGATTTGGATATCACATCTCATGCTAAAGGAAGGGTCTCAGGTTTGGTAGAAGCATTGAGATATCAGATCTCTGCTATCGGAAGGGTCTCAGGATTGGATTGGGAAGGAGTTGGATATCCCTTCTCATGCTATAGGAAGGGTCTCAGGATTTGAATGGGAAGGAGTTGGATATCACATCTCATGTTATAGGAAGGGTCTCAGGATTGGAATGGGAAGGATTTGGATATTACTTTCTTGCTATAGGAAGGGTCTCATGTTTGGAATGGGAAGGAGTTGGATATCACATATGCTATAGTTAGTGTCTCAGGTTTGGAACGGGAAGGAGTTGGATATCACATCTCATGTTATAGGAAGGGTCTCATGTTTGGTATAAGCATTGAGATATCACATCTCTGCTATCGGAAGCGGCTCAGGATTGGAATGGGAAGGAGTTGGATATCCCATCTCATGTTATAGTAAGAGTCTCTGGTTTGGTATTAGAATCATTGAGATATCACATCGCATGCTGTAGGAAGGGTCTAAGGATTGGAATGGGATGGACTTGGATATCACATCTCATGCTATAGGTAGGCTCTCAGGTTTGATATAAGCATTGAGATATCACATCTCATGCTATAGGAAGGGTCTCAGGATTGGAATGGGAAGGATTTGGATATCACATCTCATGCTATAGGAAGGGTCTCAGATTTGGTATAAGCATTGAGATATCACATCTCATGCTAAAAGAAGGGTCTCAGGATTGGAATGGGAAGGAGTTGTATATGACATCTCAGGCCATAGGAAGGGTCTCATGTTTGGTATAAGCATTGAGATATCACATCTCTGCTATCGGAAGGGTCTCAGGATTGGAATGGGAAGGAGTTGGATATCCCATCTCATGTTATAGGAAGGGTCTCAGGTTTGGTATTAGAAGCATAGAGATATCACATCTCATGCTATAGGAAGGGTCTCAGGATTGGAATGGGAAGGACTTGGATGTCACATCTCATGCTATAGGGAGGGTCTCAAGTTTGATATTAGAAGCATTGAGATAACAAATCTCATGATATCGGAAGGGTCTCAGGATTGGAATGGGAAGGAGTTGGATACCACATCTCATGATAAAGGAAGGGTCTAAGGTTTGGAAGGGGAAGGATTTGGATATCACATCTCATGTTATAGGACGGGTCTCAGGTTTGGTATTAGAAGCATTGAGATATCAAGTCTCATGGTATAAGAAGGGTCTCAGAATTGGAATGGGAAGGAGTTGGATATCACACCTCAAGCTATAGGAAGGGTCTCAGGATTGGAATGGGAAGGAGTTTGATATCACATCTCATGCCATAGTATGGGTCTCAGGTTTGGTAGAAGCATTGGGATATCACATCTCATGCTATCGGAAGGGTATCAGTATTGGATTTGGAAGAAGTTGGATATCCCATCTCATGCTATAGGAAGGGTCTCAGGTTGGAATGGGAAGGAGTTGGATATCACATTTCATGTTATAGGAAGGGTCTCAGGATTGGAATGGGAAGGACTTGGATATCATATCTCATGCTATAGGACAGGTCTCAGGTTTGTTATTAGAATCATTGAGATATCATATTGCATGCTGTAGGAAGGGTCTAAGGATTGGAACGGGAAGGACTTGGATATCACATCTCATGCTATAGATAGGCTCTTAGGTTTGGAAAGGGAAGGAGTTGGATATCACATTTCATGTTAGAGGAAGGATCTCAGGTTTGGTATTAGAAGCATTGAGATATCACATCTCATGCTATAGGAAGGGTCTCAGGATTGGAATGGGAAGTAGTTGGATATCACATCTCATGCTATAGGAAGGGTCTCAGGTTTGGTATAAGCATTGAGATATCACATCTCATGCTATAGGACGGGTCTCAGGATTGGAATGGAAGGAGTTGGATATCACATCTCATGTTATAGGAAGGATCTCAGGTTTGGTATTAGAAGCATTGAGACATCACATCTCATGCTATAGGAAGGGTCTCAGGGTTGGAATGGGAAGGAGTTGGATATCACATCTCATCCAATAGGAAGGGTCTCAGGTTTGGAATGGGAAGGAATTGGATATCACATCTCATGTTATAGGAAGGATCTCAGGTTTGGTATTAGAAGCATTGAGATATCACATCTCATGCTATAGGAAGGGTCTCAGGTTTGGAATGTGAAGGATTTGGATATCACATCTCATGCTAAAGGAAGGGTCTCAGGATTGGTAGAAGCATTGAGATATCACGTCTCTGCTATCGGAGGGGTCTCAGGATTGGATTGGGAAGGAGTTGGATATCCCTTCTCATGCTATAGGAAGGGTCTCAGGATTTGAATGGCAAGGAGTTGGATATCACATCTCATGCCATAGGAAGGGTCTCAGGTTTGGTATAAGCATTGAGATATCACATCTCTGCTATCGGAAGGGTCTCAGGATTGGAATGGGAAGGAGTTGGATATTCCCATCTCATGTTATAGGAAGGGTCTCAGGTTTGGTATTAGAAGCATTGAGATATCACATCTCATGCTATAGGAAGGGTCTCAGGATTGGAATGGGAAGGACTTGGATATCACATCTCATGCTATAGGGAGGGTCTCAAGTTTGATATTAGAAGCTTTGAGATATCACATCTCATGATATCGGAAGGGTCTCAGGATTGGAATGGGAAGGAGTTGGATATCACATCTCATGATAAAGGAAGGGTCTAAGGTTTGGAAGGGGAAGGATTTGGATATCACATCTCATGTTATATTACGGGTCTCAGGTTTGGTATTAGAAGCATTGAGATATCAAGTCTCAGAGTATAGGAAGGGTCTCAGAATTGGAATGGGAAGGAGTTGGATATCACATCTCAAGCTATAGGAAGGGTCTCAGGATTGGAATGGGAAGGACTTGGATATCACATCTCATGCTATAGGAAGGCTCTCAGGTTTGGAAGGGGAAAGAGTTGGATATCACATTTCATGTTAGAGGTAGGATCTCAGGTTTGGTATTAGAGGCATTGAGATATCACATCTCATGCTATCAGAAGGGTCTCAGGAATGGAATGGGAAGGAGTTGGATATCACATCTCATGCTAAAGGGAGGGTCTCAGGTTTGGAAGGGGAAGGATTTGGATATCACATCTCATGTTATAGGAAGGATCTCAGGTTTGGTATTAGAACCATTGAGATATCACATCTCATGCTATCAGAAGGGTCTCAGGATTGGAATGGGAAGGAGTTGGATATCACATCTCATGCTAAAGGGAGGGTCTCAGGTTTGGAAGGGGAAGGATTTGGATATCACATCTCATGTTATCGGAAGGATCTCACGTTTGGTATTAGAAGTATTGAGATATCATATCTCATGCTATAGGAAGGGTCTCAGGATTGGAATGGGAAGTACTTAGATATCACATATCATGCTATAGGGAGGGTCTCAGTTTTGATATTAGAAGCATTGAGATATCACATCTCATGCTATCGGAAGTGTCTCAGGATTGGAATGGGAAGTAGCTGGATATCACATCTCATGCTAAAGGAAGGGTCTCAGGTTTGGAACGGGAAGGATTTGGATATCACATCTCATGTTATAGGAAGGGTCTCAGGTTTGGTATAAGCATTGAGATATCACATCTCTGCTATCGGAAGTGTCTCAGGATTGGAATGGGAAGGAGTTGGATATCCCATCTCATGTTATAGGACGGGTCTCAGGTTTGTTATTAGAATCATTGAGATATCATATTGCATGCTGTAGGAAGGGTCTAAGGGTTGGAATGGGAAGGACTTGGATATCACATCTCATGCTATAGATAGGCTCTTAGGTTTGGAAAGGGAAGGAGTTGGATATCACATTTCATGTTAGAGGAAGGATCTCAGGTTTGGTATTAGAAGCATTGAGATATCACATCTCATGCTATAGGAAGGGTCTCAGGATTAGAATGGGAAGGAGTTGGATATCACATCTCATGCTAAAGGGAGGGTCTCAGGTTTGGAAGGGGAAGGATTTGGATATCACATCTCATGTTATAGGAAGGATCTCAGGTTTGGTATTAGAACCATTGAGATATCACATCTCATGCTATCGGAAGGATCTCAGGTTTGGTATTAGAAGCATTGGGATATCACATCTCATGCTATCAGAAGGGTCTCAGGATTGGAATGGGAAGGAGTTGGATATCACATCTCATGCTAAAGGGAGGGTCTCAGGTTTGGAAGGGGAAGGATTTGGATATCACATCTCATGTTATCGGAAGGATCTCACGTTTGGTATTAGAAGTATTGAGATATCATATCTCATGCTATAGGAAGGGTCTCAGGATTGGAATGGGAAGGACTTAGATATCACATATCATGCTATAGGGAGGGTCTCAGGTTTGATATTAGAAGCATTGAGATATCACATCTCATGCTATCGGAAGTGTCTCAGGATTGGAATGGGAAGGAGCTGGATATCACATATCATGCTAAAGGAAGGGTCTCAGGTTTGGAACGGGAAGGATTTGGATATCACATCTCATGTTATAGGAAGGGTCTCAGGTTTGGTATAAGCATTGAGATATCACATCTCTGCTATCGGAAGTGTCTCAGGATTGGAATGGGAAGGAGTTGGATATCCCATCTCATGTTATAGGACGGGTCTCAGGTTTGTTATTAGAATCATTGAGATATCATATTGCATGCTGTAGGAAGGGTCTAAGGGTTGGAATGGGAAGGACTTGGATATCACATCTCATGCTATAGATAGGCTCTTAGGTTTGGAAAGGGAAGGAGTTGGATATCACATTTCATGTTAGAGGAAGGATCTCAGGTTTGGTATTAGAAGCATTGAGACATCACATCTCATGCTATAGGAAGGGTCTCAGGATTGGAATGGGAAGTAGTTGGATATCACATCTCATGCTATAGGAAGTGTCTCAGGTTTGGTATAAGCATTGAGATATCACATCTCATGCTATAGGACGGGTCTCAGGATTGGAATGGAAGGAGTTGGATATCACATCTCATGTTATAGGAAGGATCTCAGGTTTGGTATTAGAAGCATTGAGACATCACATCTCATGCTATAGGAAGGGTCTCAGGGTTGGAATGGGAAGGAGTTTGATATCACATCTCATCCAATAGGAAGGGTCTCAGGTTTGGAATGGGAAGGAATTGGATATCACATCTTATGTTATAGGAAGGATCTCAGGTTTGGTATTAGAAGCATTGAGATAGCACATCTCATGCTATAGGAAGGGTCTCAGGATTGGAATGTGAAGGATTTGGATATCACATCTCATGCTAAAGGAAGGGTCTCAGGTTTGGTAGAAGCATTGAGATATCACGTCTCTGCTATCGGAAGGGTCTCAGGATTGGATTGGGAAGGAGTTGGATATCCCTTCTCATGCTATAGGAAGGGTCTCAGGATTTGAATGGCAAGGAGTTGGATATCACATCTCATGCCATAGGAAGGGTCTCAGGTTTGGTATAAGCATTGAGATATCACATCTCTGCTATCGGAAGGGTCTCAGGATTGGATTGGGAAGGAGTTGGATATCCCTTCTCATGCTATAGGAAGTGTCTCAGGTTTGAATGGGAAGGAGTTGGATATCACATCTCATGTTATAGGAAGGATCTCAGGTTTGGTATTAGAAGCATTGAGACATCACATCTCATGCTATAGGAAGGGTCTCAGGGTTGAAATGGGAAGGAGTTGGATATCACATCTCATCCAATAGGAAGGGTCTCAGGTTTGGAATGGGAAGGAATTGGATATCACATCTCATGTTATAGGAAGGATCTCAGGGTTGGTATTAGAAGCATTGAGATAGCACATCTCATGCTATAGGAAGGGTCTCAGGATTGGAATGTGAAGGATTTGGATATCACATCTCATGCTAAAGGAAGGGTCTCAGGTTTGGTAGAAGCATTGAGATATCACGTCTCTGCTATCGGAAGGGTCTCAGGATTGGATTGGGAAGGAGTTGGATATCCCTTCTCATGCTATAGGAAGGGTCTCAGGATTTGAATGGCAAGGAGTTGGATATCACATCTCATGCCATAGGAAGGGTCTCAGGTTTGGTATAAGCATTGAGATATCACATCTCTGCTATCGGAAGGGTCTCAGGATTGGATTGGGAAGGAGTTGGATATCCCTTCTCATGCTATAGGAAGTGTCTCAGGTTTGAATGGGAAGGAGTTGGATATCACATCTCATGTTATAGGAAGGGTCTCAGGATTGGAATGGGAAGGATTTGGATATCACATCTCTTGCTATAGGAAGGGTCTCAGGATTGGAATGGGTAGGAGTTGGATATTACTTTCTTGCTATAGGAAGGGTCTCATGTTTGGAATGGGAATGAGTTGGATATCACATATGCTATAGTTAGTGTCTCAGGTTTGGAACGGGAAGGAGTTGGATATCACATCTCATGTTATAGGAAGGGTCTCAGGTTTGGTATAAGCATTGAGATACCACATCTCTGCTATCGGAAGCGGCTCAGGATTGGAATGGGAAGGAGTTGGATATCCCATCTCATGTTATAGTAAGAGTCTCTGGTTTGGTATTAGAATCATTGAGATATCACATCGCATGCTGTAGGAAGGGTCTAAGGATTGGAATGGGATGGACTTGGATATCACATCTCATGCTATAGGTAGGCTCTCAGGTTTGATATAAGCATTGAGATATCACATCTCATGCTATAGGAAGGGTCTCAGGATTGGAATGGGAAGGATTTGGATATCACATCTCATGCTATAGGAAGGGTCTCAGATTTGGTATAAGCATTGAGATATCACATCTCATGCTAAAGGAAGGGTCTCAGGATTGGAATGGGAAGGATTTGTATATGACTTCTCAGGCCATAGAAAGGGTCTCATGTTTGATATAAGCATTGAGTTATCACATCTCTGCTATCGGAAGGGTCTCAGGATTGGAATGGGAAGGAGTTGGATATCCCATCTCATGTTATAGGAAGGGTCTCAGGTTTGGTATTAGAAGCATAGAGATATCACATCTCATGCTATAGGAAGGGTCTCAGGATTGGAATGGGAAGGACTTGGATGTCACATCTCATGCTATAGGGAGGGTCTCAAGTTTGATATTAGAAGCATTGAGATAACAAATCTCATGATATCGGAAGGGTCTCAGGATTGGAATGGGAAGGAGTTGGATACCACATCTCATGATAAAGGAAGGGTCTAAGGTTTGGAAGGGGAAGGATTTGGATATCACATCTCATGTTATAGGATGGGTCTCAGGTTTGGTATTAGAAGCATTGAGATATCAAGTCTCATGGTATAAGAAGGGTCTCAGAATTGGAATGGGAAGGAGTTGGATATCACACCTCAAGCTATAGGAAGGGTCTCAGGATTGGAATGGGAAGGAGTTTGATATCACATCTCATGCCATAGTATGGGTCTCAGGTTTGGTAGAAGCATTGGGATATCACATCTCATGCTATCGGAAGGGTATCAGTATTGGATTTGGAAGAAGTTGGATATCCCATCTCATGCTATAGGAAGGGTCTCAGGTTGGAATGGGAAGGAGTTGGATATCACATTTCATGTTATAGGAAGGGTCTCAGGATTGGAATGGGAAGGACTTGGATATCATATCTCATGCTATAGGACAGGTCTCAGGTTTGTTATTAGAATCATTGAGATATCATATTGCATGCTGTAGGAAGGGTCTAAGGATTGGAACGGGAAGGACTTGGATATCACATCTCATGCTATAGATAAGCTCTTAGGTTTGGAAAGGGAAGGAGTTGGATATCACATTTCATGTTAGAGGAAGGATCTCAGGTTTGGTATTAGAAGCATTGAGATATCACATCTCATGCTATAGGAAGGGTCTCAAGATTGGAATGGGAAGTAGTTGGATATCACATCTCATGCTATAGGAAGGGTCTCAGGTTTGGTATAAGCATTGAGATATCACATCTCATGCTATAGGACGGGTCTCAGGATTGGAATGGAAGGAGTTGGATATCACATCTCATGTTATAGGAAGGATCTCAGGTTTGGTATTAGAAGCATTGAGACATCACATCTCATGCTATAGGAAGGGTCTCAGGGTTGGAATGGGAAGGAGTTGGATATCACATCTCATCCAATAGGAAGGGTCTCAGGTTTGGAATGGGAAGGAATTGGATATCACATCTCATGTTATAGGAAGGATCTCAGGTTTGGTATTAGAAGCATTGAGATATCACATCTCATGCTATAGGAAGGGTCTCAGGATTGGAATGTGAAGGATTTGGATATCACATCTCATGCTAAAGGAAGGGTCTCAGGATTGGTAGAAGCATTGAGATATCACGTCTCTGCTATCGGAGGGGTCTCAGGATTGGATTGGGAAGGAGTTGGATATCCCTTCTCATGCTATAGGAAGGGTCTCAGGATTTGAATGGCAAGGAGTTGGATATCACATCTCATGCCATAGGAAGGGTCTCAGGTTTGGTATAAGCATTGAGATATCACATCTCTGCTATCGGAAGGGTCTCAGGATTGGAATGGGAAAGAGTTGGATATTCCCATCTCATGTTATAGGAAGGGTCTCAGGTTTGGTATTAGAAGCATTGAGATATCACATCTCATGCTATAGGAAGGGTCTCAGGATTGGAATGGGAAGGACTTGGATATCACATCTCATGCTATAGGGAGGGTCTCAAGTTTGATATTAGAAGCTTTGAGATATCACATCTCATGATATCGGAAGGGTCTCAGGATTGGAATGGGAAGGAGTTGGATATCACATCTCATGATAAAGGAAGGGTCTAAGGTTTGGAAGGGGAAGGATTTGGATATCACATCTCATGTTATATTACGGGTCTCAGGTTTGGTATTAGAAGCATTGAGATATCAAGTCTCAGAGTATAGGAAGGGTCTCAGAATTGGAATGGGAAGGAGTTGGATATCACATCTCAAGCTATAGGAAGGGTCTCAGGATTGGAATGGGAAGGACTTGGATATCAAATCTCATGCTATAGATAGGCTCTTAGGTTTGGAAAGGGAAGGAGTTGGATATCACATTTCATGTTAGAGGAAGGATCTCAGGTTTGGTATTAGAAGCATTGAGATATCACATCTCATGCTATAGGAAGGGTCTCAGCATTGGAATGGGAAGGAGTTGGATATCACATCTCATGCTAAAGGGAGGGTCTCAGGTTTGGAAGGGGAAGGATTTGGATATCACATCTCATGTTATAGGAAGGATCTCAAGTTTGGTATTAGAACCATTGAGATATCACATCTCATGCTATCGGAAGGATCTCAGGTTTGGTATTAGAAGCATTGAGATATCACATCTCATGCTATCAGAAGGGTCTCAGGATTGGAATGGGAAGGAGTTGGATATCACATCTCATGCTAAAGGGAGGGTCTCAGGTTTGGAAGGGGAAGGATTTGGATATCACATCTCATGTTATCGGAAGGATCTCACGTTTGGTATTAGAAGTATTGAGATATCATATCTCATGCTATAGGAAGGGTCTCAGGATTGGAATGGGAAGGACTTAGATATCACATATCATGCTATAGGGAGGGTCTCAGTTTTGATATTAGAAGCATTGAGATATCACATCTCATGCTATCGGAAGTGTCTCAGGATTGGAATGGGAAGGAGCTGGATATCACATCTCATGCTAAAGGAAGGGTCTCAGGTTTGGAACGGGAAGGATTTGGATATCACATCTCATGTTATAGGAAGGGTCTCAGGTTTGGTATAAGCATTGAGATATCACATCTCTGCTATCGGAAACGTCTCAGGATTGGAATGGGAAGGAGTTGGATATCCCATCTCATGTTATAGGACGGGTCTCAGGTTTGTTATTAGAATCATTGAGATATCATATTGAAGGGTCTAAGGGTTGGAATGGGAAGGACTTGGATATCACATCTCATGCTATAGATAGGCTCTTAGGTTTGGAAAGGGAAGGAGTTGGATATCACATTTCATGTTAGAGGAAGGATCTCAGGTTTGGTATTAGAAGCATTGAGATATCACATCTCATGCTATAGGAAGGGTCTCAGGATTGGAATGGGAAGTAGTTGGATATCACATCTCATGCTATAGGAAGTGTCTCAGGTTTGGTATAAGCATTGAGATATCACATCTCATGCTATAGGACGGGTCTCAGGATTGGAATGGAAGGAGTTGGATATCACATCTCATGTTATAGGAAGGATCTCAGGTTTGCTATTAGAAGCATTGAGACATCACATCTCATGCTATAGGAAGGGTCTCAGGGTTGGAATGGGAAGGAGTTGGATATCACATCTCATCCAATAGGAAGGGTCTCAGGTTTGGAATGGGAAGGAATTGGATATCACATCTCATGTTATAGGAAGGATCTCAGGTTTGGTATTAGAAGCATTGAGATATCACATCTCATGCTATAGGAAGGGTCTCAGGATTGGAATGTGAAGGATTTGGATATCACATCTCATGCTAAAGGAAGGGTCTCAGGTTTGGTAGAAGCATTGAGATATCACGTCTCTGCTATCGGAAGGGTCTCAGGATTGGATTGGGAAGGAGTTGGATATCCCTTCTCATGCTATAGGAAGGGTCTCAGGATTTGAATGGCAAGGAGTTGGATATCACATCTCATGCCATAGGAAGGGTCTCAGGTTTGGTATAAGCATTGAGATATCACATCTCTGCTATCGGAAGGGTCTCAGGATTGGATTGGGAAGGAGTTGGATATCTCTTCTCATGCTATAGGAAGTGTCTCAGGTTGGAATGGGAAGGAGTTGGATATCACATCTCATGTTATAGGAAGGGTCTCAGGATTGGAATGGGAAGGATTTGGATATCACATCTCTTGCTATAGGAAGGGTCTCAGGATTGGAATGGGTAGGAGTTGGATATTACTTTCTTGCTATAGGAAGGGTCTCATGTTTGGAATGGGAATGAGTTGGATATCACATATGCTATAGTTAGTGTCTCAGGTTTGGAACGGGAAGGAGTTGGATATCACATCTCATGTTATAGGAAGGGTCTCAGGTTTGTTATAAGCATTGAGATATCACATCTCTGCTATCGGAAGCGGCTCAGGTTTGGAATGGGAAGGAGTTGGATATCCCATCTCATGTTATAGTAAGAGTCTCTGGTTTGGTATTAGAATCATTGAGATATCACATCGCATGCTGTAGGAAGGGTCTAAGGATTGGAATGGGATGGACTTGGATATCACATCTCATGCTATAGGTAGGCTCTCAGGTTTGGTATAAGCATTGAGATATCACATCTCATGCTATAGGAAGGGTCTCAGATTTGGTATAAGCATTGAGATATCACATCTCATGCTAAAGGAAGGGTCTCAGGATTGGAATGGGAAGGAGTTGTATATGACATCTCAGGCCATAGGAAGGGTCTCAGGTTTGGTATAAGCATTGAGATATCACATCTCTGCTATCGGAAGGGTCTCAGGATTGGAATGGGAAGGAGTTGGATATCCCATCTCATGTTATAGGAAGGGTCTCAGGTTTGGTATTAGAAGCATAGAGATATCACATCTCATGCTATAGGAAGGGTCTCAGGATTGGAATGGGAAGGACTTGGATGTCACATCTCATGCTATAGGGAGGGTCTCAAGTTTGATATTAGAAGCATTGAGATAACAAATCTCATGATATCGGAAGGGTCTCAGGATTGGAATGGGAAGGAGTTGGATACCACATCTCATGATAAAGGAAGGGTCTAAGGTTTGGAAGGGGAAGGATTTGGATATCACATCTCATGTTATAGGACGGGTCTCAGGTTTGGTATTAGAAGCATTGAGATATCAAGTCTCATGGTATAAGAAGGGTCTCAGAATTGGAATGGGAAGGAGTTGGATATCACACCTCAAGCTATAGGAAGGGTCTCAGGATTGGAATGGGAAGGAGTTTGATATCACATCTCATGCCATAGTATGGGTCTCAGGTTTGGTAGAAGCATTGGGACATCACATCTCATGCTATCGGAAGGGTATCAGTATTGGATTTGGAAGAAGTTGGATATCCCATCTCATGCTATAGGAAGGGTCTCAGGTTGGAATGGGAAGGAGTTGGATATCACATTTCATGTTATAGGAAGGGTCTCAGGATTGGAATGGGAAGGACTTGGATATCATATCTCATGCTATAGGATGGGTCTCAGGTTTGTTATTAGAATCATTGAGATATCATATTGCATGCTGTAGGAAGGGTCTAAGGTTTGGAAAGGGAAGGAGTTGGATATCACATTTCATATTAGAGGAAGGATCTCAGGTTTGGTATTAGAAGCATTGAGACATCACATCTCATGCTATAGGAAGGGTCTCAGGGTTGGAATGGGAAGGAGTTGGATATCACATCTCATCCAATAGGAAGGGTCTCAGGTTTGGAATGGGAAGGAATTGGATATCACATCTCATGTTATAGGAAGGATCTCAGGGTTGGTATTAGAAGCATTGATATAGCACATCTCATGCTATAGGAAGGGTCTCAGGATTGGAATGTGAAGGATTTGGATATCACATCTCATGCTAAAGGAAGGGTCTCAGGTTTGGTAGAAGCATTGAGATATCACGTCTCTGCTATCGGAAGGGTCTCAGGATTGGATTGGGAAGGAGTTGGATATCCCTTCTCATGCTATAGGAAGGGTCTCAGGATTTGAATGGCAAGGAGTTGGATATCACATCTCATGCCATAGGAAGGGTCTCAGGTTTGGTATAAGCATTGAGATATCACATCTCTGCTATCGGAAGGGTCTCAGGATTGGATTGGGAAGGAGTTGGATATCCCTTCTCATGCTATAGGAAGTGTCTCAGGTTTGAATGGGAAGGAGTTGGATATCACATCTCATGTTATAGGAAGGGTCTCAGGATTGGAATGGGAAGGATTTGGATATCACATCTCTTGCTATAGGAAGGGTCTCAGGATTGGAATGGGTAGGAGTTGGATATTACTTTCTTGCTATAGGAAGGGTCTCATGTTTGGAATGGGAATGAGTTGGATATCACATATGCTATAGTTAGTGTCTCAGGTTTGGAACGGGAAGGAGTTGGATATCACATCTCATGTTATAGGAAGGGTCTCAGGTTTGTTATAAGCATTGAGATATCACATCTCTGCTATCGGAAGCGGCTCAGGATTGGAATGGGAAGGAGTTGGATATCCCATCTCATGTTATAGTAAGAGTCTCTGGTTTGGTATTAGAATCATTGAGATATCACATCGCATGCTGTAGGAAGGGTCTAAGGATTGGAATGGGATGGACTTGGATATCACATCTCATGCTATAGGTAGGCTCTCAGGTTTGATATAAGCATTGAGATATCACATCTCATGCTATAGGAAGGGTCTCAGGATTGGAATGGGAAGGATTTGGATATCACATCTCATGCTATGGGAAGGGTCTCAGATTTGGTATAAGCATTGAGATATCACATCTCATTCTAAAGGAAGGGTCTCAGGATTGGAATGGGAAGGAGTTGTATATGACATCTCAGGCCATAGAAAGGGTCTCATGTTTGGTATAAGCATTGAGTTATCACATCTCTGCTATCGGAAGGGTCTCAGGATTGGAATGGGAAGGAGTTGGATATCCCATCTCATGTTATAGGAAGGGTCTCAGGTTTGGTATTAGAAGCATAGAGATATCACATCTCATGCTATAGGAAGGGTCTCAGGATTGGAATGGGAAGGACTTGGATGTCACATCTCATGCTATAGGGAGGGTCTCAAGTTTGATATTAGAAGCATTGAGATAACAAATCTCATGATATCGGAAGGGTCTCAGGATTGGAATGGGAAGGAGTTGGATACCACATCTCATGATAAAGGAAGGGTCTAAGGTTTGGAAGGGGAAGGATTTGGATATCACATCTCATGTTATAGGACGGGTCTCAGGTTTGGTATTAGAAGCATTGAGATATCAAGTCTCATGGTATAAGAAGGGTCTCAGAATTGGAATGGGAAGGAGTTGGATATCACACCTCAAGCTATAGGAAGGGTCTCAGGATTGGAATGGGAAGGAGTTTGATATCACATCTCATGCCATAGTATGGGTCTCAGGTTTGGTAGAAGCATTGGGATATCACATCTCATGCTATCGGAAGGGTATCAGTATTGGATTTGGAAGAAGTTGGATATCCCATCTCATGCTATAGGAAGGGTCTCAGGTTGGAATGGGAAGGAGTTGGATATCACATTTCATGTTATAGGAAGGGTCTCAGGATTGGAATGGGAAGGACTTGGATATCATATCTCATGCTATAGGACAGGTCTCAGGTTTGTTATTAGAATCATTGAGATATCATATTGCATGCTGTAGGAAGGGTCTAAGGATTGGAACGGGAAAGACTTGGATATCACATCTCATGCTATAGATAGGCTCTTAGGTTTGGAAAGGGAAGGAGTTGGATATCACATTTCATGTTAGAGGAAGGATCTCAGGTTTGGTATTAGAAGCATTGAGATATCACATCTCATGCTATAGGAAGGGTCTCAGGATTGGAATGGGAAGTAGTTGGATATCACATCTCATGCTGTAGGAAGGGTCTCAGGTTTGGTATAAGCATTGAGATATTACATCTCATGCTATAGGACGGGTCTCAGGATTGGAATGGAAGGAGTTGGATATCACATCTCATGTTATAGGAAGGATCTCAGGTTTGGTATTAGAAGCATTGAGACATCACATCTCATGCTATAGGAAGGGTCTCAGGGTTGGAATGGGAAGGAGTTGGATATCACATCTCATCCAATAGGAAGGGTCTCAGGTTTGGAATGGGAAGGAATTGGATATCACATCTCATGTTATAGGAAGGATCTCAGGTTTGGTATTAGAAGCATTGAGATATCACATCTCATGCTATAGGAAGGGTCTCAGGATTGGAATGTTAAGGATTTGGATATCACATCTCATGCTAAAGGAAGGGTCTCAGGATTGGTAGAAGCATTGAGATATCACGTCTCTGATATCGGAGGGGTCTCAGGATTGGATTGGGAAGGAGTTGGATATCCCTTCTCATGCTATAGTAAGGGTCTCAGGATTTGAATGGCAAGGAGTTGGATATCACATCTCATGCCATAGGAAGGGTCTCAGGTTTGGTATAAGCATTGAGATATCATATCTCTGCTATCGGAAGGGTCTCAGGATTGGAATGGGAAGGAGTTGGATATTCCCATCTCATGTTATAGGAAGGGTCTCAGGTTTGGTATTAGAAGCATTGAGATATCACATCTCATGCTATAGGAAGGGTCTCAGGATTGGAATGGGAAGGATTTGGATATCACATCTCATGCTATAGGGAGGGTCTCAAGTTTGATATTAGAAGCTTTGAGATATCACATCTCATGATATCGGAAGGGTCTCAGGATTGGAATGGGAAGGAGTTGGATACCACATCTCATGATAAAGGAAGGGTCTAAGGTTTGGAAGGGGAAGGATTTGGATATCACATCTCATGTTATAGGACGGGTCTCAGGTTTGGTATTAGAAGCATTGAGATATCAAGTCTCATGGTATAAGAAGGGTCTCAGAATTGGAATGGGAAGGAGTTGGATATCACACCTCAAGCTATAGGAAGGGTCTCAGGATTGGAATGGGAAGGAGTTTGATATCACATCTCATGCCATAGTATGGGTCTCAGGTTTGGTAGAAGCATTGGGACATCACATCTCATGCTATCGGAAGGGTATCAGTATTGGATTTGGAAGAAGTTGGATATCCCATCTCATGCTATAGGAAGGGTCTCAGGTTGGAATGGGAAGGAGTTGGATATCACATTTCATGTTATAGGAAGGGTCTCAGGATTGGAATGGGAAGGACTTGGATATCATATCTCATGCTATAGGATGGGTCTCAGGTTTGTTATTAGAATCATTGAGATATCATATTGCATGCTGTAGGAAGGGTCTAAGGTTTGGAAAGGGAAGGAGTTGGATATCACATTTCATATTAGAGGAAGGATCTCAGGTTTGGTATTAGAAGCATTGAGACATCACATCTCATGCTATAGGAAGGGTCTCAGGGTTGGAATGGGAAGGAGTTGGATATCACATCTCATCCAATAGGAAGGGTCTCAGGTTTGGAATGGGAAGGAATTGGATATCACATCTCATGTTATAGGAAGGATCTCAGGGTTGGTATTAGAAGCATTGATATAGCACATCTCATGCTATAGGAAGGGTCTCAGGATTGGAATGTGAAGGATTTGGATATCACATCTCATGCTAAAGGAAGGGTCTCAGGTTTGGTAGAAGCATTGAGATATCACGTCTCTGCTATCGGAAGGGTCTCAGGATTGGATTGGGAAGGAGTTGGATATCCCTTCTCATGCTATAGGAAGGGTCTCAGGATTTGAATGGCAAGGAGTTGGATATCACATCTCATGCCATAGGAAGGGTCTCAGGTTTGGTATAAGCATTGAGATATCACATCTCTGCTATCGGAAGGGTCTCAGGATTGGATTGGGAAGGAGTTGGATATCCCTTCTCATGCTATAGGAAGTGTCTCAGGTTTGAATGGGAAGGAGTTGGATATCACATCTCATGTTATAGGAAGGGTCTCAGGATTGGAATGGGAAGGATTTGGATATCACATCTCTTGCTATAGGAAGGGTCTCAGGATTGGAATGGGTAGGAGTTGGATATTACTTTCTTGCTATAGGAAGGGTCTCATGTTTGGAATGGGAATGAGTTGGATATCACATATGCTATAGTTAGTGTCTCAGGTTTGGAACGGGAAGGAGTTGGATATCACATCTCATGTTATAGGAAGGGTCTCAGGTTTGTTATAAGCATTGAGATATCACATCTCTGCTATCGGAAGCGGCTCAGGATTGGAATGGGAAGGAGTTGGATATCCCATCTCATGTTATAGTAAGAGTCTCTGGTTTGGTATTAGAATCATTGAGATATCACATCGCATGCTGTAGGAAGGGTCTAAGGATTGGAATGGGATGGACTTGGATATCACATCTCATGCTATAGGTAGGCTCTCAGGTTTGATATAAGCATTGAGATATCACATCTCATGCTATAGGAAGGGTCTCAGGATTGGAATGGGAAGGATTTGGATATCACATCTCATGCTATGGGAAGGGTCTCAGATTTGGTATAAGCATTGAGATATCACATCTCATTCTAAAGGAAGGGTCTCAGGATTGGAATGGGAAGGAGTTGTATATGACATCTCAGGCCATAGAAAGGGTCTCATGTTTGGTATAAGCATTGAGTTATCACATCTCTGCTATCGGAAGGGTCTCAGGATTGGAATGGGAAGGAGTTGGATATCCCATCTCATGTTATAGGAAGGGTCTCAGGTTTGGTATTAGAAGCATAGAGATATCACATCTCATGCTATAGGAAGGGTCTCAGGATTGGAATGGGAAGGACTTGGATGTCACATCTCATGCTATAGGGAGGGTCTCAAGTTTGATATTAGAAGCATTGAGATAACAAATCTCATGATATCGGAAGGGTCTCAGGATTGGAATGGGAAGGAGTTGGATACCACATCTCATGATAAAGGAAGGGTCTAAGGTTTGGAAGGGGAAGGATTTGGATATCACATCTCATGTTATAGGACGGGTCTCAGGTTTGGTATTAGAAGCATTGAGATATCAAGTCTCATGGTATAAGAAGGGTCTCAGAATTGGAATGGGAAGGAGTTGGATATCACACCTCAAGCTATAGGAAGGGTCTCAGGATTGGAATGGGAAGGAGTTTGATATCACATCTCATGCCATAGTATGGGTCTCAGGTTTGGTAGAAGCATTGGGATATCACATCTCATGCTATCGGAAGGGTATCAGTATTGGATTTGGAAGAAGTTGGATATCCCATCTCATGCTATAGGAAGGGTCTCAGGTTGGAATGGGAAGGAGTTGGATATCACATTTCATGTTATAGGAAGGGTCTCAGGATTGGAATGGGAAGGACTTGGATATCATATCTCATGCTATAGGACAGGTCTCAGGTTTGTTATTAGAATCATTGAGATATCATATTGCATGCTGTAGGAAGGGTCTAAGGATTGGAACGGGAAGGACTTGGATATCACATCTCATGCTATAGATAGGCTCTTAGGTTTGGAAAGGGAAGGAGTTGGATATCACATTTCATGTTAGAGGAAGGATCTCAGGTTTGGTATTAGAAGCATTGAGATATCACATCTCATGCTATAGGAAGGGTCTCAGGATTGGAATGGGAAGTAGTTGGATATCACATCTCATGCTATAGGAAGGGTCTCAGGTTTGGTATAAGCATTGAGATATTACATCTCATGCTATAGGACGGGTCTCAGGATTGGAATGGAAGGAGTTGGATATCACATCTCATGTTATAGGAAGGATCTCAGGTTTGGTATTAGAAGCATTGAGACATCACATCTCATGCTATAGGAAGGGTCTCAGGGTTGGAATGGGAAGGAGTTGGATATCACATCTCATCCAATAGGAAGGGTCTCAGGTTTGGAATGGGAAGGAATTGGATATCACATCTCATGTTATAGGAAGGATCTCAGGTTTGGTATTAGAAGCATTGAGATATCACATCTCATGCTATAGGAAGGGTCTCAGGATTGGAATGTTAAGGATTTGGATATCACATCTCATGCTAAAGGAAGGGTCTCAGGATTGGTAGAAGCATTGAGATATCACGTCTCTGCTATCGGAGGGGTCTCAGGATTGGATTGGGAAGGAGTTGGATATCCCTTCTCATGCTATAGGAAGGGTCTCAGGATTTGAATGGCAAGGAGTTGGATATCACATCTCATGCCATAGGAAGGGTCTCAGGTTTGGTATAAGCATTGAGATATCATATCTCTGCTATCGGAAGGGTCTCAGGATTGGAATGGGAAGGAGTTGGATATTCCCATCTCATGTTATAGGAAGGGTCTCAGGTTTGGTATTAGAAGCATTGAGATATCACATCTCATGCTATAGGAAGGGTCTCAGGATTGGAATGGGAAGGATTTGGATATCACATCTCATGCTATAGGGAGGGTCTCAAGTTTGATATTAGAAGCTTTGAGATATCACATCTCATGATATCGGAAGGGTCTCAGGATTGGAATGGGAAGGAGTTGGATATCACATCTCATGATAAAGGAAGGGTCTAAGGTTTGGAAGGGGAAGGATTTGGATATCACATCTCATGTTATATTACGGGTCTCAGGTTTGGTATTAGAAGCATTGAGATATCAAGTCTCAGAGTATAGGAAGGGTCTCAGAATTGGAATGGGAAGGAGTTGGATATCACATCTCAAGCTATAGGAAGGGTCTCAGGATTGGAATGGGAAGGACTTGGATATCACATCTCATGCTATAGGAAGGCTCTCAGGTTTGGAAGGGGAAAGAGTTGGATATCACATTTCATGTTAGAGGTAGGATCTCAGGTTTGGTATTAGAGGCATTGAGATATCACATCTCATGCTATCAGAAGGGTCTCAGGAATGGAATGGGAAGGAGTTGGATATCACATCTCATGCTAAAGGGAGGGTCTCAGGTTTGGAAGGGGAAGGATTTGGATATCACATCTCATGTTATAGGAAGGATCTCAGGTTTGGTATTAGAACCATTGAGATATCACATCTCATGCTATCGGAAGGATCTCAGGTTTGGTATTAGAAGCATTGAGATATCACATCTCATGCTATCAGAAGGGTCTCAGGATTGGAATGGGAAGGAGTTGGATATCACATCTCATGCTAAAGGGAGGGTCTCAGGTTTGGAAGGGGAAGGATTTGGATATCACATCTCATGTTATCGGAAGGATCTCACGTTTGGTATTAGAAGTATTGAGATATCATATCTCATGCTATAGGAAGGGTCTCAGGATTGGAATGGGAAGGACTTAGATATCACATATCATGCTAGAGGGAGGGTCTCAGTTTTGATATTAGAAGCATTGAGATATCACATCTCATGCTATCGGAAGTGTCTCAGGATTGGAATGGGAAGGAGCTGGATATCACATCTCATGCTAAAGGAAGGGTCTCAGGTTTGGAACGGGAAGGATTTGGATATCACATCTCATGTTATAGGAAGGGTCTCAGGTTTGGTATAAGCATTGAGATATCACATCTCTGCTATCGGAAGTGTCTCAGGATTGGAATGGGAAGGAGTTGGATATCCCATCTCATGTTATAGGACGGGTCTCAGGTTTGTTATTAGAATCATTGAGATATCATATTGCATGCTGTAGGAAGGGTCTAAGGGTTGGAATGGGAAGGACTTGGATATCACATCTCATGCTATAGATAGGCTCTTAGGTTTGGAAAGGGAAGGAGTTGGATATCACATTTCATGTTAGAGGAAGGATCTCAGGTTTGGTATTAGAAGCATTGAGATATCACATCTCATGCTATAGGAAGGGTCTCAGGATTGGAATGGGAAGGAGTTGGATATCACATCTCATGCTAAAGGGAGGGTCTCAGGTTTGGAAGGGGAAGGATTTGGATATCACATCTCATGTTATAGGAAGGATCTCAGGTTTGGTATTAGAGCCATTGAGATATCACATCTCATGCTATCGGAAGGATCTCAGGTTTGGTATTAGAAGCATTGAGATATCACATCTCATGCTATCAGAAGGGTCTCAGGATTGGAATGGGAAGGAGTTGGATATCACATCTCATGCTAAAGGGAGGGTCTCAGGTTTGGAAGGGGAAGGATTTGGATATCACATCTCATGTTATCGGAAGGATCTCACGTTTGGTATTAGAAATATTGAGATATCATATCTCATGCTATAGGAAGGGTCTCAGGATTGGAATGGGAAGGACTTAGATATCACATATCATGCTATAGGGAGGGTCTCAGTTTTGATATTAGAAGCATTGAGATATCACATCTCATGCTATCGGAAGTGTCTCAGGATTGGAATGGGAAGGAGCTGGATATCACATCTCATGCTAAAGGAAGGGTCTCAGGTTTGGAACGGGAAGGATTTGGATATCACATCTCATGTTATAGGAAGGGTCTCAGGTTTGGTATAAGCATTGAGATATCACATCTCTGCTATCGGAAGTGTCTCAGGATTGGAATGGGAAGGAGTTGGATATCCCATCTCATGTTATATGACGGGTCTCAGGTTTGTTATTAGAATCATTGAGATATCATATTGCATGCTGTAGGAAGGGTCTAAGGGTTGGAATGGGAAGGACTTGGATATCACATCTCATGCTATAGATAGGCTCTTAGGTTTGGAAAGGGAAGGAGTTGGATATCACATTTCATGTTAGAGGAAGGATCTCAGGTTTGGTATTAGAAGCATTGAGATATCACATCTCATGCTATAGGAAGGGTCTCAGGATTGGAATGGGAAGTAGTTGGATATCACATCTCATGCTATAGGAAGTGTCTCAGGTTTGGTATAAGCATTGAGATATCACAGCTCATGCTATAGGACGGGTCACAGGATTGGATTGGGAAGGAGTTGGATATCCCTTCTCATGCTATAGGAAGGGTCTCAGGATTTGAATGGCAAGGAGTTGGATATCACATCTCATGCCATAGGAAGGGTCTCAGGTTTGGTATAAGCATTGAGATATCACATCTCTGCTATCGGAAGGGTCTCAGGATTGGAATGGGAAGGAGTTGGATATTCCCATCACATGTCATAGGAAGGGTCTCAGGTTTGGTATTAGAAGCATTGAGATATCACATCTCATGCTATAGGAAGGGTCTCAGGATTGGAATGGGAAGGACTTGGATATCACATCTCATGCTATATGGAGGGTCTCAAGTTTGATATTAGAAGCTTTGAGATATCACATCTCATGATATCGGAAGGGTCTCAGGATTGGAATGGGAAGGAGTTGGATATCACATCTCATGATAAAGGAAGGGTCTAAGGTTTGGAAGGGGAAGGATTTGGATATCACATCTCATGTTATATTACGGGTCTCAGGTTTGGTATTAGAAGCATTGAGATATCAAGTCTCAGAGTATAGGAAGGGTCTCAGAATTGGAATGGGAAGGAGTTGGATATCACATCTCAAGCTATAGGAAGGGTCTCAGGATTGGAATGGGAAGGACTTGGATATCACATCTCATGCTATAGGAAGGCTCTCAGGTTTGGAAGGGGAAAGAGTTGAATATCACATTTCATGTTAGAGGTAGGATCTCAGGTTTGGTATTAGAGGCATTGAGATATCACATCTCATGCTATCGGAAGGATCTCAGGTTTGGTATTAGAGGCATTGAGATATCACATCTCATGCTATCAGAAGGGTCTCAGGAATGGAATGGGAAGGAGTTGGATATCACATCTCATGCTAAAGGGAGGGTCTCAGGTTTGGAAGGGGAAGGATTTGGATATCACATCTCATGTTATAGGAAGGATCTCAGGTTTGGTATTAGAACCATTGAGATATCACATCTCATGCTATCGGAAGGATCTCAGGTTTGGTATTAGAAGCATTGAGATATCACATCTCATGCTATCAGAAGGGTCTCAGGATTGGAATGGGAAGGAGTTGGATATCACATCTCATGCTAAAGGGAGGGTCTCAGGTTTGGAAGGGGAAGGATTTGGATATCACATCTCATGTTATCGGAAGGATCTCACGTTTGGTATTAGAAGTATTGAGATATCATATCTCATGCTATAGGAAGGGTCTCAGGATTGGAATGGGAAGGACTTAGATATCACATATCATGCTATAGGGAGGGTCTCAGTTTTGATATTAGAAGCATTGAGATATCACATCTCATGCTGTCGGAAGTGTCTCAGGATTGGAATGGGAAGGAGCTGGATATCACATCTCATGCTAAAGGAAGGGTCTCAGGTTTGGAACGGGAAGGATTTGGATATCACATCTCATGTTATAGGAAGGGTCTCAGGTTTGGTATAAGCATTGAGATATCACATCTCTGCTATCGGAAGTGTCTCAGGATTGGAATGGGAAGGAGTTGGATATCCCATCTCATGTTATAGGACGGGTCTCAGGTTTGTTATTAGAATCATTGAGATATCATATTGCATGCTGTAGGAAGGGTCTAAGGGTTGGAATGGGAAGGACTTGGATATCACATCACATGCTATAGATAGGCTCTTAGGTTTGGAAAGGGAAGGAGTTGGATATCACATTTCATGTTAGAGGAAGGATCTCAGGTTTGGTATTAGAAGCATTGAGATATCACATCTCATGCTATAGGAAGGGTCTCAGGATTGGAATGGGAAGGAGTTGGATATCACATCTCTTGCTATAGGAAGGGTCTCAGGATTGGAATGGGTAGGAGTTGGATATTACTTTCTTGCTATAGGAAGGGTCTCATGTTTGGAATGGGAAGGAGTTGGATATCACATATGCTATAGTTAGTGTCTCAGGTTTGGAACGGGAAGGAGTTGGATATCACATCTCATGTTATAGGAAGGGTCTCAGGTTTGGTATAAGCATTGAGATATCACATCTCTGCTATCAGAAGCGGCTCAGGATTGGAATGGGAAGGAGTTGGATATCCCATCTCATGTTATAGGAAGAGTCTCTGGTTTGGTATTAGAATCATTGAGATATCACATCGCATGCTGTAGGAAGGGTCTAAGGATTGGAATGGGATGGACTTGGATATCAAATCTCATGCTATAGGTAGGCTCTCAGGTTTGGTATAAGCATTGAGATATCACATCTCATGCTATAGGAAGGGTCTCAGGATTGGAATGGGAAGGAATTGGATATCACATCTCATGCTATAGGAAGGGTCTCAGATTTGGTATAAGCATTGAGATATCACATCTCATGCTAAAGGAAGGGTCGCAGGATTGGAATGGGAAGGAGTTGTATATGACATCTCAGGCCATAGGAAGGTTCTCAGGTTTGGTATAAGCATTGAGATATCACATCTCTGCTATCGGAAGGGTCTCAGACTTGGATTGGGAAGGAGTTGGATATCCCATCTCATGTTATAGGAAGGGTCTCAGGTTTGGTATTAGAAGCATAGAGATATCACATCTCATGCTATAGGAAGGGTCTCAGGATTTGAATGGCAAGGAGTTGGATATCACATCTCATGCCATAGGAAGGGTCTCAGGTTTGGTATAAGCATTGAGATATCACATCTCTGCTATCGGAAGGGTCTCAGGATTGGATTGGGAAGGAGTTGGATATCCCTTCTCATGCTATAGTAAGTGTCTCAGGTTGGAATGGGAAGGAGTTGGATATCACATCTCATGTTATAGGAAGGGTCTCAGGATTGGAATGGGAAGGATTTGGATATCACATCTCTTGCTATAGGAAGGGTCTCAGGATTGGAATGGGTAGGAGTTGGATATTACTTTCTTGCTATAGGAAGGGTCTCATGTTTGGAATGGGAAGGAGTTGGATATCACATATGCTATAGTTAGTGTCTCAGGTTTGGAATGGGATGGACTTGGATATCACATCTCATGCTATAGGAAGGGTCTCAGATTTGGTATAAGCATTGAGATATCACATCTCATGCTAAAGGAAGGGTCTCAGGATTGGAATGGGAAGGAGTTGTATATGACATCTCAGGCCATAGGAAGGTTCTCAGGTTTGGTATAAGCATTGAGATATCACATCTCTGCTATCGGAAGGGTCTCAGGATTGGAATGGGAAGGAGTTGGATATCCCATCTCATGTTATAGGAAGGGTCTCAGGTTTGGTATTAGAAGCATTGAGATATCACATCTCATGCTATAGGAAGGGTCTCAGGATTGGAATGTGAAGGATTTGGATATTACATCTCATGCTAAAGGAAGGGTCTCAGGTTTGGTAGAAGCATTGAGATATCACGTCTCTGCTATCGGAAGGGTCTCAGGATTGGATTGGGAAGGAGTTGGATATCCCTTCTCATGCTATAGGAAGGGTCTCAGGATTTGAATGGCAAGGAGTTGGATATCACATCTCATGCCATAGGAAGGGTCTCAGGTTTGGTATAAGCATTGAGATATCACATCTCTGCTATCGGAAGGGTCTCAGGATTGGATTGGGAAGGAGTTGGATATCCCTTCTCATGCTATAGGAAGTGTCTCAGGTTGGAATGGGAAGGAGTTGGATATCACATCTCATGTTATAGGAAGGGTCTCAGGATTGGAATGGGAAGGATTTGGATATCACATCTCTTGCTATAGGAAGGGTCTCAGGATTGGAATGGGTAGGAGTTGGCTATTACTTTCTTGCTATAGGAAGGGTCTCATGTTTGGAATGGGAAGGATTTGGATATCACATATGCTATAGTTAGTGTCTCAGGTTTGGAACGGGAAGGAGTTGGATATCACATCTCATGTTATAGGAAGGGTCTCAGGTTTGGTATAAGCATTGAGATATCACATCTCTGCTATCGGAAGCGGCTCAGGATTGGAATGGGAAGGAGTTGGATATCCCATCTCATGTTATAGTAAGAGTCTCTGGTTTGGTATTAGAATCATTGAGATATCACATCGCATGCTGTAGGAAGGGTCTAAGGATTGGAATGGGATGGACTTGGATATCACATCTCATGCTATAGGAAGGGTCTCAGATTTGGTATAAGCATTGAGATATCACATTTCATGCTAAAGGAAGTGTCTCAGGATTGTAGGCTCTCAGGTTTGGTATAAGCATTGAGATATCACATCTCATGCAATAGGAAGGGTCTCAGGATTGGAATGGGAAGGATTTGGATATCACATCTCATGCTATAGGAAGGGTCTCAGATTTGGTATAAGCATTGAGATATCACATCTCATGCTAAAGGAAGGGTCTCAGGATTGGAATGGGAAGGAGTTGTATATGACATCTCAGGCCATAGGAAGGGTCTCAGGTTTGGTATAAGCATTGAGATATCACATCTCTGCTATCGGAAGGGTCTCAGGATTGGAATGGGAAGGAGTTGGATATCCCATCTCATGTTATAGGAAGGGTCTCAGGTTTGGTATTAGAAGTATAGAGATATCACATCTCATGCTATAGGAAGGGTCTCAGGATTGGAATGGGAAGGACTTGGATGTCACATCTCATGCTATAGGGAGGGTCTCAAGTTTGATATTAGAAGCATTGAGATAACAAATCTCATGATATCGGAAGGGTCTCAGGATTGGAATGGGAAGGAGTTGGATACCACATCTCATGATAAAGGAAGGGTCTAAGGTTTGGAAGGGGAAGGATTTGGATATCACATCTCATGTTATAGGACGGGTCTCAGGTTTGGTATTAGAAGCATTGAGATATCAAGTCTCATGGTATAAGAAGGGTCTCAGAATTGGAATGGGAAGGAGTTGGATATCACACCTCAAGCTATAGGAAGGGTCTCAGGATTGGAATGGGAAGGAGTTTGATATCACATCTAATGCCATAGTATGGGTCTCAGGTTTGGTAGAAGCATTGGGACATCACATCTCATGCTATCGGAAGGGTATCAGTATTGGATTTGGAAGAAGTTGGATATCCCATCTCATGCTATAGGAAGGGTCTCAGGTTGGAATGGGAAGGAGTTGGATATCACATTTCATGTTATAGGAAGGGTCTCAGGATTGGAATGGGAAGGACTTGGATATCATATCTCATACTATAGGACGGGTCTCAGGTTTGTTATTAGAATCATTGAGATATCATATTGCATGCTGTAGGAAGGGTCTAAGGTTTGGAAAGGGAAGGAGTTGGATATCACATTTCATGTTAGAGGAAGGATCTCAGGTTTGGTATTAGAAGCATTGAGATATCACATCTCATGCTATAGGAAGGGTCTCAGGATTGGAATGGGAAGTAGTTGGATATCACATCTCATGCTATAGGAAGGGTCTCAGGTTTGGTATAAGCATTGAGATATCACATCTCATGCTATAGGACGGGTCTCAGGATTGGAATGGAAGGAGTTGGATATCACATCTCATGTTATAGGAAGGATCTCAGGTTTGGTATTAGAAGCATTGAGACATCACATCTCATGCTATAGGAAGGGTCTCAGGGTTGGAATGGGAAGGAGTTGGATATCGCATCTCATCCAATAGGAAGGGTCTCAGGTTTGGAATGGGAAGGAATTGGATATCACATCTCATGTTATAGGAAGGATCTCAGGTTTGGTATTAGAAGCATTGAGATATCACATCTCATGCTATAGGAAGGGTCTCAGGATTGGAATGTGAAGGATTTGGATATCACATCTCATGCTAAAGGAAGGGTCTCAGGTTTGGTAGAAGCATTGAGATATCAGATCTCTGCTATCGGAAGGGTCTCAGGATTGGATTGGGAAGGAGTTGGATATCCCTTCTCATGCTATAGGAAGGGTCTCAGGATTTGAATGGGAAGGAGTTGGATATCACATCTCATGTTATAGGAAGGGTCTCAGGATTGGAATGGGAAGGATTTGGATATTACTTTCTTGCTATAGGAAGGGTCTCATGTTTGGAATGGGAAGGATTTGGATATCACATATGCTATAGTTAGTGTCTCAGGTTTGGAACGGGAAGGAGTTGGATATCACATCTCATGTTATAGGAAGGGTCTCATGTTTGGTATAAGCATTGAGATATCACATCTCTGCTATCGGAAGCGGCTCAGGATTGGAATGGGAAGGAGTTGGATATCCCATCTCATGTTATAGTAAGAGTCTCTGGTTTGGTATTAGAATCATTGAGATATCACATCGCATGCTGTAGGAAGGGTCTAAGGATTGGAATGGGATGGACTTGGATATCACATCTCATGCTATAGGTAGGCTCTCAGGTTTGATATAAGCATTGAGATATCACATCTCATGCTATAGGAAGGGTCTCAGGATTGGAATGGGAAGGATTTGGATATCACATCTCATGCTATAGGAAGGGTCTCAGATTTGGTATAAGCATTGAGATATCACATCTCATGCTAAAGGAAGGGTCTCAGGATTGGAATGGGAATGAGTTGTATATGACATCTCAGGCCATAGGAAGGGTCTCATGTTTGGTATAAGCATTGAGATATCACATCTCTGCTATCGGAAGGGTCTCAGGATTGGAATGGGAAGGAGTTGGATATCCCATCTCATGTTATAGGAAGGGTCTCAGGTTTGGTATTAGAAGCATAGAGATATCACATCTCATGCTATAGGAAGGGTCTCAGGATTGGAATGGGAAGGACTTGGATGTCACATCTCATGCTATAGGGAGGGTCTCAAGTTTGATATTAGAAGCATTGAGATAACAAATCTCATTATATCGGAAGGGTCTCAGGATTGGAATGGGAAGGAGTTGGATACCACATCTCATGATAAAGGAAGGGTCTAAGATTTGGAAGGGGAAGGATTTGGATATCACATCTCATGTTATAGGACGGGTCTCAGGTTTGGTATTAGAAGCATTGAGATATCAAGTCTCATGGTATAAGAAGGGTCTCAGAATTGGAATGGGAAGGAGTTGGATATCACACCTCAAGCTATAGGAAGGGTCTCAGGATTGGAATGGAAAGGAGTTTGATATCACATCTCATGCCATAGTATGGGTCTCAGGTTTGGTAGAAGCATTGGGATATCACATCTCATGCTATCGGAAGGGTATCAGTATTGGATTTGGAAGAAGTTGGATATCCCATCTCATGCTATAGGAAGGGTCTCAGGTTGGAATGGGAAGGAGTTGGATATCACATTTCATGTTATAGGAAGGGTCTCAGGATTGGAATGGGAAGGACTTGGATATCATATCTCATGCTATAGGACAGGTCTCAGGTTTGTTATTAGAATCATTGAGATATCATATTGCATGCTGTAGGAAGGGTCTAAGGATTGGAACGGGAAGGACTTGGATATCACATCTCATGCTATAGATAGGCTCTTAGGTTTGGAAAGGGAAGGAGTTGGATATCACATTTCATGTTAGAGGAAGGATCTCAGGTTTGGTATTAGAAGCATTGAGATATCACATCTCATGCTATAGGAAGGGTCTCAGGATTGGAATGGGAAGTAGTTGGATATCACATCTCATGCTATAGGAAGGGTCTCAGGTTTGGTATAAGCATTGAGATATCACATCTCATGCTATAGGACGGGTCTCAGGATTGGAATGGAAGGAGTTGGATATCACATCTCATGTTATAGGAAGGATCTCAGGTTTGGTATTAGAAGCATTGAGACATCACATCTCATGCTATAGGAAGGGTCTCAGGGTTGGAATGGGAAGGAGTTGGATATCACATCTCATCCAATAGGAAGGGTCTCAGGTTTGGAATGGGAAGGAATTGGATATCACATCTCATGTTATAGGAAGGATCTCAGGTTTGGTATTAGAAGCATTGAGATATCACATCTCATGCTATAGGAAGGGTCTCAGGATTGGAATGTGAAGGATTTGGATATCACATCTCATGCTAAAGGAAGGGTCTCAGGATTGGTAGAAGCATTGAGATATCACGTCTCTGCTATCGGAGGGGTCTCAGGATTGGATTGGGAAGGAGTTGGATATCCCTTCTCATGCTATAGGAAGGGTCTCAGGATTTGAATGGCAAGGAGTTGGATATCACATCTCATGCCATAGGAAGGGTCTCAGGTTTGGTATAAGCATTGAGATATCATATCTCTGCTATCGGAAGGGTCTCAGGATTGGAATGGGAAGGAGTTGGATATTCCCATCTCATGTTATAGGAAGGGTCTCAGGTTTGGTATTAGAAGCATTGAGATATCACATCTCATGCTATAGGAAGGGTCTCAGGATTGGAATGGGAAGGATTTGGATATCACATCTCATGCTATAGGGAGGGTCTCAAGTTTGATATTAGAAGCTTTGAGATATCACATCTCATGATATCGGAAGGGTCTCAGGATTGGAATGGGAAGGAGTTGGATATCACATCTCATGATAAAGGAAGGGTCTAAGGTTTGGAAGGGGAAGGATTTGGATATCACATCTCATGTTATATTACGGGTCTCAGGTTTGGTATTAGAAGCATTGAGATATCAAGTCTCAGAGTATAGGAAGGGTCTCAGAATTGGAATGGGAAGGAGTTGGATATCACATCTCAAGCTATAGGAAGGGTCTCAGGATTGGAATGGGAAGGACTTGGATATCACATCTCATGCTATAGGAAGGCTCTCAGGTTTGGAAGGGGAAAGAGTTGGATATCACATTTCATGTTAGAGGTAGGATCTCAGGTTTGGTATTAGAGGCATTGAGATATCACATCTCATGCTATCAGAAGGGTCTCAGGAATGGAATGGGAAGGAGTTGGATAACACATCTCATGCTAAAGGGAGGGTCTCAGGTTTGGAAGGGGAAGGATTTGGATATCACATCTCATGTTATAGGAAGGATCTCAGGTTTGGTATTAGAACCATTGAGATATCACATCTCATGCTATCGGAAGGATCTCAGGTTTGGTATTAGAAGCATTGAGATATCACATCTCATGCTATCAGAAGGGTCTCAGGATTGGAATGGGAAGGAGTTGGATATCACATCTCATGCTAAAGGGAGGGTCTCAGGTTTGGAAGGGGAAGGATTTGGATATCACATCTCATGTTATCGGAAGGATCTCACGTTTGGTATTAGAAGTATTGAGATATCATATCTCATGCTATAGGAAGGGTCTCAGGATTGGAATGGGAAGGACTTAGATATCACATATCATGCTATAGGGAGGGTCTCAGTTTTGATATTAGAAGCATTGAGATATCACATCTCATGCTATCGGAAGTGTCTCAGGATTGGAATGGGAAGGAGCTGGATATCACATCTCATGCTAAAGGAAGGGTCTCAGGTTTGGAACGGGAAGGATTTGGATATCACATCTCATGTTATAGGAAGGGTCTCAGGTTTGGTATAAGCATTGAGATATCACATCTCTGCTATCGGAAGTGTCTCAGGATTGGAATGGGAAGGAGTTGGATATCCCATCTCATGTTATAGGACGGGTCTCAGGTTTGTTATTAGAATCATTGAGATATCATATTGCATGCTGTAGGAAGGGTCTAAGGGTTGGAATGGGAAGGACTTGGATATCACATCTCATGCTATAGATAGGCTCTTAGGTTTGGAAAGGGAAGGAGTTGGATATCACATTTCATGTTAGAGGAAGGATCTCAGGTTTGGTATTAGAAGCATTGAGATATCACATCTCATGCTATAGGAAGGGTCTCAAGATTGGAATGGGAAGGAGTTGGATATCACATCTCATGCTAAAGGGAGGGTCTCAGGTTTGGAAGGGGAAGGATTTGGATATCACATCTCATGTTATAGGAAGGATCTCAGGTTTGGTATTAGAACCATTGAGATATCACATCTCATGCTATCGGAAGGATCTCAGGTTTGGTATTAGAAGCATTGAGATATCACATCTCATGCTATCAGAAGGGTCTCAGGATTGGAATGGGAAGGAGTTGGATATCACATCTCATGCTAAAGGGAGGGTCTCAGGTTTGGAAGGGGAAGGATTTGGATATCACATCTCATGTTATCGGAAGGATCTCACGTTTGGTATTAGAAGTATTGAGATATCATATCTCATGCTATAGGAAGGGTCTCAGGATTGGAATGGGAAGGACTTAGATATCACATATCATGCTATAGGGAGGGTCTCAGTTTTGATATTAGAAGCATTGAGATATCACATCTCATGCTATCGGAAGTGTCTCAGGATTGGAATGGGAAGGAGCTGGATATCACATCTCATGCTAAAGGAAGGGTCTCAGGTTTGGAACGGGAAGGATTTGGATATCACATCTCACGTTATAGGAAGGGTCTCAGGTTTGGTATAAGCATTGAGATATCACATCTCTGCTATCGGAAGTGTCTCAGGATTGGAATGGGAAGGAGTTGGATATCCCATCTCATGTTATATGACGGGTCTCAGGTTTGTTATTAGAATCATTGAGATATCATATTGCATGCTGTAGGAAGGGTCTAAGGGTTGGAATGGGAAGGACTTGGATATCACATCTCATGCTATAGATAGGCTCTTAGGTTTGGAAAGGGAAGGAGTTGGATATCACATTTCATGTTAGAGGAAGGATCTCAGGTTTGGTATTAGAAGCATTGAGATATCACATCTCATGCTATAGGAAGGGTCTCAGGATTGGAATGGGAAGTAGTTGGATATCACATCTCATGCTATAGGAAGTGTCTCAGGTTTGGTATAAGCATTGAGATATCACATCTCATGCTATAGGACGGGTCTCAGGATTGGATTGGGAAGGAGTTGGATATCCCTTCTCATGCTATAGGAAGGGTCTCAGGATTTGAATGGCAAGGAGTTGGATATCGCATCTCATGCCATAGGAAGGGTCTCAGGTTTGGTATAAGCATTGAGATATCACATCTCTGCTATCGGAAGGGTCTCAGGATTGGAATGGGAAGGAGTTGGATATTCCCATCTCATGTCATAGGAAGGGTCTCAGGTTTGGTATTAGAAGCATTGAGATATCACATCTCATGCTATGGGAAGGGTCTCAGGATTGGAATGGGAAGGACTTGGATATCACATCTCATGCTATAGGGAGGGTCTCAAGTTTGATATTAGAAGCTTTGAGATATCACATCTCATGATATCGGAAGGGTCTCAGGATTGGAATGGGAAGGAGTTGGATATCACATCTCATGATAAAGGAAGGGTCTAAGGTTTGGAAGGGGAAGGATTTGGATATCACATCTCATGTTATATTACGGGTCTCAGGTTTGGTATTAGAAGCATTGAGATATCAAATCTCAGAGTATAGGAAGGGTCTCAGAATTGGAATGGGAAGGAGTTGGATATCACATCTCAAGCTATAGGAAGGGTCTCAGGATTGGAATGGGAAGGACTTGGATATCACATCTCATGCTATAGGAAGGCTCTCAGGTTTGGAAGGGGAAAGAGTTGGATATCACATTTCATGTTAGAGGTAGGATCTCAGGTTTGGTATTAGAGGCATTGAGATATCACATCTCATGCTATCGGAAGGATCTCAGGTTTGGTATTAGAAGCATTGAGATATCACATCTCATGCTATCAGAAGGGTCTCAGGAATGGAATGGGAAGGAGTTGGATATCACATCTCATGCTAAAGGGAGGGTCTCAGGTTTGGAAGGGGAAGGATTTGGATATCACATCTCATGTTATAGGAAGGATCTCAGGTTTGGTATTAGAACCATTGAGATATCACATCTCATGCTATCGGAAGGATCTCAGGTTTGGTATTAGAAGCATTGAGATATCACATCTCATGCTATCAGAAGGGTCTCAGGATTGGAATGGGAAGGAGTTGGATATCACATCTCATGCTAAAGGGAGGGTCTCAGGTTTGGAAGGGGAAGGATTTGGATATCACATCTCATGTTATCGGAAGGATCTCACGTTTGGTATTAGAAGTATTGAGATATCATATCTCATGCTATAGGAAGGGTCTCAGGATTGGAATGGGAAGGACTTAGATATCACATATCATGCTATAGGGAGGGTCTCAGTTTTGATATTAGAAGCATTGAGATATCACATCTCATGCTGTCGGAAGTGTCTCAGGATTGGAATGGGAAGGAGCTGGATATCACATCTCATGCTAAAGGAAGGGTCTCAGGTTTGGAACGGGAAGGATTTGGATATCACATCTCATGTTATAGGAAGGGTCTCAGGTTTGGTATAAGCATTGAGATATCACATCTCTGCTATCGGAAGTGTCTCAGGATTGGAATGGGAAGGAGTTGGATATCCCATCTCATGTTATAGGACGGGTCTCAGGTTTGTTATTAGAATCATTGAGATATCATATTGCATGCTGTAGGAAGGGTCTAAGGGTTGGAATGGGAAGGACTTGGATATCACATCTCATGCTATAGATAGGCTCTTAGGTTTGGAAAGGGAAGGAGTTGGATATCACATTTCATGTTAGAGGAAGGATCTCAGGTTTGGTATTAGAAGCATTGAGATATCACATCTCATGCTATAGGAAGGGTCTCAGGATTGGAATGGGAAGGAGTTGGATATCACATCTCATGCTAAAGGGAGGGTCTCAGGTTTGGAAGGGGAAGGATTTGGATATCACATCTCATGTTATAGGAAGGATCTCAGGTTTGGTATTAGAACCATTGAGATATCACATCTCATGCTATCGGAAGGATCTCAGGTTTGGTATTAGAAGCATTGAGATATCACATCTCATGCTATCAGAAGGGTCTCAGGATTGGAATGGGAAGGAGTTGGATATCACATCTCATGCTAAAGGGAGGGTCTCAGGTTTGGAAGGGGAAGGATTTGGATATCACATCTCATGTTATCGGAAGGATCTCACGTTTGCTATTAGAAGTATTGAGATATCATATCTCATGCTATAGGAAGGGTCTCAGGATTGGAATGGGAAGGACTTAGATATCACATATCATGCTATAGGGAGGGTCTCAGTTTTGATATTAGAAGCATTGAGATATCACATCTCATGCTATCGGAAGTGTCTCAGGATTGGAATGGGAAGGAGCTGGATATCACATCTCATGCTAAAGGAAGGGTCTCAGGTTTGGAACGGGAAGGATTTGGATATCACATCTCATGTTATAGGAAGGGTCTCAGGTTTGGTATAAGCATTGAGATATCACATCTCTGCTATCGGAAGTGTCTCAGGATTGGAATGGGAAGGAGTTGGATATCCCATCTCATGTTATAGGACGGGTCTCAGGTTTGTTATTAGAATCATTGAGATATCATATTGCATGCTGTAGGAAGGGTCTAAGGGTTGGAATGGGAAGGACTTGGATATCACATCTCATGCTATAGATAGGCTCTTAGGTTTGGAAAGGGAAGGAGTTGGATATCACATTTCATGTTAGAGGAAGGATCTCAGGTTTGGTATTAGAAGCATTGAGATATCACATCTCATGCTATAGGAAGGGTCTCAGGATTGGAATGGGAAGTCGTTGGATATCACATCTCATGCTATAGGAAGTGTCTCAGGTTTGGTATAAGCATTGAGATATCACATCTCATGCTATAGGACGGGTCTCAGGATTGGAATGGAAGGAGTTGGATATCACATCTCATGTTATAGGAAGGATCTCAGGTTTGCTATTAGAAGCATTGAGACATCACATCTCATGCTATAGGAAGGGTCTCAGGGTTGGAATGGGAAGGAGTTGGATGTCACATCTCATCCAATAGGAAGGGTCTCAGGTTTGGAATGGGAAGGAATTGGATATCACATCTCATGTTATAGGAAGGATCTCAGGTTTGGTATTAGAAGCATTGAGATATCACATCTCATGCTATAGGAAGGGTCTCAGGATTGGAATGTGAAGGATTTGGAGATCACATCTCATGCTAAAGGAAGGGTCTCAGGTTTGGTAGAAGCATTGAGATATCACGTCTCTGCTATCGGAAGGGTCTCAGGATTGGATTGGGAAGGAGTTGAATATCCCTTCTCATGCTATAGGAAGGGTCTCAGGATTTGAATGGCAAGGAGTTGGATATCACATCTCATGCCATAGGAAGGGTCTCAGGTTTGGTATAAGCATTGAGATATCACATCTCTGCTATCGGAAGGGTCTCAGGATTGGATTGGGAAGGAGTTGGATATCCCTTCTCATGCTATAGGAAGTGTCTCAGGTTGGAATGGGAAGGAGTTGGATATCACATCTCATGTTATAGGAAGGGTCTCAGGATTGGAATGGGAAGGATTTGGATATCACATCTCTTGCTATAGGAAGGGTCTCAGGATTGGAATGGGTAGGAGTTGGATATTACTTTCTTGCTATAGGAAGGGTCTCATGTTTGGAATGGGAATGAGTTGGATATCACATATGCTATAGTTAGTGTCTCAGGTTTGGAACGGGAAGGAGTTGGATATCACATCTCATGTTATAGGAAGGGTCTCAGGTTTGTTATAAGCATTGAGATATCACATCTCTGCTATCGGAAGCGGCTCAGGATTGGAATGGGAAGGAGTTGGATATCCCATCTCATGTTATAGTAAGAGTCTCTGGTTTGGTATTAGAATCATTGAGATATCACATCGCATGCTGTAGGAAGGGTCTAAGGATTGGAATGGGATGGACTTGGATATCACATCTCATGCTATAGGTAGGCTCTCAGGTTTGGTATAAGCATTGAGATATCACATCTCATGCTATAGGAAGGGTCTCAGATTTGGTATAAGCATTGAGATATCACATCTCATGCTAAAGGAAGGGTCTCAGGATTGGAATGGGAAGGAGTTGTATATGACATCTCAGGCCATAGGAAGGGTCTCAGGATTGGTATAAGCATTGAGATATCACATCTCTGCTATCGGAAGGGTCTCAGGATTGGAATGGGAAGGAGTTGGATATCCCATCTCATGTTATAGGAAGGGTCTCAGGTTTGGTATTAGAAGCATTGAGATATCACATCTCATGCTATAGGAAGGGTCTCAGGATTGGAATGGGGAGGACTTGGATGTCACATCTCATGCTATAGGGAGGGTCTCAAGTTTGATATTAGAAGCATTGAGATAACAAATCTCATGATATCGGAAGGGTCTCAGGATTGGAATGGGAAGGAGTTGGATATCACATCTCATGATAAAGGAAGGGTCTAAGGTTTGGAAGGGGAAGGATTTGGATATCACATCTCATGTTATAGGACGGGTCTCAGGTTTGGTATTAGAAGCATTGAGATATCAAGTCTCATGGTATAAGAAGGGTCTCAGAATTGGAATGGGAAGGAGTTGGATATCACACCTCAAGCTATAGGAAGGGTCTCAGGATTGGAATGGGAAGGAGTTTGATATCACATCTCATGCCATAGTATGGGTCTCAGGTTTGGTAGAAGCATTGGGACATCACATCTCATGCTATCGGAAGGGTATCAGTATTGGATTTGGAAGAAGTTGGATATCCCATCTCATGCTATAGGAAGGGTCTCAGGTTGGAATGGGAAGGAGTTGGATATCACATTTCATGTTATAGGAAGGGTCTCAGGATTGGAATGGGAAGGACTTGGATATCATATCTCATGCTATAGGACGGGTCTCAGGTTTGTTATTAGAATCATTGAGATATCATATTGCATGCTGTAGGAAGGGTCTAAGGCTTGGAATGGGAAGGACTTGGATATCACATCTCATGCTATAGATAGGCTCTTAGGTTTGGAAAGGGAAGGAGTTGGATATCACATTTCATGTTAGAGGAAGGATCTCAGGTTTGGTATTAGAAGCATTGAGATATCACATCTCATGCTATAGGAAGGGTCTCAGGATTGGAATGGGAAGTAGTTGGATATCACATCTCATGCTATAGGAAGGGTCTCAGGTTTGGTATAAGCATTGAGATATCACATCTCATGCTATAGGACGGGTCTCAGGATTGGAATGGAAGGAGTTGGATATCACATCTCATGTTATAGGAAGGATCTCAGGTTTGGTATTAGAAGCATTGAGACATCACATCTCATGCTATAGGAAGGGTCTCAGGGTTGGAATGGGAAGGAGTTGGATATCGCATCTCATCCAATAGGAAGGGTCTCAGGTTTGGAATGGGAAGGAATTGGATATCACATCTCATGTTATAGGAAGGATCTCAGGTTTGGTATTAGAAGCATTGAGATATCACATCTCATGCTATAGGAAGGGTCTCAGGATTGGAATGTGAAGGATTTGGATATCACATCTCATGCTAAAGGAAGGGTCTCAGGTTTGGTAGAAGCATTGAGATATCAGATCTCTGCTATCGGAAGGGTCTCAGGATTGGATTGGGAAGGAGTTGGATATCCCTTCTCATGCTATAGGAAGGGTCTCAGGATGTGAATGGGAAGGAGTTGGATATCACATCTCATGTTATAGGAAGGGTCTCAGGATTGGAATGGGAAGGATTTGGATATTACTTTCTTGCTATAGGAAGGGTCTCATGTTTGGAATGGGAAGGAGTTGGATATCACATATGCTATAGTTAGTGTCTCAGGTTTGGAACGGGAAGGAGTTGGATATCACATCTCATGTTATAGGAAGGGTCTCATGTTTGGTATAAGCATTGAGATATCACATCTCTGCTATCGGAAGCGGCTCAGGATTGGAATGGGAAGGAGTTGGATATCCCATCTCATGTTATAGTAAGAGTCTCTGGTTTGGTATTAGAATCATTGAGATATCACATCGCATGCTGTAGGAAGGGTCTAAGGATTGGAATGGGATGGACTTGGATATCACATCTCATGCTATAGGTAGGCTCTCAGGTTTGATATAAGCATTGAGATATCACATCTCATGCTATAGGAAGGGTCTCAGGATTGGAATGGGAAGGATTTGGATATCCCATCTCATGCTATAGGAAGGCTCTCAGGTTTGGAAGGGGAAGGAGTTGGATATCACTTTTTATGTTAGAGGACGGATCTCAGGTTTGGTATTAGAGGCCTTGAGATATCACATCTCATGCTATAGGAAGGGTCTCAGGATTGGAATGGGAAGGAGTTGGATATCACATCTCAAGCTTTAGGAAGGGTCTCAGGTTTGGTATAAGCATTGAGATAGCACATCTCATGCTATAGGAAGGGTCTCAGGATTGGAATGGGAAGGAGTTGGATATCACATCTCATGTTATAGGAAAGATCTCAGGTTTGGTATTAGAAGCATTGAGACATCACATCTCATGTTATAGGAAGGGTCTCAGGATTGGAATGGGAAGAAGTTGGATATAACATCTCATGCTATAGGAAGGGTCTCAGGTTTGGAAGGGGAAGGAGTTGGATATCCAATCACATGTTATAGGACTGGTCTCAGGTTTGGTATTAGAAGCATTGAGATATCACATCGCATGCTGTAGGAAGGTTCTCAGGTTTGGTATTAGAAGCATTGAGACATCACATCTCATGCTATAGGAAGGGTCTCAGGATTGGAATGGGAAGGAGTTGGATATGACATCTCATGTTATAGGAAGGATCTCAGGTTTGGTATTAGAAGCATTGAGACATCACATCTCATGCTATAGGAAGGGTATCAGGATTGGAATGGGAAGGAGTTGGATATCACATCTCATGCTATAGGAAGGGTCTCAGATTTGGTATAAGCATTGAGATATCACATCTCATGCTATAGGAAGGGTCTCAGGATTGGATTGGGAAGGAGTTGTATATGACATCTCAGGCCATAGGAAGGGTCTCAGGATTGGTATAAGCATTGAGATATCACATCTCTGCTATCGGAAGGGTCTCAGGATTGGAATGGGAAGGAGTTGGATATCCCATCTCATGTTAAAGGAAGGGTCTCAGGTTTGGTATTAGAAGCATTGAGATATCACATCTCATGCTATAGGAAGGGTCTCAGGATTGGAATGGGGAGGACTTGGATGTCACATCTCATGCTATAGTGAGGGTCTCAAGTTTGATATTAGAAGCATTGAGATAACAAATCTCATGATATCGGAAGGGTCTCAGGATTGGAATGGGAAGGAGTTGGATATCACATCTCATGATAAAGGAAGGGTCTAAGGTTTGGAAGGGGAAAGATTTGGATATCACATCTCATGTTATAGGACGGGTCTCAGGTTTGGTATTAGAAGCATTGAGATATCAAGTCTCATGGTATAAGAAGGGTCTCAGAATTGGAATGGGAAGGAGTTGGATATCACACCTCAAGCTATAGGAAGGGTCTCAGGATTGGAATGGGAAGGAGTTTGATATCACATCTCATGCCATAGTATGGGTCTCAGGTTTGGTAGAAGCATTGGGACATCACATCTCATGCTATCGGAAGGGTATCAGTATTGGATTTGGAAGAAGTTGGATATCCCATCTCATGCTATAGGAAGGGTCTCAGGTTGGAATGGGAAGGAGTTGGATATCACATTTCATGTTATAGGAAGGGTCTCAGGATTGGAATGGGAAGGACTTGGATATCATATCTCATGCTATAGGACGGGTCTCAGGTTTGTTATTAGAATCATTGAGATATCATATTGCATGCTGTAGGAAGGGTCTAAGGCTTGGAATGGGAAGGACTTGGATATCACATCTCATGCTATAGATAGGCTCTTAGGTTTGGAAAGGGAAGGAGTTGGATATCACATTTCATGTTAGAGGAAGGATCTCAGGTTTGGTATTAGAAGCATTGAGATATCACATCTCATGCTATAGGAAGGGTCTCAGGATTGGAATGGGAAGTAGTTGGATATCACATCTCATGCTATAGGAAGGGTCTCAGGTTTGGTATAAGCATTGAGATATCACATCTCATGCTATAGGACGGGTCTCAGGATTGGAATGGAAGGAGTTGGATATCACATCTCATGTTATAGGAAGGATCTCAGGTTTGGTATTAGAAGCATTGAGACATCACATCTCATGCTATAGGAAGGGTCTCAGGGTTGGAATGGGAAGGAGTTGGATATCGCATCTCATCCAATAGGAAGGGTCTCAGGTTTGGAATGGGAAGGAATTGGATATCACATCTCATGTTATAGGAAGGATCTCAGGTTTGGTATTAGAAGCATTGAGATATCACATCTCATGCTATAGGAAGGGTCTCAGGATTGGAATGTGAAGGATTTGGATATCACATCTCATGCTAAAGGAAGGGTCTCAGGTTTGGTAGAAGCATTGAGATATCAGATCTCTGCTATCGGAAGGGTCTCAGGATTGGATTGGGAAGGAGTTGGATATCCCTTCTCATGCTATAGGAAGGGTCTCAGGATGTGAATGGGAAGGAGTTGGATATCACATCTCATGTTATAGGAAGGGTCTCAGGATTGGAATGGGAAGGATTTGGATATTACTTTCTTGCTATAGGAAGGGTCTCATGTTTGGAATGGGAAGGAGTTGGATATCACATATGCTATAGTTAGTGTCTCAGGTTTGGAACGGGAAGGAGTTGGATATCACATCTCATGTTATAGGAAGGGTCTCATGTTTGGTATAAGCATTGAGATATCACATCTCTGCTATCGGAAGCGGCTCAGGATTGGAATGGGAAGGAGTTGGATATCCCATCTCATGTTATAGTAAGAGTCTCTGGTTTGGTATTAGAATCATTGAGATATCACATCGCATGCTGTAGGAAGGGTCTAAGGATTGGAATGGGATGGACTTGGATATCACATCTCATGCTATAGGTAGGCTCTCAGGTTTGATATAAGCATTGAGATATCACATCTCATGCTATAGGAAGGGTCTCAGGATTGGAATGGGAAGGATTTGGATATCCCATCTCATGCTATAGGAAGGCTCTCAGGTTTGGAAGGGGAAGGAGTTGGATATCACTTTTTATGTTAGAGGACGGATCTCAGGTTTGGTATTAGAGGCCTTGAGATATCACATCTCATGCTATAGGAAGGGTCTCAGGATTGGAATGGGAAGGAGTTGGATATCACATCTCAAGCTTTAGGAAGGGTCTCAGGTTTGGTATAAGCATTGAGATAGCACATCTCATGCTATAGGAAGGGTCTCAGGATTGGAATGGGAAGGAGTTGGATATCACATCTCATGTTATAGGAAAGATCTCAGGTTTGGTATTAGAAGCATTGAGACATCACATCTCATGTTATAGGAAGGGTCTCAGGATTGGAATGGGAAGAAGTTGGATATAACATCTCATGCTATAGGAAGGGTCTCAGGTTTGGAAGGGGAAGGAGTTGGATATCCAATCACATGTTATAGGACTGGTCTCAGGTTTGGTATTAGAAGCATTGAGATATCACATCGCATGCTGTAGGAAGGTTCTCAGGTTTGGTATTAGAAGCATTGAGACATCACATCTCATGCTATAGGAAGGGTCTCAGGATTGGAATGGGAAGGAGTTGGATATGACATCTCATGTTATAGGAAGGATCTCAGGTTTGGTATTAGAAGCATTGAGACATCACATCTCATGCTATAGGAAGGGTCTCAGGATTGGAATGGGAAGGAGTTGGATATCACATCTCATGCTATAGGAAGGGTCTCAGATTTGGTATAAGCATTGAGATATCACATCTCATGCTATAGGAAGGGTCTCAGGATTGGATTGGGAAGGAGTTGTATATGACATCTCAGGCCATAGGAAGGGTCTCAGGATTGGTATAAGCATTGAGATATCACATCTCTGCTATCGGAAGGGTCTCAGGATTGGAATGGGAAGGAGTTGGATATCCCATCTCATGTTAAAGGAAGGGTCTCAGGTTTGGTATTAGAAGCATTGAGATATCACATCTCATGCTATAGGAAGGGTCTCAGGATTGGAATGGGGAGGACTTGGATGTCACATCTCATGCTATAGTGAGGGTCTCAAGTTTGATATTAGAAGCATTGAGATAACAAATCTCATGATATCGGAAGGGTCTCAGGATTGGAATGGGAAGGAGTTGGATATCACATCTCATGATAAAGGAAGGGTCTAAGGTTTGGAAGGGGAAAGATTTGGATATCACATCTCATGTTATAGGACGGGTCTCAGGTTTGGTATTAAAAGCATTGAGATATCAAGTCTCATGGCATAGGAAGGGTCTCAGAATTGGAATGTGAAGGAGTTGGATATCACATCTTAAGCTATAGGAAGAGTCTCAGGATTGGAATGGGAAGGAGTTTCTCACATCTCATGCCATAGTATGGGTCTCAGGTTTGGTAGAAGCATTGGGATATCACATCTCATGCTATTGGAAGGGTATCAGTATTGGATTTGGAAGGAGTTGGATATCCCATCTCATGCTATAGGAAGGGTCTCAGGTTGGAATGGGAAGGAGTTGCATATCACATTTCATGTTATAGGAAGGGTCTCAGGATTGGAATGGGAAGGACTTGGATATCATATCTCATGCTATAGGAAGGCTCTCAGGTTTGGAAGGGGAAGGAGTTGGATATCACATTTCATGTTAGAGGAAGGATCTCAGGTTTGGTATTAGAGGCCTTGAGATATCACATCTCATGCTATAGGAAGGGTCTCAGGATTGGAATGGGAAGGAGTTGGATATCACATCTCAAGCTTAAGGAAGGGTCTCAGGTTTGGTATAAGCATTGAGATAGCACATCTCATGCTATAGGAAGGGTCTCAGGATTGGAATGGGAAGGAGTTGGATATCACATCTCATGTTATAGGAAGGATCTCAGGTTTGGTATTAGAAGCATTGAGACATCACATCTCATGCTATAGGAAGGGTCTCAGGATTGGAATGGGAAGGAGTTGGATATCACATCTCATGCTATAGGAAGGGTCTCAGATTTGGTATAAGCATTGAGATATCACATCTCTGCTATCGGAAGGGTCTCAGGATTGGAATGGGAAGGAGTTGGATATCCCATCTCATGCTATAGGGAGGGTCTCAATTTTGATATTAGAAGCATTGAGATAACAAATCTCATGATATCGGAAGGGTCTCAGGATTGGAATGGGAAGGAGTTGGATATCACATCTCATGATAAAGGAAGGGTCTAAGGTTTGGAAGGGGAAAGATTTGGATATCACATCTCATGTTATAGGACGGGTCTCAGGTTTGGTATTAGAAGCATTGAGATATCAAGTCTCATGGTATAGGAAGGGTCTCAGAATTGGAATGGGAAGGAGTTGGATATCACATCTCAAGCTATAGGAAGAGTCTCAGGATTGGAATGGGAAGGAGTTTGATATCACATCTCAAGCTTTAGGAAGGGTCTCAGGTTTGGTATAAGCATTGAGATGTGATATCTCATGCTATAGGAAGGGTCTCAGGATTGGAATGGGAAGGAGTTGGATATCACATCTCATGTTATAGGAAAGATCTCAGGTTTGGTATTAGAAGCATTGAGACATCACATCTCATGTTATAGGAAGGGTCTCAGGATTGGAATGGGAGAAAGTTGGATATCACATCTCATGCTATAGGAAGGGTCTCAGGTTTGGAAGGGGAAGGAGCTGGATATCCAATCTCATGTTATAGGACTGGTCTCAGGTTTGGTATTAGAAGCATTGAGATATCACATTGCATGCTGTAGGAAGGTTCTCAGGTTTGGAATGGGGAGGAATTGGATATCACATCTCATGTCATAGGAAGGATCTCAGGTTTGGTATTAGAAGCATTGAGATATCACATCTCATGCTATAGGAATGGTCTCAGGATTGTAATGGGAAGGAGTTGGATATTACATTCCTGCTATAGGAAGGGTCTCATGTTTGGAATGGGAATGTGTTGGATATCACATATGCTATAGGAAGGGTCTCAGGTTTGGAACGGGAAGGAGTTGGATATCACATCTCATGTTATAGGAAGGGTCTCAGGTTTGGTATAAGCATTGAGATATCACATCTCTGCTATCGGGAATGTCTCAGGATTGGAATGGGAAGGTGTTGGATATCCCATCTCATGTTATAGGACGGGTCTCAGGTTTGTTATTAGAATCATTGAGATATCATATTGCATGCTGTAGGAAGGGTCTAAGGATTGGAATGGGAAGGAGTTGGATATCCCATCTCATGTTATAGGAAGAGTCTCAAGTTTGGTATTAGAAGCATTTAGCTATCACATCTCATGCTATAGGAAGTGTCTCAGGATTGGAATGGGAAGGAGCTGGATATCACATCTCATGCTAAAGGAAGGGTCTCAGGTTTGGAACGGGAAGGATTTGGATATCACATCTCATGTTATAGGAAGGGTCTCAGGTTTGGTATAAGCATTGAGATATCACATCTCTGCTATCGGAAGTGTCTCAGGATTGGAATGGGAAGGAGTTGGATATCCCATCTCATGTTATAGGACGGGTCTCAGGTTTGTTATTAGAATCATTGAGATATCATATTGCATGCTGTAGGAAGGGTCTAAGGGTTGGAATGGGAAGGACTTGGATATCACATCTCATGCTATAGATAGGCTCTTAGGTTTGGAAAGGGAAGGAGTTGGATATCACATTTCATGTTAGAGGAAGGATCTCAGGTTTGGTATTAGAAGCATTGAGATATCACATCTCATGCTATAGGAAGGGTCTCAGGATTGGAATGGGAAGTAGTTGGATATCACATCTCATGCTATAGGAAGTGTCTCAGGTTTGGTATAAGCATTGAGATATCACATCTCATGCTATAGGACGGGTCTCAGGATTGGAATGGAAGGAGTTGGATATCACATCTCATGTTATAGGAAGGATCTCAGGTTTGCTATTAGAAGCATTGAGACATCACATCTCATGCTATAGGAAGGGTCTCAGGGTTGGAATGGGAAGGAGTTGGATATCACATCTCATCCAATAGGAAGGGTCTCAGGTTTAGAATGGGAAGGAATTGGATATCACATCTCATGTTATAGGAAGGATCTCAGGTTTGGTATTAGAAGCATTGAGATATCACATCTCATGCTATAGGAAGGGTCTCAGGATTGGAATGTGAAGGATTTGGATATCACATCTCATGCTAAAGGAAGGGTCTCAGGTTTGGTAGAAGCATTGAGATATCACGTCTCTGCTATCGGAAGGGTCTCAGGATTGGATTGGGAAGGAGTTGGATATCCCTTCTCATGCTATAGGAAGGGTCTCAGGATTTGAATGGCAAGGAGTTGGATATCACATCTCATGCCATAGGAAGGGTCTCAGGTTTGGTATAAGCATTGAGATATCACATCTCTGCTATCGGAAGGGTCTCAGGATTGGATTGGGAAGGAGTTGGATATCCCTTCTCATGCTATAGGAAGGGTCTCAGGTTGGAATGTGAAGGAGTTGGATATCACATCTCATGTTATAGGAAGGGTCTCAGGATTGGAATGGGAAGGATTTGGATATCACATCTCTTGCTATAGGAAGGGTCTCAGGATTGGAATGGGAAGGAGTTGGATATCACATATGCTATAGTTAGTGTCTCAGGTTTGGAACGGGAAGGAGTTGGATATCACATCTCATGTTATAGGAAGGGTCTCAGGTTTGTTATAAGCATTGAGATATCACATCTCTGCTATCGGAAGCGGCTCAGGATTGGAATGGGAAGGAGTTGGATATCCCATCTCATGTTATAGTAAGAGTCTCTGATTTGGTATTAGAATCATTGAGATATCACATCGCATGCTGTAGGAAGGGTCTAAGGATTGGAATGGGATGGACTTGGATATCACATCTCATGCTATAGGTAGGCTCTCAGGTTTGATATAAGCATTGAGATGTCACATCTCATGCTATAGGAAGGGTCTCAGGATTGGAATGGGAGGGATTTGGATATCCCATCTCATGCTATAGGAAGGCTCTCAGGTTTGGAAGGGGAAGGAGTTGGATATCACATTTTATGTTAGAGGACGGATCTCAGGTTTGGTATTAGAGGCCTTGAGATATCACATCTCATGCTATAGGAAGGGTCTCAGGATTGGAATGGGAAGGAGTTGGATATCACATCTCAAGCTTTAGGAAGGGTCTCAGGTTTGGTATAAGCATTGAGATAGCACATCTCATGCTATAGGAAGGGTCTCAGGATTGGAATGGGAAGGAGTTGGATATCACATCTCATGTTATAGGAAAGATCTCAGGTTTGGTATTAGAAGCATTGAGACATCACATCTCATGTTATAGGAAGGGTCTCAGGATTGGAATGGGAAGAAGTTGGATATCACAGCTCATGCCATAGGAAGGGTCTCAGGTTTGGAAGGGGAAGGAGTTGGATATCCAATCTCATGTTATAGGACTGGTCTCAGGTTTGGTATTAGAAGCATTGAGATATCACATTGCATGCTGTAGGAAGGTTCTCAGGTTTGGTATTAGAAGCATTGAGACATCACATCTCATGCTATAGGAAGGGTCTCAGGATTGGAATGGGAAGGAGTTGGATATGACATCTCATGTTATAGGAAGGATCTCAGGTTTGGTATTAGAAGCATTGAGACATCACATCTCATGCTATAGGAAGGGTCTCAGGATTGGAATGGGAAGGAGTTGGATATCACATCTCATGCTATAGGAAGGGTCTCAGATTTGGTATAAGCATTGAGATATCACATCTCATGCTATAGGAAGGGTCTCAGGATTGGATTGGGAAGGAGTTGTATATGACATCTCAGGCCATAGGAAGGGTCTCAGGATTGGTATAAGCATTGAGATATCACATCTCTGCTATCGGAAGGGTCTCAGGATTGGAATGGGAAGGAGTTGGATATCCCATCTCATGTTAAAGGAAGGGTCTCAGGTTTGGTATTAGAAGCATTGAGATATCACATCTCATGCTATAGGAAGGGTCTCAGGATTGGAATGGGGAGGACTTGGATGTCACATCTCATGCTATAGTGAGGGTCTCAAGTTTGATATTAGAAGCACATCTCATGTTATAGGAAGGATCTCAGGTTTGGTATTAGAAGCATTGCGATATCACATCTCATGCTATCGGAAGGATCTCAGGTTTGGTATTAGAAGTATTGAGATATCACATCTCATGCTATAGGAAGGGTCTCAGGATTGGAATGGGAAGGAGTTGGATATCACATCTCATGCTAAAGGAAGGGTCTCAGGTTTGGTAGAAGCATTGAGATATCACATCTCATGCTATAGGAAGGGTCTCAGGATTGGAATGGGAAGGACTTAGATATCACATATCATGCTATAGGGAGGGTCTCAGTTTTGATATTAGAAGCATTGAGATATCACATCTCATGCTATCGGAAGTGTCTCAGGATTGGAATGGGAAGGAGCTGGATATCACATCTCATGCTAAAGGAAGGGTCTCAGGTTTGGAACGGGAAGGAGTTGGATATCACATCTCATGTTATAGGAAGGGTCTCAGGTTTGGTATAAACATTGAGATATCACATCTCTGCTATCGGAAGTGTCTCAGGATTGGAATGGGAAGGAGTTGGATATCCCATCTCATGTTATAGGACGGGTCTCAGGTTTGTTATTAGAATCATTGAGATATCATATTGCATGCTGTAGGAAGGGTCTAAGGATTGGAATGGGAAGGAGTTGGATATCACATCTCATGCTATAGATAGGCTCTTAGGTTTGGAAAGGGAAGGAGTTGGATATCACATTTCATGTTAGAGGAAGGATCTCAGGTTTGGTATTAGAAGCATTGAGATATCACATCTCACGCTATAGGAAGGGTCTCAGGATTGGAATGGAAAGGAGTTTGATATCACATCTCATGCCATAGTATGGGTCTCAGGTTTGGTAGAAGCATTGGGATATCACATCTCATGCTATCGGAAGGGTATCAGTATTGGATTTGGAAGAAGTTGGATATCCCATCTCATGCTATAGGAAGGGTCTCAGGTTGGAATGGGAAGGAGTTGGATATCACATTTCATGTTATAGGAAGGGTCTCAGGATTGGAATGGGAAGGACTTGGATATCATATCTCATGCTATAGGACGGGTCTCAGGTTTGTTATTAGAATCATTGAGATATCATATTGCATGCTGTAGGAAGGGTCTAAGGATTGGAATGGGAAGGACTTGGATATCACATCTCATGCTATAGATAGGCTCTTAGGTTTGGAAAGGGAAGGAGTTGGATATCACATTTCATGTTAGAGGATGGATCTCAGGTTTGGTATTAGAAGCATTGAGATATCACATCTCATGCTATAGGAAGGGTCTCAGGATTGGAATGGGAAGTAGTTGGATATCACATCTCATGCTATAGGAAGGGTCTCAGGATTGGAATGGAAGGAGTTGGATATCACATCTCATGTTATAGGAAGGATCTCAGGTTTGGTATTAGAAGCATTGAGACATCACATCTCATGCTATAGGAAGGGTCTCAGGGTTGGAATGGGAAGGAGTTGGATATCACATCTCATCCAATAGGAAGGGTCTCAGGTTTGGAATGGGAAGGAAATGGATATCACATCTCATGTTATAGGAAGGATCTCAGGTTTGGTATTAGAAGCATTGAGATATCACATCTCATGCTATAGGAAGGGTCTCAGGATTGGAATGTGAAGGATTTGGATATCACATCTCATGCTAAAGGAAGGGTCTCAGGTTTGGTAGAAGCATTAAGATATCACGTCTCTGCTATCGGAAGGGTCTCAGGATTGGATTGGGAAGGAGTTGGTTATCCCTTCTCATGCTATAGGAAGGGTCTCAGGATTTGAATGGCAAGGAGTTGGATATCACATCTCATGCCATAGGAAGGGTCTCAGGTTTGGTATAAGCATTGAGATATCACATCTCTGCTATCGGAAGGGTCTCAGGATTGGAATGGGAAGGAGTTGGATATTCCCATCTCATGTTATAGGAAGGGTCTCAGGTTTGGTATTAGAAGCATTGAGATATCACATCTCATGCTATAGGAAAGGTCTCAGGATTGGAATGGGAAGGACTTGGATATCACATCTCATGCTATAGGGAGGGTCTCAAGTTTGATATTAGAAGCTTTGAGATATCACATCTCATGATATCGGAAGGGTCTCAGGATTGGAATGGGAAGGAGTTGGATATCACATCTCATGATAAAGGAAGGGTCTAAGGTTTGGAAGGGGAAGGATTTGGATATCACATCTCATGTTATATTACGGGTCTCAGGTTTGGTATTAGAAGCATTGAGATATCAAGTCTCAGAGTATAGGAAGGGTCTCAGAATTGGAATGGGAAGGAGTTGGATATCACATCTCAAGCTATAGGAAGGGTCTCTGGATTGGAATGGGAAGGACCTGGATATCACATCTCATGCTATAGGAAGGCTCTCAGGTTTGGAAGGGGAAAGAGTTGGATATCACATTTCATGTTAGAGGTAGGATCTCAGGTTTGGTGTTAGAGGCATTGAGATATCACATCTCATGCTATCAGAAGGGTCTCAGGAATGGAATGGGAAGGAGTTGGATATCACATCTCATGCTAAAGGGAGGGTCTCAGGTTTGGAAGGGGAAGGATTTGGATATCACATCTCATGTTATAGAAAGGATCTCAGGTTTGGTATTAGAAGCATTGAGATATCACATCTCATGCTATCGGAAGGATCTCAGGTTTGGTATTAGAAGCATTGAGATATCACATCTCATGCTATCAGAAGGGTCTCAGGATTGGAATGGGAAGGAGTTGGATACCACATCTCATGATAAAGGAAGGGTCTAAGGTTTGGAAGGGGAAGGATTTGGATATCACATCTCATGTTATAGGACGGGTCTCAGGTTTGGTATTAGAAGCATTGAGATATCAAGTCTCATGGTATAAGAAGGGTCTCAGAATTGGAATGGGAAGGAGTTGGATATCACACCTCAAGCTATAGGAAGGGTCTCAGGATTGGAATGGAAAGGAGTTTGATATCACATCTCATGCCATAGTATGGGTCTCAGGTTTGGTAGAAGCATTGGGATATCACATCTCATGCTATCGGAAGGGTATCAGTATTGGATTTGGAAGAAGTTGGATATCCCATCTCATGCTATAGGAAGGGTCTCAGGTTGGAATGGGAAGGAGTTGGATATCACATTTCATGTTATAGGAAGGGTCTCAGGATTGGAATGGGAAGGACTTGGATATCATATCTCATGCTATAGGACGGGTCTCAGGTTTGTTATTAGAATCATTGAGATATCATATTGCATGCTGTAGGAAGGGTCTAAGGATTGGAATGGGAAGGACTTGGATATCACATCTCATGCTATAGATAGGCTCTTAGGTTTGGAAAGGGAAGGAGTTGGATATCACATTTCATGTTAGAGGAAGGATCTCAGGTTTGGTATTAGAAGCATTGAGATATCACATCTCATGCTATAGGAAGGGTCTCAGGATTGGAATGGGAAGTAGTTGGATATCACATCTCATGCTATAGGAAGGGTCTCAGGTTTGGTATAAGCATTGAGATATCACATCTCATGCTATAGGACGGGTCTCAGGATTGGAATGGAAGGAGTTGGATATCACATCTCATGTTATAGGAAGGATCTCAGGTTTGGTATTAGAAGCATTGAGACATCACATCTCATGCTATAGGAAGGGTCTCAGGGTTGGAATGGGAAGGAGTTGGATATCACATCTCATCCAATAGGAAGGGTCTCAGGTTTGGAATGGGAAGGAATTGGATATCACATCTCATGCTAAAGGAAGGGTCTCAGGTTTGGTAGAAGCATTGAGATATCACGTCTCTGCTATCGGAAGGGTCTCAGGATTGGATTGGGAAGGAGTTGGATATCCCTTCTCATGCTATAGGAAGGGTCTCAGGATTTGAATGGCAAGGAGTTGGATATCACATCTCATGCCATAGGAAGGGTCTCAGGTTTGGTATAAGCATTGAGATATCACATCTCTGCTATCGGAAGGGTCTCAGGATTGGAATGGGAAGGAGTTGGATATTCCCATCTCATGTTATAGGAAGGATCTCAGGTTTGGTATTAGAAGCATTGAGATATCACATCTCATGCTATAGGAAGGGTCTCAGGATTGGAATGTGAAGGATTTGGATATCACATCTCATGCTAAAGGAAGGGTCTCAGGTTTGGTAGAAGCATTGAGATATCACGTCTCTGCTATCGGAAGGGTCTCAGGATTGGATTGGGAAGGAGTTGGATATCCCTTCTCATGCTATAGGAAGGGTCTCAGGATTTGAATGGCAAGGAGTTGGATATCACATCTCATGCCATAGGAAGGGTCTCAGGTTTGGTATAAGCATTGAGATATCACATCTCTGCTATCGGAAGGGTCTCAGGATTGGAATGGGAAGGAGTTGGATATTCCCATCTCATGTTATAGGAAGGGTCTCAGGTTTGGTATTAGAAGCATTGAGATATCACATCTCATGCTATAGGAAGTGTCTCAGGATTGGAATGGGAAGGACTTGGATATCACATCTCATGCTATAGGGAGGGTCTCAAGTTTGATATTAGAAGCTTTGAGATATCACATCTCATGATATCGGAAGGGTCTCAGGATTGGAATGGGAAGGAGTTGGATATCACATCTCATGATAAAGGAAGGGTCTAAGGTTTGGAAGGGGAAGGATTTGGATATCACATCTCATGTTATATTACGGGTCTCAGGTTTGGTATTAGAAGCATTGAGATATCAAGTCTCAGAGTATAGGAAGGGTCTCAGAATTGGAATGGGAAGGAGTTGGATATCACATCTCAAGCTATAGGAAGGGTCTCAGGATTGGAATGGGAAGGACTTGGATATCACATCTCATGCTATAGGAAGGCTCTCAGGTTTGGAAGGGGAAAGAGTTGGATATCACATTTCATGTTAGAGGTCTCAGGTTTGGTATTAGAGGCATTGAGATATCACATCTCATGCTATCAGAAGGGTCTCAGGAATGGAATGGGAAGAAGTTGGATATCACATCTCATGCTAAAGGGAGGGTCTCAGGTTTGGAAGGGGAAGGATTTGGATATCACATCTCATGTTATAGGAAGGATCTCAGGTTTGGTATTAGAAGCATTGAGATATCACATCTCATGCTATCGGAAGGATCTCAGGTTTGGTATTAGAAGCATTGAGATATCACATCTCATGCTATCAGAAGGGTCTCAGGATTGGAATGGGAAGGAGTTGGATATCACATCTCATGCTAAAGGGAGGGTCTCAGGTTTGGAAGGGGAAGGATTTGGATATCACATCTCATGTTATCGGAAGGATCTCACGTTTGGTATTAGAAGTATTGAGATATCATATCTCATGGTATAGGAAGGGTCTCAGGTTTGGTATAAGCATTGAGATATCACATCTCTGCTATCGGAAGTGTCTCAGGATTGGAATGGGAAGGAGTTGGATATCCCATCTCATGTTATAGGACGGGTCTCAGGTTTGTTATTAGAATCATTGAGATATCATATTGCATGCTGTAGGAAGGGTCTAAGGATTGGAATGGGAAGGACTTGGATATCACATCTCATGCTATAGATAGGCTCTTAGGTTTGGAAAGGGAAGGAGTTGGATATCACATTTCATGTTAGAGGAAGGATCTCAGGTTTGGTATTAGAAGCATTGAGATATCACATCTCATGCTATAGGAAGGGTCTCAGGATTGGAATGGGAAGTAGTTGGATATCACATCTCATGCTATAGGAAGGGTCTCAGGATTGGAATGGAAGGAGTTGGATATCACATCTCATGTTATAGGAAGGATCTCAGGTTTGGTATTAGAAGCATTGAGACATCACATCTCATGCTATAGGAAGGGTCTCAGGGTTGGAATGGGAAGGAGTTGGATATCACATCTCATCCAATAGGAAGGGTCTCAGGTTTGGAATGGGAAGGAAATGGATATCACATCTCATGTTATAGGAAGGATCTCAGGTTTGGTATTAGAAGCATTGAGATATCACATCTCATGCTATAGGAAGGGTCTCAGGATTGGAATGTGAAGGATTTGGATATCACATCTCATGCTAAAGGAAGGGTCTCAGGTTTGGTAGAAGCATTAAGATATCACGTCTCTGCTATCGGAAGGGTCTCAGGATTGGATTGGGAAGGAGTTGGATATCCCTTCTCATGCTATAGGAAGGGTCTCAGGATTTGAATGGCAAGGAGTTGGATATCACATCTCATGCCATAGGAAGGGTCTCAGGTTTGGTATAAGCATTGAGATATCACATCTCTGCTATCGGAAGGGTCTCAGGATTGGAATGGGAAGGAGTTGGATATTCCCATCTCATGTTATAGGAAGGGTCTCAGGTTTGGTATTAGAAGCATTGAGATATCACATCTCATGCTATAGGAAGGGTCTCAGGATTGGAATGGGAAGGACTTGGATATCACATCTCATGCTATAGGGAGGGTCTCAAGTTTGATATTAGAAGCTTTGAGATATCACATCTCATGATATCGGAAGGGTCTCAGGATTGGAATGGGAAGGAGTTGGATATCACATCTCATGATAAAGGAAGGGTCTAAGGTTTGGAAGGGGAAGGATTTGGATATCACATCTCATGTTATATTACGGGTCTCAGGTTTGGTATTAGAAGCATTGAGATATCAAGTCTCAGAGTATAGGAAGGGTCTCAGAATTGGAATGGGAAGGAGTTGGATATCACATCTCAAGCTATAGGAAGGGTCTCTGGATTGGAATGGGAAGGACCTGGATATCACATCTCATGCTATAGGAAGGCTCTCAGGTTTGGAAGGGGAAAGAGTTGGATATCACATTTCATGTTAGAGGTAGGATCTCAGGTTTGGTGTTAGAGGCATTGAGATATCACATCTCATGCTATCAGAAGGGTCTCAGGAATGGAATGGGAAGGAGTTGGATATCACATCTCATGCTAAAGGGAGGGTCTCAGGTTTGGAAGGGGAAGGATTTGGATATCACATCTCATGTTATAGGAAGGATCTCAGGTTTGGTATTAGAAGCATTGAGATATCACATCTCATGCTATCGGAAGGATCTCAGGTTTGGTATTAGAAGCATTGAGATATCACATCTCATGCTATCAGAAGGGTCTCAGGATTGGAATGGGAAGGAGTTGGATACCACATCTCATGATAAAGGAAGGGTCTAAGGTTTGGAAGGGGAAGGATTTGGATATCACATCTCATGTTATAGGACGGGTCTCAGGTTTGGTATTAGAAGCATTGAGATATCAAGTCTCATGGTATAAGAAGGGTCTCAGAATTGGAATGGGAAGGAGTTGGATATCACACCTCAAGCTATAGGAAGGGTCTCAGGATTGGAATGGAAAGGAGTTTGATATCACATCTCATGCCATAGTATGGGTCTCAGGTTTGGTAGAAGCATTGGGATATCACATCTCATGCTATCGGAAGGGTATCAGTATTGGATTTGGAAGAAGTTGGATATCCCATCTCATGCTATAGGAAGGGTCTCAGGTTGGAATGGGAAGGAGTTGGATATCACATTTCATGTTATAGGAAGGGTCTCAGGATTGGAATGGGAAGGACTTGGATATCATATCTCATGCTATAGGACGGGTCTCAGGTTTGTTATTAGAATCATTGAGATATCATATTGCATGCTGTAGGAAGGGTCTAAGGATTGGAATGGGAAGGACTTGGATATCACATCTCATGCTATAGATAGGCTCTTAGGTTTGGAAAGGGAAGGAGTTGGATATCACATTTCATGTTAGAGGAAGGATCTCAGGTTTGGTATTAGAAGCATTGAGATATCACATCTCATGCTATAGGAAGGGTCTCAGGATTGGAATGGGAAGTAGTTGGATATCACATCTCATGCTATAGGAAGGGTCTCAGGTTTGGTATAAGCATTGAGATATCTCATCTCATGCTATAGGACGGGTCTCAGGATTGGAATGGAAGGAGTTGGATATCACATCTCATGTTATAGGAAGGATCTCAGGTTTGGTATTAGAAGCATTGCGACATCACATCTCATGCTATAGGAAGGGTCTCAGGGTTGGAATGGGAAGGAGTTGGATATCACATCTCATCCAATAGGAAGGGTCTCAGGTTTGGAATGGGAAGGAATTGGATATCACATCTCATGTTATAGGAAGGATCTCAGGTTTGGTATTAGAAGCATTGAGATATCACATCTCATGCTATAGGAAGGGTCTCAGGATTGGAATGTGAAGGATTTGGATATCACATCTCATGCTAAAGGAAGGGTCTCAGGTTTGGTAGAAGCATTGAGATATCACGTCTCTGCTATCGGAAGGGTCTCAGGATTGGATTGGGAAGGAGTTGGATATCCCTTCTCATGCTATAGGAAGGGTCTCAGGATTTGAATGGCAAGGAGTTGGATATCACATCTCATGCCATAGGAAGGGTCTCAGGTTTGGTATAAGCATTGAGATATCACATCTCTGCTATCGGAAGGGTCTCAGGATTGGAATGGGAAGGAGTTGGATATTCCCATCTCATGTTATAGGAAGGGTCTCAGGTTTGGTATTAGAAGCATTGAGATATCACATCTCATGCTATAGGAAGTGTCTCAGGATTGGAATGGGAAGGACTTGGATATCACATCTCATGCTATAGGGAGGGTCTCAAGTTTGATATTAGAAGCTTTGAGATATCACATCTCATGATATCGGAAGGGTCTCAGGATTGGAATGGGAAGGAGTTGGATATCACATCTCATGATAAAGGAAGGGTCTAAGGTTTGGAAGGGGAAGGATTTGGATATCACATCTCATGTTATATTACGGGTCTCAGGTTTGGTATTAGAAGCATTGAGATATCAAGTCTCAGAGTATAGGAAGGGTCTCAGAATTGGAATGGGAAGGAGTTGGACATCACATCTCAAGCTATAGGAAGGGTCTCAGGATTGGAATGGGAAGGACTTGGATATCACATCTCATGCTATAGGAAGGCTCTCAGGTTTGGAAGGGGAAAGAGTTGGATATCACATTTCATGTTAGAGGTCTCAGGTTTGGTATTAGAGGCATTGAGATATCACATCTCATGCTATCAGAAGGGTCTCAGGAATGGAATGGGAAGGAGTTGGATATCACATCTCATGCTAAAGGGAGGGTCTCAGGTTTGGAAGGGGAAGGATTTGGATATCACATCTCATGTTATAGGAAGGATCTCAGGTTTGGTATTAGAAGCATTGAGATATCACATCTCATGCTATCGGAAGGATCTCAGGTTTGGTATTAGAAGCATTGAGATATCACATCTCATGCTATCAGAAGGGTCTCAGGATTGGAATGGGAAGGAGTTGGATATCACATCTCATGCTAAAGGGAGGGTCTCAGGTTTGGAAGGGGAAGGAGTTGGATATCCCATCTCATGTTATAGGACGGGTCTCAGGTTTGTTATTAGAATCATTGAGATATCATATTGCATGCTGTAGGAAGGGTCTAAGGGTTGGAATGGGAAGGACTTGGATATCACATCTCATGCTATAGAAAGGCTCTTAGGTTTGGAAAGGGAAGGAGTTGGATATCACATTTCATGTTAGAGGAAGGATCTCAGGTTTGGTATTAGAAGCATTGAGATATCACATCTCATGCTATAGGAAGGGTCTCAGGATTGGAATGGGAAGTAGTTGGATATCACATCTCATGCTATAGGAAGGGTCTCAGGTTTGGTATAAGCATTGAGATATCACATCTAATGCTATAGGACGGGTCTCAGGATTGGAATGGAAGGAGTTGGATATCACATCTCATTTTATAGGAAGGATCTCAGGTTTGGTATTAGAAGCATTGAGACATCACATCTCATGCTATAGGAAGGGTCTCAGGGTTGGAATGGGAAGGACTTGGATATCACATCTCATGCTATAGGAAGGGTCTCAGGATTGGAATGGGAAGTAGTTGGATATCACATCTCATGCTATAGGAAGGGTCTCAGGTTTGGTATAAGCATTGAGATATCACATCTCATGCTATAGGACGGGTCTCAGGATTGGAATGGAAGGAGTTGGATATCACATCTCATGTTATAGGAAGGATCTCAGGTTTGGTATTAGAAGCATTGAGACATCACATCTCATGCTATAGGAAGGGTCTCAGGGTTGGAATGGGAAGGAGTTGGATATCACATCTCATCCAATAGGAAGGGTCTCAGGTTTGGAATGGGAAGGAATTGGATATCACATCTCATGTTATAGGAAGGATCTCAGGTTTGGTATTAGAAGCATTGAGAGATCACATCTCATGCTATAGGAAGGGTCTCAGGATTGGAATGTGAAGGATTTGGATATCACATCTCATGCTAAAGGAAGGGTCTCAGGTTTGGTAGAAGCATTGAGATATCACGTCTCTGCTATCGGAAGGGTCTCAGGATTGGATTGGGAAGGAGTTGGATATCCCTTCTCATGCTATAGGAAGGGTCTCAGGATTTGAATGGCAAGGAGTTGGATATCACATCTCATGCCATAGGAAGGGTCTCAGGTTTGGTATAAGCATTGAGATATCACATCTCTGCTATCGGAAGGGTCTCAGGATTGGAATGGGAAGGAGTTGGATATTCCCATCTCATGTTATAGGAAGGGTCTCAGGTTTGGTATTAGAAGCATTGAGATATCACATCTCATGCTATAGGAAGGGTCTCAGGATTGGAATGGGAAGGACTTGGATATCACATCTCATGCTATAGGGAGGGTCTCAAGTTTGATATTAGAAGCTTTGAGATATCACATCTCATGATATCGGAAGGGTCTCAGGATTGGAATGGGAAGGAGTTGGATATCACATCTCATGATAAAGGAAGGGTCTAAGGTTTGGAAGGGGAAGGATTTGGATATCACATCTCATGTTATATTACGGGTCTCAGGTTTGGTATTAGAAGCATTGAGATATCAAGTCTCAGAGTATAGGAAGGGTCTCAGAATTGGAATGTGAAGGAGTTGGATATCACATCTCAAGCTATAGGAAGGGTCTCAGGATTGGAATGGGAAGGACTTGGATATCACATCTCATGCTATAGGAAGGCTCTCAGGTTTGGAAGGGGAAAGAGTTGGATATCACATTTCATGTTAGAGGTAGGAGCTCAGGTTTGGTATTAGAGGCATTGAGATATCACATCTCATGCTATCAGAAGGGTCTCAGGAATGGAATGGGAAGGAGTTGGATATCACATCTCATGCTAAAGGGAGGGTCTCAGGTTTGGAAGGGGAAGGATTTGGATATCACATCTCATGTTATAGGAAGGATCTCAGGTTTAGTATTAGAAGCATTGAGATATCACATCTCATGCTAACGGAAGGATCTCAGGTTTGGTATTAGAAGCATTGAGATATCACATCTCATGCTATCAGAAGGGTCTCAGGATTGGAATGGGAAGGAGTTGGATATCACATCTCATGCTAAAGGGAGGGTCTCAGGTTTGGAAGGGGAAGGATTTGGATATCACATCTCATGTTATCGGAAGGATCTCACGTTTGGTATTAGAAGTATTGAGATATCATATCTCATGCTATAGGAAGGGTCTCAGGATTGGAATGGGAAAGAGTTGGATATCACATCTCATGCTATAGGGAGTGTCTCAGGATTGGAATGGGAAGGACTTAGATATCACATATCATGCTATAGGGAGGGTCTCAGTTTTGATATTAGAAGCATTGAGATATCACATCTCATGCTATCGGAAGTGTCTCAGGATTGGAATGGGAAGGAGCTGGATATCACATCTCATGCTAAAGGAAGGGTCTCAGGTTTGGAACGGGAAGGATTTGGATATCACATCTCATGTTATCGGAAGGATCTCACGTTTGGTATTAGAAGTATTGAGATATCATATCTCATGCTATAGGAAGGGTCTCAGGATTGGAATGGGAAAGAGTTGGATATCACATCTCATGCTATAGGGAGTGTCTCAGGATTGGAATGGGAAGGACTTAGATATCACATATCATGCTATAGGGAGGGTCTCAGTTTTGATATTAGAAGCATTGAGATATCACATCTCATGCTATCGGAAGTGTCTCAGGATTGGAATGGGAAGGAGCTGGATATCACATCTCATGCTAAAGGAAGGGTCTCAGGTTTGGAACGGGAAGGATTTGGATATCACATCTCATGTTATAGGAAGGGTCTCAGGTTTGGTATAAGCATTGAGATATCACATCTCTGCTATCGGAAGTGTCTCAGGATTGGAATGGGAAGGAGTTGGATATCCCATCTCATGTTATAGGACGGGTCTCAGGTTTGTTATTAGAATCATTGAGATATCATATTGCATGCTGTAGGAAGGGTCTAAGGGTTGGAATGGGAAGGACTTGGATATCACATCTCATGCTATAGATATGCTCTTAGGTTTGGAAAGGGAAGGAGTTGGATATCACATTTCATGTTAGAGGAAGGATCTCAGGTTTGGTATTAGAAGCATTGAGATATCACATCTCATGCTATAGGAAGGGTCTCAGGATTGGAATGGGAAGTAGTTGGATATCACATCTCATGCTATAGGAAGGGTCTCAGGTTTGGTATAAGCATTGAGATATCACATCTAATGCTATAGGACGGGTCTCAGGATTGGAATGGAAGGAGTTGGATATCACATCTCATGTTATAGGAAGGATCTCAGGTTTGGTATTAGAAGCATTGAGACATCACATCTCATGCTATAGGAAGGGTCTCAGGGTTGGAATGGGAAGGAGTTGGATATCACCTCTCATCCAATAGGAAGGGTCTCAGGTTTGGAATGGGAAGGGATTGGATATCACATCTTATGTTATAGGAAGGATCTCAGGTTTGGTATTAGAAGCATTGAGATATCACATCTCATGCTATAGGAAGGGTCTCAGGATTGGAATGTGAAGGATTTGGATATCACATCTCATGCTAAAGGAAGGGTCTCAGGTTTGGTAGAAGCATTGAGATATCACGTCTCTGCTATCGGAAGGGTCTCAGGATTGGATTGGGCAGGAGTTGGATATGCCTTCTCATGCTATAGGAAGGGTCTCAGGATTTGAATGGCAAGGAGTTGGATATCACATCTCATGCCATAGGAAGGGTCTCAGGTTTGGTATAAGCATTGAGATATCACATCTCTGCTATCGGAAGGGTCTCAGGATTGGATTGGGAAGGAGTTGGATATCCCTTCTCATGCTATAGGAAGTGTCTCAGGTTGGAATGGGAAGGAGTTGGATATCACATCTCATGTTATAGGAAGGGTCTCAGGATTGGAATGGGAAGGATTTGGATATCACATCTCTTGCTATAGGAAGGGTCTCAGGATTGGAATGGGTAGGAGTTGGATATTACTTTCTTGCTATAGGAAGGGTCTCATGTTTGGAATGGGAAGGAGTTGGATATCACATATGCTATAGTTAGTGTCTCAGGTTTGGAACGGGAAGGAGTTGGATATCACATCTCATGTTATAGGAAGGGTCTCAGGTTTGGTATAAGCATTGAGATATCACATCTCTGCTATCGGAAGCGGCTCAGGATTGGAATGGGAAGGAGTTGGATATCCCATCTCATGCTTTAGGGAGTGTCTCAGGATTGGAATGGGAAGGACTTAGATATCACATATCATGCTAAAAGAAGGGTCTCAGGTTTGGAACGGGAAGGATTTGGATATCACATCTCATGCTAAAGGAAGGGTCTCAGGTTTGGAACGGGAAGGATTTGGATATCACATCTCATGTTATAGGAAGGGTCTCAGGTTTGGTATAAGCATTGAGATATCACATCTCTGCTATCGGAAGTGTCTCAGGATTGGAATGGGAAGGAGTTGGATATCCCATCTCATGTTATAGGACGGGTCTCAGGTTTGTTATTAGAATCATTGAGATATCATATTGCATGCTGTAGGAAGGGTCTAAGGGTTGGAATGGGAAGGACTTGGATATCACATCTCATGCTATAGATAGGCTCTTAGGTTTGGGAAGCGAAGAAGTTGGATATCACATTTCATGTTAGAGGAAGGATCTCAGGTTTGTTATTAGAAGCATTGAGATATCACATCTCATGCTATAGGAAGGGTCTCAGGATTGGAATGGGAAGTAGTTGGATATCACATCTCATGCTATAGGAAGGGTTTCAGGTTTGGTATAAGCATTGAGATATCACATCTCATGCTATAGGACGGGTCTCAGGATTGGAATGGAAGGAGTTGGATATCACATCTCATGTTATAGGAAGGATCTCAGGTTTGGTATTAGAAGCATTGAGACATCACATCTCATGCTATAGGAAGGGTCTCAGGGTTGGAATGGGAAGGAGTTGGATATCACATCTCATCCAATAGGAAGGGTCTCAGGTTTGGAATGGGAAGGAATTGGATATCACATCTCATGTTATAGGAAGGATCTCAGGTTTGGTATTAGAAGCATTGAGATATCACATCTCATGCTATAGGAAGGGTCTCAGGATTGGAATGTGAAGGATTTGGATATCACATCTCATGCTAAAGGAAGGGTCTCAGGTTTGGTAGAAGCATTGAGATATCACGTCTCTGCTATCGGAAGGGTCTCAGGATTGGATTGGGAAGGAGTTGGATATCCCTTCTCATGCTATAGGAAGGGTCTCAGGATTTGAATGGCAAGGAATTGGATATCACATCTCATGCCATAGGAAGGGTCTCAGGTTTGGTATAAGCATTGAGATATCACATCTCTGCTATCGGAAGGGTCTCAGGATTGGATTGGGAAGGAGTTGGATATCCCTTCTCATGCTATAGGAAGTGTCTCAGGTTGGAATGGGAAGGAGTTGGATATCACACCTCAAGCTATAGGAAGGGTCTCAGGATTGGAATGGGAAGGAGTTTGATATCACATCTCATGCCATAGTATGGGTCTCAGGTTTGGTAGAAGCAGAGGGATATCACATCTCATGCTATCGGAAGGGTATCAGTATTGGATTTGGAAGAAGTTGGATATCCCATCTCATGCTATAGGAAGGGTCTCAGGTTGGAATGGGAAGGAGTTGGATATCACATTTCATGTTATAGGAAGGGTCTCAGGATTGGAATGGGATGGACTTGGATATCATATCTCATGCTATAGGACGGGTCTCAGGTTTGTTATTAGAATCATTGAGATATCATATTGCATGCTGTAGGAAGGGTCTAAGGATTGGAATGGGAAGGACTTGGATATCACATCTCATGCTATAGATAGGCTCTTAGGTTTGGAAAGGGAAGGAGTTGGATATCACATTTCATGTTAGAGGAAGGATCTCAGGTTTGGTATTAGAAGCATTGAGATATCACATCTCATGCTATAGGAAGGGTCTCAGGATTGGAATGGGAAGTAGTTGGATATCACATCTCATGCTATAGGAAGGGTCTCAGGTTTGGTATAAGCATTGAGATATCACATCTCATGCTATAGGACGGGTCTCAGGATTGGAATGGAAGGAGTTGGATATCACATCTCATGTTATAGGAAGGATCTCAGGTTTGGTATTAGAAGCATTGAGACATCACATCTCATGCTATAGGAAGGGTCTCAGGGTTGGAATGGGAAGGAGTTGGATATCACATCTCATCCAATAGGAAGGGTCTCAGGTTTGGAATGGGAAGGAATTGGATATCACATCTCATGTTATAGAAAGGATCTCAGGTTTGGTATTAGAAGCATTGAGATATCACATCTCATGCTATAGGAAGGGTCTCAGGATTGGAATGTGAAGGATTTGGATATCACATCTCATGCTAAAGGAAGGGTCTCAGGTTTGGTAGAAGCATTGAGATATCACGTCTCTGCTATCGGAAGGGTCTCAGGATTGGATTGGGAAGGAGTTGGATATCACTTCTCATGCTATAGGAAGGGTCTTGGGATTTGAATGGCAAGGAGTTGGATATCACATCTCATGCCATAGGAAGGGTCTCAGGTTTGGTATAAGCATTGAGATATCACATCTCTGCTATCGGAAGGGTCTCAGGATTGGAATGGGAAGGAGTTGGATATTCCCATCTCATGTTATAGGAAGGGTCTCAGGTTTGGTATTAGAAGCATTGAGATATCACATCTCATGCTATAGGAAGGGTCTCAGGATTGGAATGGGAAGGACTTGGATATCACATCTCATGCTACAGGGAGGGTCTCAAGTTTGATATTAGAAGCTTTGAGATATCACATCTCATGATATCGGAAGGGTCTCAGGATTGGAATGGGATGGAGTTGGATATCACATCTCATGATAAAGGAAGGGTCTAAGGTTTGGAAGGGGAAAGATTTGGATATCACAATTCATGTTATATTACGGGTCTCAGGTTTGGTATTAGAAGCATTGAGATATCAAGTCTCAGAGTATAGGAAGGGTCTCAGAATTGGAATGGGAAGGAGTTGGATATCACATCTCAAGCTATAGGAAGGGTCTCAGGATTGGAATGGGAAGGACTTGGATATCACATCTCATGCTATAGGAAGGCTCTCAGGTTTGGAAGGGGAAAGAGCTGGATATCACATTTCATGTTAGAGGTAGGATCTCAGGTTTGGTATTAGAGGCATTGAGATATCACATCTCATGCTATCAGAAGGGTCTCAGGAATGGAATGGGAAGGAGTTGGATATCACATCTCATGCTAAAGGGAGGGTCTCAGGTTTGGAAGGGGAAGGATTTGGATATCACATCTCATGTTATAGGAAGGATCTCAGGTTTGGTATTAGAAGCATTGAGATATCACATCTCATGCTATCGGAAGGATCTCAGGTTTGGTATTAGAAGCATTGAGATATCACATCTCATGCTATCAGAAGGGTCTCAGGATTGGAATGGGAAGGAGTTGGATATCACATCTCATGCTAAAGGGAGGGTCTCAGGTTTGGAAGGGGAAGGATTTGGATATCACATCTCATGTTATCGGAAGGATCTCACGTTTGGTATTAGAAGTATTGAGATATCATATCTCATGCTATATGAAGGGTCTCAGGATTGGAATGGGAAAGAGTTGGATATCACATCTCATGCTTTAGGGAGTGTCTCAGGATTGGAATGGGAAGGACTTAGATATCACATATCATGCTATAGGGAGGGTCTCAGTTTTGATATTAGAAGCATTGAAATATCACATCTCATGCTATCGGAAGTGTCTCAGGATTGGAATGGGAAGGAGCTGGATATCACATCTCATGCTAAAGGAAGGGTCTCAGGTTTGGAACGGGAAGGATTTGGATATCACATCTCATGCTAAAGGAAGGGTCTCGGGTTTGGAATGGGAAGGATTTGGATATCACATCTCATGTTATAGGAAGGGTCTCAGGTTTGGTATAAGCATTGAGATATCACATCTCTGCTATCGGAAGTGTCTCAGGATTGGAATGGGAAGGAGTTGGATATCCCATCTCATGTTATAGGACGGGTCTCAGGTTTGTTATTAGAATCATTGAGATATCATATTGCATGCTGTAGGAAGGGTCTCAGGATTGGAATGGGAAGTAGTTGGATATCACATCTCATGCTATAGGAAGGGTCTCAGGTTTGATATAAGCATTGAGATATCACATCTCATGCTATAGGACGGGTCTCAGGATTGGAATGGAAGGAGTTGGATATCACATCTCATGTTATAGGAAGGATCTCAGGTTTGGTATTAGAAGCATTGAGACATCACATCTCATGCTATAGGAAGGGTCTCAGGGTTGGAATGGGAAGGAGTTGGATATCACATCTCATCCAATAGGAAGGGTCTCAGGTTTGGAATGGGAAGGAATTGGATATCACATCTCATGTTATAGGAAGGATCTCAGGTTTGGTATTAGAAGCATTGAGATATCACATCTCATGCTATAGGAAGGGTCTCAGGATTGGAATGTGAAGGATTTGGATATCACATCTCATGCTAAAGGAAGGGTCTCAGGTTTGGTAGAAGCATTGAGATATCACGTCTCTGCTATCGGAAGGGTCTCAGGATTGGATTGGGAAGGAGTTGGATATCCCTTCTCATGCTATAGGAAGGGTCTCAGGATTTGAATGGCAAGGAGTTGGATATCACATCTCATGCCATAGGAAGGGTCTCAGGTTTGGTATAAGCATTGAGATATCACATCTCTGCTATCGGAAGGGTCTCAGGATTGGATTGGTAAGGAGTTGGATATCCCTTCTCATGCTATAGGAAGTGTCTCAGGTTGGAATGGGAAGGAGTTGGATATCACATCTCATGTTATAGGAAGGGTCTCAGGATTGGAATGGGAAGGATTTGGATATCACATCTCTTGCTATAGGAAGGGTCTCAGGATTGGAATGGGTAGGAGTTGGATATTACTTTCTTGCTATAGGAAGGGTCTCATGTTTGGAATGGGAGCTATAGGAAGGGTCTCAGGATTTGAATGGCAAGGAGTTGGATATCACATCTCATGCCATAGGAAGGGTCTCAGGTTTGGTATAAGCATTGAGATATCACATCTCTGCTATCGGAAGGGTCTCAGGATTGGATTGGGAAGGAGTTGGATATCCCTTCTCATGCTATAGGAAGTGTCTCAGGTTGGAATGGGAAGGAGTTGGATATCACATCTCATGTTATAGGAAGGGTCTCAGGTTTGGTATTAGAGGCATTGAGATATCAAGTCTCATGGTATAAGAAGGGTCTCAGAATTGGAATGGGAAGGAGTTGGATATCACACCTCAAGCTATAGGAAGGGTCTCATGATTGGAATGGGAAGGAGTTTGATATCACATCTCATGCCATAGTATGGGTCTCAGGTTTGGTAGAAGCATTGGGATATCACATCTCATGCTATTGGAAGGGTATCAGTATTGGATTTGGAAGAAGTTGGATATCCCATCTCATGCTATAGGAAGGGTCTCAGGTTGGAATGGGAAGGAGTTGGATATCACATTTCATGTTATAGGAAGGGTCTCAGGATTGGAATGGGAAGGACTTGGATATCATATCTCATGCTATAGGACGGGTCTCAGGTTTGTTATTAGAATCATTGAGATATCATATTGCATGCTGTAGGAAGGGTCTAAGGATTGGAATGGGAAGGACTTGGATATCACATCTCATGCTATAGATAGGCTCTTAGGTTTGGAAAGGGAAGGAGTTGAATATCACATTTCATGTTAGAGGAAGGATCTCAGGTTTGGTATTAGAAGCATTGAGATATCACATCTCATGCTATGGGAAGGGTCTCAGGATTGGAATGGGAAGTAGTTGGATATCACATCTCATGCTATAGGAAGGGTCTCAGGTTTGGTATAAGCATTGAGATATCACATCTCATGCTATAGGACGGGTCTCAGGATTGGAATGGAAGGAGTTGGATATCACATCTCATGTTATAGGAAGGATCTCAGGTTTGGTATTAGAAGCATTGAGACATCACATCTCATGCTATAGGAAGGGTCTCAGGGTTGGAATGGGAAGGAGTTGGATATCACATCTCATCCAATAGGAAGGGTCTCAGGTTTGGAATGGGAAGGAATTGGATATCACATCTCATGTTATAGGAAGGATCTCAGGTTTGGTATTAGAAGCATTGAGATATCACATCTCATGCTATAGGAAGGGTCTCAGGATTGGAATGTGAAGGATTTGGATATCACATCTCATGCTAAAGGAAGGGTCTCAGGTTTGGTAGAAGCATTGAGATATCACGTCTCTGCTATCGGAAGGGTCTCAGGATTGGATTGGGAAGGAGTTGGATATCCCTTCTCATGCTATAGGAAGGGTCTCAGGATTTGAATGGCAAGGAGTTGGATATCACATCTCATGCCATAGGAAGGGTCTCAGGTTTGGTATAAGCATTGAGATATCACATCTCTGCTATCGGAAGGGTCTCAGGATTGGAATGGGAAGGAGTTGGATATTCCCATCTCATGTTATAGGAAGGGTCTCAGGTTTGGTATTAGAAGCATTGAGATATCACATCTCATGCTATAGGAAGGGTCTCAGGATTGGAATGGGAAGGACTTGGATATCACATCTCATGCTATAGGGAGGGTCTCAAGTTTGATATTAGAAGCTTTGAGATATCACATCTCATGATATCGGAAGGGTCTCAGGATTGGAATGGGAAGGAGTTGGATATCACATCTCATGATAAAGGAAGGGTCTAAGGTTTGGAAGGGGAAGGATTTGGATATCACATCTCATGTTATATTACGGGTCTCAGGTTTGGTATTAGAAGCATTGAGATATCAAGTCTCAGAGTATAGGAAGGGTCTCAGAATTGCAATGGGAAGGAGTTGGATATCACATCTCAAGCTATAGGAAGGGTCTCAGGATTGGAATGGGAAGGACTTGGATATCACATCTCATGCTATAGGAAGGCTCTCAGGTTTGGAAGGGGAAAGAGTTGGATATCACATTTCATGTTAGAGGTAGGATCTCAGGTTTGGTATTAGAGGATTTGAGATATCACATCTCATGCTATCAGAAGGGTCTCAGGAATGGAATGGGAAGGAGTTGGATATCACATCTCATGCTAAAGGGAGGGTCTCAGGTTTGGAAGGGCAAGGAGTTGGATATCACATCTCATGCCATAGGAAGGGTCTCAGGTTTGGTATAAGCATTGAGATATCACATCTCTGCTATCGGAAGGGTCTCAGGATTGGATTGGGAAGGAGTTGGATATCCCTTCTCATGCTATAGGAAGTGTCTCAGGTTGGAATGGGAAGGAGTTGGATATCACATCTCATGTTATAGGAAGGGTCTCAGGTTTGGAATTAGAAGCATTGAGATATCAAGTCTCATGGTATAAGAAGGGTCTCAGAATTGGAATGGGAAGGAGTTGGATATCACACCTCAAGCTATAGGAAGGGTGTCATGATTGGAATGGGAAGGAGTTTGATATCACATCTCATGCCATAGTATGGGTCTCAGGTTTGGTAGAAGCATTGGGATATCACATCTCATGCTATCGGAAGGGTATCAGTATTGGATTTGGAAGAAGTTGGATATCCCATCTCATGCTATAGGAAGGGTCTCAGGTTGGAATGGGAAGGAGTTGGATATCACATTTCATGTTATAGGAAGGGTCTCAGGATTGGAATGGGAAGGACTTGGATATCATATCTCATGCTATAGGACGGGTCTCAGGTTTGTTATTAGAATCATTGAGATATCATATTGCATGCTGTAGGAAGGGTCTAAGGATTGGAATGGGAAGGACTTGGATATCACATCTCATGCTATAGATAGGCTCTTAGGTTTCGAGAGGGAAGGAGTTGAATATCACATTTCATGTTAGAGGAAGGATCTCAGGTTTGGTATTAGAAGCATTGAGATATCACATCTCATGCTATGGGAAGGGTTTCAGGATTGGAATGGGAAGTAGTTGGATATCACATCTCATGCTATAGGAAGGGTCTCAGGTTTGGTATAAGCATTGAGATATCACATCTCATGCTATAGGACGGGTCTCAGGATTGGAATGGAAGGAGTTGGATATCACATCTCATGTTATAGGAAGGATCTCAGGTTTGGTATTAGAAGCATTGAGACATCACATCTCATGCTATAGGAAGGGTCTCAGGGTTGGAATGGGAAGGAGTTGGATATCACATCTCATCCAATAGGAAGGGTCTCAGGTTTGGAATGGGAAGGAATTGGATATCACATCTCATGTTATAGGAAGGATCTCAGGTTTGGTATTAGAAGCATTGAGATATCACATCTCATGCTATAGGAAGTGTCTCAGGTTGGAATGGGAAGGAGTTGGATATCACATCTCATGTTATAGGAAGGGTCTCAGGATTGGAATGGGAAGGATTTGGATATCACATCTCTTGCTATAGGAAGGGTCTCAGGATTGGAATGGGTAGGAGTTGGATATTACTTTCTTGCTATAGGAAGGGTCTCATGTTTGGAATGGGAGCTATAGGAAGGGTCTCAGGATTTGAATGGCAAGGAGTTGGATATCACATCTCATGCCATAGGAAGGGTCTCAGGTTTGGTATAAGCATTGAGATATCACATCTCTGCTATCGGAAGGGTCTCAGGATTGGATTGGGAAGGAGTTGGATATCCCTTCTCATGCTATAGGAAGTGTCTCAGGTTGGAATGGGAAGGAGTTGGATATCACATCTCATGTTATAGGAAGGGTCTCAGGTTTGGTATTAGAGGCATTGAGATATCAAGTCTCATGGTATAAGAAGGGTCTCAGAATTGGAATGGGAAGGAGTTGGATATCACACCTCAAGCTATAGGAAGGGTCTCATGATTGGAATGGGAAGGAGTTTGATATCACATCTCATGCCATAGTATGGGTCTCAGGTTTGGTAGAAGCATTGGGATATCACATCTCATGCTATTGGAAGGGTATCAGTATTGGATTTGGAAGAAGTTGGATATCCCATCTCATGCTATAGGAAGGGTCTCAGGTTGGAATGGGAAGGAGTTGGATATCACATTTCATGTTATAGGAAGGGTCTCAGGATTGGAATGGGAAGGACTTGGATATCATATCTCATGCTATAGGACGGGTCTCAGGTTTGTTATTAGAATCATTGAGATATCATATTGCATGCTGTAGGAAGGGTCTAAGGATTGGAATGGGAAGGACTTGGATATCACATCTCATGCTATAGATAGGCTCTTAGGTTTGGAAAGGGAAGGAGTTGAATATCACATTTCATGTTAGAGGAAGGATCTCAGGTTTGGTATTAGAAGCATTGAGATATCACATCTCATGCTATGGGAAGGGTCTCAGGATTGGAATGGGAAGTAGTTGGATATCACATCTCATGCTATAGGAAGGGTCTCAGGTTTGGTATAAGCATTGAGATATCACATCTCATGCTATAGGACGGGTCTCAGGATTGGAATGGAAGGAGTTGGATATCACATCTCATGTTATAGGAAGGATCTCAGGTTTGGTATTAGAAGCATTGAGACATCACATCTCATGCTATAGGAAGGGTCTCAGGGTTGGAATGGGAAGGAGTTGGATATCACATCTCATCCAATAGGAAGGGTCTCAGGTTTGGAATGGGAAGGAATTGGATATCACATCTCATGTTATAGGAAGGATCTCAGGTTTGGTATTAGAAGCATTGAGATATCACATCTCATGCTATAGGAAGGGTCTCAGGATTGGAATGTGAAGGATTTGGATATCACATCTCATGCTAAAGGAAGGGTCTCAGGTTTGGTAGAAGCATTGAGATATCACGTCTCTGCTATCGGAAGGGTCTCAGGATTGGATTGGGAAGGAGTTGGATATCCCTTCTCATGCTATAGGAAGGGTCTCAGGATTTGAATGGCAAGGAGTTGGATATCACATCTCATGCCATAGGAAGGGTCTCAGGTTTGGTATAAGCATTGAGATATCACATCTCTGCTATCGGAAGGGTCTCAGGATTGGAATGGGAAGGAGTTGGATATTCCCATCTCATGTTATAGGAAGGGTCTCAGGTTTGGTATTAGAAGCATTGAGATATCACATCTCATGCTATAGGAAGGGTCTCAGGATTGGAATGGGAAGGACTTGGATATCACATCTCATGCTATAGGGAGGGTCTCAAGTTTGATATTAGAAGCTTTGAGATATCACATCTCATGATATCGGAAGGGTCTCAGGATTGGAATGGGAAGGAGTTGGATATCACATCTCATGATAAAGGAAGGGTCTAAGGTTTGGAAGGGGAAGGATTTGGATATCACATCTCATGTTATATTACGGGTCTCAGGTTTGGTATTAGAAGCATTGAGATATCAAGTCTCAGAGTATAGGAAGGGTCTCAGAATTGCAATGGGAAGGAGTTGGATATCACATCTCAAGCTATAGGAAGGGTCTCAGGATTGGAATGGGAAGGACTTGGATATCACATCTCATGCTATAGGAAGGCTCTCAGGTTTGGAAGGGGAAAGAGTTGGATATCACATTTCATGTTAGAGGTAGGATCTCAGGTTTGGTATTAGAGGATTTGAGATATCACATCTCATGCTATCAGAAGGGTCTCAGGAATGGAATGGGAAGGAGTTGGATATCACATCTCATGCTAAAGGGAGGGTCTCAGGTTTGGAAGGGCAAGGAGTTGGATATCACATCTCATGCCATAGGAAGGGTCTCAGGTTTGGTATAAGCATTGAGATATCACATCTCTGCTATCGGAAGGGTCTCAGGATTGGATTGGGAAGGAGTTGGATATCCCTTCTCATGCTATAGGAAGTGTCTCAGGTTGGAATGGGAAGGAGTTGGATATCACATCTCATGTTATAGGAAGGGTCTCAGGTTTGGAATTAGAAGCATTGAGATATCAAGTCTCATGGTATAAGAAGGGTCTCAGAATTGGAATGGGAAGGAGTTGGATATCACACCTCAAGCTATAGGAAGGGTGTCATGATTGGAATGGGAAGGAGTTTGATATCACATCTCATGCCATAGTATGGGTCTCAGGTTTGGTAGAAGCATTGGGATATCACATCTCATGCTATCGGAAGGGTATCAGTATTGGATTTGGAAGAAGTTGGATATCCCATCTCATGCTATAGGAAGGGTCTCAGGTTGGAATGGGAAGGAGTTGGATATCACATTTCATGTTATAGGAAGGGTCTCAGGATTGGAATGGGAAGGACTTGGATATCATATCTCATGCTATAGGACGGGTCTCAGGTTTGTTATTAGAATCATTGAGATATCATATTGCATGCTGTAGGAAGGGTCTAAGGATTGGAATGGGAAGGACTTGGATATCACATCTCATGCTATAGATAGGCTCTTAGGTTTCGAGAGGGAAGGAGTTGAATATCACATTTCATGTTAGAGGAAGGATCTCAGGTTTGGTATTAGAAGCATTGAGATATCACATCTCATGCTATGGGAAGGGTTTCAGGATTGGAATGGGAAGTAGTTGGATATCACATCTCATGCTATAGGAAGGGTCTCAGGTTTGGTATAAGCATTGAGATATCACATCTCATGCTATAGGACGGGTCTCAGGATTGGAATGGAAGGAGTTGGATATCACATCTCATGTTATAGGAAGGATCTCAGGTTTGGTATTAGAAGCATTGAGACATCACATCTCATGCTATAGGAAGGGTCTCAGGGTTGGAATGGGAAGGAGTTGGATATCACATCTCATCCAATAGGAAGGGTCTCAGGTTTGGAATGGGAAGGAATTGGATATCACATCTCATGTTATAGGAAGGATCTCAGGTTTGGTATTAGAAGCATTGAGATATCACATCTCATGCTATAGGAAGGGTCTCAGGATTGGAATGTGAAGGATTTGGATATCACATCTCATGCTAAAGGAAGGGTCTCAGGTTTGGTAGAAGCATTGAGATATCATGTCTCTGCTATCGGAAGGGTCTCAGGATTGGATTGGGAAGGAGTTGGATATCCCTTCTCATGCTATAGGAAGGGTCTCAGGATTTGAATGGCAAGGAGTTGGATATCACATCTCATGCCATAGGAAGGGTCTCAGGTTTGGTATAAGCATTGAGATATCACATCTCTGCTATCGGAAGGGTCTCAGGATTGGAATGGGAAGGAGTTGGATATTCCCATCTCATGTTATAGGAAGGGTCTCAGGTTTGGTATTAGAAGCATTGAGATATCACATCTCATGCTATAGGAAGGGTCTCAGGATTGGAATGGGAAGGACTTGGATATCACATCTCATGCTATAGGGAGGGTCTAAGGTTTGGAAGGGGAAGGATTTGGATATCACATCTCATGTTATATTACGAGTCTCAGGTTTGGTATTAGAAGCATTGAGATATCAAGTCTCAGAGTATAGGAAGGGTCTCAGAATTGCAATGGGAAGGAGTTGGATATCACATCTCAAGCTATAGGAAGGGTCTCAGGATTGGAATGGGAAGGACTTGGATATCACATCTCATGCTATAGGAAGGCTCTCAGGTTTGGAAGGGGAAAGAGTTGGATATCACATTTCATGTTAGAGGTAGGATCTCAGGTTTGGTATTAGAGGATTTGAGATATCACATCTCATGCTATCAGAAGGGTCTCAGGAATGGAATGGGAAGGAGTTGGATATCACATCTCATGCTAAAGGGAGGGTCTCAGGTTTGGAAGGGGAAGGATTTGGATATCACATCTCATGTTATAGGAAGGATCTCAGGTTTGGTATTAGAAGCATTGAGATATCACATCTCATGCTATCGGAAGGATCTCAGGTTTGGTATTAGAAGCATTGAGATATCACATCTCATGCTATCAGAAGGGTCTCACGATTGGAATGGGAAGGAGTTGGATATCACATCTCATGCTAAAGGGAGGGTCTCAGGTTTGGAAGGGGAAGATTTGGATATCACATCTCATGTTATCGGAAGGATCTCACGTTTGGTATTAGAAGTATTGAGATATCATATCTCATGCTATATGAAGGGTCTCAGGATTGGAATGGGAAAGAGTTGGATATCACATCTCATGCTTTAGGGAGTGTCTCAGGATTGGAATGGGAAGGACTTAGATATCACATATCATGCTATAGGGAGGGTCTCAGTTTTGATATTAGAAGCATTGAGATATCACATCTCATGCTATCGGAAGTGTCTCAGGATTGGAATGGGAAGGAGCTGGATATCACATCTCATGCTAAAGGAAGGGTCTCAGGTTTGGAACGGGAAGGATTTGGATATCACATCTCATGCTAAAGGAAGGGTCTTAGGTTTGGAACGGGAAGGATTTGGATATCACATCTCATGTTATAGGAAGGGTCTCAGGTTTGGTATAAGCATTGAGATATCACATCTCTGCTATCGGAAGGGTCTAAGGGTTGGAATGGGAAGGACTTGGATATCACATCTCATGCTATAGATAGGCTCTTAGGTTTGGAAAGGGAAGGAGTTGGATATCACATTTCATGTTAGAGGAAGGATCTCAGGTTTGGTATTAGAAGCATTGAGATATCACATCTCATGCTATAGGAAGGGTCTCAGGATTGGAATGGGAAGTAGTTGGATATTCCATCTAATGCTATATGGAAGGGTCTCAGGTTTGGTATAAGCATTGAGATATCACATCTCATGCTATAGGACGGGTCTCAGGATTGGAATGGAAGGAGTTGGATATCACATCTCATGTTATAGGAAGGATCTCAGGTTTGGTATTAGAAGCATTGAGACATCACATCTCATGCTATAGGAAGGGTCTCAGGGTTGGAATGGGAAGGAGTTGGATATCACATCTCATCCAATAGGAAGGGTCTCAGGTTTGGAATGGGAAGGAATTGGATATCACATCTCATGTTATAGGAAGGATCTCAGGTTTGGTATTAGAAGCATTGAGATATCACATCTCATGCTATAGGAAGGGTCTCAGGATTGGAATGTGAAGGATTTGGATATCACATCTCATGCTAAAGGAAGGGTCTCAGGTTTGGTAGAAGCATTGAGATATCACGTCTCTGCTATCGGAAGGGTCTCAGGATTGGATTGGGAAGGAGTTGGATATCCCTTCTCATGCTATAGGAAGGGTCTCAGGATTCGAATGGCAAGGAGTTGGATATCACATCTCATGCCATAGGAAGGGTCTCGGGTTTGGTATAAGCATTGAGATATCACATCTCTGCTATCGGAAATGGTCTCAGGATTGGATTGGGAAGGAGTTGGATATCCCTTCTCATGCTATAGGAAGTGTCTCAGGTTGGAATGGGAAGGAGTTGGATATCACATCTCATGTTATAGGAAGGGTCTCAGGATTGGAATGGGAAGGATTTGGATATCACATCTCTTGCTATAGGAAGGGTCTCAGGATTGGAATGGGTAGGAGTTGGATATTACTTTCTTGCTATAGGAAGGGTCTCATGTTTGGAATGGGAAGGAGTTGGATATCACATATGCTATAGTTAGTGTCTCAGGTTTGGAACGGGAAGGAGTTGGATATCACATCTCATGTTATAGGAAGGGTCTCAGGTTTGGTATAAGCATTGAGATATCACATCTCATGCTAAAGGAAGGGTCTCAGGATTGGAATGGGAAGGAGTTGGATATCCCATCTCATGTTATAGGAAGGGTCTCAGGTTTGGTATTAGAAGCATAGATATATCACATCTCATGCTATAGGAAGGGTCTCAGGATTGGAATGAGAAGGACTTGGATGTCACATTTCATGCTATAGGGAGGGTCTCAAGTTTGATATTAGAAGCATTGAGATAACAAATCTCATGATATCGGAAGGGTCTCAGGATTGGAATGGGAAGGAGTTGGATACCACATCTCATGATAAAGGAAGGGTCTAAGGTTTGGAAGGGGAAGGATTTGGATATCACATCTCATGTTATAGGACGGGTCTCAGGTTTGGTATTAGAAGCATTGAGATATCAAGTCTCATGGTATAAGAAGGGTCTCAGAATTGGAATGGGAAGGAGTTGGATATCACACCTCAAGCTATAGGAAGGGTCTCAGGATTGGAATGGGAAGGAGTTTGATATCACATCTCATGCCATAGTATGGGTCTCAGGTTTGGTAGAAGCATTGGGATATCACATCTCATGCTATCGGAAGGGTATCAGTATTGGATTTGGAAGAAGTTGGATATCCCATCTCATGCTACAGGAAGGGTCTCAGGTTGGAATGGGAAGGAGTTGGATATCACATTTCATGTTATAGGAAGGGTCTCAGGATTGGAATGGGAAGGACTTGGATATCATATCTCATGCTATAGGACGGGTTTCAGGTTTGTCATTAGAATCATTGAGATATCATATTGCATGCTGTAGGAAGGGTCTAAGGATTGGAATGGGAAGGACTTGGATATCACATCTCATGCTATAGATAGGCTCTTAGGTTTGGAAAGGGAAGGAGTTGGATATCACATTTCATGTTAGAGGAAGGATCTCAGGTTTGGTATTAGAAGCATTGAGATATCACATCTCATGCTATAGGAAGGGTCTCAGGTTTGGTATAAGCATTGAGATATCACATCTCATGCTATAGGACAGGTCTCAGGATTGGAATGGAAGGAGTTGGATATCACATCTCATGTTATAGGAAGGATCTCAGGTTTGGTATTAGAAGCATTGAGACATCACATCTCATGCTATAGGAAGGGTCTCAGGGTTGGAATGGGAAGGAGTTGGATATCACATCTCATCCAATAGGAAGGGTCTCAGGTTTGGAATGGGAAGGAATTGGATATCACATCTCATGTTATAGGAAGGATCTCAGGTTTGGTATTAGAAGCATTGAGATATCACATCTCATGCTATAGGAAGGGTCTCAGGATTGGAATGTGAAGGATTTGGATATCACATCTCATGCTAAAGGAAGGTTCTCAGGTTTGGTAGAAGCATTGAGATATCACGTCTCTGCTATCGGAAGAGTCTCAGGATTGGATTGGGAAGGAGTTGGATATCCCTTCTCATGCTATAGGAAGGGTCTCAGGATTTGAATGGCAAGGAGTTGGATATCACATCTCATGCCATAGGAAGGGTCTCAGGTTTGGTATAAGCATTGAGATATCACATCTCTGCTATCGGAAGGGTCTCAGGATTGGAATGGGAAGGAGTTGGATATTCCCATCTCATGTTATAGGAAGGGTCTCAGGTTTGGTATTAGAAGCATTGAGATATCACATCTCATGTTATAGGAAGGGTCTCAGGATTGGAATGGGAAGGACTTGGATATCACATCTCATGCTATAGGGAGGGTCTCAAGTTTGATATTAGAAGCTTTGAGATATCACATCTCATGATATCGGAAGGGTCTCAGGATTGGAATGGGAAGGAGTTGGATATCACATCTCATGATAAAGGAAGGGTCTAAGTTTTGGAAGGGGAAGGATCTGGATATCACATCTCATGTTATATTACGGGTCTCAGGTTTGGTATTAGAAGCATTGAGATATCAAGTCTCAGAGTATAGGAAGGGTCTCAGAATTGGAATGGGAAGGAGTTGGATATCACATCTCAAGCTATAGGAAGGGTCTCGGGATTGGAATGGGAAGGACTTGGATATCACATCTCATGCTATAGGAAGGCTCTCAGGTTTGGAAGGGGAAAGAGTTGGATATCACATTTCATGTTAGAGGTAGGATCTCAGGTTTGGTATTAGAGGCATTGAGATATCACATCTCATGCTATCAGAAGGGTCTCAGGAATGGAATGGGAAGGAGTTGGATATCACATCTCATGCTAAAGGGAGGGTCTCAGGTTTGGAAGGGGAAGGATTTGGATATCACATCTCATGTTATAGGAAGGATCTCAGGTTTGGTATTAGAAGCATTGAGATATCACATCTCATGCTATCGGAAGGATCTCAGGTTTGGTATTAGAAGCATTGAGATATCACATCTCATGCTATCAGAAGGGTCTCAGGATTGGAATGGGAAGGAGTTGGATATCACATCTCATGCTAAAGGGAGGGTCTCAGGTTTAGAAGGGGAAGGATTTGGATATCACATCTCATGTTATCGGAAGGATCTCACGTTTGGTATTAGAAGTATTGAGATATCATATCTCATGCTATAGGAAGGGTCTCAGGATTGGAATGGGAAAGAGTTGGATATCACATCTCATGCTATAGGGAGTGTCTCAGGATTGGAATGGGAAGGACTTAGATATCACATATCATGCTATAGGGAGGGTCTCAGTTTTGATATTAGAAGCATTGAGATATCACATCTCATGCTATCGGAAGTGTCTCAGGATTGGAATGGGAAGGAGCTGGATATCACATCTCATGCTAAAGGAAGGGTCTCAGGTTTGGAACGGGAAGGATTTGGATATCACATCTCATGTTATAGGAAGGGTCTCAGGTTTGGTATAAGCATTGAGATATCACATCTCTGCTATCGGAAGTGTCTCAGGATTGGAATGGGAAGGAGTTGGATATCCCATCTCATGTTATAGGACGGGTCTCAGGTTTGTTATTAGAATCATTGAGATATCATATTGCATGCTGTAGGAAGGGTCTAAGGGTTGGAATGGGAAGGACTTGGATATCACATCTCATGCTATAGATAGGCTCTTAGGTTTGGAAAGGGAAGGAGTTGGATATCACATTTCATGTTAGAGGAAGGATCTCAGGTTTGGTATTAGAAGCATTGAGATATCACATCTCATGCTATAGGAAGGGTCTCAGGATTGGAATGGGAAGTAGTTGGATATCACATCTCATGCTATAGGAAGGGTCTTAGGTTTGGTATAAGCATTGAGATATCACATCTAATGCTATAGGACGGGTCTCAGGATTGGAATGGAAGGAGTTGGATATCACATCTCATGTTATAGGAAGGATCTCAGGTTTGGTATTAGAAGCATTGAGACATAACATCTCATGCTATAGGAAGGGTCTCAGGGTTGGAATGGGAAGGAGTTGGATATCACCTCTCATCCAATAGGAAGGGTCTCAGGTTTGGAATGGGAAGGAATTGGATATCACATCTTATGTTGTAGGAAGGATCTCAGGTTTGGTATTAGAAGCATTGAGATATCACATCTCATGCTATAGGAAGGGTCTCAGGATTGGAATGTGAAGGATTTGGATATCACATCTCATGCTAAAGGAAGGGTCTCAGGTTTGGTAGAAGCATTGAGATATCACGTCTCTGCTATCGGAAGGGTCTCAGGATTGGATTGGGCAGGAGTTGGATATGCCTTCTCATGCTATAGGAAGGGTCTCAGAATTTGAATGGCAAGGAGTTGGATATCACATCTCATGCCATAGGAAGGGTCTCAGGTTTGGTATAAGCATTGAGATATCACATCTCTGCTATCGGAAGGGTCTCAGGATTGGATTGGGAAGGAGTTGGATATCCCTTCTCATGCTATAGGAAGTGTCTCAGGTTGGAATGGGAAGGAGTTGGATATCACATCTCATGTTATAGGAAGGGTCTCAGGTTTGGAATTAGAAGCATTGAGATATCAAGTCTCATGGTATAAGAAGGGTCTCAGAATTGGAATGGGAAGGAGTTGGATATCACACCTCAAGCTATAGGAAGGGTCTCATGATTGGAATGGGAAGGAGTTTGATATCACATCTCATGCCATAGTATGGGTCTCAGGTTTGGTAGAAGCATTGGGATATCACATCTCATGCTATCGGAAGGGTATCAGTATTGGATTTGGAAGAAGTTGGATATCCCATCTCATGCTATAGGAAGGGTCTCAGGTTGGAATGGGAAGGAGTTGGATATCACATTTCATGTTATAGGAAGGGTCTCAGGATTGGAATGGGAAGGACTTGGATATCATATCTCATGCTATAGGACGGGTCTCAGGTTTGTTATTAGAATCATTGAGATATCATATTGCATGCTGTAGGAAGGGTCTAAGGATTGGAATGGGAAGGACTTGGATATCACATCTCATGCTATAGATAGGCTCTTAGGTTTCGAGAGGGAAGGAGTTGAATATCACATTTCATGTTAGAGGAAGGATCTCAGGTTTGGTATTAGAAGCATTGAGATATCACATCTCATGCTATGGGAAGGGTTTCAGGATTGGAATGGGAAGTAGTTGGATATCACATCTCATGCTATAGGAAGGGTCTCAGGTTTGGTATAAGCATTGAGATATCACATCTCATGCTATAGGACGGGTCTCAGGATTGGAATGGAAGGAGTTGGATATCACATCTCATGTTATAGGAAGGATCTCAGGTTTGGTATTAGAAGCATTGAGACATCACATCTCATGCTATAGGAAGGGTCTCAGGGTTGGAATGGGAAGGAGTTGGATATCACATCTCATCCAATAGGAAGGGTCTCAGGTTTGGAATGGGAAGGAATTGGATATCACATCTCATGTTATAGGAAGGATCTCAGGTTTGGTATTAGAAGCATTGAGATATCACATCTCATGCTATAGGAAGGGTCTCAGGATTGGAATGTGAAGGATTTGGATATCACATCTCATGCTAAAGGAAGGGTCTCAGGTTTGGTAGAAGCATTGAGATATCATGTCTCTGCTATCGGAAGGGTCTCAGGATTGGATTGGGAAGGAGTTGGATATCCCTTCTCATGCTATAGGAAGGGTCTCAGGATTTGAATGGCAAGGAGTTGGATATCACATCTCATGCCATAGGAAGTGTCTCAGGTTTGGTATAAGCATTGAGATATCACATCTCTGCTATCGGAAGGGTCTCAGGATTGGAATGGGAAGGAGTTGGATATTCCCATCTCATGTTATAGGAAGGGTCTCAGGTTTGGTATTAGAAGCATTGAGATATCACATCTCATGCTATAGGAAGGGTCTCAGGATTGGAATGGGAAGGACTTGGATATCACATCTCATGCTATAGGGAGGGTCTAAGGTTTGGAAGGGGAAGGATTTGGATATCACATCTCATGTTATATTACGAGTCTCAGGTTTGGTATTAGAAGCATTGAGATATCAAGTCTCAGAGTATAGGAAGGGTCTCAGAATTGCAATGGGAAGGAGTTGGATATCACATCTCAAGCTATAGGAAGGGTCTCAGGATTGGAATGGGAAGGACTTGGATATCACATCTCATGCTATAGGAAGGCTCTCAGGTTTGGAAGGGGAAAGAGTTGGATATCACATTTCATGTTAGAGGTAGGATCTCAGGTTTGGTATTAGAGGATTTGAGATATCACATCTCAGGAATGGAATGGGAAGGAGTTGGATATCACATCTCATGCTAAAGGGAGGGTCTCAGGTTTGGAAGGGGAAGGATTTGGATATCACATCTCATGTTATAGGAAGGATCTCAGGTTTGGTATTAGAAGCATTGAGATATCACATCTCATGCTATCGGAAGGATCTCAGGTTTGGTATTAGAAGCATTGAGATATCACATCTCATGCTATCAGAAGGGTCTCACGATTGGAATGGGAAGGAGTTGGATATCACATCTCATGCTAAAGGGAGGGTCTCAGGTTTGGAAGGGGAAGATTTGGATATCACATCTCATGTTATCGGAAGGATCTCACGTTTGGTATTAGAAGTATTGAGATATCATATCTCATGCTATATGAAGGGTCTCAGGATTGGAATGGGAAAGAGTTGGATATCACATCTCATGCTTTAGGGAGTGTCTCAGGATTGGAATGGGAAGGACTTAGATATCACATATCATGCTATAGGGAGGGTCTCAGTTTTGATATTAGAAGCATTGAGATATCACATCTCATGCTATCGGAAGTGTCTCAGGATTGGAATGGGAAGGAGCTGGATATCACATCTCATGCTAAAGGAAGGGTCTCAGGTTTGGAACGGGAAGGATTTGGATATCACATCTCATGCTAAAGGAAGGGTCTTAGGTTTGGAACGGGAAGGATTTGGATATCACATCTCATGTTATAGGAAGGGTCTCAGGTTTGGTATAAGCATTGAGATATCACATCTCTGCTATCGGAAGGGTCTAAGGGTTGGAATGGGAAGGACTTGGATATCACATCTCATGCTATAGATAGGCTCTTAGGTTTGGAAAGGGAAGGAGTTGGATATCACATTTCATGTTAGAGGAAGGATCTCAGGTTTGGTATTAGAAGCATTGAGATATCACATCTCATGCTATAGGAAGGGTCTCAGGATTGGAATGGGAAGTAGTTGGATATCACATCTAATGCTATAGGAAGGGTCTCAGGTTTGGTATAAGCATTGAGATATCACATCTCATGCTATAGGACGGGTCTCAGGATTGGAATGGAAGGAGTTGGATATCACATCTCATGTTATAGGAAGGATCTCAGGTTTGGTATTAGAAGCATTGAGACATCACATCTCATGCTATAGGAAGGGTCTCAGGGTTGGAATGGGAAGGAGTTGGATATCACATCTCATCCAATAGGAAGGGTCTCAGGTTTGGAATGGGAAGGAATTGGATATCACATCTCATGTTATAGGAAGGATCTCAGGTTTGGTATTAGAAGCATTGAGATATCACATTTCATGCTATAGGAAGGGTCTCAGGATTGGAATGTGAAGGATTTGGATATCACATCTCATGCTAAAGGAAGGGTCTCAGGTTTGGTAGAAGCATTGAGATATCACGTCTCTGCTATCGGAAGGGTCTCAGGATTGGATTGGGAAGGAGTTGGATATCCCTTCTCATGCTATAGGAAGGGTCTCAGGATTCGAATGGCAAGGAGTTGGATATCACATCTCATGCCATAGGAAGGGTCTCGGGTTTGGTATAAGCATTGAGATATCACATCTCTGCTATCGGAAATGGTCTCAGGATTGGATTGGGAAGGAGTTGGATATCCCTTCTCATGCTATAGGAAGTGTCTCAGGTTGGAATGGGAAGGAGTTGGATATCACATCTCATGTTATAGGAAGGGTCTCAGGATTGGAATGGGAAGGATTTGGATATCACATCTCTTGCTATAGGAAGGGTCTCAGGATTGGAATGGGTAGGAGTTGGATATTACTTTCTTGCTATAGGAAGGGTCTCATGTTTGGAATGGGAAGGAGTTGGATATCACATATGCTATAGTTAGTGTCTCAGGTTTGGAACGGGAAGGAGTTGGATATCACATCTCATGTTATAGGAAGGGTCTCAGGTTTGGTATAAGCATTGAGATATCACATCTCATGCTAAAGGAAGGGTCTCAGGATTGGAATGGGAAGGAGTTGGATATCCCATCTCATGTTATAGGAAGGGTCTCAGGTTTGGTATTAGAAGCATAGATATATCACATCTCATGCTATAGGAAGGGTCTCAGGATTGGAATGAGAAGGACTTGGATGTCACATTTCATGCTATAGGGAGGGTCTCAAGTTTGATATTAGAAGCATTGAGATAACAAATCTCATGATATCGGAAGGGTCTCAGGATTGGAATGGGAAGGAGTTGGATACCACATCTCATGATAAAGGAAGGGTCTAAGGTTTGGAAGGGGAAGGATTTGGATATCACATCTCATGTTATAGGACGGGTCTCAGGTTTGGTATTAGAAGCATTGAGATATCAAGTCTCATGGTATAAGAAGGGTCTCAGAATTGGAATGGGAAGGAGTTGGATATCACACCTCAAGCTATAGGAAGGGTCTCAGGATTGGAATGGGAAGGAGTTTGATATCACATCTCATGCCATAGTATGGGTCTCAGGTTTGGTAGAAGCATTGGGATATCACATCTCATGCTATCGGAAGGGTATCAGTATTGGATTTGGAAGAAGTTGGATATCCCATCTCATGCTATAGGAAGGGTCTCAGGTTGGAATGGGAAGGAGTTGGATATCACATTTCATGTTATAGGAAGGGTCTCAGGATTGGAATGGGAAGGACTTGGATATCATATCTCATGCTATAGGACGGGTTTCAGGTTTGTCATTAGAATCATTGAGATATCATATTGCATGCTGTAGGAAGGGTCTAAGGATTGGAATTGGAAGGACTTGGATATCACATCTCATGCTATAGATAGGCTCTTAGGTTTGGAAAGGGAAGGAGTTGGATATCACATTTCATGTTAGAGGAAGGATCTCAGGTTTGGTATTAGAAGCATTGAGATATCACATCTCATGCTATAGGAAGGGTCTCAGGTTTGGTATAAGCATTGAGATATCACATCTCATGCTATAGGACAGGTCTCAGGATTGGAATGGAAGGAGTTGGATATCACATCTCATGTTATAGGAAGGATCTCAGGTTTGGTATTAGAAGCATTGAGACATCACATCTCATGCTATAGGAAGGGTCTCAGGGTTGGAATGGGAAGGAGTTGGATATCACATCTCATCCAATAGGAAGGGTCTCAGGTTTGGAATGGGAAGGAATTGGATATCACATCTCATGTTATAGGAAGGATCTCAGGTTTGGTATTAGAAGCATTGAGATATCACATCTCATGCTATAGGAAGGGTCTCAGGATTGGAATGTGAAGGATTTGGATATCACATCTCATGCTAAAGGAAGGTTCTCAGGTTTGGTAGAAGCATTGAGATATCACGTCTCTGCTATCGGAAGAGTCTCAGGATTGGATTGGGAAGGAGTTGGATATCCCTTCTCATGCTATAGGAAGGGTCTCAGGATTTGAATGGCAAGGAGTTGGATATCACATCTCATGCCATAGGAAGGGTCTCAGGTTTGGTATAAGCATTGAGATATCACATCTCTGCTATCGGAAGGGTCTCAGGATTGGAATGGGAAGGAGTTGGATATTCCCATCTCATGTTATAGGAAGGGTCTCAGGTTTGGTATTAGAAGCATTGAGATATCACATCTCATGTTATAGGAAGGGTCTCAGGATTGGAATGGGAAGGACTTGGATATCACATCTCATGCTATAGGGAGGGTCTCAAGTTTGATATTAGAAGCTTTGAGATATCACATCTCATGATATCGGAAGGGTCTCAGGATTGGAATGGGAAGGAGTTGGATATCACATCTCATGATAAAGGAAGGGTCTAAGTTTTGGAAGGGGAAGGATCTGGATATCACATCTCATGTTATATTACGGGTCTCAGGTTTGGTATTAGAAGCATTGAGATATCAAGTCTCAGAGTATAGGAAGGGTCTCAGAATTGGAATGGGAAGGAGTTGGATATCACATCTCAAGCTATAGGAAGGGTCTCGGGATTGGAATGGGAAGGACTTGGATATCACATCTCATGCTATAGGAAGGCTCTCAGGTTTGGAAGGGGAAAGAGTTGGATATCACATTTCATGTTAGAGGTAGGATCTCAGGTTTGGTATTAGAGGCATTGAGATATCACATCTCATGCTATCAGAAGGGTCTCAGGAATGGAATGGGAAGGAGTTGGATATCACATCTCATGCTAAAGGGAGGGTCTCAGGTTTCGAAGGGGAAGGATTTGGATATCACATCTCATGTTATAGGAAGGATCTCAGGTTTGGTATTAGAAGCATTGAGATATCACATCTCATGCTATCGGAAGGATCTCAGGTTTGGTATTAGAAGCATTGAGATATCACATCTCATGCTATCAGAAGGGTCTCAGGATTGGAATGGGAAGGAGTTGGATATCACATCTCATGCTAAAGGGAGGGTCTCAGGTTTAGAAGGGGAAGGATTTGGATATCACATCTCATGTTATCGGAAGGATCTCACGTTTGGTATTAGAAGTATTGAGATATCATATCTCATGCTATAGGAAGGGTCTCAGGATTGGAATGGGAAAGAGTTGGATATCACATCTCATGCTATAGGGAGTGTCTCAGGATTGGAATGGGAAGGACATAGATATCACATATCATGCTATAGGGAGGGTCTCAGTTTTGATATTAGAAGCATTGAGATATCACATCTCATGCTATCGGAAGTGTCTCAGGATTGGAATGGGAAGGAGCTGGATATCACATCTCATGCTAAAGGAAGGGTCTCAGGTTTGGAACGGGAAGGATTTGGATATCACATCTCATGTTATAGGAAGGGTCTCAGGTTTGGTATAAGCATTGAGATATCACATCTCTGCTATCGGAAGTGTCTCAGGATTGGAATGGGAAGGAGTTGGATATCCCATCTCATGTTATAGGACGGGTCTCAGGTTTGTTATTAGAATCATTGAGGTATCATATTGCATGCTGTAGGAAGGGTCTAAGGGTTGGAATGGGAAGGACTTGGATATCACATCTCATGCTATAGATAGGCTCTTAGGTTTGGAAAGGGAAGGAGTTGGATATCACATTTCATGTTAGAGGAAGGATCTCAGGTTTGGTATTAGAAGCATTGAGATATCACATCTCATGCTATAGGAAGGGTCTCAGGATTGGAATGGGAAGTAGTTGGATATCACATCTCATGCTATAGGAAGGGTCTTAGGTTTGGTATAAGCATTGAGATATCACATCTAATGCTATAGGACGGGTCTCAGGATTGGAATGGAAGGAGTTGGATATCACATCTCATGTTATAGGAAGGATCTCAGGTTTGGTATTAGAAGCATTGAGACATAACATCTCATGCTATAGGAAGGGTCTCAGGGTTGGAATGGGAAGGAGTTGGATATCACCTCTCATCCAATAGGAAGGGTCTCAGGTTTGGAATGGGAAGGAATTGGATATCACATCTTATGTTGTAGGAAGGATCTCAGGTTTGGTATTAGAAGCATTGAGATATCACATCTCATGCTATAGGAAGGGTCTCAGGATTGGAATGTGAAGGATTTGGATATCACATCTCATGCTAAAGGAAGGGTCTCAGGTTTGGTAGAAGCATTGAGATATCACGTCTCTGCTATCGGAAGGGTCTCAGGATTGGATTGGGCAGGAGTTGGATATGCCTTCTCATGCTATAGGAAGGGTCTCAGGATTTGAATGGCAAGGAGTTGGATATCACATCTCATGCCATAGGAAGGGTCTCAGGTTTGGTATAAGCATTGAGATATCACATCTCTGCTATCGGAAGGGTCTCAGGATTGGATTGGGAAGGAGTTGGATATTCCTTCTCATGCTATAGGAAGTGTCTCAGGTTGGAATGGGAAGGAGTTGGATATCACATCTCATGTTATAGGAAGGGTCTCAGGATTGGAATGGGAAGGATTTGGATATCACATCTCTTGCTATAGGAAGGGTCTCAGGATTGGAATGGGTAGGAGTTGGATATTACTTTCTTGCTATAGGAAGGGTCTCATGTTTGGAATGGGAAGGAGATGGATATCACATATGCTATAGTTAGTGTCTCAGGTTTGGAACGGGAAGGAGTTGGATATCACATCTCATGTTATAGGAAGGGTCTCAGGTTTGGTATAAGCATTGAGATATCACATCTCTGCTATCGGAAGCGGCTCAGGATTGGAATGGGAAGGAGTTGGATATCCCATCTCATGCTTTAGGGAGTGTCTCAGGATTGGAATGGGAAGGACTTAGATATCACATATCATGCTATAGGGAGGGTCTCAGTTTTGATATTAGAAGCATTGAAATATCACATCTCATGCTAAAGGAAGGGTCTCAGGTTTGGAACGGGAAGGATTTGGATATCACATCTCATGCTAAAGGAAGGGTCTCAGGTTTGGAACGGGAAGGATTTGGATATCACATCTCATGTTATAGGAAGGGTCTCAGGTTTGGTATAAGCATTGAGATATCACATCTCTGCTATCGGAAGTGTCTCAGGATTGGAATGGGAAGGAGTTGGATATCCCATCTCATGTTATAGGACGGGTCTCAGGTTTGTTATTAGAATCATTGAGATATCATATTGCATGCTGTAGGAAGGGTCTAAGGGTTGGAATGGGAAGGACTTGGATATCACATCTCATGCTATAGATAGGCTCTTAGGTTTGGGAAGCGAAGGAGTTGGATATCACATTTCATGTTAGAGGAAGGATCTCAGGTTTGTTATTAGAAGCATTGAGATATCACATCTCATGCTATAGGAAGGGTCTCAGGATTGGAATGGGAAGTAGTTGGATATCACATCTCATGCTATAGGAAGGGTTTCAGGTTTGGTATAAGCATTGAGATATCACATCTCATGCTATAGGACGGGTCTCAGGATTGGAATGGAAGGAGTTGGATATCACATCTCATGTTATAGGAAGGATCTCAGGTTTGGTATTAGAAGCATTGAGACATCACATCTCATGCTATAGGAAGGGTCTCAGGGTTGGAATGGGAAGGAGTTGGATATCACATCTCATCCAATAGGAAGGGTCTCAGGTTTGGAATGGGAAGGAATTGGATATCACATCTCATGTTATAGGAAGGATCTCAGGTTTGGTATTAGAAGCATTGAGATATCACATCTCATGCTATAGGAAGGGTCTCAGGATTGGAATGTGAAGGATTTGGATATCACATCTCATGCTAAAGGAAGGGTCTCAGGTTTGGTAGAAGCATTGAGATATCACGTCTCTGCTATCGGAAGGGTCTCAGGATTGGATTGGGAAGGAGTTGGATATCCCTTCTCATGCTATAGGAAGGGTCTCAGGATTTGAATGGCAAGGAATTGGATATCACATCTCATGCCATAGGAAGGGTCTCAGGTTTGGTATAAGCATTGAGATATCACATCTCTGCTATCGGAAGGGTCTCAGGATTGGATTGGGAAGGAGTTGGATATCCCTTCTCATGCTATAGGAAGTGTCTCAGGTTGGAATGGGAAGGAGTTGGATATCACACCTCAAGCTATAGGAAGGGTCTCAGGATTGGAATGGGAAGGAGTTTGATATCACATCTCATGCCATAGTATGGGTCTCAGGTTTGGTAGAAGCAGAGGGATATCACATCTCATGCTATCGGAAGGGTATCAGTATTGGATTTGGAAGAAGTTGGATATCCCATCTCATGCTATAGGAAGGGTCTCAGGTTGGAATGGGAAGGAGTTGGATATCACATTTCATGTTATAGGAAGGGTCTCAGGATTGGAATGGGAAGGACTTGGATATCATATCTCATGCTATAGGACGGGTCTCAGGTTTGTTATTAGAATCATTGAGATATCATATTGCATGCTGTAGGAAGGGTCTAAGGATTGGAATGGGAAGGACTTGGATATCACATCTCATGCTATAGATAGGCTCTTAGGTTTGGAAAGGGAAGGAGTTGGATATCACATTTCATGTTAGAGGAAGGATCTCAGGTTTGGTATTAGAAGCATTGAGATATCACATCTCATGCTATAGGAAGGGTCTCAGGATTGGAATGGGAAGTAGTTGGATATCACATCTCATGCTATAGGAAGGGTCTCAGGTTTGGTATAAGCATTGAGATATCACATCTCATGCTATAGGACGGGTCTCAGGATTGGAATGGAAGGAGTTGGATATCACATCTCATGTTATAGGAAGGATCTCAGGTTTGGTATTAGAAGCATTGAGACATCACATCTCATGCTATAGGAAGGGTCTCAGGGTTGGAATGGGAAGGAGTTGGATATCACATCTCATCCAATAGGAAGGGTCTCAGGTTTGGAATGGGAAGGAATTGGATATCACATCTCATGTTATAGAAAGGATCTCAGGTTTGGTATTAGAAGCATTGAGATATCACATCTCATGCTATAGGAAGGGTCTCAGGATTGGAATGTGAAGGATTTGGATATCACATCTCATGCTAAAGGAAGGGTCTCAGGTTTGGTAGAAGCATTGAGATATCACGTCTCTGCTATCGGAAGGGTCTCAGGATTGGATTGGGAAGGAGTTGGATATCCCTTCTCATGCTATAGGAAGGGTCTCGGGATTTGAATGGCAAGGAGTTGGATATCACATCTCATGCCATAGGAAGGGTCTCAGGTTTGGTATAAGCATTGAGATTTCACATCTCTGCTATCGGAAGGGTCTCAGGATTGGAATGGGAAGGAGTTGGATATTCCCATCTCATGTTATAGGAAGGGTCTCAGGTTTGGTATTAGAAGCATTGAGATATCACATCTCATGCTATAGGAAGGGTCTCAGGATTGGAATGGGAAGGACTTGGATATCACATCTCATGCTATAGGGAGGGTCTCAAGTTTGATATTAGAAGCTTTGAGATATCACATCTCATGATATCGGAAGGGTCTCAGGATTGGAATGGGATGGAGTTGGATATCACATCTCATGATAAAGGAAGGGTCTAAGGTTTGGAAGGGGAAGGATTTGGATATCACAATTCATGTTATATTACGGGTCTCAGGTTTGGTATTAGAAGCATTGAGATATCAAGTCTCAGAGTATAGGAAGGGTCTCAGAATTGGAATGGGAAGGAGTTGGATATCACATCTCATGCTATAGGAAGGCTCTCAGGTTTGGAAGGGGAAAGAGCTGGATATCACATTTCATGTTAGAGGTAGGATCTCAGGTTTGGTATTAGAGGCATTGAGATATCACATCTCATGCTATCAGAAGGGTCTCAGGAATGGAATGGGAAGGAGTTGGATATCACATCTCATGCTAAAGGGAGGGTCTCAGGTTTGGAAGGGGAAGGATTTGGATATCACATCTCATGTTATAGGAAGGATCTCAGGTTTGGTATTAGAAGCATTGAGATATCACATCTCATGCTATCGGAAGGATCTCAGGTTTGGTATTAGAAGCATTGAGATATCACATCTCATGCTATCAGAAGGGTCTCAGGATTGGAATGGGAAGGAGTTGGATATCACATCTCATGCTAAATGGAGGGTCTCAGGTTTGGAAGGGGAAGGATTTGGATATCACATCTCATGTTATCGGAAGGATCTCACGTTTGGTATTAGAAGTATTGAGATATCATATCTCATGCTATATGAAGGGTCTCAGGATTGGAATGGGAAAGAGTTGGATATCACATCTCATGCTTTAGGGAGTGTCTCAGGATTGGAATGGGAAGGACTTAGATATCACATATCATGCTATAGGGAGGGTCTCAGTTTTGATATTAGAAGCATTGAAATATCACATCTCATGCTATCGGAAGTGTCTCAGGATTGGAATGGGAAGGAGCTGGATATCACATCTCATGCTAAAGGAAGGGTCTCAGGTTTGGAACGGGAAGGATTTGGATATCACATCTCATGCTAAAGGAAGGGTCTCAGGTTTGGAATGGGAAGGATTTGGATATCACATCTCATGTTATAGGAAGGGTCTCAGGTTTGGTATAAGCATTGAGATATCACATCTCTGCTATCGGAAGTGTCTCAGGATTGGAATGGGAAGGAGTTGGATATCCCATCTCATGTTATAGGACGGGTCTCAGGTTTGTTATTAGAATCATTGAGATATCATATTGCATGCTGTAGGAAGGGTCTAAGGGTTGGAATGGGAAGGACTTGGATATCACATCTCATGCTATAGATAGGCTCTTAGGTTTGGAAAGGGAAGGAGTTGGATATCACATTTCATGTTAGAGGAAGGATCTCAGGTTTGTTATTAGAAGCATTGAGATATCACATCTCATGCTATAGGAAGGGTCTCAGGATTGGAATGGGAAGTAGTTGGATATCACATCTCATGCTATAGGAAGGGTCTCAGGTTTGATATAAGCATTGAGATATCACATCTCATGCTATAGGACGGGTCTCAGGATTGGAATGGAAGGAGTTGGATATCACATCTCATGTTATAGGAAGGATCTCAGGTTTGGTATTAGAAGCATTGAGACATCACATCTCATGCTATAGGAAGGGTCTCAGGGTTGGAATGGGAAGGAGTTGGATATCACATCTCATCCAATAGGAAGGGTCTCAGGTTTGGAATGGGAAGGAATTGGATATCACATCTCATGTTATAGGAAGGATCTCAGGTTTGGTATTAGAAGCATTGAGATATCACATCTCATGCTATAGGAAGGGTCTCAGGATTGGAATGTGAAGGATTTGGATATCACATCTCATGCTAAAGGAAGGGTCTCAGGTTTGGTAGAAGCATTGAGATATCACGTCTCTGCTATCGGAAGGGTCTCAGGATTGGATTGTCAAGGAGTTGGATATCCCTTCTCATGCTATAGGAAGGGTCTCAGGATTTGAATGGCAAGGAGTTGGATATCACATCTCATGCCATAGGAAGGGTCTCAGGTTTGGTATAAGCATTGAGATATCACATCTCTGCTATCGGAAGGGTCTCAGGATTGGATTGGGAAGGAGTTGGATATCCCTTCTCATGCTATAGGAAGTGTCTCAGGTTGGAATGGGAAGGAGTTGGATATCACATCTCATGTTATAGGAAGGGTCTCAGGATTGGAATGGGAAGGATTTGGATATCACATCTCTTGCTATAGGAAGGGTCTCAGGATTGGAATGGGTAGGAGTTGGATATTACTTTCTTGCTATAGGAAGGGTCTCATGTTTGGAATGGGAGCTATAGGAAGGGTCTCAGGATTTGAATGGCAAGGAGTTGGATATCACATCTCATGCCATAGGAAGGGTCTCAGGTTTGGTATAAGCATTGAGATATCACATCTCTGCTATCGGAAGGGTCTCAGGATTGGATTGGGAAGGAGTTGGATATCCCTTCTCATGCTATAGGAAGTGTCTCAGGTTGGAATGGGAAGGAGTTGGATATCACATCTCATGTTATAGGAAGGGTCTCAGGTTTGGTATTAGAAGCATTGAGATATCAAGTCTCATGGTATAAGAAGGGTCTCAGAATTGGAATGGGAAGGAGTTGGATATCACACCTCAAGCTATAGGAAGGGTCTCATGATTGGAATGGGAAGGAGTTTGATATCACATCTCATGCCATAGTATGGGTCTCAGGTTTGGTAGAAGCATTGGGATATCACATCTCATGCTATTGGAAGGGTATCAGTATTGGATTTGGAAGAAGTTGGATATCCCATCTCATGCTATAGGAAGGGTCTCAGGTTGGAATGGGAAGGAGTTGGATATCACATTTCATGTTATAGGAAGGGTCTCAGGATTGGAATGGGAAGGACTTGGATATCATATCTCATGCTATAGGACGGGTCTCAGGTTTGTTATTAGAATCATTGAGATATCATATTGCATGCTGTAGGAAGGGTCTAAGGATTGGAATGGGAAGGACTTGGATATCACATCTCATGCTATAGATAGGCTCTTAGGTTTGGAAAGGGAAGGAGTTGAATATCACATTTCATGTTAGAGGAAGGATCTCAGGTTTGGTATTAGAAGCATTGAGATATCACATCTCATGCTATGGGAAGGGTCTCAGGATTGGAATGGGAAGTAGTTGGATATCACATCTCATGCTATAGGAAGGGTCTCAGGTTTGGTATAAGCATTGAGATATCACATCTCATGCTATAGGACGGGTCTCAGGATTGGAATGGAAGGAGTTGGATATCACATCTCATGTTATAGGAAGGATCTCAGGTTTGGTATTAGAAGCATTGAGACATCACATCTCATGCTATAGGAAGGGTCTCAGGGTTGGAATGGGAAGGAGTTGGATATCACATCTCATCCAATAGGAAGGGTCTCAGGTTTGGAATGGGAAGGAATTGGATATCACATCTCATGTTATAGGAAGGATCTCAGGTTTGGTATTAGAAGCATTGAGATATCACATCTCATGCTATAGGAAGGGTCTCAGGATTGGAATGTGAAGGATTTGGATATCACATCTCATGCTAAAGGAAGGGTCTCAGGTTTGGTAGAAGCATTGAGATATCACGTCTCTGCTATCGGAAGGGTCTCAGGATTGGATTGGGAAGGAGTTGGATATCCCTTCTCATGCTATAGGAAGGGTCTCAGGATTTGAATGGCAAGGAGTTGGATATCACATCTCATGCCATAGGAAGGGTCTCAGGTTTGGTATAAGCATTGAGATATCACATCTCTGCTATCGGAAGGGTCTCAGGATTGGAATGGGAAGGAGTTGGATATTCCCATCTCATGTTATAGGAAGGGTCTCAGGTTTGGTATTAGAAGCATTGAGATATCACATCTCATGCTATAGGAAGGGTCTCAGGATTGGAATGGGAAGGACTTGGATATCACATCTCATGCTATAGGGAGGGTCTCAAGTTTGATATTAGAAGCTTTGAGATATCACATCTCATGATATCGGAAGGGTCTCAGGATTGGAATGGGAAGGAGTTGGATATCACATCTCATGATAAAGGAAGGGTCTAAGGTTTGGAAGGGGAAGGATTTGGATATCACATCTCATGTTATATTACGGGTCTCAGGTTTGGTATTAGAAGCATTGAGATATCAAGCCTCAGAGTATAGGAAGGGTCTCAGAATTGCAATGGGAAGGAGTTGGATATCACATCTCAAGCTATAGGAAGGGTCTCAGGATTGGAATGGGAAGGACTTGGATATCACATCTCATGCTATAGGAAGGCTCTCAGGTTTGGAAGGGGAAAGAGTTGGATATCACATTTCATGTTAGAGGTAGGATCTCAGGTTTGGTATTAGAGGATTTGAGATATCACATCTCATGCTATCAGAAGGGTCTCAGGAATGGAATGGGAAGGAGTTGGATATCACATCTCATGCTAAAGGGAGGGTCTCAGGTTTGGAAGGGCAAGGAGTTGGATATCACATCTCATGCCATAGGAAGGGTCTCAGGTTTGGTATAAGCATTGAGATATCACATCTCTGCTATCGGAAGGGTCTCAGGATTGGATTGGGAAGGAGTTGGATATCCCTTCTCATGCTCTAGGAAGTGTCTCAGGTTGGAATGGGAAGGAGTTGGATATCACATCTCATGTTATAGGAAGGGTCTCAGGTTTGGTATTAGAAGCATTGAGATATCAAGTCTCATGGTATAAGAAGGGTCTCAGAATTGGAATGGGAAGGAGTTGGATATCACACCTCAAGCTATAGGAAGGGTCTCATGATTGGAATGGGAAGGAGTTTGATATCACATCTCATGCCATAGTATGGGTCTCAGGTTTGGTAGAAGCATTGGGATATCACATCTCATGCTATCGGAAGGGTATCAGTATTGGATTTGGAAGAAGTTGGATATCCCATCTCATGCTATAGGAAGGGTCTCAGGTTGGAATGGGAAGGAGTTGGATATCACATTTCATGTTATAGGAAGGGTCTCAGGATTGGAATGGGAAGGACTTGGATATCATATCTCATGCTATAGGACGGGTCTCAGGTTTGTTATTAGAATCATTGAGATATCATATTGCATGCTGTAGGAAGGGTCTAAGGATTGGAATGGGAAGGACTTGGATATCACATCTCATGCTATAGATAGGCTCTTAGGTTTGGAGAGGGAAGGAGTTGAATATCACATTTCATGTTAGAGGAAGGATCTCAGGTTTGGTATTAGAAGCATTGAGATATCACATCTCATGCTATGGGAAGGGTCTCAGGATTGGAATGGGAAGTAGTTGGATATCACATCTCATGCTATAGGAAGGGTCTCAGGTTTGGTATAAGCATTGAGATATCACATCTCATGCTATAGGACGGGTCTCAGGATTGGAATGGAAGGAGTTGGATATCACATCTCATGTTATAGGAAGGATCTCAGGTTTGGTATTAGAAGCATTGAGACATCACATCTCATGCTATAGGAAGGGTCTCAGGGTTGGAATGGGAAGGAGTTGGATATCACATCTCATCCAATAGGAAGGGTCTCAGGTTTGGAATGGGAAGGAATTGGATATCACATCTCATGTTATAGGAAGGATCTCAGGTTTGGTATTAGAAGCATTGAGATATCACATCTCATGCTATAGGAAGGGTCTCAGGATTGGAATGTGAAGGATTTGGATATCACATCTCATGCTAAAGGAAGGGTCTCAGGTTTGGTAGAAGCATTGAGATATCATGTCTCTGCTATCGGAAGGGTCTCAGGATTGGATTGGGAAGGAGTTGAATATCCCTTCTCATGCTATAGGAAGGGTCTCAGGATTTGAATGGCAAGGAGTTGGATATCACATCTCATGCCATAGGAAGGGTCTCAGGTTTGGTATAAGCATTGAGATATCACATCTCTGCTATCGGAAGGGTCTCAGGATTGGAATGGGAAGGAGTTGGATATTCCCATCTCATGTTATAGGAAGGGTCTCAGGTTTGGTATTAGAAGCATTGAGATATCACATCTCATGCTATAGGAAGGGTCTCAGGATTGGAATGGGAAGGACTTGGATATCACATCTCATGCTATAGGGAGGGTCTAAGGTTTGGAAGGGGAAGGATTTGGATATCACATCTCATGTTATATTACGAGTCTCAGGTTTGGTATTAGAAGCATTGAGATATCAAGTCTCAGAGTATAGGAAGGGTCTCAGAATTGCAATGGGAAGGAGTTGGATATCACATCTCAAGCTATAGGAAGGGTCTCAGGATTGGAATGGGAAGGACTTGGATATCACATCTCATGCTATAGGAAGGCTCTCAGGTTTGGAAGGGGAAAGAGTTGGATATCACATTTCATGTTAGAGGTAGGATCTCAGGTTTGGTATTAGAGGATTTGAGATATCACATCTCATGCTATCAGAAGGGTCTCAGGAATGGAATGGGAAGGAGTTGGATATCACATCTCATGCTAAAGGGAGGGTCTCAGGTTTGGAAGGGGAAGGATTTGGATATCACATCTCATGTTATAGGAAGGATCTCAGGTTTGGTATTAGAAGCATTGAGATATCACATCTCATGCTATCGGAAGGATCTCAGGTTTGGTATTAGAAGCATTGAGATATCACATCTCATGCTATCAGAAGGGTCTCACGATTGGAATGGGAAGGAGTTGGATATCACATCTCATGCTAAAGGGAGGGTCTCAGGTTTGGAAGGGGAAGGATTTGGATATCACATCTCATGTTATCGGAAGGATCTCACGTTTGGTATTAGAAGTATTGAGATATCATATCTCATGCTATATGAAGGGTCTCAGGATTGGAATGGGAAAGAGTTGGATATCACATCTCATGCTTTAGGGAGTGTCTCAGGATTGGAATGGGAAGGACTTAGATATCACATATCATGCTATAGGGAGGGTCTCAGTTTTGATATTAGAAGCATTGAGATATCACATCTCATGCTATCGGAAGTGTCTCAGGATTGGAATGGGAAGGAGCTGGATATCACATCTCATGCTAAAGGAAGGGTCTCAGGTTTGGAACGGGAAGGATTTGGATATCACATCTCATGCTAAAGGAAGGGTCTTAGGTTTGGAACGGGAAGGATTTGGATATCACATCTCATGTTACAGGAAGGGTCTCAGGTTTGGTATAAGCATTGAGATATCACATCTCTGCTATCGGAAGGGTCTAAGGGTTGGAATGGGAAGGACTTGGATATCACATCTCATGCTATAGATAGGCTCTTAGGTTTGGAAAGGGAAGGAGTTGGATATCACATTTCATGTTAGAGGAAGGATCTCAGGTTTGGTATTAGAAGCATTGAGATATCACATCTCATGCTATAGGAAGGGTCTCAGGATTGGAATGGGAAGTAGTTTGATATCACATCTAATGCTATAGGAAGGGTCTCAGGTTTGGTATAAGCATTGAGATATCACATCTCATGCTATAGGACGGGTCTCAGGATTGGAATGGAAGGAGTTGGATATCACATCTCATGTTATAGGAAGGATCTCAGGTTTGGTATTAGAAGCATTGAGACATCACATCTCATGCTATAGGAAGGGTCTCAGGGTTGGAATGGGAAGGAGTTGGATATCACATCTCATCCAATAGGAAGGGTCTCAGGTTTGGAATGGGAAGGAATTGGATATCACATCTCATGTTATAGGAAGGATCTCAGGTTTGGTATTAGAAGCATTGAGATATCACATCTCATGCTATAGGAAGGGTCTCAGGATTGGAATGTGAAGGATTTGGATATCACATCTCATGCTAAAGGAAGGGTCTCAGGTTTGGTAGAAGCATTGAGATATCACGTCTCTGCTATCGGAAGGGTCTCAGGATTGGATTGGGAAGGAGTTGGATATCCCTTCTCATGCTATAGGAAGGGTCTCAGGATTTGAATGGCAAGGAGTTGGATATCACATCTCATGCCATAGGAAGGGTCTCGGGTTTGGTATAAGCATTGAGATATCACATCTCTGCTATCGGAAAGGGTCTCAGGATTGGATTGGGAAGGAGTTGGATATCCCTTCTCATGCTATAGGAAGTGTCTCAGGTTGGAATGGGAAGGAGTTGGATATCACATCTCATGTTATAGGAAGGGTCTCAGGATTGGAATGGGAAGGATTTAGATATCACATCTCTTGCTATAGGAAGGGTCTCAGGATTGGAATGGGTAGGAGTTGGATATTACTTTCTTGCTATAGGAAGGGTCTCATGTTTGGAATGGGAAGGAGTTGGATATCACATATGCTATAGTTAGTGTCTCAGGTTTGGAACGGGAAGGAGTTGGATATCACATCTCATGTTATAGGAAGGGTCTCAGGTTTGGTATAAGCATTGAGATATCACATCTCATGCTAAAGGAAGGGTCTCAGGATTGGAATGGGAAGGAGTTGGATATCCCATCTCATGTTATAGGAAGGGTCTCAGGTTTGGTATTAGAAGCATAGAGATATCACATCTCATGCTATAGGAAGGGTCTCAGGATTGGAATGAGAAGGACTTGGATGTCACATTTCATGCTATAGGGAGGGTCTCAAGTTTGATATTAGAAGCATTGAGATAACAAATCTCATGATATCGGAAGGGTCTCAGGATTGGAATGGGAAGGAGTTGGATACCACATCTCATGATAAAGGAAGGGTCTAAGGTTTGGAAGGGGAAGGATTTGGATATCACATCTCATGTTATAGGACGGGTCTCAGGTTTGGTATTAGAAGCATTGAGATATCAAGTCTCATGGTATAAGAAGGGTCTCAGAATTGGAATGGGAAGGAGTTGGATATCACACCTCAACCTATAGGAAGGGTCTCAGGATTGGAATGGGAAGGAGTTTGATATCACATCTCATGCCATAGTATGGGTCTCAGGTTTGGTAGAAGCATTGGGATATCACATCTCATGCTATCGGAAGGGTATCAGTATTGGATTTGGAAGAAGTTGGATATCCCATCTCATGCTATAGGAAGGGTCTCAGGTTGGAATGGGAAGGAGTTGGATATCACATTTCATGTTATAGGAAGGGTCTCAGGATTGGAATGGGAAGGACTTGGATATCATATCTCATGCTATAGGACGGGTTTCAGGTTTGTCATTAGAATCATTGAGATATCATATTGCATGCTGTAGGAAGGGTCTAAGGATTGGAATGGGAAGGACTTGGATATCACATCTCATGCTATAGATAGGCTCTTAGGTTTGGAAAGGGAAGGAGTTGGATATCACATTTCATGTTAGAGGAAGGATCTCAGGTTTGGTATTAGAAGCATTGAGATATCACATCTCATGCTATAGGAAGGGTCTCAGGTTTGGTATAAGCATTGAGATATCACATCTCATGCTATAGGACAGGTCTCAGGATTGGAATGGAAGGAGTTGGATATCACATCTCATGTTATAGGAAGGATCTCAGGTTTGGTATTAGAAGCATTGAGACATCACATCTCATGCTATAGGAAGGGTCTCAGGGTTGGAATGGGAAGGAGTTGGATATCACATCTCATCCAATAGGAAGGGTCTCAGGTTTGGAATGGGAAGGAATTGGATATCACATCTCATGTTATAGGAAGGATCTCAGGTTTGGTATTAGAAGCATTGAGATATCACATCTCATGCTATAGGAAGGGTCTCAGGATTGGAATGTGAAGGATTTGGATATCACATCTCATGCTAAAGGAAGGTTCTCAGGTTTGGTAGAAGCATTGAGATATCACGTCTCTGCTATCGGAAGAGTCTCAGGATTGGATTGGGAAGGAGTTGGATATCCCTTCTCATGCTATAGGAAGAGTCTCAGGATTTGAATGGCAAGGAGTTGGATATCACATCTCATGCCATAGGAAGGGTCTCAGGTTTGGTATAAGCATTGAGATATCACATCTCTGCTATCGGAAGGGTCTCAGGATTGGAATGGGAAGGAGTTGGATATTCCCATCTCATGTTATAGGAAGGGTCTCAGGTTTGGTATTAGAAGCATTGAGATATCACATCTCATGTTATAGGAAGGGTCTGAGGATTGGAATGGGAAGGACTTGGATATCACATCTCATGCTATAGGGAGGGTCTCAAGTTTGATATTAGAAGCTTTGAGATATCACATCTCATGATATCGGAAGGGTCTCAGGATTGGAATGGGAAGGAGTTGGATATCACATCTCATGATAAAGGAAGGGTCTAAGTTTTGGAAGGGGAAGGATTTGGATATCACATCTCATGTTATATTACGGGTCTCAGGTTTGGTATTAGAAGCATTGAGATATCAAGTCTCAGAGTATAGGAAGGGTCTCAGAATTGGAATGGGAAGGAGTTGGATATCACATCTCAAGCTATAGGAAGGGTCTCGGGATTGGAATGGGAAGGACTTGGATATCACATCTCATGCTATAGGAAGGCTCTCAGGTTTGGAAGGGGAAAGAGTTGGATATCACATTTCATGTTAGAGGTAGGATCTCAGGTTTGGTATTAGAGGCATTGAGATATCACATCTCATGCTATCAGAAGGGTCTCAGGAATGGAATGGGAAGGAGTTGGATATCACATCTCATGCTAAAGGGAGGGTCTCAGGTTTGGAAGGGGAAGGATTTGGATATCACATCTCATGTTATAGGAAGGATCTCAGGTTTGGTATTAGAAGCATTGAGATATCACATCTCATGCTATCGGAAGGATCTCAGGTTTGGTATTAGAAGCATTGAGATATCACATCTCATGCTATCAGAAGGGTCTCAGGATTGGAATGGGAAGGAGTTCGATATCACATCTCATGCTAAAGGGAGGGTCTCAGGTTTAGAAGGGGAAGGATTTGGATATCACATCTCATGTTATCGGAAGGATCTCACGTTTGGTATTAGAAGTATTGAGATATCATATCTCATGCTATAGGAAGGGTCTCAGGATTGGAATGGGAAAGAGTTGGATATCACATCTCATGCTATAGGGAGTGTCTCAGGATTGGAATGGGAAGGACTTAGATATCACATATCATGCTATAGGGAGGGTCTCAGTTTTGATATTAGAAGCATTGAGATATCACATCTCATGCTATCGGAAGTGTCTCAGGATTGGAATGGGAAGGAGCTGGATATCACATCTCATGCTAAAGGAAGGGTCTCAGGTTTGGAACGGGAAGGATTTGGATATCACATCTCATGTTATAGGAAGGGTCTCAGGTTTGGTATAAGCATTGAGATATCACATCTCTGCTATCGGAAGTGTCTCAGGATTGGAATGGGAAGGAGTTGGATATCCCATCTCATGTTATAGGACGGGTCTCAGGTTTGTTATTAGAATCATTGAGATATCATATTGCATGCTGTAGGAAGGGTCTAAGGGTTGGAATGGGAAGGACTTGGATATCACATCTCATGCTATAGATAGGCTCTTAGGTTTGGAAAGGGAAGGAGTTGGATATCACATTTCATGTTAGAGGAAGGATCTCAGGTTTGGTATTAGAAGCATTGAGATATCACATCTCATGCTATAGGAAGGGTCTCAGGATTGGAATGGGAAGTAGTTGGATATCACATCTCATGCTATAGGAAGGGTCTCAGGTTTGGTATAAGCATTGAGATATCACATCTAATGCTATAGGACGGGTCTCAGGATTGGAATGGAAGGAGTTGGATATCACATCTCATGTTATAGGAAGGATCTCAGGTTTGGTATTAGAAGCATTGAGACATCACATCTCATGCTATAGGAAGGGTCTCAGGGTTGGAATGGGAAGGAGTTGGATATCACCTCTCATCCAATAGGACGGGTCTCAGGTTTGGAATGGGAAGGAATTGGATATCACATCTTATGTTATAGGAAGGATCTCAGGTTTGGTATTAGAAGCATTGAGATATCACATCTCATGCTATAGGAAGGGTCTCAGGATTGGAATGTGAAGGATTTGGATATCACATCTCATGCTAAAGGAAGGGTCTCAGGTTTGGTAGAAGCATTGAGATATCACGTCTTCCTATAACATGAAATGTGATATCCAACTCCTTCCCATTCCAACCTGAGACCCTTCCTATAGCATGAGATGGGATATCCAACTTCTTCCAAATCCAATACTGATACCCTTCCGATAGCATGAGATGTGCTATCCCAATGCTTCTACCAAACCTGAGACCCATACTATGGCATGAGATGTGATATCAAACTCCTTCCCATTCCAATCCTGAGACCCTTCCTATAGCTTGAGGTGTGATATCCAACTCCTTCCCATTCCAATTCTGAGACACTTCTTATACCATGAGACTTGATATCTCAATGCTTCTAATACCAAACCTGAGACCCGTCCTATAACATGAGATGTGATATCCAAATCCTTCCCCTTCCAAACCTTAGACCCTTCCTTTATCATGAGATGTGGTATCCAACTCCTTCCCATTCCAATCCTGAGACCCTTCCGATATCATGAGATTTGTTATCTCAATGCTTCTAATATCAATCTTGAGACCCTCCCTATAGCATGAAATGTGACATCCAAGTCCTTCTCATTCCAATCCTGAGACCCTTCCTATAGCATGAGATGTGATATCTCTATGCTTCTAATACCAAACCTGAGACCCTTCCTATAACATGAGATGGGATATCCAACTCCTTCCCATTCCAATCCTGAGACCCTTCCTTTAGCATGAGATGTGATATCTCAATGCTTATACCAAATCTGAGACCCTTCCTATAGCATGAGATGTGATATCCAAATCCTTCCCATTCCAATCCTGAGACCCTTCCTATAGCATGAGATGTGATATCTCAATGCTTATACCAAACCTGAGAGCCTACCTATAGCATGAGATGTGATATCCAATTCCATCCCATTCCAATCCTTAGACCCTTCCTACAGCATGCAATGTGATATCTCAATGATTCTAATACCAAACCAGAGACTCTTACTATAACATGAGATGGGATATCCAACTCCTTCCCATTCCAATCCTGAGCCGCTTCCGATAGCAGAGATGTGATATCTCAATGCTTATACCAAACCTGAGACCCTTCCTATAACATGAGATGTGATATCCAACTCCTTCCCGTTCCAAACCTGAGACACTAACTATAGCATATGTGATATCCAACTCCTTCCCATTCCAAACATGAGACCCTTCCTATAGCAAGAAAGTAATATCCAACTCCTACCCATTCCAATCCTGAGACCCTTCCTATAGCAAGAGATGTGATATCCAAATCCTTCCCATTCCAATCCTGAGACCCTTCCTATAACATGAGATGTGATATCCAACTCCTTCCCATTCCAACCTGAGACACTTCCTATAGCATGAGAAGGGATATCCAACTCCTTCCCAATCCAATCCTGAGACCCTTTCCGATAGCAGAGATGTGATATCTCAATGCTTATACCAAACCCGAGACCCTTCCTATGGCATGAGATGTGATATCCAACTCCTTGCCATTCAAATCCTGAGACCCTTCCTATAGCATGAGAAGGGATATCCAACTCCTTCCCAATCCAATCCTGAGACCCTTCCGATAGCAGAGACGTGATATCTCAATGCTTCTACCAAACCTGAGACCCTTCCTTTAGCATGAGATGTGATATCCAAATCCTTCACATTCCAATCCTGAGACACTTCCTATAGCATGAGATGTGATATCTCAATGCTTCTAATACCAAACCTGAGATCCTTCCTATAACATGAGATGTGATATCCAATTCCTTCCCATTCCAAACCTGAGACCCTTCCTATTGGATGAGATGTGATATCCAACTCCTTCCCATTCCAACCCTGAGACCCTTCCTATAGCATGAGATGTGATGTCTCAATGCTTCTAATACCAAACCTGAGATCCTTCCTATAACATGAGATGTGATATCCAACTCCTTCCATTCCAATCCTGAGACCCGTCCTATAGCATGAGATGTGATATCTCAATGCTTATACCAAACCTGAGACCCTTCCTATAGCATGAGATGTGATATCCAACTACTTCCCATTCCAATCCTGAGACCCTTCCTATAGCATGAGATGTGATATCTCAATGCTTCTAATACCAAACCTGAGATCCTTCCTCTAACATGAAATGTGATATCCAACTCCTTCCCTTTCCAAACCTAAGAGCCTATCTATAGCATGAGATGTGATATCCAAGTCCTTCCCATTCCAACCCTTAGACCCTTCCGATAGCAGAGATGTGATATCTCAATGCTTATACCAAACCTGAGACCCTTCCTATAACATGAGATGTGATATCCAAATCCTTCCCGTTCCAAACCTGAGACCCTTCCTTTAGCATGAGATGTGATATCCAAATCCTTCCCGTTCCAAACCTGAGACCCTTCCTTTAGCATGAGATGTGATATCCAGCTCCTTCCCATTCCAATCCTGAGACACTTCCGATAGCATGAGATGTGATATCTCAATGCTTCTAATATCAAAACTGAGACCCTCCCTATAGCATGATATGTGATATCTAAGTCCTTCCCATTCCAATCCTGAGACACTCCCTAAAGCATGAGATGTGATATCCAACTCTTTCCCATTCCAATCCTGAGACCCTTCATATAGCATGAGATATGATATCGCAATACTTCTAATACCAAACGTGAGATCCTTCCGATAACATGAGATGTGATATCCAAATCCTTCCCCTTCCAAACCTGAGACCCTCCCTTTAGCATGAGATGTGATATCCAACTCCTTCCCATTCCAATCCTGAGACCCTTCTGATAGCATGAGATGTGATATCTCAATGCTTCTAATACCAAACCTGAGATCCTTCCGATAGCATGAGATGTGATATCTCAATGCTTCTAATACCAAACCTGAGATCCTTCCTATAACATGAGATGTGATATCCAAATCCTTCCCCTTCCAAACCTGAGACCCTCCCTTTAGCATGAGATGTGATACCCAACTCCTTCCCATTCCATTCCTGAGACCCTTCTGATAGCATGAGATGTGATATCTCAAATCCTCTAATACCAAACCTGAGATCCTACCTCTAACATGAAATGTGATATCCAACTCTTTCCCCTTCCAAACCTGAGAGCCTTCCTATAGCATGAGATGTGATATCCAAGTCCTTCCCATTCCAATCCTGAGACCCTTCCTATAGCTTGAGATGTGATATCCAACTCCTTCCCATTGCAATTCTGAGACCCTTCCTATACTCTGAGACTTGATATCTCAATGCTTCTAATACCAAACCTGAGACCCGTAATATAACATGAGATGTGATATCCAAATCCTTCCCCTTCCAAACCTTAGACCCTTCCTTTATCATGAGATGTGATATCCAACTCCTTCCGATTCCAATCCTGAGACCCTTCCGATATCATGAGATGTGATATCTCAAAGCTTCTAATATCAAACTTGAGACCCTCCCTATAGCATGAGATGTGATATCCAAGTCCTTCCCATTCCAATCCTGAGACCCTTCCTATAGCATGAGATGTGATATCTCAATGCTTCTAATACCAAACCTGAGACCCTTCCTATAACATGAGATGGGAATATCCAACTCCTTCCCATTCCAATCCTGAGACCCTTCCGATAGCAGAGATGTGATATCTCAATGCTTATACCAAACATGAGACCCTTCCTATGGCATGAGATGTGATATCCAACTCCTTGCCATTCAAATCCTGAGACCCTTCCTATAGCATGAGAAGGGATATCCAACTCCTTCCCAATCCAATCCTGAGACCCTTCCGATAGCAGAGACGTGATATCTCAATGCTTCTACCAAACCTGAGACCCTTCCTTTAGCATGAGATGTGATATCCAAATCCTTCACATTCCAATCCTGAGACCCTTCCTATAGCATGAGATGTGATATCTCAATGCTTCTAATACCAAACCTGAGATCCTTCCTATAACATGAGATGTGATATCCAATTCCTTCCCATTCCAAACCTGAGACCCTTCCTATTGGATGAGATGTGATATCCAACTCCTTCCCATTCCAACCCTGAGACCCTTCCTATAGCATGAGATGTGATGTCTCAATGCTTCTAATACCAAACCTGAGATCCTTCCTATAACATGAGATGTGATATCCAACTCCTTCCATTCCAATCCTGAGACCCGTCCTATAGCATGAGATGTGATATCTCAATGCTTATACCAAACCTGAGACCCTTCCTATAGCATGAGATGTGATATCCAACTACTTCCCATTCCAATCCTGAGACCCTTCCCATAGCATGAGATGTGATATCTCAATGCTTCTAATACCAAACCTGAGATCCTTCCTCTAACATGAAATGTGATATTCAACTCCTTCCCTTTCCAAACCTAAGAGCCTATCTATAGCATGAGATGTGATATCCAAGTCCTTCCCATTCCAATCCTTAGACCCTTCCTACAGCATGCAATATGATATCTCAATGATTCTAATAACAAACCTGAGACCCGTCCTATAGCATGAGATATGATATCCAAGTCCTTCCCATTCCAATCCTGAGACCCTTCCTATAACATGAAATGTGATATCCAACTCCTTCCCATTCCAACTTGAGACCCTTCCTATAGCATGAGATGGGATATCCAACTTCTTCCAAATCCAATACTGATACCCTTCCGATAGCATGAGATGTGATATCCCAATGCTTCTACCAAACCTGAGACCCATACTATGGCATGCGATGTGATATCAAACTCCTTCCCATTCCAATCATGAGACCCTTCCTATAGCTTGAGGTGTGATATCCAACTCCTTCCCATTCCAATTCTGAGACCCTTCTTATACCATGAGACTTGATATCTCAATGCTTCTAATACCAAACCTGAGACCCTTCCTATAACATGAGATGTGATATCCAACTCCTTCCCATTCCAACCTGAGACACTTCCTATAGCATGAGAAGGGATATCCAACTCCTTCCCAATCCAATCCTGAGACCCTTCCGATAGCAGAGATGTGATATCTCAATGCTTATACCAAACCTGAGACCCTTCCTATGGCATGAGATGTGATATCCAACTCCTTGCCATTCAAATCCTGAGACCCTTCCTATAGCATGAGAAGGGATATCCAACTCCTTCCCAATCCAATCCTGAGACCCTTCCGATAGCAGAGACGTGATATCTCAATGCTTCTACCAAACCTGAGACCCTTCCTTTAGCATGAGATGTGATATCCAAATCCTTCACATTCCAATCCTGAGACCCTTCCTATAGCATGAGATGTGATATCTCAATGCTTCTAAAACCAAACCTGAGATCCTTCCTATAACATAAGATGTGATATCCAATTCCTTCCCATTCCAAACCTGAGACCCTTCCTATTGGATGAGAGGTGATATCCAACTCCTTCCCATTCCAACCCTGAGACCCTTCCTATAGCATGAGATGTGATGTCTCAATGCTTGTAATACCAAACCTGAGATCCTTCCTATAACATGAGATGTGATATCCAACTCCTTCCATTCCAATCCTGAGACCCGTCCTATAGCATTAGATGTGATATCTCAATGCTTATACCAAACCTGAGGCCCTTCCTATAGCATGAGATGTGATATCCAACTACTTCCCATTCCAATCCTGAGACCCTTCCTATAGCATGAGATGTGATATCTCAATGCTTCTAATACCAAACCTGAGATCCTTCCTCTAACATGAAATGTGATATCCAACTCCTTCCCTTTCCAAACCTAAGAGCCTATCTATAGCATGAGATGTGATATCCAAGTCCTTCCCATTCCAACCCTTAGACCCTTCCTACAGCATGCAATATGATATCTCAATGATTCTAATAACAAACCTGAGACCCGTCCTATAACATGAGATGGGATATCCAACTCCTTCCCATTCCAATCCTGAGACACTTCCGATAGCAGAGATGTGATATCTCATTGCTTATACCAAACCTGAGACCCTTCCTATAACATGAGATGTGATATCCAAATCCTTCCCGTTCCAAACCTGAGACCCTTCCATTAGCATGAGATGTGATATCCAGCTCCTTCCCATTCCAATCCTGAGACACTTCCGATAGCATGAGATGTGATATCTCAATGCTTCTAATATCAAAACTGAGACCCTCCCTATAGCATGATATGTGATATCTAAGTCCTTCCCATTCAAATCCTGAGACACTCCCTATAGCATGAGATGTGATATCCAACTCTTTCCCATTCCAATCCTGAGACCCTTCCTATAGCATGAGATATGATATCTCAATACTTCTAATACCAAACGTGAGATCCTTCCGAAAACATGAGATGTGATATCCAAATCCTTCCCCTTCCAAACCTGAGACCCTCCCTTTAGCATGAGATGTGATATCCAACTCCTTCCCATTCCAATCCTGAGACCCTTCTGATAGCATGAGATGTGATATCTCAATGCTTCTAATACCAAACCTGAGATCCTTCCGATAGCATGAAATGTGATATCTCAATGCTTCTAATACCAAACCTGAGATCCTTCCTATAACATGAGATGTGATATCCAAATCCTTCCCCTTCCAAACCTGAGACCCTCCCTTTAGCATGAGATGTGATATCCAACTCCTTCCCATTCCATTCCTGAGACCCTTCTGATAGCATGAGATGTGATATCTCAATGCCTCTAATACCAAACCTGAGATCCTACCTCTAACATGAAATGTGATATCCAACTCTTTCCCCTTCCAAACCTGAGAGCCTTCCTATAGCATGAGATGTGATATCCAAGTCCTTCCCATTCCAATCCTGAGACCCTTCCTATAGCTTGAGATGTGATATCCAACTCCTTCCCATTCCAATTCTGAGACCCTTCCTATACTCTGAGACTTGATATCTCAATACTTCTAATACCAAACGTGAGATCCTTCCGAAAACATGATATGTGATATCCAAATCCTTCCCCTTCCAAACCTGAGACCCTCCCTTTAGCATGAGATGTGATATCCAACTCCTTCCCATTCCAATCCTGAGACCCTTCTGATAGCATGAGATGTGATATCTCAATGCTTCTAATACCAAACCTGAGATCCTTCCGATAGCATGAAATGTGATATCTCAATGCTTCTAATACCAAACCTGAGATCCTTCCTATAACATGAGATGTGATATCCAAATCCTTCCCCTTCCAAACCTGAGACCCTCCCTTTAGCATGAGATGTGATATCCAACTCCTTCCCATTCCATTCCTGAGACCCTTCTGATAGCATGAGATGTGATATCTCAATGCCTCTAATACCAAACCTGAGATCCTACCTCTAACATGAAATGTGATATCCAACTCTTTCCCCTTCCAAACCTGAGAGCCTTCCTATAGCATGAGATGTGATATCCAAGTCCTTCCCATTCCAATCCTGATACCCTTCCTATAGCTTGAGATGTGATATCCAACTCCTTCCCATTCCAATTCTGAGACCCTTCCTATACTCTGAGACTTGATATCTCAATGCTTCTAATACCAAACCTGAGACCCGTAATATAACATGAGATGTGATATCCAAATCCTTCCCCTTCCAAACCTTAGACCCTTCCTTTATCATGAGATGTGATATCCAAGTCCTTCCCATTCCAATCCTGAGACCCTTCCTATAGCATGAGATGTGATATCTCAATGCTTCTAATACCAAACCTGAGACCCTTCCTATAACATGAGATGGGAATATCCAACTCCTTCCCATTCCAATCCTGAGACCCTTCCGATAGCAGAGATGTGATATCTCAATGCTTATACCAAACCTGAGACACTTCCTATGTCATGAGATGTGATATCCAACTCCTTGCCATTCAAATCCTGAGACCCTTCCTATAGCATGAGAAGGGATATCCAACTCCTTCCCAATCCAATCCTGAGACCCTTCCGATAGCAGAGACGTGATATCTCAATGCTTCTACCAAACCTGAGACCCTTCCTTTAGCATGAGATGTGATATCCAAATCCTTCCCCTTCCAAACCTGAGACCCTCCCTTTAGCATGAGATGTGATATCCAACTCCTTCCCATTCCATTCCTGAGACCCTTCTGATAGCATGAGATGTGATATCTCAATGCCTCTAATACCAAACCTGAGATCCTACCTCTAACATGAAATGTGATATCCAACTCTTTCCCCTTCCAAACCTGAGAGCCTTCCTATAGCATGAGATGTGATATCCAAGTCCTTCCCATTCCAATCCTGATACCCTTCCTATAGCTTGAGATGTGATATCCAACTCCTTCCCATTCCAATTCTGAGACCCTTCCTATACTCTGAGACTTGATATCTCAATGCTTCTAATACCAAACCTGAGACCCGTAATATAACATGAGATGTGATATCCAAATCCTTCCCCTTCCAAACCTTAGACCCTTCCTTTATCATGAGATGTGATATCCAAGTCCTTCCCATTCCAATCCTGAGACCCTTCCTATAGCATGAGATGTGATATCTCAATGCTTCTAATACCAAACCTGAGACCCTTCCTATAACATGAGATGGGAATATCCAACTCCTTCCCATTCCAATCCTGAGACCCTTCCGATAGCAGAGATGTGATATCTCAATGCTTATACCAAACCTGAGACACTTCCTATGTCATGAGATGTGATATCCAACTCCTTGCCATTCAAATCCTGAGACCCTTCCTATAGCATGAGAAGGGATATCCAACTCCTTCCCAATCCAATCCTGAGACCCTTCCGATAGCAGAGACGTGATATCTCAATGCTTCTACCAAACCTGAGACCCTTCCTTTAGCATGAGATGTGATATCCAAATCCTTCCCCTTCCAAACCTGAGACCCTCCCTTTAGCATGAGATGTGATATCCAACTCCTTCCCATTCCATTCCTGAGACCCTTCTGATAGCATGAGATGTGATATCTCAATGCCTCTAATACCAAACCTGAGATCCTACCTCTAACATGAAATGTGATATCCAACTCTTTCCCCTTCCAAACCTGAGAGCCTTCGTATAGCATGAGATGTGATATCCAAGTCCTTCCCATTCCAATCCTGAGACCCTTCCTATAGCTTGAGATGTGATATCCAACTCCTTCCCATTCCAATTCTGAGACCCTTCCTATACTCTGAGACTTGATATCTCAATGCTTCTAATACCAAACCTGAGACCCGTAATATAACATGAGATGTGATATCCAAATCCTTCCCCTTCCAAACCTTAGACCCTTCCTTTATCATGAGATGTGATATCCAACTCCTTCCCATTCCAATCCTGAGACCCTTCCGATATCATGAGATGTGATATCTCAAAGCTTCTAATATCAAACTTGAGACCCTCCCTATAGCATGAGATGTGATATCCAAGTCCTTCCCATTCCAATCCTGAGACCCTTCCTATAGCATGAGATGTGATATCTCAATGCTTCTAATACCAAACCTGAGACCCTTCCTATAACATGAGATGGGAATATCCAACTCCTTCCCATTCCAATCCTGAGACCCTTCCGATAGCAGAGATGTGATATCTCAATGCTTATACCAAACCTGAGACCCTTCCTATGTCATGAGATGTGATATCCAACTCCTTGCCATTCAAATCCTGAGACCCTTCCTATAGCATGAGAAGGGATATCCAACTCCTTCCCAATCCAATCCTGAGACCCTTCCGATAGCAGAGACGTGATATCTCAATGCTTCTACCAAACCTGAGACCCTTCCTTTAGCATGAGATGTGATATCCAAATCCTTCACATTCCAATCCTGAGACCCTTCCTATAGCATGAGATGTGATATCTCAATGCTTCTAATACCAAACCTGAGATCCTTCCTATAACATGAGATGTGATATCCAATTCCTTCCCATTCCAAACCTGAGACCCTTCCTATAGCATGAGATGTGATGTCTCAATGCTTCTAATACCAAACCTGAGATCCTTCCTATAGCATGAGATGTGATATCTCAATGCTTATACCAAACCTGAGACCCTTCCTATAGCATGAGATGTGATATCCAACTACTTCCCATTCCAATCCTGAGACCCTTCCTATAGCATGAGATGTGATATCTAAATGCTTCTAATACCAAACCTGAGATCCTTCCTCTAACATGAAATGTGATATCCAACTCCTTCCCTTTCCAAACCTAAGAACCTATCTATAGCATGAGATGTGATATCCAAGTCCTTCCCATTCCAATCCTGATACCCTTCCTATAACATGAAATGTGATATCCAACTCCTTCCCATTCCTACCTGAGACCCTTCCTATAGCATGAGATGGGATATCCAACTTCTTCCAAATCCAATACTGATACCCTTCCGATAGCATGAGATGTGATATCCCAATGCTTCTACCAAACCTGAGACCCATACTATGGCATGAGATGTGATATCAAACTCCTTCCCATTCCAATCCTGAGACCCTTCCTATAGCTTGAGGTGTGATATCCAACTCCTTCCCATTCCAATTCTGAGACCCTTCTTATACCATGAGACTTGATATCTCAATGCTTCTAATACCAAACCTGAGACCCATACTATGGCATGAGATGTGATATCAAACTCCTTCCCATTACAATCCTGAGACCCTTCCTATAGCATGAGATGTGATATCCAACTACTTCCCATTCCAATCCTGAGACCCTTCCTTTAGCATGAGATGTGATATCTCAATGCTTCTAATACCAAACCTGAGATCCTTCCTCTAACATGAAATGTGATATCCAACTCCTTCCCTTTCCAAACCTAAGAGCCTATCTATAGCATGAGATGTGATATCCAAGTCCTTCCCATTCCAATCCTTAGACCCTTCCTACAGCATGCAATATGATATCTCAATGATTCTAATAACAAACCTGAGACCCGTCCTATAGCATGAGATATGATATCCAAGTCCTTCCCATTCCAATCCTGAGACCCTTCCTATAACATGAAATGTGATATCCAACCTCTTCCCATTCCAACCTGAGACCCTTCCTATAGCATGAGATGGGATATCCAACTTCTTCCAAATCCAATACTGATACCCTTCCGATAGCATGAGATGTGATATCCCAATGCTTCTTCCAAACCTTAGACCCTTCCTTTATCATGAGATGTGGTATCCAACTCCTTCCCATTCCAATCCTGAGACCCTTCCGATATCATGAGATTTGTTATCTCAATGCTTCTAATATCAAACTTGAGACCCTCCCTATAGCATGAGATGTGACATCCAAGTCCTTCCCATTCCAATCCTGAGAACCTTCCTATAGCATGAGATGTGATATCTCTATGCTTCTAATACCAAACCTGAGACCCTTCCTATAACATGAGATGGGATATCCAACGCCTTCCCATTCCAATCCTGAGACCCTTCCGATAGCAGAGATGTGATATCTCAATGCTTATACCAAACCTGAGACCCTTCCTATGGCCTGAGATGTCATATACAACTCCTTCCCATTCCAATCCTGAGACCCTTCCTTTAGCATGAGATGTGATATCTCAATGCTTATACCAAATCTGAGACCCTTCCTATAGCATGAGATGTGATATCCAAATCCTTCCCATTCCAATCCTGAGACCCTTCCTATAGCATGAGATGTGATATCTCAATGCTTATACCATACCTGAGAGCCTACCTATAGCATGAGATGTGATATCCAAGTCCATCCCATTCCAATCCTTAGACCCTTCCTACAGCATGCAATGTGATATCTCAATGATTCTAATACCAAACCAGAGACTCTTACTATAACATGAGATGGGATATCCAACTCCTTCCCATTCCAATCCTGAGCCGCTTCCTATAGCAGAGATGTGATATCTCAATGCTTATACCAAACCTGAGACCCTTCCTATATCATGAGATGTGATATCCAACTCCTTCCCGTTCCAAACCTGAGACACTAACTATAGCATATGTGATATCCAACTCCTTCCCATTCCAAACATGAGACCCTTCCTATAGCAAGAAAGTAATATCCAACTCCTACCCATTCCAATCCTGAGACCCTTCCTATAGCAAGAGATGTGATATCCAAATCCTTCCCATTCCAATCCTGAGACCCTTCCTATAACATGAGATGTCATATCCAACTCCTTCCCATTCCAACCTGAGACACTTCCTATAGCATGAGAAGGGATATCCAACTCCTTCCCAATCCAATCCTGAGACCCTTCCGATAGCAGAGATGTGATATCTCAATGCTTATACCAAACCTGAGACCCTTCCTATGGCATGAGATGTGATATCCAACTCCTTGCCATTCAAATCCTGAGACCCTTCCTATAGCATGAGAAGGGATATCCAACTCCTTCCCAATCCAATCCTGAGACCCTTCCGATAGCAGAGACGTGATATCTCAATGCTTCTACCAAACCTGAGACCCTTCCTTTAGCATGAGATGTGATATCCAAATCCTTCACATTCCAATCCTGAGACCCTTCCTATAGCATGAGATGTGATATCTCAATGCTTCTAATACCAAACCTGAGATCCTTCCTATAACATGAGATGTGATATCCAATTCCTTCCCATTCCAAACCTGAGACCCTTCCTATTGGATGAGATGTGATATCCAACTCCTTCCCATTCCAACCCTGAGACCCTTCCTATAGCATGAGATGTGATGTCTCAATGCTTCTAATACCAAACCTGAGATCCTTCCTATAACATGAGATGTGATATCCAACTCCTTCCATTCCAATCCTGAGACCCGTCCTATAGCATGAGATGTGATATCTCAATGCTTCTAATACCAAACCTGAGATCCTTCCTCTAACATGAAATGTGATATCCAACTCCTTCCCTTTCCAAACCTAAGAGCCTATCTATAGCATGAGATGTGATATCCAAGTCCTTCCCATTCCAACCCTTAGACCCTTCCTACAGCATGCAATATGATATCTCAATGATTCTAATAACAAACCTGAGACCCGTCCTATAACATGAGATGGGATATCCAACTCCTTCCCATTCCAATCCTGAGACACTTCCGATAGCAGAGATGTGATATCTCAATGCTTATACCAAACCTGAGACCCTTCCTATAACATGAGATGTGATATCCAAATCCTTCCCGTTCCAAACCTGAGACCCTTCCTTTAGCATGAGATGTGATATCCAAATCCTTCCTGTTCCAAACCTGAGACCCTTCCTTTAGCATGAGATGTGATATCCAGCTCCTTCCCATTCCAATCCTGAGACACTTCCGATAGCATGAGATGTGATATCTCAATGCTTCTAATATCAAAACTGAGACCCTCCCTATAGCATGATATGTGATATCTAAGTCCTTCCCATTCCAATCCTGAGACACTCCTATAGCATGAGATGTGATATCCAACTCTTTCCCATTCCAATCCTGAGACCCTTCCTATAGCATGAGATATGATATCTCAATACTTCTAATACCAAACGTGAGATCCTTCCGATAACATGAGATGTGATATCCAAATCCTTCCCCTTCCAAACCTGAGACCCTCCCTTTAGCATGAGATGTGATATCCAACTCCTTCCCATTCCAATCCTGAGACCCTTCTGATAGCATGAGATGTGATATCTCAATGCTTCTAATACCAAACCTGAGATCCTTCCGATAGCATGAGATGTGATATCTCAATGCTTCTATTACCAAACCTGAGATCCTTCCTATAACATGAGATGTGATATCCAAATCCTTCCCCTTCCAAACCTGAGACCCTCCTTTTAGCATGAGATGTGATATCCAACTCCTTCCCATTCCATTCCTGAGACCCTTCTGATAGCATGAGATGTGATATCTCAATGCCTCTAATACCAAACCTGAGATCCTACCTCTAACATGAAATGTGATATCCAACTCTTTCCCCTTCCAAACCTGAGAGCCTTCCTATAGCATGAGATGTGATATCCAAGTCCTTCCCATTCCAATCCTGAGACCCTTCCTATAGCTTGAGATGTGATATCCAACTCCTTCCCATTCCAATTCTGAGACCCTTCCTATACTCTGAGACTTGATATCTCAATGCTTCTAATACCAAACCTGAGACCCGTAATATAACATGAGATGTGATATCCATCCAAATCCTTCCCCTTCCAAACCTTAGACCATTCCTTTATCATGAGATGTGATATCCAACTCCTTCCCATTCCAATCCTGAGACCCTTCCGATATCATGAGATGTGATATCTCAAAGCTTCTAATATCAAACTTGAGACCCTCCCTATAGCATGAGATGTGATATCCAAGTCCTTCCCATTCCAATCCTGAGACCCTTCCTATAGCATGAGATGTGATATCTCAATGCTTCTAATACCAAACCTGAAACCCTTCCTATAACATGAGATGGGAATATCCAACTCCTTCCCATTCCAATCCTGAGACCCTTCCGATAGCAGAGATGTGATATCTCAATGCTTATACCAAACCTGAGACCCTTCCTATGGCATGAGATGTGATATCCAACTCCTTGCCATTCAAATCCTGAGACCCTTCCTATAGCATGAGAAGGGATATCCAACTCCTTCCCAATCCAATCCTGAGACCCTTCCGATAGCAGAGACGTGATATCTCAATGCTTCTACCAAACCTGAGACCCTTCCTTTAGCATGAGATGTGATATCCAAATCCTTCACATTCCAATCCTGAGACCCTTCCTATAGCATGAGATGTGATATCTCAATGCTTCTAATACCAAACCTGAGATCCTTCCTATAACATGAGATGTGATATCCAATTCCTTCCCATTCCAAACCTGAGACCCTTCCTATTGGATGAGATGTGATATCCAACTCCTTCCCATTCCAACCCTGAGACCCTTCCTATAGCATGAGATGTGATGTCTCAATGCTTCTAATACCAAACCTGAGATCCTTCCTATAACATGAGATGTGATATCCAACTCCTTCCATTCCAATCCTGAGACCCGTCCTATAGCATGAGATGTGATATCTCAATGCTTATACCAAACCTGAGACCCTTCCTATAGCATGAGATGTGATATCCAACTACTTCCCATTCCAATCCTGAGACCCTTCCTATAGCATGAGATGTGATATCTCAATGCTTCTAATACCAAACCTGAGATCCTTCCTCTAACATGAAATGTGATATCCAACTCCTTCCCTTTCCAAACCTAAGAGCCTATCTATAGCATGAGATGTGATATCCAAGTCCTTCCCATTCCAATCCTTAGACCCTTCCTACAGCATGCAATATGATATCTCAATGATTCTAATAACAAACCTGAGACCCGTCCTATAGCATGAGATATGATATCCAAGTCCTTCCCATTCCAATCCTGAGACCCTTCCTATAACATGAAATGTGATATCCAACTCCTTCTCATTCCAACCTGAGACCCTTCCTATAGCATGAGATGGGATATCCAACTTCTTCCAAATCCAATACTGATACCCTTCCGATAGCATGAGATGTGATATCCCAATGCTTCTACCAAACCTGAGACCCATACTATGGCATGAGATGTGATATCAAACTCCTTCCCATTCCAATCCTGAGACCCTTCCTATAGCTTGAGGTGTGATATCCAACTCCTTCCCATTCCAATTCTGAGACCCTTCTTATACCATGAGACTTGATATCTCAATGCTTCTAATACCAAACCTGAGACCCGTCCTATAACATGAGATGTGATATCCAAATCCTTCCCCTTCCAAACCTTAGACCCTTCCTTTATCATGAGATGTGATATCCAACTCCTTCCCATTCCAATCCTGAGACCCTTCCGATATCATGAGATTTGTTATCTCAATGATTCTAATATCAAACTTGAGACCCTCCCTATAGCATGAGATGTGACATCCAAGTCCTTCCCATTCCAATCCTGAGACCCTTCCTATAGCATGAGATGTGATATCTCTATGCTTCTAATACCAAACCTGAGACCCTTCCTATAACATGAGATGGGATATCCAACTCCTTCCCATTCCAATCCTGAGACCCTTCCGATAGCAGAGTTGTGATATCTCAATGCTTATACCAAACCTGAGAACCTTCCTATGGCCTGAGATGTCATATACAACTCCTTCCCATTCCAATCCTGAGACCCTTCCTTTAGCATGAGATGTGATATCTCAATGCTTATACCAAATCTGAGACCCTTCCTATAGCATGAGATGTGATATCCAATTCCTTCCCATTCCAATCCTGAGCCGCTTCCGATAGCAGAGATGTGATATCTCAATGCTTATACCAAACCTGAGACCCTTCCTATAACATGAGATGTGATATCCAACTCGTTCCCGTTCCAAACCTGAGACACTAACTATAGTATATGTGATATCCAACTCCTTCCCATTCCAAACATGAGACCCTTCCTATAGCAAGAAAGTAATATCCAACTCCTACCCATTCCAAACCTGAGACCCTTCCTATAGCAAGAGATGTGATATCCAAATCCTTCCCATTCCAATCCCGAGACCCTTCCTATAACATGAGATGTGATATCCAACTCCTTCCCATTCCAACCTGAGACACTTCCTATAGCATGAGAAGGGATATCCAACTCCTTCCCAATCCAATCCTGAGACCCTTCCGATAGCAGAGATGTGATATCTCAATGCTTATACCAAACCTGAGACCCTTCCTATGGCATGAGATGTGATATCCAACTCCATACCATTCAAATCCTGAGACCCTTCCTATAGCATGAGATGTGATATCTCTATGCTTCTAATACCAAACCTGAGACCCTTCCTATAACATGAGATGTGATATCCAACTCCTTCCCATTCCAATCCTGAGACCCATCCGATAGCAGAGATGTGATATCTCAATGCTTATACCAAACCTGAGAACCTTCCTATGGCCTGAGATGTCAAATACAACTCCTTCCCATTCCAATCCTGAGACCCTTCCTTTAGCATGAGATGTGATATCTCAATGCTTATACCAAATCTGAGACCCTTCCTATAGCATGAGATGTGATATCCAATTCCTTCCCATTCCAATCCTGAGACCCTTCCTATAGCATGAGATGTGATATCTCAATGCTTATACCAAACCTGAGAGCCTACCTATAGCATGAGATGTGATATCCAAGTCCATTCCATTCCAATCCTTAGACCCTTCCTACAGCATGCGATGTGATATCTCAATGATTCTAATACCAAACCAGAGACTCTTCCTATAACATGAGATGTGATATCCAATTCCTTCCCATTCCAAACCTGAGACCCTTCCTATTGGATGAGATGTGATATCCAAGTCCATTCCATTCCAATCCTTAGACCCTTCCTACAGCATGCGATGTGATATCTCAATGATTCTAATACCAAACCAGAGACTCTTCCTATAACATGAGATGTGATATCCAATTCCTTCCCATTCCAACCCTGAGACCCTTCCTATAGCATGAGATGTGATGTCTCAATGCTTCTAATACCAAACCTGAGATCCTTCCTATAACATGAGATGTGATATCCAACTCCTTCCATTCCAATCCTGAGACCCGTCCTATAGCATGAGATGTGATATCTCAATGCTTATACCAAACCTGAGACCCTTCCTATAGCATGAGATGTGACATCCAAGTCCTTCCCATTCCAATCCTGAGACCCTTCCTATAACATGAGATGTGATATCCAACTCCTTCCCATTCCAACCTGAGACACTTCCTATAGCATGAGAAGGGATATCTCACTGCTTATACCAAACCTGAGACCCTTCCCATAGCATGAGATGGGATATCCAACTGCTTCCCATTCCAATCCTGAGACCCTTCCTATAGCATGAGATGTGATATCTCAATGCTTCTAATATCAAACCTGAGATCCTTCCTCTAACATGAAATGTGATATCCAACTCCTTCCCTTTCCAAACCTAAGAGCCTATCTATAGCATGAGATGTGATATCCAAGTCCTTCCCATTTCAACCCTTAGACCCTTCCTACAGCATGCAATATGATATCTCAATGATTCTAATAACAAACCTGAGACCCGTCCTATAACATGAGATGGGATATCCAACTCCTTCCCATTCCAATCCTGAGACACTTCCGATAGCAGAGATGTGATATCTCAATGCTTATACCAAACCTTAGACCCTTCCTATAACATGAGATGTGATATCCAAATCCTTCCCGTTCCAAACCTGAGACCCTTCCTTTAGCATGAGATGTGATATCCAGCACCTTCCCATTCCAATCCTGAGACACTTCCGATAGCATGAGATGTGATATCTCAATGCTTCTAATATCAAAACTGAGACCCTCCCTATAGCATGATATGTGATATCTAAGTCCTTCCCATTCCAATCCTGAGACCCTCCCTATAGCATGAGATGTGATATCTCACTGCTTATACCAAACCTGAGACCCTTCCCATAGCATGAGATGTGATATCCAACTCCTTCCCATTCCAATCCTCAGACCCTTCCTATAGCATGAGATGTGTATCTCAATGCTTCTAATATCAAAATTGAGATATCAAGTCTCAGAGTATAGGAAGGGTCTCAGAATTGGAATGGGAAGGAGTTGGATATCACATCTCAAGCTATAGGAAGGGTCTCAGGATTGGAATGGGAAGGACTTGGATATCACATCTCATGCTATAGGAAGGCTCTCAGGTTTGGAAGGGGACAGAGTTGGATATCACATTTCATGTTAGAGGTAGGATCTCAGGTTTGGTATTAGAGGTATTGAGATATCACATCTCATGCTATCAGAAGGGTCTCAGGAATGGAATGGGAAGGAGTTGGATATCACATCTCAAGCTAAAGGGAGGGTCTCAGGTTTGGAAGGGGAAGGATTTGGATATCACATCTCATGTTATAGGAAGGATCTCGGGTTTGGTATTAGAAGCATTGAGATATCACATCTCATGCTATCGGAAGGATCTCAGGTTTGGTATTAGAAGCATTGAGATATCACATCTCATGCTATCAGAAGGGTCTCAGGATTGGAATGGGAATTAGTTGGATATCACATCTCATGCTAAAGGGAGGGTCTCAGGTTTGGAAGGGGAAGGATTTGGATATCACATCTCATGTTTTTGGAAGGATCTCATGTTTGGTATTAGAAGTATTGAGATATCATATCTCATGCTATAGGAAGAGTCTCAGGATTGGAATGGGAAGGAGTTGGATATCACATCTCATGCTATAGGAAGTGTCTCAGGATTGGAATGGGAAGGACTTGGATATCACATCTCATGCTATAGGTAGGGTCTCAAGTTTGATATTAGAAGCATTAAGATATCACATCTCATGCTATAGGAAGGGTCTGAGGATTGGAATGGGAAGGAGTTGGATATCACATCTCATGCTATGGGAAGGGTCTCAGGTTTGGTATAAGCAGTGAGATATCACATCTCATGCTATAGGAAGTGTCTCAGGATTGGAATGGGAAGGAGTTGGATATCACATCTCATGTTATAGGAAGGATCTCAGGTTTGGTATAAGCATTGAGATATCACATCTCTGCTATCGGAAGGGTCTCAGGATTGGAATGGGAAGGAGTTGGATATTCCCATCTCATGTTATAGGAAGGGTCTCAGGTTTGGTATTAGAAGCATTGAGATATCACATCTCATGCTATAGGAAGGGTCTCAGGATTGGAATGGGAAGGACTTGGATATCACATCTCATGCTATAGGGAGGGTCTCAAGTTTGATATTAGAAGCTTTGAGATATCACATCTCATGATATCGGAAGGGTCTCAGGATTGGAATGGGAAGGAGTTGGATATCACATCTCATGATAAAGGAAGGGTCTAAGGTTTGGAAGGGGAAGGATTTGGATATCACATCTCATGTTATATTACGGGTCTCAGGTTTGGTATTAGAAGCATTGAGATATCAAGTCTCATAGTATAGGAAGGGTCTCAGAATTGGAATGTGAAGGAGTTGGATATCACATCTCAAGCTATAGGAAGGGTCTCAGGATTGAAATGGGAAGGACTTGGATATCACATCTCATGCTATAGGAAGGCTCTCAGGTTTGGAAGGGGAAAGAGTTGGATATCACATTTCATGTTAGAGGTAGGATCTCAGGTTTGGTATTAGAGGCCTTGAGATATCACATTTCATGCTATCAGAAGGGTCTCAGGAATGGAATGGGAAGGAGTTGGATATCACATCTTATGCTAAAGGGAGGGTCTCAGGATTGGAAGGGGAAGGATTTGGATATCACATCTCATGTTATAGGAAGGATCTCAGGTTTGGTATTAGAAGCATTGAGATATCACATCTCATGCTATCAGAAGAGTCTCAGGATTGGAATAGGAAGGAGTTGGATATCACATCTCATGCTAAAGGGAGGGTCTCAGGTTTGGAAGGGGAAGGATTTGGATATCACATCTCATGTTATCGGAAGGATCTCACGTTTGGTATTAGAAGTATTGAGATATCATATCTCATGCTATAGGAAGGGTCTCAGGATTGGAATGGGAAGGAGTTGGATATCACATCTTATGCTAAAGGGAGGGTCTCAGGATTGGAAGGGGAAGGATTTGGATATCACATCTCATGTTATAGGAAGGATCTCAGGTTTGGTATTAGAAGCATTGAGATATCACATCTCATGCTATAGGAAGGGTCTCAGGATTGGAATGTGAAGGATTTGGATATCACATCTCATGCTAAAGGAAGGGTCTCAGGTTTGGTAGAAGCATTGAGATATCACGTCTCTGCTATCGGAAGGGTCTCAGGATTGGATTGGGAAGGAGTTGGATATCACATCTCATGCCATAGGAAGGGTCTCAGGTTTGGTAGAAGCATTGGGATATCACATCTCATGCTATCGGAAGGGTATCAGTATTGGATTTGGAAGAAGTTGGATATCCCATCTCATGCTATAGGACGGGTCTCAGGTTTTTTATTAGAATCATTGAGATATCATATCGCATGTTGTAGGAAGGGTCTAAGGATTGGAATGGGAAGGACTTGGATATCACATCTCATGCTATAGATAGGCTCTTAGGTTTGGAAAGGGAAGGAGTTGGATATCACATTTCATGTTAGAGGAAGGATCTCAGGTTTGGTATTAGAAGCATTGAGATATCACATCTCATGCTATAGGAAGGGTCTCAGGATTGGAATGGGAAGTAGTTGGATATCACATCTCATGCTATAGGAAGGGTCTCAGGTTTGGTATAAGCATTGAGATATCACATCTCATGCTATAGGACGGGTCTCAGGATTGGAATGGAAGGAGTTGGATATCACATCTCATGTTATAGGAAGGATCTCAGGTTTGGTATTAGAAGCATTGAGACATCACATCTCATGCCATAGGAAGGGTCTCAGGGTTGGAATGGGAAGGAGTTGGATATCACATCTCATCCAATAGGAAGGGTCTCAGGTTTGGAATGGGAAGGAATTGGATATCACATCTCATGTTAAAGGAAGGATCTCAGGTTTGGTATTAGAAGCATTGAGATATCACAGCTCATGCTATACGAAGGGTCTCAGGATTGGAATGTGAAGGATTTGGATATCACATCTCATGCTAAAGGAAGGGTCTCAGGTTTGGTAGAAGCATTGAGATATCACGTCTCTGCTATCGGAAGGGTCTCAGGATTGGATTGGGAAGGAGTTGGATATCCCTTCTCATGCTATAGGAAGGGTCTCAGGATTTGAATGGCAAGGAGTTGGATATCACATCTCATGCCATAGGAAGGGTGTCAGGTTTGGTATAAGCTTTGAGATATCACATCTCTGCTATCGGAAGGGTCTCAGGATTGGAATGGGAAGGAGTTGGATATTCCCATCTCATGTTATAGGAAGGGTCTCAGGTTTGGTATTAGAAGCATTGAGATATCACATCTCATGCTATAGGAAGGGTCTCAGGATTGGAATGGGAAGGACTTGGATATCACATCTCATGCTATAGGGAGGGTCTCAAGTTTGATATTAGAAGCTTTGAGATATCACATCTCATGATATCGGAAGGGTCTCAGGATTGGAATGGGAAGGAGTTGGATATCCCATCTCATGTTATAGGACGGGTCTCAGGTTTGTTATTAGAATCATTGAGATATCATATTGCATGCTGTAGGAAGGGTCTAAGGGTTGGAATGGGAAGGACTTGGATATCACATCTCATGTTATATTACGGGTCTCAGGTTTGGTATTATAAGCATTGAGATATCAAGTCTCAGAGTATAGGAAGGGTCTCAGAATTGGAATGGGAAGGAGTTGGATATCACATCTCAAGCTATAGGAAGGGTCTCAGGATTGGAATGGGAAGGACTTGGATATCACATCTCATGCTATAGGAAGGCTCTCAGGTTTGGAGGGGGAAAGAGTTGGATATCACATTTCATGTTAGAGGTAGGATCTCAGGTTTGGTATTAGAGGCATTGAGATATCACATCTCATGCTATCAGAAGGGTCTCAGGAATGGAATGGGAAGGAGTTGGATATCACATCTCATGTTATAGGAAGGATCTCAGGTTTGGTATTAGAAGCATTGAGATATCACATCTCATGCTATCGGAAGGATCTCAGGTTTGGTATTAGAAGCATTGAGATATCACATCTCATGCTATCAGAAGGGTCTCAGGATTGGAATGGGAAGGAGTTGGATATCACATCTCATGCTAAAGGGAGGGTCTCAGGTTCGGAAGGGGAAGGATTTGGATATCACATCTCATGTTATCGGAAGGATCTCACGTTTGGTATTAGAAGTATTGAGATATCATATCTTATGATATAGAAAGGGTCTCAGGATTGGAATGGGAAAGAGTTGGATATCACATCTCATGCTATAGGGAGTGTCTCAGGATTGGAATGGGAAGGACTTAGATATCACATATCATGCTATAGGGAGGGCCTCAGTTTTGATATTAGAAGCATTGAGATATCACATCTCATGCTATCGGAAGTGTCTCAGGATTGGAATGGGAAGGAGCTGGATATCACATCTCATGCTAAAGGAAGGGTCTCAGGTTTGGAACGGGAAGGATTTGGATATCACATCTCATGTTATAAGAAGGGTCTCAGGTTTGGTATAAGCATTGAGATATCACATCTCTGCTATCGGCAGTGTCTCAGGATTGGAATGGGAAGGAGTTGGATATCCCATCTCATGTTATAGGACGGGTCTCAGGTTTGTTATTAGAATCATTGAGATATCATATTGCATGCTGTAGGAAGGGTCTAAGGGTTGGAATGGGAAGGACTTGGATATCACATCTCATGCTATAGATAGGCTCTTAGGTTTGGAAAGAGAAGGAGTTGGATATCACATTTCATGTTAGAGGAAGGATCTCAGGTTTGGTATTAGAAGCATTGAGATATCACATCTCATGCTATAGGAAGGGTCTCAGGATTGGAATGGGAAGTAGTTGGATATCACATCTCATGCTATAGGAAGGGTCTCAGGTTTGGTATAAGCATTGAGATATCACATCTCATGCTATAAAACGGGTCTCAGGATTGGAATGGAAGGAGTTGGATATCACATCTCATGTTAAAGGAAGGATCTCAGGTTTGGTATTAGAAGCATTGAGACATCACATCTCATGCTATAGGAAGGGTCTCAGGGTTGGAATGGGAAGGAGTTGGATATCACATCTCATCCAATAGGAAGGGTCTCAGGTTTGGAATGGGAAGGAATTGGATATCACATCTCATGTTATAGGAAGGATCTCAGGTTTGGTATTAGAAGCATTGAGATATCACATCTCATGCTATAGGAAGGGTCTCAGGATTGGAATGTGAAGGGTTTGGATATCACATCTCATGCTAAAGGAAGGGTCTCAGGTTTGGTAGAAGCATTGAGATATCACGTCTCTGCTATCGGAAGGGTCTCAGGATTGGATTGGGATGGAGTTGGATATCCCTTCTCATGCTATAGGAAGGGTCTCAGGATTTGAATGGCAAGGAGTTGGATATCACATCTCATGCCATAGGAAGGGTCTCAGGTTTGGTATAAGCATTGAGATATCACATCTCTGCTATCGGAAGGGTCTCAGGATTGGATTGGGAAGGAGTTGGATATCCCTTCTCATGCTATAGGAAGTGTCTCAGGTTGGAATGGGAAGGAGTTGGATATCACATCTCATGTTATAGGAAGGGTCTCAGGATTGGAATGGGTAGGAGTTGGATATTACTTTCTTGCTATAGGAAGGGTCTCATGTTTGGAATGGGAAGGAGTTGGATATCACATATGCTATAGTTAGTGTCTCAGGTTTGGAACGGGAAGGAGTTGGATATCACATCTCATGTTATAGGAAGGGTCTCAGGTTTGGTATAAGCATTGAGATATCACATCTCTGCTATCGGAAGCGGCTCAGGATTGGAATGGGAAGGAGTTGGATATCCCATCTCATGTTATAGTAAGAGTCTCTGGTTTGGTATTAGAATCATTGAGATATCACATCGCATGCTGTAGGAAGGGTCTAAGGATTGGAATGGGATGGACTTGGATATCACATCTCATGCTATAGGTAGGCTCTCAGGTTTGGTATAAGCATTGAGATATCACATCTCATGCTATAGGAAGGGTCTCAGGATTGGAATGGGAAGGATTTGGATATCACATCTCATGCTATAGGAAGGGTCTCAGATTTGGTATAGGCATTGAGATATCACATCTCATGCTAAAGGAAGGGTCTCAGGATTGGAATGTTAAGGAGTTGTATATGACATCTCAGGCCATAGGAAGGGTCTCAGGTTTGGTATAAGCATTGAGATATCACATCTCTGCTATCGGAAGGGTCTCAGGATTGGAATGGGAAGGAGTTGGATATCCCATCTCATGTTATAGGAAGGGTCTCAGGTTTGGTATTAGAAGCATAGAGATATCACATCTCATGCTATAGGAAGGGTCTCAGGATTGTAATGGGAAGGACTTGGATGTCACATCTCATGCTATAGGGAGGGTCTCAAGTTTGATATTAGAAGCATTGAGATAACAAATCTCATGATATCGGTAGGGTCTCAGGATTGGAATGGGAAGGAGTTGGATACCACATCTCACGATAAAGGAAGGGTCTAAGGTTTGGAAGGGGAAGGATTTGGATATCACATCTCATGTTATAGGACGGGTCTCAGGTTTGGTATTAGAAGCATTGAGATATCAAGTCTCATGGTATAAGAAGGGTCTCAGAATTGGAATGGGAAGGAGTTGGATATCACACCTCAAGCTATAGGAAGGGTCTCAGGATTGGAATGGGAAGGAGTTTGATATCACATCTCATGCGATAGTATGGGTCTCAGGTTTGGTAGAAGCATTGGGATATCACATCTCATGCTATCGGAAGGGTATCAGTATTGGATTTGGAAGAAGTTGGATATCCCATCTCATGCTATAGGAAGGGTCTCAGGTTGGAATGGGAAGGAGTTGGATATCACATTTCATGTTATAGGAAGGGTCTCAGGATTGGAATGGGAAGGACTTGGATATCATATCTCATGCTATAGGACGGGTCTCAGGTTTGTTATTAGAATCATTGAGATATCATATTGCATGCTGTAGGAAGGGTCTAAGGATTGGAATGGGAAGGACCTGGATATCACATCTCATGCTATAGATAGGCTCTTAGGTTTGGAAAGGGAAGGAGTTGGATATCACATTTCATGTTAGAGGAAGGATCTCAGGTTTGGTATTAGAAGCATTGAGATATCACATCTCATGCTATAGGAAGGGTCTCAGGATTGGAATGGGAAGTAGTTGGATATCACATCTCATGCTATAGGAAGGGTCTCAGGTTTGGTATAAGCATTGAGATATCACATCTCATGCTATAGGACGGGTCTCAGGATTGGAATGGGAGGAGTTGGATATCACATCTCATGTTATAGGAAGGATCTCAGGTTTTGTATTAGAAGCATTGAGACATCACATCTCATGTTATAGGAAGGGTCTCAGGGTTGGAATGGGAAGGAGTTGGATATCACATCTCATCCAATAGGAAGGGCCTCAGGTTTGGAAAGTGAAGGAGTTGGATATCACATTTCATGTTAGAGGAAGGATCTCAGGTTTGGTATTAGGGGCATTGAGATATCACATCTCAGGCTATAGGAAGGGTCTCAGGATTGGAATGGGAAGGAGTTGGATATCACATCTCATGCTATAGGAAGGGTCTCAGGTTTGGTAGAAGCATTGAGATATCACATCTCATGCTATAGGAAGGGTCTCAGGATTGGAATGGAAGGAGTTGGATATCACATCTCATGCTAAAGGGAGGGTCTCAGGTTTGGAAGGGGAAGGAGTTGGATATTCCCATCTCATGTTATAGGAAGGGTCTCAGGTTTGGTATTAGAAGCATTGAGATATCACATCTCATGCTATAGGAAGGGTCTCAGGATTGGAATGGGAAGGACTTGGATATCACATCTCATGCTATAGGGAGGGTCTCAAGTTTGATATTAGAAGCTTTGAGATATCACATCTCATGATATCGGAAGGGTCTCAGGATTGGAATGGGAAGGAGTTGGATATCACATCTCATGATAAAGGAAGTGTTAGGAAAGATTTCGTAATTGTAGGCAATTTTCCTTCCATGTGGCAACCCCTAAACTTTTTGCTGTCGTTTTTCACCTTGTTCTTGACTTTGCCAGAGAAGTGCAGCCTTCTGCTGCACTCCTCTGGGCTTTCGCTCCTTTTCTTATGGGGAAACTGACATGCCCTTAAGACAGTCAGTACCGGGGAACGCTGTTTCCCGTAGTTTCTTTTATCGTGTTGCGGCTTTAGTGCAACATGACACAAGAGGGCACTGTAAGCTAAGTTACAGCTCTCTTGGGTCTCTAGCCTTCTACAGGCCCTAGATACTCGTTTAGGATTGTATTTGATCGGTGCAAGTCATTCAGGGACTGGAATGGTGGCAGCAATCGTTTTGTGTATTTTGAGCTCCTTTTGGCGTTCTGAGCGCATTTTTCGCGCTGAACCCAAAATGGTGGCCTGGCTCCCAAAATGGCCAGACCACGAGGCTCCTTTGTCCTGTCCACTGACCGTCTTGCTCCCTTCACCTTCCCCAGGTCGAGCGACCCGGGGCCTTCCTTATTTGGGCATGTACTTTCCAGCGAAACACGGATGCTTTCGCAGGCTTCTACATGTCTTTTGTGTGCCTCCAGGGTGTGGGCTGGGATGTCTGGTCCCAATACACATCCTGGGTGCCAGAGAGTCTAGGGTAGTGTGAATGCCTGGGACCACTGTGGTCCGTGATTGGTCCACGTATGGTATGTGTGTTGATGAGCGGATCTCCCATTGGCTCCCCTCCGTTTTGGCGCGAAGGGAACCGTGGATAAGAGGGGGCTGGAAACACCACTACCATGTCGATCTCCTGAGTTCTCACGAACGAAGGAATACAGGAGCCAAGTATCCTGCAACCAAGAGGCTGGACCGAGGAATCGCTGGTGACCCGCTGAAGGACTCCTCCTTTGCACTGCTGTCTTCCTGTGAAACCCTTTCCTCCTTTGATCGAACCAGAAGGCCTGTACTGGTGCTTCGACCTTTGGAATAGCAGGAACAGCTATTCCCGGCGACTTCATCATCTCCTGCCAAGTAAGCCTTCGAAAGTGTCTCTGGGCCATCCAGTTGACTGACCAGCTTACAAGGGAGTCCTGCTCTGTAACCGCCGCCAGGTTGTGTTGTATCCCGAGTCCTTGCCACTCTCCCACGCTTCGTGCACTTGGCGTTCCCAGGTCTGAAGGGAGGAGTGTACATTTGGCTTGGATACACACGGCCGCTCCGTTGCCCTGCGGTGGTGACAAAACTGTGCAGGTTTCTTCGATTGGGACGTCTTTTTGCTCTACACGACGACGAGGCATTTCCCGACTCTTCTGAACCTGCCAGCTGCTGAAACTGACGTGGAGAAGCCTGGGTCTGCTTCCATCGGGGACCGGTGAGTAGTTTAGCTAGGATCTGGTCGCCCTCCTGCAGTAGCCCATTGCTTTTCCCCGCTGTGTAAAAACAGCACCCTTTTGTCCGTACTCACGCTCTGCTTCTGCTCGCTGTGGAGGCTGCGCTTGAGTCGCGGAACCTGTTCTTCTTCTGTGGTGCACTAACCCGAACTGCCTGACTTCCTCCGAAGAGCTTCTCCTTTTGCCCGTTGGCACCAGCGTGGGCAGGTACTTTGAGCACAAGGCTCCACTCTTCGCAGGGCTCGGACTTCCATCTAGTTAGGTGCCTCTGAAGGCGAACTGAGTCTAAAGCATTATCGCACTGCCTGTTTTCCTTCCCTTGCAGGTGGACTACACATTTCGTGCCTCTAATGCTTGAGACTGTCGTGTTTGTATATATATTGTGTTGATATGGTATGTGTTGGCTTAATATTGTGATATTGTGATTTTCTCGCTACGGTCGTTGTTTTAAAGGCCTTAAAATAAATGTGTTTATATTTTTGATGTAACACCTGTTTGGAGTAGTTTGTAAGCGCTCTTGCTTTGTGTGCTCATTGCGGGCTTTCAGTCACCCTCACCCCTCTTGAGACCTAGTCTTGACCGCCGCGATCGCTACCTTGATTGGTCTGGCTGGTCCAGAGGTTACCCTGTTCCAAGTAATTAGGTTGGCCTTCTGAACTTCTGCGCCACCAGGACAGAGTTCAGAAATCCGTCTTAACAAATTGGTGTACAGCGGTGGGATACGACTGAAGGTATCCAGTGTTGCGCACGAACTAAGGCATTTCAGGTTATTCCAACCAGGACACGTAGTGAATTGTTGTAGTATAACTTTAAAAAGGCCATAGTCCTATCTAACAGTATGGAAACAAATACCTTCTTAACTTTAAATGCTTCCAAATCAGAAACATTGAAGAAGATGTGTGCGGAGAGAGGTGTTTCCTCTCAAGGCACGAAATTGGAAATGATCCAAAGAATCGTGGCGTGGCAAGAAGCGCAGCTTGACGCTATAACTTCTGAGGACAGTGCGGAAGGTGGTGGGGCTGCTCTCACTGGTAGAACCGACGGTTCTGCCGCCGCACTGATCCATCGCGACCACGAGGACAGGGAGGACCAGATGTCTAATGTTTCCTCTGCCAGTGCTGATGGGGAGGCTATGCTTGAATTCAAGAAGCAAGAGCTGCGGTTTAGGCAGCAGGAGCTTGAATTCAGCATAGCCAAACTAAAAATCGAACAGGCAGAAAAACAAAAAGACAGGGATCACCAGTTGGAACTGGCCAAGCTTCAGTTTGCAAATGGGTCCAAGGGTCCTGGACATGGGTCTGGGGCCTCCTCTCATCCATGATTTTCGAAAGATCTGCTCAGTGTGTATGAAGAAAGGAATGACATTATGGACTGGCTGAATGCGTTTGAGTATGCATGCGAAGTTCAAGAAGTTGACAATGCTGATAAGATTGCGTGGTTGCTCAGTAGACTGCCCCATTCTGGCTGTAGTGCCATCATGGAAATGTCGAAGGCTGAGCGAGCTGATTTCGCAATGTTAAAGCAAACTCTCATTTTAAAGTTTGGGAAGACTCCGGCCCAATATTTAAAGCGTTTTCGAGAGTATAAGAAAAAGGAAGGTGGTACTTGGGTATCTTATGTCGCTGAATCCTTGAAAAACTTAACTGGCTGGGTCGAAGGTTATAAGGTTTCTACCTTCGAAGGCATGATAAATCTTGTCATGCTGGAACACAGTTTTGCTTCTTCTTCCCCGGAGCTTAAGCAGCATTTGGCCGATTCGAAGGAGATAGATCCTAAGAAGCTGGCCATTGCAGCAGATTTATGGGTGTCACATCGAGTGTCCCATAAGGACAAAACTCATCCTGGTAAGCAGGAGGAAGGGAAAAAGTCCAAAGATATGGAGGGTGGAGAATCTGCTAAATCTTCTTCCCATAAGGGCCACAAAAAGAAAAACAAGGGTAAGACACAAGAGAACTCACAGGGTAGTGGAGGTCAGCCTCCGAAACAGAACTCTGGTTACAATAAGCCTCCCTACATAAACAGACCCACTGGGGCTTGTTTTTCTTGTGGAGCAACTGACCACGTGAAGGGGGATCCCCGTTGTAAGGTTAGACCTTTGGGGGTCCACTCCGCTAATCTGGCCTTCTCCTCCTACGAGGAAGAAGAGATTACAGGAGCATCCTTCTCCTCAGACTCATTTCCCAGCGGGATAGAGGCTGAGGTAGTTTTAGTGTCCCTGGGTTCCTGGGAGCCTAAAGTCGCAGAGGCTTATGCTAGGATTCCGGATAATACCAAGCACTACTTTAAAGACAGTGTGCTGATCAATGGAGTGGATACTCCAGCTCTTAGGGATAGTGGGTGCAGTCGCACTGTAGTGGATTCTACCTTGGTAGACTCAGAGGAAGTGGCCAGAGCTACTCTGATGCCCACTAAGTTGGCTGACGGCCCCCTCCGTATGTTTCCCGTAATACCTGTAAATCTTACTTTAAATGGTACAGCAGTCAGGATTCCAGTGAGCATTCAGAGAAACGTCCCGGGAAAGGTCTGGTTAGGTAATGATCTCAGAGCTTTAGGGCTCGTAGGAGACACTGCCGAAAGACCCTACACACAGTCTCAAGCACGGGCAGCATTGGCCAAGTCCAATACGCCGCCCCAGCCAAAGGGGAAACCCAAGGCGAAAGGAGTCAACAAGTCACGACGAGGGAAAGAGAATATTCCCCCGAGCTCGCCTACCACTGCGGTGGAGGAAGTTGGTCAATCGCCCGGGCCTGACGAGGAGGTGGCGATGCCTGAAGTATTCGACCCCAACGATCATCCTGAACTAAAAGACTTGTTAGTTGAAGGAGGTCCTGATAGGGACGAATTCAGTAAAGGCCAAACTGAGTGCCCATCTCTGGAAGGCCTAAGGAGACAGGCCTGCTCCCAGCTTGAGGGTGAACCTCCTGGGAAGCATAGGATTTATTGGGAAGGTGGACTCCTGTATAGTGAGCCCACAGAGTCTACAGAAGGAGACCATAGGAGGTTGGTGGTTCCCCTTGCTGTTAGGCCCTTCCTCCTGCAGTTGGCGCATGACGTTCCCCTTGCTGGTCACCTTGGTATGAGGAGGACCAAGCAAAGGTTATCCATGCACTTCTACTGGCCCAAGATGGGGGAGCAAGTAGAAAGTCACTGCAGGAGTTGTGCCGCCTGCCAGTTGTCTGGTAAGGTTGGCGCGGCAATCCAAGCTCCGTTGGTACCGCTCCCAGTTGTGGGGGTACCATTTGAAAGGGTAGGGATCGACATCGTTGGTCCCCTTGACCCGCAAACATCCTCGGGCAATAGGTTTATCCTGGTGCTGGTCGACCATGCAACCCGGTATCCTGAGGCCATCCCATTGAAAACTGTAACTGCCAAGTCAGTTGCAGAAGCTTTACTTGGCATATTTACTAGGGTTGGCTTCCCTAAAGAAGTTGTGTCGGATCATGGCAGCAACTTTATGTCGAAGTATAGGCAGGCTATGTGGAAAGAATGTGGGGTCACCTACAGGTTCTCTTCTGCATACCACCCTCAGACCAATGGTCTGGGGGGGCCGTTTCAACAGGACGTTAAAGAGCGTGATTGGGGCTCTGGAGGAGCCTCAGAGAAGAAAATGGGATCTTCTTGTTTCATGCTTACTGTTTGCCTACCGAGAGGTACCACAGGAGGGTGTTGGCTTCAGCCCCTTCGAACTTCTGTTCGGTCATCTCGTACGGGGACCCTTAGCCATCGTCAAAGAGGGATGGGAGATGCCACTCCCCCTGTTACTACCAATGTAGTTGATTATGTGCTAGGGCTCAGAAAACGGATGGTACTTCTGATGGGCTTGGCTAGTGATAAATTGAAGGCAGGACAAGCGCTGGTGAAACCTTGGTACGACCAGAAAGCTTCCCTCATCAACTTTACACTTGGTCAGCAAGTCCTGATCATGAATCCCATAAGGCCTCGAGCTTTACCGGACAAATGGTCAGGCCCTTACCCAGTGGTGGAGCCCCTGGGTGAGGTTAACTATTCAGTGGACCTTGGAAGGCCTGGACAGGCTCCAAAAGTGTTTCACGTGAATAGGCTGAAGGCTTTCGGCCCAAGCGTCGAAATCGCAGCACTGCTACTGGCTTCAGACGTTGCGGGAGAGGAGTCTGAACCTCTCCCCGACCTGTTCCCAAGCAGTCCTTCAGATAGCTCTTTTGAGGGTGTCCGAGTGGCCCCTCACCAAAATGGACAAGGCTCAGTGGTTTACCTTGGACATGAAGTAGGTGGAGGGAGGAGACAGCCTCTACCCAGTAAAGTACAAGCAGTACAAGACTGGCCTACCCCCACTACGCAAACCCAAGTGAGAGCCTTCTTAGGACTCACGGGGTATTACCGCAATTTTGTGGCAGACTATGGCACCATAGCTGCTCCTCTGACTGCCCTCACAACTCCGAAGAAACCCAAGAAGGTAACTTGGACCGACGAGTGTGAGAAGGCCTTCAATGGCTTAAAAGACTCCTTGTGCCAGGCCCCTGTCCTTAGGGCACCTGATTATCAAAGACCTTTTATCGTGCAGACGGACGCCTCTGACACTGGGATAGGAGCTGTACTATCACAAGTAGATGAGAAGGGTAAGGAACACCCTATCGGTTTTATTAGTCGCCAGCTTAAGGACAGAGAGCTCAGATGGTCCACGGTAGAGAAAGAATGTTTCTCTGTTGTGTGGGCCCTAAGGAAGCTGAGGCCCTACCTCTATGGGACCCACTTCACTGTGCAAACTGACCATAAGCCCTTAAAGTGGCTAATGAACATGAAGGGGAGAATCCAAAGTTGCTTAGGTGGTCCATAAGTCTACAAGGCTTCGACTTCACTATTGAGCATAGGCCAGGTGTCCAACATAGCAATGCTGATGGGTTGTCCAGAATGTTTAACCGACCTGAACAAGAGACTCATCCAGGGGTGGATTAGTTCCCCCTGTCCATAGTCTGGGAGGGGCGAGTGTTAGGAAAGATTTCGTAATTGTAGGGAATTTTCCTTCCATGTAGCAACCCCTAAACTTTTTGCTATTGTTTTTAACCTTGTTCTTGACTTTGCCAGAGAAGTACAGCCTTCTGCCGCACTTCTCTGGGCTTTCGCTCCTTTTCTTATGGGGAAACTGACATGCCCTTAAAACAGTCAGTACCGGGGAACGCTGTTTCCCGTAGTTTCTTTTATCGTGTTGCGGCTTTAGTGCAACATGACACAAGAGGGCACTGTAAGCTAAGTTACAGCTCTCTTGGGTCTCTAGCCTTCTACAGGCCCTAGATACTCGTTTAGGATTGTATTTGATCGGTGCAAGTCATTCAGGGACTGGAATGGTGGCAGCGATCGTTTTGTGTATTTTGAGCTCCTTTTGGCGTTCTGAGCACATTTTTCGCACTGAACCCAAAATGGTGGCCTGGCTCCCAAAATGACCAGACCATGAGGCTCCTTTGTCCTGTCCACTGACCGTCTTGCTCCCTTCACCTTCCCCAGGTCGAGCGACCCGGGGCCTTCCTTATTTGGGCATGTACTTTCCCGCGAAACACGGATGCTTTCGCAGGCTTCTACATGTCTTTTGTGTGCCTCCAGGGTGTGGGCTGGGATGTCTGGTCCCAATACACATCCTGGGTGCCAGAGAGTCTAGGGTAGTGTGAATGCCTGGGACCACCGTGGTCCGTGATTGGTCCACGTATGGTATGTGTGTTGATGAGCGGATCTCCCATTGGCTCCCCTCCGTTTTGGCGCGAAGGGAACCGTGGATAAGAGGGGGCTGGAAACACCACTACCATGTCGATCTCCTGAGTTCTCACGAACGAAGGAATACAGGAGCCAAGTATCCTGCAACCAAGAGGCTGGACCGAGGAATCGCTGGTGACCCGCTGAAGGACTCCTCCTTTGCACTGCTGTCGTCCTGTGAAACCCTTTCCTCCTTTGATCGAACCAGAAGGCCTGTACTGGTGCTTCGACCTTTGGAATAGCAGGAACAGCTATTCCCGGCGACTTCATCATCTCCTGCCAAGTAAGCCTTCGGAAGTGTCTCTGGGCCATTAAGTTGACTGACCAGCTTACAAGGGAGTCCTGCTCTGTAACCGCCGCCAGGTTGTGTTGTATCCCGAGTCCTTGCCACTCTCCCACGCTTCGTGCACTTGGCGTTCCCAGGTCTGAAGGGAGGAGTGTACATTTGGCTCGGATACACACGGCCGCTCCGTTGCCCTGCGGTGGTGACAAAACTGTGCAGGTTTCTTCGATTGGGACGTCTTTTTGCTCTACACGACGACGAGGCATTTCCCGACTCTTCTGAACCTGCCAGCTGCTGAAACTAACGTGGAGAAGCCTGGGTCTGCTTGCATCGGGGACCGGTGAGTAGTTTAGCTAGGATCTGGTCGCCCTCCTGCAGTATCCCATTGCTTTTCCCCGCTGTGTAAAAACAGCACCCTTTTGTCCGTACTCGCGCTCTGCTTCTGCTCGCTGTGGAGGCTGCGCTTGAGTCGCGGAACCTGTTCTTCTTCTGTGGTGCACTAACCCGAACTGCCTGACTTCCTCCGAAGAGCTTCTCCTTTTGCCCGTTGGCACCAGCGTGGGCAGGTACTTTGAGCACAAGGCTCCACTCTTCGCAGGGCTCGGACTTCCATCTAGTTAGGTGCCTCTGAAGGCGAACTGAGTCTAAAGCATTATCGCACTGCCTGTTTTCCTTCCCTTGCAGGTGGACTACACATTTCGTGCCTCTAATGCTTGAGACTGTCGTGTTTGTATATATATTGTGTTGATATGGTATGTGTTGGCTTAATATTGTGATATTGTGATTTTCTCGCTACGGTCGTTGTTTTAAAGGCCTTAAAATAAATGTGTTTATATTTTTGATATAACACCTGTTTGGAGTAGTTTGTAAGCGCTCTTGCTTTGTGTGCTCATTGCGGGCTTTCAGTCACCCTCACCCCTCTTGAGACCTAGTCTTGACCGCCGCGATCGCTACCTTGATTGGTCTGGCTCGTCCAGAGGTTACCCTGTTCCAAGTAATTAGGTTGGCCATCTGAACTTCTGCGCCACCAGGACAGAGTTCAGAAATCCGTCCTAACAGGAAGGGTCTAAGGTTTGGAAGGGGAAGGATTTGGATATCACATCTCATGTTATATTACGGGTCTCAGGTTTGGTATTAGAAGCATTGAGACATCGGGTCTCAGAATTGGAATGGGAAGGAGTTGGTTATCACATCTCAAGCTATAGGAAGGGTCTCAGGATTGGAATGGGAAGGACTTGGATATCACATCTCATGCTATAGGAAGGCTCTCAGGTTTGGAAGGGGAAAGAGTTGGATATCACATTTCATGTTAGAGGTAGGATCTCAGGTTTGGTATTAGAGGCATTGATATATCACATCTCATGCTATCAGAAGGGTCTCAGGAATGGAATGGGAAGGAGTTGGATATCACATCTCATGCTAAAGGGAGGGTCTCAGGTTTGGAAGGGGAAGGATTTGGATATCAATCTCATGTTATAGGAAGGATCTCAGGTTTGGTATTAGAAGCATTGAGATATCACATCTCATGCTATCGGAAGGATCTCAGGTTTGGTATTAGAAGCATTGAGATATCACATCTCATGCTATCAGAAGGGTCTCAGGATTGGAATGGGAAGGAGTTGGATATCACATCTCATGCTAAAGGGAGGGTCTCAGGTTTGGAAGGGGAAGGATTTGGATATCACATCTCATGTTATCGGAAGGATCTCACGTTTGGTATTAGAAGTATTGAGATATCGTATATCATGCTATAGGAAGGGTCTCAGGATTGGAATGGGAAAGAGTTGGATATCACATCTCATGCTATAGGGAGTGTCTCAGGATTGGAATGGGAAGGACTTAGATATCACATATCATGCTATAGGGAGGGTCTCAGTTTTGATATTAGAAGCATTGAGATATCACATCTCATGCTATCGGAAGTGTCTCGGGATTGGAATGGGAAGGAGCTGGATATCACATCTCATGCTATCGGAAGTGTCTCAGGATTGGAATGGGAAGGAGCTGGATATCACATCTCATGCTAAAGGAACGGTCTCAGGTTTGGAACGGGAAGGATTTGGATATCACATCTCATGTTATAGGAAGGGTCTCAGGTTTGGTATAAGCATTGAGATATCACATCTCTGCTATCGGAAGTGTCTCAGGATTGGAATGGGAAGGAGTTGGATATCCCATCTCATGTTATAGGACGGGTCTCAGGTTTGTTATTAGAATCATTGAGATATCATATTGCATGCTGTAGGAAGGGTCTAAGGGTTGGAATGGGAAGGACTTGGATATCACATCTCATGCTATAGATAGGCTCTTAGGTTTGGAAAGGGAAGGAGTTGGATATCACATTTCATGTTAGAGGAAGGATCTCAGGTTTGGTATTAGAAGCATTGAGATATCACATCTCATGCTATAGGAAGGGTCTCAGGATTGGAATGGGAAGTAGTTGGATATCACATCTCATGCTATAGGAAGGATCTCAGGTTTGGTATTAGAGGCATTGATATATCACATCTCATGCTATCAGAAGGGTCTCAGGAATGGAATGGGAAGGAGTTGGATATCACATCTCATGCTAAAGGGAGGGTCTCAGGTTTGGAAGGGGAAGGATTTGGATATCACATCTCATGTTATAGGAAGGATCTCAGGTTTGGTATTAGAAGCATTGAGATATCACATCTCATGCTATCGGAAGGATCTCAGGTTTGGTATTAGAAGCATTGAGATATCACATCTCATGCTATCAGAAGGGTCTCAGGATTGGAATGGGAAGGAGTTGGATACTACATCTCATGATAAAGGAAGGGTCTAAGGTTTGGAAGGGGAAGGATTTGGATATCACATCTCATGTTATAGGACGGGTCTCAGGTTTGGTATTAGAAGCATTGAGATATCAAGTCTCATGGTATAAGAAGGGTCTCAGAATTGGAATGGGAAGGAGTTGGATATCACACCTCAAGCTATAGGAAGGGTCTCAGGATTGGAATGGAAAGGAGTTTGATATCACATCTCATGCCATAGTATGGGTCTCAGGTTTGGTAGAAGCATTGGGATATCACATCTCATGCTATCGGAAGGGTATCAGTATTGGATTTGGAAGAAGTTGGATATCCCATCTCATGCTATAGGAAGGGTCTCAGGTTGGAATGGGAAGGAGTTGGATATCACATTTCATGTTATAGGAAGGGTCTCAGGATTGGAATGGGAAGGACTTGGATATCATATCTCATGCTATAGGACGGGTCTCAGGTTTGTTATTAGAATCATTGAGATATCATATTGCATGCTGTAGGAAGGGTCTAAGGATTGGAATGGGAAGGACTTGGATATCACATCTCATGCTATAGATAGGCTCTTAGGTTTGGAAAGAGAAGGAGTTGGATATCACATTTCATGTTAGAGGAAGGATCTCAGGTTTGGTATTAGAAGCATTGAGATATCACATCTCATGCTATAGGAAGGGTCTCAGGATTGGAATGGGAAGTAGTTGGATATCACATCTCATGCTATAGGAAGGGTCTCAGGTTTGGTATAAGCATTGAGATATCACATCTCATGCTATAGGACGGGTCTCAGGATTGGAATGGAAGGAGTTGGATATCACATCTCATGTTATAGGAAGGATCTCAGGTTTGGTATTAGAAGCATTGAGACATCACATCTCATGCTATAGGAAGGGTCTCAGGGTTGGAATGGGAAGGAGTTGGATATCACATCTCATCCAATAGGAAGGGTCTCAGGTTTGGAATGGGAAGGAATTGGATATCACATCTCATGTTATAGGAAGTATCTCAGGTTTGGTATTAGAAGCATTGAGATATCACATCTCATGCTATAGGAAGGGTCTCAGGATTGGAATGTGAAGGATTTGGATATCACATCTCATGCTAAAGGAAGGGTCTCAGGTTTGGTAGAAGCATTGAGATATCACGTCTCTGCTATCGGAAGGGTCTCAGGATTGGATTGGGAAGGAGTTGGATATCCCTTCTCATGCTATAGGAAGGGTCTCAGGATTTGAATGGCAAGGAGTTGGATATCACATCTCATGCCATAGGAAGGGTCTCAGGTTTGGTATAAGCATTGAGATATCACATCTCTGCTATCGGAAGGGTCTCAGGATTGGAATGGGAAGGAGTTGGATATTCCCATCTCATGTTATAGGAAGGGTCTCAGGTTTGGTATTAGAAGCATTGAGATATCACATCTCATGCTATAGGAAGGGTCTCAGGATTGGAATGGGAAGGACTTGGATATCACATCTCATGCTATAGGGAGGGTCTCAAGTTTGATATTAGAAGCTTTGAGATATCACATCTCATGATATCGGAAGGGTCTCAGGATTGGAATGGGAAGGAGTTGGATATCACATCTCATGATAAAGGAAGGGTCTAAGGTTTGGAAGGGGAAGGATTTGGATATCACATCTCATGTTATATTACGGGTCTCAGGTTTGGTATTAGAAGCATTGAGATATCAAGTCTCAGAGTATAGGAAGGGTCTCAGAATTGGAATGGGAAGGAGTTGGATATCACATCTCAAGCTATAGGAAGGGTCTCTGGATTGGAATGGGAAGGACCTGGATATCACATCTCATGCTATAGGAAGGCTCTCAGGTTTGGAAGGGGAAAGAGTTGGATATCACATTTCATGTTAGAGGTAGGATCTCAGGTTTGGTGTTAGAGGCATTGAGATATCACATCTCATGCTATCAGAAGGGTCTCAGGAATGGAATGGGAAGGAGTTGGATATCACATCTCATGCTAAAGGGAGGGTCTCAGGTTTGGAAGGGGAAGGATTTGGATATCACATCTCATGTTATAGGAAGGATCTCAGGTTTGGTATTAGAAGCATTGAGATATCACATCTCATGCTATCGGAAGGATCTCAGGTTTGGTATTAGAAGCATTGAGATATCACATCTCATGCTATCAGAAGGGTCTCAGGATTGGAATGGGAAGGAGTTGGATACCACATCTCATGATAAAGGAAGGGTCTAAGGTTTGGAAGGGGAAGGATTTGGATATCACATCTCATGTTATAGGACGGGTCTCAGGTTTGGTATTAGAAGCATTGAGATATCAAGTCTCATGGTATAAGAAGGGTCTCAGAATTGGAATGGGAAGGAGTTGGATATCACACCTCAAGCTATAGGAAGGGTCTCAGGATTGGAATGGAAAGGAGTTTGATATCACATCTCATGCCATAGTATGGGTCTCAGGTTTGGTAGAAGCATTGGGATATCACATCTCATGCTATCGGAAGGGTATCAGTATTGGATTTGGAAGAAGTTGGATATCCCATCTCATGCTATAGGAAGGGTCTCAGGTTGGAATGGGAAGGAGTTGGATATCACATTTCATGTTATAGGAAGGGTCTCAGGATTGGAATGGGAAGGACTTGGATATCATATCTCATGCTATAGGACGGGTCTCAGGTTTGTTATTAGAATCATTGAGATATCATATTGCATGCTGTAGGAAGGGTCTAAGGATTGGAATGGGAAGGACTTGGATATCACATCTCATGCTATAGATAGGCTCTTAGGTTTGGAAAGGGAAGGAGTTGGATATCACATTTCATGTTAGAGGAAGGATCTCAGGTTTGGTATTAGAAGCATTGAGATATCACATCTCATGCTATAGGAAGGGTCTCAGGATTGGAATGGGAAGTAGTTGGATATCACATCTCATGCTATAGGAAGGGTCTCAGGTTTGGTATAAGCATTGAGATATCACATCTCATGCTCTAGGACGGGTCTCAGGATTGGAATGGAAGGAGTTGGATATCACATCTCATGTTATAGGAAGGATCTCAGGTTTGGTATTAGAAGCATTGAGACATCACATCTCATGCTATAGGAAGGGTCTCAGGGTTGGAATGGGAAGGAGTTGGATATCACATCTCATCCAATAGGAAGGGTCTCAGGTTTGGAATGGGAAGGAATTGGATATCACATCTCTTGTTATAGGAAGGATCTCAGGTTTGGTATTAGAAGCATTGAGATATCACATCTCATGCTATAGGAAGGGTCTCAGGATTGGAATGTGAAGGATTTGGATATCACATCCCATGCTAAAGGAAGGGTCTCAGGTTTGGTAGAAGCATTGAGATATCACGTCTCTGCTATCGGAAGGGTCTCAGGATTGGATTGGGAAGGAGTTGGATATCCCTTCTCATGCTATAGGAAGGGTCTCAGGATTTGAATGGCAAGGAGTTGGATATCACATCTCATGCCATAGGAAGGGTCTCAGGTTTGGTATAAGCATTGAGATATCACATCTCTGCTATCGGAAGGGTCTCAGGATTGGAATGGGAAGGAGTTGGATATTCCCATCTCATGCTATAGGGAGGGTCTCAGGTTTGATATTAGAAGCTTTGAGATATCACATCTCATGATATCGGAAGGGTCTCAGGATTGGAATGGGAAGGACTTGGATATCACATCTCATGATAAAGGAAGGGTCTAAGGTTTGGAAGGGGAAGGATTTGGATATCACATCTCATGTTATATTACGGGTCTCAGGTTCGGTATTAGAAGCATTGAGATATCAAGTCTCAGAGTATAGGAAGGGTCTCAGAATTGGAATGGGAAGGAGTTGGATATCACATCTCAAGCTATAGGAAGGGTCTCTGGATTGGAATGGGAAGGACCTGGATATCACATCTCATGCTATAGGAAGGCTCTCAGGTTTGGAAGGGGAAAGAGTTGGATATCACATTTCATGTTAGAGGTAGGATCTCAGGTTTGGTGTTAGAGGCATTGAGATATCACATCTCATGCTATCAGAAGGGTCTCAGGAATGGAATGGGAAGGAGTTGGATATCACATCTCATGCTAAAGGGAGGGTCTCAGGTTTGGAAGGGGAAGGATTTGGATATCACATCTCATGTTATAGGAAGGATCTCAGGTTTGGTATTAGAAGCATTGAGATATCACATCTCATGCTATCGGAAGGATCTCAGGTTTGGTATTAGAAGCATTGAGATATCACATCTCATGCTATCAGAAGGGTCTCAGGATTGGAGTGGGAAGGAGTTGGATACCACATCTCATGATAAAGGAAGGGTCTAAGGTTTGGAAGGGGAAGGATTTGGATATCACATCTCATGTTATAGGACGGGTCTCAGGTTTGGTATTAGAAGCATTGAGATATCAAGTCTCATGGTATAAGAAGGGTCTCAGAATTGGAATGGGAAGGAGTTGGATATCACACCTCAAGCTATAGGAAGGGTCTCAGGATTGGAATGGAAAGGAGTTTGATATCACATCTCATGCCATAGTATGGGTCTCAGGTTTGGTAGAAGCATTGGGATATCACATCTCATGCTATCGGAAGGGTATCAGTATTGGATTTGGAAGAAGTTGGATATCCCATCTCATGCTATAGGAAGGGTCTCAGGTTGGAATGGGAAGGAGTTGGATATCACATTTCATGTTATAGGAAGGGTCTCAGGAATGGAATGGGAAGGACTTGGATATCATATCTCATGCTATAGGACGGGTCTCAGGTTTGTTATTAGAATCATTGAGATATCATATTGCATGCTGTAGGAAGGGTCTAAGGATTGGAATGGGAAGGACTTGGATATCACATCTCATGCTATAGATAGGCTCTTAGGTTTGGAAAGGGAAGGAGTTGGATATCACATTTCATGTTAGAGGAAGGATCTCAGGTTTGGTATTAGAAGCATTGAGATATCACATCTCATGCTATAGGAAGGGTCTCAGGATTGGAATGGGAAGTAGTTGGATATCACATCTCATGCTATAGGAAGGGTCTCAGGTTTGGTATAAGCATTGAGATATCACATCTCATGCTATAGGACGGGTCTCAGGATTGGAATGGAAGGAGTTGGATATCACATCTCATGTTATAGGAAGGATCTCAGGTTTGGTATTAGAAGCATTGAGACATCACATCTCATGCTATAGGAAGGGTCTCAGGGTTGGAATGGGAAGGAGTTGGATATCACATCTCATCCAATAGGAAGGGTCTCAGGTTTGGAATGGGAAGGAATTGGATATCACATCTCATGTTATAGGAAGGATCTCAGGTTTGGTATTAGAAGCATTGAGATATCACATCTCATGCTATAGGAAGGGTCTCAGGATTGGAATGTGAAGGATTTGGATATCACATCTCATGCTAAAGGAAGGGTCTCAGGTTTGGTAGAAGCATTGAGATATCACGTCTCTGCTATCGGAAGGGTCTCAGGATTGGATTGGGAAGGAGTTGGATATCCCTTCTCATGCTATAGGAAGGGTCTCAGGATTTGAATGGCAAGGAGTTGGATATCACATCTCATGCCATAGGAAGGGTCTCAGGTTTGGTATAAGCATTGAGATATCACATCTCTGCTATCGGAAGGGTCTCAGGATTGGAATGGGAAGGAGTTGGATATTCCCATCTCATGTTATAGGAAGGGTCTCAGGTTTGGTATTAGAAGCATTGAGATATCACATCTCATGCTATAGGAAGTGTCTCAGGATTGGAATGGGAAGGACTTGGATATCACATCTCATGCTATAGGGAGGGTCTCAAGTTTGATATTAGAAGCTTTGAGATATCACATCTCATGATATCGGAAGGGTCTCAGGATTGGAATGGGAAGGAGTTGGATATCACATCTCATGATAAAGGAAGGGTCTAAGGTTTGGAAGGGGAAGGATTTGGATATCACATCTCATGTTATATCACGGGTCTCAGGTTTGGTATTAGAAGCATTGAGATATCAAGTCTCAGAGTATAGGAAGGGTCTCAGAATTGGAATGGGAAGGAGTTGGATATCACATCTCAAGCTATAGGAAGGGTCTCAGGATTGGAATGGGAAGGACTTGGATATCACATCTCATGCTATAGGAAGGCTCTCAGGTTTGGAAGGGGAAAGAGTTGGATATCACATTTCATGTTAGAGGTCTCAGGTTTGGTATTAGAGGCATTGAGATATCACATCTCATGCTATCAGAAGGGTCTCAGGAATGGAATGGGAAGGAGTTGGATATCACATCTCATGCTAAAGGGAGGGTCTCAGGTTTGGAAGGGGAAGGATTTGGATATCACATCTCATGTTATAGGAAGGATCTCAGGTTTGGTATTAGAAGCATTGAGATATCACATCTCATGCTATCGGAAGGATCTCAGGTTTGGTATTAGAAGCATTGAGATATCACATCTCATGCTATCAGAAGGGTCTCAGGATTGGAATGGGAAGGAGTTGGATATCACATCTCATGCTAAAGGGAGGGTCTCAGGTTTGGAAGGGGAAGGATTTGGATATCACATCTCATGTTATCGGAAGGATCTCACGTTTGGTATTAGAAGTATTGAGATATCATATCTCATGCTATAGGAAGGGTCTCAGGATTGGAATGGGAAAGAGTTGGATATCACATCTCATGCTATAGGGAGTGTCTCAGGATTGGAATGGGAAGGACTTAGATATCACATATCATGCTATAGGGGGGGTCTCAGTTTTGATATTAGAAGCATTGAGATATCACATCTCATGCTATCGGAAGTGTCTCAGGATTGGAATGGGAAGGAGCTGGATATCACATCTCATGCTAAAGGAAGGGTCTCAGGTTTGGAACGGGAAGGATTTGGATATCACATCTCATGTTATAGGAAGGGTCTCAGGTTTGGTATAAGCATTGAGATATCACATCTCTGCTATCGGAAGTGTCTCAGGATTGGAATGGGAAGGAGTTGGATATCCCATCTCATGTTATAGGACGGGTCTCAGGTTTGTTATTAGAATCATTGAGATATCATATTGCATGCTGTAGGAAGGGTCTAAGGGTTGGAATGGGAAGGACTTGGATATCACATCTCATGCTATAGATAGGCTCTTAGGTTTGGAAAGGGAAGGAGTTGGATATCACATTTCATGTTAGAGGAAGGATCTCAGGTTTGGTATTAGAAGCATTGAGATATCACATCTCATGCTATAGGAAGGGTCTCAGGATTGGAATGGGAAGTAGTTGGATATCACATCTCATGCTATAGGAAGGGTCTCAGGTTTGGTATAAGCATTGAGATATCACATCTAATGCTATAGGACGGGTCTCAGGATTGGAATGGAAGGAGTTGGATATCACATCTCATGTTATAGGAAGGATCTCAGGTTTGGTATTAGAAGCATTGAGACATCACATCTCATGCTATAGGAAGGGTCTCAGGGTTGGAATGGGAAGGACTTGGATATCACATCTCATGCTATAGGAAGGGTCTCAGGATTGGAATGGGAAGTAGTTGGATATCACATCTCATGCTATAGGAAGGGTCTCAGGTTTGGTATAAGCATTGAGATATCACATCTCATGCTATAGGACGGGTCTCAGGATTGGAATGGAAGGAGTTGGATATCACATCTCATGTTATAGGAAGGATCTCAGGTTTGGTATTAGAAGCATTGAGACATCACATCTCATGCTATAGGAAGGGTCTCAGGGTTGGAATGGGAAGGAGTTGGATATCACATCTCATCCAATAGGAAGGGTCTCAGGTTTGGAATGGGAAGGAATTGGATATCACATCTCATGTTATAGGAAGGATCTCAGGTTTGGTATTAGAAGCATTGAGATATCACATCTCATGCTATAGGAAGGGTCTCAGGATTGGAATGTGAAGGATTTGGATATCACATCTCATGCTAAAGGAAGGGTCTCAGGTTTGGTAGAAGCATTGAGATATCACGTCTCTGCTATCGGAAGGGTCTCAGGATTGGATTGGGAAGGAGTTGGATATCCCTTCTCATGCTATAGGAAGGGTCTCAGGATTTGAATGGCAAGGAGTTGGATATCACATCTCATGCCATAGGAAGGGTCTCAGGTTTGGTATAAGCATTGAGATATCACATCTCTGCTATCGGAAGGGTCTCAGGATTGGAATGGGAAGGAGTTGGATATTCCCATCTCATGTTATAGGAAGGGTCTCAGGTTTGGTATTAGAAGCATTGAGATATCACATCTCATGCTATAGGAAGGGTCTCAGGATTGGAATGGGAAGGACTTGGATATCACATCTCATGCTATAGGGAGGGTCTCAAGTTTGATATTAGAAGCTTTGAGATATCACATCTCATGATATCGGAAGGGTCTCAGGATTGGAATGGGAAGGAGTTGGATATCACATCTCATGATAAAGGAAGGGTCTAAGGTTTGGAAGGGGAAGGATTTGGATATCACATCTCATGTTACATTACGGGTCTCAGGTTTGGTATTAGAAGCATTGAGATATCAAGTCTCAGAGTATAGGAAGGGTCTCAGAATTGGAATGGGAAGGAGTTGGATATCACATCTCAAGCTATAGGAAGGGTCTCAGGATTGGAATGGGAAGGACTTGGATATCACATCTCATGCTATAGGAAGGCTCTCAGGTTTGGAAGGGGAAAGAGTTGGATATCACATTTCATGTTAGAGGTAGGAGCTCAGGTTTGGTATTAGAGGCATTGAGATATCACATCTCATGCTATCAGAAGGGTCTCAGGAATGGAATGGGAAGGAGTTGGATATCACATCTCATGCTAAAGGGAGGGTCTCAGGTTTGGAAGGGGAAGGATTTGGATATCACATCTCATGTTATAGGAAGGATCTCAGGTTTGGTATTAGAAGCATTGAGATATCACATCTCATGCTATCGGAAGGATCTCAGGTTTGGTATTAGAAGCATTGAGATATCACATCTCATGCTATCAGAAGGGTCTCAGGATTGGAATGGGAAGGAGTTGGATATCACATCTCATGCTAAAGGGAGGGTCTCAGGTTTGGAAGGGGAAGGATTTGGATATCACATCTCATGTTATCGGAAGGATCTCACGTTTGGTATTAGAAGTATTGAGATATCATATCTCATGCTATAGGAAGGGTCTCAGGATTGGAATGGGAAAGAGTTGGATATCACATCTCGTACTATAGGGAGTGTCTCAGGATTGGAATGGGAAGGACTTAGATAGCACATATCATGCTATAGGGAGGGTCTCAGTTTTGATATTAGAAGCATTGAGATATCACATCTCATGCTATCGGAAGTGTCTCAGGATTGGAATGGGAAGGAGCTGGATATCACATCTCATGCTAAAGGAAGGGTCTCAGGTTTGGAACGGGAAGTATTTGGATATCACATCTCATGTTATAGGAAGGGTCTCAGGTTTGGTATAAGCATTGAGATATCACATCTCTGCTATCGGAAGTGTCTCAGGATTGGAATGGGAAGGAGTTGGATATCCCATCTCATGTTATAGGACGGGTCTCAGGTTTGTTATTAGAATCATTGAGATATCATATTGCATGCTGTAGGAAGGGTCTAAGGGTTGGAATGGGAAGGACTTGGATATCACATCTCATGCTATAGATATGCTCTTAGGTTTGGAAAGGGAAGGAGTTGGATATCACATTTCATGTTAGAGGAAGGATCTCAGGTTTGGTATTAGAAGCATTGAGATATCACATCTCATGCTATAGGAAGGGTCTCAGGATTGGAATGGGAAGTAGTTGGATATCACATCTCATGCTATAGGAAGGGTCTCAGGTTTGGTATAAGCATTGAGATATCACATCTAATGCTATAGGACGGGTCTCAGGATTGGAATGGAAGGAGTTGGATATCACATCTCATGTTATAGGAAGGATCTCAGGTTTGGTATTAGAAGCATTGAGACATCACATCTCATGCTATAGGAAGGGTCTCAGGGTTGGAATGGGAAGGAGTTGGATATCACCTCTCATCCAATAGGAAGGGTCTCAGGTTTGGAATGGGAAGGGATTGGATATCACATCTTATGTTATAGGAAGGATCTCAGGTTTGGTATTAGAAGCATTGAGATATCACATCTCATGCTATAGGAAGGGTCTCAGGATTGGAATGTGAAGGATTTGGATATCACATCTCATGCTAAAGGAAGGGTCTCAGGTTTGGTAGAAGCATTGAGATATCACGTCTCTGCTATCGGAAGGGTCTCAGGATTGGATTGGGCAGGAGTTGGATATCCCTTCTCATGCTATAGGAAGGGTCTCAGGATTTGAATGGCAAGGAGTTGGATATCACATCTCATGCCATAGGAAGGGTCTCAGGTTTGGTATAAGCATTGAGATATCACATCTCTGCTATGGGAAGGGTCTCAGGATTGGATTGGGAAGGAGTTGGATATCCCTTCTCATGCTATAGGAAGTGTCTCAGGTTGGAATGGGAAGGAGTTGGATATCACATCTCATGTTATAGGAAGGGTCTCAGGATTGGAATGGGAAGGATTTGGATATCACATCTCTTGCTATAGGAAGGGTCTCAGGATTGGAATGGGTAGGAGTTGGATATTACTTTCTTGCTATAGGAAGGGTCTCATGTTTGGAATGGGAAGGAGTTGGATATCACATATGCTATAGTTAGTGTCTCAGGTTTGGAACGGGAAGGAGTTGGATATCACATCTCATGTTATAGGAAGGGTCTCAGGTTTGGTATAAGCATTGAGATATCACATCTCTGCTATCGGAAGCGGCTCAGGATTGGAATGGGAAGGAGTTGGATATCCCATCTCATGTTATAGTAAGAGTCTCTGGTTTAGCAGAGATGTGATATCTCAATGTTTATACCAAACCTGAGACCCTTCCTATAACATGAGATGTGATATCCAACTCCTTCCCGTTCCAAACCTGAGACCCTTCCTTTAGCATGAGATGTGATATCCAGCTCCTTCCCATTCCAATCCTGAGACACTTCCGATAGCATGAGATGTGATATCTCAATGCTTCTAATATCAAAACTGAGACCCTCCCTATAGCATGATATGTGATATCTAAGTCCTTCCCATTCCAATCCTGAGACCCTTCCTATAGCATGAGATGTGATATCTCAATGCTTCTACCAAACCTGAGACCCTTCCTTTAGCATGAGATGTGATATCCAACTCCTTCCCATTCCAATCCTGAGACCCTTCCTATAGCATGAGATGTGATATCTCAATACTTCTAATACCAAACCTGAGATCCTTCCGATAGCATGAGATGTGATATCGCAATGCTTCTAATACCAAACCTGAGATCCTTCCTATAACATGAGATGTGCTTCTAATATCAAACTTGAGACCCTCACTATAGCATGAGATGTGACATCCAAGTCCTCCCCATTCCAATCCTGAGACCCTTCCTATAGCATGAGATGTGATATCTCAATGCTTCTAATACCAAACCTGAGACCCTTCCTTTAACATGAGATGGGATATCCAACTCCTTCCCATTCCAATCCTGAGACCCTTCCGATAGCAGAGATGTGATATCTCAATGCTTATACCAATCCTGAGACCCTTCCTATGGCCTGAGATGTCATATACAACTCCTTCCCAATCCAATCCTGAGACCCTTCCTATAGCATGAGATGTGATATCTCAATGCTTATACCAAATCTGAGACCCTTCCTATAGCATGAGATGTGATATCCAACTCCTTCCCATTCCAATCCTGAGACCCTTCCTATAGCATGAGATGTGATGTCTCAATGCTTCTAATACCAAACCTGAGATCCTTCCTATAACATGAGATGTCATATCCAACTCCTTCCCATTCCAATCCTGAGACCCTTCCTATAGCATGAGATGTGATGTCTCAATGCTTCTAATACCAAACCTGAGAACCTTCCTACAGCATGCGATGTGATATCTCAATGCTTCTAATACCAAACCTGAGACCAGTCCTATAACATGAGATTGGATATCCAACTCCTTCCCCTTCCAAACCTGAGACCCTTCCTATAGCATGAGCTGTGATATCCAACTTCTTCCCATTCCAATCCTGAGACCCTTCCTATAACATGAGATGTGATGTCTCAATGCTTCTAATACCAAACCTGAGATCTTTCCTATAACATGAGATGTGATATCCAACTCCTTCCCATTCCAATCCTGAGACCCTTCCTATAGCATGAGATGTGCTATCTCAATGCTTATACCAAACCTGAGACCCTTCCTAAAGCTTGAGATGTGATATCCAACTCCTTCCCATTCCAATCCTGAGACCCTTCCTATAGCATGAGATGTGATATCTCAAGGCCTCTAATACCAAACCTGAGATCCGTCCTCTAACATAAAATGTGATATCCAACTCCTTCCCCTTCCAAACCTGAGAGCCTTCCTATAGCATGAGATGGGATATCCAAATCCCTCCCATTCCAATCCTGAGACCCTTCCTATAGCATGAGATGTGATATCTCAATGCTTATATCAAACCTGAGAGCCTACCTATAGCATGAGATGTGATATCCAAGTCCATCCCATTCCAATCCTTAGACCCTTCCTACAGCATGCGATGTGATATCTCAATGATTCTAATACCAAATCAGAGACTCTTACTATAACATGAGATGGGATATCCAACTCCTTCCCATTCCAATCCTGAGCCAATTCCGATAGCAGAGATGTGATATCTCAATGCTTATAACAAACCTGAGACCCTTCCTATAACATGAGATGTGATATCCAACTCCTTCCCGTTCCAAACCTGAGACACTAACTCTAGCATATGTGATATCCAACTCCTTCCCATTCCAATCCTGAGACCCTTCCTATAGCAAGAGATGTGATATCCAAATCCTTCCCATTCCAATCCTGAGACCCTTCCTATAACATGAGATGTGATATCCAACTCCTTCCCATTCCAACCTGAGACACTTCCTATAGCATGAGAAGGGATATCCAACTCCTTCCCAATCCAATCCTGAGACCCTTCCGATAGCAGAGATGTGATATCTCAATGCTTATACCAAACCTGAGACCCTTCCTATGGCATGAGATGTGATATCCAACTCCTTGCCATTCAAATCCTGAGACCCTTCCTATAGCATGAGAAGGGATATCCAACTCCTTCCCAATCCAATCCTGAGACCCTTCCGATAGCAGAGACGTGATATCTCAATGCTTCTACCAAACCTGAGACCCTTCCTTTAGCATGAGATGTGATATCCAAATCCTTCACATTCCAATCCTGAGACCCTTCCTATAGCATGAGATGTGATATCTCAATGCTTCTAATACCAAACCTGAGATCCTTCCTATAACATGAGATGTGATATCCAATTCCTTCCCATTCCAAACCTGAGACCCTTCCTATTGGATGAGATGTGATATCCAACTCCTTCCCATTCCAACCCTGAGACCCGTCCTATAGCATGAGATGTGATATCTCAATGCTTATACCAAACCTGAGACACTTCCTATAGCATGAGATGTGATATCCAACTACTTCCCATTCCAATCCTGAGACCCTTCCTATAGCATGAGATGTGATATCTCAATGCTTCTAATACCAAACCTGAGATCCTTCCTCTAACATGAAATGTGATATCCAACTCCTTCCCTTTCCAAACCTAAGAGCCTATCTATAGCATGAGATGTGATATCCAAGTCCTTCCCATTCCAACCCTTAGACCCTTCCTACAGCATGCAATATGATATCTCAATGATTCTAATAACAAACCTGAGACCCGTCCTATAACATGAGATGGGATATCCAACTCCTTCCCATTCCAATCCTGAGACACTTCCGATAGCAGAGATGTGATATCTCAATGCTTATACCAAACCTGAGACCCTTCCTATAACATGAGATGTGATATCCAAATCCTTCCCGTTCCAAACCTGAGACCCTTCCTTTAGCATGAGATGTGATATCCAGCTCCTTCCCATTCCAATCCTGAGACACTTCCTATAGCATGAGATGTGATAGCTAAATGCTTCTAATACCAAACTTGAGACTCTTCCTATAACATGAGATGGGATATCCAACTCCTTCCCATTCCAATCCTTAGACCCTTCCTACAGCATGCAATATGATATCTCAATGATTCTAATAACAAACCTGAGACCCGTCCTATAACATGAGATGGGATATCCAACACCTTCCCATTCCAATCCTGAGACATTCCCGATAGCAGAGATGTGATATCTCAATGCTTATACCAAACCTGAGACCCTTCCTATAACATGAGATGTGATATCCAACTCCTTCCCGTTCCAAACCTGAGACCCTTCCTATAGCATATGTGATATCCAACACATTCCCATTCCAAACATGAGACCCTTCCTATAGCAGGAATGTAATATCCAACTCCTTCCCATTCCAATCCTGAGACCATTCCTATAGCATGAGATGTGATATCTCAATGCTTCTAATACCAAACCTGAGATCCTTCCTATGACATGAGATGTGATATCCAATTCCTCCCCATTCCAAACCTGAGAACCTTCCTACAGCATGCGATGTGATATCTCAATGCTTCTAATACCAAACCTGAGACCAGTCCTATAACATGAGATTGGATATCCAGCTCCTTCCCCTTCCAAACCTGAGACCCTTCCTATAACATGAGATTGGATATCCAGCTCCTTCCCCTTCCAAACCTGAGACCCTTCCTATAGCATGAGATGTGATATCCAACTTTCTCCCATTCCAATCCTGAAACCCTTCCTATAACATGAGATGTGATGTCTCAATGCTTCTAATACCAAACCTGAGATCTTTCCTATAACATGAGATGTGATATCCAACTCCTTCCCATTCCAATCCTGAGACCCTTCCTATAGCATGAGATGTGCTATCTCAATGCTTATACCAAACCTGAGACCCTTCCTAAAGCTTGAGATGTGATATCAAACTCCTTCCCATTCCAATCCTGAGACTCTTCCTATAGCTTGAGATGTGATATCCAACTCCTTCCCATTCCAATTCTGAGACCCTTCCCATACCATGAGACTTGATATCTCAATGCTTCTAATACCAAACCTGAGACCCGTCCTATAACATGAGATGTGATATCCAAATCTTTCCCCTTCCAAACCTTAGACCCTTCCTTTATCATGAGATTTGTTATCTCAATGCTTCTAATATCAAAATTGAGACCCTCCCTATAGCATGAGATGGGATATCCAACTCCTTCCCATTCCAATCCTGAGACCCTTCCGATAGCAGAGATGTGATATCTCAATGCTTATACCAAATCTGAGACCCTTCCTATAGCATGAGATGTGATATCCAACTCCTTCCCATTCCAATCCTGAGACCCTTCCTATAGCATGAGATGTGATGTCTCAATGCTTCTAATACCAAACCTGAGATCCTTCCTATAACATGAGATGTGATATCCAACGCCTTCCCATTCCAATCCTGAGACCCTTCCTATAGCATGAGATGTGCTATCTCAATGCTTATACCAAACCTGAGACCCTTCCTAAAGCTTGAGATGTGATATCCAACTCCTTCCCATTCCAATCCTGAGACCCTTCCTATAGAATGAGATGTGATATCTCAAGGCCTCTAATACCAAACCTGAGATCCTTCCTCTAACATGAAATGTGATATCCAACTCCTTCCCCTTCCAAACCTGAGAGCCTTCCTATAGCATGAGATATGATATCCAAGTCCTTCCCATTCCAATCCTGAGACCCTTCCTATAACATGAAATGTGATATCCAACTCCTTCCCATTCCAACCTGAGACCCTTCCTATAGCATGAGATGGGATATCCAACTCCTTCCAAATCCAATACTGATACCCTTCCAATAGCATGAGATGTGATATCTCAATGCTTCTAATACCAAACCTGAGATCCTTCCTCTAACATGAAATGTGATATCCAACTCCTTCCCCTTCCAAACCTGAGAGCCTTCCTATAGCATGAGATATGATATCCAAGTCCTTCCCATTCCAATCCTGAGACCCTTCCTATAACATGAAATGTGATATCCAACACATTCCCATTCCAAACATGAGACCCTTCCTATAGCAGGAATGTAATATCCAACTCCTTCCCATTCCAATCCTGAGACCATTCCTATAGCATGAGATGTGATATCTCAATGCTTCTAATACCAAACCTGAGATCCTTCCTATGACATGAGATGTGATATCCAATTCCTCCCCATTCCAAACCTGAGAACCTTCCTACAGCATGCGATGTGATATCTCAATGCTTCTAATACCAAACCTGAGACCAGTCCTATAACATGAGATTGGATATCCAGCTCCTTCCCCTTCCAAACCTGAGACCCTTCCTATAACATGAGATTGGATATCCAGCTCCTTCCCCTTCCAAACCTGAGACCCTTCCTATAGCATGAGATGTGATATCCAACTTTCTCCCATTCCAATCCTGAAACCCTTCCTATAACATGAGATGTGATGTCTCAATGCTTCTAATACCAAACCTGAGATCTTTCCTATAACATGAGATGTGATATCCAACTCCTTCCCATTCCAATCCTGAGACCCTTCCTATAGCATGAGATGTGCTATCTCAATGCTTATACCAAACCTGAGACCCTTCCTAAAGCTTGAGATGTGATATCAAACTCCTTCCCATTCCAATCCTGAGACTCTTCCTATAGCTTGAGATGTGATATCCAACTCCTTCCCATTCCAATTCTGAGACCCTTCCTATACCATGAGACTTGATATCTCAATGCTTCTAATACCAAACCTGAGACCCGTCCTATAACATGAGATGTGATATCCAAATCTTTCCCCTTCCAAACCTTAGACCCTTCCTTTATCATGAGATTTGTTATCTCAATGCTTCTAATATCAAAATTAAGACCCTCCCTATAGCATGAGATGGGATATCCAACTCCTTCCCATTCCAATCCTGAGACCCTTCCGATAGCAGAGATGTGATATCTCAATGCTTATACCAAATCTGAGACCCTTCCTATAGCATGAGATGTGATATCCAACTCCTTCCCATTCCAATCCTGAGACCCTTCCTATAGCATGAGATGTGATGTCTCAATGCTTCTAATACCAAACCTGAGATCCTTCCTATAACATGAGATGTGATATCCAACTCCTTCCCATTCCAATCCTGAGACCCTTCCTATAGCATGAGATGTGCTATCTCAATGCTTATACCAAACCTGAGACCCTTCCTAAAGCTTGAGATGTGATATCCAACTCCTTCCCATTCCAATCCTGAGACCCTTCCTATAGAATGAGATGTGATATCTCAAGGCCTCTAATACCAAACCTGAGATCCTTCCTCTAACATGAAATGTGATATCCAACTCCTTCCCCTTCCAAACCTGAGAGCCTTCCTATAGCATGAGATATGATATCCAAGTCCTTCCCATTCCAATCCTGAGACCCTTCCTATAACATGAAATGTGATATCCAACTCCTTCCCATTCCAACCTGAGACCCTTCCTATAGCATGAGATGGGATATCCAACTCCTTCCAAATCCAATACTGATACCCTTCCAATAGCATGAGATGTGATATCCCAATGCTTCTACCAAACCTGAGACCCATACTATGGCATGAGATGTGAGAAACTCCTTCCCATTCCAATCCTGAGACTCTTCCTATAGCTTAAGATGTGATATCCAATTCCTTCACATTCCAATTCTGAGACCCTTCCTATGCCATGAGACTTGATATCTCAATGCTTTTAATACCAAACCTGAGACCCGTCCTATAACATGAGATGTGATATCCAAATCTTTCCCCTTCCAAACCTTAGACCCTTCCTTTATCATGAGATGTGATATCCAACTCCTTCCCATTCCAATCCTGAGACCCTTCCGATATCATGAGATTTGTTATCTCAATGCTTCTAATATCAAACTTGAGACCCTCACTATAGCATGAGATGTGACATCCAAGTCCTCCCCATTCCAATCCTGAGACCCTTCCTATAGCATGAGATGTGATATCTCAATGCTTCTAATACCAAACCTGAGACCCTTCCTTTAACATGAGATGGGATATCCAACTCCTTCCCATTCCAATCCTGAGACCCTTCCGATAGCAGAGATGTGATATCTCAATGCTTATACCAATCCTGAGACCCTTCCTATGGCCTGAGATGTCATATACAACTCCTTCCCAATCCAATCCTGAGACCCTTCCTATAGCATGAGATGTGATATCGCAATGCTTATACCAAATCTGAGACCCTTCCTATAGCATGAGATGTGATATCCAACTCCTTCCCATTCCAATCCTGAGACCCTTCCTATAGCATGAGATGTGATGTCTCAATGCTTCTAATACCAAACCTGAGATCCTTCCTATAACATGAGATGTCATATCCAACTCCTTCCCATTCCAGTCCTGAGACCCTTCCGATAGCATGAGATGTGATGTCTCAATGCTTCTAATACCAAACCTGAGAACCTTCCTACAGCATGCGATGTGATATCTCAATGCTTCTAATACCAAACCTGAGACCAGTCCTATAACATGAGATTGGATATCCAACTCCTTCCCCTTCCAAACCTGAGACCCTTCCTATAGCATGAGATGTGATATCCAACTTCTTCCCATTCCAATCCTGAGACCCTTCCTATAACATGAGATGTGATGTCTCAATGCTTCTTATACCAAACCTGAGATCTTTCCTATAACATGAGATGTGATATCCAACTCCTTCCCATTCCAATCCTGAGACCCTTCCTATAATATGAGATGTGCTATCTCAATGCTTATACCAAACCTGAGACCCTTCCTAAAGCTTGAGATGTGATATCCAACTCCTTCCCATTCCAATCCTGAGACCCTTCCTATAGCATGAGATGTGATATCTCAAGGCCTCTAATACCAAACCTGAGATCCGTCCTCTAACATAAAATGTGATATCCAACTCCTTCCCCTTCCAAACCTGAGAGCCTTCCTATAGCATGAGATGGGATATCCAAATCCTTCCCATTCCAATCCTGAGACCCTTCCTATAGCATGAGATGTGATATCTCAATGCTTATATCAAACCTGAGAGCCTACCTATAGCATGAGATGTGATATCCAAGTCCATCCCATTCCAATCCTTAGACCCTTCCTACAGCATGCGATGTGATATCTCAATGATTCTAATACCAAACCAGAGACTCTTACTATAACATGAGATGGGATATCCAACTCCTTCCCATTCCAATCCTGAGCCGCTTCCGATAGCAGAGATGTGATATCTCAATGCTTATACCAAACATGAGACCCTTCCTATAACATGAGATGTGATATCCAACTCCTTCCCGTTCCAAACCTGAGACACTAACTATAGCATATGTGATATCCAACTCCTTCCCATTCCAAACATGAGACCCTTCCTATAGCAAGAAAGTAATATCCAAATCCTTCCCATTCCAATCCTGAGACCCTTCCTATAACATGAGATGTGATATCCAACTCCTTCCCATTCACATCCTGAGACCCTTCCTATAGCATGAGAAGGGATATCCAACTCCTTCCCAATCCAATCCTGAGACCCTTCCGATAGCAGAGATCTGATATCTCAATGCTTCTACCAAACCTGAGACCCTTCCTTTAGCATGAGATGTGATATCCAAATCCTTCACATTCCAATCCTGAGACCCTTCCTATAGCATGAGATGTGATATCTCAATGCTTCTAATACCAAACCTGAGATCCTTCCTATAACATGAGATGTGATATCCAATTCCTTCCCATTCCAAACCTGAGACCCTTCCTATTGGATGAGATGCGATATCCAACTCCTTCCCATTCCAACCCTGAGACCCTTCCTATAGCATGAGATGTGATGTCTCAATGCTTCTAATACCAAACCTGAGATCCTTCCTATAACATGAGATGTGATATCCAACTCCTTCCATTCCAATCCTGAGACCCGTCCTATAGCATGAGATGTGATATCTCAATGCTTATACCAAACCTGAGACCCTTCCTATAGCATGAGATGTGATATCCAACTACTTCCCATTCCAATCCTGAGACCCTTCCTATAGCATGAGATGTGATATCTCAATGCTTCTAATACCAAACCTGAGATCCTTCCTCTAACATGAAATGTGATATCCAACTCCTTCCCTTTCCAAACCTAAGAGCCTATCTATAGCATGAGATGTGATATCCAAGTCCTTCCCATTCCAAGCCTTAGACCCTTCCTACAGCATGCAATATGATATCTCAATGATTCTAATAACAAACCTGAGACCCGTCCTATAGCATGAGATATGATATCCAAGTCCTTCCCATTCCAATCCTGAGACCCTTCCTATAACATGAAATGTGATATCCAACTCCTTCCCATTCCAACCTGAGACCCTTCCTATAGCATGAGATGGGATATCCAACTTCTTCCAAATCCAATGCTGATACCCTTCCGATAGCATGAGATGTGATGTCCCAATGCTTCTACCAAACCTGAGACCCATACTATGGCATGAGATGTGATATCAAACTCCTTCCCATTCCAATCCTGAGACCCTTCCTATAGCTTGAGGTGTGATATCCAACTCCTTCCCATTCCAATTCTGAGACCCTTCTTATACCATGAGACTTGATATCTCAATGCTTCTAATACCAAACCTGAGACCCGTCCTATAACATGAGATGTGATATCCAAATCTTTCCCCTTCCAAACCTTAGACTCTTCCTTTATCATGAGATGTGATATCCAACTCCTTCCCATTCCAATCCTGAGACCCTTCCTACAGCATGCAATATGATATCTCAATGATTATAATAACAAACCTGAGACCCGTCCTATAACATGAGATGGGATATCCAACACCTTCCCATTCCAATCCTGAGACATTCCCGATAGCAGAGATGTGATATCTCAATGCTTATACCAAACCTGAGACCCTTCCTATAACATGAGATGTGATATCCAACTCCTTCCCGTTCCAAACCTGAGACCCTTCCTATAGCATATGTGATATCCAACACATTCCCATTCCAAACATGAGACCCTTCCTATAGCAGGAATGTAATATCCAACTCCTTCCCATTCCAATCCTGAGACCATTCCTATAGCATGAGATGTGATATCTCAATGCTTCTAATACCAAACCTGAGATCCTTCCTATGACATGAGATGTGATATCCAATTCCTCCCCATTCCAAACCTGAGAACCTTCCTACAGCATGCGATGTGATATCTCAATGCTTCTAATACCAAACCTGAGACCAGTCCTATAACATGAGATTGGATATCCAGCTCCTTCCCCTTCCAAACCTGAGACCCTTCCTATAGCATGAGATGTGATATCCAACTTTCTCCCATTCCAATCCTGAGACCCTTCCTATAACATGAGATTTGATGTCTCAATGCTTCTAATACCAAACCTGAGATCTTTCCTATAACATGAGATGTGATATCCAACTCCTTCCCATTCCAATCCTGAGACCCTTCCTATAGCATGAGATGTGCTATCTCAATGCTTATACCAAACCTGAGACCCTTCCTAAAGCTTGAGATGTGATATTAAACTCCTTCCCATTCCAATCCTGAGACTCTTCCTATAGCTTGAGATGTGATATCCAACTCCTTCCCATTCCAATTCTGAGACCCTTCCTATACCATGAGACTTGATATCTCAATGCTTCTAATACCAAACCTGAGACCCGTCCTATAACATGAGATGTGATATCCAAATCTTTCCCCTTCCAAACCTTAGACCCTTCCTTTATCATGAGATGTGATATCCAACTCCTTCCCATTCCAATCCTGAGACCCTTCCGATATCATGAGATTTGTTATCTCAATGCTTCTAATATCAAAATTGAGACCCTCCCTATAGCATGAGATGGGATATCCAACTCCTTCCCATTCCAATCCTGAGACCCTTCCGATAGCAGAGATGTGATATCTCAATGCTTATACCAAATCTGAGACCCTTCCTATAGCATGAGATGTGATATCCAACTCCTTCCCATTCCAATCCTGAGACCCTTCCTATAGCATGAGATGTGATGTCTCAATGCTTCTAATACCAAACCTGAGATCCTTCCTATAACATGAGATGTGATATCCAACTCCTTCCCATTCCAATCCTGAGACCCTTCCTATAGCATGAGATGTGCTATCTCAATGCTTATACCAAACCTGAGACCCTTCCTAAAGCTTGAGATGTGATATCCAACTCCTTCCCATTCCAATCCTGAGACCCTTCCTATAGCATGAGATGTGATATCTCAAGGCCTCTAATACCAAACCTGAGATCCTTCCTCTAACATGAAATGTGATATCCAACTCCTTCCCCTTCCAAACCTGAGAGCCTTCCTATAGCATGAGATATGATATCCAAGTCCTTCCCATTCCAATCCTGAGACCCTTCCTATAACATGAAATGTGATATCCAACTCCTTCCCATTCCAACCTGAGACCCTTCCTATAGCATGAGATGGGATATCCAACTCCTTCCAAATCCAATACTGATACCCTTCCAATAGCATGAGATGTGATATCCCAATGCTTCTACCAAACCTGAGACCCATACTATGGCATGAGATGTGAGAAACTCCTTCCCATTCCAATCCTGAGACTCTTCCTATAGCTTAAGATGTGATATCCAACTCCTTCACATTCCAATTCTGAGACCCTTCCTATGCCATGAGACTTGATATCTCAATGCTTTTAATACCAAACCTGAGACCCGTCCTATAACATGAGATGTGATATCCAAATCTTTCCCCTTCCAAACCTTAGACCCTTCCTTTATCATGAGATGTGATATCCAACTCCTTCCCATTCCAATCCTGAGACCCTTCCGATATCATGAGATTTGTTATCTCAATGCTTCTAATATCAAACTTGAGACCCTCACTATAGCATGAGATGTGACATCCAAGTCCTCCCCATTCCAATCCTGAGACCCTTCCTATAGCATGAGATGTGATATCTCAATGCTTCTAATACCAAACCTGAGACCCTTCCTTTAACATGAGATGGGATATCCAACTCCTTCCCATTCCAATCCTGAGACCCTTCCAATAGCAGAGATGTGATATCTCAATGCTTATACCAATCCTGAGACCCTTCCTATGGCCTGAGATGTCATATACAACTCCTTCCCAATCCAATCCTGAGACCCTTCCTATAGCATGAGATGTGATATCTCAATGCTTATACCAAATCTGAGACCCTTCCTATAGCATGAGATGTGATATCCAACTCCTTCCCATTCCAATCCTGAGACCCTTCCTATAGCATGAGATGGGATATCCAACTTCTTCCAAATCCAATACTGATACCCTTCCGATAGCATGAGATGTGATGTCCCAATGCTTCTACCAAACCTGAGACCCATACTATGGCATGAGATGTGATATCAAACTCCTTCCCATTCCAATCCTGAGACCCTTCCTATAGCTTGAGGTGTGATATCCAACTCCTTCCCATTCCAATTCTGAGACCCTTCTTATACCATGAGACTTGATATCTCAATGCTTCTAATACCAAACCTGAGACCCGTCCTATAACATGAGATGTGATATCCAAATCTTTCCCCTTCCAAACCTTAGACCCTTCCTTTATCATGAGATGTGATATCCAACTCCTTCCCATTCCAATCCTGAGACCCTTCCGATATCATGAGATTTGTTATCTCAATGCATCTAATATCAAACTTGAGACCCTCACTATAGCATGAGATGTGACATCCAAGTCCTCCCCATTCCAAGCCCGAGACCCTTCCTATAGCATGAGATGTGATATCTCAATGCTTCTAATACCAAACCTGAGACCCTTCCTTTAACATGAGATGGGATATCCAACTCCTTCCCATTCCAATCCTGAGACCCTTCCGATAGCAGAGATGTGATATCTCAATGCTTATACCAATCCTGAGACCCTTCCTATGGCCTGAGATGTCATATACAACTCCTTCCCAATCCAATCCTGAGACCCTTCCTATAGCATGAGATGTGATATCTCAATGCTTATACCAAATCTGAGACCCTTCCTATAGCATGAGATGTGATATCCAACTCCTTCCCATTCCAATCCTGAGACCCTTCCTATAGCATGAGATGTGATGTCTCAATGCTTCTAATACCAAACCTGAGATCCTTCCTATAACATGAGATGTCATATCCAACTCCTTCCCATTCCAATCCTGAGACCCTTCCTATAGCATGAGATGTGATGTCTCAATGCTTCTAATACCAAACCTGAGAACCTTCCTACAGCATGCGATGTGATATCTCAATGCTTCTAATACCAAACCTGAGACCAGTCCTATAACATGAGATTGGATATCCAACTCCTTCCCCTTCCAAACCTGAGACCCTTCCTATAGCATGAGATGTGATATCCAACTTCTTCCCATTCCAATCCTGAGACCCTTCCTATAACATGAGATGTGATGTCTCAATGCTTCTAATACCAAACCTGAGATCTTTCCTATAACATGAGATGTGATATCCAACTCCTTCCCATTCCAATCCTGAGACCCTTCCTATAGCATGAGATGTGCTATCTCAATGCTTATACCAAACCTGAGACCCTTCCTAAAGCTTGAGATGTGATATCCAACTCCTTCCCATTCCAATCCTGAGACCCTTCCTATAGCATGAGATGTGATATCTCAAGGCCTCTAATACCAAACCTGAGATCCGTCCTCTAACATAAAATGTGATATCCAACTCCTTCCCCTTCCAAACCTGAGAGCCTTCCTATAGCATGAGATGGGATATCCAAATCCTTCCCATTCCAATCCTGAGACCCTTCCTATAGCATGAGATGTGATATCTCAATGCTTATATCAAACCTGAGAGCCTACCTATAGCATGAGATGTGATATCCAAGTCCATCCCATTCCAATCCTTAGACCCTTCCTACAGCATGCGATGTGATATCTCAATGATTCTAATACCAAACCAGAGACTCTTACTATAACATGAGATGGGATATCCAACTCCTTCCCATTCCAATCCTGAGCCGCTTCCGATAGCAGAGATGTGATATCTCAATGCTTATACCAAACATGAGACCCTTCCTATAACATGAGATGTGATATCCAACTCCTTCCCGTTCCAAACCTGAGACACTAACTATAGCATATGTGATATCCAACTCCTTCCCATTCCAAACATGAGACCCTTCCTATAGCAAGAAAGTAATATCCAAATCCTTCCCATTCCAATCCTGAGACCCTTCCTATAACATGAGATGTGATATCCAACTCCTTCCCATTCACATCCTGAGACCCTTCCTATAGCATGAGAAGGGATATCCAACTCCTTCCCAATCCAATCCTGAGACCCTTCCGATAGCAGAGATCTGATATCTCAATGCTTCTACCAAACCTGAGACCCTTCCTTTAGCATGAGATGTGATATCCAAATCCTTCACATTCCAATCCTGAGACCCTTCCTATAGCATGAGATGTGATATCTCAATGCTTCTAATACCAAACCTGAGATCCTTCCTATAACATGAGATGTGATATCCAATTCCTTCCCATTCCAAACCTGAGACCCTTCCTATTGGATGAGATGCGATATCCAACTCCTTCCCATTCCAACCCTGAGACCCTTCCTATAGCATGAGATGTGATGTCTCAATGCTTCTAATACCAAACCTGAGATCCTTCCTATAACATGAGATGTGATATCCAACTCCTTCCATTCCAATCCTGAGACCCGTCCTATAGCATGAGATGTGATATCTCAATGCTTATACCAAACCTGAGACCCTTCCTATAGCATGAGATGTGATATCCAACTACTTCCCATTCCAATCCTGAGACCCTTCCTATAGCATGCGATGTGATATCTCAATGCTTCTAATACCAAACCTGAGATCCTTCCTCTAACATGAAATGTGATATCCAACTCCTTCCCTTTCCAAACCTAAGAGCCTATCTATAGCATGAGATGTGATATCCAAGTCCTTCCCATTCCAAGCCTTAGACCCTTCCTACAGCATGCAATATGATATCTCAATGATTCTAATAACAATCCTGAGACCCGTCCTATAGCATGAGATATGATATCCAAGTCCTTCCCATTCCAATCCTGAGACCCTTCCTATAACATGAAATGTGATATCCAACTCCTTCCCATTCCAACCTGAGACCCTTCCTATAGCATGAGATGGGATATCCAACTTCTTCCAAATCCAATACTGATACCCTTCCGATAGCATGAGATGTGATGTCCCAATGCTTCTACCAAACCTGAGACCCATACTATGGCATGAGATGTGATATCAAACTCCTTCCCATTCCAATCCTGAGACCCTTCCTATAGCTTGAGGTGTGATATCCAACTCCTTCCCATTCCAATTCTGAGACCCTTCTTATACCATGAGACTTGATATCTCAATGCTTCTAATACCAAATCTGAGAACCGTCCTATAACATGAGATGTGATATCCAAATCCTTCCCCTTCCAAACCTTAGACCCTTCCTTTATCATGAGATGTGGTATCCAACTCCTTCCCATTCCAATCCTGAGACCCTTCCGATATCATGAGATGTGATATCTCTATGCTTCTAATACCAAACCTGAGACCCTTCCTATAACATGAGATGGGATATCCAACTCCTTCCCATTCCAATCCTGAGACCCTTCCGATAGCAGAGATGTGATATCTCAATGCTTATACCAAACCTGAGACCCTTCCTATGGCCTGAGATGTCATATACAACTCCTTCCCATTCCAATCCTGAGACCCTTCCTTTAGCATGAGATGTGATATCTCAATGCTTATACCAAACCTGAGACCCTTCCTAAAGCTTGAGATGTGATATCCAACTCCTTCCCATTCCAATCCTGAGACCCTTCCTATAGCATGAGATGTGATATCTCAAGGCCTCTAATACCAAACCTGAGATCCGTCCTCTAACATAAAATGTGATATCCAACTCCTTCCCCTTCCAAACCTGAGAGCCTTCCTATAGCATGAGATGGGATATCCAAATCCTTCCCATTCCAATCCTGAGACCCTTCCTATAGCATGAGATGTGATATCTCAATGCTTATATCAAACCTGAGAGCCTACCTATAGCATGAGATGTGATATCCAAGTCCATCCCATTCCAATCCTTAGACCCTTCCTACAGCATGCGATGTGATATCTCAATGATTCTAATACCAAACCAGAGACTCTTACTATAACATGAGATGGGATATCCAACTCCTTCCCATTCCAATCCTGAGCCGCTTCCGATAGCAGAGATGTGATATCTCAATGCTTATACCAAACATGAGACCCTTCCTATAACATGAGATGTGATATCCAACTCCTTCCCGTTCCAAACCTGAGACACTAACTATAGCATATGTGATATCCAACTCCTTCCCATTCCAAACATGAGACCCTTCCTATAGCAAGAAAGTAATATCCAAATCCTTCCCATTCCAATCCTGAGACCCTTCCTATAACATGAGATGTGATATCCAACTCCTTCCCATTCACATCCTGAGACCCTTCCTATAGCATGAGAAGGGATATCCAACTCCTTCCCAATCCAATCCTGAGACCCTTCCGATAGCAGAGATCTGATATCTCAATGCTTCTACCAAACCTGAGACCCTTCCTTTAGCATGAGATGTGATATCCAAATCCTTCACATTCCAATCCTGAGACCCTTCCTATAGCATGAGATGTGATATCTCAATGCTTCTAATACCAAACCTGAGATCCTTCCTATAACATGAGATGTTATATCCAATTCCTTCCCATTCCAAACCTGAGACCCTTCCTATTGGATGAGATGCGATATCCAACTCCTTCCCATTCCAACCCTGAGACCCTTCCTATAGCATGAGATGTGATGTCTCAATGCTTCTAATACCAAACCTGAGATCCTTCCTATAACATGAGATGTGATATCCAACTCCTTCCATTCCAATCCTGAGACCCGTCCTATAGCATGAGATGTGATATCTCAATGCTTATACCAAACCTGAGACCCTTCCTATAGCATGAGATGTGATATCCAACTACTTCCCATTCCAATCCTGAGACCCTTCCTATAGCATGCGATGTGATATCTCAATGCTTCTAATACCAAACCTGAGATCCTTCCTCTAACATGAAATGTGATATCCAACTCCTTCCCTTTCCAAACCTAAGAGCCTATCTATAGCATGAGATGTGATATCCAAGTCCTTCCCATTCCAAGCCTTAGACCCTTCCTACAGCATGCAATATGATATCTCAATGATTCTAATAACAATCCTGAGACCCGTCCTATAGCATGAGATATGATATCCAAGTCCTTCCCATTCCAATCCTGAGACCCTTCCTATAACATGAAATGTGATATCCAACTCCTTCCCATTCCAACCTGAGACCCTTCCTATAGCATGAGATGGGATATCCAACTTCTTCCAAATCCAATACTGATACCCTTCCGATAGCATGAGATGTGATGTCCCAATGCTTCTACCAAACCTGAGACCCATACTATGGCATGAGATGTGATATCAAACTCCTTCCCATTCCAATCCTGAGACCCTTCCTATAGCTTGAGGTGTGATATCCAACTCCTTCCCATTCCAATTCTGAGACCCTTCTTATACCATGAGACTTGATATCTCAATGCTTCTAATACCAAACCTGAGAACCGTCCTATAACATGAGATGTGATATCCAAATCCTTCCCCTTCCAAACCTTAGACCCTTCCTTTATCATGAGATGTGGTATCCAACTCCTTCCCATTCCAATCCTGAGACCCTTCCGATATCATGAGATGTGATATCTCTATGCTTCTAATACCAAACCTGAGACCCTTCCTATAACATGAGATGGGATATCCAACTCCTTCCCATTCCAATCCTGAGACCCTTCCGATAGCAGAGATGTGATATCTCAATGCTTATACCAAACCTGAGACCCTTCCTATGGCCTGAGATGTCATATACAACTCCTTCCCATTCCAATCCTGAGACCCTTCCTTTAGCATGAGATGTGATATCTCAATGCTTATACCAAATCTGAGACCCTTCCTATAGCATGAGATGTGATATCTCAATACTTATACCAAACCTGAGAGCCTACCTATAGCATGAGATGTGATATCCAAGTCCATCCCATTCCAATCCTTAGACCCTTCCTACAGCATGCGATGTGATATCTCAATGATTCTAATACCAAACCAGAGACTCTTACTATAACATGAGATGGGATATCCAACTCCTTCCCATTCCAATCCTGAGCCGCTTCCGATAGCAGAGATGTGATATCTCAATGCTTATAACAAACCTGAGACCCTTCCTATAACATGAGATGTGATATCCAACTCCTTCCCGTTCCAAACCTGAGACACTAATTATAGCATATGTGATATCCAACTCATTCCCATTCCAAACATGAGACCCTTCCTATAGCAAGAAAGTAATATCCAACTCCTACCCATTCCAATCCTGAGACCCTTCCTACAGCAAGAGATGTGATATCCAAATCCTTCCCATTCCAATCCTGAGACCCTTCCTATAACATGAGATGTGATATCCAACTCCTTCCCATTCCAACCTGAGACACTTCCTATAGCATGAGAAGGGATATCCAACTCCTTCCCAATCCAATCCTGAGACCCTTCCGATAGCAGAGATGTGATATCTCAATGCTTATACCAAACCTGAGACCCTTCCTATGGCATGAGATGTGATATCCAACTCCTTGCCATTCAAATCCTGAGACCCTTCCTATAGCATGAGAAGGGATATCCAACTCCTTCCCAATCCAATCCTGAGACCCTTCCGATAGCAGAGACGTGATATCTCAATGCTTCTACCAATCCTGAGACCCTTCCTTTAGCATGAGATGTGATATCTCAATGCTTCTAATACCAAACCTGAGATCCTTCCTATAACATGAGATGTGATATCCAATTCCTTCCCATTCCAAACCTGAGACCCTTCCTATTGGATGAGATGTGATATCCAACTCCTTCCCATTCCAACCCTGAGACCCTTCCTATAGCATGAGATGTGATGTCTCAATGCTTCTAATAGCAAACCTGAGATCCTTCCTATAACATGAGATGTGATATCCAACTCCTTCCATTCCAATCCTGAGACCCGTCCTATAGCATGAGATGTGATATCTCAATGCTTATACCAAACCTGAGACACTTCCTATAGCATGAGATGTGATATCCAACTACTTCCCATTCCAATCCTGAGACCCTTCCTATAGCATGAGATGTGATATCTCAATGCTTCTAATACCAAACCTGAGATCCTTCCTCTAACATGAAATGTGATATCCAACTCCTTCCCTTTCCAAACCTAAGAGCCTATCTATAGCATGAGATGTGATATCCAAGTCCTTCCCATTCCAAGCCTTAGACCCTTCCTACAGCATGCAATATGATATCTCAATGATTCTAATAACAAACCTGAGACCCGTCCTATAGCATGAGATATGATATCCAAGTCCTTCCCATTCCAATCCTGAGACCCTTCCTATAACATGAAATGTGATATCCAACTCCTTCCCATTCCAACCTGAGACCCTTCCTATAGCATGAGATGGGATATCCAACTTCTTCCAAATCCAATACTGATACCCTTCCGATAGCATGAGATGTGATGTCCCAATGCTTCTACCAAACCTGAGACCCATACTATGGCATGAGATGTGATATCAAACTCCTTCCCATTCCAATCCTGAGACCCTTCCTATAGCTTGAGGTGTGATATCCAACTCCTTCCCATTCCAATTCTGAGACCCTTCTTATACCATGAGACTTGATATCTCAATGCTTCTAATACCAAACCTGAGACCCGTCCTATAACATGAGATGTGATATCCAAATCTTTCCCCTTCCAAACCTTAGACCCTTCCTTTATCATGAGATGTGATATCCAACTCCTTCCCATTCCAATCCTGAGACCCTTCCGATATCATGAGATTTGTTATCTCAATGCATCTAATATCAAACTTGAGACCCTCACTATAGCATGAGATGTGACATCCAAGTCCTCCCCATTCCAATCCCGAGACCCTTCCTATAGCATGAGATGTGATATCTCAATGCTTCTAATACCAAACCTGAGACCCTTCCTTTAACATGAGATGGGATATCCAACTCCTTCCCATTCCAATCCTGAGACCCTTCCGATAGCAGAGATGTGATATCTCAATGCTTATACCAATCCTGAGACCCTTCCTATGGCCTGAGATGTCATATACAACTCCTTCCCAATCCAATCCTGAGACCCTTCCTATAGCATGAGATGTGATATCTCAATGCTTATACCAAATCTGAGACCCTTCCTATAGCATGAGATGTGATATCCAACTCCTTCCCATTCCAATCCTGAGACCCTTCCTATAGCATGAGATGTGATGTCTCAATGCTTCTAATACCAAACCTGAGATCCTTCCTATAACATGAGATGTCATATCCAACTCCTTCCCATTCCAATCCTGAGACCCTTCCTATAGCATGAGATGTGATGTCTCAATGCTTCTAATACCAAACCTGAGAACCTTCCTACAGCATGCGATGTGATATCTCAATGCTTCTAATACCAAACCTGAGACCAGTCCTATAACATGAGATTGGATATCCAACTCCTTCCCCTTCCAAACCTGAGACCCTTCCTATAGCATGAGATGTGATATCCAACTTCTTCCCATTCCAATCCTGAGACCCTTCCTATAACATGAGATGTGATGTCTCAATGCTTCTAATACCAAACCTGAGATCTTTCCTATAACATGAGATCTGATATCCAACTCCTTCCCATTCCAATCCTGAGACCCTTCCTATAGCATGAGATGTGCTATCTCAATGCTTATACCAAACCTGAGACCCTTCCTAAAGCTTGAGATGTGATATCCAACTCCTTCCCATTCCAATCCTGAGACCCTTCCTATAGCATGAGATGTGATATCTCAAGGCCTCTAATACCAAACCTGAGATCCGTCCTCTAACATAAAATGTGATATCCAACTCCTTCCCCTTCCAAACCTGAGAGCCTTCCTATAGCATGAGATGGGATATCCAAATCCTTCCCATTCCAATCCTGAGACCCTTCCTATAGCATGAGATGTGATATCTCAATGCTTATATCAAACCTGAGAGCCTACCTATAGCATGAGATGTGATATCCAAGTCCATCCCATTCCAATCCTTCGACCCTTCCTACAGCATGCGATGTGATATCTCAATGATTCTAATACCAAACCAGAGACTCTTACTATAACATGAGATGGGATATCCAACTCCTTCCCATTCCAATCCTGAGCCGCTTCCGATAGCAGAGATGTGATATCTCAATGCTTATACCAAACATGAGACCCTTCCTATAACATGAGATGTGATATCCAACTCCTTCCCGTTCCAAACCTGAGACACTAACTATAGCATATGTGATATCCAACTCCTTCCCATTCCAAACATGAGACCCTTCCTATAGCAAGAAAGTAATATCCAAATCCTTCCCATTCCAATCCTGAGACCCTTCCTATAACATGAGATGTGATATCCAACTCCTTCCCATTCACATCCTGAGACCCTTCCTATAGCATGAGAAGGGATATCCAACTCCTTCCCAATCCAATCCTGAGACCCTTCCGATAGCAGAGATCTGATATCTCAATGCTTCTACCAAACCTGAGACCCTTCCTTTAGCATGAGATGTGATATCCAAGTCCATCCCATTCCAATCCTTAGACCCTTCCTACAGCATGCGATGTGATATCTCAATGATTCTAATACCAAACCAGAGACTCTTACTATAACATGAGATGGGATATCCAACTCCTTCCCATTCCAATCCTGAGCCGCTTCCGATAGCAGAGATGTGATATCTCAATGCTTATACCAAACATGAGACCCTTCCTATAACATGAGATGTGATATCCAACTCCTTCCCGTTCCAAACCTGAGACACTAACTATAGCATATGTGATATCCAACTCCTTCCCATTCCAAACATGAGACCCTTCCTATAGCAAGAAAGTAATATCCAAATCCTTCCCATTCCAATCCTGAGACCCTTCCTATAACATGAGATGTGATATCCAACTCCTTCCCATTCACATCCTGAGACCCTTCCTATAGCATGAGAAGGGATATCCAACTCCTTCCCAATCCAATCCTGAGACCCTTCCGATAGCAGAGATCTGATATCTCAATGCTTCTACCAAACCTGAGACCCGTCCTTTAGCATGAGATGTGATATCCAAATCCTTCACATTCCAATCCTGAGACCCTTCCTATAGCACGAGATGTGATATCTCAATGCTTCTAATACCAAACCTGAGATCCTTCCTATAACATGAGATGTGATATCCAATTCCTTCCCATTCCAAACCTGAGACCCTTCCTATTGGATGAGATGCGATATCCAACTCCTTCCCATTCCAACCCTGAGACCCTTCCTATAGCATGAGATGTGATGTCTCAATGCTTCTAATACCAAACCTGAGATCCTTCCTATAACATGAGATGTGATATCCAACTCCTTCCATTCCAATCCTGAGACCCGTCCTATAGCATGAGATGTGATATCTCAATGCTTATACCAAACCTGAGACCCTTCCTATAGCATGAGATGTGATATCCAACTACTTCCCATTCCAATCCTGAGACCCTTCCTATAGCATGCGATGTGATATCTCAATGCTTCTAATACCAAACCTGAGATCCTTCCTCTAACATGAAATGTGATATCCAACTCCTTCCCTTTCCAAACCTAAGAGCCTATCTATAGCATGAGATGTGATATCCAAGTCCTTCCCATTCCAAGCCTTAGACCCTTCCTACAGCATGCAATATGATATCTCAATGATTCTAATAACAATCCTGAGACCCGTCCTATAGCATGAGATATGATATCCAAGTCCTTCCCATTCCAATCCTGAGACCCTTCCTATAACATGAAATGTGATATCCAACTCCTTCCCATTCCAACCTGAGACCCTTCCTATAGCATGAGATGGGATATCCAACTTCTTCCAAATCCAATACTGATACCCTTCCGATAGCATGAGATGTGATGTCCCAATGCTTCTACCAAACCTGAGACCCATACTATGGCATGAGATGTGATATCAAACTCCTTCCCATTCCAATCCTGAGACCCTTCCTATAGCTTGAGGTGTGATATCCAACTCCTTCCCATTCCAATTCTGAGACCCTTCTTATACCATGAGACTTGATATCTCAATGCTTCTAATACCAAACCTGAGAACCGTCCTATAACATGAGATGTGATATCCAAATCCTTCCCCTTCCAAACCTTAGACCCTTCCTTTATCATGAGATGTGGTATCCAACTCCTTCCCATTCCAATCCTGAGACCCTTCCGATATCATGAGATGTGATATCTCTATGCTTCTAATACCAAACCTGAGACCCTTCCTATAACATGAGATGGGATATCCAACTCCTTCCCATTCCAATCCTGAGACCCTTCCGATAGCAGAGATGTGATATCTCAATGCTTATACCAAACCTGAGACCCTTCCTATGGCCTGAGATGTCATATACAACTCCTTCCCATTCCAATCCTGAGACCCTTCCTTTAGCATGAGATGTGATATCTCAATGCTTATACCAAATCTGAGACCCTTCCTATAGCATGAGATGTGATATCTCAATGCTTATACCAAACCTGAGAGCCTACCTATAGCATGAGATGTGATATCCAAGTCCATCCCATTCCAATCCTTAGACCCTTCCTACAGCATGCGATGTGATATCTCAATGATTCTAATACCAAACCAGAGACTCTTACTATAACATGAGATGGGATATCCAACTCCTTCCCATTCCAATCCTGAGCCGCTTCCGATAGCAGAGATGTGATATCTCAATGCTTATAACAAACCTGAGACCCTTCCTATAACATGAGATGTGATATCCAACTCCTTCCCGTTCCAAACCTGAGACACTAATTATAGCATATGTGATATCCAACTCATTCCCATTCCAAACATGAGACCCTTCCTATAGCAAGAAAGTAATATCCAACTCCTACCCATTCCAATCCTGAGACCCTTCCTATAGCAAGAGATGTGATATCCAAATCCTTCCCATTCCAATCCTGAGACCCTTCCTATAACATGAGATGTGATATCCAACTCCTTCCCATTCCAACCTGAGACACTTCCTATAGCATGAGAAGGGATATCCAACTCCTTCCCAATCCAATCCTGAGACCCTTCCGATAGCAGAGATGTGATATCTCAATGCTTATACCAAACCTGAGACCCTTCCTATGGCATGAGATGTGATATCCAACTCCTTGCCATTCAAATCCTGAGACCCTTCCTATAGCATGAGAAGGGATATCCAACTCCTTCCCAATCCAATCCTGAGACCCTTCCGATAGCAGAGACGTGATATCTCAATGCTTCTACCAAACCTGAGACCCTTCCTTTAGCATGAGATGTGATATCCAAATCCTTCACATTCCAATCCTGAGACCCTTCCTATAGCATGAGATGTGATATCTCAATGCTTCTAATACCAAACCTGAGATCCTTCCTATAACATGAGATGTGATATCCAATTCCTTCCCATTCCAAACCTGAGACCCTTCCTATTGGATGAGATGTAATATCCAACTCCTTCCCATTCCAACCCTGAGACCCTTCCTATAGCATGAGATGTGATGTCTCAATGCTTCTAATAGCAAACCTGAGATCCTTCCTATAACATGAGATGTGATATCCAACTCCTTCCATTCCAATCCTGAGACCCGTCCTATAGCATGAGATGTGATATCTCAATGCTTATACCAAACCTGAGACACTTCCTATAGCATGAGATGTGATATCCAACTACTTCCCATTCCAATCCTGAGACCCTTCCTATAGCATGAGATGTGATATCTCAATGCTTCTAATACCAAACCTGAGATCCTTCCTCTAACATGAAATGTGATATCCAACTCCTTCCCTTTCCAAACCTAAGAGCCTATCTATAGCATGAGATGTGATATCCAAGTCCTTCCCATTCCAAGCCTTAGACCCTTCCTACAGCATGCAATATGATATCTCAATGATTCTAATAACAAACCTGAGACCCGTCCTATAGCATGAGATATGATATCCAAGTCCTTCCCATTCCAATCCTGAGACCCTTCCTATAACATGAAATGTGATATCCAACTCCTTCCCATTCCAACCTGAGACCCTTCCTATAGCATGAGATGGGATATCCAACTTCTTCCAAATCCAATACTGATACCCTTCCGATAGCATGAGATGTGATGTCCCAATGCTTCTACCAAACCTGAGACCCATACTATGGCATGAGATGTGATATCAAACTCCTTCCCATTCCAATCCTGAGACCCTTCCTATAGCTTGAGGTGTGATATCCAACTCCTTCCATTCCAATTCTGAGACCCTTCTTATACCATGAGACTTGATATCTCAATGCTTCTAATACCAAACCTGAGACCCGTCCTATAACATGAGATGTGATATCCAAATCTTTCCCCTTCCAAACCTTAGACCCTTCCTTTATCATGAGATGTGATATCCAACTCCTTCCCATTCCAATCCTGAGACCCTTCCGATATCATGAGATTTGTTATCTCAATGCATCTAATATCAAACTTGAGACCCTCACTATAGCATGAGATGTGACATCCAAGTCCTCCCCATTCCAATCCCGAGACCCTTCCTATAGCATGAGATGTGATATCTCAATGCTTCTAATACCAAACCTGAGACCCTTCCTTTAACATGAGATGGGATATCCAACTCCTTCCCATTCCAATCCTGAGACCCTTCCGATAGCAGAGATGTGATATCTCAATGCTTATACCAATCCTGAGACCCTTCCTATGGCCTGAGATGTCATATACAACTCCTTCCCAATCCAATCCTGAGACCCTTCCTATAGCATGAGATGTGATATCTCAATGCTTATACCAAATCTGAGACCCTTCCTATAGCATGAGATGTGATATCCAACTCCTTCCCATTCCAATCCTGAGACCCTTCCTATAGCATGAGATGTGATGTCTCAATGCTTCTAATACCAAACCTGAGATCCTTCCTATAACATGAGATGTCATATCCAACTCCTTCCCATTCCAATCCTGAGACCCTTCCTATAGCATGAGATGTGATGTCTCAATGCTTCTAATACCAAACCTGAGAACCTTCCTACAGCATGCGATGTGATATCTCAATGCTTCTAATACCAAACCTGAGACCAGTCCTATAACATGAGATTGGATATCCAACTCCTTCCCCTTCCAAACCTGAGACCCTTCCTATAGCATGAGATGTGATATCCAACTTCTTCCCATTCCAATCCTGAGACCCTTCCTATAACATGAGATGTGATGTCTCAATGCTTCTAATACCAAACCTGAGATCTTTCCTATAACATGAGATGTGATATCCAACTCCTTCCCATTCCAATCCTGAGACCCTTCCTATAGCATGAGATGTGCTATCTCAATGCTTATACCAAACCTGAGACCCTTCCTAAAGCTTGAGATGTGATATCCAACTCCTTCCCATTCCAATCCTGAGACCCTTCCTATAGCATGAGATGTGATATCTCAAGGCCTCTAATACCAAACCTGAGATCCGTCCTCTAACATAAAATGTGATATCCAACTCCTTCCCCTTCCAAACCTGAGAGCCTTCCTATAGCATGAGATGGGATATCCAAATCCTTCCCATTCCAATCCTGAGACCCTTCCTATAGCATGAGATGTGATATCTCAATGCTTATATCAAACCTGAGAGCCTACCTATAGCATGAGATGTGATATCCAAGTCCATCCCATTCCAATCCTTAGACCCTTCCTACAGCATGCGATGTGATATCTCAATGATTCTAATACCAAACCAGAGACTCTTACTATAACATGAGATGGGATATCCAACTCCTTCCCATTCCAATCCTGAGCCGCTTCCGATAGCAGAGATGTGATATCTCAATGCTTATACCAAACATGAGACCCTTCCTATAACATGAGATGTGATATCCAACTCCTTCCCGTTCCAAACCTGAGACACTAACTATAGCATATGTGATATCCAACTCCTTCCCATTCCAAACATGAGACCCTTCCTATAGCAAGAAAGTAATATCCAAATCCTTCCCATTCCAATCCTGAGACCCTTCCTATAACATGAGATGTGATATCCAACTCCTTCCCATTCACATCCTGAGACCCTTCCTATAGCATGAGAAGGGATATCCAACTCCTTCCCAATCCAATCCTGAGACCCTTCCGATAGCAGAGATCTGATATCTCAATGCTTCTACCAAACCTGAGACCCTTCCTTTAGCATGAGATGTGATATCCAAATCCTTCACATTCCAATCCTGAGACCCTTCCTATAGCATGAGATGTGATATCTCAATGCTTCTAATACCAAACCTGAGATCCTTCCTATAACATGAGATGTGATATCCAATTCCTTCCCATTCCAAACCTGAGACCCTTCCTATTGGATGAGATGCGATATCCAACTCCTTCCCATTCCAACCCTGAGACCCTTCCTATAGCATGAGATGTGATGTCTCAATGCTTCTAATACCAAACCTGAGATCCTTCCTATAACATGAGATGTGATATCCAACTCCTTCCATTCCAATCCTGAGACCCGTCCTATAGCATGAGATGTGATATCTCAATGCTTATACCAAACCTGAGACCCTTCCTATAGCATGAGATGTGATATCCAACTACTTCCCATTCCAATCCTGAGACCCTTCCTATAGCATGCGATGTGATATCTCAATGCTTCTAATACCAAACCTGAGATCCTTCCTCTAACATGAAATGTGATATCCAACTCCTTCCCTTTCCAAACCTAAGAGCCTATCTATAGCATGAGATGTGATATCCAAGTCCTTCCCATTCCAAGCCTTAGACCCTTCCTACAGCATGCAATATGATATCTCAATGATTCTAATAACAATCCTGAGACCCGTCCTATAGCATGAGATATGATATCCAAGTCCTTCCCATTCCAATCCTGAGACCCTTCCTATAACATGAAATGTGATATCCAACTCCTTCCCATTCCAACCTGAGACCCTTCCTATAGCATGAGATGGGATATCCAACTTCTTCCAAATCCAATACTGATACCCTTCCGATAGCATGAGATGTGATGTCCCAATGCTTCTACCAAACCTGAGACCCATACTATGGCATGAGATGTGATATCAAACTCCTTCCCATTCCAATCCTGAGACCCTTCCTATAGCTTGAGGTGTGATATCCAACTCCTTCCCATTCCAATTCTGAGACCCTTCTTATACCATGAGACTTGATATCTCAATGCTTCTAATACCAAACCTGAGAACCGTCCTATAACATGAGATGTGATATCCAAATCCTTCCCCTTCCAAACCTTAGACCCTTCCTTTATCATGAGATGTGGTATCCAACTCCTTCCCATTCCAATCCTGAGACCCTTCCGATATCATGAGATGTGATATCTCTATGCTTCTAATACCAAACCTGAGACCCTTCCTATAACATGAGATGGGATATCCAACTCCTTCCCATTCCAATCCTGAGACCCTTCCGATAGCAGAGATGTGATATCTCAATGCTTATACCAAACCTGAGACCCTTCCTATGGCCTGAGATGTCATATACAACTCCTTCCCATTCCAATCCTGAGACCCTTCCTTTAGCATGAGATGTGATATCTCAATGCTTATACCAAATCTGAGACCCTTCCTATAGCATGAGATGTGATATCTCAATGCTTATACCAAACCTGAGAGCCTACCTATAGCATGAGATGTGATATCCAAGTCCATCCCATTCCAATCCTTAGACCCTTCCTACAGCATGCAATGTGATATCTCAATGATTCTAATACCAAACCAGAGACTCTTACTATAACATGAGATGGGATATCCAACTCCTTCCCATTCCAATCCTGAGCCGCTTCCGATAGCAGAGATGTGATATCTCAATGCTTATAACAAACCTGAGACCCTTCCTATAACATGAGATGTGATATCCAACTCCTTCCCGTTCCAAACCTGAGACACTAATTATAGCATATGTGATATCCAACTCATTCCCATTCCAAACATGAGACCCTTCCTATAGCAAGAAAGTAATATCCAACTCCTACCCATTCCAATCCTGAGACCCTTCCTATAGCAAGAGATGTGATATCCAAATCCTTCCCATTCCAATCCTGAGACCCTTCCTATAACATGAGATGTGATATCCAACTCCTTCCCATTCCAACCTGAGACACTTCCTATAGCATGAGAAGGGATATCCAACTCCTTCCCAATCCAATCCTGAGACCCTTCCGATAGCAGAGATGTGATATCTCAATGCTTATACCAAACCTGAGACCCTTCCTATGGCATGAGATGTGATATCCAACTCCTTGCCATTCAAATCCTGAGACCCTTCCTATAGCATGAGAAGGGATATCCAACTCCTTCCCAATCCAATCCTGAGACCCTTCCGATAGCAGAGACGTGATATCTCAATGCTTCTACCAAACCTGAGACCCTTCCTTTAGCATGAGATGTGATATCCAAATCCTTCACATTCCAATCCTGAGACCCTTCCTATAGCATGAGATGTGATATCTCAATGCTTCTAATACCAAACCTGAGATCCTTCCTATAACATGAGATGTGATATCCAATTCCTTCCCATTCCAAACCTGAGACCCTTCCTATTGGATGAGATGTGATATCCAACTCCTTCCCATTCCAACCCTGAGACCCTTCCTATAGCATGAGATGTGATGTCTCAATGCTTCTAATAGCAAACCTGAGATCCTTCCTATAACATGAGATGTGATATCCAACTCCTTCCATTCCAATCCTGAGACCCGTCCTATAGCATGAGATGTGATATCTCAATGCTTATACCAAACCTGAGACACTTCCTATAGCATGAGATGTGATATCCAACTACTTCCCATTCCAATCCTGAGACCCTTCCTATAGCATGAGATGTGATATCTCAATGCTTCTAATACCAAACCTGAGATCCTTCCTCTAACATGAAATGTGATATCCAACTCCTTCCCTTTCCAAACCTAAGAGCCTATCTATAGCATGAGATGTGATATCCAAGTCCTTCCCATTCCAAGCCTTAGACCCTTCCTACAGCATGCAATATGATATCTCAATGATTCTAATAACAAACCTGAGACCCGTCCTATAGCATGAGATATGATATCCAAGTCCTTCCCATTCCAATCCTGAGACCCTTCCTATAACATGAAATGTGATATCCAACTCCTTCCCATTCCAACCTGAGACCCTTCCTATAGCATGAGATGGGATATCCAACTTCTTCCAAATCCAATACTGATACCCTTCCGATAGCATGAGATGTGATGTCCCAATGCTTCTACCAAACCTGAGACCCATACTATGGCATGAGATGTGATATCAAACTCCTTCCCATTCCAATCCTGAGACCCTTCCTATAGCTTGAGGTGTGATATCCAACTCCTTCCCATTCCAATTCTGAGACCCTTCTTATACCATGAGACTTGATATCTCAATGCTTCTAATACCAAACCTGAGACCCGTCCTATAACATGAGATGTGATATCCAAATCTTTCCCCTTCCAAACCTTAAACCCTTCCTTTATCATGAGATGTGATATCCAACTCCTTCCCATTCCAATCCTGAGACCCTTCCGATATCATGAGATTTGTTATCTCAATGCATCTAATATCAAACTTGAGACCCTCACTATAGCATGAGATGTGACATCCAAGTCCTCCCCATTCCAATCCCGAGACCCTTCCTATAGCATGAGATGTGATATCTCAATGCTTCTAATACCAAACCTGAGACCCTTCCTTTAACATGAGATGGGATATCCAACTCCTTCCCATTCCAATCCTGAGACCCTTCCGATAGCAGAGATGTGATATCTCAATGCTTATACCAATCCTGAGACCCTTCCTATGGCCTGAGATGTCATATACAACTCCTTCCCAATCCAATCCTGAGACCCTTCCTATAGCATGAGATGTGATATCTCAATGCTTATACCAAATCTGAGACCCTTCCTATAGCATGAGATGTGATATCCAACTCCTTCCCATTCCAATCCTGAGACCCTTCCTATAGCATGAGATGTGATGTCTCAATGCTTCTAATACCAAACCTGAGATCCTTCCTATAACATGAGATGTCATATCCAACTCCTTCCCATTCCAATCCTGAGACCCTTCCTATAGCATGAGATGTGATGTCTCAATGCTTCTAATACCAAACCTGAGAACCTTCCTACAGCATGCGATGTGATATCTCAATGCTTCTAATACCAAACCTGAGACCAGTCCTATAACATGAGATTGGATATCCAACTCCTTCCCCTTCCAAACCTGAGACCCTTCCTATAGCATGAGATGTGATATCCAACTTCTTCCCATTCCAATCCTGAGACCCTTCCTATAACATGAGATGTGATGTCTCAATGCTTCTAATACCAAACCTGAGATCTTTCCTATAACATGAGATGTGATATCCAACTCCTTCCCATTCCAATCCTGAGACCCTTCCTATAGCATGAGATGTGCTATCTCAATGCTTATACCAAACCTGAGACCCTTCCTAAAGCTTGAGATGTGATATCCAACTCCTTCCCATTCCAATCCTGAGACCCTTCCTATAGCATGAGATGTGATATCTCAAGGCCTCTAATACCAAACCTGAGATCCGTCCTCTAACATAAAATGTGATATCCAACTCCTTCCCCTTCCAAACCTGAGAGCCTTCCTATAGCATGAGATGGGATATCCAAATCCTTCCCATTCCAATCCTGAGACCCTTCCTATAGCATGAGATGTGATATCTCAATGCTTATATCAAACCTGAGAGCCTACCTATAGCATGAGATGTGATATCCAAGTCCATCCCATTCCAATCCTTAGACCCTTCCTACAGCATGCGATGTGATATCTCAATGATTCTAATACCAAACCAGAGACTCTTACTATAACATGAGATGGGATATCCAACTCCTTCCCATTCCAATCCTGAGCCGCTTCCGATAGCAGAGATGTGATATCTCAATGCTTATACCAAACATGAGACCCTTCCTATAACATGAGATGTGATATCCAACTCCTTCCCGTTCCAAACCTGAGACACTAACTATAGCATATGTGATATCCAACTCCTTCCCATTCCAAACATGAGACCCTTCCTATAGCAAGAAAGTAATATCCAAATCCTTCCCATTCCAATCCTGAGACCCTTCCTATAACATGAGATGTGATATCCAACTCCTTCCCATTCACATCCTGAGACCCTTCCTATAGCATGAGAAGGGATATCCAACTCCTTCCCAATCCAATCCTGAGACCCTTCCGATAGCAGAGATCTGATATCTCAATGCTTCGACCAAACCTGAGACCCTTCCTTTAGCATGAGATGTGATATCCAAATCCTTCACATTCCAATCCTGAGACCCTTCCTATAGCATGAGATGTGATATCTCAATGCTTCTAATACCAAACCTGAGATCCTTCCTATAACATGAGATGTGATATCCAATTCCTTCCCATTCCAAACCTGAGACCCTTCCTATTGGATGAGATGCGATATCCAACTCCTTCCCATTCCAACCCTGAGACCCTTCCTATAGCATGAGATGTGATGTCTCAATGCTTCTAATACCAAACCTGAGATCCTTCCTATAACATGAGATGTGATATCCAACTCCTTCCATTCCAATCCTGAGACCCGTCCTATAGCATGAGATGTGATATCTCAATGCTTATACCAAACCTGAGACCCTTCCTATAGCATGAGATGTGATATCCAACTACTTCCCATTCCAATCCTGAGACCCTTCCTATAGCATGCGATGTGATATCTCAATGCTTCTAATACCAAACCTGAGATCCTTCCTCTAACATGAAATGTGATATCCAACTCCTTCCCTTTCCAAACCTAAGAGCCTATCTATAGCATGAGATGTGATATCCAAGTCCTTCCCATTCCAAGCCTTAGACCCTTCCTACAGCATGCAATATGATATCTCAATGATTCTAATAACAAACCTGAGACCCGTCCTATAGCATGAGATATGATATCCAAGTCCTTCCCATTCCAATCCTGAGACCCTTCCTATAACATGAAATGTGATATCCAACTCCTTCCCATTCCAACCTGAGACCCTTCCTATAGCATGAGATGGGATATCCAACTTCTTCCAAATCCAATACTGATACCCTTCCGATAGCATGAGATGTGATGTCCCAATGCTTCTACCAAACCTGAGACCCATACTATGGCATGAGATGTGATATCAAACTCCTTCCCATTCCAATCCTGAGACCCTTCCTATAGCTTGAGGTGTGATATCCAACTCCTTCTCATTCCAATTCTGAGACCCTTCTTATACCATGAGACTTGATATCTCAATGCTTCTAATACCAAACCTGAGAACCGTCCTATAACATGAGATGTGATATCCAAATCCTTCCCCTTCCAAACCTTAGACCCTTCTTTTATCATGAGATGTGGTATCCAACTCCTTCCCATTCCAATCCTGAGACCCTTCCGATATCATGAGATGTGATATCTCTATGCTTCTAATACCAAACCTGAGACCCTTCCTATAACATGAGATGGGATATCCAACTCCTTCCCATTCCAATCCTGAGACCCTTCCGATAGCAGAGATGTGATATCTCAATGCTTATACCAAACCTGAGACCCTTCCTATGGCCTGAGATGTCATATACAACTCCTTCCCATTCCAATCCTGAGACCCTTCCTTTAGCATGAGATGTGATATCTCAATGCTTATACCAAATCTGAGACCCTTCCTATAGCATGAGATGTGATATCTCAATGCTTATACCAAACCTGAGACCCTTCCTTTAGCATGAGATGTGATATCCAAATCCTTCACATTCCAATCCTGAGACCCTTCCTATAGCATGAGATGTGATATCTCAATGCTTCTAATACCAAACCTGAGATCCTTCCTATAACATGAGATGTGATATCCAATTCCTTCCCATTCCAAACCTGAGACCCTTCCTATTGGATGAGATGCGATATCCAACTCCTTCCCATTCCAACCCTGAGACCCTTCCTATAGCATGAGATGTGATGTCTCAATGCTTCTAATACCAAACCTGAGATCCTTCCTATAACATGAGATGTGATATCCAACTCCTTCCATTCCAATCCTGAGACCCGTCCTATAGCATGAGATGTGATATCTCAATGCTTATACCAAACCTGAGACCCTTCCTATAGCATGAGATGTGATATCCAACTACTTCCCATTCCAATCCTGAGACCCTTCCTATAGCATGCGATGTGATATCTCAATGCTTCTAATACCAAACCTGAGATCCTTCCTCTAACATGAAATGTGATATCCAACTCCTTCCCTTTCCAAACCTAAGAGCCTATCTATAGCATGAGATGTGATATCCAAGTCCTTCCCATTCCAAGCCTTAGACCCTTCCTACAGCATGCAATATGATATCTCAATGATTCTAATAACAAACCTGAGACCCGTCCTATAGCATGAGATATGATATCCAAGTCCTTCCCATTCCAATCCTGAGACCCTTCCTATAACATGAAATGTGATATCCAACTCCTTCCCATTCCAACCTGAGACCCTTCCTATAGCATGAGATGGGATATCCAACTTCTTCCAAATCCAATACTGATACCCTTCCGATAGCATGAGATGTGATGTCCCAATGCTTCTACCAAACCTGAGACCCATACTATGGCATGAGATGTGATATCAAACTCCTTCCCATTCCAATCCTGAGACCCTTCCTATAGCTTGAGGTGTGATATCCAACTCCTTCTCATTCCAATTCTGAGACCCTTCTTATACCATGAGACTTGATATCTCAATGCTTCTAATACCAAACCTGAGAACCGTCCGATAACATGAGATGTGATATCCAAATCCTTCCCCTTCCAAACCTTAGACCCTTCTTTTATCATGAGATGTGGTATCCAACTCCTTCCCATTCCAATCCTGAGACCCTTCCGATATCATGAGATGTGATATCTCTATGCTTCTAATACCAAACCTGAGACCCTTCCTATAACATGAGATGGGATATCCAACTCCTTCCCATTCCAATCCTGAGACCCTTCCGATAGCAGAGATGTGATATCTCAATGCTTATACCAAACCTGAGACCCTTCCTATGGCCTGAGATGTCATATACAACTCCTTCCCATTCCAATCCTGAGACCCTTCCTTTAGCATGAGATGTGATATCTCAATGCTTATACCAAATCTGAGACCCTTCCTATAGCATGAGATGTGATATCTCAATGCTTATACCAAACCTGAGAGCCTACCTATAGCATGAGATGTGATATCCAAGTCCATCCCATTCCAATCCTTAGACCCTTCCTACAGCATGCGATGTGATATCTCAATGATTCTAATACCAAACCAGAGACTCTTACTATAACATGAGATGGGATATCCAACTCCTTCCCATTCCAATCCTGAGCCGCTTCCGATAGCAGAGATGTGATATCTCAATGCTTATAACAAACCTGAGACCCTTCCTATAACATGAGATGTGATATCCAACTCCTTCCCGTTCCAAACCTGAGACACTAATTATAGCATATGTGATATCCAACTCATTCCCATTCCAAACATGAGACCCTTCCTATAGCAAGAAAGTAATATCCAACTCCTACCCATTCCAATCCTGAGACCCTTCCTATAGCAAGAGATGTGATATCCAAATCCTTCCCATTCCAATCCTGAGACCCTTCCTATAACATGAGATGTGATATCCAACTCCTTCCCATTCCAACCTGAGACACTTCCTATAGCATGAGAAGGGATATCCAACTCCTTCCCAATCCAATCCTGAGACCCTTCCGATAGCAGAGATGTGATATCTCAATGCTTATACCAAACCTGAGACCCTTCCTATGGCATGAGATGTGATATCCAACTCCTTGCCATTCAAATCCTGAGACCCTTCCTATAGCATGAGAAGGGATATCCAACTCCTTCCCAATCCAATCCTGAGACCCTTCCGATAGCTGAGACGTGATATCTCAATGCTTCTACCAAACCTGAGACCCTTCCTTTAGCATGAGATGTGATATCCAAATCCTTCACATTCCAATCCTGAGACCCTTCCTATAGGATGAGATGTGATATCTCAATGCTTCTAATACCAAACCTGAGATCCTTCCTATAACATGAGATGTGATATCCAATTCCTTCCCATTCCAAACCTGAGACCCTTCCTATTGGATGAGATGTGATATCCAACTCCTTCCCATTCCAACCCTGAGACCCTTCCTATAGCATGAGATGTGATGTCTCAATGCTTCTAATAGCAAACCTGAGATCCTTCCTATAACATGAGATGTGATATCCAACTCCTTCCATTCCAATCCTGAGACCCGTCCTATAGCATGAGATGTGATATCTCAATGCTTATACCAAACCTGAGACACTTCCTATAGCATGAGATGTGATATCCAACTACTTCCCATTCCAATCCTGAGACCCTTCCTATAGCATGAGATGTGATATCTCAATGCTTCTAATACCAAACCTGAGATCCTTCCTCTAACATGAAATGTGATATCCAACTCCTTCCCTTTCCAAACCTAAGAGCCTATCTATAGCATGAGATGTGATATCCAAGTCCTTCCCATTCCAACCCTTAGACCCTTCCTACAGCATGCAATATGATATCTCAATGATTCTAATAACAAACCTGAGACCCGTCCTATAACATGAGATGGGATATCCAACTCCTTCCCATTCCAATCCTGAGACACTTCCGATAGCAGAGATGTGATATCTCAATGCTTATACCAAACCTGAGACCCTTCCTATAACATGAGATGTGATATCCAAATCCTTCCCGTTCCAAACCTGAGACCCTTCCTTTAGCATGAGATGTGATATCCAGCTCCTTCCCATTCCAATCCTGAGACACTTCCGATAGCATGAGATGTGATATCTCAATGCTTCTAATATCAAAACTGAGACCCTCCCTATAGCATGATATGTGATATCTAAGTCCTTCCCATTCCAATCCTGAGACCCTCCCTATAGCATGAGATGTGATATCCAACTCCTTCCCATTCCAATCCTGAGACCCTTCCTATAGCATGAGATATGATATCTCAATACTTCTAATACCAAACGTGAGATCCTTCCGATAACATGAGATGTGATATCCAAATCCTTCCCCTTCCAAACCTGAGACCCTCCCTTTAGCATGAAATGTGATATCCAACTCCTTCCTATTCCAATCCTGAGACTCTTCTGATAGCATGAGATGTGATATCTCAATGCTTCTAATACCAAACCTGAGATCCTTCCGATAGCATGAGATGTGATATCTCAATGCTTCTAATACCAAACCTGAGATCCTTCCTATAACATGAGATGTGATATCCACATCCTTCCCCTTCCAAACCTGAGACCCTCCCTTTAGCATGAGATGTGATATCTAACTCCTTCCCATTCCATTCCTGAGACCCTTCTGATAGCATGAGATGTGATATCTCAATGCCTCTAATACCAAACCTGAGATCCTACCTCTAACATGAAATGAGATATCCAACTCTTTCCCCTTCCAAACCTGAGAGCCTTCCTATAGCATGAGATGTGATATCCAAGTCCTTCCCATTCCAATACTGAGACCCTTCCTACAGCTTGAGATGTGATATCCAACTCCTTCCCATTCCAATTCTGAGACCCTTCCTATACTATGAGACTTGATATCTCAATGCTTCTAATACCAAACCTGAGACCCGTAATATAACATGAGATGTGATATCCAAATCCTTCCCCTTCCAAACCTTAGACCCTTCCTTTATCATGAGATGTGATATCCAACTCCTTCCCATTCCAATCCTGAGACCCTTCCGATATCATGAGATGTGATATCTCAAAGCTTCTAATATCAAACTTGAGACCCTCCCTATAGCATGAGATGTGATATCCAAGTCCTTCCCATTCCAATCCTGAGACCCTTCCTATAGCATGAGATGTGATATCTCAATGCTTCTAATACCAAACCTGAGACCCTTCCTATAACATGAGATGGGAATATCCAACTCCTTCCCATTCCAATCTTGAGACCCTTCCGATAGCAGAGATGTGATATCTCAATGCTTATACCACACCTGAGATCCTTCCTATAACATGAGATGTGATATCCAACTCCTTCCCATTCCAATCCTGAGACACTTCCTATAGCATGAGATGTGATATCTCACTGCTTATACCAAACCTGAGACCCTTCCCATAGCAGGAGATGTGATATCCAACTCCTTCCTATTCCAATCCTCAGACCCTTCCTATAGCATGAGATGTGATATCTCAATGCTTCTAATGTCAAACCTGAGACCCTACCTATAGCATGAGATGTGATATCCAAGTCCTTCCCATTCCAATCCTGAGACACTTCCTATAGCATGAGATGTGATATCTCAATGCTTCTAATACCAAACCTGAGACTCTTCCTATAACATGAGATGGGATATCCAACTCCTTCCAATTCCAATCCTGAGACCCTTTTGATAGCAGAGATGTGATATCTCAATGTTTATACCAAACCTGAGACCCTTCCTACGGCATGAGATGTCATATTCAACTCCTTCCCATTCCAATCCTGAGACCCTTCCTATAGCATGAGATTTGATATCCAACTCCTTCCCATTCCAATCCTGAGACCCTTCCTATAGCATGAGATGTGATGTCTCAATGCTTCTAATACCAAACCTGAGATCCTTCCTATAACATGAGATGTGATATCCAACTCCTTCCATTCCAATCCTGAGACCCTTCCTATAGCATGAGATGTGATATCTCAATGCTTCTAATACCAAACCTGAGATCCTTCCGATAGCATGAGATGTGATATCTCAATGCTTCTAATACCAAACCTGAGATCCTTCCTATAACATGAGATGTGATATCCAAATCCTTCCCCTTCCAAACCTGAGACCCTCCCTTTAGCATGAGATGTGATATCCAACTCCTTCCCATTCCAATCCTGAGACCCTTCCGATATCATGAGATGTGATATCTCAAAGTTTCTAATATCAAACTTGAGACCCTCCCTATAGCGTGAGATGTGATATCCAAGTCCTTCCCATTCCAATCCTGAGACCCTTCCTATAGCATGAGATGTGATATCTCAATGCTTCTAATACCAAACCTGAGACCCTTCCTATAACATGAGATGGGAATATCCAACTCCTTCCCATTCCAATCCTGAGACCCTTCCGATAGCAGAAATGTGATATCTCAATGCTTATACCAAACCTGAGATCCTTCCTATAACATGAGATGTCCTGAGACACTTCCTATAGCATGAGATGTGATATCTCACTGCTTATACCAAACCTGAGACCATTCCCATAGCATGAGATGTGATATCCAAGTCCTTCCCATTCCAATCCTGAGACACTTCCTATAGCATGAGATGTGATATCTCAATGCTTCTAATACCAAACCTGAGACTCTTCCTATAACATGAGATGGGGAATCCAACTCCTTCCCATTCCAATCCTGAGACCCTTTTGATAGCAGAGATGTGATATCTCAATGTTTATACCAAACCTGAGACCCTTCCTACGGCATGAGTTGTCATATTCAACTCCTTCCCATTCCAATCCTGAGACCCTTCCTATAGCATGAGATGTGATATCCAACTCCTTCCCATTCCAATCCTGAGACCCTTCCTATAGCATGAGATGTGATGTCTCAATGCTTCTGCTTCTAATACCAAACCTGATATCCTTCCTTTAACATGAGATGTGATATCCAACTCCTTCCATTCCAATCCTGAGACCCTTCCTATAGCAGGAGATGTGATATCTCAATGGTTCTACCAAACCTGAGACCCTTCCTATAGCATGAGATGTGATATCCAACTTTCTCCCATTCCAATCCTGAGACCCTTCCTATAACATGAGATGTGATGTCTCAATGCTTCTAATACCAAACCTGAGATCTTTCCTATAACATGAGATGTGATATCCAACTCCTTCCCATTCCAATCCTGAGACCCTTCCTATAGCATGAGATGTGCTATCTCAATGCTTATACCAAACCTGAGACCCTTCCTAAAGCTTGAGATGTGATATCAAACTCCTTCCCATTCCAATCCTGAGACTCTTCCTATAGCTTGAGATGTGATATCCAACTCCTTCCCATTCCAATTCTGAGACCCTTCCTATACCATGAGACTTGATATCTCAATGCTTCTAATACCAAACCTGAGACCCGTCCTATAACATGAGATGTGATATCCAAATCTTTCCCCTTCCAAACCTTAGACCCTTCCTTTATCATGAGATGTGATATCCAACTCCTTCCCATTCCAATCCTGAGACCCTTCCGATATCATGAGATTTGTTATCTCAATGCTTCTAATATCAAAATTGAGACCCTCCCTATAGCATGAGATGGGATATCCAACTCCTTCCCATTCCAATCCTGAGACCCTTCCGATAGCAGAGATGTGATATCTCAATGCTTATACCAAATCTGAGACCCTTCCTATAGCATGAGATGTGATATCCAACTCCTTCCCATTCCAATCCTGAGACCCTTCCTATAGCATGAGATGTGATGTCTCAATGCTTCTAATACCAAACCTGAGATCCTTCCTATAACATGAGATGTGATATCCAACTCCTTCCCATTCCAATCCTGAGACCCTTCCTATAGCATGAGATGTGCTATCTCAATGCTTATACCAAACCTGAGACCCTTCCTAAAGCTTGAGATGTGATATCCAACTCCTTCCCATTCCAATCCTGAGACCCTTCCTATAGCATGAGATGTGATATCTCAAGGCCTCTAATACCAAACCTGAGATCCTTCCTCTAACATGAAATGTGATATCCAACTCCTTCCCCTTCCAAACCTGAGAGCCTTCCTATAGCATGAGATATGATATCCAAGTCCTTCCCATTCCAATCCTGAGACCCTTCCTATAACATGAAATGTGATATCCAACTCCTTCCCATTCCAACCTGAGACCCTTCCTATAGCATGAGATGGGATATCCAACTCCTTCCAAATCCAATACTGATACCCTTCCAATAGCATGAGATGTGATATCCCAATGCTTCTACCAAACCTGAGACCCATACTATGGCATGAGATGTGAGAAACTCCTTCCCATTCCAATCCTGAGACTCTTCCTATAGCTTAAGATGTGATATCCAACTCCTTCACATTCCAATTCTGAGACCCTTCCTATGCCATGAGACTTGATATCTCAATGCTTTTAATACCAAACCTGAGACCCGTCCTATAACATGAGATGTGATATCCAAATCTTTCCCCTTCCAAACCTTAGACCCTTCCTTTATCATGAGATGTGATATCCAACTCCTTCCCATTCCAATCCTGAGACCCTTCCGATATCATGAGATTTGTTATCTCAATGCTTCTAATATCAAACTTGAGACCCTCACTATAGCATGAGATGTGACATCCAAGTCCTCCCCATTCCAATCCTGAGACCCTTCCTATAGCATGAGATGTGATATCTCAATGCTTCTAATACCAAACCTGAGACCCTTCCTTTAACATGAGATGGGATATCCAACTCCTTCCCATTCCAATCCTGAGACCCTTCCGATAGCAGAGATGTGATATCTCAATGCTTATACCAATCCTGAGACCCAGAAGGAGACCATAGGAGGTTGGTGGTTCCCCTTGCTGTTAGGCCCTTCCTCCTGCAGTTGGCGCATGAAGTGCTCCTTGCTGGTCACCTTGGTATTAAGAGGAGCAAGCAAAGGTTATCCATGCACTTCTACTGGCCCAAGATGGGGGTGCAAGTAGAAAGTCACTGCAGGAGTTGTGCCTCCTGCCAGTTATCTGGTAAGGTTGGCTCGACAATCCAAGCTCCGTTGGTACCGCTCCCAGTTGTGGGGGTACCATTTGAAAGGGTAGGGATCGACATCGTTGGTCCCCTTGACCCGCAAACATCCTCGGGCAATAGGTTTATCCTGGTGCTGGTCGACCATGCAACCAGATATCCTGAGGCCATCCCATTGAAAACTGTAACTGCCAAGTCAGTTGCAAAAGCTTTACTTGGCATATTTACTAGGGTTGGCTTCCCTAAAGAAGTTGTATCAGATCGTGGCAGCAACTTTATGTCGAAGTATATGCAGGCTATGTGGAAAGAATGTGGGGTCACCTACAAGTTCTCTTCTGCATACCACCCCCAGACCAATGGTCTGGTGGAACGTTTCAACAGAACGTTAAAAAGCATGATTGGGGCTCTGGAGAAGCTTCAGAGAAGACAATGGGATCTTCTTTTACCATGCTTACTGTTTGCCTACCGAGAGGTACCACAGGAGGGTGTTGGCTTCAGCCCCTTCAAACTTCTGTTTGGTCATCCTGTACGGGGACCCTTAGCCATAGTCAAAGAGGGATGGGAGATGCCCACTCCCCCTGTTACTACCAACGTAGTTGATTATGTGCTAGGGCTCAGAAAACGGATGGTACTTCTGATGGGCTTGGCTAGTGATAAATTGAAGGCAGGACAAGCACTGGTGAAACATTGGTACGACAAGAAAGCTACCCTCATCAACTTTACACCTGGTCAGAAAGTCCTGATCATGAATCCCATAAGGCCTTGAGCTTTACAGGACAAATGGTCAGGCCCTTACACAGTGGTGGAGCCCCTGGGTGAGGTTAACTATTTAGTGGACCCTGGAAGGCCTGGACAAGCTCCAAAAGTGTTTCACGTGAATAGGCTGAAGGCTTTCGTCCCAAGAGTCGAAATCGCAGCACTGTTACTGGCTTCAGATGTTGAGGAAGAGGAGTCTGAACCTCTCCCCGACCTGTTCCAAAGCGGTCCTTCAGATAGCTCCTTTGAGGGTGTCCGAGGGGCCCCTCACCTGACTTCTGATCAGCAGGCTGAGGTGAAAAGTTTGCTTAGGCAGTTTTCCCCCCTGTTTTCACAGTCGCCTGGTTTGACACCTTGGTGCTGTAAGGATATTTAGCAAACAGCACAGAGTACAGCGCTACTGCACAAGTAACAAAATTTTTTTTGCAGCACCACCACCACAAGGGTGCGGTGCATTGCTATATGGGTTAGCAGATTAACAAGGAAAGACAGACTATTCAGTCAAAAACGATTTTAACATATAAGATGCAAATCTATTTTTACAGTTAAAAGCACACGTACTCATTTAAAAATGCACACTATTTTTCACCTAAAATGCCTATATTGCTAGAGACACATTTGAAAATTAACAGCTAACCTATTAACCATTAACCTGACTAATAAAACCTTATTTTAATATAACCCACTAATAAAATGTGTTCTCCACTGCAGAATTAGGCATACTCTGAAAACCATTTAAATGTGTGTGCAGATTTTTTCTCTTCTCTTCTCTGCCTGATTCTCCGTGTTTTTGTGCACAGTAACTGCAGGAAGGAGGAAGTCAGATTTGCAACAATTGCAAATGTATAAGCGAAGCTATTGTTGAAGAGTAGGAGGATGAGAGATGATGGATTTCATTGGGACACGTCATACAGAGGGCTGAGAGGAAAGTTTTAGTGGGCAGTATCAGGGAAAAAGACAGGCAGACATCTTTCTGCACTACTGGGGAGAGGACCTGGCTGTGGGGTCCTGACTGAATGCAGATTCCTGTGTCCTGCTGCAGTCGAGATTGGGGAGAGCTGAAAGAAAAACCTTTCCACTGGCTGAGGCATTCCTATCTGAAAAAGCTGAGAATTCCAGGCAATGACCCCGGCTTGAGAAGGCAAGCATTCCTTTTTGCTGGAGTTAATCCAAGAGAGCCACATTCACAAAGAGAACAACTAAAAAGATAAGGTAATGAGAAGTGTGGGAGCTGAGTGTGTACGGTAATATGCAGTCAGTGTAGGATTCCTGTGCGTGTCTTAATCAAATACCAATGTTGCAATTTGAGTTCTGTTCTCCGCCACGCTCTTAGCAGTGTGTCATAGACAATGCTTTGACTGTACCATTTTATTTATTTCTGTAAAGAATGAGATCGTGTCTAAATGCAGCTTTTATAATACAGAAAATATTTGAAAACAGACGGGTGTTTTATTTTCTATTTACCATTACAATGCCGATGATGTGGGGAGATTTTTAAACAGTGCAATGGTCATTTTAAGACAGATGTGTGCATGTCAGAATCAGTATGAATAATTGTGAGTGACTGTAGCATAGCTTGTTGGAGGTACATGAGCCAACGGGAAGAGAGACTCTCTGAACATAGCTCCCTACCGTATATAAGGTAGTGGAAATTACCACAAGACTACCACATATAGCTCTCTGTCGTAAATAAGTCAGTGAGTTCGCCCATGGTGGCACACCAACACTATCACTGGAAATGTGGTATTCCTAGAATGCAGGTCTGAGGTCTCTCTAGTGATCACACGAAAAATCTAAGCAAAGATAAGGGATTCTGGACATTGGGGCCACAAATAAAACAAGGGAATTATGCTCACCAAAATACCACCAACCACGTATACCAAATATGCAGGTCTGGGTGCTGAAATAATGCATGTCCATTGTATTATTGTTGCACATGGCCAAATCTGAATACAAAGAGTGATTATTGCTAAGTTATTTTTCGGCGGTAATAAAATACCGTCAGGCCCCAAATCTCCACAAAATACCCTACATATTTATGGTGCGTTGGCCGGGAAAGTGATCACAGAGTACCTACTGGGCGTGGCAAGCGTGTCTCACACTGCCATTTGCACATTAAAGGGAACCCATTTTATAATAGCAGTGTGCCACTAAAAACGAATTTCAGAATGTCACAAAGGGAAACCACATTCTCAGATCTAGTGCAATATTTAGAGGCAAAGTTATTTGCACATGGGAATTGGTCTTCGAATAGCACGTTAGAATGGAGTAACCGCATTCAGGGTGAGGTGCAGAAAGAAAAACTAGACAATATTTTTGCAGAAGGCAGCATAATTCAGGTCTGCCTTACAAGATTATTGAATGCAGCCGATAAAAGTGCAGAGAAAGACTGTTTAATACGGCTATGCGGCAAAATATGGTTTATTTTAAACAAGTCCCTGCGAATGCAAGAGAATGATACTCAGCTAATTAACAGGTTAAAGACTGAATTAGATGGGGCAAGTAGAAATCAGGAAATGTTGAGAGCAGAATTGGATGTATGCCAAAAAGACATGCAATTAAAATGCAGAGACTTTGATACTCAGTTATCCAAAAGCAAGAAACAATTTGAAGATAGTGAGCAAGAATTGACACACTTAAAAGCCTTAGTGGATCACATTAGGCAGGATAAAGATGAGGTTGTTTCAGAAATGCAGATTTTACAAAAAGAACATTGTGAAAAAGAAGGTGATCTCCAGAGTGCAGAACAAGAAATGATTAAAATGATTCAAGAAAGAGACAAAAGAAATAAAGAGTTCAATGAATGCCAAATGCAAATGTGCGACATGCAGGAGGCGATTAATAAAATGAGCGATGAAAATAGTTATTTGCAGAATGAAGCAACTAGACTCCTTAAAAAGTGTAAGGACTTAGAACAGCAAATGTGCATTCCCAGGTCCCAGGAGAGGCGGCAGGGTACCACATTCAATGGAGTGGAGGTGAATTCTAGCTCTGCCCAAAGAGCTAGTGCCCCAGTGACTGGGCCGGTGACTGAACTTGGTTGCAGCGCCCTTGGGGGATTTGATACTCCCATTGGGGGCAGCCACCAATCTCATACACCTGAAAACAGGATTGAATCACAAAATAGTGCAATTCCATGCATTGCAACAAGTAGCCCCATAAAAATAATGAAATCCATTAAAGCCCTGATCAAACCATTTAAAAAGGGAGGTGAATGCTGCATTGAGGATCACTTAGAAGCGGTACATGACATTTTTAAAGCACTCCAGATACCTAAGGAACAGTACAGACAATATTTTCATTTAACTTTAGATGCCCCGACGGCCAGCATCATAAGGGGATTAAATGAACAGCAGAATATGACATGGCTGGAGTTTGAAAAAGAAATTAGGCGTCATTTTTCTCCTTTTCAGTCATTGCAGGAGGCAAAGAAAGTCGCATACACTATTACTGCTGGACCTAATACATCCCCTCGCCAATTTTTACAAGACTTAAAAAGAGCATTCTCTCGCTTTGATGTATCTTTTGACTCAAATTCCAATGAGTTTAAAACCGCATACTTCTATGGGCTACAGAAAGACATCATATCCCAATTGGTCCGTGAATTTGACCGTGACAAGTCCCTTGAATGGATTGTACATCAAAGCACCAAGCTATATGAGGTACTCTATTGTCAGGGTAGAGAAAGTGATAAAATGAAAGATACTAGGCCTAAATCTAAAGAACCCTCAGCCACAGTAATGGAAATCAGGTCAACCAAAATGTCCCTTGAGTCTGCTCAAAGCCAAGGTAAAAATAATGTGACACCTGAACAAAGGGGTAATCAACAAAGATCGCCATTTCCTGTACCAATGTTCCAAACACATGATCCTAGTAATAGAGAGAGCTACATCAGCCCTAGATATTTAGGGGATAGACCCCGGGTAAGATATCGGCCTGATATGGCAGGTATGAACAATAACCAGAGACAAAATCAAGATCAAAGAAATGATGGTCCCTACCAGTCATTGGGGACACAGAGTAGGTTTGATCCCAACACCATGATATATGGTAATCAGGATAGGCCCCGATATGTGGATCGATTTACTGATAATGGAAATCAACATAGGGGCCAGTACCCACAATCTGAGAGACAGGACATGAGGCAAAACGTGAACTACAGTCCACGCCAGTACAATGATTCCCCACCAGGGGACTATAATCAAAGGATGGGTGCAACCCGCTCCCCTCCACAAATGAATCAAGAGTTCAGGACCCATCCCAACCGGTATCAATCACCTGAGAGGTATCAGAATAGATCCAATCAGGGGGAAAACAACCAATATCGACCTAGGCCACAGAAAGAGGATCCTAGAGAGATGGAAAGGTTCCAGTGCCTTGAGGCCCAAGTGAAAATGTTAGCTGAGCAAATAGGAAAGCTCTATACAGCGCAAAAACAACCTTCCAAAGAGGGGGCTGATGACCATAGCAATGACCGGGGGGCTTCCGAAAAGTGACTAAGTACTCAGGATAATCGCAGTGCCAAAATGACAGATTGCTCTGATATAATTTTGCATGACAACTCTGAGGTGACTAATGGATTAAAAATGAAAGTACCAGTAAATGAAATTGTGATAGAAAGTGCAAATACTTCTAAAAAAGAGGTACGGTTTAACTTAGAGCTAAATAAAACAGTAAAGATTTGCACAAATGAAAAAGAAACATTAGGAATTCCAAAAGAACAAAGGGACAGATTTAAGAAAAATGACTCATGCATGGGGAATACCAGTGAACAGGGAGTAAGTGGGGATGCCATAGCTCCTTCCCTGGGCAAGCAAAACAATGACCAAACACAGACAGAAAAAGGAAATACTCACAAGGAGGGTACAAGTCAATCACCTGAAAAATTCTTTGAGCCACATATTTTTGAAGAGGCTGCAAGGGCTGGTATTACACTAAATGATCACAAATGCACAGAATTAAAAAATGACAAATTGCTGAACGATGTTGTTACACATGTTCAGTTGGGAGGTTGTAATGTGGTCTCTGATGTTACCCAGATGGATGGGCGAACAGTGGCCACACTCCAAAAAACTTCTGATCATGGAGAAATGAATAAAATATCTCGCACAGAAATGGGTAAAAAGGAGGGAAAAATGTCTTTTCATTTACCAATGTGCTTAGCCAAAAGTGAAAAAGACCTGAGAAAGGTGAGCCCTGAAATCAGTAAGAATTCACATTTCTTATGTGTATTAGAGGAAGTTGAGGACAGATATTATGCACCCATCACTGTAGAAGAAAAATGCCACACCTTCGCTATGATTGACACTGGCGCACAGGCCACAATTATGTCCAAGGAGCTGGTAAAGAGTATCAATGAAGGGAGGCCTCCACAGAGTCAGATCACAGTGAAGGCAAATCAAGGCCCAGTGCATAACTTTAATGGGGAGGAGGTGCCCATCATAGGTGTAACTGAGGTTGACATAAAAATAGGAAAGCACAGAATGAAACAAGAGGTATTGGTCACATCTATTTGTGAAATTCCATTTCTGATGGGGACAGATTGCCTGAAAAGATTGTCTCCTCTCATAGATGGGGTGAATGGAGTACTGTGGTCCTTAACCAAAAAACCATTGAGGCCTAAGAAACTAAAATCACAAAACAACAATATAAAAGAATGTCACACCGTTGCCAAAACAAATGATGCTGTGGAGGTATATCTCCAGAATAGCTGCATACCTAGTGTCACTGTTATATTAATGTGTCAAGACAAAGATCAGAGCAACAATGAAAAACTACCTGTACAAATATACTTGGACCCAAGGAAAGATTGGCAGACTGCCATAGACGAACACACATTACGTTTCTATTTAAAAGAGAAAACATGCAAACAGAATATTGTTCCTAAAACAGATTCAGAAAAACACATTACCACTCTGGCAGAAATACACATGGAAGATGAGCAACCATGGGTTCACGTTGGTATAAATGATTATCTTAAAACAATAAAAGCCACTTTAGCGCTTGAACATGAAAGGAGTTTCATTAATGAGAAATTGTTGCAAAAAATTATGGAGAGGGAAGAAATCCCGAAATTTAGGATTAAAAACCAATATGTTTCTGGGTTGGACAGTCCAGACTTTGAAAACCGAATTGCAGGCAGATGCATGCTTAAAATTAGCATTGGGCAGAAAATAATTTACCATAATGTATGGATAGTGAGTGGAGCACAAAATGAATTTTACATGGGCAATGACATCATGCACAGAATGTGTATGGTGTTAGATTTCCTTAATCAAAAAATATGGTCACGCCTAGGTGGTCCGGCACCTGAATTTGAAGACAAAAGAAGGGCTTATCATTGTGCACAACTAGTTCCTTATGCAGTCGAATTACAAATGAGGAAAAATACTATTGTTCCTGCATTTACAAAACAGTTTGCAATAACACTGAAATGCAAAAATGGACAGCAGATGAAAGGCTCTGATGCATTTGTATGCCTGAATGAATCCATAAAACAGCAAGGCCTGGATTATGAATACAAACCTGAGACCCTTCCTAAAGCTTGAGATGTGATATCCAACTCCTTCCCATTCCAATCCTGAGACACTTCCTATAACATGAAATGTGATATCCAACTCCTTCCCATTCCAACCTGAGACCCTTCCTATAGCATGAGATGGGATATCCAACTCCTTCCAAATCCAATACTGATACCCTTCCAATAGCATGAGATGTGATATCCCAATGCTTCTACCAAACCTGACAACCATACTATGGCATGAGATGTGATATCAAACTCCTTCCCATTCCAATCCTGAGACTCTTCCTATAGCTTGAGATGTGATATCCGAAATCCTTCCCATTCCAATTCTGAGACCCTTCCTATACGATGAGACTTGATATATCAATGCTTCTAATACCAAACCTGAGACCCGTCCTATAACATGAGATATGATATCCAAATCTTTCCCCTTCCAAACCTTAGACCCTTCCTTTATCATGAGATGTGATATCCAACTCCTTCCCATTCCGATCCTGAGACCCTTCCGATATCATGAGATTTGTTATCTCAATGCTTCTTATATCAAAATTGAGACCCGCCTATAACATGAGATGTGATATCCAAATCTTTCCCCTTCCAAACCTTAGAACCTTCCTTTATCATGAGATGGGATATCCAACTCCTTCCCATTCCAATCCTGAGACCCTTCCGATAGCAGAGATGTGATATCTCAATGCTTATACCAATCCTGAGACCCTTCCTATGGCCTGAGATGTCATATACAACTCCTTCCCAATCCAATCCTGAGACCCTTCCTATAGCATGAGATGTGATATCTCAATGCTTATACCAAATCTGAGACCCTTCCTATAGCATGAGATGTGATATCCAACTCCTTCCCATTCCAATCCTGAGACCCTTCCTATAGCATGAGATGTGATGTCTCAATGCTTCTAATACCAAACCTGAGATCCTTCCTATAACATGAGATGTGATATCCAACTCCTTCCCATTCCAATCCTGAGACCCTTCCTATAGCATGAGATGTGATGTCTCAATGCTTCTAATACCAAACCTGAGAACCTTCCTACAGCATGCGATGTGATATCTCAATGCTTCTAATACCAAACCTGAGACCAGTCCTATAACATGAGATTGGATATCCAACTCCTTCCCCTTCCAAACCTGAGACCCTTCCTATAGCATGAGATGTGATATCCAACTTCTTCCCATTCCAATCCTGAGACCCTTCCTATAACATGAGATGTGATGTCTCAATGCTTCTAATACCAAACCTGAGATCTTTCCTATAACATGAGATGTAATATCCAACTCCTTCCCATTCCAATCCTGAGACCCTTCCTATAGCATGAGATGTGCTATCTCAATGCGTATACCAAACCTGAGACCCTTCCTAAAGCTTGAGATGTGATATCCAACTTCTTCCCATTCCAATCCTGAGACCCTTCCTATAGCATGAGATGTGATATCTCAATGCTTCTAATATCAAACTTGAGACCCTCCCTATAGCATGAGAAGTGATACCCAAGTCCTTCCCATTCCAATCCTGAGACACTTCCTATAGCATGAGATGTGATGTCTCAATGCTTCTAATACCAAACCTGAGATCCTTCCTATAACATGAGATGTGATATCCAACTCCTTCCCATTCCAATCCCGGGACCCTTCCTATAGCATGAGATGTGATATCTCGATGTTTATACCAAACCTGAGACCCTTCCTATAGCATGAGATGTGATATCCAACTCCTTCCCATTCCAATCCTGAGACCCTTCCTATAGCATGAGATGTGATATCTCAATGCCTCTAATACCAAACCTGAGATCCTTCCTCTAACATGAAATGTGATATCCAACTCCTTCCCTTTCCAAACATGAGAGCCTACCTATAGCATGAGATGTGATATCCAAGTCCTTCCCATTCCAATCCTTAGACCCTTCCTACAGCATGCAATAGGATATCTCAATTATTCTAATAACAAACCTGAGACCCATCCTATAACATGAGATGGGATATCAAACTCCTTCCCATTCCAATCCTGAGACACTTCCGATAGCAGAGATGTGATATCTCAATGCTTATACCAAACCTGAGACCCTTCCTATAACATGAGATGTGATATCCAACTCCTTCCTGGTCCCAACCTGAGACCCTTACTATAGCATATGTGATATCCAACTCCTTCCCATTCCAAACATGAGACCCTTCCTATAGCAAGAATGTAATATCCAACTCCTTCCCATTCCAATCCTGAGACAATTCCTATAGCATGAGATGTGATATCTCAATGCTTCTAATACCAAACCTGAGATCCTTCCTATGACATGAGATGTGATATCCAATTCCTCCCCATTCCAAACCTGAGAACCTTCCTACAGCATGCGATGTGATATCTCAATGCTTCTAATACCAAACCCGAGACCAGTCCTATAACATGAGATTGGATATCCAACTCCTTCCCCTTCCAAACCTGAGACCCTTCCTATAGCATGAGATGTGATATCCAACTTCTTCCCATTCCATTCCTGAGACCCTTCCTATAACATGAGATGCGATGTCTCAATGCTTCTAATACCAAACCTGAGATCTTTCCTATAACATGAGATGTGATATCCAACTCCTTCCCATTCCAATCCTGAGACCCTTCCTATAGCATGAGATGTGATATCTCAATGCGTATACCAAACCTGAGACCCTTCCTATAGCGTGAGATGTGATATCCAACTCCTTCCCATTCCAATCCTGAGACCCTTCCTATAGCATGAGATGTGATATCTCAAGGCCTCTAATACCAAACCTGAGATCCTTCCTCTAACATGAAATGTGATATCCAACTCCTTCCCCTTCCAAACCTGAGAGCCTTCCTATAGCATGAGATATGATATCCAAGTCCTTCCCATCCAATCCTGAGACCCTTCCTATAACATGAAATGTGATATCCAACTCCTTCCCATTCCAACCTGAGACCCTTACTATAGCATGCGATGGGATATCCAACTCCTTCCAAATCCAATGCTGATACCCTTCCGATAGCATGAGATGTGATATCCCAATGCTTCTACCAAACCTGAGACCCATACTATGGCATGAGATGTGATATCAAACTCCTTCCCATTCCAATCCTGAGACCCTACCTATAGCTTGAGATGTGATATCCAACTCCTTCCCATTCCAATTCTGAGACCCTTCCTATACCATGAAACTTGATATCTCAATGCTTCTAATACAAAACCTGAGACCCGTCCTATAACATGAGATGTGATATCCAAAACCTTCCCCTTCCAAACCTTAGACCCTTCCTTTATCATGAGATGTGATATCCAATTCCTTCCCATTCCAATCCTGACACCCTTCCGATATCATGAGATTTGTTATCTCAATACTTCTAATATCAAACTTGAGACCCTCCCTATAGCATGAGATGTGACATCCAAGTCCTCCCCATTCCAATCCTGAGACTCTTCCTATAGCATGAGATGTGATATCTCAATGCTTCTAATACAAAACCTGAGACCCTTCCTATAACATGAGATGGGATATCCAACTCCTTCCCATTCCAATCCTGAGAGACCCTTCCGATAGCAGAGATGTGATATCTCAATGCTTATACCAAACCTGAGACCCTTCCTATGGCCTGATTTGTCATATACAACTCCTTCCCATTCCAATCCTGAGACCCTTCCTATAGCATGAGATGTGATATCTCAATGCTTATACCAAATCCGAGACCCTTCCTATAGCATGAGATGTGATATCCAACTCCTTCCCATTCCAATCCTGAGACCCTTCCTATAGCATGAGATGTGATGTCTCAATGCTTCTAATACCAAACCTGAGATCCTTCCTATAACATGAGATGTGATTTCCAAATCCTTCCACTTCCAAACCTGAGACCCTCCCTTTAGCATGAGATGTGATATCCAACTCCTTCCCATTCCAATCCTGAGACCCTTCTGATAGCATGAGATGTGATATTTCAATGCCTCTAATACCAAACCTGAGATCCTACCTCTAACATGAAATGTGATATCCATCTCCTTCCCTTTCCAAACATGAGACCCTGCCTATAGCATGAGATGTGATATCAAAAGTCCTTCCCATTCCAATCCTGAGACCCTTCCTATAGCATGTGATGTGATATCTCAATGCTTATACCAAACCTGAGACCCTTCCTATGGCATGAGATGTCATATACAACTCCTTCCCATTCCAATCCTGAGACCCTTCCTATAGCATGAGATGTGATATCTCAATGCTTATACCAAACCTGAGACCCTTCCTATAGCATGAGATGTGATATCCAACTTCTTCCCATTCCAATCCTGAGACCCTTCCTATAACATGAGATGTGATGTCTCAATGCTTCTAATACCAAACCTGAGACCCTTCCTATAACATCAGATGGGATATCCAACTCCTTCCCATTCCAATCCTGAGACCCTTCCGATAGTAGAGATGTGATATCTCAATGCTTATACCAAACCTGAGACCCTTCCTATGGCCTGAGATGTCATATACAACTCCTTCCCATTCCAATCCTGAGACCGTTCCTATAGCATGAGATGTGATATCTCAATGCTTATACCAAATCTGAGACCCTTCCTATAGCATGAGATGTGATATCCAACTCCTTCCCATTCCAATCCTGAGACCCTTCCTATAGCATGAGATGCGATGTCTCAATGCTTCTAATACCAAACCTGAGATCCTTCCTATAACATGAGATGTGATATCCAACTCCTTCCCATTCCAATCCTGAGACCCTTATGATAGCATGAGATGTGATATCTCAATGCCTCTAATACCAAACCTGAGATACTTCCGATAGCATGAGATGTGATTTCCAAATCCTTCCCCTTCCAAACCTGAGACCCTCCCTTTAGCATGAGATGTGATATCCAACTCCTTCCCATTCCAATCCTGAGACCCTTCTGATAGCATGAGATGTGATATTTCAGTGCCTCTAATACCAAACCTGAGATCCTACCTCTAACATGAAATGTGATATCCATCTCCTTCCCTTTCCAAACCTGAGACCCTGCTTACAGCATGAGATGTGATATCCAAGTCCTTCCCATTACAATCCTGAGACCCTTCCTATAGCATGTGATGTGATATCTCAATGCTTATACCAAACCTGAGACCCTTCCTATGGCATGAGATGTCATATACAACTCCTTCCCATTCCAATCCTGAGACCCTTCCTATAGCATGAGATGTGATATCTCAATGCTTATACCAAACCTGAGACCCTTCCTATAGCATGAGATGTGATATCCAACTTCTTCCCATTCCAATCCTGAGACCCTTCCTATAACATGAGATGTGATGTCTCAATGCTTCTAATACCAAACCTGAGATCTTTCCTATAACATGAGATGTGATATCCAACTCCTTCCAATTCCAATCCTGAGACCCTTCCTATAGCATGAGATGTGATATCACAATGCTTATACCAAACCTGAGACCGTTCCTATAGCTTGAGATGTGATATCCAACTCCTTCCAATTCCAATCCTGAGACCCTTCCTATAGCATGAGATGTGATATCACAATGCTTATACCAAACCTGAGATCGTTCCTCTAACATGAAATGTGATATCCAACTCCTTCCCCTTCCAAACCTGAGAGCCTTCCTATAGCATGAGATATGATAGCCAAGTCCTTCCAATTCCAATCCTGAGACCCTTCCTATAACATGAAATGTGATATCCAACTCCTTCCCATTCCAACCTGAGACCCTTCCTATAGCATGAGATGGGATATCTCAATGCTTCTAATACCAAACCTGAGACTCTTCCTATAACATGAGATGGGATATCCAACTCCTTCCCATTCCAATCCTGAGACCCTTCCGATAGCAGAGATGTGATATCTCAATGCTTATACCAAACCTGAGACCCTTCCTATGGCCTGAGATGTGATATCCAACTGCTTCCCATTCCAATCCTGAGACCCTTCCTATAGCATGAGATGTGATATCTCAATGCTTATACCAAATTTGAGACCGTTCCTATAGCATGAGATGTGATATCCAACTTCTTCCCATTCCAATCCTGAGACCCTTCCTATAACATGAGATGTGATGTCTCAATGCTTCTAATACCAAACCTGAGATGTTTCCTATAACATGAGATGTGATATCCAACTCCTTCCCATTCCAATCCTGAGACCCTTCCTATAGCATGAGATGTGATATCTCAATGCTTATACCAAACCTGAGACCCTTCCTAAGGCCTGAGATGTCATATACAACTCCTTCCCATTCCAATCCTGAGACCCTTCCTATAGCATGAGATGTGATATCTCAAGGCCTCTAATACCAAACCTGAGATCGTTCCTCTAACATGAAATGTGATATCCAACTCCTTCCCCTTCCAAACCTGAGAGCCTTCCTATAGCATGAGATATGATAGCCAAGTCCTTCCAATTCCAATCCTGAGACCCTTCCTATAACATGAAATGTGATATCCAACTCCTTCCCATTCCAACCTGAGACCCTTCCTATAGCATGAGATGGGATATCTCAATGCTTCTAATACCAAACCTGAGACTCTTCCTATAACATGAGATGGGATATCCAACTCCTTCCCATTCCAATCCTGAGACCCTTCCGATAGCAGAGATGTGATATCTCAATGCTTATACCAAACCTGAGACCCTTCCTATGGCCTGAGATGTGATATCCAACTGCTTCCCATTCCAATCCTGAGACCCTTCCTATAGCATGAGATGTGATATCTCTATGCTTCTAATACCAAACCTGAGACCCTTCCTATAACATGAGATGGGATATCCAACTCCTTCCCATTCCAATCCTGAGACCCTTCCGATAGCAGAGATGTGATATCTCAATGCTTATACCAAACCTGAGACCCTTCCTATGGCCTGAGATGTCATATACAACTCCTTCCCATTCCAATCCTGAGACCCTTCCTTTAGCATGAGATGTGATATCTCAATGCTTATACCAAATCTGAGACCCTTCCTATAGCATGAGATGTGATATCTCAATGCTTATACCAAACCTGAGAGCCTACCTATAGCATGAGATGTGATATCCAAGTCCATCCCATTCCAATCCTTAGACCCTTCCTACAGCATGCGATGTGATATCTCAATGATTCTAATACCAAACCAGAGACTCTTACTATAACATGAGATGGGATATCCAACTCCTTCCCATTCCAATCCTGAGCCGCTTCCGATAGCAGAGATGTGATATCTCAATGCTTATAACAAACCTGAGACCCTTCCTATAACATGAGATGTGATATCCAACTCCTTCCCGTTCCAAACCTGAGACACTAACTATAGCATATGTGATATCCAACTCATTCCCATTCCAAACATGAGACCCTTCCTATAGCAAGAAAGTAATATCCAACTCCTACCCATTCCAATCCTGAGACCCTTCCTATAGCAAGAGATGTGATATCCAAATCCTTCCCATTCCAATCCTGAGACCCTTCCTATAACATGAGATGTGATATCCAACTCCTTCCCATTCCAACCTGAGACACTTCCTATAGCATGAGAAGGGATATCCAACTCCTTCCCAATCCAATCCTGAGACCCTTCCGATAGCAGAGATGTGATATCTCAATGCTTATACCAAACCTGAGACCCTTCCTATGGCATGAGATGTGATATCCAACTCCTTGCCATTCAAATCCTGAGACCCTTCCTATAGCATGAGAAGGGATATCCAACTCCTTCCCAATCCAATCCTGAGACCCTTCCGATAGCAGAGACGTGATATCTCAATGCTTCTACCAAACCAGAGACCCTTCCTTTAGCATGAGATGTGATATCCAAATCCTTCACATTCCAATCCTGAGACCCTTCCTATAGCATGAGATGTGATATCTCAATGCTTCTAATACCAAACCTGAGATCCTTCCTATAACATGAGATGTGATATCCAATTCCTTCCCATTCCAAACCTGAGACCCTTCCTATTGGATGAGATGTGATATCCAACTCCTTCCCATTCCAACCCTGAGACCCTTCCTATAGCATGAGATGTGATGTCTCAATGCTTCTAATACCAAACCTGAGATCCTTCCTATAACATGAGATGTGATATCCAACTCCTTCCATTCCAATCCTGAGACCCGTCCTATAGCATGAGATGTGATATCTCAATGCTTATACCAAACCTGAGACACTTCCTATAGCATGAGATGTGATATCCAACTACTTCCCATTCCAATCCTGAGACCCTTCCTATAGCATGAGATGTGATGTCTCAATGCTTCTAATACCAAACCTGAGATCCTTCCTCTAACATGAAATGTGATATCCAACTCCTTCCCTTTCCAAACCTAAGAGCCTATCTATAGCATGAGATGTGATATCCAAGTCCTTCCCATTCCAACCCTTAGACCCTTCCTACAGCATGCAATATGATATCTCAATGATTCTAATAACAAACCTGAGACCCGTCCTATAACATGAGATGGGATATCCAACTCCTTCCCATTCCAATCCTGAGACACTTCCGATAGCAGAGATGTGATATCTCAATGCTTATACCAAACCTGAGACCCTTCCTATAACATGAGATGTGATATCCAAATCCTTCCCGTTCCATACCTGAGACCCTTCCTTTAGCATGAGATGTGATATCCAGCTCCTTCCCATTCCAATCCTGAGACACTTCCGATAGCATGAGATGTGATATCTCAATGCTTCTAATATCAAAACTGAGACCCTCCCTATAGCATGATATGTGATATCTAAGTCCTTCCCATTCCAATCCTGAGACCCTTCCTATAGCATGAGATATGATATCTCAATACTTCTAATACCAAACGTGAGATCCTTCCGATAACATGAGATGTGATATCCAAATCCTTCCCCTTCCAAACCTGAGACCCTCCCTTTAGCATGAGATGTGATATCCAACTCCTTCCCATTCCAATCCTGAGACCCTTCTGATAGCATGAGATGTGATATCTCAATGCTTCTAATACCAAACCTGAGATCCTTCCGATAGCATGAGATGTGATATCTCAATGGTTCTAATACCAAACCTGAGATCCTTCCTATAACATGAGATGTGATATCCAAATCCTTCCCCTTCCAAACCTGAGACCCTCCCTTTAGCATGAGATGTGATATCCAACTCCTTCCCATTCCAATCCTGAGACCCTTCCTATAGCATGAGATGTGATATCTCAATGCTTCTAATACCAAACCTGAGATCCTTCCTCTAACATGAAATGTGATATCCAACTCCTTCCCTTTCCAAACCTAAGAGCCTATCTATAGCATGAGATGTGATATCCAAATCCTTCCCATTCCAACCCTTAGACCCTTCCTACAGCATGCAATATGATATCTCAATGATTCTAATAACAAACCTGAGACCCGTCCTATAACATGAGATGGGATATCCAACTCCTTCCCATTCCAATCATGAGACACTTCCGATAGCAGAGATGTGATATCTCAATGCTTATACCAAACCTGAGACCCTTCCTATAACATGAGATGTGATATCCAAATCCTTCCCGTTCCAAACCTGAGACCCTTCCTTTAGCATGAGATGTGATATCCAGCTCCTTCCCATTCCAATCCTGAGACACTTCCGATAGCATGAGATGTGATATCTCAATGCTTCTAATATCAAAACTGAGACCCTCCCTATAGCATGATATGTGATATCTAAGTCCTTCCCATTCCAATCCTGAGACCCTTCCTATAGCATGAGATATGATATCTCAATACTTCTAATACCAAACGTGAGATCCTTCCGATAACATGAGATGTGATATCCAAATCCTTCCCCTTCCAAACCTGAGACCCTCCCTTTAGCATGAGATGTGATATCCAACTCCTTCCCATTCCAATCCTGAGACCCTTCTGATAGCATGAGATGTGATATCTCAATGCTTCTAATACCAAACCTGAGATCCTTCCGATAGCATGAGATGTGATATCTCAATGGTTCTAATACCAAACCTGAGATCCTTCCTATAACATGAGATGTGATATCCAAATCCTTCCCCTTCCAAACCTGAGACCCTCCCTTTAGCAGGAGATGTGATATCCAACTCCTTCCCATTCCATTCATGAGACCCTTCTGATAGCATGAGATGTGATATCTCAATGCCTCTAATACCAAACCTGAGATCCTACCTCTAACATGAAATGTGATATCCAACTCTTTCCCCTTCCAAACCTGAGAGCCTTCCTATAGCATGAGATGTGATATCCAAGTCCTTCCCATTCCAATCCTGAGACCCTTCCTATAGCTTGAGATGTGATATCCAACTCCTTCCCATTCCAATTCTGAGACCCTTCCTATACTCTGAGACTTGATATCTCAATGCTTCTAATACCAAACCTGAGACCCGTAATATAACATGAGATGTGATATCCAAATCCTTCCCCTTCCAAACCTTAGACCCTTCCTTTATCATGAGATGTGATATCCAACTCCTTCCCATTCCAATCCTGAGACCCTTCCGATATCATGAGATGTGATATCTCAAAGCTTCTAATATCAAACTTGAGACCCTCCCTATAGCATGAGATGTGATATCCAAGTCCTTCCCATTCCAATCCTGAGACCCTTCCTATAGCATGAGATGTGATATCTCAATGCTTCTAATACCAAACCTGAGATCCTTCCGATAGCATGAGATGTGATATCCAAATCCTTCCCCTTCCAAACCTGAGACCCTCCCTTTAGCATGAGATGTGATATCCAACTCCTTCCCATTCCAATCCTGAGACCCTTCTGATAGCATGAGATGTGATATCTCAATGCTTCTAATACCAAACCTGAGATCCTTCCGATAGCATGAGATGTGATATCTCAATGGTTCTAATACCAAACCTGAGATCCTTCCTATAACATGAGATGTGATATCCAAATCCTTCCCCTTCCAAACCTGAGACCCTCCCTTTAGCAGGAGATGTGATATCCAACTCCTTCCCATTCCATTCATGAGACCCTTCTGATAGCATGAGATGTGATATCTCAATGCCTCTAATACCAAACCTGAGATCCTACCTCTAACATGAAATGTGATATCCAACTCTTTCCCCTTCCAAACCTGAGAGCCTTCCTATAGCATGAGATGTGATATCCAAGTCCTTCCCATTCCAATCCTGAGACCCTTCCTATAGCTTGAGATGTGATATCCAACTCCTTCCCATTCCAATTCTGAGACCCTTCCTATACTCTGAGACTTGATATCTCAATGCTTCTAATACCAAACCTGAGACCCGTAATATAACATGAGATGTGATATCCAAATCCTTCCCCTTCCAAACCTTAGACCCTTCCTTTATCATGAGATGTGATATCCAACTCCTTCCCATTCCAATCCTGAGACCCTTCCGATATCATGAGATGTGATATCTCAAAGCTTCTAATATCAAACTTGAGACCCTCCCTATAGCATGAGATGTGATATCCAACTCCTTCCCATTCCAATCCTGAGACCCTTCTGATAGCATGAGATGTGATATCTCAATGCTTCTAATACCAAACCTGAGATCCTTCCGATAGCATGAGATGTGATATCTCAATGGTTCTAATACCAAACCTGAGATCCTTCCTATAACATGAGATGTGATATCCAAATCCTTCCCCTTCCAAACCTGAGACCCTCCCTTTAGCAGGAGATGTGATATCCAACTCCTTCCCATTCCATTCATGAGACCCTTCTGATAGCATGAGATGTGATATCTCAATGCCTCTAATACCAAACCTGAGATCCTACCTCTAACATGAAATGTGATATCCAACTCTTTCCCCTTCCAAACCTGAGAGCCTTCCTATAGCATGAGATGTGATATCCAAGTCCTTCCCATTCCAATCCTGAGACCCTTCCTATAGCTTGAGATGTGATATCCAACTCCTTCCCATTCCAATTCTGAGACCCTTCCTATACTCTGAGACTTGATATCTCAATGCTTCTAATACCAAACCTGAGACCCGTAATATAACATGAGATGTGATATCCAAATCCTTCCCCTTCCAAACCTTAGACCCTTCCTTTATCATGAGATGTGATATCCAACTCCTTCCCATTCCAATCCTGAGACCCTTCCGATATCATGAGATGTGATATCTCAAAGCTTCTAATATCAAACTTGAGACCCTCCCTATAGCATGAGATGTGATATCCAAGTCCTTCCCATTCCAATCCTGAGACCCTTCCTATAGCATGAGATGTGATATCTCAATGCTTCTAATACCAAACCTGAGACCCTTCCTATAACATGAGATGGGAATATCCAACTCCTTCCCATTCCAATCCTGAGACCCTTTCGATAGCAGAGATGTGATATCTCAATGCTTATACCAAACCTGAGACCCTTCCTATGGCATGAGATGTGATATCCAACTCCTTGCCATTCAAATCCTGAGACCCTTCCTATAGCATGAGAAGGGATATCCAACTCCTTCCCAATCCAATCATGAGACCCCTCCGATAGCAGAGACGTGATATCTCAATGCTTCTACCAATCCTGAGACCCTTCCTTTAGCATGAGATGTGATATCCAAATCCTTCACATTCCAATCCTGAGACCCTTCCTATAGCATGAGATGTGATATCTCAATGCTTCTAATACCAAACCTGAGATCCTTCCTATAACATGAGATGTGATATCCAATTCCTTCCCATTCCAAACCTGAGACCCTTCCTATTGGATGAGATGTGATATCCAACTCCTTCCCATTCCAACCCTGAGACCCTTCCTATAGCATGAGATGTGATGTCTCAATGCTTCTAATACCAAACCTGAGATCCTTCCTATAACATGAGATGTGATATCCAACTCCTTCCATTCCAATCCTGAGACCCGTCCTATAGCATGAGATGTGATATCTCAATGCTTATACCAAACCTGAGACCCTTCCTATAGCATGAGATGTGATATCCAACTACTTCCCATTCCAATCCTGAGACCCTTCCTATAGCATGAGATGTGATATCTCAATGCTTCTAATACCAAACCTGAGATCCTTCCTCTAACATGAAATGTGATATCCAACTCCTTCCCTTTCCAAACCTAAGAGCCTATCTATAGCATGAGATGTGATATCCAAGTCCTTCCCGTTCCAATCCTTAGACCCTTCCTACAGCATGCAATATGATATCTCCATGATTCTAATAACAAACCTGAGACCTGTCCTATAGCATGAGATATGATATCCAAGTCCTTCCCATTCCAATCCTGAGACCCTTCCTATAACATGAAATGTGATATCGAACTCCTTCCCATTCCAACCTGAGACCCTTCCTATAGCATGAGATGGGATATCCAACTTCTTCCAAATCCAATACTGATACCCTTCCGATAGCATGAGATGTGATATCCCAATGCTTCTACCAAACCTGAGACCCATACTATGGCATGAGATGTGATATCAAACTCCTTCCCATTCCAATCCTGAGACCCTTCCTATAGCTTGAGGTGTGATATCCAACTCCTTCCCATTCCAATTCTGAGACCCTTCTTATACCATGAGACTTGATATCTCAATGCTTCTAATACCAAACCTGAGACCCGTCCTATAACATGAGATGTGATATCCAAATCCTTCCCCTTCCAAACCTTAGACCCTTCCTTTATCATGAGATGTGGTATCCAACTCCTTCCCATTCCAATCCTGAGACCCTTCCGATATCATGAGATTTGTTATCTCAATGCTTCTAATATCAAACTTGAGACCCTCCCTATAGCATGAGATGTGACATCCAAGTCCTTCCCATTCCAATCCTGAGACCCTTCCTATAGCATGAGATGTGATATCTCTATGCTTCTAATACCAAACCTGAGACCCTTCCTATAACATGAGATGGGATATCCAACTCCTTCCCATTCCAATCCTGAGACCCTTCCGATAGCAGAGATGTGATATCTCAATGCTTATACCAAACATGAGACCCTTCCTATGGCCTGAGATGTCATATACAACTCCTTCCCATTCCAATCCTGAGACCCTTCCTTTAGCATGAGATGTGATATCTCAATGCTTATACCAAATCTGAGACCCTTCCTATAGCATGAGATGTGATATCCAAATCCTTCCCATTCCAATCCTGAGACCCTTCCTATAGCATGAGATGTGATATCTCAATGCTTATATCAAACCTGAGAGCCTACCTATAGCATGAGATGTGATATCCAAGTCCATCCCATTCCAATCCTTAGACCCTTCCTACAGCATGCGATGTGATATCTCAATGATTCTAATACCAAACCAGAGACTCTTACTATAACATGAGATGGGATATCCAACTCCTTCCCATTCCAATCCTGAGCCGCTTCCGATAGCAGAGATGTGATATCTCAATGCTTATACCAAACCTGAGACCCTTCCTATAACATGAGATGTGATATCCAACTCCTTCCCGTTCCAAACCTGAGACACTAACTATAGCATATGTGATATCCAAATCCTTCACATTCCAAACATGAGACCCTTCCTATAGCAAGAAAGTAATATCCAACTCCTACCCATTCCAATCCTGAGACCCTTCCTATAGCAAGAGATGTGATATCCAAATCCTTCCCATTCCAATCCTGAGACCCTTCCTATAACATGAGATGTGATATCCAACTCCTTCCCATTCCAACCTGAGACACTTCCTATAGCATGAGAAGGGATATCCAACTCCTTCCCAATCCAATCCTGAGACCCTTCCGATAGCAGAGATGTGATATCTCAATGCTTATACCAAACCTGAGACCCTTCCTATGGCATGAGATGTGATATCCAACTCCTTGCCATTCAAATCCTGAGACCCTTCCTATAGCATGAGAAGGGATATCCAACTCCTTCCCAATCCAATCCTGAGACCCTTCCGATAGCAGAGACGTGATATCTCAATGCTTCTACCAAACCTGAGACCCTTCCTTTAGCATGAGATGTAATATCCAAATCCTTCACATTCCAATCCTGAGACCCTTCCTATAGCATGAGATGTGATATCTCAATGCTTCTAATACCAAACCTGAGACCCTTCCTATAACATGAGATGGGATATCCAACTCCTTCCCATTCCAATCCTGAGACCCTTCCGATAGCAGAGATGTGATATCTCAATGCTTATACCAAACCTGAGAACCTTCCTATGGCCTGAGATGTCATATACAACTCCTTCCCATTCCAATCCTGAGACCCTTCCTTTAGCATGAGATGTGATATCTCAATGATTATACCAAATCTGAGACCCTTCCTATAGCATGAGATGTGATATCCAAGTCCATCCCATTCCAAACCTGAGACACTAACTATAGCATATGTGATATCCAACTCCTTCCCATTCCAAACATGAGACCCTTCCTATAGCAAGAAAGTAATATCCAACTCCTACCCATTCCAATCCTGAGACCCTTCCTATAGCAAGAGATGTGATATCCAAATCCTTCCCATTCCAATCCTGAGACCCTTCCTATAACATGAGATGTGATATCCAACTCCTTCCCATTCCAACCTGAGACACTTCCCATAGCATGAGAAGGGATATCCAACTCCTTCCCAATCCAATCCTGAGACCCTTCCGATAGCAGAGATGTGATATCTCAATGCTTATACCAAACCTGAGACCCTTCCTATGGCATGAGATGTGATATCCAACTCCTTGCCATTCAAATCCTGAGACCCTTCCTATAGCATGAGAAGGGATATCCAACTCCTTCCCAATCCAATCCTGAGACCCTTCCGATAGCAGCGACGTGATATCTCAATGCTTCTACCAAACCTGAGACCCTTCCTTTAGCATGAGATGTGATATCCAAATCCTTCACATTCCAATCCTGAGACCCTTCCTATAGCATGAGATGTGATATCTCAATGCTTCTAATACCAAACCTGAGATCATTCCTATAACATGAGATGTGATATCCAATTCCTTCCCATTCCAAACCTGAGACCCTTCCTATTGGATGAGATGTGATATCCAACTCCTTCCCATTCCAACCCTGAGACCCTTCCTATAGCATGAGATGTGATGTCTCAATGCTTCTAATACCAAACCTGAGATCCTTCCTATAACATGAGATGTGATATCCAACTCCTTCCATTCCAATCCTGAGACCCGTCCTATAGCATGAGATGTGATATCTCAATGCTTATACCAAACCTGAGACCCTTCCTATAGCATGAGATGTCATATCCAACTGCTTCCCATTCCAATCCTGAGACCCTTCCTATAGCATGAGATGTGATATCTCAATACTTCTAATACCAAACCTGAGATCCTTCCTCTAACATGAAATGTGATATCCAACTCCTTCCCTTTCCAAACCTAAGAGCCTATCTATAGCATGAGATGTGATATCCAAGTCCTTCACATTCCAACCCTTAGACCCTTCCTACAGCATGCAATATGATATCTCAATGATTCTAATAACAAACCTGAGACCCGTCCTATAACATGAGATGGGATATCCAACTCCTTCCCATTCCAATCCTGAGACACTTCCGATAGCAGAGATGTGATATCTCAATGCTTATACCAAACCTGAGACCCTTCCTATAACATGAGATGTGATATCCAAATCCTTCTCGTTCCAAACCTGAGACCCTTCCTTTAGCATGAGATGTGATATCCAGCTCCTTCCCATTCCAATCCTGAGACACTTCCGATAGCATGAGATGTGATATCTCAATGCTTCTAATATCAAAACTGAGACCCTCCCTATAGCATGATATGTGATATCTAAGTCCTTCCCATTCCAATCCTGAGACCCTCCCTATAGCATGAGATGTGATATCCAACTCCGTCCCATTCCAATCCTGAGACCCTTCCTATAGCATGAGATATGATATCTCAATACTTCTAATACCAAACCTGAGATCCTTCCGATAGCATGAGATGTGATATCTCAATGCTTCTAATACCAAACCTGAGATCCTTCCTATAACATGAGATGTGATATCCAAATCCTTCCCCTTCCAAACCTGAGACCCTCCCTTTAGCATGAGATGTGATATCTAACTCCTTCCCATTCCATTCCTGAGACCCTTCTGATTGCATGAGATGTGATATCTCAATGCCTCTAATACCAAACCTGAGATCCTACCTCTAACATGAAATGAGATATCCAACTCTTTCCCCTTCCAAACCTGAGAGCCTTCCTATAGCATGAGATGTGATATCCAAGTCCTTCCCATTCCAATACTGAGACCCTTCCTATAGCTTGAGATGTGATATCCAACTCCTTCCCATTCCAATTCTGAGACCCTTCCTATAGCATGAGATGTGATATCTCAATGCTTATACCAAACCTGAGAGCCTACCTATAGCATGAGATGTGATATCCAAGTCCATCCCATTCCAATCCTTAGACCCTTCCTACAGCATGCGATGTGAATATCTCAATGATTCTAATACCAAACCAGAGACTCTTCCTATAACATGAGATGGGATATCCAACTCCTTCCCATTCCAATTCTGAGACCCTTCCTATACTATGAGACTTGATATCTCAATGCTTCTAATACCAAACCTGAGACCCGTAATACAACATGAGATGTGATATCCAAATCCTTCCCCTTCCAAACCTAGACCCTTCCTTTATCATGAGATGTGATATCCAACTCCTTCCCATTCCAATCCTGAGACCCTTCCAAACCTGAGACCCTTCCTATGGCATGAGATGTGATATCCAACTCCTTGCCATTCAAATCCTGAGACCCTTCCTATAGCATGAGAAGGGATATCCAACTCCTTCCCAATCCAATCCTGAGACCCCTCCGATAGCAGAGACGTGATATCTCAATGCTTCTACCAATCCTGAGACCCTTCCTTTAGCATGAGATGTGATATCCAAATCCTTCACATTCCAATCCTGAGACCCTTCCTATAGCATGAGATGTGATATCTCAATGCTTCTAATACCAAACCTGAGATCCTTCCTATAACATGAGATGTGATATCCAATTCCTTCCCATTCCAAACCTGAGACCCTTCCTATTGGATGAGATGTGATATCCAACTCCTTCCCATTCCAACCCTGAGACCCTTCCTATAGCATGAGATGTGATGTCTCAATGCTTCTAATACCAAACCTGAGATCCTTCCTATAACATGAGATGTGATATCCAACTCCTTCCATTCCAATCCTGAGACCCGTCCTATAGCATGAGATGTGATATCTCAATGCTTATACCAAACCTGAGACCCTTCCTATAGCATGAGATGTGATATCCAACTACTTCCCATTCCAATCCTGAGACCCTTCCTATAGCATGAGATGTGATATCTCAATGCTTCTAATACCAAACCTGAGCTCCTTCCTCTAACATGAAATGTGATATCCAACTCCTTCCCTTTCCAAACCTAAGAGCCTATCTATAGCATGAGATGTGATATCCAAGTCCTTCCCGTTCCAATCCTTAGACCCTTCCTACAGCATGCAATATGATATCTCAATGATTCTAATAACAAACCTGAGACCTGTCCTATAGCATGAGATATGATATCCAAGTCCTTCCCATTCCAATCCTGAGACCCTTCCTATAACATGAAATGTGATATCCAACTCCTTCCCATTCCAACCTGAGACCCTTCCTATAGCATGAGATGGGATATCCAACTTCTTCCAAATCCAATACTGATACCCTTCCGATAGCATGAGATGTGATATCCCAATGCTTCTACCAAACCTGAGACCCATACTATGGCATGAGATGTGATATCAAACTCCTTCCCATTCCAATCCTGAGACCCTTCCTATAGCTTGAGGTGTGATATCCAACTCCTTCCCATTCCAATTCTGAGACCCTTCTTATACCATGAGACTTGATATCTCAATGCTTCTAATACCAAACCTGAGACCCGTCCTATAACATGAGATGTGATATCCAAATCCTTCCCCTTCCAAACCTTAGACCCTTCCTTTATCATGAGATGTGGTATCCAACTCCTTCCCATTCCAATCCTGAGACCCTTCCGATATCATGAGATTTGTTATCTCAATGCTTCTAATATCAAACTTGAGACCCTCCCTATAGCATGAGATGTGACATCCAAGTCCTTCCCATTCCAATCCTGAGACCCTTCCTATAGCATGAGATGTGATATCTCTATGCTTCTAATACCAAACCTGAGACCCTTCCTATAACATGAGATGGGATATCCAACTCCTTCCCATTCCAATCCTGAGACCCTTCCGATAGCAGAGATGTGATATCTCAATGCTTATACCAAACATGAGACCCTTCCTATGGCCTGAGATGTCATATACAACTCCTTCCCATTCCAATCCTGAGACCCTTCCTTTAGCATGAGATGTGATATCTCAATGCTTATACCAAATCTGAGACCCTTCCTATAGCATGAGATGTGATATCTCAATGCTTATATCAAACCTGAGAGCCTACCTATAGCATGAGATGTGATATCCAAGTCCATCCCATTCCAATCCTTAGACCCTTCCTACAGCATGCGATGTGATATCTCAATGATTCTAATACCAAACCAGAGACTCTTACTATAACATGAGATGGGATATCCAACTCCTTCCCATTCCAATCCTGAGCCGCTTCCGATAGCAGAGATGTGATATCTCAATGCTTATAACAAACCTGAGACCCTTCCTATAACATGAGATGTGATATCCAACTCCTTCCCGTTCCAAACCTGAGACACTAACTATAGCATATGTGATATCCAACTCATTCCCATTCCAAACATGAGACCCTTCCTATAGCAAGAAAGTAATATCCAACTCCTACCCATTCCAATCCTGAGACCCTTCCTATAGCAAGAGATGTGATATCCAAATCCTTCCCATTCCAATCCTGAGACCCTTCCTATAACATGAGATGTGATATCCAACTCCTTCCCATTCCAACCTGAGACACTTCCTATAGCATGAGAAGGGATATCCAACTCCTTCCCAATCCAATCCTGAGACCCTTCCGATAGCAGAGATGTGATATCTCAATGCTTATACCAAACCCGAGACCCTTCCTATGGCATGAGATGTGATATCCAACTCCTTGCCATTCAAATCCTGAGACCCTTCCTATAGCATGAGAAGGGATATCCAACTCCTTCCCAATCCAATCCTGAGACCCTTCCGATAGCAGAGACGTGATATCTCAATGCTTCTACCAAACCAGAGACCCTTCCTTTAGCATGAGATGTGATATCCAAATCCTTCACATTCCAATCCTGAGACCCTTCCTATAGCATGAGATGTGATATCTCAATGCTTCTAATACCAAACCTGAGATCCTTCCTATAACATGAGATGTGATATCCAATTCCTTCCCATTCCAAACCTGAGACCCTTCCTATTGGATGAGATGTGATATCCAACTCCTTCCCATTCCAACCCTGAGACCCTTCCTATAGCATGAGATGTGATGTCTCAATGCTTCTAATACCAAACCTGAGATCCTTCCTATAACATGAGATGTGATATCCAACTCCTTCCATTCCAATCCTGAGACCCGTCCTATAGCATGAGATGTGATATCTCAATGCTTATACCAAACCTGAGACACTTCCTATAGCATGAGATTTGATATCCAACTACTTCCCATTCCAATCCTGAGACCCTTCCTATAGCATGAGATGTGATGTCTCAATGCTTCTAATACCAAAGCTGAGATCCTTCCTCTAACATGAAATGTGATATCCAACTCCTTCCCTTTCCAAACCTAAGAGCCTATCTATAGCATGAGATGTGATATCCAAGTCCTTCCCATTCCAACCCTTAGACCCTTCCTACAGCATGCAATATGATATCTCAATGATTCTAATAACAAACCTGAGACCCGTCCTATAACATGAGATGGGATATCCAACTCCTTCCCATTCCAATCCTGAGACACTTCCGATAGCAGAGATGTGATATCTCAATGCTTATACCAAACCTGAGACCCTTCCTATAACATGAGATGTGATATCCAAATCCTTCCCGTTCCAAACCTGAGACCCTTCCTTTAGCATGAGATGTGATATCCAGCTCCTTCCCATTCCAATCCTGAGACACTTCCGATAGCATGAGATGTGATATCTCAATGCTTCTAATATCAAAACTGAGACCCTCCCTATAGCATGATATGTGATATCTAAGTCCTTCCCATTCCAATCCTGAGACCCTTCCTATAGCATGAGATATGATATCTCAATACTTCTAATACCAAACGTGAGATCCTTCCGATAACATGAGATGTGATATCCAAATCCTTCCCCTTCCAAACCTGAGACCCTCCCTTTAGCATGAGATGTGATATCCAACTCCTTCCCATTCCAATCCTGAGACCCTTCTGATAGCATGAGATGTGATATCTCAATGCTTCTAATACCAAACCTGAGATCCTTCCGATAGCATGAGATGTGATATCTCAATGGTTCTAATACCAAACCTGAGATCCTTCCTATAACATGAGATGTGATATCCAAATCCTTCCCCTTCCAAACCTGAGACCCTCCCTTTAGCATGAGATGTGATATCCAACTCCTTCCCATTCCAATCCTGAGACCCTTCCTATAGCATGAGATGTGATATCTCAATGCTTCTAATACCAAACCTGAGATCCTTCCTCTAACATGAAATGTGATATCCAACTCCTTCCCTTTCCAAACCTAAGAGCCTATCTATAGCATGAGATGTGATATCCAAGTCCTTCCCATTCCAACCCTTAGACCCTTCCTACAGCATGCAATATGATATCTCAATGATTCTAATAACAAACCTGAGACCCGTCCTATAACATGAGATGGGATATCCAACTCCTTCCCATTCCAATCCTGAGACACTTCCGATAGCAGAGATGTGATATCTCAATGCTTATACCAAACCTGAGACCCTTCCTATAACATGAGATGTGATATCCAAATCCTTCCCGTTCCAAACCTGAGACCCTTCCTTTAGCATGAGATGTGATATCCAGCTCCTTCCCATTCCAATCCTGAGACACTTCCGATAGCATGAGATGTGATATCTCAATGCTTCTAATATCAAAACTGAGACCCTCCCTATAGCATGATATGTGATATCTAAGTCCTTCCCATTCGAATCCTGAGACCCTTCCTATAGCATGAGATATGATATCTCAATACTTCTAATACCAAACGTGAGATCCTTCCGATAACATGAGATGTGATATCCAAATCCTTCCCCTTCCAAACCTGAGACCCTCCCTTTAGCATGAGATGTGATATCCAACTCCTTCCCATTCCAATCCTGAGACCCTTCTGATAGCATGAGATGTGATATCTCAATGCTTCTAATACCAAACCTGAGATCCTTCCGATAGCATGAGATGTGATATCTCAATGGTTCTAATACCAAACCTGAGATCCTTCCTATAACATGAGATGTGATATCCAAATCCTTCCCCTTCCAAACCTGAGACCCTCCCTTTAGCATGAGATGTGATATCCAACTCCTTCCCATTCCATTCATGAGACCCTTCTGATAGCATGAGATGTGATATCTCAATGCCTCTAATACCAAACCTGAGATCCTACCTCTAACATGAAATGTGATATCCAACTCTTTCCCCTTCCAAACCTGAGAGCCTTCCTATAGCATGAGATGTGATATCCAAGTCCTTCCCATTCCAATCCTGAGACCCTTCCTATAGCTTGAGATGTGATATCCAACTCCTTCCCATTCCAATTCTGAGACCCTTCCTATACTCTGAGACTTGATATCTCAATGCTTCTAATACCAAACCTGAGACCCGTAATATAACATGAGATGTGATATCCAAATCCTTCCCCTTCCAAACCTTAGACCCTTCCTTTATCATGAGATGTGATATCCAACTCCTTCCCATTCCAATCCTGAGACCCTTCCGATATCATGAGATGTGATATCTCAAAGCTTCTAATATCAAACTTGAGACCCTCCCTATAGCATGAGATGTGATATCCAAGTCCTTCCCATTCCAATCCTGAGACCCTTCCTATAGCATGAGATGTGATATCTCAATGCTTCTAATACCAAACCTGAGACCCTTCCTATAACATGAGATGGGAATATCCAACTCCTTCCCATTCCAATCCTGAGACCCTTCCGATAGCAGAGATGTGATATCTCAATGCTTATACCAAACCTGAGACCCTTCCTATGGCATGAGATGTGATATCCAACTCCTTGCCATTCAAATCCTGAGACCCTTCCTATAGCATGAGAAGGGATATCCAACTCCTTCCCAATCCAATCCTGAGACCCTTACTATAGCAGAGACGTGATATCTCAATGCTTCTACCAATCCTGAGACCCTTCCTTTAGCATGAGATGTGATATCCAAATCCTTCACATTCCAATCCTGAGACCCTTCCTATAGCATGAGATGTGATATCTCAATGCTTCTAATACCAAACCTGAGATCCTTCCTATAACATGAGATGTGATATCCAATTCCTTCCCATTCCAAACCTGAGACCCTTCCTATTGGATGAGATGTGATATCCAACTCCTTCCCATTCCAACCCTGAGACCCTTCCTATAGCATGAGATGTGATGTCTCAATGCTTCTAATACCAAACCTGAGATCCTTCCTATAACATGAGATGTGATATCCAACTCCTTCCATTCCAATCCTGAGACCCGTCCTATAGCATGAGATGTGATATCTCAATGCTTATACCAAACCTGAGACCCTTCCTATAGCATGAGATGTGATATCCAACTACTTCCCATTCCAATCCTGAGACCCTTCCTATAGCATGAGATGTGATATCTCAATGCTTCTAATACCAAACCTGAGATCCTTCCTCTAACATGAAATGTGATATCCAACTCCTTCCCTTTCCAAACCTAAGAGCCTATCTATAGCATGAGATGTGATATCCAAGTCCTTCCCGTTCCAATCCTTAGACCCTTCCTAAAGCATGCAATATGATATCTCCATGATTCTAATAACAAACCTGAGACCTGTCCTATAGCATGAGATATGATATCCAAGTCCTTCCCATTCCAATCCTGAGACCCTTCCTATAACATGAAATGTGATATCAAACTCCTTCCCATTCCAACCTGAGACCCTTCCTATAGCATGAGATGGGATATCCAACTTCTTCCAAATCCAATACTGATACCCTTCCGATAGCATGAGATGTGATATCCCAATGCTTCTACCAAACCTGAGACCCATACTATGGCATGAGATGTGATATCAAACTCCTTCCCATTCCAATCCTGAGACCCTTCCTATAGCTTGAGGTGTGATATCCAACTCCTTCCCATTCCAATTCTGAGACCCTTCTTATACCATGAGACTTGATATCTCAATGCTTCTAATACCAAACCTGAGACCCGTCCTATAACATGAGATGTGATATCCAAATCCTTCCCCTTCCAAACCTTAGACCCTTCCTTTATCATGAGATGTGGTATCCAACTCCTTCCCATTCCAATCCTGAGACCCTTCCGATATCATGAGATTTGTTATCTCAATGCTTCTAATATCAAACTTGAGACCCTCCCTATAGCATGAGATGTGACATCCAAGTCCTTCCCATTCCAATCCTGAGACCCTTCCTATAGCATGAGATGTGATATCTCTATGCTTCTAATACCAAACCTGAGACCCTTCCTATAACATGAGATGGGATATCCAACTCCTTCCCATTCCAATCCTGAGACCCTTCCGATAGCAGAGATGTGATATCTCAATGCTTATACCAAACATGAGACCCTTCCTATGGCCTGAGATGTCATATACAACTCCTTCCCATTCCAATCCTGAGACCCTTCCTTTAGCATGAGATGTGATATCTCAATGCTTATACCAAATCTGAGACCCTTCCTATAGCATGAGATGTGATATCCAAATCCTTCCCATTCCAATCCTGAGACCCTTCCTATAGCATGAGATGTGATATCTCAATGCTTATATCAAACCTGAGAGCCTACCTATAGCATGAGATGTGATATCCAAGTCCATCCCATTCCAATCCTTAGACCCTTCCTACAGCATGCGATGTGATATCTCAATGATTCTAATACCAAACCAGAGACTCTTACTATAACTTGAGATGGGATATCCAACTCCTTCCCATTCCAATCCTGAGCCGCTTCCGATAGCAGAGATGTGATATCTCAATGCTTATACCAAACCTGAGACCCTTCCTATAACATGAGATGTGATATCCAACTCCTTCCCGTTCCAAACCTAAGACACTAACTATAGCATATGTGATATCCAAATCCTTCCCATTCCAAACATGAGACCCTTCCTATAGCAAGAAAGTAATATCCAACTCCTACCCATTCCAATCCTGAGACCCTTCCTATAGCAAGAGATGTGATATCCAAATCCTTCCCATTCCAATCCTGAGACCCTTCCTATAACATGAGATGTGATATCCAACTCCTTCCCATTCCAACCTGAGACACTTCCTATAGCATGAGAAGGGATATCCAACTCCTTCCCAATCCAATCCTGAGACCCTTCCGATAGCAGAGATGTGATATCTCAATGCTTATACCAAACCTGAGACCCTTCCTATGGCATGAGATGTGATATCCAACTCCTTGCCATTCAAATCCTGAGACCCTTCCTATAGCATGAGAAGGGATATCCAACTCCTTCCCAATCCAATCCTGAGACCCTTCCGATAGCAGAGACGTGATATCTCAATGCTTCTACCAAACCTGAGACCCTTCCTTTAGCATGAGATGTAATATCCAAATCCTTCACATTCCAATCCTGAGACCCTTCCTATAGCATGAGATGTGATATCTCAATGCTTCTAATACCAAACCTGAGACCCTTCCAATAACATGAGATGGGATATCCAACTCCTTCCCATTCCAATCCTGAGACCCTTCCGATAGCAGAGATGTGATATCTCAATGCTTATACCAAATCTGAGACCCTTCCTATAGCATGAGATGTGATATCCAAGTCCATCCCATTCCAAACCTGAGACACTAACTATAGCATATGTGATATCCAACTCCTTCCCATTCCAAACATGAGACCCTTCCTATAGCAAGAAAGTAATATCCAACTCCTACCCATTCCAATCCTGAGACCCTTCCTATAGCAAGAGATGTGATATCCAAATCCTTCCCATTCCAATCCTGAGACCCTTCCTATAACATGAGATGTGATATCCAACTCCTTCCCATTCCAACCTGAGACACTTACTATAGCATGAGAAGGGATATCCAACTCCTTCCCAATCCAATCCTGAGACCCTTCCGATAGCAGAGATGTGATATCTCAATGCTTATACCAAACCTGAGACCCTTCCTATGGCATGAGATGTGATATCCAACTCCTTGCCATTCAAATCCTGAGACCCTTCCTATAGCATGAGATGTGATATCTCTATGCTTCTAATACCAAACCTGAGAACCTTCCTATAACATGAGATGGGATATCCAACTCCTTCCCAATCCAAGCCTGAGACCCTTCCGATAGCAGAGATGTGATTTCTCAATGCTTATACCAAACCTGAGAACCTTCCTATGGCCTGAGATGTCATATACAACTCCTTCCCATTCCAATCCTGCGACCCTTCCTTTAGCATGAGATGTGATATCTCAATGCTTATACCAAATCTGAGACCCTTCCTATAGCATGAGATGTGATATCCAATTCCTTCCCATTCCAATCCTGAGACCCTTCCTATAGCATGAGATGTGATATCTCAATGCTTATACCAAACCTGAGAGCCTACCTATAGCATGAGATGTGATATCCAAGTCCATCCCATTCCAATCCTTAGACCCTTCCTACAGCATGCGATGTGATATCTCAATGATTCTAATACCAAACCAGAGACTCTTCCTATAACATGAGATGGGATATCCAACTCCTTCCCATTCCAATCCTGAGCCGCTTCTGATAGCAGAGATGTGATATCTCAATGCTTATACCAAACCTGAGACCCTTCCTATAACATGAGATGTGATATCCAACTCCTTCCCGTTCCAAACCTGAGACACTAACTATAGCATATGTGATATCCAACTCCTTCCCATTCCAAACATGAGACCCTTCCTATAGCAAGAAAGTAATATCCAACTCCTACCCATTCCAATCCTGAGACCCTTCCTATAGCAAGAGATGTGATATCCAAATCCTTCCCATTCCAATCCTGAGACCCTTCCTATAACATGAGATGTGATATCCAACGCCTTCCCATTCCAACCTGAGACACTTCCTATAGCATGAGAAGGGATATCCAACTCCTTCCCAATCCAATCCTGAGACCCTTCCGATAGCAGAGATGTGATATCTCAATGCTTATACCAAACCTGAGACCCTTCCTATGGCATGAGATGTGATATCCAACTCCTTGCCATTCAAATCCTGAGACCCTTCCTATAGCATGAGATGTGATATCTCAATGCTTATACCAAACCTGAGACCCTTCCTATAACATGAGATGGGATATCCAACTCCTTCCCATTCCAATCCTGAGACCCTTCCGATAGCAGAGATGTGATATCTCAATGCTTATACCAAACCTGAGAACCTTCCTATGGCCTGAGATGTCGTATACAACTCCTTCCCATTCCAATCCTGAGACCCTTCCTTTAGCATGAGATGTGATATCTCAATGCTTATACCAAATCTGAGACCCTTCCTATAGCATGAGATGTGATATCCAATTCCTTCCCATTCCAATCCTGAGACCCTTCCTATAGCATGAGATGTGATATCTCAATGCTTATACCAAACCACCTGAGAGCCTACCTATAGCATGAGATGTGATATCCTAGTCCATCCCATTCCAATCCTTAGACCCTTCCTACAGCATGCGATGTGATATCTCAATGATTCTAATACCAAACCAGAGACTCTTCCTATAACATGAGATGGGATATCCAACTCCTTCCCATTCCAATCCTGAGCCGCTTCCGATAGCAGAGATGTGATATCTCAATGCTTATACCAAACCTGAGACCCTTCCTATAACATGAGATGTGATATCCAACTCCTTCCCGTTGCAAACCTGAGACACTAACTATAGCATATGTGATATCCAACTCCTTCCCATTCCAAACATGAGACCCCTCCTATAGCAAGAAAGTAATATCCAACTCCTACCCATTCCAATCCTGAGACCCTTCCTATAGCAAGAGATGTGATATCCAAATCCTTCCCATTCCAATCCTGAGACCCTTCCTATAACATGAATGAGATGTGAAATCCAACTCCTTCCCATTCCAACCTGAGACACTTCCTATAGCATGAGAAGGGATATCCAACTCCTTCCCAATCCAAACCTGAGACCCTTCCGATAGCAGAGATGTGATATCTCACTGCTTATACCAAACCTGAGACCCTTCCTATGGCATGAGATGTGATATCCAACTCCTTCCCAATCCAATCCTGAGACCCTTCCGATAGCAGAGGCGTGATATCTCAATGCTTCTACCAAACCTGAGACCCTTCCTTTAGCATGAGATGTGATATCCAAATCCTTCACATTCCAATCCTGAGACCCTTCCTATAGCATGAGATGTGATATCTCAATGCTTCTAATACCAAACCTGAGATCCTTCTTATAACATGAGATGTGATATCCAATTCCTTCCCATTCCAAACCTGAGGCCCTTCCTATTGGATGAGATGTGATATCCAACTCCTTCCCATTCCAACCCTGAGACCCTTCCTATAGCATGAGATGTGATGTCTCAATGCTTCTAATACCAAACCTGAGATCCTTCCTATAACATGAGATGTGATATCCAACTCCTTCCATTCCAATCCTAAGACCCGTCCTATAGCATGAGATGTGATATCTCAATGCTTATACCAAACCTGAGACCCTTCCTATAGCATGAGATGTGATATCCAATTGCTTCCCATTCCAATCCTGAGACCCTTCCTATAGCATGAGATGTGATATCTCAATGCTTCTAATACCAAACCTGAGATCCTTCCTCTAACATGAAATGTGATATCCAACTCCTTCCCTTTCCAAACCTAAGAGCCTATCTATAGCATGAGATGTGATATCCAAGTCCTTCCCATTCCAACCCTTAGACCCTTCCAACAGCATGCAATATGATATCTCAATGATTCTAATAACAAACCTGAGACCCGTCCTATAACATGAGATGGGATATCCAACTCCTTCCCATTCCAATCCTGGGACACTTCCGATAGCAGAGATGTGATATCTCAATGCTTATACCAAACCTGAGAACCTTCCTATGGCCTGAGATGTCATATACAACTCCTTCCCATTCCAATCCTGAGACCCTTCCTTTAGCATGAGATGTGATATCTCAATGCTTATACCAAATCTGAGACCGTTCCTATAGCATGATGTGATATCCAATTCCTTCCCATTCCAATCCTGAGACCCTTCCTATAGCATGAGATGTGATATCTCAATGCTTATACCAAACCTGAGAGCCTACCTATAGCATGAGATGTGATATCCAAGTCCATCCCATTCCAATCCTTAGACCCTTCCTAAAGCATGCGATGTGATATCTCAATGATTCTAATACCAAACCAGAGACTCTTCCTATAACATTAGATGGGATATCCAACTCCTTCCCATTCCAATCCTGAGCCGCTTCCGATAGCAGAGATGTGATATCTCAATGCTTATACCAAACCTGAGACCCTTCCTATAACATGAGATGTGATATCCAACTCCTTCCCGTTCCAAACCTGAGACACTAACTATAGCATATGTGATATCCAACTCCTTCCCATTCCAAACATGAGACCCTTCCAATAGCAAGAAAGTAATATCCAACTCCTACCCATTCCAATCCTGAGACCCTTCCTATAGCAAGGGATGTGATATCCAAATCCTTCCCATTCCAATCCTGAGACCCTTCCTATAACATGAGATGTGATATCCAACTCCTTCCCATTCCAACCTGAGACACTTCCTATAGCATGAGAAGGGATATCCAACTCCTTCCCAATCCAATCCTGAGACCCTTCCGATAGCAGAGATGTGATATCTCAATGCTTATAACAAACCTGAGACCCTTCCTATGGCATGAGATGTGATATCCAACTCCTTGCCATTCAAATCCTGAGACTCTTCCTATAGCATGAGAAGGGATATCCAACTCCTTCCCAATCCAATCCTGAGACCTTTCCGATAGCAGAGACGTGATATCTCAATGCTTCTACCAAACCTGAGACCCTTCCTTTAGCATGAGATGTGATATCCAAATCCTTCACATTCCAATCCTGAGACCCTTCCTATAGCATGAGATGTGATATCTCAATGCTTCTAATACCAAACCTGAGATCCTTCCTATAACATGAGATGTGATATCCAATTCCTTCCCATTCCAAACCTGAGACCCTTCCTATTGGATGAGATGTGATATCCAACTCCTTCCCATTCCAACCCTGAGACCCTTCCTATAGCATGAGATGTGATGTCTCAATGCTTCTAATACCAAACCTGAGATCCTTCCTTATAACATGAGATGTGATATCCAACTCCTTCCATTCCAATCCTGAGACCTGTCCTATAGCATGAGATGTGATATCTCAATGCTTATACCAAACCTGAGACCCTTCCTATAGCATGAGATGTGATATCCAACTGCTTCCCATTCCAATCCTGAGACCCTTCCTATAGCATGAGATGTGATATCTCAATGCTTCTAATATCAAAACTGAGACCCTCCCTATAGCATGATATGTGATATCTAAGTCCTTCCCATTCCAATCCTGAGACCCTCCCTATAGCATGAGATGTGATATCCAACTCCTTCCCATTCCAATCCTGAGACCCTTCCTATAGCATGAAATATGATATCTCAATACTTCTAATACCAAACGTGAGATCCTTCCGATAACATGAGATGTGATATCCAAATCCTTCCCCTTCCAAACCTGAGACCCTCCCTTTAGCATGAGATGTGATATCCAACTCCTTCCTATTCCAATCCTGAGACTCTTCTGATAGCATGAGATGTGATATCTCAATGCTTCTAATACCAAACCTGAGATCCTTCCGATAGCATGAGATGTGATATCTCAATGCTTCTAATACCAAACCTGAGATCCTTCCTATAACATGAGATGTGATATCCAAATCCTTCCCCTTCCAAACCTGAGACCCTCCCTTTAGCATGAGATGTGATATCCAACTCCTTCCCATTCCAATCCTGAGACCCATCCGATATCATGAGATGTGATATCTCAAAGCTTCTAATATCAAACTTGAGACCCTCCCTATAGCGTGAGATGTGATATCCAAGTCCTTCCCATTCCAATCCTGAGACCCTTCCTATAGCATGAGATATGATATCTCAATGCTTCTAATACCAAACCTGAGACCCTTCCTATAACATGAGATGGGAATATCCAACTCCTTCCCATTCCAATCCTGAGACCCTTCCGATAGCAGAGATGTGATATCTCAATGCTTATACCAAACCTGAGATCCTTCCTATAACATGAGATGTCCTGAGACACTTCCTATAGCATGAGAAGTGATATCTCACTGCTTATACCAAACCTGAGACCCTTCCCATAGCATGAGATGTGATATCCAAGTCCTTCCCATTCCAATCCTGAGACACTTCCTATAGCATGAGATGTGATATCTCAATGCTTCTAATACCAAACCTGAGACTCTTCCTATAACATGAGATGGGGAATCCAACTCCTTCCCATTCCAATCCTGAGACCCTTTTGATAGCAGAGATGTGATATCTCAATGTTTATACCAAACCTGAGACCCTTCCTACGGCATGAGTTGTCATATTCAACTCCTTCCCATTCCAATCCTGAGACCCTTCCTATAGCATGAGATGTGATATCCAACTCCTTCCCATTCCAATCCTGAGACCCTTCCTATAGCATGAGATGTGATGTCTCAATGCTTCTAATACCAAACCTGATATCCTTCCTATAACATGAGATGTGATATCCAACTCCTTCCATTCCAATCCTGAGACCCTTCCTATAGCATGAGATGTGATATCTCAATGGTTTTACCAAACCTGAGACCCTTCCTATAGCATGAGATGTGATATCCAACTCCTTCCCATTCCAATCCTGAGACCCTTCCTATAGCCTGAGATGTGATATCTCAATGCCCCTAATTCCAAACCTGAGATCCTTCCTCTAACATGAAATGTGATATCCAACTCCTTCACTTTCCAAACCTGAGAGCCTATCTATAGCATGAGATGTGAGATCTAAGTCCTTCCCATTCCAATCCTTAGACCCTTCCTACATCATGCAATATGATATCTCAATGATTCTAATAAAAAACCTGAGACCCGTCCCATAACATGAGATGGGATATTCAACTCCTTCCCATTCCAATCCTGAGACACTTCCGATAGCAGAGATGTGATATCTCAATGTTTATACCAAACCTGAGACCCTTCCTATAACATGAGATGTGATATCCAACTCCTTCCCGTTCCAAACCTGAGACCCTTCCTTTAGCATGAGATGTTATATCCAGCTCCTTCCCATTCCAATCCTGAGACACTTCCGATAGCATGAGATGTGATATCTCAATGCTTCTAATATCAAAACTGAGACCCTCCCTATAGCATGATATGTGATATCTAAATCCTTCCCATTCCAATCCTGAGAGCCTTCCTATAGCATGAGATGTGATACCTCAATGCTTCTACCAAACCTGAGATCCTTCCGATAGCATGAGATGTGATATCTCAATACTTCTAATACCAAACCTGAGATCCTTCCGATAACATGAGATGTGATATCTCAATACTTCTAATACCAAACCTGAGATCCATCCTATAACATGAGATGTGATATCCAAATCCTTCCCCTTCCAAACCTGAGACCCTCCCTTTAGCATGAGATGTGATATCCAACTCCTTCCCATTCCAATCCCGAGACCCTTGCGATAGCATGATATATCTCAATGCTTCTATACCAAACCTGAGATCCTTCCGATAGCATGAGATGTGATATCTCAATACTTCTAATACCAAACCTGAGATCCTTCCTATAACATGAGATGTGATATCCAAATCCTTATCTTCCAAACCTGAGACCCTTCCTTTACCATGAGATGTGATATCCAACTCCTTCCCATTCCAATCCTGAGCCTCTTCTGATAGCATAAGATATGATATCTCAATGCTTCTATACCAAACCTGAGATCCTTCTGATAGCATGAGATGTGTCCAACTCTTTCCCCTTGCAAACCTGAGAGCCTTCCTATAGCATGAGATGTGATATCCAAGTCCTTCCCATTCCAATCCTGAGACCCGTCCTATAACATGAGATGTGATATCCAACTCCTTCCCATTCCAACCTGAGACCCTTCCTATAGCATGAGATGGGATATCCAACTCCTTCCAAATCCAATCCTGATAACCTTCCGATAGCATGAGATGTGATATCCCAATGCTTCTACCAAACCTGAGACCCATACTATGGCATGAGATGTGATATCAAACTCCTTCCCATTCTAATCCTGAGACCCTTCCTATAGCTTGAGATGTGATATCCAACTCCTTCCCATTCCAATTCTGAGACCCTTCCTATACCATGAGACTTGATATCTCAATGCTTCTAATACCAAACCTGAGACCCGTCCTATAACATGAGATGTGATATCCAAATCCTTCCCCTTCCAAACCTTAGACCCTTCCTTTATCATGAGATGTGATATCCAACTCCTTCCCATTCCAATCTTGAGACCCTTCCGATATCATGAAATGTGATATCTCAATGCTTCTAATATCAAACTTGAGACCCTCCTTATAGCATGAGATGTGATATCCAAGTCCTTCCCATTCCAATCCTGAGACACTTCCGATAGCATGAGATGTGATATCTCAATGCTTCTAATATCTAAACTGAGACCCTCCCTATAGCATGATATATGATATCTAAGTCCTTCCCATTCCAATCCTGAGACCCTTCCTATAGCATGAGATGTGATATCTCAATGCTTATCCTTGATTCCTGTAGTAAATTGATTTCCTTTGCAGGCCGACTCCTGTCACGAATGCCTTGTCTGCATGCATTCTCTCCTGGCCATTCTCTCACCGTGGCTATTTGCCTACCCCCTTCCTCTCTCAGTGGATGGACTTCTCCATCCTAGCCTCCTACCACTCAACTCCGCCTACTTGGAGAATTCAACATGAACCTGTATGCTTCCTGACCTGGACTTTTACGAGATCTGCAACTCTTCATGTCGCTGGCCCTACACACTGCAGGGAATACTCAGGATTTTCTGATCTCAGACCTCCCCCTCTGTAACCCTCTCAACAATCCTCTCCCGTGGTGATCAAGTTCTCATCTTCAAAGAAGGCTAACTGCCAGCTGTTCCTCCTCAGAGGAGTTCTCCCTTTCTGTCCCTGCTCCCTGCACCGTTTCGCGTTGCAAACACTCGCTTCCCTGCTCTCTTGTTTAGACGCTTTTCCTTCTCAGAGGCCTTCTTGCTTTCTGCCCTTTTCGCGTTGCAAGTACTCGCTTCCCAGCTCTCTGGTTTAGACGCGTGTTCCCTGCCTTCTCTCCTCTTCCCGCTGCCTTCAAATCAAAAAATGAGCTCCAAAAGATATACAGTGCTCAGAATGCTCTATAACACCCATTATTCAACATATAGCCGTAACCCGCTAGACGTATTGATACGTGCTGTAAACTAGCAAAAACAGCTAGAAAATGTACTTTCCTCGCGTTTTTGTAAATGCTAATTCTGATGGGTTCCCATGTATACTGTCCGTGCGTTTGTTGTCGAATGCTGAAGTTTTTAACCACTGTTCTCCCATACAAGGGGGGGGGGGGTCAACGTCTACTGCTGTTCATAGGCTGAATGTATACGGCTGAAATCTTCAAGGCATTATCAGCTTTCCTGACTGTTTTGGAACGTGTATTTGCCATCTGTTAATGCAGTCGCCCTGTGTTCATAGTCCCTTCTACTTTACAGGCTGCACTCCCCTGGTGATCACATTCTCCTCTCCAGAGCAGGCTGACTACCAGCTGCTCCTCCTCATAGGCGTTCATCCTTTCTGTCCCTGCTCCCTGCACCGTTTCGCGTTGCATGTACTCGCTTCCCAGCTCTCTGGTTTAGATGCGTGTTCCCTGCCTTCTCTCCTCTTCCTACAGCCTTCCAATGAGCTCCACAAGATACAGTGTTCAGAATGCTTTATAACACCCATTATTCAACATATAGCTGTAACCCGCTAGACGTATTGAAACGTGCTAAAAACGAGCAGAAACAGCTAGAACATGTACTTTCCTCGCGTTTTGGTAAATGCGAATTCTGGTGGATTCCCATTTTGTACTCTGTTCGTGCGTTTGTTCAGTCGAATCCTGGTCTTTTGAACCACTCTTCTCCCATACAAGGGAGGGTCAAAATGTGTTGTTCACAGGCTGAATTTATACTGCTGAAATGCTCGCTTCCCTGCTCTCTGGTTTAGACGTGTGTACCCTATAGGAAGGGTCTCAGGATTGGAATGGGATGGAGTTGGATATCACATCTCATGCTATAGGAAGGGTCTCAGGATTGGAATGGGAAGGAGTTGGATATCACATCTCGTGTTATAGGAAGGGTCTCAGGTTTGGTATAAACATTGAGATATCACATCTCTGCTATCGGAAGTGTCTCAGGATTGGAATGGGAAGGAGTTGGATATCCCATCTCATGTTATAGGACGGGTCTCAGGTTTTTTATTAAAATCATTGAGATATCATATTGCATGCTGTAGGAAGGGTCTAAGGATTGGAATGGGAAGAAGTTGGATATTCCCATCTCATGTTATAGGAAGGGTCTCAGGTTTGGTATTAGAAGCATTGAGATATCACATCTCATGCTATAGGAAGGGTCTCAGGATTGGAATGGGAAGGACTTGGATATCACATCTCATGCTATAGGGAGGGTCTCAAGTTTGATAGAAGCATTGAGATATCACATTTCATGATATCGGAAGGGTCTCAAGATTGGAATGGGAAGGAGTTGGATATCACATCTCATGATAAAGGAAGGGTCTAAGGTTTGGAAGGGGAAGGATTTGGATATCACATCTCATGTTATAGGACGGGTCTCAGGTTTGGTATTAGAAGCATTGAGATATCAAGTCTCATGGTATAGGAAGGGTCTCAGAATTGGAATGGGAAGGAGTTGGATATCACATTTCAAGCTATAGGAAGGGTCTCAGGATTAGAATGGGAAGGAGTTAGATATCACATCTCATGCCATAATATGGGTCTCAGGTTTGGTAGAAGCATTGGGTTATCACATCTCATGCTATCGGAAGGGTATCGGGATTGGATTTGGAAGGAGTTGGATATCCCATCTCATGCTATAGGAAGGGTCTCAGGTTGGAATGGGAAGGAGTTGGATATCACATCTCATGTTTAGGAAGGGTCTCAGGATTGGAATGGGAAGGACTTGGATATCACATCTCATGCTATAGGAAGGCTCTCAGGTTTGCAAGGGGAAAGAGTTGGATATCACATTTCATGTTAGAGGTAGGATCTCAGGTTTGGTATTAGAAGCATTGAGATATCACATCTCATGCTATCAGAAGGATCTCAGGTTTGGTATAGAAGCATTGAGATATCATATCTTATGCTATCAGAAGAGTCTCAGGATTGGAATGGGAAGGAGTTGAATATCACATCTCATGGTAAAGGGAGGGTCTCAGGTTTGGAAGATAAGGATTTGGATATCACATCTCATGTTATAGGAAGGATCTCAGGTTTGGTATTGGAAGTATTGAGATATCACATCTCATGCTATCGGAAGGATCTCAGGTTTGGTATAGAAGCATTGAGATATCATATCTTATGCTATCAGAAGGGTCTCAGGATTGGAATGGGAAGGAGTTGGATATCACATCTCATGCTAAAGGGAGGGTCTCAGGTTTGGAAGGGGAAGGATTTGGATATCACATCTCATGTTATAGGATGGATCTCAGGTTTGGTATTAGAAGTATTGAGATATCACATCTCATGTTATCGGAAGGATCTCAGGTTTGGTATTAGAAGTATTTAGATATCACATCTCATGCTATAGGAAGGGTCTCAGGATTGGAATGGGAAGGACTTAGATATCACATAGCATGCTATAGGGAGGGTCTCAGTTTTGATATTAGAAGCATTGAGATATCACATCTCATGCTATCGGAAGTGTCTCAGGATTGGAATGGGAAGGAGCTGGATATCACATCTCATGCTAAAGGAAGGGTCTCAGGTTTGGAACGGGAAGGAGTTGGATATCACATCTCATGTTATAGGAAGGGTCTCAGGTTTGGTATAAACATTGAGATATCACATCTCTGCTATCAGAAGTGTCTCAGGATTGGAATGGGAAGGAGTTGGATATCCCATCTCATGTTATAGGACGGGTCTCAGGTTTTTTATTAGAATCATTGAGATATCATATTGCATGCTGTAGGAAGGGTCTAAGGATTGGAATGCGAAGGACTTGGATATCACATCTCATGCTATAGATAGGCTCTCAGGTTTGGAAAGTGAAGGAGTTGGATATCACATTTCATGTTAGAGGAAGGATCTCAGGTTTGGTATTAGAGCCATTGAGATATCACATCTCAGGCTATAGGAAGGGTCTCAGGATTGGAATGGGAAGGAGTTGGATATCACATCTCATGCTATAGGAAGGGTTTCAGGTTTGGTATAAGCATTGAGATATCACATCTCATGCTATAGGAAGGGTCTCAGGATTGGAATGGAAGGAGTTGGATATCACATCTCATGTTATAGGAAGGATCTGAGGTTTGGTATTAGAAGCATTGAGACATCACATCTCATGCTATAGGAAGGGTCTCAGGATTGGAATGGGAAGGAGTTGGATATCAAATCTCATGCTATAGGAAGGGTCTCAGGATTGGGATGGGAAGGAGTTGAATATGACATCTCATGCCATAGGAAGGGTCTCAGGTTTGGTATAACCATTGAGATATCACATCTCTGCTATCAAAAGGGTCTCAGGATTGGAATTGGAAGGAGTTGGATAACCCATCTCATGTTATAGGAAGAGTCTCAGGTTTGGTATTAGAAGCATTGAGATATCACATCTCATGCTATAGGAAGTGTCTCAGGATTGGAATGGGAAGGACTTGGATATCACATCTCATGCTATAGGTAGGGTCTCAAGTTTGTCATTAGAAGCATTGAGATATCACATCTCATGCTATAGGAAGGGTCTGAGGATTGGAATGGGAAGGAGTTGGATATCACATCTCCTGCTATGGGAAGGGTCTCAGGTTTGGTATAAGCAGTGAGATATCACATCTCATGCTATAGGAAGTGTCTCAGGATTGGAATGGGAAGGAGTTGGATATCACATCTCATGTTATAGGAAGGATCTCAGGTGTGCTATAAGCATTGAGATATCACATCTCTGCTATCGGAAGGGTCTCAAGATTGGAATGGGAAGGAGTTGGATATTCCCATCTCATGTTATAGGAAGGGTCTCAGGTTTGGTATTAGAAGCATTGAGATATCACATCTCATGCTATAGGAAGGGTCTCAGGATTGGAATGGGAAGGACTTGGATATCACATCTCATGCTATAGGGAGGGTCTCAAGTTTGATATTAGAAGCTTTGAGATATCACATCTCATGATATCGGAAGGGTCTCAGGATTGGAATGGGAAGGAGTTGGATATCACATCTCATGATAAAGGAAGGGTCTAAGGTTTGGAAGGGGAAGGATTTGGATATCACATCTCATGTTATATTACGGGTCTCAGGTTTGGTATTAGAAGCATTGAGATATCAAGTCTCATAGTATAGGAAGCGTCTCAGAATTGGAATGGGAAGGAGTTGGATATCCCATCTCATGTTATAGGAAGAGTCTCTGGTTTGGTATTAGAATCATTGAGATATCACATCGCATGCTGTAGGAAGGGTCTAAGGATTGGAATGGGATGGACTTGGATATCACATCTCATGCTATAGGTAGGCTCTCAGGTTTGGTATAAGCATTGAGATATCACATCTCATGCTATAGGAAGGGTCTCAGAATTGGAATGGGAAGGAGTTGGATATCACATCTCAAGCTGTAGGAAGGGTCTCAGTATTGGAATGGGAAGGACTTGGATATCACATCTCATGCTATAGGAAGGCTCTCAGGTTTGGAAGGGGAAAGAGTTGGATATCTCATTTCATGTTAGAGGTAGGATCTCAGGTTTGGTATTAGAGGCATTAAGATATCACATCTCATGCTATCAGAAGGGTCTCAGGAATGGAATGGGAAGGAGTTAGATATCACATCTCATGCTAAAGGGAGGGTCTCAGGTTTGGAAGGGGAAGGATTTGGATATCACATCTCATGTTATAGGAAGGATCTCAGGTTTGGTATTAGAAGCATTGAGATATCACATCTCATGCTATCAGAAGAGTCTCAGGATTGGAATAGGAAGGAGTTGGATATCACATTTCATGCTAAAGGGAGGGTCTCAGGTTTGGAAGGGGAAGGATTTGGATATCACATCTCATGTTATCGGAAGGATCTCATGTTTGGTATTAGAAGTATTGAGATATCATATCTCATGCTATAGGAAGGGTCTCAGGATTGGAATGGGAAGGAGTTGGATATCACATCTCATGCTATAAGGAGGGTCTCAGGATTGGAATGGGAAGGACTTAGATATCACATATCATGCTATAGGGAGGGTCTCAGTTTTGATATTAGAAGCATTGAGATATCACATCTCATGCTATCGGAAGTGTCTCAGGATTGGAATGGGAAGGAGCTGGATATCACATCTCATGCTAAAGGAAGGGTCTCAGGTTTGGAACGGGAAGGATTTGGATATCACATCTCATGTTATAGGAAGGGTCTCAGGTTTGGTATAAGCATTGAGATATCACATCTCTGCTATCGGAAGTGTCTCAGGATTAGAATGGGAAGGAGTTGGATATCCCATCTCATGTTATAGGACGGGTCTCAGGTTTGTTATTAGAATCATTGAGATATCATATTGCATGCTGTAGGAAGGGTCTAAGGGTTGGAATGTGAAGGACTTGGATATCACATCTCATGCTATAGATAGGCTCTTAGGTTTGGAAAGGGAAGGAGTTGGATATCACATTTCATGTTAGAGGAAGGATCTCAGGTTTGGTATTAGAAGCATTGAGATATCACATCTCATGCTATAGGAAGGGTCTCAGGATTGGAATGGGAAGCAGTTGGATATCACATCTCATGCTATAGGAAGGGTCTCAGGTTTGGTATAAGCATTGAGATATCACATCTCATGCTATAGGACGGGTCTCAGGATTGGAATGGAAGGAGTTGGATATCACATCTCATGTTATAGGAAGGATCTCAGGTTTGGTATTAGACGCATTGAGACATCACATCTCATGCTATAGGAAGGGTCTCAGGGTTGGAATGGAAAGGAGTTGGATATCCCATCTCATCCAATAGGAAGGGTCTCAGGTTTGGAATGGGAAGGAATTGGATATCACATCTCATGTTATAGGAAGGATCTCAGGTTTGGTATTAGAAGCATTGAGATATCACATCTCATGCTATAGGAAGGGTCTCAGGATTGGAATGTGAAGGATTTGGATATCACATCTCATGCTAAAGGAAGGGTCTCAGGTTTGGTAGAAGCATTGAGATATCACGTCGCTGCTATCGGAAGGGTCTCAGGATTGGATTGGGAAGGAGTTGGATATCCCTTCTCATGCTATAGGAAGGGTCTCAGGATTTGAATGGCAAGGAGTTGGATATCACATCTCATGCCATAGGAAGGGTCTCAGGTTTGGTATAAGCATTGAGATATCACATCTCTGCTATCGGAAGGGACTCAGGATTGGATTGGGAAGGAGTTGGATATCCCTTCTCATGCTTTAGGAAGTGTCTCAGGTTGGAATGGGAAGGAGTTGGATATCACATCTCATGTTATAGGAAGGGTCTCAGGATTGGAATGGGAAGGATTTGGATATCACATCTCTTGCTATAGGAAGGGTCTCAGGATTGGAATGGGTAGGAGTTGGATATTACTTTCTTGCTATAGGAAGGGTCTCATGTTTGGAATGGGAAGGAGTTGGATATCACATATGCTATAGTTAGTGTCTCAGGTTTGGAACGGGAAGGAGTTGGATATCACATCTCATGTTATAGGAAGGGTCTCAGGTTTGGTATAAGCATTGAGATATCACATCTCTGCTATCGGAAGCGGCTCAGGATTGGAATGGGAAGGAGTTGGATATCCCATCTCATGTTATAGGAAGAGTCTCTGGTTTGGTATTAGAATCATTGAGATATCACATCGCATGCTGTAGGAAGGGTCTAAGGATTGGAATGGGATGGACTTGGATATCACATCTCATGTTATAGGTAGGCTCTCAGGTTTGGTATAAGCATTGAGATATCACATCTCATGCTATAGGGAGGGTCTCAGGATTGGAATGGGAAGGAATTGGATATCAAATCTCATGCTATAGGAAGGGTCTCAGATTTGGTATAAGCATTGAGATATCACATCTCATGCTAAAGGAAGGGTCTCAGGATTGGAATGGGAAGGAGTTGTATATGACATCTCAGGCCATGACATCTCAGGCCATAGGAAGGTTCTCAGGTTTGGTATAAGCATTGAGATATCATATTGCATGCTGTAGGAAGGGTCTAAGGATTGGAATGGGAAGGACCTGGATATCACATCTCATGCTATAGAACGGCTCTCAGGTTTGGAAAGGGAAGGAGTTGGATATCACATCTCATGTTATAGGATGGATCTCAGGTTTGGTATTAGAAGTATTGAGATATCACATCTCATGTTATCGGAAGGATCTCAGGTTTGGTATTAGAAGTATTGAGATATCACATCTCATGCTATAGGAAGGGTCTCAGGATTGGAATGGGAAGGAGTTGGATATCACATCTCATGCTAAAGGGAGGGTCTCAGGTTTGGTAGAAGCATTGAGATATCACATCTCATGCTATAGGAAGGGTCTCAGGATTGGAATGGGAAGGACTTAGATATCACATATCATGCTATAGGGAGGGTCTCAGTTTTGATATTAGAAGCATTGAGATATCACATCTCATGCTATCGGAAGTGTCTCAGGATTGGAATGGGAAGGAGCTGGATATCACATCTCATGCTAAAGGAAGGGTCTCAGGTTTGGAACGGGAAGGAGTTGGATATCACATCTCATGTTATAGGAAGGGTCTCAGGTTTGGTATAAACATTGAGATATCACATCTCTGCTATCGGAAGTGTCTCAGGATTGGAATGGGAAGGAGTTGGATATCCCATCTCATGTTATAGGACGGGTCTCAGGTTTGTTATTGGAATCATTGAGATATCATATTGCATGCTGTAGGAAGGGTCTAAGGGTTGGAATGTGAAGGACTTGGATATCACATCTCATGCTATAGATAGGCTCTTAGGTTTGGAAAGGGAAGGAGTTGGATCTCACATTTCATGTTAGAGGAAGGATCTCAGGTTTGGTATTAGAAGCATTGAGATATCACATCTCATGCTATAGGAAGGGTCTCAGGATTGGAATGGGAAGGAGTTGGATATCACATCTCATGCTATAGGAAGGGTCTCAGGTTTGGTATAAGCATTGAGATATCACATCTCATGCTATAGGAAGGGTCTCAGGATTGGAATGGAAGGAGTTGGAAATCACATCTCATGTTATAGGAAGGATCTCAGGTTTGGTATTAGAAGCATTGAGACATCACATCTCATGCTATAGGAAGGGTCTCAGGATTGGAATGGGAAGGAGTTGGATATCAAATCTCATGCTATAGGAAGGGTCTCAGGATTGGAATGGGAAGGAGTTGAATATGACATCTCATGCCGTAGGAAGGGTCTCAGGTTTGGTATAAACATTGAGATATCACATCTCTGCTATCAAAAGGGTCTCAGGATTGGAATGGGAAGGAGTTGGATATCCCATCTCATGTTATAGGAAGAGTCTCAAGTTTGGTATTAGAAGCATTGAGATATCACATCTCATGCTATAGGAAGTGTCTTAGGATTGGAATGGGAAGGACTTGGATATCACATCTCATGCTATAGGTAGGGTCTCAAGTTTGACATTAGAAGCATTGAGATATCACATCTCATGCTATAGGAAGGGTCTGAGGATTGGAATGGGAAGGAGTTGGATATCACATCTCCTGCTATGGGAAGGGTCTCAGGTTTGGTATAAGCAGTGAGATATCACATCTCATGCTATAGGAAGTGTCTCAGGATTGGAATGGGAAGGAGTTGGATATCACATCTCATGTTATAGGAAGGATCTCAGGTTTGGTATAAGCATTGAGATATCACATCTCTGCTATCGGAAGGGTCTCAAGATTGGAATGGGAAGGAGTTGGATATTCCCATCTCATGCTATAGGAAGGGTCTCAGGTTTGGTATTAGAAGCATTGAGATATCACATCTCATGCTATAGGAAGGGTCTCAGGGTTGGAATGGGAAGGACTTGGATATCACATCTCTTGCTATAGGGAGGGTCTCAAGTTTGATATTAGAAGCTTTGAGATATCACATCTCATGATATCAGAAGGGTCTCAGGATTGGAATGGGAAGGAGTTGGATATCACATCTCATGATAAAGGAAGGGTCTAAGGTTTGGAAGGGGAAGGATTTGGATATCACATCTCATGTTATATTACGGGTCTCAGGTTTGGTATTAGAAGCATTGAGATATCAAGTCTCATAGTATAGGAAGGGTCTCAGAATTGGAATGGGAAGGAGTTGGATATCCCATCTCATGTTATAGGAAGAGTCTCTGGTTTGGTATTAGAATCATTGAGATATCACATCGCATGCTGTAGGAAGGGTCTAAGGATTGGAATGGGATGGACTTGGATATCACATCTCATGCTATAGGTAGGCTCTCAGGTTTGGTATAAGCATTGAGATATCACATCTCATGCTATAGGAAGGATCTCAGGTTTGGAAGGGGAAGGATTTGGATATCACATCTCATGTTATAGGAAGGATCTCAGGTTTGGTATTAGAAGCATTGAGATATCACATCTCATGCTATCGGAAGGATCTCAGGTTTGGTATTAGAAGCATTGAGATATCACATCTCATGCTATCAGAAGAGTCTCAGGATTGGAATAGGAAGGAGTTGGATATCACATTTCATGCTAAAGGGAGGGTCTCAGGTTTGGAAGGGGAAGGATTTGGATATCACATTTCATGCTATAGGAAGGGTCTCAGGTTTGGTATAAGCATTGAGATATCACATCTCATGCTATAGGACGGGTCTCAGGATTGGAATGGAAGGAGTTGGATATCACATCTCATGTTATAGGAAGGATCTCAGGTTTGGTATTAGACGCATTGAGACATCACATCTCATGCTATAGGAAGGGTCTCAGGGTTGGAATGGGAAGGAGTTGGATATCACATCTCATCCAATAGGAAGGGTCTCAGGTTTGGAATGGGAAGGAATTGGATATCACATCTCATGTTATAGGAAGGATCTCAGGTTTGGTATTAGAAGCATTGAGATATCACATCTCATGCTATAGGAAGGGTCTCAGGATTGGAATGGGAAGGACTTGGATATCACATCTCATGCTATAGGTAGGGTCTCAAGTTTGACATTAGAAGCATTGAGATATCACATCTCATGCTATAGGAAGGGTCTGAGGATTGGAATGGGAAGGAGTTGGATATCACATCTCCTGCTATGGGAAGGGTCTCAGGTTTGGTATAAGCAGTGAGATATCACATCACATGCTATAGGAAGTGTCTCAGGATTGGAATGGGAAGGAGTTGGATATCACATCTCATGTTATAGGAAGGATCTCAGGTTTGGTATAAGCATTGAGATATCACATCTCTGCTATCGGAAGGGTCTCAAGATTGGAATGGGAAGGAGTTGGATATTCCCATCTCATGTTATAGGAAGGGTCTCAGGTTTGGTATTAGAAGCATTGAGATATCACATCTCATGCTATAGGAAGGGTCTCAGGATTGGAATGGGAAGGACTTGGATATCACATCTCATGCTATAGGGAGGGTCTCAAGTTTGATATTAGAAGCTTTGAGATATCACATCTCATGATATCGGAAGGGTCTCAGGATTGGAATGGGAAGGAGTTGGATATCACATCTCATGATAAAGGAAGGGTCTAAGGTTTGGAAGGGGAAGGATTTGGATATCACATCTCATGTTATATTACGGGTCTCAGGTTTGGTATTAGAAGCATTGAGATATCAAGTCTCATAGTATAGGAAGGGTCTCAGAATTGGAATGGGAAGGAGTTGGATATCCCATCTCATGTTATAGGAAGAGTCTCTGGTTTGGTATTAGAATCATTGAGATATCACATCGCATGCTGTAGGAAGGGTCTAAGGATTGGAATGGGATGGACTTGGATATCACATCTCATGCTATAGGTAGGCTCTCAGGTTTGGTATAAGCATTGAGATATCACATCTCATGCTATAGGAAGGGTCTCAGAATTGGAATGGGAAGGAGTTGGATATCACATCTCAAGCTATAGGAAGGGTCTCAGTATTGGAATGGGAAGGACTTGGATATCACATCTCATGCTATAGGAAGGCTCTCAGGTTTGGAAGGGGAAAGAGTTGGATATCTCATTTCATGTTAGAGGTAGGATCTCAGGTTTGGTATTAGAGGCATTGAGATATCACATCTCATGCTATCAGAAGGGTCTCAGGAATGGAATGGGAAGGAGTTAGATATCACATCTCATGCTAAAGGGAGGGTCTCAGGTTTGGAAGGGGAAGGATTTGGATATCACATCTCATGTTATAGGAAGGATCTCAGGTTTGGTATTAGAAGCATTGAGATATCACATCTCATGCTATCGGAAGGATCTCAGGTTTGGTATTAGAAGCATTGAGATATCACATCTCATGCTATCAGAAGAGTCTCAGGATTGGAATAGGAAGGAGTTGGATATCACATTTCATGCTAAAGGGAGGGTCTCAGGTTTGGAAGGGGAAGGATTTGGATATCACATCTCATGTTATCGGAAGGATCTCACGTTTGGTATTAGAAGTATTGAGATATCATATCTCATGCTATAGGAAGGGTCTCAGGATTGGAATGGGAAGGAGTTGGATATCACATCTCATGCTATAGGGAGGGTCTCAGGATTGGAATGGGAAGGACTTAGATATCACATATCATGCTATAGGGAGGGTCTCAGTTTTGATATTAGAAGCATTGAGATATCACATCTCATGCTATCGGAAGTGTCTCAGGATTGGAATGGGAAGGAGCTGGATATCACATCTCATGCTAAAGGAAGGGTCTCAGGTTTGGAACGGGAAGGATTTGGATATCACATCTCATGTTATAGGAAGGGTCTCAGGTTTGGTATAAGCATTGAGATATCACATCTCTGCTATCGGAAGTGTCTCAGGATTGGAATGGGAAGGAGTTGGATATCCCATCTCATGTTATAGGACGGGTCTCAGGTTTGTTATTAGAATCATTGAGATATCATATTGCATGCTGTAGGAAGGGTCTAAGGGTTGGAATGTGAAGGACTTGGATATCACATCTCATGCTATAGATAGGCTCTTAGGTTTGGAAAGGGAAGGAGTTGGATATCACATTTCATGTTAGAGGAAGGATCTCAGGTTTGGTATTAGAAGCATTGAGATATCACTTCTCATGCTATAGGAAGGGTCTCAGGATTGGAATGGGAAGCAGTTGGATATCACATCTCATGCTATAGGAAGGGTCTCAGGTTTGGTATAAGCATTGAGATATCACATCTCATGCTATAGGACGGGTCTCAGGATTGGAATGGAAGGAGTTGGATATCACATCTCATGTTATAGGAAGGATCTCAGGTTTGGTATTAGACGCATTGAGACATCACATCTCATGCTATAGGAAGGGTCTCAGGGTTGGAATGGGAAGGAGTTGGATATCACATCTCATCCAATAGGAAGGGTCTCAGGTTTGGAATGGGAAGGAATTGGATATCACATCTCATGTTATAGGAAGGATCTCAGGTTTGGTATTAGAAGCATTGAGATATCACATCTCATGCTATAGGAAGGGTCTCAGGATTGGAATGTGAAGGATTTGGATATCACATCTCATGCTAAAGGAAGGGTCTCAGGTTTGGTAGAAGCATTGAGATATCAAGTCGCTGCTATCGGAAGGGTCTCAGGATTGGATTGGGAAGGAGTTGGATATCCCTTCTCATGCTATAGGAAGGGTCTCAGGATTTGAATGGCAAGGAGTTGGATATCACATCTCATGCCATAGGAAGGGTCTCAGGTTTGGTATAAGCATTGAGATATCACATCTCTGCTATCGGAAGGGTCTCAGGCTTGGATTGGGAAGGAGTTGGATATCCCTTCTCATGCTATAGGAAGTGTCTCAGGTTGGAATGGGAAGGAGTTGGATATCACATCTCCTGCTATGGGAAGGGTCTCAGGTTTGGTATAAGCAGTGAGATATCACATCTCTGCTATCGGAAGGGTCTCAAGATTGGAATGGGAAGGAGTTGGATATTCCCATCTCATGTTATAGGAAGGGTCTCAGGTTTGGTATTAGAAGCATTGAGATATCACATCTCATGCTATAGGAAGGGTCTCAGGATTGGAATGGGAAGGACTTGGATATCACATCTCATGCTATAGGGAGGGTCTCAAGTTTGATATTAGAAGCTTTGAGATATCACATCTCATGATATCGGAAGGGTCTCAGGATTGGAATGGGAAGGAGTTGGATATCACATCTCATGATAAAGGAAGGGTCTAAGGTTTGGAAGGGGAAGGATTTGGATATCACATCTCATGTTATATTACGGGTCTCAGGTTTGGTATTAGAAGCATTGAGATATCAAGTCTCATAGTATAGGAAGGGTCTCAGAATTGGAATGGGAAGGAGTTGGATATCCCATCTCATGTTATAGGAAGAGTCTCTGGTTTGGTATTATAATCATTGAGATATCACATCGCATGCTTTAGGAAGGGTCTAAGGATTGGAATGGGATGGACTTGGATATCACATCTCATGCTATAGGTAGGCTCTCAGGTTTGGTATAAGCATTGAGATATGACATCTCATGCTATAGGAAGGGTCTCAGAATTGGAATGGGAAGGAGTTGGATATCACATCTCAAGCTATAGGAAGGGTCTCAGTATTGGAATGGGAAGGACTTGGATATCACATCTCATGCTATAGGAAGGCTCTCAGGTTTGGAAGGGGAAAGAGTTGGATATCTCATTTCATGTTAGAGGTAGGATCTCAGGTTTAGTATTAGAGGCATTGAGATATCACATCTCATGCTATCAGAAGGGTCTCAGGAATGGAATGGGAAGGAGTTAGATATCACATCTCATGCTAAAGGGAGGGTCTCAGGTTTGGAAGGGGAAGGATTTGGATATCACATCTCATGTTATAGGAAGGATCTCAGGTTTGGTATTAGAAGCATTGAGATATCACATCTCATGCTATCGGAAGGATCTCAGGTTTGGTATTAGAAGCATTGAGATATCACATCTCATGCTATCAGAAGAGTCTCAGGATTGGAATAGGAAGGAGTTGGATATCACATTTCATGCTAAAGGGAGGGTCTCAGGTTTGGAAGGGGAAGGATTTGGATATCACATCTCATGTTATCGGAAGGATCTCACGTTTGGTATTAGAAGTATTGAGATATCATATCTCATGCTATAGGAAGGGTCTCAGGATTGGAATGGGAAGGAGTTGGATATCACATCTCATGCTATAGGGAGGGTCTCAGGATTGGAATGGGAAGGACTTAGATATCACATATCATGCTATAGGGAGGGTCTCAGTTTTGATATTAGAAGCATTGAGATATCACATCTCATGCTATCGGAAGTGTCTCAGGATTGGAATGGGAAGGAGCTGGATATCACATCTCATGCTAAAGGAAGGGTCTCAGGTTTGGAACGGGAAGGATTTGGATATCACATCTCATGTTATAGGAAGGGTCTCAGGTTTGGTATAAGCATTGAGATATCACATCTCTGCTATCGGAAGTGTCTCAGGATTGGAATGGGAAGGAGTTGGATATCCCATCTCATGTTATAGGACGGGTCTCAGGTTTGTTATTAGAATCATTGAGATATCATATTGCATGCTGTAGGAAGGGTCTAAGGGTTGGAATGTGAAGGACTTGGATATCACATCTCATGCTATAGATAGGCTCTTAGGTTTGGAAAGGGAAGGAGTTGGATATCACATTTCATGTTAGAGGAAGGATCTCAGGTTTGGTATTAGAAGCATTGAGATATCACTTCTCATGCTATAGGAAGGGTCTCAGGATTGGAATGGGAAGCAGTTGGATATCACATCTCATGCTATAGGAAGGGTCTCAGGTTTGGTATAAGCATTGAGATATCACATCTCATGCTATAGGACGGGTCTCAGGATTGGAATGGAAGGAGTTGGATATCACATCTCATGTTATAGGAAGGATCTCAGGTTTGGTATTAGACGCATTGAGACATCACATCTCATGCTATAGGAAGGGTCTCAGGGTTGGAATGGGAAGGAGTTGGATATCACATCTCATCCAATAGGAAGGGTCTCAGGTTTGGAATAGGAAGGAATTGGATATCACATCTCATGTTATAGGAAGGATCTCAGGTTTGGTATTAGAAGCATTGAGATATCACATCTCATGCTATAGGAAGGGTCTCAGGATTGGAATGTGAAGGATTTGGATATCACATCTCATGCTAAAGGAAGGGTCTCAGGTTTGGTAGAAGCATTGAGATATCAAGTCGCTGCTATCGGAAGGGTCTCAGGATTGGATTGGGAAGGAGTTGGATATCCCTTCTCATGCTATAGGAAGGGTCTCAGGATTTGAATGGCAAGGAGTTGGATATCACATCTCATGCCATAGGAAGGGTCTCAGGTTTGGTATAAGCATTGAGATATCACATCTCTGCTATCGGAAGGGTCTCAGGCTTGGATTGGGAAGGAGTTGGATATCCCTTCTCATGCTATAGGAAGTGTCTCAGGTTGGAATGGGAAGGAGTTGGATATCACATCTCCTGCTATGGGAAGGGTCTCAGGTTTGGTATAAGCAGTGAGATATCACATCTCTGCTATCGGAAGGGTCTCAAGATTGGAATGGGAAGGAGTTGGATATTCCCATCTCATGTTATAGGAAGGGTCTCAGGTTTGGTATTAGAAGCATTGAGATATCACATCTCATGCTATAGGAAGGGTCTCAGGATTGGAATGGGAAGGACTTGGATATCACATCTCATGCTATAGGGAGGGTCTCAAGTTTGATATTAGAAGCTTTGAGATATCACATCTCATGATATCGGAAGGGTCTCAGGATTGGAATGGGAAGGAGTTGGATATCACATCTCATGATAAAGGAAGGGTCTAAGGTTTGGAAGGGGAAGGATTTGGATATCACATCTCATGTTATATTACGGGTCTCAGGTTTGGTATTAGAAGCATTGAGATATCAAGTCTCATAGTATAGGAAGGGTCTCAGAATTGGAATGGGAAGGAGTTGGATATCCCATCTCATGTTATAGGAAGAGTCTCTGGTTTGGTATTATAATCATTGAGATATCACATCGCATGCTGTAGGAAGGGTCTAAGGATTGGAATAGGATGGACTTGGATATCACATCTCATGCTATAGGTAGGCTCTCAGGTTTGGTATAAGCATTGAGATATGACATCTCATGCTATAGGAAGGGTCTCAGAATTGGAATGGAAAGGAGTTGGATATCACATCTCAAGCTATAGGAAGGGTCTCAGTATTGGAATGGGAAGGACTTGGATATCACATCTCATGCTATAGGAAGGCTCTCAGGTTTGGAAGGGGAAAGAGTTGGATATCTCATTTCATGTTAGAGGTAGGATCTCAGGTTTAGTATTAGAGGCATTGAGATATCACATCTCATGCTATCAGAAGGGTCTCAGGAATGGAATGGGAATGATTTGGATATCACATCTCATGTTATAGGAATGATCTCAGGTTTGGTATTAGAAGCATTGAGATATCACATCTCATGCTATCGGAAGGATCTCAGGTTTGGTATTAGAGGCATTGAGATATCACATCTCATGCTAAAGGGAGGGTCTCAGGTTTGGAAGGGGAAGGATTTGGATATCACATCTCATGTTATAGGAAGGATCTCAGGTTTGGTATTAGAAGCATTGAGATATCACATCTCATGCTATCGGAAGTGTCTCAGGATTGGAATGGGAAGGAGCTGGATATCACATCTCATGCTAAAGGAAGGGTCTCAGGTTTGGAACAGGAAGGAGTTGGATATCACATCTCATGTTATAGGAAGGATCTCAGGTTTGGTATTAGACGCATTGAGACATCACATCTCATGCTATAGGAAGGGTCTCAGGGTTGGAATGGGAAGGAGTTGGATATCACATCTCATCCAATAGGAAGGGTCTCAGGTTTGGAATGGGAAGGAATTGGATATCACATCTCATGTTATAGGAAGGATCTCAGGTTTGGTATTAGAAGCATTGAGATATCACATCTCATGCTATAGGAAGGGTCTCAGGATTGGAATGTGAAGGATTTGGATATCACATCTCATGCTAAAGGAAGGGTCTCAGGTTTGGTAGAAGCATTGAGATATCAAGTCGCTGCTATCGGAAGGGTCTCAGGATTGGATTGGGAAGGAGTTGGATATCCCTTCTCATGCTATAGGAAGGGTCTCAGGATTTGAATGGCAAGGAGTTGGATATCACATCTCATGCCATAGGAAGGGTCTCAGGTTTGGTATAAGCATTGAGATATCACATCTCTGCTATCGGAAGGGTCTCAGGCTTGGATTGGGAAGGAGTTGGATATCCCTTCTCATGCTATAGGAAGTGTCTCAGGTTGGAATGGGAAGGAGTTGGATATCACATCTCCTGCTATGGGAAGGGTCTCAGGTTTGGTATAAGCAGTGAGATATCACATCTCTGCTATCGGAAGGGTCTCAAGATTGGAATGGGAAGGAGTTGGATATTCCCATCTCATGTTATAGGAAGGGTCTCAGGTTTGGTATTAGAAGCATTGAGATATCACATCTCATGCTATAGGAAGGGTCTCAGGATTGGAATGGGAAGGACTTGGATATCACATCTCATGCTATAGGGAGGGTCTCAAGTTTGATATTAGAAGCTTTGAGATATCACATCTCATGATATCGGAAGGGTCTCAGGATTGGAATGGGAAGGAGTTGGATATCACATCTCATGATAAAGGAAGGGTCTAAGGTTTGGAAGGGGAAGGATTTGGATATCACATCTCATGTTATATTACGGGTCTCAGGTTTGGTATTAGAAGCATTGAGATATCAAGTCTCATAGTATAGGAAGGGTCTCAGAATTGGAATGGGAAGGAGTTGGATATCCCATCTCATGTTATAGGAAGAGTCTCTGGTTTGGTATTATAATCATTGAGATATCACATCGCATGCTGTAGGAAGGGTCTAAGGATTGGAATGGGATGGACTTGGATATCACATCTCATGCTATAGGTAGGCTCTCAGGTTTGGTATAAGCATTGAGATATGACATCTCATGCTATAGGAAGGGTCTCAGAATTGGAATGGGAAGGAGTTGGATATCACATCTCAAGCTATAGGAAGGGTCTCAGTATTGGAATGGGAAGGACTTGGATATCACATCTCATGCTATAGGAAGGCTCTCAGGTTTGGAAGGGGAAAGAGTTGGATATCTCATTTCATGTTAGAGGTAGGATCTCAGGTTTAGTATTAGAGGCATTGAGATATCACATCTCATGCTATCAGAAGGGTCTCAGGAATGGAATGGGAAGGATTTGGATATCACATCTCATGTTATAGGAATGATCTCAGGTTTGGTATTAGAAGCATTGAGATATCACATCTCATGCTATCGGAAGGATCTCAGGTTTGGTATTAGAGGCATTGAGATATCACATCTCATGCTAAAGGGAGGGTCTCAGGTTTGGAAGGGGAAGGATTTGGATATCACATCTCATGTTATAGGAAGGATCTCAGGTTTGGTATTAGAAGCATTGAGATATCACATCTCATGCTATCGGAAGGATCTCAGGTTTGGTATTAGAAGCATTGAGATATCACATCTCATGCCATCAGAAGAGTCTCAGGATTGGAATAGGAAGGAGTTGGATATCACATTTCATGCTAAAGGGAGGGTCTCAGGTTTGGAAGGGGAAGGATTTGGATATCACATCTCATGTTATCGGAAGGATCTCACGTTTGGTATTAGAAGTATTGAGATATCATATCTCATGCTATAGGAAGGGTCTCAGGATTGGAATGGGAAGGAGTTGGATATCACATCTCATGCTATAGGGAGGGTCTCAGGATTGGAATGGGAAGGACTTAGATATCACATATCATGCTATAGGGAGGGTCTCAGTTTTGATATTAGAAGCATTGAGATATCACATCTCATGCTATCGGAAGTGTCTCAGGATTGGAATGGGAAGGAGCTGGATATCACATCTCATGCTAAAGGAAGGGTCTCAGGTTTGGAACGGGAAGGATTTGGATATCACATCTCATGTTATAGGAAGGGTCTCAGGTTTGGTATAAGCATTGAGATATCACATCTCTGCTATCGGAAGTGTCTCAGGATTGGAATGGGAAGGAGTTGGATATCCCATCTCATGTTATAGGACGGGTCTCAGGTTTGTTATTAGAATCATTGAGATATCATATTGCATGCTGTAGGAAGGGTCTAAGGGTTGGAATGTGAAGGACTTGGATATCACATCTCATGCTATAGATAGGCTCTTAGGTTTGGAAAGGGAAGGAGTTGGATATCACATTTCATGTTAGAGGAAGGATCTCAGGTTTGGTATTAGAAGCATTGAGATATCACATCTCATGCTATAGGAAGGGTCTCAGGATTGGAATGGGAAACAGTTGGATATCACATCTCATGCTATAGGAAGGGTCTCAGGTTTGGTATAAGCATTGAGACATCACATCTCATGCTATAGGAAGGGTCTCAGGGTTGGAATGGGAAGGAGTTGGATATCACATCTCATCCAATAGGAAGGGTCTCAGGTTTGGAATGGGAAGGAATTGGATATCACATCTCATGTTATAGGAAGGATCTCAGGTTTGGTATTAGAAGCATTGAGATATCACATCTCATGCTATAGGAAGGGTCTCAGGATTGGAATGTGAAGGATTTGGATATCACATCTCATGCTAAAGGAAGGGTCTCAGGTTTGGTAGAAGCATTGAGATATCACGTCGCTGCTATCGGAAGGGTCTCAGGATTGGATTGGGAAGGAGTTGGATATCCCTTCTCATGATATAGGAAGGGTCTCAGGATTTGAATGGCAAGGAGTTGGATATCACATCTCATGCCATAGGAAGGGTCTCAGGTTTGGTATAAGCATTGAGATATCACATCTCTGCTATCGGAAGGGTCTCAGGATTGGATTGGAAAGGAGTTGGATATCACATCTCATGCTATAGGAAGGCTCTCAGGTTTGCAAGGGGAAAGAGTTGGATATCACATTTCATGTTAGAGGTAGGATCTCAGGTTTGGTATTAGAAGCATTGAGATATCACATCTCATGCTATCAGAAGGATCTCAGGTTTGGTATAGAAGCATTGAGATATCATATCTTATGCTATCAGAAGAGTCTCAGGATTGGAATGGGAAGGAGTTGGATATCACATCTCATGGTAAAAGGAAGGTCTCAGGTTTGGAAGATAAGGATTTGGGTATCACATCTCATGTTATAGGAAGGATCTCAGGTTTGGTATTAGAAGTATTGAGATATCACATCTCATGCTATCGGAAGGATCTCAGGTTTGGTATAGAAGCATTGAGATATCATATCTTATGCTATCAGAAGGGTCTCAGGATTGGAATGGGAAGGAGTTGGATATCACATCTCATGCTAAAGGGAGGGTCTCAGGTTTGGAAGGGGAAGGATTTGGATATCACATCTCATGTTATAGGATGGATCTCAGGTTTGGTATTAGAAGTATTGAGATATCACATCTCATGTTATCGGAAGGATCTCAGGTTTGGTATTAGAAGTATTTAGATATCACATCTCATGCTATAGGAAGGGTCTCAGGATTGGAATGGGAAGGACTTAGATATCACATAGCATGCTATAGGGAGGGTCTCAGTTTTGATATTAGAAGCATTGAGATATCACATCTCATGCTATCGGAAGTGTCTCAGGATTGGAATGGGAAGGAGCTGGATATCACATCTCATGCTAAAGGAAGGGTCTCAGGTTTGGAACGGGAAGGAGTTGGATATCACATCTCATGTTATAGGAAGGGTCTCAGGTTTGGTATAAACATTGAGATATCACATCTCTGCTATCAGAAGTGTCTCAGGATTGGAATGGGAAGGAGTTGGATATCCCATCTCATGTTATAGGACGGGTCTCAGGTTTTTTATTAGAATCATTGAGATATCATATTGCATGCTGTAGGAAGGGTCTAAGGATTGGAATGCGAAGGACTTGGATATCACATCTCATGCTATAGATAGGCTCTCAGTTTTGGAAAGTGAAGGAGTTGGATATCACATTTCATGTTAGAGGAAGGATCTCAGGTTTGGTATTAGAGGCATTGAGATATCACATCTCAGGCTATAGGAAGGGTCTCAGGATTGGAATGGGAAGGAGTTGGATATCACATCTCATGCTATAGGAAGGGTTTCAGGTTTGGTATAAGCATTGAGATATCACATCTCATGCTATAGGAAGGGTCTCAGGATTGGAATGGAAGGAGTTGGATATCACATCTCATGTTATAGGAAGGATCTGAGGTTTGGTATTAGAAGCATTGAGACATCACATCTCATGCTATAGGAAGGGTCTCAGGATTGGAATGGGAAGGAGTTGGATATCAAATCTCATGCTATAGGAAGGGTCTCAGGATTGGGATGGGAAGGAGTTGAATATGACATCTCATGCCGTAGGAAGGGTCTCAGGTTTGGTATAACCATTGAGATATCACATCTCTGCTATCAAAAGGGTCTCAGGATTGGAATTGGAAGGAGTTGGATAACCCATCTCATGTTATAGGAAGAGTCTCAGGTTTGGTATTAGAAGCATTGAGATATCACATCTCATGCTATAGGAAGTGTCTCGGGATTGGAATGGGAAGGACTTGGATATCACATCTCATGCTATAGGTAGGGTCTCAAGTTTGTCATTAGAAGCATTGAGATATCACATCTCATGCTATAGGAAGGGTCTGAGGATTGGAATGGGAAGGAGTTGGATATCACATCTCCTGCTATGGGAAGGGTCTCAGGTTTGGTATAAGCAGTGAGATATCACATCTCATGCTATAGGAAGTGTCTCAGGATTGGAATGGGAAGGAGTTGGATATCACATCTCATGTTATAGGAAGGATCTCAGGTGTGGTATAAGCATTGAGATATCACATCTCTGCTATCGGAAGGGTCTCAAGATTGGAATGGGAAGGAGTTGGATATTCCCATCTCATGTTATAGGAAGGGTCTCAGGTTTGGTATTAGAAGCATTGAGATATCACATCTCATGCTATAGGAAGGGTCTCAGGATTGGAATGGGAAGGACTTGGATATCACATCTCATGCTATAGGGAGGGTCTCAAGTTTGATATTAGAAGCTTTGAGATATCACATCTCATGATATCGGAAGGGTCTCAGGATTGGAATGGGAAGGAGTTGGATATCACATCTCATGATAAAGGAAGGGTCTAAGGTTTGGAAGGGGAAGGATTTGGATATCACATCTCATGTTATATTACGGGTCTCAGGTTTGGTATTAGAAGCATTGAGATATCAAGTCTCATAGTATAGGAAGCGTCTCAGAATTGGAATGGGAAGGAGTTGGATATCCCATCTCATGTTATAGGAAGAGTCTCTGGTTTGGTATTAGAATCATTGAGATATCACATCGCATGCTGTAGGAAGGGTCTAAGGATTGGAATGGGATGGACTTGGATATCACATCTCATGCTATAGGTAGGCTCTCAGGTTTGGTATAAGCATTGAGATATCACATCTCATGCTATAGGAAGGGTCTCAGAATTGGAATGGGAAGGAGTTGGATATCACATCTCAAGCTGTAGGAAGGGTCTCAGTATTGGAATGGGAAGGACTTGGATATCACATCTCATGCTATAGGAAGGCTCTCAGGTTTGGAAGGGGAAAGAGTTGGATATCTCATTTCATGTTAGAGGTAGGATCTCAGGTTTGGTATTAGAGGCATTGAGATATCACATCTCATGCTATCAGAAGGGTCTCAGGAATGGAATGGGAAGGAGTTAGATATCACATCTCATGCTAAAGGGAGGGTCTCAGGTTTGGAAGGGGAAGGATTTGGCTATCACATCTCATGTTATAGGAAGGATCTCAGGTTTGGTATTAGAAGCATTGAGATATCACATCTCATGCTATCAGAAGAGTCTCAGGATTGGAATAGGAAGGAGTTGGATATCACATTTCATGCTAAAGGGAGGGTCTCAGGTTTGGAAGGGGAAGGATTTGGATATCACATCTCATGTTATCGGAAGGATCTCATGTTTGGTATTAGAAGTATTGAGATATCATATCTCATGCTATAGGAAGGGTCTCAGGATTGGAATGGGAAGGAGTTGGATATCACATCTCATGCTATAGGGAGGGTCTCAGGATTGGAATGGGAAGGACTTAGATATCACATATCATGCTATAGGGAGGGTCTCAGTTTTGATATTAGAAGCATTGAGATATCACATCTCATGCTATCGGAAGTGTCTCAGGATTGGAATGGGAAGGAGCTGGATAACACATCTCATGCTAAAGGAAGGGTCTCAGGTTTGGAACGGGAAGGATTTGGATATCACATCTCATGTTATAGGAAGGGTCTCAGGTTTGGTATAAGCATTGAGATATCACATCTCTGCTATCGGAAGTGTCTCAGGATTAGAATGGGAAGGAGTTGGATATCCCATCTCATGTTATAGGACGGGTCTCAGGTTTGTTATTAGAATCATTGAGATATCATATTGCATGCTGTAGGAAGGGTCTAAGGGTTGGAATGTGAAGGACTTGGATATCACATCTCATGCTATAGATAGGCTCTTAGGTTTGGAAAGGGAAGGAGTTGGATATCACATTTCATGTTAGAGGAAGGATCTCAGGTTTGGTATTAGAAGCATTGAGATATCACATCTCATGCTATAGGAAGGGTCTCAGGATTGGAATGGGAAGCAGTTGGATATCACATCTCATGCTATAGGAAGGGTCTCAGGTTTGGTATAAGCATTGAGATATCACATCTCATGCTATAGGACGGGTCTCAGGATTGGAATGGAAGGAGTTGGATATCACATCTCATGTTATAGGAAGGATCTCAGGTTTGGTATTAGACGCATTGAGACATCACATCTCATGCTATAGGAAGGGTCTCAGGGTTGGAATGGAAAGGAGTTGGATATCCCATCTCATCCAATAGGAAGGGTCTCAGGTTTGGAATGGGAAGGAATTGGATATCACATCTCATGTTATAGGAAGGATCTCAGGTTTGGTATTAGAAGCATTGAGATATCACATCTCATGCTATAGGAAGGGTCTCAGGATTGGAATGTGAAGGATTTGGATATCACATCTCATGCTAAAGGAAGGGTCTCAGGTTTGGTAGAAGCATTGAGATATCACGTCGCTGCTATCGGAAGGGTCTCAGGATTGGATTGGGAAGGAGTTGGATATCCCTTCTCATGCTATAGGAAGGGTCTCAGGATTTGAATGGCAAGGAGTTGGATATCACATCTCATGCCATAGGAAGGGTCTCAGGTTTGGTATAAGCATTGAGATATCACATCTCTGCTATCGGAAGGGTCTCAGGATTGGATTGGGAAGGAGTTGGATATCCCTTCTCATGCTTTAGGAAGTGTCTCAGGTTGGAATGGGAAGGAGTTGGATATCACATCTCATGTTATAGGAAGGGTCTCAGGATTGGAATGGGAAGGATTTGGATATCACATCTCTTGCTATAGGAAGGGTCTCAGGATTGGAATGGGTAGGAGTTGGATATTACTTTCTTGCTATAGGAAGGGTCTCATGTTTGGAATGGGAAGGAGTTGGATATCACATATGCTATAGTTAGTGTCTCAGGTTTGGAACGGGAAGGAGTTGGATACCACATCTCATGTTATAGGAAGGGTCTCAGGTTTGGTATAAGCATTGAGATATCACATCTCTGCTATCGGAAGCGGCTCAGGATTGGAATGGGAAGGAGTTGGATATCCCATCTCATGTTATAGGAAGAGTCTCTGGTTTGGTATTAGAATCATTGAGATATCACATCGCATGCTGTAGGAAGGGTCTAAGGATTGGAATGGGATGGACTTGGATATCACATCTCATGTTATAGGTAGGCTCTCAGGTTTGGTATAAGCATTGAGATATCACATCTCATGCTATAGGGAGGGTCTCAGGATTGGAATGGGAAGGAATTGGATATCAAATCTCATGCTATAGGAAGGGTCTCAGATTTGGTATAAGCATTGAGATATCACATCTCATGCTAAAGGAAGGGTCTCAGGATTGGAATGGGAAGGAGTTGTATATGACATCTCAGGCCATGACATCTCAGGCCATAGGAAGGTTCTCAGGTTTGGTATAAGCATTGAGATATCATATTGCATGCTGTAGGAAGGGTCTAAGGATTGGAATGGGAAGGACCTGGATATCACATCTCATGCTATAGAACGGCTCTCAGGTTTGGAAAGGGAAGGAGTTGGATATCACATCTCATGTTATAGGATGGATCTCAGGTTTGGTATTAGAAGTATTGAGATATCACATCTCATGTTATCGGAAGGATCTCAGGTTTGGTATTAGAAGTATTGAGATATCACATCTCATGCTATAGGAAGGGTCTCAGGATTGGAATGGGAAGGAGTTGGATATCACATCTCATGCTAAAGGAAGGGTCTCAGGTTTGGTAGAAGCATTGAGATATCACATCTCATGCTATAGGAAGGGTCTCAGGATTGGAATGGGAAGGACTTAGATATCACATATCATGCTATAGGGAGGGTCTCAGTTTTGATATTAGAAGCATTGAGATATCACATCTCATGCTATCGGAAGTGTCTCAGGATTGGAATGGGAAGGAGCTGGATATCACATCTCATGCTAAAGGAAGGGTCTCAGGTTTGGAACGGGAAGGAGTTGGATATCACATCTCATGTTATAGGAAGGGTCTCAGGTTTGGTATAAACATTGAGATATCACATCTCTGCTATCGGAAGTGTCTCAGGATTGGAATGGGAAGGAGTTGGATATCCCATCTCATGTTATAGGACGGGTCTCGGGTTTGTTATTGGAATCATTGAGATATCATATTGCATGCTGTAGGAAGGGTCTAAGGGTTGGAATGTGAAGGACTTGGATATCACATCTCATGCTATAGATAGGCTCTTAGGTTTGGAAAGGGAAGGAGTTGGATCTCACATTTCATGTTAGAGGAAGGATCTCAGGTTTGGTATTAGAAGCATTGAGATATCACATCTCATGCTATAGGAAGGGTCTCAGGATTGGAATGGGAAGGAGTTGGATATCACATCTCATGCTATAGGAAGGGTCTCAGGTTTGGTATAAGCATTGAGATATCACATCTCATGCTATAGGAAGGGTCTCAGGATTGGAATGGAAGGAGTTGGAAATCACATCTCATGTTATAGGAAGGATCTCAGGTTTGGTATTAGAAGCATTGAGACATCACATCTCATGCTATAGGAAGGGTCTCAGGATTGGAATGGGAAGGAGTTGGATATCAAATCTCATGCTATAGGAAGGGTCTCAGGATTGGAATGGGAAGGAGTTGAATATGACATCTCATGCCGTAGGAAGGGTCTCAGGTTTGGTATAAACATTGAGATATCACATCTCTGCTATCAAAAGGGTCTCAGGATTGGAATGGGAAGGAGTTGGATATCCCATCTCATGTTATAGGAAGAGTCTCAAGTTTGGTATTAGAAGCATTGAGATATCACATCTCATGCTATAGGAAGTGTCTTAGGATTGGAATGGGAAGGACTTGGATATCACATCTCATGCTATAGGTAGGGTCTCAAGTTTGACATTAGAAGCATTGAGATATCACATCTCATGCTATAGGAAGGGTCTGAGGATTGGAATGGGAAGGAGTTGGATATCACATCTCCTGCTATGGGAAGGGTCTCAGGTTTGGTATAAGCAGTGAGATATCACATCTCATGCTATAGGAAGTGTCTCAGGATTGGAATGGGAAGGAGTTGGATATCACATCTCATGTTATAGGAAGGATCTCAGGTTTGGTATAAGCATTGAGATATCACATCTCTGCTATCGGAAGGGTCTCAAGATTGGAATGGGAAGGAGTTGGATATTCCCATCTCATGTTATAGGAAGGGTCTCAGGTTTGGTATTAGAAGCATTGAGATATCACATCTCATGCTATAGGAAGGGTCTCAGGATTGGAATGGGAAGGACTTGGATATCACATCTCTTGCTATAGGGAGGGTCTCAAGTTTGATATTAGAAGCTTTGAGATATCACATCTCATGATATCGGAAGGGTCTCAGGATTGGAATGGGAAGGAGTTGGATATCACATCTCATGATAAAGGAAGGGTCTAAGGTTTGGAAGGGGAAGGATTTGGATATCACATCTCATGTTATATTACGGGTCTCAGGTTTGGTATTAGAAGCATTGAGATATCAAGTCTCATAGTATAGGAAGGGTCTCAGAATTGGAATGGGAAGGAGTTGGATATCCCATCTCATGTTATAGGAAGAGTCTCTGGTTTGGTATTAGAATCATTGAGATATCACATCGCATGCTGTAGGAAGGGTCTAAGGATTGGAATGGGATGGACTTGGATATCACATCTCATGCTATAGGTAGGCTCTCAGGTTTGGTATAAGCATTGAGATATCACATCTCATGCTATAGGAAGGATCTCAGGTTTGGAAGGGGAAGGATTTGGATATCACATCTCATGTTATAGGAAGGATCTCAGGTTTGGTATTAGAAGCATTGAGATATCACATCTCATGCTATCGGAAGGATCTCAGGTTTGGTATTAGAAGCATTGAGATATCACATCTCATGCTATCAGAAGAGTCTCAGGATTGGAATAGGAAGGAGTTGGATATCACATTTCATGCTAAAGGGAGGGTCTCAGGTTTGGAAGGGGAAGGATTTGGATATCACATTTCATGCTATAGGAAGGGTCTCAGGTTTGGTATAAGCATTGAGATATCACATCTCATGCTATAGGACGGGTCTCAGGATTGGAATGGAAGGAGTTGGATATCACATCTCATGTTATAGGAAGGATCTCAGGTTTGGTATTAGACGCATTGAGACATCACATCTCATGCTATAGGAAGGGTCTCAGGGTTGGAATGGGAAGGAGTTGGATATCACATCTCATCCAATAGGAAGGGTCTCAGGTTTGGAATGGGAAGGAATTGGATATCACATCTCATGTTATAGGAAGGATCTCAGGTTTGGTATTAGAAGCATTGAGATATCACATCTCATGCTATAGGAAGGGTCTCAGGATTGGAATGGGAAGGACTTGGATATCACATCTCATGCTATAGGTAGGGTCTCAAGTTTGACATTAGAAGCATTGAGATATCACATCTCATGCTATAGGAAGGGTCTGAGGATTGGAATGGGAAGGAGTTGGATATCACATCTCCTGCTATGGGAAGGGTCTCAGGTTTGGTATAAGCAGTGAGATATCACATCACATGCTATAGGAAGTGTCTCAGGATTGGAATGGGAAGGAGTTGGATATCACATCTCATGTTATAGGAAGGATCTCAGGTTTGGTATAAGCATTGAGATATCACATCTCTGCTATCGGAAGGGTCTCAAGATTGGAATGGGAAGGAGTTGGATATTCCCATCTCATGTTATAGGAAGGGTCTCAGGTTTGGTATTAGAAGCATTGAGATATCACATCTCATGCTATAGGAAGGGTCTCAGGATTGGAATGGGAAGGACTTGGATATCACATCTCATGCTATAGGGAGGGTCTCAAGTTTGATATTAGAAGCTTTGAGATATCACATCTCATGATATCGGAAGGGTCTCAGGATTGGAATGGGAAGGAGTTGGATATCACATCTCATGATAAAGGAAGGGTCTAAGGTTTGGAAGGGGAAGGATTTGGATATCACATCTCATGTTATATTACGGGTCTCAGGTTTGGTATTAGAAGCATTGAGATATCAAGTCTCATAGTATAGGAAGGGTCTCAGAATTGGAATGGGAAGGAGTTGGATATCCCATCTCATGTTATAGGAAGAGTCTCTGGTTTGGTATTAGAATCATTGAGATATCACATCGCATGCTGTAGGAAGGGTCTAAGGATTGGAATGGGATGGACTTGGATATCACATCTCATGCTATAGGTAGGCTCTCAGGTTTGGTATAAGCATTGAGATATCACATCTCATGCTATAGGAAGGGTCTCAGAATTGGAATGGGAAGGAGTTGGATATCACATCTCAAGCTATAGGAAGGGTCTCAGTATTGGAATGGGAAGGACATGGATATCACATCTCATGCTATAGGAAGGCTCTCAGGTTTGGAAGGGGAAAGAGTTGGATATCTCATTTCATGTTAGAGGTAGGATCTCAGGTTTGGTATTAGAGGCATTGAGATATCACATCTCATGCTATCAGAAGGGTCTCAGGAATGGAATGGGAAGGAGTTGGATATCACATTTCATGCTAAAGGGAGGGTCTCAGGTTTGGAAGGGGAAGGATTTGGATATCACATCTCATGTTATCGGAAGGATCTCACGTTTGGTATTAGAAGTATTGAGATATCATATCTCATGCTATAGGAAGGGTCTCAGGATTGGAATGGGAAGGAGTTGGATATCACATCTCATGCTATAGGGAGGGTCTCAGGATTGGAATGGGAAGGACTTAGATATCACATATCATGCTATAGGGAGGGTCTCAGTTTTGATATTAGAAGCATTGAGATATCACATCTCATGCTATCGGAAGTGTCTCAGGATTGGAATGGGAAGGAGCTGGATATCACATCTCATGCTAAAGGAAGGGTCTCAGGTTTGGAACGGGAAGGATTTGGATATCACATCTCATGTTATAGGAAGGGTCTCAGGTTTGGTATAAGCATTGAGATATCACATCTCTGCTATCGGAAGTGTCTCAGGATTGGAATGGGAAGGAGTTGGATATCCCATCTCATGTTATAGGACGGGTCTCAGGTTTGTTATTAGAATCATTGAGATATCATATTGCATGCTGTAGGAAGGGTCTAAGGGTTGGAATGTGAAGGACTTGGATATCACATCTCATGCTATAGATAGGCTCTTAGGTTTGGAAAGGGAAGGAGTTGGATATCACATTTCATGTTAGAGGAAGGATCTCAGGTTTGGTATTAGAAGCATTGAGATATCACTTCTCATGCTATAGGAAGGGTCTCAGGATTGGAATGGGAAGCAGTTGGATATCACATCTCATGCTATAGGAAGGGTCTCAGGTTTGGTATAAGCATTGAGATATCACATCTCATGCTATAGGACGGGTCTCAGGATTGGAATGGAAGGAGTTGGATATCACATCTCATGTTATAGGAAGGATCTCAGGTTTGGTATTAGACGCATTGAGACATCACATCTCATGCTATAGGAAGGGTCTCAGGGTTGGAATGGGAAGGAGTTGGATATCACATCTCATCCAATAGGAAGGGTCTCAGGTTTGGAATGGGAAGGAATTGGATATCACATCTCATGTTATAGGAAGGATCTCAGGTTTGGTATTAGAAGCATTGAGATATCACATCTCATGCTATAGGAAGGGTCTCAGGATTGGAATGTGAAGGATTTGGATATCACATCTCATGCTAAAGGAAGGGTCTCAGGTTTGGTAGAAGCATTGAGATATCAAGTCGCTGCTATCGGAAGGGTCTCAGGATTGGATTGGGAAGGAGTTGGATATCCCTTCTCATGCTATAGGAAGGGTCTCAGGATTTGAATGGCAAGGAGTTGGATATCACATCTCATGCCATAGGAAGGGTCTCAGGTTTGGTATAAGCATTGAGATATCACATCTCTGCTATCGGAAGGGTCTCAGGCTTGGATTGGGAAGGAGTTGGATATCCCTTCTCATGCTATAGGAAGTGTCTCAGGTTGGAATGGGAAGGAGTTGGATATCACATCTCCTGCTATGGGAAGGGTCTCAGGTTTGGTATAAGCAGTGAGATATCACATCTCTGCTATCGGAAGGGTCTCAAGATTGGAATGGGAAGGAGTTGGATATTCCCATCTCATGTTATAGGAAGGGTCTCAGGTTTGGTATTAGAAGCATTGAGATATCACATCTCATGCTATAGGAAGGGTCTCAGGATTGGAATGGGAAGGACTTGGATATCACATCTCATGCTATAGGGAGGGTCTCAAGTTTGATATTAGAAGCTTTGAGATATCACATCTCATGATATCGGAAGGGTCTCAGGATTGGAATGGGAAGGAGTTGGATATCACATCTCATGATAAAGGAAGGGTCTAAGGTTTGGAAGGGGAAGGATTTGGATATCACATCTCATGTTATATTACGGGTCTCAGGTTTGGTATTAGAAGCATTGAGATATCAAGTCTCATAGTATAGGAAGGGTCTCAGAATTGGAATGGGAAGGAGTTGGATATCCCATCTCATGTTATAGGAAGAGTCTCTGGTTTGGTATTATAATCATTGAGATATCACATCGCATGCTGTAGGAAGGGTCTAAGGATTGGAATGGGATGGACTTGGATATCACATCTCATGCTATAGGTAGGCTCTCAGGTTTGGTATAAGCATTGAGATATGACATCTCATGCTATAGGAAGGGTCTCAGAATTGGAATGGGAAGGAGTTGGATATCACATCTCAAGCTATAGGAAGGGTCTCAGTATTGGAATGGGAAGGACTTGGATATCACATCTCATGCTATAGGAAGGCTCTCAGGTTTGGAAGGGGAAAGAGTTGGATATCTCATTTCATGTTAGAGGTAGGATCTCAGGTTTAGTATTAGAGGCATTGAGATATCACATCTCATGCTATCAGAAGGGTCTCAGGAATGGAATGGGAATGATTTGGATATCACATCTCATGTTATAGGAATGATCTCAGGTTTGGTATTAGAAGCATTGAGATATCACATCTCATGCTATCGGAAGGATCTCAGGTTTGGTATTAGAGGCATTGAGATATCACATCTCATGCTAAAGGGAGGGTCTCAGGTTTGGAAGGGGAAGGATTTGGATATCACATCTCATGTTATAGGAAGGATCTCAGGTTTGGTATTAGAAGCATTGAGATATCACATCTCATGCTATCGGAAGTGTCTCAGGATTGGAATGGGAAGGAGCTGGATATCACATCTCATGCTAAAGGAAGGGTCTCAGGTTTGGAACGGGAAGGAGTTGGATATCACATCTCATGTTATAGGAAGGATCTCAGGTTTGGTATTAGACGCATTGAGACATCACATCTCATGCTATAGGAAGGGTCTCAGGGTTGGAATGGGAAGGAGTTGGATATCACATCTCATCCAATAGGAAGGGTCTCAGGTTTGGAATGGGAAGGAATTGGATATCACATCTCATGTTATAGGAAGGATCTCAGGTTTGGTATTAGAAGCATTGAGATATCACATCTCATGCTATAGGAAGGGTCTCAGGATTGGAATGTGAAGGATTTGGATATCACATCTCATGCTAAAGGAAGGGTCTCAGGTTTGGTAGAAGCATTGAGATATCAAGTCGCTGCTATCGGAAGGGTCTCAGGATTGGATTGGGAAGGAGTTGGATATCCCTTCTCATGCTATAGGAAGGGTCTCAGGATTTGAATGGCAAGGAGTTGGATATCACATCTCATGCCATAGGAAGGGTCTCAGGTTTGGTATAAGCATTGAGATATCACATCTCTGCTATCGGAAGGGTCTCAGGCTTGGATTGGGAAGGAGTTGGATATCCCTTCTCATGCTATAGGAAGTGTCTCAGGTTGGAATGGGAAGGAGTTGGATATCACATCTCCTGCTATGGGAAGGGTCTCAGGTTTGGTATAAGCAGTGAGATATCACATCTCTGCTATCGGAAGGGTCTCAAGATTGGAATGGGAAGGAGTTGGATATTCCCATCTCATGTTATAGGAAGGGTCTCAGGTTTGGTATTAGAAGCATTGAGATATCACATCTCATGCTATAGGAAGGGTCTCAGGATTGGAATGGGAAGGACTTGGATATCACATCTCATGCTATAGGGAGGGTCTCAAGTTTGATATTAGAAGCTTTGAGATATCACATCTCATGATATCGGAAGGGTCTCAGGATTGGAATGGGAAGGAGTTGGATATCACATCTCATGATAAAGGAAGGGTCTAAGGTTTGGAAGGGGAAGGATTTGGATATCACATCTCATGTTATATTACGGGTCTCAGGTTTGGTATTAGAAGCATTGAGATATCAAGTCTCATAGTATAGGAAGGGTCTCAGAATTGGAATGGGAAGGAGTTGGATATCCCATCTCATGTTATAGGAAGAGTCTCTGGTTTGGTATTATAATCATTGAGATATCACATCGCATGCTGTAGGAAGGGTCTAAGGATTGGAATGGGATGGACTTGGATATCACATCTCATGCTATAGGTAGGCTCTCAGGTTTGGTATAAGCATTGAGATATGACATCTCATGCTATAGGAAGGGTCTCAGAATTGGAATGGGAAGGAGTTGGATATCACATCTCAAGCTATAGGAAGGGTCTCAGTATTGGAATGGGAAGGACTTGGATATCACATCTCATGCTATAGGAAGGCTCTCAGGTTTGGAAGGGGAAAGAGTTGGATATCTCATTTCATGTTAGAGGTAGGATCTCAGGTTTAGTATTAGAGGCATTGAGATATCACATCTCATGCTATCAGAAGGGTCTCAGGAATGGAATGGGAAGGATTTGGATATCACATCTCATGTTATAGGAATGATCTCAGGTTTGGTATTAGAAGCATTGAGATATCACATCTCATGCTATCGGAAGGATCTCAGGTTTGGTATTAGAGGCATTGAGATATCACATCTCATGCTAAAGGGAGGGTCTCAGGTTTGGAAGGGGAAGGATTTGGATATCACATCTCATGTTATAGGAAGGATCTCAGGTTTGGTATTAGAAGCATTGAGATATCACATCTCATGCTATCGGAAGGATCTCAGGTTTGGTATTAGAAGCATTGAGATATCACATCTCATGCCATCAGAAGAGTCTCAGGATTGGAATAGGAAGGAGTTGGATATCACATTTCATGCTAAAGGGAGGGTCTCAGGTTTGGAAGGGGAAGGATTTGGATATCACATCTCATGTTATCGGAAGGATCTCACGTTTGGTATTAGAAGTATTGAGATATCATATCTCATGCTATAGGAAGGGTCTCAGGATTGGAATGGGAAGGAGTTGGATATCACATCTCATGCTATAGGGAGGGTCTCAGGATTGGAATGGGAAGGACTTAGATATCACATATCATGCTATAGGGAGGGTCTCAGTTTTGATATTAGAAGCATTGAGATATCACATCTCATGCTATCGGAAGTGTCTCAGGATTGGAATGGGAAGGAGCTGGATATCACATCTCATGCTAAAGGAAGGGTCTCAGGTTTGGAACGGGAAGGATTTGGATATCACATCTCATGTTATAGGAAGGGTATCAGGTTTGGTATAAGCATTGAGATATCACATCTCTGCTATCGGAAGTGTCTCAGGATTGGAATGGGAAGGAGTTGGATATCCCATCTCATGTTATAGGACGGGTCTCAGGTTTGTTATTAGAATCATTGAGATATCATATTGCATGCTGTAGGAAGGGTCTAAGGGTTGGAATGTGAAGGACTTGGATATCACATCTCATGCTATAGATAGGCTCTTAGGTTTGGAAAGGGAAGGAGTTGGATATCACATTTCATGTTAGAGGAAGGATCTCAGGTTTGGTATTAGAAGCATTGAGATATCACATCTCATGCTATAGGAAGGGTCTCAGGATTGGAATGGGAAACAGTTGGATATCACATCTCATGCTATAGGAAGGGTCTCAGGTTTGGTATAAGCATTGAGACATCACATCTCATGCTATAGGAAGGGTCTCAGGGTTGGAATGGGAAGGAGTTGGATATCACATCTCATCCAATAGGAAGGGTCTCAGGTTTGGAATGGGAAGGAATTGGATATCACATCTCATGTTATAGGAAGGATCTCAGGTTTGGTATTAGAAGCATTGAGATATCACATCTCATGCTATAGGAAGGGTCTCAGGATTGGAATGTGAAGGATTTGGATATCACATCTCATGCTAAAGGAAGGGTCTCAGGTTTGGTAGAAGCATTGAGATATCACGTCGCTGCTATCGGAAGGGTCTCAGGATTGGATTGGGAAGGAGTTGGATATCCCTTCTCATGATATAGGAAGGGTCTCAGGATTTGAATGGCAAGGAGTTGGATATCACATCTCATGCCATAGGAAGGGTCTCAGGTTTGGTATAAGCATTGAGATATCACATCTCTGCTATCGGAAGGGTCTCAGGATTGGATTGGGAAGGAGTTGGATATCACATCTCATGCTATAGGAAGGCTCTCAGGTTTGCAAGGGGAAAGAGTTGGATATCACATTTCATGTTAGAGGTAGGATCTCAGGTTTGGTATTAGAAGCATTGAGATATCACATCTCATGCTATCAGAAGGATCTCAGGTTTGGTATAGAAGCATTGAGATATCATATCTTATGCTATCAGAAGAGTCTCAGGATTGGAATGGGAAGGAGTTGGATATCACATCTCATGGTAAAAGGAGGGTCTCAGGTTTGGAAGATAAGGATTTGGGTATCACATCTCATGTTATAGGAAGGATCTCAGGTTTGGTATTAGAAGTATTGAGATATCACATCTCATGCTATCGGAAGGATCTCAGGTTTGGTATAGAAGCATTGAGATATCATATCTTATGCTATCAGAAGGGTCTCAGGATTGGAATGGGAAGGAGTTGGATATCACATCTCATGCTAAAGGGAGGGTCTCAGGTTTGGAAGGGGAAGGATTTGGATATCACATCTCATGTTATAGGATGGATCTCAGGTTTGGTATTAGAAGTATTGAGATATCACATCTCATGTTATCGGAAGGATCTCAGGTTTGGTATTAGAAGTATTTAGATATCACATCTCATGCTATAGGAAGGGTCTCAGGATTGGAATGGGAAGGACTTAGATATCACATAGCATGCTATAGGGAGGGTCTCAGTTTTGATATTAGAAGCATTGAGATATCACATCTCATGCTATCGGAAGTGTCTCAGGATTGGAATGGGAAGGAGCTGGATATCACATCTCATGCTAAAGGAAGGGTCTCAGGTTTGGAACGGGAAGGAGTTGGATATCACATCTCATGTTATAGGAAGGGTCTCAGGTTTGGTATAAACATTGAGATATCACATCTCTGCTATCAGAAGTGTCTCAGGATTGGAATGGGAAGGAGTTGGATATCCCATCTCATGTTATAGGACGGGTCTCAGGTTTTTTATTAGAATCATTGAGATATCATATTGCATGCTGTAGGAAGGGTCTAAGGATTGGAATGCGAAGGACTTGGATATCACATCTCATGCTATAGATAGGCTCTCAGTTTTGGAAAGTGAAGGAGTTGGATATCACATTTCATGTTAGAGGAAGGATCTCAGGTTTGGTATTAGAGGCATTGAGATATCACATCTCAGGCTATAGGAAGGGTCTCAGGATTGGAATGGGAAGGAGTTGGATATCACATCTCATGCTATAGGAAGGGTTTCAGGTTTGGTATAAGCATTGAGATATCACATCTCATGCTATAGGAAGGGTCTCAGGATTGGAATGGAAGGAGTTGGATATCACATCTCATGTTATAGGAAGGATCTGAGGTTTGGTATTAGAAGCATTGAGACATCACATCTCATGCTATAGGAAGGGTCTCAGGATTGGAATGGGAAGGAGTTGGATATCAAATCTCATGCTATAGGAAGGGTCTCAGGATTGGGATGGGAAGGAGTTGAATATGACATCTCATGCCGTAGGAAGGGTCTCAGGTTTGGTATAACCATTGAGATATCACATCTCTGCTATCAAAAGGGTCTCAGGATTGGAATTGGAAGGAGTTGGATAACCCATCTCATGTTATAGGAAGAGTCTCAGGTTTGGTATTAGAAGCATTGAGATATCACATCTCATGCTATAGGAAGTGTCTCAGGATTGGAATGGGAAGGACTTGGATATCACATCTCATGCTATAGGTAGGGTCTCAAGTTTGTCATTAGAAGCATTGAGATATCACATCTCATGCTATAGGAAGGGTCTGAGGATTGGAATGGGAAGGAGTTGGATATCACATCTCCTGCTATGGGAAGGGTCTCAGGTTTGGTATAAGCAGTGAGATATCACATCTCATGCTATAGGAAGTGTCTCAGGATTGGAATGGGAAGGAGTTGGATATCACATCTCATGTTATAGGAAGGATCTCAGGTGTGGTATAAGCATTGAGATATCACATCTCTGCTATCGGAAGGGTCTCAAGATTGGAATGGGAAGGAGTTGGATATTCCCATCTCATGTTATAGGAAGGGTCTCAGGTTTGGTATTAGAAGCATTGAGATATCACATCTCATGCTATAGGAAGGGTCTCAGGATTGGAATGGGAAGGACTTGGATATCACATCTCATGCTATAGGGAGGGTCTCAAGTTTGATATTAGAAGCTTTGAGATATCACATCTCATGATATCGGAAGGGTCTCAGGATTGGAATGGGAAGGAGTTGGATATCACATCTCATGATAAAGGAAGGGTCTAAGGTTTGGAAGGGGAAGGATTTGGATATCACATCTCATGTTATATTACGGGTCTCAGGTTTGGTATTAGAAGCATTGAGATATCAAGTCTCATAGTATAGGAAGCGTCTCAGAATTGGAATGGGAAGGAGTTGGATATCCCATCTCATGTTATAGGAAGAGTCTCTGGTTTGGTATTAGAATCATTGAGATATCACATCGCATGCTGTAGGAAGGGTCTAAGGATTGGAATGGGATGGACTTGGATATCACATCTCATGCTATAGGTAGGCTCTCAGGTTTGGTATAAGCATTGAGATATCACATCTCATGCTATAGGAAGGGTCTCAGAATTGGAATGGGAAGGAGTTGGATATCACATCTCAAGCTGTAGGAAGGGTCTCAGTATTGGAATGGGAAGGACTTGGATATCACATCTCATGCTATAGGAAGGCTCTCAGGTTTGGAAGGGGAAAGAGTTGGATATCTCATTTCATGTTAGAGGTAGGATCTCAGGTTTGGTATTAGAGGCATTGAGATATCACATCTCATGCTATCAGAAGGGTCTCAGGAATGGAATGGGAAGGAGTTAGATATCACATCTCATGCTAAAGGGAGGGTCTCAGGTTTGGAAGGGGAAGGATTTGGATATCACATCTCATGTTATAGGAAGGATCTCAGGTTTGGTATTAGAAGCATTGAGATATCACATCTCATGCTATCAGAAGAGTCTCAGGATTGGAATAGGAAGGAGTTGGATATCACATTTCATGCTAAAGGGAGGGTCTCAGGTTTGGAAGGGGAAGGATTTGGATATCACATCTCATGTTATCGGAAGGATCTCATGTTTGGTATTAGAAGTATTGAGATATCATATCTCATGCTATAGGAAGGGTCTCAGGATTGGAATGGGAAGGAGTTGGATATCACATCTCATGCTATAGGGAGGGTCTCAGGATTGGAATGGGAAGGACTTAGATATCACATATCATGCTATAGGGAGGGTCTCAGTTTTGATATTAGAAGCATTGAGATATCACATCTCATGCTATCGGAAGTGTCTCAGGATTGGAATGGGAAGGAGCTGGATAACACATCTCATGCTAAAGGAAGGGTCTCAGGTTTGGAACGGGAAGGATTTGGATATCACATCTCATGTTATAGGAAGGGTCTCAGGTTTGGTATAAGCATTGAGATATCACATCTCTGCTATCGGAAGTGTCTCAGGATTAGAATGGGAAGGAGTTGGATATCCCATCTCATGTTATAGGACGGGTCTCAGGTTTGTTATTAGAATCATTGAGATATCATATTGCATGCTGTAGGAAGGGTCTAAGGGTTGGAATGTGAAGGACTTGGATATCACATCTCATGCTATAGATAGGCTCTTAGGTTTGGAAAGGGAAGGAGTTGGATATCACATTTCATGTTAGAGGAAGGATCTCAGGTTTGGTATTAGAAGCATTGAGATATCACATCTCATGCTATAGGAAGGGTCTCAGGATTGGAATGGGAAGCAGTTGGATATCACATCTCATGCTATAGGAAGGGTCTCAGGTTTGGTATAAGCATTGAGATATCACATCTCATGCTATAGGACGGGTCTCAGGATTGGAATGGAAGGAGTTGGATATCACATCTCATGTTATAGGAAGGATCTCAGGTTTGGTATTAGACGCATTGAGACATCACATCTCATGCTATAGGAAGGGTCTCAGGGTTGGAATGGAAAGGAGTTGGATATCCCATCTCATCCAATAGGAAGGGTCTCAGGTTTGGAATGGGAAGGAATTGGATATCACATCTCATGTTATAGGAAGGATCTCAGGTTTGGTATTAGAAGCATTGAGATATCACATCTCATGCTATAGGAAGGGTCTCAGGATTGGAATGTGAAGGATTTGGATATCACATCTCATGCTAAAGGAAGGGTCTCAGGTTTGGTAGAAGCATTGAGATATCACGTCGCTGCTATCGGAAGGGTCTCAGGATTGGATTGGGAAGGAGTTGGATATCCCTTCTCATGCTATAGGAAGGGTCTCAGGATTTGAATGGCAAGGAGTTGGATATCACATCTCATGCCATAGGAAGGGTCTCAGGTTTGGTATAATCATTGAGATATCACATCTCTGCTATCGGAAGGGTCTCAGGATTGGATTGGGAAGGAGTTGGATATCCCTTCTCATGCTTTAGGAAGTGTCTCAGGTTGGAATGGGAAGGAGTTGGATATCACATCTCATGTTATAGGAAGGGTCTCAGGATTGGAATGGGAAGGATTTGGATATCACATCTCTTGCTATAGGAAGGGTCTCAGGATTGGAATGGGTAGGAGTTGGATATTACTTTCTTGCTATAGGAAGGGTCTCATGTTTGGAATGGGAAGGAGTTGGATATCACATATGCTATAGTTAGTGTCTCAGGTTTGGAACGGGAAGGAGTTGGATACCACATCTCATGTTATAGGAAGGGTCTCAGGTTTGGTATAAGCATTGAGATATCACATCTCTGCTATCGGAAGCGGCTCAGGATTGGAATGGGAAGGAGTTGGATATCCCATCTCATGTTATAGGAAGAGTCTCTGGTTTGGTATTAGAATCATTGAGATATCACATCGCATGCTGTAGGAAGGGTCTAAGGATTGGAATGGGATGGACTTGGATATCACATCTCATGTTATAGGTAGGCTCTCAGGTTTGGTATAAGCATTGAGATATCACATCTCATGCTATAGGGAGGGTCTCAGGATTGGAATGGGAAGGAATTGGATATCAAATCTCATGCTATAGGAAGGGTCTCAGATTTGGTATAAGCATTGAGATATCACATCTCATGCTAAAGGAAGGGTCTCAGGATTGGAATGGGAAGGAGTTGTATATGACATCTCAGGCCATGACATCTCAGGCCATAGGAAGGTTCTCAGGTTTGGTATAAGCATTGAGATATCATATTGCATGCTGTAGGAAGGGTCTAAGGATTGGAATGGGAAGGACCTGGATATCACATCTCATGCTATAGAACGGCTCTCAGGTTTGGAAAGGGAAGGAGTTGGATATCACATCTCATGTTATAGGATGGATCTCAGGTTTGGTATTAGAAGTATTGAGATATCACATCTCATGTTATCGGAAGGATCTCAGGTTTGGTATTAGAAGTATTGAGATATCACATCTCATGCTATAGGAAGGGTCTCAGGATTGGAATGGGAAGGAGTTGGATATCACATCTCATGCTAAAGGAAGGGTCTCAGGTTTGGTAGAAGCATTGAGATATCACATCTCATGCTATAGGAAGGGTCTCAGGATTGGAATGGGAAGGACTTAGATATCACATATCATGCTATAGGGAGGGTCTCAGTTTTGATATTAGAAGCATTAAGATATCACATCTCATGCTATCGGAAGTGTCTCAGGATTGGAATGGGAAGGAGCTGGATATCACATCTCATGCTAAAGGAAGGGTCTCAGGTTTGGAACGGGAAGGAGTTGGATATCACATCTCATGTTATAGGAAGGGTCTCAGGTTTGGTATAAACATTGAGATATCACATCTCTGCTATCGGAAGTGTCTCAGGATTGGAATGGGAAGGAGTTGGATATCCCATCTCATGTTATAGGACGGGTCTCGGGTTTGTTATTGGAATCATTGAGATATCATATTGCATGCTGTAGGAAGGGTCTAAGGGTTGGAATGTGAAGGACTTGGATATCACATCTCATGCTATAGATAGGCTCTTAGGTTTGGAAAGGGAAGGAGTTGGATCTCACATTTCATGTTAGAGGAAGGATCTCAGGTTTGGTATTAGAAGCATTGAGATATCACATCTCATGCTATAGGAAGGGTCTCAGGATTGGAATGGGAAGGAGTTGGATATCACATCTCATGCTATAGGAAGGGTCTCAGGTTTGGTATAAGCATTGAGATATCACATCTCATGCTATAGGAAGGGTCTCAGGATTGGAATGGAAGGAGTTGGAAATCACATCTCATGTTATAGGAAGGATCTCAGGTTTGGTATTAGAAGCATTGAGACATCACATCTCATGCTATAGGAAGGGTCTCAGGATTGGAATGGGAAGGAGTTGGATATCAAATCTCATGCTATAGGAAGGGTCTCAGGATTGGAATGGGAAGGAGTTGAATATGACATCTCATGCCGTAGGAAGGGTCTCAGGTTTGGTATAAACATTGAGATATCACATCTCTGCTATCAAAAGGGTCTCAGGATTGGAATGGGAAGGAGTTGGATATCCCATCTCATGTTATAGGAAGAGTCTCAAGTTTGGTATTAGAAGCATTGAGATATCACATCTCATGCTATAGGAAGTGTCTTAGGATTGGAATGGGAAGGACTTGGATATCACATCTCATGCTATAGGTAGGGTCTCAAGTTTGACATTAGAAGCATTGAGATATCACATCTCATGCTATAGGAAGGGTCTGAGGATTGGAATGGGAAGGAGTTGGATATCACATCTCCTGCTATGGGAAGGGTCTCAGGTTTGGTATAAGCAGTGAGATATCACATCTCATGCTATAGGAAGTGTCTCAGGATTGGAATGGGAAGGAGTTGGATATCACATCTCATGTTATAGGAAGGATCTCAGGTTTGGTATAAGCATTGAGATATCACATCTCTGCTATCGGAAGGGTCTCAAGATTGGAATGGGAAGGAGTTGGATATTCCCATCTCATGTTATAGGAAGGGTCTCAGGTTTGGTATTAGAAGCATTGAGATATCACATCTCATGCTATAGGAAGGGTCTCAGGATTGGAATGGGAAGGACTTGGATATCACATCTCTTGCTATAGGGAGGGTCTCAAGTTTGATATTAGAAGCTTTGAGATATCACATCTCATGATATCGGAAGGGTCTCAGGATTGGAATGGGAAGGAGTTGGATATCACATCTCATGATAAAGGAAGGGTCTAAGGTTTGGAAGGGGAAGGATTTGGATATCACATCTCATGTTATATTACGGGTCTCAGGTTTGGTATTAGAAGCATTGAGATATCAAGTCTCATAGTATAGGAAGGGTCTCAGAATTGGAATGGGAAGGAGTTGGATATCCCATCTCATGTTATAGGAAGAGTCTCTGGTTTGGTATTAGAATCATTGAGATATCACATCGCATGCTGTAGGAAGGGTCTAAGGATTGGAATGGGATGGACTTGGATATCACATCTCATGCTATAGGTAGGCTCTCAGGTTTGGTATAAGCATTGAGATATCACATCTCATGCTATAGGAAGGATCTCAGGTTTGGAAGGGGAAGGATTTGGATATCACATCTCATGTTATAGGAAGGATCTCAGGTTTGGTATTAGAAGCATTGAGATATCACATCTCATGCTATCGGAAGGATCTCAGGTTTGGTATTAGAAGCATTGAGATATCACATCTCATGCTATCAGAAGAGTCTCAGGATTGGAATAGGAAGGAGTTGGATATCACATTTCATGCTAAAGGGAGGGTCTCAGGTTTGGAAGGGGAAGGATTTGGATATCACATTTCATGCTATAGGAAGGGTCTCAGGTTTGGTATAAGCATTGAGATATCACATCTCATGCTATAGGACGGGTCTCAGGATTGGAATGGAAGGAGTTGGATATCACATCTCATGTTATAGGAAGGATCTCAGGTTTGGTATTAGACGCATTGAGACATCACATCTCATGCTATAGGAAGGGTCTCAGGGTTGGAATGGGAAGGAGTTGGATATCACATCTCATCCAATAGGAAGGGTCTCAGGTTTGGAATGGGAAGGAATTGGATATCACATCTCATGTTATAGGAAGGATCTCAGGTTTGGTATTAGAAGCATTGAGATATCACATCTCATGCTATAGGAAGGGTCTCAGGATTGGAATGGGAAGGACTTGGATATCACATCTCATGCTATAGGTAGGGTCTCAAGTTTGACATTAGAAGCATTGAGATATCACATCTCATGCTATAGGAAGGGTCTGAGGATTGGAATGGGAAGGAGTTGGATATCACATCTCCTGCTATGGGAAGGGTCTCAGGTTTGGTATAAGCAGTGAGATATCACATCACATGCTATAGGAAGTGTCTCAGGATTGGAATGGGAAGGAGTTGGATATCACATCTCATGTTATAGGAAGGATCTCAGGTTTGGTATAAGCATTGAGATATCACATCTCTGCTATCGGAAGGGTCTCAAGATTGGAATGGGAAGGAGTTGGATATTCCCATCTCATGTTATAGGAAGGGTCTCAGGTTTGGTATTAGAAGCATTGAGATATCACATCTCATGCTATAGGAAGGGTCTCAGGATTGGAATGGGAAGGACTTGGATATCACATCTCATGCTATAGGGAGGGTCTCAAGTTTGATATTAGAAGCTTTGAGATATCACATCTCATGATATCGGAAGGGTCTCAGGATTGGAATGGGAAGGAGTTGGATATCACATCTCATGATAAAGGAAGGGTCTAAGGTTTGGAAGGGGAAGGATTTGGATATCACATCTCATGTTATATTACGGGTCTCAGGTTTGGTATTAGAAGCATTGAGATATCAAGTCTCATAGTATAGGAAGGGTCTCAGAATTGGAATGGGAAGGAGTTGGATATCCCATCTCATGTTATAGGAAGAGTCTCTGGTTTGGTATTAGAATCATTGAGATATCACATCGCATGCTGTAGGAAGGGTCTAAGGATTGGAATGGGATGGACTTGGATATCACATCTCATGCTATAGGTAGGCTCTCAGGTTTGGTATAAGCATTGAGATATCACATCTCATGCTATAGGAAGGGTCTCAGAATTGGAATGGGAAGGAGTTGGATATCACATCTCAAGCTATAGGAAGGGTCTCAGTATTGGAATGGGAAGGACTTGGATATCACATCTCATGCTATAGGAAGGCTCTCAGGTTTGGAAGGGGAAAGAGTTGGATATCTCATTTCATGTTAGAGGTAGGATCTCAGGTTTGGTATTAGAGGCATTGAGATATCACATCTCATGCTATCAGAAGGGTCTCAGGAATGGAATGGGAAGGAGTTAGATATCACATCTCATGCTAAAGGGAGGGTCTCAGGTTTGGAAGGGGAAGGATTTGGATATCACATCTCATGTTATAGGAAGGATCTCAGGTTTGGTATTAGAAGCATTGAGATATCACATCTCATGCTATCGGAAGGATCTCAGGTTTGGTATTAGAAGCATTGAGATATCACATCTCATGCTATCAGAAGAGTCTCAGGATTGGAATAGGAAGGAGTTGGATATCACATTTCATGCTAAAGGGAGGGTCTCAGGTTTGGAAGGGGAAGGATTTGGATATCACATCTCATGTTATCGGAAGGATCTCACGTTTGGTATTAGAAGTATTGAGATATCATATCTCATGCTATAGGAAGGGTCTCAGGATTGGAATGGGAAGGAGTTGGATATCACATCTCATGCTATAGGGAGGGTCTCAGGATTGGAATGGGAAGGACTTAGATATCACATATCATGCTATAGGGAGGGTCTCAGTTTTGATATTAGAAGCATTGAGATATCACATCTCATGCTATCGGAAGTGTCTCAGGATTGGAATGGGAAGGAGCTGGATATCACATCTCATGCTAAAGGAAGGGTCTCAGGTTTGGAACGGGAAGGATTTGGATATCACATCTCATGTTATAGGAAGGGTCTCAGGTTTGGTATAAGCATTGAGATATCACATCTCTGCTATCGGAAGTGTCTCAGGATTGGAATGGGAAGGAGTTGGATATCCCATCTCATGTTATAGGACGGGTCTCAGGTTTGTTATTAGAATCATTGAGATATCATATTGCATGCTGTAGGAAGGGTCTAAGGGTTGGAATGTGAAGGACTTGGATATCACATCTCATGCTATAGATAGGCTCTTAGGTTTGGAAAGGGAAGGAGTTGGATATCACATTTCATGTTAGAGGAAGGATCTCAGGTTTGGTATTAGAAGCATTGAGATATCACTTCTCATGCTATAGGAAGGGTCTCAGGATTGGAATGGGAAGCAGTTGGATATCACATCTCATGCTATAGGAAGGGTCTCAGGTTTGGTATAAGCATTGAGATATCACATCTCATGCTATAGGACGGGTCTCAGGATTGGAATGGAAGGAGTTGGATATCACATCTCATGTTATAGGAAGGATCTCAGGTTTGGTATTAGACGCATTGAGACATCACATCTCATGCTATAGGAAGGGTCTCAGGGTTGGAATGGGAAGGAGTTGGATATCACATCTCATCCAATAGGAAGGGTCTCAGGTTTGGAATGGGAAGGAATTGGATATCACATCTCATGTTATAGGAAGGATCTCAGGTTTGGTATTAGAAGCATTGAGATATCACATCTCATGCTATAGGAAGGGTCTCAGGATTGGAATGTGAAGGATTTGGATATCACATCTCATGCTAAAGGAAGGGTCTCAGGTTTGGTAGAAGCATTGAGATATCAAGTCGCTGCTATCGGAAGGGTCTCAGGATTGGATTGGGAAGGAGTTGGATATCCCTTCTCATGCTATAGGAAGGGTCTCAGGATTTGAATGGCAAGGAGTTGGATATCACATCTCATGCCATAGGAAGGGTCTCAGGTTTGGTATAAGCATTGAGATATCACATCTCTGCTATCGGAAGGGTCTCAGGCTTGGATTGGGAAGGAGTTGGATATCCCTTCTCATGCTATAGGAAGTGTCTCAGGTTGGAATGGGAAGGAGTTGGATATCACATCTCCTGCTATGGGAAGGGTCTCAGGTTTGGTATAAGCAGTGAGATATCACATCTCTGCTATCGGAAGGGTCTCAAGATTGGAATGGGAAGGAGTTGGATATTCCCATCTCATGTTATAGGAAGGGTCTCAGGTTTGGTATTAGAAGCATTGAGATATCACATCTCATGCTATAGGAAGGGTCTCAGGATTGGAATGGGAAGGACTTGGATATCACATCTCATGCTATAGGGAGGGTCTCAAGTTTGATATTAGAAGCTTTGAGATATCACATCTCATGATATCGGAAGGGTCTCAGGATTGGAATGGGAAGGAGTTGGATATCACATCTCATGATAAAGGAAGGGTCTAAGGTTTGGAAGGGGAAGGATTTGGATATCACATCTCATGTTATATTACGGGTCTCAGGTTTGGTATTAGAAGCATTGAGATATCAAGTCTCATAGTATAGGAAGGGTCTCAGAATTGGAATGGGAAGGAGTTGGATATCCCATCTCATGTTATAGGAAGAGTCTCTGGTTTGGTATTATAATCATTGAGATATCACATCGCATGCTGTAGGAAGGGTCTAAGGATTGGAATGGGATGGACTTGGATATCACATCTCATGCTATAGGTAGGCTCTCAGGTTTGGTATAAGCATTGAGATATGACATCTCATGCTATAGGAAGGGTCTCAGAATTGGAATGGGAAGGAGTTGGATATCACATCTCAAGCTATAGGAAGGGTCTCAGTATTGGAATGGGAAGGACTTGGATGTCACATCTCATGCTATAGGAAGGCTCTCAGGTTTGGAAGGGGAAAGAGTTGGATATCTCATTTCATGTTAGAGGTAGGATCTCAGGTTTAGTATTAGAGGCATTGAGATATCACATCTCATGCTATCAGAAGGGTCTCAGGAATGGAATGGGAAGGAGTTAGATATCACATCTCATGCTAAAGGGAGGGTCTCAGGTTTGGAAGGGGAAGGATTTGGATATCACATCTCATGTTATAGGAAGGATCTCAGGTTTGGTATTAGAAGCATTGAGATATCACATCTCATGCTATCGGAAGGATCTCAGGTTTGGTATTAGAAGCATTGAGATATCACATCTCATGCTATCAGAAGAGTCTCAGGATTGGAATAGGAAGGAGTTGGATATCACATTTCATGCTAAAGGGAGGGTCTCAGGTTTGGAAGGGGAAGGATTTGGATATCACATCTCATGTTATCGGAAGGATCTCACGTTTGGTATTAGAAGTATTGAGATATCATATCTCATGCTATAGGAAGGGTCTCAGGATTGGAATGGGAAGGAGTTGGATATCACATCTCATGCTATAGGGAGGGTCTCAGGATTGGAATGGGAAGGACTTAGATATCACATATCATGCTATAGGGAGGGTCTCAGTTTTGATATTAGAAGCATTGAGATATCACATCTCATGCTATCGGAAGTGTCTCAGGATTGGAATGGGAAGGAGCTGGATATCACATCTCATGCTAAAGGAAGGGTCTCAGGTTTGGAACGGGAAGGATTTGGATATCACATCTCATGTTATAGGAAGGGTCTCAGGTTTGGTATAAGCATTGAGATATCACATCTCTGCTATCGGAAGTGTCTCAGGATTGGAATGGGAAGGAGTTGGATATCCCATCTCATGTTATAGGACGGGTCTCAGGTTTGTTATTAGAATCATTGAGATATCATATTGCATGCTGTAGGAAGGGTCTAAGGGTTGGAATGTGAAGGACTTGGATATCACATCTCATGCTATAGATAGGCTCTTAGGTTTGGAAAGGGAAGGAGTTGGATATCACATTTCATGTTAGAGGAAGGATCTCAGGTTTGGTATTATAAGCATTGAGATATCACTTCTCATGCTATAGGAAGGGTCTCAGGATTGGAATGGGAAGCAGTTGGATATCACATCTCATGCTATAGGAAGGGTCTCAGGTTTGGTATAAGCATTGAGATATCACATCTCATGCTATAGGACGGGTCTCAGGATTGGAATGGAAGGAGTTGGATATCACATCTCATGTTATAGGAAGGATCTCAGGTTTGGTATTAGACGCATTGAGACATCACATCTCATGCTATAGGAAGGGTCTCAGGGTTGGAATGGGAAGGAGTTGGATATCACATCTCATCCAATAGGAAGGGTCTCAGGTTTGGAATTGGAAGGAATTGGATATCACATCTCATGTTATAGGAAGGATCTCAGGTTTGGTATTAGAAGCATTGAGATATCACATCTCATGCTATAGGAAGGGTCTCAGGATTGGAATGTGAAGGATTTGGATATCACATCTCATGCTAAAGGAAGGGTCTCAGGTTTGGTAGAAGCATTGAGATATCAAGTCGCTGCTATCGGAAGGGTCTCAGGATTGGATTGGGAAGGAGTTGGATATCCCTTCTCATGCTATAGGAAGGGTCTCAGGATTTGAATGGCAAGGAGTTGGATATCACATCTCATGCCATAGGAAGGGTCTCAGGTTTGGTATAAGCATTGAGATATCACATCTCTGCTATCGGAAGGGTCTCAGGCTTGGATTGGGAAGGAGTTGGATATCCCTTCTCATGCTATAGGAAGTGTCTCAGGTTGGAATGGGAAGGAGTTGGATATCACATCTCCTGCTATGGGAAGGGTCTCAGGTTTGGTATAAGCAGTGAGATATCACATCTCTGCTATCGGAAGGGTCTCAAGATTGGAATGGGAAGGAGTTGGATATTCCCATCTCATGTTATAGGAAGGGTCTCAGGTTTGGTATTAGAAGCATTGAGATATCACATCTCATGCTATAGGAAGGGTCTCAGGATTGGAATGGGAAGGACTTGGATATCACATCTCATGCTATAGGGAGGGTCTCAAGTTTGATATTAGAAGCTTTGAGATATCACATCTCATGATATCGGAAGGGTCTCAGGATTGGAATGGGAAGGAGTTGGATATCACATCTCATGATAAAGGAAGGGTCTAAGGTTTGGAAGGGGAAGGATTTGGATATCACATCTCATGTTATATTACGGGTCTCAGGTTTGGTATTAGAAGCATTGAGATATCAAGTCTCATAGTATAGGAAGGGTCTCAGAATTGGAATGGGAAGGAGTTGGATATCCCATCTCATGTTATAGGAAGAGTCTCTGGTTTGGTATTATAATCATTGAGATATCACATCGCATGCTGTAGGAAGGGTCTAAGGATTGGAATGGGATGGACTTGGATATCACATCTCATGCTATAGGTAGGCTCTCAGGTTTGGTATAAGCATTGAGATATGACATCTCATGCTATAGGAAGGGTCTCAGAATTGGAATGGGAAGGAGTTGGATATCACATCTCAAGCTATAGGAAGGGTCTCAGTATTGGAATGGGAAGGACTTGGATATCACATCTCATGCTATAGGAAGGCTCTCAGGTTTGGAAGGGGAAAGAGTTGGATATCTCATTTCATGTTAGAGGTAGGATCTCAGGTTTAGTATTAGAGGCGTTGAGATATCACATCTCATGCTATCAGAAGGGTCTCAGGAATGGAATGGGAAGGATTTGGATATCACATCTCATGTTATAGGAATGATCTCAGGTTTGGTATTAGAAGCATTGAGATATCACATCTCATGCTATCGGAAGGATCTCAGGTTTGGTATTAGAGGCATTGAGATATCACATCTCATGCTAAAGGGAGGGTCTCAGGTTTGGAAGGGGAAGGATTTGGATATCACATCTCATGTTATAGGAAGGATCTCAGGTTTGGTATTAGAAGCATTGAGATATCACATCTCATGCTATCGGAAGTGTCTCAGGATTGGAATGGGAAGGAGCTGGATATCACATCTCATGCTAAAGGAAGGGTCTCAGGTTTGGAACGGGAAGGAGTTGGATATCACATCTCATGTTATAGGAAGGATCTCAGGTTTGGTATTAGACGCATTGAGACATCACATCTCATGCTATAGGAAGGGTCTCAGGGTTGGAATGGGAAGGAGTTGGATATCACATCTCATCCAATAGGAAGGGTCTCAGGTTTGGAATGGGAAGGAATTGGATATCACATCTCATGTTATAGGAAGGATCTCAGGTTTGGTATTAGAAGCATTGAGATATCACATCTCATGCTATAGGAAGGGTCTCAGGATTGGAATGTGAAGGATTTGGATATCACATCTCATGCTAAAGGAAGGGTCTCAGGTTTGGTAGAAGCATTGAGATATCAAGTCGCTGCTATCGGAAGGGTCTCAGGATTGGATTGGGAAGGAGTTGGATATCCCTTCTCATGCTATAGGAAGGGTCTCAGGATTTGAATGGCAAGGAGTTGGATATCACATCTCATGCCATAGGAAGGGTCTCAGGTTTGGTATAAGCATTGAGATATCACATCTCTGCTATCGGAAGGGTCTCAGGCTTGGATTGGGAAGGAGTTGGATATCCCTTCTCATGCTATAGGAAGTGTCTCAGGTTGGAATGGGAAGGAGTTGGATATCACATCTCCTGCTATGGGAAGGGTCTCAGGTTTGGTATAAGCAGTGAGATATCACATCTCTGCTATTGGAAGGGTCTCAAGATTGGAATGGGAAGGAGTTGGATATTCCCATCTCATGTTATAGGAAGGGTCTCAGGTTTGGTATTAGAAGCATTGAGATATCACATCTCATGCTATAGGAAGGGTCTCAGGATTGGAATGGGAAGGACTTGGATATCACATCTCTTGCTATAGGGAGGGTCTCAAGTTTGATATTAGAAGCTTTGAGATATCACATCTCATGATATCGGAAGGGTCTCAGGATTGGAATGGGAAGGAGTTGGATATCACATCTCATGATAAAGGAAGGGTCTAAGGTTTGGAAGGGGAAGGATTTGGATATCACATCTCATGTTATATTACGGGTCTCAGGTTTGGTATTAGAAGCATTGAGATATCAAGTCTCATAGTATAGGAAGGGTCTCAGAATTGGAATGGGAAGGAGTTGGATATCCCATCTCATGTTATAGGAAGAGTCTCTGGTTTGGTATTATAATCATTGAGATATCACATCGCATGCTGTAGGAAGGGTCTAAGGATTGGAATGGGATGGACTTGGATATCACATCTCATGCTATAGGTAGGCTCTCAGGTTTGGTATAAGCTTTGAGATATGACATCTCATGCTATAGGAAGGGTCTCAGAATTGGAATGGGAAGGAGTTGGATATCACATCTCAAGCTATAGGAAGGGTCTCAGTATTGGAATGGGAAGGACTTGGATATCACATCTCATGCTATAGGAAGGCTCTCAGGTTTGGAAGGGGAAAGAGTTGGATATCTCATTTCATGTTAGAGGTAGGATCTCAGGTTTAGTATTAGAGGCATTGAGATATCACATCTCATGCTATCAGAAGGGTCTCAGGAATGGAATGGGAAGGATTTGGATATCACATCTCATGTTATAGGAATGATCTCAGGTTTGGTATTAGAAGCATTGAGATATCACATCTCATGCTATCGGAAGGATCTCAGGTTTGGTATTAGAGGCATTGAGATATCACATCTCATGCTAAAGGGAGGGTCTCAGGTTTGGAAGGGGAAGGATTTGGATATCACATCTCATGTTATAGGAAGGATCTCAGGTTTGGTATTAGAAGCATTGAGATATCACATCTCATGCTATCGGAAGGATCTCAGGTTTGGTATTAGAAGCATTGAGATATCACATCTCATGCCATCAGAAGAGTCTCAGGATTGGAATAGGAAGGAGTTGGATATCACATTTCATGCTAAAGGGAGGGTCTCAGGTTTGGAAGGGGAAGGATTTGGATATCACATCTCATGTTATCGGAAGGATCTCACGTTTGGTATTAGAAGTATTGAGATATCATATCTCATGCTATAGGAAGGGTCTCAGGATTGGAATGGGAAGGAGTTGGATATCACATCTCATGCTATAGGGAGGGTCTCAGGATTGGAATGGGAAGGACTTAGATATCACATATCATGCTATAGGGAGGGTCTCAGTTTTGATATTAGAAGCATTGAGATATCACATCTCATGCTATCGGAAGTGTCTCAGGATTGGAATGGGAAGGAGCTGGATATCACATCTCATGCTAAAGGAAGGGTCTCAGGTTTGGAACGGGAAGGATTTGGATATCACATCTCATGTTATAGGAAGGGTCTCAGGTTTGGTATAAGCATTGAGATATCACATCTCTGCTATCGGAAGTGTCTCAGGATTGGAATGGGAAGGAGTTGGATATCCCATCTCATGTTATAGGACGGGTCTCAGGTTTGTTATTAGAATCATTGAGATATCATATTGCATGCTGTAGGAAGGGTCTAAGGGTTGGAATGTGAAGGACTTGGATATCACATCTCATGCTATAGATAGGCTCTTAGGTTTGGAAAGGGAAGGAGTTGGATATCACATTTCATGTTAGAGGAAGGATCTCAGGTTTGGTATTAGAAGCATTGAGATATCACATCTCATGCTATAGGAAGGGTCTCAGGATTGGAATGGGAAACAGTTGGATATCACATCTCATGCTATAGGAAGGGTCTCAGGTTTGGTATAAGCATTGAGACATCACATCTCATGCTATAGGAAGGGTCTCAGGGTTGGAATGGGAAGGAGTTGGATATCACATCTCATCCAATAGGAAGGGTCTCAGGTTTGGAATGGGAAGGAATTGGATATCACATCTCATGTTATAGGAAGGATCTCAGGTTTGGTATTAGAAGCATTGAGATATCACATCTCATGCTATAGGAAGGGTCTCAGGATTGGAATGTGAAGGATTTGGATATCACATCTCATGCTAAAGGAAGGGTCTCAGGTTTGGTAGAAGCATTGAGATATCACGTCGCTGCTATCGGAAGGGTCTCAGGATTGGATTGGGAAGGAGTTGGATATCCCTTCTCATGATATAGGAAGGGTCTCAGGATTTGAATGGCAAGGAGTTGGATATCACATCTCATGCCATAGGAAGGGTCTCAGGTTTGGTATAAGCATTGAGATATCACATCTCTGCTATCGGAAGGGTCTCAGGATTGGATTGGGAAGGAGTTGGATATCCCTTCTCATGCTATAGGAAGTGTCTCAGGTTGGAATGGGAAGGAGTTGGATATCACATCTCATGTTATAGGAAGGGTCTCAGGATTGGAATGGGAAGGATTTGGATATCACATCTCTTGCTATAGGAAGGGTCTCAGGATTGGAATGGGTAGGAGTTGGATATTACTTTCTTGCTATAGGAAGGGTCTCATGTTTGGAATGGGAAGGAGTTGGATATCACATATGCTATAGTTAGTGTCTCAGGTTTGGAACGGGAAGGAGTTGGATATCACATCTCATGTTATAGGAAGAGTCTCTGGTTTGGTATTAGAATCATTGAGATATCACATCGCATGCTGTAGGAAGGGTCTAAGGATTGGAATGGGATGGACTTGGATATCACATCTCATGTTATAGGTAGGCTCTCAGGTTTGGTATAAGCATTGAGATATCACATCTCATGCTATAGGAAGGGTCTCAGGATTGGAATGGGAAGGAATTGGATATCACATCTCATGCTATAGGAAGGGTCTCAGATTTGGTATAAGCATTGAGATATCACATCTCATGCTAAAGGAAGGGTCTCAGGATTGGAATGGGAAGGAGTTGTATATGACATCTCAGGCCATGACATCTCAGGCCATAGGAAGGTTCTCAGGTTTGGTATAAGCATTGAGATATCATATTGCATGCTGTAGGAAGGGTCTAAGGATTGGAATGGGAAGGACCTGGATATCACATCTCATGCTATAGAACGGCTCTCAGGTTTGGAAAGGGAAGGAGTTGGATATCACATCTCATGTTATAGTATGGATCTCAGGTTTGGTATTAGAAGTATTGAGATATCACATCTCATGTTATCGGAAGGATCTCAGGTTTGGTATTAGAAGTATTGAGATATCACATTTCATGCTATAGGAAGGGTCTCAGGATTGGAATGGGAAGGAGTTGGATATCACATCTCATGCTAAAGGAAGGGTCTCAGGTTTGGTAGAAGCATTGAGATATCACATCTCATGCTATAGGAAGGGTCTCAGGATTGGAATGGGAAGGACTTAGATATCACATATCATGCTATAGGGAGGGTCTCAGTTTTGATATTAGAAGCATTGAGATATCACATCTCATGCTATCGGAAGTGTCTCAGGATTGGAATGGGAAGGAGCTGGATATCCCATCTCATGTTATAGGACGGGTCTCAGGTTTGTTATTAGAATCATTGAGATATCATATTGCATGCTGTAGGAAGGGTCTAAGGGTTGGAATGTGAAGGACTTGGATATCACATCTCATGCTATAGATAGGCTCTTAGGTTTGGAAAGGGAAGGAGTTGGATATCACATTTCATGTTAGAGGAAGGATCTCAGGTTTGGTATTAGAAGCATTGAGATATCACTTCTCATGCTATAGGAAGGGTCTCAGGATTGGAATGGGAAGCAGTTGGATATCACATCTCATGCTATAGGAAGGGTCTCAGGTTTGGTATAAGCATTGAGATATCACATCTCATGCTATAGGACGGGTCTCAGGATTGGAATGGAAGGAGTTGGATATCACATCTCATGTTATAGGAAGGATCTCAGGTTTGGTATTAGACGCATTGAGACATCACATCTCATGCTATAGGAAGGGTCTCAGGGTTGGAATGGGAAGGAGTTGGATATCACATCTCATCCAATAGGAAGGGTCTCAGGTTTGGAATTGGAAGGAATTGGATATCACATCTCATGTTATAGGAAGGATCTCAGGTTTGGTATTAGAAGCATTGAGATATCACATCTCATGCTATAGGAAGGGTCTCAGGATTGGAATGTGAAGGATTTGGATATCACATCTCATGCTAAAGGAAGGGTCTCAGGTTTGGTAGAAGCATTGAGATATCAAGTCGCTGCTATCGGAAGGGTCTCAGGATTGGATTGGGAAGGAGTTGGATATCCCTTCTCATGCTATAGGAAGGGTCTCAGGATTTGAATGGCAAGGAGTTGGATATCACATCTCATGCCATAGGAAGGGTCTCAGGTTTGGTATAAGCATTGAGATATCACATCTCTGCTATCGGAAGGGTCTCAGGCTTGGATTGGGAAGGAGTTGGATATCCCTTCTCATGCTATAGGAAGTGTCTCAGGTTGGAATGGGAAGGAGTTGGATATCACATCTCCTGCTATGGGAAGGGTCTCAGGTTTGGTATAAGCAGTGAGATATCACATCTCTGCTATCGGAAGGGTCTCAAGATTGGAATGGGAAGGAGTTGGATATTCCCATCTCATGTTATAGGAAGGGTCTCAGGTTTGGTATTAGAAGCATTGAGATATCACATCTCATGCTATAGGAAGGGTCTCAGGATTGGAATGGGAAGGACTTGGATATCACATCTCATGCTATAGGGAGGGTCTCAAGTTTGATATTAGAAGCTTTGAGATATCACATCTCATGATATCGGAAGGGTCTCAGGATTGGAATGGGAAGGAGTTGGATATCACATCTCATGATAAAGGAAGGGTCTAAGGTTTGGAAGGGGAAGGATTTGGATATCACATCTCATGTTATATTACGGGTCTCAGGTTTGGTATTAGAAGCATTGAGATATCAAGTCTCATAGTATAGGAAGGGTCTCAGAATTGGAATGGGAAGGAGTTGGATATCCCATCTCATGTTATAGGAAGAGTCTCTGGTTTGGTATTATAATCATTGAGATATCACATCGCATGCTGTAGGAAGGGTCTAAGGATTGGAATGGGATGGACTTGGATATCACATCTCATGCTATAGGTAGGCTCTCAGGTTTGGTATAAGCATTGAGATATGACATCTCATGCTATAGGAAGGGTCTCAGAATTGGAATGGGAAGGAGTTGGATATCACATCTCAAGCTATAGGAAGGGTCTCAGTATTGGAATGGGAAGGACTTGGATATCACATCTCATGCTATAGGAAGGCTCTCAGGTTTGGAAGGGGAAAGAGTTGGATATCTCATTTCATGTTAGAGGTAGGATCTCAGGTTTAGTATTAGAGGCGTTGAGATATCACATCTCATGCTATCAGAAGGGTCTCAGGAATGGAATGGGAAGGATTTGGATATCACATCTCATGTTATAGGAATGATCTCAGGTTTGGTATTAGAAGCATTGAGATATCACATCTCATGCTATCGGAAGGATCTCAGGTTTGGTATTAGAGGCATTGAGATATCACATCTCATGCTAAAGGGAGGGTCTCAGGTTTGGAAGGGGAAGGATTTGGATATCACATCTCATGTTATAGGAAGGATCTCAGGTTTGGTATTAGAAGCATTGAGATATCACATCTCATGCTATCGGAAGTGTCTCAGGATTGGAATGGGAAGGAGCTGGATATCACATCTCATGCTAAAGGAAGGGTCTCAGGTTTGGAACGGGAAGGAGTTGGATATCACATCTCATGTTATAGGAAGGATCTCAGGTTTGGTATTAGACGCATTGAGACATCACATCTCATGCTATAGGAAGGGTCTCAGGGTTGGAATGGGAAGGAGTTGGATATCACATCTCATCCAATAGGAAGGGTCTCAGGTTTGGAATGGGAAGGAATTGGATATCACATCTCATGTTATAGGAAGGATCTCAGGTTTGGTATTAGAAGCATTGAGATATCACATCTCATGCTATAGGAAGGGTCTCAGGATTGGAATGTGAAGGATTTGGATATCACATCTCATGCTAAAGGAAGGGTCTCAGGTTTGGTAGAAGCATTGAGATATCAAGTCGCTGCTATCGGAAGGGTCTCAGGATTGGATTGGGAAGGAGTTGGATATCCCTTCTCATGCTATAGGAAGGGTCTCAGGATTTGAATGGCAAGGAGTTGGATATCACATCTCATGCCATAGGAAGGGTCTCAGGTTTGGTATAAGCATTGAGATATCACATCTCTGCTATCGGAAGGGTCTCAGGCTTGGATTGGGAAGGAGTTGGATATCCCTTCTCATGCTATAGGAAGTGTCTCAGGTTGGAATGGGAAGGAGTTGGATATCACATCTCCTGCTATGGGAAGGGTCTCAGGTTTGGTATAAGCAGTGAGATATCACATCTCTGCTATCGGAAGGGTCTCAAGATTGGAATGGGAAGGAGTTGGATATTCCCATCTCATGTTATAGGAAGGGTCTCAGGTTTGGTATTAGAAGCATTGAGATATCACATCTCATGCTATAGGAAGGGTCTCAGGATTGGAATGGGAAGGACTTGGATATCACATCTCATGCTATAGGGAGGGTCTCAAGTTTGATATTAGAAGCTTTGAGATATCACATCTCATGATATCGGAAGGGTCTCAGGATTGGAATGGGAAGGAGTTGGATATCACATCTCATGATAAAGGAAGGGTCTAAGGTTTGGAAGGGGAAGGATTTGGATATCACATCTCATGTTATATTACGGGTCTCAGGTTTGGTATTAGAAGCATTGAGATATCAAGTCTCATAGTATAGGAAGGGTCTCAGAATTGGAATGGGAAGGAGTTGGATATCCCATCTCATGTTATAGGAAGAGTCTCTGGTTTGGTATTATAATCATTGAGATATCACATCGCATGCTGTAGGAAGGGTCTAAGGATTGGAATGGGATGGACTTGGATATCACATCTCATGCTATAGGTAGGCTCTCAGGTTTGGTATAAGCTTTGAGATATGACATCTCATGCTATAGGAAGGGTCTCAGAATTGGAATGGGAAGGAGTTGGATATCACATCTCAAGCTATAGGAAGGGTCTCAGTATTGGAATGGGAAGGACTTGGATATCACATCTCATGCTATAGGAAGGCTCTCAGGTTTGGAAGGGGAAAGAGTTGGATATCTCATTTCATGTTAGAGGTAGGATCTCAGGTTTAGTATTAGAGGCATTGAGATATCACATCTCATGCTATCAGAAGGGTCTCAGGAATGGAATGGGAAGGATTTGGATATCACATCTCATGTTATAGGAATGATCTCAGGTTTGGTATTAGAAGCATTGAGATATCACATCTCATGCTATCGGAAGGATCTCAGGTTTGGTATTAGAGGCATTGAGATATCACATCTCATGCTAAAGGGAGGGTCTCAGGTTTGGAAGGGGAAGGATTTGGATATCACATCTCATGTTATAGGAAGGATCTCAGGTTTGGTATTAGAAGCATTGAGATATCACATCTCATGCTATCGGAAGGATCTCAGGTTTGGTATTAGAAGCATTGAGATATCACATCTCATGCCATCAGAAGAGTCTCAGGATTGGAATAGGAAGGAGTTGGATATCACATTTCATGCTAAAGGGAGGGTCTCAGGTTTGGAAGGGGAAGGATTTGGATATCACATCTCATGTTATCGGAAGGATCTCACGTTTGGTATTAGAAGTATTGAGATATCATATCTCATGCTATAGGAAGGGTCTCAGGATTGGAATGGGAAGGAGTTGGATATCACATCTCATGCTATAGGGAGGGTCTCAGGATTGGAATGGGAAGGACTTAGATATCACATATCATGCTATAGGGAGGGTCTCAGTTTTGATATTAGAAGCATTGAGATATCACATCTCATGCTATCGGAAGTGTCTCAGGATTGGAATGGGAAGGAGCTGGATATCACATCTCATGCTAAAGGAAGGGTCTCAGGTTTGGAACGGGAAGGATTTGGATATCACATCTCATGTTATAGGAAGGGTCTCAGGTTTGGTATAAGCATTGAGATATCACATCTCTGCTATCGGAAGTGTCTCAGGATTGGAATGGGAAGGAGTTGGATATCCCATCTCATGTTATAGGACGGGTCTCAGGTTTGTTATTAGAATCATTGAGATATCATATTGCATGCTGTAGGAAGGGTCTAAGGGTTGGAATGTGAAGGACTTGGATATCACATCTCATGCTATAGATAGGCTCTTAGGTTTGGAAAGGGAAGGAGTTGGATATCACATTTCATGTTAGAGGAAGGATCTCAGGTTTGGTATTAGAAGCATTGAGATATCACATCTCATGCTATAGGAAGGGTCTCAGGATTGGAATGGGAAACAGTTGGATATCACATCTCATGCTATAGGAAGGGTCTCAGGTTTGGTATAAGCATTGAGACATCACATCTCATGCTATAGGAAGGGTCTCAGGGTTGGAATGGGAAGGAGTTGGATATCACATCTCATCCAATAGGAAGGGTCTCAGGTTTGGAATGGGAAGGAATTGGATATCACATCTCATGTTATAGGAAGGATCTCAGGTTTGGTATTAGAAGCATTGAGATATCACATCTCATGCTATAGGAAGGGTCTCAGGATTGGAATGTGAAGGATTTGGATATCACATCTCATGCTAAAGGAAGGGTCTCAGGTTTGGTAGAAGCATTGAGATATCACGTCGCTGCTATCGGAAGGGTCTCAGGATTGGATTGGGAAGGAGTTGGATATCCCTTCTCATGATATAGGAAGGGTCTCAGGATTTGAATGGCAAGGAGTTGGATATCACATCTCATGCCATAGGAAGGGTCTCAGGTTTGGTATAAGCATTGAGATATCACATCTCTGCTATCGGAAGGGTCTCAGGATTGGATTGGGAAGGAGTTGGATATCCCTTCTCATGCTATAGGAAGTGTCTCAGGTTGGAATGGGAAGGAGTTGGATATCACATCTCATGTTATAGGAAGGGTCTCAGGATTGGAATGGGAAGGATTTGGATATCACATCTCTTGCTATAGGAAGGGTCTCAGGATTGGAATGGGTAGGAGTTGGATATTACTTTCTTGCTATAGGAAGGGTCTCATGTTTGGAATGGGAAGGAGTTGGATATCACATATGCTATAGTTAGTGTCTCAGGTTTGGAACGGGAAGGAGTTGGATATCACATCTCATGTTATAGGAAGAGTCTCTGGTTTGGTATTAGAATCATTGAGATATCACATCGCATGCTGTAGGAAGGGTCTAAGGATTGGAATGGGATGGACTTGGATATCACATCTCATGTTATAGGTAGGCTCTCAGGTTTGGTATAAGCATTGAGATATCACATCTCATGCTATAGGAAGGGTCTCAGGATTGGAATGGGAAGGAATTGGATATCACATCTCATGCTATAGGAAGGGTCTCAGATTTGGTATAAGCATTGAGATATCACATCTCATGCTAAAGGAAGGGTCTCAGGATTGGAATGGGAAGGAGTTGTATATGACATCTCAGGCCATGACATCTCAGGCCATAGGAAGGTTCTCAGGTTTGGTATAAGCATTGAGATATCATATTGCATGCTGTAGGAAGGGTCTAAGGATTGGAATGGGAAGGACCTGGATATCACATCTCATGCTATAGAACGGCTCTCAGGTTTGGAAAGGGAAGGAGTTGGATATCACATCTCATGTTATAGTATGGATCTCAGGTTTGGTATTAGAAGTATTGAGATATCACATCTCATGTTATCGGAAGGATCTCAGGTTTGGTATTAGAAGTATTGAGATATCACATTTCATGCTATAGGAAGGGTCTCAGGATTGGAATGGGAAGGAGTTGGATATCACATCTCATGCTAAAGGAAGGGTCTCAGGTTTGGTAGAAGCATTGAGATATCACATCTCATGCTATAGGAAGGGTCTCAGGATTGGAATGGGAAGGACTTAGATATCACATATCATGCTATAGGGAGGGTCTCAGTTTTGATATTAGAAGCATTGAGATATCACATCTCATGCTATCGGAAGTGTCTCAGGATTGGAATGGGAAGGAGCTGGATATCACATCTCATGCTAAAGGAAGGGTCTCAGGTTTGGAAGGGGAAAGAGTTGGATATCACATTTCATGTTAGAGGTAGGATCTCAGGTTTGGTATTAGAGGCATTGAGATATCACATCTCATGCTATCAGAAGGGTCTCGGGAATGGAATAGGAAGGAGTTGGATATCACATTTCATGTTAGAGGAAGGATCTCAGGTTTGGTATTAGAAGCATTGAGATATCACATCTCATGCTGTAGGAAGGGTCTAAGGATTGGAATGGGAAGGACCTGGATATCACATCTCATGCTATAGAACGGCTCTCAGGTTTGGAAAGGGAAGGAGTTGGATATCACATCTCATGTTATAGTATGGATCTCAGGTTTGGTATTAGAAGTATTGAGATATCACATCTCATGTTATCGGAAGGATCTCAGGTTTGGTATTAGAAGTATTGAGATATCACATTTCATGCTATAGGAAGGGTCTCAGGATTGGAATGGGAAGGAGTTGGATATCACATCTCATGCTAAAGGAAGGGTCTCAGGTTTGGTAGAAGCATTGAGATATCACATCTCATGCTATAGGAAGGGTCTCAGGATTGGAATGGGAAGGACTTAGATATCACATATCATGCTATAGGGAGGGTCTCAGTTTTGATATTAGAAGCATTGAGATATCACATCTCATGCTATCGGAAGGGTCTCAGGATTGGAATGGGAAGGACTTGGATATCACATCTCATGCTATAGGAAGGCTCTCAGGTTTGGAAGGGGAAAGAGTTGGATATCACATTTCATGTTAGAGGTAGGATCTCAGGTTTGGTATTAGAGGCATTGAGATATCACATCTCATGCTATCAGAAGGGTCTCGGGAATGGAATAGGAAGGAGTTGGATATCACATTTCATGCTAAAGGGAGGGTCTCAGGTTTGGAAGGGGAAGGATTTGGATATCACATCTCATGTTATCGGAAGGATCTCACGTTTGGTATTAGAAGTATTGAGATATCATATCTCATGCTATAGGAAGGGTCTCAGGATTGGAATGGGAAGGAGTTGGATATCACATCTCATGCTATAGGGAGGGTCTCAGGATTGGAATGGGAAGGACTTAGATATCACATATCATGCTATAGGGAGGGTCTCAGTTTTGATATTAGAAGCATTGAGATATCACATCTCATGCTATCGGAAGTGTCTCAGGATTGGAATGGGAAGGAGCTGGATATCACATCTCATGCTAAAGGAAGGGTCTCAGGTTTGGAACGGGAAGGATTTGGATATCACATCTCATGTTATAGGAAGGGTCTCAGGTTTGGTATAAGCATTGAGATATCACATCTCTGCTATCGGAAGTGTCTCAGGATTGGAATGGGAAGGAGTTGGATATCCCATCTCATGTTATAGGACGGGTCTCAGGTTTGTTATTAGAATCATTGAGATATCATATTGCATGCTGTAGGAAGGGTCTAATGGTTGGAATGTGAAGGACTTGGATATCACATCTCATGCTATAGATAGGCTCTTAGGTTTGGAAAGGGAAGGAGTTGGATATCACATTTCATGTTAGAGGAAGGATCTCAGGTTTGGTATTAGAAGCATTGAGATATCACATCTCATGCTATAGGAAGGGTCTCAGGATTGGAATGGGAAACAGTTGGATATCACATCTCATGCTATAGGAAGGGTCTCAGGTTTGGTATAAGCATTGAGACATCACATCTCATGCTATAGGAAGGGTCTCAGGGTTGGAATGGGAAGGAGTTGGATATCACATCTCATCCAATAGGAAGGGTCTCAGGTTTGGAATGGGAAGGAATTGGATATCACATCTCATGTTATAGGAAGGATCTCAGGTTTGGTATTAGAAGCATTGAGATATCACATCTCATGCTATAGGAAGGGTCTCAGGATTGGAATGTGAAGGATTTGGATATCACATCTCATGCTAAAGGAAGGGTCTCAGGTTTGGTAGAAGCATTGAGATATCACGTCGCTGCTATCGGAAGGGTCTCAGGATTGGATTGGGAAGGAGTTGGATATCCCTTCTCATGATATAGGAAGGGTCTCAGGATTTGAATGGCAAGGAGTTGGATATCACATCTCATGCCATAGGAAGGGTCTCAGGTTTGGTATAAGCATTGAGATATCACATCTCTGCTATCGGAAGGGTCTCAGGATTGGATTGGGAAGGAGTTGGATATCCCTTCTCATGCTATAGGAAGTGTCTCAGGTTGGAATGGGAAGGAGTTGGATATCACATCTCATGTTATAGGAAGGGTCTCAGGATTGGAATGGGAAGGATTTGGATATCACATCTCTTGCTATAGGAAGGGTCTCAGGATTGGAATGGGTAGGAGTTGGATATTACTTTCTTGCTATAGGAAGGGTCTCATGTTTGGAATGGGAAGGAGTTGGATATCACATATGCTATAGTTAGTGTCTCAGGTTTGGAACGGGAAGGAGTTGGATATCACATCTCATGTTATAGGAAGAGTCTCTGGTTTGGTATTAGAATCATTGAGATATCACATCGCATGCTGTAGGAAGGGTCTAAGGATTGGAATGGGATGGACTTGGATATCACATCTCATGTTATAGGTAGGCTCTCAGGTTTGGTATAAGCATTGAGATATCACATCTCATGCTATAGGAAGGGTCTCAGGATTGGAATGGGAAGGAATTGGATATCACATCTCATGCTATAGGAAGGGTCTCAGATTTGGTATAAGCATTGAGATATCACATCTCATGCTAAAGGAAGGGTCTCAGGATTGGAATGGGAAGGAGTTGTATATGACATCTCAGGCCATGACATCTCAGGCCATAGGAAGGTTCTCAGGTTTGGTATAAGCATTGAGATATCATATTGCATGCTGTAGGAAGGGTCTAAGGATTGGAATGGGAAGGACCTGGATATCACATCTCATGCTATAGAACGGCTCTCAGGTTTGGAAAGGGAAGGAGTTGGATATCACATCTCATGTTATAGTATGGATCTCAGGTTTGGTATTAGAAGTATTGAGATATCACATCTCATGTTATCGGAAGGATCTCAGGTTTGGTATTAGAAGTATTGAGATATCACATTTCATGCTATAGGAAGGGTCTCAGGATTGGAATGGGAAGGAGTTGGATATCACATCTCATGCTAAAGGAAGGGTCTCAGGTTTGGTAGAAGCATTGAGATATCACATCTCATGCTATAGGAAGGGTCTCAGGATTGGAATGGGAAGGACTTAGATATCACATATCATGCTATAGGGAGGGTCTCAGTTTTGATATTAGAAGCATTGAGATATCACATCTCATGCTATCGGAAGTGTCTCAGGATTGGAATGGGAAGGAGCTGGATATCACATCTCATGCTAAAGGAAGGGTCTCAGGTTTGGAACGGGAAGGAGTTGGATATCACATCTCATGTTATAGGAAGGGTCTCAGGTTTGGTATAAACATTGAGATATCACATCTCTGCTATCGGAAGTGTCTCAGGATTGGAATGGGAAGGAGTTGGATATCCCATCTCATGTTATAGGACGTGTCTCAGGTTTGTTATTGGAATCATTGAGATATCATATTGCATACTGTAGGAAGGGTCTAAGGGTTGGAATGTGAAGGACTTGGATATCACATCTCATGCTATAGATAGGCTCTTAGGTTTGGAAAGGGAAGGAGTTGGATCTCACATTTCATGTTAGAGGAAGGATCTCAGGGTTGGTATTAGAAGCATTGAGATATCACATCTCATGCTATAGGAAAGGTCTCAGGATTGGAATGGGAAGGAGTTGGATATCACATCTCATGCTATAGGAAGGGTCTCAGGTTTGGTATAAGCATTGATATATCACATCTCATGCTATAGGAAGGGTCTCAGGATTGGAATGGAAGGAGTTGGATATCACATCTCATGTCATAGGAAGGATCTCAGGTTTGGTATTAGAATCATTGAGATATCATATTGCATGCTGTAGGAAGGGTCTAAGGATTGGAATAGGAAGGACCTGGATATCACATCTCATGCTATAGATAGGCTCTTAGGTTTGGAAAGGGAAGGAGTTGGATATCACATTTCATGTTAGAGGAAGGATCTCAGGTTTGGTATTAGAAGCATTGAGATATCACATCTCATGCTATAGGAAGGGTCTCAGGATTGGAATGGGAAGTAGTTGGATATCACATCTCATGCTATAGGAAGGGTCTCAGGTTTGGTATAAGCATTGCGATATCACATCTCATGCTATAGGACGGGTCTCAGGATTGGAATGGAAGGAGTTGGATATCACATCTCATGTTATAGGAAGGATCTCAGGTTTGGTATTAGAATCATTGAGACATTACATCTCATGCTATAGGAAGGGTCTCAGGGTTGGAATGGGAAGGAGTTGGATATCACAACTCATCCAATAGGAAGGGTCTCAGGTTTGGAATGGGAAGGAATTGGATATCACATCTCATGTTATAGGAAGGATCTCAGGTTTGGTATTAGAAGCATTGAGATATCACATCTCATGCTATAGGAAGGGTCTCAGGATTGGAATGTGAAGGATTTGGATATCACATCTCATGCTAAAGGAAGGGTCTCAGGTTTGGTAGAAGCATTGAGATATCACGTCTCTGCTATCGGAAGGGTCTCAGGATTGGATTGGGAAGGAGTTGGATATCCCTTCTCATGCTATAGGAAGGGTCTCAAGATTTGAATGGCAAGGAGTTGGATATCACATCTCATGCCATACGAAGGGTCTCAGGTTTGGTATAAGCATTGAGATATCACATCTCTGCTATCGGAAGGGTCTCAGGATTGGAATGGGAAGGAGTTGGATATTCCCATCTCATGTAATAGGAAGGGTCTCAGGTTTGGTATTAGAAGCATTGAGATATCACATCTCATGCTATAGGAAGGGTCTCAGGATTGGAATGGGAAGGACTTGGATATCACATCTCATGCTATAGGGAGGGTCTCAAGTTTGATATTAGAAGCTTTGAGATATCACATCTCATGATATCGGAAGGGTCTCAGGATTGGAATGGGAAGGAGTTGGATATCACATCTCATGATAAAGGAAGGGTCTAAGGTTTGGAAGGGGAAGGATTTGGATATCACATCTCATGTTATATTACGGGTCTCAGGTTTGGTATTAGAAGCATTGAGATATCAAGTCTCAGAGTATAGGAAGGGTCTCAGAATTGGAATGGGAAGGAGTTGGATATCACATCTCAAGCTATAGGAAGGGTCTCAGGATTGGAATGGGAAGGACTTGGATATCACATCTCATGCTATAGGAAGGCTCTCAGGTTTGGAAGGGGAAAGAGTTGGATATCACATTTCATGTTAGAGGTAGGATCTCAGGTTTGGTATTAGAGGCATAGAGATATCACATCTCATGCTATCAGAAGGGTCTCGGGAATGGAATGGGAAGGAGTTGGATATCACATCTCATGCTAAAGGGAGGGTCTCAGGTTTGGAAGGGGAAGGATTTGGATATCACATCTCATGTTATAGGAAGGATCTCAGGTTTGGTATTAGAAGCATTGAGATATCACATCTCATGCTATCGGAAGGATCTCAGGTTTGGTATTAGAAGCATTGAGATATCACATCTCATGCTATCAGAAGGGTCTCAGGATTGGAATGGGAAGGAGTTGGATATCACATCTCATGCTAAAGGGAGGGTCTCAGGTTTGGAAGGGGAAGGATTTGGATATCACATCTCATGTTATCGGAAGGATCTCACGTTTGGTATTAGAAGTATTGAGATATCATATCTCATGCTATAGGAAGGGTCTCAGGATTGGAATGGGAAGGAGTTGGATATCACATCTCATGCTATAGGAAGTGTCTCAGGATTGTAATGGGAAGGACTTGGATATCACATCTCATGCTATAGGTAGGGTCTCAAGTTTGATATTAGAAGCATTGAGATATCACATCTCATGCTATAGGAAGGGTCTGAGGATTGAAATGGGAAGGAGTTGGATATCACATCTCATGCTATGGGAAGGGTCTCAGGTTTGGTATAAGCAGTGAGATATCACATCTCATGCTATAGGAAGTGTCTCAGGATTGGAATGGGAAGGAGTTGGATATCACATCTCATGTTATAGGAAGGATCTCAGGTTTGGTATAAGCATTGAGATATCACATCTCTGCTATCGGAAGGGTCTCAGGATTGGAATGGGAAGGAGTTGGATATTCCCATCTCATGTTATAGGAAGGGTCTCAGGTTTGGTATTAGAAGCATTGAGATATCACATCTCATGCTATAGGAAGGGTCTCAGGATTGGAATGGGAAGGACTTGGATATCACATCTCATGCTATAGGGAGGGTCTCAAGTTTGATATTAGAAGCTTTGAGATATCACATCTCATGATATCGGAAGGGTCTCAGGATTGGAATGGGAAGGAGTTGGATATCACATCTCATGATAAAGGAAGGGTCTAAGGTTTGGAAGGGGAAGGATTTGGATATCACATCTCATGTTATATTACGGGTCTCACGTCTGTATTAGAAGCATTGAGATATCAAGTCTCATAGTATAGGAAGGGTCTCAGAATTGGAATGGGAAGGAGTTGGATATCACATCTCAAGTTATAGGAAGGGTCTCAGGATTGGAATGGGAAGGACTTGGATATCACATCTCATGCTATAGGAAGGCTCTCAGGTTTGGAAGGGGAAAGAGTTGGATATCACATTTCATGTTAGAGGTAGAATCTCAGGTTTGGTATTAGAGGCATTGAGATATCACATCTCATGCTATCAGAAGGGTCTCAGGAATGGAATGGGAAGGAGTTGGATATCACATCTCATGCTAAAGGGAGGGTCTCAGGTTTGGAAGGGGAAGGATTTGGATATCACATCTCATGTTATAGGAAGGATCTCAGGTTTGGTATTAGAAGCATTGAGATATCACATCTCATGCTATCGGAAGGATCTCAGGTTTGGTATTAGAAGCATTGAGATATCACATCTCATGCTATCAGAAGAGTCTCAGGATTGGAATAGGAAGGAGTTCGATATCACATCTCATGCTAAAGGGAGGGTCTCAGGATTGGAAGGGGAAGGATTTGGATATCACATCTCATGTTATCGGAAGGATCTCACGTTTGGTATTAGAAGTATTGAGATATCATATCTCATGCTATAGGAAGGGTCTCAGGATTGGAATGGGAAGGAGTTGGATATCACATCTCATGCTATAGGGAGGGTCTCAGGATTGGAATGGGAAGGACTTAGATATCACATATCATGCTATAGGGAGGGTCTCAGTTTTGATATTAGAAGCATTGAGATATCACATCTCATGCTATAGGAAGTGTCTCAGGATTGGAATGGGAAGGTGCTGGATATCACATCTCATGCTATAGATAGGCTCTTAGGTTTGGAAAGGGAAGGAGTTGGATATCACATTTCATGTTAGAGGAAGGATCTCAGGTTTGGTATTAGAAGCATTGAGATATCACATCTCATGCTATAGGAAGGGTCTCAGGATTGGAATGGGAAGCAGTTGGATATCACATCTCATGCTATAGGAAGGGTCTCAGGTTTGGTATAAGCATTGAGATATCACATCTCATGCTATAGGACGGGTCTCAGGATTTGAATGGAAGGAGTTGGATATCACATCTCATGTTATAGGAAGGATCTCAGGTTTGGTATTAGAAGCATTGAGACATCACATCTCATGCTATAGGAAGGGTCTCAGGGTTGGAATGGGAAGGAGTTGGATATCACATCGCATCCAATAGGAAGGGTCTCAGGTTTGGAATGGGAAGGAATTGGATATCACATCTCATGTTATAGGAAGGATCTCAGGTTTGGTATTAGAAGCATTGAGATATCACATCTCATGCTATAGGAAGGGTCTCAGGATTGGAATGTGAAGGATTTGGATATCACATCTCATGCTAAAGGAAGGGTCTCAGGTTTGGTAGAAGCATTGCGATATCACGTCTCTGCTATCGGAAGGGTCTCAGGATTGGATTGGGAAGGAGTTGGATATCACATCTCATGCCATAGGAAGGGTCTCAGGTTTGGTATAAGCATTGAGATATCACATCTCTGCTATCGGGAGGGTCTCAGGATTGGATTGGGAAGGAGTTGGATATCCCTTCTCATGCTATAGGAAGTGTCTCAGGTTGGAATGGGAAGGAGTTGGATATCACATCTCATGTTATAGGAAGGGTCTCAGGATTGTAATGGGAAGGATTTGGATATCACATCTCTTGCTATAGGAAGGGTCTCAGGATTGGAATGGGTAGGAGTTGGATATTACTTTCTTGCTATAGGAAGGGTCTCATGTTTGGAATGGGAAGGAGTTGGATATCACATATGCTATAGTTAGTGTCTCAGGTTTGGAACGGAAGGAGTTGGATATCACATCTCATGTTATAGGAAGGGTCTCAGGTTTGGTATAAGCATTGAGATATCACATCTCTGCTATCGGAAGCGGCTCAGGATTGGAATGGGAAGGAGTTGGATATCCCATCTCATGTTATAGGAAGAGTCTCTGGTTTGGTATTAGAATCATTGAGATATCACATTGCATGCTGTAGGAAGGGTCTAAGGATTGGAATGGGATGGACTTGGATATCACATCTCATGCTATAGGTAGGCTCTCAGGTTTGGTATAAGCATTGAGATATCACATCTCATGCTATAGGAAGGGTCTCAGGATTGGAATGGGAAGGAATTGGATATCACATCTCATGCTATAGGAAGGGTCTCAGATTTGGTATAAGCATTGAGATATCACATCTCATGCTAAAGGAAGGGTCTCAGGATTGGAATGGGAAGGAGTTGTATATGACATCTCAGGCCATAGGAAGGTTCTCAGGTTTGGTATAAGCATTGAGATATCACATCTCTGCTATCGGAAGGGTCTCAGGATTGGAATGGGAAGGAGTTGGATATCCCATCTCATGTTATAGGAAGGGTCTCAGGTTTGGTATTAGAAGCATAGAGATATCACATCTCATGCTATAGGAAGGGTCTCAGGATTTGAATGGCAAGGAGTTGGATATCACATCTCATGCCATAGGAAGGGTCTCAGGTTTGGTATAAGCATTCAGATATCACATCTCTGCTATCGGAAGGGTCTCAGGATTGGATTGGGAAGGAGTTAGATATCCCTTCTCATGCTATAGGAAGTGTCTCAGGTTGGAATGGGAAGGAGTTGGATATCACATCTCATGTTATAGGAAGGGTCTCGGGATTGGAATGGGACGGACTTGGATGTCACATCTCATGCTTTAGGGAGGGTCTCAAGTTTGATATTAGAAGCATTGAGATAACAAATCTCATGATATCGGAAGGGTCTCAGGATTGGAATGGGAAGGAGTTGGATATCACATCTCAAGCTATAGGAAGGGTCTCAGGATTGGAATGGGAAGGATTTGGATATCACATCTCATGTTATAGGACGGGTCTCAGGTTTGGTATTAGAAGCATTGAGATATCAAGTCTCATGGTATAAGAAGGGTCTCAGAATTGGAATGGGAAGGAGTTGGATATCACACCTCAAGCTATAGGAAGGGTCTCAGGATTGGAATGGGAAGGACTTGGATATCACATCTCATGCTATAGGGAGGGTCTCAAGTTTGATATTAGAAGCTTTGAGATATCACATCTCATGATATCGGAAGGGTCTCAGGATTGGAATGGGAAGGAGTTGGATATCACATCTCATGATAAAGGAAGGGTCTAAGGTTTGGAAGGGGAAGGATTTGGATATCACATCTCATGTTATATTACGGGTCTCACGTTTGTATTAGAAGCATTGAGATATCAAGTCTCATAGTATAGGAAGGGTCTCAGAATTGGAATGGGAAGGAGTTGGATATCACATCTCAAGCTATAGGAAGGGTCTCAGGATTGGAATGGGAAGGACTTGGATATCACATCTCATGCTATAGGAAGGCTCTCAGGTTTGGAAGGGGAAATAGTTGGATATCACATTTCATGTTAGAGGTAGGATCTCAGGTTTGGTATTAGAGGCATTGAGATATCACATCTCATGCTATCAGAAGGGTCTTAGGAATGGAATGGGAAGGAGTTGGATATCACATCTCATGCTAAAGGGAGGGTCTCAGGTTTGGAAGGGGAAGGATTTGGATATCACATCTCATGTTATAGGAAGGATCTCAGGTTTGGTATTAGAAGCATTGAGATATCACATCTCATGCTATCGGAAGGATCTCAGGTTTGGTATTAGAAGCATTGAGATATCACATCTCATGCTATCAGAAGAGTCTCAGGATTGGAATAGGAAGGAGTTGGATATCACATCTCATGCTAAAGGGAGGGTCTCAGGATTGGAAGGGGAAGGATTTGGATATCACATCTCATGTTATCGGAAGGATCTCACGTTTGGTATTAGAAGTATTGAGATATCATATCTCATGCTATAGGAAGGGTCTCAGGATTGGAATGGGAAGGAGTTGGATATCACATCTCATGCTATAGGGAGGGTCTCAGGATTGGAATGGGAAGGACTTAGATATCACATATCATTCTATAGGGAGGGTCTCAGTTTTGATATTAGAAGCATTGAGATATCACATCTCATGCTATAGGAAGTGTCTCAGGATTGGAATGGGAAGGTGCTGGATATCACATCTCATGCTAAAGGAAGGGTCTCAGGTTTGGAACGGGAAGGATTTGGATATCACATCTCATGTTATAGGAAGGGTCTCAGGTTTGGTATAAGCATTGAGATATCACATCTCTGCTATCGGAAGTGTCTCAGGATTGGAATGGGAAGGAGTTGGATATCCCATCTCATGTTATAGGACGGGTCTCAGGTTTGTTATTAGAATCATTGAGATATCATATTGCATGCTGTAGGAAGGGTCTAAGGGTTGGAATGGGAAGGACTTGGATATCACATCTCATGCTATAGATAGGCTCTTAGGTTTGGAAAGGGAAGGAGTTGGATATCACATTTCATGTTAGAGGAAGGATCTCAGGTTTGGTATTAGAAGCATTGAGATATCACATCTCATGCTATAGGAAGGGTCTCAGGATTGGAATGGGAAGCAGTTGGATATCACATCTCATGCTATAGGAAGGGTCTCAGGTTTGGTATAAGCATTGAGATATCACATCTCATGCTATAGGACGGGTCTCAGGATTGGAATGGAAGGAGTTGGATATCACATCTCATGTTATAGGAAGGATCTCAGGTTTGGTATTAGAAGCATTGAGACATCACATCTCATGCTATAGGAAGGGTCTCAGGGTTGGAATGGGAAGGAGTTGGATATCACATCTCATCCAATAGGAAGGGTCTCAGGTTTGGAATGGGAAGGAATTGGATATCACATCTCATGTTATAGGAAGGATCTCAGGTTTGGTATTAGAAGCATTGAGATATCACATCTCATGCTATAGGAAGGGTCTCAGGATTGGAATGTGAAGGATTTGGATATCACATCTCATGCTAAAGGAAGGGTCTCAGGTTTGGTAGAAGCATTGAGATATCACGTCTCTGCTATCGGAAGGGTCTCAGTATTGGATTGGGAAGGAGTTGGATATCACATCTCATGCCATAGGAAGGGTCTCAGGTTTGGTATAAGCATTGAGATATCACATCTCTGCTATCGGAAGGGTCTCAGGATTGGATTGGGAAGGAGTTGGATATCCCTTCTCATGCTATAGGAAGTGTCTCAGGTTGGAATGGGAAGGAGTTGGATATCACATCTCATGTTATAGGAAGGGTCTCAGGATTGGAATGGGAAGGATTTGGATATCACATCTCTTGCTATAGGAAGGGTCTCAGGATTGGAATGGGTAGGAGTTGGATATTACTTTCTTGCTATAGGAAGGGTCTCATGTTTGGAATGGGAAGGAGTTGGATATCACATATGCTATAGTTAGTGTCTCAGGTTTGGAACGGGAAGGAGTTGGATATCACATCTCATGTTATAGGAAGGGTCTCAGGCTTGGTATAAGCATTGAGATATCACATCTCTGCTATCGGAAGCGGCTCAGGATTGGAATGGGAAGGAGTTGGATATCCCATCTCATGTTATAGGAAGAGTCTCTGGTTTGGTAGAATCATTGAGATATCACATCGCATGCTGTAGGAAGGGTCAAAGGATTGGAATGGGATGGACTTGGATATCACATCTCATGCTATAGGTAGGCTCTCAGGTTTGGTATAAGCATTGAGATATCACATCTCATGCTATAGGAAGGGTCTCAGGATTGGAATGGGAAGGAATTGGATATCACATCTCATGCTATAGGAAGGGTCTCAGATTTGGTATAAGCATTGAGATATCACATCTCATGCTAAAGGAAGAGTCTCAGGATTGGAATGTGAAGGATTTGGATATCACATCTCATGCTAAAGGAAGGGTCTCAGGTTTGGTAGAAGCATTGAGATATCACGTCGCTGCTATCGGAAGGGTCTCAGGATTGGATTGGGAAGGAGTTGGATATCCCTTCTCATGCTATAGGAAGGGTCTCAGGATTTGAATGGCAAGGAGTTGGATATCACATCTCATGCCATAGGAAGGGTCTCAGGTTTGGTATAAGCATTGAGATATCACATCTCTGCTATCGGAAGGGTCTCAGGATTGGATTGGGAAGGAGTTGGATATCCCTTCTCATGCTATAGGAAGTGTCTCAGGTTGGAATGGGAAGGAGTTGGATATCACATCTCATGCTATAGGAAGGGTCTCAGGTTTGGTATAAGCATTGAGATATCACATCTCATGCTATAGGACGGGTCTCAGGATTGTAATGGAAGGAGTTGGATATCACATCTCATGTTATAGGAAGGATCTCAGGTTTGGTATTAGAATCATTGAGACATCACATCTCATGCTATAGGAAGGGTCTCAGGGTTGGAATGGGAAGGAGTTGGATATCACAACTCATCCAATAGGAAGGGTCTCAGGTTTGGAATGGGAAGGAATTGGATATCACATCTCATGTTATAGGAAGGATCTCAGGTTTGGTATTAGAAGCATTGAGATATCACATCTCATGCTATAGGAAGGGTCTCAGGATTTGAATGGCAAGGAGTTGGATATCACATCTCATGCCATAGGAAGGGTCTCAGGTTTGGTATAAGCATTCAGATATCACATCTCTGCTATCGGAAGGGTCTCAGGATTGGATTGGGAAGGAGTTAGATATCCCTTCTCATGCTATAGGAAGTGTCTCAGGTTGGAATGGGAAGGAGTTGGATATCACATCTCATGTTATAGGAAGGGTCTCGGGATTGGAATGGGAAGGACTTGGATGTCACATCTCATGCTTTAGGGAGGGTCTCAAGTTTGATATTAGAAGCATTGAGATAACAAATCTCATGATATCGGAAGGGTCTCAGGATTGGAATGGGAAGGAGTTGGATATCACATCTCAAGCTATAGGAAGGGTCTCAGGATTGGAATGGGAAGGATTTGGATATCACATCTCATGTTATAGGACGGGTCTCAGGTTTGGTATTAGAAGCATTGAGATATCAAGTCTCATGGTATAAGAAGGGTCTCAGAATTGGAATGGGAAGGAGTTGGATATCACACCTCAAGCTATAGGAAGGGTCTCAGGATTGGAATGGGAAGGACTTGGATATCACATCTCATGCTATAGGGAGGGTCTCAAGTTTGATATTAGAAGCTTTGAGATATCACATCTCATGATATCGGAAGGGTCTCAGGATTGGAATGGGAAGGAGTTGGATATCACATCTCATGATAAAGGAAGGGTCTAAGGTTTGGAAGGGGAAGGATTTGGATATCACATCTCATGTTATATTACGGGTCTCACGTTTGTATTAGAAGCATTGAGATATCAAGTCTCATAGTATAGGAAGGGTCTCAGAATTGGAATGGGAAGGAGTTGGATATCACATCTCAAGCTATAGGAAGGGTCTCAGGATTGGAATGGGAAGGACTTGGATATCACATCTCATGCTATAGGAAGGCTCTCAGGTTTGGAAGGGGAAATAGTTGGATATCACATTTCATGTTAGAGGTAGGATCTCAGGTTTGGTATTAGAGGCATTGAGATATCACATCTCATGCTATCAGAAGGGTCTTAGGAATGGAATGGGAAGGAGTTGGATATCACATCTCATGCTAAAGGGAGGGTCTCAGGTTTGGAAGGGGAAGGATTTGGATATCACATCTCATGTTATAGGAAGGATCTCAGGTTTGGTATTAGAAGCATTGAGATATCACATCTCATGCTATCGGAAGGATCTCAGGTTTGGTATTAGAAGCATTGAGATATCACATCTCATGCTATCAGAAGAGTCTCAGGATTGGAATAGGAAGGAGTTGGATATCACATCTCATGCTAAAGGGAGGGTCTCAGGATTGGAAGGGGAAGGATTTGGATATCACATCTCATGTTATCGGAAGGATCTCACGTTTGGTATTAGAAGTATTGAGATATCATATCTCATGCTATAGGAAGGGTCTCAGGATTGGAATGGGAAGGAGTTGGATATCACATCTCATGCTATAGGGAGGGTCTCAGGATTGGAATGGGAAGGACTTAGATATCACATATCATGCTATAGGGAGGGTCTCAGTTTTGATATTAGAAGCATTGAGATATCACATCTCATGCTATAGGAAGTGTCTCAGGATTGGAATGGGAAGGTGCTGGATATCACATCTCATGCTAAAGGAAGGGTCTCAGGTTTGGAACGGGAAGGATTTGGATATCACATCTCATGTTATAGGAAGGGTCTCAGGTTTGGTATAAGCATTGAGATATCACATCTCTGCTATCGGAAGTGTCTCAGGATTGGAATGGGAAGGAGTTGGATATCCCATCTCATGTTATAGGACGGGTCTCAGGTTTGTTATTAGAATCATTGAGATATCATATTGCATGCTGTAGGAAGGGTCTAAGGGTTGGAATGGGAAGGACTTGGATATCACATCTCATGCTATAGATAGGCTCTTAGGTTTGGAAAGGGAAGGAGTTGGATATCACATTTCATGTTAGAGGAAGGATCTCAGGTTTGGTATTAGAAGCATTGAGATATCACATCTCATGCTATAGGAAGGGTCTCAGGATTGGAATGGGAAGCAGTTGGATATCACATCTCATGCTATAGGAAGGGTCTCAGGTTTGGTATAAGCATTGAGATATCACATCTCATGCTATAGGACGGGTCTCAGGATTGGAATGGAAGGAGTTGGATATCACATCTCATGTTATAGGAAGGATCTCAGGTTTGGTATTAGAAGCATTGAGACCACATCTCATGCTATAGGAAGGGTCTCAGGGTTGGAATGGGAAGGAGTTGGATATCACATCTCATCCAATAGGAAGGGTCTCAGGTTTGGAATGGGAAGGAATTGGATATCACATCTCATGTTATAGGAAGGATCTCAGGTTTGGTATTAGAAGCATTGAGATATCACATCTCATGCTATAGGAAGGGTCTCAGGATTGGAATGTGAAGGATTAGGATATCACATCTCATGCTAAAGGAAGGGTCTCAGGTTTGGTAGAAGCATTGAGATATCACGTCTCTGCTATCGGAAGGGTCTCAGGATTGGATTGGGAAGGAGTTGGATATCACATCTCATGCCATAGGAAGGGTCTCAGGTTTGGTATAAGCATTGAGATATCACATCTCTGCTATCGGAAGGGTCTCAGGATTGGATTGGGAAGGAGTTGGATATCCCTTCTCATGCTATAGGAAGTGTCTCAGGTTGGAATGGGAAGGAGTTGGATATCACATCTCATGTTATAGGAAGGGTCTCAGGATTGGAATGGGAAGGATTTGGATATCACATCTCTTGCTATAGGAAGGGTCTCAGGATTGGAATGGGTAGGAGTTGGATATTACTTTCTTGCTATAGGAAGGGTCTCATGTTTGGAATGGGAAGGAGTTGGATATCACATATGCTATAGTTAGTGTCTCAGGTTTGGAACGGGAAGGAGTTGGATATCACATCTCATGTTATAGGAAGGGTCTCAGGCTTGGTATAAGCATTGAGATATCACATCTCTGCTATCGGAAGCGGCTCAGGATTGGAATGGGAAGGAGTTGGATATCCCATCTCATGTTATAGGAAGAGTCTCTGGTTTGGTAGAATCATTGAGATATCACATTGCATGCTGTAGGAAGGGTCAAAGGATTGGAATGGGATGGACTTGGATATCACATCTCATGCTATAGGTAGGCTCTCAGGTTTGGTATAAGCATTGAGATATCACATCTCATGCTATAGGAAGGGTCTCAGGATTGGAATGGGAAGGAATTGGATATCACATCTCATGCTATAGGAAGGGTCTCAGATTTGGTATAAGCATTGAGATATCACATCTCATGCTAAAGGAAGAGTCTCAGGATTGGAATGTGAAGGATTTGGATATCACATCTCATGCTAAAGGAAGGGTCTCAGGTTTGGTAGAAGCATTGAGATATCACGTCGCTGCTATCGGAAGGGTCTCAGGATTGGATTGGGAAGGAGTTGGATATCCCTTCTCATGCTATAGGAAGGGTCTCAGGATTTGAATGGCAAGGAGTTGGATATCACATCTCATGCCATAGGAAGGGTCTCAGGTTTGGTATAAGCATTGAGATATCACATCTCTGCTATCGGAAGGGTCTCAGGATTGGATTGGGAAGGAGTTGGATATCCCTTCTCATGCTATAGGAAGTGTCTCAGGTTGGAATGGGAAGGAGTTGGATATCACATCTCATGCTATAGGAAGGGTCTCAGGTTTGGTATAAGCATTGAGATATCACATCTCATGCTATAGGACGGGTCTCAGGATTGTAATGGAAGGAGTTGGATATCACATCTCATGTTATAGGAAGGATCTCAGGTTTGGTATTAGAATCATTGAGACATCACATCTCATGCTATAGGAAGGGTCTCAGGGTTGGAATGGGAAGGAGTTGGATATCACAACTCATCCAATAGGAAGGGTCTCAGGTTTGGAATGGGAAGGAATTGGATATCACATCTCATGTTATAGGAAGGATCTCAGGTTTGGTATTAGAAGCATTGAGATATCACATCTCATGCTATAGGAAGGGTCTCAGGATTGGAATGTGAAGGATTTGGATATCACATCTCATGCTAAAGGAAGGGTCTCAGGTTTGGTAGAAGCATTGAGATATCACGTCTCTGCTATCGGAAGGGTCTCAGGATTGGATTGGGAAGGAGTTGGATATCCCTTTTCATGCTATAGGAAGGGTCTCAGGATTTGAATGGCAAGGAGTTGGATATCACATCTCATGCCACAGGAAGGGTCTCAGGTTTGGTTTAAGCATTGAGATATCACATCTCTGCTATCGGAAGGGTCTCAGGATTGGATTGGGAAGGAGTTGGATATCCCTTCTCATGCTATAGGAAGTGTCTCAGGTTGGAATGGGAAGGAGTTGGATATCACATCTCATGTTATAGGAAGGGTCTCAGGATTGGAATGGGAAGGATTTGGATATCACATCTCTTGCTATAGGAAGGGTCTCAGGATTGGAATGGGTAGGAGTTGGATATTACTTTCTTGCTATAGGAAGGGTCTCATGTTTGGAATGGGAAGGAGTTGGATATCACATATGCTATAGTTAGTGTCTCAGGTTCGGAACGGGAAGGAGTTGGATATCACATCTCATGTTATAGGAAGGGTCTCAGGTTTGGTATAAGCATTGAGATATCACATCTCTGCTATCGGAAGCGGCTCAGGATTTGAATGGGAAGGAGTTGGATATCCCATCTCATGTTATAGGAAGAGTCTCTGGTTTGGTATTAGAATCATTGAGATATCACATCGCATGCTGTAGGAAGGGTCTAAGGATTGGAATGGGGTGGACTTGGATATCACATCTCATGCTATAGGTAGGCTCTCAGTTTTGGTATAAGGATTGAGATATCACATCTCATGCTATAGGAAGGGTCTCAGGATTGGAATGGGAAGGAATTGGATATCACATCTCATGCTATAGGAAGGGTCTCAGATTTGGTATAAGCATTGAGATATCACATCTCATGCTAGAGGAAGGGTCTCAGGATTGGAATGGGAAGGAGTTGTATATGACATCTCAGGCCATAGGAAGGTTCTCAGGTTTGGTATAAGCATTGAGATATCACATCTCTGCTATCGGAAAGGTCTCAGGATTGGAATGGGAAGGAGTTGGATATCCCATCTCATGTTATAGGAAGGGTCTCAGGTTTGGTATTAGAAGCATAGAGATGTCACATCTCATGCTATAGGAAGGGTCTCAGGATTGGAATGGGAAGGACTTGGATGTCACATCTCATGCTATAGGGAGGGTCTCAAGTTTGATATTAGAAGCATTGAGATAACAAATCTCATGATATCGGAAGGGTCTCAGGATTGGAATGGGAAGGAGTTGGATATCACATCTCATGATAAAGGAAGGGTCTAAGGTTTGGAAGGGGAAGGATTTGGATATCACATCTCATGTTATAGGACGGGTCTCAGGTTTGGTATTAGAAGCATTGAGATATCAAGTCTCATGGTATACGAAGGGTCTCAGGATTGGAATGGGAAGGATTTGGATATCACATCTCTTGCTATAGGAAGGGTCTCAGGATTGGAATGGGTAGGAGTTGGATATTACTTTCTTGCTATAGGAAGGGTCTCATGTTTGGAATGGGAAGGAGTTGGATATCACATATGCTATAGTTAGTGTCTCAGGTTCGGAACGGGAAGGAGTTGGATATCACATCTCATGTTATAGGAAGGGTCTCAGGTTTGGTATAAGCATAGAGATATCACATCTCATGCTATAGGAAGGGTCTCAGGATTGGAATGGGAAGGACTTGGATGTCACATCTCATGCTATAGGGAGGGTCTCAAGTTTGATATTAGAAGCATTGAGATAACAAATCTCATGATATCGGAAGGGTCTCAGGATTGGAATGGGAAGGAGTTGGATATCACATCTCATGATAAAGGAAGGGTCTAAGGTTTGGAAGGGGAAGGATTTGGATATCACATCTCATGTTATAGGACGGGTCTCAGGTTTGGTATTAGAAGCATTGAGATATCAAGTCTCATGGTATACGAAGGGTCTCAGGATTGGAATGGGAAGGATTTGGATATCACATCTCTTGCTATAGGAAGGGTCTCAGGATTGGAATGGGTAGGAGTTGGATATTACTTTCTTGCTATAGGAAGGGTCTCATGTTTGGAATGGGAAGGAGTTGGATATCACATATGCTATAGTTAGTGTCTCAGGTTCGGAACGGGAAGGAGTTGGATATCACATCTCATGTTATAGGAAGGGTCTCAGGTTTGGTATAAGCATTGAGATATCACATCTCTGCTATCGGAAGGGTCTCAGGATTGGAATGGGAAGGAGTTGGATATCACATCTCATGATAAAGGAAGGGTCTAAGGTTTGGAAGGGGAAGGATTTGGATATCACATCTCATGTTATAGGACGGGTCTCAGGTTTGGTATTAGAAGCATTGAGATATCAAGTCTCATGGTATACGAAGGGTCTCAGAATTGGAATGGGAAGGAGTTGGATATCACACCTCAAGCTATAGGAAGGGTCTCAGGATTGGAATGGGAAGGAGTTTGATATCACATCTCATGCCATAGTATGGGTCTCAGGTTTGGTAGAAGCATTGGGATATCACATCTCATGCTATCGGAAGGGTGTCAGTATTGGATTTGGAAGAAGTTGGATATCCCATCTCATGCTATAGGAAGGGTCTCAGGTTGGAATGGGAAGGAGTTGGATATCACATTTCATGTTATAGGAAGGGTCTCAGGATTGGAATGGGAAGGACTTGGATATCATATCTCATGCTATAGGACGGGTCTCAGGTTTGTTATTAGAATCATTGAGATATCATATTGCATGCTGTAGGAAGGGTCTAAGGATTGGAATGGGAAGGACCTGGATATCACATCTCATGCTATAGATAGGCTCTTAGGTTTGGAAAGGGAAGGAGTTGGATATCACATCTCATGTTATAGGATGGATCTCAGGTTTGGTATTAGAAGTATTGAGATATCACATCTCATGTTATCGGAAGGATCTCAGGTTTGGTATTAGAAGTATTGAGATATCACATCTCATGCTATAGGAAGGGTCTCAGGATTGGAATGGGAAGGAGTTGGATATCACATCTCATGCTAAAGGAAGGGTCTCAGGTTTGGTAGAAGCATTGAGATATCACATCTCATGCTATAGGAAGGGTCTCAGGATTGGAATGGGAAGGACTTAGATATCACATATCATGCTATAGGGAGGGTCTCAGTTTTGATATTAGAAGCATTGAGATATCACATCTCATGCTATCGGAAGTGTCTCAGGATTGGAATGGGAAGGACATCACATCTCATGCTAAAGGAAGGGTCTCAGGTTTGGAACGGGAAGGAGTTAAATTTCACATCTCATGTTATAGGAAGGGTCTCAGGTTTGGTATAAACATTGAGATATCACATCTCTGCTATCGGAAGTGTCTCAGGATTGGCATGGGAAGGAGTTGGATATCCCATCTCATGTTATAGGACGGGTCTCAGGTTTGTTATTAGAATCATTGAGATATCATATTGCATGCTGTAGGAAGGGTCTAAGGGTTGGAATGTGAAGGACTTGGATATCACATCTCATGCTATAGATAGGCTCTTAGGTTTGGAAAGGGAAGGAGTTGGATATCACATTTCATGTTAGAGGAAGGATCTCAGGTTTGGTATTAGAAGCATTGAGATATCACATCTCATGCTATAGGAAGGGTCTCAGGATTGGAATGGGAAGGAGTTGGATATCACATCTCATGCTATAGGAATGGTCTCAGGTTTGGTATAAGCATTGAGATATCACATCTCATGCTATAGGACGGGTCTCAGGATTGGAATGGAAGGAGTTGGATATCACATCTCATGTTATAGGAAGGATCTCAGGTTTGGTATTAGAAGCATTGAGACATCACATCTCATGCTATAGGAAGGGTCTCAGGGTTGGAATGGGAAGGAGTTGGATATCACATCTCATCCAATAGGAAGGGTCTCAGGTTTGGAATGGGAAGTAATTGGATATCACATCTCATGTTATAGGAAGGATCTCAGGTTTGGTATTAGAAGCATTGAGATATCAAATCTCATGCTATAGGAAGGGTCTCAGGATTGGAATGTGAAGGATTTGGATATCACATCTCATGCTAAAGGAAGGGTCTCAGGTTTGGTAGAAGCATTGAGATATCACGTCTCTGCTATCGGAAGGGTCTCAGGATTGGATTGGGAAGGAGTTGGATATCCCTTTTCATGCTATAGGAAGGGTCTCAGGTTTGGTATAAGCATTGAGATATCACATCTCTGCTATCGGAAGGGTCTCAGGATTGGATTGGGAAGGAGTTGGATATCCCTTCTCATGCTATAGGAAGTGTCTCAGGTTGGAATGGGAAGGAGTTGGATATCACATCTCATGTTATAGGAAGGGTCTCAGGATTGGAATGGGAAGGATTTGGATATCACATCTCTTGCTATAGGAAGGGTCTCAGGATTGGAATGGGTAGGAGTTGGATATTACTTTCTTGCTATAGGAAGGGTCTCATGTTTGGAATGGGAAGGAGTTGGATATCACATATGCTATAGTTAGTGTCTCAGGTTTGGAACGGGAAGGAGTTGGATATCACATCTCATGTTATAGGAAGGGTCTCAGGTTTGGTATAAGCATTGAGATATCACATCTCTGCTATCGGAAGCGGCTCAGGATTGGAATGGGAAGGAGTTGGATATCCCATCTCATGTTATAGGAAGAGTCTCTGGTTTGGTATTAGAATAATTGAGATATCACATTGCATGTTGTAGGAAGGGTCTAAGGATTGGAATGGGATGGACTTGGATATCACATCTCATGCTATAGGTAGGCTCTCAGGTTTGGTATAAGCATTGAGATATCACATCTCATGCTATAGGAAGGGTCTCAGGATTGGAATGGGAAGGAATTGGATATCACATCTCATGCTATAGGAAGGGTCTCAGATTTGGTATAAGCATTGAGATATCACATATCATGCTAAAGGAAGGGTCTCAGGATTGGAATGGGAAGGAGTTGTATATTACATCTCAGGCCATAGGAAGGTTCTCAGGTTTGGTATAAGCATTGAGATATCACATCTCTGCTATCGGAAAGGTCTCAGGATTGGAATGGGAAGGAGTTGGATATCCCATCTCATGTTATAGGAAGGATCTCAGGTTTGGTATTAGAAGCATAGAGATATCACATCTCATGCTATAGGAAGGGTCTCAGGATTGGAATGGGAAGGACTTGGATGTCACATCTCATGCTATAGGGAGGGTCTCAAGTTTGATATTAGAAGCATTGAGATAACAAATCTCATGATATCGGAAGGGTCTCAGGATTGGAATGGGAAGGAGTTGGATATCACATCTCATGATAAAGGAAGGGTCTAAGGTTTGGAAGGGGAAGGATTTGGATATCACATCTCATGTTATAGGACGGGTCTCAGGTTTGGTATTAGAAGCATTGAGATATCAAGTCTCATGGTATAAGAAGGGTCTCAGAATTGGAATGGGAAGGAGTTGGATATCACACCTCAAGCTATAGGAAGGGTCTCAGGATTGGAATGGGAAGGAGTTTGATATCACATCTCATGCCATAGTATGGGTCTCAGGTTTGGTAGAAGCATTGGGATATCACATCTCATGCTATCGGAAGGGTATCAGTATTGGATTTCGAAGAAGTTGGATATCCCATCTCATGCTATAGGAAGGGTCTCAGGTTGGAATGGGAAGGAGTTGGATATCACATTTCATGTTATAGGAAGGGTCTCAGGATTGGAATGGGAAGGACTTGGATATCATATCTCATGCTATAGGACGGGTCTCAGGTTTGTTATTAGAATCATTGAGATATCATATTGCATGCTGTAGGAAGGGTCTAAGGATTGGAATAGGAAGGACCTGGATATCACATCTCATTCTATAGATAGGCTCTTAGGTTTGGAAAGGGAAGGAGTTGGATATCACATTTCATGTTAGAGGAAGGATCTCAGGTTTGGTATTAGAAGCACTGAGATATCACATCTCATGCTATAGGAAGGGTCTCAGGATTGGAATGGGAAGTAGTTGGATATCACATCTCATGCTATAGGAAGGGTCTCAGGTTTGGTATAAGCATTGAGATATCACATCTCATGCTATAGGACGGGTCTCAGGATTGGAATGGAAGGAGTTGGATATCACATCTCATGTTATAGGAAGGATCTCAGGTTTGGTATTAGAATCATTGAGACATCACATCTCATGCTATAGGAAGGGTCTCAGGGTTGGAATGGGAAGGAGTTGGATATCACAACTCATCCAATAGGAAGGGTCTCAGGATTGGAATGTGAAGGATTTGGATATCACATCTCATGCTAAAGGAAGGGTCTCAGGTTTGGTAGAAGCATTGAGATATCACGTCTCTGCTATCGGAAGGGTCTCAGGATTGGATTGGGAAGGAGTTGGATATCCCTTCTCATGCTATAGGAAGGGTCTCAGGATTTGAATGGCAAGGAGTTGGATATCACATCTCATGCCATACGAAGGGTCTCAGGTTTGGTATAAGCATTGAGATATCACATCTCTGCTATCGGAAGGGTCTCAGGATTGGAATGGGAAGGAGTTGGATATTCCCATCTCATGTAATAGGAAGGGTCTCAGGTTTGGTATTAGAAGCATTGAGATATCACATCTCATGCTATAGGAAGGGTCTCAGGATTGGAATGGGAAGGACTTGGATATCACATCTCATGCTATAGGGAGGGTCTCAAGTTTGATATTAGAAGCTTTGAGATATCACATCTCATGATATCGGAAGGGTCTCAGGATTGGAATGGGAAGGAGTTGGATATCACATCTCATGATAAAGGAAGGGTCTAAGGTTTGGAAGGGGAAGGATTTGGATATCACATCTCATGTTATATTACGGGTCTCAGGTTTGGTATTAGAAGCATTGAGATATCAAGTCTCAGAGTATAGGAAGGGTCTCAGAATTGGAATGGGAAGGAGTTGGATATCACATCTCAAGCTATAGGAAGGGTCTCAGGATTGGAATGGGAAGGACTTGGATATCACATCTCATGCTATAGGAAGGCTCTCAGGTTTGGAAGGGGAAAGAGTTGGATATCACATTTCATGTTAGAGGTAGGATCTCAGGTTTGGTATTAGAGGCATTGAGATATCACATCTCATGCTATCAGAAGGGTCTCGGGAATGGAATGGGAAGGAGTTGGATATCACATCTCATGCTAAAGGGAGGGTCTCAGGTTTGGAAGGGAAAGGATTTGGATATCACATCTCATGTTATAGGAAGGATCTCAGGTTTGGTATTAGAAGCATTGAGATATCACATCTCATGCTATCAGAAGGGTCTCAGGATTGGAATGGGAAGGAGTTGGATATCACATCTCATGCTAAAGGGAGGGTCTCAGGTTTGGAAGGGGAAGGATTTGGATATCACATCTCATGTTATCGGAAGGATCTCACGTTTGGTATTAGAAGTATTGAGATATCATATCTCATGCTATAGGAAGGGTCTCAGGATTGGAATGGGAAGGAGTTGGATATCACATCTCATGTTATAGGAAGTGTCTCAGGATTGTAATGGGAAGGACTTGGATATCACATCTCATGCTATAGGTAGGGTCTCAAGTTTGATATTAGAAGCATTGAGATATCACATCTCATGCTATAGGAAGGGTCTGAGGATTGGAATGGGAAGAAGTTGGATATCACATCTCATGCTATGGGAAGGGTCTCAGGTTTGGTATAAGCAGTGAGATATCACATCTCATGCTATAGGAAGTGTCTCAGGATTGGAATGGGAAGGAGTTGGATATCACATCTCATGTTATAGGAAGGATCTCAGGTTTGGTATAAGCATTGAGATATCACATCTCTGCTACCGGAAGGGTCTCAGGATTGGAATGGGAAGGAGTTGGATATTCCCATCTCATGTTATAGGAAGGGTCTCAGGTTTGGTATTAGAAGCATTGAGATATCACATCTCATGCTATAGGAAGGGTCTCAGGATTGGAATGGGAAGGACTTGGATATCACATCTCATGCTATAGGGAGGGTCTCAAGTTTGATATTAGAAGCTTTGAGATATCACATCTCATGATATCGGAAGGGTCTCAGGATTGGAATGGGAAGGAGTTGGATATCACATCTCATGATAAAGGAAGGGTCTAAGGTTTGGAAGGGGAAGGATTTGGATATCACATCTCATGTTATATTACGGGTCTCACGTTTGTATTAGAAGCATTGAGATATCAAGTCTCATAGTATAGGAAGGGTCTCAGAATTGGAATGGGAAGGAGTTGGATATCACATCTCAAGCTATAGGAAGGGTCTCAGGATTGGAATGGGAAGGACTTGGATATCACATCTCATGCTATAGGAAGGCTCTCAGGTTTGGAAGGGGAAAGAGTTGGATATCACATTTCATGTTAGAGGTAGGATCTCAGGTTTGGTATTAGAGGCATTGAGATATCACATCTCATGCTATCAGAAGGGTCTCAGGAATGGAATGGGAAGGAGTTGGATATCACATCTCATGCTAAAGGGAGGGTCTCAGGTTTGGAAGGGGAAGGATTTAGATATCACATCTCATGTTATAGGAAGGATCTCAGGTTTGGTATTAGAAGCATTGAGATATCACATCTCATGCTATCGGAAGGATCTCAGGTTTGGTATTAGAAGCATTGAGATATCACATCTCATGCTATCAGAAGAGTCTCAGGATTGGAATAGGAAGGAGTTGGATATCACATCTCATGCTAAAGGGAGGGTCTCAGGATTGGAAGGGGAAGGATTTGGATATCACATCTCATGTTATCGGAAGGATCTCACGTTTGGTATTAGAAGTATTGAGATATCATATCTCATGCTATAGGAAGGGTCTCAGGATTGGAATGGGAAGGAGTTGGATATCACATCTCATGCTATAGGGAGGGTCTCAGGATTGGAATGGGAAGGACTTAGATATCACATATCATGCTATAGGGAGGGTCTCAGTTTTGATATTAGAAGCATTGAGATATCACATCTCATGCTATAGGAAGTGTCTCAGGATTGGAATGGGAAGGTGCTGGATATCACATCTCATGCTAAAGGAAGGGTCTCAGGTTTGGAACGGGAAGGGTTTGGATATCACATCTCATGTTATAGGAAGGGTCTCAGGTTTGGTATAAGCATTGAGATATCACATCTCTGCTATCGGAAGTGTCTCAGGATTGGAATGGGAAGGAGTTGGATATCCCATCTCATGTTATAGGACGGGTCTCAGGTTTGTTATTAGAATCATTGAGATATCATATTGCATGCTGTAGGAAGGGTCTAAGGGTTGGAATGGGAAGGACTTGGATATCACATCTCATGGTATAGATAGGCTCTTAGGTTTGGAAAGGGAAGGAGTTGGATATCACATTTCATGTTAGAGGAAGGATCTCAGGTTTGGTATTAGAAGCATTGAGATATCACATCTCATGCTATAGGAAGGGTCTCAGGATTGGAATGGGAAGCAGTTGGATATCACATCTCATGCTAAAGGGAGGGTCTCAGGTTTGGAAGGGGAAGGATTTGGATATCACATCTCATGTTATAGGAAGGATCTCAGGTTTGGTATTAGAAGCATTGAGATATCACATCTCATGCTATCGGAAGGATCTCAGGTTTGGTATTAGAAGCATTGAGATATCACATCTCATGCTATCAGAAGAGTCTCAGGATTGGAATAGGAAGGAGTTGGATATCCCATCTCATGTTATAGGACGGGTCTCAGGTTTGTTATTGGAATCATTGAGATATCATATTGCATGCTGTAGGAAGGGTCTAAGGGTTGGAATGTGAAGGACTTGGATATCACATCTCATGCTATAGATAGGCTCTTAGGTTTGGAAAGGGAAGGAGTTGGATCTCACATTTCATGTTAGAGGAAGGATCTCAGGTTTGGTATTAGAAGCATTGAGATATCACATCTCATGCTATAGGAAGGGTCTCAGGATTGGAATGGGAAGGAGTTGGATATCACATCTCATGCTATAGGAAGGGTCTCAGGTTTGGTATAAGCATTGAGATATCACATCTCATGCTATAGGAAGGGTCTCAGGATTGGAATGGAAGGAGTTGGATATCAGATCTCATGTTATAGGAAGGATCTCAGGTTTGGTATTAGAAGCATTGAGATATCACATCTCATGCTATAGGAAGGGTCTCAGGATTGGAATGTGAAGGATTTGGATATCACATCTCATGCTAAAGGAAGGGTCTCAGGTTTGGTAGAAGCATTGAGATATCACGTCGCTGCTATCGGAAGGGTCTCAGGATTGGATTGGGAAGGAGTTGGATATCCCTTCTCATGCTATAGGAAGGGTCTCAGGATTTGAATGGCAAGGAGTTAGATATCACATCTCATGCCATAGGAAGGGTCTCAGGTTTGGTATAAGCATTGAGATATCACATCTCTGCTATCGGAAGGGTCTCAGGATTGGATTGGGAATGAGTTGAATATCCCTTCTCATGCTATAGGAAGTGTCTCAGGTTGGAATGGGAAGGAGTTGGATATCACATCTCATGTTATAGGAAGGGTCTCAGGATTGGAATGGGAAGGAGTTGGATATTACTTTCTTGCTATAGGAAGGGTCTCATGTTTGGAATGGGAAGGAGTTGGATATCACATATGCTATAGTTAGTGTCTCAGGTTTGGAACGGGAAGGAGTTGGATATCACATCTCATGTTATAGGAAGGGTCTCAGGTTTGGTATAAGCATTGAGATATCACATCTCTGCTATCGGAAGCGGCTCAGGATTGGAATGGGAAGGAGTTGGATATCCCATCTCATGTTATAGGAAGAGTCTCTGGTTTGGTATTAGAATAATTGAGATATCACATTGCATGTTGTAGGAAGGGTCTAAGGATTGGAATGGGATGGACTTGGATATCACATCTCATGCTATAGGTAGGCTCTCAGGTTTGGTATAAGCATTGAGATATCACATCTCATGCTATAGGAAGGGTCTCAGAATTGGAATGGGAAGGAATTGGATATCACATCTCATGCTATAGGAAGGGTCTCAGATTTGGTATAAGCATTGAGATATCACATATCATGCTAAAGGAAGAGTCTCAGGATTGGAATGGGAAGGAGTTGTATATGACATCTCAGGCCATAGGAAGGTTCTCAGGTTTGGTATAAGCATTGAGATATCACATCTCTGCTATCGGAAAGGTCTCAGGATTGGAATGGGAAGGAGTTGGATATCCCATCTCATGTTATAGGAAGGATCTCAGGTTTGGTATTAGAAGCATAGAGATATCACATCTCATGCTATAGGAAGGGTCTCAGGATTGGAATGGGAAGGACTTGGATGTCACATCTCATGCTATAGGGAGGGTCTCAAGTTTGATATTAGAAGCATTGAGATAACAAATCTCATGATATCGGAAGGGTCTCAGGATTGGAATGGGAAGGAGTTGGATATCACATCTCATGATAAAGGAAGGGTCTAAGGTTTGGAAGGGGAAGGATTTGGATATCACATCTCATGTTATAGGACGGGTCTCAGGTTTGGTATTAGAAGCATTGAGATATCAAGTCTCATGGTATAAGAAGGGTCTCAGAATTGGAATGGGAAGGAGTTGGATATCACACCTCAAGCTATAGGAAGGGTCTCAGGATTGGAATGGGAAGGAGTTTGATATCACATCTCATGCCATAGTATGGGTCTCAGGTTTGGTAGAAGCATTGGGATATCACATCTCATGCTATCAGAAGGGTATCAGTATTGGATTTCGAAGAAGTTGGATATCCCATCTCATGCTATAGGAAGGGTCTCAGGTTGGAATGGGAAGGAGTTGGATATCACATTTCATGTTATAGGAAGGGTCTCAGGATTGGAATGGGAAGGACTTGGATATCATATCTCATGCTATAGGACGGGTCTCAGGTTTGTTATTAGAATCATTGAGATATCATATTGCATGCTGTAGGAAGGGTCTAAGGATTGGAATAGGAAGGACCTGGATATCACATCTCATGCTATAAATAGGCTCTTAGGTTTGGAAAGGGAAGGAGTTGGATATCACATTTCATGTTAGAGGAAGGATCTCAGGTTTGGTATTAGAAGCACTGAGATATCACATCTCATGCTATAGGAAGGGTCTCAGGATTGGAATGGGAAGTAGTTGGATATCACATCTCATGCTATAGGAAGGGTCTCAGGTTTGGTATAAGCATTGAGATATCACATCTCATGCTATAGGACGGGTCTCAGGATTGGAATGGAAGGAGTTGGATATCACATCTCATGTTATAGGAAGGATCTCAGGTTTGGTATTAGAATCATTGAGACATCACATCTCATGCTATAGGAAGGGTCTCAGGGTTGGAATGGGAAGGAGTTGGATATCACAACTCATCCAATAGGAAGGGTCTCAGGTTTGGAATGGGAAGGAATTGGATATCACATCTCATGTTATAGGAAGGATCTCAGGTTTGGTATTAGAAGCATTGAGATATCACATCTCATGCTATAGGAAGGGTCTCAGGATTGGAATGTGAAGGATTTGGATATCATATCTCATGCTAAAGGAAGGGTCTCAGGTTTGGTAGAAGCATTGAGATATCACGTCTCTGCTATCGGAAGGGTCTCAGGATTGGATTGGGAAGGAGTTGGATATCCCTTCTCATGCTATAGGAAGGGTCTCAGGATTTGAATGGCAAGGAGTTGGATATCACATCTCATGCCATACGAAGGGTCTCAGGTTTGGTATAAGCATTGAGATATCACATCTCTGCTATCGGAAGGGTCTCAGGATTGGAATGGGAAGGAGTTGGATATTCCCATCTCATGTAATAGGAAGGGTCTCAGGTTTGGTATTAGAAGCATTGAGATATCACATCTCATGCTATAGGAAGGGTCTCAGGATTGGAATGGGAAGGACTTGGATATCACATCTCATGCTATAGGGAGGGTCTCAAGTTTGATATTAGAAGCTTTGAGATATCACATCTCATGATATCGGAAGGGTCTCAGGATTGGAATGGGAAGGAGTTGGATATCACATCTCATGATAAAGGAAGGGTCTAAGGTTTGGAAGGGGAAGGATTTGGATATCACATCTCATGTTATATTACGGGTCTCAGGTTTGGTATTAGAAGCATTGAGATATCAAGTCTCAGAGTATAGGAAGGGTCTCAGAATTGGAATGGGAAGGAGTTGGATATCACATCTCAAGCTATAGGAAGGGTCTCAGGATTGGAATGGGAAGGACTTGGATATCACATCTCATGCTATAGGAAGGCTCTCAGGTTTGGAAGGGGAAAGAGTTGGATATCACATTTCATGTTAGAGGTAGGATCTCAGGTTTGGTATTAGAGGCATTGAGATATCACATCTCATGCTATCAGAAGGGTCTCGGGAATGGAATGGGAAGGAGTTGGATATCACATCTCATGCTAAAGGGAGGGTCTCAGGTTTGGAAGGGAAAGGATTTGGATATCACATCTCATGTTATAGGAAGGATCTCAGGTTTGGTATTAGAAGCATTGAGATATCACATCTCATGCTATCAGAAGGGTCTCAGGATTGGAATGGGAAGGAGTTGGATATCACATCTCATGCTAAAGGGAGGGTCTCAGGTTTGGAAGGGGAAGGATTTGGATATCACATCTCATGTTATCGGAAGGATCTCACGTTTGGTATTAGAAGTATTGAGATATCATATCTCATGCTATAGGAAGGGTCTCAGGATTGGAATGGGAAGGAGTTGGATATCACATCTCATGTTATAGGAAGTGTCTCAGGATTGTAATGGGAAGGACTTGGATATCACATCTCATGCTATAGGTAGGGTCTCAAGTTTGATATTAGAAGCATTGAGATATCACATCTCATGCTATAGGAAGGGTCTGAGGATTGGAATGGGAAGGAGTTGGATATCACATCTCATGCTATGGGAATGGTCTCAGGTTTGGTATAAGCAGTGAGATATCGTATCTCATGCTATAGGAAGTGTCTCAGGTTTGGAATGGGAAGGAGTTGGATATCACATCTCATGTTATAGGAAGGATCTCAGGTTTGGTATAAGCATTGAGATATCACATCTCTTCTACCGGAAGGGTCTCAGGATTGGAATGGGAAGGAGTTGGATATTCCCATCTCATGTTATAGGAAGGGTCTCAGGTTTGGTATTAGAAGCATTGAGATATCACATCTCATGCTATAGGAAGGGTCTCAGGATTGGAATGGGAAGGACTTGGATATCACATCTCATGCTATAGGGAAGGTCTCAAGTTTGATATTAGAAGCTTTGAGATATCACATCTCATGATATCGGAAGGGTCTCAGGATTGGAATGGGAAGGAGTTGGATATCACATCTCATGATAAAGGAAGGGTCTATGGTTTGGAAGGGGAAGGATTTGGATATCACATCTCATGTTATATTACGGGTCTCACGTTTGTATTAGAAGCATTGAGATATCAAGTCTCATAGTATAGGAAGGGTCTCAGAATTGGAATGGGAAGGAGTTGGATATCACATCTCAAGCTATAGGAAGGGTCTCAGGATTGGAATGGGAAGGACTTGGATATCACATCTCATGCTATAGGAAGGCTCTCAGGTTTGGAAGGGGAAAGAGTTGGATATCACATTTCATGTTAGAGGTAGGATCTCAGGTTTGGTATTAGAGGCATTGAGATATCACATCTCATGCTATCAGAAGGGTCTCAGGAATGGAATGGGAAGGAGTTGGATATCACATCTCATGCTAAAGGGAGGGTCTCAGGTTTGGAAGGGGAAGGATTTGGATATCACATCTCATGTTATAGGAAGGATCTCAGGTTTGGTATTAGAAGCATTGAGATATCACATCTCATGCTATCGGAAGGATCTCAGGTTTGGTATTAGAAGCATTGAGATATCACATCTCATGCTATCAGAAGAGTCTCAGGATTGGAATAGGAAGGAGTTGGATATCACATCTCATGCTAAAGGGAGGGTCTCAGGATTGGAAGGGGAAGGATTTGGATATCACATCTCATGTTATCGGAAGGATCTCACGTTTGGTATTAGAAGTATTGAGATATCATATCTCATGCTATAGGAAGGGTCTCAGGATTGGAATGGGAAGGAGTTGGATATCACATCTCATACTATAGGGAGGGTCTCAGGATTGGAATGGGAAGGACATAGATATCACATATCATGCTATAGGGAGGGTCTCAGTTTTGATATTAGAAGCATTGAGATATCACATCTCATGCTATAGGAAGTGTCTCAGGATTGGAATGGGAAGGTGCTGGATATCACATCTCATGCTAAAGGAAGGGTCTCAGGTTTGGAACGGGAAGGATTTGGATATCACATCTCATGTTATAGGAAGGGTCTCAGGTTTGGTATAAGCATTGAGATATCACATCTCTGCTATCGGAAGTGTCTCAGGATTGGAATGGGAAGGAGTTGGATATCCCATCTCATGTTATAGGACGGGTCTCAGGTTTGTTATTAGAATCATTGAGATATCATATTGCATGCTGTAGGAAGGGTCTAAGGGTTGGAATGGGAAGGACTTGGATATCACATCTCATGGTATAGATAGGCTCTTAGGTTTGGAAAGGGAAGGAGTTGGATATCACATTTCATGTTAGAGGAAGGATCTCAGGTTTGGTATTAGAAGCATTGAGATATCACATCTCATGCTATAGGAAGGGTCTCAGGATTGGAATGCGAAGCAGTTGGATATCACATCTCATGCTAAAGGGAGGGTCTCAGGTTTGGAAGGGGAAGGATTTGGATATCACATCTCATGTTATAGGAAGGATCTCAGGTTTGGTATTAGAAGCATTGAGATATCACATCTCATGCTATCGGAAGGATCTCAGGTTTGGTATTAGAAGCATTGAGATATCACATCTCATGCTATCAGAAGAGTCTCAGGATTGGAATAGGAAGGAGTTGGATATCACATCTCATGCTAAAGGGAGGGTCTCAGGATTGGAAGGGGAAGGATTTGGATATCACATCTCATGTTATCGGAAGGATCTCACGTTTGGTATTAGAAGTATTGAGATATCATATCTCATGCTATAGGAAGGGTCTCAGGATTGGAATGGGAAGGAGTTGGATATCACATCTCATGCTATAGGGAGGGTCTCAGGATTGGAATGGGAAGGACTTAGATATCACATTTCATGCTATAGGGAGGGTCTCAGTTTTGATATTAGAAGCATTGAGATATAACATCTCATGCTATAGGAAGTGTCTCAGGATTGGAATGGGAAGGTGCTGGATATCACATCTCATGCTAAAGGAAGGGTCTCAGGTTTGGAACGGGAAGGATTTGGATATCACATCTCATGTTATAGGAAGGGTCTCAGGTTTGGTATAAGCATTGAGATATCACATCTCTGCTATCGGAAGTGTCTCAGGATTGGAATGGGAAGGAGTTGGATATCCCATCTCATGTTATAGGACGGGTCTCAGGTTTGTTATTAGAATCATTGAGATATCATATTGCATGCTGTAGGAAGGGTCTAAGGGTTGGAATGGGAAGGACTTGGATATCACATCTCATGGTATAGATAGGCTCTTAGGTTTGGAAAGGGAAGGAGTTGGATATCACATTTCATGTTAGAGGAAGGATCTCAGGTTTGGTATTAGAAGCATTGAGATATCACATCTCATGCTATAGGAAGGGTCTCAGGATTGGAATGGGAAGCAGTTGGATATCACATCTCATGCTATAGGAAGGGTCTCAGGTTTGGTATAAGCATTGAGATATCACATCTCATGCTATAGGACGGGTCTCAGGATTGGAATGGAAGGAGTTGGATATCACATCTCATGTTATAGGAAGGATCTCAGGTTTGGTATTAGAAGCATTGAGACATCACATCTCATGCTATAGGAAGGGTCTCAGGGTTGGAATGGGAAGGAGTTGGATATCACATCTCATCCAATAGGAAGGGTCTCAGGTTTGGAATGGGAAGGAATTGGATATCACATCTCATGTTATAGGAAGGATCTCAGGTTTGGTATTAAAAGCATTGAGATATCACATCTCATGCTATAGGAAGGGTCTCAGGATTGGAATGTGAAGGATTTGGATATCACATCTCATGCTAAAGGAAGGGTCTCAGGTTTGGTAGAAGCATTGAGATATCACGTCTCTGCTATCGGAAGAGTCTCAGGATTGGATTGGGAAGGAGTTGGATATCACATCTCATGCCATAGGAAGGGTCTCAGGTTTGGTATAAGCATTGAGATATCACATCTGTGCTATCGGAAGGGTCTCAGGATTGGATTGGGAAGGAGTTGGATATCCCTTCTCATGCTATAGGAAGTGTCTCAGGTTGGAATGGGAAGGAGTTGGATATCACATCTCATGTTATAGGAAGGGTCTCAGGATTGGAATGGGAAGGATTTGGATATCACATCTCTTGCTATAGGAAGGGTCTCAGGATTGGAATGGGTAGGAGTTGGATATTACTTTCTTGCTATAGGAAGGGTCTCATGTTTGGAATGGGAAGGTGTTGGATATCACATATGCTATAGTTAGTGTCTCAGGTTTGGAACAGGAAGGAGTTGGATATCACATCTCATGTTATAGGAAGGGTCTCAGGTTTGGTATAAGCATTGAGATATCACATCTCTGCTATCGGAAGCGGCTCAGGATTGGAATGGGAAGGAGTTGGATATCCCATCTCATGTTATAGGAAGAGTCTCTGGTTTGGTATTAGAATCATTGAGATATCACATCGCATGCTGTAGGAAAGGTCTAACGATTGGAATGGGATGGACTTGGATATCACATCTCATGCTATAGGTAGGCTCTCAGGTTTGGTATAAGCATTGAGATATCACATCTCATGCTATAGGAAGGGTCTCAGGATTGGAATGGGAAGGAATTGGATATCACATCTCATGCTATAGGAAGGGTCTCAGATTTGGTATAAGCATTGAGATATCACATCTCATGCTAAAGGAAGGGTCTCAGGATTGGAATGGGAAGGAGTTGTATATGACATCTCAGGCCATAGGAAGGTTCTCAGGTTTGGTATAAGCATTGAGATATCACATCTCTGCTATCGGAAGGGTCTCAGGATTGGAATGGGAAGCAGTTGGATATCCCATCTCATGTTATAGGAAGGGTCTCAGGTTTGGTATTAGAAGCATAGAGATATCACATCTCATGCTATAGGAAGGATCTCAGGATTTGAATGGCAAGGAGTTGGATATCACATCTCATGCCATAGGAAGGGTCTCAGGTTTGGTATAAGCATTGAGATATCACATCTCTGCTATCGGAAGGGTCTCGGGATTGGATTGGGAAGGAGTTAGATATCCCTTCTCATGCTATAGGAAGTGTCTCAGGTTGGAATGGGAAGGAGTTGGATATCACATCTCATGTTATAGGAAGGGTCTCAGGATTGGAATGGGAAGGACTTGGATGTCACATCTCATGCTATAGGGAGGGTCTCAAGTTTGATATTAGAAGCATTGAGATAACAAATCTCATGATATCGGAAGGGTCTCAGGATTGGAATGGGAAGGAGTTGGATATCACATCTCATGATAAAGGAAGGGTCTAAGGTTTGGAAGGGGAAGGATTTGGATATCACATCTCATGTTATAGGACGGGTCTCAGGTTTGGTATTAGATGCATTGAGATATCAAGTCTCATGGTATAAGAAGGGTCTCAGAATTGGAATGGGAAGGAGTTGGATATCACACCTCAAGCTATAGGAAGGGTCTCAGGATTGGAATGGGAAGGAGTTTGATATCACATCTCATGCCATAGTATGGGTCTCAGGTTTGGTAGAAGCATTGGGATATCACATCTCATGCTATCGGAAGGGTATCAGTATTGGATTTGGAAGAAGTTGGATATCCCATCTCATGCTATAGGAAGGGTCTCAGGTTGGAATGGGAAGGAGTTGGATATCACATTTCATGATATAGGAAGGGTCTCAGGATTGGAATGGGAAGGACTTGGATATCATATCTCATGCTATAGGACGGGTCTCAGGTTTGTTATTAGAATCATTGAGATATCATATTGCATGCTGTAGTAAGGGTCTAAGGATTGGAATGGGAAGGACTTGGATATCACATCTCATGCTATAGATAGGCTCTTAGGTTTGGAAAGGGAAGGAGTTGGATATCACATTTCATGTTAGAGGAAGGATCTCAGGTTTGGTATTAGAAGCATTGAGATATCACATCTCATGCTATATGAAGGGTCTCAGGATTGGAATGGGAAGTAGTTGGATATCACATCTCATGCTATAGGAAGGGTCTCACGTTTGGTATTAGAAGTATTGAGATATCATATCTCATGCTATAGGAAGGGTCTCAGGATTGGAATGGGAAGGAGTTGGATATCACATCTCATGCTATAGGGAGGGTCTCAGGATTGGAATGGGAAGGACTTAGATATCACATTTCATGCTATAGGGAGGGTCTCAGTTTTGATATTAGAAGCATTGAGATATAACATCTCATGCTATAGGAAGTGTCTCAGGATTGGAATGGGAAGGTGCTGGATATCACATCTCATGCTAAAGGAAGGGTCTCAGGTTTGGAACGGGAAGGATTTGGATATCACATCTCATGTTATAGGAAGGGTCTCAGGTTTGGTATAAGCATTGAGATATCACATCTCTGCTATCGGAAGTGTCTCAGGATTGGAATGGGAAGGAGTTGGATATCCCATCTCATGTTATAGGACGGGTCTCAGGTTTGTTATTAGAATCATTGAGATATCATATTGCATGCTGTAGGAAGGGTCTAAGGGTTGGAATGGGAAGGACTTGGATATCACATCTCATGGTATAGATAGGCTCTTAGGTTTGGAAAGGGAAGGAGTTGGATATCACATTTCATGTTAGAGGAAGGATCTCAGGTTTGGTATTAGAAGCATTGAGATATCACATCTCATGCTATAGGAAGGGTCTCAGGATTGGAATGGGAAGCAGTTGGATATCACATCTCATGCTATAGGAAGGGTCTCAGGTTTGGTATAAGCATTGAGATATCACATCTCATGCTATAGGACGGGTCTCAGGATTGGAATGGAAGGAGTTGGATATCACATCTCATGTTATAGGAAGGATCTCAGGTTTGGTATTAGAAGCATTGAGACATCACATCTCATGCTATAGGAAGGGTCTCAGGGTTGGAATGGGAAGGAGTTGGATATCACATCTCATCCAATAGGAAGGGTCTCAGGTTTGGAATGGGAAGGAATTGGATATCACATCTCATGTTATAGGAAGGATCTCAGGTTTGGTATTAAAAGCATTGAGATATCACATCTCATGCTATAGGAAGGGTCTCAGGATTGGAATGTGAAGGATTTGGATATCACATCTCATGCTAAAGGAAGGGTCTCAGGTTTGGTAGAAGCATTGAGATATCACGTCTCTGCTATCGGAAGAGTCTCAGGATTGGATTGGGAAGGAGTTGGATATCACATCTCATGCCATAGGAAGGGTCTCAGGTTTGGTATAAGCATTGAGATATCACATCTGTGCTATCGGAAGGGTCTCAGGATTGGATTGGGAAGGAGTTGGATATCCCTTCTCATGCTATAGGAAGTGTCTCAGGTTGGAATGGGAAGGAGTTGGATATCACATCTCATGTTATAGGAAGGGTCTCAGGATTGGAATGGGAAGGATTTGGATATCACATCTCTTGCTATAGGAAGGGTCTCAGGATTGGAATGGGTAGGAGTTGGATATTACTTTCTTGCTATAGGAAGGGTCTCATGTTTGGAATGGGAAGGTGTTGGATATCACATATGCTATAGTTAGTGTCTCAGGTTTGGAACAGGAAGGAGTTGGATATCACATCTCATGTTATAGGAAGGGTCTCAGGTTTGGTATAAGCATTGAGATATCACATCTCTGCTATCGGAAGCGGCTCAGGATTGGAATGGGAAGGAGTTGGATATCCCATCTCATGTTATAGGAAGAGTCTCTGGTTTGGTATTAGAATCATTGAGATATCACATCGCATGCTGTAGGAAAGGTCTAACGATTGGAATGGGATGGACTTGGATATCACATCTCATGCTATAGGTAGGCTCTCAGGTTTGGTATAAGCATTGAGATATCACATCTCATGCTATAGGAAGGGTCTCAGGATTGGAATGGGAAGGAATTGGATATCACATCTCATGCTATAGGAAGGGTCTCAGATTTGGTATAAGCATTGAGATATCACATCTCATGCTAAAGGAAGGGTCTCAGGATTGGAATGGGAAGGAGTTGTATATGACATCTCAGGCCATAGGAAGGTTCTCAGGTTTGGTATAAGCATTGAGATATCACATCTCTGCTATCGGAAGGGTCTCAGGATTGGAATGGGAAGCAGTTGGATATCCCATCTCATGTTATAGGAAGGGTCTCAGGTTTGGTATTAGAAGCATAGAGATATCACATCTCATGCTATAGGAAGGATCTCAGGATTTGAATGGCAAGGAGTTGGATATCACATCTCATGCCATAGGAAGGGTCTCAGGTTTGGTATAAGCATTGAGATATCACATCTCTGCTATCGGAAGGGTCTCGGGATTGGATTGGGAAGGAGATAGATATCCCTTCTCATGCTATAGGAAGTGTCTCAGGTTGGAATGGGAAGGAGTTGGATATCACATCTCATGTTATAGGAAGGGTCTCAGGATTGGAATGGGAAGGACTTGGATGTCACATCTCATGCTATAGGGAGGGTCTCAAGTTTGATATTAGAAGCATTGAGATAACAAATCTCATGATATCGGAAGGGTCTCAGGATTGGAATGGGAAGGAGTTGGATATCACATCTCATGATAAAGGAAGGGTCTAAGGTTTGGAAGGGGAAGGATTTGGATATCACATCTCATGTTATAGGACGGGTCTCAGGTTTGGTATTAGATGCATTGAGATATCAAGTCTCATGGTATAAGAAGGGTCTCAGAATTGGAATGGGAAGGAGTTGGATATCACACCTCAAGCTATAGGAAGGGTCTCAGGATTGGAATGGGAAGGAGTTTGATATCACATCTCATGCCATAGTATGGGTCTCAGGTTTGGTAGAAGCATTGGGATATCACATCTCATGCTATCGGAAGGGTATCAGTATTGGATTTGGAAGAAGTTGGATATCCCATCTCATGCTATAGGAAGGGTCTCAGGTTGGAATGGGAAGGAGTTGGATATCACATTTCATGATATAGGAAGGGTCTCAGGATTGGAATGGGAAGGACTTGGATATCATATCTCATGCTATAGGACGGGTCTCAGGTTTGTTATTAGAATCATTGAGATATCATATTGCATGCTGTAGTAAGGGTCTAAGGATTGGAATGGGAAGGACTTGGATATCACATCTCATGCTATAGATAGGCTCTTAGGTTTGGAAAGGGAAGGAGTTGGATATCACATTTCATGTTAGAGGAAGGATCTCAGGTTTGGTATTAGAAGCATTGAGATATCACATCTCATGCTATATGAAGGGTCTCAGGATTGGAATGGGAAGTAGTTGGATATCACATCTCATGCTATAGGAAGGGTCTCAGGTTTGGTATAAGCATTTAGATATCACATCTCATGCTATAGGACAGGTCTCAGGATTGGAATGGAAGGAGTTGGATATCACATATCATGTTATAGGAAGGATCTCAGGTTTGGTATTGGAAGCATTGAGACATCACATCTCATGCTATAGGAAGGGTCTCAGGGTTGGAATGGGAAGGAGTTGGATATCACATCTCATCCAATAGGAAGGGTCTCAGGTTTGGAATGGGAAGGAATTGGATATCACATCTCATGTTATAGGAAAGATCTCAGGTTTGGTATTAGAAGCATTGAGATATCACATCTCATGCTATAGGAAGGGTCTCAGGATTGGAATGTGGAGGATTTGGATATCACATCTCATGCTAAAGGAAGGGTCTCAGGTTTGGTAGAAGCATTGAGATATCACGTCTCTGCTATCGGAAGGGTCTCATGATTGGATTGGGAAGGAGTTGGATATCCCTTCTCAGGCTATAGGAAGGGTCTCAGGATTTGAATGGCAAGGAGTTGGATATCACATCTCATGCCATAGGAAGGGTCTCAGGTTTGGTATAAGCATTGAGATATCACATCTCTGCTATCGGAAGGGTCTCAGGATTGGAATGGGAAGGAGTTGGATATTCCCATTTTATGTTATAGGAAGGGTCATTGGTTTGGTATTAGAAGCATTGAGATATCACATCTCATGCTATAGGAAGGGTCTCAGGATTGGAATGGGAAGGACTTGGATATCACATCCCCTGCTATAGGGAGGGTCTCAAGTTTGATATTAGAAGCTTTGAGATATCACATCTCATGATATCGGAAGGGTCTCAGGATTGGAATGGGAAGGAGTTGGATATCACATCTCATGATAAAGGAAGGGTCTAAGGTTTGGAAGGGGAAGGATTTGGATATCACATCTCATGTTATATTACGGGTCTCAGGTTTGGTATTAGAAGCATTGAGATATCAAGTCTCAGAGTATAGGAAGGGTCTCAGAATTGGAATGGGAAGGAGTTGGATATCACATCTCAAGCTATAGGAAGGGTCTCAGGATTGGAATGGGAAGGACTTGGATATCACATCTCATGCTATAGGAAGGCTCTCAGGTTTGGAAGGGGAAAGAGTTGGATATCACATTTCATGTTAGAGGTAGGATCTCAGGTTTGGTATTAGAGGCATTGAGATATCACATCTCATGCTTTCAGAAGGGTCTCAGGAATGGAATGGGAAGGAGTTGGATATCACATCTCATGCTAAAGGGAGGGTCTCAGGTTTGGAAGGGGAATGATTTGGATATCACATCTCATGTTATAGGAAGGATCTCAGGTTTGGTATTAGAAGCATTGAGATATCACATCTCATGCTATCGGAAGGATCTCAGGTTTGGTATTAGAAGCATTGAGATATCACATCTCATGCTATCAGAAGGGTCTCAGGATTGGAATGGGAAGGAGTTGGATATCACATCTCATGCTAAAGGGAGGGTCTCAGGTTTGGAAGGGGAAGGATTTGGATATCACATCTCATGTTATCGGAAGGATCTCACGTTTGGTATTAGAAATATTGAGATATCATATCTCATGCTATAGGAAGGGTCTCAGGAGTGGAATGGGAAAGAGTTGGATATCACATCTCATGCTATAGGGAGTGTCTCAGGATTGGAATGGGAAGGACTTAGATATCACATATCATGCTATAGGGAGGGTCTCAGTTTTGATATTAGAAGCATTGAGATATCACATCTCATGCTATCGGAAGTGTCTCAGGATTGGAATGGGAAGGAGCTGGATATCACATCTCATGCTAAAGGAAGGGTCTCAGGTTTGGAACGGGAAGGATTTGGATATCACATCTCATGTTATAGGAAGGGTCTCAGGTTTGGTATAAGCATTGAGATATCACATCTCTGCTATCGGAAGTGTCTCAGGATTGGAATGGGAAGGAGTTGGATATCACATCTCATGTTATAGGACGGGTCTCAGGTTTGTTATTAGAATCATTGAGATATCATATTGCATGCTGTAGGAAGGGTCTAAGGGTTGGAATGGGAAGGACTTGGATATCACATCTCATGCTATAGATAGGCTCTTAGGTTTGGAAAGGGAAGGAGTTGGATATCACATTTCATGTTAGAGGAAGGATCTCAGGTTTGGTATTAGAAGCATTGAGATATCACATCTCATGCTATAGGAAGGGTCTCAGGATTGGAATGGGAAGTAGTTGGATATCACATCTCATGCTATAGGAAGGGTCTCAGGTTTAGTATAAGCATTGAGATATCACATCTCATGCTATAGGACGGGTCTCAGGATTGGAATGGAAGGAGTTGGATATCACATCTCATGTTATAGGAAGGATCTCAGGTTTGGTATTAGAAGCATTGAGACATCACATCTCATGCTATAGGAAGGGTCTCAGGGTTGGAATGGGAAGGAGTTGGATATCACATCTCATCCAATAGGAAGGGTCTCAGGTTTGGAATGGGAAGGAATTGGATATCACATCTCATGTTATAGGAAGGATCTCAGGTTTGGTATTAGAAGCATTGAGATATCACATCTCTTGCTATAGGAAGGGTCTCAGGAATGGAATGTGAAGGATTTGGATATCACATCTCATGCTAAAGGAAGGGTCTCAGGTTTGGTAGAAGCATTGAGATATCACGTCTCTGCTATCGAAAGGGTCGCAGGATTGGATTGGGAAGGAGTTGGATATCCCTTCTCATGCTATACGAAGGGTCTCAGGATTTGAATGGCAAGGAGTTGGATATCACATCTCATGCCATAGGAAGGGTCTCAGGTTTGGTATAAGCATTGAGATATCACATCTCTGCTATCGGAAGGGTCTCAGGATTGGATTGGGAAGGAGTTGGATATCCCTTCTCATGCTATAGGAAGTGTCTCAGGTTGGAATGGGAAGGAGTTGGATATCACATCTCATGTTATAGGAAGGGTCTCAGGATTGGAATGGGAAGGATTTGGATATCACATCTCTTGCTATAGGAAGGGTCTCAGGATTGGAATGGGTAGGAGTTGGATATTACTTTCTTGCTATAGGAAGGGTCTCATGTTTGGAATGGGAAGGAGTTGGATATCACATATGCTATAGTAAGTGTCTCAGGTTTGGAACGGGAAGGAGTTGGATATCACATCTCATGTTATAGGAAGGGTCTCAGGTTTGGTATAAGCATTGAGATATCACATCTCTGCTATCGGAAGCGGCTCAGGATTGGAATGGGAAGGAGTTGGATATCACATCTCATGTTATAGTAAGAGTCTCTGGTTTGGTATTAGAATCATTGAGATATCACATCGCATGCTGTAGGAAGGGTCTAAGGATTGGAATGGGATGGACTTGGATATCACATCTCATGCTATAGGTAGGCTCTCAGGTTTGGTATAAGCATTGAGATATCACATCTCATGCTATAGGAAGGGTCTCAGGATTGGAATGGGAAGGATTTGATATCACATCTCATGCTATAGGAAGGGTCTCAGATTTGGTATAAGCATTGAGATATCACATCTCATGCTAAAGGAAGGGTCTCAGGATTGGAATGGGAAGGAGTTGTGTATGACATCTCAGGCCATAGGAAGGGTCTCAGGTTTGGTATAAGCATTGAGATATCACATCTCTGCTATCGGAACGGTCTCAGGATTGGAATGGGAAGGAGTTGGATATCCCATCTCATGTTATAGGAAGGGTCTCAGGTTTGGTATTAGAAGCATAGAGATATCACATCTCATGCTATAGGAAGGGTCTCAGGATTGGAATGGGAAGGACTTGGATGTCACATCTCATGCTATAGGGAGGATCTCAAGTTTGATATTAGAAGCATTGAGATAACAAATCTCATGATATCGGAAGGGTCTCAGGATTGGAATGGGAAGGAGTTGGATACCACATCTCATGATAAAGGAAGGGTCTAAGGTTTGGAAGGGGAAGGATTTGGATATCACATCTCATGTTATAGGACGGGTCTCAGGTTTGGTATTAGAAGCATTGAGATATCAAGTCTCATGGTATAAGAAGGGTCTCAGAATTGGAATGGGAAGGAGTTGGATATCACACCTCAAGCTATAGGAAGGGTCTCAGGATTGGAATGGGAAGGAGTTTGATATCACATCTCATGCCATAGTATGGGTCTCAGGTTTGGTAGAAGCATTGGGATATCACATCTCATGCTATCGGAAGGGTATCAGTATTGGATTTTGAAGAAGTTGGATATCCCATCTCATGCTATAGGAAGGGTCTCAGGTTGGAATGGGAAGGAGTTGGATATTGTTAGGAAAGATTTCGTTATTGTAGGGAACTTTCCTTCCATGTGGCAACCCCTAAACTTTTTGCTATTGTTTTCAACCTGTTTTCTTGACTTTGCCAGAGAAGTGCAGCCTTCTGCTGTACTCCTCTGGGCGTTCGCTCCTTTCTTACGGGGAAACTGACATGCCCTTAAGACAGTCAGTACCGGGGAACGCTGTTTCCCGTAGTTTCTTTTATCGTGTCGCCATTTTAGTGCAACACGACACAAGAGGGCACTGTAAGCTAAGTTACAGCTCTCTTGGGTCTCTAGCCTTCTACAGACCCTAGACACTCTTGTAGGATGGTTTTTGGATCGGTGCACGTCATTCAGGGACTGGGCTGGTGGCAGCGATCATTTGGTTTATTTTGAGCTCCTTTTGCCGTTCTGAGCACGTTTTTGCCGCGAACACAAAAGGGTGGCCCGGCTACACAAAATGGCCGGACCACGAGGCTCCTTTGTCTAGTCCACTGTCCGTCTTGCTCCCTTTACCTTCCCCCGGGTCAGGCGACCCGGGGCCTTCCTTATTTGGGCATGTAGTTTCCCGCGAAACACGGTTGCTTTCGCGGGCTTCTACATGTCGTTTGAGTGCCCCCAGGATGTGGGCTGGGCTGTCTGGTCCCAATACACATCCTGGGTGCCAGAGAGTCTAGGGTGGTGTGAATGCCTGGGACCACCGTGGTCCGTGATTGGTCCACGTATGGTATGTGTGTTGATGAGCGGATCTCCCATTGGCTCCCCTCCGTTTTGGCGCGAAGGGAACCGTGGATAAGAGGGAGCTGGAAACACCACTACCATGTCGATCTCCTGAGTTCTTACGAACCCAGGGATACAGGAGCCAAGTATCCTGCGAACACGAGGCTGGACCGAGGAATCACTGGTGACCCCCTGAAGAACTTCTGCTCCTCATTGCTGTCGTCCGGTGAAGCCCTTTCCACCTAAGATCGAACAAGAAGGCCTGTACTGGCGCTTCGACCTATTGGAATAGCAGGACCAGCTATTCCCGGCACCTTCATCAACTCCTGCTGTAAGCCTTCGGAAGTGTCTCTGGGCCATCCAGTTGACTGACCAGCTTACTAAGGAGGCCTGCTCTGTAATCGCCGACAGGTTGGGTGGTGTTCTGAGTCCGGGGCATGCTCACACGCTTCGTTTGCTTAGCAGTCCTAAGCTAGAGGTGAGCGGTGCTCGTTTGGCTTGAATACACCCGGCCGTTCCGTTGCCCTGCGGTGGCGACAAAACTGTGCTTGTTTCTTCGATCGGGACGTCTTTTTACTCTGCACGACGACGAGACGTTCCCTGCTCTTCAGAACCTGCCAGAAGCTGCATCTATCGAGGAGAAGCTCGGGCCTGCTTGCTTCGGGGACCGGTGAGTAGATTAGCTAGGATCTGGTCGCCCTCCTGCAGTGCCCTTTGCTTTTCCCCGCTGTGAATACAGCACCCCTTGTCCGTACTCGCGCCCTGCTTCTGCCTCACAGTGGAGGCTGCGCTAGAGTCGCGGACCGTGTTCTCCTTCATTAGAGCTCCCTACAGAGCTGTTCAACGTCCTCCGAAGAGCTTCACCTTCTGCCCATTGGCACCGGCGTGTGCAGGTACTTTTGAGCGCTAGGCTCCACTCTTCGTAGGGATTGGACTACCATCTAGTTAGGGGCCTCAGAAGGCGGACATATCACACGCATTGGTTCGCACTGCCTGTTTTCCTTCCCCTGCAGGTGGATAACATATTTCGTGCTGCTAATGCTGTGAAACTGTGTATTCTGTATATATATTGGGTGGATAGTGTATGTGTTGGTTTAATATCGTTGTATATTGCTGCTTGTACTGTAGTTATTAGTTTCAAGGCCTTATAATAAATGTGTATCTATTTTTGATATAAACAACTGTTTGGAGTAGTTTGTAAGCGCTCTTGCTTTGTGTGCTCATTGCGGGCTTTCAGTCACCCTCACCCCTCTTGAGACCTAGTCTTGACCGCCGCGATCGCTACCTTGATTGGTCTGGCTTGTCCAGAGGTTACCCTGTTCCAAGTAATTAGGTTGGCCTTCTGAACTTCTGCGCCACCAGGACAGAGTTCAGAAATCCGTCTTAACAAATTGGTGGCAGCGGTGGGATACGACTGAAGGTATCCAGTGTTGCGCACGAGCTAAGGCGTTTTCAGGTTATTCCAACCAGGACACGCAGTAAAGTATTGAATATAACGTTAAAAAGGCCATAGTCCTATCGACGGTATGGAAACGAATACTTTATTAACCTTAAATGCTTCGAAATCTGAAACATTGAAGAAGATGTGTGCGGAGAGAGGGGTTTCCTCTCAAGGCACTAAATTGGAAATGATCCAGAGAATCGTGGCGTGGCAAGAAGCGCAGCTTGACGCTATAACTTCCGAGGACAGTGCAGAAGGTGGTGGGGCTGCTCTCACTGGCAGAACCGACGGTTCTGCCGCTGCACTGATCCATCACGACCACGAGGACAGGGAGGATGTAATGTCTAATGTTTCCTCTGCCAGTATTGATGGGGAGGCTATGCTTGAATTCAAGAAGCAAGAGCTGCGGTTTAGGCAGCAGGAGCTTGAATTCAGCATAGCCAAACTGAAAATCGACCAGGCAGAAAAACAAAAAGACAGGGATCACCAGTTGGAACTGGCCAAGCTTCAGTTCGCAAATGGGTCCAAGGGTCCTGGACATGGTTCTGGGGCTTCCTCTCATCCACGGTTTCCAAAAGATCTGCTCAGTGTATATGAGGAACGAAATGACATTATGGACTGGTTAAATGCGTTTGAGTATGCATGCGAGGTTCAAGAGGTTGATAATGCGGATAAGATTGCATGGTTACTCAGCAGACTGCCCCATTCTGGTTGCAGTGCCATTATGGAAATGTCGAAGGCTGAGCGCGCTGATTTTGCAATGTTGAAGCAGACTCTCATTTTAAAGTTTGGGAAGACTCCGACCCAATATTTAAAAAGGTTTAGAGAGTATAAGAAAAAGGAAGGTGGTACTTGGGTGTCGTATGTAGCTGAGTCCCTGAAAAACTTGACTGGCTGGGTTGAAGGTTATAAGGTTTCTACCTTCGAAGGCATGATCAATCTGGTCATGCTGGAACACATTTTTGCTTCTTCTTCCCCGGAGCTTAAGCAGCATTTGGCCGATTCGAAGGAGATAGATCCTAAGAAGCTGGCCATTGCAGCAGATTTATGGGTGTCACATCGAGTGTCCCATAAGGACAAAACTCATCCTGGTAAGCAGGAGGAAGGGAAAAAGTCCAAAGATGTGGAGGGTGGGGAATCTGCTAAATCTTCTTCCCATAAGGGCCACAAAAAGAAAAATAAGGGTAAGCCATCCGAGAACTCACAGGGTAGTGGAGGTTCGCCTCCGAAACAGAACTCTGGTTATAATAAGCCTCCCTACGTAAACAGACCCAATGGGGCTTGTTTTTCTTGTGGAGCAACTGACCATGTGAAGGGGGATCCCCGTTGTAAGGTTAGACCTTTGGGGGTCCACTCCGCTAATCTGGCCTTCTCCTCCTACGAGGAAGAAGAGATTACAGGAGCATCCTTCTCCTCAGACTCATTTCCCAGCGGAATAGAGGCTGAGGTAGTTTTAGTGTCCCTGGGTTCCTGGGAGCCTAAAGTCGCAGAGGCGTATGCTAGGATTCCAGATAATACCAAGCACTACTTTAAAGACAGTGTGCTGATCAATGGAGTGGATACTCCAGCTCTTAGGGATAGTGGGTGCAGTCGAACTGTAGTGGATTCTACCTTGGTAGACTCAGAGGAAGTTGCCAGAGCTACTCTGATGCCCACTAAGTTGGCTGACGGCCCCCTCCGTATGTTTCCCGTGATCCCTGTTAATCTAACTTTAAATGGTACAGCAGTTAGGATTCCAGTGAGCATTCAGAGAAACGTCCCGGGAAAGGTCTTGTTGGGCAATGATCTCAGAGCTCTAGGGCTCGTAGGAGACACTGCCGAAAGACCCTACACACGGTCTCAAGCACGGGCAGCATTGGCCAAGTCCAATACGCCGCCCCAGCCGAAGGGGAAACCCAAGGCGAAAGGAGTCAACAAGTCCCGACGGGGGAAAGAGAATATTCCCCCGAACTCGCCTACCACTGCGGTGGAGGGAGTTGGTCAATCGCCCGAGCCTGACGAGGAGGTGGCGATGCCTGAAGTGTTCGACCCCAACGACCATCCTGAACTAAAAGACTTGTTAGTTGAAGGAGGTCCTGATAGGGACGACTTCAGTAAGGGCCAACGTGAGTGCCCATCTCTGGAAGGCCTAAGGAGACAGGCCTGCTCCCAGCTTGAGGGTGAACCTCCTGGGAAGCATCGGATTTATTGGGAAGGTGGACTCCTGTACAGTGAGCCCACAGAGTCTACAGAAGGAGACCATAGGAGGTTGGTGGTTCCCCTTTCTGTTAGACCCTTCCTCCTGCAGTTGGCGCATGAAGTTCCCCTTGCTGGTCACCTTGGAATGAAGAGGACCAAGCAAAGGTTATCTATGCACTTCTACTGGCCCAAGATGGGGGTGCAAGTAGAAAGTCACTGCAGGAGTTGTGCCTCCTGCCAGTTGTCTGGTAAGGTTGGCGCGACAATCCAAGCTCCGTTGGTACCGCTCCCAGTTGTGGGGGTACCATTTGAAAGGGTAGGGATCGACATCGTTGGTCCCCTTGACCCGCAAACATCCTCAGGCAATAGGTTTATCCTGGTGCTGGTCGACCATGCAACCAGGTATCCTGAGGCCATCCCATTAAAGACTGTAACTGCCAAGTCAGTTGCAAAAGCGTTACTCGGCATATTTACTAGGGTTGGCTTCCCTAAAGAAGTTGTGTCAGATCGTGGCAGCAACTTTATGTCGAAGTATATGCAGGCTATGTGGAAAGAATGTGGGGTCACCTACAAGTTCTCTTCTGCATACCACCCCCAGACCAATGGTCTGGTGGAGCGTTTCAACAGAACGCTAAAGAGCATGATTGGGGCTCTGGAGGAGCCCCAGAGGAGGAAATGGGACCTTCTTTTACCATGCTTGTTGTTTGCCTACAGAGAGGTACCACAGGAGGGTGTTGGCTTCAGCCCCTTCGAACTTCTGTTCGGTCATCCCGTACGGGGACCCTTAGCCATCGTCAAAGAGGGATGGGAGATGCCCACTCCCCCTGTTACTACCAATGTAGTTGACTATGTGCTAGGGCTCAGAAAACGGATGGTACTCCTGATGGGCTTGGCTAGTGAAAAGTTGAAGGCCGGACAAGCGCTGGTGAAACATTGGTACGACCAGAAAGCTTCCTTAATTCACTTTACCCCTGGTCAGCAAGTCCTGATCATGAACCCTATAAGGCCTCGCGCTTTACAGGACAAATGGTCAGGCCCTTACACAGTGGTGGAGCCCCTGGGTGAGGTGAACTATTTAGTGGACCTTGGAAGGCCTGGACAGGCTCCAAAAGTGTTCCACGTAAATAGGCTGAAGGCTTTCGTCCCAAGAGTCGAAATCGCAGCACTGCTACTGGCGTCAGACGTTGAGGAAGAGGAGTCAGAACCTCTTCCCGACCTGTTCCAAAGCGGTCCTTCAGATAGCTCCGTTGAGGGTGTCCGAGTGGCCCCTCACCTGACTTCTGATCAGCAGGCTGAGGTGAAAAGTTTGCTTAGGCAGTTTTCCCCCCTGTTTTCACAGTCGCCTGGTTTGACACCTTGGTGCAAACATAACATTGACACAGGAGACAGTGTACCTACCAAAAGTAGGGGATACAGGATGTCGGATAAAGTACGGTCTTATATTAAGACCGAGGTCAACAAGATGTTAGACCTTGGGGTGATTGAACCCTCTAGTAGTCCTTGGTCCAGTCCTGTGGTTCTGGTTCCAAAAGCAGGCACTTCTGAATTGAGGTTCTGCGTGGATTACAGGGCTCTGAATGCTGTCACCAAGACAGACGCTCACCCCTTGCCTCGAACTGACGAGCTGGTGGATACCTTGGGTGCCTCCAAGTACCTCAGCACGTTTGACCTGACTGCGGGCTATTGGCAAATAGCTTTAGCAGAACATGCCAAGGAGAAGACAGCATTTTCAACTCCCGACGGGCTTTACCAATTCCGGGTAATGCCGTTCGGATTGAAGAATGCACCTGCCACTTTCCAGAGGCTTGTGAATCATGTGTTGAATGGGTTGGACGAATTCTGTCTTGCATATCTGGACGATATAGCAGTTTTCAGTGCCACCTGGGAAGACCATGTGAAACACCTCGGGATTGTGCTCCAGGCTCTTCAGAAAGCCCACTTGACCATAAAGGCGAGTAAATGCCAGATTGGACAAGGCTCAGTGGTTTACCTTGGGCATGAAGTAGGTGGAGGAAGGATACAGCCTCTCCCCAGTAAAGTACAAGCAGTACAAGACTGGCCTACCCCCACTACACAAACCCAAGTGAGAGCCTTCTTAGGACTCACGGGTTATTACCGCAATTTTATGGCAGACTATGGCACCATAGCTGCTCCTCTGACTGCCCTCACAACTCCGAAGAAACCCAAGAAGGTAACTTGGACTGACGAGTGTGAGAAGGCCTTCAATGGCTTGAAAGACTCCTTGTGCCAGGCCCCTGTGCTCAGGGCCCCTGATTATCAAAGACCTTTTATCGTGCAGACGGATGCCTCTGACACTGGGATAGGAGCTGTACTATCACAAGTAGATGAGAAGGGTAAGGAACACCCTATCGGTTTTATTAGTCGCCAGCTTAAGGACAGAGAGCTCAGATGGTCCACGGTAGAGAAAGAATGTTTCTCTGTTGTGTGGGCCCTAAGGAAGCTGCGGCCCTACCTCTATGGGACCCACTTCACTGTGCAGCCTGACCATAAGCCGTTAAAGTGGCTAATGAACATGAAGGGGGAGAATCCAAAGTTGCTTAGGTGGTCCATAAGTCTACAAGGCTTCGACTTCACTATTGAGCATAGGCCAGGTGTCCAACATAGCAATGCTGATGGGTTGTCCAGAATGTTTTACCGACCTGAACAAGAGACTCATCCAGGGGTGGATTAGTTCCCCCTGTCCATAGTCTGGGAGGGGCGAGTGTTAGGAAAGATTTCGTTATTGTAGGGAACTTTCCTTCCATGTGGCAACCCCTAAACTTTTTGCTATTGTTTTCAACCTGTTTTCTTGACTTTGCCAGAGAAGTGCAGCCTTCTGCTGTACTCCTCTGGGCGTTCGCTCCTTTCTTACGGGGAAACTGACATGCCCTTAAGACAGTCAGTACCGGGGAACGCTGTTTCCCGTAGTTTCTTTTATCGTGTCGCCATTTTAGTGCAACACGACACAAGAGGGCACTGTAAGCTAAGTTACAGCTCTCTTGGGTCTCTAGCCTTCTACAGACCCTAGACACTCTTGTAGGATGGTTTTTGGATCGGTGCACGTCATTCAGGGACTGGGCTGGTGGCAGCGATCATTTGGTTTATTTTGAGCTCCTTTTGCCGTTCTGAGCACGTTTTTGCCGCGAACACAAAAGGGTGGCCCGGCTACACAAAATGGCCGGACCACGAGGCTCCTTTGTCTAGTCCACTGTCCGTCTTGCTCCCTTTACCTTCCCCCGGGTCAGGCGACCCGGGGCCTTCCTTATTTGGGCATGTAGTTTCCCGCGAAACACGGTTGCTTTCGCGGGCTTCTACATGTCGTTTGAGTGCCCCCAGGATGTGGGCTGGGCTGTCTGGTCCCAATACACATCCTGGGTGCCAGAGAGTCTAGGGTGGTGTGAATGCCTGGGACCACCGTGGTCCGTGATTGGTCCACGTATGGTATGTGTGTTGATGAGCGGATCTCCCATTGGCTCCCCTCCGTTTTGGCGCGAAGGGAACCGTGGATAAGAGGGAGCTGGAAACACCACTACCATGTCGATCTCCTGAGTTCTTACGAACCCAGGGATACAGGAGCCAAGTATCCTGCGAACACGAGGCTGGACCGAGGAATCACTGGTGACCCCCTGAAGAACTTCTGCTCCTCATTGCTGTCGTCCGGTGAAGCCCTTTCCACCTAAGATCGAACAAGAAGGCCTGTACTGGCGCTTCGACCTATTGGAATAGCAGGACCAGCTATTCCCGGCACCTTCATCAACTCCTGCTGTAAGCCTTCGGAAGTGTCTCTGGGCCATCCAGTTGACTGACCAGCTTACTAAGGAGGCCTGCTCTGTAATCGCCGACAGGTTGGGTGGTGTTCTGAGTCCGGGGCATGCTCACACGCTTCGTTTGCTTAGCAGTCCTAAGCTAGAGGTGAGCGGTGCTCGTTTGGCTTGAATACACCCGGCCGTTCCGTTGCCCTGCGGTGGCGACAAAACTGTGCTTGTTTCTTCGATCGGGACGTCTTTTTACTCTGCACGACGACGAGACGTTCCCTGCTCTTCAGAACCTGCCAGAAGCTGCATCTATCGAGGAGAAGCTCGGGCCTGCTTGCTTCGGGGACCGGTGAGTAGATTAGCTAGGATCTGGTCGCCCTCCTGCAGTGCCCTTTGCTTTTCCCCGCTGTGAATACAGCACCCCTTGTCCGTACTCGCGCCCTGCTTCTGCCTCACAGTGGAGGCTGCGCTAGAGTCGCGGACCGTGTTCTCCTTCATTAGAGCTCCCTACAGAGCTGTTCAACGTCCTCCGAAGAGCTTCACCTTCTGCCCATTGGCACCGGCGTGTGCAGGTACTTTTGAGCGCTAGGCTCCACTCTTCGTAGGGATTGGACTACCATCTAGTTAGGGGCCTCAGAAGGCGGACATATCACACGCATTGGTTCGCACTGCCTGTTTTCCTTCCCCTGCAGGTGGATAACATATTTCGTGCTGCTAATGCTGTGAAACTGTGTATTCTGTATATATATTGGGTGGATAGTGTATGTGTTGGTTTAATATCGTTGTATATTGCTGCTTGTACTGTAGTTATTAGTTTCAAGGCCTTATAATAAATGTGTATCTATTTTTGATATAAACAACTGTTTGGAGTAGTTTGTAAGCGCTCTTGCTTTGTGTGCTCATTGCGGGCTTTCAGTCACCCTCACCCCTCTTGAGACCTAGTCTTGACCGCCGCGATCGCTACCTTGATTGGTCTGGCTTGTCCAGAGGTTACCCTGTTCCAAGTAATTAGGTTGGCCTTCTGAACTTCTGCGCCACCAGGACAGAGTTCAGAAATCCGTCTTAACAGATATCACATTTCATGTTATAGGAAGGGTCTCAGGATTGGAATGGGAAGGACTTGGATATCATATCTCATGCTATAGGACGGGTCTCAGGTTTGTTATTAGAATCATTGAGATATCATATTGCATGCTGTAGGAAGGGTCTAAGGATTGGAATAGGAAGGACCTGGATATCACATCTCATGCTATAGATAGGCTCTTAGGTTTGGAAAGGGAAGGAGTTGGATATCACATTTCATGTTAGAGGAAGGATCTCAGGTTTGGTATTAGAAGCATTGAGATATCACATCTCATGCTATAGGAAGGGTCTAAGGATTGGAATGGGAAGTAGTTGGATATCACATCTCATGCTATAGGAAGGGTCTCAGGTTTCGTATAAGCATTGCGATATCACATCTCATGCTATAGGACGGGTCTCAGGATTGGAATGGAAGGAGTTGGATATCACATCTCATGTTATAGGAAGGATCTCAGGTTTGGTATTAGAATCATTGAGACATCACATCTCATGCTATAGGAAGGGTCTCAGGGTTGGAATGGGAAGGAGTTGGATATCACAACTCATCCAATAGGAAGGGTCTCAGGTTTGGAATGGGAAGGAATTGGATATCACATCTCATGTTATAGGAAGGATCTCAGGTTTGGTATTAGAAGCATTGAGATATCACATCCCATGCTATAGGAAGGGTCTCAGGATTGGAATGTGAAGGATTTGGATATCACATCTCATGCTAAAGGAAGGGTCTCAGGTTTGGTAGAAGCATTGAGATATCACGTCTCTGCTATCGGAAGGGTCTCAGGATTGGATTGGGAAGGAGTTGGATATCCCTTCTCATGCTATAGGAAGGGTCTCAGGATTTGAATAGCAAGGAGTTGGATATCACATCTCATGCCATACGAAGGGTCTCAGGTTTGGTATAAGCATTGAGATATCACATCTCTGCTATCGGAAGGGTCTCAGGATTGGAATGGGAAGGAGTTGGATATTCCCATCTCATGTAATAGGAAGGGTCTCAGGTTTGGTATTAGAAGCATTGAGATATCACATCTCATGCTATAGGAAGGGTCTCAGGATTGGAATGGGAAGGACTTGGATATCACATCTCATGCTATAGGGAGGGTCTCAAGTTTGATATTAGAAGCTTTGAGATATCACATCTCATGATATCGGAAGGGTCTCAGGATTGGAATGGGAAGGAGTTGGATATCACATCTCATGATAAAGGAAGGGTCTAAGGTTTGGAAGGGGAAGGATTTGGATATCACATCTCATGTTATATTACGGGTCTCAGGTTTGGTATTAGAAGCATTGAGATATCAAGTCTCAGAGTATAGGAAGGGTCTCAGAATTGGAATGGGAAGGAGTTGGATATCACATCTCAAGCAATAGGAAGGGTATCAGGATTGGAATGGGAAGGACTTGGATATCAGATCTCATGCTATAGGAAGGCTCTCAGGTTTGGAAGGGGAAAGAGTTGGATATCACATTTCATGTTAGAGGTAGGATCTCAGGTTTGGTATTAGAGGCATTGAGATATCACATCTCATGCTATCAGAAGGGTCTCGGGAATGGAATGGGAAGGAGTTGGATATCACATCTCATGCTAAAGGGAGGGTCTCAGGTTTGGAAGGGGAAGGATTTGGATATCACATCTCATGTTATAGGAAGGATCTCAGGTTTGGTATTAGAAGCATTGAGATATCACATCTCATGCTATCGGAAGGATCTCAGGTTTGGTATTAGAAGCATTGAGATATCACATCTCATGCTATCAGAAGGGTCTCAGGATTGGAATGGGAAGGAGTTGGATATCACATCTCATGCTAAAGGGAGGGTCTCAGGTTTGGAAGGGGAAGGATTTGGATATCACATCTCATGTTATCGGAAGGATCTCACGTTTGGTATTAGAAGTATTGAGATATCATATCTCATGCTATAGGAAGGGTCTCAGGATTGGAATGGGAAGGAGTTGGATATCACATCTCATGCTATAGGAAGTGTCTCAGGATTGTAATGGGAAGGACTTGGATATCACATCTCATGCTATAGGTAGGGTCTCAAGTTTGATATTAGAAGCATTGAGATATCACATCTCATGCTATAGGAAGGGTCTGAGGATTGGAATGGGAAGGAGTTGGATATCACATCTCATGCTATGGGAAGGGTCTCAGGTTTGGTATAAGCAGTGAGATATCACATCTCATGCTATAGGAAGTGTCTCAGGATTGGAATGGGAAGGAGTTGGATATCACATCTCATGTTATAGGAAGGATCTCAGGTTTGGTATAAGCATTGAGATATCACATCTCTGCTATCGGAAGGGTCTCAGGATTGGAATGGGAAGGAGTTGGATATTCCCATCTCATGTTATAGGAAGGGTCTCAGGTTTGGTATTAGAAGCATTGAGATATCACATCTCATGCTATAGGAAGGGTCTCAGGATTGGAATGGGAAGGACTTGGATATCACATCTCATGCTATAGGGAGGGTCTCAAGTTTGATATTAGAAGCTTTGAGATATCACATCTCATGATATCGGAAGGGTCTCAGGATTGTAATGGGAAGAAGTTGGATATCACATCTCATGATAAAGGAAGGGTCTAAGGTTTGGAAGGGGAAGGATTTGGATATCACATCTCATGTTATATTACGGGTCTCACGTTTGTATTAGAAGCATTGAGATATCAAGTCTCATAGTATAGGAAGGGTCTCAGAATTGGAATGGGAAGGAGTTGGATATCACATCTCAAGTTATAGGAAGGGTCTCAGGATTGGAATGGGAAGGACTTGGATATCACATCTCATGCTATAGGAAGGCTCTCAGGTTTGGAAGGGGAAAGAGTTGGATATCACATTTCATGTTAGAGGTAGGATCTCAGGTTTGGTATTAGAGGCATTGAGATATCACATCTCATGCTATCGGAAGGATCTCAGGTTTGGTATTAGAAGCATTGAGATATCACATCTCATGCTATCAGAAGAGTCTCAGGATTGGAATAGGAAGGAGTTGGATATCACATCTCATGCTAAAGGGAGGGTCTCAGGATTGGAAGGGGAAGGATTTGGATATCACATCTCATGTTATCGGAAGGATCGCACGTTTGGTATTAGAAGTATTGAGATATCATATCTCATGCTATAGGAAGGGTCTCAGGATTGGAATGGGAAGGAGTTGGATATCACATCTCATGCTATAGGGAGGGTCTCAGGATTGGAATGGGAAGGACTTAGATATCACATATCATGCTATAGGGAGGGTCTCAGTTTTGATATTAGAAGCATTGAGATATCACATCTCATGCTATAGGAAGTGTCTCAGGATTTGAATGGGAAGGTGCTGGATATCACATCTCATGCTAAAGGAAGGGTCTCAGGTTTGGAACGGGAAGGATTTGGATATCATATCTCATGTTATAGGAAGGGTCTCAGGTTTGGTATAAGCATTGAGATATCACATCTCTGCTATCGGAAGTGTCTCAGGATTGGAATGGGAAGGAGTTGGATATCCCATCTCATGTTATAGGACGGGTCTCAGGTTTGTTATCAGAATCATTGAGATATCATATTGCATGCTGTAGGAAGGGTCTAAGGGTTGGAATGGGAAGGAGTTGGATATCCCATCTCATGTTATAGGACGGGTCTCAGGTTTGTTATTAGAATCATTGAGATATCACATCTCATGCTATCAGAAGGGTCTCAGGATTGGAATGGGAAGGAGTTGGATATCACATCTCATGCTAAAGGGAGGGTCTCAGGTTTGGAAGGGGAAGGATTTGGATATCACATCTCATGTTATCGGAAGGATCTCACGTTTGGTATTAGAAGTATTGAGATATCATATCTCATGCTATAGGAAGGGTCTCAGGATTGGAATGGGAAGGAGTTGGATATCACATCTCATGCTATAGGAAGTGTCTCAGGATTGTAATGGGAAGGACTTGGATATCACATCTCATGCTATAGGTAGGGTCTCAAGTTTGATATTAGAAGCATTGAGATATCACATCTCATGCTATAGGAAGGGTCTGAGGATTGGAATGGGAAGGAGTTGGATATCACATCTCATGCTATGGGAAGGGTCTCAGGTTTGGTATAAGCAGTGAGATATCACATCTCATGCTATAGGAAGTGTCTCAGGATTGGAATGGGAAGGAGTTGGATATCACATCTCATGTTATAGGAAGGATCTCAGGTTTGGTATAAGCATTGAGATATCACATCTCTGCTATCGGAAGGGTCTCAGGATTGGAATGGGAAGGAGTTGGATATTCCCATCTCATGTTATAGGAAGGGTCTCAGGTTTGGTATTAGAAGCATTGAGATATCACATCTCATGCTATAGGAAGGGTCTCAGGATTGGAATGGGAAGGACTTGGATATCACATCTCATGCTATAGGGAGGGTCTCAAGTTTGATATTAGAAGCTTTGAGATATCACATCTCATGATATCGGAAGGGTCTCAGGATTGGAATGGGAAGGAGTTGGATATCACATCTCATGATAAAGGAAGGGTCTAAGGTTTGGAAGGGGAAGGATTTGGATATCACATCTCATGTTATATTACGGGTCTCACGTTTGTATTAGAAGCATTGAGATATCAAGTCTCATAGTATAGGAAGGGTCTCAGAATTGGAATGGGAAGGAGTTGGATATCACATCTCAAGTTATAGGAAGGGTCTCAGGATTGAAATGGGAAGGACTTGGATATCACATCTCATGCTATAGGAAGGCTCTCAGGTTTGGAAGGGGAAAGAGTTGGATATCACATTTCATGTTAGAGGTAGGATCTCAGGTTTGGTATTAGAGGCATTGAGATATCACATCTCATGCTATCGGAAGGATCTCAGGTTTGGTATTAGAAGCATTGAGATATCACATCTCATGCTATCAGAAGAGTCTCAGGATTGGAATAGGAAGGAGTTGGATATCACATCTCATGCTAAAGGGAGGGTCTCAGGATTGGAAGGGGAAGGATTTGGATATCACATCTCATGTTATCGGAAGGATCGCACGTTTGGTATTAGAAGTATTGAGATATCATATCTCATGCTATAGGAAGGGTCTCAGGATTAGAATGGGAAGGAGTTGGATATCACATCTCATGCTATAGGGAGGGTCTCAGGATTGGAATGGGAAGGACTTAGATATCACATATCATGCTATAGGGAGGGTCTCAGTTTTGATATTAGAAGCATTGAGATATCACATCTCATGCTATAGGAAGTGTCTCAGGATTTGAATGGGAAGGTGCTGGATATCACATCTCATGCTAAAGGAAGGGTCTCAGGTTTGGAACGGGAAGGATTTGGATATCATATCTCATGTTATAGGAAGGGTCTCAGGTTTGGTATAAGCATTGAGATATCACATCTCTGCTATCGGAAGTGTCTCAGGATTGGAATGGGAAGGAGTTGGATATCCCATCTCATGTTATAGGACGGGTCTCAGGTTTGTTATTAGAATCATTGAGATATCATATTGCATGCTGTAGGAAGGGTCTAAGGGTTGGAATGGGAAGGAGTTGGATATCCCATCTCATGTTATAGGACGGGTCTCAGGTTTGTTATTAGAATCATTGAGATATCACATCTCATGCTATAGGAAGGGTCTCAGGATTGGAATGGGAAGCAGTTGGATATCACATCTCATGCTATAGGAAGGGTCTCAGGTTTGGTATAAGCATTGAGATATCACATCTCATGCTATAGGACGGGTCTCAGGATTGGAATGGAAGGAGTTGGATATCACATCTCATGTTATAGGAAGGATCTCAGGTTTGGTATTAGAAGCATTGAGACATCACATCTCATGCTATAGGAAGGGTCTCAGGGTTGGAATGGGAAGGAGTTGGATATCACATCGCATCCAATAGGAAGGGTCTCAGGTTTGGAATGGGAAGGCATTGGATATCACATCTCATGTTATAGGAAGGATCTCAGGTTTGGTATTAGAAGCATTGAGATATCACATCTCATGCTATAGGAAGGGTCTCAGGATTGGAATGTGAAGGATTTGAATATCACATCTCATGCTAAAGGAAGGGTCTCAGGTTTGGTAGAAGCATTGAGATATCACGTCTCTGCTATCGGAAGGGTCTCAGGATTGGATTGGGAAGGAGTTGGATATCACATCTCATGCCATAGGAAGGGTCTCAGGTTTGGTATAAGCATTGAGATATCACATCTCTGCTATCGGAAGGGTCTCAGGATTGGATTGGGAAGGAGTTGGATATCCCTTCTCATGCTATAGGAAGTGTCTCAGGTTGGAATGGGAAGGAGTTGGATATCACATCTCATGTTATAGGAAGGGTCTCAGGATTGGAATGGGAAGGATTTGGATATCACATCTCTTGCTATAGGAAGGGTCTCAGGATTGGAATGGGTAGGAGTTGGATATTACTTTCTTGCTATAGGAAGTGTCTCATGTTTGGAATGGGAAGGAGTTGGATATCACATATGCTATAGTTAGTGTCTCAGGTTTGGAACGGGAAGGAGTTGGATATCACATTTCATGTTATAGGAAGGGTCTCAGGTTTGGTATAAGCATTGAGATATCACATCTCTGCTATCGGAAGCGGCTCACGATTGGAATGGGAAGGAGTTGGATATCCCATCTCATGTTATAGGAAGAGTCTCTGGTTTGGTATTAGAATCATTGAGATATCACATTGCATGCTGTAGGAAGGGTCTAAGGATTGGAATGGGATGGACTTGGATATCACATCTCATGCTATAGGTAGGCTCTCAGGTTTGGTATAAGCATTGAGATATCACATCTCATGCTATAGGAAGGGTCTCAGGATTGGAATGGGAAGGAATTGGATATCACATCTCATGCTATAGGAAGGGTCTCAGATTTGGTATAAGCATTGAGATATCACATCTCATGCTAAAGGAAGGGTCTCAGGATTGGAATGGGAAGGAGTTGTATATGACATCTTAGGCCATAGGAAGGTTCTCAGGTTTGGTATAAGCATTGAGATATCACATCTCTGCTATCGGAAGGGTCTCAGGATTGGAATGGGAAGGAGTTGGATTTCCCATCTCATGTTATAGGAAGGGTCTCAGGTTTGGTATTAGAAGCATAGAGATATCACATCTCATGCTATAGGAAGGGTCTCAGGATTTGAATGGCAAGGAGTTGGATATCACATCTCATGCCATAGGAAGGGTCTCAGGTTTGGTATAAGCATTCAGATATCACATCTCTGCTATCGGAAGGGTCTCAGGATTGGATTGGGAAGGAGTTAGATATCCCTTCTCATGCTATAGGAAGCGTCTCAGGTTGGAATGGGAAGGAGTTGGATATCACATCTCATGTTATAGGAAGGGTCTCAGGATTGGAATGGGAAGGACTTGGATGTCACATCTCATGCTATAGGGAGGGTCTCAAGTTTGATATTAGAAGCATTGAGATAACAAATCTCATGATATCGGAAGGGTCTCAGGATTGGAATGGGAAGGAGTTGGATATCACATCTCATGATAAAGGAAGGGTCTAAGGTTTGGAAGGGGAAGGATTTGGATATCACATCTCATGTTATAGGACGGGTCTCAGGTTTGGTATTAGAAGCATTGAGATATCAAGTCTCATGGTATAAGAAGGGTCTCAGAATTGGAATGGGAAGGAGTTGGATATCACACCTCAAGCTATAGGAAGGGTCTCAGGATTGGAATGGGAAGGACTTGGATATCACATCTCATGCTATAGGGAGGGTCTCAAGTTTGATATTAGAAGCTTTGAGATATCACATCTCATGATATCGGAAGGGTCTCAGGATTGGAATGGGAAGGAGTTGGATATCACATCTCATGATAAAGGAAGGGTCTAAGGTTTGGAAGGGGAAGCATTTGGATATCACATCTCATGTTATATTACGGGTCTCACGTTTGTATTAGAAGCATTGAGATATCAAGTCTCATAGTATAGGAAGAGTCTCAGAATTGGAATGGGAAGGAGTTGGATATCACATCTCAAGCTATAGGAAGGGTCTCAGGATTGGAATGGGGAGGACTTGGATATCACATCTCATGCTATAGGAAGGCTCTCAGGTTTGGAAGGGGAAATAGTTGGATATCACATTTCATGTTAGAGGTAGGATCTCAGGTTTGGTATTAGAGGCATTGAGATATCACATCTCATGCTATCAGAAGGGTCTCAGGAATGGAATGGGAAGGAGTTGGATATCACATCTCATGCTAAAGGGAGGGTCTCAGGTTTGGAAGGGGAAGGATTTGGATATCACATCTCATGTTATAGGAAGGATCTCAGGTTTGGTATTAGAAGCATTGAGATATCACATCTCATGCTATCGGAAGGATCTCAGGTTTGGTATTAGAAGCATTGAGATATCACATCTCATGCTATCAGAAGAGTCTCAGGATTGGAATAGGAAGGAGTTGGATATCACATCTCATGCTAAAGGGAGGGTCTCAGGATTGGAAGGGGAAGGATTTGGATATCAAATCTCATGTTATCGGAAGGATCTCACGTTTGGTATTAGAAGTATTGAGATATCATATCTCATGCTATAGGAAGGGTCTCAGGATTGGAATGGGAAGGAGTTGGATATCACATCTCATGCTATAGGGAGGGTCTCAGGATTGGAATGGGAAGGACTTAGATATCACATATCATGCTATAGGGAGGGTCTCAGTTTTGATATTAGAAGCATTGAGATATCACATCTCATGCTATAGCAAGTGTCTCAGGATTGGAATGGGAAGGTGCTGGATATCACATCTCATGCTAAAGGAAGGGTCTCAGGTTTGGAACGGGAAGGATTTGGATATCACATCTCAGGTTATAGGAAGGGTCTCAGGTTTGGTATAAGCATTGAGATATCACATCTCTGCTATCGGAAGTGTCTCAGGATTGGAATGGGAAGGAGTTGGATATCCCATCTCATGTTATAGGACGGGTCTCAGGTTTGTTATTAGAATCATTGAGATATCATATTGCATGCTGTAGGAAGGGTCTAAGGGTTGGAATGGGAAGGACTTGGATATCACATCTCATGCTATAGATAGGCTCTTAGGTTTGGAAAGGGAAGGAGTTGGATATCACATTTCATGTTAGAGGAAGGATCTCAGGTTTGGTATTAGAAGCATTGAGATATCACATCTCATGCTATAGGAAGGGTCTCAGGATTGGAATGGGAAGCAGTTGGATATCACATCTCATGCTATAGGAAGGGTCTCAGGTTTGGTATAAGCATTCAGATATCACATCTCATGCTATAGGACGGGTCTCAGGATTGGAATGGAAGGAGTTGGATATCACATCTCATGTTATAGGAAGGATCTCAGGTTTGGTATTAGAAGCATTGAGACATCACATCTCATGCTATAGGAAGGGTCTCAGGGTTGGAATGGGAAGGAGTTGGATATCACATCTCATCCAATAGGAAGGGTCTCAGGTTTGGAATGGGAAGGAATTGGATATCACATCTCATGTTATAGGAAGGATCTCAGGTTTGGTATTAGAAGCATTGAGATATCACATCTCATGCTATAGGAAGGGTCTCAGGATTGGAATGTGAAGGATTTGGATATCACATCTCATGCTAAAGGAAGGGTCTCAGGTTTGGTAGAAGCATTGAGATATCACGTCTCTGCTATCGGAAGGGTCTCAGGATTGGATTGGGAAGGAGTTGGATATCACATCTCATGCCATAGGAAGGGTCTCAGGTTTGGTATAAGCATTGAGATATCACATCTCTGCTATCGGAAGGGTCTCAGGATTGGATTGGGAAGGAGTTGGATATCCCTTCTTATGCTATAGGAAGTGTCTCAGGTTGGAATGGGAAGGAGTTGGATATCACATCTCATGTTATAGGAAGGGTCTCAGGATTGGAATGGGAAGGATTTGGATATCACATCTCTTGCTATAGGAAGGGTCTCAGGATTGGAATGGGTAGGAGTTGGATATTACTTTCTTGCTATAGGAAGGGTCTCATGTTTGGAATGGGAAGGAGTTGGATATCACATATGCTATAGTTAGTGTCTCAGGTTTGGAACGGGAAGGAGTTGGATATCACATCTCATGTTATAGGAAGGGTCTCAGGTTTGGTATAAGCATTGAGATATCACATCTCTGCTATCGGAAGCGGCTCAGGATTGGAATGGGAAGGAGTTGGATATCCCATCTCATGTTATAGGAAGAGTCTCTGGTTTGGTAGAATCATTGAGATATCACATCGCATGCTGTAGGAAGGGTCAAAGGATTGGAATGGGATGGACTTGGATATCACATCTCATGCTATAGGTAGGCTCTCAGGTTTGGTATAAGCATTGAGATATCACATCTCATGCTATAGGAAGGGTCTCAGGATTGGAATGGGAAGGAATTGGATATCACATCTCATGCTATAGGAAGGGTCTCAGATTTGGTATAAGCATTGAGATATCACATCTCATGCTAAAGGAAGGGTCTCAGGATTGGAATGTGAAGGATTTGGATATCACATCTCATGCTAAAGGAAGGGTCTCAGGTTTGGTAGAAGCATTGAGATATCACGTCGCTGCTATCGGAAGGGTCTCAGGATTGGATTGGGAAGGAGTTGGATATCCCTTCTCATGCTATAGGAAGAGTCTCAGGATTGGAATGGGAAGGATTTGGATATCACATCTCTTGCTATAGGAAGGGTCTCAGGATTGGAATGGGTAGGAGTTGGATATTACTTTCTTGCTATAGGAAGGGTCTCATGTTTGGAATGGGAAGGAGTTGGATATCACATATGCTATAGTTAGTGTCTCAGGTTTGGAACGGGAAGGAGTTGGATATCACATCTCATGTTATAGGAAGGGTCTCAGGTTTGGTATAAGCATTGAGATATCACATCTCTGCTATCGGAAGCGGCTCAGGATTGGAATGGGAAGGAGTTGGATATCCCATCTCATGTTATAGGAAGAGTCTCTGGTTTGGTAGAATCATTGAGATATCACATCGCATGCTGTAGGAAGGGTCAAAGGATTGGAATGGGATGGACTTGGATATCACATCTCATGCTATAGGTAGGCTCTCAGGTTTGGTATAAGCATTGAGATATCACATCTCATGCTATAGGAAGGGTCTCAGGATTGGAATGGGAAGGAATTGGATATCACATCTCATGCTATAGGAAGGGTCTCAGATTTGGTATAAGCATTGAGATATCACATCTCATGCTAAAGGAAGGGTCTCAGGATTGGAATGTGAAGGATTTGGATATCACATCTCATGCTAAAGGAAGGGTCTCAGGTTTGGTAGAAGCATTGAGATATCACGTCGCTGCTATCGGAAGGGTCTCAGGATTGGATTGGGAAGGAGTTGGATATCCCTTCTCATGCTATCGGAAGGGTCTCAGGATTGGATTGGGAAGGAGTTGAATATCCCTTCTCATGCTATAGGAAGTGTCTCAGGTTGGAATGGGAAGGAGTTGGATATCACATCTCATGTTATAGGAAGGGTCTCAGGATTGGAATGGGAAGGATTTGGATATCACATCTCTTGCTATAGGAAGGGTCTCAGGATTGGAATGGGTAGGAGTTGGATATTACTTTCTTGCTATAGGAAGGGTCTCATGTTTGGAATGGGAAGGAGTTGGATATCACATATGCTATAGTTAGTGTCTCAGGTTTGGAACGGGAAGGAGTTGGATATCACATCTCATGTTATAGGAAGGGTCTCAGGTTTGGTATAAGCATTGAGATATCACATCTCTGCTATCGGAAGCGGCTCAGGATTGGTATGGGAAGGAGTTGGATATCCCATCTCATGTTATAGGAAGAGTCTCTGGTTTGGTATTAGAATCATTGAGATATCACATCGCATGCTGTAGGAAGGGTCTAAGGATTGGAATGGGATGGACTTGGATATCACATCTCATGTTATAGGTAGGCTCTCAGGTTTGGTATAAGCATTGAGATATCACATCTCATGCTATAGGAAGGGTCTCAGGATTGGAATGGGAAGGAATTGGATATCACATCTCATGCTATAGGAAGGGTCTCAGATTTGGTATAAGCATTGAGATATCACATCTCATGCTAAAGGAAGGGTCTCAGGATTGGAATGGGAAGGAGTTGTATATGACATCTCAGGCCATAGGAAGGTTCTCAGGTTTGGTATAAGCATTGAGATATCACATCTCTGCTATCGGAAAGGTCTCAGGATTGGAATGGGAAGGAGTTGGATATCCCATCTCATGTTATAGGAAGGGTCTCAGGTTTGGTATTAGAAGCATAGAGATATCACATCTCATGCTATAGGAAGGGTCTCAGGATTGGAATGGGAAGGACTTGGATGTCACATCTCATGCTATAGGGAGGGTCTCAAGTTTGATATTAGAAGCATTGAGATAACAAATCTCATGATATCGGAAGGGTCTCAGGATTGGAATGGGAAGGAGTTGGATATCACATCTCATGATAAAGGAAGGGTCTAAGGTTTGGAAGGGGAAGGATTTGGATATCACATCTCATGTTATAGGACGGGTCTCAGGTTTGGTATTAGAAGCATTGAGATATCAAGTCTCATGGTATAAGAAGGGTCTCAGAATTGGAATGGGAAGGAGTTGGATATCACACCTCAAGCTATAGGAAGGGTCTCAGGATTGGAATGGGAAGGAGTTTGATATCACATCTCATGCCATAGTATGGGTCTCAGGTTTGGTAGAAGCATTGGGATATCACATCTCATGCTATCGGAAGGGCATCAGTATTGGATTTGGAAGAAGTTGGATATCCCATCTCATGCTATAGGAAGGGTCTCAGGTTGGAATGGGAAGGAGTTGGATATCACATTTCATGTTATAGGAAGGGTCTCAGGATTGGAATGGGAAGGACTTGGATATCATATCTCATGCTATAGGACGGGTCTCAGGTTTGTTATTAGAATCATTGAGATATCATATTGCATGCTGTAGGAAGGGTCTAAGGATTGGAATGGGAAGGACCTGGATATCACATCTCATGCTATAGATAGGCTCTCAGGTTTGGAAAGGGAAGGAGTTGGATATCACATCTCATGTTATAGGATGGATCTCAGGTTTGGTATTAGAAGTATTGAGATATCACATCTCATGTTATCGGAAGGATCTCAGGTTTGGTATTAGAAGTATTGAGATATCACATCTCATGCTATAGGAAGGGTCTCAGGATTGGAATGGGAAGGAGTTGGATATCACATCTCATGCTAAAGGAAGGGTCTCAGGTTTGGTAGAAGCATTGAGATATCACATCTCATGCTATAGGAAGGGTCTCAGGATTGGAATGGGAAGGACTTAGATATCACATATCATGCTATAGGGAGGGTCTCAGTTTTGATATTAGAAGCATTGAGATATCACATCTCATGCTATCGGAAGTGTCTCATGATTGGAATGGGAAGGAGCTGGATATCACATCTCATGCTAAAGGAAGGGTCTCAGGTTTGGAACGGGAAGGAGTTGGATATCACATCTCATGTTATAGGAAGGGTCTCAGGTTTGGTATAAACATTGAGATATCACATCTCTGCTATCGGAAGTGTCTCAGGATTGGAATGGGAAGGAGTTGGATATCCCATCTCAGGTTATAGGACGGGTCTCAGGTTTGTTATTAGAATCATTGAGATATCATATTGCATGCTGTAGGAAGGGTCTAAGGGTTGGAATGTGAAGGACTTGGATATCACATCTCATGCTATAGATAGGCTCTTAGGTTTGGAAAGGGAAGGAGTTGGATATCACATTTCATGTTAGAGGAAGAATCTCAGGTTTGGTATTAGAAGCATTGAGATATCACATCTCATGCTAGTGGAAGGGTCTCAGGATTGGAATGGGGAGGAGTTGGATATCACATCTCATGCTATAGGAAGGGTCTCAGGTTTGGTATAAGCAATGAGATATCACATCTCATGCTATAGGACGGGTCTCAGGATTGGAATGGAAGGAGTTGGATATCACATCTCATGTTATAGGAAGGATCTCAGGTTTGGTATTAGAAGCATTGAGACATCACATCTCATGCTATAGGAAGGGTCTCAGGGTTGGAATGGGAAGGAGTTGGATATCACATCTCATCCAGTAGGAAGGGTCTCAGGTTTGGAATGGGAAGGAATTGGATATCACATCTCATGTTATAGGAAGGATCTCAGGTTTGGTATTAGAAGCATTGAGATATCACATCTCATGCTATAGGAAGGGTCTCAGGATTGGAATGTGAAGGATTTGGATATCACATCTCATGCTAAAGGAAGGGTCTCAGGTTTGGTAGAAGCATTGAGATATCACGTCTCTGCTATCGGAAAGGTCTCAGGATTGGATTGGGAAGGAGTTGGATATCCCTTTTCATGCTATAGGAAGGGTCTCAGGATTTGAATGGCAAGGAGTTGGATATCACATCTCATGCCATAGGAAGGGTCTCAGGTTTGGTATAAGCATTGAGATATCACATCTCTGCTATCGGAAGGGTCTCAGGATTGGATTGGGAAGGAGTTGGATATCCCTTCTCATGCTATAGGAAGTGTCTCAGGTTGGAATGGGAAGGAGTTGGATATCACATCTCATGTTATAGGAAGGGTCTCAGGATTCGAATGGGAAGGAGTTGGATACCACATCTCATGATAAAGGAAGGGTCTAAGGTTTGGAAGGGGAAGGATTTGGATATCACATCTCATGTTATAGGACGGTCTCAGGTTTGGTATTAGAAGCATTGAGATATCAAGTCTCATGGTATAAGAAGGGTCTCAGAATTGGAATGGGAAGGAGTTGGATATCACACCTCAAGCTATAGGAAGGGTCTCAGGATTGGAATGGGAAGGAGTTTGATATCATATCTCATGCCATAGTATGGGTCTCAGGTTTGGTAGAAGCATTGGGATATCACATCTCATGCTATCGGAAGGGTATCAGTATTGGATTTGGACGAAGTTGGATATCCCATCTCATGCTATAGGAAGGGTCTCAGGTTGGAATGGGAAGGAGTTGGATATCACATTTCATGTTATAGGAAGGGTCTCAGGATTGGAATGGGAAGGACTTGGATATCATATCTCATGCTATAGGACGGGTCTCAGGTTTGTTATTAGAATCATTGAGATATCATATTGCATGCTTTAGGAAGGGTCTAAGGATTGGAATGGGAAGGACTTGGATATCACATCTCATGCTATAGGTAGGCTCTCAGGTTTGGAAAGGGAAGGAGTTCGATATCACATTTCATGTTAGAGGAAGGATCTCAGGTTTGGTATTAGAAGCATTGAGATATCACATCTCATGCTATAGGAAGGGTCTCAGGATTGGAATGGGAAGTAGTTGGATATCACATCTCATGCTATAGGAAGGGTCTCAGGTTTGGTATAAGCATTGAGATATCACATCTCATGCTATAGGACGGGTCTCAGGATTGGAATGTAAGGAGTTGGATATCACATCTCATGTTATAGGAAGGATCTCAGGTTTGGTATTAGAAGCATTGAGACATCACATCTCATGCTATAGGAAGGGTCTCAGGGTTGGAATGGGAAGGAGTTGGATATCACATCTCATCCAATAGGAAGGGTCTCAGGTTTGGAATGGGAAGGAATTGGATATCACATCTCATGTTATAGGAAGGATCTCAGGTTTGGTATTAGAAGCATTGAGATATCACATCTCATGCTATAGGAAGGGTCTCAGGATTGGAATGTGAAGGATTTGGATATCACATCTCATGCTAAAGGAAGGGTCTCAGGTTTGGTAGAAGCATTGAGATATCACGTCTCTGCTATCGGAAGGGTCTCAATACTTCTAATACCAAACCTGAGATCCTTCCGATAACATGAGATGTGATATCTCAATACTTCTAATACCAAACCTGAGATCCATCCTATAACATGAGATGTGATATCCAACTCCTTCCCTTTCCAAACCTAAGAGCCTATCTATAGCATGAGATGTGATATCCAGGTCCTTCCCATTCCAATCCTTAGACCCTTCCTACAGCATGCAATATGATATCTCAATGATTCTAATAACAAACCTGAGACCCGTCCTATTGCATGAGATATGATATCCAAGTACTTCCCATTCCAATCCTGAGACCCTTCCTATAACATGAAATGTGATATCCAACTCCTTCCCATTCCAACCTGAGACCCTTCCTATAGCATGAGATGGGATATCCAACTTCTTCCAAATCCAATACTGATACCCTTCCGATAGCATGAGATGTGATATCCCAATGCTTCTACCAAACCTGAGACCCATACTCTGGCATGAGATGTGATATCAAACTCCTTCCCATTCCAATCCTGAGACCCTTCGTATAGCTTGAGGTGTGATATCCAACTCCTTCCCATTCCAATTCTGAGACCCTTCTTATACCATGAGACTTGATATCTCAATGCTTCTAATACCAAACCTGAGACCCGTCCTATAACATGAGATGTGATATCCAAATCCTTCCCCTTCCAAACCTTAGACCCTTCCTTTATCATGAGATGTGATATCCAACTCCTTCCCATTCCAATCCTGAGACCCTTCCGATATCATGAGATTTGTTATCTCAATGCTTCTAATATCAAACTTGAGACCCTCCCTATAGCATGAGATGTGACATCCAAGTCCTTCCCATTCCAATCCTGAGACCCTTCCTATAGCATGAGATGTGATATCTCTATGCTTCTAATACCAAACCTGAGACCCTTCCTATAACATGAGATGGGATATCCAACTCCTTCCCATTCCAATCCTGAGACCTTTCCGATAGCAGAGATGTGATATCTCAATGCTTTTACCAAACCTGAGAACCTTCCTATGGCCTGAGATGTCATATACAACTCCTTCCCATTCCAATCCTGAGACCCTTCCTTTAGCATGAGATGTGATATCTCAATGCTTATACTCAATCTGAGACCCTTCCTATAGCATGAGATGTGATATCTCAATGCTTATACCAGACCTGAGAGCCTACCTATAACATGAGATGTGATATCCAAGTCCATCCCATTCCAATCCTTAGACCCTTCCTACAGCATGCGATGTGATATATCAATGATTCTAATACCAAACCAGAGACTCTTCCTATAACATGAGATGGGATATCCAACTCCTTCCCATTCCAATCCTGAGCCGCTTCCGATAGCAGAGATGTGATATCTCAATGCTTATACCAAACCTGAGACCCTTCCTATAACATGAGATGTGATATCCAACTCCTTCCCGTTCCAAACCTGAGACACTAACTATAGCATATGTGATACCCACCTCCTTCCCATTCCAAACATGAGACCCTTCCTATAGCAAGAAAGTAATATCCAACTCCTACCCATTCCAATGCTGAGACCCTTCCTATAGCAAGAGATGTGATATCCAAATCCTTCCCATTCCAATCCTGAGACCCTTCCTATAACATGAGATGTGATATCCAACTCCTTCCCATTCCAACCTGAGACACTTCCTATAGCATGAGAAGGGATATCCAACTCCTTCCCAATCCAATCCTGAGACCGTTCTGATAGCAGAGATGTGATATCTCAATGCTTATACCAAACCTGAGACCCTTCCTATGGCATGAGATGTGATATCCAACTCCTTGCCATTCAAATCCTGAGACCCTTCCTATAGCATGAGAAGGGATATCCAACTCCTTCCCAATCCAATCCTGAGACCCTTCCGAAAGCAGAGACGTGATATCTCAATGCTTCTACCAAACCTGAGACCCTTCCTTTAGCATGAGATGTGATATCCAAATCCTTCACATTCCAATCCTGAGACCCTTCCTATAGCATGAGATGTGATATCTCAATGCTTCTAATACGAAACCTGAGATCCTTCCTATAACATGAGATGTGATATCCAATTCCTTCCCATTCCAAACCTGAGACCCTTCCTATTGGATGAGATGTGATATCCAACTCCTTCCCATTCCAACCCTGAGACCCTTCCTATAGCATGAGATGTGATGTCTCAATGCTTCTAATACCAAACCTGAGATCCTTCCTATAACATGAGATGTGATATCCAACTCCTTCCATTCCAATCCTGAGACCCGTCCTATAGCATGAGATGTGATATCTCAATGCTTATACCAAACCTGAGACCCTTCCTATAGCATGAGATGTGATATCCAACTGCTTCCCATTCCAATCCTGAGACCCTTCCTATAGCATGAGATGTGATATCTCAATGCTTCTAATACCAAACCTGAGATCCTTCCTCTATTATGAAATGTGATATCCAACTCCTTCCCTTTCCAAACCTAAGAGCCTATCTATAGCATAAGATGTGATATCCAAGTCCTTCACATTCCAACCCTTAGACCCTTCCTACAGCATGCAATATGATATCTCAGTGATTCTAATAACAAACCTGAGACCCGTCCTATAACATGAGATGGGATATCCAACTCCTTCCCATTCCAATCCTGAGACACATTTCCGATAGCAGAGATGTGATATCTCAATGCTTATACCAAACCTGAGACCCTTCCTATAACATGAGATGTGATATCCAAATCCTTCCCGTTCCAAACCTGAGACCCTTCCTTTAGCATGAGATGTGATATCCAGCTCCTTCCCATTCCAATCCTGAGACACTTCCGATAGCATGAGATGTGATATCTCAATGCTTCTAATATCAAAACTGAGACCCTCCCTATAGCATGATATGTGATATCTAAATCCTTCCCATTCCAATCCTGAGACCCTCCCTATAGCATGAGATGTGATATCCAACTCCTTCCCATTCCAATCCTGAGACCCTTCTGATAGCATGAGATGTGATATCTCAATGCTTCTAATACCAAACCTGAGATCCTTCCTATAACATGAGATGTGATATCCAAATCCTTTCCCTTCCAAACCTGAGACCCTCCCTTTAGCATGAGATGTGATATCCAACTCCTGCCCATTCCATTCCTGAGACCCTTCTGATAGCATGAGATGTGATATCTCAATGCCTCTAATACCAAACCTGAGATCCTACCTCTAACATGAAATGTGATATCCAACTCTTTCCCCTTCCAAACCTGAGAGCCTTCCTATAGCATGAGATGTGATATCCAAGTCCTTCCCATTCCAATCCTGAGACCCTTCCTATAGCTTGAGATGTGATATCCAACTCCTTCCCATTCCATTTCTGAGACCCTTCCTATACTATGAGACTTGATATCTCAATGCTTCTAATACCAAAGGTGAGACCCGTAATATAACATGAGATGTGATATCCAAATCCTTCCCCTTCCAAACCTTAGACCCTTCCTTTATCATGAGATGTGATATCCAACTCCTTCCCATTCCAATCCTGAGACCCTTCCGATATCATGAGATGTGATATCTCAAAGCTTCTAATATCAAACTTGAGACCCTCCCTATAGCATGAGATGTGATATCCAAGTCCTTCCCATTCCAATCCTGAGACCCTTCCTATAGCATGAGATGTGATATCTCAATGCTTCTAATACCAAACCTGAGACCCTTCCTATAACATGAGATGGGAATATCCAACTCCTTCCCATTCCAATCCTGAGACCCTTCCGATAGCAGAGATGTGATATCTCAATGCTTATACCAAACCTGAGATCCTTCCTATAACATGAGATGTGATATCCAACTCCTTCCCATTCCAATCCTGAGACACTTCCTATAGCATGAGATGTGATATCTCACTGCTTATACCAAACCTGAGACCCTTCCCATAGCATGATATGTGATATCCAACTCCTTCCCATTCCAATCCTCAGACCCTTCCTATAGCATGAGATGTGATATCTCAATGCTTCTAATATCAAACTTGAGACCCTACCTATAGCATGAGATGTGATATCCAAGTCCTTCCCATTACAATCCTGAGACACTTCCTATAGCATGAGATGTGATATCCAACTCCTTCCCATTCCAATCCTGAGACCCTTCCTATAGCATGAGATATGATATCTCAATACTTCTAATACCAAACGTGAGATCCTTCCGATAACATGAGATGTGATATCCAAATCCTTCCCCTTCCAAACCTGAGACCCTCCTCCCAGGGAAACTAAAACTACCTCAGCCTCTATCCCGCTGGGAAATGAGTCTGAGGAGAAGGATGCTCCTGTAATCTCTTCTTCCTCGTAGGAGGAGAAGGCCAGATTAGCGGAGTGGACCCCCAAAGGTCTAACCTTACACCGGGGATCCCCCTTCACGTGGTCAGTTGCTCCACAAGCAAAACAAGATCCATTGGGTCTGTTTACATAGGGAGGCTTATTGTAAGACAGTGTGCTGATCAATGGAGTAGATACTCCAGCTCTTAGGGATAGTGGGTGCAGTCGAACTGTAGTGGATTCTACCTTGGTAGACTCAGAGGAAGTTGCCAGAGCTACTCTGATGCCCACTAAGTTGGCTGACGGCCCACTCCGTATGTTCCCAGTAATACCTGTAAATCTTACTTTAAATGGTACAGCAGTCAGGATTCCAGTGAGCATTCAGAGAAACGTCCCGGGAAAGGTCTTGTTAGGTAATGATCTCAGAGCTTTAGGGCTCATAGGAGACACTGCCGAAAGACCCTACACACGGTCTCAAGCACGGGCAGCATTGGCCAAGACCAATACGCCGCCCCAGCCGAAGGGGAAACCCAAGGCGAAAGGAGTCAACAAGTCAAGACGAGGGAAAGAGAATATTCCCCCGAGCTCGCCTACCACTGCGGTGGAGGAAGTTGGTCAATCGCCCGGGCCTGAGGAGGAGGTGGCGATGCCTGAAGTATTTGACCCCAACGACCATCCTGAACTAAAAGACTTGTTAGTTGAAGGAGGTCCTGATAGGGACGAATTCAGTAAAGGCCAACGTGAGTGCCCATCTCTGGAAGGCCTAAGGAGACAGGCCTGCTCCCAGCTTGAGGGTGAACCTCCTGGGACGCATAGGATTTATTGGGAAGGTGGACTCCTGTATAGTGAGCCCACAGAGTCTACAGAAGGAGACCATAGGAGGTTGGTGGTTCCCCTTGCTGTTAGGCCCTTCCTCCTGCAGTTGGCGCATGAAGTGCTCCTTGCTGGTCACCTTGGTATTAAGAGGACCAAGCAAAGGTTATCCATGCACTTCTACTGGCCCAAGATGGGGGTGCAAGTAGAAAGTCACTGCAGGAGTTGTGCCTCCTGCCAGTTATCTGGTAAGGTTGGCTCGACAATCCAAGCTCCGTTGGTACCGCTCCCAGTTGTGGGGGTACCATTTGAAAGGGTAGGGATCGACATCATTGGTCCCCTTGACCCGCAAACATCCTCGGGCAATAGGTTTATCCTGGTGCTGGTGGACCATGCAACCAGATATCCTGAGGCCATCCCATTGAAAACTGTAACTGCCAAGTCAGTTGCAAAAGCTTTACTTGGCATATTTACTAGGGTTGGCTTCCCTAAAGAAGTTGTGTCAGATCGTGGCAGCAACTTTATGTCGAAGTATATGCAGGCTATGTGGAAAGAATGTGGGGTCACCTACAAGTTCTCTTCTGCATACCACCCCCAGACCAATGGTCTGGTGGAACGTTTCAACAGAACGTTAAAAAGCATGATTGGGGCTCTGGAGAAGCTTCAGAGAAGACAATGGGATCTTCTTTTACCATGCTTACTGTTTGCCTACCGAGAGGTACCACAGGAGGGTGTTGGCTTCAGCCCCTTCAAACTTCTGTTTGGTCATCCTGTACGGGGACCCTTAGCCATAGTCAAAGAGGGATGGGAGATGCCCACTCCCCCTGTTACTACCAACGTAGTTGATTATGTGCTAGGGCTCAGAAAACGGATGGTACTTCTGATGGGCTTGGCTAGTGATAAATTGAAGGCAGTACAAGCGCTGGTGAAACATTGGTACGACCAGAAAGCTTCCCTCATCAACTTTACACCTGGTCAGCAAGTCCTGATCATGAATCCCATAAGGCCTTGAGCTTTACAGGACAAATGGTCAGGCCCTTACACAGTGGTGGAGCCCCTGGGTGAGGTTAACTATTTAGTGGACCTTGGAAGGCCTGGACAGGCTCCAAAAGTGTTTCACGTGAATAGGCTGAAGGCTTTCGTCCCAAGAGTCGAAATCGCAGCACGGTTACTGGCTTCAGATGTTGAGGAAGAGGAGTCTGAACCTCTCCCCGACCTGTTCCAAAGCGGTCCTTCAGATAGCTCCTTTGAGGGTGTCCGAGTGGCCCCTCACCTGACTTCTGATCAGCAGGCTGAGGTGAAAAGTTTGCTTAGGCAGTTTTCCCCCGTTTTCACAGTCGCCTGGTTTGACACCTTGGTGCAAACATAACATAGACACAGGAGACAGTGTACCTACCAAAAGTAGGGGATACAGGATGTCAGACAAAGTACGGTCTTATATTAAGACCGAGGTCAACAAGATGTTAGACCTTGGGGTGATTGAACCCTCTAGTAGTCCTTGGTCCAGCCCTGTGGTTTTCGTTCCAAAGGCAGGCACTTCTGAATTGAGGTTCTGTGTGGATTACAGGGCTCTGAATGCTGTCACCAAGACAGATGCACACCCCTTGCCTCGAACAGATGAGCTGGTGGATACTTTGGGTGCCTCCAAGTACCTCAGCACGTTTGACCTCACTGCTGGCTATTGGCAAATAGCTTTAGCAGAACATGCCAAGGAGAAGACAGCGTTTTCTACTCCAGACGGCCTTTACCAATTCCGGGTAATGCCGTTCGGGTTGAAGAATGCACCTGCCACTTTCCAGAGGCTTGTGCATCATGTTTTGAATGGGTTGGACGAATTCTGTCTTGCATATCTGGACGATATAGCAGTTTTCAGTGCCACCTGACCATGTGAAACACCTCGGGATTGTGCTCCAGGCTCTTCAGAAAGCACACTTGACCATAAAGGCTAGTAAATGCCAGATTGGACAAGGCTCAGTGTTTTACCTTGGACATGAAGTAGGTGGAGGGAGGATACAGCCTCTACCCAGTAAAGTACAAGCAGTACAAGACTGGCCTACCCCCACTACACAAACCCAAGTGAGAGCCTTCTTAGGACTCACGGGGTATTACCGCAATTTTGTGGCAGACTATGGCACCATAGCTGCCCCTCTGACTGCCCTCACAACTCTGAAGAAACCCAAGAAGGTAACTTGGACCGACGAGTGTGAGAAGGCCTTCAATGGCTTAAAAGACTCCTTGTGCCAGGCCCCTGTCCTCAGGGCCCCTGATTATCAAAGACCTTTTATCGTGCAGACGGACGCCTCTGACACTGGGATAGGAGCTGTACTATCGCAAGTAGATGAGAAGGGTAAGGAACACCCTATTGGTTTTATTAGTCGCCAGTTTAAGGACAGAGAGCTCAGATGGTCCACGGTAGAGAAAGAATGTTTCTCTGTTGTGTGGGCCCTAAGGAAGCTGAGGCCCTACCTCTATGGGACCCACTTCACTGTGCAAACTGACCATAAGCCCTTAAAGTGGCTAATAAACATGAAGGGGGAGAATCCAAAGTTGCTTAGGTGGTCCATAAGTCTACAAGGCTTCGACTTCACTATTGAGCATAGGCCAGGTGTCCAACATAGCAATGCTGATGGGTTGTGGAGAATGTTTAACCGACCTGAACAAGAGACTCATCCAGGGGTGGATTAGTTCCCCCTGTCCATAGTCTGGGAGGGGCGAGTGTTAGGAAAGATTTCGTAATTGTAGGTAATTTTCCTTCCATGTGGCAACCCCTAAACTTTTTGCTGTTGTTTTTCACCTTGTTCTCGACTTTGCCCGAGAAGTGCAGCCTTCTGCCGCACTCCTCTGGGCTTTCGCTCCTTTCTTAAGGGGAAACTGTCATGCCCTTAAGACAGTCAGTACCAGGAAACGCTGGTTTCCGTAGTTTCTTGTATCATGTTGCAGCTTTCGTGCAACATGACACAAGAGGGCACTGTAAGCTAAGTTACTGCTCTCTTGGGTCTCTAGCCTTCTACAGGCCCTAGATACTCTTTCAGGATTGTAACTGATCGGTGCAAGTGATTCACAGACGGGAATGGTGGCAGCGATCGTTTCTTGTGTTTTGAGATCCTTTTGGCGTGCTAAGCGCGTTTCTCGCGCTTAACCCAAAATGTAGGCCTAGATCCCAAAATAGCCAGACCACGAGGCTCCTTTGTCCTGTCCGCTGACCGTCTTGCTCCCTTCACCTTCCCCAGGTCGAGCCGACCTGGGGCCTTCCTTATTTGGGCATGTGCTTTCCCGCGAAACACAGATGCTTTCGCAGGCTTCTACATGTCTTGTGTGTGCCTCCAGGATGTGGGCTGGGATGTCTGGTCCCAATACACATCCTGGGTGCCAGAGAGTCTAGGGTGGTGTGAATGCCTGGGACCACCGTGGTCCGTGATAGGTCCACGAATGGTGTGAGTGTTGATGAGCGGATCTCCCATTGGGTCCCCTCCGTTTTGGCGCGAAGGGAACCGTGGATAAGAGGGGGCTGGAAACACCACTACCATGTCGATCTCCTGAGTTCTCACGAACGAAGGAATACAGGAGCCAAGTATCCTGCAACCATGAGGCTGAACCGAGGAATCGCTGGTGACCCGCTGAAGGACTGCTCCTCTGCACTGCTGTCGCCTTGTGAAACCCTTTTCACCTTTGATCGAACCAGAAGGCCTGTACTGGTACTTCGACCCTTGGAATAGCGGGGACAGCTATTCTCGGCATTTTCACCATCTCCTGCTAGTAAGCCTTCGGAAGCGTCTCTGGGCCATCCAGCAGACTGACCAGCCTACACAGGAGTCTTGCTCTGTAACCGCCGCCAGGTTGTGTAGTATATCGAGTCCTTGTCACTCTCACATGATTCGTACACTTGGCGTTCCCAGGTCTGAAGTGAGTAGTGTTATTGCATGCTGTAGGAAGGGTCTAAGGATTGGAATGGGAAGGACTTGGATATCACATCTCATGCTATGGATAGGCTCTCAGGTTTGGAAAGGGAAGGAGTTGGATATCACATTTCATGTTAGAGGAAGGATCTCAGGTTTGGTATTAGAGGCATTGAGATATCACATCTCATGCTATAGGAAGGGTCTCAGGATTGGAATGGGAAGGAGTTGGATATCACATCTCATGCTAAAGGAAGGGTCTCAGGTTTAGTATAAGCATTGAGTTATCACATCTCATGCTATAGGAAGGGTCTCAGGATTGGAATGGAAGGAGTTGGATTTCACATCTCATGTTATAGGAAGGATCTCAGGTTTGGTATTAGAAGCATTGAGACATCACATCTCATGCTATAGGAAGGGTCTCAGGATTGGAATGGGAAGGAGTTGGATATCACATCTCATGCTATAGGAAGGGTCTCAGGTTTGGTATAAGCATTGAGATATCACATCTCATGCTATAGGAAGGGTCTCAGGATTGGAATGGGAAGGAGTTGTATATGACATCTCATGCCGTAGGAAGGGTCTCAGGTTTGGTATAAGCATTGAGATATCACATCTCTGCTATCGGAAGGGTCTCAGGATTGCAATGGGAAGGAGTTGGATATCCCATCTCATGTTATAGGAAGAGTCTCAGGTTTGGTATTAGAAGCATTGAGATATCACATCTCATGCTATAGGAAGTGTCTCAAGATTGGAATGGGAAGGACTTGGATATCACATCTCATGCTATAGGGAGGGTCTCAAGTTTGATATTAGAAGCATATGGATATCACATCTCATGCTATAGGAAGGGTCTCAGGTTTGGTATAAGCAGTGAGATATCACATCTCATGCTATAGGAAGTGTCTCAGGATTGGAATGGGAAGGAGTTGGATATCACATCTCATGTTATAGGAAGGATCTCAGGTTTGGTATAAGCATTGAGATATCACATGTTTGCTATCGGAAGGGTCTCAGGATTGGAATGGGAAGGAGTTGGATATTCCCATCTCATGTTATAGGAAGGGTCTCAGGTTTGGTATTAGAAGCATTGAGACATCACATCTCATGCTATAGGAAGGGTCTCAGGATTGGAATGGGAAGGACTTGGATATCACATCTCATGCTATAGGGAGGGTCTCGAGTTTGATATTAGAAGCATTGAGATATCACATCTCATGATATCGGAAGGGTCTCAGGATTGGAATGGGAAGGAGTTGGATATCACATCTCATGATAAAGGAAGGGTCTAAGGTTTGGAAGGGGAAGGATTTGGATATCACATCTCATGTTATAGGACGGGTCTCAGGTTTGGTATTAGAAGCATTGAGATATCAAGTCTCATGGTATAGGAAGGGTCTCAGAATTGGAATGGGAAGGAGTTGGATATCACATCTCAAGCTATAGGAAGGGTCTCAGGATTGGAATGGGAAGGAGTTTGATATCACATCTCATGCCATAGTAAGGGTCTCAGGTTTGGTATAAGCATTGGGATATCAAATCTCATGCTATCGGAAGGGTATCAGGATTGGAATTCCAAGGAGTTGGATATCCCATCTCATGCTATAGGAAGGGTCTCAGGTTGGAATGGGAAGGAGTTGGATATCACATCTCATGCTAAAGGGAGGGTCTCAGGTTTGGAAGGGGAAGGATTTGGATATCACATCTCATGTTATAGGAAGGATCTCAGGTTTGGTATAAGAAGCATTGAGATATCACATCTCATGCTATCGGAAGAATCTCAGATTTGGTATTAGAGGCATTGAGATATCACATCTCATGCTATCATAAGGGTCTCAGGATTGGAATGGGAAGGAGTTGGATATCACATCTCATGCTATAGGAAGGGTCTCAGGTTTGGAACGGGAAGGAGTTGGATATCACATCTCATGTTATAGGAAGAGTCTCAGGTTTGGTATAAGCATTGAGATATCAAATCTCTGCAATCGGAAGTGTCTCAGGATTGGGATGGGAAGGAGTTGGATATCACATCTCATGCTATAGGAAGGGTCTCAGGTTTGGAACGGGAAGGAGTTGGATATCCCATCTCATGTTATAGGACTGGTCTCAGGTTTGGTATTAGAAGCATTGAGATATCACATCTCTGCTATCGGAAGTGTCTCAGGATTGGAATGGGAAGGAGTTGGATATCATATCTCATGTTATAGGACGGGTCTCAGGTTTGTTATTAGAATCATTGAGATATCATATTGCATGCTGTAGGAAGGGTCTAAGGATTGGAATGGAAGGACTTGGATATCACATCTCATGCTATAGGTAGGCTCTCAGGTTTGGAAAGGGAAGGAGTTGGATATCACATTTAATGTTAGAGGAAGGATCTCAGGTTTGATATTAGAGCCATTGGATATCACATCTCATGCTATAGGAAGGGTCTCAGGATTGGAATGGGAAGGAGTTGGATATCACATCTCATGCTAGAGGAAGGGTTTTAGGTTTGGTATAAGCATTGAGATATCACATCTCATGCTATAGGAAGGGTCTCAGGATTGGAATGGGAAGGATCTGTATATGACATCTCATGCCATAGGAAGGGTCTCAGGTTTGGTATTAGAAGCATTGAGATATCACATCTCATGCTATAGGAAGTGTCTCAGGATTGGAATGGGAAGGACTTGGATATCACATCTCATGCTATAGGAAGGGTCTCAGGTTTGGTATAAGCAGTGAGATATCACATCTCATGCTATAGGAAGTGTCTCAGGATTGGAATGGGAAGGAGTTGGATATCACATCCCATGTTATAGGAAGGATCTCAGGTTTGGTATAAGCATTGAGATATCACATGTTTGCTATCGGAAGGGTCTCAGGATTATAATGGGAAGGAGTTGGATATTCCCATCTCATGTTATAGGAAGGGTCTCAGGTTTGGTATTAGAAGCATTGAGACATCACATCTCATGCTGTAGGAAGGGTCTCAGGATTGGAATGGGAAGGACTTGGATATCACATCTCATGCTATAGGGAGGGTCTCGAGTTTGATATTAGAAGCATTGAGATATCACATCTCATGATATCGGAAGGGTCTCAGGATTGGAATGGGAAGGAGTTGGATATCACATCTCATGATAAAGGAAGGGTCTAAGGTTTGGAAGGGGAAGGATTTGGATATCACATCTCATGTTATAGGACAGGTCTCAGGTTTGGTATTAGAAGCATTGAGATATCAAGTCTCATGGTATAGGAAGGGTCTCAGAATTGGAATGGGAAGGAGTTGGATATCACATCTCGTTATAGGAAGGGTCTCAGGATTGGAATGGGAAGGAATTGGATATCATATCTCATGTTATAGGACCGGTCCCAGGTCTGGTATTAGAAGCATTGAGATATCACATCTCATGCTATAGGAGGAGTCTCAGGATTGGAATGGGAAGGAGTTGGATATCACGTTTCATGTTATACGAAGAGTCTCAGGATTGGAATGGGAAGGAGTTGAATATCACATCTCATGCTAAAGGAAGGGTATCAGGTTTGATAGAAGCATTGAGATATCACATCTCATGCTATAGGAAGGAACTCAGGATTGGAATGGGAAGGAGTTGGATATCACATCTAATGCCATAGGAAGGGTCATCAGGTTTGGTATAAGCATTGAGATATCACATCTCTGCTATCGGAAGGGTCTCAGGATAGGAATGGGGAGGACTTAGAATTCACATCTCATACTATAGGGAGGGTCTCAGTTTTGATATTAGAAGCATTGAGCTATCACATCTCATGCTATCGGAAGGGTCTCAGGATTGGAATCGGATGGAGTTGGATATCACATCTCAAGCTATCTCAGGATTGGAATGGGAAGGAGTTTGATATTTCATCTCAAGCTATAGGAAGGGTCTCAGGTTTGGAAAGGGAAGGATTTGGATTTCACATCTCATGTTATAGGATGGTTCTCATGTTTGGTTTTAGAAGCATTGAGATATCACATCTCATGCTATCGGAAGGGTCTCAGGTTTGGAATGGGAAGGAGTTGGATATCACATCTCTGCTATCTGAAGGGTCTCAGGATTGGAATGGGAAGGAGTTGGATATCCCATCTCGTAATAGGAAGGGTCTCAGGTTTGGTATTAGAAGCAATGAGATATCACATCTCATGCTATAGGAAGGGTCTAAGGTTTGGAAGGGGACGGATTTGGGTATCACATCTCATGTTATAGGACCGGTCTCAGGTTTGGTATTTGAAGCATTGAGATATCAAGTCTCATGGTATAGGACGGGTCTCAGAATTGGAATGAGAAGGAGTTGGATATCACATCTCAAGCTATAGGAAGGGTCTCATGATTGGAATGGGAAGGAGTTGGATATCACATCTCATGTTATAGGAAGGGTCTTAGGATTGGAATGGGAAGGACTTGGATATCACATCTCATTCTATACGAAGGCTCTCAGGGTTGGAAGGGGAAGGAGTTGGATATCACATTTCATGTTAGAGGTAGGATCTCAGGTTTGGTTTTAGAGGCATTGAGATATCACATCTCATGCCATCAGAAGGGTCTCAGGATTGGAATGGGAAGGAGTTGGATATCAAATCTCATGCTAAAGGGATGGTCTAAGGTTTGGAAGGGGAGGGATTTGGACATCATATCTCATGTTATTGGAAGGATCTCAGGTTTGGTATTAGAAGCATTGAGATATCACATCTCATGCTATCGGAAGGGTCTTAGGTTTGGTATAAGCATTGAGATATCACATCTCTGCTATCGGAAGGGTCTCAGGATTGGAATGGGAAGGATTTGGACATCACAATTCATGTTATAGGAAGGGTCTCAGGTTTGGTATTAGAAGCATTGAGATATCACATCTCATGCTATAGGAAGGGTCTCAGGATTGGAATGGGAAGGACTTGGATATCACATCTCATGTTATAGGAAGGGTCTCAGGTTTGGTATTAGAAGCATTGAGATATCACATCTCATGCTATAGGAAGGGTCTCAGGATTGGAATGGGAAGGACTTGGATATCACATCTCATGCTATAGGAAGGGTCTCAGGAATGGAATGGAAAGGACTTGGATATCACATGTCATGATAAAGGAAGGGTCTAAGGTTTGGAAGGGGAAGGATTTGGATATAACATCTCATGTTATTGGACCGGTCTCAGGTTTGGTATTAGAAGCATTGAGATATCAAGTCTCATGGTATAGGACGGGAGTTTGATATCACATCTCATGCCATGGTATGGGTGTCAGGTTTTATAGAAGCATTGGGATATCACATCTCATGCTATCGGAAGGGTATCAGGATTGGATTTGGAAGGAGTTGGATATCCCATCTCATGCTATAGGAAGGGTCTCAGGTTGGAATAGAAGGAGTTGGATATCACATCTCATGTTATAGGAAGGGTCTCAGGATTGGAATGCGAAGGACTTGGATATCACATCTTGTTAGGAAAGATTTCGTAATTGTAGGGAATTTTCCTTCCATGTGGCAACCCCTAAACTTTTTGCTATTGTTTTTAACCTTGTTCTTGACTTTGCCAGAGAAGTACAGCCTTCTGCCGCACTTCTCTGGGCTTTCGCTCCTTTTCTTACGGGGAAACTGACATGCCCTTAAGACAGTCAGTACCGGGGAACGCTGTTTCCCGTAGTTTCGTTTATCATGTTGCGGCTTTAGTGCAACATGACACAAGAGGGCACTGTAAGCTAAGTTACAGCTCTCTTGGGTCTCTAGCCTTCTACGGGCCCTAGATACTCTTTTAGGATGGTATTTGATCGGTGCAAGTCATTCAGGGACTGGAATGGTGGCAGCGATCGTTTTGTTTATTTTGAGCTCCTTTTGGCGTTCTGAGCACGTTTTTCGCACTGAACCCAAAATGGTGGCCTGGCTCCCAAAATGGCCAGTCCACGAGGCTCCTTTGTCCTGTCCACTGACCGTCTTGCTTCCTTCACCTTCCCCAGGTCGGGCGACCCGGGGCCTTCCTTATTTGGGCATGTACTTTCCCGCGAAACGTGGTTGCTTTCGCGGGCTTCTACATGTCGTTTGTGTGCCTCCAGGGTGTGGGCTGGGATGTCTGGTCCCAATACACATCCTGGGTGCCAGAGAGTCTGGGGTGGTGTGAATGCCTGGGACCACCGTGGTCCGTGATTGGTCCACGTATGGTATGTGTGTTGATGTGCGGATCTCCCATTGGCTCCCCTCCGTTTTGGCGCGAAGGGAACCGTGGATAAGAGGGAGCTGGAAACACCACTACCATGTCGATCTCCTGAGTTCTCACGAACGAAGGAATACAGGAGCCAAGTATCCTGCAACCAAGAGGCTGGACCGAGGAATCGCTGGTGACCCGCTGAAGGAATCCTCCTTTGCACTGCTGTCGTCCTGTGAAACCCTTTCCTCCTTGGATCGAACCAGAAGGCCTGTACTGGTGCTTCGACCTTTGGAATAGCAGGAACAGCTATTCCCGGCGACTTCATCATCTCCTGCCAAGTAAGCCTTCGGAAGTGTCTCTGGGCCATCCAGTTGACTGACCAGCTTACAAGGGAGTCCTGCTCTGTAACTGCCGCCAGGTTGTGTTGTATTTCGAGTCCTTGTCACTCTCCCACGCTTCGTACACTTGGCGTTCCCAAGTCTGAAGGGAGGAGCGTACATTTGGCTTGAATACACACGGCCGCTCCGTTGTCCTGCTGCGGCAACAAACTGTGCTGGTTTCGTCGATTGGGACGTCTTTTTGCTCTACACGACTTCGAGGCATTCCCTGCTCTTCTGAACCTGCCAGCTGCTGAAACTAACGTGGAGAAGCCTGGGTCTGCTTGCTTCGGGGACCGGTGAGTAGTTTAGCTAGGATCTGGTCGCCCTCCTGCAGTATCCCATTGCTTTCCCTGCTGTGTAAAAACAGCACCCTTTTGGCCGTACTCGCGCTCTGCTTCTGCCCGCTGTGGAGGCTGCGCTTGAGTTGCGGAACCTGTTCTCCTTCTGCTGTGCACTAACCCGAACTGCCTGACTTCCTCCGAAGAGCTTCCCCTTTTGCCCGTTGGCACCGGCGTGGCAGGTACTTTGAGCACAAGGCTCCACTCTTCGCAGGGCTCGGACTTCCATCTAGTTAGGTGCCTCTGAAGGCGAACTGAGTCTAAAGCGTTATCGCACTGCCTGTTTTCCTTTCCTTTCAGGTGGACTACATATTTCGTGCTTTAAACGCTTGCGACTGTGTATTTGTATATATATTGTGTTGATATGGTATGTGTTGGTTTAATATTGTGATATTGTGATTTTCTCGCTACGGTCATTATTTTAAAGGCCTTAAAATAAATGTGTATCTATTTTTGATATAACAACTGTTTGGAGTAGTTTGTAAGCGCTCTTGCTTTGTGTGCTCATTGCGGGCTTTCAGTCACCCTCACCCCTCTTGAGACCTAGTCTTGACCGCCGCGATCGCTACCTTGATTGGTCTGGCTCGTCCAGAGGTTACCCTGTTCCAAGTAATTAGGTTGGCCTTCTGAACTTCTGCGCCACCAGGACAGAGTTCAGAAATCCGTCTTAACAAATTGGTGTACAGCGGTGGGATACGACTGAAGGTATCCAGTGTTGCGCTCGAACTAAGGCATTTCAGGTTATTCCAAACAGTACACGTAGTGAATTGTTGTAATATAACTTTAAAAAGGCCATAGTCCTATCAAACAGTATGGAAGCAAATACCTTGTTAACTTTAAATGCTTCCAAATCAGAAACATTGAAGAAGATGTGTGCGGAGAGAGGTGTTTCCTCTCAAGGCACTAAATTGGAAATGATCCAGAGAATCGTGGCGTCGCAAGAAGCGCAGCTTGACGCTATAACTTCCGAGGACAGTGCAGAAGGTGGTGGGGCTGCTCTCACTGGTAGAACCGACGGTTCTGCCGCTGCACTGATCCATCGCGACCACGAGGACAGGGAGGATGTGATGTCTAATGTTTCCTCTGCCAGTGTTGATGGGGAGGCTATGCTTGAATTCAAGAAGCAAGAGCTGCGGTTTAGGCAGCAGGAGCTTGAATTCAGCATAGCCAAACTAAAAATCGAACAGGCAGAAAAACAGAAAGACAGGGATCACCAGTTGGAACTGGCCAAGCTTCAGGTTGCAAATGGGTCCAAGGGTACTGGACATGGCTCTGGGGCTTCCTCTCATCCACGGTTTCCGAAAGATCTGCTCAGTGTGTATGAAGAAAGGAATGACATTATGGACTGGCTGAATGCGTTTGAGTATGCATGCGAGGTTCAAGAAGTTGACAATGCTGATAAGATTGCTTGGTTGCTCAGTAGACTGCCCCATTCTGGCTGCAGTGCCATTATGGAAATGTCGAAGGCTGAGCGGGCTGATTTCGCAATGTTAAAGCAAACTCTCATTTTAAAGTTTGGGAAGACTCCGGCCCAATATTTAAAGCGTTTTCGAGAGTATAAGAAAAAGGAAGGTGGTACTTGGGTATCTTATGTCGCTGAATCTTTGAAAAACTTAACTGGCTGGGTCGAAGGTTATAAGGCTTCTACCTTCGAAGGCATGATCAATCTGGTCATGCTGGAACACATTTTTGCTTCTTCTTCCCCGGAGCTTAAGCAGCATTTGGCCGATTCGAAGGAGATAGATCCTAAGAAGCTGGCCATTGCAGCAGACTTATGGGTGTCACATCGAGTGTCCCATAAGGACAAAAATCCTGGTAAGCAGGAGGAAGGGAAAAAGTCCAAAGATATGGAGGGTGGGGAATCTGCTAAATCTTCTTCCCATAAGGGCCACAAAAAGAAAAACAAGGGTAAGACACAAGAGAACTCACAGGGTAGTGGAGGTTCGCCTCCGAAACAGAACTCTGGTTACAATAAGCCTCCCTACGTAAACAGACCCACTGGGGCTTGTTTTTCTTGTGGAGCAACTGACCATGTGAAGGGGGATCCCCGGTGTAAGGTTAGACCTTTGGGGGTCCACTCCGCTAATCTGGCCTTCTCCTCCTACGAGGAAGAAGAGATTACAGGAGCATCCTTCTCCTCAGACTCATTTCCCAGCGGGATAGAGGCTGAGGTAGTTTTAGTGTCCCTGGGTTCCTGGGAGCCTAAAGTCGCAGAGGCTTATGCTAGGATTCCGGATAATACCAAGCACTACTTTAAAGACAGCGTGCTGATCAATGGAGTGGATACTCCAGCTCTTAGGGATAGTGGGTGCAGTCGAACAGTAGTGGATTCTACCTTGGTAGACTCAGAGGAAGTTGCCAGAGCTACTCTGATGCCCACTAAGTTTGCTGACGGCCCCCTCCGTATGTTTCCCGTGATCCCTGTAAATCTTACTTTAAATGGTACAGCAGTCAGGATTCCAGTGAGCATTCAGAGAAACGTCCCGGGAAAGGTCTTGCTGGGTAATGATCTCAGAGCTTTAGGGCTCGTAGGAGACACTGCCGAAAGACCCTACACACGGTCTCAAGCACGGGCAGCATTGGCCAAGTCCAATACGCCGCCCCAGCCGAAGGGGAAACCCAAGGCGAAGGGAGTCTACAAGTCAAGACGAGGGAAAGAGAATATTCCCCCGAGCTCGCCTACCACTGCGGTGGAGGAAGTTGGTCAATCGCCCGGGCCTGACGAGGAGGTGGCGATGCCTGAAGTTTTCGACCCCAACGATCATCCTGAACTAAAAGACTTGTTAGTTGAAGGAGGTCCTGATAGGGACGAATTCAGTAAAGGCCAACGTGAGTGCCCATCTCTGGAAGGCCTAAGGAGACAGGCCTGCTCCCAGCTTGAGGGTGAGCCTCCTGGGAAGCATAGGATTTATTGGGAAGGTGGACTCCTGTATAGTGAGCCCACAGAGTCTACAGAAGGAGACCATAGGAGGTTGGTGGTTCCCCTTGCTGTTAGGCCCTCCCTCCTGCAGTTGGCGCATGAAGTTCCCCTTGCTGGTCACCTTGGTATGAAGAGGACCAAGCAAAGGTTATCCATGCACTTCTACTGGCCCAAGATGGGGGTGCAAGTAGAAAGTCACTGCAGGAGTTGTGCCTCCTGCCAGTTGTCTGGTAAGGTTGGCGCGACAATCCAAGCTCCGTTGGTACCGCTCCCAGTTGTGGGGGTACCATTTGAAAGGGTAGGGATCGACATCGTTGGTCCCCTTGACCCGCAAACATCCTCGGGCAATAGGTTTATCCTGGTGCTGGTCGACCATGCAACCAGGTATCCTGAGGCCATCCCATTGAAAACTGTAACTGCCAAGTCAGTTGCAAAAGCTTTACTCGGCATATTTACTAGGGTTGGCTTCCCTAAAGAAGTTGTGTCAGATCGTGGCAGCAACTTTATGTCGAAGTATATGCAGGCTATGTGGAAAGAATGTGGGGTCACCTACAAGTTCTCTTCTGCATACCACCCCCAGACCAATGGTCTGGTGGAACGTTTCAACAGAACGTTAAAAAGCATGATTGGGGCTCTGGAGGAGCCCCAGAGAAGAAAATGGGATCTTCTTTTACCATGCCTACTGTTTGCCTACCGAGAGGTACCACAGGAGGGTGTTGGCTTCAGCCCCTTCGAACTTCTGTTCGGTCATCCCGTACGGGGACCCTTAGCCATCGTCAAAGAGGGATGGGAGATGCCCACTCCCCCTGTTACTACCAATGTAGTTGATTATGTGCTAGGGCTCAGAAAACGGATGGTACTTCTGATGGGCTTGGCTAGTGATAAATTGAAGGCAGGGCAAGCGCTGGTGAAACATTGGTACGACCATAAAGCTTCCCTCATCAACTTTACACCTGGTCAGCACGTCCTGATCATGAATCCAATAAGGCCTCGCGCTTTACAGGACAAATGGTCAGGCCCTTACACAGTGGTGGAGCCCCTGGGTGAGGTGAACTATTTAGTGGACCTTGGAAGGCCTGGACAGGCTCCAAAAGTGTTTCACGTGAATAGGCTGAAGGCTTTCGTCCCAAGAGTCGAAATCGCAGCACTGCTACTGGCTTCAGATGTTGAGGAAGAGGAGTCAGAACCTCTCCCCGACCTGTTCCAAAGCGGTCCTTCAGATGGCTCCGTTGAGGGTGTCCGAGTGGCCCCTCACCTGACTTCTGATCAGCAGGCTGAGGTGAAAAGTTTGCTTAGGCAGTTTTCCCCCCTGTTTTCACAGTCCCCTGGTTTGACACCTTGGTGCAAACATAACTTTGACACAGGAGACAGTGTACCTACCAAAAGTAGGGGATACAGGATGTCAGATAAAGTACGGTCTTATATTAAGACCGAGGTCAACAAGATGTTAGACCTTGGGGTGATTGAACCCTCTAGTAGTCCTTGGTCCAGTCCTGTGGTTTTGGTTCCAAAAGCAGGCACTTCTGAATTGAGGTTCTGCGTGGATTACAGGGCTCTGAATGCTGTCACCAAGACAGATGCACACCCCTTGCCTCGAACAGATGAGCTGGTGGATACGTTGGGTGCCTCCAAGTACCTCAGCACGTTTGACCTCACTGCTGGCTATTGGCAAATAGCTTTAGCAGAACATGCCAAGGAGAAGACAGCATTTTCTACTCCAGACGGCCTTTACCAATTCCGGGTAATGCCGTTCGGGTTGAAGAATGCACCTGCCACTTTCCAGAGGCTTGTGAATCATGTGTTGAATGGGTTGGACGAATTCTGTCTTGCATATCTAGACGATATAGCAGTTTTCAGTGCCACCTGGGAAGACCATGTGAAACACCTCAGGATTGTGCTCCAGGCCCTTCAGAAAGCCCACTTGACCATAAAGGCTAGTAAATGCCAGATTTGACAAGGCTCAGTGGTTTACCTTGGACATGAAGTAGGTGGAGGGAGGATACAGCCTCTACCCAGTAAAGTACAAGCAGTACAAGACTGGCCTACCCACACTACGCAAACCCAAGTGAGAGCCTTCTTAGGACTCACGGGTTATTATCGCAATTTTGTGGCAGACTATGGCACCATAGCTGCTCCTCTGACTGCCCTCACAACTCCGAAGAAACCCAAGAAGGCAACTTGGACTGACGAGTGTGAGAAGGCCTTCAATGGCTTAAAAGACTCCTTGTGCCAGGCCCCTGTGCTCAGGGCCCCTGATTATCAAAGACCTTTTATCGTGCAGACGGATGCCTCTGACACTGGGATAGGAGCTGTACTATCACAAGTACATGAGAAGGGTAAGGAACACCCTATCGGTTTTATTAGTCGCCAGCTTAAGGACAGAGAGCTCAGATGGTCCACGGTAGAGAAAGAATGTTTCTCTGTTGTGTGGGCCCTAAGGAAGCTGAGGCCCTACCTCTATGGGACCCACTTCACTGTGCAGACTGACCATAAGCCGTTAAAGTGGCTAATGAACATGAAGGGGGAGAATCCAAAGTTGCTTAGGTGGTCCATAAGTCTTCAAGGCTTCGACTTCACTATTGAGCATAGGCCAGGTGTCCAACATAGCAATGCTGATGGGTTGTCCAGAATGTTTAACCGACCTGAACAAGAGACTCATCCAGGGGTGGATTAGTTCCCCCTGTCCATAGTCTGGGAGGGGCGAGTGTTAGGAAAGATTTCGTAATTGTAGGGAATTTTCCTTCCATGTAGCAACCCCTAAACTTTTTGCTATTGTTTTTAACCTTGTTCTTGACTTTGCCAGAGAAGTACAGCCTTCTGCCGCACTTCTCTGGGCTTTCGCTCCTTTTCTTACGGGGAAACTGACATGCCCTTAAGACATTCAGTACCGGGGAACGCTGTTTCCCGTAGTTTCGTTTATCATGTTGCGGCTTTAGTGCAACATGACACAAGAGGGCACTGTAAGCTCAGTTACAGCTCTCTTGGGTCTCTAGCCTTCTACGGGCCCTAGATACTCTTTTAGGATGGTATTTGATCGGTGCAAGTCATTCAGGGACTGGAATGGTGGCAGCGATCGTTTTGTTTATTTTGAGCTCCTTTTGGCGTTCTGAGCACGTTTTTCGCACTGAACCCAAAATGGTGGCCTGGCTCCCAAAATGGCCAGTCCACAAGGCTCCTTTGTCCTGTCCACTGACCGTCTTGCTCCCTTCACCTTCCCCAGGTCGGGCGACCCGGGGCCTTCCTTATTTGGGCATGTACTTTCCCGCGAAACGTGGTTGCTTTCGCGGGCTTCTACATGTCGTTTGTGTGCCTCCAGGGTGTGGGCTGGGATGTCTGGTCCCAATACACATCCTGGGTGCCAGAGAGTCTGGGGTGGTGTGAATGCCTGGGACCACCGTGGTCCGTGATTGGTCCACGTATGGTATGTGTGTTGATGTGCGGATCTCCCATTGGCTCCCCTCCGTTTTGGCGCGAAGGGAACCGTGGATAAGAGGGAGCTGGAAACACCACTACCATGTCGATCTCCTGAGTTCTCACGAACGAAGGAATACAGGAGCCAAGTATCCTGCAACCAAGAGGCTGGACCGAGGAATCGCTGGTGACCCGCTGAAGGAATCCTCCTTTGCACTGCTGTCGTCCTGTGAAACCCTTTCCTCCTTGGATCGAACCAGAAGTGTCTGTACTGGTGCTTCGACCTTTGGAATAGCAGGAACAGCTATTCCCGGCGACTTCATCACCCCCTCCAAGTAAGCCTTCGGAAGTGTCTCTGGGCCATCCAGTTGACTGACCAGCTTACAAGGGAGTCCTGCTCTGTAACTGCCGCCAGGTTGTGTTGTATTTCGAGTCCTTGTCACTCTCCCACGCTTCGTACACTTGGCGTTCCCAAGTCTGAAGGGAGGAGTGTACATTTGGCTTGAATACACACGGCCGCTCCGTTGTCCTGCTGCGGCAACAAACTGTGCTGGTTTCGTCGATTGGGACGTCTTTTTGCTCTACACGACTTCGAGGCGTTCCCTGCTCTTCTGAACCTGCCAGCTGCTGAAACTAACGTGGAGAAGCCTGGGTCTGCTTGCTTCGGGGACCGGTGAGTAGTTTAGCTAGGATCTGGTCGCCCTCCTGCAGTATCCCATTGCTTTCCCTGCTGTGTAAAAACAGCACCCTTTTGGCCGTACTCGCGCTCTGCTTCTGCCCGCTGTGGAGGCTGCGCTTGAGTTGCGGAACCTGTTCTCCTTCTGCTGTGCACTAACCCGAACTGCCTGACTTCCTCCGAAGAGCTTCCCCTTTTGCCCGTTGGCACCGGCGTGGCAGGTACTTTGAGCACAAGGCTCCACTCTTCGCAGGGCTCGGACTTCCATCTAGTTAGGTGCCTCTGAAGGCGAACTGAGTCTAAAGCGTTATCGCACTGCCTGTTTTCCTTTCCTTTCAGGTGGACTACATATTTCGTGCTTTAAACGCTTGCGACTGTGTATTTGTATATATATTGTGTTGATATGGTATGTGTTGGTTTAATATTGTGATATTGTGATTTTCTCGCTACGGTCATTATTTTAAAGGCCTTAAAATAAATGTGTATCTATTTTTGATATAACAACTGTTTGGAGTAGTTTGTAAGCGCTCTTGCTTTGTGTGCTCATTGCGGGCTTTCAGTCACCCTCACCCCTCTTGAGACCTAGTCTTGACCGCCGCGATCGCTACCTTGATTGGTCTGGCTCGTCCAGAGGTTACCCTGTTCCAAGTAATTAGGTTGGCCTTCTGAACTTCTGCGCCACCAGGACAGAGTTCAGAAATCCGTCTTAACACATCTCATGCTGTAGGAAGGGTCTCAGGTTTGGAAAAGGAAGGAGTTGGATATCACATTTCATGTTAGAGGTAGGATCTCAGGTTTGGTATTAGAGGGATTGAGATATCACATCTCATGCTATCAGAAGGGTATCAGGATTGGAATGGGAAGGAGTTGGATATCACATCTCATGCTAAAGGGAGGGTCTCAGGTTTGGAATGGGAAGGATTTGGATATCACATCTCATGTTATAGGAAGGACCTTAGGTTTGGTATTAGAAGCATTGAGATATCACATCTCATGCTATAGGAAGGGTCTCGGGATTGGAATGGGAAGGAGTTGGATATCACATCTCATGTTATAGGAAGGATCTCAGGTTTGGTATTAGAAACATTGAGATATAACATCTCATGCTATAGGAAGGGTCTCAGGATTGGAATGGGAAGGAGTTGGATATCACATCTCATGCTATGGGAAGGGTCTCAGGTTTGGTATTAGAAGCATTGTGATATCACATCTCATGCTATAGGAAGGGTTTCAGGTTTGGTAGAAGCATTGAGATATCACATCTCATGCTATAGGAAGAGTCTCAGGTTTGGGAAGGGAAGGATTTGGATTTCACATCTCATGTTATAGGATGGTTCTCATGTTTGGTTTTTGAAGCATTGAGATATCACATCTCATGCTATCGGAAGGGTCTCAGGTTTGGAATGGGAAGGAGTTGGATATCACATCTCATGTTATAGGAAGGGTCTCAGGTTTGGAATGGGAAGGAGTTGGATATGACATCTCTTGTTATAGGGAGGGTCTCAGGATTTGAATGGTAAGGAGTTGGATATCACATCTCATGCTATAGGAAGGGTCTCAGGCTGGAATGGGAAGGAGTTGGATATCACATCTAATGTTATATACAGGAAGGGTCTCAGGATTGGAATGGGAAGGATTTGGATATCACATCTCTTGCTATAGGAAGGGTCTCAGGTTTTTTATTAGAAACATTGAGATATCACATCTCATGCTATAGGAAGGGTTTTAGGATTGGAATGGGAAGTATTTGGATATCACATCTCATGCTAAAGGAAGGGTCTCAGGTCTGGAATGGGAAGGAATTGGATATCACATCTCATGTTATAGGAAGGGTCTCAGGTTTTTTATTAGAAACATTGAGATATCACATCTCATGTTATAGGACGGTTCCCAGGTTTGGTATTAGAAGCATTGAGATATCACATCTCATGGTATAGGAAGGGTCTCAGGGTTGGAATGGGAAGGAGTTGGATATCACATCTCATCCAATAGGAAGGGTCTCAGGTTTGGAATGGGAAGGAATTGGATATCACATCTCATGTTATAGGAAGGATCTCAGGTTTGGTATTAGAAGCATTGAGATATCACATCTCATGCTATAGGAAGGGTCTCAGGATTGGAATGTGAAGGATTTGGATATCACATCTTATGCTAAAGGAAGGGTCTCAGGTTTGGTAGAAGCATTGAGATATCACATCTCATGCTATAGGAAGGGTCTCAGGATTTGAATGGCAAGGAGTTGGATATCACATCTCATGCCATAGGAAGGGTCTCAGGTTTGGTATAAGCATTGAGATATCACATCTCTGCTATCGGAAGGTTCTCAGGATTGGATTGGGAAGGAGTTGGATATCCCTTCTCATGCTATAGGAAGTGTCTCAGGTTGGAATGGGAAGGAGTTGAATATCACATCTCATGTTATAGGAAGGGTCTCAGGATTGGAATGGGAAGGATTTGGATATCACATCTCTTGCTATAGGAAGGGTCTCAGGATTGGAATGGGAAGGATTTGGATATTTCCCATTCCAATCCTGAGACCCTTCCTATAACATGAGATGTGATATCCAACTCCTTCCCATTCCAACCTGAGACACTTCCTATAGCATGAGAAGGGATATCCAACTCCTTCCCAATCCAATCCTGAGACCCTTCCGATAGCAGAGATGTGATATCTCAATGCTTATACCAAACCTGAGACCCTTCCTATGGCATGAGATGTGATATCCAACTCCTTGCCATTCAAATCCTGAGACCCTTCCTATAGCATGAAAAGGGATATCCAACTCCTTCCCAATCCAATCCTGAGACCCTTCCGATAGCAGAGACGTGAAATCTCAATGCTTCTACCAAACCTGAGACCCTTCCTTTAGCATGAGATGTGATATCCAAATCCTTCACATTCCAATCCTGAGACCCTTCCTATAGCATGAGATTTGATATCTCAATGCTTCTAATACCAAACGTGAGATCCTTCCTATAACATGAGATGTGATATCCAAATCCTCCCCTTCCAAACCTGAGACCCTCCCTTTAGCATGAAATGTGATATCCAACTCCTTCCTATTCCAATCCTGAGACTCTTCTGATAGCATGAGATGTGATATCTCAATGCTTCTAATACCAAACCTGAGATCCTTCCGATAGCATGAGATGTGATATCTCAATGCTTCTAATACCAAACCTGAGATCCTTCCTATAACATGAGATGTGATATCCAAATCCTTCCCCTTCCAAACCTGAGACCCTCCCTTTAGCATGAGATGTGATATCTAACTCCTTCCCATTCCATTCCTGAGACCCTTCTGATAGCATGAGATGTGATATCTCAATGCCTCTAATACCAAACCTGAGATCCTACCTCTAACATGAAATGAGATATCCAACTCTTTCCCCTTCCAAACCTGAGAGCCTTCCTATGGCATGAGATGTGATATCCAAGTCCTTCCCATTTCAATACTGAGACCCTTCCTATAGCTTGAGATGTGATAACCAACTCCTTCCCATTCCAATTCTGAGACCCTTCCTATAGCATGAGATGTGATATCTCAATGCTTATACCAAACCTGAGAGCCTACCTATAACATGAGATGTGATATCCAAGTCCATCCCATTCCAATCCTTAGACCCTTCCTACAGCATGCGATGTGATATCTCAATGATTTTAATACCAAACCAGAGACTCTTCCTATAACATGAGATGGGATATCCAACTCCTTCCCATTCCAATTCTGAGACCCTTCCTATACTATGAGACTTGATATCTCAATGCTTCTAATACCAAACCTGAGACCCGTAATATAACATGAGATGTGATATCCAAATCCTTCCCCTTCCAAACCTTAGACCCTTCCTTTATCATGAGATGTGATATCCAACTCATTCCCATTCCAATCCTGAGACCCTTCCGATATCATGAGATGTGATATCTCAAAGCTTCTAATATCAAACTTGAGACCCTCCCTATAGCATGAGATGTGATATCCAAGTCCTTCCCATTCCAATCCTGAGACCCTTCCTATAGCATGAGATGTGATATCTCGATGCTTCTAATACCAAACCTGAGACCCTTCCTATAACATGAGATGGGAATATCCAACTCCTTCCCATTCCAATCTTGAGACCCTTCCGATAGCAGAGATGTGATATCTCAATGCTTATACCAAACCTGAGATCCTTCCTATAACATGAGATGTGATATCCAACTCCTTCCCATTCCAATCCTGAGACACTTCCTATAGCATGAGATGTGATATCTCACTGCTTATACCAAACCTGAGACCCTTCCCATAGCAGGAGATGTGATATCCAACTCATTCCCATTCCAATCCTCAGACCCTTCCTATAGCATGAGATGTGATATCTCAATGCTTCTAATGTCAAACTTGAGACCCTACCTATAGCATGAGATGTGATATCCAAGTCCTTCCCATTCCAATCCTGAGACACTTCCTATAGCATGAGATGTGATATCTCAATGCTTCTAATACCAAACCTGAGACTCTTCCTATAACATGAGATGGGATATCCAACTCCTTCCCATTCCAATCTTGAGACCCTTTTGATACCAGAGATGTGATATCTCAATGTTTATACCAAACCTGAGACCCTTCCTACGGCATGATATGTCATATTCAACTCCTTCCCATTCCAATCCTGAGACCCTTCCTATAGCATGAGATGTGATATCCAACTCCTTCCCATTCCAATCCTGAGACCCTTCCTATAGCATGAGATGTGATGTCTCAATGCTTCTAATACCAAACCTGAGATCCTTCCTATAACATGAGATGTGATATCCAACTCCTTCCATTCCAATCCTGAGACCCTTCCTATAGCATGAGATGTGATATCTCAATGCTTATACCAAACCTGAGACCCTTCCTATAGCATGAGATGTGATATCCAACTCCTTCCCATTCCAATCATGAGACCCTTCCTATAGCATGAGATGTGATATCTCAATGCTTCTAATACCAAACCTGAGATCCTTCCTCTAACATGAAATGTGAGATCCAACTCCTTCCCTTTCCAAACCTAAGAGCCTATCTATAGCATGAGATGTGATATCCAAGTCCTTCACATTCCAACCCTTAGACCCTTCCTACAGCATGCAATATGATATCTCAATGATTCTAATAACAAACCTGAGACCCGTCCTATAACATGAGATGGGATATCCAACTCCTTCCCATTCCAATCCTGAGACACTTCCGATAGCAGAGATGTGATATCTCAATGTTTATACCAAACCTGAGACCCTTCCTATAACATGAGATGTGATATCCAACTCCTTCCCGTTCCAAACCTGAGACCCTTCCTTTAGCATGAGATGTGATATCCAGCTCCTTCCCATTCCAATCCTGAGACACTTCCGATAGCATGAGATGTGATATCTCAATGCTTCTAATATCAAAACTGAGACCCTCCCTATAGCATGATATGTGATATCTAAGTCCTTCCCATTCCAATCCTGAGACCCTTCCTATAGCATGAGATGTGATATCTCAATGCTTCTACCAAACCTGAGACCCTTCCTTTAGCATGAGATGTAATATCCAACTCCTTCCCATTCCAATCCTGAGACCCTTCCTATAGCATGAGATGTGATATCTCAATACTTCTAATACCAAACCTGAGATCCATCCTATAACATGAGATGTGATATCCAACTCCTTCCCTTTCCAAACCTGAGAGCCGTTCTATAGCATGAGATGTGATATCCAGGTCCTTCCCATTCCAATCCTTAGACCCTTCCTACAGCATGCAATATGATATCTCAATGATTCTAATAACAAACCTGAGACCCGTCCTATAGCATGAGATATGATATCCAAGTCCTTCCCATTCCAATCCTGAGACCCTTCCTATAACATGAAATGTGATATCCAACTCCTTCCCATTCCAACCTGAGACCCTTCCTATAGCATGAGATGGGATATCCAACTTCTTCCAAATCCAATACTGATACCCTTCCGATAGCATGAGATGTGATATCCCAATGCTTCTACCAAACCTGAGACCCATACTATGGCATGAGATGTGATATCAAACTCCTTCCCATTCCAATCCTGAGACCCTTCCTATAGCTTGAGGTGTGATATCCAACTCCTTCCCATTCCAATTCTGAGACCCTTCTTATACCATGAGACTTGATATCTCAATGCTTCTAATATTAAACCTGAGACCCGTCCTATAACATGAGATGTGATATCCAAATCCTTCCCCTTCCAAACCTTAGACCCTTCCTTTATCATGAGATGTGATATCCAACTCCTTCCCATTCCAATCCTGAGACCCTTCCGATATCATGAGATTTGTTATCTCAATGCTTCTAATATCAAACTTGAGACCCTCCCTATAGTATGAGATGTGACATCCAAGTCCTTCCCATTCCAATCCTGAGACCCTTCCTATAGCATGAGATGTGATATTTCTATGCTTCTAATACCAAACATGAGACCCTTCCTATAACATGAGATGGGATATCCAACTCCTTCCCATTCCAATCCTGAGACCTTTCCGATAGCAGAGATGTGATATCTCAATGCTTATACCAAACCTGAGAACCTTCCTATGGCCTGAGATGTCATATACAACTCCTTCCCATTCCAATCCTGAGACCCTTCCTTTAGCATGAGATGTGATATCTCAATGCTTATACCAAATCTGAGACCCTTCCTATAGCATGAGATGTGATATCCAATTCCTTCCCATTCCAATCCTGAGACCCTTCCTATAGCATGAGATGTGATATCTCAATGCTTATACCAAACCTGAGAGCCTACCTATAACATGAGATGTGATATCCAAGTCCATCCCATTCCAATCCTTAGACCCTTCCTACAGCATGCGATGTGATATCTCAATGATTCTAATACCAAACCAGAGACTCTTCCTATAACATGAGATGGGATATCCAACTCCTTCCCATTCCAATCCTGAGCCGCTTCCGATAGCAGAGATGTGATATCTCAATGCTTATACCAAACCTGAGACCCTTCCTATAACATGAGATGTGATATCCAACTCCTTCCCGTTCCAAACCTGAGACACTAACTATAGCATATGTGATATCCAACTCCTTCCCATTCCAAACATGAGACCCTTCCTATAGCAAGAAAGTAATATCCAACTCCTACCCATTCCAATCCTGAGACCCTTCCTATAGCAAGAGATGTGATATCCAATTCCTTCCCATTCCAATCCTGAGACCCTTCCTATAACATGAGATGTGATATCCAACTACTTCCCATTCCAATCCTGAGACACTTCCTATAGCATGAGATGTGATATCTCAATGCTTCTAATACCAAACCTGAGACTCTTCCTATAACATGAGATGGGATATCCAACTCCTTCCCATTCCAATCCTGAGACCCTTTTGATAGCAGAGATGTGATATCTCAATGTTTATACCAAACCTGAGACCCTTCCTACGGCATGAGATGTCATATTCAACTCCTTCCCATTCCAATCCTGAGACGCTTCCTATAGCATGAGATTTGATATCCAACTCCTTCCCATTCCAATCCTGAGACCCTTCCTATAGCATGAGATGTGATATCTCAATGCTTATACCAAACCTGAGACCCTTCCTATAGCATGAGATGTGATATCCAACTCCTTCCCATTCCAATCCTGAGACCCTTCCTATAGCATGAGATGTGATATCTCAATGCTTCTAATACCAAACCTGAGATCCTTCCTCTAACATGAAATGTGAGATCCAACTCCTTCCCTTTCCAAACCTAAGAGCCTATCTATAGCATGAGATGTGATATCCAAGTCCTTCACATTCCAACCCTTAGACCCTTCCTACAGCATGCAATATGATATCTCAATGATTCTAATAACAAACCTGAGACCCGTCCTATAACATGAGATGGGATATCCAACTCCTTCCCATTCCAATCCTGAGACACTTCCGATAGCAGAGATGTGATATCTCAATGTTTATACCAAACCTGAGACCCTTCCTATAACATGAGATGTGATATCCAACTCCTTCCCGTTCCAAACCTGACACCCTTCCTTTAGCATGAGATGTGATATCCAGCTCCTTCCCATTCCAATCCTGAGACACTTCCGATAGCATGAGATGTTATATCTCAATGCTTCTAATATCAAAACTGAGACCCTCCCTATAGCATGATATGTGATATCTAAGTCCTTCCCATTCCAATCCTGAGACCCTTCCTATAGCATGAGATGTGATATCTCAATGCTTCTACCAAACCTGAGACCCTTCCTTTAGCATGAGATGTGATATCCAACTCCTTCCCATTCCAATCCTGAAACCCTTCCTATAGCATGAGTTGTGATATCTCAATACTTCTAATACCAAACCTGAGATCCTTCCGATAACATGAGATGTGATATCTCAATACTTCTAATACCAAACCTGAGATCCATCCTATAACATGAGATGTGATATCCAACTCCTTCCCTTTCCAAACCTGAGAGCCGTTCTATAGCATGATATGTGATATCCAGGTCCTTCCCATTCCAATCCTTAACCCTTCCTACAGCATGCAATATGATATCTCAATGATTCTAATAACAAACCTGAGACCCGTCCTATAGCATGAGATATGATATCCAAGTCCTTCCCATTCCAATCCTGAGACCCTTCCTATAACATGAAATGTGATATCCAACTCCTTCCCATTCCAACCTGAGACCCTTCCTATAGCATGAGATGGGATATCCAACTTCTTCCAAATCCAATACTGATACCCTTCCGATAGCATGAGATGTGATATCCCAATGCTTCTACCAAACCTGAGACCCATACTATGGCATGAGATGTGATATCAAACTCCTTCCCATTCCAATCCTGAGACCCTTGCTATAGCTTGAGGTGTGATATCCAACTCCTTCCCATTCCAATTCTGAGACCCTTCTTATACCATGAGACTTGATATCTCAATGCTTCTAATATTAAACCTGAGACCCGTCCTATAACATGAGATGTGATATCCAAATCCTTCCCCTTCCAAACCTTAGACCCTTCCTTTATCATGAGATGTGATATCCAACTCCTTCCCATTCCAATCCTGAGACCCTTCCGATATCATGAGATTTGTTATCTCAATGCTTCTAATATCAAACTTGAGACCCTCCCTATAGCATGAGATGTGACATCCAAGTCCTTCCCATTCCAATCCTGAGACCCTTCCTATAGCATGAGATGTGATATCTCTATGCTTCTAATACCAAACCTGAGACCCTTCCTATAACATGAGATGGGATATCCAACTCCTTCCCATTCCAATCCTGAGACCTTTCCGATAGCAGAGATGTGATATCTCAATGCTTATACCAAACCTGAGAACCTTCCTATGGCCTGAGATGTCATATACAACTCCTTCCCATTCCAATCCTGAGACCCTTCCTTTAGCATGAGATGTGATATCTCAATGCTTATACCAAATCTGAGACCCTTCCTATAGCATGAGATGTGATATCCAATTCCTTCCCATTCCAATCCTGAGACCCTTCCTATAGCATGAGATGTGATATCTCAATGCTTATACCAAACCTGAGAGCCTACCTATAACATGAGATGTGATATCCAAGTCTATCCCATTCCAATCCTTAGACCCTTCCTACAGCATGCGATGTGATATCTCAATAATTCTAATACCAAACCAGAGACTCTTCCTATAACATGAGATGGGATATCCAACTCCTTCCCATTCCAATCATGAGACCCTTCCTATAGCATGAGATGTGATATCTCAATGCTTCTAATACCAAACCTGAGATCCTTCCTCTAACATGAAATGTGAGATCCAACTCCTTCCCTTTCCAAACCTAAGAGCCTATCTATAGCATGAGATGTGATATCCAAGTCCTTCACATTCCAACCCTTAGACGCTTCCTACAGCATGCAATATGATATCTCAATGATTCTAATAACAAACCTGAGACCCGTCCTATAACATGAGATGGGATATCCAACTCCTTCCCATTCCAATCCTGAGACACTTCCGATAGCAGAGATGTGATATCTCAATGTTTATACCAAACCTGAGACCCTTCCTATAACATGAGATGTGATATCCAACTCCTTCCCGTTCCAAACCTGAGACCCTTCCTTTAGCATGAGATGTGATATCCAGCTCCTTCCCATTCCAATCCTGAGACACTTCCGATAGCATGAGATGTGATATCTCAATGCTTCTAATATCAAAACTGAGACCCTCCCTATAGCATGATATGTGATATCTAAGTCCTTCCCATTCCAATCCTGAGACCCTTCCTATAGCATGAGATGTGATATCTCAATGCTTCTACCAAACCTGAGACCCTTCCTTTAGCATGAGATGTAATATCCAACTCCTTCCCATTCCAATCCTGAGACCCTTCCTATAGCATGAGATGTGATATCTCAATACTTCTAATACCAAACCTGAGATCCATCCTATAACATGAGATGTGATATCCAACTCCTTCCCTTTCCAAACCTGAGAGCCGTTCTATAGCATGAGATGTGATATCCAGGTCCTTCCCATTCCAATCCTTAGACCCTTCCTACAGCATGCAATATGATATCTCAATGATTCTAATAACAAACCTGAGACCCGTCCTATAGCATGAGATATGATATCCAAGTCCTTCCCATTCCAATCCTGAGACCCTTCCTATAACATGAAATGTGATATCCAACTCCTTCCCATTCCAACCTGAGACCCTTCCTATAGCATGAGATGGGATATCCAACTTCTTCCAAATCCAATACTGATACCCTTCCGATAGCATGAGATGTGATATCCCAATGCTTCTACCAAACCTGAGACCCATACTATGGCATGAGATGTGATATCAAACTCCTTCCCATTCCAATCCTGAGACCCTTCCTATAGCTTGAGGTGTGATATCCAACTCCTTCCCATTCCAATTCTGAGACCCTTCTTATACCATGAGACTTGATATCTCAATGCTTCTAATATTAAACCTGAGACCCGTCCTATAACATGAGATGTGATATCCAAATCCTTCCCCTTCCAAACCTTAGACCCTTCCTTTATCATGAGATGTGATATCCAACTCCTTCCCATTCCAATCCTGAGACCCTTCCGATATCATGAGATTTGTTATCTCAATGCTTCTAATATCAAACTTGAGACCCTCCCTATAGTATGAGATGTGACATCCAAGTCCTTCCCATTCCAATTCTGAGACCCTTCCTATAGCATGAGATGTGATATTTCGATGCTTCTAATACCAAACATGAGACCCTTCCTATAACATGAGATGGGATATCCAACTCCTTCCCATTCCAATCCTGAGACCTTTCCGATAGCAGAGATGTGATATCTCAATGCTTATACCAAACCTGAGAACCTTCCTATGGCCTGAGATGTCATATACAACTCCTTCCCATTCCAATCCTGAGACCCTTCCTTTAGCATGAGATGTGATATCTCAATGCTTATACCAAATCTGAGACCCTTCCTATAGCATGAGATGTGATATCCAATTCCTTCCCATTCCAATCCTGAGACCCTTCCTATAGCATGAGATGTGATATCTCAATGCTTATACCAAACCTGAGAGCCTACCTATAACATGAGATGTGATATCCAAGTCCATCCCATTCCAATCCTTAGACCCTTCCTACAGCATGCGATGTGATATCTCAATGATTCTAATACCAAACCAGAGACTCTTCCTATAACATGAGATGGGATATCCAACTCCTTCCCATTCCAATCCTGAGCCGCTTCCGATAGCAGAGATGTGATATCTCAATGCTTATACCAAACCTGAGACCCTTCCTATAACATGAGATGTGATATCCAACTCCTTCCCGTTCCAAACCTGAGACACTAACTATAGCATATGTGATATCCAACTCCTTCCCATTCCAAACATGAGACCCTTCCTATAGCAAGAAAGTAATATCCAACTCCTACCCATTCCAATCCTGAGACCCTTCCTATAGCAAGAGATGTGATATCCAAATCCTTCCCATTCCAATCCTGAGACCCTTCCTATAACATGAGATGTGATATCCAACTCCTTCCCATTCCAATCCTGAGACACTTCCTATAGCATGAGATGTGATATCTCAATGCTTCTAATACCAAACCTGAGACTCTTCCTATAACATGAGATGGGATATCCAACTCCTTCCCATTCCAATCCTGAGACCCTTTTGATAGCAGAGATGTGATATCTCAATGTTTATACCAAACCTGAGACCCTTCCTACGGCATGAGATGTCATATTCAACTCCTTCCCATTCCAATCCTGAGACGCTTCCTATAGCATGAGATTTGATATCCAACTCCTTCCCATTCCAATCCTGAGACCCTTCCTATAGCATGAGATGTGATATCTCAATGCTTATACCAAACCTGAGACCCTTCCTATAGCATGAGATGTGATATCCAACTCCTTCCCATTCCAATCCTGAGACCCTTCCTATAGCATGAGATGTGATATCTCAATGCTTCTAATACCAAACCTGAGATCCTTCCTCTAACATGAAATGTGAGATCCAACTCCTTCCCTTTCCAAACCTAAGAGCCTATCTATAGCATGAGATGTGATATCCAAGTCCTTCACATTCCAACCCTTAGACCCTTCCTACAGCATGCAATATGATATCTCAATGATTCTAATAACAAACCTGAGACCAGTCCTATAACATGAGATGGGATATCCAACTCCTTCCCATTCCAATCCTGAGACACTTCCGATAGCAGAGATGTGATATCTCAATGTTTATACCAAACCTGAGACCCTTCCTATAACATGAGATGTGATATCCAACTCCTTCCCGTTCCAAACCTGACACCCTTCCTTTAGCATGAGATGTGATATCCAGCTCCTTCCCATTCCAATCCTGAGACACTTCCGATAGCATGAGATGTGATATCTCAATGCTTCTAATATCAAAACTGAGACCCTCCCTATAGCATGATATGTGATATCTAAGTCCTTCCCATTCCAATCCTGAGACCCTTCCTATAGCATGAGATGTGATATCTCAATGCTTCTACCAAACCTGAGACCCTTCCTTTAGCATGAGATGTGATATCCAACTCCTTCCCATTCCAATCCTGAAACCCTTCCTATAGCATGAGTTGTGATATCTCAATACTTCTAATACCAAACCTGAGATCCTTCCGATAACATGAGATGTGATATCTCAATACTTCTAATACCAAACCTGAGATCCATCCTATAACATGAGATGTGATATCCAACTCCTTCCCTTTCCAAACCTGAGAGCCGTTCTATAGCATGATATGTGATATCCAGGTCCTTCCCATTCCAATCCTTAACCCTTCCTACAGCATGCAATATGATATCTCAATGATTCTAATAACAAACCTGAGACCCGTCCTATAGCATGAGATATGATATCCAAGTCCTTCCCATTCCAATCCTGAGACCCTTCCTATAACATGAAATGTGATATCCAACTCCTTCCCATTCCAACCTGAGACCCTTCCTATAGCATGAGATGGGATATCCAACTTCTTCCAAATCCAATACTGATACCCTTCCGATAGCATGAGATGTGATATCCCAATGCTTCTACCAAACCTGAGACCCATACTATGGCATGAGATGTGATATCAAACTCCTTCCCATTCCAATCCTGAGACCCTTGCTATAGCTTGAGGTGTGATATCCAACTCCTTCCCATTCCAATTCTGAGACCCTTCTTATACCATGAGACTTGATATCTCAATGCTTCTAATATTAAACCTGAGACCCGTCCTATAACATGAGATGTGATATCCAAATCCTTCCCCTTCCAAACCTTAGACCCTTCCTTTATCATGAGATGTGATATCCAACTCCTTCCCATTCCAATCCTGAGACCCTTCCGATATCATGAGATTTGTTATCTCAATGCTTCTAATATCAAACTTGAGACCCTCCCTATAGCATGAGATGTGACATCCAAGTCCTTCCCATTCCAATCCTGAGACCCTTCCTATAGCATGAGATGTGATATCTCTATGCTTCTAATACCAAACCTGAGACCCTTCCTATAACATGAGATGGGATATCCAACTCCTTCCCATTCCAATCCTGAGACCTTTCCGATAGCAGAGATGTGATATCTCAATGCTTATACCAAACCTGAGAACCTTCCTATGGCCTGAGATGTCATATACAACTCCTTCCCATTCCAATCCTGAGACCCTTCCTTTAGCATGAGATGTGATATCTCAATGCTTATACCAAATCTGAGACCCTTCCTATAGCATGAGATGTGATATCCAATTCCTTCCCATTCCAATCCTGAGACCCTTCCTATAGCATGAGATGTGATATCTCAATGCTTATACCAAACCTGAGAGCCTACCTATAACATGAGATGTGATATCCAAGTCTATCCCATTCCAATCCTTAGACCCTTCCTACAGCATGCGATGTGATATCTCAATAATTCTAATACCAAACCAGAGACTCTTCCTATAACATGAGATGGGATATCCAACTCCTTCCCATTCCAATCCTGAGCCGCTTCCGATAGCAGAGATGTGATATCTCAATGCTTATACCAAACCTGAGACCCTTCCTATAACATGAGATGTGATATCCAACTCCTTCCCGTTCCAAACCTGAGACACTAACTATAGCATATGTGATATCCAACTCCTTCCCATTCCAAACATGAGACCCTTCCTATAGCAAGAAAGTAATATCCAACTCCTACCCATTCCAATCCTGAGACCCTTCCTATAGCAAGAGATGTGATATCCAAATCCTTCCCATTCCAATCCTGAGACCCTTCCTATAACATGAGATGTGCTATCCAACTCCTTCCCATTCCAACCTGAGACACTTCCTATAGCATGAGAAGGGATATCCAACTCCTTCCCAATCCAATCCTGAGACCCTTCCGATAGCAGAGATGTGATATCTCAATGCTTATACCAAACCTGAGACCCTTCCTATGGCATGAGATGTGATATCCAACTCCTTGCCATTCAAATCCTGAGACCCTTCCTATAGCATGAGAAGGGATATCCAACTCCTTCCCAATCCAATCCTGAGACCCTTCCGATAGCAGCGACGTGATATCTCAGTGCTTCTACCAAACCTGAGACCCTTCCTTTAGCATGAGATGTGATATCCAAATCCTTCACATTCCAATCCTGAGACCCTTCCTATAGCATGAGATGTGATATCTCAATGCTTCTAATACCAAACCTGAGATCCTTCCTATAACATGAGATGTGATATCCAATTCCTTCCCATTCCAAACCTGAGACCCTTCCTGTTGGATGAGATGTGATATCCAACTCCTTCCCATTCCAACCTTGAGACCCTTCCTATAGCATGAGATGTGATGTCTCAATGCTTCTAATACCAAACCTGAGATCCTTCCTATAACATGAGATGTGATATCCAACTCCTTCTATTCCAATCCTGAGACCCGTCCTATAGCATGAGATGTGATATCTCAAGGCTTATACCAAACCTGAGACCCTTCCTATAGCATGAGATGTGATATCCAACTGCTTCCCATTCCAATCCTGAGACCCTTCCTATAGCATGCAATATGATATCTCAATGATTCTAATAACAAACCTGAGACCCGTCCTATAGCATGAGATATGATATCCAAGTCCTTCGCATTCCAATCCTGAGACCCTTCCTATAACATGAAATGTGATATCCAACTCCTTCCCATTCCAACCTGAGACCATTCCTATAGCATGAGATGGGATATCCAACTTCTTCCAAATCCAATACTGATACCCTTCCGATAGCATGAGATGTGATATCCCAATGCTTCTACCAAACCTGAGACCCATACTATGGCATGAGATGTGATATCAAACTCCTTCCCATTCCAATCCTGAGACCCTTCCTATAGCTTGAGGTGTGATATCCAACTCCTTCCCATTCCAATTCTGAGACCCTTCTTATACCATGAGACTTGATATCTCAATACTTCTAATATTAAACCTGAGACCCGTCCTATAACATGAGATGTGATATCCAAATCCTTCCCCTTCCAAACCTTAGACCCTTCCTTTATCATGAGATGTGATATCCAACTCCTTCCCATTCCAATCCTGAGACCCTTCCGATATCATGAGATTTGTTATCTCAATGCTTCTAATATCAAACTTGAGACCCTCCCTATAGCATGAGATGTGACATCCAAGTCCTTCCCATTCCAATCCTGAGACCCTTCCTATAGCATGAGATGTGATATCTCTATGCTTCTAATACCAAACCTGAGACCCTTCCTATAACATGAGATGGGATATCCAACTCCTTCCCATTCCAATCCTGAGACCTTTCCGATAGCAGAGATGTGATATCTCAATGCTTATACCAAACCTGAGAACCTTCCTATGGCCTGAGATGTCATATACAACTCCTTCCCATTCCAATCCTGAGACCCTTCCTTTAGCATGAGATGTGATATCTCAATGCTTATACCAAATCTGAGACCCTTCCTATAGCATGAGATGTGATATCCAATTCCTTCCCATTCCAATCCTGAGACCCTTCCTATAGCATGAGATGTGATATCTCAATGCTTATACCAAACCTGAGAGCCTACCTATAACATGAGATGTGATATCCAAGTCTATCCCATTCCAATCCTTAGACCCTTCCTACAGCATGCGATGTGATATCTCAATAATTCTAATACCAAACCAGAGACTCTTCCTATAACATGAGATGGGATATCCAACTCCTTCCCATTCCAATCCTGAGCCGCTTCCGATAGCAGAGATGTGATATCTCAATGCTTATACCAAACCTGAGACCCTTCCTATAACATGAGATGTGATATCCAACTCCTTCCCGTTCCAAACCTGAGACACTAACTATAGCATATGTGATATCCAACTCCTTCCCATTCCAAACATGAGACCCTTCCTATAGCAAGAAAGTAATATCCAACTCCTACCCATTCCAATCCTGAGACCCTTCCTATAGCAAGAGATGTGATATCCAAATCCTTCCCATTCCAATCCTGAGACCCTTCCTATAACATGAGATGTGATATCCAACTCCTTCTCATTCCAACCTGAGACACTTCCTATAGCATGAGAAGGGATATCCAACTCCTTCCCAATCCAATCCTGAGACCCTTCCGATAGCAGAGATGTGATATCTCAATGCTTATACCAAACCTGAGTCCCTTCCTATGGCATGAGATGTGATATCCAACTCCTTGCCATTCAAATCCTGAGACCCTTCCTATAGCATGAGAAGGGATATCCAACTCCTTCCCAATCCAATCCTGAGACCCTTCCGATAGCAGCGACGTGATATCTCAATGCTTCTACCAAACCTGAGACCCTTCCTTTAGCATGAGATGTGATATCCAAATCCTTCACATTCCAATCCTGAGACCCTTCCTATAGCATGAGATGTGATATCTCAATGCTTCTAATACCAAACCTGAGATCCTTCCTATAACATGAGATGTGATATCCAATTCCTTCCCATTCCAAACCTGAGACCCTTCCTATTGGATGAGATGTGATATTCAACTCCTTCCCATTCCAACCTTGAGACCCTTCCTATAGCATGAGATGTGATGTCTCAATGCTTCTAATACCAAACCTGAGATCCTTCCTATAACATGAGATGTGATATCCAACTCCTTCCATTCCAATCCTGAGACCCGTCCTATAGCATGAGATGTGATATCTCAAGGCTTATACCAAACCTGAGACCCTTCCTATAGCATGAGATGTGATATCCAACTGCTTCCCATTCCAATCCTGAAACCCTTCCTATAGCATGAGATGTGATATCTCAATGCTTCTAATACCAAACCTGAGATCCTTCCTCTAACATGAAATGTGATATCCAACTCCTTCCCTTTCCAAACCTAAGAGCCTATCTATAACATGAGATGTGATATCCAAGTCTATCCCATTCCAATCCTTAGACCCTTCCTACAGCATGCGATGTGATATCTCAATAATTCTAATACCAAACCAGAGACTCTTCCTATAACATGAGATGGGATATCCAACTCCTTCCCATTCCAATCCTGAGCCGCTTCCGATAGCAGAGATGTGATATCTCAATGCTTATACCAAACCTGAGACCCTTCCTATAACATGAGATGTGATATCCAACTCCTTCCCGTTCCAAACCTGAGACACTAACTATAGCATATGTGATATCCAACTCCTTCCCATTCCAAACATGAGACCCTTCCTATAGCAAGAAAGTAATATCCAACTCCTACCCATTCCAATCCTGAGACCCTTCCTATAGCAAGAGATGTGATATCCAAATCCTTCCCATTCCAATCCTGAGACCCTTCCTATAACATGAGATGTGATATCCAACTCCTTCTCATTCCAACCTGAGACACTTCCTATAGCATGAGAAGGGATATCCAACTCCTTCCCAATCCAATCCTGAGACCCTTCCGATAGCAGAGATGTGATATCTCAATGCTTATACCAAACCTGAGTCCCTTCCTATGGCATGAGATGTGATATCCAACTCCTTGCCATTCAAATCCTGAGACCCTTCCTATAGCATGAGAAGGGATATCCAACTCCTTCCCAATCCAATCCTGAGACCCTTCCGATAGCAGCGACGTGATATCTCAATGCTTCTACCAAACCTGAGACCCTTCCTTTAGCATGAGATGTGATATCCAAATCCTTCACATTCCAATCCTGAGACCCTTCCTATAGCATGAGATGTGATATCTCAATGCTTCTAATACCAAACCTGAGATCCTTCCTATAACATGAGATGTGATATCCAATTCCTTCCCATTCCAAACCTGAGACCCTTCCTATTGGATGAGATGTGATATTCAACTCCTTCCCATTCCAACCTTGAGACCCTTCCTATAGCATGAGATGTGATGTCTCAATGCTTCTAATACCAAACCTGAGATCCTTCCTATAACATGAGATGTGATATCCAACTCCTTCCATTCCAATCCTGAGACCCGTCCTATAGCATGAGATGTGATATCTCAAGGCTTATACCAAACCTGAGACCCTTCCTATAGCATGAGATGTGATATCCAACTGCTTCCCATTCCAATCCTGAAACCCTTCCTATAGCATGAGATGTGATATCTCAATGCTTCTAATACCAAACCTGAGATCCTTCCTCTAACATGAAATGTGATATCCAACTCCTTCCCTTTCCAAACCTAAGAGCCTATCTATAGCATGAGATGTGATATCCAAGTCCTTCACATTCCAACCCTTAGACCCTTCCTACAGCATGCAATATGATATCTCAATGATTCTAATAACAAACCTGAGACCCGTCCTATAACATGAGATGGGATATCCAACTCCTTCCCATTCCAATCCTGAGACACTTCCGATAGCAGAGATGTGATATCTCAATGCTTATACCAAACCTGAGACCCTTCCTATAACATGAGATGTGATATCCAAATCCTTCCCGTTCCAAACCTGAGACCCTTCCTTTAGCATGAGATGTGATATCCAGCTCCTTCCCATTCCAATCCTGAGACACTTCCGATAGCATGAGATGTGATATCTCAATGCTTCTAATATCAAAACTGAGACCCTCCCTATAGCATGATATGTGATATCTAAGTCCTTCACATTCCAATCCTGAGACCCTCCCTATAGCATGAGATGTGATATCCAACTCCTTCCCATTCCAATCCTGAGACCCTTCCTATAGCATGAGATATGATATCTCAATACTTCTAATACCAAACGTGAGATCCTTCCGATAACATGAGATGTGATATCCAAATCCTTCCCCTTCCAAACCTGAGACCCTCCCTTTAGCATGAAATGTGATATCCAACTCCTTCCTATTCCAATCCTGAGACTCTTCTGATAGCATGAGATGTGATATCTCAATGCTTCTAATACCAAACCTGAGATCCTTCCGATAGCATGAGATGTGATATCTCAATGCTTCTAATACCAAACCTGAGATCCTTCCTATAACATGAGATGTGATATCCAAATCCTTCCCCTTCCAAACCTGAGACCCTCCCTTTAGCATGAGATGTGATATCTAACTCCTTCCCATTCCATTCCTGAGACCCTTCTGATAGCATGAGATGTGATATCTCAATGCCTCTAATACCAAACCGGAGATCCTACCTCTAACATGAAATGAGATATCCAACTCTTTCCCCTTCCAAACCTGAGAGCCTTCCTATAGCATGAGATGTGATATCCAAGTCCTTCCCATTCCAATACTGAGACCCTTCCTATAGCTTGAGATGTGATATCCAACTCCTTCCCATTCCAATTCTGAGACCCTTCCTATAGCATGAGATGTGATATCTCAATGCTTATACCAAACCTGAGAGCCTACCTATAACATGAGATGTGATATCCAAGTCCATCCCATTCCAATCCTTAGACCCTTCCTATTGGATGAGATGTGATATCCAACTCCTTCCCATTCCAACCTTGAGACCCTTCCTATAGCATGAGATGTGATGTCTCAATGCTTCTAATACCAAACCTGAGATCCTTCCTATAACATGAGAGGTGATATCCAACTCCTTCCATTCCAATCCTGAGACCCGTCCTATAGCATGAGATGTGATATCTCAAGGCTTATACCAAACCTGAGACCCTTCCTATAGCATGAGATGTGATATCCAACTGCTTCCCATTCCAATCCTGAGACCCTTCCTATAGCATGAGATGTGATATCTCAATGCTTCTAATACCAAACCTGAGATCCTTCCTCTAACATGAAATGTGATATCCAACTCCTTCCCTTTCCAAACCTAAGAGCCTATCTATAGCATGAGATGTGATATCCAAGTCCTTCACATTCCAACCCTTAGACCCTTCCTACAGCATGCAATATGATATCTCAATGATTCTAATACCAAACCTGAGACCCGTCCTATAACATGAGATGGGATATCCAACTCCTTCCCATTCCAATCCTGAGACACTTCCGATAGCAGAGATGTGATATCTCAATGCTTATACCAAACCTGAGACCCTTCCTATAACATGAGATGTGATATCCAAATCCTTCCCGTTCCAAACCTGAGACCCTTCCTTTAGCATGAGATGTGATATCCAGCTCCTTCCCATTCCAATCCTGAGACACTTCCGATTGCATGAGATGTGATATCTCAATGCTTCTAATATCAAAACTGAGACCCTCCCTATAGCATGATATGTGATATCTAAGTCCTTCCCATTCCAATCCTGAGACCCTCCCTATAGCATGAGATGTGATATCCAACTCCTTCCCATTCCAATCCTGAGACCCTTCCTATAGCATGAGATATGATATCTCAATACTTCTAATACCAAACGTGAGATCCTTCCGATAACATGAGATGTGATATCCAAATCCTTCCCCTTCCAAACCTGAGACCCTCCCTTTAGCATGAAATGTGATATCCAACTCCTTCCTATTCCAATCCTGAGACTCTTCTGATAGCATGAGATGTGATATCTCAATGCTTCTAATACCAAACCTGAGATCCTTCCGATAGCATGAGATGTGATATCTCAATGCTTCTAATACCAAACCTGAGATCCTTCCTATAACATGAGATGTGATATCCAAATCCTTCCCCTTCCAAACCTGAGACCCTCCCTTTAGCATGAGATGTGATATCTAACTCCTTCCCATTCCATTCCTGAGACCCTTCTGATAGCATGAGATGTGATATCTCAATGCCTCTAATACCAAACCTGAGATCCTACCTCTAACATGAAATGAGATATCCAACTCTTTCCCCTTCCAAACCTGAGAGCCTTCCTATAGCATGAGATGTGATATCCAAGTCCTTCCCATTCCAATACTGAGACCCTTCCTATAGCTTGAGATGTGATATCCAACTCCTTCCCATTCCAATTCTGAGACCCTTCCTATAGCATGAGATGTGATATCTCAATGCTTATACCAAACCTGAGAGCCTACCTATAACATGAGATGTGATATCCAAGTCCATCCCATTCCAATCCTTAGACCCTTCCTACAGCATGCGATGTGATATCTCAATGATTCTAATACCAAACCAGAGACTCTTCCTATAACATGAGATGGGATATCCAACTCCTTCCCATTCCAATTCTGAGACCCTTCCTATACTATGAGACTTGATATCTCAATGCTTCTAATACCAAACCTGAGACCCGTAATATAACATGAGATGTGATATCCAAATCCTTCCCCTTCCAAACCTTAGACCCTTCCTTTATCATGAGATGTGATATCCAACTCCTTCCCATTCCAATCCTGAGACCCTTCCGATATCATGAGATGTGATATCTCAAAGCTTCTAATATCAAACTTGAGACCCTCCCTATAGCATGAGATGTGATATCCAAGTCCTTCCCATTCCAATCCTGAGACCCTTCCTATAGCATGAGATGTGATATCTCAATGCTTCTAATACCAAACCTGAGACCCTTCCTATAACATGAGATGGGAATATCCAACTCCTTCCCATTCCAATCTTGAGACCCTTCCGATAGCAGAGATGTGATATCTCAATGCTTATACCAAACCTGAGATCCTTCCTATAACATGAGATGTGATATCCAACTCCTTCCCATTCCAATCCTGAGACACTTCTTATAGCATGAGATGTGATATCTCACTGCTTATACCAAACCTGAGACCCTTCCCATAGCAGGAGATGTGATATCCAACTCCTTCCCATTCCAATCCTCAGACCCTTCCTATAGCATGAGATGTGATATCTCAATGCTTCTAATGTCAAACTTGAGACCCTACCTATAGCATGAGATGTGATATCCAAGTCCTTCCCATTCCAATCCTGAGACACTTCCTATAGCATGAGATGTGATATCTCAATGCTTCTAATACCAAACTTGAGACTCTTCCTATAACATGAGATGGGATATCCAACTCCTTCCCATTCCAATCCTGAGACCCTTTTGATAGCAGAGATGTGATATCTCAATGTTTATACCAAACCTGAGACCCTTCCTACGGCATGAGATGTCATATTCAACTCCTTCCCATTCCAATCCTGAGACCCTTCCTATAGCATGAGATTTGATATCCAACTCCTTCCCATTCCAATCCTGAGACCCTTCCTATAGCATGAGATGTGATGTCTCAATGCTTCTAATACCAAACCTGAGATCCTTCCTATAACATGAGATCTGATATCCAACTCCTTCCATTCCAATCCTGAGACCCTTCCTATAGCATGAGATGTGATATCTCAATGCTTATACCAAACCTGAGACCCTTCCTATAGCATGAGATGTGATATCCAACTCCTTCCCATTCTAATCCTGAGACCCTTCCTATAGCATGAGATGTGATATCTCAATGCTTCTAATACCAAACCTGAGATCCTTCCTCTAACATGAAATGTGAGATCCAACTCCTTCCCTTTCCAAACCTAAGAGCCTATCTATAGCATGAGATGTGATATCCAAGTCCTTCACATTCCAACCCTTAGACCCTTCCTACAGCATGCAATATGATATCTCAATGATTCCAATAACAAACCTGAGACCCATCCTATAACATGAGATGGGATATCCAACTCCTTCCCATTCCAATCCTGAGACACCTCCGATAGCAGAGATGTGATATCTCAATGTTTATACCAAACCTGAGACCCTTCCTATAACATGAGATGTGATATCCAACTCCTTCCCGTTCCAAACCTGAGACCCTTCCTTTAGCATGAGATGTGATATCCAGCTCCTTACCATTCCAATCCTGAGACACTTCTGATAGCATGAGATGTGATATCTCAATGCTTCTAATATCAAAACTGAGACCCTCCCTATAGCATGATATGTGATATCTAAGTCCTTCCCATTCCAATCCTGAGACCCTTCCTATAGCATGAGATGTGATATCTCAATGCTTCTACCAAACCTGAGACCCTTCCTTTAGCATGAGATGTGATATCCAACTCCTTCCCATTCCAATCCTGAGACCCTTCCTATAGCATGAGATGTGATATCTCAATACTTCTAATACCAAACCTGAGATCCTTCCGATAACATGAGATGTGATATCTCAATACTTCTAATACCAAACCTGAGATCCATCCTATAACATGAGATGTGATATCCAACTCCTTCCCTTTCCAAACCTGAGAGCCGTTCTATAGCATGAGATGTGATAACCAGGTCCTTCCCATTCCAATCCTTAGACCCTTCCTACAGCATGCAATATGATATCTCAATGATTCTAATAACAAACCTGAGACCCGTCCTATAGCATGAGATATGATATCCAAGTCCTTCCCATTCCAATCCTGAGACCCTTCCTATAACACGAAATGTGATATCCAACTCCTTCCCATTCCAACCTGAGACCCTTCCTATAGCATGAGATGGGATATCCAACTTCTTCCAAATCCAATACTGATACCCTTCCGATAGCATGAGATGTGATATCCCAATGCTTCTACCAAACCTGAGACCCATACTATGGCATGAGATGTGATATCAAACTCCTTCCCATTCCAATCCTGAGACCCTTCCTATAGCTTGAGGTGTGATATCCAACTCCTTCCCATTCCAATTCTGAGACCCTTCTTATACCATGAGACTTGATATCTCAATGCTTCTAATATTAAACCTGAGACCCGTCCTATAACATGAGATGTGATATCCAAATCCTTCCCCTTCCAAACCTTAGACCCTTCCTTTATCATGAGATGTGATATCCAACTCCTTCCCATTCCAATCCTGAGACCCTTCCGATATCATGAGATTTGTTATCTCAATGCTTCTAATATCAAACTTGAGACCCTACCTATAGCATGAGATGTGACATCCAAGTCCTTCCCATTCCAATCCTGAGACCCTTCCTATAGCATGAGATGTAATATCTCTATGCTTCTAATACCAAACCTGAGACCCTTCCTATAACATGAGATGGGATATCCAACTCCTTCCCATTCCAATCCTGAGACCTTTCCGATAGCAGAGATGTGATATCTCAATGCTTATACCAAACCTGAGAACCTTCCTATGGCCTGAGATGTCATATACAACTCCTTCCCATTCCAATCCTGAGACCCTTCCTTTAGCATGAGATGTGATATCTCAATGCTTATACCAAATCTGAGACCCTTCCTATAGCATGAGATGTGATATCCAATTCCTTCCCATTCCAATCCTGTGACCCTTCCTATAGCATGAGATGTGATATCTCAATGCTTATAGCAAACCTGAGAGCCTACCTATAACATGAGATGTGATATCCAAGTCCATCCCATTCCAATCCTTAGACCCTTCCTACAGCATGCTATGTGATATCTCAATGATTCTAATACCAAACCAGAGACTCTTCCTATAACATGAGATGGGATATCCAACTCCTTCCCATTCCAATCCTGAGCCGCTTCCGATAGCAGAGATGTGATATCTCAATGCTTATACCAAACCTGAGACCCTTCCTATAACATGAGATGTGATATCCAACTCCTTCCCGTACCAAACCTGAGACACTAACTATAGCATATGTGATATCCAACTCCTTCCCATTCCAAACATGAGACCCTTCCTATAGCAAGAAAGTTATATCCAACTCCTACCCATTCCAATCCTGAGACCCTTCCTATAGCAAGAGATGTGATATCCAAATCCTTTCCATTCCAATCCTGAGACCCTTCCTATAATATGAGATGTGATATCCAACTCCTTCCCATTCCAACCTGAGACACTTCCTATAGCATGAGAAGGGATATCCAACTTCTTCCCAATCCAATCCTGAGACCCTTCCGATAGCAGAGATGTGATATCTCAATGCTTATACCAAACCTGAGACCCTTCCTATGGCATGAGATGTGATATCCAACTCCTTGCCATTCAAATCCTGAGACCCTTCCTATAGCATGAGAAGGGATATCCAACTCCTTCCCAATCCAATCCTGAGACCCTTCCGATAGCAGCGACGTGATATCTCAATGCTTCTACCAAACCTGAGACCCTTCCTTTAGCATGAGATGTGATATCCAAATCCTTCACATTCCAATCCTGAGACCCTTCCTATAGCATGAGATGTGATATCTCAATGCTTCTAATACCAAACCTGAGATCCTTCCTATAACATGAGATGTGATATCCAATTCCTTCCCATTCCAAACCTGAGACCCTTCCTATTGGATGAGATGTGATATCCAACTCCTTCCCATTCCAACCCTGAGACCCTTCCTATAGCATGAGATGTGATGTCTCAATGCTTCTAATACCAAACCTGAGATCCTTCCTATAACATGAGATGTGATATCCAACTCCTTCCATTCAAATCCTGAGACCCGTCCTATAGCATGAGATGTGATATCTCAATGCTTATACCAAACCTGAGACCCTTCCTATAGCATGAGATGTGATATCCAACTGCTTCCCATTCCAATCCTGAGACCCTTCCTATAGCATGAGATGTGATATCTCAATGCTTCTAATACCAAACCTGAGATCCTTCCTCTAACATGAAATGTGATATCCAACTCCTTCCCTTTCCAAACCTAAGAGCCTATCTATAGCATGAGATGTGATATCCAAGTCCTTCACATTCCAACCCTTAGACCCTTCCTACAGCATGCAATATGATATCTCAATGATTCTAATAACAAACCTGAGACCCGTCCTATAACATGAGATGGGATATCCAACTCCTTCCCATTCCAATCCTGAGACACTTCCGATAGCAGAGATGTGATATCTCAATGCTTATACCAAACCTGAGACCCTTCCTATAACATGAGATGTGATATCCAAATCCTTCCCGTTCCAAACCTGAGACCCTTCCTTTAGCATGAGATGTGATATCCAGCTCCTTCCCATTCCAATCCTGAGACACTTCCGATAGCATGAGATGTGATATCTCAATGCTTCTAATATCAAAACTGAGACCCTTCCTATAGCATGATATGTGATATCTAAGTCCTTCCCATTCCAATCCTGAGACCCTCCCTATAGCATGAGATGTGATATCCAACTCCTTCCCATTCCAATCCTGAGACCCTTCCTATAGCATGAGATATGATATCTCAATACTTCTAATACCAAACGTGAGATCCTTCCGATAACATGAGATGTGATATCCAAATCCTTCCCCTTCCAAACCTGAGACCCTCCCTTTAGCATGAAATGTGATATCCAACTCCTTCCTATTCCAATCCTGAGACTCTTCTGATAGCATGAGATGTGATATCTCAATGCTTCTAATACCAAACCTGAGATCCTTCCGATAGCATGAGATGTGATATCTCAATGCTTCTAATACCAAACCTGAGATCCTTCCTATAACATGAGATGTGATATCCAAATCCTTCCCCTTCCAAACCTGAGACCCTCCCTTTAGCATGAGATGTGATATCTAACTCCTTCCCATTCCATTCCTGAGACCCTTCTGATAGCATGAGATGTGATATCTCAATGCCTCTAATACCAAACCTGAGATCCTACCTCTAACATGAAATGAGATATCCAACTCTTTCCCCTTCCAAACCTGAGAGCCTTCCTATAGCATGAGATGTGATATCTAAGTCCTTCCCATTCCAATACTGAGACCCTTCCTATAGCTTGAGATGTGATATCCAACTCCTTCCCATTCCAATTCTGAGACCCTTCCTATAGCATGAGATGTGATATCTCAATGCTTATACCAAACCTGAGAGCCTACCTATAGCATGAGATGTGATATCCAAGTCCATCCCATTCCAATCCTTAGACCCTTCCTACAGCATGCGATATGATATCTCAATGATTCTAATACCAAACCAGAGACTCTTCCTATAACATGAGATGGGATATCCAACTCCTTCCCATTCCAATTCTGAGACCCTTCCTATACTATGAGACTTGATATCTCAATGCTTCTAATACCAAACCTGAGACCCGTAATATAACATGAGATGTGATATCCAAATCCTTCCCCTTCCAAACCTTAGACCCTTCCTTTATCATGAGATGTGATATCCAACTCCTTCCCATTCCAATCCTGAGACCCTTCCGATATCATGAGATGTGATATCTCAAAGCTTCTAATATCAAACTTGAGACCCTCCCTATAGCATGAGATGTGATATCCAAGTCCTTCCCATTCCAATCCTGAGACCCTTCCTATAGCATGAGATGTGATATCTCAATGCTTCTAATACCAAACCTGAGACCCTTCCTATAACATGAGATGGGAATATCCAACTCCTTCCCATTCCAATCTTCAGACCCTTCCGATAGCAGAGATGTGATATCTCAATGCTTATACCACACCTGAGATCCTTCCTATAACATGAGATGTGATATCCAACTCCTTCCCATTCCAATCCTGAGACACTTCCTATAGCATGAGATGTGATATCTCACTGCTTATACCAAACCTGAGACCCTTCCCATAGCAGATGTGATATCCAACTCCTTCCCATTCCAATCCTCAGACCCTTCCTATAGCATGAGATGTGATATCTCAATGCTTCTAATGTCAAACTTGAGACCCTACCTATAGCATGAGATGTGATATCCAAGTCCTTCCCATTCCAATCCTGAGACACTTCCTATAGCATGAGATGTGATATCTCAATGCTTCTAATACCAAACCTGAGACTCTTCCTATAACATGAGATGGGATATCCAACTCCTTCCAATTCCAATCCTGAGACCCTTTTGATAGCAGAGATGTGATATCTCAATGTTTATACCAAACCTGAGACCCTTCCTACGGCATGAGATGTCATATTCAACTCCTTCCCATTCCAATCCTGAGACCCTTCCTATAGCATGAGATTTGATATCCAACTCCTTCCCATTCCAATCCTGAGACCCTTCCTATAGCATGAGATGTGATATCTCAATGCTTCTAATACCAAACCTGAGATCCTTCCTATAACATGAGATGTGATATCCAACTCCTTCCATTCCAATCCTGAGACACTTCCTATAGCATGAGATGTGATATATCAATGCTTATACCAAACCTGAGACCCTTCCTATAGCATGAGATGTGATATCCAACTCCTTCCCATTCCAATCCTGAGACCCTTCCTATAGCCTGAGATGTGATATCCAATTCCTTCCCATTCCAATCCTGAGACCCTTCCTATAGCATGAGATGTGATATCTCAATGCTTATACCAAACCTGAGAGCCTACCTATAACATGAGATGTGATATCCAAGTCCATCCCATTCCAATCCTTAGACCCTTCCTACAGCATGCGATGTGATATCTCAATGATTCTAATACCAAACCAGAGACTCTTCCTATAACATGAGATGGGATATCCAACTCCTTCCCATTCCAATCCTGAGCCGCTTCCGATAGCAGAGATGTGATATCTCAATGCTTATACCAAACCTGAGACCCTTCCTATAACATGAGATGTGATATCCAACTCCTTCCCGTTCCAAACCTGAGACACTAACTATAGCATATGTGATATCCAACTCCTTCCCATTCCAAACATGAGACCCTTCCTATAGCAAGAAAGTAATATCCAACTCCTACCCATTCCAATCCTGAGACCCTTCCTATAGCAAGAGATGTGATATCCAAATCCTTCCCATTCCAATCCTGAGACCCTTCCTATAACATGAGATGTGATATCCAACTCCTTCCCATTCCAACCTGAGACACTTCCGATAGCAGAGATGTGATATCTCAATGCTTATACCAAACCTGAGACCCTTCCTATGGCATGAGATGTGATATCCAACTCCTTGCCATTCAAATCCTGAGACCCTTCCTATAGCATGAGAAGGGATATCCAACTCCTTCCCAATCCAATCCTGAGACCCTTCCGATAGCAGCGACGTGATATCTCAATGCTTCTACCAAACCTGAGACCCTTCCTTTAGCATGAGATGTGATATCCAAATCCTTCACATTCCAATCCTGAGACCCTTCCTATAGCATGAGATGTGATATCTCAATGCTTCTAATACCAAACCTGAGATCCTTCCTATAACATGAGATGTGATATCCAATTCCTTCCCATTCCAAACCTGAGACCCTTCCTATTGGATGAGATGTGATATCCAACTCCTTCCCATTCCAACCCTGAGACCCTTCCTATAGCATGAGATGTGATGTCTCAATGCTTCTAATACCAAACCTGAGATCCTTCCTATAACATGAGATGTGATATCCAACTCCTTCCATTCGAATCCTGAGACCCGTCCTATAGCATGAGATGTGATATCTCAATGCTTATACCAAACCTGAGACCCTTCCTATAGCATGAGATGTGATATCCAACTGCTTCCCATTCCAATCCTGAGACCCTTCCTATAGCATGAGATGTGATATCTCAATGCTTCTAATACCAAACCTGAGATCCTTCCTCTAACATGAAATGTGATATCCAACTCCTTCCCTTTCCAAACCTAAGAGCCTATCTATAGCATGAGATGTGATATCCAAGTCCTTCACATTCCAACCCTTAGACCCTTCCTACAGCATGCAATTTGATATCTCAATGATTCTAATAACAAACCTGAGACCCGTCCTATAACATGAGATGGGATATCCAACTCCTTCCCATTCCAATCCTGAGACACTTCCGATAGCAGAGATGTGATATCTCAATGCTTATACCAAACCTGAGACCCTTCCTATAACATGAGATGTGATATCCAAATCCTTCTCGTTCCAAACCTGAGACCCTTCCTTTAGCATGAGATGTGATATCCAGCTCCTTCCCATTCCAATCCTGAGACACTTCCGATAGCATGAGATGTGATATCTCAATGCTTCTAATATCAAAACTGAGACCCTCCCTATAGCATGATATGTGATATCTAAGTCCTTCCCATTCCAATCCTGAGACCCTCCCTATATCATGAGATGTGATATCCAACTCCTTCCCATTCCAACCCTGAGACCCTTCCTATAGCATGAGATGTGATGTCTCAATGCTTCTAATACCAAACCTGAGATCCTTCCTATAACATGAGATGTGATATCCAACTCCTTCCATTCGAATCCTGAGACCCGTCCTATAGCATGAGATGTGATATCTCAATGCTTATACCAAACCTGAGACCCTTCCTATAGCATGAGATGTGATATCCAACTGCTTCCCATTCCAATCCTGAGACCCTTCCTATAGCATGAGATGTGATATCTCAATGCTTCTAATACCAAACCTGAGATCCTTCCTCTAACATGAAATGTGATATCCAACTCCTTCCCTTTCCAAACCTAAGAGCCTATCTATAGCATGAGATGTGATATCCAAGTCCTTCACATTCCAACCCTTAGACCCTTCCTACAGCATGCAATATGATATCTCAATGATTCTAATAACAAACCTGAGACCCGTCCTATAACATGAGATGGGATATCCAACTCCTTCCCATTCCAATCCTGAGACACTTCCGATAGCAGCGATGTGATATCTCAATGCTTATACCAAACCTGAGACCCTTCCTATAACATGAGATGTGATATCCAAATCCTTCTCGTTCCAAACCTGAGACCCTTCCTTTAGCATGAGATGTGATATCCAGCTCCTTCCCATTCCAATCCTGAGACACTTCCGATAGCATGAGATGTGATATCTCAATGCTTCTAATATCAAAACTGAGACCCTCCCTATAGCATGATATGTGATATCTAAGTCCTTCCCATTCGAATCCTGAGATCCTTCCGATAGCATGAGATGTGATATCTCAATGCTTCTAATACCAAACCTGAGATCCTTCCTATAACATGAGATGTGATATCCAAATCCTTCCCATTCCATTCCTGAGACCCTTCTGATAGCATGAGATGTGATATCTCAATGCCTCTAATACCAAACCTGAGATCCTACCTCTAACATGAAATGAGATATCCAACTCTTTCCCCTTCCAAACCTGAGAGCTTTCCTATAGCATGAGATGTGATATCCAAGTCCTTCCCATTCCAATACTGAGACCCTTCCTATAGCTTGAGATGTGATATCCAACTCCTTCCCATTCCAATTCTGAGACCCTTCCTATAGCATGAGATGTGATATCTCAATGCTTATACCAAAACTGAGAGCCTACCTATAGCATGAGATGTGATATCCAAGTCCATCCCATTCCAATCCTTAGACCCTTCCTACAGCATGCGATGTGAATATCTCAATGATTCTATTACCAAACCAGAGACTCTTCCTATAACATGAGATGGGATATCCAACTCCTTCCCATTCCAATTCTGAGACCCTTCCTATACTATGAGACTTGATATCTCAATGCTTCTAATACCAAACCTGAGACCCGTAATATAACATGAGATGTGATATCCAAATCCTTCCCCTTCCAAACCTTAGACCCGTTCTTTATCATGAGATGTGATATCCAACTCCTTCCCATTCCAATCCTGAGACCCTTCCGATATCATGAGATGTGATATCTCAAAGCTTCTAATATCAAACTTGAGACCCTCCCTATAGCATGAGATGTGATATCCAAGTCCTTCCCATTCCAATCCTGAGACCCTTCCTATAGCATGAGATGTGATATCTCAATGCTTCTAATACCAAACCTGAGACCCTTCCTATAACATGAGATGGGAATATCCAACTCCTTCCCATTCCAATCTTGAGACCCTTCCGATAGCAGAGATGTGATATCTCAATGCTTATACCACACCTGAGATCCTTCCTATAACATGAGATGTGATATCCAACTCCTTCCCATTCCAATCCTGGAACACTTCCTATAGCATGAGATGTGATATCTCACTGCTTATACCAAACCTGAGACCCTTCCCATAGCAGGAGATGTGATATCCAACTCCTTCCCATTCCAATCCTCAGACCCTTCCTATAGCATGAGATGTGATATCTCAATGCTTCTAATGTCAAACTTGAGACCCTACCTATAGCATGAGATGTGATATCCAAGTCCTTCCCATTCCAATCCTGAGACACTTCCTATAGCATGAGATGTGATATCTCAATGCTTCTAATACCAAACCTGAGACTCTTCCTATAACATGAGATGGGATATCCAACTCCTTCCAATTCCAATCCTGAGACCCTTTTGATAGCAGAGATGTGATATCTCAATGTTTATACCAAACCTGAGACCCTTCCTACGGCATGAGATGTCATATTCAACTCCTTCCCATTCCAATCCTGAGACCCTTCCTATAGCATGAGATTTGATATCCAACTCCTTCCCATTCCAATCCTGAGACCCTTCCTATAGCATGAGATGTGATGTCTCAATGCTTCTAATACCAAACCTGAGATCCTTCCTATAACATGAGATGTGATATCCAACTCCTTCCATTCCAATCCTGAGACCCTTCCTATAGCATGAGATGTGATATCTCAATGCTTATACCAAGCCTGAGACCCTTCCTATAGCATGAGATGTGATATCCAACTCCTTCCCATTCCAATCCTGAGACCCTTCCTATAGCCTGAGATGTGATATCCAATTCCTTCCCATTCCAATCCTGAGACCCTTCCTATAGCATGAGATGTGATATCTCAATGCTTATACCAAACCTGAGAGCCTACCTATAACATGAGATGTGATATCCAAGTCCATCCCATTCCAATCCTTAGACCCTTCCTACAGCATGCGATGTGATATCTCAATGATTCTAATACCAAACCAGAGACTCTTCCTATAACATGAGATGGGATATCCAACTCCTTCCCATTCCAATCCTGAGCCGCTTCCGATAGCAGAGATGTGATATCTCAATGCTTATACCAAACCTGAGACCCTTCCTATAACATGAGATGTGATATCCAACTCCTTCCCGTTCTAAACCTGAGACACTAACTATAGCATATGTGATATCCAACTCCTTCCCATTCCAAACATGAGACCCTTCCTATAGCAAGAAAGTAATATCCAACTCCTACCCATTCCAATCCTGAGACCCTTCCTATAGCAAGAGATGTGATATCCAAATCCTTCCCATTCCAATCCTGAGACCCTTCCTATAACATGAGATGTGATATCCAACTCCTTCCCATTCCAACCTGAGACACTTCCTATAGCATGAGAAGGGATATCCAACTCCTTCCCAATCCAATCCTGAGACCCTTCCGATAGCAGAGATGTGATATCTCAATGCTTATACCAAACCTGAGACCCTTCCTATGGCATGAGATGTGATATCCAACTCCTTGCCATTCAAATCCTGAGACCCTTCCTATAGCATGAGAAGGGATATCCAACTCCTTCCCAATCCAATCCTGAGACCCTTCCGATAGCAGCAACGTGATATCTCAATGCTTCTACCAAACCTGAGACCCTTCCTTTAGCATGAGATGTGATATCCAAATCCTTCACATTCCAATCCTGAGACCCTTCCTATAGCATGAGATGTGATATCTCAATGCTTCTAATACCAAACCTGAGATCCTTCCTATAACATGAGATGTGATATCCAATTCCTTCCCATTCCAAACCTGAGACCATTCCTATTGGATGAGATGTGATATCCAACTCCTTCCCATTCCAACCCTGAGACCCTTCCTATAGCATGAGATGTGATGTCTCAATGCTTCTAATACCAAACCTGAGATCCTTCCTATAACATGAGATGTGATATCCAACTCCTTCCATTCCAATCCTGAGACCCGTCCTATAGCATGAGATGTGATATCTCAATGCTTATACCAAACCTGAGACCCTTCCTATAGCATGAGATGTCATATCCAACTGCTTCCCATTCCAATCCTGAGACCCTTCCTATAGCATGAGATGTGATATCTCAATACTTCTAATACCAAACCTGAGATCCTTCCTCTAACATGAAATCTGATATCCAACTCCTTCCCTTTCCAAACCTAAGAGCCTATCTATAGCATGAGATGTGATATCCAAGTCCTTCACATTCCAACCCTTAGACCCTTCCTACAGCATGCAATATGATATCTCAATGATTCTAATAACAAACCTGAGACCCGTCCTATAACATGAGATGGGATATCCAACTCCTTCCCATTCCAATCCTGAGACACTTCCGATAGCAGAGATGTGATATCTCAATGCTTATACCAAACCTGAGACCCTTCCTATAACATGAGATGTGATATCCAAATCCTTCTCGTTCCAAACCTGAGACCCTTCCTTTAGCATGAGATGTGATATCCAGCTCCTTCCCATTCCAATCCTGAGACACTTCCGATAGCATGAGATGTGATATCTCAATGCTTCTAATATCAAAACTGAGACCCTCCCTATAGCATGATATGTGATATCTAAGTCCTTCCCATTCCAATCCTGAGACCCTCCCTATAGCATGAGATGTGATATCCAACTCCTTCCCATTCCAATCCTGAGACCCTTCCTATAGCATGAGATATGATATCTCAATACTTCTAATACCAAACGTGAGATCATTCCGATAACATGAGATGTGATATCCAAATCCTTCCCCTTCCAAACCTGAGACCCTCCCTTTAGTATGAAATGTGATATCCAACTCCTTCCTATTCCAATCCTGAGACTCTTCTGATAGCATGAGATGTGATATCTCAATGCTTCTAATACCAAACCTGAGATCCTTCCGATAGCATGAGATGTGATATCTCAATGCTTCTAATACCAAACCTGAGATCCTTCCTATAACATGAGATGTGATATCCAAATCCTTCCCCTTCCAAACCTGAGACCCTCCCTTTAGCATGAGATGTGATATCTAACTCCTTCCCATTCCATTCCTGAGACCCTTCTGATTGCATGAGATGTGATATCTCAATGCCTCTAATACCAAACCTGAGATCCTACCTCTAACATGAAATGAGATATCCAACTCTTTCCCCTTCCAAACCTGAGAGCCTTCCTATAGCATGAGATGTGATATCCAAGTCCTTCCCATTCCAATACTGAGACCCTTCCTATAGCTTGAGGTGTGATATCCAACTCCTTCCCATTCCAATTCTGAGACCCTTCCTATAGCATGAGATGTGATATCTCAATGCTTATACCAAACCTGAGAGCCTACCTATAGCATGAGATGTGATATCCAAGTCCATCCCATTCCAATCCTTAGACCCTTCCTACAGCATGCGATGTGAATATCTCAATGATTCTAATACCAAACCAGAGACTCTTCCTATAACATGAGATGGGATATCCAACTCCTTCCCATTCCAATTCTGAGACCCTTCCTATACTATGAGACTTGATATCTCAATGCTTCTAATACCAAACCTGAGACCCATAATATAACATGAGATGTGATATCCAAATCCTTCCCCTTCCAAACCTAGACCCTTCCTTTATCATGAGATGTGATATCCAACTCCTTCCCATTCCAATCCTGAGACCCTTCCAAACCTGAGACCCTTCCTATGGCATGAGATGTGATATCCAACTCCTTGCCATTCAAATCCTGAGACCCTTCCTATAGCATGAGAAGGGATATCCAACTCCTTCCCAATCCAATCCTGAGACCCCTCCGATAGCAGAGACGTGATATCTCAATGCTTCTACCAATCCTGAGACCCTTCCTTTAGCATGAGATGTGATATCCAAATCCTTCACATTCCAATCCTGAGACCCTTCCTATAGCATGAGATGTGATATCTCAATGCTTCTAATACCAAACCTGAGATTCTTCATATAACATGAGATGTGATATCCAATTCCTTCCCATTCCAAACCTGAGACCCTTCCTATTGGATGAGATGTGATATCCAACTCCTTCCCATTCCAACCCTGAGACCCTTGCTATAGCATGAGATGTGATGTCTCAATGCTTCTAATACCAAACCTGAAATCCTTCCTATAACATGAGATGTGATATCCAACTCCTTCCATTCCAATCCTGAGACCCGTCCTATAGCATGAGATGTGATATCTCAATGCTTATACCAAACCTGAGACCCTTCCTATAGCATGAGATGTGATATCCAACTACTTCCCATTCCAATCCTGAGACCCTTCCTATAGCATGAGATGTGATATCTCAATGCTTCTAATACCAAACCTGAGCTCCTTCCTCTAACATGAAATGTGATATCCAACTCCTTCCCTTTCCAAACCTAAGAGCCTATCTATAGCATGAGATGTGATATCCAAGTCCTTCCCGTTCCAATCCTTAGACCCTTCCTACAGCATGCAATATGATATCTCAATGATTCTAATAACAAACCTGAGACCTGTCCTATAGCATGAGATATGATATCCAAGTCCTTCCCATTCCAATCCTGCGACCCTTCCTATAACATGAAATGTGATATCCAACTCCTTCCCATTCCAACCTGAGACCCTTCCTATAGCATGAGATGTGATATCTCAATGCTTATACCAAACCTGAGAGCCTACCTATAACATGAGATGTGATATCCAAGTCCATCCCATTCCAATCCTTAGACCCTTCCTACAGCATGCGATGTGATATCTCAATGATTCTAATACCAAACCAGAGACTCTTCCTATAACATGAGATGGGATATCCAACTCCTTCCCATTCCAATCCTGAGCCGCTTCCGATAGCAGAGATGTGATATCTCAATGCTTATACCAAACCTGAGACCCTTCCTATAACATGAGATGTGATATCCAACTCCTTCCCGTTCCAAACCTGAGACACTAACTATAGCATATGTGATATCCAACTCCTTCCCATTCCAAACATGAGACCCTTCCTATAGCAAGAAAGTAATATCCAACTCCTACCCATTCCAATCCTGAGACCCTTCCTATAGCAAGAGATGTGATATCCAAATCCTTCCCATTCCAATCCTGAGACCCTTCCTATAACATGAGATGTGATATCCAACTCCTTCCCATTCCAACCTGAGACACTTCCGATAGCAGAGATGTGATATCTCAATGCTTATACCAAACCTGAGACCCTTCCTATGGCATGAGATGTGATATCCAACTCCTTGCCATTCAAATCCTGAGACCCTTCCTATAGCATGAGAAGGGATATCCAACTCCTTCCCAATCCAATCCTGAGACCCTTCCGATAGCAGCGACGTGATATCTCAATGCTTCTACCAAACCTGAGACCCTTCCTTTAGCATGAGATGTGATATCCAAATCCTTCACATTCCAATCCTAAGACCCTTCCTATAGCATGAGATGTGATATCTCAATGCTTCTAATACCAAACCTGAGATCCTTCCTATAACATGAGATGTGATATCCAATTCCTTCCCATTCCAAACCTGAGACCCTTCCTATTGGATGAGATGTGATATCCAACTCCTTCCCATTCCAACCCTGAGACCCTTCCTATAGCATGAGATGTGATGTCTCAATGCTTCTAATACCAAACCTGAGATCCTTCCTATAACATGAGATGTGATATCCAACTCCTTCCATTCGAATCCTGAGACCCGTCCTATAGCATGAGATGTGATATCTCAATGCTTATACCAAACCTGAGACCCTTCCTATAGCATGAGATGTGATATCCAACTGCTTCCCATTCCAATCCTGAGACCCTTCCTATAGCATGAGATGTGATATCTCAATGCTTCTAATACCAAACCTGAGATCCTTCCTCTAACATGAAATGTGATATCCAACTCCTTCCCTTTCCAAACCTAAGAGCCTATCTATAGCATGAGATGTGATATCCAAGTCCTTCACATTCCAACCCTTAGACCCTTCCTACAGCATGCAATATGATATCTCAATGATTCTAATAACAAACCTGAGACCCGTCCTATAACATGAGATGGGATATCCAACTCCTTCCCATTCCAATCCTGAGACACTTCCGATAGCAGAGATGTGATATCTCAATGCTTATACCAAACCTGAGACCCTTCCTATAACATGAGATGTGATATCCAAATCCTTCTCGTTCCAAACCTGAGACCCTTCCTTTAGCATGAGATGTGATATCCAGCTCCTTCCCATTCCAATCCTGAGACACTTCCGATAGCATGAGATGTGATATCTCAATGCTTCTAATATCAAAACTGAGACCCTCCCTATAGCATGATATGTGATATCTAAGTCCTTCCCATTCCAATCCTGAGACCCTCCCTATATCATGAGATGTGATATCCAACTCCTTCCCATTCCAACCCTGAGACCCTTCCTATAGCATGAGATGTGATGTCTCAATGCTTCTAATACCAAACCTGAGATCCTTCCTATAACATGAGATGTGATATCCAACTCCTTCCATTCGAATCCTGAGACCCGTCCTATAGCATGAGATGTGATATCTCAATGCTTATACCAAACCTGAGACCCTTCCTATAGCATGAGATGTGATATCCAACTGCTTCCCATTCCAATCCTGAGACCCTTCCTATAGCATGAGATGTGATATCTCAATGCTTCTAATACCAAACCTGAGATCCTTCCTCTAACATGAAATGTGATATCCAACTCCTTCCCTTTCCAAACCTAAGAGCCTATCTATAGCATGAGATGTGATATCCAAGTCCTTCACATTCCAACCCTTAGACCCTTCCTACAGCATGCAATATGATATCTCAATGATTCTAATAACAAACCTGAGACCCGTCCTATAACATGAGATGGGATATCCAACTCCTTCCCATTCCAATCCTGAGACACTTCCGATAGCAGAGATGTGATATCTCAATGCTTATACCAAACCTGAGACCCTTCCTATAACATGAGATGTGATATCCAAATCCTTCTCGTTCCAAACCTGAGACCCTTCCTTTAGCATGAGATGTGATATCCAGCTCCTTCCCATTCCAATCCTGAGACACTTCCGATAGCATGAGATGTGATATCTCAATGCTTCTAATATCAAAACTGAGACCCTCCCTATAGCATGATATGTGATATCTAAGTCCTTCCCATTCGAATCCTGAGACCCTTCCTATAGCATGAGATATGATATCTCAATACTTCTAATACCAAACGTGAGATCCTTCCGATAACATGAGATGTGATATCCAAATCCTTCCCCTTCCAAACCTGAGACCCTCCCTTTAGCATGAAATGTGATATCCAACTCCTTCCTATTCCAATCCTGAGACTCTTCTGATAGCATGAGATGTGATATCTCAATGCTTCTAATACCAAACCTGAGATCCTTCCGATAGCATGAGATGTGATATCTCAATGCTTCTAATACCAAACCTGAGATCCTTCCTATAACATGAGATGTGATACCCAAATCCTTCCCATTCCATTCCTGAGACCCTTCTGATAGCATGAGATGTGATATCTCAATGCCTCTAATACCAAACCTGAGATCCTACCTCTAACATGAAATGAGATATCCAACTCTTTCCCCTTCCAAACCTGAGAGCTTTCCTATAGCATGAGATGTGATATCCAAGTCCTTCCCATTCCAATACTGAGACCCTTCCTATAGCTTGAGATGTGATATCCAACTCCTTCCCATTCCAATTCTGAGACCCTTCCTATAGCATGAGATGTGATATCTCAATGCTTATACCAAAACTGAGAGCCTACCTATAGCATGAGATGTGATATCCAAGTCCATCCCATTCCAATCCTTAGACCCTTCCTACAGCATGCGATGTGAATATCTCAATGATTCTATTACCAAACCAGAGACTCTTCCTATAACATGAGATGGGATATCCAACTCCTTCCCATTCCAATTCTGAGACCCTTCCTATACTATGAGACTTGATATCTCAATGCTTCTAATACCAAACCTGAGACCCGTAATATAACATGAGATGTGATATCCAAATCCTTCCCCTTCCAAACCTTAGACCCGTTCTTTATCATGAGATGTGATATCCAACTCCTTCCCATTCCAATCCTGAGACCCTTCCGATATCATGAGATGTGATATCTCAAAGCTTCTAATATCAAACTTGAGACCCTCCCTATAGCATGAGATGTGATATCCAAGTCCTTCCCATTCCAATCCTGAGACCCTTCCTATAGCATGAGATGTGATATCTCAATGCTTCTAATACCAAACCTGAGACCCTTCCTATAACATGAGATGGGAATATCCAACTCCTTCCCATTCCAATCTTGAGACCCTTCCGATAGCAGAGATGTGATATCTCAATGCTTATACCACACCTGAGATCCTTCCTATAACATGAGATGTGATATCCAACTCCTTCCCATTCCAATCCTGGAACACTTCCTATAGCATGAGATGTGATATCTCACTGCTTATACCAAACCTGAGACCCTTCCCATAGCAGGAGATGTGATATCCAACTCCTTCCCATTCCAATCCTCAGACCCTTCCTATAGCATGAGATGTGATATCTCAATGCTTCTAATGTCAAACTTGAGACCCTACCTATAGCATGAGATGTGATATCCAAGTCCTTCCCATTCCAATCCTGAGACACTTCCTATAGCATGAGATGTGATATCTCAATGCTTCTAATACCAAACCTGAGACTCTTCCTATAACATGAGATGGGATATCCAACTCCTTCCAATTCCAATCCTGAGACCCTTTTGATAGCAGAGATGTGATATCTCAATGTTTATACCAAACCTGAGACCCTTCCTACGGCATGAGATGTCATATTCAACTCCTTCCCATTCCAATCCTGAGACCCTTCCTATAGCATGAGATTTGATATCCAACTCCTTCCCATTCCAATCCTGAGACCCTTCCTATAGCATGAGATGTGATGTCTCAATGCTTCTAATACCAAACCTGAGATCCTTCCTATAACATGAGATGTGATATCCAACTCCTTCCATTCCAATCCTGAGACCCTTCCTATAGCATGAGATGTGATATCTCAATGCTTATACCAAGCCTGAGACCCTTCCTATAGCATGAGATGTGATATCCAACTCCTTCCCATTCCAATCCTGAGACCCTTCCTATAGCCTGAGATGTGATATCCAATTCCTTCCCATTCCAATCCTGAGACCCTTCCTATAGCATGAGATGTGATATCTCAATGCTTATACCAAACCTGAGAGCCTACCTATAACATGAGATGTGATATCCAAGTCCATCCCATTCCAATCCTTAGACCCTTCCTACAGCATGCGATGTGATATCTCAATGATTCTAATACCAAACCAGAGACTCTTCCTATAACATGAGATGGGATATCCAACTCCTTCCCATTCCAATCCTGAGCCGCTTCCGATAGCAGAGATGTGATATCTCAATGCTTATACCAAACCTGAGACCCTTCCTATAACATGAGATGTGATATCCAACTCCTTCCCGTTCTAAACCTGAGACACTAACTATAGCATATGTGATATCCAACTCCTTCCCATTCCAAACATGAGACCCTTCCTATAGCAAGAAAGTAATATCCAACTCCTACCCATTCCAATCCTGAGACCCTTCCTATAGCAAGAGATGTGATATCCAAATCCTTCCCATTCCAATCCTGAGACCCTTCCTATAACATGAGATGTGATATCCAACTCCTTCCCATTCCAACCTGAGACACTTCCTATAGCATGAGAAGGGATATCCAACTCCTTCCCAATCCAATCCTGAGACCCTTCCGATAGCAGAGATGTGATATCTCAATGCTTATACCAAACCTGAGACCCTTCCTATGGCATGAGATGTGATATCCAACTCCTTGCCATTCAAATCCTGAGACCCTTCCTATAGCATGAGAAGGGATATCCAACTCCTTCCCAATCCAATCCTGAGACCCTTCCGATAGCAGCGACGTGATATCTCAATGCTTCTACCAAACCTGAGACCCTTCCTTTAGCATGAGATGTGATATCCAAATCCTTCACATTCCAATCCTGAGACCCTTCCTATAGCATGAGATGTGATATCTCAATGCTTCTAATACCAAACCTGAGATCCTTCCTATAACATGAGATGTGATATCCAATTCCTTCCCATTCCAAACCTGAGACCATTCCTATTGGATGAGATGTGATATCCAACTCCTTCCCATTCCAACCCTGAGACCCTTCCTATAGCATGAGATGTGATGTCTCAATGCTTCTAATACCAAACCTGAGATCCTTCCTATAACATGAGATGTGATATCCAACTCCTTCCATTCCAATCCTGAGACCCGTCCTATAGCATGAGATGTGATATCTCAATGCTTATACCAAACCTGAGACCCTTCCTATAGCATGAGATGTCATATCCAACTGCTTCCCATTCCAATCCTGAGACCCTTCCTATAGCATGAGATGTGATATCTCAATACTTCTAATACCAAACCTGAGATCCTTCCTCTAACATGAAATCTGATATCCAACTCCTTCCCTTTCCAAACCTAAGAGCCTATCTATAGCATGAGATGTGATATCCAAGTCCTTCACATTCCAACCCTTAGACCCTTCCTACAGCATGCAATATGATATCTCAATGATTCTAATAACAAACCTGAGACCCGTCCTATAACATGAGATGGGATATCCAACTCCTTCCCATTCCAATCCTGAGACACTTCCGATAGCAGAGATGTGATATCTCAATGCTTATACCAAACCTGAGACCCTTCCTATAACATGAGATGTGATATCCAAATCCTTCTCGTTCCAAACCTGAGACCCTTCCTTTAGCATGAGATGTGATATCCAGCTCCTTCCCATTCCAATCCTGAGACACTTCCGATAGCATGAGATGTGATATCTCAATGCTTCTAATATCAAAACTGAGACCCTCCCTATAGCATGATATGTGATATCTAAGTCCTTCCCATTCCAATCCTGAGACCCTCCCTATAGCATGAGATGTGATATCCAACTCCTTCCCATTCCAATCCTGAGACCCTTCCTATAGCATGAGATATGATATCTCAATACTTCTAATACCAAACGTGAGATCATTCCGATAACATGAGATGTGATATCCAAATCCTTCCCCTTCCAAACCTGAGACCCTCCCTTTAGTATGAAATGTGATATCCAACTCCTTCCTATTCCAATCCTGAGACTCTTCTGATAGCATGAGATGTGATATCTCAATGCTTCTAATACCAAACCTGAGATCCTTCCGATAGCATGAGATGTGATATCTCAATGCTTCTAATACCAAACCTGAGATCCTTCCTATAACATGAGATGTGATATCCAAATCCTTCCCCTTCCAAACCTGAGACCCTCCCTTTAGCATGAGATGTGATATCTAACTCCTTCCCATTCCATTCCTGAGACCCTTCTGATTGCATGAGATGTGATATCTCAATGCCTCTAATACCAAACCTGAGATCCTACCTCTAACATGAAATGAGATATCCAACTCTTTCCCCTTCCAAACCTGAGAGCCTTCCTATAGCATGAGATGTGATATCCAAGTCCTTCCCATTCCAATACTGAGACCCTTCCTATAGCTTGAGGTGTGATATCCAACTCCTTCCCATTCCAATTCTGAGACCCTTCCTATAGCATGAGATGTGATATCTCAATGCTTATACCAAACCTGAGAGCCTACCTATAGCATGAGATGTGATATCCAAGTCCATCCCATTCCAATCCTTAGACCCTTCCTACAGCATGCGATGTGAATATCTCAATGATTCTAATACCAAACCAGAGACTCTTCCTATAACATGAGATGGGATATCCAACTCCTTCCCATTCCAATTCTGAGACCCTTCCTATACTATGAGACTTGATATCTCAATGCTTCTAATACCAAACCTGAGACCCATAATATAACATGAGATGTGATATCCAAATCCTTCCCCTTCCAAACCTAGACCCTTCCTTTATCATGAGATGTGATATCCAACTCCTTCCCATTCCAATCCTGAGACCCTTCCAAACCTGAGACCCTTCCTATGGCATGAGATGTGATATCCAACTCCTTGCCATTCAAATCCTGAGACCCTTCCTATAGCATGAGAAGGGATATCCAACTCCTTCCCAATCCAATCCTGAGACCCCTCCGATAGCAGAGACGTGATATCTCAATGCTTCTACCAATCCTGAGACCCTTCCTTTAGCATGAGATGTGATATCCAAATCCTTCACATTCCAATCCTGAGACCCTTCCTATAGCATGAGATGTGATATCTCAATGCTTCTAATACCAAACCTGAGATTCTTCATATAACATGAGATGTGATATCCAATTCCTTCCCATTCCAAACCTGAGACCCTTCCTATTGGATGAGATGTGATATCCAACTCCTTCCCATTCCAACCCTGAGACCCTTGCTATAGCATGAGATGTGATGTCTCAATGCTTCTAATACCAAACCTGAAATCCTTCCTATAACATGAGATGTGATATCCAACTCCTTCCATTCCAATCCTGAGACCCGTCCTATAGCATGAGATGTGATATCTCAATGCTTATACCAAACCTGAGACCCTTCCTATAGCATGAGATGTGATATCCAACTACTTCCCATTCCAATCCTGAGACCCTTCCTATAGCATGAGATGTGATATCTCAATGCTTCTAATACCAAACCTGAGCTCCTTCCTCTAACATGAAATGTGATATCCAACTCCTTCCCTTTCCAAACCTAAGAGCCTATCTATAGCATGAGATGTGATATCCAAGTCCTTCCCGTTCCAATCCTTAGACCCTTCCTACAGCATGCAATATGATATCTCAATGATTCTAATAACAAACCTGAGACCTGTCCTATAGCATGAGATATGATATCCAAGTCCTTCCCATTCCAATCCTGCGACCCTTCCTATAACATGAAATGTGATATCCAACTCCTTCCCATTCCAACCTGAGACCCTTCCTATAGCATGAGATGGGATATCCAACTTCTTCCAAATCCAATACTGATACCCTTCCGATAGCATGAGATGTGATATCCCAATGCTTCTACCAAACCTGAGACCCATACTATGGCATGAGATGTGATATCAAACTCCTTCCCATTCCAATCCTGAGACCCTTCCTATAGCTTGAGGTGTGATATCCAACTCCTTCCCATTCCAATTCTGAGACCCTTCTTATACCATGAGACTTGATATCTCAATGCTTCTAATACCAAACCTGAGACCCGTCCTATAACATGAGATGTGATATCCAAATCCTTCCCCTTCCAAACCTTAGACCCTTCCTTTATCATGAGATGTGGTATCCAACTCCTTCCCATTCCAATCCTGAGACCCTTCCGATATCATGAGATTTGTTATCTCAATGCTTCTAATATCAAACTTGAGACCCTCCCTATAGCATGAGATGTGACATCCAAGTCCTTCCCATTCCAATCCTGAGACCCTTCCTATAGCATGAGATGTGATATCTCTATGCTTCTAATACCAAACCTGAGACCCTTCCTATAACATGAGATGGGATATCCAACTCCTTCCCATTCCAATCCTGAGACCCTTCCGATAGCAGAGATGTGATATCTCAATGCTTATACCAAACATGAGACCCTTCCTATGGCCTGAGATGTCATATACAACTCCTTCCCATTCCAATCCTGAGACCCTTCCTTTAGCATGAGATGTTATATCTCAATGCTTATACCAAATCTGAGACCCTTCCTATAGCATGAGATGTGATATCCAAATCCTTCCCATTCCAATCCTGAGACCCTTCCTATAGCATGAGATGGGATATCCAACTTCTTCCAAATCCAATACTGATACCCTTCCGATAGCATGAGATGTGATATCCCAATGCTTCTACCAAACCTGAGACCCATACTATGGCATGAGATGTGATATCAAACTCCTTCCCATTCCAATCCTGAGACCCTTCCTATAGCTTGAGGTGTGACATCCAACTCCTTCCCATTCCAATTCTGAGACCCTTCTTATACCATGAGACTTGATATCTCAATGCTTCTAATACCAACCCTGAGACCCGTCCTATAACATGAGATGTGATATCCAAATCCTTCCCCTTCCAAACCTTAGACCCTTCCTTTATCATGAGATGTGGTATCCAACTCCTTCCCATTCCAATCCTGAGATCCTTCCGATATCATGAGATTTGTTATCTCAATGCTTCTAATATCAAACTTGAGACCCTCCCTATAGCATGAGATGTGACATCCAAGTCCTTCCCATTCCAATCCTGAGACCCTTCCTATAGCATGAGATGTGATATCTCTATGCTTCTAATACCAAACCTGAGACCCTTCCTATAACATGAGATGGGATATCCAACTCCTTCCCATTCCAATCCTGAGACCCTTCCGATAGCAGAGATGTGATATCTCAATGCTTATACCAAACATGAGACCCTTCCTATGTCCTGAGATGTCATATACAACTCCTTCCCATTCCAATCCTGAGACCCTTCCTTTAGCATGAGATGTGATATCTCAATGCTTATACCAAATCTGAGACCCTTCCTATAGCATGAGATGTGATATCCAAATCCTTCCCATTCCAATCCTGAGACCCTTCCTATAGCATGAGATGTGATATCTCAATGCTTATATCAAACCTGAGAGCCTACCTATAGCATGAGATGTGATATCCAAGTCCATCCCATTCCAATCCTTAGACCCTTCCTACAGCATGCGATGTGATATCTCAATGATTCTAATACCAAACCAGAGACTCTTACTATAACATGAGATGGGATATCCAACTCCTTCCCATTCCAATCCTGAGCCGCTTCCGATAGCAGAGATGTGATATCTCAATGCTTATAACAAACCTGAGACCCTTCCTATAACATGAGATGTGATATCCAACTCCTTCCCGTTCCAAACCTGAGACACTAACTATAGCATATGTGATATCCAACTCATTCCCATTCCAAACATGAGACCCTTCCTATAGCAAGAAAGTAATATCCAACTCCTACCCATTCCAATCCTGAGACCCTTCCTATAGCAAGAGATGTGATATCCAAATCCTTCCCATTCCAATCCTGAGACCCTTCCTATAACATGAGATGTGATATCCAACTCCTTCCCATTCCAACCTGAGACACTTCCTATAGCATGAGAAGGGATATCCAACTCCTTCCCAATCCAATCCTGAGACCCTTCCGATAGCAGAGATGTGATATCTCAATGCTTATACCAAACCTGAGACCCTTCCTATGGCATGAGATGTGATATCCAACTCCTTGCCATTCAAATCCTGAGACCCTTCCTATAGCATGAGAAGGGATATCCAACTCCTTCCCAATCCAATCCTGAGACCCTTCCGATAGCAGAGACGTGATATCTCAATGCTTCTACCAAACCAGAGACCCTTCCTTTAGCATGAGATGTGATATCCAAATCCTTCACATTCCAATCCTGAGACCCTTCCTATAGCATGAGATGTGATATCTCAATGCTTCTAATACCAAACCTGAGATCCTTCCTATAACATGAGATGTGATATCCAATTCCTTCCCATTCCAAACCTGAGACCCTTCCTATTGGATGAGATGTGATATCCAACTCCTTCCCATTCCAACCCTGAGACCCTTCCTATAGCATGAGATGTGATGTCTCAATGCTTCTAATACCAAACCTGAGATCCTTCCTATAACATGAGATGTGATATCCAACTCCTTCCATTCCAATCCTGAGACCCGTCCTATAGCATGAGATGTGATATCTCAATGCTTATACCAAACCTGAGACACTTCCTATAGCATGAAATGTGATATCCAACTACTTCCCATTCCAATCCTGAGACCCTTCCTATAGCATGAGATGTGATGTCTCAATGCTTCTAATACCAAACCTGAGATCCTTCCTCTAACATGAAATGTGATATCCAACTCCTTCCCTTTCCAAACCTAAGAGCCTATCTATAGCATGAGATGTGATATCCAAGTCCTTCCCATTCCAACCCTTAGACCCTTCCTACAGCATGCAATATGATATCTCAATGATTCTAATAACAAACCTGAGACCCGTCCTATAACATGAGATGGGATATCCAACTCCTTCCCATTCCAATCCTGAGACACTTCCGATAGCAGAGATGTGATATCTCAATGCTTATACCAAACCTGAGACCCTTCCTATAACATGAGATGTGATATCCAAATCCTTCCCGTTCCAAACCTGAGACCCTTCCTTTAGCATGAGATGCGATATCCAGCTCCTTCCCATTCCAATCCTGAGACACTTCCGATAGCATGAGATGTGATATCTCAATGCTTCTAATATCAAAACTGAGACCCTCCCTATAGCATGATATGTGATATCTAAGTCCTTCCCATTCCAATCCTGAGACCCTTCCTATAGCATGAGATATGATATCTCAATACTTCTAATACCAAACGTGAGATCCTTCCGATAACATGAGATGTGATATCCAAATCCTTCCCCTTCCAAACCTGAGACCCTCCCTTTAGCATGAGATGTGATATCTCAATGCTTCTAATACCAAACCTGAGATCCTTCCGATAGCATGAGATGTGATATCTCAATGGTTCTAATACCAAACCTGAGATCCTTCCTATAACATGAGATGTGATATCCAAATCCTTCCCCTTCCAAACCTGAGACCCTCCCTTTAGCATGAGATGTGATATCCAACTCCTTCCCATTCCAATCCTGAGACCCTTCCTATAGCATGAGATGTGATATCTCAATGCTTCTAATACCAAACCTGAGATCCTTCCTCTAACATGAAATGTGATATCCAACTCCTTCCCTTTCCAAACCTAAGAGCCTATCTATAGCATGAGATGTGATATCCAAGTCCTTCCCATTCCAACCCTTAGACCCTTCCTACAGCATGCAATATGATATCTCAATGATTCTAATAACAAACCTGAGACCCGTCCTATAACATGAGATGGGATATCCAACTCCTTCCCATTCCAATCCTGAGACACTTCCGATAGCAGAGATGTGATATCTCAATGCTTATACCAAACCTGAGACCCTTCCTATAACATGAGATGTGATATCCAAATCCTTCCCGTTCCAAACCTGAGACCCTTCCTTTAGCATGAGATGTGATATCCAGCTCCTTCCCATTCCAATCCTGAGACACTTCCGATAGCATGAGATGTGATATCTCAATGCTTCTAATATCAAAACTGAGACCCTCCCTATAGCATGATATGTGATATCTAAGTCCTTCCCATTCCAATCCTGAGACCCTTCCTATAGCATGAGATATGATATCTCAATACTTCTAATACCAAACGTGAGATCCTTCCGATAACATGAGATGTGATATCCAAATCCTTCCCCTTCCAAACCTGAGACCCTCCCTTTAGCATGAGATGTGATATCCAACTCCTTCCCATTCCAATCCTGAGACCCTTCTGATAGCATGAGATGTGATATCTCAATGCTTCTAATACCAAACCTGAGATCCTTCCGATAGCATGAGATGTGATATCTCAATGGTTCTAATACCAAACCTGAGATCCTTCCTATAACATGAGATGTGATATCCAAATCCTTCCCCTTCCAAACCTGAGACCCTCCCTTTAGCATGAGATGTGATATCCAACTCCTTCCCATTCCATTCATGAGACCCTTCTGATAGCATGAGATGTGATATCTCAATGCCTCTAATACCAAACCTGAGATCCTACCTCTAACATGAAATGTGATATCCAACTCTTTCCCCTTCCAAACCTGAGAGCCTTCCTATAGCATGAGATGTGATATCCAAGTCCTTCCCATTCCAATCCTGAGACCCTTCCTATAGCTTGAGATGTGATATCCAACTCCTTCCCATTCCAATTCTGAGACCCTTCCTATACTCTGAGACTTGATATCTCAATGCTTCTAATACCAAACCTGAGACCCGTAATATAACATGAGATGTGATATCCAAATCCTTCCCCTTCCAAACCTTAGACCCTTCCTTTATCATGAGATGTGATATCCAACTCCTTCCCATTCCAATCCTGAGACCCTTCCGATATCATGAGATGTGATATCTCAAAGCTTCTAATATCAAACTTGAGACCCTCCCTATAGCATGAGATGTGATATCCAAGTCCTTCCCATTCCAATCCTGAGACCCTTCCTATAGCATGAGATGTGATATCTCAATGCTTCTAATACCAAACCTGAGACCCTTCCTATAACATGAGATGGGAATATCCAACTCCTTCCCATTCCAATCCTGAGACCCTTCCGATAGCAGAGATGTGATATCTCAATGCTTATACCAAACCTGAGACCCTGCCTATGGCATGAGATGTGATATCCAACTCCTTGCCATTCAAATCCTGAGACCCTTCCTATAGCATGAGAAGGGATATCCAACTCCTTCCCAATCCAATCCTGAGACCCCTCCGATAGCAGAGACGTGATATCTCAATGCTTCTACCAATCCTGAGACCCTTCCTTTAGCATGAGATGTGATATCCAAATCCTTCACATTCCAATCCTGAGACCCTTCCTATAGCATGAGATGTGATATCTCAATGCTTCTAATACCAAACCTGAGATCCTTCCTATAACATGAGATGTGATATCCAATTCCTTCCCATTCCAAACCTGAGACCCTTCCTATTGGATGAGATGTGATATCCAACTCCTTCCCATTCCAACCCTGAGACCCTTCCTATAGCATGAGATGTGATGTCTCAATGCTTCTAATACCAAACCTGAGATCCTTCCTATAACATGAGATGTGATATCCAACTCCTTCCATTCCAATCCTGAGACCCGTCCTATAGCATGAGATGTGATATCTCAATGCTTATACCAAACCTGAGACCCTTCCTATAGCATGAGATGTGATATCCAACTACTTCCCATTCCAATCCTGAGACCCTTCCTATAGCATGAGATGTGATATCTCAATGCTTCTAATACCAAACCTGAGATCCTTCCTCTAACATGAAATGTGATATCCAACTCCTTCCCTTTCCAAACCTAAGAGCCTATCTATAGCATGAGATGTGATATCCAAGTCCTTCCCGTTCCAATCCTTAGACCCTTCCTACAGCATGCAATATGATATCTCCATGATTCTAATAACAAACCTGAGACCTGCCCTATAGCATGAGATATGATATCCAAGTCCTTCCCATTCCAATCCTGAGACCCTTCCTATAACATGAAATGTGATATCCAACTCCTTCCCATTCCAACCTGAGACCCTTCCTATAGCATGAGATGGGATATCCAACTTCTTCCAAATCCAATACTGATACCCTTCCGATAGCATGAGATGTGATATCCCAATGCTTCTACCAAACCTGAGACCCATACTATGGCATGAGATGTGATATCAAACTCCTTCCCATTCCAATCCTGAGACCCTTCCTATAGCTTGAGGTGTGATATCCAACTCCTTCCCATTCCAATTCTGAGACCCTTCTTATACCATGAGACTTGATATCTCAATGCTTCTAATACCAAACCTGAGACCCGTCCTATAACATGAGATGTGATATCCAAATCCTTCCCCTTCCAAACCTTAGACCCTTCCTTTATCATGAGATGTGGTATCCAACTCCTTCCCATTCCAATCCTGAGACCCTTCCGATATCATGAGATTTGTTATCTCAATGCTTCTAATATCAAACTTGAGACCCTCCCTATAGCATGAGATGTGACATCCAAGTCCTTCCCATTCCAATCCTGAGACCCTTCCTATAGCATGAGATGTGATATCTCTATGCTTCTAATACCAAACCTGAGACCCTTCATATAACATGAGATGGGATATCCAACTCCTTCCCATTCCAATCCTGAGACCCTTCCGATAGCAGAGATGTGATATCTCAATGCTTATACCAAACATGAGACCCTTCCTATGGCCTGAGATGTCATATACAACTCCTTCCCATTCCAATCCTGAGACCCTTCCTTTAGCATGAGATGTGATATCTCAATGCTTATACCAAATCTGAGACCCTTCCTATAGCATGAGATGTGATATCCAAATCCTTCCCATTCCAATCCTGAGACCCTTCCTATAGCATGAGATGTGATATCTCAATGCTTATATCAAACCTGAGAGCCTACCTATAGCATGAGATGTGATATCCAAGTCCATCCCATTCCAATCCTTAGACCCTTCCTACAGCATGCGATGTGATATCTCAATGATTCTAATACCAAACCAGAGACTCTTACTATAACATGAGATGGGATATCCAACTCCTTCCCATTCCAATCCTGAGCCGCTTCCGATAGCAGAGATGTGATATCTCAATGCTTATACCAAACATGAGACCCTTCCTATAACATGAGATGTGATATCCAACTCCTTCCCGTTCCAAACCTGAGACACTAACTATAGCATATTGATATCCAACTCCTTCCCATTCCAAACATGAGACCCTTCCTATAGCAAGAAAGTAATATCCAAATCCTTCCCATTCCAATCCTGAGACCCTTCCTATAACATGAGATGTGATATCCAACTCCTTCCCATTCAAATCCTGAGACCCTTCCTATAGCATGAGAAGGGATATCCAACTCCTTCCCAATCCAATCCTGAGACCCTTCCGATAGAAGAGATCTGATATCTCAATGCTTCTACCAAACCTGAGACCCTTCCTTTAGCATGAGATGTGATATCCAAATCCTTCACATTCCAATCCTGAGACCCTTCCTATAGCATGAGATGTGATATCTCAATGCTTCTAATACCAAACCTGAGATCCTTCCTATAACATGAGATGTGATATCCAATTCCTTCCCATTCCAAACCTGAGACCCTTCCTATTGGATGAGATGCGATATCCAACTCCTTCCCATTCCAACCCTGAGACCCTTCCTATAGCATGAGATGTGATGTCTCAATGCTTCTAATACCAAACCTGAGATCCTTCCTATAACATGAGATGTGATATCCAACTCCTTCCATTCCAATCCTGAGACCCGTCCTATAGCATGAGATGTGATATCTCAATGCTTATACCAAACCTGAGACCCTTCCTATAGCATGAGATGTGATATCCAACTACTTCCCATTCCAATCCTGAGACCCTTCCTATAGCATGAGATGTGATATCTCAATGCTTCTAATACCAAACCTGAGATCCTTCCTCTAACATGAAATGTGATATCCAACTCCTTCCCTTTCCAAACCTTAGACCCTTCCTACAGCATGCAATATGATATCTCAATGATTCTAATAACAAACCTGAGACCCGTCCTATAGCATGAGATATAATATCCAAGTCCTTCCCATTCCAATCCTGAGACCCTTCCTATAACATGAAATGTGATATCCAACTCCTTCCCATTCCAACCTGAGACCCTTCCTATAGCATGAGATGGGATATCCAACTTCTGCCAAATCCAATACTGATACCCTTCCGATAGCATGAGATGTGATGTCCCAATGCTTCTACCAAACCTGAGACCCATACTATGGCATGAGATGTGATATCAAACTCCTTCCCATTCCAATCCTGAGACCCTTCCTATAGCTTGAGGTGTGATATCCAACTCCTTCCCATTCCAATTCTGAGACCCTTCTTATACCATGAGACTTGATATCTCAATGCTTCTAATACCAAACCTGAGACCCGTCCTATAACATGAGATGTGATATCCAAATCCTTCCCCTTCCAAACCTTAGACCCTTCCTTTATCATGAGATGTGGTATCCAACTCCTTCCCATTCCAATCCTGAGACCCTTCCGATATCATGAGATTTGTTATCTCAATGCTTCTAATATCAAACTTGAGACCCTCCCTATAGCATGAGATGTGACATCCAAGTCCTTCCCATTCCAATCCTGAGACCCTTCCTATAGCATGAGATGTGATATCTCTATACTTCTAATACCAAACCTGAGACCCTTCCTATAACATGAGATGGGATATCCAACTCCTTCCCATTCCAATCCTGAGACCCTTCCGATAGCAGAGATGTGATATCTCAATGCTTATACCAAACCTGAGACCCTTCCTATGGCCTGAGATGTCATATACAACTCCTTCCCATTCCAATCCTGAGACCCTTCCTTTAGCATAAGGTGTGATATCTCAATGCTTATACCAAATCTGAGACCCTTCCTATAGCATGAGATGTGATATCCAAATCCTTCCCATTCCAATCCTGAGACCCTTCCTATAGCATGAGATGTGATATCTCAATGCTTATACCAAACCTGAGAGCCTACAATCCTGAGACCCTTCCTTTAGCATGAAATGTGATATCTCAATGCTTATACCAAATCTGAGACCCTTCCTATAGCATGAGATGTGATATCCAAGTCCATCCCATTCCAATCCTTAGACCCTTCCTACAGCATGCGATGTGATATCTCAATGATTCTAATACCAAACCAGAGACTCTTACTATAACATGAGATGGGATATCCAACTCCTTCCCATTCCAATCCTGAGCCGCTTCCGATAGCAGAGATGTGATATCTCAATGCTTATACCAAACCTGAGACCCTTCCTATAACATGAGATGTGATATCCAACTCCTTCCCGTTCCAAACCTGAGACACTAACTATAGCATATGTGATATCCAAATCCTTCCCATTCCAAACATGAGACCCTTCCTATAGCAAGAAAGTAATATCCAACTCCTACCCATTCCAATCCTGAGACCCTTCCTATAGCAAGAGATGTGATATCCAAATCCTTCCCATTCCAATCCTGAGACCCTTCCTATAACATGAGATGTGATATCCAACTCCTTCCCATTCCAACCTGAGACACTTCCTATAGCATGAGAAGGGATATCCAACTCCTTCCCAATCCAATCCTGAGACCCTTCCGATAGCAGAGATGTGATATCTCAATGCTTATACCAAACCTGAGACCCTTCCTATGGCATGAGATGTGATATCCAACTCCTTGCCATTCAAATCCTGAGACCCTTCCTATAGCATGAGAAGGGATATCCAACTCCTTCCCAATCCAATCCTGAGACCCTTCCGATAGCAGAGACGTGATATCTCAATGCTTCTACCAAACCTGAGACCCTTCCTTTAGCATGAGATGTAATATCCAAATCCTTCACATTCCAATCCTGAGACCCTTCCTATAGCATGAGATATGATATCTCAATGCTTCTAATACCAAACCTGAGACCCTTCCTATAACATGAGATGGGATATCCAACTCCTTCCCATTCCAATCCTGAGACCCTTCCGATAGCAGAGATGTGATATTTCAATGCTTATACCAAACCTGAGAACCTTCCTATGGCCTGAGATGTCATATACAACTCCTTCCCATTCCAATCCTGAGACCCTTCCTTTAGCATGAGATGTGATATCTCAATGCTTATACCAAATCTGAGACCCTTCCTATAGCATGAGATGTGATATCCAAGTCCATCCCATTCCAAACCTGAGACACTAACTATAGCATATGTGATATCCAACTCCTTCCCATTCCAAACATGAGACCCTTCCTATAGCAAGTAAGTAATATCCAACTACTACCCATTCCAATCCTGAGACCCTTCCTATAGCAAGAGATGTGATATCCAAATCCTTCCCATTCCAATCCTGAGACCCTTCCTATGGCATGAGATGTGATATCCAACTCCTTGCCATTCAAATCCTGAGACCCTTCCTATAGCATGAGAAGGGATATCCAACTCCTTCCCAATCCAATCCTGAGACCCTTCCGATAGCAGAGACGTGATATCTCAATGCTTCTAATACCAAACCTGAGACCCTTCCTATAACATGAGATGGGATATCCAACTCCTTCCCATTCCAATCCTGAGACCCTTCCGATAGCAGAGATGTGATATTTCAATGCTTATACCAAACCTGAGAACCTTCCTATGGCCTGAGATGTCATATACAACTCCTTCCCATTCCAATCCTGAGACCCTTCCTATAGCATGAGATGTGATATCCAAGTCCATCCCATTCCAAACCTGAGACACTAACTATAGCATATGTGATATCCAACTCCTTCCCATTCCAAACATGAGACCCTTCCTATAGCAAGTAAGTAATATCCAACTACTACCCATTCCAATCCTGAGACCCTTCCTATAACATGAGATGTGATATCCAACTCCTTCCCATTCCAACCTGAGACACTTCCTATAGCATGAGAAGGGATATCCAACTCCTTCCCAATCCAATCCTTAGACCCTTCCGATAGCAGAGATGTGATATCTCAATGCTTATACCAAACCTGAGACCCTTCCTATGGCATGAGATGTGATATCCAACTCCTTGCCATTCAAATCCTGAGACCCTTCTTATAGCATGAGATGTGATATCTCTATGCTTCTAATACCAAACCTGAGACCCTTCCTATAACATGAGATGGGATATCCAACTCCTTCCCATTCCAATCCTGAGACCCTTCCGATAGCAGAGATGTGATATCTCAATGCTTATACCAAACCTGAGAACCTTCCTATGGCCTGAGATGTCATATCCAACTCCTTCCCATTCCAATCCTGAGACCCTTCCTTTAGCATGAGATGTGATATCTCAATGCTTATACCAAATCTGAGACCCTTCCTATAGCATGAGATGTGATATCCAATTCCTTCCCATTCCAATCCTGAGACCCTTCCTATAGCATGAGATGTGATATCTCAATGCTTATACCAAACCTGAGAGCCTACCTATAGCATGAGATGTGATATCCAAGTCCATTCCATTCCAATCCTTAGACCCTTCCTACAGCATGCGATGTGATATCTCAATGATTCTAATACCAAACCAGAGACTCTTCCTATAACATGAGATGGGATATCCAACTCCTTCCCATTCCAATCCTGAGCCGCTTCTGATAGCAGAGATGTGATATCTCAATGCTTATACCAAACCTGAGACCCTTCCTATAACATGAGATGTGATATCCAACTCCTTCCCGTTCCAAACCTGAGACACTAACTATAGCATATGTGATATCCAACTCCTTCCCATTCCAAACATGAGACCCTTCCTATAGCAAGAAAGTAATATCCAACTCCTACCCATTCCAATCCTGAGACCCTTCCTATAGCAAGAGATGTGATATCCAAATCCTTCCCATTCCAATCCTGAGACCCTTCCTATAACATGAGATGTGATATCCAACTCCTTCCCATTCCAACCTGAGACACTTCCTATAGCATGAGAAGGGATATCCAACTCCTTCCCAATCCAATCCTGAGACCCTTCCGATAGCAGAGATGTGATATCTCAATGCTTATACCAAACCTGAGACCCTTCCTATGGCATGAGATGTGATATCCAACTCCTTGCCATTCAAATCCTGAGACCCTTCCTATAGCATGAGATGTGATATCTCTATGCTTCTAATACCAAACCTGAGACCCTTCCTATAACATGAGATGGGATATCCAACTCCTTCCCATTCCAATCCTGAGACCCTTCCGATAGCAGAGATGTGATATCTCAATGCTTATACCAAACCTGAGAACCTTCCTATGGCCTGAGATGTCATATACAACTCCTTCCCATTCCAATCCTGAGACCCTTCCTTTAGCATGAGATGTGATATCTCAATGCTTATACCAAATCTGAGACCCTTCCTATAGCATGAGATGTGATATCCAATTCCTTCCCATTCCAATCCTGAGACCCTTCCTATAGCATGAGATGTGATATCTCAATGCTTATACCAAACCACCTGAGAGCCTACCTATAGCATGAGATGTGATATCCAAGTCCATCCCATTCCAATCCTTAGACCCTTCCTACAGCATGCGATGTGATATCTCAAACCTGAGACACTAACTATAGCATATGTGATATCCAACTCCTTCCCATTCCAAACATGAGACCCCTCCTATAGCAAGAAAGTAATATCCAACTCCTACCCATTCCAAACCTGAGACCCTTCCTATAGCAAGAGATGTGATATCCAAATCCTTCCCATTCCAATCCTGAGACCCTTCCTATAACATGAATGAGATGTGATATCCAACTCCTTCCCATTCCAACCTGAGACACTTCCTATAGCATGAGAAGGGATATCCAACTCCTTCCCAATCCAAACCTGAGACCCTTCCGATAGCAGAGATGTGATATCTCAATGCTTATACCAAACCTGAGACCCTTCCTATGGCATGAGATGTGATATCCAACTCCTTCCCAATCCAATCCTGAGACCCTTCCGATAGCAGAGGCGTGATATCTCAATGCTTCTACCAAACCTGAGACCCTTCCTTTAGCATGAGATGTGATATCCAAATCCTTCACATTCCAATCCTGAGACCCTTCCTATAGCATGAGATGTGATATCTCAATGCTTCTAATACCAAACCTGAGATCCTTCCTATAACATGAGATGTGATATCCAATTCCTTCCCATTCCAAACCTGAGGCCCTTCCTATTGGATGAGATGTGATATCCAACTCCTTCCCATTCCAACCCTGAGACCCTTCCTATAGCATGAGATGTGATGTCTCAATGCTTCTAATACCAAACCTGAAATCCTTCCTATAACATGAGATGTGATATCCAACTCCTTCCATTCCAATCCTGAGACCCGTCCTATAGCATGAGATGTGATATCTCAATGCTTATACCAAACCTGAGACCCTTCCTATAGCATGAGATGTGATATCCAATTGCTTCCCATTCCAATCCTGAGACCCTTCCTATAGCATGAGATGTGATATCTCAATGCTTCTAATACCAAACCTGAGATCCTTCCTCTAACATGAAATGTGATATCCAACTCCTTCCCTTTCCAAACCTGAGACACTTCCGATAGCAGAGATGTGATATCTCAATGTTTATACCAAACCTGAGACCCTTCCTATAACATGAGATGTGATATCCAATTCCTTCCCATTCCAAACCTGAGGCCCTTCCTATTGGATGAGATGTGATATCCAACTCCTTCCCATTCCAACCTGAGACACTTCCTATAGCATGAGAAGGGATATCCAACTCCTTCCCATTCCAATCCTGAGACCCGTCCTATAGCATGAGATGTGATATCTCAATGCTTATACCAAACCTGAGACCCTTCCTATAGCATGAGATGTGATATCCAATTGCTTCCCATTCCAATCCTGAGACCCTTCCTATAGCATGAGATGTGATATCTCAATGCTTCTAATACCAAACCTGAGATCCTTCCTCTAACATGAAATGTGATATCCAACTCCTTCCCTTTCCAAACCTGAGACACTTCCGATAGCAGAGATGTGATATCTCAATGTTTATACCAAACCTGAGACCCTTCCTATAACATGAGATGTGATATCCAATTCCTTCCCATTCCAAACCTGAGGCCCTTCCTATTGGATGAGATGTGATATCCAACTCCTTCCCATTCCAATCCTGAGACACTTCCGATAGCAGAGATGTGATATCTCAATGCTTATACCAAACCTGAGAACCTTCCTATGGCCTGAGATGTCATATACAACTCCTTCCCATTCCAATCCTGAGACCCTTCCTTTAGCATGAGATGTGATATCTCAATGCTTATACCAAATCTGAGACCCTTCCTATAGCATGATGTGATATCCAATTCCTTCCCATTCCAATCCTGAGACCCTTCCTATAGCATGAGATGTGATATCTCAATGCTTATACCAAACCTGAGAGCCTACCTATAGCATGAGATGTGATATCCAAGTCCATCCCATTCCAATCCTTAGACCCTTCCTACAGCATGCGATGTGATATCTCAATGATTCTAATACCAAACCAGAGACTCTTCCTATAACATTAGATGGGATATCCAACTCCTTCCCATTCCAATCCTGAGCCGCTTCCGATAGCAGAGATGTGATATCTCAATGCTTATACCAAACCTGAGACCCTTCCTATAACATGAGATGTGATATCCAACTCCTTCCCGTTCCAAACCTGAGACACTAACTATAGCATATGTGATATCCAACTCCTTCCTATTCCAAACATGAGACCCTTCCAATAGCAAGAAAGTAATATCCAACTCCTACCCATTCCAATCCTGAGACCCTTCCTATAGCAAGGGATGTGATATCCAAATCCTTCCCATTCCAATCCTGAGACCCTTCCTATAACATGAGATGTGATATCCAACTCCTTCCCATTCCAACCTGAGACACTTCCTATAGCATGAGAAGGGATATCCAACTCCTTCCCAATCCAATCCTGAGACCCTTCTGATAGCAGAGATGTGATATCTCAATGCTTATAACAAACCTGAGACCCTTCCTATGGCATGAGATGTGATATCCAACTCCTTGCCATTCAAATCCTGAGACTCTTCCTATAGCATGAGAAGGGATATCCAACTCCTTCCCAATCCAATCCTGAGACCCTTCCGATAGCAGAGACGTGATATCTCAATGCTTCTACCAAACCTGAGACCCTTCCTTTAGCATGAGATGTGATATCCAAATCCTTCACATTCCAATCCTGAGACCCTTCCTATAGCATGAGATGTGATATCTCAATGCTTCTAATACCAAACCTGAGATCCTTCCTATAACATGAGATGTGATATCCAATTCCTTCCCATTCCAAACCTGAGACCCTTCCTATTGGATGAGATGTGATATCCAACTCCTTCCCATTCCAACCCTGAGACCCTTCCGATAGCATGAGATGTGATGTCTCAATGCTTCTAATACCAAACCTGAGATCCTTCCTTATAACATGAGATGTGATATCCAACTCCTTCCATTCCAATCCTGAGACCCGTCCTATAGCATGAGATGTGATATCTCAATGCTTATACCAAACCTGAGACCCTTCCTATAGCATGAGATGTGATATCCAACTGCTTCCCATTCCAATCCTGAGACCCTTCCTATAGCATGAGATGTGAAATCTCAATGCTTCTAATACCAAACCTGAGATCCTTCCTCTAACATGAAATGTGATATCCAATTCCTTCCCTTTCCAAACCTAAGAGCCTATCTATAGCATGAGATGTGATATCCAAGTCCTTCACATTCCAACCCTTAGACCCTTCCTACAGCATGCAATATGATATCTCAATGATTCTAATAACAAACCTGAGACCCGTCCTATAACATGAGATGGGATATCCAACTCCTTCCCATTCCAATCCTGAGACACTTCCGATAGCAGAGATGTGATATCTCAATGCTTATACCAAACCTGAGACCCTTCCTATAACATGAGATGTGATATCCAAATCCTTCCCGTTCCAAACCTGAGACCCTTCCTTTAGCATGAGATGTGATATCCAGCTCCTTCCCATTCCAATCCTGAGACACTTCCTATAGCATGAGATATGATATCTCAATACTTCTAATACCAAACGTGAGATCCTTCCGATAACATGAGATGTGATATCCAAATCCTTCCCCTTCCAAACCTGAGACCCTCCCTTTAGCATGAGATGTGATATCCAACTCCTTCCTATTCCAATCCTGAGACTCTTCTGATAGCATGAGATGTGATATCTCAATGCTTCTAATACCAAACCTGAGATCCTTCCGATAGCATGAGATGTGATATCTCAATGCTTCTAATACCAAACCTGAGATCCTTCCTATAACATGAGATGTGATATCCAAATCCTTCCCCTTCCAAACCTGAGACCCTCCCTTTAGCATGAGATGTGATATCCAACTCCTTCCCATTCCAATCCTGAGACCCTTCCGATATCATGAGATGTGATATCTCAATGCTTCTAATATCAAAACTGAGACCCTCCCTATAGCATGATATGTGATATCTAAGTCCTTCCCATTCCAATCCTGAGACCCTCCCTATAGCATGAGATGTGATATCCAACTCCTTCCCATTCCAATCCTGAGACCCTTCCTATAGCATGAGATATGATATCTCAATACTTCTAATACCAAACGTGAGATCCTTCCGATAACATGAGATGTGATATCCAAATCCTTCCCCTTCCAAACCTGAGACCCTCCCTTTAGCATGAGATGTGATATCCAACTCCTTCCTATTCCAATCCTGAGACTCTTCTGATAGCATGAGATGTGATATCTCAATGCTTCTAATACCAAACCTGAGATCCTTCCGATAGCATGAGATGTGATATCTCAATGCTTCTAATACCAAACCTGAGATCCTTCCTATAACATGAGATGTGATATCCAAATCCTTCCCCTTCCAAACCTGAGATCCTCCCTTTAGCATGAGATGTGATATCCAACTCCTTCCCATTCCAATCCTGAGACCCTTCCGATATCATGAGATGTGATATCTCAAAGCTTCTAATATCAAACTTGAGACCCTCCCTATAGCGTGAGATGTGATATCCAAGTCCTTCCCATTCCAATCCTGAGACCCTTCCTATAGCATGAGATGTGATATCTCAATGCTTCTAATACCAAACCTGAGACCCTTCCTATAACATGAGATGGGAATATCCAACTCCTTCCCATTCCAATCCTGAGACCCTTCCGATAGCAGAGATGTGATATCTCAATGCTTATACCAAACCTGAGATCCTTCCTATAACATGAGATGTCCTGAGACACTTCCTATAGCATGAGATGTGATATCTCACTGCTTATACCAAACCTGAGACCCTTCCCATAGCATGAGATGTGATATCCAAGTCCTTCCCATTCCAATCCTGAGACACTTCCTATAGCATGAGATGTGATATCTCAATGCTTCTAATACCAAACCTGAGACTCTTCCTATAACATGAGATGGGGAATCCAACTCCTTCCCATTCCAATCCTGAGACCCTTTTGATAGCAGAGATGTGATATCTCAATGTTTATACCAAACCTGAGACCCTTCCTACGGCATGAGTTGTCATATTCAACTCCTTCCCATTCCAATCCTGAGACCCTTCCTATAGCATGAGATGTGATATCCAACTCCTTCCCATTCCAATCCTGAGACCCTTCCTATAGCATGAGATGTGATGTCTCAATGCTTCTAATACCAAACCTGATATCCTTCCTATAACATGAGATGTGATATCCAACTCCTTCCATTCCAATCCTGAGACCCTTCCTATAGCATGAGATTTGATATCTCAATGGTTCTACCAAACCTGAGACCCTTCCTATAGCATGAGATGTGATATCCAACTCCTTCCCATTCCAATCCTGAGACCCTTCCTATAGCCTGAGATGTGATATCTCAATGCCCCTAATACCAAACCTGAGATCCTTCCTCTAACATGAAATGTGATATCCAACTCCTTCACTTTCCAAACCTGAGAGCCTATCTATAGCATGAGATGTGAGATCTAAGTCCTTCCCATTCCAATCCTGAGACACTTCCTATAGCATGAGATGTGATATCTCAATGCTTCTAATACCAAACCTGAGATTCTTCCTATAACATGAGATGGGGAATCCAACTCCTTCCTATTCCAATCCTGAGACCCTTTTGATAGCAGAGATGTGATATCTCAATGTTTATACCAAACCTGAGACCCTTCCTATAACATGAGATGTGATATCCAACTCCTTCCCGTTCCAAACCTGAGACCCTTCCTTTAGCATGAGATGTTATATCCAGCTCCTTCCCATTCCAATCCTGAGACACTTCCGATAGCATGAGATGTGATATCTCAATGCTTCTAATATCAAAACCGAGACCCTCCCTATAGCATGATATGTGATATCTAAGTCCTTCCCATTCCAATCCTGAGAGCCTTCCTATAGCATGAGATGTGATACCTCAATGCTTCTACCAAACCTGAGACCCTTCCTTTAGCATGAGATGTGATATCCAACTCCTTCCCATTCCAATCCTGAGACCCTTCCTATAGCATGAGATGTGATATCTCAATACTTCTAATACCAAACCTGAGATCCTTCCGATAACATGAGATGTGATATCTCAATACTTCTAATACCAAACCTGAGATCCATCCTATAACATGAGATGTGATATCCAAATCCTTCCCCTTCCAAACCTGAGACCCTCCCTTTAGCATGAGATGTGATATCCAACTCCTTCCCATTCCAATCCTGAGACCCTTCTGATAGCATAAGATATATCTCAATGCTTCTATACCAAACCTGAGATCCTTCCGATAGCATGAGATGTGATATCTCAATACTTCTAATACCAAACCTGAGATCCTTCCTATAACATGAGATGTGATATCCAAATCCTTATCTTCCAAACCTGAGACCCTTCCTTTACCATGAGATGTGATATCCAACTCCTTCCCATTCCAATCCTGAGACTCTTCTGATAGCATAAGATATGATATCTCAATGCTTCTATACCAAACCTGAGATCCTTCTGATAGCATGAGATGTGATATCTCAATACTTCTAATACCAAACCTGAGATCCTACCTCTAACATGAAATGTGATATCCAACTCTTTCCCCTTGCAAACCTGAGAGCCTTCCTATAGCATGAGATGTGATATCCAAGTCCTTCCCATTCCAATCCTGAGACCCGTCCTATAACATGAGATGTGATATCCAACTCCTTCCCATTCCAACCTGAGACCCTTCCTATAGTATGAGATGGGATATCCAACTCCTTCCAAATCCAATCCTGATAACCTTCCGATAGCATGAGATGTGATATCCCAATGCTTCTACCAAACCTGAGACCCATACTATGGCATGAGATGTGATATCAAACTCCTTCCCATTCTAATCCTGAGACCCTTCCTATAGCTTGAGATGTGATATCCAACTCCTTCCCATTCCAATTCTGAGACCCTTCCTATACCATGAGACTTGATATCTCAATGCTTCTAATACCAAACCTGAGACCCGTCCTATAACATGAGATGTGATATCCAAATCCTTCCCCTTCCAAACCTTAGACCCTTCCTTTATCATGAGATGTGCTATCCAACTCCTTCCCATTCCAATCTTGAGACCCTTCCGATATCATGAAATGTGATATCTCAATGCTTCTAATATCAAACTTGAGACCCTCCTTATAGCATGAGATGTGATATCCAAGTCCTTCCCATTCCAATCCTGAGACCCTTCCTAAAGCATGAGATGTGATATCTCAATGCTTCTAATACCAAACCTGAGATCCTTCCTATAACATGAGATGGGAATATCCAATGTGATATCCAACTCCTTCCCATTCCAATCCTGAGACCCTTCCTATAGCATGAGATGTGATATCCAACTCCTTCCCATTCCAATCCTGAGACCCTTCCTATAGCCTGAGATGTGATATCTCAATGTTTATACCAAACCTGAGACCCTTCCTATAACATGAGATGTGATATCCAACTCCTTCCCGTTCCAAACCTGAGACCCTTCCTTTAGCATGAGATGTGATATCCAGCTCCTTCCCATTCCAATCCTGAGACACTTCCGATAGCATGAGATGTGATATCTCAATGCTTCTAATATCTAAACTGAGACCCTCCCTATAGCATGATATGTGATATCTAAGTCCTTCCCATTCCAATCCTGAGACCCTTCCTATAGCATGAGATGTGATATCTCAATGCTTAGCCTTGATTCCTGTAGTAAATTGATTTCCTTTGCAGGCCGACTCCTGTCACGAATGCCTTGTCTGCATGCATTCTCTCCTGGCCATTCTCTCACCGTGGCTATTTGCCTACCCCCTTCCTCTCTCAGTGGATGGACTTCTCCGTCCTAGCCTCCTACCACTCAACTCCGCCTACTTGGAGAATTCAACATGAACCTGTATGCTTCCTGACCTGGACTTTTACGAGATCTGCAACACTTCATGTCGCTGGCCCTACACACTGCAGGGAATACTCAGGATTTTCTGATCTCAGACCTCCCCCTCTGTAACCCTCTCAACAATCCTCTCCCGTGGTGATCAAGTTCTCATCTTCAAAGAAGGCTAACTGCCAGCTGTTCCTCCTCAGAGGAGTTCTCCCTTTCTGTCCCTGCTCCCTGCACCGTTTCGCGTTGCAAACACTCGCTTCCCTGCTCTCTTGTTTAGACGCTTTTCCTTCTCAGAGGCCTTCTTGCTTTCTGCCCTTTTCGCGTTGCAAGTACTCGCTTCCCAGCTCTCTGGTTTAGACGCGTGTTCCCTGCCTTCTCTCCTCTTCCCGCTGCCTTCAAATCAAAAAATGAGCTCCAAAAGATACACAGTGCTCAGAATGCTCTATAACACCCATTATTCAACATATAGCCGTAACCCGCTAGACGTATTGATACGTGCTGTAAACTAGCAAAAACAGCTAGAAAATGTACTTTCCTCGCGTTTTTGTAAATGCTAATTCTGATGGGTTCCCATGTATACTGTCCGTGCGTTTGTTGTCGAATGCTGAAGTTTTTAACCACTGTTCTCCCATACAAGGGGGGGGGGGGGAGGTCAACGTCTACTGCTGTTCATAGGCTGAATGTATACGGCTGAAATCTTCAAGGCATTATCAGCTTTCCTGACTGTTTTGGAACGTGTATTTGCCATCTGTTAATGCAGTCGCCCTGTGTTCATAGTCCCTTCTACTTTACAGGCTGCACTCCCCTGGTGATCACATTCTCCTCTCCAGAGCAGGCTGACTACCAGCTGCTCCTCCTCATAGGCGTTCATCCTTTCTGTCCCTGCTCCCTGCACCGTTTCGCGTTGCATGTACTCGCTTCCCAGCTCTCTGGTTTAGATGCGTGTTCCCTGCCTTCTCTCCTCTTCCTACAGCCTTCCAATGAGCTCCACAAGATACAGTGTTCAGAATGCTTTATAACACCCATTATTCAACATATAGCTGTAACCCGCTAGACGTATTGAAACGTGCTAAAAACGAGCAGAAACAGCTAGAACATGTACTTTCCTCGCGTTTTGGTAAATGCGAATTCTGGTGGATTCCCATTTTGTACTCTGTTCGTGCGTTTGTTCAGTCGAATCCTGGTCTTTTGAACCACTCTTCTCCCATACAAGGGAGGGTCAAAATGTGTTGTTCACAGGCTGAATTTATACTGCTGAAATGCTCGCTTCCCTGCTCTCTGGTTTAGACGTGTGTTTGGAATGGGAAGGAGTTGGATATCACATCTCATGATAAAGGAAGGGTCTAAGGTTTGGAAGGGGAAGGATTTGGATATCACATCTCATGTTATAGGACGGGTCTCAGGTTTGGTATTAGAAGCATTGAGATATCAAGTCTCATGGTATAGGAAGGGTCTCAGAATTGGAATGGGAAGGAGTTGGATATCACATTTCAAGCTATAGGAAGGGTCTCAGGATTAGAATGGGAAGGAGTTTGATATCACATCTCATGCCATAATATGGGTCTCAGGTTTGGTAGAAGCATTGGGTTATCACATCTCATGCTATCGGAAGGGTATCGGGATTGGATTTGGAAGGAGTTAGATATCCCATCTCATGCTATAGGAAGGGTCTCAGGTTGGAATGGGAAGGAGTTGGATATCACATCTCATGTTATAGGAAGGGTCTCAGGATTGGAATGGGAAGGACTTGGATATCACATCTCATGCTATAGGAAGGCTCTCAGGTTTGCAAGGGGAAAGAGTTGGATATCACATTTCATGTTAGAGGTAGGATCTCAGGTTTGGTATTAGAAGCATTGAGATATCACATCTCATGCTATCAGAAGGATCTCAGGTTTGGTATAGAAGCATTGAGATATCATATCTTATGCTATCAGAAGAGTCTCAGGATTGGAATGGGAAGGAGTTGGATATCACATCTCATGGTAAAGGGAGGGTCTCAGGTTTGGAAGATAAGGATTTGGATATCACATCTCATGTTATAGGAAGGATCTCAGGTTTGGTATTAGAAGTATTGAGATATCACATCTCATGCTATCGGAAGGATCTCAGGTTTGGTATAGAAGCATTGAGATATCATATCTTATGCTATCAGAAGGGTCTCAGGATTGGAATGGGAAGGAGTTGGATATCACATCTCATGCTAATGGGAGGGTCTCAGGTTTGGAAGGGGAAGGATTTGGATATCACATCTCATGTTATAGGATGGATCTCAGGTTTGGTATTAGAAGTATTGAGATATCACATCTCATGTTATCGGAAGGATCTCAGGTTTGGTATTAGAAGTATTTAGATATCACATCTCATGCTATAGGAAGGGTCTCAGGATTGGAATGTGAATGATTTGGATATCACATCTCATGCTAAAGGAAGGGTCTCAGGTTTGGTAGAAGCATTGAGATATCACGTCGCTGCTATCGGAAGGGTCTCAGGATTGGAATGGGAAGGAGCTGGATATCACATCTCATGCTAAAGGAAGGGTCTCAGGTTTGGAACGGGAAGGAGTTGGATATCACATCTCATGTTATAGGAAGGGTCTCAGGTTTGGTATAAACATTGAGATATCACATCTCAGGCTATAGGAAGGGTCTCAGGATTGGAATGGGAAGGAGTTGGATATCACATCTCATGCTATAGGAAGGGTCTCAGGATTGGAATGGGAAGGAGTTGGATATCACATTGGATATTCCCATCTCATGTTATAGGAAGGATCTCAGGTTTGGTATTAGAAGCATTGAGATATCACATCTCATGCTATAGGAAGGGTCTCAGGATTGGAATGGGAAGGACTTGGATATCACATCTCATGCTATAAGGAGGGTCTCAAGTTTGATATTAGAAGCATTGAGATATCACATTTCATGATATCGGAAGGGTCTCAAGATTGGAATGGGAAGGAGTTGGATATCACATCTCATGATAAAGGAAGGGTCTAAGGTTTGGAAGGGGAAGGATTTGGATATCACATCTCATGTTATAGGACGGGTCTCAGGTTTGGTATTAGAAGCATTGAGATATCAAGTCTCATGGTATAGGAAGGGTCTCAGAATTGGAATGGGAAGGAGTTGGATATCACATCTCAAGCTATAGGAAGGGTCTCAGGATTAGAATGGGAAGGAGTTTGATATCACATCTCATGCCATAGTATGGGTCTCAGGTTTGGTAGAAGCATTGGGATATCACATCTCATGCTATCGGAAGGTTATCAGGATTGGATTTGGAAGGAGTTGGATATCCCATCTCATGCTATAGGAAGGGTCTCAGGTTGGAATGGGAAGGAGTTGGATATCACATCTCATGTTATAGGACGGGTCTCAGGATTGGAATGGGAAGGACTTGGATATCACATCTCATGCTATAGGAAGGCTCTCAGGTTTGCAAGGGGAAAGAGTTGGATATCACATTTCATGTTAGAGGTAGGATCTCAGGTTTGGTATTAGAAGTATTGAGATATCACATCTCATGCTATCAGAAGGATCTCAGGTTTGGTATAGAAGCATTGAGATATCATATCTTATGCTATCAGAAGAGTCTCAGGATTGGAATGGGAAGGAGTTGGATATCACATCTCATGGTAAAGGAAGGGTCTCAGGTTTGGAAGATAAGGATTTGGATATCACATCTCATGTTATAGGAAGGATCTCAGGTTTGGTATTAGAAGTATTGAGATATCACATCTCATGCTATCGGAAGGATCTCAGGTTTGGTATAGAAGCATTGAGATATATCTTATGCTATCAGAAGGGTCTCAGGATTGGAATGGGAAGGAGTTGGATATCACATCTCATGCTAAAGGGAGGGTCTCAGGTTTGGAAGGGGAAGGATTTGGATATCACATCTCATGTTATAGGATGGATCTCAGGTTTGGTATTAGAAGTATTGAGATATCACATCTCATGTTATCGGAAGGATCTCAGGTTTGGTATTAGAAGTATTGAGATATCACATCTCATGCTATAGGAAGGGTCTCAGGATTGGAATGGGAAGGTTTTGGATATCACATCTCATGCTAAAGGAAGGGTCTCAGGTTTGGTAGAAGCATTGAGGTATCACATCTCATGCTATAGGAAGGCTCTCAGGATTGGAATGGGAAGGACTTAGATATCACATATCATGCTATAGGGAGGGTCTCGGTTTTGATATTAGAAGCATTGAGATATCACATCTCATGCTATCGGAAGTGTCTCAGGATTGGAATGGGAAGGAGCTGGATATAACATCTCATGCTAAAGGAAGGGTCTCAGGTTTGGAACGGGAAGGAGTTGGATATCACATCTCATGTTATAGGAAGGGTCTCAGGTTTGGTATAAACATTGAGATATCACATCTCTGCTATCGGAAGTGTCTCAGATTGGAATGGGAAGGAGTTGAATATCCCATCTCATGTTATAGGATGGGTCTCAGGTTTTTTATTAGAATCATTGAGATATCATATTGCATGATGTAGGAAGGGTCTAAGGATTGGAATGGGAAGGACTTAGATCTCACATCTCATGCTATAGATAGGCTCTCAGGTTTGGAAAGTGAAGGAGTTGGATATCACATTTCATGTTAGAGGAAGGATCTCAGGTTTGGTATTAGGGGCATTGAGATATCACATCTCAGGCTATAGGAAGGGTCTCAGGATTGGAATGGGAAGGAGTTGGATATCACATCTCATGCTATAGGAAGGGTCTCAGGTTTGGTAGAACCATTGAGATATCACATCTCATGCTATAGGAAGGGTCTCAGGATTGGAATGGAAGGAGTTGGATATCACATCTCATGTTATAGGAAGGATATCAGGTTTGGTATTAGAAGCATTGAGACATCACATCTCATGCTATAGGAAGGGTCTCAGGATTGGAATGGGAAGGAGTTGGATATCACATCTCATGCTATAGGAAGGGTCTCAGGATTGGAATGGGAAGGAGTTGAATATGACAACTCATGCCGTAGGAAGGGTCTCAGGTTTGGTATAAACATTGAGATATCACATCTCTGCTATCAAAAGGGTCTCAGGATTGGAATGGGAAGGAGTTGGATTCCCCATCTCATGTTATAGGAAGAGTCTCAGGTTTGGTATTAGAAGCATTGAGATATCACATCTCATGCTATAGGAAGTGTCTCAGGATTGGAATGGGAAGGACTTGGATATCACATCTCATGCTATGGGAAGGGTCTCAGGTTTGGTATAAGCAGTGAGATATCACATCTCATGCTATAGGAAGTGTCTCAGGACTTCTCATGTTATAGGAAGGATCTCAGGTTTGGTATAAGCATTGAGATATCACATCTCTGCTATCGGAAGGGTCTCAGGATTGGAATGGGAAGGAGTTGGATATTCCCATCTCATGTTATAGGAAGGGTCTCAGGTTTGGTATTAGAAGCATTGAGATATCACATCTCATGCTATAGGAAGGGTCTCAGGATTGGAATGGGAAGGACTTGGATATCACATCTCACGCTATAGGGAGGGTCTCAAGTTTGATATTAGAAGCTTTGAGATATCACATCTCATGATATCGGAAGGGTCTCAGGATTGGAATGGGAAGGAGTTGGATATCACATCTCATGCTAAAGGGAGGGTCTCAGGTTTGGAAGGGGAAGGATTTGGATATCACATCTCATGTTATAGGAAGGATCTCAGGTTTGGTATTAGAAGCATTGAGATATCACATCTCATGCTATCGGAAGGATCTCAGGTTTGGTATTAGAAGCATTGAGATATCACATCTCATGCTATCAGAAGAGTCTCAGGATTGGAATAGGAAGGAGTTGGATATCACATCTCATGCTAAAGGGAGGGTCTCAGGTTTGGAAGGGGAAGGATTTGGATATCACATCTCATGTTATCGGAAGGATCTCACGTTTGGTATTAGAAGTATTGAGATATCATATCTCATGCTATAGGAAGGGTCTCAGGATTGGAATGGAAAGGAGTTGGATATCACATCTCATGCTATAGGGAGGGTCTCAGGATTGGAATGGGAAGGACTTAGATATCACATATCATGCTATAGGGAGGGTCTCAGTTTTGATATTAGAAGCATTGAGATATCACATCTCATGCTATCGGAAGTGTCTCAGGATTGGAATGGGAAGGAGCTGGATATCACATCTCATGCTAAAGGAAGGGTCTCAGGTTTGGAACGGGAAGGATTTGGATATCACATCTCATGTTATAGGAAGGGTCTCAGGTTTGGTATAAGCATTGAGATATCACATCTCTGCTATCGGAAGTGTCTCAGGATTGGAATGGGAAGGAGTTGGATATCCCATCTCATGTTATAGGACGGGTCTCAGGTTTGTTATTAGAATCATTGAGATATCATATTGCATGCTGTAGGAAGGGTCTAAGGGTTGGAATGTGAAGGACTTGGATATCACATCTCATGCTATAGATAGGCTCTTAGGTTTGGAAAGGGAAGGAATTGGATATCACATCTCATGTTAGAGGAAGGATCTCAGGTTTGGTATTAGAAGCATTGAGATATCACATCTCATGCTATAGGAAGGGTCTCAGGATTGGAATGGGAAGCAGTTGGATATCACATCTCATGCTATAGGAAGGGTCTCAGGTTTGGTATAAGCATTGAGATATCACATCTCATGCTATAGGACGGGTCTCAGGATTGGAATGGAAGGAGTTGGATATTACATCTCATGTTATAAGGAAGGATCTCAGGTTTGGTATTAGAAGCATTGAGACATCACATCTCATGCTATAGGAAGGGTCTCAGGGTTGGAATGGGAAGGAGTTGGATATCACATCTCATCCAATAGGAAGGGTCTCAGGTTTGGAATGGGAAGGAATTGGATATCACATCTCATGTTATAGGAAGGATCTCAGGTTTGGTATTAGAAGCATTGAGATATCACATCTCATGCTATAGGAAGGGTCTCAGGATTGGAATGTGAAGGATTTGGATATCACATCTCATGCTAAAGGAAGGGTCTCAGGTTTGGTAGAAGCATTGAGATATCACGTCTCTGCTATCGGAAGGGTCTCAGGATTGGATTGGGAAGGAGTTGGATATCCCTTCTCATGCTATAGGAAGAGTCTCAGGATTTGAATGGCAAGGAGTTGGATATCACATCTCATGCCATAGGAAGGGTCTCAGGTTTGTTATAAGCATTGAGATATCACATCTCTGCTATCGGAAGGGTCTCAGGATTGGATTGGGAAGGAGTTGGATATCCCTTCTCATGCTATAGGAAGTGTCTCAGGTTGGAATGGGAAGGAGTTGGATATCACATCTCACGTTATAGGAAGGGTCTCAGGATTGGAATGGGAAGGATTTGGATATCACATCCCTTGCTATAGGAAGGGTCTCAGGATTGGAATGGGTAGGAGTTGGATATTACTTTCTTGCTATTGGAAGGGTCTCATGTTTGGAATGGGAAGGAGTTGGATATCACATATGCTATAGTTAGTGTCTCAGGTTTGGAACGGGAAGGAGTTGGATATCACATCTCATGTTATAGGAAGGGTCTCAGGTTTGGTATAAGCATTGAGATATCACATCTCTGCTATCGGAAGCGGCTCAGGATTGGAATGGGAAGGAGTTGGATATCCCATCTAATGTTATAGGAAGAGTCTCTGGTTTGGTATTAGAATCATTGAGATATCACATCACATGCTGTAGGAAGGGTCTAAGGATTGGAATGGGATGGACTTGGATATCACATCTCATGCTATAGGTAGGCTCTCAGGTTTGGTATAAGCATTGAGATATCACATCTCATGCTATAGGAAGGGTCTCAGGATTGGAATGGGAAGGAATTGGATATCACATCATGCTATAGGAAGGGTCTCAGATTTGGTATAAGCATTGAGATATCACATCTCATGCTAAAGGAAGGGTCTCAGGATTGGAATGGGAAGGAGTTGTATATGACATCTCAGGCCATAGGAAGGTTCTCAGGTTTGGTATAAGCATTGAGATATCACATCTCTGCTATCGGAAGTGTCTCAGGATTGGAATGGGAAGGAGTTGGATATCCCATCTCATGTTATAGGACGGGTCTCAGGTTTGTTATTAGAATCATTGAGATATCATATTGCATGCTGTTGGAAGGGTCTAAGGGTTGGAATGGGAAGGACTTGGATATCACATCTCATGCTATAGATAGGCTCTTAGGTTTGGAAAGGGAAGGAGTTGGATATCACATTTCATGTTAGAGGAAGGATCTCAGGTTTGGTATTAGAAGCATTGAGATATCACATCTCATGCTATAGGAAGGGTCTCAGGATTGGAATGGGAAGCAATTGGATATCACATCTCATGCTATAGGAAGGGTCTCAGGTTTGGTATAAGCATTGAGATATCACATCTCATGCTATAGGACGGGTCTCAGGATTGGAATGGAAGGAGTTGGATATCACATCTCATGTTATAGGAAGGATCTCAGGTTTGGTATTAGAAGCATTGAGACATCACATCTCATGCTATAGGAAGGGTCTCAGGGTTGGAATGGGAAGGAGTTGGATATCACATCTCATCCAATAGGAAGGGCCTCAGGTTTGGAATGGGAAGGAATTGGATATCACATCTCATGTTATAGGAAGGATCTCAGGTTTGGTATTAGAAGCATTGAGATATCACATCTCATGCTATAGGAAGGGTCTCAGGATTGGAATGTGAAGGATTTGGATATCACATCTCATGCTAAAGGAAGGGTCTCAGGTTTGGTAGAAGCATTGAGATATCACGCCTCTTCTATCGGAAGGGTCTCAGGATTGGATTGGGAAGGAGTTGGATATCACATCTCATGTTATAGGAAGGGTCTCAGGTTTGGTATAAGCATTGAGATATCACATCTCTGCTATCGGAAGCGGCTCAGGATTGGAATGGGAAGGAGTTGGATATCCCATCTCATGTTATAGGAAGAGTCTCTGGTTTGGTATTAGAATCATTGAGATATCACATCGCATGCTGTAGGAAGGGTCTAAGAATTGGAATGGGATGGACTTGGATATCACATCTCATGCTATAGGTAGGCTCTCAGGTGGTTTGGTATAAGCATTGAGATATCACATCTCATGCTATAGGAAGGGTCTCAGGATTGGAATGGGAAGGAATTGGATATCACATCTCATGCTATAGGAAGGGTCTCAGATTTGGTATAAGCATTGAGATATCACATCTCATGCTAAAGGAAGGGTCTCAGGATTGGAATGGGAAGGAGTTGTATATGACATCTCAGGCCATAGGAAGGTTCTCAGGTTTGGTATAAGCATTGAGATATCACATCTCTGCTATCGGAAGGGTCTCAGGATTGGAATGGGAAGGAGTTGGATATCCCATCTCATGTTATAGGAAGGGTCTCAGGTTTGGTATTAGAAGCATAGAGATATCACATCTCATGCTATAGGAAGGGTCTCAGGATTTGAATGGCAAGGAGTTGGATATCACATCTCATGCCATAGGAAGGGTCTCAGGTTTGGTATAAGCATTGAGATATCACATCTCTGCTATCGGAAGGGTCTCAGGATTGGATTGGGAAGGAGTTGGATATCCCTTCTCATGCTATAGGAAGTGTCTCAGGTTGGAATGGGAAGGAGTTGGATATCACATCTCATGTTATAGGAAGGGTCTCAGGATTGGAATGGGAAGGATTTGGATATCACATCTCTTGCTATAGGAAGGGTCTCAGGATTGGAATGGGTAGGAGTTGGATATTACTTTCTTGCTATAGGAAGGGTCTCATGTTTGGAATGGGAAGGAGTTGGATATCACATATGCTATAGTTAGTGTCTCAGGTTTGGAACGGGAAGGAGTTGGATATCACATCTCATGTTATAGGAAGGGTCTCAGGTTTGGTATAAGCATTGAGATATCACATCTCTGCTATCAGAAGCGGCTCAGGATTGGAATGGGAAGGAGTTGGATATCCCATCTCATGTTATAGGAAGAGTCTCTGGTTTGGTATTAGAATCATTGAGATATCACATCACATGCTGTAGGAAGGGTCTAAGGATTGGAATGGGATGGACTTGGATATCACATCTCATGCTATAGGTAGGCTCTCAGGTTTGGTATAAGCATTGAGATATCACATCTCATGCTATAGGAAGGGTCTCAGGATTGGAATGGGAAGGAATTGGATATCACATCTCATGCTATAGGAAGGGTCTCAGATTTGGTATAAGCATTGAGATATCACATCTCATGCTAAAGGAAGGGTCTCAGGATTGGAATGGGAAGGAGTTGTATATGACATCTCAGGCCATAGGAAGGTTCTCAGGTTTGGTATAAGCATTGAGATATCACATCTCTGCTATCGGAAGGGTCTCAGGATTGGAATGGGAAGGAGTTGGATATCCCATCTCATGTTATAGGAAGGGTCTCAGGTTTGGTATTAGAAGCATAGAGATATCACATCTCATGCTATAGGAAGGGTCTCAGGTTTGGTATTAGAAGCATTGAGATATCAAGTCTCATAGTATAGGAAGGGTCTCAGGTTTGGTATAAGCATTGAGATATCACATCTCTGCTATCGGAAGGGTCTCAGGATTGGATTGGGAAGGAGTTGGATATCCCTTCTCATGCTATAGGAAGTGTCTCAGGTTGGAATGGGAAGGAGTTGGATATCACATCTCATGTTATAGGAAGGGTCTCAGGATTGGAATGGGAAGGATTTGGATATCACATCTCTTGCTATAGGAAGGGTCTCAGGATTGGAATGGGTAGGAGTTGGATATTACTTTCTTGCTATAGGAAGGGTCTCATGTTTGGAATGGGAAGGAGTTGGATATCACATATGCTATAGTTAGTGTCTCAGGTTTGGAATGGGATGGACTTGGATATCACATCTCAAGCTATAGGAAGGGTCTCAGATTTGGTATAAGCATTGAGATATCACATCTCATGCTAAAGGAAGGGTCTCAGGATTGGAATGGGAAGGAGTTGTATATGACATCTCAGGCCATAGGAAGATTCTCAGGTTTGGTATAAGCATTGAGATATCACATCTCTGCTATCGGAAGGGTCTCAGGATTGGAATGGGAAGGAGTTGGATATCCCATCTCATGTTATAGGAAGGGTCTCAGGTTTGGTATTAGAAGCATTGAGATATCACATCTCATGCTATAGGAAGGGTCTCAGGATTGGAATGTGAAGGATTTGGATATTACATCTCATGCTAAAGGAAGGGTCTCAGGTTTGGTAGAAGCATTGAGATATCACGTCTCTGCTATCGGAAGGGTCTCAGGATTGGATTGGGAAGGAGTTGGATATCCCTTCTCATGCTATAGGAAGGGTCTCAGGATTTGAATAGCAAGGAGTTGGATATCACATCTCATGCCATAGGAAGGGTCTCAGGTTTGGTATAAGCATTGAGATATCACATCTCTGCTATCGGAAGGGTCTCAGGATTGGATTGGGAAGGAGTTGGATATCCCTTCTCATGCTATAGGAAGTGTCTCAGGTTGGAATGGGAAGGAGTTGGATATCACATCTCATGTTATAGGAAGGGTCTCAGGATTGGAATGGGAAGGATTTGGATATCACATCTCTTGCTATAGGAAGGGTCTCAGGATTGGAATGGGTAGGAGTTGGATATTACTTTCTTGCTATAGGAAGGGTCTCATGTTTGGAATGGGAAGGATTTGGATATCACATATGCTATAGTTAGTGTCTCAGGTTTGGAACGGGAAGGAGTTGGATATCACATCTCATGTTATAGGAAGGGTCTCAGGTTTGGTATAAGCATTGAGATATCACATCTCTGCTATCGGAAGCGGCTCAGGATTGGAATGGGAAGGAGTTGGATATCCCATCTCATGTTATAGTAAGAGTCTCTGGTTTGGTATTAGAATCATTGAGATATCACATCGCATGCTGTAGGAAGGGTCTAAGGATTGGAATGGGATGGACTTGGATATCACATCTCATGCTATAGGAACGGTCTCAGATTTGGTATAAGCATTGAGATATCACATTTCATGCTAAAGGAAGGGTCTCAGGATTGTATGCTCTCAGGTTTGGTATAAGCATTGAGATATCACATCTCATGCTATAGGAAGGGTCTCAGGATTGGAATGGGAAGGATTTGGATATCACATCTCATGCTATAGGAAGGGTCTCAGATTTGGTATAAGCATTGAGATATCACATCTCATGCTAAAGGAAGGGTCTCAGGATTGGAATGGGAAGGAGTTGTATATGACATCTCATGCCATAGGAAGGGTCTCAGGTTTGGTATAAGCATTGAGATATCACATCTCTGCTATCGGAAGGGTCTCAGGATTGGAATGGGAAGGAGTTGGATATCCCATCTCATGTTATAGGAAGGGTCTCAGGTTTGGTATTAGAAGTATAGAGATATCACATCTCATGCTATAGGAAGGGTCTCAGGATTGGAATGGGAAGGACTTGGATGTCACATCTCATGCTATAGGGAGGGTCTCAAGTTTGATATTAGAAGCATTGAGATAACAAATCTCATGATATCGGAAGGGTCTCAGGATTGGAATGGGAAGGAGTTGGATACCACATCTCATGATAAAGGAAGGGTCTAAGGTTTGGAAGGGGAAGGATTTGGATATCACATCTCATGTTATAGGACGGGTCTCAGGTTTGGTATTAGAAGCATTGAGATATCAAGTCTCATGGTATAAGAAGGGTCTCAGAATTGGAATGGGAAGGAGTTGGATATCACACCTCAAGCTATAGGAAGGGTCTCAGGATTGGAATGGGAAGGAGTTTGATATCACATCTCATGCCATAGTATGGGTCTCAGGTTTGGTACAAGCATTGGGACATCACATCTCATGCTATCGGAAGGGTATCAGTATTGGATTTGGAAGAAGTTGGATATCCCATCTCATGCTATAGGAAGGGTCTCAGGTTGGAATGGGAAGGAGTTGGATATCACATTTCATGTTATAGGAAGGGTCTCAGGATTGGAATGGGAAGGACTTGGATATCATATCATATCTCATGCTATAGGACGGGTCTCAGGTTTGTTATTAGAATCATTGAGATATCATATTGCATGCTGTAGGAAGGGTCTAAGGTTTGGAAAGGGAAGGAGTTGGATATCACATTTCATGTTAGAGGAAGGATCTCAGGTTTGGTATTAGAAGCATTGAGATATCACATCTCATGCTATAGGAAGGGTCTCAGGATTGGAATGGGAAGTAGTTGGATATCACATCTCATGCTATAGGAAGGGTCTCAGGTTTGGTATAAGCATTGAGATATCACATCTCATGCTATAGGACGGGTCTCAGGATTGGAATGGAAGGAGTTGGATATCACATCTCATGTTATAGGAAGGATCTCAGGTTTGGTATTAGAAGCATTGAGACATCACATCTCATGCTATAGGAAGGGTCTCAGGGTTGGAATGGGAAGGAGTTGGATATCGCATTTCATCCAATAGGAAGGGTCTCAGGTTTGGAATGGGAAGGAATTGGATATCACATCTCATGTTATAGGAAGGATCTCAGGTTTGGTATTAGAAGCATTGAGATATCACATCTCATGCTATAGGAAGGGTCTCAGGATTGGAATGTGAAGGATTTGGATATCACATCTCATGCTAAAGGAAGGGTCTCAGGTTTGGTAGAAGCATTGAGATATCAGATCTCTGCTATCGGAAGGGTCTCAGGATTGGATTGGGAAGGAGTTGGATATCCCTTCTCATGCTATAGGAAGGGTCTCAGGATTTGAATGGGAAGGAGTTGGATATCACATCTCATGTTATAGGAAGGGTCTCAGGATTGGAATGGGAAGGATTTGGATATTACTTTCTTGCTATAGGAAGGGTCTCATGTTTGGAATGGGAAGGAGTTGGATATCACATATGCTATAGTTAGTGTCTCAGGTTTGGAACGGGAAGGAGTTGGATATCACATCTCATGTTATAGGAAGGGTCTCATGTTTGGTATAAGCATTGAGATATCACATCTCTGCTATCGGAAGCGGCTCAGGATTGGAATGGGAAGGAGTTGGATATCCCATCTCATGTTATAGTAAGAGTCTCTGGTTTGGTATTAGAATCATTGAGATATCACATCGCATGCTGTAGGAAGGGTCTAAGGATTGGAATGGGATGGACTTGGATATCACATCTCATGCTATAGGTAGGCTCTCAGGTTTGATATAAGCATTGAGATATCACATCTCATGCTATAGGAAGGGTCTCAGGATTGGAATGGGAAGGATTTGGATATCACATCTCATGCTATAGGAAGGGTCTCAGATTTGGTATAAGCATTGAGATATCACATCTCATGCTAAAGGAAGGGTCTCAGGATTGGAATGGGAAGGAGTTGTATATGACATCTCAGGCCATAGGAAGGGTCTCATGTTTGGTATAAGCATTGAGATATCACATCTCTGCTATCGGAAGGGTCTCAGGATTGGAATGGGAAGGAGTTGGATATCCCATCTCATGTTATAGGAAGGGTCTCAGGTTTGGTATTAGAAGCATAGAGATATCACATCTCATGCTATAGGAAGGGTCTCAGGATTGGAATGGGAAGGACTTGGATGTCACATCTCATGCTATAGGGAGGGTCTCAAGTTTGATATTAGAAGCATTGAGATAACAAATCTCATGATATCGGAAGGGTCTCAGGATTGGAATGGGAAGGAGTTGGATACCACATCTCATGATAAAGGAAGGGTCTAAGGTTTGGAAGGGGAAGGATTTGGATATCACATCTCATGTTATAGGACGGGTCTCAGGTTTGGTATTAGAAGCATTGAGATATCAAGTCTCATGGTATAAGAAGGGTCTCAGAATTGGAATGGGAAGGAGTTGGATATCACACCTCAAGCTATAGGAAGGGTCTCAGGATTGGAATGGGAAGGAGTTTGATATCACATCTCATGCCATAGTATGGGTCTCAGGTTTGGTAGAAGCATTGGGATATCACATCTCATGCTATCGGAAGGGTATCAGTATTGGATTTGGAAGAAGTTGGATATCCCATCTCATGCTATAGGAAGGGTCTCAGGTTGGAATGGGAAGGAGTTGGATATCACATTTCATGTTATAGGAAGGGTCTCAGGATTGGAATGGGAAGGACTTGGATATCATATCTCATGCTATAGGACAGGTCTCAGGTTTGTTATTAGAATCATTGAGATATCATATTGCATGCTGTAGGAAGGGTCTAAGGATTGGAACGGGAAGGACTTGGATATCACATCTCATGCTATAGATAGGCTCTTAGGTTTGGAAAGGGAAGGAGTTGGATATCACATTTCATGTTAGAGGAAGGATCTCAGGTTTGGTATTAGAAGCATTGAGATATCACATCTCATGCTATAGGAAGGGTCTCAGGATTGGAATGGGAAGTAGTTGGATATCACATCTCATGCTATAGGAAGGGTCTCAGGTTTGGTATAAGCATTGAGATATCACATCTCATGCTATAGGACGGGTCTCAGGATTGGAATGGAAGGAGTTGGATATCACATCTCATGTTATAGGAAGGATCTCAGGTTTGGTATTAGAAGCATTGAGACATCACATCTCATGCTATAGGAAGGGTCTCAGGGTTGGAATGGGAAGGAGTTGGATATCACATCTCATCCAATAGGAAGGGTCTCAGGTTTGGAATGGGAAGGAATTGGATATCACATCTCATGTTATAGGAAGGATCTCAGGTTTGGTATTAGAAGCATTGAGATATCACATCTCATGCTATAGGAAGGGTCTCAGGATTGGAATGTGAAGGATTTGGATATCACATCTCATGCTAAAGGAAGGGTCTCAGGATTGGTAGAAGCATTGAGATATCACGTCTCTGCTATCGGAGGGGTCTCAGGATTGGATTGGGAAGGAGTTGGATATCCCTTCTCATGCTATAGGAAGGGTCTCAGGATTTGAATGGCAAGGAGTTGGATATCACATCTCATGCCATAGGAAGGGTCTCAGGTTTGGTATAAGCATTGAGATATCACATCTCTGCTATCGGAAGGGTCTCAGGATTGGAATGGGAAGGAGTTGGATATTCCCATCTCATGTTATAGGAAGGGTCTCAGGTTTGGTATTAGAAGCATTGAGATATCACATCTCATGCTATAGGAAGGGTCTCAGGATTGGAATGGGAAGGACTTGGATATCACATCTCATGCTATAGGGAGGGTCTCAAGTTTGATATTAGAAGCTTTGAGATATCACATCTCATGATATCGGAAGGGTCTCAGGATTGGAATGGGAAGGAGTTGGATATCACATCTCATGATAAAGGAAGGGTCTAAGGTTTGGAAGGGGAAGGATTTGGATATCACATCTCATGTTATATTACGGGTCTCAGGTTTGGTATTAGAAGCATTGAGATATCAAGTCTCAGAGTATAGGAAGGGTCTCAGAATTGGAATGGGAAGGAGTTGGATATCACATCTCAAGCTATAGGAAGGGTCTCAGGATTGGAATGGGAAGGACTTGGATATCACATCTCATGCTATAGGAAGGCTCTCAGGTTTGGAAGGGGAAAGAGTTGGATATCACATTTCATGTTAGAGGTAGGATCTCAGGTTTGGTATTAGAGGCATTGAGATATCACATCTCATGCTATAGGAAGGGTCTCAGGATTGGAATGTGAAGGATTTGGATATCACATCTCATGCTAAAGGAAGGGTCTCAGGTTTGGTAGAAGCATTGAGATATCAGATCTCTGCTATCGGAAGGGTCTCAGGATTGGATTGGGAAGGAGTTGGATATCCCTTCTCATGCTATAGGAAGGGTCTCAGGATTTGAATGGGAAGGAGTTGGATATCACATCTCATGTTATAGGAAGGGTCTCAGGATTGGAATGGGAAGGATTTGGATATTACTTTCTTGCTATAGGAAGGGTCTCATGTTTGGAATGGGAAGGAGTTGGATATCACATATGCTATAGTTAGTGTCTCAGGTTTGGAACGGGAAGGAGTTGGATATCACATCTCATGTTATAGGAAGGGTCTCATGTTTGGTATAAGCATTGAGATATCACATCTCTGCTATCGGAAGCGGCTCAGGATTGGAATGGGAAGGAGTTGGATATCCCATCTCATGTTATAGTAAGAGTCTCTGGTTTGGTATTAGAATCATTGAGATATCACATCGCATGCTGTAGGAAGGGTCTAAGGATTGGAATGGGATGGACTTGGATATCACATCTCATGCTATAGGTAGGCTCTCAGGTTTGATATAAGCATTGAGATATCACATCTCATGCTATAGGAAGGGTCTCAGGATTGGAATGGGAAGGATTTGGATATCACATCTCATGCTATAGGAAGGGTCTCAGATTTGGTATAAGCATTGAGATATCACATCTCATGCTAAAGGAAGGGTCTCAGGATTGGAATGGGAAGGAGTTGTATATGACATCTCAGGCCATAGGAAGGGTCTCATGTTTGGTATAAGCATTGAGATATCACATCTCTGCTATCGGAAGGGTCTCAGGATTGGAATGGGAAGGAGTTGGATATCCCATCTCATGTTATAGGAAGGGTCTCAGGTTTGGTATTAGAAGCATAGAGATATCACATCTCATGCTATAGGAAGGGTCTCAGGATTGGAATGGGAAGGACTTGGATGTCACATCTCATGCTATAGGGAGGGTCTCAGGTTTGATATTAGAAGCATTGAGATAACAAATCTCATGATATCGGAAGGGTCTCAGGATTGGAATGGGAAGGAGTTGGATACCACATCTCATGATAAAGGAAGGGTCTAAGGTTTGGAAGGGGAAGGATTTGGATATCACATCTCATGTTATAGGACGGGTCTCAGGTTTGGTATTAGAAGCATTGAGATATCAAGTCTCATGGTATAAGAAGGGTCTCAGAATTGGAATGGGAAGGAGTTGGATATCACACCTCAAGCTATAGGAAGGGTCTCAGGATTGGAATGGGAAGGAGTTTGATATCACATCTCATGCCATAGTATGGGTCTCAGGTTTGGTAGAAGCATTGGGATATCACATCTCATGCTATCGGAAGGGTATCAGTATTGGATTTGGAAGAAGTTGGATATCCCATCTCATGCTATAGGAAGGGTCTCAGGTTGGAATGGGAAGGAGTTGGATATCACATTTCATGTTATAGGAAGGGTCTCAGGATTGGAATGGGAAGGACTTGGATATCATATCTCATGCTACAGGACAGGTCTCAGGTTTGTTATTAGAATCATTGAGATATCATATTGCATGCTGTAGGAAGGGTCTAAGGATTGGAACGGGAAGGACTTGGATATCACATCTCATGCTATAGATAGGCTCTTAGGTTTGGAAAGGGAAGGAGTTGGATATCACATTTCATGTTAGAGGAAGGATCTCAGGTTTGGTATTAGAAGCATTGAGATATCACATCTCATGCTATAGGAAGGGTCTCAGGATTGGAATGGGAAGTAGTTGGATATCACATCTCATGCTATAGGAAGGGTCTCAGGTTTGGTATAAGCATTGAGATATCACATCTCATGCTATAGGACGGGTCTCAGTATTGGAATGGAAGGAGTTGGATATCACATCTCATGTTATAGGAAGGATCTCAGGTTTGGTATTAGAAGCATTGAGACATCACATCTCATGCTATAGGAAGGGTCTCAGGGTTGGAATGGGAAGGAGTTGGATATCACATCTCATCCAATAGGAAGGGTCTCAGGTTTGGAATGGGAAGGAATTGGATATCACATCTCATGTTATAGGAAGGATCTCAGGTTTGGTATTAGAAGCATTGAGATATCACATCTCATGCTATAGGAAGGGTCTCAGGATTGGAATGTGAAGGATTTGGATATCACATCTCATGCTAAAGGAAGGGTCTCAGGATTGGTAGAAGCATTGAGATATCACGTCTCTGCTATCGGAGGGGTCTCAGGATTGGATTGGGAAGGAGTTGGATATCCCTTCTCATGCTATAGGAAGGGTCTCAGGATTTGAATGGCAAGGAGTTGGATATCACATCTCATGCCATAGGAAGGGTCTCAGGTTTGGTATAAGCATTGAGATATCACATCTCTGCTATCGGAAGGGTCTCAGGATTGGAATGGGAAGGAGTTGGATATTCCCATCTCATGTTATAGGAAGGGTCTCAGGTTTGGTATTAGAAGCATTGAGATATCACATCTCATGCTATAGGAAGGGTCTCAGGATTGGAATGGGAAGGACTTGGATATCACATCTCATGCTATAGGGAGGGTCTCAAGTTTGATATTAGAAGCTTTGAGATATCACATCTCATGATATCGGAAGGGTCTCAGGATTGGAATGGGAAGGAGTTGGATATCACATCTCATGATAAAGGAAGGGTCTAAGGTTTGGAAGGGGAAGGATTTGGATATCACATCTCATGTTATATTACGGGTCTCAGGTTTGGTATTAGAAGCATTGAGATATCAAGTCTCAGAGTATAGGAAGGGTCTCAGAATTGGAATGGGAAGGAGTTGGATATCACATCTCAAGCTATAGGAAGGGTCTCAGGATTGGAATGGGAAGGACTTGGATATCACATCTCATGCTATAGGAAGGCTCTCAGGTTTGGAAGGGGAAAGAGTTGGATATCACATTTCATGTTAGAGGTAGGATCTCAGGTTTGGTATTAGAGGCATTGAGATATCACATCTCATGCTATCAGAAGGGTCTCAGGAATGGAATGGGAAGGAGTTGGATATCACATCTCATGCTAAAGGGAGGGTCTCAGGTTTGGAAGGGGAAGGATTTGGATATCACATCTCATGTTATAGGAAGGATCTCAGGTTTGGTATTAGAACCATTGAGATATCACATCTCATGCTATCGGAAGGATCTCAGGTTTGGTATTAGAAGCATTGAGATATCACATCTCATGCTATCAGAAGGGTCTCAGGATTGGAATGGGAAGGAGTTGGATATCACATCTCATGCTAAAGGGAGGGTCTCAGGTTTGGAAGGGGAAGGATTTGGATATCACATCTCATGTTATCGGAAGGATCTCACGTTTGGTATTAGAAGTATTGAGATATCATATCTCATGCTATAGGAAGGGTCTCAGGATTGGAATGGGAAGGACTTAGATATCACATATCATGCTATAGGGAGGGTCTCAGTTTTGATATTAGAAGCATTGAGATATCACATCTCATGCTATCGGAAGTGTCTCAGGATTGGAATGGGAAGGAGCTGGATATCACATCTCATGCTAAAGGAAGGGTCTCAGGTTTGGAACGGGAAGGATTTGGATATCACATCTCATGTTATAGGAAGGGTCTCAGGTTTGGTATAAGCATTGAGATATCACATCTCTGCTATCGGAAGTGTCTCAGGATTGGAATGGGAAGGAGTTGGATATCCCATCTCATGTTATAGGACGGGTCTCAGGTTTGTTATTAGAATCATTGAGATATCATATTGCATGCTGTAGGAAGGGTCTAAGGGTTGGAATGGGAAGGACTTGGATATCACATCTCATGCTATAGATAGGCTCTTAGGTTTGGAAAGGGAAGGAGTTGGATATCACATTTCATGTTAGAGGAAGGATCTCAGGTTTGGTATTAGAAGCATTGAGACATCACATCTCATGCTATAGGAAGGGTCTCAGGATTGGAATGGGAAGTAGTTGGATATCACATCTCATGCTATAGGAAGTGTCTCAGGTTTGGTATAAGCATTGAGATATCACATCTCATGCTATAGGACGGGTCTCAGGATTGGAATGGAAGGAGTTGGATATCACATCTCATGTTATAGGAAGGATCTCAGGTTTGGTATTAGAAGCATTGAGACATCACATCTCATGCTATAGGAAGGGTCTCAGGGTTGGAATGGGAAGGAGTTGGATATCACATCTCATCCAATAGGAAGGGTCTCAGGTTTGGAATGGGAAGGAATTGGATATCACATCTCATGTTATAGGAAGGATCTCAGGTTTGGTATTAGAAGCATTGAGATATCACATCTCATGCTATAGGAAGGGTCTCAGGATTGGAATGTGAAGGATTTGGATATCACATCTCATGATAAAGGAAGGGTCTCAGGTTTGGCAGAAGCATTGAGATATCACGTCTCTGCTATCGGAAGGGTCTCAGGATTGGATTGGGAAGGAGTTGGATATCCCTTCTCATGCTATAGGAAGTGTCTCAGGTTGGAATGGGAAGGAGTTGGATATCACATCTCATGTTATAGGAAGGGTCTCAGGATTGGAATGGGAAGGATTTGGATATCACATCTCTTGCTATAGGAAGGGTCTCAGGATTGGAATGGGTAGGAGTTGGATATTACTTTCTTGCTATAGGAAGGGTCTCATGTTTGGAATGGGAATGAGTTGGATATCACATATGCTATAGTTAGTGTCTCAGGTTTGGAACGGGAAGGAGTTGGATATCACATCTCATGTTATAGGAAGGGTCTCAGGTTTGTTATAAGCATTGAGATATCACATCTCTGCTATCGGAAGCGGCTCAGGATTGGAATGGGAAGGAGTTGGATATCCCATCTCATGTTATAGTAAGAGTCTCTGGTTTGGTATTAGAATCATTGAGATATCACATTGCATGCTGTAGGAAGGGTCTAAGGATTGGAATGGGAAGGATTTGGATATCACATCTCATGTTATAGGACGGGTCTCAGGTTTGTTATAAGCATTGAGATATCACATCTCATGCTATAGGAAGGGTCTCAGGATTGGAATGGGAAGGATTTGGATATCACATCTCATGCTATAGGAAGGGTCTCAGATTTGGTATAAGCATTGAGATATCACATCTCATGCTAAAGGAAGGGTCTCAGGATTGGAATGGGAAGGAGTTGTATATGACATCTCAGGCCATAGGAAGGGTCTCATGTTTGGTATAAGCATTGAGATATCACATCTCTGCTATCGGAAGGGTCTCAGGATTGGAATGGGAAGGAGTTGGATATCCCATCTCATGTTATAGGAAGGGTCTCAGGTTTGGTATTAGAAGCATAGAGATATCACATCTCATGCTATAGGAAGGGTCTCAGGATTGGAATGGGAAGGACTTGGATGTCACATCTCATGCTATAGGGAGGGTCTCAAGTTTGATATTAGAAGCATTGAGATAACAAATCTCTTGATATCGGAAGGGTCTCAGGATTGTAATGGGAAGGAGTTGGATACCACATCTCATGATAAAGGAAGGGTCTAAGGTTTGGAAGGGGAAGGATTTGCATATCACATCTCATGTTATAGGACGGGTCTCAGGTTTGGTATTAGAAGCATTGAGATATCAAGTCTCATGGTATAAGAAGGGTCTCAGAATTGGAATGGGAAGGAGTTGGATATCACACCTCAAGCCATAGTATGGGTCTCAGGTTTGGTAGAAGCATTGGGATATCACATCTCATGCTATCGGAAGGGTATCAGTATTGGATTTGGAAGAAGTTGGATATCCCATCTCATGCTATAGGAAGGGTCTCAGGTTGGAATGGGAAGGAGTTGGATATCACATTTCATGTTATAGGAAGGGTCTCAGGATTGGAATGGGAAGGACTTGGATATCATATCTCATGCTATAGGACAGGTCTCAGGTTTGTTATTAGAATCATTGAGATATCATATTGCATGCTGTAGGAAGGGTCTAAGGATTGGAACGGGAAGGACTTGGATATCACATCTCATGCTATAGATAGGCTCTTAGGTTTGGAAAGGGAAGGAGTTGGATATCACATTTCATGTTAGAGGAAGGAGCTCAGGTTTGGTATTAGAAGCATTGAGATATCACATCTCATGCTATAGGAAGGGTCTCAGGATTGGAATGGGAAGTAGTTGGATATCACATCTCATGCTATAGGAAGGGTCTCAGGTTTGGTATAAGCATTGAGATATCACATCTCATGCTATAGGACGGGTCTCAGGATTGGAATGGAAGGAGTTGGATATCACATCTCATGTTATAGGAAGGATCTCAGGTTTGGTATTAGAAGCATTGAGACATCACATCTCATGCTATAGGAAGGGTCTCAGGGTTGGAATGGGAAGGAGTTGGATATCACATCTCATCCAATAGGAAGGGTCTCAGGTTTGGAATGGGAAGGAATTGGATATCACATCTCATGTTATAGGAAGGATCTCAGGTTTGGTATTAGAAGCATTGAGATATCACATCTCATGCTATAGGAAGGGTCTCAGGATTGGAATGTGAAGGATTTGGATATCACATCTCATGCTAAAGGAAGGGTCTCAGGATTGGTAGAAGCATTGAGATATCACGTCTCTGCTATCGGAGGGGTCTCAGGATTGGATTGGGAAGGAGTTGGATATCCCTTCTCATGCTATAGGAAGGGTCTCAGGATTTGAATGGCAAGGAGTTGGATATCACATCTCATGCCATAGGAAGGGTCTCAGGTTTGGAAGGGTCTCAGGATTTGAATGGCAAGGAGTTGGATATCATATCTCATGCTATAGGAAGGGTCTCAGGATTGGAATGGGGAGGACTTGGATGTCACATCTCATGCTATAGGGAGGGTCTCAAGTTTGATATTAGAAGCATTGAGATAACAAATCTCATGATATCGGAAGGGTCTCAGGATTGGAATGGGAAGGAGTTGGATATCATATCTCATGATAATGGAAGGGTCTAAGGTTTGGAAGGGGAAAGATTTGGATATCACATCTCATGTTATAGGACGGGTCTCGGGTTTGGTATTAGAAGCATTGAGATATCAAGTCTCATGGCATAGGTAGGGTCTCAGAATTGGAATGGCAAGGAGTTGGATATCACATCTCAAGCTATAGGAAGAGTCTCAGGATTGGAATGGGAATGAGTTTGATATCACATCTCATGCCATAGTATGGGTCTCAGGTTTGGTAGAAGCATTGGGATATCACATCACATGCTATTGGAAGGGTATCAGTATTGGATTTGGAAGGAGTTGAATATCCCATCTCATGTTATAGGAAGAGTCTCAGGTTTGGTATTAGAAGCATTGAGATATCACATCTCATGCTATAGGAAGGGTCTCAGGATTGGAATGGGGAGGACTTGGATGTCACATCTCATGCTATAGGGAGGGTCTCAAGTTTGATATTAGAAGCATTGAGATAACAAATCTCATGATATCGGAAGGGTCTCAGGATTGGAATGGGAAGGAGTTGGATATCACATCTCATGATAAAGGAAGGGTCTAAGGTTTGGAAGGGGAAAGATTTGGATATCACATCTCATGTTATAGGACGGGTCTCAGGTTTGGTATTAGAAGCATTGAGATATCAAGTCTCATGGCATAAGAAGGGTCTCAGAATTGGAATGGGAAGGAGTTGGATATCACATCTCAAGCTATAGGAAGAGTCTCAGGATTGGAATGGGAAGGAGTTTGATATCACATCTCATGCCATAGTATGGGTCTCAGGTTTGGTAGAAGCATTGGGATATCACATCTCATGCTATTGGAAGGGTATCAGTATTGGATTTGGAAGGAGTTGGATATCCCATCTCATGCTATAGGAAGGGTCTCAGGTTGGAATGGGAAGGAGTTGGATATCACATTTCATGTTATAGGAAGGGTCTCAGGATTGGAATGGGAAGGACTTGGATATCATATCTCATGCTATAGGAAGGCTCTCAGGTTTGGAAGGGGAAGGAGTTGGATATCACATCTCAAGCTTTAGGAAGGGTCTCAGGTTTGGTATAAGCATTGATATAGCACATCTCATGCTATAGGAAGGGTTTCAGGATTGGAATGGGAAGGAGTTGGATATCACATTTCATGTTAGAGGAAGGATCTCAGGTTTGGTATTAGAGGCCTTGAGATATCACATCTCATGCTATAGGAAGGGTCTCAGGATTGGAATGGGAAGGAGTTGGATATCACATCTCAAGCTTTAGGAAGGGTCTCAGGTTTGGTATAAGCATTGAGATAGCACATCTCATGCTATAGGAAGGGTTTCAGGATTGGAATGGGAAGGAGTTGGATATCACATCTCATGTTATAGGAAAGATCTCCGGTTTGGTATTAGAAGCATTGAGACATCACATCTCATGTTATAGGAAGGGTCTCAGGATTGGAATGGGAAGAAGTTGGATATCACATCTCATGCTATAGGAAGGGTCTCAGGTTTGGAAGGGGAAGGAGTTGGATATCCAATCTCATGTTATAGGACTGGTCTCAGGTTTGGTATTAGAAGCATTGAGATATCACATTGCATGCTGTAGGAAGGTTCTCAGGTTTGGTATTAGAAGCATTGAGACATCACATCTCATGCTATAGGAAGGGTCTCAGGATTGGAATGGGAAGGAGTTGGATATCACATCTCATGTTATAGGAAGGATCTCAGGTTTGGTATTAGAAGCATTGAGACATCACATCTCATGCTATAGGAAGGGTCTCAGGATTGGAATGGGAAGGAGTTGGATATTACATCTCATGCTATAGGAAGGGTCTCAGATTTGGTATAAGCATTGAGATATCACATCTCATGCTATAGGAAGGGTCTCAGGATTGGATTGGGAAGGAGTTGTATATGACATCTCAGGCCATAGGAAGGGTCTCAGGATTGGTATAAGCATTGAGATATCACATCTCTGCTATCGGAAGGGTCTCAGGATTGGAATGGGAAGGAGTTGGATATCCCATCTCATGTTATAGGAAGGGTCTCAGGTTTGGTATTAGAAGCATTGAGATATCACATCTCATGCTATAGGAAGGGTCTCAGGATTGGAATGGGGAGGACTTGGATGTCACATCTCATGCTATAGGGAGTTTCTCAAGTTTGATATTAGAAGCATTGAGATAACAAATCTCATGATATCGGAAGGGTCTCAGGATTGGAATGGGAAGGAGTTGGATATCACATCTCATGATAAAGGAAGGGTCTAAGGTTTGGAAGGGAAAAGATTTGGATATCACATCTCATGTTATAGGACGGGTCTCAGGTTTGGTATTAGAAGCATTGAGATATCAAGTCTCATGGCATAGGAAGGGTCTCAGAATTGGAATGGGAAGGAGTTGGATATCACATCTCAAGCTATAGGAAGAGTCTCAAGATTGGAATGGGAAGGAGTTTGATATCACATCTCATGCCATAGTATGGGTCTCAGGTTTGGTAGAAGCATTGGGATATCACATCTCATGCTATTGGAAGGGTATCAGTATTGGATTTGGAAGTAGTTGGATATCCCATCTCATGCTATAGGAAGGGTCTCAGGTTGGAATGGGAAGGAGTTGGATATCACATTTCATGTTATAGGAAGGGTCTCAGGATTGGAATGGGAAGGACTTGGGTATCATATCTCATGATATAGGAAGGCTCTCAGGTTTGGAAGGGGAAGGAGTTGGATATCACATTTCATGTCAGAGGAAGGATCTCAGGTTTGGTATTAGAGGCCTTGAGATATCACATATCTGTCAGGATTAGTCCTGCGAATACTAAGGCAGCGAATATGGCAAGGGAAATGTGCACATAGGAACAACGACTCATGTATGCTAGAAGCCAGGAGTGCAAACAGAGTGTGATATTAAACCCAATATGTGAAAAGGGATGTGGGGTAAGCACCTGACCGCGAGGAAAGTCGGCAAGCGCCTTACCCCCAATTGCTGTTACAGGTACTGACAGCGCTAAACCCACGTAGAGGGCAAGCAATGACAGGATCTGTGAACTAACACTCTGATGGTATCAAATAAGGGAACTAAAGAACTGTACTCACAAGGACGAGAATAAACCTCTTGAACGTCAGCTAGCCCATGAATCCTGTTGATGAACTGGGACCCCGAGAGGCTAGAACAGCAATGGGAGAAGTAGGAAGGTCCAGAGGGCACGGGCTGTAGGTTGCCAGGGAGAGGTAGACTGTAGAACAGGGGGCCCAAGAGGACAAGGGCTGAAGGCAGCCGGAGCGAGGCAGGCTGCAGGGCAGGGAGCCCAGAGGACAAGGGCGGAGGCTGGAATGCAGCAGAGCGTGATCCGCTGTTATGTGGGGAGCCCGACAGGGCAAGGGTGAAGGCTGGAAGGCAGCCGAGAGTGATCCGCTGCAGAAAACTAAATACCTAAGTTGAAATAGTGATAACAAATAGTGAGGAAAACATAAGCATTCACACAGGAGCTAGCTAACAACCGCACACCACACCTAAAATCAAATGGGAATATAAATGCAGAAGTGCTAAGGAAAACCTGGAATGGATCCCAAAAGAAGTAAGGATCAGGAGCAGGGAAAAAGCTAAATAACCAATGCAAACTTCTCCCTATCCTTCCAAGAAAAAGACAGGAAGCTAAAGAGGAAGGCTAAGGCATACGGGTTAACAGCAGCAAAGGACAGAGTCAAAGAAATACCAACTGGGCTGCATTTGAAAAGGGAAAGCACTGAGAAATGCTGCCTGTAAACAGAGGAAGGAAAAAAGGGAAACAAAGGTGCAGAAATCAATTAGAGCATGAATCAGAGATTCAGGGCGGAGGGAACAAGAAAACAGGAACCAGGACCTAGGTAAAAGGGCAAGGAACAGTGAACAAGGGACTAGTCAAAAACAGGAACACTGCAAACGATGACCAGCGCTGGACTGAAGTGAGACTGTGGCTTTTAAAGCTGCTAAACGAGCACACGCCTCAGGTGTGCTGACTGCTGCACCTGCAGCCACAGGTGTTGCTTATCCTCCACCCAACCTAGTCCTGCAAGGGTGGAGGTGGAGCAGGGGGCCAGGCATTCTGGGAAACACAGTCATTTGGTTAAAGAAGCATGCTGGCTGCCAAAGACCTGGAATGGATCCGGAAGGGAAGTAGTTTGGAAAATAGGGATTTTGCGCTCCCAATTCATTACAGCACTGTGGCATTAGGTTCGGAGGAAATGTCCAGCAAGGAATAAGCCCCAAAACATGCCCCCAAGTGGCGGGAACGGGAGCGAAGGGAGCGAGTCGTGACAGTATACCCCCTCCTACGGCCCTCTTCGGGTGCCCGCCACCCGCACGAGACTTCTTCTTTCCATGATGGGAGTGCTTTTTCTTTGGAGGTGGCACTGATGGAAATGGTGGCTTGTGGGCAAAGGCAGATGGGCTTCCATGATAGGAGTGCTTTGTCTTTGGAAGTGATACTGCTGGAATCGATGGCTTCTGGTGAGGAAGAGACTCATGGTTTGAAGAAAGGCATGAAGGACTTGCAAGACCTGAAGCAAAGTTGAAAGGTCCAGGAAGCTCAGTCACTGGGAGTGGACCCTTGTAAGTCTTTGAGGAGGGAGGCAGGCTGGTGCAACTTGCCTTAGACAATGGTAGAAGTTCTGTTAGCCTTTCTGCCGAGAGCGCACATGCGGGAGGTAAGGAAGTTGCTGGCTTCAGGAAATGTTCATGTTCAGCCATTAGAGAAGGTGGCGGCTGAGGTAGAGGTTCAGATCTTTTTCTGTCATCCATCTGGGAAAAGGCTTGTGGTTGAAAATGATTAAGGTTTGATTGCACGTTGGATACAACAGCAGGGACGTTTGGCATACTGATAGGAGTGATAGACACAGTACTTGGTATTTCAGGCACACTTGCAGAAGGAGCAATAACAGACACATCTTGAACTGCAGCAGTCATTCCCTTCCTTTGGCTACTAGCACCCAACTGGTGCTTCTTGGCGGAATTCTGTTGCACAAGTTCTGTAGGTAATACGCCGGTCTGCACCACCCCCTGTGCACACCCAGGTGAGTGGTTCTGACTCACCACTTGGTCTAGCTTGATGACTCTGAAGCGGGAGCTGGCAAAAGTCTCAAAATCTGATGCTGCATCTTTTGGAGGCTCTGATGCTAAAGTGAAGCAGTTGGGAGAATCGTCTTGTGGAAAAGGCTGGCATTCTGATGCTCCTCCTGAAGCAAAAGAAAGGCATTCTAAACGTTCATCGACAGTAAATGTTTGGGATTCAGGAGGACTGTCTGGAGCAGTAGAAAATACAGCAGGATCTGATGGTGTAGACAGGTATACCTCTGATGTTGGAAGTGAAGCTAAGCAGGATACCGGTGTATCATGAACTGAAGGCAAACAAGCAATAGACTCTGGAACTGAAGACATGCACATATGATGGACTACCGGAGGCTCTCTGGCTGAAGGATGATCTTCTGGATGAGTCACTGTAGACAGGCAGGCCAGAGGAAACTTTGAAGCGGAAGGCATGCAAGTTGGAGCCATCTCGGTAGCTGAATCCAAACATGTCAGGGTCTTTGGGACTAACCCCGTGCATGGTGGAGGCTCTTGATGAAATGGCAGACATGGCAGTGGTTCATTGGTTGAAGACACGTGTACCAAAGATGACTGCAGGGCTGTGGATTGGATCATAGAAGAGTCAATGGTTGTAGGAGGACACACAGAAGTCTCAGAAGTTGATAGACACATTGGTGTCTCAGGAATGGAGGGCACCTTTAGGGCATTAGACTCCTTGGCTCCAGTAACCAAGGACTGAACTGTACCCTTGCGGTCCTTTTCTTTAGTGGGTGACACAGAGTCTCTTTCTTTGTGGAAGTCAAAATCAACCAGTGGGATCACCATAGTAAAGTCTCTGTTAATCAGGATTTCGTCAATTGTCCATTCCTCTGTCTTAGCTTCTGAAAGAGGCAGATTAACAATCAACAGTTCAGGATTCGCCTGCTGGTCTTTTGGTTCTGTATACTGTGGAATGAGTTCATCAGAACATGCAATCTGTACAGTCTCTGACTGTTTGTATTGATCAGAATTGGCAGAAGGAAGAGTGAACCCAGAGGTAAGATCGTCTTCCACATCAGCTTTAAACTCTACTTCAGTCTCAGCAGCTGTATCAAGAGCAGGACCTAAGCCTAGTGTAGTGACTGAATCTGTGTATGCCACCTTTGTGTATTGTGTTTGGAGATCAGAAGCTTGTATGTGTGCTAGCTCAGAATTATGACAGACTGCTACACAGGAAACTTTAGGTAAAGGAGTGGCTTGTAAATCTTCAGCTAACTGCAATCCCTGATAATCAGCAGAACAATTGTTAGAAACTGTGCCCAGGTTGAGCGCTGTGCTAGAAGAAAGACTTTCACTTCCAATAGATCTAACATATTGGCAATTATCATGATTTACCAAAGTCTCTGCACTCAGGGGCTGAACTGTGTTCACTTCATCAACATCAATGGATAAAGTCTGAGGTGTATTCAGGAATGCGTGCAAGATCTTATTCTCCTCTTGTAAAGAAATGAATTCTTGTGTTAACTCCTCAAGCTTGGCTCTTAGTATGCCCTGCATTAACTGTACATCACTATCAGTAGGCACAGGGGGAGGCATAGTAGCATCAGGGCTGGATCCTGCACTAGCAATCTGGATGTGCACCGATTGTGCACTGTCCTCTACTGCTTTCAGGTTCTGAGATTGATACTTTCTCATACTAACATGGTCTGTGTTACCCTTAAGCAAACTATTGACCTTAGACCTCTTGACATTAGGGACTACCGTATGTACTTGTGCAAAGAAGTATTTGGACTGAGGGTAGAAAACAGAAGTTATGCAAGGAACCCCTCCATTCTTTATGTTTGTACCATGAAACTGTTCTATCTGAGGTGAAGCACAACTGGAATCATGGGTTTCAACAACCGAGGTACTCTTGTCTAATAAGTCTGACAGTGTGTTGTTTTCTACGGTTAAGGCTTGCGCTGACATAGAATCGGGATCAGAACAAAAGATCGAACTAGGATCAGGCAATGTAGGATGAGCCATCCTATGGGAAAAATACTCTGCTCGTAAATGCCCATTCGTGACAAGGAGTTCATTTAAACCAAGACTAGTGATTTGATTGTCACAGGTAAATGTAGGGGAAGCTTTCTGTACAAACTTGTTAGCGGCCTTGCTGCCTTTCTTTCTTAAACTTGCCATATTCAATGGGAATTTTGGGCTGGTCATTCTGTCAGGATTAGTCCTGCGAATACTAAGGCAGCGAATATGGCAAGGGAAATGTGCACATAGGAACAACGACTCATGTATGCTAGAAGCCAGGAGTGCAAACAGAGTGTGATATTAAACCCAATATGTGAAAAGGGATGTGGGGTAAGCACCTGACCGCGAGGAAAGTCGGCAAGCGCCTTACCCCCAATTGCTGTTACAGGTACTGACAGCGCTAAACCCACGTAGAGGGCAAGCAATGACAGGATCTGTGAACTAACACTCTGATGGTATCAAATAAGGGAACTAAAGAACTGTACTCACAAGGACGAGAATAAACCTCTTGAACGTCAGCTAGCCCATGAATCCTGTTGATGAACTGGGACCCCGAGAGGCTAGAACAGCAATGGGAGAAGTAGGAAGGTCCAGAGGGCACGGGCTGTAGGTTGCCAGGGAGAGGTAGACTGTAGAACAGGGGGCCCAAGAGGACAAGGGCTGAAGGCAGCCGGAGCGAGGCAGGCTGCAGGGCAGGGAGCCCAGAGGACAAGGGCGGAGGCTGGAATGCAGCAGAGCGTGATCCGCTGTTATGTGGGGAGCCCGACAGGGCAAGGGTGAAGGCTGGAAGGCAGCCGAGAGTGATCCGCTGCAGAAAACTAAATACCTAAGTTGAAATAGTGATAACAAATAGTGAGGAAAACATAAGCATTCACACAGGAGCTAGCTAACAACCGCACACCACACCTAAAATCAAATGGGAATATAAATGCAGAAGTGCTAAGGAAAACCTGGAATGGATCCCAAAAGAAGTAAGGATCAGGAGCAGGGAAAAAGCTAAATAACCAATGCAAACTTCTCCCTATCCTTCCAAGAAAAAGACAGGAAGCTAAAGAGGAAGGCTAAGGCATACGGGTTAACAGCAGCAAAGGACAGAGTCAAAGAAATACCAACTGGGCTGCATTTGAAAAGGGAAAGCACTGAGAAATGCTGCCTGTAAACAGAGGAAGGAAAAAAGGGAAACAAAGGTGCAGAAATCAATTAGAGCATGAATCAGAGATTCAGGGCGGAGGGAACAAGAAAACAGGAACCAGGACCTAGGTAAAAGGGCAAGGAACAGTGAACAAGGGACTAGTCAAAAACAGGAACACTGCAAACGATGACCAGCGCTGGACTGAAGTGAGACTGTGGCTTTTAAAGCTGCTAAACGAGCACACGCCTCAGGTGTGCTGACTGCTGCACCTGCAGCCACAGGTGTTGCTTATCCTCCACCCAACCTAGTCCTGCAAGGGTGGAGGTGGAGCAGGGGGCCAGGCATTCTGGGAAACACAGTCATTTGGTTAAAGAAGCATGCTGGCTGCCAAAGACCTGGAATGGATCCGGAAGGGAAGTAGTTTGGAAAATAGGGATTTTGCGCTCCCAATTCATTACAGCACTGTGGCATTAGGTTCGGAGGAAATGTCCAGCAAGGAATAAGCCCCAAAACATGCCCCCAAGTGGCGGGAACGGGAGCGAAGGGAGCGAGTCGTGACAATATCATGCTATAGGAAGGGTCTCAGGATTGGAATGGGAAGGAGTTGGATATCACATCTCATGCTTTAGGAAGGGTCTCAGGTTTGGTATAAGCATTGAGATAGCACATCCCATGCTATAGGAAGGGTCTCAGGATTGGAATGGGAAGGAGTTGGATATTACATCTGATGTTATAGGAAAGATCTCAGGTTTGGTATTAGAAGCATTGAAACATCACATCTCATGTTATAGGAACGGTCTCAGGATTGGAATGGGAAGAAGTTGGATATCACATCTCATGCTATAGGAAGGGTCTCAGGTTTGGAAGGGGAAGGAGTTGGATATCCAATCTCATGTTATAGGACTGGTCTCAGGTTTGGTATTGGAAGCATTGAGATATCACATCGCATGCTCTAGGAAGGTTCTCAGGTTTGGTATTAGAAGCATTGAGACATCACATCTCATGCTATAGGAAGGGTCTCAGGATTGGAATGGGAAGGAGTTGGATATCACATCTCATGTTATAGGAAGGATCTCAGGTTTGGTATTAGAAGCATTGAGACATCACATCTCATGTTATAGGAAGGGTCTCAGGATTGGAATGGGAAGGAGTTGGATATCACATCTCATGCTATAGGAAGGGTCTCAGATTTGGTATAAGCATTGAGATATCACATCTCATGCTATAGGAAGGGTCTCAGGATTGGATTGGGAAGGAGTTGTATATGACATCTCAGGCCATAGGAAGGGTCTCAGGATTGGTATAAGCATTGAGATATCACATCTCTGCTATCGGAAGGGTCTCAGGATTGGAATGGGAAGGAGTTGGATATCCCATCTCATGATAAAGGAAGGGTCTAAGGTTTGGAAGGGGAAAGATTTGGATATCACATCTCATGTTATAGGACGGGTCTCAATTTTGATATTAGAAGCATTGAGATCACAAATCTCATGATATCGGAAGGGTCTCAGGATTGGAATGGGAAGGAGTTGGATATCACATCTCATGATAAAGGAAGGGTCTAAGGTTTGGAAGGGGAAAGATTTGGATATCACATCTCATGTTATAGGACGGGTCTCAGGTTTGGTATTAGAAGCATTGAGATATCAAGTCTCATGGTATAGGAAGGGTCTCAGAATTGGAATGGGAAGGATTTTGGATATCACATCTCAAGCTATAGGAAGAGTCTCAGGATTGGAATGGGAAGGAGTTTGATATCACATCTCATGCCATAGTATGGTTCTCAGGTTTGGTAGAAGCATTGGGATATCACATCTCATGCTATTGGAAGGGTATCAGTATTGGATTTGGAAGGAGTTGGATATCCCATCTCATGCTATAGGAAGGGTCTCAGGTTGGAATGGGAAGGAGTTGGATATCACATTTGATGTTATAGGAAGGGTCTCAGGATTGGAATGGGAAGGAGTTGGATATCACATCTCAAGCTTTAGGAAGGGTCTCAGGTTTGGTATAAGCATTGAGATAGCACATCTCATGCTATAGGAAGGGTCTCAGGATTGGAATGGGAAGGAGTTGGAAATCACATCTCATGTTATAGGAAAGATCTCAGGTTTGGTATTAGAAGCATTGAGACATCACATCTCATGCTATAGGAAGGGTCTCAGGTTTGGAAGGGGAAGGAGTTGGATATCCAATCTCATGTTATAGGACTGGTCTCAGGTTTGGTATTAGAAGCATTGAGATATCACATTGCATGCTGTAGGAAGGTTCTCAGGTTTGGTATTAGAAGCATTGAGACATCACATCTCATGCTATAGGAAGGGTCTCAGGATTGGAATGGGAAGGAGTTGGATATCACATCTCATGTTATAGGAAGGATCTCAGGTTTGGTATTAGAAGCATTGAGACATCACATCTCATGCTATAGGAAGGGTCTCAGGATTGGAATTTGAAGGAGTTGGATATCACATCTCATGCTATAGGAAGGGTCTCAGATTTGGTATAAGCATTGAGATATCACATCTCATGATATAGGAAGGGTCTCAGGATTGGATTGGGAAGGAGTTGTATATGACATCTCAGGCCATAGGAAGGGTCTCAGGATTGGTATAAGCATTGAGATATCAAGTCTCATGATATAGGAAGGGTCTCAGAATTGGAATGGGAAGGATTTGGATATCACATCTCAAGCTATAGGAAGGGTCTCAGGATTGGAATGGGAAGGAGTTTGATATCACATCTCATGCCATAGTATGGTTCTCAGGTTTGGTAGAAGCATTGGGATATCACATCTCATGCTATTGGAAGGGTATCAGTATTGGATTTGGAAGGAGTTTGATATCCCATCTCATGCTAAAGGAAGGGTCTCAGGTTTGGTAGAAGCATTGAGATATCACGTCTCTGCTATCGGAAGGGTCTCAGGATGGATTGGATTGGGAAGGAGTTGGATATCCCTTCTCATGCTATAGGAAGGGTCTCAGGTTTGGTATAAGCATTGAGATATCACATCTCTGCTATCGGAAGGGTCTCAGGATTGGATTGGGAAGGAGTTGGATATCCCTTCTCATGCTATAGGAAGTGTCTCAGGTTGGAATGGGAAGGAGTTGGATATCACATCTCATGTTATAGGAAGGGTCTCAGGATTGGAATGGGAAGGATTTGGATATCACATCTCTTGCTATAGGAAGGGTCTCAGGATTGGAATGGGTAGGAGTTGGATATTACTTTCTTGCTATAGGAAGGGTCTCATGTTTGGAATGGGAAGGAGTTGGATATCACATATGCTATAGTTAGTGTCTCAGGTTTGGAACGGGAAGGAGTTGGATATCACATCTCATGTTATAGGAAGGGTCTCAGATTTGGTATAAGCATTGAGATATCACATCTCTGCTATCGGAAGTGGCTTAGGACTGGAATGGGAAGGAGTTGGATATCCCATCTCATGTTATAGGACGAGTCTCTGGTTTGGTATTAGAATCATTGAGATATCACATTGCATGCTGTAGGAAGGGTCTAAGGATTGGAATGGGATGGACTTGGATATCACATCTCATGCTATAGGTAGGCTCTCAGGTTTGGTATAAGCATTGAGATATCACATCTCATGCTATAGGAAGGGTCTCAGGATTGGAATGGGAAGGAATTGGATGTCACATCTCATGCTATAGGAAGGGTCTCAGATTTGGTATAGGCATTGAGATATCACATCTCATGCTATAGGAAGGGTCTCAGGATTGGAATGGGAAGGAGTTGTATATGACATCCCAGGCCATAGGAAGGGTCTCAGGTTTGGTATAAGCATTGAGATATCACATCTCTGCTATCGGAAGGGTCTCAGGATTGGAATGGGAAGGAGTTGGATATCCCATCTCATGTTATAGGAAGGGTCTCAGGTTTGGTATTAGAAGCATAGAGATATCACATCTCATGCTATAGGAAGGGTCTCAGGATTGGAATGGGAAGGACTTGGATGTCACATCTCATGCTATAGGGAGGGTCTCAAGTTTGATATTAAAAGCATTGAGATAACAAATCTCATGATATCGGAAGGGTCTCAGGATTGGAATGGGAAGGAGTTGGATATCACATCTCATGATAAAGGAAGGGTCTGAGGTTTGGAAGGGGAAGGATTTGGATATCACATCTCATGTTATAGGACGGGTCTCAGGTTTGGTATTAGAAGCATTGAGATATCAAGTCTCATGGTATAAGAAGGGTCTCAGAATTGGAATGGGAAGGAGTTGGATATCACACCTCAAGCTATAGGAAGGGCCTCAGGATTGGAATGGGAAGGAGTTTGATATCACATCTCATGCCATAGTATGGGTCTCAGGTTTGGTAGAAGCATTGGGATATCACATCTCATGCTATCGGAAGGGTATCAGTATTGGATTTGGAAGGAGTTGGATATCCCATCTCATGCTATAGGAAGGGTCTCAGGTTGCAATGGGAAGGAGTTGGATATCACATTTCATGTTATAGAAAGGGTCTCAGGATTGGAATGGGAAGGACTTGGATATCATATCTCATGCTATAGGAAAGCTCTCAGGTTTGGAAGGGGAAGGAGTTGGATATCACATTTCATGTTAGAGGAAGGATCTCAGGTTTGGTATTAGAGGCCTTGAGATATCACATCTCATGCTATAGGAAGGGTCTCTGGATTGGAATGGGAAGAAGTTGGATATCACATCTCAAGCTATAGGAAGGGTCTCAGGTTTGGTATAAGCATTGAGATATCACATCTCATGCTATAGGAAGCGTCTCAGGATTGGAATGGGAAGGAGTTGGATATCACATCTCATATTATAGGAAATATCTCAGGTTTGGTATTAGAAGCATTGAGACATCACATCTCATGTTATAGGAAGGGTCTCAGGATTGGAATGGGAAGAAGTTGGATATCACATCTCATGCTATAGGAAGGGTCTCAGGGTTGGTATATGCATTGAGATATCACATCTCATGCTATAGGAAGGGTCTCAGGATTGGAATGGGAAGGAGTTGTATATGACATCTCATGCCATAGGAAGGGTCTCAGGTTTGGTATAAGCATTGAGATATCACATCACATGCTATAGAAAGGGTCTCAGGATTGGAATGGGAAGGACTTGGATATCACATCTCATGCTATAGGCAGGGTCTCAGGTTTGGAAAGGGAAGGAGATGGATATCACATTTCATGTTAGAGATAAGATCTCAGGTTTGGTATTAGAGGCATTGAGATATCACATCTCATGCTATCAGAAGGGTCTCAGGATTGGAATGTGAAGGAGTTGTATATCACATCTCATGCTAAAGGGAGGGTCTCAGGTTTGGAAGGGGAAGGATTTGGAAATCACATCTCATGTTATAGGAAGGGTCTCAGGTTTGGTATTAGAAGCATTGAGATATCACATCTCATGCTATAGGAAGGGTCTCAGGATTGGAATGGGAAGGAGTTGGATATCACATCTCATATTATAGGAAATATCTCAGGTTTGGTATTGCATTGAGACATCACATCTCATGTTATAGGAAGGGTCTCAGGATTGGAATGGGAAGAAGTTGGATATCACATCTCATGCTATAGGAAGGGTCTCAGGGTTGGTATATGCATTGAGATATCACATCTCATGCTATAGGAAGGGTCTCAGGATTGGAATGGGAAGGAGTTGTATATGACATCTCATGCCATAGGAAGGGTCTCAGGTTTGGTATAAGCATTGAGATATCACATCACATGCTATAGAAAGGGTCTCAGGATTGGAATGGGAAGGACTTGGATATCACATCTCATGCTATAGGCAGGGTCTCAGGTTTGGAAAGGGACGGAGATGGATATCACATTTCATGTTAGAGATAAGATCTCAGGTTTGGTATTAGAGGCATTGAGATATCACATCTCATGCTATCAGAAGGGTCTCAGGATTGGAATGGGAAGGAGTTGGATATCACATCTCATGATAATGGAAGGGTCTAAGGTTTGGAAGGGGAAAGATTTGGATATCACATCTCATGTTATAGGACGGGTCTCAGGTTTGGTATTAGAAGCATTGAGATATCAAGTCTCATGGCATAGGTAGGGTCTCAGAATTGGAATTGGAAGGAGTTGGATATCACATCTCAAGCTATAGGAAGAATCTCAGGATTGGAATGGGAATGAGTTTGATATCACATCTCATGCCATAGTATGGGTCTCAGGTTTGGTAGAAGCATTGGGATATCACATCACATGCTATTGGAAGGGTATCAGTATTGGATTTGGAAGGAGTTGAATATCCCATCTCATGCTATAGTATGGGTCTCAGGTTTGGTAGAAGCATTGGGATATCACATCTCATGCTATTGGAAGGGTATCAGTATTGGATTTGGAAGGAGTTGGATATCCCATCTCATGCTATAGGAAGGGTCTCAGATTTGGTATAAGCATTGGGATATCACATCTCATGCTATAGGAAGGGTCTCAGGATTGGATTGGGAAGGAGTTGTATATGACATCTCAGGCCATAGGAAGGGTCTCAGGATTGGTATAAGCATTGAGATATCACATCTCTGCTATCGGAAGGGTCTCAGGATTGGAATGGGAAGGAGTTGGATATCCCATCTCATGTTATAGGAAGAGTCTCAGGTTTGGTTTTAGAAGCATTGAGATATCACATCTCATGCTATAGGAAGGGTCTCAGGATTGGAATGGGGAGGACTTGGATGTCACATCTCATGCTATAGGGAGGGTCTCAAGTTTGATATTAGAAGCATTGAGATAACAAATCTCATGATATCGGAAGGGTCTCAGGATTGGAATGGGAAGGAGTTGGATATCACATCTCATGATAAAGGAAGGGTCTAAGGTTTGGAAGGGGAAATATTTGGATATCACATCTCATGTTATAGGACGGGTCTCAGGTTTGGTATTAGAAGCATTGAGATATCAAGTCTCATGGCATAGGAAGGGTCTCAGAATTGGAATGGGAAGGAGTTGGATATCACATCTCAAGCTATAGGAAGAGTCTCAGGATTGGAATGGGAAGGAGTTTGATATCACATCTCATGCCATAGTATGGGTCTCAGGTTTGGTAGAAGCATTGGGATATCACATCTCATGCTATTGGAAGGGTATCAGTATTGGATTTGGAAGGAGTTGGATATCCCATCTCATGCTATAGGAAGGGTCTCAGGTTAGAATGGGAAGGAGTTGGATATCACATTTCATGTTATAGGAAGGGTCTCAGGATTGGAATGGGAAGGACTTGGATATCATATCTCATGCTATAGGAAGGCTCTCAGGTTTGGAAGGGGAAGGAGTTGGATATCACATTTCATGTTAGAGGAAGGATCTCAGGTTTGGTATTAGAGGCCTTGAGATATCACATCTCATGCTATAGGAAGGGTCTCAGGATTGGAATGGGAAGGAGTTGGATATCACATCTCAAGCTTTAGGAAGGGTCTCATGTTTGGTATAAGCATTGAGATAGCACATCTCATGCTATAGGAAGGGTTTCAGGATTGGAATGGGAAGGAGTTGGATATCACATCTCATGTTATAGGAAAGATCTCCGATTTGGTATTAGAAGCATTGAGACATCACATCTCATGTTATAGGAAGGGTCTCAGGATTGGAATGGGAAGAAGTTGGATATCACATCTCATGCTATAGGAAGGGTCTCAGGTTTGGAAGGGGAAGGAGTTGGATATCCAATCTCATGTTATAGGACTGGTCTCAGGTTTGGTATTAGAAGCATTGAGATATCACATTGCATGCTTTAGGAAGGTTCTCAGGATTGGAATGGGAAGGAGTTGGATATCACATCTCATATTATAGGAAATATCTCAGGTTTGGTATTAGAAGCATTGAGACATCACATCTCATGTTATAGGAAGGGTCTCAGGATTGGAATGGGAAGAAGTTGGATATCACATCTCATGCTATAGGAAGGGTCTCAGGGTTGGTATATGCATTGAGATATCACATCTCATGCTATAGGAAGGGTCTCAGGATTGGAATGGGAAGGAGTTGTATATGACATCTCATGCCATAGGAAGGGTCTCAGGTTTGGTATAAGCATTGAGATATCACATCACATGCTATAGAAAGGGTCTCAGGATTAGAATGGGGAGGACTTAGATATCACATCACATGCTATAGGCAGGGTCTCAGGTTTGGAAAGGGAAGGAGATGGATATCACATTTCATGTTAGAGATAAGATCTCAGGTTTGGTATTAGAGGCATTGAGATATCACATCTCATGCTATCAGAAGGGTCTCAGGATTGGAATGTGAAGGAGTTGTATATCACATCTCATGCTAAAGGGAGGGTCTCAGGTTTGGAAGGGGAAGGATTTGGAAATCACATCTCATGTTATACGAAGGGTCTCAGGTTTGGTATTAGAAGCATTGAGATATCACATCTCATGCTATAGGAAGGGTCTCAGGATTGGAATGGGAAGGAGTTGGATATCACATCTCATATTATAGGAAATATCTCAGGTTTGGTATTGCATTGAGACATCACATCTCATGTTATAGGAAGGGTCTCAGGATTGGAATGGGAAGAAGTTGGATATCACATCTCATGCTATAGGAAGGGTCTCAGGGTTGGTATATGCATTGAGATATCACATCTCATGCTATAGGAAGGGTCTCAGGATTGGAATGGGAAGGAGTTGTATATGACATCTCATGCCATAGGAAGGGTCTCAGGTTTGGTATAAGCATTGAGATATCACATCACATGCTATAGAAAGGGTCTCAGGATTGGAATGGGAAGGACTTGGATATCACATCTCATGCTATAGGCAGTGTCTCAGGTTTGGAAAGGGAAGGAGATGGATATCACATTTCATGTTAGAGATAAGATCTCAGGTTTGGTATTAGAGGCATTGAGATATCACATCTCATGCTATCAGAAGGGTCTCAGGATTGGAATGGGAAGGAGTTGGATATCACATCTCATGATAATGGAAGGGTCTAAGGTTTGGAAGGGGAAAGATTTGGATATCACATCTCATGTTATAGGACGGGTCTCAGGTTTGGTATTAGAAGCATTGAGATATCAAGTATCATGGCATAGGTAGGGTCTCAGAATTGGAATTGGAAGGAGTTGGATATCACATCTCAAGCTATAGGAAGAATCTCAGGATTGGAATGGGAATGAGTTTGATATCACATCTCATGCCATAGTATGGGTCTCAGGTTTGGTAGAAGCATTGGGATATCACATCACATGCTATTGGAAGGGTATCAGTATTGGATTTGGAAGGAGTTGAATATCCCATCTCATGCTATAGTATGGGTCTCAGGTTTGGTAGAAGCATTGGGATATCACATCTCATGCTATTGGAAGGGTATCAGTATTGGATTTGGAAGGAGTTGGATATCCCATCTCATGCTATAGGAAGGGTCTCAGATTTGGTATAAGCATTGGGATATCACATCTCATGCTATAGGAAGGGTCTCAGGATTGGATTGGGAAGGAGTTGTATATGACATCTCAGGCCATAGGAAGGGTCTCAGGATTGGTATAAGCATTGAGATATCACATCTCTGCTATCGGAAGGGTCTCAGGATTGGAATGGGAAGGAGTTGGATATCCCATCTCATGTTATAGGAAGAGTCTCAGGTTTGGTATTAGAAGCATTGAGATATCACATCTCATGCTATAGGAAGGGTCTCAGGATTGGAATGGGGAGGACTTGGATGTCACATCTCATGCTATAGGGAGGGTCTCAAGTTTGATATTAGAAGCATTGAGATAACAAATCTCATGATATCGGAAGGGTCTCAGGATTGGAATGGGAAGGAGTTGGATATCACATCTCAAGCTATAGGAAGAGTCTCAGGATTGGAATGGGAAGGAGTTTGATATCACATCTCATGCCATAGTATGGGTCTCAGGTTTGGTAGAAGCATTGGGATATCACATCTCATGCTATTGGAAGGGTATCAGTATAGGATTTGGAAGGAGTTGGATATCCCATCTCATGCTATAGGAAGGGTCTCAGGTTAGAATGGGAAGGAGTTGGATATCACATTTCATGTTATAGGAAGGGTCTCAGGATTGGAATGGGAAGGACTTGGATATCATATCTCATGCTATAGGAAGGCTCTCAGGTTTGGAAGGGGAAGGAGTTGGATATCACATTTCATGTTAGAGGAAGGATCTCAGGTTTGGTATTAGAGGCCTTGAGATATCACATCTCATGCTATAGGAAGGGTCTCAGGATTGGCATGGGAAGAAGTTGGATATCACATCTCATGCTATAGGAAGGGTCTCAGGTGTGGAAGGGGAAGGAGTTGGATATCCAATCTCATGTTATAGGACTGGTCTCAGGTTTGGTATTAGAAGCATTGAGACATCACATCTCATGCTATAGGAAGGGTCTCAGGATTGGAATGGGAAGGAGTTGGATATCACATCTCATGCTATAGGAAGGGTCTCAGATTTGGTATAAGCATTGAGATATCACATCTCATGCTATAGGAAGGGTCTCACGATTGGATTGGGAAGGAGTTGTATATGACATCTCAGGCCATAGGAAGGGTCTCAGGATTGGTATAAGCATTGAGATATCACATCTCTGCTATCGGAAGGGTCTCAGGATTGGAATGGGAAGGAGTTGGATATCCCATCTCATGTTATAGGAAGGGTCTCAGGTTTGGTATTAGAAGCATTGAGATATCACATCTCATGCTATAGGAAGGGTCTCAGGATTGGAATGGGGAGGACTTGGATGTCACATCTCATGCTATAGGGAGGGTCTCAAGTTTGATATTAGAAGCATTGAGATAACAAATCTCATGATATCGGAAGGGTCTCACGATTGGAATGGGAAGGAGTTGGATATCACATCTCATGATAAAGGAAGGGTCTAAGGTTTGGAAGGGGAAAGATTTGGATATCACATCTCATGTTATAGGACGGGTCTCGGGTTTGGTATTAGAAGCATTGAGATATCAAGTCTCATGGCATAGGAACGGTCTCAGAATTGGAATGGGAGGGAGTTGGATATCACATCTCAAGCTATAGGAAGAGTCTCAAGATTGGAATGGGAAGGAGTTTGATATCACATCTCATGCCATAGTATGGGTCTCAGGTTTGGTAGAAGCATTGGGATATCACATCTCATGCTATTGGAAGGGTATCAGTATTGGATTTGGAAGGAGTTGGATATCCCATCTCATGCTATAGGAAGGGTCTCAGGTTGGAATGGGAAGGAGTTGGATATCACATTTCATGTTATAGGAAGGGTCTCAGGATTGGAATGGGAAGGACTTGGATATCATATCTCATGCTATAGGAAGGCTCTCAGGTTTGGAAGGGGAAGGAGTTGGATATCACATTTCATGTTAGAGGAAGGATCTCAGGTTTGGTATTAGAGGCCTTGGGATATCACATATCATGCTATAGGAAGGGTCTCAGGATTGGAATGGGAAGGAGTTGGATATCACATCTCAAGCTTTAGGAAGGGTCTCAGGTTTGGTATAAGCATTGAGATAGCACATCTCATGCTATAGGAAGGGTCTCAGGATTGGAATGGGAAGGAGTTGGATATTACATCTCATGTTATAGGAAGGTTCTCAGGTTTGGTATTAGAAGCATTGAGACATCACATCTCATGTTATAGGAACGGTCTCAGGATTGGAATGGGAAGAAGTTGGATATCACATCTCATGCTATAGGAAGGGTCTCAGGTTTGGAAGGGGAAGGAGTTGGATATCCAATCTCATGTTATAGGACTGGTCTCAGGTTTGGTATTAGAAGCATTGAGACATCACATCTCATGCTATAGGATGGGTCTCAGGATTGGAATGGGAAGGAGTTGGATATCACATCTCATGTTATAGGAAGGATCTCAGGTTTGGTATTAGAAGCATTGAGACATCACATCTCATGCTATAGGAAGGGTCTCTGGATTGGAATGGGAAGGAGTTGGATATCACATCTCATGCTATAGGAAGGGTCTCAGATTTGGTATAAGCATTGAGATATCACATCTCATGCTATAGGAAGGGTCTCAGGATTGGATTCGGAAGGAGTTGTATATGACATCTCAGGCCATAGGAAGGTTCTCAGGATTGGTATAAGCATTGAGATATCACATCTCTGCTATCGGAAGGGTCTCAGGATTGGAATGGAAAGGAGTTGGATATCCCATCTCATGATAAAGGAAGGGTCTAAGGTTTGGAAGGGGAAAGATTTGGATATCACATCTCATGTTATAGGACGGGTCTCAATTTTGATATTAGAAGCATTGAGATAACAAATCTCATGATATCGGAAGGGTCTCAGGATTGGAATGGGAAGGAGTTGGATATCACATCTCATGATAAAGGAAGGGTCTAAGGTTTGGAAGGGGAAAGATTTGGATATCACATCTCATGTTATAGGACGGGTCTCAGGTTTGGTATTAGAAGCATTGAGATATCAAGTCTCATGGTATAGGAAGGGTCTCAGAATTGGAATGGGAAGGATTTTGATATTAGAAGCATTGAGATAACAAATCTCATGATATCGGAAGGGTCTCAGGATTGGAATGGGAAGGAGTTGGATATCACATCTCATGATAAAGGAAGGGTCTAAGGTTTGGAAGGGGAAAGATTTGGATATCACATCTCATGTTATAGGACGGGTCTCAGGTTTGGTATTAGAAGCATTGAGATATCAAGTCTCATGGTATAGGAAGGGTCTCAGAATTGGAATGGGAAGGATTTCGGATATCACATCTCAAGCTATAGGAAGAGTCTCAGGATTGGAATGGGAAGGAGTTTGATATCACATCTCATGCCATAGTATGGTTCTCAGGTTTGGTAGAAGCATTGGGATATCACATCTCATGCTATTGGAAGGGTATCAGTATTGGATTTGGAAGGAGTTGGATATCCCATCTCATGCTATAGGAAGGGTCTCAGGTTGGAATGGGAAGGAGTTGGATATCACATTTCATGTTATAGGAAGGGTCTCAGGATTGGAATGGGAAAGAGTTGGATATCACATCTCAAGCTTTAGGAAGGGTCTCAGGTTTGGTATAAGCATTGAGATAGCACATCTCATGCTATAGGAAGGGTCTCAGGATTGGAATGGGAAGGAGTTGGATATCACATCTCATGTTATAGGAAAGATCTCAGGTGTGGTATTAGAAGCATTGAGACATCACATCTCATGTTATAGGAAGGGTCTCAGGATTGGAATGGGAAGAAGTTGGATATCACATCTCATGCTATAGGAAGGGTCTCAGGTTTGGAAGGGGAAGGAGTTGGATATCCAATCTCATGTTATAGGACTGGTCTCAGGTTTGGTATTAGAAGCATTGAGATATCACATCGCATGCTGTAGGAAGGTTCTCAGGTTTGGAATGGGGAGGAATTGGATATCACATCTCATGTCATAGGAAGGATCTCAGTTTTGGTATTAGAAGCATTGAGATATCACATCTCATGCTATAGGAATGGTCTCAGGATTGGCATGGGAAGGAGTTGGATATTACATTCTTGCTATAGGAAGGGTCTCATGTTTGGAATGGGAAGGAGTTGGATATCACATATGCTATAGGAAAGGTCTCAGGTTTGAAAAGGGAAGGAGTTGGATATCACATCTCATGTTATAGGAAGGGTCTCAGGTTTGTTATAAGCATTGAGATATCACATCTCTGCTATTGGAAGGGTATCAGTATTGGATTTGGAAGGAGTTGGATATCCCATCTCATGCTATAGGAAGGGTCTCAGGTTGGAATGGGAAGGAGTTGGATATCACATTTCATGTTATAGGAAGGGTCTCAGGATTGGAATGGGAAAGAGTTGGATATCACATCTCAAGCTTTAGGAAGGGTCTCAGGTTTGGTATAAGCATTGAGATAGCACATCTCATGCTATAGGAAGGGTCTCAGGATTGGAATGGGAAGGAGTTGGATATCACATCTCATGTTATAGGAAAGATCTCAGGTGTGGTATTAGAAGCATTGAGACATCACATCTCATGTTATAGGAAGGGTCTCAGGATTGGAATGGGAAGAAGTTGGATATCACATCTCATGCTATAGGAAGGGTCTCAGGTTTGGAAGGGGAAGGAGTTGGATATCCAATCTCATGTTATAGGACTGGTCTCAGGTTTGGTATTAGAAGCATTGAGATATCACATCGCATGCTGTAGGAAGGTTCTCAGGTTTGGAATGGGGAGGAATTGGATATCACATCTCATGTCATAGGAAGGATCTCAGTTTTGGTATTAGAAGCATTGAGATATCACATCTCATGCTATAGGAATGGTCTCAGGATTGGAATGGGAAGGTGTTGGATATCCCATCTCATGTTATAGGACGAGTCTCAGGTTTGTTATTAGAATCATTGAGATATCATATTGCATGGTGTAGGAAGGGTCTAAGGATTGGAATGGGAAGGACTTGGATATCACATCTCATGCTATAGGTAGGCTCTCAGGTTTGGAAAGGGAAGGAGTTCGATATCACATTTCATGTTAGAGGAAGGATCTCAGGTTTGGTATTAGAGGCATTGAGATATCACATATCATGCTATAGGAAGGGTCTCAGGATTGGAATGGGAAGGAGTTGGATATCACATCTCAAGCTTTAGGAAGGGTCTCAGGTTTGGTATAAGCATTGCGATAGCACATCTCATGCTATAGGAAGGGTCTCAGGATTGGAATGGGAAGGAGTTGGATATTACATCTCATGTTATAGGAAAGATCTCAGGTTTGGTATTAGAAGCATTGAGACATCACATCTCATGTTATAGGAAGGGTCTCAGGATTGGAATGGGAAGAAGTTGGATATCACATCTCATGCTATAGGAAGGGTCTCAGGTTTGGAAGGGGAAGGAGTTGGATATCCAATCTCATGTTATAGGACTGGTCTCAGGTTTGGTATTAGAAGCATTGAGATATCACATCGCATGCTGTAGGAAGGTTCTCAGGTTTGGTATTAGAAGCATTGAGACATCACATCTCATGCTATAGGAAGGGTCTCAGGATTGGAATGGGAAGGAGTTGGATATCACATCTCATGTTATAGGAAGGATCTCAGGTTTGGTATTAGAAGCATTGAGACATCACATCTCATGCTATAGGAAGGGGCTCAGGATTGGAATTTGAAGGAGTTGGATATCACATCTCATGCTATAGGAAGGGTCTCAGATTTGGTATAAGCATTGAGATATCACATCTCATGATATAGGAAGGGTCTCAGGATTGGATTGGGAAGGAGTTGTATATGACATCTCAGGCCATAGGAAGGGTCTCAGGATTGGTATAAGCATTGAGATATCACATCTCTGCTATCGGAAGGGTCTCAGGATTGGAATGGGAAGGAGTTGGATATCCCATCTCATGATAAAGGAAGGGTCTAAGGTTTGGAACGGGAAAGATTTGGATATCACATCTCATGTTATAGGACGGGTCTCAATTTTGATATTAGAAGCATTGAGATAACAAATCTCATGATATCGGAAGGGTCTCAGGATTGGAATGGGAAGGATTTGGATATCACATCTCAAGCTATAGGAAGAGTCTCAGGATTGGAATGGGAAGGAGTTTGATATCACATCTCATGCCATAGTATGGTTCTCAGGTTTGGTAGAAGCATTGGGATATCACATCTCATGCTATTGGAAGGGTATCAGTATTGGATTTGGAAGGAGTTGGATATCCCATCTCATGCTATAGGAAGGGTCTCAGGTTGGAATGGGAAGGAGTTGGATATCACATTTCATGTTATAGGAAGGGTCTCAGGATTGGAATGGGAAGGAGTTGGATATCACATCTCAAGCTTAAGGAAGGGTCTCAGGTTTGGTATAAGCATTGAGATAGCACATCTCATGCTATAGGAAGGGTCTCAGGATTGGAATGGGAAGGAGTTGGATATCACATCTCATGTTATAGGAAAGATCTCAGGTTTGGTATTAGAAGCATTGAGACATCACATCTCATGTTATAGGAAGGGTCTCAGGATTGGAATGGGAAGAAGTTGGATATCACATCTCATGCTATAGGAAGGGTCTCAGGTTTGGAAGGGGAAGGAGTTGGATATCCAATCTCATGTTATAGGACTGGTCTCAGGTTTGGTATTAGAAGCATTGAGATATCACATCGCATGCTGTAGGAAGGTTCTCAGGTTTGGAATGGGGAGGAATTGGATATCACATCTCATGTCATAGGAAGGATCTCAGGTTTGGTATTACAAGCATTGAGATATCACATCTCATGCTATAGGAATGGTCTCAGGATTGGAATTGGAAGGAGTTGGATATTACATTCTTGCTATAGGAAGGGTCTCATGTTTGGAATGGGAAGGAGTTGGATATCACATATGCTATAGGAAGGGTCTCAGGTTTGAAACGGGAAGGAGTTGGATATCACATCTCATGTTATAGGAAGGGTCTCAGGTTTGGTATTAGAAGCATTGAGACATCACATCTCATGTTATAGGAAGGGTCTCAGGATTGGAATGGGAAGAAGTTGGATATCACATCTCATGCTATAGGAAGGGTCTCAGGTTTGGAAGGGGAAGGAGTTGGATATCCAATCTCATGTTATAGGACTGGTCTCAGGTTTGGTATAAGAAGCATTGAGATATCACATCTCATGCTAAAGGAAGGGTCTCAGGTTTGGAACGGGAAGGAGTTGGATATCACATCTCATGTTATAGGAAGGGTCTCAGGTTTGGTATAAGCATTGAGATATCACATCTCTGCTATCGGAAGTGTCTCAAGATTGGAATGGGAAGGACTTGGATATCACATCTCATGCTATAGATAGGCTCTCAGGTTTGGAAAGGGAAGGAGTTGGATATCACATTTCATGTTAGAGGAAGGATCTCAGGTTTGGTATTAGAGGCATTGAGATATCACATCTCAGGCTATAGGAAGGGTCTCAGGATTGGAATGGGAAGGAGTTGGATATCACATCTCATGCTATAGGCAGGGTCTCGGGATTGGAATGGGAAGGAGTTGGATATCACATCTCATGCTATAGGAAGGGTCTCAGGTTTGGTATAAGCATTGAGATATCACATCTCGTGCTATAGGAAGGGTCTCAGGATTGGAATGGGAAGGAGTTGTATATGACATCTCATGCTATAGACAGGGTCTCAGGTTTGGAAAGGGAAGGAGATGGATATCACATTTCATGTTAGAGGTAGGATCTCAGGTTTGGTATTAGAGGCATTGAGATATCACATCTCATGCTATCAGAAGGGTCTCAGGATTGGAATGGGAAGGAGTTGGATATCACATCTCATGCTAAAGGGAGGGTCTCAGGTTTGGAAGGGGAAGGATTTGGAAATCACATCTCATGTTATAGGAAGGATCTCAGGTTTGGTATTAGAAGCATTGAGACATCACATCTCATGCTATAGGAAGGGTCTCAGGATTGGAATGGGAAGGAGTTGGATATCACATCTCATGCTATAGGAAGGGTCTCAGATTTGGTATAAGCATTGAGATATCACATCTCATGCTATAGGAAGGGTCTCAGGATTGGAATGGGAAGCAGTTGGATATCACATCTCAGGCCATAGGAAGGGTCTCAGGTTTGGTGTAAGCATTGAGATATCACATCTCTGCTATCGGAAGGGTCTCAGGATTGGAATGGGAAGGAGTTGGATATCCCATCTCATGTTATAGGAAGAGTCTCAGGTTTGGTATTAGAAGCATTGAGATATCCCATCTCATGCTATAGGAAGGGTCTCAGGTTGGAATGGGAAGGAGTTGGATATCACATTTCATGTTATAGGAAGGGTCTCAGGATTGGAATTGGAAGGACTTGGCTATCATATCTCATGCTATAGGAAGGCTCTCAGGTTTGGAAGGGGAAGGAGTTGGATATCACATTTCATGTTAGAGGAACGATCTCAGGTTTGGTATTAGAGGCCTTGAGATATCACATCTCATGCTATAGGAAGGGTCTCAGGATTGGAATGGGAAGGAGTTGTATATGACATCTCAGGCCTTAGGAAGGGTCTCAGGTTTGGTATAAGCATTGAGATATCACATCTCATGCTATAGGAAGGGTCTCAGGATTGGAATGGGAAGGAGTTGGATATCACATCTCATGTTATAGGAAAGATCTCAGGTTTGGTATTAGAAGCATTGAGACATCACATCTCATGTTATAGGAAGGGTCTCAGGATTGGAATGGGAAGAAGTTGGATATCACATCTCATGCTATAGGAAGGGTCTCAGATTTGGTATAAGCATTGAGATATCACATCTCATGCTATAGGAAGGGTCTCAGGATTGGAATGGGAAGCAGTTGGATATCACATCTCAGGCCATAGGAAGGGTCTAAGGTTTGGTATAAGCATTGAGATATCACATCTCTGCTATCGGAAGGGTCTCAGGATTGGAATGGGAAGGAGTTGGATATCCCATCTCATGTTATAGGAAGAGTCTCAGGTTTGGTATTAGAAGCATTGAGATATCCCATCTCATGCTATAGGTAGGGTCTCAGGTTGGAATGGGAAGGAGTTGGATATCACATTTCATGTTATAGGAAGGGTCTCAGGATTGGAATTGGAAGGACTTGGCTATCATATCTCATGCTATAGGAAGGCTCTCAGGTTTGGAAGGGGAAGGAGTTGGATATCACATTTCATGTTAGAGGAACGATCTCAGGTTTGGTATTAGAGGCCTTGAGATATCACATCTCATGCTATAGGAAGGGTCTCAGGATTGGAATGGGAAGGAGTTGGATATCACATCTCAAGCTATAGGAACGGTCTCAGGTTTGGTATAAGCATTGTGATATCACATCTCATGCTATAGGAAGGGTCTCAGGATTGGAATGGGAAGAAGTTGGATATCACATCTCATGTTATAGGAAGGGTCTCAGGTTTGGTATAAGCATTGAGATATCACATCTCATGCTATAGGAAGGGTCTCAGGATTGGAATGGGAAGGAGTTGTATATGACATCTCATGCCATAGGAAGGGTCTCAGGTTTGGTATAAGCATTGAGATATCACATCACATGCTATAGGAAGGGTCTCAGGATTGTAATGGGAAGGACTTGGATATCACATCTCATGCTATAAGCAGGGTCTCAGGTTTGGAAAGGGAAGGAGATGGATATCACATTTCATGTTAGAGGTAGGATCTCAGGTTTGGTATTAGAGGCACTGAAATATCACATCTCATGCTATCAGAAGGGTCTCAGGGTTGGAATGGGAAGGAGTTGGATATCACATCTCATGCTAAAGGGAGGGTCTCAGGTTTGGAAGGGGAAGGATTTGGAAATCACATCTCATGTTATAGGAAGGATCTCAGGTTTGGTATTAGAAGCATTGAGATATCACATCTCATGCTATCGGAAGTATCTCAGGTTTGGTATTAGAGGCATTGAGATATCACATCTCATGCTATCATAAGGGTCTCAGGATTGGAATGGGAAGGAGTTGGATATCACATCTCATGTTATAGGAAGGATCTCAGGTTTGGTATTAGAAGCATTGAGACATCGCATCTCATGCTATAGGAAGGGTCTCAGGATTGGAATGGGAAGGAGTTGGATATCACATCTCATGCTATAGGAAGGGTCTCAGATTTGGTATAAGCATTGAGATATCACATCTCATGCTATAGGAACGGTCTCAGGATTGGAATGGGAAGGAGTTGTATATGACATCTCAGGCCATAGGAAGGGTCTCAGGTTTGGTATAAGCATTGAGATATCACATCTCTACTATCGGAAGGGTCTCAGGATTGGAATGGGAAGGAGTTGGATATCCCATCTCATGTTATAGGAAGGGTCTCATGTTTGGTATTAGAAGCATTGAGACATCACATCTCATGTTATAGGAAGAGTCTCAGGATTGGAATGGGAAGAAGTTGGATATCACATCTCATGCTATAGGAAGGGTCTCAGGTTTGGTATAAGCATTGAGATATCACATCTCATGCTTTAGGAAGGGTCTCAGGATTGGAATGGGAAGGAGTTGTATATGACATCTCATGCCATAGGAAGGGTCTCAGGTTTGGTATAAGCATTGAGATATCACATCACATGCTATAGGAAGGGTCTCAGGATTGGAATGGGAAGGACTTTTGATATCACATCTCATGCTATAGGCAGGGTCTCAGGTTTGGAAAGGGAAGGAGATGGATATCACATTTCATGTTAGAGGTAGGATCTCAGGTTTGGTATTAGAGGCATTGAAATATCACATCTCATGCTATCAGAAGGGTCTCAGGATTGGAATGGGAAGGAGTTGGATATCACATCTCATGCTAAAGGGAGGGTCTCAGGTTTGGAAGTGGAAGGATTTGGAAATCACATCTGATGTTATAGGAAGGATCTCAGGTTTGGTACTAGAAGCATTGAGATATCACATCTCATGCTATCAGAAGTATCTCAGGTTTGGTATTAGAGGCATTGAGATATCACATCTCATGCTATCATAAGGGTCTCAGGATTGTAATGGGAAGGGGTTGGATATCACATCTCATGTTATAGGAAGGATCTCAGGTTTGGTATTAGAAGCATTGAGACATCACATCTCATGCTATAGGAAGGGTCTCAGGATTGGAATGGGAAGGAGTTGGATATCACATCTCATGCTATAGGAAGGGTCTCGGATTTGGTATAAGCATTGAGATATCACATCTCATGCTATAGGAAGGGTCTCAGGATTGGAATGGGAAGGAGTTGTATATGACAAATCAGGCCATAGGAAGGGTCTCAGGTTTGGTATAAGCATTGAGATATCACATCTCTGCTATCGGAAGGGTCTCAGGATTGGAATGGGAAGGAGTTGGATATCCCATCTCATGTTATAGGAAGGGTCTCAGGTTTGGTATTAGAAGCATTGAGATATCACATCTCATGCTATAGGAAGAGTCTCAGGATTGGAATGGGGAGGACTTGGATGTCACATCTCATGCTATAGGGAGGGTCTCAAGTTTGATATTAGAAGTATTGAGATAACAAATCTCATGATATCGGAAGGGTCTCAGGATTGGAATGGGAAGGAATTGGATATCACATCTCATGATAAAGGAAGGGTCTAAGGTTTGGAAGGGGAAGGATTTGGATATCACATCTCATGTTATAGGACGGGTCTCAGGTTTTGTATTAGAAGCATTGAGATATCAAGTCTCATGGTATAGGAAGGGTCTCAGAATTGGAATGGGAAGGAGTTGGATATCACATCTCAAGCTATAGGTAGGGTCTCAGGATTGGAATGGGAAGGGGTTTGATATCACATCTCATGCCATAGTATGGGTCTCAGGTTTGGTAGAAGCATTGGGATATCACATCTCATGCTATCGGAAGGGTATCAGTATTGGATTTGGAAGGAGTTGGATATCCCATCTCATGCTATAGTAAGGGTCTCAGGTTGGAATGGGAAGGAGTTGGATATCACATTTCATGTTATAGGAAGGGTCTCAGGATTGGATGGGAAGGACTTGGATATCATATCTCATGCTATAGGAAGGCTCTCAGGTTTGGAAGGGGAAGGAGTTGGATATCACATTTCATGTTAGAGGAAGGATCTCAGGTTTGGTATTAGAGGCCTTGAGATATCACATCTCATGCTATAGGAAGGGTCTCAGGATTGGAATGGGAAGGAGTTGGATATCACATCTCAAGCTATAGGAAGGGTCTCAGGTTTGGTATACGCATTGAGATATCACATCTCATGCTATAGGAAGGGTCTCAGGATTGGAATGGGAAGGAGTTGGATATTACATCTCATGTTATAGGAAAGATCTCAGGTTTGGTATTAGAAGCATTGAGACATCACATCTCATGTTATAGGAAGGGTCTCAGGTTTGTTATAAGCATTGAGATATCACATCTCTGCTATCGGAAGTGTCTCAGGATTGGAATGGGAAGGTGTTGGATATCCCATCTCATGTTATAGGACGAGTCTCAGGTTTGTTATTAGAATCATTGAGATATCATATTGCATGCTGTAGGAAGGGTCTAAGGATTGGAATGGGAAGGACTTGGATATCACATCTCATGCTATAGGTAGGCTCTCAGGTTTGGAAAGGGAAGGAGTTCGATATCACATTTCATGTTAGAGGAAGGATCTCAGGTTTGGTATTAGAGGCATTGAGATATCACATATCATGCTATAGGAAGGGTCTCAGGATTGGAATGGGAAGGAGTTGGATATCACATCTCAAGCTTTAGGAAGTGTCTCAGGTTTGGTATAAGCATTGCGATAGCACATCTCATGCTATAGGAAGGGTCTCAGGATTGGAATGGGAAGGAGTTGGATATAACATCTCATGTTATAGGAAAGATCTCAGGTTTGGTATTAGAAGCATTGAGACATCACATCTCTTGTTATAGGAAGGGTCTCAGGATTGGAATGGGAAGAAGTTGGATATCACATCTCATGCTATAGGAAGGGTCTCAGGTTTGGAAGGGGAAGGAGTTGGATATCCAATCTCATGTTATAGGACTGGTCTCAGGTTTGGTATTAGAAGCATTGAGATATCACATCGCATGCTGTAGGAAGGTTCTCAGGTTTGGTATTAGAAGCATTGAGACATCACATCTCATGCTATAGGAAGGGTCTCAGGATTGGAATGGGAAGGAGTTGGATATCACATCTCATGTTATAGGAAGGATCTCAGGATTGGATTGGGAAGGAGTTGTATATCACATCTCATGTTATAGGAAGGGTCTCAGGATTGGATTGGGAAGGAGTTGTATATGACATCTCAGGCCATAGGAAGGGTCTCAGGATTGGTATAAGCATTGATATATCACATCTCTGCTATCGGAAGGGTCTCAGGATTGGAATGGAAAGGAGTTGGATATCCCATCTCATGATAAAGGAAGGGTCTAAGGTTTGGAAGGGGAAAGATTTGGATATCACATCTCATGTTATAGGACGGGTCTCAATTTTGATATTAGAAGCATTGAGATAACAAATCTCATGATATCGGAAGGGTCTCAGGATTGGAATGGGAAGGAGTTGGATATCACATCTCATGATAAAGGAAGGGTCTAAGGTTTGGAAGGGGAAAGATTTGGATATCACATCTCATGTTATAGGACGGGTCTCAGGTTTGGTATTAGAAGCTTTGAGATATCAAGTCTCATGGTATAGGAAGGGTCTCAGAATTGGAATGGGAAGGATTTGGATATCACATCTCAAGCTATAGGAAGAGTCTCAGGATTGGAATGGGAAGGAGTTTGATATCACATCTCATGCCATAGTATGGTTCTCAGGTTTGGTAGAAGCATTGGGATATCACATCTCATGCTATTGGAAGGGTATCAGTATTGGATTTGGAAGGAGTTGGATATCCCATCTCATGCTATAGGAAGGGTCTCAGGTTGGAATGGGAAGGAGTTGGATATCACATTTCATGTTATAGGAAGGGTCTCAGGATTGGAATGGGAAGGAGTTGGATATCACATCTCAAGCTTTAGGAAGGGTCTCAGGTTTGGTATAAGCATTGAGATAGCACATCTCATGCTATAGGAAGGGTCTCAGGATTGGAATGAGAAGGAGTTGGATATCACATCTCATGTTATAGGAAAGATCTCAGGTTTGGTATTAGAAGCATTGAGACATCACATCTCATGTTATAGGAAGGGTCTCAGGATTGGAATGGGAAGATGTTGTATATGACATCTCATGCTATAGACAGGGTCTCAGGTTTGGAAAGGGAAGGAGATGGATATCACATTTCATGTTAGAGGTAGGATCTCAGGTTTGGTATTAGAGGCATTGAGATATCACATCTCATGCTATCAGAAGGGTCTCAGGATTGGAATGGGAAGGAGTTGGATATCACATCTCATGCTAAAGGGGGGGTCTCAGGTTTGGAAGGGGAAGGATTTGGAAATCACATCTCATGTTATAGGAAGGATCTCAGGTTTGGTATTAGAAGCATTGAGACATCACATCTCATGCTATAGGAAGGGTCTCAGGATTGGAATGGGAAGGAGTTGGATATCACATCTCATGCTATAGGAAGGGTCTCAGATTTGGTATAAGCATTGAGATATCACATCTCATGCTATAGGAAGGGTCTCAGGATTGGAATGGGAAGCAGTTGGATATCACATCTCAGGCCATAGGAAGGGTCTCAGGTTTGGTATAAGCATTGAGATATCACATCTCTGTTATCGGAAGGGTCTCAGGATTGGAATGGGAAGGAGTTGGATATCCCATCTCATGTTATAGGAAGAGTCTCAGGTTTGGTATTAGAAGCATTGAGATATCCCATCTCATGCTATAGGAAGGGTCTCAGGTTGGAATGGGAAGGAGTTGGATATCACATTTCATGTTATAGGAAGGGTCTCAGGATTGGAATTGGAAGGACTTGGCTATCATATCTCATGCTATAGGAAGGCTCTCAGGTTTGGAAGGGGAAGGAGTTGGATATCACATTTCATGTTAGAGGAACGATCTCAGGTTTGGTATTAGAGGCCTTGAGATATCACATCTCATGCTATAGGAAGGGTCTCAGGATTGGAATGGGAAGGAGTTGTATATGACATCTCAGGCCTTAGGAAGGGTCTCAGGTTTGGTATAAGCATTGAGATATCACATCTCATGCTATAGGAAGGGTCTCAGGATTGGAATGGGAAGGAGTTGGATATCACATCTCATGTTATAGGAAAGATCTCAGGTTTGGTATTAGAAGCATTGAGACATCACATCTCATGTTATAGGAAGGGTCTCAGGATTGGAATGGGAAGAAGTTGGATATCACATCTCATGCTATAGGAAGGGTCTCAGATTTGGTATAAGCATTGAGATATCACATCTCATGCTATAGGAAGGGTCTCAGGATTGGAATGGGAAGCAGTTGGATATCACATCTCAGGCCATAGGAAGGGTCTCAGGTTTGGTATAAGCATTGAGATATCACATCTCTGCTATCGGAAGGGTCTCAGGATTGGAATGGGAAGGAGTTGGATATCCCATCTCATGTTATAGGAAGAGTCTCAGGTTTGGTATTAGAAGCATTGAGATATCCCATCTCATGCTATAGGAGGGGTCTCAGGTTGGAATGGGAAGGAGTTGGATATCACATTTCATGTTATAGGAAGGGTCTCAGGATTGGAATTGGAAGGACTTGGCTATCATATCTCATGCTATAGGAAGGCTCTCAGGTTTGGAAGGGGAAGGAGTTGGATATCACATTTCATGTTAGAGGAACGATCTCAGGTTTGGTATTAGAGGCCTTGAGATATCACATCTCATGCTATAGGAAGGGTCTCAGGATTGGAATGGGAAGGAGTTGGATATCACATCTCAAGCTATAGGAACGGTCTCAGGTTTGGTATAAGCATTGTGATATCACATCTCATGCTATAGGAAGGGTCTCAGGATTGGAATGGGAAGAAGTTGGATATCACATCTCATGTTATAGGAAGGGTCTCAGGTTTGGTATAAGCATTGAGATATCACATCTCATGCTATAGGAAGGGTCTCAGGATTGGAATGGGAAGGAGTTGTATATGACATCTCATGCCATAGGAAGGGTCTCAGGTTTGGTATAAGCATTGAGATATCACATCACATGCTATAGGAAGGGTCTCAGGATTGTAATGGGAAGGACTTGGATATCACATCTCATGCTATAAGCAGGGTCTCAGGTTTGGAAAGGGAAGGAGATGGATATCACATTTCATGTTAGAGGTAGGATCTCAGGTTTGGTATTAGAGGCACTGAAATATCACATCTCATGCTATCAGAAGGGTCTCAGGGTTGGAATGGGAAGGAGTTGGATATCACATCTCATGCTAAAGGGAGGGTCTCAGGTTTGGAAGGGGAAGGATTTGGAAATCACATCTCATGTTATAGGAAGGATCTCAGGTTTGGTATTAGAAGCATTGAGATATCACATCTCATGCTATCGGAAGTATCTCAGGTTTGGTATTAGAGGCATTGAGATATCACATCTCATGCTATCATAAGGGTCTCAGGATTGGAATGGGAAGGAGTTGGATATCACATCTCATGTTATAGGAAGGATCTCAGGTTTGGTATTAGAAGCATTGAGACATCGCATCTCATGCTATAGGAAGGGTCTCAGGATTGGAATGGGAAGGAGTTGGATATCACATCTCATGCTATAGGAAGGGTCTCAGATTTGGTATAAGCATTGAGATATCACATCTCATGCTATAGGAACGGTCTCAGGATTGGAATGGGAAGGAGTTGTATATGACATCTCAGGCCATAGGAAGGGTCTCAGGTTTGGTATAAGCATTGAGATATCACATCTCTACTATCGGAAGGGTCTCAGGATTGGAATGGGAAGGAGTTGGATATCCCATCTCATGTTATAGGAAGGGTCTCATGTTTGGTATTAGAAGCATTGAGACATCACATCTCATGTTATAGGAAGAGTCTCAGGATTGGAATGGGAAGAAGTTGGATATCACATCTCATGCTATAGGAAGGGTCTCAGGTTTGGTATAAGCATTGAGATATCACATCTCATGCTATAGGAAGGGTCTCAGGATTGGAATGGGAAGGAGTTGTATATGACATCTCATGCCATAGGAAGGGTCTCAGGTTTGGTATAAGCATTGAGATATCACATCACATGCTATAGGAAGGGTCTCAGGATTGGAATGGGAAGGACTTTTGATATCACATCTCATGCTATAGGCAGGGTCTCAGGTTTGGAAAGGGAAGGAGATGGATATCACATTTCATGTTAGAGGTAGGATCTCAGGTTTGGTATTAGAGGCATTGAAATATCACATCTCATGCTATCAGAAGGGTCTCAGGATTGGAATGGGAAGGAGTTGGATATCACATCTCATGCTAAAGGGAGGGTCTCAGGTTTGGAAGTGGAAGGATTTGGAAATCACATCTGATGTTATAGGAAGGATCTCAGGTTTGGTACTAGAAGCATTGAGATATCACATCTCATGCTATCAGAAGTATCTCAGGTTTGGTATTAGAGGCATTGAGATATCACATCTCATGCTATCATAAGGGTCTCAGGATTGTAATGGGAAGGGGTTGGATATCACATCTCATGTTATAGGAAGGATCTCAGGTTTGGTATTAGAAGCATTGAGACATCACATCTCATGCTATAGGAAGGGTCTCAGGATTGGAATGGGAAGGAGTTGGATATCACATCTCATGCTATAGGAAGGGTCTCGGATTTGGTATAAGCATTGAGATATCACATCTCATGCTATAGGAAGGGTCTCAGGATTGGAATGGGAAGGAGTTGTATATGACAAATCAGGCCATAGGAAGGGTCTCAGGTTTGGTATAAGCATTGAGATATCACATCTCTGCTATCGGAAGGGTCTCAGGATTGGAATGGGAAGGAGTTGGATATCCCATCTCATGTTATAGGAAGGGTCTCAGGTTTGGTATTAGAAGCATTGAGATATCACATCTCATGCTATAGGAAGAGTCTCAGGATTGGAATGGGGAGGACTTGGATGTCACATCTCATGCTATAGGGAGGGTCTCAAGTTTGATATTAGAAGTATTGAGATAACAAATCTCATGATATCGGAAGGGTCTCAGGATTGGAATGGGAAGGAATTGGATATCACATCTCATGATAAAGGAAGGGTCTAAGGTTTGGAAGGGGAAGGATTTGGATATCACATCTCATGTTATAGGACGGGTCTCAGGTTTTGTATTAGAAGCATTGAGATATCAAGTCTCATGGTATAGGAAGGGTCTCAGAATTGGAATGGGAAGGAGTTGGATATCACATCTCAAGCTATAGGTAGGGTCTCAGGATTGGAATGGGAAGGGGTTTGATATCACATCTCATGCCATAGTATGGGTCTCAGGTTTGGTAGAAGCATTGGGATATCACATCTCATGCTATCGGAAGGGTATCAGTATTGGATTTGGAAGGAGTTGGATATCCCATCTCATGCTATAGTAAGGGTCTCAGGTTGGAATGGGAAGGAGTTGGATATCACATTTCATGTTATAGGAAGGGTCTCAGGATTGGATGGGAAGGACTTGGATATCATATCTCATGCTATAGGAAGGCTCTCAGGTTTGGAAGGGGAAGGAGTTGGATATCACATTTCATGTTAGAGGAAGGATCTCAGGTTTGGTATTAGAGGCCTTGAGATATCACATCTCATGCTATAGGAAGGGTCTCAGGATTGGAATGGGAAGGAGTTGGATATCACATCTCAAGCTATAGGAAGGGTCTCAGGTTTGGTATACGCATTGAGATATCACATCTCATGCTATAGGAAGGGTCTCAGGATTGGAATGGGAAGGAGTTGGATATTACATCTCATGTTATAGGAAAGATCTCAGGTTTGGTATTAGAAGCATTGAGACATCACATCTCATGTTATAGGAAGGGTCTCAGGTTTGTTATAAGCATTGAGATATCACATCTCTGCTATCGGAAGTGTCTCAGGATTGGAATGGGAAGGTGTTGGATATCCCATCTCATGTTATAGGACGAGTCTCAGGTTTGTTATTAGAATCATTGAGATATCATATTGCATGCTGTAGGAAGGGTCTAAGGATTGGAATGGGAAGGACTTGGATATCACATCTCATGCTATAGGTAGGCTCTCAGGTTTGGAAAGGGAAGGAGTTCGATATCACATTTCATGTTAGAGGAAGGATCTCAGGTTTGGTATTAGAGGCATTGAGATATCACATATCATGCTATAGGAAGGGTCTCAGGATTGGAATGGGAAGGAGTTGGATATCACATCTCAAGCTTTAGGAAGTGTCTCAGGTTTGGTATAAGCATTGCGATAGCACATCTCATGCTATAGGAAGGGTCTCAGGATTGGAATGGGAAGGAGTTGGATATAACATCTCATGTTATAGGAAAGATCTCAGGTTTGGTATTAGAAGCATTGAGACATCACATCTCATGTTATAGGAAGGGTCTCAGGATTGGAATGGGAAGAAGTTGGATATCACATCTCATGCTATAGGAAGGGTCTCAGGTTTGGAAGGGGAAGGAGTTGGATATCCAATCTCATGTTATAGGACTGGTCTCAGGTTTGGTATTAGAAGCATTGAGATATCACATCGCATGCTGTAGGAAGGTTCTCAGGTTTGGTATTAGAAGCATTGAGACATCACATCTCATGCTATAGGAAGGGTCTCAGGATTGGAATGGGAAGGAGTTGGATATCACATCTCATGTTATAGGAAGGATCTCAGGATTGGATTGGGAAGGAGTTGTATATCACATCTCATGTTATAGGAAGGGTCTCAGGATTGGATTGGGAAGGAGTTGTATATGACATCTCAGGCCATAGGAAGGGTCTCAGGATTGGTATAAGCATTGAGATATCACATCTCTGCTATCGGAAGGGTCTCAGGATTGGAATGGAAAGGAGTTGGATATCCCATCTCATGATAAAGGAAGGGTCTAAGGTTTGGAAGGGGAAAGATTTGGATATCACATCTCATGTTATAGGACGGGTCTCAATTTTGATATTAGAAGCATTGAGATAACAAATCTCATGATATCGGAAGGGTCTCAGGATTGGAATGGGAAGGAGTTGGATATCACATCTCATGATAAAGGAAGGGTCTAAGGTTTGGAAGGGGAAAGATTTGGATATCACATCTCATGTTATAGGACGGGTCTCAGGTTTGGTATTAGAAGCATTGAGATATCAAGTCTCATGGTATAGGAAGGGTCTCAGAATTGGAATGGGAAGGATTTGGATATCACATCTCAAGCTATAGGAAGAGTCTCAGGATTGGAATGGGAAGGAGTTTGATATCACATCTCATGCCATAGTATGGTTCTCAGGTTTGGTAGAAGCATTGGGATATCACATCTCATGCTATTGGAAGGGTATCAGTATTGGATTTGGAAGGAGTTGGATATCCCATCTCATGCTATAGGAAGGGTCTCAGGTTGGAATGGGAAGGAGTTGGATATCACATTTCATGTTATAGGAAGGGTCTCAGGATTGGAATGGGAAGGAGTTGGATATCACATCTCAAGCTTTAGGAAGGGTCTCAGGTTTGGTATAAGCATTGAGATAGCACATCTCATGCTATAGGAAGGGTCTCAGGATTGGAATGAGAAGGAGTTGGATATCACATCTCATGTTATAGGAAAGATCTCAGGTTTGGTATTAGAAGCATTGAGACATCACATCTCATGTTATAGGAAGGGTCTCAGGATTGGAATGGGAAGATGTTGTATATGACATCTCATGCTATAGACAGGGTCTCAGGTTTGGAAAGGGAAGGAGATGGATATCACATTTCATGTTAGAGGTAGGATCTCAGGTTTGGTATTAGAGGCATTGAGATATCACATCTCATGCTATCAGAAGGGTCTCAGGATTGGAATGGGAAGGAGTTGGATATCACATCTCATGCTAAAGGGGGGGTCTCAGGTTTGGAAGGGGAAGGATTTGGAAATCACATCTCATGTTATAGGAAGGATCTCAGGTTTGGTATTAGAAGCATTGAGACATCACATCTCATGCTATAGGAAGGGTCTCAGGATTGGAATGGGAAGGAGTTGGATATCACATCTCATGCTATAGGAAGGGTCTCAGATTTGGTATAAGCATTGAGATATCACATCTCATGCTATAGGAAGGGTCTCAGGATTGGAATGGGAAGCAGTTGGATATCACATCTCAGGCCATAGGAAGGGTCTCAGGTTTGGTATAAGCATTGAGATATCACATCTCTGTTATCGGAAGGGTCTCAGGATTGGAATGGGAAGGAGTTGGATATCCCATCTCATGTTATAGGAAGAGTCTCAGGTTTGGTATTAGAAGCATTGAGATATCCCATCTCATGCTATAGGAAGGGTCTCAGGTTGGAATGGGAAGGAGTTGGATATCACATTTCATGTTATAGGAAGGGTCTCAGGATTGGAATTGGAAGGACTTGGCTATCATATCTCATGCTATAGGAAGGCTCTCAGGTTTGGAAGGGGAAGGAGTTGGATATCACATTTCATGTTAGAGGAACGATCTCAGGTTTGGTATTAGAGGCCTTGAGATATCACATCTCATGCTATAGGAAGGGTCTCAGGATTGGAATGGGAAGGAGTTGTATATGACATCTCAGGCCTTAGGAAGGGTCTCAGGTTTGGTATAAGCATTGAGATATCACATCTCATGCTATAGGAAGGGTCTCAGGATTGGAATGGGAAGGAGTTGGATATCACATCTCATGTTATAGGAAAGATCTCAGGTTTGGTATTAGAAGCATTGAGACATCACATCTCATGTTATAGGAAGGGTCTCAGGATTGGAATGGGAAGAAGTTGGATATCACATCTCATGCTATAGGAAGGGTCTCAGATTTGGTATAAGCATTGAGATATCACATCTCATGCTATAGGAAGGGTCTCAGGATTGGAATGGGAAGCAGTTGGATATCACATCTCAGGCCATAGGAAGGGTCTCAGGTTTGGTATAAGCATTGAGATATCACATCTCTGCTATCGGAAGGGTCTCAGGATTGGAATGGGAAGGAGTTGGATATCCCATCTCATGTTATAGGAAGAGTCTCAGGTTTGGTATTAGAAGCATTGAGATATCCCATCTCATGCTATAGGAGGGGTCTCAGGTTGGAATGGGAAGGAGTTGGATATCACATTTCATGTTATAGGAAGGGTCTCAGGATTGGAATTGGAAGGACTTGGCTATCATATCTCATGCTATAGGAAGGCTCTCGGGTTTAGAAGGGGAAGGAGTTGGATATCACATTTCATGTTAGAGGAACGATCTCAGGTTTGGTATTAGAGGCCTTGAGATATCACATATCATGCTATAGGAAGGGTCTCAGGATTGGAATGGGAAGGAGTTGGATATCACATCTCAAGCTATAGGAACGGTCTCAGGTTTGGTATAAGCATTGTGATATCACATCTCATGCTATAGGAAGGGTCTCAGGATTGGAATGGGAAGGAGTTGGATATCACATCTCATGTTATAGGAAAGATCTCAGGTTTGGTATTAGAAGCATTGAGACATCACATCTCATGTTATAGGAAGGGTCTCAGGATTGGAATGGGAAGAAGTTGGATATCACATCTCATGCTATAGGAAGGGTCTCAGGTTTGGTATAAGCATTGAGATATCACATCTCATGCTATAGGAAGGGTCTCAGGATTGGAATGGGAAGGAGTTGTATATGACATCTCATGCCATAGGAAGGGTCTCAGGTTTGGTATAAGCATTGAGATATCACATCACATGCTATAGGAAGGGTCTCAGGATTGTAATGGGAAGGACTTGGATATCACATCTCATGCTGTAAGCAGGGTCTCAGGTTTGGAAAGGGAAGGAGATGGATATCACATTTCATGTTAGAGGTAGGATCTCAGGTTTGGTATTAGAGGCACTGAAATATCACATCTCATGCTATCAGAAGGGTCTCAGGATTGGAATGGGAAGGAGTTGGATATCACATCTCATGCTAAAGGGAGGGTCTCAGGTTTGGTATAAGCATTGCGATAGCACATCTCATGCTATAGGAAGGGTCTCAGGATTGGAATGGGAAGGAGTTGGATATTACATCTCATGTTATAGGAAAGATCTCAGGTTTGGTATTAGAAGCATTGAGACATCACATCTCATGTTATAGGAAGGGTCTCAGGATTGGAATGGGAAGAAGTTGGATATCACATCTCATGCTATAGGAAGGGTCTCAGGTTTGGAAGGGGAAGGAGTTGGATATCCAATCTCATGTTATAGGACTGGTCTCAGGTTTGGTATTAGAAGCATTGAGATATCACATCGCATGCTGTAGGAAGGTTCTCAGGTTTGGTATTAGAAGCATTGAGACATCACATCTCATGCTATAGGAAGGGTCTCAGGATTGGAATGGGAAGGAGTTGGATATCACATCTCATGTTATAGGAAGGATCTCAGGTTTGGTATTAGAAGCATTGAGACATCACATCTCATGCTATAGGAAGGGTCTCAGGATTGGAATTTGAAGGAGTTGGATATCACATCTCATGCTATAGGAAGGGTCTCAGATTTGGTATAAGCATTGAGATATCACATCTCATGATATAGGAAGGGTCTCAGGATTGGATTGGGAAGGAGTTGTATATGACATCTCAGGCCATAGGAAGGGTCTCAGGATTGGTATAAGCATTGAGATATCACATCTCTGCTATCGGAAGGGTCTCAGGATTGGAATGGAAAGGAGTTGGATATCCCATCTCATGATAAAGGAAGGGTCTAAGGTTTGGAAGGGGAAAGATTTGGATATCACATCTCATGTTATAGGACGGGTCTCAATTTTGATATTAGAAGCATTGAGATAACAAATCTCATGATATCGGAAGGGTCTCAGGATTGGAATGGGAAGGAGTTGGATATCACATCTCATGATAAAGGAAGGGTCTATGGTTTGGAAGGGGAAAGATTTGGATATCACATCTCATGTTATAGGACGGGTCTCAGGTTTGGCATTAGAAGAATTGAGATATCAAGTCTCATGGTATAGGAAGGGTCTCAGAATTGGAATGGGAAGGATTTGGATATCACATCTCAAGCTATAGGAAGAGTCTCAGGATTGGAATGGGAAGGAGTTTGATATCACATCTCATGCCATAGTATGGTTCTCAGGTTTGGTAGAAGCATTGGGATATCACATCTCATGCTATAGGAAGGGTCTCAGGTTGGAATGGGAAGGAGTTGGATATCACATTTCATGTTATAGGAAGGGTCTCAGGATTGGAATGGGAAGGAGTTGGATATCACATCTCAAGCTTTAGGAAGGGTCTCAGGTTTGGTATAAGCATTGAGATAGCACATCTCATGCTATAGGAAGGGTCTCAGGATTGGAATGGGAAGGAGTTGGATATCACATCTCATGTTATAGGAAAGATCTCAGGTTTGGTATTAGAAGCATTGAGACATCACATCTCATGTTATAGGAAGGGTCTCAGGATTGGAATGGGAAGAAGTTGGATATCACATCTCATGCTATAGGAAGGGTCTCAGGTTTGGAAGGGGAAGGAGTTGGATATCCAATCTCATGTTATAGGACTGGTCTCAGGTTTGGTATTAGAAGCATTGAGATATCACATCGCATGCTGTAGGAAGGTTCTCAGGTTTGGAATGGGGAGGAATTGGATATCACATCTCATGTCATAGGAAGGATCTCAGGTTTGGTATTACAAGCATTGAGATATCACATCTCATGCTATAGGAATGGTCTCAGGATTGGAATTAGAAGGAGTTGGATATTACATTCTTGCTATAGAAAGGGTCTCATGTTTGGAATGGGAAGGAGTTGGATATCACATATGCTATAGGAAGGGTCTCAGGTTTGAAACGGGAAGGAGTTGGATATCACATCTCATGTTATAGGAAGGGTCTCAGGTTTGGTATTAGAAGCATTGAGACATCACATCTCATGTTATAGGAAGGGTCTCAGGATTGGAATGGGAAGAAGTTGGATATCACATCTCATGCTATAGGAAGGGTCTCAGGTTTGGAAGGGGAAGGAGTTGGATATCCAATCTCATGTTATAGGACTGGTCTCAGGTTTGGTATTAGAAGCATTGAGATATCACATCTCATGCTAAAGGAAGGGTCTCAGGTTTGGAACGGGAAGGAGTTGGATATCACATCTCATGTTATAGGAAGGGTCTCAGGTTTGGTATAAGCATTGAGATATCACATCTCTGCTATCGGAAGTGTCTCAAGATTGGAATGGGAAGGACTTGGATATCACATCTCATGCTATAGATAGGCTCTCAGGTTTGGAAGGGGAAGGAGTTGGATATCACATTTCATATTAGAGGAAGGATCTCAGGTTTGGTATTAGAGGCATTGAGATATCACATCTCAGGCTATAGGAAGGGTCTCAGGATTGGAATGGGAAGGAGTTGGATATCACATCTCATGCTATAGGCAGGGTCTCAGGATTGGAATGGGAAGGAGTTGGATATCACATCTCATGCTATAGGAAGGGTCTCAGGTTTGGTATAAGCATTGAGATATCACATCTCGTGCTATAGGAAGGGTCTCAGGATTGGAATGGGAAGGAGTTGTATATGACATCTCATGCTATAGACAGGGTCTCAGGTTTGGAAAGGGAAGGAGATGGATATCACATTTCATGTTAGAGGTAGGATCTCAGGTTTGGTATTAGAGGCATTGAGATATCACATCTCATGCTATCAGAAGGGTCTCAGGATTGGAATGGGAAGGAGTTGGATATCACATCTCATGCTAAAGGGAGGGTCTCAGGTTTGGAAGGGGAAGGATTTGGAAATCACATCTCATGTTATAGGAAGGATCTCAGGTTTGGTATTAGAAGCATTGAGACATCACATCTCATGCTATAGGAAGGGTCTCAGGATTGGAATGGGAAGGAGTTGGATATCACATCTCATGCTATAGGAAGGGTCTCAGATTTGGTATAAGCATTGAGATATCACATCTCATGCTATAGGAAGGGTCTCAGGATTGGAATGGGAAGCAGTTGGATATCACATCTCAGGCCATAGGAAGGGTCTCAGGTTTGGTATAAGCATTGAGATATCACATCTCTGCTATCGGAAGGGTCTCAGGATTGGAATGGGAAGGAGTTGGATATCCCATCTCATGTTATAGGAAGAGTCTCAGGTTTGGTATTAGAAGCAGTGAGATATCCCATCTCATGCTATAGGAAGGGTCTCAGGTTGGAATGGGAAGGAGTTGGATATCACATTTCATGTTATAGGAAGGGTCTCAGGATTGGAATTGGAAGGACTTGGCTATCATATCTCATGCTATAGGAAGGCTCTCAGGTTTGGAAGGGGAAGGAGTTGGATATCACATTTCATGTTAGAGGAACGATCTCAGGTTTGGTATTAGAGGCCTTGAGATATCACATCTCATGCTATAGGAAGGGTCTCAGGATTGGAATGGGAAGGAGTTGTATATGACATCTCAGGCCTTAGGAAGGGTCTCAGGTTTGGTATAAGCATTGAGATATCACATCTCATGCTATAGGAAGGGTCTCAGGATTGGAATGGGAAGGAGTTGGATATCACATCTCATGTTATAGGAAAGATCTCAGGTTTGGTATTAGAAGCATTGAGACATCACATCTCATGTTATAGGAAGGGTCTCAGGATTGGAATGGGAAGAAGTTGGATATCACATCTCATGCTATAGGAAGGGTCTCAGATTTGGTATAAGCATTGAGATATCACATCTCATGCTATAGGAAGGGTCTCAGGATTGGAATGGGAAGCAGTTGGATATCACATCTCAGGCCATAGGAACGGTCTCAGGTTTGGTATAAGCATTGAGATATCACATCTCTGCTATCGGAAGGGTCTCAGGATTGGAATGGGAAGGAGTTGGATATCCCATCTCATGTTATAGGAAGAGTCTCAGGTTTGGTATTAGAAGCATTGTGATATCCCATCTCATGCTATAGGAAGGGTCTCAGGTTGGAATGGGAAGGAGTTGGATATCACATTTCATGTTATAGGAAGGGTCTCAGGATTGGAATTGGAAGGACTTGGCTATCATATCTCATGCTATAGGAAGGCTCTCAGGTTTGGAAGGGGAAGGAGTTGGATATCACATTTCATGTTAGAGGAACGATCTCAGGTTTGGTATTAGAGGCCTTGAGATATCACATCTCATGCTATAGGAAGGGTCTCAGGATTGGAATGGGAAGGAGTTGGATATCACATCTCAAGCTATAGGAACGGTCTCAGGTTTGGTATAAGCATTGTGATATCACATCTCATGCTATAGGAAGGGTCTCAGGATTGGAATTGGAAGGAGTTGGATATCACATCTCATGTTATAGGAAAGATCTCAGGTTTGGTATTAGAAGCATTGAGACATCACATCTCATGTTATAGGAAGGGTCTCAGGATTGGAATGGGAAGAAGTTGGATATCACATCTCATGCTATAGGAAGGGTCTCAGGTTTGGTATAAGCATTGAGATATCACATCTCATGCTATAGGAAGGGTCTCAGGATTGGAATGGGAAGGAGTTGTATATGACATCTCATGCCATAGGAAGGGTCTCAGGTTTGGTATAAGCATTGAGATATCACATCACATGCTATAGGAAGGGTCTCAGGATTGTAATGGGAAGGACTTGGATATCACATCTCATGCTGTAAGCAGGGTCTCAGGTTTGGAAAGGGAAGGAGATGGATATCACATTTCATGTTAGAGGTAGGATCTCAGGTTTGGTATTAGAGGCACTGAAATATCACATCTCATGCTATCAGAAGGGTCTCAGGATTGGAATGGGAAGGAGTTGGATATCACATCTCATGCTAAAGGGAGGGTCTCAGGTTTGGAAGGGGAAGGATTTGGAAATCACATCTCATGTTATAGGAAGGATCTCAGGTTTGGTATTAGAAGCATTGAGATATCACATCTCATGCTATCGGAAGTATCTCAGGTTTGGTATTAGAGGCATTGAGATATCACATCTCATGCTATCATAAGGGTCTCAGGATTGGAATGGGAAGGAGTTGGATATCACATCTCATGTTATAGGAAGGATCTCAGGTTTGGTATTAGAAGCATTGAGACATCGCATCTCATGCTATAGGAAGGGTCTCAGGATTGGAATGGGAAGGAGTTGGATATCACATCTCATGCTATAGGAAGGGTCTCAGATTTGGTATAAGCATTGAGATATCACATCTCATGCTATAGGAACGGTCTCAGGATTGGAATGGGAAGGAGTTGTATATGACATCTCAGGCCATAGGAAGGGTCTCAGGTTTGGTATAAGCATTGAGATATCACATCTCTACTATCGGAAGGGTCTCAGGATTGGAATGGGAAGGAGTTGGATATCCCATCTCATGTTATAGGAAGGGTCTCAGGTTTGGTATTAGAAGCATTGAGACATCACATCTCATGTTATAGGAAGGGTCTCAGGATTGGAATGGGAAGAAGTTGGATATCACATCTCATGCTATAGGAAGGGTCTCAGGTTTGGTATAAGCATTGAGATATCACATCTCATGCTATAGGAAGGGTCTCGGGATTGGAATGGGAAGGAGTTGTATATGACATCTCATGCCATAGGAAGGGTCTCAGGTTTGGTATAAGCATTGAGATATCACATCACATGCTATAGGAAGGGTCTCAGGATTGGAATGGGAAGGACTTTTGATATCACATCTCATGCTATAGGCAGGGTCTCATGTTTGGAAAGGGAAGGAGATGGATATCACATTTCATGTTAGAGGTAGGATCTCAGGTTTGGTATTAGAGGCATTGAAATATCACATCTCATGCTATCAGAAGGGTCTCAGGATTGGAATGGGAAGGAGTTGGATATCACATCTCATGCTAAAGGGAGGGTCTCAGGTTTGGAAGTGGAAGGATTTGAAAAATCACATCTCATGTTATAGGAAGGATCTCAGGTTTGGTACTAGAAGCATTGAGATATCACATCTCATGCTATCAGAAGTATCTCAGGTTTGGTATTAGAGGCATTGAGATAGCACATCTCATGCTATCATAAGGGTCTCAGGATTGGAATGGGAAGGGGTTGGATATCACATCTCATATTATAGGAAGGATCTCAGGTTTGGTATTAGAAGCATTGAGACATCACATCTCATGCTATAGGAAGGGTCTCAGGATTGGAATGGGAAGGAGTTGGATATCACATCTCATGCTATAGGAAGGGTCTCGGATTTGGTATAAGCATTGAGATATCACATCTCATGCTATAGGAAGGGTCTCAGGATTGGAATGGGAAGGAGTTGTATATGACAAATCAGGCCATAGGAAGGGTCTCAGGTTTGGTATAAGCATTGAGATATCACATCTCTGCTATCGGAAGGGTCTCTCAGGATTGGAATGGGAAGGAGTTGGATATCCCATCTCATGTTATAGGAAGGGTCTCAGGTTTGGTATTAGAAGCATTGAGATATCACATCTCATGCTATAGGAAGAGTCTCAGGATTGGAATGGGGAGGACTTGGATGTCACATCTCATGCTATAGGGAGGGTCTCAAGTTTGATATTAGAAGTATTGAGATAACAAATCTCATGATATCGGAAGGGTGTCAGGATTGGAATGGGAAGGAATTGGATATCACATCTCATGATAAAGGAAGGGTCTAAGGTTTGGAAGGGGAAGGATTTGGATATCACATCTCATGTTATAGGACGGGTCTCAGGTTTTGTATTAGAAGCATTGAGATATCAAGTTTCATGGTATAGGAAGGGTCTCAGAATTGGAATGGGAAGGAGTTGGATATCACATCTCAAGCTATAGGTAGGGTCTCAGGATTGGAATGGGAAGGAGTTTGATATCACATCTCATGCCATAGTATGGGTCTCAGGTTTGGTAGAAGCATTGGGATATCACATCTCATGCTATCGGAAGGGTATCAGCATTGGATTTGGAAGGAGTTGGATATCCCATCTCATGCTATAGTAAGGGTCTCAGGTTGGAATGGGAAGGAGTTGGATATCACATTTCATGTTATAGGAAGGGTCTCAGGATTGGATGGGAAGGACTTGGATATCATATCTCATGCTATAGGAAGGCTCTCAGGTTTGGAAGGGGAAGGAGTTGGATATCACATTTCATGTTAGAGGAAGGATCTCAGGTTTGGTATTAGAGGCCTTGAGATATCACATCTCATGCTATAGGAAGGGTCTCAGGATTGGAATGGGAAGGAGTTGGATATCACATCTCACGCTATAGGAAGGGTCTCAGGTTTGGTATAAGCATTGAGATATCACATCTCATGCTATAGGAATGGTCTCAGGATTGGAATGGGAAGGAGTTGGATATTACATTCTTGCTATAGGAAGGGTCTCATGTTTGGAATGGGAAGGAGTTGGATATCACATATGCTATAGTAAGGGTCTCAGGTTGGGACCAGGAAGGAGTTGGATATCACATCTCATGTTATAGGAAGGGTCTCAGGTTTGGTATAAGCATTGAGATATCACATCTCTGCTATCGGAAGTGTCTCAGGATTGGAATGGGAAGGAGTTTGATATCCCATCTCATGTTATAGGATGGGTCTCAGGTTTGTTATTAGAATCATTGAGATATCCTATTGCATGCTGTAGGAAGGGTCTAAGGATTGGAATGGGAAGGACTTGGATATCACATCTCATGCTATAGGTAGGCTCTCATGTTTGGAAAGGGAAGGAGTTGGATATCACATTTCATGTTAGAGGAAGGATCTCAGGTTTGGTATTAGAGGCATTGAGATATCACATCTCATGCTATAGGAAGGGTCTCAGGATTGGAATGGGAAGGAGTTGGATATCACATCTCATGCTATAGGAAGGGTCTCATGTTTGGTATAAACATCGAGATATCACATCTCATGCTATAGGAAGGGTCCCGGGATTGGAATGGGAAGGAGTTGGATATCACATCTCATGTTATAGGAAGGATCTCAGGTTTGGTATTAGAAGCATTGAGACATCACATCTCATGCTATAGGAAGTGTCTCAGGATTGGAATGGGAAGGACTTGGGTATCACATCTCATGCTATAGGGAGGGTCTCAAGTTTGATATTAGAAGCATTGAGATATCACATCTCATGCTATAGGAAGGGTCTCAGGATTGGAATGGGAAGGAGTTGGATATCACATCTCAAGCTTTAGGAAGGGTCTCAGGTTTGGTATAAGCATTGAGATAGCACATCTCATGCTATAGGAAGGGTCTCAGGATTGGAATGGGAAGGAGTTGGATATTACATCTCATGTTATAGGAAAGATCTCAGGTTTGGTATTAGAAGCATTGAGACATCACATCTCATGTTATAGGAAGGGTCTCAGGATTGGAATGGGAAGAAGTTGGATATCACATCTCATGCTATAGGAAGGGTCTCAGGTTTGGAAGGGGAAGGAGTTGGATATCCAATCTCATGTTATAGGACTGGTCTCAGGTTTGGTATTAGAAGCATTGAGATATCACATCGCATGCTGTAGGAAGGTTCTCAGGTTTGGTATTAGAAGCATTGAGACATCACATCTCATGCTATAGGAAGGGTCTCAGGATTGGAATGGGAAGGAGTTGGATATCACATCTCATGTTATACGAAGGATCTCAGGTTTGGTATTAGAAGCATTGAGACATCACATCTCATGCTATAGGAAGGGTCTCAGGATTGGAATGGGAAGGAGTTGGATATCACATCTCATGCTATAGGAAGGGTCTCAGATTTGGTATAAGCATTGAGATATCACATCTCATGCTAAAGGAAGGGTCTCAGGATTGGATTGGGAAGGAGTTGTATATGACATCTCAGGCCATAGGAAGGGTCTCAGGATTGGTATAAGCATTGAGATATCACATCTCTGCTATCGGAAGGGTCTCAGGATTGGAATGGGAAGGAGTTGGATATCCCATCTCATGATAAAGGAAGGGTCTAAGGTTTGGAAGGGGAAAGATTTGGATATCACATCTCATGTTATAGGCGGGTCTCAATTTTGATATAAGAAGCATTGAGATAACAAATCTCATGATATCGGAAGGGTCTCAGGATCGGAATGGGAAGGAGTTGGATATCACATCTCATGATAAAGGAAGGGTCTAAGGTTTGGAAGGGGAAAGATTTGGATATCATATCTCATGTTATAGGACGGGTCTCAGGTTTGGTATTAGAAGCATTGAGATATCAAGTCTCATTGTATAGGAAGGGTCTCAGAATTGGAATGGGAAGGATTTCGGATATCACATCTCAAGCTATAGGAAGAGTCTCAGGATTGGAATGGGAAGGAGTTTGATATCACATCTCATGCCATAGTATGGTTCTCAGGTTTGGTAGAAGCATTGGGATATCACATCTCATGCTATTGGAAGGGTATCAGTATTGGATTTGGAAGGAGTTGGATATCCCATCTCATGCTATAGGAAGGGTCTCAGGTTGGAATGGGAAGGAGTTGGATATCACATTTCATGTTATAGGAAGGGTCTCAGGATTGGAATGGGAAGGAGTTGGATATCACATCTCAAGCTTTAGGAAGGGTCTCAGGTTTGGTATAAGCATTGAGATAGCACATCTCATGCTATAGGAAGGGTCTCAGGATTGGAATGGGAAGGAGTTGGATATCACATCTCATGTTATAGGAAAGATCTCAGGTTTGGTATTAGAAGCATTGAGACATCACATCTCATGTTATAGGAAGGGTCTCAGGATTGGAATGGGAAGAAGTTGGATATCACATCTCATGCTATAGGAAGGGTCTCAGGTTTGGAAGGGGAAGGAGTTGGATATCCAATCTCATGTTATAGGACTGGTCTCAGGTTTGGTATTAGAAGCATTGAGATATCACATCGCATGCTGTAGGAAGGTTCTCAGGTTTGGAATGGGGAGGAATTGGATATCACATCTCATGTCATAGGAAGGATCTCAGGTTTGGTATTAGAAGCATTGAGATATCACATCTCATGCTATAGGAATGGTCTCAGGATTGGAATGGGAAGGAGTTGGATATTACATTCTTGCTATAGGAAGGGTCTCATGTTTGGAATGGGAAGGAGTTGGATATCACATATGCTATAGGAAGGGTCTCAGGTTTGAAACGGGAAGGAGTTGGATATCACATCTCATGTTATAGGAAGGGTCTCAGGTTTGAAACGGGAAGGAGTTGGATATCACATCTCATGTTATAGGACGGGTCTCAGGTTTGGTAGAAGAAGCATTGAGATATCACATCGCATGCTGTAGGAAGGTTCTCAGGTTTGGTATTAGAAGCATTGAGACATCACATCTCATGCTATAGGAAGGGTCTCAGGATTGGAATGGGAAGGAGTTGGATATCACATCTCATGTTATAGGAAGGATCTCAGGTTTGGTATTAGAAGCATTGAGACATCACATCTCATGCTATAGGAAGGAGTTGGATATCACATCTCATGCTATAGGAAGGGTCTCAGATTTGGTATATGCATCGAGATATCACATCTCATGCTATAGGAAGGGTCTCGGGATTGGAATGGGAAGGAGTTGGATATCACATCTCATGCCATAGGAAGGGTCTTAGGTTTGGTATAAGCATTGAGATATCACATCTCTGCTATTGGAAGGGTCTCAGGATTGGAATGGGAAGGAGTTGGATATCACATCTCATGTTATAGGAAGGATCTCAGGTTTGGTATTAGAAGCATTGAGACATCACATCTCATGCTATAGGAAGGGTCTCAGGATTGGAATGGGAAGGAGTTGGATATCACATCTCATGCTATAGGAAGGGTCTCAGGTTTGGTATAAGCATTGAGATATCACATCTCATGCTATAGGAAGTGTCTCAGGATTGGAATGGGAAGGACTTGGGTGTCACATCTCATGCTATAGGGAGGGTCTCAAGTTTGATATTAGAAGCATTGAGATATCACATCTCATGCTATAGGAAGGGTCTCAGGATTGGAATGGGAAGGAGTTGGATATCACATCTCAAGCTTTAGGAAGGGTCTCAGGTTTGGTATAAGCATTGAGATAGCACATCTCATGCTATAGGAAGGGTCTCAGGATTGGAATGGGAAGGAGTTGGATATTACATCTCATGTTATAGGAAATATCTCAGGTTTGGTATTAGAAGCATTGAGACATCACATCTCATATTATAGGAAGGGTCTCAGGATTGGAATGGGAAGAAGTTGGATATCACATCTCATGCTATAGGAAGGGTCTCAGGTTTGGAAGGGGAAGGAGTTGGATATCCAATCTCATGTTATAGGACTGGTCTCAGGTTTGGTATTAGAAGCATTGAGATATCACATCGCATGCTGTAGGAAGGTTCTCAGGTTTGGTATTAGAAGCATTGAGACATCACATCTCATGCTATAGGAAGGGTCTCAGGATTGGAATGGGAAGGAGTTGGATATCACATCTCATGTTATAGGAAGGATCTCAGGTTTGGTATTAGAAGCATTGAGATATCACATCTCATGCTATAGGAGTGGTCTCAGGATTGGAATGGGAAGGAGTTGGATATTACATTCTTGCTATAGGAAGGGTCTCATGTTTGGAATGGGAAGGAGTTGGATATCACATATGCTATAGTAAGGGTCTCAGGTTTGGACCGGGAAGGAGTTGGATATCACATCTCATGTTATAGGAAGGGTCTCAGGTTTGGTATAAGCATTGAGATATCACATCTCTGCTATCAGAAGTGTCTCAGGATTGGAATGGGAAGGAGTTGGATATCCCATCTCATGTTATAGGATGGGTCTCAGGTTTGTTATTAGAATCATTGAGATATCATATTGCATGCTGTAGGAAGGGTCTAAGGATTGGAATGGGAAGGACTTGGATATCACATCTCACTATAGGTAGGCTCTCATGTTTGGAAAGGGAAGGAGTTGGATATCACATTTCATGTTAGAGGAAGGATCTCAGGTTTGGTATTAGAGGCCTTGAGATATCACATCTCATGCTATAGGAAGGGTCTCAGGATTGGAATGGGAAGGAGTTGGATATCACATCTCAAGCTATAGGAAGGGTCTCAGGTTTGGTATAAGCATTGAGATATCACATCTCATGCTATAGGAAGGGTCTCAGGATTGGAATGGGAAAGAGTTGGATATCACATCTCATGTTATAGGAAAGATCTCAGGTTTGGTATTAGAAGCATTGAGACATCGCATCTCATGTTATAGGAAGGGTCTCAGGAATGGAATGGGAAGAAGTTGGATATCACATCTCATGCTATAGGAAGGGTCTCAGGTTTGTTATTAGAATCATTGAGATATCATATTGCATGCTGTAGGAAGGGTCTAAGGATTGGAATGGGAAGGACTTGGATATCACATCTCACTATAGGTAGGCTCTCATGTTTGGAAAGGGAAGGAGTTGGATATCACATTTCATGTTAGAGGAAGGATCTCAGGTTTGGTATTAGAGGCCTTGAGATATCACATCTCATGCTATAGGAAGGGTCTCAGGATTGGAATGGGAAGGAGTTGGATATCACATCTCAAGCTATAGGAAGGGTCTCAGGTTTGTTATAAGCATTGAGATATCACATCTCATGCTATAGGAAGGGTCTCAGGATTGGAATGGGAAGGAGTTGGATATCACATCTCATGTTATAGGAAAGATCTCAGGTTTGGTATTAGAAGCATTGAGACATTGCATCTCATGTTATAGGAAGGGTCTCAGGAATGGAATGGGAAGAAGTTGGATATCACATCTCATGCTATAGGAAGGGTCTCAGGTTTGGAAGGGGAAGGAGTTGGATATCCAATCTCATGTTATAGGACTGGTCTCGGGTTTGGTATTAGAAGCATTGAGATATCACATCGCATGCTGTAGGAAGGTTCTCAGGTTTGGAATGGGGAGGAATTGGATATCACATCTCATGTCATAGGAAGGATCTCAGGTTTGGTATTAGAAGCATTGAGATATCACATCTCATGCTATAGGAATGGTCTCAGGATTGGAATGGGAAGGAGTTGGATATTACATTCTTGCTATAGGAAGGGTCTCATGTTTGGAATGGGAAGGAGTTGGATATCACATATGCTATAGTAAGGGTCTCAGGTTGGGACCAGGAAGGAGTTGGATATCACATCTCATGTTATAGGAAGGGTCTCAGGTTTGGTATAAGCATTGAGATATCACATCTCTGCTATCGGAAGTGTCTCAGGATTGGAATGGGAAGGAGTTTGATATCCCATCTCATGTTATAGGATGGGTCTCAGGTTTGTTATTAGAATCATTGAGATATCATATTGCATGCTGTAGGAAGGGTCTAAGGATTGGAATGGGAAGGACTTGGATATCACATCTCATGCTATAGGTAGGCTCTCATGTTTGGAAAGGGAAGGAGTTGGATATCACATTTCATGTTAGAGGAAGGATCTCAGGTTTGGTATTAGAGGCATTGAGATATCACATCTCATGCTATAGGAAGGGTCTCAGGATTGGAATGGGAAGGAGTTGGATATCACATCTCATGCTATAGGAAGGGTCTCAGGTTTGGTATAAACATCGAGATATCACATCTCATGCTATAGGAAGGGTCCCGGGATTGGAATGGGAAGGAGTTGGATATCACATCTCATGTTATAGGAAGGATCTCAGGTTTGGTATTAGAAGCATTGAGACATCACATCTCATGCTATAGGAAGTGTCTCAGGATTGGAATGGGAAGGACTTGGGTATCACATCTCATGCTATAGGGAGGGTCTCAAGTTTGATATTAGAAGCATTGAGATATCACATCTCATGCTATAGGAAGGGTCTCAGGATTGGAATGGGAAGGAGTTGGATATCACATCTCAAGCTTTAGGAAGGGTCTCAGTTTTGGTATAAGCATTGAGATAGCACATCTCATGCTATAGGAAGGGTCTCAGGATTGGAATGGGAAGGAGTTGGATATTATATCTCATGTTATAGGAAAGATCTCAGGTTTGGTATTAGAAGCATTGAGACATCACATCTCATGTTATAGGAAGGGTCTCAGGATTGGAATGGGAAGAAGTTGGATATCACATCTCATGCTATAGGAAGGGTCTCAGGTTTGGAAGGGGAAGGAGTTGGATATCCAATCTCATGTTATAGGACTGGTCTCAGGTTTGGTATTAGAAGCATTGAGATATCACATCGCATGCTGTAGGAAGGTTCTCAGGTTTGGTATTAGAAGCATTGAGACATCACATCTCATGCTATAGGAAGGGTCTCAGGATTGGAATGGGAAGGAGTTGGATATCACATCTCATGTTATAGGAAGGATCTCAGGTTTGGTATTAGAAGCATTGAGACATCACATCTCATGCTATAGGAAGGGTCTCAGGATTGGAATGGGAAGGAGTTGTATATGACATCTCATGCCATAGGAAGGGTCTCAGGTTTGGTATAAGCATTGAGATATCACATCACATGCTATAGGAAGGGTCTCAGGATTGTAATGGGAAGGACTTGGATATCACATCTCATGCTATAAGCAGGGTCTCAGGTTTGGAAAGGGAAGGAGATGGATATCACATTTCATGTTAGAGGTAGGATCTCAGGTTTGGTATTAGAGGCACTGAAATATCACATCTCATGCTATCAGAAGGGTCTCAGGGTTGGAATGGGAAGGAGTTGGATATCACATCTCATGCTAAAGGGAGGGTCTCAGGTTTGGAAGGGGAAGGATTTGGAAATCACATCTCATGTTATAGGAAGGATCTCAGGTTTGGTATTAGAAGCATTGAGATATCACATCTCATGCTATCGGAAGTATCTCAGGTTTGGTATTAGAGGCATTGAGATATCACATCTCATGCTATCATAAGGGTCTCAGGATTGGAATGGGAAGGAGTTGGATATCACATCTCATGTTATAGGAAGGATCTCAGGTTTGGTATTAGAAGCATTGAGACATCGCATCTCATGCTATAGGAAGGGTCTCAGGATTGGAATGGGAAGGAGTTGGATATCACATCTCATGCTATAGGAAGGGTCTCAGATTTGGTATAAGCATTGAGATATCACATCTCATGCTATAGGAACGGTCTCAGGATTGGAATGGGAAGGAGTTGTATATGACATCTCAGGCCATAGGAAGGGTCTCAGGTTTGGTATAAGCATTGAGATATCACATCTCTACTATCGGAAGGGTCTCAGGATTGGAATGGGAAGGAGTTGGATATCCCATCTCATGTTATAGGAAGGGTCTCATGTTTGGTATTAGAAGCATTGAGACATCACATCTCATGTTATAGGAAGAGTCTCAGGATTGGAATGGGAAGAAGTTGGATATCACATCTCATGCTATAGGAAGGGTCTCAGGTTTGGTATAAGCATTGAGATATCACATCTCATGCTATAGGAAGGGTCTCAGGATTGGAATGGGAAGGAGTTGTATATGACATCTCATGCCATAGGAAGGGTCTCAGGTTTGGTATAAGCATTGAGATATCACATCACATGCTATAGGAAGGGTCTCAGGATTGGAATGGGAAGGACTTTTGATATCACATCTCATGCTATAGGCAGGGTCTCAGGTTTGGAAAGGGAAGGAGATGGATATCACATTTCATGTTAGAGGTAGGATCTCAGGTTTGGTATTAGAGGCATTGAAATATCACATCTCATGCTATCAGAAGGGTCTCAGGATTGGAATGGGAAGGAGTTGGATATCACATCTCATGCTAAAGGGAGGGTCTCAGGTTTGGAAGTGGAAGGATTTGGAAATCACATCTGATGTTATAGGAAGGATCTCAGGTTTGGTACTAGAAGCATTGAGATATCACATCTCATGCTATCAGAAGTATCTCAGGTTTGGTATTAGAGGCATTGAGATATCACATCTCATGCTATCATAAGGGTCTCAGGATTGTAATGGGAAGGGGTTGGATATCACATCTCATGTTATAGGAAGGATCTCAGGTTTGGTATTAGAAGCATTGAGACATCACATCTCATGCTATAGGAAGGGTCTCAGGATTGGAATGGGAAGGAGTTGGATATCACATCTCATGCTATAGGAAGGGTCTCGGATTTGGTATAAGCATTGAGATATCACATCTCATGCTATAGGAAGGGTCTCAGGATTGGAATGGGAAGGAGTTGTATATGACAAATCAGGCCATAGAAAGGGTCTCAGGTTTGGTATAAGCATTGAGATATCACATCTCTGCTATCGGAAGGGTCTCAGGATTGGAATGGGAAGGAGTTGGATATCCCATCTCATGTTATAGGAAGGGTCTCAGGTTTGGTATTAGAAGCATTGAGATATCACATCTCATGCTATAGGAAGAGTCTCAGGATTGGAATGGGGAGGACTTGGATGTCACATCTCATGCTATAGGGAGGGTCTCAAGTTTGATATTAGAAGTATTGAGATAACAAATCTCATGATATCGGAAGGGTCTCAGGATTGGAATGGGAAGGAATTGGATATCACATCTCATGATAAAGGAAGGGTCTAAGGTTTGGAAGGGGAAGGATTTGGATATCACATCTCATGTTATAGGACGGGTCTCAGGTTTTGTATTAGAAGCATTGAGATATCAAGTCTCATGGTATAGGAAGGGTCTCAGAATTGGAATGGGAAGGAGTTGGATATCACATCTCAAGCTATAGGTAGGGTCTCAGGATTGGAATGGGAAGGGGTTTGATATCACATCTCATGCCATAGTATGGGTCTCAGGTTTGGTAGAAGCATTGGGATATCACATCTCATGCTATCGGAAGGGTATCAGTATTGGATTTGGAAGGAGTTGGATATCCCATCTCATGCTATAGTAAGGGTCTCAGGTTGGAATGGGAAGGAGTTGGATATCACATTTCATGTTATAGGAAGGGTCTCAGGATTGGATGGGAAGGACTTGGATATCATATCTCATGCTATAGGAAGGCTCTCAGGTTTGGAAGGGGAAGGAGTTGGATATCACATTTCATGTTAGAGGAAGGATCTCAGGTTTGGTATTAGAGGCCTTGAGATATCACATCTCATGCTATAGGAAGGGTCTCAGGATTGGAATGGGAAGGAGTTGGATATCACATCTCAAGCTATAGGAAGGGTCTCAGGTTTGGTATACGCATTGAGATATCACATCTCATGCTATAGGAAGGGTCTCAGGATTGGAATGGGAAGGAGTTGGATATTACATCTCATGTTATAGGAAAGATCTCAGGTTTGGTATTAGAAGCATTGAGACATCACATCTCATGTTATAGGAAGGGTCTCAGGTTTGTTATAAGCATTGAGATATCACATCTCTGCTATCGGAAGTGTCTCAGGATTGGAATGGGAAGGTGTTGGATATCCCATCTCATGTTATAGGACGAGTCTCAGGTTTGTTATTAGAATCATTGAGATATCATATTGCATGCTGTAGGAAGGGTCTAAGGATTGGAATGGGAAGGACTTGGATATCACATCTCATGCTATAGGTAGGCTCTCAGGTTTGGAAAGGGAAGGAGTTCGATATCACATTTCATGTTAGAGGAAGGATCTCAGGTTTGGTATTAGAGGCATTGAGATATCACATATCATGCTATAGGAAGGGTCTCAGGATTGGAATGGGAAGGAGTTGGATATCACATCTCAAGCTTTAGGAAGTGTCTCAGGTTTGGTATAAGCATTGCGATAGCACATCTCATGCTATAGGAAGGGTCTCAGGATTGGAATGGGAAGGAGTTGGATATAACATCTCATGTTATAGGAAAGATCTCAGGTTTGGTATTAGAAGCATTGAGACATCACATCTCATGTTATAGGAAGGGTCTCAGGATTGGAATGGGAAGAAGTTGGATATCACATCTCATGCTATAGGAAGGGTCTCAGGTTTGGAAGGGGAAGGAGTTGGATATCCAATCTCATGTTATAGGACTGGTCTCAGGTTTGGTATTAGAAGCATTGAGATATCACATCGCATGCTGTAGGAAGGTTCTCAGGTTTGGTATTAGAAGCATTGAGACATCACATCTCATGCTATAGGAAGGGTCTCAGGATTGGAATGGGAAGGAGTTGGATATCACATCTCATGTTATAGGAAGGATCTCAGGATTGGATTGGGAAGGAGTTGTATATCACATCTCATGTTATAGGAAGGGTCTCAGGATTGGATTGGGAAGGAGTTGTATATGACATCTCAGGCCATAGGAAGGGTCTCAGGATTGGTATAAGCATTGAGATATCACATCTCTGCTATCGGAAGGGTCTCAGGATTGGAATGGAAAGGAGTTGGATATCCCATCTCATGATAAAGGAAGGGTCTAAGGTTTGGAAGGGGAAAGATTTGGATATCACATCTCATGTTATAGGACGGGTCTCAATTTTGATATTAGAAGCATTGAGATAACAAATCTCATGATATCGGAAGGGTCTCAGGATTGGAATGGGAAGGAGTTGGATATCACATCTCATGATAAAGGAAGGGTCTAAGGTTTGGAAGGGGAAAGATTTGGATATCACATCTCATGTTATAGGACGGGTCTCAGGTTTGGTATTAGAAGCATTGAGATATCAAGTCTCATGGTATAGGAAGGGTCTCAGAATTGGAATGGGAAGGATTTGGATATCACATCTCAAGCTATAGGAAGAGTCTCAGGATTGGAATGGGAAGGAGTTTGATATCACATCTCATGCCATAGTATGGTTCTCAGGTTTGGTAGAAGCATTGGGATATCACATCTCATGCTATTGGAAGGGTATCAGTATTGGATTTGGAAGGAGTTGGATATCCCATCTCATGCTATAGGAAGGGTCTCAGGTTGGAATGGGAAGGAGTTGGATATCACATTTCATGTTATAGGAAGGGTCTCAGGATTGGAATGGGAAGGAGTTGGATATCACATCTCAAGCTTTAGGAAGGGTCTCAGGTTTGGTATAAGCATTGAGATAGCACATCTCATGCTATAGGAAGGGTCTCAGGATTGGAATGAGAAGGAGTTGGATATCACATCTCATGTTATAGGAAAGATCTCAGGTTTGGTATTAGAAGCATTGAGACATCACATCTCATGTTATAGGAAGGGTCTCAGGATTGGAATGGGAAGATGTTGTATATGACATCTCATGCTATAGACAGGGTCTCAGGTTTGGAAAGGGAAGGAGATGGATATCACATTTCATGTTAGAGGTAGGATCTCAGGTTTGGTATTAGAGGCATTGAGATATCACATCTCATGCTATCAGAAGGGTCTCAGGATTGGAATGGGAAGGAGTTGGATATCACATCTCATGCTAAAGGGGGGGTCTCAGGTTTGGAAGGGGAAGGATTTGGAAATCACATCTCATGTTATAGGAAGGATCTCAGGTTTGGTATTAGAAGCATTGAGACATCACATCTCATGCTATAGGAAGGGTCTCAGGATTGGAATGGGAAGGAGTTGGATATCACATCTCATGCTATAGGAAGGGTCTCAGATTTGGTATAAGCATTGAGATATCACATCTCATGCTATAGGAAGGGTCTCAGGATTGGAATGGGAAGCAGTTGGATATCACATCTCAGGCCATAGGAAGGGTCTCAGGTTTGGTATAAGCATTGAGATATCACATCTCTGTTATCGGAAGGGTCTCAGGATTGGAATGGGAAGGAGTTGGATATCCCATCTCATGTTATAGGAAGAGTCTCAGGTTTGGTATTAGAAGCATTGAGATATCCCATCTCATGCTATAGGAAGGGTCTCAGGTTGGAATGGGAAGGAGTTGGATATCACATTTCATGTTATAGGAAGGGTCTCAGGATTGGAATTGGAAGGACTTGGCTATCATATCTCATGCTATAGGAAGGCTCTCAGGTTTGGAAGGGGAAGGAGTTGGATATCACATTTCATGTTAGAGGAACGATCTCAGGTTTGGTATTAGAGGCCTTGAGATATCACATCTCATGCTATAGGAAGGGTCTCAGGATTGGAATGGGAAGGAGTTGTATATGACATCTCAGGCCTTAGGAAGGGTCTCAGGTTTGGTATAAGCATTGAGATATCACATCTCATGCTATAGGAAGGGTCTCAGGATTGGAATGGGAAGGAGTTGGATATCACATCTCATGTTATAGGAAAGATCTCAGGTTTGGTATTAGAAGCATTGAGACATCACATCTCATGTTATAGGAAGGGTCTCAGGATTGGAATGGGAAGAAGTTGGATATCACATCTCATGCTATAGGAAGGGTCTCAGATTTGGTATAAGCATTGAGATATCACATCTCATGCTATAGGAAGGGTCTCAGGATTGGAATGGGAAGCAGTTGGATATCACATCTCAGGCCATAGGAAGGGTCTCAGGTTTGGTATAAGCATTGAGATATCACATCTCTGCTATCGGAAGGGTCTCAGGATTGGAATGGGAAGGAGTTGGATATCCCATCTCATGTTATAGGAAGAGTCTCAGGTTTGGTATTAGAAGCATTGAGATATCCCATCTCATGCTATAGGAGGGGTCTCAGGTTGGAATGGGAAGGAGTTGGATATCACATTTCATGTTATAGGAAGGGTCTCAGGATTGGAATTGGAAGGACTTGGCTATCATATCTCATGCTATAGGAAGGCTCTCGGGTTTAGAAGGGGAAGGAGTTGGATATCACATTTCATGTTAGAGGAACGATCTCAGGTTTGGTATTAGAGGCCTTGAGATATCACATATCATGCTATAGGAAGGGTCTCAGGATTGGAATGGGAAGGAGTTGGATATCACATCTCAAGCTATAGGAACGGTCTCAGGTTTGGTATAAGCATTGTGATATCACATCTCATGCTATAGGAAGGGTCTCAGGATTGGAATGGGAAGGAGTTGGATATCACATCTCATGTTATAGGAAAGATCTCAGGTTTGGTATTAGAAGCATTGAGACATCACATCTCATGTTATAGGAAGGGTCTCAGGATTGGAATGGGAAGAAGTTGGATATCACATCTCATGCTATAGGAAGGGTCTCAGGTTTGGTATAAGCATTGAGATATCACATCTCATGCTATAGGAAGGGTCTCAGGATTGGAATGGGAAGGAGTTGTATATGACATCTCATGCCATAGGAAGGGTCTCAGGTTTGGTATAAGCATTGAGATATCACATCACATGCTATAGGAAGGGTCTCAGGATTGTAATGGGAAGGACTTGGATATCACATCTCATGCTGTAAGCAGGGTCTCAGGTTTGGAAAGGGAAGGAGATGGATATCACATTTCATGTTAGAGGTAGGATCTCAGGTTTGGTATTAGAGGCACTGAAATATCACATCTCATGCTATCAGAAGGGTCTCAGGATTGGAATGGGAAGGAGTTGGATATCACATCTCATGCTAAAGGGAGGGTCTCAGGTTTGGTATAAGCATTGCGATAGCACATCTCATGCTATAGGAAGGGTCTCAGGATTGGAATGGGAAGGAGTTGGATATTACATCTCATGTTATAGGAAAGATCTCAGGTTTGGTATTAGAAGCATTGAGACATCACATCTCATGTTATAGGAAGGGTCTCAGGATTGGAATGGGAAGAAGTTGGATATCACATCTCATGCTATAGGAAGGGTCTCAGGTTTGGAAGGGGAAGGAGTTGGATATCCAATCTCATGTTATAGGACTGGTCTCAGGTTTGGTATTAGAAGCATTGAGATATCACATCGCATGCTGTAGGAAGGTTCTCAGGTTTGGTATTAGAAGCATTGAGACATCACATCTCATGCTATAGGAAGGGTCTCAGGATTGGAATGGGAAGGAGTTGGATATCACATCTCATGTTATAGGAAGGATCTCAGGTTTGGTATTAGAAGCATTGAGACATCACATCTCATGCTATAGGAAGGGTCTCAGGATTGGAATTTGAAGGAGTTGGATATCACATCTCATGCTATAGGAAGGGTCTCAGATTTGGTATAAGCATTGAGATATCACATCTCATGATATAGGAAGGGTCTCAGGATTGGATTGGGAAGGAGTTGTATATGACATCTCAGGCCATAGGAAGGGTCTCAGGATTGGTATAAGCATTGAGATATCACATCTCTGCTATCGGAAGGGTCTCAGGATTGGAATGGAAAGGAGTTGGATATCCCATCTCATGATAAAGGAAGGGTCTAAGGTTTGGAAGGGGAAAGATTTGGATATCACATCTCATGTTATAGGACGGGTCTCAATTTTGATATTAGAAGCATTGAGATAACAAATCTCATGATATCGGAAGGGTCTCAGGATTGGAATGGGAAGGAGTTGGATATCACATCTCATGATAAAGGAAGGGTCTATGGTTTGGAAGGGGAAAGATTTGGATATCACATCTCATGTTATAGGACGGGTCTCAGGTTTGGCATTAGAAGAATTGAGATATCAAGTCTCATGGTATAGGAAGGGTCTCAGAATTGGAATGGGAAGGATTTGGATATCACATCTCAAGCTATAGGAAGAGTCTCAGGATTGGAATGGGAAGGAGTTTGATATCACATCTCATGCCATAGTATGGTTCTCAGGTTTGGTAGAAGCATTGGGATATCACATCTCATGCTATAGGAAGGGTCTCAGGTTGGAATGGGAAGGAGTTGGATATCACATTTCATGTTATAGGAAGGGTCTCAGGATTGGAATGGGAAGGAGTTGGATATCACATCTCAAGCTTTAGGAAGGGTCTCAGGTTTGGTATAAGCATTGAGATAGCACATCTCATGCTATAGGAAGGGTCTCAGGATTGGAATGGGAAGGAGTTGGATATCACATCTCATGTTATAGGAAAGATCTCAGGTTTGGTATTAGAAGCATTGAGACATCACATCTCATGTTATAGGAAGGGTCTCAGGATTGGAATGGGAAGAAGTTGGATATCACATCTCATGCTATAGGAAGGGTCTCAGGTTTGGAAGGGGAAGGAGTTGGATATCCAATCTCATGTTATAGGACTGGTCTCAGGTTTGGTATTAGAAGCATTGAGATATCACATCGCATGCTGTAGGAAGGTTCTCAGGTTTGGAATGGGGAGGAATTGGATATCACATCTCATGTCATAGGAAGGATCTCAGGTTTGGTATTACAAGCATTGAGATATCACATCTCATGCTATAGGAATGGTCTCAGGATTGGAATTAGAAGGAGTTGGATATTACATTCTTGCTATAGAAAGGGTCTCATGTTTGGAATGGGAAGGAGTTGGATATCACATATGCTATAGGAAGGGTCTCAGGTTTGAAACGGGAAGGAGTTGGATATCACATCTCATGTTATAGGAAGGGTCTCAGGTTTGGTATTAGAAGCATTGAGACATCACATCTCATGTTATAGGAAGGGTCTCAGGATTGGAATGGGAAGAAGTTGGATATCACATCTCATGCTATAGGAAGGGTCTCAGGTTTGGAAGGGGAAGGAGTTGGATATCCAATCTCATGTTATAGGACTGGTCTCAGGTTTGGTATTAGAAGCATTGAGATATCACATCTCATGCTAAAGGAAGGGTCTCAGGTTTGGAACGGGAAGGAGTTGGATATCACATCTCATGTTATAGGAAGGGTCTCAGGTTTGGTATAAGCATTGAGATATCACATCTCTGCTATCGGAAGTGTCTCAAGATTGGAATGGGAAGGACTTGGATATCACATCTCATGCTATAGATAGGCTCTCAGGTTTGGAAGGGGAAGGAGTTGGATATCACATTTCATATTAGAGGAAGGATCTCAGGTTTGGTATTAGAGGCATTGAGATATCACATCTCAGGCTATAGGAAGGGTCTCAGGATTGGAATGGGAAGGAGTTGGATATCACATCTCATGCTATAGGCAGGGTCTCAGGATTGGAATGGGAAGGAGTTGGATATCACATCTCATGCTATAGGAAGGGTCTCAGGTTTGGTATAAGCATTGAGATATCACATCTCGTGCTATAGGAAGGGTCTCAGGATTGGAATGGGAAGGAGTTGTATATGACATCTCATGCTATAGACAGGGTCTCAGGTTTGGAAAGGGAAGGAGATGGATATCACATTTCATGTTAGAGGTAGGATCTCAGGTTTGGTATTAGAGGCATTGAGATATCACATCTCATGCTATCAGAAGGGTCTCAGGATTGGAATGGGAAGGAGTTGGATATCACATCTCATGCTAAAGGGAGGGTCTCAGGTTTGGAAGGGGAAGGATTTGGAAATCACATCTCATGTTATAGGAAGGATCTCAGGTTTGGTATTAGAAGCATTGAGACATCACATCTCATGCTATAGGAAGGGTCTCAGGATTGGAATGGGAAGGAGTTGGATATCACATCTCATGCTATAGGAAGGGTCTCAGATTTGGTATAAGCATTGAGATATCACATCTCATGCTATAGGAAGGGTCTCAGGATTGGAATGGGAAGCAGTTGGATATCACATCTCAGGCCATAGGAAGGGTCTCAGGTTTGGTATAAGCATTGAGATATCACATCTCTGCTATCGGAAGGGTCTCAGGATTGGAATGGGAAGGAGTTGGATATCCCATCTCATGTTATAGGAAGAGTCTCAGGTTTGGTATTAGAAGCAGTGAGATATCCCATCTCATGCTATAGGAAGGGTCTCAGGTTGGAATGGGAAGGAGTTGGATATCACATTTCATGTTATAGGAAGGGTCTCAGGATTGGAATTGGAAGGACTTGGCTATCATATCTCATGCTATAGGAAGGCTCTCAGGTTTGGAAGGGGAAGGAGTTGGATATCACATTTCATGTTAGAGGAACGATCTCAGGTTTGGTATTAGAGGCCTTGAGATATCACATCTCATGCTATAGGAAGGGTCTCAGGATTGGAATGGGAAGGAGTTGTATATGACATCTCAGGCCTTAGGAAGGGTCTCAGGTTTGGTATAAGCATTGAGATATCACATCTCATGCTATAGGAAGGGTCTCAGGATTGGAATGGGAAGGAGTTGGATATCACATCTCATGTTATAGGAAAGATCTCAGGTTTGGTATTAGAAGCATTGAGACATCACATCTCATGTTATAGGAAGGGTCTCAGGATTGGAATGGGAAGAAGTTGGATATCACATCTCATGCTATAGGAAGGGTCTCAGATTTGGTATAAGCATTGAGATATCACATCTCATGCTATAGGAAGGGTCTCAGGATTGGAATGGGAAGCAGTTGGATATCACATCTCAGGCCATAGGAACGGTCTCAGGTTTGGTATAAGCATTGAGATATCACATCTCTGCTATCGGAAGGGTCTCAGGATTGGAATGGGAAGGAGTTGGATATCCCATCTCATGTTATAGGAAGAGTCTCAGGTTTGGTATTAGAAGCATTGTGATATCCCATCTCATGCTATAGGAAGGGTCTCAGGTTGGAATGGGAAGGAGTTGGATATCACATTTCATGTTATAGGAAGGGTCTCAGGATTGGAATTGGAAGGACTTGGCTATCATATCTCATGCTATAGGAAGGCTCTCAGGTTTGGAAGGGGAAGGAGTTGGATATCACATTTCATGTTAGAGGAACGATCTCAGGTTTGGTATTAGAGGCCTTGAGATATCACATCTCATGCTATAGGAAGGGTCTCAGGATTGGAATGGGAAGGAGTTGGATATCACATCTCAAGCTATAGGAACGGTCTCAGGTTTGGTATAAGCATTGTGATATCACATCTCATGCTATAGGAAGGGTCTCAGGATTGGAATTGGAAGGAGTTGGATATCACATCTCATGTTATAGGAAAGATCTCAGGTTTGGTATTAGAAGCATTGAGACATCACATCTCATGTTATAGGAAGGGTCTCAGGATTGGAATGGGAAGAAGTTGGATATCACATCTCATGCTATAGGAAGGGTCTCAGGTTTGGTATAAGCATTGAGATATCACATCTCATGCTATAGGAAGGGTCTCAGGATTGGAATGGGAAGGAGTTGTATATGACATCTCATGCCATAGGAAGGGTCTCAGGTTTGGTATAAGCATTGAGATATCACATCACATGCTATAGGAAGGGTCTCAGGATTGTAATGGGAAGGACTTGGATATCACATCTCATGCTGTAAGCAGGGTCTCAGGTTTGGAAAGGGAAGGAGATGGATATCACATTTCATGTTAGAGGTAGGATCTCAGGTTTGGTATTAGAGGCACTGAAATATCACATCTCATGCTATCAGAAGGGTCTCAGGATTGGAATGGGAAGGAGTTGGATATCACATCTCATGCTAAAGGGAGGGTCTCAGGTTTGGAAGGGGAAGGATTTGGAAATCACATCTCATGTTATAGGAAGGATCTCAGGTTTGGTATTAGAAGCATTGAGATATCACATCTCATGCTATCGGAAGTATCTCAGGTTTGGTATTAGAGGCATTGAGATATCACATCTCATGCTATCATAAGGGTCTCAGGATTGGAATGGGAAGGAGTTGGATATCACATCTCATGTTATAGGAAGGATCTCAGGTTTGGTATTAGAAGCATTGAGACATCGCATCTCATGCTATAGGAAGGGTCTCAGGATTGGAATGGGAAGGAGTTGGATATCACATCTCATGCTATAGGAAGGGTCTCAGATTTGGTATAAGCATTGAGATATCACATCTCATGCTATAGGAACGGTCTCAGGATTGGAATGGGAAGGAGTTGTATATGACATCTCAGGCCATAGGAAGGGTCTCAGGTTTGGTATAAGCATTGAGATATCACATCTCTACTATCGGAAGGGTCTCAGGATTGGAATGGGAAGGAGTTGGATATCCCATCTCATGTTATAGGAAGGGTCTCAGGTTTGGTATTAGAAGCATTGAGACATCACATCTCATGTTATAGGAAGGGTCTCAGGATTGGAATGGGAAGAAGTTGGATATCACATCTCATGCTATAGGAAGGGTCTCAGGTTTGGTATAAGCATTGAGATATCACATCTCATGCTATAGGAAGGGTCTCGGGATTGGAATGGGAAGGAGTTGTATATGACATCTCATGCCATAGGAAGGGTCTCAGGTTTGGTATAAGCATTGAGATATCACATCACATGCTATAGGAAGGGTCTCAGGATTGGAATGGGAAGGACTTTTGATATCACATCTCATGCTATAGGCAGGGTCTCATGTTTGGAAAGGGAAGGAGATGGATATCACATTTCATGTTAGAGGTAGGATCTCAGGTTTGGTATTAGAGGCATTGAAATATCACATCTCATGCTATCAGAAGGGTCTCAGGATTGGAATGGGAAGGAGTTGGATATCACATCTCATGCTAAAGGGAGGGTCTCAGGTTTGGAAGTGGAAGGATTTGAAAAATCACATCTCATGTTATAGGAAGGATCTCAGGTTTGGTACTAGAAGCATTGAGATATCACATCTCATGCTATCAGAAGTATCTCAGGTTTGGTATTAGAGGCATTGAGATAGCACATCTCATGCTATCATAAGGGTCTCAGGATTGGAATGGGAAGGGGTTGGATATCACATCTCATATTATAGGAAGGATCTCAGGTTTGGTATTAGAAGCATTGAGACATCACATCTCATGCTATAGGAAGGGTCTCAGGATTGGAATGGGAAGGAGTTGGATATCACATCTCATGCTATAGGAAGGGTCTCGGATTTGGTATAAGCATTGAGATATCACATCTCATGCTATAGGAAGGGTCTCAGGATTGGAATGGGAAGGAGTTGTATATGACAAATCAGGCCATAGGAAGGGTCTCAGGTTTGGTATAAGCATTGAGATATCACATCTCTGCTATCGGAAGGGTCTCTCAGGATTGGAATGGGAAGGAGTTGGATATCCCATCTCATGTTATAGGAAGGGTCTCAGGTTTGGTATTAGAAGCATTGAGATATCACATCTCATGCTATAGGAAGAGTCTCAGGATTGGAATGGGGAGGACTTGGATGTCACATCTCATGCTATAGGGAGGGTCTCAAGTTTGATATTAGAAGTATTGAGATAACAAATCTCATGATATCGGAAGGGTGTCAGGATTGGAATGGGAAGGAATTGGATATCACATCTCATGATAAAGGAAGGGTCTAAGGTTTGGAAGGGGAAGGATTTGGATATCACATCTCATGTTATAGGACGGGTCTCAGGTTTTGTATTAGAAGCATTGAGATATCAAGTTTCATGGTATAGGAAGGGTCTCAGAATTGGAATGGGAAGGAGTTGGATATCACATCTCAAGCTATAGGTAGGGTCTCAGGATTGGAATGGGAAGGAGTTTGATATCACATCTCATGCCATAGTATGGGTCTCAGGTTTGGTAGAAGCATTGGGATATCACATCTCATGCTATCGGAAGGGTATCAGCATTGGATTTGGAAGGAGTTGGATATCCCATCTCATGCTATAGTAAGGGTCTCAGGTTGGAATGGGAAGGAGTTGGATATCACATTTCATGTTATAGGAAGGGTCTCAGGATTGGATGGGAAGGACTTGGATATCATATCTCATGCTATAGGAAGGCTCTCAGGTTTGGAAGGGGAAGGAGTTGGATATCACATTTCATGTTAGAGGAAGGATCTCAGGTTTGGTATTAGAGGCCTTGAGATATCACATCTCATGCTATAGGAAGGGTCTCAGGATTGGAATGGGAAGGAGTTGGATATCACATCTCACGCTATAGGAAGGGTCTCAGGTTTGGTATAAGCATTGAGATATCACATCTCATGCTATAGGAATGGTCTCAGGATTGGAATGGGAAGGAGTTGGATATTACATTCTTGCTATAGGAAGGGTCTCATGTTTGGAATGGGAAGGAGTTGGATATCACATATGCTATAGTAAGGGTCTCAGGTTGGGACCAGGAAGGAGTTGGATATCACATCTCATGTTATAGGAAGGGTCTCAGGTTTGGTATAAGCATTGAGATATCACATCTCTGCTATCGGAAGTGTCTCAGGATTGGAATGGGAAGGAGTTTGATATCCCATCTCATGTTATAGGATGGGTCTCAGGTTTGTTATTAGAATCATTGAGATATCCTATTGCATGCTGTAGGAAGGGTCTAAGGATTGGAATGGGAAGGACTTGGATATCACATCTCATGCTATAGGTAGGCTCTCATGTTTGGAAAGGGAAGGAGTTGGATATCACATTTCATGTTAGAGGAAGGATCTCAGGTTTGGTATTAGAGGCATTGAGATATCACATCTCATGCTATAGGAAGGGTCTCAGGATTGGAATGGGAAGGAGTTGGATATCACATCTCATGCTATAGGAAGGGTCTCATGTTTGGTATAAACATCGAGATATCACATCTCATGCTATAGGAAGGGTCCCGGGATTGGAATGGGAAGGAGTTGGATATCACATCTCATGTTATAGGAAGGATCTCAGGTTTGGTATTAGAAGCATTGAGACATCACATCTCATGCTATAGGAAGTGTCTCAGGATTGGAATGGGAAGGACTTGGGTATCACATCTCATGCTATAGGGAGGGTCTCAAGTTTGATATTAGAAGCATTGAGATATCACATCTCATGCTATAGGAAGGGTCTCAGGATTGGAATGGGAAGGAGTTGGATATCACATCTCAAGCTTTAGGAAGGGTCTCAGGTTTGGTATAAGCATTGAGATAGCACATCTCATGCTATAGGAAGGGTCTCAGGATTGGAATGGGAAGGAGTTGGATATTACATCTCATGTTATAGGAAAGATCTCAGGTTTGGTATTAGAAGCATTGAGACATCACATCTCATGTTATAGGAAGGGTCTCAGGATTGGAATGGGAAGAAGTTGGATATCACATCTCATGCTATAGGAAGGGTCTCAGGTTTGGAAGGGGAAGGAGTTGGATATCCAATCTCATGTTATAGGACTGGTCTCAGGTTTGGTATTAGAAGCATTGAGATATCACATCGCATGCTGTAGGAAGGTTCTCAGGTTTGGTATTAGAAGCATTGAGACATCACATCTCATGCTATAGGAAGGGTCTCAGGATTGGAATGGGAAGGAGTTGGATATCACATCTCATGTTATACGAAGGATCTCAGGTTTGGTATTAGAAGCATTGAGACATCACATCTCATGCTATAGGAAGGGTCTCAGGATTGGAATGGGAAGGAGTTGGATATCACATCTCATGCTATAGGAAGGGTCTCAGATTTGGTATAAGCATTGAGATATCACATCTCATGCTAAAGGAAGGGTCTCAGGATTGGATTGGGAAGGAGTTGTATATGACATCTCAGGCCATAGGAAGGGTCTCAGGATTGGTATAAGCATTGAGATATCACATCTCTGCTATCGGAAGGGTCTCAGGATTGGAATGGGAAGGAGTTGGATATCCCATCTCATGATAAAGGAAGGGTCTAAGGTTTGGAAGGGGAAAGATTTGGATATCACATCTCATGTTATAGGCGGGTCTCAATTTTGATATAAGAAGCATTGAGATAACAAATCTCATGATATCGGAAGGGTCTCAGGATCGGAATGGGAAGGAGTTGGATATCACATCTCATGATAAAGGAAGGGTCTAAGGTTTGGAAGGGGAAAGATTTGGATATCATATCTCATGTTATAGGACGGGTCTCAGGTTTGGTATTAGAAGCATTGAGATATCAAGTCTCATTGTATAGGAAGGGTCTCAGAATTGGAATGGGAAGGATTTCGGATATCACATCTCAAGCTATAGGAAGAGTCTCAGGATTGGAATGGGAAGGAGTTTGATATCACATCTCATGCCATAGTATGGTTCTCAGGTTTGGTAGAAGCATTGGGATATCACATCTCATGCTATTGGAAGGGTATCAGTATTGGATTTGGAAGGAGTTGGATATCCCATCTCATGCTATAGGAAGGGTCTCAGGTTGGAATGGGAAGGAGTTGGATATCACATTTCATGTTATAGGAAGGGTCTCAGGATTGGAATGGGAAGGAGTTGGATATCACATCTCAAGCTTTAGGAAGGGTCTCAGGTTTGGTATAAGCATTGAGATAGCACATCTCATGCTATAGGAAGGGTCTCAGGATTGGAATGGGAAGGAGTTGGATATCACATCTCATGTTATAGGAAAGATCTCAGGTTTGGTATTAGAAGCATTGAGACATCACATCTCATGTTATAGGAAGGGTCTCAGGATTGGAATGGGAAGAAGTTGGATATCACATCTCATGCTATAGGAAGGGTCTCAGGTTTGGAAGGGGAAGGAGTTGGATATCCAATCTCATGTTATAGGACTGGTCTCAGGTTTGGTATTAGAAGCATTGAGATATCACATCGCATGCTGTAGGAAGGTTCTCAGGTTTGGAATGGGGAGGAATTGGATATCACATCTCATGTCATAGGAAGGATCTCAGGTTTGGTATTAGAAGCATTGAGATATCACATCTCATGCTATAGGAATGGTCTCAGGATTGGAATGGGAAGGAGTTGGATATTACATTCTTGCTATAGGAAGGGTCTCATGTTTGGAATGGGAAGGAGTTGGATATCACATATGCTATAGGAAGGGTCTCAGGTTTGAAACGGGAAGGAGTTGGATATCACATCTCATGTTATAGGAAGGGTCTCAGGTTTGAAACGGGAAGGAGTTGGATATCACATCTCATGTTATAGGACGGGTCTCAGGTTTGGTAGAAGAAGCATTGAGATATCACATCGCATGCTGTAGGAAGGTTCTCAGGTTTGGTATTAGAAGCATTGAGACATCACATCTCATGCTATAGGAAGGGTCTCAGGATTGGAATGGGAAGGAGTTGGATATCACATCTCATGTTATAGGAAGGATCTCAGGTTTGGTATTAGAAGCATTGAGACATCACATCTCATGCTATAGGAAGGAGTTGGATATCACATCTCATGCTATAGGAAGGGTCTCAGATTTGGTATATGCATCGAGATATCACATCTCATGCTATAGGAAGGGTCTCGGGATTGGAATGGGAAGGAGTTGGATATCACATCTCATGCCATAGGAAGGGTCTTAGGTTTGGTATAAGCATTGAGATATCACATCTCTGCTATTGGAAGGGTCTCAGGATTGGAATGGGAAGGAGTTGGATATCACATCTCATGTTATAGGAAGGATCTCAGGTTTGGTATTAGAAGCATTGAGACATCACATCTCATGCTATAGGAAGGGTCTCAGGATTGGAATGGGAAGGAGTTGGATATCACATCTCATGCTATAGGAAGGGTCTCAGGTTTGGTATAAGCATTGAGATATCACATCTCATGCTATAGGAAGTGTCTCAGGATTGGAATGGGAAGGACTTGGGTGTCACATCTCATGCTATAGGGAGGGTCTCAAGTTTGATATTAGAAGCATTGAGATATCACATCTCATGCTATAGGAAGGGTCTCAGGATTGGAATGGGAAGGAGTTGGATATCACATCTCAAGCTTTAGGAAGGGTCTCAGGTTTGGTATAAGCATTGAGATAGCACATCTCATGCTATAGGAAGGGTCTCAGGATTGGAATGGGAAGGAGTTGGATATTACATCTCATGTTATAGGAAATATCTCAGGTTTGGTATTAGAAGCATTGAGACATCACATCTCATATTATAGGAAGGGTCTCAGGATTGGAATGGGAAGAAGTTGGATATCACATCTCATGCTATAGGAAGGGTCTCAGGTTTGGAAGGGGAAGGAGTTGGATATCCAATCTCATGTTATAGGACTGGTCTCAGGTTTGGTATTAGAAGCATTGAGATATCACATCGCATGCTGTAGGAAGGTTCTCAGGTTTGGTATTAGAAGCATTGAGACATCACATCTCATGCTATAGGAAGGGTCTCAGGATTGGAATGGGAAGGAGTTGGATATCACATCTCATGTTATAGGAAGGATCTCAGGTTTGGTATTAGAAGCATTGAGATATCACATCTCATGCTATAGGAGTGGTCTCAGGATTGGAATGGGAAGGAGTTGGATATTACATTCTTGCTATAGGAAGGGTCTCATGTTTGGAATGGGAAGGAGTTGGATATCACATATGCTATAGTAAGGGTCTCAGGTTTGGACCGGGAAGGAGTTGGATATCACATCTCATGTTATAGGAAGGGTCTCAGGTTTGGTATAAGCATTGAGATATCACATCTCTGCTATCAGAAGTGTCTCAGGATTGGAATGGGAAGGAGTTGGATATCCCATCTCATGTTATAGGATGGGTCTCAGGTTTGTTATTAGAATCATTGAGATATCATATTGCATGCTGTAGGAAGGGTCTAAGGATTGGAATGGGAAGGACTTGGATATCACATCTCACTATAGGTAGGCTCTCATGTTTGGAAAGGGAAGGAGTTGGATATCACATTTCATGTTAGAGGAAGGATCTCAGGTTTGGTATTAGAGGCCTTGAGATATCACATCTCATGCTATAGGAAGGGTCTCAGGATTGGAATGGGAAGGAGTTGGATATCACATCTCAAGCTATAGGAAGGGTCTCAGGTTTGGTATAAGCATTGAGATATCACATCTCATGCTATAGGAAGGGTCTCAGGATTGGAATGGGAAAGAGTTGGATATCACATCTCATGTTATAGGAAAGATCTCAGGTTTGGTATTAGAAGCATTGAGACATCGCATCTCATGTTATAGGAAGGGTCTCAGGAATGGAATGGGAAGAAGTTGGATATCACATCTCATGCTATAGGAAGGGTCTCAGGTTTGTTATTAGAATCATTGAGATATCATATTGCATGCTGTAGGAAGGGTCTAAGGATTGGAATGGGAAGGACTTGGATATCACATCTCACTATAGGTAGGCTCTCATGTTTGGAAAGGGAAGGAGTTGGATATCACATTTCATGTTAGAGGAAGGATCTCAGGTTTGGTATTAGAGGCCTTGAGATATCACATCTCATGCTATAGGAAGGGTCTCAGGATTGGAATGGGAAGGAGTTGGATATCACATCTCAAGCTATAGGAAGGGTCTCAGGTTTGTTATAAGCATTGAGATATCACATCTCATGCTATAGGAAGGGTCTCAGGATTGGAATGGGAAGGAGTTGGATATCACATCTCATGTTATAGGAAAGATCTCAGGTTTGGTATTAGAAGCATTGAGACATTGCATCTCATGTTATAGGAAGGGTCTCAGGAATGGAATGGGAAGAAGTTGGATATCACATCTCATGCTATAGGAAGGGTCTCAGGTTTGGAAGGGGAAGGAGTTGGATATCCAATCTCATGTTATAGGACTGGTCTCGGGTTTGGTATTAGAAGCATTGAGATATCACATCGCATGCTGTAGGAAGGTTCTCAGGTTTGGAATGGGGAGGAATTGGATATCACATCTCATGTCATAGGAAGGATCTCAGGTTTGGTATTAGAAGCATTGAGATATCACATCTCATGCTATAGGAATGGTCTCAGGATTGGAATGGGAAGGAGTTGGATATTACATTCTTGCTATAGGAAGGGTCTCATGTTTGGAATGGGAAGGAGTTGGATATCACATATGCTATAGTAAGGGTCTCAGGTTGGGACCAGGAAGGAGTTGGATATCACATCTCATGTTATAGGAAGGGTCTCAGGTTTGGTATAAGCATTGAGATATCACATCTCTGCTATCGGAAGTGTCTCAGGATTGGAATGGGAAGGAGTTTGATATCCCATCTCATGTTATAGGATGGGTCTCAGGTTTGTTATTAGAATCATTGAGATATCATATTGCATGCTGTAGGAAGGGTCTAAGGATTGGAATGGGAAGGACTTGGATATCACATCTCATGCTATAGGTAGGCTCTCATGTTTGGAAAGGGAAGGAGTTGGATATCACATTTCATGTTAGAGGAAGGATCTCAGGTTTGGTATTAGAGGCATTGAGATATCACATCTCATGCTATAGGAAGGGTCTCAGGATTGGAATGGGAAGGAGTTGGATATCACATCTCATGCTATAGGAAGGGTCTCAGGTTTGGTATAAACATCGAGATATCACATCTCATGCTATAGGAAGGGTCCCGGGATTGGAATGGGAAGGAGTTGGATATCACATCTCATGTTATAGGAAGGATCTCAGGTTTGGTATTAGAAGCATTGAGACATCACATCTCATGCTATAGGAAGTGTCTCAGGATTGGAATGGGAAGGACTTGGGTATCACATCTCATGCTATAGGGAGGGTCTCAAGTTTGATATTAGAAGCATTGAGATATCACATCTCATGCTATAGGAAGGGTCTCAGGATTGGAATGGGAAGGAGTTGGATATCACATCTCAAGCTTTAGGAAGGGTCTCAGTTTTGGTATAAGCATTGAGATAGCACATCTCATGCAATAGGAAGGGTCTCAGGATTGGAATGGGAAGGAGTTGGATATTATATCTCATGTTATAGGAAAGATCTCAGGTTTGGTATTAGAAGCATTGAGACATCACATCTCATGTTATAGGAAGGGTCTCAGGATTGGAATGGGAAGAAGTTGGATATCACATCTCATGCTATAGGAAGGGTCTCAGGTTTGGAAGGGGAAGGAGTTGGATATCCAATCTCATGTTATAGGACTGGTCTCAGGTTTGGTATTAGAAGCATTGAGATATCACATCGCATGCTGTAGGAAGGTTCTCAGGTTTGGTATTAGAAGCATTGAGACATCACATCTCATGCTATAGGAAGGGTCTCAGGATTGGAATGGGAAGGAGTTGGATATCACATCTCATGTTATAGGAAGGATCTCAGGTTTGGTATTAGAAGCATTGAGACATCACATCTCATGCTATAGGAAGGGTCTCAGGATTGGAATGGGAAGGAGTTGGATATCACATCTCATGCTATAGGAAGGGTCTCAGATTTGGTATAAGCATTGAGATATCACATCTCATGCTATAGGAAGAGTCTCAGGATTGGAATGGGAAGGAGTTTGATATCACATCTCATGCCATAGTATGGTTGTCAGGTTTGGTAGAAGCATTGGGATATCACATCTCATGCTATTGGAAGGGTATCAGTATTGGATTTGGAAGGAGTTGGATATCCCATCTCATGCTATAGGAAGGGTCTCAGGTTGGAATGGGAAGGAGTTGGATATCACATTTCATGTTATAGGAAGGGTCTCAGGATTGGAATGGGAAGGAGTTGGATATCACATCTCAAGCTTTAGGAAGGGTCTCAGGTTTGGTATAAGCATTGAGATAGCACATCTCATGCTATAGGAAGGGTCTCAGGATTGGAATGGGAAGAAGTCGGATATCACATCTCATGTTATAGGAAAGATCTCAGGTTTGGTATTAGAAGCATTGAGACATCACATCTCATGTTATAGGAAGGGTCTCAGGATTGGAATGGAAAGAAGTTGGATATCACATCTCATGCTATAGGAAGGGTCTCAGGTTTGGAAGGGGAAGGAGTTGGATATCCAATCTCATGTTATAGGACTGGTCTCAGGTTTGGTATTAGAAGCATTGAGATATCACATCGCATGCTGTAGGAAGGTTCTCAGGTTTGGAATTGGGAGGAATTGGATATCACATCTCATGTCATAGGAAGGATCTCAGGTTTGGTATTAGAAGCATTGAGATAGCACATCTCATGCTATAGGAAGGGTCTCAGGATTGGAATGGGAAGAAGTCGGATATCACATCTCATGTTATAGGAAAGATCTCAGGTTTGGTATTAGAAGCATTGAGACATCACATCTCATGTTATAGGAAGGGTCTCAGGATTGGAATGGAAAGAAGTTGGATATCACATCTCATGCTATAGGAATGGTCTCAGGATTGGAATGGGAAGGAGTTGGATATTACATTCTTGCTATAGGAAGGGTCTCATGTTTGGAATGGGAAGGAGTTGGATATCACATATGCTATAGGAAGGGTCTCAGGTTTGAAACGGGAAGGAGTTGGATATCACATCTCATGTTATAGGAAGGGTCTCAGGTTTGAAACGGGAAGGAGTTGGATATCACATCTCATGTTATAGGACGGGTCTCAGGTTTGGTATTAGAAGCATTGAGATATCACATCGCATGCTGTAGGAAGGTTCTCAGGTTTGGTATTAGAAGCATTGAGACATCACATCTCATGTTATAGGAAGGGTCTCAGGATTGGAATGGGAAGAAGTTGGATATCACATCTCATGCTATAGGAAGGGTCTCAGGTTTGGAAGGGGAAGGAGTTGGATACCCAATCTCATGTTATAGGACTGGTCTCAGGTTTGGTATTAGAAGCATTGAGATATCACATTCCATGCTGTAGGAAGGGTCTCAGGTTTGGTATAAGCATTGAGATATCACATCTCATGCTATAGGAAGGGTCTCGGGATTGGAATGGGAAGGAGTTGTATATGACATCTCATGCCATAGGAAGGGTCTCAGGTTTGGTATAAGCATTGAGATATCACATCACATGCTATAGGAAGGGTCTCAGGATTGGAATGGGAAGGACTTTTGATATCACATCTCATGCTATAGGCAGGGTCTCATGTTTGGAAAGGGAAGGAGATGGATATCACATTTCATGTTAGAGGTAGGATCTCAGGTTTGGTATTAGAGGCATTGAAATATCACATCTCATGCTATCAGAAGGGTCTCAGGATTGGAATGGGAAGGAGTTGGATATCACATCTCATGCTAAAGGGAGGGTCTCAGGTTTGGAAGTGGAAGGATTTGAAAAATCACATCTCATGTTATAGGAAGGATCTCAGGTTTGGTACTAGAAGCATTGAGATATCACATCTCATGCTATCAGAAGTATCTCAGGTTTGGTATTAGAGGCATTGAGATAGCACATCTCATGCTATCATAAGGGTCTCAGGATTGGAATGGGAAGGGGTTGGATATCACATCTCATATTATAGGAAGGATCTCAGGTTTGGTATTAGAAGCATTGAGACATCACATCTCATGCTATAGGAAGGGTCTCAGGATTGGAATGGGAAGGAGTTGGATATCACATCTCATGCTATAGGAAGGGTCTCGGATTTGGTATAAGCATTGAGATATCACATCTCATGCTATAGGAAGGGTCTCAGGATTGGAATGGGAAGGAGTTGTATATGACAAATCAGGCCATAGGAAGGGTCTCAGGTTTGGTATAAGCATTGAGATATCACATCTCTGCTATCGGAAGGGTCTCTCAGGATTGGAATGGGAAGGAGTTGGATATCCCATCTCATGTTATAGGAAGGGTCTCAGGTTTGGTATTAGAAGCATTGAGATATCACATCTCATGCTATAGGAAGAGTCTCAGGATTGGAATGGGGAGGACTTGGATGTCACATCTCATGCTATAGGGAGGGTCTCAAGTTTGATATTAGAAGTATTGAGATAACAAATCTCATGATATCGGAAGGGTGTCAGGATTGGAATGGGAAGGAATTGGATATCACATCTCATGATAAAGGAAGGGTCTAAGGTTTGGAAGGGGAAGGATTTGGATATCACATCTCATGTTATAGGACGGGTCTCAGGTTTTGTATTAGAAGCATTGAGATATCAAGTTTCATGGTATAGGAAGGGTCTCAGAATTGGAATGGGAAGGAGTTGGATATCACATCTCAAGCTATAGGTAGGGTCTCAGGATTGGAATGGGAAGGAGTTTGATATCACATCTCATGCCATAGTATGGGTCTCAGGTTTGGTAGAAGCATTGGGATATCACATCTCATGCTATCGGAAGGGTATCAGCATTGGATTTGGAAGGAGTTGGATATCCCATCTCATGCTATAGTAAGGGTCTCAGGTTGGAATGGGAAGGAGTTGGATATCACATTTCATGTTATAGGAAGGGTCTCAGGATTGGATGGGAAGGACTTGGATATCATATCTCATGCTATAGGAAGGCTCTCAGGTTTGGAAGGGGAAGGAGTTGGATATCACATTTCATGTTAGAGGAAGGATCTCAGGTTTGGTATTAGAGGCCTTGAGATATCACATCTCATGCTATAGGAAGGGTCTCAGGATTGGAATGGGAAGGAGTTGGATATCACATCTCACGCTATAGGAAGGGTCTCAGGTTTGGTATAAGCATTGAGATATCACATCTCATGCTATAGGAATGGTCTCAGGATTGGAATGGGAAGGAGTTGGATATTACATTCTTGCTATAGGAAGGGTCTCATGTTTGGAATGGGAAGGAGTTGGATATCACATATGCTATAGTAAGGGTCTCAGGTTGGGACCAGGAAGGAGTTGGATATCACATCTCATGTTATAGGAAGGGTCTCAGGTTTGGTATAAGCATTGAGATATCACATCTCTGCTATCGGAAGTGTCTCAGGATTGGAATGGGAAGGAGTTTGATATCCCATCTCATGTTATAGGATGGGTCTCAGGTTTGTTATTAGAATCATTGAGATATCCTATTGCATGCTGTAGGAAGGGTCTAAGGATTGGAATGGGAAGGACTTGGATATCACATCTCATGCTATAGGTAGGCTCTCATGTTTGGAAAGGGAAGGAGTTGGATATCACATTTCATGTTAGAGGAAGGATCTCAGGTTTGGTATTAGAGGCATTGAGATATCACATCTCATGCTATAGGAAGGGTCTCAGGATTGGAATGGGAAGGAGTTGGATATCACATCTCATGCTATAGGAAGGGTCTCATGTTTGGTATAAACATCGAGATATCACATCTCATGCTATAGGAAGGGTCCCGGGATTGGAATGGGAAGGAGTTGGATATCACATCTCATGTTATAGGAAGGATCTCAGGTTTGGTATTAGAAGCATTGAGACATCACATCTCATGCTATAGGAAGTGTCTCAGGATTGGAATGGGAAGGACTTGGGTATCACATCTCATGCTATAGGGAGGGTCTCAAGTTTGATATTAGAAGCATTGAGATATCACATCTCATGCTATAGGAAGGGTCTCAGGATTGGAATGGGAAGGAGTTGGATATCACATCTCAAGCTTTAGGAAGGGTCTCAGGTTTGGTATAAGCATTGAGATAGCACATCTCATGCTATAGGAAGGGTCTCAGGATTGGAATGGGAAGGAGTTGGATATTACATCTCATGTTATAGGAAAGATCTCAGGTTTGGTATTAGAAGCATTGAGACATCACATCTCATGTTATAGGAAGGGTCTCAGGATTGGAATGGGAAGAAGTTGGATATCACATCTCATGCTATAGGAAGGGTCTCAGGTTTGGAAGGGGAAGGAGTTGGATATCCAATCTCATGTTATAGGACTGGTCTCAGGTTTGGTATTAGAAGCATTGAGATATCACATCGCATGCTGTAGGAAGGTTCTCAGGTTTGGTATTAGAAGCATTGAGACATCACATCTCATGCTATAGGAAGGGTCTCAGGATTGGAATGGGAAGGAGTTGGATATCACATCTCATGTTATACGAAGGATCTCAGGTTTGGTATTAGAAGCATTGAGACATCACATCTCATGCTATAGGAAGGGTCTCAGGATTGGAATGGGAAGGAGTTGGATATCACATCTCATGCTATAGGAAGGGTCTCAGATTTGGTATAAGCATTGAGATATCACATCTCATGCTAAAGGAAGGGTCTCAGGATTGGATTGGGAAGGAGTTGTATATGACATCTCAGGCCATAGGAAGGGTCTCAGGATTGGTATAAGCATTGAGATATCACATCTCTGCTATCGGAAGGGTCTCAGGATTGGAATGGGAAGGAGTTGGATATCCCATCTCATGATAAAGGAAGGGTCTAAGGTTTGGAAGGGGAAAGATTTGGATATCACATCTCATGTTATAGGCGGGTCTCAATTTTGATATAAGAAGCATTGAGATAACAAATCTCATGATATCGGAAGGGTCTCAGGATCGGAATGGGAAGGAGTTGGATATCACATCTCATGATAAAGGAAGGGTCTAAGGTTTGGAAGGGGAAAGATTTGGATATCATATCTCATGTTATAGGACGGGTCTCAGGTTTGGTATTAGAAGCATTGAGATATCAAGTCTCATTGTATAGGAAGGGTCTCAGAATTGGAATGGGAAGGATTTCGGATATCACATCTCAAGCTATAGGAAGAGTCTCAGGATTGGAATGGGAAGGAGTTTGATATCACATCTCATGCCATAGTATGGTTCTCAGGTTTGGTAGAAGCATTGGGATATCACATCTCATGCTATTGGAAGGGTATCAGTATTGGATTTGGAAGGAGTTGGATATCCCATCTCATGCTATAGGAAGGGTCTCAGGTTGGAATGGGAAGGAGTTGGATATCACATTTCATGTTATAGGAAGGGTCTCAGGATTGGAATGGGAAGGAGTTGGATATCACATCTCAAGCTTTAGGAAGGGTCTCAGGTTTGGTATAAGCATTGAGATAGCACATCTCATGCTATAGGAAGGGTCTCAGGATTGGAATGGGAAGGAGTTGGATATCACATCTCATGTTATAGGAAAGATCTCAGGTTTGGTATTAGAAGCATTGAGACATCACATCTCATGTTATAGGAAGGGTCTCAGGATTGGAATGGGAAGAAGTTGGATATCACATCTCATGCTATAGGAAGGGTCTCAGGTTTGGAAGGGGAAGGAGTTGGATATCCAATCTCATGTTATAGGACTGGTCTCAGGTTTGGTATTAGAAGCATTGAGATATCACATCGCATGCTGTAGGAAGGTTCTCAGGTTTGGAATGGGGAGGAATTGGATATCACATCTCATGTCATAGGAAGGATCTCAGGTTTGGTATTAGAAGCATTGAGATATCACATCTCATGCTATAGGAATGGTCTCAGGATTGGAATGGGAAGGAGTTGGATATTACATTCTTGCTATAGGAAGGGTCTCATGTTTGGAATGGGAAGGAGTTGGATATCACATATGCTATAGGAAGGGTCTCAGGTTTGAAACGGGAAGGAGTTGGATATCACATCTCATGTTATAGGAAGGGTCTCAGGTTTGAAACGGGAAGGAGTTGGATATCACATCTCATGTTATAGGACGGGTCTCAGGTTTGGTAGAAGAAGCATTGAGATATCACATCGCATGCTGTAGGAAGGTTCTCAGGTTTGGTATTAGAAGCATTGAGACATCACATCTCATGCTATAGGAAGGGTCTCAGGATTGGAATGGGAAGGAGTTGGATATCACATCTCATGTTATAGGAAGGATCTCAGGTTTGGTATTAGAAGCATTGAGACATCACATCTCATGCTATAGGAAGGAGTTGGATATCACATCTCATGCTATAGGAAGGGTCTCAGATTTGGTATATGCATCGAGATATCACATCTCATGCTATAGGAAGGGTCTCGGGATTGGAATGGGAAGGAGTTGGATATCACATCTCATGCCATAGGAAGGGTCTTAGGTTTGGTATAAGCATTGAGATATCACATCTCTGCTATTGGAAGGGTCTCAGGATTGGAATGGGAAGGAGTTGGATATCACATCTCATGTTATAGGAAGGATCTCAGGTTTGGTATTAGAAGCATTGAGACATCACATCTCATGCTATAGGAAGGGTCTCAGGATTGGAATGGGAAGGAGTTGGATATCACATCTCATGCTATAGGAAGGGTCTCAGGTTTGGTATAAGCATTGAGATATCACATCTCATGCTATAGGAAGTGTCTCAGGATTGGAATGGGAAGGACTTGGGTGTCACATCTCATGCTATAGGGAGGGTCTCAAGTTTGATATTAGAAGCATTGAGATATCACATCTCATGCTATAGGAAGGGTCTCAGGATTGGAATGGGAAGGAGTTGGATATCACATCTCAAGCTTTAGGAAGGGTCTCAGGTTTGGTATAAGCATTGAGATAGCACATCTCATGCTATAGGAAGGGTCTCAGGATTGGAATGGGAAGGAGTTGGATATTACATCTCATGTTATAGGAAATATCTCAGGTTTGGTATTAGAAGCATTGAGACATCACATCTCATATTATAGGAAGGGTCTCAGGATTGGAATGGGAAGAAGTTGGATATCACATCTCATGCTATAGGAAGGGTCTCAGGTTTGGAAGGGGAAGGAGTTGGATATCCAATCTCATGTTATAGGACTGGTCTCAGGTTTGGTATTAGAAGCATTGAGATATCACATCGCATGCTGTAGGAAGGTTCTCAGGTTTGGTATTAGAAGCATTGAGACATCACATCTCATGCTATAGGAAGGGTCTCAGGATTGGAATGGGAAGGAGTTGGATATCACATCTCATGTTATAGGAAGGATCTCAGGTTTGGTATTAGAAGCATTGAGATATCACATCTCATGCTATAGGAGTGGTCTCAGGATTGGAATGGGAAGGAGTTGGATATTACATTCTTGCTATAGGAAGGGTCTCATGTTTGGAATGGGAAGGAGTTGGATATCACATATGCTATAGTAAGGGTCTCAGGTTTGGACCGGGAAGGAGTTGGATATCACATCTCATGTTATAGGAAGGGTCTCAGGTTTGGTATAAGCATTGAGATATCACATCTCTGCTATCAGAAGTGTCTCAGGATTGGAATGGGAAGGAGTTGGATATCCCATCTCATGTTATAGGATGGGTCTCAGGTTTGTTATTAGAATCATTGAGATATCATATTGCATGCTGTAGGAAGGGTCTAAGGATTGGAATGGGAAGGACTTGGATATCACATCTCACTATAGGTAGGCTCTCATGTTTGGAAAGGGAAGGAGTTGGATATCACATTTCATGTTAGAGGAAGGATCTCAGGTTTGGTATTAGAGGCCTTGAGATATCACATCTCATGCTATAGGAAGGGTCTCAGGATTGGAATGGGAAGGAGTTGGATATCACATCTCAAGCTATAGGAAGGGTCTCAGGTTTGGTATAAGCATTGAGATATCACATCTCATGCTATAGGAAGGGTCTCAGGATTGGAATGGGAAAGAGTTGGATATCACATCTCATGTTATAGGAAAGATCTCAGGTTTGGTATTAGAAGCATTGAGACATCGCATCTCATGTTATAGGAAGGGTCTCAGGAATGGAATGGGAAGAAGTTGGATATCACATCTCATGCTATAGGAAGGGTCTCAGGTTTGTTATTAGAATCATTGAGATATCATATTGCATGCTGTAGGAAGGGTCTAAGGATTGGAATGGGAAGGACTTGGATATCACATCTCACTATAGGTAGGCTCTCATGTTTGGAAAGGGAAGGAGTTGGATATCACATTTCATGTTAGAGGAAGGATCTCAGGTTTGGTATTAGAGGCCTTGAGATATCACATCTCATGCTATAGGAAGGGTCTCAGGATTGGAATGGGAAGGAGTTGGATATCACATCTCAAGCTATAGGAAGGGTCTCAGGTTTGTTATAAGCATTGAGATATCACATCTCATGCTATAGGAAGGGTCTCAGGATTGGAATGGGAAGGAGTTGGATATCACATCTCATGTTATAGGAAAGATCTCAGGTTTGGTATTAGAAGCATTGAGACATTGCATCTCATGTTATAGGAAGGGTCTCAGGAATGGAATGGGAAGAAGTTGGATATCACATCTCATGCTATAGGAAGGGTCTCAGGTTTGGAAGGGGAAGGAGTTGGATATCCAATCTCATGTTATAGGACTGGTCTCGGGTTTGGTATTAGAAGCATTGAGATATCACATCGCATGCTGTAGGAAGGTTCTCAGGTTTGGAATGGGGAGGAATTGGATATCACATCTCATGTCATAGGAAGGATCTCAGGTTTGGTATTAGAAGCATTGAGATATCACATCTCATGCTATAGGAATGGTCTCAGGATTGGAATGGGAAGGAGTTGGATATTACATTCTTGCTATAGGAAGGGTCTCATGTTTGGAATGGGAAGGAGTTGGATATCACATATGCTATAGTAAGGGTCTCAGGTTGGGACCAGGAAGGAGTTGGATATCACATCTCATGTTATAGGAAGGGTCTCAGGTTTGGTATAAGCATTGAGATATCACATCTCTGCTATCGGAAGTGTCTCAGGATTGGAATGGGAAGGAGTTTGATATCCCATCTCATGTTATAGGATGGGTCTCAGGTTTGTTATTAGAATCATTGAGATATCATATTGCATGCTGTAGGAAGGGTCTAAGGATTGGAATGGGAAGGACTTGGATATCACATCTCATGCTATAGGTAGGCTCTCATGTTTGGAAAGGGAAGGAGTTGGATATCACATTTCATGTTAGAGGAAGGATCTCAGGTTTGGTATTAGAGGCATTGAGATATCACATCTCATGCTATAGGAAGGGTCTCAGGATTGGAATGGGAAGGAGTTGGATATCACATCTCATGCTATAGGAAGGGTCTCAGGTTTGGTATAAACATCGAGATATCACATCTCATGCTATAGGAAGGGTCCCGGGATTGGAATGGGAAGGAGTTGGATATCACATCTCATGTTATAGGAAGGATCTCAGGTTTGGTATTAGAAGCATTGAGACATCACATCTCATGCTATAGGAAGTGTCTCAGGATTGGAATGGGAAGGACTTGGGTATCACATCTCATGCTATAGGGAGGGTCTCAAGTTTGATATTAGAAGCATTGAGATATCACATCTCATGCTATAGGAAGGGTCTCAGGATTGGAATGGGAAGGAGTTGGATATCACATCTCAAGCTTTAGGAAGGGTCTCAGTTTTGGTATAAGCATTGAGATAGCACATCTCATGCAATAGGAAGGGTCTCAGGATTGGAATGGGAAGGAGTTGGATATTATATCTCATGTTATAGGAAAGATCTCAGGTTTGGTATTAGAAGCATTGAGACATCACATCTCATGTTATAGGAAGGGTCTCAGGATTGGAATGGGAAGAAGTTGGATATCACATCTCATGCTATAGGAAGGGTCTCAGGTTTGGAAGGGGAAGGAGTTGGATATCCAATCTCATGTTATAGGACTGGTCTCAGGTTTGGTATTAGAAGCATTGAGATATCACATCGCATGCTGTAGGAAGGTTCTCAGGTTTGGTATTAGAAGCATTGAGACATCACATCTCATGCTATAGGAAGGGTCTCAGGATTGGAATGGGAAGGAGTTGGATATCACATCTCATGTTATAGGAAGGATCTCAGGTTTGGTATTAGAAGCATTGAGACATCACATCTCATGCTATAGGAAGGGTCTCAGGATTGGAATGGGAAGGAGTTGGATATCACATCTCATGCTATAGGAAGGGTCTCAGATTTGGTATAAGCATTGAGATATCACATCTCATGCTATAGGAAGAGTCTCAGGATTGGAATGGGAAGGAGTTTGATATCACATCTCATGCCATAGTATGGTTGTCAGGTTTGGTAGAAGCATTGGGATATCACATCTCATGCTATTGGAAGGGTATCAGTATTGGATTTGGAAGGAGTTGGATATCCCATCTCATGCTATAGGAAGGGTCTCAGGTTGGAATGGGAAGGAGTTGGATATCACATTTCATGTTATAGGAAGGGTCTCAGGATTGGAATGGGAAGGAGTTGGATATCACATCTCAAGCTTTAGGAAGGGTCTCAGGTTTGGTATAAGCATTGAGATAGCACATCTCATGCTATAGGAAGGGTCTCAGGATTGGAATGGGAAGAAGTCGGATATCACATCTCATGTTATAGGAAAGATCTCAGGTTTGGTATTAGAAGCATTGAGACATCACATCTCATGTTATAGGAAGGGTCTCAGGATTGGAATGGAAAGAAGTTGGATATCACATCTCATGCTATAGGAAGGGTCTCAGGTTTGGAAGGGGAAGGAGTTGGATATCCAATCTCATGTTATAGGACTGGTCTCAGGTTTGGTATTAGAAGCATTGAGATATCACATCGCATGCTGTAGGAAGGTTCTCAGGTTTGGAATTGGGAGGAATTGGATATCACATCTCATGTCATAGGAAGGATCTCAGGTTTGGTATTAGAAGCATTGAGATAGCACATCTCATGCTATAGGAAGGGTCTCAGGATTGGAATGGGAAGAAGTCGGATATCACATCTCATGTTATAGGAAAGATCTCAGGTTTGGTATTAGAAGCATTGAGACATCACATCTCATGTTATAGGAAGGGTCTCAGGATTGGAATGGAAAGAAGTTGGATATCACATCTCATGCTATAGGAATGGTCTCAGGATTGGAATGGGAAGGAGTTGGATATTACATTCTTGCTATAGGAAGGGTCTCATGTTTGGAATGGGAAGGAGTTGGATATCACATATGCTATAGGAAGGGTCTCAGGTTTGAAACGGGAAGGAGTTGGATATCACATCTCATGTTATAGGAAGGGTCTCAGGTTTGAAACGGGAAGGAGTTGGATATCACATCTCATGTTATAGGACGGGTCTCAGGTTTGGTATTAGAAGCATTGAGATATCACATCGCATGCTGTAGGAAGGTTCTCAGGTTTGGTATTAGAAGCATTGAGACATCACATCTCATGTTATAGGAAGGGTCTCAGGATTGGAATGGGAAGAAGTTGGATATCACATCTCATGCTATAGGAAGGGTCTCAGGTTTGGAAGGGGAAGGAGTTGGATACCCAATCTCATGTTATAGGACTGGTCTCAGGTTTGGTATTAGAAGCATTGAGATATCACATTCCATGCTGTAGGAAGGTTCTCAGGTTTGGTATTAGAAGCATTGAGACATCACATCTCATGCTATAGGAAGGGTCTCAGGATTGGAATGGGAAGGAGTTGGATATCACATCTCATGTTATAGGAAGGATCTCAGGTTTGGTATTAGAAGCATTGAGACATCACATCTCATGCTATAGGAAGGGTCTCAGGATTGGAATGGGAAGGAGTTGGATATCACATCTCATGCTATAGGAAGGGTCTCAGATTTGGTATAAGCATTGAGATATCACATCTCATGCTATAGGAAGGGTCTCAGGATTGGAATGGGAAGGAGTTGTATATGACATCTCAGGCCATAGGAAGGGTCTCAGGATTGGTATAAGCATTGAGATATCACATCTCTGCTATCGGAAGGGTCTCAGGATTGGAATGGGAAGGAGTTGGATATCCCATCTCATGATAAAGGAAGGGTCTAAGGTTTGGAAGGGGAAAGATTTGGATATCACATCTCATGTTATAGGCGGGTCTCAATTTTGATATAAGAAGCATTGAGATAACAAATCTCATGATATCGGAAGGGTCTCAGGATCGGAATGGGAAGGAGTTGGATATCACATCTCATGATAAAGGAAGGGTCTAAGGTTTGGAAGGGGAAAGATTTGGATATCACATCTCATGTTATAGGACGGGTCTCAGGTTTGGTATTAGAAGCATTGAGATATCAAGTCTCATCGTATAGGAAGGGTCTCAGAATTGGAATGGGAAGGATTTCGGATATCACATCTCAAGCTATAGGAAGAGTCTCAGGATTGGAATGGGAAGGAGTTTGATATCACATCTCATGCCATAGTATGGTTCTCAGGTTTGGTAGAAGCATTGGGATATCACATCTCATGCTATTGGAAGGGTATCAGTATTGGATTTGGAAGGAGTTGGATATCCCATCTCATGCTATAGGAAGGGTCTCAGGTTGGAATGGGAAGGAGTTGGATATCACATTTCATGTTATAGGAAGGGTCTCAGGATTGGAATGGGAAGGAGTTGGATATCACATCTCAAGCTTTAGGAAGGGTCTCAGGTTTGGTATAAGCATTGAGATAGCACATCTCATGCTATAGGAAGGGTCTCAGGATTGGAATGGGAAGGAGTCGGATATCACATCTCATGTTATAGGAAAGATCTCAGGTTTGGTATTAGAAGCATTGAGACATCACATCTCATGTTATAGGAAGGGTCTCAGGATTGGAATGGGAAGAAGTTGGATATCACATCTCATGCTATAGGAAGGGTCTCAGGTTTGGAAGGGGAAGGAGTTGGATATCCAATCTCATGTTATAGGACTGGCAGGTTTGGTATTAGAAGCATTGAGATATCACATCGCATGCTGTAGGAAGGTTCTCAGGTTTGGAATGGGGAGGAATTGGATATCACATCTCATGTCATAGGAAGGATCTCAGGTTTGGTATTAGAAGCATTGAGATATCACATCTCATGCTATAGGAATGGTCTCAGGATTGGAATGGGAAGGAGTTGGATATTACATTCTTGCTATAGGAAGGGTCTCATGTTTGGAATGGGAAGGAGTTGGATATCACATATGCTATAGGAATGGTCTCAGGTTTGAAACGGGAAGGAGTTGGATATCACATCTCATGTTATAGGAAGGGTCTCAGGTTTGAAACGGGAAGGAGTTGGATATCACATCTCATGTTATAGGACGGGTCTCAGGTTTGGTATTAGAAGCATTGAGATATCACATCGCATGCTGTAGGAAGGTTCTCAGGTTTGGTATTAGAAGCATTGAGACATCACATCTCATGCTATAGGAAGGGTCTCAGGATTGGAATGGGAAGGAGTTGGATATCACATCTCATGTTATAGGAAGGATCTCAGGTTTGGTATTAGAAGCATTGAGACATCACATCTCATGCTATAGGAAGGGCCTCAGGATTGGAATGGGAAGGAGTTGGATATCACATCTCATGCTATAGGAAGGGTCTCAGATTTGGTATATGCATCGAGATATCACATCTCATGCTATAGGAAGGGTCTCGGGATTGGAATGGGAAGGAGTTGGATATCACATCTCATGCCATAGGAAGGGTCTTAGGTTTGGTATAAGCATTGAGATATCACATCTCTGCTATTGGAAGGGTCTCAGGATTGGAATGGGAAGGAGTTGGATATCACATCTCATGTTATAGGAAGGATCTCAGGTTTGGTATTAGAAGCATTGAGACATCACATCTCATGCTATAGGAAGGGTCTCAGGATTGGAATGGGAAGGAGTTGGATATCACATCTCATGCTATAGGAAGGGTCTCAGGTTTGGTATAAGCATTGAGATATCACATCTCATGCTATAGGAAGTGTCTCAGGATTGGAATGGGAAGGACTTGGGTGTCACATCTCATGCTATAGGGAGGGTCTCAAGTTTGATATTAGAAGCATTGAGATATCACATCTCATGCTATAGGAAGGGTCTCAGGATTGGAATGGGAAGGAGTTGGATATCACATCTCAAGCTTTAGGAAGGGTCTCAGGTTTGGTATAAGCATTGAGATAGCACATCTCATGCTATAGGAAGGGTCTCAGGATTGGAATGGGAAGGAGTTGGATATTACATCTCATGTTATAGGAAAGATCTCAGGTTTGGTATTAGAAGCATTGAGACATCACATCTCATGTTATAGGAAGGGTCTCAGGATTGGAATGGGAAGAAGTTGGATATCACATCTCATGCTATAGGAAGGGTCTCAGGTTTGGAAGGGGAAGGAATTGGATATCCAATCTCATGTTATAGGACTGGTCTCAGGTTTGGTATTAGAAGCATTGAGATATCACATCGCATGCTGTAGGAAGGTTCATAGGTTTGGTATTAGAAGCATTGAGACATCACATCTCATGCTATAGGAAGGGTCTCAGGATTGGAATGGGAAGGAGTTGGATATCACATCTCATGTTATAGGAAGGATCTCAGGTTTGGTATTAGAAGCATTGAGATATCACATCTCATGCTATAGGAATGGTCTCAGGATTGGAATGGGAAGGAGTTGGATATTACATTCTTGCTATAGGAAGGGTCTCATGTTTGGAATGGGAAGGAGTTGGATATCACATATGCTATAGTAAGGGTCTCAGGTTTGGACCGGGAAGGAGTTGGATATCACATCTCATGTTATAGGAAGGGTCTCAGGTTTGGTATAAGCATTGAGATATCACATCTCTGCTATCGGAAGTGTCTCAGGATTGGAATGGGAAGGAGTTGGATATCCCATCTCATGTTATAGGATGGGTCTCAGGTTTGTTATTAGAATCATTGAGATATCATATTGCATGCTGTAGGAAGGGTCTAAGGATTGGAATGGGAAGGACTTGGATATCACATCTCATGCTATAGGTAGGCTCTCATGTTTGGAAAGGGAAGGAGTTGGATATCACATTTCATGTTAGAGGAAGGATCTCAGGTTTGGTATTAGAGGCATTGAGATATCACATCTCATGCTATAGGAAGGGTCTCAGGATTGGAATGGGAAGGAGTTGGATATCACATCTCAAGCTTTAGGAAGGGTTTCAGGTTTGGTATAAGCATTGAGATAGCACATCTCATGCTATAGGAAGGGTCTCAGGATTGGAATGGGAAGGAGTTGGATATCACATCTCATGTTATAGGAAAGATCTCAGGTTTGGTATTAGAAGCATTGAGACATCACATCTCATGTTATAGGAAGGGTCTCAGGTTTGGAAGGGGAAGGAGTTGGATATCCAATCTCATGTTATAGGACTGGTCTCAGGTTTGGTATTAGAAGCATTGAGATATCACATCGCATGCTGTAGGAAGGTTCTCAGGTTTGGAATGGGGAGGAATTGGATATCACATCTCATGTCATAGGAAGGATCTCAGGTTTGGTATTAGAAGCATTGAGATATCACATCTCATGCAATAGGAATGGTCTCAGGATTGGAATGGGAAGGAGTTGGATATTACATTCTTGCTATAGGAAGGGTCTCATGTTTAGAATGGGAAGGAGTTGGATATCACATATGCTATAGGAAGGGTCTCAGGTTTGAAACGGGAAGGAGTTGGATATCACATCTCATGTTATAGGAAGGGTCTCAGGTTTGAAACGGGAAGGAGTTGGATATCACATCTCATGTTATAGGACGGGTCTCAGGTTTGGTATTAGAAGCATTGAGATATCACATCGCATGCTGTAGGAAGGTTCTCAGGTTTGGTATTAGAAGCATTGAGACATCACATCTCATGCTATAGGAAGGGTCTCAGGATTGGAATGGGAAGGAGTTGGATATCACATCTCATGTTATAGGAAGGATCTCAGGTTTGGTATTAGAAGCATTGAGACATCACATCTCATGCTATAGGAAGGGCCTCAGGATTGGAATGGGAAGGAGTTGGATATCACATCTCATGCTATAGGAAGGGTCTCAGGTTTGGAAGGGGAAGGAGTTGGATATCCAATCTCATGTTATAGGACTGGTCTCAGGTTTGGTATTAGAAGCATTGAGATATCACATCTCATGCTATAGGAAGGGTCTCAGGATTGGAATGGGAAGGAGTTGGATATCACATCTCATGTTATAGGAAGGATCTCAGGTTTGGTATTAGAGGCATTGAGATATCACATCTCATTCTATAGGAAGGGTCTCAGGATTGGAATGGGAAGGAGTTGGATATCACATCTCAAGCTTTAGGAAGGGTCTCAGGTTTGGTATAAGCATTGAGATAGCACATCTCATGCTATAGGAAGGGTCTCAGGATTGGAATGGGAAGGAGTTGGATATCACATCTCATGTTATAGGAAAGATCTCAGGTTTGGTATTAGAAGCATTGAGACATCACATCTCATGTTATAGGAAGGGTCTCAGGATTGGAATGGGAAGAAGTTGGATATCACATCTCATGCTATAGGAAGGGTCTCAGGTTTGGAAGGGGAAGGAGTTGGATATCCAATCTCATGTTATAGGACTGGTCTCAGGTTTGGTATTAGAAGCATTGAGATATCACATCGCATGCTGTAGGAAGGTTCTCAGGTTTGGAATGGGGAGGAATTGGATATCACATCTCATGTCATAGTAAGGATCTCAGGTTTGGTATTAGAAGCATTGAGATATCACATCTCATGCTATAGGAATGGTCTCAGGATTGGAATGGGAAGGAGTTGGATATTACATTCTTGCTATAGGAAGGGTCTCATGTTTAGAATGGGAAGGAGTTGGATATCACATATGCTATAGGAAGGGTCTCAGGTTTGAAACGGGAAGGAATTGGATATCACATCTCATGTTATAGGAAGGGTCTCAGGTTTGAAACGGGAAGGAGTTGGATATCACATCTCATGTTATAGGACGGGTCTCAGGTTTGGTATTAGAAGCATTGAGATATCACATCGCATGCTGTAGGAAGGTTCTCAGGTTTGGTATTAGAAGCATTGAGACATCACATCTCATGCTATAGGAAGGGTCTCAGGATTGGAATGGGAAGGAGTTGGATATCACATCTCATGTTATAGGAAGGATCTCAGGTTTGGTATTAGAAGCATTGAGACATCACATCTCATGCTATAGGAAGGGCCTCAGTATTGGAATGGGAAGGAGTTGGATATCACATCTCATGCTATAGGAAGGGTCTCAGATTTGGTATAAGCATCGAGATATCACATCTCATGCTATAGGAAGGGTCTCGGGATTGGAATGGGAAGGAGTTGGATATCACATCTCATGCCATAGGAAGGGTCTTAGGTTTGGTATAAGCATTGAGATATCACATCTCTGCTATTGGAAGGGTCTCAGGATTGGAATGGGAAGGAGTTGGATATCACATCTCATGTTATAGGAAGGATCTCAGGTTTGGTATTAGAAGCATTGAGACATCACATCTCATGCTATAGGAAGGGTCTCAGGATTGGAATGGGAAGGAGTTGGATATCACATCTCATGCTATAGGAAGGGTCTCAGGTTTGGTATAAGCATTGAGATATCACATCTCATGCTATAGGAAGTGTCTCAGGATTGGAATGGGAAGGACTTGGGTGTCACATCTCATGCTATAGGGAGGGTCTCAAGTTTGATATTAGAAGCATTGAGATATCACATCTCATGCTATAGGAAGGGTCTCAGGATTGGAATGGGAAGGAGTTGGATATTACATCTCATGTTATAGGAAAGATCTCAGGTTTGGTATTAGAAGCATTGAAACATCACATCTCATGTTATAGGAAGGGTCTCAGGATTGGAATGGGAAGAAGTTGGATATCACATCTCATGCTATAGGAAGGGTCTCAGGTTTGGAAGGGGAAGGAGTTGGATATCCAATCTCATGTTATAGGACTGGTCTCAGGTTTGGTATTAGAAGCATTGAGATATCACATCGCATGCTGTAGGAAGGTTCTCAGGTTTGGTATTAGAAGCATTGAGACATCACATCTCATGCTATAGGAAGGGTCTCAGGATTGGAATGGGAAGGAGTTGGATATCACATCTCATGTTATAGGAAGGATCTCAGGTTTGGTATTAGAAGCATTGAGATATCACATCTCATGCTATAGGAATGGTCTCAGGATTGGAATGGGAAGGAGTTGGATATTACATTCTTGCTATAGGAAGGGTCTCATGTTTGGAATGGGAAGGAGTTGGATATCACATATGCTATAGTAAGGGTCTCAGGTTTGGACCGGGAAGGAGTTGGATATCACATCTCATGTTATAGGAAGGGTCTCAGGTTTGGTATAAGCATTGAGATATCACATCTCTGCTATCGGAAGTGTCTCAGGATTGGAATGGGAAGGAGTTGGATATCCCATCTCATGTTATAGGATGGGTCTCAGGTTTGTTATTAGAATCATTGAGATATCATATTGCATGCTGTAGGAAGGGTCTAAGGATTGGAATGGGAAGGACTTGGATATCACATCTCATGCTATAGGTAGGCTCTCATGTTTGGAAAGGGAAGGAGTTGGATATCACATTTCATGTTAGAGGAAGGATCTCAGGTTTGGTATTAGAGGCATTGAGATATCACATCTCATGCTATAGGAAGGGTCTCAGGATTGGAATGGGAAGGAGTTGGATATCACATCTCATGCTATAGGAAGGGTCTCAGGTTTGGTATAAACATCGAGATATCACATCTCATGCTATAGGAAGGGTCCCGGGATTGGAATGGGAAGGAGTTGGATATCACATCTCATGTTATAGGAAGGATCTCAGGTTTGGTATAAACATCGAGATATCACATCTCATGCTATAGGAAGGGTCCCGGGATTGGAATGGGAAGGAGTTGGATATCACATCTCATGCTATAGGAAGGGTCTCAGGATTGGAATGGGAAGGAGTTGGATATCACATCTCATGCTATAGGAAGGGTCTCAGGTTTGGTATAAACATCGAGATATCACATCTCATGCTATAGGAAGGGTCTCAGGATTGGAATGGGAAGGAGTTGGATATCCCATCTCATGTTATAGGATGGGTCTCAGGTTTGTTATTAGAATCATTGAGATATCATATTGCATGCTGTAGGAAGGGTCTAAGGATTGGAATGGGAAGGACTTGGATATCACATCTCATGCTATAGGAAGGGTCTCAGGATTGGAATGGGAAGGAGTTGGATATCACATCTCATGTTATAGGAAGGATCTCAGGTTTGGTATTAGAAGCATTGAGATATCACATCTCATGCTATAGGAATGGTCTCAGGATTGGAATGGGAAGGAGTTGGATATTACATTCTTGCTATAGGAAGGGTCTCATGTTTGGAATGGGAAGGAGTTGGATATCACATATGCTATAGTAAGGGTCTCAGGTTTGGACCGGGAAGGAGTTGGATATCACATCTCATGTTATAGGAAGGGTCTCAGGTTTGGTATAAGCATTGAGATATCACATCTCTGCTATCGGAAGTGTCTCAGGATTGGAATGGGAAGGAGTTGGATATCCCATCTCATGTTATAGGATGGGTCTCAGGTTTGTTATTAGAATCATTGAGATATCATATTGCATGCTGTAGGAAGGGTCTAAGGATTGGAATGGGAAGGACTTGGATATCACATCTCATGCTATAGGTAGGCTCTCATGTTTGGAAAGGGAAGGAGTTGGATATCACATTTCATGTTAGAGGAAGGATCTCAGGTTTGGTATTAGAGGCATTGAGATATCACATCTCATGCTATAGGAAGGGTCTCAGGATTGGAATGGGAAGGAGTTGGATATCACATCTCATGCTATAGGAAGGGTCTCAGGTTTGGTATAAACATCGAGATATCACATCTCATGCTATAGGAAGGGTCCCGGGATTGGAATGGGAAGGAGTTGGATATCACATCTCATGTTATAGGAAGGATCTCAGGTTTGGTATTAGAAGCATTGATACATCACATCTCATGCTATAGGAAGTGTCTCAGGATTGGAATGGGAAGGACTTGGGTATCACATCTCATGCTATAGGGAGGGTCTCAAGTTTGATATTAGAAGCATTGAGATATCACATCTCATGCTATAGGAAGGGTCTCAGGATTGGAATGGGAAGGAGTTGGATATCACATCTCAAGCTTTAGGAAGGGTCTCAGGTTTGGTATAAGCATTGAGATAGCACATCTCATGCTATAGGAAGTGTCTCAGGATTGGAATGGGAAGGAGTTGGATATTACATCTCATGTTATAGGAAAGATCTCAGGTTTGGTATTAGAAGCATTGAGACATCACATCTCATGTTATAGGAAGGGTCTCAGGATTGGAATGGGAAGAAGTTGGATATCACATCTCATACTATAGGAAGGGTCTCAGGTTTGAAACGGGAAGGAGTTGGATTTCACATCTCATGTTATAGGACGGGTCTCAGGTTTGTTATTAGAATCATTGAGATATCATATTGCATGCTGTAGGAAGGGTCTAAGGATTGGAATGGGAAGGACTTGGATATCACATCTCATGCTATAGGTAGGCTCTCAGGTTTGGAAAGGGAAGGAGTTCGATATCACATTTCATGTTAGAGGAAGGATCTCAGATTTGGTATTAGAGGCATTGAGATATCACATATCATGCTATAGGAAGGGTCTCAGGATTGGAATGGGAAGGAGTTGGATATCACATCTCAAGCTTTAGGAAGGGTCTCAGGTTTGGTATAAGCATTGAGATAGCACATCTCATGCTATAGGAAGGGTCTCAGGATTGGAATGGGATGGAGTTGGATATTACATCTCATGTTATAGGAAAGATCTCAGGTTTGGTATTAGAAGCATTGAGACATCACATCTCATGTTATAGGAAGGGTCTCAGGATTGGAATGGGAAGAAGTTGGATATCACATCTCATGTTATAGGACTGGTCTCAGGTTTGGTATTAGAAGCATTGAGATATCACATCGCATGCTGTAGGAAGGTTCTCAGGTTTGGTATTAGAAGCATTGAGACATCACATCTCATGCTATAGGAAGGGTCTCAGGATTGGAATGGGAAGGAGTTGGATATCACATCTCATGTTATAGGAAGGATCTCAGGTTTGGTATTAGAAGCATTGAGACATCACATCTCATGCTATAGGAAGGGCCTCAGGATTGGAATGGGAAGGAGTTGGATATCACATCTCATGCTATAGGAAGGGTCTCAGATTTGGTATAAGCATCGAGATATCACATCTCATGCTATAGGAAGGGTCTCGGGATTGGAATGGGAAGGAGTTGGATATCACATCTCATGCCATAGGAAGGGTCTTAGGTTTGGTATAAGCATTGAGATATCACATCTCTGCTATTGGAAGGGTCTCAGGATTGGAATGGGAAGGAGTTGGATATCCCATCTCATGTTATAGGAAGAGTCTCAGGTTTGGTATTAGAAGCATTGAGATATCACATCTCATGCTATAGGAAGTGTCTCAGGATTGGAATGGCTAAGGACTTGGATATCACATCTCATGCTATAGGGAGGGTCTCAAGTTTGATATTAGAAGCATTGAGATATCACATCTCATGCTATAGGAAGGGTCTCAGGATTGGAATGGGAAGGAGTTGGATATCACATCTCAAGCTTTAGGAAGGGTCTCAGGTTTGGTATAAGCATTGAGATAGCACATCTCATGCTATAGGAAGTGTCTCAGGATTGGAATGGGAAGGAGTTGGATATTACATCTCATGTTATAGGAAAGATCTCAGGTTTGGTATTAGAAGCATTGAGACATCACATCTCATGTTATAGGAAGGGTCTCAGGATTGGAATGGGAAGAAGTTGGATATCACATCTCATACTATAGGAAGGGTCTCAGGTTTGAAACGGGAAGGAGTTGGATTTCACATCTCATGTTATAGGACGGGTCTCAGGTTTGTTATTAGAATCATTGAGATATCATATTGCATGCTGTAGGAAGGGTCTAAGGATTGGAATGGGAAGGACTTGGATATCACATCTCATGCTATAGGTAGGCTCTCAGGTTTGGAAAGGGAAGGAGTTCGATATCACATTTCATGTTAGAGGAAGGATCTCAGGTTTGGTATTAGAGGCATTGAGATATCACATATCATGCTATAGGAAGGGTCTCAGGATTGGAATGGGAAGGAGTTGGATATCACATCTCAAGCTTTAGGAAGGGTCTCAGGTTTGGTATAAGCATTGAGATAGCACATCTCATGCTATAGGAAGGGTCTCAGGATTGGAATGGGATGGAGTTGGATATTACATCTCATGTTATAGGAAAGATCTCAGGTTTGGTATTAGAAGCATTGAGACATCACATCTCATGTTATAGGAAGGGTCTCAGGATTGGAATGGGAAGAAGTTGGATATCACATCTCATGTTATAGGACTGGTCTCAGGTTTGGTATTAGAAGCATTGAGATATCACATCACATGCTGTAGGAAGGTTCTCAGGTTTGGTATTAGAAGCATTGAGACATCACATCTCATGCTATAGGAAGGGTCTCAGGATTGGAATGGGAAGGAGTTGGATATCACATCTCATGTTATAGGAAGGATCTCAGGTTTGGTATTAGAAGCATTGAGACATCACATCTCATGCTATAGGAAGGGCCTCAGGATTGGAATGGGAAGGAGTTGGATATCACATCTCATGCTATAGGAAGGGTCTCAGATTTGGTATAAGCATCGAGATATCACATCTCATGCTATAGGAAGGGTCTCGGGATTGGAATGGGAAGGAGTTGGATATCACATCTCATGCCATAGGAAGGGTCTTAGGTTTGGTATAAGCATTGAGATATCACATCTCTGCTATTGGAAGGGTCTCAGGATTGGAATGGGAAGGAGTTGGATATCCCATCTCATGTTATAGGAAGAGTCTCAGGTTTGGTATTAGAAGCATTGAGATATCACATCTCATGCTATAGGAAGTGTCTCAGGATTGGAATGGCTAAGGACTTGGGTATCACATCTCATGCTATAGGGAGGGTCTCAAGTTTGATATTAGAAGCATTGAGATATCACATCTCATGCTATAGGAAGGGTCTCAGGATTGGAATGGGAAGGAGTTGGATATCACATCTCATTCTGTAGGAAGGGTCTCAGGTTTGGTATAAGCAGTGAGATATCACATCTCATGCTATAGGAAGTGTCTCAGGATTGGAATGGGAAGGAGTTGGATATCACATCTCATGTTATAGGAAGGATCTCAGGTTTGGTATAAGCATTGAGATATCACATCTCTGCTATCGGAAGGGTCTCAGGATTGGAATGGGAAGGAGTTGGATATTCCCATCTCATGTTATAGGAAGGGTCTCAGGTTTGGTATTAGAAGCATTGAGATATCCCATCTCATGATATAGGAAGGGTCTCAGGATTGGAATGGGAAGGACTTGGATATCATATCTCATGCTATAGGAAGGCTCTCAGGTTTGGAAGGGGAAGGAGTTGGATATCACATTTCATATTAGAGGAAGGATCTCAGGTTTGGTATTAGAGGCCTTGAGATATCACATCTCATACTATAGGAAGGGTCTCAGGATTGGAATGGGAAGGAGTTGGATATCACATCTCAAGCTATAGGAACGGTCTCAGGTTTGGTATTAGAAGCATTGAGACATCACATCTCATGTTATAGGAAGGGTCTCAGGATTGGAATGGGAAGAAGTTGGATATCACATCTCATGCTATAGGAAGGGTCTCAGGTTTGGTATAAGCATTGAGATATCACATCTCATGCTATAGGAAGGGTCTCAGGATTGGAATGGGAAGGAGTTGTATATGACATCTCATGCCATAGGAAGGGTCTCAGGTTTGGTATAAGCATTGAGATATCACATCACATGCTATAGGAAGGGTCTCAGGATTGGAATGGGAAGGACTTGGATATCACATCTCATGCTAAAGGCAGGGTCTCAGGTTTGGAAAGGGAAGGAGATGGATATCACATTTCATGTTAGAGGTAGGATCTCAGGTTTGGAATTAGAGGCATTGAGATATCACATCTCATGCTATCAGAAGGGTCTCAGGATTGGAATGGGAAGGAGTTGGATATCACATCTCATGCAAAAGGGAGGGTCTCAGGTTTGGAAACGGGAGGATTTGGAAATCACATCTCATGTTATAGGAAGGATCTCAGGTTTGGTATTCGAAGCATTGAGATATCACATCTCATGCTATCGGAAGTATCTCAGGTTTGGTATTAGAGGCATTGAGATATCACATCTCATGCTATCATAAGGGTCTCAGGATTGGAATGGGAAGGAGTTGGATATCACATCTCATGTTATAGGAAGGATCTCAGGTTTGGTATTAGAAGCATTGAGACATCACATCTCATGCTATAGGAAGGGTCTCAGGATTGGAATGGGAAGGAGTTGGATATCACATCTCATGCTATAGGAAGGGTCTCAGATTTGGTATAAGCATTGAGATATCACATCTCATGCTATAGGAAGGGTCTCAGGATTGGAATGGGAAGGAGTTGTATATGACATCTCAGGCCATAGGAAGGGTCTCAGGTTTGGTATAAGCATTGAGATATCACATCTCTGCTATCGGAAGGGTCTCAGGATTGGAATGGGAATGAGTTGGATATCCCATCTCATGTTATAGGAAGAGTCTCAGGTTTGTTATTAGAAGCATTGAGATATCCCATCTCATGCTATAGGAAGGGTCTCAGGTTGGAATGGGAAGGAGTTGGATATCACATTTCATGTTATAGGAAGGGTCTCAGGATTGGAATTGGAAGGACTTGGCTATCATATCTCATGCTATAGGAAGGCTCTCAGGTTTGGAAGGGGAAGGAGTTGGATATCACATTTCATGTTAGAGGAACAATCTCAGGTTTGGTATTAGAGGTCTTGAGATATCACATCTCATGCTATAGGAAGGGTCTCAGGATTGGAATGGGAAGGAGTTGGATATCACATCTCAAGCTATAGGAACGGTCTCAGGTTTGGTATAAGCATTGTGATATCACATCTCATGCTATAGGAAGGGTCTCAGGATTGGAATGGGAAGGAGTTGGATATCACATCTCATGTTATAGGAAAGATCTCAGGTTTGGTATTAGAAGCATTGCGACATCACATCTCATGTTATAGGAAGGGTCTCAGGATTGGAATGGGAAGAAGTTGGATATCACATCTCATGCTATAGGAAGGGTCTCAGGTTTGGTATAAGCATTGAGATATCACATCTCATGCTATAGGAAGGGTCTCAGGTTTGGAATGGGAAGGAGTTGTATATGACATCTCATGCCATAGGAAGGGTCTCAGGTTTGGTATAAGCATTGAGATATCACATCACATGCTATAGGAAGGGTCTCAGGATTGGAATGGAAAGGACTTGGATATCACATCTCATGCTATAGGCAGGGTCTCAGGTTTGGAAAGGGAAGGAGATGGATATCACATTTCATGTTAGAGGTAGGATCTCAGGTTTGGTATTTGAGGCATTGAAATATCACATCTCATGCTATCAGAAGGGTCTCAGGATTGGAATGGGAAGGAGTTGGATATCACATCTCATGCTAAAGGGAGGGTCTCAGGTTTGGAAGGGGAAGAATTTGGAAATCACATCTCATGTTATAGGAAGGATCTCAGGTTTGGTATTAGAAGCATTGAGATATCACATCTCATGCTATCGGAAGTATCTCAGGTTTGGTATTAGAGGCATTGAGATATCACATCTCATGCTATCATAAGGGTCTCAGGATTGGAATGGGAAGAAGTTGGATATCACATCTCATGTTATAGGAAGGCTCTCAGGTTTGGAAGGGGAAGGAGTTGGATATCACATTTCATGTTAGAGGAACGATCTCAGGTTTGGTATTAGAGGCCTTGCGATATCACATCTCATGCTATAGGAAGGGTCTCAGGATTGGAATGGGAAGGAGTTGGATATCACATCTCAAGCTATAGGAACGGTCTCAGGTTTGGTATAAGCATTGTGATATCACATCTCATGCTATAGGAAGGGTCTCAGGATTGGAATGGGAAGGAGTTGGATATCACATCTCATGTTATAGGAAAGATCTCAGGTTTGGTATTAGAAGCATTGCGACATCACATCTCATGTTATAGGAAGGGTCTCAGGATTGGAATGGGAAGAAGTTGGATATCACATCTCATGCTATAGGAAGGGTCTCAGGTTTGGTATAAGCATTGAGATATCACATCTCATGCTATAGGAAGGGTCTCAGGATTGGAATGGGAAGGAGTTGTATATGACATCTCATGCCATAGGAAGGGTCTCAGGTTTGGTATAAGAATTGAGATATCACATCACATGCTATAGGAAGGGTCTCAGGATTGGAATGGAAAGGACTTGGATATCACATCTCATGCTATAGGCAGGGTCTCAGGTTTGAAAAGGGAAGGAGATGGATATCACATTTCATGTTAGAGGTAGGATCTCAGGTTTGGTATTAGAGGCATTGAAATATCACATCTCATGCTATCAGATGGGTCTCAGGACTGGAATGGGAAGGAGTTTGATATCACATCTCATGCTAAAGGGAGGGTCTCAGGTTTGGAAGGGGAAGGATTTGGAAATCACATCTCATGTTATAGGAAGGATCTCAGGTTTGGTATTAGAAGCATTGAGATATCACATCTCATGCTATCGAAGTATCTCAGGTTTGGTATTAGAGGCATTGAGATATCACATCTCATGCTATCATAAGGGTCTCAGGATTGGAATGGGAAGGAGTTGGATATCACATCTCATGTTATAGGAAGGATCTCAGGTTTGGTATTAGAAGCATTGAGACATCACATCTCATGCTATAGGAAGGGTCTCAGGATTGGAATGGGAAGGAGTTGGATATCACATCTCATGCTATAGGAAGGGTCTCAGATTTGGTATAAGCATTGAGATATCACATCTCATGCTATAGGAAGGGTCTCAGGATTGGAATGGGAAGGACTTGGGTATCACATCTCATGCTATAGGGAGGGTCTCAAGTTTGATATTAGAAGCATTGAGATATCACATCTCATGCTATAGGAAGGGTCTCAGGATTGGAATGGGAAGGAGTTGGATATCACATCTCAAGCTTTAGGAAGGGTCTCAGGTTTGGTATAAGCATTGAGATAGCACATCTCATGCTATAGGAAGGGTCTCAGGATTGGAATGGGAAGGAGTTGGATATTACATCTCATGTTATAGGAAAGATCTCAGGTTTGGTATTAGAAGCATTGAGACATCACATCTCATGTTATAGGAAGGGTCTCAGGATTGGAATGGGAAGAAGTTGGATATCACATCTCATGCTATAGGAAGGGTCTCAGGTTTGAAACGGGAAGGAGTTGGATATCACATCTCATGTTATAGGACGGGTCTCAGGTTTGTTATTAGAATCATTGAGATATCATATTGCATGCTGTAGGAAGGGTCTAAGGATTGGAATGGGAAGGACTTGGATATCACATCTCATGCTATAGGTAGGCTCTCAGGTTTGGAAAGGGAAGGAGTTCGATATCACATTTCATGTTAGAGGAAGGATCTCAGGTTTGGTATTAGAGGCATTGAGATATCACATATCATGCTATAGGAAGGGTCTCAGGATTGGAATGGGAAGGAGTTGGATATCACATCTCAAGCTTTAGGAAGGGTCTCAGGTTTGGTATAAGCATTGAGATAGCACATCTCATGCTATAGGAAGGGTCTCAGGATTGGAATGGGATGGAGTTGGATATTACATCTCATGTTATAGGAAAGATCTCAGGTTTGGTATTAGAAGCATTGAGACATCACATCTCATGTTATAGGAAGGGTCTCAGGATTGGAATGGGAAGAAGTTGGATATCACATCTCATGCTATAGGAAGGGTCTCAGGTTTAGAAGGGGAAGGAGTTGGATATCCAATCTCATGTTATAGGACTGGTCTCAGGTTTGGTATTAGAAGCATTGAGATATCACATCGCATGCTGTAGGAAGGTTCTCAGGTTTGGTATTAGAAGCATTGAGACATCACATCTCATGCTATAGGAAGGGTCTCAGGATTGGAATGGGAAGGAGTTGGATATCACATCTCATGTTATAGGAAGGATCTCAGGTTTGGTATTAGAAGCATTGAGACATCACATCTCATGCTATAGGAAGGGCCTCAGGATTGGAATGGGAAGGAGTTGGATATCACATCTCATGCTATAGGAAGGGTCTCAGATTTGGTATAAGCATCGAGATATCACATCTCATGCTATAGGAAGGGTCTCGGGATTGGAATGGGAAGGAGTTGGATATCACATCTCATGCCATAGGAAGGGTCTTAGGTTTGGTATAAGCATTGAGATATCACATCTCTGCTATTGGAAGGGTCTCAGGATTGGAATGGGAAGGAGTTGGATATCCCATCTCATGTTATAGGAAGAGTCTCAGGTTTGGTATTAGAAGCATTGAGATATCACATCTCATGCTATAGGAAGTGTCTCAGGATTGGAATGGGAAGGACTTGGGTATCACATCTCATGCTATAGGGAGGGTCTCAAGTTTGATATTAGAAGCATTGAGATATCACATCTCATGCTATAGGAAGGGTCTCAGGATTGGAATGGGAAGGAGTTGGATATCACATCTCATTCTATAGGAAGGGTCTCAGGTTTGGTATAAGCAGTGAGATATCACATCTCATGCTATAGGAAGTGTCTCAGGGTTGGAATGGGAAGGAGTTGGATATCAAATCTCATGTTATAGGAAGGATCTCAGGTTTGGTATAAGCATTGAGATATCACATCTCTGCTATCGGAAGGGTCTCAGGATTGGAATGGGAAGGAGTTGGATATTCCCATCTCATGTTATAGGAAGGGTCTCAGGTTTGGTATTAGAAGCATTGAGATATCCCATCTCATGATATAGGAAGGGTCTCAGGATTGGAATGGGAAGGACTTGGATATCATATCTCATGCTATAGGAAGGCTCTCAGGTTTGGAAGGGGAAGGAGTTGGATATCACATTTCATATTAGAGGAAGTATCTCAGGTTTGGTATTAGAGGCCTTGAGATATCACATCTCATGCTATAGGAAGGGTCTCAGGATTGGAATGGGAAGGAGTTGGATATCACATCTCAAGCTATAGGAACGGTCTCAGGTTTTGTATAAGCATTGTGATATCACATCTCATACTATAGGAAGGGTCTCAGGATTGGAATGGGAAGGAGTTGGATATCACATCTCATGTTATAGGAAAGATCTCAGGTTTGGTATTAGAAGCATTGAGACATCACATCTCATGTTATAGGAAGGGTCTCAGGATTGGAATGGGAAGAAGTTGGATATCACATCTCATGCTATAGGAAGGGTCTCAGGTTTGGTATAAGCATTGAGATATCACATCTCATGCTATAGGAAGGGTCTCAGGATTGGAATGGGAAGGAGTTGTATATGACATCTCATGCCATAGGAAGGGTCTCAGGTTTGGTATAAGCATTGAGATATCACATCACATGCTATAGGAAGGGTCTCAGGATTGGAATGGGAAGGACTTGGATATCACATCTCATGCTAAAGGCAGGGTCTCAGGTTTGGAAAGGGAAGGAGATGGATATCACATTTCATGTTAGAGGTAGGATCTCAGGTTTGGAATTAGAGGCATTGAGATATCACATCTCATGCTATCAGAAGGGTCTCAGGATTGGAATGGGAAGGAGTTGGATATCACATCTCATGCTAAAGGGAGGGTCTCAGGTTTGGAAGCGGGAGGATTTGGAAATCACATCTCATGTTATAGGAAGGATCTCAGGTTTGGTATTCGAAGCATTGAGATATCACATCTCATGCTATCGGAAGTATCTCAGGTTTGGTATTAGAGGCATTGAGATATCACATCTCATGCTATCATAAGGGTCTCAGGATTGGAATGGGAAGGAGTTGGATATCACATCTCATGTTATAGGAAGGATCTCAGGTTTGGTATTAGAAGCATTGAGACATCACATCTCATGCTATAGGAAGGGTCTCAGGATTGGAATGGGAAGGAGTTGGATATCACATCTCATGCTATAGGAAGGGTCTCAGATTTGGTATAAGCATTGAGATATCACATCTCATGCTATTGGAAGGGTCTCAGGATTGGAATGGGAAGGAGTTGTATATGACATCTCAGGCCATAGGAAGGGTCTCAGGTTTGGTATAAGCATTGAGATATCACATCTCTGCTATCGGAAGGGTCTCAGGATTGGAATGGGAATGAGTTGGATATCCCATCTCATGTTATAGGAAGAGTCTCAGGTTTGTTATTAGAAGCATTGAGATATCCCATCTCATGCTATAGGAAGGGTCTCAGGTTGGAATGGGAAGGAGTTGGATATCACATTTCATGTTATAGGAAGGGTCTCAGGATTGGAATTGGAAGGACTTGGCTATCATATCTCATGCTATAGGAAGGCTATCAGGTTTGGAAGGGGAAGGAGTTGGATATCACATTTCATGTTAGAGGAACGATCTCAGGTTTGGTATTAGAGGCCTTGAGATATCACATCTCATGCTATAGGAAGGGTCTCAGGATTGGAATGGGAAGGAGTTGGATATCACATCTCAAGCTATAGGAACGGTCTCAGGTTTGGTATAAGCATTGTGATATCACATCTCATGCTATAGGAAGGGTCTCAGGATTGGAATGGGAAGGAGTTGGATATCACATCTCATGTTATAGGAAAGATCTCAGGTTTGGTATTAGAAGCATTGCGACATCACATCTCATGTTATAGGAAGGGTCTGAGGATTGGAATGGGAAGAAGTTGGATATCACATCTCATGCTATAGGAAGGGTCTCAGGTTTGGTATAAGCATTGAGATATCACATCTCATGCTATAGGAAGGGTCTCAGGTTTGGAATGGGAAGGAGTTGTATATGACATCTCATGCCATAGGAAGGGTCTCAGGTTTGGTATAAGCATTGAGATATCACATCACATGCTATAGGAAGGGTCTCAGGATTGGAATGGAAAGGACTTGGATATCACATCTCATGCTATAGGCAGGGTCTCAGGTTTGGAAAGGGAAGGAGATGGATATCACATTTCATGTTAGAGGTAGGATCTCAGGTTTGGTATTTGAGGCATTGAAATATCACATCTCATGCTATCAGAAGGGTCTCAGGATTGGAATGGGAAGGAGTTGGATATCACATCTCATGCTAAAGGGAGGGTCTCAGGTTTGGAAGGGGAAGGATTTGGAAATCACATCTCATGTTATAGGAAGGATCTCAGGTTTGGTATTAGAAGCATTGAGATATCACATCTCATGCTATCGGAAGTATCTCAGGTTTGGTATTAGAGGCATTGAGATATCACATCTCATGCTATCATAAGGGTCTCAGGATTGGAATGGGAAGGAGTTGGATATCACATCTCATGTTATAGGAAGGCTCTCAGGTTTGGAAGGGGAAGGAGTTGGATATCACATTTCATGTTAGAGGAACGATCTCAGGTTTGGTATTAGAGGCCTTGCGATATCACATCTCATGCTATAGGAAGGGTCTCAGGATTGGAATGGGAAGGAGTTGGATATCACATCTCAAGCTATAGGAACGGTCTCAGGTTTGGTATAAGCATTGTGATATCACATCTCATGCTATAGGAAGGGTCTCAGGATTGGAATGGGAAGGAGTTGGATATCACATCTCATGTTATAGGAAAGATCTCAGGTTTGGTATTAGAAGCATTGCGACATCACATCTCATGTTATAGGAAGGGTCTCAGGATTGGAATGGGAAGAAGTTGGATATCACATCTCATGCTATAGGAAGGGTCTCAGGTTTGGTATAAGCATTGAGATATCACATCTCATGCTATAGGAAGGGTCTCAGGATTGGAATGGGAAGGAGTTGTATATGACATCTCATGCCATAGGAAGGGTCTCAGGTTTGGTATAAGAATTGAGATATCACATCACATGCTATAGGAAGGGTCTCAGGATTGGAATGGAAAGGACTTGGATATCACATCTCATGCTATAGGCAGGGTCTCAGGTTTGAAAAGGGAAGGAGATGGATATCACATTTCATGTTAGAGGTAGGATCTCAGGTTTGGTATTAGAGGCATTGAAATATCACATCTCATGCTATCAGATGGGTCTCAGGACTGGAATGGGAAGGAGTTTGATATCACATCTCATGCTAAAGGGAGGGTCTCAGGTTTGGAAGGGGAAGGATTTGGAAATCACATCTCATGTTATAGGAAGGATCTCAGGTTTGGTATTAGAAGCATTGAGATATCACATCTCATGCTATCGGAAGTATCTCAGGTTTGGTATTAGAGGCATTGAGATATCACATCTCATGCTATCATAAGGGTCTCAGGATTGGAATGGGAAGGAGTTGGATATCACATCTCATGTTATAGGAAGGATCTCAGGTTTGGTATTAGAAGCATTGAGACATCACATCTCATGCTATAGGAAGGGTCTCAGGATTGGAATGGGAAGGAGTTGGATATCACATCTCATGCTATAGGAAGGGTCTCAGATTTGGTATAAGCATTGAGATATCACATCTCATGCTATAGGAAGGGTCTCAGGATTGGAATGGGAAGGAGTTGTATATGACATCTCAGGCCATAGGAAGGGTCTCAGGCTTGGTAAAAGCATTGAGATATCACATCTCTGCTATCGGAAGGGTCTCAGGATTGGAATGGGAAGGAGTTGGATATCCCATCTCATGTTATAGGAAGGGTCTCAGGTTTGGTATTAGAAGCATTGAGATATCACATCGCATGCTGTAGGAAGGTTCTCAGGTTTGGTATTAGAAGCATTGAGACATCACATCTCATGCTATAGGAAGGGTCTCAGGATTGGAATGGGAAGGAGTTGGATATCACATCTCATGTTATAGGAAGGATCTCAGGTTTGGTATTAGAAGCATTGAGACATTACATCTCATGCTATAGGAAGGGCCTCAGGATTGGAATGGGAAGGAGTTGGATATTACATCTCATGCTATAGGAAGGGTCTCAGATTTGGTATAAGCATCGAGATATCACATCTCATGCTATAGGAAGGGTCTCGGGATTGGAATGGGAAGGAGTTGGATATCACATCTCATGCCATAGGAAGGGTCTTAGGTTTGGTATAAGCATTGAGATATCACATCTCTGCTATTGGAAGGGTCTCAGGATTGGAATGGGAAGGAGTTGGATATCCCATCTCATGTTATAGGAAGAGTCTCAGGTTTGGTATTAGAAGCATTGAGATATCACATCTCATGCTATAGGAAGTGTCTCAGGATTGGAATGGGAAGGACTTGGGTATCACATCTCATGCTATAGGGAGGGTCTCAAGTTTGATATTAGAAGCATTGAGATATCACATCTCATGCTATAGGAAGGGTCTCAGGATTGGAATGGGAAGGAGTTGGATATCACATCTCATTCTAGAGGAAGGGTCTCAGGTTTGGTATAAGCAGTGAGATATCACATCTCATGCTATAGGAAGTGTCTCAGGATTGGAATGGGAAGGAGTTGGATATCACATCTCATGTTATAGGAAGGATCCCAGGTTTGGTATAAGCATTGAGATATCACATCTCTGCTATCGGAAGGGTCTCAGGATTGGAATGGGAAGGAGTTGGATATTCCCATCTCATGTTATAGGAAGGGTCTCAGGTTTGGTATTAGAAGCATTGAGATATCCCATCTCATGATATAGGAAGGGTCTCAGAATTGGAATGGGAAGGACTTGGATATCATATCTCATGCTATAGGAAGGCTCTCAGGTTTGGAAGGGGAAGGAGTTGAATATCACATTTCATGTTAGAGGAAGGATCTCAGGTTTGGTATTAGAGGCCTTGAGATATCACATCTCATGCTATAGGAAGGGTCTCAGGATTGGAATGGGAAGGAGTTGGATATCACATCTCAAGCTATAGGAACGGTCTCAGGTTTGGTATAAGCATTGTGATATCACATCTCATGCTATAGGAAGGGTCTCAGGATTGGAATGGGAAGGAGTTGGATATCACATCTCATGTTATAGGAAAGATCTCAGGTTTGGTATTAGAAGCATTGAGACATCACATCTCATGTTATAGGAAGGGTCTCAGGATTGGAATGGGAAGAAGTTGGATATCACATCTCATGCTATAGGAAGGGTCTCAGGTTTGGTATAAGCATTGAGATATCACATCTCATGCTATAGGAAGGGTCTCAGGATTGGAATGGGAAGGAGTTGTATATGACATCTCATGCCATAGGAAGGGTCTCAGGTTTGGTATAAGCATTGAGATATCACATCACATGCTATAGGAAGGGTCTCAGGATTGGAATGGGAAGGACTTGGATATCACATCTCATGCTATAGGCAGGGTCTCAGGTTTGGAAAGGGAAGGAGATGGATATCACATTTCATGTTAGAGGTAGGATCTCAGGTTTGGAATTAGAGGCATTGAGATATCACATCTCATGCTATCAGAAGGGTCTCAGGATTGGAATGGGAAGGAGTTGGATATCACATCTCATGCTAAAGGGAGGGTCTCAGGTTTGGAAGCGGGAGGATTTGGAAATCACATCTCATGTTATAGGAAGGATCTCAGGTTTGGTATTAGAAGCATTGAGATATCACATCTCATGCTATCGGAAGTATCTCAGGTTTGGTATTAGAGGCATTGAGATATCACATCTCATGCTATCATAAGGGTCTCAGGATTGGAATGGGAAGGAGTTGGATATCACATCTCATGTTATAGGAAGGATCTCAGGTTTGGTATTAGAAGCATTGAGACATCACATCTCATGCTATAGGAAGGGTCTCAGGATTGGAATGGGAAGGAGTTGGATATCACATCTCATGCTATAGGAAGGGTCTCAGATTTGGTATAAGCATTGAGATATCACATCTCATGCTATAGGAAGGGTCTCAGGATTGGAATGGGAAGGAGTTGGATATCCCATCTCATGTTATAGGAAGAGTCTCAGGTTTGTTATTAGAAGCATTGAGATATCCCATCTCATGCTATAGGAAGGGTCTCAGGTTGGAATGGGAAGGAGTTGGATATCACATTTCATGTTATAGGAAGGGTCTCAGGATTGGAATTGGAAGGACTTGGCTATCATATCTCATGCTATAGGAAGGCTCTCAGGTTTGGAAGGGGAAGGAGTTGGATATCACATTTCATGTTAGAGGAACAATCTCAGGTTTGGTATTAGAGGCCTTGAGATATCACATCTCATGCTATAGGAAGGGTCTCAGGATTGGAATGGGAAGGAGTTGGATATCACATCTCAAGCTATAGGAACGGTCTCAGGTTTGGTATAAGCATTGTGATATCACATCTCATGCTATAGGAAGGGTCTCAGGATTGGAATGGGAAGGAGTTGGATATCACATCTCATGTTATAGGAAAGATCTCAGGTTTGGTATTAGAAGCATTGCGACATCACATCTCATGTTATAGGAAGGGTCTCAGGATTGGAATGGGAAGAAGTTGGATATCACATCTCATGCTAAAGGAAGGGTCTCAGGTTTGGTATAAGCATTGAGATATCACATCTCATGCTATAGGAAGGGTCTCAGGTTTGGAATGGGAAGGAGTTGTATATGACATCTCATGCCATAGGAAGGGTCTCAGGTTTGGTATAAGCATTGAGATATCACATCACATGCTATAGGAAGGGTCTCAGGATTGGAATGGAAAGGACTTGGATATCACATCTCATGCTATAGGCAGGGTCTCAGGTTTGGAAAGGGAAGGAGATGGATATCACATTTCATGTTAGAGGTAGGATCTCAGGTTTGGTATTTGAGGCATTGAAATATCACATCTCATGCTATCAGAAGGGTCTCAGGATTGGAATGGGAAGGAGTTGGATATCACATCTCATGCTAAAGGGAGGGTCTCAGGTTTGGAAGGGGAAGGATTTGGAAATCACATCTCATGTTATAGGAAGGATCTCAGGTTTGGTATTAGAAGCATTGAGATATCACATCTCATGCTATCGGAAGTATCTCAGGTTTGGTATTAGAGGCATTGAGATATCACATCTCATGCTATCATAAGGGTCTCAGGATTGGAATGGGAAGGAGTTGGATATCACCTCTCATGTTATAGGAAGGATCTCAGGTTTGGTATTAGAAGCATTGAGACATCACATCTCATGCTATAGGAAGGGTCTACGGATTGGAATGGGAAGGAGTTGGATATCACATCTCATGCTATAGGAAGGGTCTCAGATTTGGTATAAGCATTGAGATATCACATCTCATGCTATAGGAAGGGTCTCAGGATTGGAATGGGAAGGAGTTGTATATGACATCTCAGGCCATAGGAAGGGTCTCAGGTTTGGTAAAAGCATTGAGATATCACATCTCTGCTATCGGAAGGGTCTCAGGATTGGAATGGGAAGGAGTTGGATATCCCATCTCATGTTATAGGAAGGGTCTCAGGTTTGGTATTAGAAGCATTGAGACATCACATCTCATGTTATAGGAAGGGTCTCAGGATTGGAATGGGAAGAAGTTGGATATCACATCTCATGCTATAGGAAGGGTCTCAGGTTTGGTATAAGCATTGAGATATCACATCTCATGCTATAGGAAGGGTCTCAGGATTGGAATGGGAAGGAGTTGTATATGACATCTCATGCCATAGGAAGGGTCTCAGGTTTGGTATAAGCATTGAGATATCACATCACATGCTATAGGAAGGGTCTCAGGATTGGAATGGGAAGGACTTGGATATCACATCTCATGCTATAGGCAGGGTCTCAGGTTTGGAAAGGGAAGGAGATGGATATCACATTTCATGTTAGAGGTAGGATCTCAGGTTTGGTATTAGAGGCATTGAAATATCACATCTCATGCTATCAGAAGGGTCTCAGGATTGGAATGGGAAGGAGTTGGATATCACATCTCATGCTAAAGGGAGGGTCTCAGGTTTGGAAGTGGAAGGATTTGGAAATCACATCTCATGTTATAGGAAGGATCTCAGGTTTGGTATTAGAAGCATTGAGATATCACATCTCATGCTATCAGAAGTATCTCAGGTTTGGTATTAGAGGCATTGAGATATCACATCTCATGCTATCATAAGGGTCTCAGGATTGGAATGGGAAGGAGTTGGATATCACATCTCATGTTATAGGAAGGATCTCATGTTTGGTATTAGAAGAATTGAGACATCACATCTCATGCTATAGGAAGGGTCTCAGGATTGGAATGGGAAGAAGTTGGATATCACATCTCATGCTATAGGAAGGGTCTCAGATTTGGTATAAGCATTGAGATATCACATCTAATGCTATAGGAAGGGTCTCAGGATTGGAATGGGAAGGAGTTGCATATGACATCTCAGGCCATAGGAAGGGTCTCAGGTTTGGTATAAGCATTGAGATATCACATCTCTGCTATCGGAAGGGTCTCAGGATTGGAATGGGAAGGAGTTGGATATCCCAAATCATGTTATAGGAAGGGTCTCAGGTTTGGTATTAGAAGCATTGAGATATCACATCTCATGCTATAGGAAGGGTCTCAGGATTGGAATGGGGAGGACTTGGATGTCACATCTCATGTTATAGGAAGGCTCTCAGGTTTGGAAGGGGAAGGAGTTGGATATCACATTTCATGTTAGAGGAACGATCTCAGGTTTGGTATTAGAGGCCTTGAGATATCACATCTCATGCTATAGGAAGGGTCTCAGGATTGGAATGGGAAGGAGTTGGATATCACATCTCATGCTATAGGAAGGGTCTCAGGTTTGGTATAAGCATTGAGATATCACATCTCATGCTATAGGAAGGGTCTCAGGATTGGAATGGGAAGGAGTTGTATATGACATCTCATGCCATAGGAAGGGTCTCAGGTTTGGTATAAGCATTGAGATATCACATCACATGCTATAGGAAGGGTCTCAGGATTGGAATGGAAAGGACTTGGATATCACATCTCATGCTATAGGCAGGGTCTCAGGTTTGGAAAGGGAAGGAGATGGATATCACATTTCATGTTAGAGGTAGGATCTCAGGTTTGGTATTAGAGGCATTGAAATATCACATCTCATGCTATCAGATGGGTCTCAGGATTGGAATGGGAAGGAGTTGGATATCACATCTCATGCTAAAGGGAGGGTCTCAGGTTTGGAAGGGGAAGGATTTGGAAATCACATCTCATGTTATAGGAAGGATCTCTGGTTTGGTATTAGAAGCATTGAGATATCACATCTCATGCTATCGGAAGTATCTCAGGTTTGGTATTAGAGGCATTGAGATATCACATCTCATGCTATCATAAGGGTCTCAGGATTGGAATGGGAAGGAGTTGGATATCACATCTCATGTTATAGGAAGGATCTCAGGTTTGGTATTAGAAGCATTGAGACATCACATCTCATGCTATAGGAAGGGTCTCAGGATTGGAATGGGAAGGAGTTGGATATCACATCTCATGCTATAGGAAGGGTCTCAGATTTGGTATAAGCATTGAGATATCACATCACATGCTATAGGAAGGGTCTCAGGATTGGAATGGGAAGGACTTGGATATCACATTTCATGCTATAGGCAGGGTCTCAGGTTTGGAAAGGGAAGGAGATGGATATCACATTTCATGTTAGAGGTAGGATCTCAGGTTTGGTATTAGAGGCATTGAAATATCACATCTCATGCTATCATAAGGGTCTCAGGATTGGAAAGGGAAGGAGTTGGATATCACATCTCATGTTATAGGAAGGATCTCAGGTTTGGTATTAGAAGAATTGAGACATCACATCTCATGCTATAGGAAGGGTCTCAGGATTGGAATGGGAAGAAGTTGGATATCACATCTCATGCTATAGGAAGGGTCTCAGATTTGGTATAAGCATTGAGATATCACATCTAATGCTATAGGAAGGGTCTCAGGATTGGAATGGGAAGGAGTTGCATATGACATCTCAGGCCATAGGAAGGGTCTCAGGTTTGGTATAAGCATTGAGATATCACATCTCTGCTATCGGAAGGGTCTCAGGATTGGAATGGGAAGGAGTTGGATATCCCAAATCATGTTATAGGAAGGGTCTCAGGTTTGGTATTAGAAGCATTGAGATATCACATCTCATGCTATAGGAAGGGTCTCAGGATTGGAATGGGGAGGACTTGGATGTCACATCTCATGTTATAGGAAGGCTCTCAGGTTTGGAAGGGGAAGGAGTTGGATATCACATTTCATGTTAGAGGAACGATCTCAGGTTTGGTATTAGAGGCCTTGAGATATCACATCTCATGCTATAGGAAGGGTCTCAGGATTGGAATGGGAAGGAGTTGGATATCACATCTCATGCTATAGGAAGGGTCTCAGGTTTGGTATAAGCATTGAGATATCACATCTCATGCTATAGGAAGGGTCTCAGGATTGGAATGGGAAGGAGTTGTATATGACATCTCATGCCATAGGAAGGGTCTCAGGTTTGGTATAAGCATTGAGATATCACATCACATGCTATAGGAAGGGTCTCAGGATTGGAATGGAAAGGACTTGGATATCACATCTCATGCTATAGGCAGGGTCTCAGGTTTGGAAAGGGAAGGAGATGGATATCACATTTCATGTTAGAGGTAGGATCTCAGGTTTGGTATTAGAGGCATTGAAATATCACATCTCATGCTATCAGATGGGTCTCAGGATTGGAATGGGAAGGAGTTGGATATCACATCTCATGCTAAAGGGAGGGTCTCAGGTTTGGAAGGGGAAGGATTTGGAAATCACATCTCATGTTATAGGAAGGATCTCTGGTTTGGTATTAGAAGCATTGAGATATCACATCTCATGCTATCGGAAGTATCTCAGGTTTGGTATTAGAGGCATTGAGATATCACATCTCATGCTATCATAAGGGTCTCAGGATTGGAATGGGAAGGAGTTGGATATCACATCTCATGTTATAGGAAGGATCTCAGGTTTGGTATTAGAAGCATTGAGACATCACATCTCATGCTATAGGAAGGGTCTCAGGATTGGAATGGGAAGGAGTTGGATATCACATCTCATGCTATAGGAAGGGTCTCAGATTTGGTATAAGCATTGAGATATCACATCACATGCTATAGGAAGGGTCTCAGGATTGGAATGGGAAGGACTTGGATATCACATTTCATGCTATAGGCAGGGTCTCAGGTTTGGAAAGGGAAGGAGATGGATATCACATTTCATGTTAGAGGTAGGATCTCAGGTTTGGTATTAGAGGCATTGAAATATCACATCTCATGCTATCATAAGGGTCTCAGGATTGGAAAGGGAAGGAGTTGGATATCACATCTCATGTTATAGGAAGGATCTCAGGTTTGGTATTAGAAGAATTGAGACATCACATCTCATGCTATAGGAAGGGTCTCAGGATTGGAATGGGAAGAAGTTGGATATCACATCTCATGCTATAGGAAGGGTCTCAGATTTGGTATAAGCATTGAGATATCACATCTAATGCTATAGGAAGGGTCTCAGGATTGGAATGGGAAGGAGTTGCATATGACATCTCAGGCCATAGGAAGGGTCTCAGGTTTGGTATAAGCATTGAGATATCACATCTCTGCTATCGGAAGGGTCTCAGGATTGGAATGGGAAGGAGTTGGATATCCCAAATCATGTTATAGGAAGGGTCTCAGGTTTGGTATTAGAAGCATTGAGATATCACATCTCATGCTATAGGAAGGGTCTCAGGATTGGAATGGGGAGGACTTGGATGTCACATCTCATGTTATAGGGAGGGTCTCAAGTTTGATATTAGAAGCATTGAGATAACAAATCTCATGATATCGGAAGGGTCTCAGGATTGGAATGGGAAGGAATTGGATATCACATCTCATGATAAAGGAAGGGTCTAAGGTTTGGAAGGGGAGGGATTTGGATATCACATCTCATGTTATAGGACGGGTCTCAGGTTTGGTATTAGAAGCATTGAGATATCAAGTCTCATGGAATAGGAAGGGTCTCAGAATTGGAATGGGAAGGAGTTGGATATCACATCTCAAGCTATAGGTAGGGTCTCAGGATTGGAATGGGAAGAAGTTTGATATCACATCTCATGCATAGTATGGGTCTCAGGTTTGGTAGAAGCATTGGGATATCACATCTCATGCTATCGGAAGGGTATCAGTATTGGATTTGGAAGGAGTTGGATATCCCATCTCTTGCTATAGGAAGGGTCTCAGGTTGGAATGGGAAGGAATTGGATATCACATTTCATGTTATAGGAAGGCTCTCAGGTTTGGAAGGGGAAGGAGTTGGATATCACATTTCATGTCAGAGGAAGGATCTCAGGTTTGGTATTAGAGGCCTTGAGATATCACATCTCATGCTATAGGAAGGGTCTCAGGATTGGAATGGGAAAGAGTTGGATATCACATCTCAAGCTATAGGAAGGGTCTCAGGTTTGGTATAAGCATTGAGATATCACATCTCATGCTATATGAAGTGTCTCAGGATTGGAATGTGAAGGAGTTGGATATCACATCTCATGTTATAGGAAAGATCTCAGGTTTGGTATTAGAAGCATTGAGACATCACATCTCATGTTATAGGAAGGGTCTCAGGATTGGAATGGGAAGAAGGTGGATATCACATCTCATTCTATAGGAAGAGTCTCAGGTCTGGAAGGGGAAGGAGTTGGATATCCAATCTCATGTTATAGGACTGGTCTCGGGTTTGGTATTAGAAGCATTGAGATATCACATCGCATGCTGTGGGAAGGTTCTCAGGTTTGGAATGGGGAGGAATTGGATATCACATCTCATGTTCATAGGAAGGATCTCAGGTTTGGTATTAGAAGCATTGAGATATCACATCTCATGCTATAGGAATGGTCTCAGGATTGGAATGGGAAGGAGTTGGATATTACACTCTTGCTATAGGAAGGGTCTCATGTTTGGAATGGGAAGGAGTTGGATATCACATATGCTATAGGAAGGGTCTCAGGTTTGGACCGGGAAGGAGTTGGATATCACATCTCATGTTATAGGAAGGGTCTCAGGTTTGGTATAAGCATTGAGATATCACATCTCTGCTATCGGAAGTGTCTCAGGATTGGAATGGGAAGGAGTTGGATATCCCATCTCATGTTATAGGACGGGTCTCAGGTTTGTTATTAGAATCATTGAGATATCATATTGCATGCTGTAGGAAGGGTCTAAGGATTGGAATGGGAAGGACTTGGATATCACATCTCATGCTATAGGTAGGCTCTCAGGATTGGAAAGGGAAGGAGTTGGATATCACATTTCACGTTAGAGGAAGGATCTCAGGTTTGGTATTAGAGGCATTGAGATATCACATCTCATGCTATAGGAAGAGTCTCAGGATTGGAATGGGAAGGAGTTGGATATCACATCTCATGCTATAGGAAGGGTCTCAGGTTTGGTATAAGCATTGAGATATCACATCTCATGCTATAGGAAGGGTCTCGGGATTGGAATGGGAAGGAGATGGATATCACATTTCATGTTAGAGGTAGGATCTCAGGTTTGGAATTAGAGGCATTGAGATATCACATCTCATGCTATCAGAAGGGTTTCAGGATTGGAATGGGAAGGAGTTGGATATCACATCTCATGCTAAAGGGAGGGTCTCAGGTTTGGAAGCGGGAGGATTTGGAAATCACATCTCATGTTATAGGAAGGATCTCAGGTTTGGTATTAGAAGCATTGAGATATCACATCTCATGCTATCGGAAGTATCTCAGGTTTGGTATTAGAGGCATTGAGATATCACATCTCATGCTATCATAAGGGTCTCAGGATTGGAATGGGAAGGAGTTGGATATCACATCTCATGTTATAGGAAGGATCTCAGGTTTGGTATTAGAAGCATTGAGACATCACATCTCATGCTATAGGAAGGGTCTCAGGATTGGAATGGGAAGGAGTTGGATATCACATCTCATGCTATAGGAAGGGTCTCAGATTTGGTATAAGCATTGAGATATCACATCTCATGCTATAGGAAGGGTCTCAGGATTGGAATGGGAAGGAGTTGTATATGACATCTCAGGCCATAGGAAGGGTCTCAGGTTTGGTATAAGCATTGAGATATCACATCTCTGCTATCGGAAGGGTCTCAGGATTGGAATGGGAATGAGTTGGATATCCCATCTCATGTTATAGGAAGATCTCATGTTATAGGAAGAGTCTCAGGTTTGGTATTAGAAGCATTGAGATATCCCATCTCATGCTATAGGAAGGGTCTCAGGTTGGAATGGGAAGGAGTTGGATATCACATTTCATGTTATAGGAAGGGTCTCAGGATTGGAATTGGAAGGACTTGGCTATCATATCTCATGCTATAGGAAGGCTCTCAGGTTTGGAAGGGGAAGGAGTTGGATATCACATTTCATGTTAGAGGAACAATCTCAGGTTTGGTATTAGAGGCCTTGAGATATCACATCTCATGCTATAGGAAGGGTCTCAGGATTGGAATGGGAAGGAGTTGGATATCACATCTCAAGCTATAGGAACGGTCTCAGGTTTGGTATAAGCATTGTGATATCACATCTCATGCTATAGGAAGGGTCTCAGGATTGGAATGGGAAGGAGTTGGATATCACATCTCATGCTATAGTAAGGGTCTCAGGTTTGGTATAAGCATTGAGATATCACATCTCATGCTATAGGAAGGGCCTCAGGTTTGGAATGGGAAGGAGTTGTATATGACATCTCATGCCATAGGAAGGGTCTCAGGTTTGGTATAAGCATTGAGATATCACATCACATGCTATAGGAAGGGTCTCAGGATTGGAATGGAAAGGACTTGGATATCACATCTCATGCTATAGGCAGGGTCTCAGGTTTGGAAAGGGAAGGAGATGGATATCACATTTTATGTTAGAGGTAGGATCTCAGGTTTGGTATTAGAGGCATTGAAATATCACATCTCATGCTATCAGAAGGGTCTCAGGATTGGAATGGGAAGGAGTTGGATATCACATCTCATGCTAAAGGGAGGGTCTCAGGTTTGGAAGGGGAAGGAGTTGGATATCACATCTCATGCTATCGGAAGTATCTCAGGTTTGGTATTAGAGGCATTGAGATATCACATCTCATGCTATCATAAGGGTCTCAGGATTGGAATGGGAAGAAGTTGGATATCACATCTCATGTTATAGGAAGGCTCTCAGGTTTGGAAGGGGAAGGAGTTGGATATCACATTTCATGTTAGAGGAACGATCTCAGGTTTGGTATTAGAGGCCTTGCGATATCACATCTCATGCTATAGGAAGGGTCTCAGGATTGGAATGGGAAGGAGTTGGATATCACATCTCAAGCTATAGGAACGGTCTCAGGCTTGGTATAAGCATTGTGATATCACATCTCATGCTATAGGAAGGGTCTCAGGATTGGAATGGGAAGGAGTTGGATATCACATCTCATGTTATAGGAAGGCTCTCAGGTTTGGAAGGGGAAGGAGTTGGATATCACATTTCATGTTAGAGGAACGATCTCAGGTTTGGTATTAGAGGCCTTGCGATATCACATCTCATGCTATAGGAAGGGTCTCAGGATTGGAATGGGAAGGAGTTGGATATCACATCTCAAGCTATAGGAACGGTCTCAGGTTTGGTATAAGCATTGTGATATCACATCTCTTGCTATAGGAAGGGTCTCAGGATTGGTATTAGAAGCATTGAGATATCACATCTCATGCTATAGGAAGGGTCTCAGGATTGGAATGGGGAGGACTTGGATATCACATCTCATGTTATAGGAAGGCTCTCAGGTTTGGAAGGGGAAGGAGTTGGATATCACATTTCATGTTAGAGGAACGATCTCAGGTTTGGTATTAGAGGCCTTGAGATATCACATCTCATGCTATAGGAAGGGTCTCAGGATTGGAATGGGAAGGAGTTGGATATCACATCTCAAGCTATAGGAACGGTCTCAGGTTTGCTATAAGCATTGTGATATCACATCTCATGCTATAGGAAGGGTCTCAGGATTGGAATGGGAAGGAGTTGGATATCACATCTCATGTTATAGGAAAGATCTCAGGTTTGGTATTAGAAGCATTGCGACATCACATCTCATGTTATAGGAAGGGTCTCAGGATTGGAATGGGAAGAAGTTGGATATCACATCTCATGCTATAGGAAGGGTCTCAGGTTTGGTATAAGCATTGAGATATCATATCTCATGCTATAGGAAGGGTCTCAGGATTGGAATGGGAAGGAGTTGTATATGACATCTCATGCCATAAGAAGGGTCTCAGGTTTGGTATAAGAATTGAGATATCACATCACATGCTATAGGAAGGGTCTCAGGATTGGAATGGAAAGGACTTGGATATCACATCTCATGCTATAGGCAGGGTCTCAGGTTTGGAAAGGGAAGGAGATGGATATCACAATTCATGTTAGAGGTAGGATCTCAGGTTTGGTATTAGAGGCATTGAAATATCACATCTCATGCTATCAGATGGGTCTCAGGATTGGAATGGGAAGGAGTTTGATATCACATCTCATGCTAAATGGAGGGTCTCAGGTTTGGAAGGGGAAGGATTTGGAAATCACATCTCATGTTATAGGAAGGATCTCAGGTTTGGTATTAGAAGCATTGAGATATCACATCTCATGCTATCGGAAGTATCTCAGGTTTGGTATTAGAGGCATTGAGATATCACATCTCATGCTATCATAAGGGTCTCAGGATTGGAATGGGAAGGAGTTGGATATCACATCTCATGTTATAGGAAGGATCTCAGGTTTGGTATTAGAAGAATAGAGACATCACATCTCATGCTATAGGAAGGGTCTCAGGATTGGAATGGGAAGAAGTTGGATATCACATCTCATGCTATAGGAAGGGTCTCAGGTTTGGAATGGGAAGGAGTTGCATATGACATCTCAGGCCATAGGAAGGGTCTCAGGTTTGGTATAAGCATTGAGATATCACATCTCTGCTATCGGAAGGGTCTCAGGATTGGAATGGGAAGGAGTTGGATATCCCAAATCATGTTATAGGAAGGGTCTCAGGTTTGGTATTAGAAGCATTGAGATATCACATCTCATGTTATAGGAAGGATCTCAGGTTTGGTATTAGAAGAATAGAGACATCACATCTCATGCTATAGGAAGGGTCTCAGGATTGGAATGGGAAGAAGTTGGATATCACATCTCATGCTATAGGAAGGGTCTCAGATTTGGTATAAGCATTGAGATATCACATCTAATGCTATAGGAAGGGTCTCAGGATTGGAATGGGAAGGAGTTGCATATGACATCTCAGGCCATAGGAAGGGTCTCAGGTTTGGTATAAGCATTGAGATATCACATCTCTGCTATCGGAAGGGTCTCAGGATTGGAATGGGAAGGAGTTGGATATCCCAAATCATGTTATAGGAAGGGTCTCAGGTTTGGTATTAGAAGCATTGAGATATCACATCTCATGCTATAGGAAGGGTCTCAGGATTGGAATGGGGAGGACTTGGATGTCACATCTCATGTTATAGGGAGGGTCTCAAGTTTGATATTAGAAGCATTGAGATAACAAATCTCATGATATCGGAAGGGTCTCAGGATTGGAATGGGAAGGAATTGGATATCACATCTCATGATAAAGGAAGGGTCTAAGGTTTGGAAGGGGAAGGATTTGGATATCACATCTCATGTTATAGGACGGGTCTCAGGTTTGGTATTAGAAGCATTGAGATATCAAGTCTCATGGTATAGGAAGGGTCTCAGAATTGGAATGGGAAGGAGTTGGATATCACATCTCATGTTATAGGAAAGATCTCAGGTTTGGTATTAGAAGCATTGCGACATCACATCTCATGTTATAGGAAGGGTCTCAGGATTGGAATGGGAAGAAGTTGGATATCACATCTCATGTTATAGGAAAGATCTCAGGTTTGGTATTAGAAGCATTGCGACATCACATCTCATGTTATAGGAAGGGTCTCAGGATTGGAATGGGAAGAAGTTGGATATCACATCTCATGCTATAGGAAGGGTCTCAGGTTTGGTATAAGCATTGAGATATCATATCTCATGCTATAGGAAGGGTCTCAGGATTGGAATGGGAAGTAGTTGTATATGACATCTCATGCCATAAGAAGGGTCTCAGGTTTGGTATAAGAATTGAGATATCACATCACATGCTATAGGAAGGGTCTCAGGATTGGAATGGAAAGGACTTGGATATCACATCTCATGCTATAGGCAGGGTCTCAGGTTTGGAAAGGGAAGGAGATGGATATCACAATTCATGTTAGAGGTAGGATCTCAGGTTTGGTATTAGAGGCATTGAAATATCACATCTCATGCTATCAGATGGGTCTCAGGATTGGAATGGGAAGGAGTTTGATATCACATCTCATGCTAAATGGAGGGTCTCAGGTTTGGAAGGGGAAGGATTTGGAAATCACATCTCATGTTATAGGAAGGATCTCAGGTTTGGTATTAGAAGCATTGAGATATCACATCTCATGCTATCGGAAGTATCTCAGGTTTGGTATTAGAGGCATTGAGATATCACATCTCATGCTATCATAAGGGTCTCAGGATTGGAATGGGAAGGAGTTGGATATCACATCTCATGTTATAGGAAGGATCTCAGGTTTGGTATTAGAAGAATAGAGACATCACATCTCATGCTATAGGAAGGGTCTCAGGATTGGAATGGGAAGAAGTTGGATATCACATCTCATGCTATAGGAAAGGTCTCAGATTTGGTATAAGCATTGAGATATCACATCTAATGCTATAGGAAGGGTCTCAGGATTGGAATGGGAAGGAGTTGCATATGACATCTCAGGCCATAGGAAGGGTCTCAGGTTTGGTATAAGCATTGAGATATCACATCTCTGCTATCGGAAGGGTCTCAGGATTGGAATGGGAAGGAGTTGGATATCCCAAATCATGTTATAGGAAGGGTCTCAGGTTTGGTATTAGAAGCATTGAGATATCACATCTCATGCTATAGGAAGGGTCTCAGGATTGGAATGGGGAGGACTTGGATGTCACATCTCATGTTATAGGGAGGGTCTCAAGTTTGATATTAGAAGCATTGAGATAACAAATCTCATGATATCGGAAGGGTCTCAGGATTGGAATGGGAAGGAATTGGATATCACATCTCATGATAAAGGAAGGGTCTAAGGTTTGGAAGGGGAAGGATTTGGATATCACATCTCATGTTATAGGACGGGTCTCAGGTTTGGTATTAGAAGCATTGAGATATCAAGTCTCATGGTATAGGAAGGGTCTCAGAATTGGAATGGGAAGGAGTTGGATATCACATCTCATGTTATAGGAAAGATCTCAGGTTTGGTATTAGAAGCATTGCGACATCACATCTCATGTTATAGGAAGGGTCTCAGGATTGGAATGGGAAGAAGTTGGATATCACATCTCATGCTATAGGAAGGGTCTCAGGTTTGGTATAAGCATTGAGATATCACATCTCATGCTATAGGAAGGGTCTCAGGTTTGGAATGGGAAGGAGTTGTATATGACATCTCATGCCATAGGAAGGGTCTCAGGTTTGGTATAAGCATTGAGATATCACATCACATGCTATAGGAAGGGTCTCAGGATTGGAATGGAAAGGACTTGGATATCACATCTCATGCTATAGGCAGGGTCTCAGGTTTGGAAAGGGAAGGAGATGGATATCACATTTCATGTTAGAGGTAGGATCTCAGGTTTGGTATTTGAGGCATTGAAATATCACATCTCATGCTATCAGAAGGGTCTCAGGATTGGAATGGGAAGGAGTTGGATATCACATCTCATGCTAAAGGGAGGGTCTCAGGTTTGGAAGGGGAAGGATTTGGAAATCACATCTCATGTTATAGGAAGGATCTCAGGTTTGGTATTAGAAGCATTGAGATATCACATCTCATGCTATCGGAAGTATCTCAGGTTTGGTATTAGAGGCATTGAGATATCACATCTCATGCTATCATAAGGGTCTCAGGATTGGAATGGGAAGAAGTTGGATATCACATCTCATGTTATAGGAAGGCTCTCAGGTTTGGAAGGGGAAGGAGTTGGATATCACATTTCATGTTAGAGGAACGATCTCAGGTTTGGTATTAGAGGCCTTGCGATATCACATCTCATGCTATAGGAAGGGTCTCAGGATTGGAATGGGAAGGAGTTGGATATCACATCTCAAGCTATAGGAACGGTCTCAGGTTTGGTATAAGCATTGTGATATCACATCTCATGCTATAGGAAGGGTCTCAGGATTGGAATGGGAAGGAGTTGGATATCACATCTCATGTTATAGGAAAGATCTCAGGTTTGGTATTAGAAGCATTGCGACATCACATCTCATGTTATAGGAAGGGTCTCAGGATTGGAATGGGAAGAAGTTGGATATCACATCTCATGCTATAGGAAGGGTCTCAGGTTTGGTATAAGCATTGAGATATCACATCTCATGCTATAGGAAGGGTCTCAGGATTGGAATGGGAAGGAGTTGTATATGACATCTCATGCCATAGGAAGGGTCTCAGGTTTGGTATAAGAATTGAGATATCACATCACATGCTATAGGAAGGGTCTCAGGATTGGAATGGAAAGGACTTGGATATCACATCTCATGCTATAGGCAGGGTCTCAGGTTTGAAAAGGGAAGGAGATGGATATCACATTTCATGTTAGAGGTAGGATCTCAGGTTTGGTATTAGAGGCATTGAAATATCACATCTCATGCTATCAGATGGGTCTCAGGACTGGAATGGGAAGGAGTTTGATATCACATCTCATGCTAAAGGGAGGGTCTCAGGTTTGGAAGGGGAAGGATTTGGAAATCACATCTCATGTTATAGGAAGGATCTCAGGTTTGGTATTAGAAGCATTGAGATATCACATCTCATGCTATCGAAGTATCTCAGGTTTGGTATTAGAGGCATTGAGATATCACATCTCATGCTATCATAAGGGTCTCAGGATTGGAATGGGAAGGAGTTGGATATCACATCTCATGTTATAGGAAGGATCTCAGGTTTGGTATTAGAAGCATTGAGACATCACATCTCATGCTATAGGAAGGGTCTCAGGATTGGAATGGGAAGGAGTTGGATATCACATCTCATGCTATAGGAAGGGTCTCAGATTTGGTATAAGCATTGAGATATCACATCTCATGCTATAGGAAGGGTCTCAGGATTGGAATGGGAAGGACTTGGGTATCACATCTCATGCTATAGGGAGGGTCTCAAGTTTGATATTAGAAGCATTGAGATATCACATCTCATGCTATAGGAAGGGTCTCAGGATTGGAATGGGAAGGAGTTGGATATCACATCTCAAGCTTTAGGAAGGGTCTCAGGTTTGGTATAAGCATTGAGATAGCACATCTCATGCTATAGGAAGGGTCTCAGGATTGGAATGGGAAGGAGTTGGATATTACATCTCATGTTATAGGAAAGATCTCAGGTTTGGTATTAGAAGCATTGAGACATCACATCTCATGTTATAGGAAGGGTCTCAGGATTGGAATGGGAAGAAGTTGGATATCACATCTCATGCTATAGGAAGGGTCTCAGGTTTGAAACGGGAAGGAGTTGGATATCACATCTCATGTTATAGGACGGGTCTCAGGTTTGTTATTAGAATCATTGAGATATCATATTGCATGCTGTAGGAAGGGTCTAAGGATTGGAATGGGAAGGACTTGGATATCACATCTCATGCTATAGGTAGGCTCTCAGGTTTGGAAAGGGAAGGAGTTCGATATCACATTTCATGTTAGAGGAAGGATCTCAGGTTTGGTATTAGAGGCATTGAGATATCACATATCATGCTATAGGAAGGGTCTCAGGATTGGAATGGGAAGGAGTTGGATATCACATCTCAAGCTTTAGGAAGGGTCTCAGGTTTGGTATAAGCATTGAGATAGCACATCTCATGCTATAGGAAGGGTCTCAGGATTGGAATGGGATGGAGTTGGATATTACATCTCATGTTATAGGAAAGATCTCAGGTTTGGTATTAGAAGCATTGAGACATCACATCTCATGTTATAGGAAGGGTCTCAGGATTGGAATGGGAAGAAGTTGGATATCACATCTCATGCTATAGGAAGGGTCTCAGGTTTGGAAGGGGAAGGAGTTGGATATCCAATCTCATGTTATAGGACTGGTCTCAGGTTTGGTATTAGAAGCATTGAGATATCACATCGCATGCTGTAGGAAGGTTCTCAGGTTTGGTATTAGAAGCATTGAGACATCACATCTCATGCTATAGGAAGGGTCTCAGGATTGGAATGGGAAGGAGTTGGATATCACATCTCATGTTATAGGAAGGATCTCAGGTTTGGTATTAGAAGCATTGAGACATCACATCTCATGCTATAGGAAGGGCCTCAGGATTGGAATGGGAAGGAGTTGGATATCACATCTCATGCTATAGGAAGGGTCTCAGATTTGGTATAAGCATCGAGATATCACATCTCATGCTATAGGAAGGGTCTCGGGATTGGAATGGGAAGGAGTTGGATATCACATCTCATGCCATAGGAAGGGTCTTAGGTTTGGTATAAGCATTGAGATATCACATCTCTGCTATTGGAAGGGTCTCAGGATTGGAATGGGAAGGAGTTGGATATCCCATCTCATGTTATAGGAAGAGTCTCAGGTTTGGTATTAGAAGCATTGAGATATCACATCTCATGCTATAGGAAGTGTCTCAGGATTGGAATGGGAAGGACTTGGGTATCACATCTCATGCTATAGGGAGGGTCTCAAGTTTGATATTAGAAGCATTGAGATATCACATCTCATGCTATAGGAAGGGTCTCAGGATTGGAATGGGAAGGAGTTGGATATCACATCTCATTCTATAGGAAGGGTCTCAGGTTTGGTATAAGCAGTGAGATATCACATCTCATGCTATAGGAAGTGTCTCAGGGTTGGAATGGGAAGGAGTTGGATATCAAATCTCATGTTATAGGAAGGATCTCAGGTTTGGTATAAGCATTGAGATATCACATCTCTGCTATCGGAAGGGTCTCAGGATTGGAATGGGAAGGAGTTGGATATTCCCATCTCATGTTATAGGAAGGGTCTCAGGTTTGGTATTAGAAGCATTGAGATATCCCATCTCATGATATAGGAAGGGTCTCAGGATTGGAATGGGAAGGACTTGGATATCATATCTCATGCTATAGGAAGGCTCTCAGGTTTGGAAGGGGAAGGAGTTGGATATCACATTTCATATTAGAGGAAGTATCTCAGGTTTGGTATTAGAGGCCTTGAGATATCACATCTCATGCTATAGGAAGGGTCTCAGGATTGGAATGGGAAGGAGTTGGATATCACATCTCAAGCTATAGGAACGGTCTCAGGTTTTGTATAAGCATTGTGATATCACATCTCATACTATAGGAAGGGTCTCAGGATTGGAATGGGAAGGAGTTGGATATCACATCTCATGTTATAGGAAAGATCTCAGGTTTGGTATTAGAAGCATTGAGACATCACATCTCATGTTATAGGAAGGGTCTCAGGATTGGAATGGGAAGAAGTTGGATATCACATCTCATGCTATAGGAAGGGTCTCAGGTTTGGTATAAGCATTGAGATATCACATCTCATGCTATAGGAAGGGTCTCAGGATTGGAATGGGAAGGAGTTGTATATGACATCTCATGCCATAGGAAGGGTCTCAGGTTTGGTATAAGCATTGAGATATCACATCACATGCTATAGGAAGGGTCTCAGGATTGGAATGGGAAGGACTTGGATATCACATCTCATGCTAAAGGCAGGGTCTCAGGTTTGGAAAGGGAAGGAGATGGATATCACATTTCATGTTAGAGGTAGGATCTCAGGTTTGGAATTAGAGGCATTGAGATATCACATCTCATGCTATCAGAAGGGTCTCAGGATTGGAATGGGAAGGAGTTGGATATCACATCTCATGCTAAAGGGAGGGTCTCAGGTTTGGAAGCGGGAGGATTTGGAAATCACATCTCATGTTATAGGAAGGATCTCAGGTTTGGTATTCGAAGCATTGAGATATCACATCTCATGCTATCGGAAGTATCTCAGGTTTGGTATTAGAGGCATTGAGATATCACATCTCATGCTATCATAAGGGTCTCAGGATTGGAATGGGAAGGAGTTGGATATCACATCTCATGTTATAGGAAGGATCTCAGGTTTGGTATTAGAAGCATTGAGACATCACATCTCATGCTATAGGAAGGGTCTCAGGATTGGAATGGGAAGGAGTTGGATATCACATCTCATGCTATAGGAAGGGTCTCAGATTTGGTATAAGCATTGAGATATCACATCTCATGCTATTGGAAGGGTCTCAGGATTGGAATGGGAAGGAGTTGTATATGACATCTCAGGCCATAGGAAGGGTCTCAGGTTTGGTATAAGCATTGAGATATCACATCTCTGCTATCGGAAGGGTCTCAGGATTGGAATGGGAATGAGTTGGATATCCCATCTCATGTTATAGGAAGAGTCTCAGGTTTGTTATTAGAAGCATTGAGATATCCCATCTCATGCTATAGGAAGGGTCTCAGGTTGGAATGGGAAGGAGTTGGATATCACATTTCATGTTATAGGAAGGGTCTCAGGATTGGAATTGGAAGGACTTGGCTATCATATCTCATGCTATAGGAAGGCTATCAGGTTTGGAAGGGGAAGGAGTTGGATATCACATTTCATGTTAGAGGAACGATCTCAGGTTTGGTATTAGAGGCCTTGAGATATCACATCTCATGCTATAGGAAGGGTCTCAGGATTGGAATGGGAAGGAGTTGGATATCACATCTCAAGCTATAGGAACGGTCTCAGGTTTGGTATAAGCATTGTGATATCACATCTCATGCTATAGGAAGGGTCTCAGGATTGGAATGGGAAGGAGTTGGATATCACATCTCATGTTATAGGAAAGATCTCAGGTTTGGTATTAGAAGCATTGCGACATCACATCTCATGTTATAGGAAGGGTCTGAGGATTGGAATGGGAAGAAGTTGGATATCACATCTCATGCTATAGGAAGGGTCTCAGGTTTGGTATAAGCATTGAGATATCACATCTCATGCTATAGGAAGGGTCTCAGGTTTGGAATGGGAAGGAGTTGTATATGACATCTCATGCCATAGGAAGGGTCTCAGGTTTGGTATAAGCATTGAGATATCACATCACATGCTATAGGAAGGGTCTCAGGATTGGAATGGAAAGGACTTGGATATCACATCTCATGCTATAGGCAGGGTCTCAGGTTTGGAAAGGGAAGGAGATGGATATCACATTTCATGTTAGAGGTAGGATCTCAGGTTTGGTATTTGAGGCATTGAAATATCACATCTCATGCTATCAGAAGGGTCTCAGGATTGGAATGGGAAGGAGTTGGATATCACATCTCATGCTAAAGGGAGGGTCTCAGGTTTGGAAGGGGAAGGATTTGGAAATCACATCTCATGTTATAGGAAGGATCTCAGGTTTGGTATTAGAAGCATTGAGATATCACATCTCATGCTATCGGAAGTATCTCAGGTTTGGTATTAGAGGCATTGAGATATCACATCTCATGCTATCATAAGGGTCTCAGGATTGGAATGGGAAGGAGTTGGATATCACATCTCATGTTATAGGAAGGCTCTCAGGTTTGGAAGGGGAAGGAGTTGGATATCACATTTCATGTTAGAGGAACGATCTCAGGTTTGGTATTAGAGGCCTTGCGATATCACATCTCATGCTATAGGAAGGGTCTCAGGATTGGAATGGGAAGGAGTTGGATATCACATCTCAAGCTATAGGAACGGTCTCAGGTTTGGTATAAGCATTGTGATATCACATCTCATGCTATAGGAAGGGTCTCAGGATTGGAATGGGAAGGAGTTGGATATCACATCTCATGTTATAGGAAAGATCTCAGGTTTGGTATTAGAAGCATTGCGACATCACATCTCATGTTATAGGAAGGGTCTCAGGATTGGAATGGGAAGAAGTTGGATATCACATCTCATGCTATAGGAAGGGTCTCAGGTTTGGTATAAGCATTGAGATATCACATCTCATGCTATAGGAAGGGTCTCAGGATTGGAATGGGAAGGAGTTGTATATGACATCTCATGCCATAGGAAGGGTCTCAGGTTTGGTATAAGAATTGAGATATCACATCACATGCTATAGGAAGGGTCTCAGGATTGGAATGGAAAGGACTTGGATATCACATCTCATGCTATAGGCAGGGTCTCAGGTTTGAAAAGGGAAGGAGATGGATATCACATTTCATGTTAGAGGTAGGATCTCAGGTTTGGTATTAGAGGCATTGAAATATCACATCTCATGCTATCAGATGGGTCTCAGGACTGGAATGGGAAGGAGTTTGATATCACATCTCATGCTAAAGGGAGGGTCTCAGGTTTGGAAGGGGAAGGATTTGGAAATCACATCTCATGTTATAGGAAGGATCTCAGGTTTGGTATTAGAAGCATTGAGATATCACATCTCATGCTATCGGAAGTATCTCAGGTTTGGTATTAGAGGCATTGAGATATCACATCTCATGCTATCATAAGGGTCTCAGGATTGGAATGGGAAGGAGTTGGATATCACATCTCATGTTATAGGAAGGATCTCAGGTTTGGTATTAGAAACATTGAGACATCACATCTCATGCTATAGGAAGGGTCTCAGGATTGGAATGGGAAGGAGTTGGATATCACATCTCATGCTATAGGAAGGGTCTCAGATTTGGTATAAGCATTGAGATATCACATCTCATGCTATAGGAAGGGTCCTCATGATTGGAATGGGAAGGAGTTGTATATGACATCTCAGGCCATAGGAAGGGTCTCAGGCTTGGTAAAAGCATTGAGATATCACATCTCTGCTATCGGAAGGGTCTCAGGATTGGAATGGGAAGGAGTTGGATATCCCATCTCATGTTATAGGAAGGGTCTCAGGTTTGGTATTAGAAGCATTGAGATATCACATCGCATGCTGTAGGAAGGTTCTCAGGTTTGGTATTAGAAGCATTGAGACATCACATCTCATGCTATAGGAAGGGTCTCAGGATTGGAATGGGAAGGAGTTGGATATCACATCTCATGTTATAGGAAGGATCTCAGGTTTGGTATTAGAAGCATTGAGACATTACATCTCATGCTATAGGAAGGGCCTCAGGATTGGAATGGGAAGGAGTTGGATATTACATCTCATGCTATAGGAAGGGTCTCAGATTTGGTATAAGCATCGAGATATCACATCTCATGCTATAGGAAGGGTCTCGGGATTGGAATGGGAAGGAGTTGGATATCACATCTCATGCCATAGGAAGGGTCTTAGGTTTGGTATAAGCATTGAGATATCACATCTCTGCTATTGGAAGGGTCTCAGGATTGGAATGGGAAGGAGTTGGATATCCCATCTCATGTTATAGGAAGAGTCTCAGGTTTGGTATTAGAAGCATTGAGATATCACATCTCATGCTATAGGAAGTGTCTCAGGATTGGAATGGGAAGGACTTGGGTATCACATCTCATGCTATAGGGAGGGTCTCAAGTTTGATATTAGAAGCATTGAGATATCACATCTCATGCTATAGGAAGGGTCTCAGGATTGGAATGGGAAGGAGTTGGATATCACATCTCATTCTAGAGGAAGGGTCTCAGGTTTGGTATAAGCAGTGAGATATCACATCTCATGCTATAGGAAGTGTCTCAGGATTGGAATGGGAAGGAGTTGGATATCACATCTCATGTTATAGGAAGGATCCCAGGTTTGGTATAAGCATTGAGATATCACATCTCTGCTATCGGAAGGGTCTCAGGATTGGAATGGGAAGGAGTTGGATATTCCCATCTCATGTTATAGGAAGGGTCTCAGGTTTGGTATTAGAAGCATTGAGATATCCCATCTCATGATATAGGAAGGGTCTCAGAATTGGAATGGGAAGGACTTGGATATCATATCCCATGCTATAGGAAGGCTCTCAGGTTTGGAAGGGGAAGGAGTTGAATATCACATTTCATGTTAGAGGAAGGATCTCAGGTTTGGTATTAGAGGCCTTGAGATATCACATCTCATGCTATAGGAAGGGTCTCAGGATTGGAATGGGAAGGAGTTGGATATCACATCTCAAGCTATAGGAACGGTCTCAGGTTTGGTATAAGCATTGTGATATCACATCTCATGCTATAGGAAGGGTCTCAGGATTGGAATGGGAAGGAGTTGGATATCACATCTCATGTTATAGGAAAGATCTCAGGTTTGGTATTAGAAGCATTGAGACATCACATCTCATGTTATAGGAAGGGTCTCAGGATTGGAATGGGAAGAAGTTGGATATCACATCTCATGCTATAGGAAGGGTCTCAGGTTTGGTATAAGCATTGAGATATCACATCTCATGCTATAGGAAGGGTCTCAGGATTGGAATGGGAAGGAGTTGTATATGACATCTCATGCCATAGGAAGGGTCTCAGGTTTGGTATAAGCATTGAGATATCACATCACATGCTATAGGAAGGGTCTCAGGATTGGAATGGGAAGGACTTGGATATCACATCTCATGCTATAGGCAGGGTCTCAGGTTTGGAAAGGGAAGGAGATGGATATCACATTTCATGTTAGAGGTAGGATCTCAGGTTTGGAATTAGAGGCATTGAGATATCACATCTCATGCTATCAGAAGGGTCTCAGGATTGGAATGGGAAGGAGTTGGATATCACATCTCATGCTAAAGGGAGGGTCTCAGGTTTGGAAGCGGGAGGATTTGGAAATCACATCTCATGTTATAGGAATGATCTCAGGTTTGGTATTAGAAGCATTGAGATATCACATCTCATGCTATCGGAAGTATCTCAGGTTTGGTATTAGAGGCATTGAGATATCACATCTCATGCTATCATAAGGGTCTCAGGATTGGAATGGGAAGGAGTTGGATATCACATCTCATGTTATAGGAAGGATCTCAGGTTTGGTATTAGAAGCATTGAGACATCACATCTCATGCTATAGGAAGGGTCTCAGGATTGGAATGGGAAGGAGTTGGATATCACATCTCATGCTATAGGAAGGGTCTCAGATTTGGTATAAGCATTGAGATATCACATCTCATGCTATAGGAAGGGTCTCAGGATTGGAATGGGAAGGAGTTGGATATCCCATCTCATGTTATAGGAAGAGTCTCAGGTTTGTTATTAGAAGCATTGAGATATCCCATCTCATGCTATAGGAAGGGTCTCAGGTTGGAATGGGAAGGAGTTGGATATCACATTTCATGTTATAGGAAGGGTCTCAGGATTGGAATTGGAAGGACTTGGCTATCATATCTCATGCTATAGGAAGGCTCTCAGGTTTGGAAGGGGAAGGAGTTGGATATCACATTTCATGTTAGAGGAACAATCTCAGGTTTGGTATTAGAGGCCTTGAGATATCACATCTCATGCTATAGGAAGGGTCTCAGGATTGGAATGGGAAGGAGTTGGATATCACATCTCAAGCTATAGGAACGGTCTCAGGTTTGGTATAAGCATTGTGATATCACATCTCATGCTATAGGAAGGGTCTCAGGATTGGAATGGGAAGGAGTTGGATATCACATCTCATGTTATAGGAAAGATCTCAGGTTTGGTATTAGAAGCATTGCGACATCACATCTCATGTTATAGGAAGGGTCTCAGGATTGGAATGGGAAGAAGTTGGATATCACATCTCATGCTAAAGGAAGGGTCTCAGGTTTGGTATAAGCATTGAGATATCACATCTCATGCTATAGGAAGGGTCTCAGGTTTGGAATGGGAAGGAGTTGTATATGACATCTCATGCCATAGGAAGGGTCTCAGGTTTGGTATAAGCATTGAGATATCACATCACATGCTATAGGAAGGGTCTCAGGATTGGAATGGAAAGGACTTGGATATCACATCTCATGCTATAGGCAGGGTCTCAGGTTTGGAAAGGGAAGGAGATGGATATCACATTTCATGTTAGAGGTAGGATCTCAGGTTTGGTATTTGAGGCATTGAAATATCACATCTCATGCTATCAGAAGGGTCTCAGGATTGGAATGGGAAGGAGTTGGATATCACATCTCATGCTAAAGGGAGGGTCTCAGGTTTGGAAGGGGAAGGATTTGGAAATCACATCTCATGTTATAGGAAGGATCTCAGGTTTGGTATTAGAAGCATTGAGATATCACATCTCATGCTATCGGAAGTATCTCAGGTTTGGTATTAGAGGCATTGAGATATCACATCTCATGCTATCATAAGGGTCTCAGGATTGGAATGGGAAGGAGTTGGATATCACCTCTCATGTTATAGGAAGGATCTCAGGTTTGGTATTAGAAGCATTGAGACATCACATCTCATGCTATAGGAAGGGTCTACGGATTGGAATGGGAAGGAGTTGGATATCACATCTCATGCTATAGGAAGGGTCTCAGATTTGGTATAAGCATTGAGATATCACATCTCATGCTATAGGAAGGGTCTCAGGATTGGAATGGGAAGGAGTTGTATATGACATCTCAGGCCATAGGAAGGGTCTCAGGTTTGGTAAAAGCATTGAGATATCACATCTCTGCTATCGGAAGGGTCTCAGGATTGGAATGGGAAGGAGTTGGATATCCCATCTCATGTTATAGGAAGGGTCTCAGGTTTGGTATTAGAAGCATTGAGACATCACATCTCATGTTATAGGAAGGGTCTCAGGATTGGAATGGGAAGAAGTTGGATATCACATCTCATGCTATAGGAAGGGTCTCAGGTTTGGTATAAGCATTGAGATATCACATCTCATGCTATAGGAAGGGTCTCAGGATTGGAATGGGAAGGAGTTGTATATGACATCTCATGCCATAGGAAGGGTCTCAGGTTTGGTATAAGCATTGAGATATCACATCACATGCTATAGGAAGGGTCTCAGGATTGGAATGGGAAGGACTTGGATATCACATCTAATGCTATAGGCAGGGTCTCAGGTTTGGAAAGGGAAGGAGATGGATATCACATTTCATGTTAGAGGTAGGATCTCAGGTTTGGTATTAGAGGCATTGAAATATCACATCTCATGCTATCAGAAGGGTCTCAGGATTGGAATGGGAAGGAGTTGGATATCACATCTCATGCTAAAGGGAGGGTCTCAGGTTTGGAAGTGGAAGGATTTGGAAATCACATCTCATGTTATAGGAAGGATCTCAGGTTTGGTATTAGAAGCATTGAGATATCACATCTCATGCTATCAGAAGTATCTCAGGTTTGGTATTAGAGGCATTGAGATATCACATCTCATGCTATCATAAGGGTCTCAGGATTGGAATGGGAAGGAGTTGGATATCACATCTCATGTTATAGGAAGGATCTCATGTTTGGTATTAGAAGAATTGAGACATCACATCTCATGCTATAGGAAGGGTCTCAGGATTGGAATGGGAAGAAGTTGGATATCACATCTCATGCTATAGGAAGGGTCTCAGATTTGGTATAAGCATTGAGATATCACATCTAATGCTATAGGAAGGGTCTCAGGATTGGAATGGGAAGGAGTTGCATATGACATCTCAGGCCATAGGAAGGGTCTCAGGTTTGGTATAAGCATTGAGATATCACATCTCTGCTATCGGAAGGGTCTCAGGATTGGAATGGGAAGGAGTTGGATATCCCAAATCATGTTATAGGAAGGGTCTCAGGTTTGGAAGGGGAAGGAGTTGGATATCACATTTCATGTTAGAGGAACGATCTCAGGTTTGGTATTAGAGGCCTTGAGATATCACATCTCATGCTATAGGAAGGGTCTCAGGATTGGAATGGGAAGGAGTTGGATATCACATCTCATGCTATAGGAAGGGTCTCAGGTTTGGTATAAGCATTGAGATATCACATCTCATGCTATAGGAAGGGTCTCAGGATTGGAATGGGAAGGAGTTGTATATGACATCTCATGCCATAGGAAGGGTCTCAGGTTTGGTATAAGCATTGAGATATCACATCACATGCTATAGGAAGGGTCTCAGGATTGGAATGGAAAGGACTTGGATATCACATCTCATGCTATAGGCAGGGTCTCAGGTTTGGAAAGGGAAGGAGATGGATATCACATTTCATGTTAGAGGTAGGATCTCAGGTTTGGTATTAGAGGCATTGAAATATCACATCTCATGCTATCAGATGGGTCTCAGGATTGGAATGGGAAGGAGTTGGATATCACATCTCATGCTAAAGGGAGGGTCTCAGGTTTGGAAGGGGAAGGATTTGGAAATCACATCTCATGTTATAGGAAGGATCTCTGGTTTGGTATTAGAAGCATTGAGATATCACATCTCATGCTATCGGAAGTATCTCAGGTTTGGTATTAGAGGCATTGAGATATCACATCTCATGCTATCATAAGGGTCTCAGGATTGGAATGGGAAGGAGTTGGATATCACATCTCATGTTATAGGAAGGATCTCAGGTTTGGTATTAGAAGCATTGAGACATCACATCTCATGCTATAGGAAGGGTCTCAGGATTGGAATGGGAAGGAGTTGGATATCACATCTCATGCTATAGGAAGGGTCTCAGATTTGGTATAAGCATTGAGATATCACATCACATGCTATAGGAAGGGTCTCAGGATTGGAATGGGGAGGACTTGGATATCACATTTCATGCTATAGGCAGGGTCTCAGGTTTGGAAAGGGAAGGAGATGGATATCACATTTCATGTTAGAGGTAGGATCTCAGGTTTGGTATTAGAGGCATTGAAATATCACATCTCATGCTATCATAAGGGTCTCAGGATTGGAAAGGGAAGGAGTTGGATATCACATCTCATGTTATAGGAAGGATCTCAGGTTTGGTATTAGAAGAATTGAGACATCACATCTCATGCTATAGGAAGGGTCTCAGGATTGGAATGGGAAGAAGTTGGATATCACATCTCATGCTATAGGAAGGGTCTCAGATTTGGTATAAGCATTGAGATATCACATCTAATGCTATAGGAAGGGTCTCAGGATTGGAATGGGAAGGAGTTGCATATGACATCTCAGGCCATAGGAAGGGTCTCAGGTTTGGTATAAGCATTGAGATATCACATCTCTGCTATCGGAAGGGTCTCAGGATTGGAATGGGAAGGAGTTGGATATCCCAAATCATGTTATAGGAAGGGTCTCAGGTTTGGTATTAGAAGCATTGAGATATCACATCTCATGCTATAGGAAGGGTCTCAGGATTGGAATGGGGAGGACTTGGATGTCACATCTCATGTTATAGGGAGGGTCTCAAGTTTGATATTAGAAGCATTGAGATAACAAATCTCATGATATCGGAAGGGTCTCAGGATTGGAATGGGAAGGAATTGGATATCACATCTCATGATAAAGGAAGGGTCTAAGGTTTGGAAGGGGAAGGATTTGGATATCACATCTCATGTTATAGGACGGGTCTCAGGTTTGGTATTAGAAGCATTGAGATATCAAGTCTCATGGAATAGGAAGGGTCTCAGAATTGGAATGGGAAGGAGTTGGATATCACATCTCAAGCTATAGGTAGGGTCTCAGGATTGGAATGGGAAGAAGTTTGATATCACATCTCATGCATAGTATGGGTCTCAGGTTTGGTAGAAGCATTGGGATATCACATCTCATGCTATCGGAAGGGTATCAGTATTGGATTTGGAAGGAGTTGGATATCCCATCTCTTGCTATAGGAAGGGTCTCAGGTTGGAATGGGAAGGAATTGGATATCACATTTCATGTTATAGGAAGGCTCTCAGGTTTGGAAGGGGAAGGAGTTGGATATCACATTTCATGTCAGAGGAAGGATCTCAGGTTTGGTATTAGAGGCCTTGAGATATCACATCTCATGCTATAGGAAGGGTCTCAGGATTGGAATGGGAAAGAGTTGGATATCACATCTCAAGCTATAGGAAGGGTCTCAGGTTTGGTATAAGCATTGAGATATCACATCTCATGCTATATGAAGTGTCTCAGGATTGGAATGTGAAGGAGTTGGATATCACATCTCATGTTATAGGAAAGATCTCAGGTTTGGTATTAGAAGCATTGAGACATCACATCTCATGTTATAGGAAGGGTCTCAGGATTGGAATGGGAAGAAGGTGGATATCACATCTCATTCTATAGGAAGAGTCTCAGGTCTGGAAGGGGAAGGAGTTGGATATCCAATCTCATGTTATAGGACTGGTCTCGGGTTTGGTATTAGAAGCATTGAGATATCACATCGCATGCTGTGGGAAGGTTCTCAGGTTTGGAATGGGGAGGAATTGGATATCACATCTCATGTTCATAGGAAGGATCTCAGGTTTGGTATTAGAAGCATTGAGATATCACATCTCATGCTATAGGAATGGTCTCAGGATTGGAATGGGAAGGAGTTGGATATTACACTCTTGCTATAGGAAGGGTCTCATGTTTGGAATGGGAAGGAGTTGGATATCACATATGCTATAGGAAGGGTCTCAGGTTTGGACCGGGAAGGAGTTGGATATCACATCTCATGTTATAGGAAGGGTCTCAGGTTTGGTATAAGCATTGAGATATCACATCTCTGCTATCGGAAGTGTCTCAGGATTGGAATGGGAAGGAGTTGGATATCCCATCTCATGTTATAGGACGGGTCTCAGGTTTGTTATTAGAATCATTGAGATATCATATTGCATGCTGTAGGAAGGGTCTAAGGATTGGAATGGGAAGGACTTGGATATCACATCTCATGCTATAGGTAGGCTCTCAGGATTGGAAAGGGAAGGAGTTGGATATCACATTTCACGTTAGAGGAAGGATCTCAGGTTTGGTATTAGAGGCATTGAGATATCACATCTCATGCTATAGGAAGAGTCTCAGGATTGGAATGGGAAGGAGTTGGATATCACATCTCATGCTATAGGAAGGGTCTCAGGTTTGGTATAAGCATTGAGATATCACATCTCATGCTATAGGAAGGGTCTCGGGATTGGAATGGGAAGGAGATGGATATCACATTTCATGTTAGAGGTAGGATCTCAGGTTTGGAATTAGAGGCATTGAGATATCACATCTCATGCTATCAGAAGGGTTTCAGGATTGGAATGGGAAGGAGTTGGATATCACATCTCATGCTAAAGGGAGGGTCTCAGGTTTGGAAGCGGGAGGATTTGGAAATCACATCTCATGTTATAGGAAGGATCTCAGGTTTGGTATTAGAAGCATTGAGATATCACATCTCATGCTATCGGAAGTATCTCAGGTTTGGTATTAGAGGCATTGAGATATCACATCTCATGCTATCATAAGGGTCTCAGGATTGGAATGGGAAGGAGTTGGATATCACATCTCATGTTATAGGAAGGATCTCAGGTTTGGTATTAGAAGCATTGAGACATCACATCTCATGCTATAGGAAGGGTCTCAGGATTGGAATGGGAAGGAGTTGGATATCACATCTCATGCTATAGGAAGGGTCTCAGATTTGGTATAAGCATTGAGATATCACATGTCATGCTATAGGAAGGGTCTCAGGATTGGAATGGGAAGGAGTTGTCTATGACATCTCAGGCCATAGGAAGGGTCTCAGGTTTGGTATAAGCATTGAGATATCACATCTCTGCTATCGGAAGGGTCTCAGGATTGGAATGGGAATGAGTTGGATATCCCATCTCATGTTATAGGAAGAGTCTCAGGTTTGGTATTAGAAGCATTGAGATATCCCATCTCATGCTATAGGAAGGGTCTCAGGTTGGAATGGGAAGGAGTTGGATATCACATTTCATGTTATAAGAAGGGTCTCAGGATTGGAATTGGAAGGACTTGGCTATCATATCTCATGCTATAGGAAGGCTCTCAGGTTTGGAAGGGGAAGGAGTTGGATATCACATTTCATGTTAGAGGAACGATCTCAGGTTTGGTATTAGAGGCCTTGAGATATCACATCTCATGCTATAGGAAGGGTCTCAGGATTGGAATGGGAAGGAGTTGGATATCACATCTCAAGCTATAGGAACGGTCTCAGGTTTGGTATAAGCATTGTGATATCACATCTCATGCTATAGGAAGGGTCTCAGGATTGGAATGGGAAGGAGTTGGATATCACATCTCATGCTATAGGAAGGGTCTCAGGTTTGGAATGGGAAGGAGTTGTATATGACATCTCATGCCATAGGAAGGGTCTCAGGTTTGGTATAAGCATTGAGATATCACATCTCATGCTATAGGAAGGGTCTCAGGTTTGGTATAAGCATTGAGATATCACATCTCATGCTATAGGACGGGTCTCAGGTTTGGTATTAGAAGCATTGAGATATCAAGTCTCATGGTATAAGAAGGGTCTCAGAATTGGAATGGGAAGGAGTTGGATATCACACCTCAAGCTATAGGAAGGGTCTCAGGATTGGAATGGGAAGGAGTTTGATATCACATCTCATGCCATAGTATGGGTATCAGGTTTGGTAGAAGCATTGGGATATCACATCTCATGCTATCGGAAGGGTATCAGTATTGGATTTGGAAGAAGTTGGATATCCCATCTCATGCTATAGGAAGGGTCTCAGGTTGGAATGGGAAGGAGTTGGATATCACATTTCATGTTATAGGAAGGGTCTCAGGATTGGAATGGGAAGGACTTGGATATCCTATCTCATGCTATAGGACGGGTCTCAGGTTTGTTATTAGAATCATTGAGATATCATATTGCATGCTGTAGGAAGGGTCTAAGGATTGGAATGGGAAGGACTTGGATATCACATCTCATGCTATAGATAGGCTCTTAGGTTTGGAAAGGGAAGGAGTTGGATATCACATTTCATGTTAGAGGAAGGATCTCAGGTTTGGTATTAGAAGCATTGAGATATCACATCTCATGCTATAGGAAGGGTCTCAGGATTGGAATGGGAAGTAGTTGGATATCACATCTCATGCTATAGGAAGGGTCTCAGGTTTGGTATAAGCATTGAGATATCACATCTCATGCTATAGGACGGGTCTCAGGGTTGGAATGGGAAGGAGTTGGATATCACATCTCATCCAATAGGAAGGGTCTCAGGTTTGGAATGGGAAGGAATTGGATATCACATCTCATGTTATAGGAAGGATCTCAGGTTTGGTATTAGAAGCATTGAGATATCACATCTCATGCTATAGGAAGGGTCTCAGGATTGGAATGTGAAGGATTTGGATATCACATCTCATGCTAAAGGAAGGGTCTCAGGTTTGGTAGAAGCATTGAGATATCACGTCTCTGCTATCGGAAGGGTCTCAGGATTGGATTGGGAAGGAGTTGGATATCCCTTCTCATGCTATAGGAAGGGTCTCAGGATTTGAATGGGAAGGAGTTGGATATCACATCTCATGTTATAGGAAGGGTCTCAGGATTGGAATGGGAAGGATTTGGATATCACATCTCTTGCTATAGGAAGGGTCTCAGGATTGGTATTAGAAGCATTGAGATATCACATCTCATGCTATAGGAAGGGTCTCAGGATTGGAATGGGGAGGACTTGGATGCCACATCTCATGTTATAGGAAGGCTCTCAGGTTTGGAAGGGGAAGGAGTTGGATATCACATTTCATGTTAGAGGAACGATCTCAGGTTTGGTATTAGAGGCCTTGAGATATCACATCTCATGCTATAGGAAGGGTCTCAGGATTAGAATGGGAAGGAGTTGGATATCACATCTCAAGCTATAGGAACGGTCTCAGGTTTGGTATAAGCATTGTGATATCACATCTCATGCTATAGGTAGGCTCTCAGGTTTGGAAAGGGAAGGAGTTGGATATCACATTTCACGTTAGAGGAAGGATCTCAGGTTTGGTATTAGAGGCATTGAGATATCACATCTCATGCTATAGGAAGGGTCTCAGGTTTGGTATAAGCATTGAGATATCACATCTCATGCTATAGGAAGGGTCTCAGGTTTGGAATGGGAAGGAGTTGTATATGACATCTCATGCCATAGGAAGGGTCTCAGGTTTGGTATAAGCATTGCGATATCACATCACATGCTATAGGAAGGGTCTCAGGATTGGAATGGAAAGGACTTGGATATCACATCTCATGCTATAGGCAGGGTCTCAGGTTTGGAAAGGGAAGGAGATGGATATCACATTTCATGTTAGAGGTAGGATCTCAGGTTTGGTATTAGAGGCATTGAAATATCACATCTCATGCTATCAGAAGGGTCTCAGGATTGGAATGGGAAGGAGTTGGATATCACATCTCATGCTAAAGGGAGGGTCTCAGGTTTGGAAGGGGAAGGATTTGGAAATCACATCTCATGTTATAGGAAGGATCTCAGGTTTGGTATTAGAAGCATTGAGATATCACATCTCATGCTATCGGAAGTATCTCAGGTTTGGTATTAGAGGCATTGAGATATCACATCTCATGCTATCATAAGGGTCTCAGGATTGGAATGGGAAGGAGTTGGATATCATATCTCATGTTATAGGAAGGCTCTCAGGTTTGGAAGGGGAAGGAGTTGGATATCACATTTCATGTTAGAGGAACGATCTCAGGTTTGGTATTAGAGGCCTTGAGATATCACATCTCATGCTATAGGAAGGGTCTCAGGATTGGAATGGGAAGGAGTTGGATATCACATCTCAAGCTATAGGAACGGTCTCAGGTTTGGTATAAGCATTGTGATATCACATCTCATGCTATAGGAAGGGTCTCAGGATTGGAATGGGAAGGAGTTGGATATCACATCTCATGTTATAGGAAAGATCTCAGGTTTGGTATTAGAAGCATTGCGACATCACATCTCATGTTATAGGAAGGGTCTCAGGATTGGAATGGGAAGAAGTTGGATATCACATCTCATGCTATAGGAAGGGTCTCAGGTTTGGTATAAGCATTGAGATATCACATCTCATGCTATAGGAAGGGTCTCAGGATTGGAATGGGAAGGAGTTGTATATGACATCTCATGCCATAGGAAGGGTCTCAGGTTTGGTATAAGAATTGAGATATCACATCACATGCTATAGGAAGGGTCTCAGGATTGGAATGGAAAGGACTTGGATATCACATCTCATGCTATAGGCAGGGTCTCAGGTTTGGAAAGGGAAGGAGATGGATATCACATTTCATGTTAGAGGTAGGATCTCAGGTTTGGTATTAGAGGCATTGAAATATCACATCTCATGCTATCAGATGGGTCTCAGGATTGGAATGGGAAGGAGTTTGATATCACATCTCATGCTAAAGGGAGGGTCTCAGGTTTGGAAGGGGAAGGATTTGGAAATCACATCTCATGTTATAGGAAGGATCTCAGGTTTGGTATTAGAAGCATTGAGATATCACATCTCATGCTATCGGAAGTATCTCAGGTTTGGTATAAGAGGCATTGAGATATCACATCTCATGCTATCATAAGGGTCTCAGGATTGGAATGGGAAGGAGTTGGATATCACATCTCATGTTATAGGAAGGATCTCAGGTTTGGTATTAGAAGCATTGAGACATCACATCTCATGCTATAGGAAGGGTGTCAGGATTGGAATGGGAAGGAGTTGGATATCACATCTCATGCTATAGGAAGGGTCTCAGATTTGGTATAAGCATTGAGATATCACATCTCATGCTATAGGAAGGGTCTCAGGATTGGAATGGGAAGGAGTTGTATATGACATCTCAGGCCATAGGAAGGGTCTCAGGTTTGGTAAAAGCATTGAGATATCACATCTCTGCTATCGGAAGGGTCTCAGGATTGGAATGGGAAGGAGTTGGATATCCCATCTCATGTTATAGGAAGGGTCTCAGGTTTGGTATTAGAAGCATTGAGACATCACATCTCATGTTATAGGAAGGGTCTCAGGATTGGAATGGGAAGAAGTTGGACATCACATCTCATGCTATAGGAAGGGTCTCAGGTTTGGTATAAGCATTGAGATATCACATCTCATGCTATAGGAAGGGTCTCAGGATTGGAATGGGAAGGAGTTGTATATGACATCTCATGCCATAGGAAGGGTCTCAGGTTTGGTATAAGCATTGAGATATCACATCACATGCTATAGGAAGGGTCTCAGGATTGGAATGGGAAGGACTTGGATATCACATCTCATGCTATAGGCAGGGTCTCAGGTTTGGAAAGGGAAGGAGATGGATATCACATTTCATGTTAGAGGTAGGATCTCAGGTTTGGTATTAGAGGCATTGAAATATCACATCTCATGCTATCAGAAGGGTCTCAGGATTGGAATGGGAAGGAGTTGGATATCACATCTCATGCTAAAGGGAGGGTCTCAGGTTTGGAAGTGGAAGGATTTGGAAATCACATCTCATGTTATAGGAAGGATCTCAGGTTTGGTATTAGAAGCATTGAGATATCACATCTCATGCTATCAGAAGTATCTCAGGTTTGGTATTAGAGGCATTGAGATATCACATCTCATGCTATCATAAGGGTCTCAGGATTGGAATGGGAAGGAGTTGGATATCACATCTCATGTTATAGGAAGGATCTCAGGTTTGGTATTAGAAGAATTGAGACATCACATCTCATGCTATAGGAAGGGTCTCAGGATTGGAATGGGAAGAAGTTGGATATCACATCTCATGCTATAGGAAGGGTCTCAGATTTGGTATAAGCATTGAGATATCACATCTAATGCTATAGGAAGGGTCTCAGGATTGGAATGGGAAGGAGTTGCATATGACATCTCAGGCCATAGGAAGGGTCTCAGGTTTGGTATAAGCATTGAGATATCACATCTCTGCTATCGGAAGGGTCTCAGGATTGCAATGGGAAGGAGTTGGATATCCCAAATCATGTTATAGGAAGGGTCTCAGGTTTGGTATTAGAAGCATTGAGATATCACATCTCATGCTATAGGAAGGGTCTCAGGATTGGAATGGGGAGGACTTGGATGCCACATCTCATGTTATAGGAAGGCTCTCAGGTTTGGAAGGGGAAGGAGTTGGATATCACATTTCATGTTAGAGGAACAATCTCAGGTTTGGTATTAGAGGCCTTGAGATATCACATCTCATGCTATAGGAAGGGTCTCAGGATTGGAATGGGAAGGAGTTGGATATCACATCTCAAGCTATAGGAACGGTCTCAGGTTTGGTATAAGCATTGTGATATCACATCTCATGCTACAGGTAGGCTCTCAGGTTTGGAAAGGGAAGGAGTTGGATATCACATTTCACGTTAGAGGAAGGATCTCAGGTTTGGTATTAGAGGCATTGAGATATCACATCTCATGCTATAGGAAGAGTCTCAGGATTGGAATGGGAAGGAGTTGGATATCACATCTCATGCTATAGGAAGGGTCTCAGGTTTGGTATAAGCATTGAGATATCACATCTCATGCTATAGGAAGGGTCTCGGGATTGGAATGGGAAGGAGATGGATATCACATTTCATGTTAGAGGTAGGATCTCAGGTTTGGAATTAGAGGCATTGAGATATCACATCTCATGCTATCAGAAGGGTTTCAGGATTGGAATGGGAAGGAGTTGGATATCACATCTCATGCTAAAGGGAGGGTCTCAGGTTTGGAAGCGGGAGGATTTGGAAATCACATCTCATGTTATAGGAAGGATCTCAGGTTTGGTATTAGAAGCATTGAGATATCACATCTCATGCTATCGGAAGTATCTCAGGTTTGGTATTAGAGGCATTGAGATATCACATCTCATGCTATCATAAGGGTCTCAGGATTGGAATGGGAAGGAGTTGGATATCACATCTCATGTTATAGGAAGGATATCAGGTTTGGTATTAGAAGCATTGAGACATCACATCTCATGCTATAGGAAGGGTCTCAGGATTGGAATGGGAAGGAGTTGGATATCACATCTCATGCTATAGGAAGGGTCTCAGATTTGGTATAAGCATTGAGATATCACATCTCATGCTATAGGAAGGGTCTCAGGATTGGAATGGGAAGGAGTTGTATATGACATCTCAGGCCATAGGAAGGGTCTCAGGTTTGGTATAAGCATTGAGATATCACATCTCTGCTATCGGAAGGGTCTCAGGATTGGAATGGGAATGAGTTGGATATCCCATCTCATGTTATAGGAAGAGTCTCAGGTTTGGTATTAGAAGCAATGAGATATCCCATCTCATGCTATAGGAAGGGTCTCAGGTTGGAATGGGAAGGAGTTGGATATCACATTTCATGCTAAAGGGAGGGTCTCAGGTTTGGAAGGGGAAGGATTTGGAAATCACATCTCATGTTATAGGAAGGATCTCAGGTTTGGTATTAGAAGCATTGAGATATCACATCTCATGCTATCGGAAGTATCTCAGGTTTGGTATAAGAGGCATTGAGATATCACATCTCATGCTATCATAAGGGTCTCAGGATTGGAATGGGAAGGAGTTGGATATCACATCTCATGTTATAGGAAGGATCTCAGGTTTGGTATTAGAAGCATTGAGACATCACATCTCATGCTATAGGAAGGGTGTCAGGATTGGAATGGGAAGGAGTTGGATATCACATCTCATGCTATAGGAAGGGTCTCAGATTTGGTATAAGCATTGAGATATCACATCTCATGCTATAGGAAGGGTCTCAGGATTGGAATGGGAAGGAGTTGTATATGACATCTCAGGCCATAGGAAGGGTCTCAGGTTTGGTAAAAGCATTGAGATATCACATCTCTGCTATCGGAAGGGTCTCAGGATTGGAATGGGAAGGAGTTGGATATCCCATCTCATGTTATAGGAAGGGTCTCAGGTTTGGTATTAGAAGCATTGAGACATCACATCTCATGTTATAGGAAGGGTCTCAGGATTGGAATGGGAAGAAGTTGGACATCACATCTCATGCTATAGGAAGGGTCTCAGGTTTGGTATAAGCATTGAGATATCACATCTCATGCTATAGGAAGGGTCTCAGGATTGGAATGGGAAGGAGTTGTATATGACATCTCATGCCATAGGAAGGGTCTCAGGTTTGGTATAAGCATTGAGATATCACATCACATGCTATAGGAAGGGTCTCAGGATTGGAATGGGAAGGACTTGGATATCACATCTCATGCTATAGGCAGGGTCTCAGGTTTGGAAAGGGAAGGAGATGGATATCACATTTCATGTTAGAGGTAGGATCTCAGGTTTGGTATTAGAGGCATTGAAATATCACATCTCATGCTATCAGAAGGGTCTCAGGATTGGAATGGGAAGGAGTTGGATATCACATCTCATGCTAAAGGGAGGGTCTCAGGTTTGGAAGTGGAAGGATTTGGAAATCACATCTCATGTTATAGGAAGGATCTCAGGTTTGGTATTAGAAGCATTGAGATATCACATCTCATGCTATCAGAAGTATCTCAGGTTTGGTATTAGAGGCATTGAGATATCACATCTCATGCTATCATAAGGGTCTCAGGATTGGAATGGGAAGGAGTTGGATATCACATCTCATGTTATAGGAAGGATCTCAGGTTTGGTATTAGAAGAATTGAGACATCACATCTCATGCTATAGGAAGGGTCTCAGGATTGGAATGGGAAGAAGTTGGATATCACATCTCATGCTATAGGAAGGGTCTCAGATTTGGTATAAGCATTGAGATATCACATCTAATGCTATAGGAAGGGTCTCAGGATTGGAATGGGAAGGAGTTGCATATGACATCTCAGGCCATAGGAAGGGTCTCAGGTTTGGTATAAGCATTGAGATATCACATCTCTGCTATCGGAAGGGTCTCAGGATTGGAATGGGAAGGAGTTGGATATCCCAAATCATGTTATAGGAAGGGTCTCAGGTTTGGTATTAGAAGCATTGAGATATCACATCTCATGCTATAGGAAGGGTCTCAGGATTGGAATGGGGAGGACTTGGATGCCACATCTCATGTTATAGGAAGGCTCTCAGGTTTGGAAGGGGAAGGAGTTGGATATCACATTTCATGTTAGAGGAACAATCTCAGGTTTGGTATTAGAGGCCTTGAGATATCACATCTCATGCTATAGGAAGGGTCTCAGGATTGGAATGGGAAGGAGTTGGATATCACATCTCAAGCTATAGGAACGGTCTCAGGTTTGGTATAAGCATTGTGATATCACATCTCATGCTACAGGTAGGCTCTCAGGTTTGGAAAGGGAAGGAGTTGGATATCACATTTCACGTTAGAGGAAGGATCTCAGGTTTGGTATTAGAGGCATTGAGATATCACATCTCATGCTATAGGAAGAGTCTCAGGATTGGAATGGGAAGGAGTTGGATATCACATCTCATGCTATAGGAAGGGTCTCAGGTTTGGTATAAGCATTGAGATATCACATCTCATGCTATAGGAAGGGTCTCGGGATTGGAATGGGAAGGAGATGGATATCACATTTCATGTTAGAGGTAGGATCTCAGGTTTGGAATTAGAGGCATTGAGATATCACATCTCATGCTATCAGAAGGGTTTCAGGATTGGAATGGGAAGGAGTTGGAAATCACATCTCATGCTAAAGGGAGGGTCTCAGGTTTGGAAGCGGGAGGATTTGGAAATCACATCTCATGTTATAGGAAGGATCTCAGGTTTGGTATTAGAAGCATTGAGATATCACATCTCATGCTATCGGAAGTATCTCAGGTTTGGTATTAGAGGCATTGAGATATCACATCTCATGCTATCATAAGGGTCTCAGGATTGGAATGGGAAGGAGTTGGATATCACATCTCATGTTATAGGAAGGATATCAGGTTTGGTATTAGAAGCATTGAGACATCACATCTCATGCTATAGGAAGGGTCTCAGGATTGGAATGGGAAGGAGTTGGATATCACATCTCATGCTATAGGAGGGGTCTCAGATTTGGTATAAGCATTGAGATATCACATCTCATGCTATAGGAAGGGTCTCAGGATTGGAATGGGAAGGAGTTGTATATGACATCTCAGGCCATAGGAAGGGTCTCAGGTTTGGTATAAGCATTGAGATATCACATCTCTGCTATCGGAAGGGTCTCAGGATTGGAATGGGAATGAGTTGGATATCCCATCTCATGTTATAGGAAGAGTCTCAGGTTTGGTATTAGAAGCAATGAGATATCCCATCTCATGCTATAGGAAGGGTCTCAGGTTGGAATGGGAAGGAGTTGGATATCACATTTCATGTTATAGGAAGGGTCTCAGGATTGGAATTAGAAGGACTTGGCTATCATATCTCATGCTATAGGAAGGCTCTCAGGTTTGGAAGGGGAAGGAGTTGGATATCACATTTCATGTTAGAGGAACGATCTCAGGTTTGGTATTAGAGGCCTTGAGATATCACATCTCATGCTATAGGAAGGGTCTCAGGATTGGAATGGGAAGGATTTGGATATCACATCTCAAGCTATAGGAACGGTCTCAGGTTTGGTATAAGCATTGTGATATCACATCTCATGCTATAGGAAGGGTCTCAGGATTGGAATGGGGAGGAGTTGGATATCACATCTCATGCTATAGGAAGGGTCTCAGGTTTGGTATAAGCATTGAGATATCACATCTCATGCTATAGGAAGGGTCTCAGGTTTGGAATGGGAAGGAGTTGTATATGACATCTCATGCCATAGGAAGGGTCTCAGGTTTGGTATAAGCATTGAGATATCACATCACATGCTATAGGAAGGGTCTCAGGATTGGAATGGAAAGGACTTGGATATCACATCTCATGTGATATCTCAATGCTTCTAATACCAAACCTGAGATCCTTCCTATAACATGAGATGTGATTTCCAAATCCTTCCCCTTCCAAACCTGAGACCCTCCCTTTAGCATGAGATGTGATATCAAACTCCTTCCCATTCCAATCCTGAAACCCTTCTGATAGCATGAGATGTGATATCTCAATGCCTCTAATTCCAAACCTGAGATCCTACCTCTAACATGAAATGTGATATCCATCTCCTTCCCATTCCAATCCCGAGACCCTTCCTATAGCATGAGATGTGATATCTCAATGCTTATACCAAACCTGAGACCCTTCCTATAGCATGAGATGTGATATCCAACTCCTTCCCATTCCAATCCTGAGACTCTTCCTATAGCATGAGATGTGATATCTCAATGCCTCTAATACCAAACCTGAGATCCTTGCTCTAACGTGAAATGTGATATCCAACTCCTTCCCTTTCCAAACCTGAGAGCCTACCTGTAGCATGAGATGTGATATCACAATGCTTATACCAAACCTGAGACCGTTCCTATAGCTTGAGATGTGATATCCAACTCCTTCCCATTCCAATCCTGAGACCCTTCCTATAGCATGAGATGTGATATCTCAAGGCCTCTAATACCAAACCTGAGATTGTTCCTCTAACATGAAATGTGATATCCAACTCCTTCCCCTTCCAAACCTGAGAGCCTTCCTATAACATGAGATGTGGCATCCAAGTCCTCCCCATTCCAATCCTGAGACCCTTCCTATAGCATGAGATGTGATATCTCAATGCTTCTAATACCAAACCTGAGACCCTTCCTATAACATGATTTGGGATATCCAACTCCTTCCCATTCCAATCCTGAGACCCTTCCGATAGCAGAGATGTGATATCTCAATGCTTATACCAAACCTGAGACCCTTCCTATGGCCTGAGATGTCATATGCAACTCATTCCCATTCCAATCCTGAGACCCTTCCTATAGCATTAGATGTGATATCTCAATGCTTATACCAAATCTGAGACCCTTCCTATAGCATGAGATGTGATATCCAACTTCTTCCCATTCCAATCCTGAGACCCTTCCTATAGCATGAGATGTGATGTCTCAATTCTTCTAATACCAAACCTGAGATCCTTCCTATAACATGAGATGTGATATCCAACTCCTTCCCATTCCAATCCTGAGACCCTTATGATAGCATGAGATGTGATATCTCAATGCCTCTAATACCAAACCTGAGATACTTCTGATAGCATGAGATGTGATATCTCAATGCTTCTAATACCAAACCTGAGATCCTTCCTATAACATGAGATGTGATTTCCAAATCCTTCCACTTCCAAACCTGAGACCCTCCCTTTAGCATGAGATGTGATATCCAACTCCTTCCCATTCCAATCCTGAGACCCTTCTGATAGCATGAGATGTGATATTTCAATGCCTCTAATACCAAACCTGAGATCCTACCTCTAACATGAAATGTGATATCCATCTCCTTCCCTTTCCAAACCTGAGACCCTGCCTATAGCATGAGATGTGATATCCAAGTCCTTCCCATTCCAATCCTGAGACCCTTCCTATAGCATGTGATGTGATATCTCAATGCTTATACCAAACCTGAGACCCTTCCTATGGCATGAGATGTCATATACAACTCCTTCCCATTCCAATCCTGAGACCCTTCCTATAGCATGAGATGTGATATCTCAATGCTTATACCAAACCTGAGACCCTTCCTATAGCATGAGATGTGATGTCCAACTTCTTCCCATTCCAATCCTGAGACCCTTCCTATAACATGAGATGTGATGTCTCAATGCTTCTAATACCAAACCTGAGACCCTTCCTATAACATGAGATGGGATATCCAACTCCTTCCCATTCCAATCCTGAGACCCTTCCGATAGCAGAGATGTGATATCTCAATGCTTTTACCAAACCTGAGACCCTTCCTATGGCCTGAGATGTCATATACAACTCCTTCCCATTCCAATCCTGAGACCCTTCCTATAGCATGAGATGTGATATTTCAATGCTTATACCAAATCTGAGACCCTTCCTATAGCATGAGATGTGATATCCAACTCCTTCCCATTCCAATCCTGACACCCTTCCTATAGCATGAGATGTGATGTCTCAATGCTTCTAATACCAAACCTGAGATCCTTCCTATAACATGAGATGTGATATCCAACTCCTTCCCATTCCAATCCTGAGACCCTTATGATAGCATGAGATGTGATATCTCAATGCCTCTTAAACCAAACCTGAGATACTTCCGATAGCATGAGATGTGATATCTCAATGCTTCTAATACCAAACCTGAGATCCTTCCTATAACATGAGATGTGATTTCCAAATCCTTCCCCTTCCAAACCTGAGACCCTCCCTTTAGCATGAAATGTGATATCCAACTCCTTCCCATTCCAACCTGAGACCCTTCCTATAGCATGAGATGGGATATCTCATTGCTTCTAATACCAAACCTGAGACTCTTCCTATAACATGAGATGGGATATCCAACTCATTCCCATTCCAATCCTGAGACCCTTCCGATAGCAGAGATGTGATATCTCAATGCTTATACCAAACCTGAGACCCTTCCTATGGCCTGAGATGTCATATACAACTCCTTCCCATTCCAATCCTGAGACCCTTCCTATAGCATGAGATGTGATATCTCAATGCTTATACCAAATCTGAGACCCTTCCTATAGCATGAGATGTGATATCCAACTCCTTCCCATTCCAATCCTGAGACCCTTCCTATAGCATGAGATGTGATGTCTCAATGCTTCTAATACCAAACCTGATATCCTTCCTATAACATGAGATGTGATATCCAACTCCTTCCCATTCCAATCCTGAGACCCTTATGATAGCATGAGATGTGATATCTCAATGCCTCTAATACCAAACCTGAGATACTTCCGATAGCATGAGATGTGATATCTCAATGCTTCTAATACCAAACCTGAGATCCTTCCTATAACATGAGATGTGATTTCCAAATCCTCCCGCTTCCAAACCTGAGACCCTCCCTTTAGCATGAGATGTGATATCCAACTCCTTCCCATTCCAATCCTGAAACCCTTCTGATAGCATGAGATGTGATATCTCAATGCCTCTAATTCCAAACCTGAGATCCTACCTCTAACATGAAACGTGATATCCATCTCCTTCCCATTCCAATCCCGAGACCCTTCCTATAGCATGAGATGTGATATCTCAATGCTTATACCAAACCTGAGACCCTTCCTATAGCATGAGATGTGATATCCAACTCCTTCCCATTCCAATCCTGAGACTCTTCCTATAGCATGAGATGTGATATCTCAATGCCTCTAATACCAAACCTGAGATCCTTCCTCTAACGTGAAATGTGATATCCAACTCCTTCCCTTTCCAAACCTGAGAGCCTACCTGTAGCATGAGATGTGATATCACAATGCTTATACCAAACCTGAGACCGTTCCTATAGCTTGAGATGTGATATCCAACTCCTTCCCATTCCAATCCTGAGACCCTTCCTATAGCATGAGATGTGATATCTCAAGGCCTCTAATACCAAACCTGAGATTGTTCCTCTAACATGAAATGTGATATCCAACTCCTTCCCCTTCCAAACCTGAGAGCCTTCCTATAACATGAGATGTGGCATCCAAGTCCTCCCCATTCCAATCCTGAGACCCTTCCTATAGCATGAGATGTGATATCTCAATGCTTCTAATACCAAACCTGAGACCCTTCCTATAACATGATTTGGGATATCCAACTCCTTCCCATTCCAATCCTGAGACCCTTCCGATAGCAGAGATGTGATATCTCAATGCTTATACCAAACCTGAGACCCTTCCTATGGCCTGAGATGTCATATGCAACTCCTTCCCATTCCAATCCTGAGACCCTTCCTATAGCATTAGATGTGATATCTCAATGCTTATACCAAATCTGAGACCCTTCCTATAGCATGAGATGTGATATCCAACTTCTTCCCATTCCAATCCTGAGACCCTTCCTATAGCATGAGATGTGATGTCTCAATTCTTCTAATACCAAACCTGAGATCCTTCCTATAACATGAGATGTGATATCCAACTCCTTCCCATTCCAATCCTGAGACCCTTATGATAGCATGAGATGTGATATCTCAATGCCTCTAATACCAAACCTGAGATACTTCTGATAGCATGAGATGTGATATCTCAATGCTTCTAATACCAAACCTGAGATCCTTCCTATAACATGAGATGTGATTTCCAAATCCTTCCACTTCCAAACCTGAGACCCTCCCTTTAGCATGAGATGTGATATCCAACTCCTTCCCATTCCAATCCTGAGACCCTTCTGATAGCATGAGATGTGATATTTCAATGCCTCTAATACCAAACCTGAGATCCTACCTCTAACATGAAATGTGATATCCATCTCCTTCCCTTTCCAAACCTGAGACCCTGCCTATAGCATGAGATGTGATATCCAAGTCCTTCCCATTCCAATCCTGAGACCCTTCCTATAGCATGTGATGTGATATCTCAATGCTTATACCAAACCTGAGACCCTTCCTATGGCATGAGATGTCATATACAACTCCTTCCCATTCCAATCCTGAGACCCTTCCTATAGCATGAGATGTGATATCTCAATGCTTATACCAAACCTGAGACCCTTCCTATAGCATGAGATGTGATGTCCAACTTCTTCCCATTCCAATCCTGAGACCCTTCCTATAACATGAGATGTGATGTCTCAATGCTTCTAATACCAAACCTGAGACCCTTCCTATAACATGAGATGGGATATCCAACTCCTTCCCATTCCAATCCTGAGACCCTTCCGATAGCAGAGATGTGATATCTCAATGCTTTTACCAAACCTGAGACCCTTCCTATGGCCTGAGATGTCATATACAACTCCTTCCCATTCCAATCCTGAGACCCTTCCTATAGCATGAGATGTGATATCTCAATGCTTATACCAAATCTGAGACCCTTCCTATAGCATGAGATGTGATATCCAACTCCTTCCCATTCCAATCCTGACACCCTTCCTATAGCATGAGATGTGATGTCTCAATGCTTCTAATACCAAACCTGAGATCCTTCCTATAACATGAGATGTGATATCCAACTCCTTCCCATTCCAATCCTGAGACCCTTATGATAGCATGAGATGTGATATCTCAATGCCTCTTATACCAAACCTGAGATACTTCCGATAGCATGAGATGTGATATCTCAATGCTTCTAATACCAAACCTGAGATCCTTCCTATAACATGAGATGTGATTTCCAAATCCTTCCCCTTCCAAACCTGAGACCCTCCCTTTAGCATGAGATGTGATATCAAACTCCTTCCCATTCCAATCCTGAGACCCATCTGATAGCATGAGATGTGATATTTCAATGCCTCTAATACCAAACCTGAGATCCTACCTCTAACATGAAATGTGATATCCATCTCCTTCCCTTTCCAAACCTGAGACCCTGCCTATAGCATGAGATGTGATATCCAAGTCCTTTCCATTCCAATCCTGAGACCCTTCCTATAGCATGTGATGTGATATCTAAATTCTTATACCAAACCTGAGACCCTTCCTATGGCATGAGATGTCATATACAACTCCTTCCCATTCCAATCCTGAGACCCTTCCTATAGCATGAGATGTGATATCTCAATGCTTATACCAAACCTGAGACCCTTCCTATAGCATGAGATGTGATATCCAACTTCTTCCCATTCCAATCCTGAGACCCTTCCTATAACATGAGATGTGATGTCGCAATGCTTCTAATACCAAACCTGAGATCTTTCCTATAACATGAGATGTGATATCCAACTCCTTCCCATTCCAATCCTGAGACCCTTCCTATAGCATGAGATGTGATATCACAATGCTTATACCAAACCTGAGACCGTTCCTATAGCTTGAGATGTGATATCCAACTCCTTCCCATTCCAATCCTGAGACCCTTCCTATAGCATGAGATGTGATATCTCAAGGCCTCTAATACCAAACCTGAGATCGTTCCTCTAACATGAAATGTGATATCCAACTCCTTCCCCTTCCAAACCTGAGAGCCTTCCTATAACATGAGATATGATATCCAACTCCTTCCCATTCCAATCCTGAGACCCTTATGATAGCATGAGATGTGATATCTCAATGCCTCTAATACCAAACCTGAGATACTTCCGATAGCATGAGATGTGATATCTCAATGCTTCTAATACCAAACCTGAGATCCTTCCTATAACATGAGATGTGATTTCCAAATCCTTCCCCTTCCAAACCTGAGACCCTCCCTTTAGCATGAGATGTGATATCCAACTCCTTCCCATTCCAATCCTGAGACCCTTCTGATAGCATGAGATGTGATATTTCAATGCCTCTAATACCAAACCTGAGATCCTACCTCTAACATGAAATGTGATATCCATCTCCTTCCCTTTCCAAACCTGAGACCCTGCCTATAGCATGAGATGTGATATCCAAGTCCTTTCCATTCCAATCCTGAGACCCTTCCTATAGCATGTGATGTGATATCGCAATGCTTATACCAAACCTGAGACCCTTCCTATGGCATGAGATGTCATATACAACTCCTTCCCATTCCAAACCTGAGACCCTTCCTATAGCATGAGATGTGATATCTCAATGCTTATACCAAACCTGAGACCCTTCCTATAGCATGAGATGTGATATCTCAATGCCTCTAATACCAAACCTGAGATCCTTCCTCTAACGTGAAATGTGATATCCAACTCCTTCCCTTTCCAAACCTGAGAGCCTACCTATAGCATGAGATGTGATATCACAATGCTTATACCAAACCTGAGACCGTTCCTATAGCTTGAGATGTGATATCCAACTCCTTCCCATTCTAATCCTGAGACCCTTCCTATAGCATGAGATGTGATATCTCAAGGCCTCTAATACCAAACCTGAGATCGTTCCTCTAACATGAAATGTGATATCCAACTCCTTCCCCTTCCAAACCTGAGAGCCTTCCTATAACATGAGATGTGGCATCCAAGTCCTCCCCATTCCAATCCTGAGACCCTTCCTATAGCATGAGATGTGATATCTCAATGCTTCTAATACCAATCCTGAGACCCTTCCTATAGCAAGAGATGTGATATCCAAATCCTTCCCATTCCAATCCTGAGACCCTTCCTATAACATGAGATGTGATATCCAACTCCTTCCCATTCAAATCCTGAGACCCTTCCTATAGCATGAGAAGGGATATCCAACTCCTTCCCAATCCAATCCTGAGACCCTTCCGATAGCAGAGACGTGATATCTCAATGCTTCTACCAAACCTGAGACCCTTCCTTTAGCATGAGATGTGATATCCAAATCCTTCACATTCCAATCCTGAGACCCTTCCTATAGCATGAGATGTGATATCTCAATGCTTCTAATACCAAACCTGAGATCCTTCCTATAACATGAGATGTGATATCCAATTCCTTCCCATTCCAAACCTGAGACCCTTCCTATTGGATGAGATGTGATATCCAACTCCTTCCCATTCCAACCCTGAGACCCGTCCTATAGCATGAGATGTGATATCTCAATGCTTATACCAAACCTGAGACCCTTCCTATAGCATGAGATGTGATATCCAACTACTTCCCATTCCAATCCTGAGACCCTTCCTATAGCATGAGATGTGATATCTCAATGCTTCTAATACCAAACCTGAGATCCTTCCTCTAACATGAAATGTGATATCCAACTCCTTCCCATTCCAATCCTTAGACCCTTCCTACAGCATGCAATATGATATCTCAATGATTCTAATAACAAACCTGAGACCCGTCCTATAGCATGAGATAGGATATCCAAGTCCTTCCCATTCCAATCCTGAGACCCTTCCTATAACATGAAATGTGATATCCAACTCCTTCCCATTCCAACCTGAGACCCTTCCTATAGCATGAGATGGGATATCCAACTTCTTCCAAATCCAATACTGATACCCTTCCGATAGCATGAGATGTGATATCCCAATGCTTCTACCAAACCTGAGACCCATACTATGGCATGAGATGTGATATCAAACTCCTTCCCATTCCAATCCTGAGACCCTTCCTATAGCTTGAGGTGTGATATCCAACTCCTTCCCATTCCAATTCTGAGACCCTTCTTATACCATGAGACTTGATATCTCAATGCTTCTAATACCAAACCTGAGACCCGTCCTATAGCATGAGATGTGATATCTCAATGCTTATACCAAACCTGAGACCCTTCCTATAGCATGAGATGTGATATCTCAATGCTTATACCAAACCTGAGACCCTTCCTATGGCATGAGATGTCATATACAACTCCTTCCCATTCCAAACCTGAGACCCTTCCTATAGCATGAGATGTGATATCCAACTCCTTCCCATTCCAATCCTGAGACCCTTCCTATAGCATGAGATGTGATATCACAATGCTTATACCAAACCTGAGACCGTTCCTATAGCTTGAGATGTGATATCCAACTCCTTCCCATTCCAATCCTGAGACCCTTCCTATAGCATGAGATGTGATATCTCAAGGCCTCTAATACCAAACCTGAGATCGTTCCTCTAACATGAAATGTGATATCCAACTCCTTCCCCTTCCAAACCTGAGAGCCTTCCTATAGCATGAGATATGATAGCCAAGTCCTTCCAATTCCAATCCTGAGACCCTTCTTATAACATGAAATGTGATATCCAACTCCTTCCCATTCCAACCTGAGACCCTTCCTATAGCATGAGATGGGATATCTCAATGCTTCTAATACCAAACCTGAGACTCTTCCTATAACATGAGATGGGATATCCAACTCATTCCCATTCCAATCCTGAGACCCTTCCGATAGCAGAGATGTGATATCTCAATGCTTATACCAAACCTGAGACCCTTCCTATGGCCTGAGATGTCATAGACAACTCCTTCCCATTCCAATCCTGAGACCCTTCCTATAGCATGACATGTGATATCTCAATGCTTATACCAAATCTGAGACCCTTCCTATAGCATGAGATGTGATATCCAACTCCTTCCCATTCCAATCCTGAGACCCTTCCTATAGCATGAGATGTGATGTCTCAATGCTTCTAATACCAAACCTGAGATCCTTCCTATAACATGAGATGTGATATCCAACTCCTTCCCATTCCAATCCTGAGACCCTTATGATAGCATGAGATGTGATATCTCAATGCCTCTAATACCAAACCTGAGATACTTCCGATAGCATGAGATGTGATATCTCAATGCTTCTAATACCAAACCTGAGATCCTTCCTATAACATGAGATGTGATTTCCAAATCCTCCCGCTTCCAAACCTGAGACCCTCCCTTTAGCATGAGATGTGATATCCAACTCCTTCCCATTCCAATCCTGAAACCCTTCTGATAGCATGAGATGTGATATCTCAATGCCTCTAATTCCAAACCTGAGATCCTACCTCTAACATGAAATGTGATATCCATCTCCTTCCCATTCCAATCCCGAGACCCTTCCTATAGCATGAGATGTGATATCTCAATGCTTATACCAAACCTGAGACCCTTCCTATAGCATGAGATGTGATATCCAACTCCTTCCCATTCCAATCCTGAGACTCTTCCTATAGCATGAGATGTGATATCTCAATGCCTCTAATACCAAACCTGAGATCCTTCCTCTAACGTGAAATGTGATATCCAACTCCTTCCCTTTCCAAACCTAAGAGCCTACCTATAGCATGAGATGTGATATCCAAGTCCTTCCCATTCCAATCCTTAGACCCTTCCTACAGCATGCAATATGATATCTCAATAATTCTAATAACAAACCTGAGACCCGTCCTATAACATGAGATGGGATATCCAACTCCTTCCCATTCCAATCCTGAGACACTTCCGATAGCAGAGATGTGATATCTCAATGCTTATACCAAACCTGAGACCCTTCCTATAACATGAGATGTGATATCCAACTCCTTCCCGGTCCAAACCTGAGACCCTTCCTATAGCATATGTGATATCCAACTCCTTCCCATTCCAAACATGAGACCCTTCCTATAGCAAGAGTGTAATATCCAACTCCTTCCCATTCCAATCCTGAGACCATTCCTATAGCATGAGATGTGATATCTCAATGCTTCTAATACCAAACCTGAGATCCTTCCTATGAACATGAGATGTGATATCCAATTCCTCCCCATTCCAAACCTGAGAACCTTCCTACAGCATGCGATGTGAAATCTCAATGCTTCTAATACCAAACCCGAGACCAGTCCTATAACATGAGATTGGATATCCAACTCCTTCCCCTTCCAAACCTGAGACTCTTCCTATAGCATGAGATGTGATATCCACCTTCTTCCCATTCCAATCCTGAGACCCTTCCTATAACATGAGATGTGATGTCTCAATGCTTCTAATACCAAACCTGAGATCTTTCCTATAACATGAGATGTGATATCCAACTCCTTCACATTCCAATCCTGAGACGTGATATCTCAATGCTTATACCAAACCTGAGACCCTTCCTATAGCTTGAGATGTGATATCCAACTCTTTCCCATTCCAATCCTGAGACCCTTCCTATAGCATGAGATGTGATATCTCAAGGCCTCTAATACCAAACCTGAGATCCTTCCTCTGACATGAAATGTGATATCCAACTCCTTCCCCTTCCAAACCTGAGAGCCTTCCTATAACATGAAATGTGATATCCAATTCCTTCCCATTCCAACCTGAGACCCTTCCTATAGCATGAGATGGGATATCCAACTCCTTCCAAATCCAATACTGATACCCTTCCGATAGCATGAGATGTGATATCCCAATGCTTCTACCAAACCTGAGACCCATACTATGGCATGAGATGTGATATCAAACTTCTTCCCATTCCAATCCTGAGACCCTACCTATAGCTTGAGATGTGATATCCAACTCCTTCCCATTCCAATTCTGAGACCCTTCCTATACCATGAGACTTGATATCTCAATGCTTCTAATACCAAACCTGAGACCCGTCCTATAACATGAGATGTGATATCCAAATCCTTCCCCTTCCAAACCTTAGACCCTTCCTTTATCATGAGATGTGATATCCAATTCCTTCCCATTCCAATCCTGAGACCCTTCCGATATCATGAGATTTGTTATCTCAATGCTTCTAATATCAAACTTGAGACCCTCCCTATAACATGAGATGTGACATCCAAGTCCTCCCCATTCCAATCCTGAGACCCTTCCTATAGCATGAGATGTGATATCTCAATGCTTCTAATACCAAACCTGAGACCCTTCCTATAACATGATTTGGGATATCCAACTCCTTCCCATTCCAATCCTGAGACCCTTCCGATAGCAGAGATGTGATATCTCAATGCTTATACCAAACCTGAGACCCTTCCTATGGCCTGAGATGTCATATGCAACTCCTTCCCATTCCAATCCTGAGACCCTTCCTATAGCATTAAATGTGATATCTCAATGCTTATACCAAATCTGAGACCCTTCCTATAGCATGAGATGTGATATCCAACTTCTTCCCATTCCAATCCTGAGACCCTTCCTATAGCATGAGATGTGATGTCTCTATTCTTCTAATACCAAACCTGAGATCCTTCCTATAACATGAGATGTGATATCCAACTCCTTCCCATTCCAATCCTGAGACCCTTATGATAGCATGAGATGTGATATCTCAATGCCTCTAATACCAAACCTGAGATACTTCCGATAGCATGAGATGTGATATCTCAATGCTTCTAATACCAAACCTGAGATCCTTCCTATAACATGAGATGTGATTTCCAAATCCTTCCCCTTCCAAACCTGAGACCCTCCATTTAACATGAGATGTGATATCAAACTCCTTCCCATTCCAATCCTGAGACCCATCTGATAGCATGAGATGTGATATTTCAATGCCTCTAATACCAAACCTGAGATCCTACCTCTAACATGAATTGTGATATCCATCTCCTTCCCTTTCCAAACCTGAGACCCTGCCTATAGCATGAGATGTGATATCCAAGTCCTTTCCATTCCAATCCTGAGACCCTTCCTATAGCATGTGATGTGATATCTCAATTCTTATACCAAACCTGAGACCCTTATTATGGCATGAGATGTCATATACAACTCCTTCCCATTCCAATCCTGAGACCCTTCCTATAGCATGAGATATGATATCTCAATGCTTATACCAAACCTGAGACCCTTCCTATAGCATGAGATGTGATATCCAACTTCTTCCCATTCCAATCCTGAGACCCTTCCTATAACATGAGATGTGATGTCGCAATGCTTCTAATACCAAACCTGAGATCTTTCCTATAACATGAGATGTGATATCCAACTCCTTCCCATTCCAATCCTGAGACCCTTCCTATAGCATGAGATGTGATATCACAATGCTTATAGCAAACCTGAGACCGTTCCTATAGCTTGAGATGTGATATCCAACTCCTTCCCATTCCAATCCTGAGACCCTTCCTATAGCATGAGATGTGATATCTCAAGGCCTCTAATACCAAACCTGAGATCGTTCCTCTAACATGAAATGTGATATCCAACTCCTTCCCCTTCCAAACCTGAGAGCCTTCCTATAACATGAGATGTGATATCCAACTCCTTCCCATTCCAATCCTGAGACCCTTATGATAGCATGAGATGTGATATCTCAATGCCTCTAATACCAAACCTGAGATACTTCCGATAGCATGAGATGTGATATCTCAATGCTTCTAATACCAAACCTGAGACCCTTCCTATAACATGATTTGGGATATCCAACTCCTTCCCATTCCAATCCTGAGACCCTTCCGATAGCAGAGATGTGATATCTCAATGCTTATACCAAACCTGAGACCCTTCCTATGGCCTGAGATGTCATATGCAACTCCTTCCCATTCCAATCCTGAGACCCTTCCTATAGCATTAAATGTGATATCTCAATGCTTATACCAAATCTGAGACCCTTCCTATAGCATGAGATGTGATATCCAACTTCTTCCCATTCCAATCCTGAGACCCTTCCTATAGCATGAGATGTGATGTCTCTATTCTTCTAATACCAAACCTGAGATCCTTCCTATAACATGAGATGTGATATCCAACTCCTTCCCATTCCAATCCTGAGACCCTTATGATAGCATGAGATGTGATATCTCAATGCCTCTAATACCAAACCTGAGATACTTCCGATAGCATGAGATGTGATATCTCAATGCTTCTAATACCAAACCTGAGATCCTTCCTATAACATGAGATGTGATTTCCAAATCCTTCCCCTTCCAAACCTGAGACCCTCCATTTAGCATGAGATGTGATATCAAACTCCTTCCCATTCCAATCCTGAGACCCATCTGATAGCATGAGATGTGATATTTCAATGCCTCTAATACCAAACCTGAGATCCTACCTCTAACATGAATTGTGATATCCATCTCCTTCCCTTTCCAAACCTGAGACCCTGCCTATAGCATGAGATGTGATATCCAAGTCCTTTCCATTCCAATCCTGAGACCCTTCCTATAGCATGTGATGTGATATCTCAATTCTTATACCAAACCTGAGACCCTTCTTATGGCATGAGATGTCATATACAACTCCTTCCCATTCCAATCCTGAGACCCTTCCTATAGCATGAGATATGATATCTCAATGCTTATACCAAACCTGAGACCCTTCCTATAGCATGAGATGTGATATCCAACTTCTTCCCATTCCAATCCTGAGACCCTTCCTATAACATGAGATGTGATGTCGCAATGCTTCTAATACCAAACCTGAGATCTTTCCTATAACATGAGATGTGATATCCAACTCCTTCCCATTCCAATCCTGAGACCCTTCCTATAGCATGAGATGTGATATCACAATGCTTATAGCAAACCTGAGACCGTTCCTATAGCTTGAGATGTGATATCCAACTCCTTCCCATTCCAATCCTGAGACCCTTCCTATAGCATGAGATGTGATATCTCAAGGCCTCTAATACCAAACCTGAGATTGTTCCTCTAACATGAAATGTGATATCCAACTCCTTCCCCTTCCAAACCTGAGAGCCTTCCTATAACATGAGATGTGATATCCAACTCCTTCCCATTCCAATCCTGAGACCCTTATGATAGCATGAGATGTGATATCTCAATGCCTCTAATACCAAACCTGAGATACTTCCGATAGCATGAGATGTGATATCTCAATGCTTCTAATACCAAACCTGAGATCCTTCCTATAACATGAGATGTGATTTCCAAATCCTTCCCCTTCCAAACCTGAGACCCTCCCTTTAGCATGAGATGTGATATCCAACTCCTTCCCATTCCAATCCTGAGACCCTTCTGATAGCATGAGATGTGATATTTCAATGCCTCTAATACCAAACCTGAGATCCTACCTCTAACATGAAATGTGATATCCATCTCCTTCCCTTTCCAAACCTGAGACCCTGCCTATAGCATGAGATGTGATATCCAAGTCCTTTCCATTCCAATCCTGAGACCCTTCCTATAGCATGTGATGTGATATCTCAATGCTTATACCAAACCTGAGACCCTTCCTATGGCATGAGATGTCATATACAACTCCTTCCCATTCCAAACCTGAGGCCCTTCCTATAGCATGAGATGTGATATCTCAATGCTTATACCAAACCTGAGACCCTTACTATAGCATGAGATGTGATATCCAACTCCTTCCCATTCCAATCCTGAGACCCTTCCTATAGCATGAGATGTGATATCACAATGCTTATACCAAACCTGAGACCGTTCCTATAGCTTGAGATGTGATATCCAACTCCTTCCCATTCCAATCCTGAGACCCTTCCTATAGCATGAGATGTGATATCTCAAGGCCTCTAATACCAAACCTGAGATCGTTCCTCTAACATGAAATGTGATATCCAACTCCTTCCCCTTCCAAACCTGAGAGCCTTCCTATAGCATGAGATATGATAGCCAAGTCCTTCCAATTCCAATCCTGAGACCCTTCCTATAACATGAAATGTGATATCCAACTCCTTCCCATTCCAACCTGAGACCCTTCCTATAGCATGAGATGGGATATCTCAATGCTTCTAATACCAAACCTGAGACTCTTCCTATAACATGAGATCTTCCTATAACATGAGATGGGATATCCAACTCATTCCCATTCCAATCCTGAGACCCTTCCGATAGCAGAGATGTGATATCTCAATGCTTATACCAAACCTGAGAGCCTTCCTATGGCCTGAGATGTCATATACAACTCCTTCCCATTCCAATCCTGAGACCCTTCCTATAGCATGAGATGTGATATCTCAATGCTTATACCAAATCTGAGACCCTTCCTATAGCATGAGATGTGATATCCAACTCCTTCCCATTCCAATCCTGAGACCCTTCCTATAGCATGAGATGTGATGTCTCAATGCTTCTAATACCAAACCTGAGATCCTTCCTATAACATGAGATGTGATATCCAACTCCTTCCCATTCCAATCCTGAGACCCTTATGATAGCATGAGATGTGATATCTCAATGCCTCTAATACCAAACCTGAGATACTTCCGATAGCATGAGATGTGATATCTCAATGCTTCTAATACCAAACCTGAGATCCTTCCTATAACATGAGATGTGATTTCCAAATCCTCCCGCTTCCAAACCTGAGACCCTCCCTTTAGCATGAGATGTGATATCCAACTCCTTCCCATTCCAATCCTGAAACCCTTCTGATAGCATGAGATGTGATATCTCAATGCCTCTAATTCCAAACCTGAGATCCTACCTCTAACATGAAATGTGATATCCATCTCCTTCCCATTCCAATCCCGAGACCCTTCCTATAGCATGAGATGTGATATCTCAATGCTTATACCAAACCTGAGACCCTTCCTATAGCATGAGATGTGATATCCAACTCCTTCCCATTCCAATCCTGAGACTCTTCCTATAGCATGAGATGTGATATCTCAATGCCTCTAATACCAAACCTGAGATCCTTCCTCTAACGTGAAATGTGATATCCAACTCCTTCCCTTTCCAATCCTGAGAGCCTACCTATAGCATGAGATGTGATATCCAAGTCCTTCCCATTCCAATCCTTAGACCCTTCCTACAGCATGCAATATGATATCTCAATGATTCTAATAACAAACCTGAGACCCGTCCTATAACATGAGATGGGATATCCAACTCCTTCCCATTCCAATCCTGAGACACTTCCGATAGCAGAGATGTGATATCTCAATGCTTTTACCAAACCTGAGACCCTTCCTATAACATGAGATGTGATATCCAACTCCTTCCCGGTCCAAACCTGAGACCCTTCCTATAGCATATGTGATATCCAACTCCTTCCCATTCCAAACATGAGACCCTTCCTATAGCAAGAGTGTAATATCCAACTCCTTCCCATTCCAATCCTGAGACCATTCCTATAGCATGAGATGTGATATCTCAATGCTTCTAATACCAAACCTGAGATCCTTCCTATGAACATGAGATGTGATATCCAATTCCTCCCCATTCCAAACCTGAGAACCTTCCCACAGCATGCGATGTGATATCTCAATGCTTCTAATACCAAACCCGAGACCAGTCCTATAACATGAGATTGGATATCCAACTCCTTCCCCTTCCAGACCTGAGACTCTTCCTATAGAATGAGATGTGATATCCACCTTCTTCCCATTCCAATCCTGAGACCCTTCCTATAACATGAGATGTGATGTCTCAATGCTTCTAATACCAAACCTGAGATCTTTCCTATAACATGAGATGTGATATCCAACTCCTTCACATTCCAATCCTGAGACACTTCATATAGCATGAGATGTGATATCTCAATGCTTATACCAAACCTGAGACCATTCCTATAGCTTGAGATGTGATATCCAACTCTTTCCCATTCCAATCCTGAGACCCTTCCTATAGCATGAGATGTGATATCTCAAGGCCTCTAATACCAAACCTGAGATCCTTCCTCTGACATGAAATGTGATATCCAACTCCTTCCCCTTCCAAACCTGAGAGCCTTCCTATAACATGAAATGTGATATCCAATTCCTTCCCATTCCAACCTGAGACCCTTCCTATAGCATGAGATGGGATATCCAACTCCTTCCAAATCCAATACTGATACCCTTCCGATAGCATGAGATGTGATATCCCAATGCTTCTACCAAACCTGAGACCCATACTATGCATGAGATGTGATATCAAACTTCTTCCCATTCCAATCCTGAGACCCTACCTATAGCTTGAGATGTGATATCCAACTCCTTCCCATTCCAATTCTGAGACCCTTCCTATTCCATGAGACTTGATATCTCAATGCTTCTAATACCAAACCTGAGACCCGTCCTATAACATGAGATGTGATATCCAAATCCTTCCCCTTCCAAACCTTAGACCCTTCCTTTATCATGAGATGTGATATCCAATTCCTTCCCATTCCAATCCTGAGACCCTTCCGATATCATGAGATTTGTTATCTCAATGCTTCTAATATCAAACTTGAGACCCTCCCTATAACATGAGATGTGACATCCAAGTCCTCCCCATTCCAATCCTGAGACCCTTCCTATAGCATGAGATGTGATATCTCAATGCTTCTAATACCAAACCTGAGACCCTTCCTATAACATGATTTGGGATATCCAACTCCTTCCCATTCCAATCCTGAGACCCTTCCGATAGCAGAGATGTGATATCTCAATGCTTATACCAAACCTGAGACCCTTCCTATGGCCTGAGATGTCATATGCAACTCCTTCCCATTCCAATCCTGAGACCCTTCCTATAGCATTAGATGTGATATCTCAATGCTTATACCAAATCTGAGACCCTTCCTATAGCATGAGATGTGATATCCAACTTCTTCCCATTCCAATCCTGAGACCCTTCCTATAGCATGAGATGTGATGTCTCAATTCTTCTAATACCAAACCTGAGATCCTTCCTATAACATGAGATGTGATATCCAACTCCTTCCCATTCCAATCCTGAGACCCTTATGATAGCATGAGATGTGATATCTCAATGCCTCTAATTCCAAACCTGAGATACTTCTGATAGCATGAGATGTGATATCTCAATGCTTCTAATACCAAACCTGAGATCCTTCCTATAACATGAGATGTGATTTCCAAATCCTTCCAATTCCAAACCTGAGACCCTCCCTTTAGCATGAGATGTGATATCCAACTCCTTCCCTTTCCAATCCTGAGACCCTTCTGATAGCATGAGATGTGATATTTCAATGCCTCTAATACCAAACCTGAGATCCTACCTCTAACATGAAATGTGATATCCATCTCCTTCCCTTTCCAAACCTGAGACCCTGCCTATAGCATGAAATGTGATATCCAAGTCCTTCCCATTCCAATCCTGAGACCCTTCCTATAGCATGTGATGTGATATCTCAATGCTTATACCAAATCTGAGACCCTTCCTATAGCATGAGATGTGATATCCAACTCCTTCCCATTCCAATCCTGAGACCCTTCCTATAGCATGAGATGTGATGTCTCAATGCTTCTAATACCAAACCTGAGATCCTTCCTATAACATGAGATGTGATATCCTACTCCTTCCCATTCCAATCCTGAGACCCTTATGATAGCATGAGATGTGATATCTCAATGCCTCTAATACCAAACCTGAGATACTTCCGATAGCATGAGATGTGATATCTCAATGCTTCTAATACCAAACCTGAGATCCTTCCTATAACATGAGATGTGATTTCCAAATCCTTCCCCTTCCAAACCTGAGACCCTCCCTTTAGCAAGAGATGTGATATCCAACTCCTTCCCATTCCAATCCTGAGACCCATCTGATAGCATGAGATGTGATATTTCAATGCCTCTAATACCAAACCTGAGATCCTACCTCTAACATGAAATGTGATATCCATCTCCTTCCCTTTCCAAACCTGAGACCCTGCCTATAGCATGAGATGTGATATCCAAGTCCTTTCCATTCCAATCCTGAGACCCTTCCTATAGCATGTGATGTGATATCTCAATGCTTATACCAAACCTGAGACCCTTCCTATGGCATGAGATGTCATATACAACTCCTTCCCATTCCAATCCTGAGACCCTTCCTATAGCATGAGATGTGATATCTCAATGCTTATACCAAACCTGAGACCCTTCCTATAGCATGAGATGTGATATCCAACTCCTTCCCATTCCAATCCTGAGACCCTTCCTATAGCATGAGATGTGATATCTCAAGGCCTCTAATACCAAACCTGAGATCGTTCCTCTAACATGAAATGTGATATCCAACTCCTTCCCCTTCCAAACCTGAGAGCCTTCCTATAACATGAGATGTGACATCCAAGTCCTCCCCATTCCAATCCTGAGACCCTTCCTATAGCATGAGATGTGATATCTCAATGCTTCTAATACCAAACCTGAGACCCTTCCTATAACATGATTTGGGATATCCAACTCCTTCCCATTCCAATCCTGAGACCCTTCCGATAGCAGAGATGTGATATCTCAATGCTTATACCAAACCTGAGACCCTTCCTATGGCCTGAGATGTCATATGCAACTCCTTCCCATTCCAATCCTGAGACCCTTCCTATAGCATTAGATGTGATATCTCAATGCTTATACCAAATCTGAGACCCTTCCTATAGCATGAGATGTGATATCCAACTTCTTCCCATTCCAATCCTGAGACCCTTCCTATAGCATGAGATGTGATGTCTCAATTCTTCTAATACCAAACATGAGATCCTTCCTATAACATGAGATGTGATATCCAACTCCTTCCCATTCCAATCCTGAGACCCTTATGATAGCATGAGATGTGATATCTCAATGCCTCTAATACCAAACCTGAGATACTTCTGATAGCATGAGATGTGATATCTCAATGCTTCTAATACCAAACCTGAGATCCTTCCTATAACATGAGATGTGATTTCCAAATCCTTCCACTTCCAAACCTGAGACCCTCCCTTTAGCATGAGATGTGATATCCAACTCCTTCCCATTCCAATCCTGAGACCCTTCTGATAGCATGAGATGTGATATTTCAATGCCTCTAATACCAAACCTGAGATCCTACCTCTAACATGAAATGTGATATCCATCTCCTTCCCTTTCCAAACCTGAGACCCTGCCTATAGCATGAGATGTGATATCCAAGTCCTTCCCATTCCAATCCTGAGACCCTTCCTATAGCATGTGATGTGATATCTCAATGCTTATACCAAACCTGAGACCCTTCCTATGGCATGAGATGTCATATACAACTCCTTCCCATTCCAATCCTGAGACCCTTCCTATAGCATGAGATGTGATTTCTCAATGCTTATACCAAACCTGAGACCCTTCCTATAGCATGAGATGTGATATCCAACTTCTTCCCATTCCAATCCTGAGACCCTTCCTATAACATGAGATGTGATGTCTCAATGCTTCTAATACCAAACCTGAGACCCTTCCTATAACATGAGATGGGATATCCAACTCCTTCCCATTCCAATCCTGAGACCCTTCCGATAGCAGAGATGTGATATCTCAATGCTTTTACCAAACCTGAGACCCTTCCTATGGCCTGAGATGTCATATACAACTCCTTCCCATTCCAATCCTGAGACCCTTCCTATAGCATGAGATGTGATATCTCAATGCTTATACCAAATCTGAGACCCTTCCTATAGCATGAGATGTGATATCCAACTCCTTCCCATTCCAATCCGTAGACCCTTCCTATAGCATGAGATGTGATGTCTTAATGCTTCTAATACCAAACCTGAGATCCTTCCTATAACATGAGAGGTGATATCCAACTCCTTCCCATTCCAATCCTGAGACCCTTATGATAGCATGAGATGTGATATCTCAATGCCTCTAATACCAAACCTGAGATACTTCCGATAGCATGAGATGTGATATCTCAATGCTTCTAATACCAAACCTGAGATCCTTCCTATAACATGAGATGTGATTTCCAAATCCTTCCCCTTCCAAACCTGAGACCCTCCCTTTAGCATGAGATGTGATATCCAACTCCTTCCCATTCCAATCCTGAGACCCTTCTGATAGCATGAGATGTGATATTTCAATGCCTCAAATACCAAACCTGAGATCCTACCTCTAACATGAAATGTGATATCCATCTCCTTCCCTTTCCAAACCTGAGACCCTGCCTATAGCATGAGATGTGATATCCAAGTCCTTTCCATTCCAATCCTGAGACCCTTCCTATAGCATGTGATGTGATATCTCAATGCTTATACCAAACCTGAGACCCTTCCTATGGCATGAGATGTCATATACAACTCCTTCCCATTCCAAACCTGAGACCCTTCCTATAGCATGAGATGTGATATCTCAATGCTTATACCAAACCTGAGACCCTTCCTTTAGCATGAGATGTGATATCCAACTTCTTCCCATTCCAATCCTGAGACCCTTCCTATAACATGAGATGTGATGTCGCAATGCTTCTAATACCAAACCTGAGATCTTTCCTATAACATGAGATGTGATATCCAACTCCTTCCCATTCCAATCCTGAGACCCTTCCTATAGCATGAGATGTGATATCACAATGCTTATACCAAACCTGAGACCGTTCCTATAGCTTGAGATGTGATATCCAACTCCTTCCCATTCCAATCCTGAGACCCTTCCTATAGCATGAGATGTGATATCTCAAGGCCTCTAATACCAAACCTGAGATTGTTCCTCTAACATGAAATGTGATATCCAACTCCTTACCCTTCCAAACCTGAGAGCCTTCCTATAGCATGAGATATGATAGCCAAGTCCTTCCAATTCCAATCCTGAGACCCTTCCTATAAAATGAAATGTGATATCCAACTCCTTCCCATTCCAACCTGAGACCCTTCCTATAGCATGAGATGGGATATCTCAATGCTTCTAATAACAAACCTGAGACTCTTCCTATAACATGAGATGGGATATCCAACTCCTTCCCATTCCAATCCTGAGACCCTTCCTATAGCATGAGATGTGATATCTCAATGCTTATACCAAATCTGAGACCCTTCCTATAGCATGAGATGTGATATCCAACTCCTTCCCATTCCAATCCTGAGACCCTTCCTATAGCATGAGATGTGATGTCTCAATGCTTCTAATACCAAACCTGAGATCCTTCCTATAACATGAGATGTGATATCCAACTCCTTCCCATTCCAATCCTGAGACCCTTATGATAGCATGAGATGTGATATCTCAATGCCTCTAATACCAAACCTGAGATACTTCCGATAGCATGAGATGTGATATCTCAATGCTTCTAATACCAAACCTGAGATCCTTCCTATAACATGAGATGTGATTTCCAAATCCTCCCGCTTCCAAACCTGAGACCCTCCCTTTAGCATGAGATGTGATATCCAACTCCTTCCCATTCCAATCCTGAGACCCTTCTGATAGCATGAGATGTGATATCTCAATGCCTCTAATTCCAAACCTGAGATCCTACCTCTAACATGAAATGTGATATCCATCTCCTTCCCTTTCCAAACCTGAGACCCTGCCTATAGCATGAGATGTGATATCCAAGTCCTTCCCATTCCAATCCTGAGACCCTTCCTATAGCATGTGATGTGATATCTCAATGCTTATACCAAACCTGAGACCCTTCCTATGGCATGAGATGTCATATACAACTCCTTCCCATTCCAATCCTGAGACCCTTCCTATAGCATGAGATGTGATATCTCAATGCTTATACCAAACCTGAGACCCTTCCTATAGCATGAGATGTGATATCCAACTTCTTCCCATTCCAATCCTGAGACCCTTCCTATAACATGAGATGTGATGTCTCAATGCTTCTAATACCAAACCTGAGATCTTTCCTATAACATGAGATGTGATATCCAACTCCTTCCCATTCCAATCCTGAGACCCTTCCTATAGCATGAGATGTGATATCACAATGCTTATACCAAACCTGAGACCGTTCCTATAGCTTGAGATGTGATATCCAACTCCTTCCCATTCCAATCCTGAGACCCTTCCTATAGCATGAGATGTGATATCTCAAGGCCTCTAATACCAAACCTGAGATCCTTCCTCTAACATGAAATGTGATATTCAACTCCTTCCCCTTCCAAACCTGAGAGCCTTCCTATAGCATGAGATATGATATCCAAGTCCTTCCCATTCCAATTCTGAGACCCTTCCTATATCATGAGATGGGATATCTCAATGCTTCTAATACCAAACCTGAGACCCTTCCTATAACATGAGATGGGAATATCCAACTCCTTCCCATTCCAATCCTGAGACCCTTCCGATAGCAGAGATGTGATATCTCAATGCTTATACCAAACCTGGGATCCTTCCTATGACATGAGATGTGATATCCAACTCCTTCCCATTCCAATCCTGAGACACTTCCTATAGCATGAGATGTGATATCTCACTGCTTATACCAAACCTGAGACCCTTCCTCTAGAATGAGATGTGATATCCAACTCCTTCCCATTCCAATCCTGAGACCCTTCCTATAGCATGAGATGTGATATCTCAATGCTTCTAATATCAAACTTGAGACCCTCCCTATAGCATGAGATGTGATACCCAAGTCCTTCCCATTCCAATCCTGAGACACTTCCTATAGCATGAGATGTGATATCTCAATGCTTCTAATACCAAACCTGAGACTCTTCCTATAACATGAGATGGGATATCCAACTCCTTCCCATTCCAATCCTGAGACCCTTCCAATAGCAGAGATGTGATATCTCAATGCTTATACCAAACCTAAGACCCTTCCTATGGCATGAGATGTGATATCCAACTCCTTCCCATTCCAATCCCGAGACCCTTCCTATAGCATGAGATGTGATATCTCGATGCTTATACCAAATCTGAGACCCTTCCTATAGCATGAGATGTAATATCCAACTCCTTCCCATTCCAATCCTGAGGCCCTTCCTATAGCATGAGATGTAATGTCTCAATGCTTCTAATACCAAACCTGAGATCCTTCCTATAACATGAGATGTGATATCCAACTCCTTCCCATTCCAATCCTGAGACCCTTCCTATAGCATGAGATGTGATGTCTCAATGCTTCTAATACCAAACCTGAGAACCTTCCTACAGCATGCGATGTGATATCTCAATGCTTCTAATACCAAACCTGAGACCCTTCCTATAACATGAGATGGGATATCCAACTCCTTCCCATTCCAATCCTGAGACCCTTCCGATAGCAGAGATGTGATATCTCAATGCTTTTACCAAGCCTGAGACCCTTCCTATGGCCTGAGATGTCATATACAACTCCTTCCCATTCCAATCCTGAGACCCTTCCTATAGCATGAGATGTGATATCTCAATGCTTATACCAAATCTGAGACCCTTCCTATAGCATGAGATGTGATATCCAACTCCTTCCCATTCCAATCCTGAGACCCTTCCTATAGCATGAGATGTGATGTCTCAATGCTTCTAATACCAAACCTGAGATCCTTCCTATAACATGAGATGTGATATCCAACTCCTTCCCATTCCAATCCTGAGACCCTTATGATAGCATGAGATGTGATATCTCAATGCCTCTAATACCAAACCTGAGATACTTCCGATAGCATGAGATGTGATATCTCAATGCTTCTAATACCAAACCTGAGATCCTTCCTATAACATGAGATGTGATTTCCAAATCCTTCCCCTTCCAAACCTGAGACCCTCCCTTTAGCATGAGATGTGATATCAAACTCCTTCCCATTCCAGTCCTGAGACCCATCTGATAGCATGAGATGTGATATTTCAATGCCTCTAATACCAAACCTGAGATCCTACCTCTAACATGAAATGTGATATCCATCTCCTTCCCTTTTCAAACCTGAGACCCTGCCTATAGCATGAGATGTGATATCCAAGTCCTTTCCATTCCAATCCTGAGACCCTTCCTATAGCATGTGATGTGATATCTCAATTCTTATACCAAACCTGAGACCCTTCCTATGGCATGAGATGTCATATACAACTCCTTCCCATTCCAATCCTGAGACCCTTCCTATAGCATGAGATGTGATATCTCAATGCTTATACCAAACCTGAGACCCTTCCTATAGCATGAGATGTGATATCCAACTTCTTCCCATTCCAATCCTGAGACCCTTCCTATAACATGAGATGTGATGTCGCAATGCTTCTAATACCAAACCTGAGATCTTTCCTATAACATGAGATGTGATATCCAACTGCTTCCCATTCCAATCCTGAGACCCTTCCTGTAGCATGAGATGTGATATCACAATGCTTATACCAAACCTGAGACCGTTCCTATAGCTTGAGATGTGATATCCAACTCCTTCCCATTCCAATCCTGAGACCCTTCCTATAGCATGAGATGTGATATCGCAAGGCCTCTAATACCAAACCTGAGATCGTTCCTCTAACATGAAATGTGATATCCAACTCCTTCCCCTTCCAAACCTGAGAGCCTTCCTATAACATGAGATGTGATATCCAACTCCTTCCCATTCCAATCCTGAGACCCTTATGATAGCATGAGATGTGATATCTCAATGCCTCTAATACCAAACCTGAGATACTTCCGATAGCATGAGATGTGATATCTCAATGCTTCTAATACCAAACCTGAGATCCTTCCTATAACATGAGATGTGATTTCCAAATCCTTCCCCTTCCAAACCTGAGACCCTCCCTTTAGCATGAGATATGATATCCAACTCCTTCCCATTCCAATCCTGAGACCCTTCTGATAGCATGAGATGTGATATTTCAATGCCTCAAATACCAAACCTGAGATCCTACCTCTAACATGAAATGTGATATCCATCTCCTTCCCTTTCCAAACCTGAGACCCTGCCTATAGCATGAGATGTGATATCCAAGTCCTTTCCATTCCAATCCTGAGACCCTTCCTATAGCATGTGATGTGATATCTCAATGCTTATACCAAACCTGAGACCCTTCCTATGGCATGAGATGTCATATACAACTCCTTCCCATTCCAAACCTGAGACCCTTCCTATAGCATGAGATGTGATATCTCAATGCTTATACCAAACCTGAGACCCTTCCTATAGCATGAGATGTGATATCCAACTTCTTCCCATTCCAATCCTGAGACCCTTCCTATAACATGAGATGTGATGTCGCAATGCTTCTAATACCAAACCTGAGATCTTTCCTATAACATGAGATGTGATATCCAACTCCTTCCCATTCCAATCCTGAGACCCTTCCTATAGCATGAGATGTGATATCACAATGCTTATACCAAACCTGAGACCGTTCCTATAGCTTGAGATGTGATATCCAACTCCTTCCCATTCCAATCCTGAGACCCTTCCTATAGCATGAGATGTGATATCTCAAGGCCTCTAATACCAAACCTGAGATCGTTCCTCTAACATGAAATGTGATATCCAACTCCTTCCCCTTCCAAACCTGATAGCCTTCCTATAGCATGAGATATGATAGCCAAGTCCTTCCAATTCCAATCCTGAGACCCTTCCTATAACATGAAATGTGATATCCAACTCCTTCCCATTCCAACCTGAGACTCTTCCTATAACATGAGATGGGATATCCAACTCATTCCCATTCCAATCCTGAGACCCTTCCGATAGCAGAGATGTGATATCTCAATGCTTATACCAAACCTGAGACCCTTCCTATGGCCTGAGATGTCATATACAACTCCTTCCCATTCCAATCCTGAGACCCTTCCAATAGCATGAGATGTGATATCTCAATGCTTATACCAAATCTGAGACCCTTCCTATAGCATAAGATGTGATATCCAACTCCTTCCCATTCCAATCCTGAGACCCTTCCTATAGCATGAGATGTGATGTCTCAATGCTTCTAATACCAAACCTGAGATCCTTCCTATAACATGAGATGTGATATCCAACTCCTTCCCATTCCAATCCTGAGACCCTTATGATAGCATGAGATGTGATATCTCAATGCCTCTAATACCAAACCTGAGATACTTCCGATAGCATGAGATGTGATATCTCAATGCTTCGAATACCAAACCTGAGATCCTTCCTATAACATGAGATGTGATTTCCAAATCCTCCCGCTTCCAAACCTGAGACCCTCCCTTTAGCATGAGATGTGATATCCAACTCCTTCCCATTCCAATCCTGAGACCCTTCTGATAGCATGAGATGTGATATCTCAATGCCTCTAATTCCAAACCTGAGATCCTACCTCTAACATGAAATGTGATATCCATCTCCTTCCCTTTCCAAACCTGAGACCCTGCCTTTAGCATGAGATGTGATATCCAAGTCCTTCCCATTCCAATCCTGAGACCCTTCCTATAGCATGTGATGTGATATCTCAATGCTTATACCAAACCTGAGACCCTTCCTATGGCATGAGATGTCATATACAACTCCTTCCCATTCCAATCCTGAGACCCTTCCTATAGCATGAGATGTGATATCTCAATGCTTATACCAAACCTGAGACCCTTCCTATAGCATGAGATGTGATATCCAACTTCTTCCCATTCCAATCCTGAGACCCTTCCTATAACATGAGATGTGATGTCTCAATGCTTCTAATACCAAACCTGAGATCTTTCCTATAACATGAGATGTGATATCCAACTCCTTCCCATTCCAATCCTGAGACCCTTCCTATAGTATGAGATGTGATATCACAATGCTTATACAAAACCTGAGACCGTTCCTATAGCTTGAGATGTGATATCCAACTCCTTCCCATTCCAATCCTGAGACCCTTCCTATAGCATGAGATGTGATATTTCAAGGCCTCTAATACCAAACCTGAGATACTTCCTCTAATATGAAATGTGATATCCAACTCCTTCCCCTTCCAAACCTGAGAGCCTTCCTATAGCATGAGATATGATATCCAAGTCCTTCCCATTCCAATCCTGAGACCCTTCCTATATCATGAGATGGGATATCTCAATGCTTCTAATACCAAACCTGAGACCCTTCCTATAACATGAGATGGGAATATCCAACTCCTTCCCATTCCAATCCTGAGACCCTTCCGATAGCAGAGATGTGATATCTCAATGCTTATACCAAACCTGAGATCCTTCCTATAACATGAGATTTGATATCCAACTCCTTCCCATTCCAACCCTGAGACACTTCCTATAGCATGAGATGTGATATCTCACTGCTTATACCAAACCTGAGACCCTTCCTATAGAATGAGATGTGATATCCAACTCCTTCCCATTCCAATCCTGAGACCCTTCCTATAGCATGAGATGTGATATCTCAATGCTTCTAATATCAAACTTGAGACCCTCCCTATAGCATGAGATGTGATACCCAAGTCCTTCCCATTCCAATCCTGAGACACTTCCTATAGCATGAGATGTGATATCTCAATGCTTCTAATACCAAACCTGAGACTCTTCCTATAACATGAGATGGGATATCCAACTCCTTCCCATTCCAATCCTGAGACCCTTCCAATAGCAGAGATGTGATATCTCAATGCTTATACCAAACCTAAGACCCTTCCTATGGCATGAGATGTGATATCCAACTCCTTCCCATTCCAATCCCGAGACCCTTCCTATAGCATGAGATGTGATATCTCGATGCTTATACCAAATCTGAGACCCTTCCTATAGCATGAGATGTGATATCCAACTCCTTCCCATTCCAATCCTGAGGCCCTTCCTATAGCATGAGATGTGATGTCTCAATGCTTCTAATACCAAACCTGAGATCCTTCCTATAACATGAGATGTGATATCCAACTCCTTCCCATTCCAATCCTGAGACCCTTCCTATAGCATGAGATGTGATGTCTCAATGCTTCTAATACCAAACCTGAGAACCTTCCTACAGCATGCGATGTGATATCTCAATGCTTCTAATACCAAACCTGAGACCAGTCCTATAACATGAGATTGGATATCCAACTCCTTCCCCTTCCAAACCTGAGACCCTTCCTATAGCATGAGATGTGATATCCAACTTCTTCCCATTCCAATCCTGAGACCCTTCCTATAACATGAGATGTGATGTCTCAATGCTTCTAATACCAAACCTGAGATCTTTCCTATAACATGAGATGTAATATCCAACTCCATCCCATTCCAATCCTGAGACCCTTCCTATAGCATGAGATGTGCTATCTCAATGCTTATACCAAACCTGAGACCCTTCCTAAAGCTTGAGATGTGATATCCAACTCCTTCCCATTCCAATCCTGAGACCCTTCCTATAGCATGATATGTGATATCTCAATGCCTCTAATACCAAACCTGAGATCCTTCCTCTAACATGAAATGTGATATCGAACTCCTTCCCTTTCCAAACCTGAGAGCCTACCTATAGCATGAGATGTGATATCCAAGTCCTTCCCATTCCAATCCTTAGACCCTTCCTACAGCATGCAATATGATATCTCAATGATTCTAATAACAAACCTGAGACCCGTCCTATAACATGAGATGTGATATCCAACTCCTTCCCGTTTCAAACCTGAGACCCTTCTTATAGCATGAGATGTGATATCCAACTTCTTCCCATTCCAATCCTGAGACCCTTCCTATAACATGAGATGTGATGTCTCAATGCTTCTAATACCAAACCTGAGATCTTTCCTATAACATGAGATGTAATATCCAACTCCTTCCCATTCCAATCCTGAGACCCTTCCTATAGCATGAGATGTGCTATCTCAATGCTTATACCAAACCTGAGACCCTTCCTAAAGCTTGAGATGTGATATCCAACTCCTTCCCATTCCAATCCTGAGACCCTTCCTATAGCATGAGATGTGATATCTCAATGCTTCTAATATCAAACTTGAGACCCTCCCTATAGCATGAGATGTGATACCCAAGTCCTTCCCATTCCAATCCTGAGACCCTTCCTATAGCATGAGATGTGATATCTCAATGCTTATACCAAATCTGAGACCCTTCCTATAGCATGAGATGTGATATCCAACTCCTTCCCATTCCAATCCTGAGACCCTTCCTATAGCATGAGATGTGATGTCTCAATGCTTCTAATACCAAACCTGAGATCCTTCCTATAACATGAGATGTGATATCCAACTCCTTCCCATTCCAATCCTGAGACCCTTATGATAGCATGAGATGTGATATCTCAATGCCTCTAATACCAAACCTGAGATACTTCGATAGCATGAGATGTGATATCTCAATGCTTCTAATACCAAACCTGAGATCCTTTCTATAACATGAGATGTGATTTCCAAATCCTTCCCCTTCCAAACCTGAGACCCTCCCTTTAGCATGAGATGTGATATCAAACTCCTTCCCATTCTAGTCCTGAGACCCATCTGATAGCATGAGATGTGATATTTCAATGCCTCTAATACCAAACCTGAGATCCTACCTCTAACATGAAATGTGATATCCATCTCCTTCCCTTTTCAAACCTGAGACCCTGCCTATAGCATGAGATGTGATATCCAAGTCCTTTCCATTCCAATCCTGAGACCCTTCCTATAGCATGTGATGTGATATCTCAATTCTTATACCAAACCTGAGACCCTTCCTATGGCATGAGATGTCATATACAACTCCTTCCCATTCCAATCCTGAGACCCTTCCTATAGCATGAGATGTGATATCTCAATGCTTATACCAAACCTGAGACCCTTCCTATAGCATGAGATGTGATATCCAACTTCTTCCCATTCCAATCCTGAGACCCTTCCTATAACATGAGATGTGATGTCGCAATGCTTCTAATACCAAACCTGAGATCTTTCCTATAACATGAGATGTGATATCCAACTCCTTCCCATTCCAATCCTGAGACCCTTCCTATAGCATGAGATGTGATATCACAATGCTTATACCAAACCTGAGACCGTTCCTATAGCTTGAGATGTGATATCCAACTCCTTCCCATTCCAATCCTGAGACCCTTCCTATAGCATGAGATGTGATATCGCAAGGCCTCTAATACCAAACCTGAGATCGTTCCTCTAACATGAAATGTGATATCCAACTCCTTCCCCTTCCAAACCTGAGAGCCTTCCTATAACATGAGATGTGATATCCAACTTCTTCCCATTCCAATCCTGAGACCCTTATGATAGCATGAGATGTGATATCTCAATGCCTCTAATACCAAACCTGAGATACTTCCGATAGCATGAGATGTGATATCTCAATGCTTCTAATACCAAACCTGAGATCCTTCCTATGACATGAGATGTGATTTCCAAATCCTTCCCCTTCCAAACCTGAGACCCTCCCTTTAGCATGAGATGTGATATCCAACTCCTTCCCATTCCAATCCTGAGACCCTTCTGATAGCATGAGATGTGATATTTCAATGCCTCAAATACCAAACCTGAGATCCTACCTCTAACATGAAATGTGATATCCATCTCCTTCCCTTTCCAAACCTGAGACCCTGCCTATAGCATGAGATGTGATATCCAAGTCCTTTCCATTCCAATCCTGAGACCCTTCCTATAGCATGTGATGTGATATCTCAATGCTTATACCAAACCTGAGACCCTTCCTATGGCATGAGATGTCATATACAACTCCTTCCCATTCCAAACCTGAGACCCTTCCTATAGCATGAGATGTGATATCTCAATGCTTATACCAAACCTGAGACCCTTCCTATAGCATGAGATGTGATATCCAACTTCTTCCCATTCCAATCCTGAGACCCTTCCTATAACATGAGATGTGATGTCGCAATGCTTCTAATACCAAACCTGAGATCTTTCCTATAACATGAGATGTGATATCCAACTCCTTCCCATTCCAATCCTGAGACCCTTCCTATAGCATGAGATGTGATATCACAATGCTTATACCAAACCTGAGACGGTTCCTATAGCTTGAGATGTGATATCCAACTCCTTCCCATTCCAATCCTGAGACCCTTCCTATAGCATGAGATGTGATATCTCAAGGCCTCTAATACCAAACCTGAGATTGTTCCTCTAACATGAAATGTGATATCCAACTCCTTCCCCTTCCAAACCTGAGAGCCTTCCTATAGCATGAGATATGATAGCCAAGTCCTTCCAATTCCAATCCTGAGACCCTTCCTATAACATGAAATGTGATATCCAACTCCTTCCCATTCCAACCTGAGACCCTTCCTATAGCATGAGATGGGATATCTCAATGCTTCTAATAACAAACCTGAGACTCTTCCTATAACATGTGATGGGATATCCAACTCATTCCCATTCCAATCCTGAGACCCTTCCGATAGCAGAGATGTGATATCTCAATGCTTATACCAAACCTGAGACCCTTCCTATGGCCTGAGATGTCATATACAACTCCTTCCCATTCCAATCCTGAGACCCTTCCTATAGCATGAGATGTGATATCTCAATGCTTATACCAAATCTGAGACCCTTCCTATAGCATGAGATGTGATATCCAACTCCTTCCCATTCCAATCCTGAGACCCTTCCTATAGCATGAGATGTGATGTCTCAATGCTTCTAATACCAAACCTGAGATCCTTCCTATAACATGAGATGTGATATCCAACTCCTTCCCATTCCAATCCTGAGACCCTTATGATAGCATGAGATGTGATATCTCAATGCCTCTAATACCAAACCTGAGATACTTCCGATAGCATGAGATGTGATATCTCAATGCTTCGAATACCAAACCTGAGATCCTTCCTATAACATGAGATGTGATTTCCAAATCCTCCCGCTTCCAAACCTGAGACCCTCCCTTTAGCATGAGATGTGATATCCAACTCCTTCCCATTCCAATCCTGAGACCCTTCTGATAGCATGAGATGTGATATCTCAATGCCTCTAATTCCAAACCTGAGATCCTACCTCTAACATGAAATGTGATATCCATCTCCTTCCCTTTCCAAACCTGAGACCCTGCCTTTAGCATGAGATGTGATATCTAAGTCCTTCCCATTCCAATCCTGAGACCCTTCCTATAGCATGTGATGTGATATCTCAATGCTTATACCAAACCTGAGACCCTTCCTTTGGCATGAGATGTCATATACAACTCCTTCCCATTCCAATCCTGAGACCCTTCCTATAGCATGAGATGTGATATCTCAATGCTTATACCAAACCTGAGACCCTTCCTATAGCATGAGATGTGATATCCAACTTCTTCCCATTCCAATCCTGAGACCCTTCCTATAACATGAGATGTGATGTCTCAATGCTTCTAATACCAAACCTGAGACCGTTCCTATAGCTTGAGATGTGATATCCAACTCCTTCCCATTCCAATCCTGAGACCCTTCCTATAGCATGAGATGTGATATCTCAAGGCCTCTAATACCAAACCTGAGATCCTTCCTCTAATATGAAATGTGATATCCAACTCCTTCCCCTTCCAAACCTGAGAGCCTTCCTATAGCATGAGATATGATATCCAAGTCCTTCCCATTCCAATCCTGAGACCCTTCCTATATCATGAGATGGGATATCTCAATGCTTCTAATACCAAACCTGAGACCCTTCCTATAACATGAGATGGGAATATCCAACTCCTTCCCATTCCAATCCTGAGACCCTTCCGATAGCAGAGATGTGATATCTCAATGCTTATACCAAACCTGAGATCCTTCCTATAACATGAGATGTGATATCCAACTCCTTCCCATTCCAATCCTGAGACACTTCCTATAGCATGAGATGTGATATCTCACTGCTTATACCAAACCTGAGACCCTTCCTACAGAATGAGATGTGATATCCAACTCCTTCCCATTCCAATCCTGAGACCCTTCCTATAGCATGAGATGTGATATCTCAATGCTTCTAATATCAAACTTGAGACCCTCCCTATAGGATGAGATGTGATACCCAAGTCCTTAGCCATTCCAATCCTGAGACACTTCCTATAGCATGAGATGTGATATCTCAATGCTTCTAATACCAAACCTGAGACTCTTCCTATAACATGAGATGGGATATCCAACTCCTTCCCATTCCAATCCTGAGACCCTTCCAATAGCAGAGATGTGATATCTCAATGCTTATACCAAACCTAAGACCCTTCCTATGGCATGAGATGTGATATCCAACTCCTTCCCATTCCAATCCCGAGACCCTTCCTATAGCATGAGATGTGATATCTCGATGCTTATACCAAATCTGAGACCCTTCCTATAGCATGAGATGTGATATCCAACTCCTTCCCATTCCAATCCTGAGGCCCTTCCTATAGCATGAGATGTGATGTCTCAATGCTTCTAATACCAAACCTGAGATCCTTCCTATAACATGAGATGTGATATCCAACTCCTTCCCATTCCAATCCTGAGACCCTTCCTATAGCATGAGATGTGATGTCTCAATGCTTCTAATACCAAACCTGAGAACCTTCCTACAGCATGCGATGTGATATCTCAATGCTTCTAATACCAAACCTGAGACCAGTCCTATAACATGAGATGTGATATCCAACTTCTTCCCATTCCAATCCTGAGACCCTTCCTATAACATGAGATGTGATGTCTCAATGCTTCTAATACCAAACCTGAGATCTTTCCTATAACATGAGATGTAATATCCAACTCCATCCCATTCCAATCCTGAGACCCTTCCTATAGCATGAGATGTGCTATCTCAATGCTTATACCAAACCTGAGACCCTTCCTAAAGCTTGAGATGTGATATCCAACTCCTTCCCATTCCAATCCTGAGACCCTTCTTATAGCATGATATGTGATATCTCAATGCCTCTAATACCAAACCTGAGATCCTTCCTCTAACATGAAATGTGATATCGAACTCCTTCCCTTTCCAAACCTGAGAGCCTACCTATAGCATGAGATGTGATATCCAAGTCCTTCCCATTCCAATCCTTAGACCCTTCCTACAGCATGCAATATGATATCTCAATGATTCTAATAACAAACCTGAGACCCGTCCTATAACATGAGATGTGATATCCAACTCCTTCCCGTTTCAAACCTGAGACCCTTCCTATAGTATGAGATGTGATATCCAACTTCTTCCCATTCCAATCCTGAGACCCTTCCTATAACATGAGATGTGATGTCTCAATGCTTCTAATACCAAACCTGAGATCTTTCCTATAACATGAGATGTAATATCCAACTCCTTCCCATTCCAATCCTGAGACACTTCCTATAGCATGAGATGTGCTATCTCAATGCTTATACCAAACCTGAGACCCTTCCTAAAGCTTGAGATGTGATATCCAACTCCTTCCCATTCCAATCCTGAGACCCTTCCTATAGCATGAGATGTGATATCTCAATGCTTCTAATATCAAACTTGAGACCCTCCCTATAGCATGAGATGTGATACCCAAGTCCTTCCCATTCCAATCCTGAGACACTTCTTATAGCATGAGATGTGATGTATCAATGCTTCTAATACCAAACCTGAGATCCTTCCTATAACATGAGATGTGATATCCAACTCCTTCCCATTCCAATCCCGGGACCCTTCCTATAGCATGAGATGTGATATCTCGATGTTTATACCAAACCTGAGACCCTTCCTATAGCATGAGATGTGATATCCAACTCCTTCCCATTCCAATCCTGAGACCCTTCCTATAGCATGAGATGTGATATCTCAATGCCTCTAATACCAAACCTGAGATCCTTCCTCTAACATGAAATGTGATATCCAACTCCTTCCCTTTCCAAACATGAGAGCCTACCTATAGCATGAGATGTGATATCCAAGTCCTTCCCATTCCAATCCTTAGACCCTTCCTACAGCATGCAATATGATATCTCAATGATTCTAATAACAAACCTGAGACCCATCCTATAACATGAGATGGGATATCCAACTCCTTCCCATTCCAATCCTGAGACACTTCCGATAGCAGAGATGTGATATCTCAATGCTTATACCAAACCTGAGACCCTTCCTATAACATGAGATGTGATATCCAACTCCTTCCCGGTCCAAACCTGAGACCCTTACTATAGCATATGTGATATCCAACTCCTTCCCATTCCAAACATGAGACCCTTCCTATAGCAAGAATGTAATATCCAACTCCTTCCCATTCCAATCCTGAGACCATTCCTATAGCATGAGATGTGATATCTCAATGCTTCTAATACCAAACCTGAGATCCTTCCTATAACATGAGATGTGATATCCAACTCCTTCCCATTCCAATCCTGAGACCCTTCCTATAGCATGAGATGTGATGTCTCAATGCTTCTAATACCAAACCTGAGAACCTTCCTACAGCATGCGATGTGATATCTCAATGCTTCTAATACCAAACCTGAGACCAGTCCTATAACATGAGATTGGATATCCAACTCCTTCCCCTTCCAAACCTGAGACCCTTCCTATAGCATGAGATGTGATATCCAACTTCTTCCCATTCCAATCCTGAGACCCTTCCTATAACATGAGATGTGATGTTTCAATGCTTCTAATACCAAACCTGAGATCTTTCCTATAACATGAGATGTAATATCCAACTCCTTCCCATTCCAATCCTGAGACCCTTCCTATAGCATGAGATGTGATATCTCAATGCTTCTAATATCAAACTTGAGACCCTCCCTATAGCATGAGATGTGACACCCAAGTCCTTCCCATTCCAATCCTGAGACACTTCCTATAGCATGAGATGTGATATCTCAATGCTTATACCAAACCTGAGACCCTTCCTATAGCATGAGATGTGATATCCAACTCCTTCCCATTCCAATCCTGAGACCCTTCCTATAGCATGAGATGTGATGTCTCAATGCTTCTAATACCAAACCTGAGATCCTTCCTATAACATGAGATGTGATATCCAACTCCTTCCCATTCCAATCCTGAGACCCTTCCAATAGCAGAGATGTGATATCTCAATGCTTATACCAAACCTAAGACCCTTCCTATGGCATGAGATGTGATATCCAACTCCTTCCCATTCCAATCCCGAGACCCTTCCTATAGCATGAGATGTGATATCTCGATGCTTATACCAAATCTGAGACCCTTCCTATAGCATGAGATGTGATATCCAACTCCTTCCCATTCCAATACTGAGGCCCTTCCTATAGCATGAGATGTGATGTCTCAATGCTTCTAATACCAAACCTGAGATCCTTCCTATAACATGAGATGTGATATCCAACTCCTTCCCATTCCAATCCTGAGACCCTTCCTATAGCATGAGATGTGATGTCTCAATGCTTCTAATACCAAACCTGAGAACCTTCCTACAGCATGCGATGTGATATCTCAATGCTTCTAATACCAAACCTGAGACCCGTCCTATAACATGAGATGTGATATCCAACTCCTTCCCGTTTCAAACCTGAGACCCTTCCTATAACATGAGATGTGATATCCAATTCCTTCCCGTTTCAAACCTGAGACCCTTCCTATAGCATATGTGATATCCAACTCCTTCCCATTCTAAACATGAGACCCTTCCTATAGCAAGAATGTAATATCCAACTCCTTCCCATTCCAATCCTGAGACCATTCCTATAGCATGAGATGTGATATCTCAATGCTTCTAATACCAAACCTGAGATCCTTCCTATGACATGAGATGTGATATCCAATTCCTCCCCATTCCAAACCTGAGAACCTTCCTACAGCATGCGATGTGATATCTCAATGCTTCTAATACCAAACCTGAGACCAGTCCTATAACATGAGATTGGATATCCAACTCCTTCCCCTTCCAAACCTGAGACCCTTCCTATAGCATGAGATGTGATATCCAACTTCTTCCCATTCCAATCCTGAGACCCTTCCTATAACATGAGATGTGATGTCTCAATGCTTCTAATACCAAACCTGAGATCTTTCCTATAACATGAGATGTGATATCCAACTCCTTCCCATTCCAATCCTGAGACCCTTCCTATAGCATGAGATGTGCTATCTCAATGCTTATACCAAACCTGAGACCCTTCCTAAAGCTTGAGATGTGATATCCAACTCCTTCCCATTCCAATCCTGAGACCCTTCCTATAGCATGAGATGTGATATCTCAATGCCTCTAATACCAAACCTGAGATCCTTCCTATAACATGAGATGTGATATCCAACTCCTTCCCATTCCAATCCTGAGACCCTTCCTATAGCATGAGATGTGATATCTCAATGCTTCTAATACCAAACCTGAGACCAGTCCTATAACATGAGATTGGATATCCAACTCCTTCCCCTTCCAAACCTGAGACCCTTCCTATAGCATGAGATGTGATATCCAACTCCTTCCCATTCCAATCCTGAGGCCCTTCCTATAGCATGAGATGTGATGTCTCAATGCTTCTAATACCAAACCTGAGATCCTTCCTATAACATGAGATGTGATATCCAACCCCTTCCCATTCCAATCCTGAGACCCTTCCTATAGCATGAGATGTGATGTCTCAATGCTTCTAATACCAAACCTGAGAACCTTCCTACAGCATGCGATGTGATATCTCAATGCTTCTAATACCAAACCTGAGACCCGTCCTATAACATGAGATGTGATATCCAACTCCTTCCCGTTTCAAACCTGAGACCCTTCCTATAACATGAGATGTGATATCCAACTCCTTCCCGTTTCAAACCTGAGACCCTTCCTATAGCATATGTGATATCCAACTCCTTCCCATTCTAAACATGAGACCCTTCCTATAGCAAGAATGTAATATCCAACTCCTTCCCATTCCAATCCTGAGACCATTCCTATAGCATGAGATGTGATATCTCAATGCTTCTAATACCAAACCTGAGATCCTTCCTATGACATGAGATGTGATATCCAATTCCTCCCCATTCCAAACCTGAGAACCTTCCTACAGCATGCGATGTGATATCTCAATGCTTCTAATACCAAACCTGAGACCAGTCCTATAACATGAGATTGGATATCCAACTCCTTCCCCTTCCAAACCTGAGACCCTTCCTATAGCATGAGATGTGATATCCAACTTCTTCCCATTCCAATCCTGAGACCCTTCCTATAACATGAGATGTGATGTCTCAATGCTTCTAATACCAAACCTGAGATCTTTCCTATAACATGAGATGTGATATCCAACTCCTTCCCATTCCAATCCTGAGACCCTTCCTATAGCTTGAGATGTGCTATCTCAATGCTTATACCAAACCTGAGACCCTTCCTAAAGCTTGAGATGTGATATCCAACTCCTTCCCATTCCAATCCTGAGACCCTTCCTATAGCATGAGATGTGATATCTCAATGCCTCTAATACCAAACCTGAGATCCTTCCTCTAACATGAAATGTGATATCCAACTCCTTCCCTTTCCAAACATGAGAGCCTACCTATAGCATGAGATGTGATATCCAAGTCCTTCCCATTCCAATCCTTAGACCCTTCCTACAGCATGCAATATGATATCTCAATGATTCTAATAACAAACCTGAGACCCATCCTATAACATGAGATGGGATATCCAACTCCTTCCCATTCCAATCCTGAGACACTTCCGATAGCAGAGATGTGATATCTCAATGCTTATACCAAACCTGAGACCCTTCCTATAACATGAGATGTGATATCCAACTCCTTCCCGGTCCAAACCTGAAACCCTTACTATAGCATATGTGATATCCAACTCCTTCCCATTCCAAACATGAGACCCTTCCTATAGCAAGAATGTAATATCCAACTCCTTCCCATTCCAATCCTGAGACCATTCCTATAGCATGAGATGTGATATCTCAATGCTTCTAATACCAAACCTGAGATCCTTCCTATAACATGAGATGTGATATCCAACTCCTTCCCATTCCAATCCTGAGACCCTTCCTATAGCATGAGATGTGATGTCTCAATGCTTCTAATACCAAACCTATGAACCTTCCTACAGCATGCGATGTGATATCTCAATGCTTCTAATACCAAACCTGAGACCAGTCCTATAACATGAGATTGGATATCCAACTCCTTCCCCTTCCAAACCTGAGACCCTTCCTATAGCATGAGATGTGATATCCAACTTCTTCCCATTCCAATCCTGAGACCCTTCCTATAACATGAGATGTGATGTCTCAATGCTTCTAATACCAAACCTGAGATCTTTCCTATAACATGAGATGTAATATCCAACTCCTTCCCATTCCAATCCTGAGACCCTTCCTATAGCATGAGATGTGCTATCTCAATGCTTATACCAAACCTGAGACCCTTCCTAAAGCTTGAGATGTGATATCCAACTCCTTCCCATTCCAATCCTGAGACCCTTCCTATAGCATGAGATGTGATATCTCAATGCTTCTAATATCAAACTTGAGACCCTCCCTATAGCATGAGATGTGACACCCAAGTCCTTCCCATTCCAATCCTGAGACACTTCCTATAGCATGAGATGTGATATCTCAATGCTTATACCAAACCTGAGACCCTTCCTATAGCATGAGATGTGATATCCAACTCCTTCCCATTCCAATCCTGAGACCCTTCCTATAGCATGAGATGTGATGTCTCAATGCTTCTAATACCAAACCTGAGATCCTTCCTATAACATGAGATGTGATATCCAACTCCTTCCCATTCCAATCCTGAGACCCTTCCAATAGCAGAGATGTGATATCTCAATGCTTATACCAAACCTAAGACCCTTCCTATGGCATGAGATGTGATATCCAACTCCTTCCCATTCCAATCCCGAGACCCTTCCTATAGCATGAGATGTGATATCTCGATGCATATACCAAATCTGAGACCCTTCCTATAGCATGAGATGTGATATCCAACTCCTTCCCATTCCAATCCTGAGGCCCTTCCTATAGCATGATATGTGATGTCTCAATGCTTCTAATACCAAACCTGAGATCCTTCCTATAACATGAGATGTGATATCCAACTCCTTCCCATTCCAATCCTGAGACCCTTCCTATAGCATGAGATGTGATGTCTCAATGCTTCTAATACCAAACCTGAGAACCTTCCTACAGCATGCGATGTGATATCTCAATGCTTCTAATACCAAACCTGAGACCCGTCCTATAACATGAGATGTGATATCCAACTCCTTCCCGTTTCAAACCTGAGACCCTTCCTATAACATGAGATGTGATATCCAACTCCTTCCCGTTTCAAACCTGAGACCATTCCTATAGCATATGTGATATCCAACTCCTTCCCATTCCAAACATGAGACCCTTCCTATAGCAAGAATGTAATATCCAACTCCTTCCCATTCCAATCCTGAGACCATTCCTATAGCATGAGATGTGATATCTCAATGCTTCTAATACCAAACCTGAGATCCTTCCTATGACATGAGATGTGATATCCAATTCCTCCCCATTCCAAACCTGAGAACCTTCCTACAGCATGCGATGTGATATCTCAATGCTTCTAATACCAAACCTGCCAGTCCTATAACATGAGATTGGATATCCAACTCCTTCCCCTTCCAAACCTGAGACCCTTCCTATAGCATGAGATGTGATATCCAACTTCTTCCCATTCCAATCCTGAGACCCTTCCTATAACATGAGATGTGATGTCTCAATGCTTCTAATACCAAACCTGAGATCTTTCCTATAACATGAGATGTGATATCCGACTCCTTCCCATTCCAATCCTGAGACCCTTCCTATAGCATGAGATGTGCTATCTCAATGCTTATACCAAACCTGAGACCCTTCCTAAAGCTTGAGATGTGATATCCAACTCCTTCCCATTCCAATCCTGAGACCCTTCCTATAACATGAAATGTGATATCCAACTCCTTCCCATTCCAACCTGAGACCCTTCCTATAGCATGAGATGGGATATCCAACTCCTTCCAAATCCAATACTGATACCCTTCCAATAGCATGAGATGTGATATCCCAATGCTTCTACCAAACCTGAGAACTATACTATGGCATGAGATGTGATATCAAACTCCTTCCCATTCCAATCCTGAGACTCTTCCTATAGCTTGAGATGTGATATCCGAAATCCTTCCCATTCCAATTCTGAGACCCTTCCTATACGATGAGACTTGATATCTCAATGCTTCTAATACCAAACCTGAGACCCGTCCTATAACATGAGATGTGATATCCAAATCTTTCCCCTTCCAAACCTTAGACCCTTCCTTTATCATGAGATGTGATATCCAACTCCTTCCCATTCCGATCCTGAGACCCTTCCGATATCATGAGATTTGTTATCTCAATGCTTCTTATATCAAAATTGAGACCCGCCTATAACATGAGATGTGATATCCAAATCTTTCCCCTTCCAAACCTTAGACCCTTCCTTTATCATGAGATGGGATATCCAACTCCTTCCCATTCCAATCCTGAGACCCTTCCGATAGCAGAGATGTGATATCTCAATGCTTATACCAATCCTGAGACCCTTCCTATGGCCTGAGATGTCATATACAACTCCTTCCCAATCCAATCCTGAGACCCTTCCTATAGCATGAGATGTGATATCTCAATGCTTATACCAAATCTGAGACCATTCCTATAGCATGAGATGTGATATCCAACTCCTTCCCATTCCAATCCTGAGACCCTTCCTATAGCATGAGATGTGATGTCTCAATGCTTCTAATACCAAACCTGAGATCCTTCCTATAACATGAGATGTGATATCCAACTCCTTCCCATTCCAATCCTGAGACCCTTCCTATAGCATGAGATGTGATGTCTCAATGCTTCTAATACCAAACCTGAGAACCTTCCTACAGCATGGAATGTGATATCTCAATGCTTCTAATACCAAACCTGAGACCAGTCCTATAACATGAGATTGGATATCCAACTCCTTCCCCTTCCAAACCTGAGACCCTTCCTATAGCATGAGATGTGATATCCAACTTCTTCCCATTCCAATCCTGAGACCCTTCCTATAACATGAGATGTGATGTCTCAATGCTTCTAATACCAAACCTGAGAACCTTCCTACAGCATGCGATGTGATATCTCAATGCTTCTAATACCAAACCTGAGACCCGTCCTATAACATGAGATGTGATATCCAACTCCTTCCCGTTTCAAACCTGAGACCCTTCCTATAACATGAGATGTGATATCCAACTCCTTCCCGTTTCAAACCTGAGACCCTTCCTATAGCATATGTGATATCCAACTCCTTCCCATTCCAAACATGAGACCCTTCCTATAGCAAGAATGTAATATCCAACTCCTTCCCATTCCAATCCTGAGACCATTCCTATAGCATGAGATGTGATATCTCAATGCTTCTAATACCAAACCTGAGATCCTTCCTATGACATGAGATGTGATATCCAATTCCTCCCAATTCCAAACCTGAGAACCTTCCTACAGCATGCGATGTGATATCTCAATGCTTCTAATACCAAACCTGAGACCAGTCCTATAACATGAGATTGGATATCCAACTCCTTCCCCTTCCAAACCTGAGACCCTTCCTATAGCATGAGATGTGATATCCAACTTCTTTCCATTCCAATCCTGAGACCCTTCCTATAACATGAGATGTGATGTCTCAATGCTTCTAATACCAAACCTGAGATCTTTCCTATAACATGAGATGTGATATCCGACTCCTTCCCATTCCAATCCTGAGACCCTTCCTATAGCATGAGATGTGCTATCTCAATGCTTATACCAAACCTGAGACCCTTCCTAAAGCTTGAGATGTGATATCCAACTCCTTCCCATTCCAATCCTGAGACCCTTCCTATAACATGAAATGTGATATCCAACTCCTTCCCATTCCAACCTGAGACCCTTCCTATAGCATGAGATGGGATATCCAACTCCTTCCAAATCCAATACTGATACCCTTCCAATAGCATGAGATGTGATATCCCAATGCTTCTACCAAACCTGACAACCATACTATGGCATGAGATGTGATATCAAACTCCTTCCCATTCCAATCCTGAGACTCTTCCTATAGCATGAGATGTGATATCTCAATGCTTATACCAAATCTGAGACCCTTCCTATAGCATGAGATGTGATATCCAACTCCTTCCCATTCCAATCCTGAGACCCTTCCTATAGCATGAGATGTGATGTCTCAATGCTTCTAATACCAAACCTGAGATCCTTCCTATAACATGAGATGTGATATCCAACTCCTTCCCATTCCAATCCTGAGACCCTTCCTATAGCATGAGATGTGATGTCTCAATGCTTCTAATACCAAACCTGAGAACCTTCCTACAGCATGCGATGTGATATCTCAATGCTTCTAATACCAAACCTGAGACCAGTCCTATAACATGAGATTGGATATCCAACTCCTTCCCCTTCCAAACCTGAGACCCTTCCTATAGCATGAGATGTGATATCCAACTTCTTCCCATTCCAATCCTGAGACCCTTCCTATAACATGAGATGTGATGTCTCAATGCTTCTAATACCAAACCTGAGATCTTTCCTATAACATGAGATATAATATCCAACTCCTTCCCATTCCAATCCTGAGACCCTTCCTATAGCATGAGATGTGCTATCTCAATGCTTATACCAAAACTGAGACCCTTCCTAAAGCTTGAGATGTGATATCCAACTCCTTCCCATTCCAATCCTGAGACCCTTCCTATAGCATGAGATGTGATATCTCAATGCTTCTAATATCAAACTTGAGACCCTCCCTATAGCATGAGATGTGATACCCAAGTCCTTCCCATTCCAATCCTGAGACACTTCCTATAGCATGAGATGTGATGTCTCAATGCTTCTAATACCAAACCTGAGATCCTTCCTATAACATGAGATGTGATATCCAACTCCTTCCCATTCCAATCCCGGGACCCTTCCTATAGCATGAGATGTGATATCTCGATGTTTATACCAAACCTGAGACCCTTCCTATAGCATGAGATGTGATATCCAACTCCTTCCCATTCCAATCCTGAGACCCTTCCTATAGCATGAGATGTGATATCTCAATGCCTCTAATACCAAACCTAAGATCCTTCCTCTAACATGAAATGTGATATCCAACTCCTTCCCTTTCCAAACATGAGAGCCTACCTATAGCATGAGATGTGATATCCAAGTCCTTCCCATTCCAATCCTTAGACCCTTCCTACAGCATGCAATATGATATCTCAATGATTCTAATAACAAACCTGAGACCCATCCTATAACATGAGATGGGATATCAAACTCCTTCCCATTCCAATCCTGAGACACTTCCGATAGCAGAGATGTGATATCTCAATGCTTATACCAAACCTGAGACCCTTCCTATAACATGAGATGTGATATCCAACTCCTTCCTGGTCCCAACCTGAGACCCTTACTATAGCATATGTGATATCCAACTCCTTCCCATTCCAAACATGAGACCCTTCCTATAGCAAGAATGTAATATCCAACTCCTTCCCATTCCAATCCTGAGACCATTCCTATAGCATGAGATGTGATATCTCAATGCTTCTAATACCAAACCTGAGATCCTTCCTATGACATGAGATGTGATATCCAATTCCTCCCCATTCCAAACCTGAGAACCTTCCTACAGCATGCGATGTGATATCTCAATGCTTCTAATACCAAACCCGAGACCAGTCCTATAACATGAGATTGGATATCCAACTCCTTCCCCTTCCAAACCTGAGACCCTTCCTATAGCATGAGATGTGATATCCAACTTCTTCCCATTCCATTCCTGAGACCCTTCCTATAACATGAGATGCGATGTCTCAATGCTTCTAATACCAAACCTGAGATCTTTCCTATAACATGAGATGTGATATCCAACTCCTTCCCATTCCAATCCTGAGACCCTTCCTATAGCATGAGATGTGATATCTCAATGCTTATAACAAACCTGAGACCCTTCCTATAGCTTGAGATGTGATATCCAACTCCTTCCCATTCCAATCCTGAGACCCTTCCTATAGCATGAGATGTGATATCTCAAGGCCTCTAATACCAAACCTGAGATCCTTCCTCTAACATGAAATGTGATATCCAACTCCTTCCCTTTCCAAACATGAGAGCCTACCTATAGTGAGATGTGATATCCAAGTCCTTCCCATTCCAATCCTTAGACCCTTCCTACAGCATGCAATATGATATCTCAATGATTCTAATAACAAACCTGAGACCCTTCCTATAGCATGAGATGTGATATCCAACTTCTTCCCATTCCATTCCTGAGACCCTTCCTATAACATGAGATGCGATGTCTCAATGCTTCTAATACCAAACCTGAGATCTTTCCTATAACATGAGATGTGATATCCAACTCCTTCCCATTCCAATCCTGAGACCCTTCCTATAGCATGAGATGTGATATCTCAATGCTTATACCAAACCTGAGACCCTTCCTATAGCTTGAGATGTGATATCCAACTCCTTCCCATTCCAATCCTGAGACCCTTCCTATAGCATGAGATGTGATATCTCAAGGCCTCTAATACCAAACCTGAGATCCTTCCTCTAACATGAAATGTGATATCCAACTCCTTCCCTTTCCAAACATGAGAGCCTACCTATAGTGAGATGTGATATCCAAGTCCTTCCCATTCCAATCCTTAGACCCTTCCTACAGCATGCAATATGATATCTCAATGATTCTAATAACAAACCTGAGACCCATCCTATAACATGAGATGGGATATCCAACTCCTTCCCATTCCAATCCTGAGACACTTCTGATAGCAGAGATGTGATATCTCAATGCTTATACCAAACCTGAGACCCTTCCTATAACATGAGATGTGATATCCAACTCCTTCCCGGTCCAAACCTGAGACCCTTACTATAGCATATGTGATATCCAACTCCTTCCCATTCCAAACATGAGACCCTTCCTATAGCAAGAATGTAATATCCAACTCCTTCCCATTCCAATCCTGAGACCACTCCTATAGCATGAGATGTGATATCTCAATGCTTCTAATACCAAACTTGAGATCCTTCCTATAACATGAGATGTGATATCCAACTCCTTCCCATTCCAATCCTGAGACCCTTCCTATAGCATGAGATGTGATGTCTCAATGCTTCTAATACCAAACCTGAGAACCTTCCTACAGCATGCGATGTGATATCTCAATGCTTCTAATACCAAACCTGAGACCAGTCCTATAACATGAGATTGGATATCCAACTCCTTCCCCTTCCAAACCTGAGACCCTTCCTATAGCATGAGATGTGATATCCAACTTCTTCCCATTCCAATCCTGAGACCCTTCCTATAACATGAGATGTGATGTCTCAATGCTTCTAATACCAAACCTGAGATCTTTCCTATAACATGAGATGTAATATCCAACTCCTTCCCATTCCAATCCTGAGACCCTTCCTATAGCATGAGATGTGCTATCTCAATGCTTATACCAAACCTGAGACCCTTCCTAAAGCTTGAGATGTGATATCCAACTCCTTCCCATTCCAATCCTGAGACCCTTCCTATAGCATGAGATGTGATATCTCAATGCTTCTAATATCAAACTTGAGACCCTCCCTATAGCATGAGATGTGACACCCAAGTCCTTCCCATTCCAATCCTGAGACACTTCCTATAGCATGAGATGTGATATCTCAATGCTTATACCAAACCTGAGACCCTTCCTATAGCATGAGATGTGATATCCAACTCCTTCCCATTCCAATCCTGAGACCCTTCCTATAGCATGAGATGTGATGTCTCAATGCTTCTAATACCAAACCTGAGATCCTTCCTATAACATGAGATGTGATATCCAACTCCTTCCCATTCCAATCCTGAGACCCTTCCAATAGCAGAGATGTGATATCTCAATGCTTATACCAAACCTAAGACCCTTCCTATGGCATGAGATGTGATATCCAACTCCTTCCCATTCCAATCCCGAGACCCTTCCTATAGCATGAGATGTGATATCTCGATGCATATACCAAATCTGAGACCCTTCCTATAGCATGAGATGTGATATCCAACTCCTTCCTATAGCATGAGATGTGATGTCTCAATGCTTCTAATACCAAACCTGAGATCCTTCCTATAACATGAGATGTGATATCCAACTCCTTCCCATTCCAATCCTGAGACCCTTCCTATAGCATGAGATGTGATGTCTCAATGCTTCTAATACCAAACCTGAGAACCTTCCTACAGCATGCGATGTGATATCTCAATGCTTCTTCTACCAAACCTGAGACCCGTCCTATAACATGAGATGTGATATCCAACTCCTTCCCGTTTCAAACCTGAGACCCTTCCTATAACATGAGATGTGATATCCAACTCCTTCCCGTTTCAAACCTGAGACCCTTCCTATAGCATATGTGATATCCAACTCCTTCCCATTCCAAACATGAGACCCTTCCTATAGCAAGAATGTAATATCCAACTCCTTCCCATTCCAATCCTGAGACCATTCCTATAGCATGAGATGTGATATCTCAATGCTTCTAATACCAAACCTGAGATCCTTCCTATGACATGAGATGTGATATCCAATTCCTCCCCATTCCAAACCTGAGAACCTTCCTACAGCATGCGATGTGATATCTCAATGCTTCTAATACCAAACCTGAGACCAGTCCTATAACATGAGATTGGATATCCAACTCCTTCCCCTTCCAAACCTGAGACCCTTCCTATAGCATGAGATGTGATATCCAACTTCTTCCCATTCCAATCCTGAGACCCTTCCTATAACATGAGATGTGATGTCTCAATGCTTCTAATACCAAACCTGAGATCTTTCCTATAACATGAGATGTGATATCCAACTCCTTCCCATTCCAATCCTGAGACCCTTCCTATAGCATGAGATGTGCTATCTCAATGCTTATACCAAACCTGAGACCCTTCCTAAAGCTTGAGATGTGATATCCAACTCCTTCCCATTCCAATCCTGAGACCCTTCCTATAACATGAAATGTGATATCCAACTCCTTCCCATTCCAACCTGAGACCCTTCCTATAGCATGAGATGGGATATCCAACTCCTTCCAAATCCAATACTGATACCCTTCCAATAGCATGAGATGTGATATCCCAATGCTTCTACCAAACCTGAGAACCATACTATGGCATGAGATGTGATATCAAACTCCTTCCCATTCCAATCCTGAGACTCTTCCTATAGCTTGAGATGTGATATCCGAAATCCTTCCCATTCCAATTCTGAGACCCTTCCTATACGATGAGACTTGATATCTCAATGCTTCTAATACCAAACCTGAGACCCGTCCTATAACATGAGATATGATATCCAAATCTTTCCCCTTCCAAACCTTAGACCCTTCCTTTATCATGAGATGTGATATCCAACTCCTTCCCATTCCGATCCTGAGACCCTTCCGATATCATGAGATTTGTTATCTCAATGCTTCTTATATCAAAATTGAGACCCGCCTATAACATGAGATGTGATATCCAAATCTTTCCCCTTCCAAACCTTAGACCCTTCCTTTATCATGAGATGGGATATCCAACTCCTTCCCATTCCAATCCTGAGACCCTTCCGATAGCAGAGATGTGATATCTCAATGCTTATACCAATCCTGAGACCCTTCCTATGGCCTGAGATGTCATATACAACTCCTTCCCAATCCAATCCTGAGACCCTTCCTTTAGCATGAGATGTGATATCTCAATGCTTATACCAAATCTGAGACCCTTCCTATAGCATGAGATGTGATATCCAACTCCTTCCCATTCCAATCCTGAGACCCTTCCTATAGCATGAGATGTGATGTCTCAATGCTTCTAATACCAAACCTGAGATCCTTCGTATAACATGAGATGTGATATCCAACTCCTTCCCATTCCAATCCTGAGACCCTTCCTATAGCATGAGATGTGATGTCTCAATGCTTCTAATACCAAACCTGAGAACCTTCCTACAGCATGCAATGTGATATCTCAATGCTTCTAATACCAAACCTGAGACCAGTCCTATAACATGAGATTGGATATCCAACTCCTTCCCCTTCCAAACCTGAGACCCTTCCTATAGCATGAGATGTGATATCCAACTTCTTCCCATTCCAATCCTGAGACCCTTCCTATAACATGAGATGTGATGTCTCAATGCTTCTAATACCAAACCTGAGATCTTTCCTATAACATGAGATGTAATATCCAACTCCTTCCCATTCCAATCCTGAGACCCTTCCTATAGCATGAGATGTGCTATCTCAATGCTTATACCAAACCTGAGACCCTTCCTAAAGCTTGAGATGTGATATCCAACTCCTTCCCATTCCAATCCTGAGACCCTTCCTATAGCATGAGATGTGATATCTCAATGCTTCTAATATCAAACTTGAGACCCTCCCTATAGCATGAGATGTGATACCCAAGTCCTTCCCATTCCAATCCTGAGACACTTCCTATAGCATGAGATGTGATGTCTCAATGCTTCTAATACCAAACCTGAGATCCTTCCTATAACATGAGATGTGATATCCAACTCCTTCCCATTCCAATCCCGGGACCCTTCCTATAGCATGAGATGTGATATCTCGATGTTTATACCAAACATGAGACCCTTCCTATAGCATGAGATGTGATATCCAACTCCTTCCCATTCCAATCCTGAGACCCTTCCTATAGCATGAGATGTGATATCTCAATGCCTCTAATACCAAACCTGAGATCCTTCCTCTAACATGAAATGTGATATCCAACTCCTTCCCTTTCCAAACATGAGAGCCTACCTATAGCATGAGATGTGATATCCAAGTCCTTCCCATTCCAATCCTTAGACCCTTCCTACAGCATGCAATAGGATATCTCAATGATTCTAATAACAAACCTGAGACCCATCCTATAACATGAGATGGGATATCAAACTCCTTCCCATTCCAATCCTGAGACACTTCCGATAGCAGAGATGTGATATCTCAATGCTTATACCAAACCTGAGACCCTTCCTATAACATGAGATGTGATATCCAACTCCTTCCTGGTCCCAACCTGAGACCCTTACTATAGCATATGTGATATCCAACTCCTTCCCATTCCAAACATGAGACCCTTCCTATAGCAAGAATGTAATATCCAACTCCTTCCCATTCCAATCCTGAGACCATTCCTATAGCATGAGATGTGATATCTCAATGCTTCTAATACCAAACCTGAGATCCTTCCTATGACATGAGATGTGATATCCAATTCCTCCCCATTCCAAACCTGAGAACCTTCCTACAGCATGCGATGTGATATCTGAATGCTTCTAATACCAAACCCGAGACCAGTCCTATAACATGAGATTGGATATCCAACTCCTTCCCCTTCCAAACCTGAGACCCTTCCTATAGCATGAGATGTGATATCCAACTTCTTCCCATTCCATTCCTGAGACCCTTCCTATAACATGAGATGCGATGTCTCAATGCTTCTAATACCAAACCTGAGATCTTTCCTATAACATGAGATGTGATATCCAACTCCTTCCCATTCCAATCCTAAGACCCTTCCTATAGCATGAGATGTGATATCTCAATGCTTATACCAAACCTGAGACCCTTCCTATAGCGTGAGATGTGATATCCAACTCCTTCCCATTCCAATCCTGAGACCCTTCCTATAGCATGAGATGTGATATCTCAAGGCCTCTAATACCAAACCTGAGATCCTTCCTCTAACATGAAATGTGATATCCAACTCCTTCCCCTTCCAAACCTGAGAGCCTTCCTATAGCATGAGATATGATATCCAAGTCCTTCCCATCCAATCCTGAGACCCTTCCTATAACATGAAATGTGATATCCAACTCCTTCCCATTCCAACCTGAGACCCTTACTATAGCATGAGATGGGATATCCAACTCCTTCCAAATCCAATGCTGATACCCTTCCGATAGCATGAGATGTGATATCCCAATGCTTCTACCAAACCTGAGACCCATACTATGGCATGAGATGTGATATCAAACTCCTTCCCATTCCAATCCTGAGACCCTACCTATAGCTTGAGATGTGATATCCAACTCCTTCCCATTCCAATTCTGAGACCGTTCCTATACCATGAAACTTGATATCTCAATGCTTCTAATACAAAACCTGAGACCCGTCCTATAACATGAGATGTGATATCCAAATCCTTCCCCTTCCAAACCTTAGACCCTTCCTTTATCATGAGATGTGATATCCAATTCCTTCCCATTCCAATCCTGACACCCTTCCGATATCATGAGATTTGTTATCTCAATACTTCTAATATCAAACTTGAGACCCTCCCTATAGCATGAGATGTGACATCCAAGTCCTCCCCATTCAAATCCTGAGACTCTTCCTATAGCATGAGATGTGATATCTCAATGCTTCTAATACCAAACCTGAGACCCTTCCTATAACATGAGATGGGATATCCAACACCTTCCCATTCCAATCCTGAGAGACCCTTCCGATAGCAGAGATGTGATATCTCAATGCTTATACCAAACCTGAGACCCTTCCTATGGCCTGATTTGTCATATACAACTCCTTCCCATTCCAATCCTGAGACCCTTCCTATAGCATGAGATGTGATATCTCAATGCTTATACCAAATCCGAGACCCTTCCTATAGCATGAGATGTGATATCCAACTCCTTCCCATTCCAATCCTGAGACCCTTCCTATAGCATGAGATGTGATGTCTCAATGCTTCTAATACCAAACCTGAGATCCTTCCTATAATATGAGATGTGATATCCAACCCCTTCCCATTCCAATCCTGAGACCCTTATGATAGCATGAGATGTGATATCTCAATGCCTCTAATACCAAACCTGAGATACTTCTGATAGCATGAGATGTGATATCTCAATGCTTCTAGTACCAAACCTGAGATCCTTCCTATAACATGAGATGTGATTTTTCAAATCCTTCCACTTCCAAACCTGAGACCCTCCCTTTAGCATGAGATGTGATATCCAACTCCTTCCAATTCCAATCCTGAGACCCTTCTGATAGCATGAGATGTGATATTTCAATGCCTCTAATACCAAACCTGAGATCCTACCTCTAACATGAAATGTGATATCCATCTCCTTCCCTTTCCAAACATGAGACCCTGCCTATAGCATGAGATGTGATATCAAAAGTCCTTCCCATTCCAATCCTGAGACCCTTCCTATAGCATGTGATGTGATATCTCAATGCTTATACCAAACCTGAGACCCTTCCTATGGCATGAGATGTCATATACAACTCCTTCCCATTCCAATCCTGAGACCCTTCCTATAGCATGAGATGTGATATCTCAATGCTTATACCAAACCTGAGACCCTTCCTATAGCATGAGATGTGATATCCAACTTCTTCCCATTCCAATCCTGAGACCCTTCCTATAACATGAGATGTGATGTCTCAATGCTTCTAATACCAAACCTGAGACCCTTCCTATAACATGAGATGGGATATCCAACTCCTTCCCATTCCAATCCTGAGACCCTTCCGATAGTAGAGATGTGATATCTCAATGCTTATACCAAACCTGAGACCCTTCCTATGGCCTGAGATGTCATATACAACTCCTTCCCATTCCAATCCTGAGACCGTTCCTATAGCATGAGATGTGATATCTCAATGCTTATACCAAATCTGAGACCCTTCCTATAGCATGAGATGTGATATCCAACTCCTTCCCATTCCAATCCTGAGACCCTTCCTATAGCATGAGATGCAATGTCTCAATGCTTCTAATACCAAACCTGAGATCCTTCCTATAACATGAGATGTGATATCCAACCCCTTCCCATTCCAATCCTGAGACCCTTATGATAGCATGAGATGTGATATCTCAATGCCTCTAATACCAAACCTGAGATACTTCCGATAGCATGAGATGTGATATCTCAATGCTTCTAATACCAAACCTGAGATCCTTCCTATAACATGAGATGTGATTTCCAAATCCTTCCCCTTCCAAACCTGAGACCCTCCCTTTAGCATGAGATGTGATATCCAACTCCTTCCCATTCCAATCCTGAGACTCTTCTGATAGCATGAGATGTGATATTTCAGTGCCTCTAATACCAAACCTGAGATCCTACCTCTAACATGAAATGTGATATCCATCTCCTTCCCTTTCCAAACCTGAGACCCTGCTTACAGCATGAGATGTGATATCCAAGTCCTTCCCATTACAATCCTGAGACCCTTCCTATAGCATGTGATGTGATATCTCAATGCTTATACCAAACCTGAGACCCTTCCTATGGCATGAGATGTCATATACAACTCCTTCCCATTCCAATCCTGAGACCCTTCCTATAGCATGAGATGTGATATCTCAATGCTTATACCAAACCTGAGACCCTTCCTATAGCATGAGATGTGATATCCAACTTCTTCCCATTCCAATCCTGAGACCCTTCCTATAACATGAGATGTGATGTCTCAATGCTTCTAATACCAAACCTGAGATCTTTCCTATAACATGAGATGTGATATCCAACTCCTTCCAATTCCAATCCTGAGACCCTTCCTATAGCATGAGATGTGATATCACAATGCTTATACCAAACCTGAGACCGTTCCTATAGCTTGAGATGTGATATCCAACTCCTTCCCATTCCAATCCTGAGACCCTTCCTATAGCATGAGATGTGATATCTCAAGGCCTCTAATACCAAACCTGAGATCGTTCCTCTAACATGAAATGTGATATCCAACTCCTTCCCCTTCCAAACCTGAGAGCCTTCCTATAGCATGAGATATGATAGCCAAGTCCTTCCAATTCCAATCCTGAGACCCTTCCTATAACATGAAATGTGATATCCAACTCCTTCCCATTCCAACCTGAGACCCTTCCTATAGCATGAGATGGGATATCACAATGCTTCTAATACCAAACCTGAGACTCTTCCTATAACATGAGATGGGATATCCAACTCCTTCCCATTCCAATCCTGAGACCCTTCCGATAGCAGAGATGTGATATCTCAATGCTTATACCAAACCTGAGACCGTTCCTATGGCCTGAGATGTGATATCCAACTGCTTCCCATTCCAATCCTGAGACCCTTCCTATAGCATGAGATGTGATATCTCAATGCTTATACCAAATCTGAGACCCTTCCTATAGCATGAGATGTGATATCCAACTTCTTCCCATTCCAATCCTGAGACCCTTCCTATAACATGAGATGTGATGTCTCAATGCTTCTAATACCAAACCTGAGATCTTTCCTATAACATGAGATGTGATATCCAACTCCTTCCCATTCCAATCCTGAGACCCTTCCTATAGCATGAGATGTGATATCTCAATGCTTATACCAAACCTGAGACCCTTCCTAAGGCCTGAGATGTCATATACAACTCCTTCCCATTCCAATCCTGAGACCCTTCCTATAGCATGAGATGTGATATCTCAAGGCCTCTAATACCAAACCTGAGATCGTTCCTCTAACATGAAATGTGATATCCAACTCCTTCCCCTTCCAAACCTGAGAGCCTTCCTATAGCATGAGATATGATAGCCAAGTCCTTCCAATTCCAATCCTGAGACCCTTCCTATAACATGAAATGTGATATCCAACTCCTTCCCATTCCAACCTGAGACCCTTCCTATAGCATGAGATGGGATATCTCACTGCTTCTAATACCAAACCTGAGACTCTTCCTATAACATGAGATGGGATATCCAACTCCTTCCCATTCCAATCCTGAGACCCTTCCGATAGCAGAGATGTGATATCTCAATGCTTATACCAAACCTGAGACCCTTCCTATGGCCTGAGATGTGATATCCAACTGCTTCCCATTCCAATCCTGAGACCCTTCCTATAGCATGAGATGTGATATCTCAATGCTTATACCAAATCTGAGACCCTTCCTATAGCATGAGATGTGATATCCAACTCCTTCCCATTCCAATCCTGAGACCCTTCCTATAGCATGAGATGTGATGTCTCAATGCTTCTAATACCAAACCTGAGATCCTTCCTATAACATGAGATGTGATTTCCAAATCCTTCCCCTTCCAAACCTGAGACCCTCCCTTTAGCATGAGATGTGATATCCAACTCCTTCCCATTCCAATCCTGAGACCCTTCTGATAGCATGAGATGTGATATCTCAATGCCTCTAATACCAAACCTGAGATCCTACCTCTAACATGAAATGTGATATCCATCTCCTTCCCTTTCCAAACCTGAGACCCTGTCTATAGCATGAGATGTCATATACAACTCCTTCCCATTCCAATCCTGAGACCCTTCCTATAGCACGAGATGTGATATCTCAATGCTTATACCAAACCTGAGACCCTTCCTATAGCATGAGATGTGATATCCAACTCCTTCCCATTCCAATCCTGAGACCCTGCCTATAGCATGAGATGTGATATCCAACTCCTTCCCATTCCAATCCTGAGACCCTTCCTATAGCCTGAGATGTGATATCTCAATGCCTCTAATAACAAACCTGAGATCCTTCCTCTAACATGAAATGTGATATCCAACTCCTTCCCCTTCCAAACCTGAGAGCCTATCTATAGCATGAGATGTGATATCCAAGTCCTTCCCATTCCAATCTTGAGACACTTCCGATAGCAGAGATGTGATATCTCAATGCTTATACCAAACCTGAGACCCTTCCTATAACATGAGATGTGATATCCAACTCCTTCCCGTTCCAAACCTGAGACCCTTCCTTTAGCATGAGATGTGATATCTCAATGCTTCTAATACCAAACCTGAGACCAGTCCTATAACATGAGATTGGATATCCAACTCCTTCCCCTTCCAAACCTGAGACCCTTCCTATAGCATGAGATGTGATATCCAACTTCTTCCCATTCCAATCCTGAGACCCTTCCTATAACATGAGATGTGATGTCTCAATGCTTCTAATACCAAACCTGAGACCCTTCCTATAACATGAGATGTGATATCCAACTCCTTCCCGTTTCAAACCTGAGACCCTTCCTATAGCATATGTGATATCCAACTCCTTCCCATTCCAAACATGAGACCCTTTCTATAGCAAGAATGTAATATCCAACTCCTTCTAATTCCAATCCTGAGACCATTCCTATAGCATGAGATGTGATATCTCAATGCTTGTAATACCAAACCTGAGATCCTTCCTATGACATGAGATGTGATATCCAATTCCTCCCCATTCCAAACCTTAGAACCTTCCTACAGCATGCGATGTGATATCTCAATGCTTCTAATACCAAACCTGAGACCAGTCCTATAACATGAGATTGGATATCCAACTCCTTCCCCTTCCAAACCTGAGACCCTTCCTATAGCATGAGATGTGATATCCAACTTCTTCCCATTCCAATCCTGAGACCCTTCCTATAACATGAGATGTGATGTCTCAATGCTTCTAATACCAAACCTGAGATCTTTCCTATAACATGAGATGTGATATCCAACTCCTTCCCATTCCAATCCTGAGACCCTTCCTATAGCATGAGATGTGCTATCTCAATGCTTATACCAAACCTGAGACCCTTCCTAAAGCTTGAGATGTGATATCCAACTCCTTCCCATTCCAATCCTGAGACCCTTCCTATAACATGAAATGTGATATCCAACTCCTTCCCATTCCAACCTGAGACCCTTCCTATAGCATGAGATGTGATATCCCAATGCTTCTACCAAACCTGAGAACCATACTATGGCATGAGATGTGATATCAAACTCCTTCCCATTCCAATCCTGAGACTCTTCCTATAGCTTGAGATGTGATATCCAAATCCTTCCCATTCCAATTCTGAGACCCTTCCTATACCATGAGACTTGATATCTCAATTCTTCTAATGCCAAACCTGAGACCCGTCCTATAACATGAGATGTGATATCCAAATCTTTCCCCTTCCAAACCTTAGACCCTTCCTTTATCATGAGATGTGATATCCAACTCCTTCCCATTCCAATCCTGAGACCCTTCCGATATCATGAGATTTGTTATCTCAATGCTTCTAATATCAAAATTGAGACCCGTCCTATAACATGAGATGTGATATCCAAATCTTTCCCCTTCCAAACCTTAGACCCTTCCTTTATCATGAGATGGGATATCCAACTCCTTTCCATTCCAATCCTGAGACCCTTCCGATAGCAGAGATGTGATATCTCAATGCTTATACCAATCCTGAGACCCTTCCTATGGCCTGAGATGTCATATACAACTCCTTCCCAATCCAATCCTGAGACCCTTCCTATATCATGAGATGTGATATCTCAATGCTTATACCAAATCTGAGACCCTTCCTATAGCATGAGATGTGATATCCAACTCCTTCAAATTCCAATCCTGAGACCCTTCCTATAGCATGAGATGTGATGTCTCAATGCTTCTAATACCAAACCTGAGATCCTTCCTATAACATGAGATGTGATATCCAACTCCTTCCCATTCCAATCCTGAGACCCTTCCTATAGCATGAGATGTGATGTCTCAATGCTTCTAATACCAAACCTGAGAACCTTCCTACAGCATGCGATGTGATATCTCAATGCTTCTAATACCAAACCTGAGACCAGTCCTATAACATGAGATTGGATATCCAACTCCTTCCCCTTCCAAACCTGAGACCCTTCCTATAGCATGAGATGTGATATCCAACTTCTTCCCATTCCAATCCTGAGACCCTTCCTATAACATGAGATGTGATGTCTCAATGCTTCTAATACCAAACCTGAGATCTTTCCTATAACATGAGATGTAATATCCAACTCCTTCCCATTCCAATCCTGAGACCCTTCCTATAGCATGAGATGTGCTATCGCAATGCTTATACCAAACCTGAGACCCTCCCTTTAGCATGAGATGTGATATCCAACTCCTTCCCATTCCAATCCTGAGACCCTTCTGATAGCATGAGATGTGATATTTCAGTGCCTCTAATACCAAACCTGAGATCCTACCTCTAACATGAAATGTGATATCCATCTCCTTCCCTTTCCAAACCTGAGACCCTGCTTACAGCATGAGATGTGATATCCAAGTCCTTCCCATTACAATCCTGAGACCCTTCCTATAGCATGTGATGTGATATCTCAATGCTTATACCAAACCTGAGACCCTTCCTATGGCATGGGATGTCATATACAACTCCTTCCCATTCCAATCCTGAGACCCTTCCTATAGCATGAGATGTGATATCTCAATGCTTATACCAAACCTGAGACCCTTCCTATAGCATGAGATGTGATATCCAACTTCTTCCCATTCCAATCCTGAGACCCTTCCTATAACATGAGATGTGATGTCTCAATGCTTCTAATCCCAAACCTGAGATCTTTCCTATAACATGAGATGTGATATCCAACTCCTTCCCATTCCAATCCTGAGACCCTTCCTATAGCATGAGATGTGATATCACAATGCTTATACCAAACCTGAGACCGTTCCTATAGCTTGAGATGTGATATCCAACTCCTTCCCATTCCAATCCTGAGACCCTTCCTATAGCATGATATGTGATATCTCAAGGCCTCTAATACCAAACCTGAGATCGTTCCTCTAACATGAAATGTGATATCCAACTCCTTCCCCTTCCAAACCCGAGAGCCTTCCTATAGCATGAGATATGATAGCCAAGTCCTTCCAATTCCAATCCTGAGACCCTTCCTATAACATGAAATGTGATATCCAACTCCTTCCCATTCCAACCTGAGACCCCTCCTATAGCATGAGATGGGATATCTCAATGCTTCTAATACCAAACCTGAGACTCTTCCTATAACATGAGATGGGATATCCAACTCCTTCCCATTCCAATCCTGAGACCCTTCCGATAGCAGAGATGTGATATCTCAATGCTTATACCAAACCTGAGACCCTTCCTATGGCCTGAGATGTGATATCCAACTGCTTCCCATTCCAATCCTGAGACCCTTCCCATAGCATGAGATGTGATATCTCAATGCTTATACCAAATCTGAGACCCTTCCTATAGCATGAGATGTGATATCCAACTTCTTCCCATTCCAATCCTGAGACCCTTCCTATAACATGAGATGTGATGTCTCAATGCTTCTAATACCAAACCTGAGATCTTTCCTATAACATGAGATGTGATATCCAACTCCTTCCCATTCCAATCCTGAGACCCTTCCTATAGCATGAGATGTGATATCTCAATGCTTATACCAAACCTGAGACCCTTCCTAAGGCCTGAGATGTCATATACAACTCCTTCCCATTCCAATCCTGAGACCCTTCCTATAGCATGAGATGTGATATCTCAAGGCCTCTAATACCAAACCTGAGATCGTTCCTCTAACATGAAATGTGATATCCAACTCCTTCCCCTTCCAAACCTGAGAGCCTTCCTATAGCATGAGATATGATAGCCAAGTCCTTCCAATTCCAATCCTGAGACCCTTCCTATAACATGAAATGTGATATCCAACTCCTTCCCATTCCAACCTGAGACCCTTCCTATAGCATGAGATGGGATATCTCAATGCTTCTAATACCAAACCTGAGACTCTTCCTATAACATGAGATGGGATATCCAACTCCTTCCCATTCCAATCCTGAGACCCTTCCGATAACAGAGATGTGATATCTCAATGCTTATACCAAACCTGAGACCCTTCCTATGGCCTGAGATGTGATATCCAACTGCTTCCCATTCCAATCCTGAGACCCTTCCTATAGCATGAGATGTGATATCTCAATGCTTATACCAAATCTGAGACCCTTCCTATAGCATGAGATGTGATATCCAACTCCTTCCCATTCCAATCCTGAGACCCTTCCTATAGCATGAGATGTGATGTCTCAATGCTTCTAATACCAAACCTGAGATCCTTCCTATAACATGAGATGTGATTTCCAAATCCTTCCCCTTCCAAACCTGAGACCCCCCCTTTAGCATGAGATGTGATATCCAACTCCTTCCCATTCCAATCCTGAGACCCTTCTGATAGCATGAGATGTGATATCTCAATGCCTCTAATACCAAACCTGAGATCCTACCTCTAACATGAAATGTGATATCCATCTCCTTCCCTTTCCAAACCTGAGACCCTGTCTATAGCATGAGATGTCATATACAACTTCTTCCCATTCCAATCCTGAGACCCTTCCTATAACATGAGATGTGATGTCTCAATGCTTCTAATACCAAACCTGAGATCTTTCCTATAACATGAGATGTGATATCCAACTCCTTCTCATTCCAATCCTGAGACCCTTCCTATAGCATGAGATGTGCTATCTCAATGCTTATACCAAACCTGAGACCCTTCCTAAAGCTTGAGATGTGATATCCAACTCCTTCCCATTCCAATCCTGAGACCCTTCCTATAACATGAAATGTGATATCCAACTCCTTCCCATTCCAACCTGAGACCCTTCCTATAGCATGAGATGGGATATCCAACTCCTTCCAAATCCAATACTGATACCCTTCCAATAGCATGAGATGTGATATCCCAATGCTTCTACCAAACCTGAGAACCATACTATGGCATGAGATGTGATATCAAACTCCTTCCCATTCCAATCCTGAGACTCTTCCTATAGCTTGAGATGTGATATCCAAATCCTTCCCATTCCAATTCTGAGACCCTTCCTATACCATGAGACTTGATATCTCAATGCTTCTAATACCAAACCTGAGACCCGTCCTATAACATGAGATGTGATATCCAAATCTTTCCCCTTCCAAACCTTAGACCCTTCCTTTATCATGAGATGTGATATCCAACTCCTTCCCATTCCAATCCTGAGACCCTTCCGATATCATGAGATTTGTTATCTCAATGCTTCTAATATCAAAATTGAGACCCGTCCTATAACATGAGATGTGATATCCAAATCTTTCCCCTTCCAAACCTTAGACCCTTCCTTTATCATGAGATGGGATATCCAACTCCTTTCCATTCCAATCCTGAGACCCTTCCGATAGCAGAGATGTGATATCTCAATGCTTATACCAATCCTGAGACCCTTCCTATGGCCTGAGATGTCATATACAACTCCTTCCCAATCCAATCCTGAGACCCTTCCTATAACATGAGATGTGATATACAACTCCTTCCCAATCCAATCCTGAGATCCTTCCTATAACATGAGATGTGATATCCAACTCCTTCCCATTCCAATCCTGAGACCCTTCCTATAGCATGAGATGTGATGTCTCAATGCTTCTAATACCAAACCTGAGAACCTTCCTACAGCATGCGATGTGATATCTCAATGCTTCTAATACCAAACCTGAGACCAGTCCTATAACATGAGATTGGATATCCAACTCCTTCCCCTTCCAAACCTGAGACCCTTCCTATAGCATGAGATGTGATATCCAACTTCTTCCCATTCCAATCCTGAGACCCTTCCTATAACATGAGATGTGATGTCTCAATGCTTCTAATACCAAACCTGAGATCTTTCCTATAACATGAGATGTTATATCCAACTCCTTCCCATTCCACTCCTGAGACCCTTCCTATAGCATGAGATGTGCTATCGCAATGCTTATACCAAACCTGAGACACTTCCTAAAGCTTGAGATGTGATATCCAACTCCTTCCCATTCCAATCCTGAGACCCTTCCTATAGCATGATATGTGATATCTCAATGCCTCTAATACCAAACCTGAGATCCTTCCTCTAACATGAAATGTGATATCGAACTCCTTCCCTTTCCAAACCTGAGAGCCTACCTATAGCATGAGATGTGATATCCAAGTCCTTCCCATTCCAATCCTTAGACCCTTCCTACAGCATGCAATATGATATCTCAATGATTCTAATAACAAACCTGAGACTCGTCCTATAACATGAGATGGGATATCCAACACCTTCCCATTCCAATCCTGAGACACTTCCGATAGCAGAGATGTGATATCTCAATGCTTATAACAAACCTGAGACCCTTCCTATAACATGAGATGTGATGTCTCAATGCTTCTAATACCAAACCTGAGATCTTTCCTATAACATGAGATGTAATATCCAACTCCTTCCCATTCCAATCCTGAGACCCTTCCTATAGCATGAGATGTGATATCTCAATGCGTATACCAAACCTGAGACCCTTCCTATAGCTTGAGATGTGATATCCAACTCCTTCCCATTCCAATCCTGAGACCCTTCCTATAGCATGAGATGTGATATCTCAAGGCCTCTAATACCAAACCTGAGATCCTTCCTCTAACATGAAATGTGATATCCAACTCCTTCCCCTTCCAAACCTGAGAGCCTTCCTATAGCATGAGATATGATATCCAAGTCCTTCCCATCCAATCCTGAGACCCTTCCTATAACATGAAATGTGATATCCAACTCCTTCCCATTCCAACCTGAGACCCTTACTATAGCATGAGATAGGATATCCAACTCCTTCCAAATCCAATACTGATACCCTTCCGATAGCATGAGATGTGATATCCCAATGCTTCTACCAAACCTGAGACCCATACTATGGCATGAGATGTGATATCAAACCCCTTCCCATTCCAATCCTGAGACCCTACCTATAGCTTGAGATGTGATATCCAACTCCTTCCCATTCCAATTCTGAGACCCTTCCTATACCATGAGACTTGATATCTCAATGCTTCTAATACAAAACCTGAGACCCGTCCTATAACATGAGATGTGATATCCAAATCCTTCCCCTTCCAAACCTTAGACCCTTCCTTTATCATGAGATGTGATATCCAATTCCTTCCCATTCCAATCCTGAGACCCTTCCGATATCATGAGATTTGTTATCTCAATACTTCTAATATCAAACTTGAGACCCTCCCTATAGCATGAGATGTGACATCCAAGTCCTCCCCATTCCAATCCTGAGACTCTTCCTATAGCATGAGATGTGATATCTCAATGCTTCTAATACCAAACCTGAGACCCTTCCTATAACATGAGATGGGATATCCAACTCCTTCCCATTCCAATCCTGAGACCCTTCCGATAGCAGAGATGTGATATCTCAATGCTTATACCAAACCTGAGACCCTTCCTATGGCCTGATTTGTCATATACAACTCCTTCCCATTCCAATCCTGAGACCCTTCCTATAGCATGAGATGTGATATCTCAATGCTTATACCAAATCCGAGACCCTTCCTATAGCATGAGATGTGATATCCAACTCCTTCCCATTCCAATCCTGAGACCCTTCCTATAGCATGAGATGTGATGTCTCAATGCTTCTAATACCAAACCTGAGATCCTTCCTATAACATGAGATGTGATATCCAACCCCTTCCCATTGCAATCCTGAGACCCTTATGATAGCATGAGATGTGATATCTCAATGCCTCTAATACCAAACCTGAGATACTTCTGATAGCATGAGATGTGATATCTCAATGCTTCTAGTACCAAACCTGAGATCCTTCCTATAACATCAGATGTGATTTCCAAATCCTTCCACTTCCAAACCTGAGACCCTCCCTTTAGCATGAGATGTGATATCCAACTCCTTCCCATTCCAATCCTGAGACCCTTCTGATAGCATGAGATGTGATATTTCAATGCCTCTAATACCAAACCTGAGATCCTACCTCTAACATGAAATGTGATATCCATCTCCTTCCCTTTCCAAACCTGAGACCCTGCCTATAGCATGAGATGTGATATCAAAAGTCCTTCCCATTCCAATCCTGAGACCCTTCCTATAGCATGTGATGTGATATCTCAATGCTTATACCAAACCTGAGACCCTTCCTATGGCATGAGATGTCATATACAACTCCTTCCCATTCCAATCCTGAGACCCTTCCTATAGCATGAGATGTGATATCTCAATGCTTATACCAAACCTGAGACCCTTCCTATAGCATGAGATGTGATATCCAACTTCTTCCCATTCCAATCCTGAGACTCTTCCTATAACATGAGATGTGATGTCTCAATGCTTCTAATACCAAACATGAGACCCTTCCTATAACATGAGATGGGATATCCAACTCCTTCCCATTCCAATCCTGAGACCCTTCCGATAGTAGAGATGTGATATCTCAATGCTTATACCAAACCTGAGACCCTTCCTATGGCCTGAGATGTCATATACAACTCCTTCCCATTCCAATCCTGAGACCGTTCCTATAGCATGAGATGTGATATCTCAATGCTTATACCAAATCTGAGACCCTTCCTATAGCATGAGATGTGATATCCAACTCCTTCCCATTCCAATCCTGAGACCCTTCCTATAGCATGAGATGCGATGTCTCAATGCTTCTAATACCAAACCTGAGATCCTTCCTATAACATGAGATGTGATATCCAACTCCTTCCCATTCCAATCCTGAGACCCTTATGATAGCATGAGATGTGATATCTCAATGCCTCTAATACCAAACCTGAGATACTTCCGATAGCATGAGATGTGATATCTCAATGCTTCTAATACCAAACCTGAGATCCTTCCTATAACATGAGATGTGATTTCCAAATCCTTCCCCTTCCAAACCTGAGACCCTCCCTTTAGCATGAGATGTGATATCCAACTCCTTCCCATTCCAACCCTGAGACCCTTCTGATAGCATGAGATGTGATATTTCAGTGCCTCTAATACCAAACCTGAGATCCTACCTCTAACATGAAATGTGATATCCATCTCCTTCCCTTTCCAAACCTGAGACCCTGCTTATAGCATGAGCTGTGATATCCAAGTCCTTCCCATTACAATCCTGATACCCTTCCTATAGCATGTGATGTGATATCTCAATGCTTATACCAAACCTGAGACCCTTCCTATGGCATGAGATGTCATATACAACTCCTTCCCATTCCAATCCTGAGACCCTTCCTATAGCATGAGATGTGATATCTCAATGCTTATACCAAACCTGAGACCCTTCCTATAACATGAGATGTGATATCCAACTTCTTCCCATTCCAATCCTGAGACCCTTCCTATAGCATGAGATGTGATATCACAATGCTTATACCAAACCTGAGACCGTTCCTATAGCTTGAGATGTGATATCCAACTCCTTCCCATTCCAATCCTGAGACCCTTCCTATAGCATGAGATGTGATATCTCAAGGCCTCTAATACCAAACCTGAGATCGTTCCTCTAACATGAAATGTGATATCCAACTCCTTCCCCTTCCAAACCTGAGAGCCTTCCTATAGCATGAGATATGATAGCCAAGTCCTTCCAATTCCAATCCTGAGACCCTTCCTATAACATGAAATGTGATATCCAACTCCTTCCCATTCCAACCTGAGACCCTACCTATAGCATGAGATGGGATATCTCAATGCTTCTAATACCAAACCTGAGACTCTTCCTATAACATGAGATGGGATATCCAACTCCTTCCCATTCCAATCCTGAGACCCTTCCGATAGCAGAGATGTGATATCTCAATGCTTATACCAAACCTGAGACCCTTCCTATGGCCTGAGATGTGATATCCAACTGCTTCCCATTCCAATCCTGAGACCCTTCCTATAGCATGAGATGTGATATCTCAATGCTTATACCAAATCTGAGACCCTTCCTATAGCATGAGATGTGATATCCAACTTCTTCCCATTCCAATCCTGAGACCCTTCCTATAACATGAGATGTGATGTCTCAATGCTTCTAATACCAAACCTGAGATCTTTCCTATAACATGAGATGTGATATCCAACTCCTTCCCATTCCAATCCTGAGACCCTTCCTATAGCATGAGATGTGATATCTCAATGCTTATACCAAACCTGAGACCCTTCCTAAGGCCTGAGATGTCATATACAACTCCTTCCCATTCCAATCCTGAGACCCTTCCTATAGCATGAGATGTGATATCTCAAGGCCTCTAATACCAAACCTGAGATCGTTCCTCTAACATGAAATGTGATATCCAACTCCTTCCCCTTCCAAACCTGAGAGCCTTCATATAGCATGAGATATGATAGCCAAGTCCTTCCAATTCCAATCCTGAGACCCTTCCTATAACATGAAATGTGATATCCAACTCCTTCCCATTCCAACCTGAGACCCTTCCTATAGCATGAGATGGGATATCTCAATGCTTCTAATACCAAACCTGAGACTCTTCCTATAACATGAGATGGGATATCCAACTCCTTCCCATTCCAATCCTGAGACCCTTCCGATAGCAGAGATGTGATATCTCAATGCTTATACCAAACCTGAGACCCTTCCTATGGCCTGAGATGTGATATCCAACTGCTTCCCATTCCAATCCTGAGACCCTTCCTATAGCATGAGATGTGATATCTCAATGCTTATACCAAATCTGAGACCCTTCCTATAGCATGAGATGTGATATCCAACTCCTTCCCATTCCAATCCTGAGACCCTTCCTATAGCATGAGATGTGATGTCTCAATGCTTCTAATACCAAACCTGAGATCCTTCCTATAACATGAGATGTGATTTCCAAATCCTTCCCCTTCCAAACCTGAGACCCTCCCTTTAGCATGAGATGTGATATCCAACTCCTTCCCATTCCAATCCTGAGACCCTTCTGATAGCATGAGATGTGATATCTCAATGCCTCTAATACCAAACCTGAGATCCTACCTCTAACATGAAATGTGATATCCATCTCCTTCCCTTTCCAAACCTGAGACCCTGTCTATAGCATGAGATGTCATATACAACTCCTTCCCATTCCAATCCTGAGACCCTTCCTATAGCACGAGATGTGATATCTCAATGCTTATACCAAACCTGAGACCCTTCCTATAGCATGAGATGTGATATCCAACTCCTTCCCATTCCAATCCCGAGACCCTGCCTATAGCATGAGATGTGATATCCAACTCCTTCCCATTCCAATCCTGAGACCCTTCCTATAGCCTGAGATGTGATATCTCAATGCCTCTAATACCAAACCTGAGATCCTTCCTCTAACATGAAATGTGATATCCAACTCCTTCCCTTTCCAAACCTGAGAGCCTATCTATAGCATGAGATGTGATATCCAAGTCCTTCCCATTCCAATCTTGAGACACTTCCGATAGCAGAGATGTGATATCTCAATGCTTATACCAAACCTGAGACCCTTCCTATAACATGAGATGTGATATCCAACTCCTTCCCGTTCCAAACCTGAGACCCTTCCTTTAGCATGAGATGTGATATCTCAATGCTTCTTATACCAAACCTGAGACCAGTCCTATAACATGAGATTGGATATCCAACTCCTTCCCCTTCCAAACCTGAGACCCTTCCTATAGCATGAGATGTGATATCCAACTTCTTCCCATTCCAATCCTGAGACCCTTCCTATAACATGAGATGTGATGTCTCAATGCTTCTAATACCAAACCTGAGACCCTTCCTATAACATGAGATGTGATATCCAACTCCTTCCCGTTTCAAACCTGAGACCCTTCCTATAGCATATGTGATATCCAACTCCTTCCCATTCCAAACATGAGACCCTTCCTATAGCAAGAATGTAATATCCAACTCCTTCCAATTCCAATCCTGAGACCATTCCTATAGCATGAGATGTGATATCTCAATGCTTGTAATACCAAACCTGAGATCCTTCCTATGACATGAGATGTGATATCCAATTCCTCCCCATTCCAAACCTGAGAACCTTCCTACAGCATGCGATGTGATATCTCAATGCTTCTAATACCAAACCTGAGACCAGTCCTATAACATGAGATTGGATATCCAACTCCTTCCCCTTCCAAACCTGAGACCCTTCCTATAGCATGAGATGTGATATCCAACTTCTTCCCATTCCAATCCTGAGACCCTTCCTATAACATGAGATGTGATGTCTCAATGCTTCTAATACCAAACCTGAGATCTTTCCTATAACATGAGATGTGATATCCAACTCCTTCCCATTCCAATCCTGAGACCCTTCCTATAGCATGAGATGTGCTATCTCAATGCTTATACCAAACCTGAGACCCTTCCTTAAGCTTGAGATGTGATATCCAACTCCTTCCCATTCCAATCCTGAGACCCTTCCTATAACATGAAATGTGATATCCAACTCCTTCCCATTCCAACCTGAGACCCTTCCTATAGCATGAGATGGGATATCCAACTCCTTCCAAATCCAATACTGATACCCTTCCAATAGCATGAGATGTGATATCCCAATGCTTCTACCAAACCTGAGAACCATACTATGGCATGAGATGTGATATCAAACTCCTTCCCATTCCAATCCTGAGACTCTTCCTATAGCTTGAGATGTGATATCCAAATCCTTCCCATTCCAATCCTGAGACCCTTCCGATATCATGAGATTTGTTATCTCAATGCTTCTAATATCAAAATTGAGACCCGTCCTATAACATGAGATGTGATATCCAAATCTTTCCCCTTCCAAACCTTAGACCCTTCCTTTATCATGAGATGGGATATCCAACTCCTTCCCATTCCAATCCTGAGACCCTTCCGATAGCAGAGATGTGATATCTCAATGCTTATACCAATCCTGAGACCCTTCCTATGGCCTGAGATGTCATATACAACTCCTTCCCAATCCAATCCTGAGACCCTTCCTATATCATGAGATGTGATATCTCAATGCTTATACCAAATCTGAGACCCTTCCTATAGCATGAGATGTGATATCCAACTCCTTCAAATTCCAATCCTGAGCCCCTTCCTATAGCATGAGATGTGATGTCTCAATGCTTCTAATACCAAACCTGAGATCCTTCCTATAACATGAGATGTGATATCCAACTCCTTCCCATTCCAATCCTGAGACCCTTCCTATAGCATGAGATGTGATGTCTCAATGCTTCTAATACCAAACCTGAGAACCTTCCTACAGCATGCGATGTGATATCTCAATGCTTCTAATACCAAACCTGAGACCAGTCCTATAACATGAGATTGGATATCCAACTCCTTCCCCTTCCAAACCTGAGACCCTTCCTATAGCATGAGATGTGATATCCAACTTCTTCCCATTCCAATCCTGAGACCCTTCCTATAACATGAGATGTGATGTCTCAATGCTTCTAATACCAAACCTGAGATCTTTCCTATAACATGAGATGTAATATCCAACTCCTTCCCATTCCAATCCTGAGACCCTTCCTATAGCATGAGATGTGCTATCGCAATGCTTATACCAAACCTGAGACCCTTCCTAAAGCTTGAGATGTGATATCCAACTCCTTCCCATTCCAATCCTGAGACCCTTCCTATAGCATGATATGTGATATCTCAATGCCTCTAATACCAAACCTGAGATCCTTCCTCTAACATGAAATGTGATATCGAACTCCTTCCCTTTCCAAACCTGAGAGCCTACCTATAGCATGAGATGTGATATCCAAGTCCTTCCCATTCCAATCCTTAGACCCTTCCTACAGCATGCAATATGATATCTCAATGATTCTAATAACAAACCTGAGACTCGTCCTATAACATGAGATGGGATATCCAACACCTTCCCATTCCAATCCTGAGACACTTCCGATAGCAGAGATGTGATATCTCAATGCTTATAACAAACCTGAGACCCTTCCTATAACATGAGATGTGATATCCAACTCCTTCCCTTTTCAAACCTGAGACCCTTCCTATAGCATATGTGATATCCAACTCCTTCCCATTCCAAACATGAGACCCTTCCTATAGCAAGAATGTAATATCCAACTCCTTCCCATTCCAATCCTGAGACCATTCCTATAGCATGAGATGTGATATCTCAATGCTTCTAATACCAAAACTGAGATCCTTCCTATGACATGAGATGTGATATCCAATTCCTCCCCATTCCAAACCTGAGAACCTTCCTACAGCATGCGATGTGATATCTCAATGCTTCTAATACCAAACCTGAGACCAGTCCTATAACATGAGATTGGATATCCAACTCCTTCCCCTTCCAAACCTGAGACCCTTCCTATAGCATGAGATGTGATATCCAACTTCTTCCCATTCCAATCCTGAGACCCTTCCTATAACATGAGATGTGATGTCTCAATGCTTCTAATCTCACACCTGAGATCTTTCCTATAACATGAGATGTGATATCCAACTCCTTCCCATTCCAATCCTGAGACCCTTCCTATAGCATGAGATGTGCTATCTCAATGCTTATACCAAACCTGAGACCCTTCCTAAAGCTTGAGATGTGATATCCAACTCTTTCCCATTCCAATCCTGAGACCCTTCCTATAACATGAAATGTGATATCCAACTCCTTCCCATTCCAACCTGAGACCCTTCCTATAGCATGAGATGGGATATCCAACTCCTTCCAAATCCAATACTGATACCCTTCCAATAGCAGAGATGTGATATCTCAATGCTTATAACAAACCTGAGACCCTTCCTATAACATGAGATGTGATATCCAACTCCTTCCCTTTTCAAACCTGAGACCTTTCCTATAGCATATGTGATATCCAACTCCTTCCCATTCCAAACATGAGACCCTTCCTATAGCAAGAATGTAATATCCAACTCCTTCCCATGCCAATCCTGAGACCATTCCTATAGCATGAGATGTGATATCTCAATGCTTCTAATACCAAAACTGAGATCCTTCCTATGACATGAGATGTGATATCCAATTCCTCCCCATTCCAAACCTGAGAACCTTCCTACAGCATGCGATGTGATATCTCAATGCTTCTAATACCAAACCTGAGACCAGTCCTATAACATGAGATTGGATATCCAACTCCTTCCCCTTCCAAACCTGAGACCCTTCCTATAGCATGAGATGTGATATCCAACTTCTTCCCATTCCAATCCTGAGACCCTTCCTATAACATGAGATGTGATGTCTCAATGCTTCTAATACCACACCTGAGATCTTTCCTATAACATGAGATGTGATATCCAACTCCTTCCCATTCCAATCCTGAGACCCTTCCTATAGCATGAGATGTGCTATCTCAATGCTTATACCAAACCTGAGACCCTTCCTAAAGCTTGAGATGTGATATCCAACTCTTTCCCATTCCAATCCTGAGACCCTTCCTATAACATGAAATGTGATATCCAACTCCTTCCCATTCCAACCTGAGACCCTTCCTATAGCATGAGATGGGATATCCAACTCCTTCCAAATCCAATACTGATACCCTTCCAATAGCATGAGATGTGATATCCCAATGCTTCTACCAAACCTGAGAACCATACTATGGCATGAGATGTGATATCAAACTCCTTCCCATTCCAATCCTGAGACTCTTCCTATAGCTTGAGATGTGATATCCGAAATCCTTCCCATTCCAATTCTGAGACCCTTCCTATACCATGAGACTTGATATCTCAATGCTTCTAATACCAAACCTGAGACCCGTCCTATAACATGAGATGTGATATCCAAATCTTTCCCCTTCCAAACCTTAGACCCTTCCTTTATCATGAGATGTGATATCCAACTCCTTCCCATTCCAATCCTGAGACCCTTCCGATATCATGAGATTTGTTATCTCAATGCTTCTAATATCAAAATCCTTCCCATTCCAATTCTGAGACCCTTCCTATACCATGAGACTTGATATCTCAATGCTTCTAATACCAAACCTGAGACCCGTCCTATAACATGAGATGTGATATCCAAATCTTTCCCCTTCCAAACCTTAGACCCTTCCTTTATCATGAGATGTGATATCCAACTCCTTCCCATTCCAATCCTGAGACCCTTCCGATATCATGAGATTTGTTATCTCAATGCTTCTAATATCAAAATTGAGACCCGTCCTATAACATGAGATGTGATATCCAAATCTTTCCCCTTCCAAACCTTAGACCCTTCCTTTATCATGAGATGGGATATCCAACTCCTTCCCATTCCAATCCTGAGACCCTTCCGATAGCAGAGATGTGATATCTCAATGCTTATACCAATCCTGAGAACCTTCCTATGGCCTGAGATGTCATATACAACTCCTTCCGAATCCAATCCTGAGACCCTTCCTATAGCATGAGATGTGATATCTCAATGCTTATACCAAATCTGAGACCCTTCCTATAGCATGAGATGTGATATCCAACTCCTTCCCATTCCAATCCAGAGACCCTTCCTATAGCATGAGATGTGATGTCTCAATGCTTCTAATACCAAACCTGAGAACCTTCCTACAGCATGCGATGTGATATCTCAATGCTTCTAATACCAAACCTGAGACCAGTCCTATAACATGAGATTGGATATCCAACTCCTTCCCCTTCCAAACCTGAGACCCTTCCTATAGCATGAGATGTGATATCCAACTTCTTCCCATTCCAATCCTGAGACCGTTCCTATAACATGAGATGTGATGTCTCAATGCTTCTAATACCAAACCTGAGAACCTTCCTATAACATGAGATGTAATATCCAACTCCTTCCCATTCCAATCCTGAGACCCTTCCTATAGCATGAGATGTGCTATCTCAATGCTTATACCAAACCTGAGACCCTTCCTAAAGCTTGAGATGTGATATCCAACTCCTTCCCATTCCAATCCTGAGACCCTTCCTATAGCATGATATGTGATATCCCAAGGCCTCTAATACCAAACCTGAGATCCTTCCTCTAACATGAAATGTGATATCCAACTCCTTCCCCTTCCAAACCTGAGAGCCTTCCTATAGCATGAGATATGATATCCAAATCCTTCCCATTCCAATCCTGAGACCCTTCCTATAACATGAAATGTGATATCCAACTCCTTCCCATTCCAACCTGAGACCCTTCCTATAGCATGAGATGGGATATCCAACTCCTTCCAAATCCAATACTGATACCCTTCCAATAGCATGAGATGTGATATCCCAATGCTTCTACCAAACCTGAGACCCATACTATGGCATGAGATGTGATATCAAACTCCTTCCCATTCCAATCTTGAGACTCTTCCTATAGCTTGAGATGTGATATCCAACTCCCTCCCATTCCAATTCTGAGACCGTTCCTATGCCATGAGACTTGATATCTCAATGCTTCTAATACCAAACCCGAGACCCGTCCTATAACATGAGATGTGATATCCAAATCTTTCCCCTTCCAAACCTTAGACCCTTCCTTTATCATGAGATGTGATATCCAACTCCTTCCCATTCCAATCGTGAGACCCTTCCGATATCATGAGATTTGTTATCTCAATGCTTCTAATATCAAACTTGAGACCCTCCCTATAGCATGAGATGTGACATCCAAGTCCTCCCCATTCCAATCCTGAGACCCTTCCTATAGCATGAGATGTGATATCTCAATGCTTCTAATACCAAACCTGAGACCCTTCCTATAACATGAGATGGGATATCCAACTCCTTCCCATTCCAATCCTGAGACCCTTCCGATAGCAGAGATGTGATATCTCAATGCTTATACCAATCCTGAGACCCTTCCTATGGCCTGAGATGTCATATACAACTCCTTCCCAATCCAATCCTGAGACCCTTCCTATAGCATGAGATGTGATATCTCAATGCTTATACCAAATCTGAGACCCTTCCTATAGCATGAGATGTGATATCCAACTCCTTCCCATTCCAATCCTGAGACCCTTCCTATAGCATGAGATGTGATGTCTCAATGCTTCTAATACCAAACCTGAGACCAGTCCTATAACATGAGATTGGATATCCAACTCCTTCCCCTTCCACACCTGAGACCCTTCCTATAGCATGAGATGTGATATCCAACTTCTTCCCATTCCAATCCTGAGACCCTTCCTATAACATGAGATGTGATGTCTCAATGCTTCTAATACCAAACCGGAGATCTTTCCTATAACATGAGATGTGATATCCAACTCCTTCCCATTCCAATCCTGAAACCCTTCCTATAGCATGAGATGTGCTATCTCAATGCTTATACCAAACATGAGACCCTTCCTAAAGCTTGAGATGTGATATCCAACTCCTTCCCATTCCAATCCTGAGACCCTTCCTATAGCATGAGATGTGATATCTCAAGGCCTCTAATACCAAACCTGAGATCCTTCCTCTAACATGAAATGTGATATCCAACTCCTTCCCCTTCCAAACCTGAGAGCCTTCCTATAGCATGAGATATGATATCCAAGTCCTTCCCATTCCAATCCTGAGACCCTTCCTATAACATGAAATGTGATATCCAACTCCTTCCCATTCTAACCTGAGACCCTTCCTATAGCATGAGATGGGATATCCAACTCCTTCCAAATCCTATACTGATACCCTTCCAATAGCATGAGATGTGATATCCCAATGCTTCTACCAAACCTGAGACCCATACTATGGCATGAGATGTGATATCAAACTCCTTCCCATTCCAATCCTGAGACTCTTCCTATAGCTTGAGATGTGATATCCAACTCCTTCCCATTCCAATCCTGAGACCCTTCCGATATCATGAGATTTGTTATCTCAATGCTTCTAATATCAAACTTGAGACCCTCCCTATAGCATGAGATGTGACATCCAAGTCCTCCCCATTCCAATCCTGAGACCCTTCCTATAGCATGAGATGTGATATCTCAATGCTTCTAATACCAAACCTGAGACTCTTCCTATAACATGAGATGGGATATCCAACTCCTTCCCATTCCAATCCTGAGACCCTTCCGATAGCAGAGATGTGATATCTCAATGCTTATACCAATCCTGAGACCCTTCCTATGGCCTGAGATGTCATATACAACTCCTTCCCAATCCAATCCTGAGACCCTTCCTATAGCATGAGATGTGATATCCCAATGCTTATACCAAATCTGAGACCCTTCCTATAGCATGAGATGGGATATCCAACTCCTTCCAAATCCAATACTGATACCCTTCCAATAGCATGAGATGTGATATCCCAATGCTTCTACCAAACCTGAGACCCATACTATAGCATGAGATGGGATATTCAACTCCTTCCAAATCCAATACTGATACCCTTCCAATAGCATGTGATGTGATATCCCAATGCTTCTACCAAACCTGAGACCCATACTATGGCATGAGATGTGATATCAAACTCATTCCCATTCCAATCCTGAGATTCTTCCTATAGCTTGAGATGTGATATCCAACTCCTTCCAATTCCAATTCTGAGACCCTACCTATGCCATGATACTTGATATCTCAATGCTTCTAATACCAAACCTGAGACCCGTCCTATAACATGAGATGTGATATCCAAATCTTTCCCCTTCCAAACCTTAGACCCTTCCATTATCATGAGATGTGATATCCAACTCCTTCCCATTCCAATCCTGAGACCCTTCTGATAGCATGAGATGTGATATCTCAATGCCTCTAATACCAAACCTGAGATCTTATCTCTAACATGAAATGTGATATCCATCTCCTTCCCTTTCCAAACCTGAGACCCTGCCTATAGCATGAGATGTGATATCCAAGTCCTTCCCATTCCAATCCTGAGACCCTTTCTATAGCATGTGATGTGATATCTCAATGCTTATACCAAACCTGAGACCCTTCCTATGGCATGAGATGTCATATACAACTCCTTCCCATTCCAATCCTGAGACCCTTCCTATAGCATGAGATGTGATATCTCAATGCATATACCAACCCTGAGACCCTTCCTATAGCATGAGATGTGATATCCAACTTCTTCCCATTCCAATCCTGAGACCCTTCCTATAACATGAGATGTGATGTCTCAATGCAATACCAAACCTGAGATATTTCCTATAATATGAGATGTGATATCCAACTCCTTCCCATTCCAATCCTGAGACCCTTCCTATAGCATGAGATGTGATATCTCAATGCTTCTAATACCAAACCTGAGACCCTTCCTATAACATGAGATGTGATTTCCAAATCCTTCCCCTTCCAAACCTGAGACCCTCCCTTTAGCATGAGATGTGATATACAACTCCTTCACATTCCAATCCTGAGACCCTTCTGATAGCATGAGATGTGATATCTCAATGCCTCTAATACCAAACCTGAGATCTTATCTCTAACATGAAATGTGATATCCATCTCCTTCCCTTTCCAAACCTGAGACCCTGCCTATAGCATGTGATGTGATATCTAAGTCCTTCCCATTCCAATCCTGAGACCCTTTCTATAGCATGTGATGTGATATCTCAATGCTTATACCAAACCTGAGACCCTTCCTATGGCATGAGATGTCATATACAACTCCTTCCCATTCCAATCCTGAGACCCTTCCTATAGCATGAGATGTGATATCTCAATGCATATACCAACCCTGAGACCCTTCCTATAGCATGAGATGTGATATCCAACTTCTTCCCATTCCAATCCTGAGACCCTTCCTATAACATGAGATGTGATGTCTCAATGCTTCTAATACCAAACCTGAGATATTTCCTATAATATGAGATGTGATATCCAACTCCTTCCCATTCCAATCCGGAGAACCTTCCTAAAGCATGCAATGTGATATCTCAATGCTTCTAATACCAAACCTGAGACCAGTCCTATAACATGAGATTGGATATCCAACTCCTTCCCCTTCCAAACCTGAGACCCTTCCTATAGCATGAGATGTGATATCCAACTTTTTCCCATTCCAATCCTGAGACCCTTCCTATAACATGAGATGTGATGTCTCAATGCTTCTAATACCAAACCGGAGATCTTTCCTATAACATGAGATGTGATATCCAACTCCTTCCCATTCCAATCCTGAAACCCTTCCTATAGCATGAGATGTGCTATCTCAATGCTTATACCAAACATGAGACCCTTCCTAAAGCTTGAGATGTGATATCCAACTACTTCCCATTCCAATCCTGAGACCCTTCCTATAGCATGAGATGTGATATCTCAAGGCCTCTAATACCAAACCTGAGATCCTTCCTCTAACATGAAATGTGATATCCAACTCCTTCCCCTTCCAAACCTGAGAGCCTTCCTATAGCATGAGATATGATATCCAAGTCCTTCCCATTCCAATCCTGAGACCCTTCCTATAACATGAAATGTGATATCCAACTCCTTCCCATTCTAACCTGAGACCCTTCCTATAGCATGAGATGGGATATCCAACTCCTTCCAAATCCAATACTGATACCCTTCCAATAGCATGAGATGTGATATCCCAATGCTTCTACCAAACCTGAGACCCATACTATGGCATGAGATGTGATATCAAACTCCTTCCCATTCCAATCCTGAGACTCTTCCTATAGCTTGAGATGTGATATCCAACTCCTTCCCATTCCAATTCTGAGACCCTTCCTATGCCATGAGACTTGATATCTCAATGCTTCTAATACCAAACCTGAGACCCGTCCTATAACATGAGATGTGATATCCAAATATTTCCCCTTCCAAACCTTAGACCCTTCCTTTATCATGAGATGTGATATCCAACTCCTTCCCATTCCAATCCTGAGACCCTTCCGATATCATGAGATTTGTTATCTCAATGCTTCTAATATCAAACTTGAGACCCTCCCTATAGCATGAGATGTGACATCCAAGTCCTCCCCATTCCAATCCTGAGACCCTTCCTATAGCATGAGATGTGATATCTCAATGCTTCTAAAACCAAACCTGAGACTCTTCCTATAACATGAGATGGGATATCCAACTCCTTCCCATTCCAATCCTGAGACCCTTCCGATAGCAGAGATGTGATATCTCAATGCTTATACCAATCCTGAGACCCTTCCTATGGCCTGAGATGTCATATACAACTCCTTCCCAATCCAATCCTGAGACCCTTCCTATAGCATGAGATGTGATATCCCAATGCTTATACCAAATCTGAGACCCTTCCTATAGCATGAGATGGGATATCCAACTCCTTCCAAATCCAATACTGATACCCTTCCAATAGCATGAGATGTGATATCCCAATGCTTCTACCAAACCTGAGACCCATACTATAGCATGAGATGGGATATTCAACTCCTTCCAAATCCAATACTGATACCCTTCCAATAGCATGTGATGTGATATCCCAATGCTTCTACCAAACCTGAGACCCATACTATGGCATGAGATGTGATATCAAACTCATTCCCATTCCAATCCTGAGATTCTTCCTATAGCTTGAGATGTGATATCCAACTCCTTCCAATTCCAATTCTGAGACCCTACCTATGCCATGAGACTTGATATCTCAATGCTTCTAATACCAAACCTGAGACCCGTCCTATAACATGAGATGTGATATCCAAATCTTTCCCCTTCCAAACCTTAGACCCTTCCATTATCATGAGATGTGATATCCAACTCCTTCCCATTCCAATCCTGAGACCCTTCTGATAGCATGAGATGTGATATCTCAATGCCTCTAATACCAAACCTGAGATCTTATCTCTAACATGAAATGTGATATCCATCTCCGTCCCTTTCCAAACCTGAGACCCTGCCTATAGCATGAGATGTGATATCCAAGTCCTTCCCATTCCAATCCTGAGACCCTTTCTATAGCATGTGATGTGATATCTCAATGCTTATACCAAACCTGAGACCCTTCCTATGGCATGAGATGTCATATACAACTCCTTCCCATTCCAATCCTGAGACCCTTCCTATAGCATGAGATGTGATATCTCAATGCATATACCAACCCTGAGACCCTTCCTATAGCATGAGATGTGATATCCAACTTCTTCCCATTCCAATCCTGAGACCCTTCCTATAACATGAGATGTGATGTCTCAATGCAATACCAAACCTGAGATATTTCCTATAATATGAGATGTGATATCCAACTCCTTCCCATTCCAATCCTGAGACCCTTCCTATAGCATGAGATGTGATATCTCAATGCTTCTAATACCAAACCTGAGACCCTTCCTATAACATGAGATGTGATTTCCAAATCCTTCCCCTTCCAAACCTGAGACCCTCCCTTTAGCATGAGATGTGATATACAACTCCTTCACATTCCAATCCTGAGACCCTTCTGATAGCATGAGATGTGATATCTCAATGCCTCTAATACCAAACCTGAGATCTTATCTCTAACATGAAATGTGATATCCATCTCCTTCCCTTTCCAAACCTGAGACCCTGCCTATAGCATGAGATGTGATATCCAAGTCCTTCCCATTCCAATCCTGAGACCCTTTCTATAGCATGTGATGTGATATCTCAATGCTTATACCAAACCTGAGACCCTTCCTATGGCATGAGATGTCATATACAACTCCTTCCCATTCCAATCCTGAGACCCTTCCTATAGCATGAGATGTGATATCTCAATGCATATACCAACCCTGAGACCCTTCCTATAGCATGAGATGTGATATCCAACTTCTTCCCATTCCAATCCTGAGACCCTTCCTATAACATGAGATGTGATGTCTCAATGCTTCTAATACCAAACCTGAGATATTTCCTATAATATGAGATGTGATATCCAACTCCTTCCCATTCCAATCCTGAGACGCTTCCTATAGCATGAGATGTGATATCTCAATGCTTATACCAAACCTGAGACCCTTCCTATAGCTTGAGATGTGATATCCAACTTCTTCCCATTCCAATCCAGAGACCCTTCCTATAGCATGAGATGTGATATCTCAAGGCCTCTAATACCAAACCTGAGATCCTTCCTCTAACATGAAATGTGATATCCAACTCCTTCCCCTTCCAAACCTGAGAGCTTTCCTATAGCATGACATATGATATCCAAGTCCTTCCCATTCCAATCCTGAGACCCTTTCTATAACATGAAATGTGATATCCAACTCCTTCCCATTGCAACCTGAGACCCTTCCTATAGCATGAGATGGGATATCCAACTCCTTCCAAATCCAATACTGATACCCTTCCGATAGCATGAGATGTGATATCCCAATGCTTCTACCAAACCTGAGACCCATACTATGGCATGAGATGTGATATCAAACTCCTTCCCATTCCAATCCTGAGGCCCTTCCTATAGCTTGAGGTGTGATATCCAACTCCTTCCCATTCCAATTCTGAGACCCTTCTTATACCATGAGACTTGATATCTCAATGCTTCTAATACCAAACCTGAGACCCGTCCTATAACATGAGATGTGATATCCAAATCCTTCCCCTTCCAAACCTCAGACCCTTCCTTTATCATGAGATGTGATATCCAACTCCTTCCCATTCCAATCCTGAGACCCTTCCGATATCATGAGATTTGTTATCTCAATGCTTTTAATATCAAACTTGAGACCCTCCCTATAGCATGAGATGTGACATCCAAGTCCTTCCCATTCCAATCCTGAGACCCTTCCTATAGCATGAGATGTGATATCTCTATGCTTCTAATACCAAACCTGAGACCCTTCCTATAACATGAGATGGGATATCCAACTCCTTCCCATTCCAATCCTGAGACCCTTCCGATAGCAGAGATGTGATATCTCAATGCTTATACCAAACCTGAGACCCTTCCTATGGCCTGGGATGTCATATACAACTCCTTCCCATTCCAATCCTGAGACCCTTCCTATAGCATGAGATGTGATATCTCAATGCCTATACCAAATCTGAGACCCTTCCTATAGCATGAGATGTGACATCCAATTCCTTCCCATTCCAATCCTGAGACCCTTCCTATAGCATGAGATGTGATATCTCAATGCTTATACCAAACCTGAGAGCCTACCTATAGCATGAGATGTGATATCCAAGTCCATCCCATTCCAATCCTTAGACCCTTCCTACAGCATGCGATGTGATATCTCAATGATTCTAATACCAAACCAGAGACTCGTCCTATAACATGAGATGGGATATCCAACTCCTTCCCATTCCAATCCTAAGCCACTTCCGATAGCAGAGATGTGATATCTCAATGCTTATACCAAATCTGAGACCCTTCCTATAACATGAGATGTGATATCCAACTCCTTCCCGTTCCAAACCTGAGACACTAACTATAGCATATGTGATATCCAACTCCTTCCCATTCCAAACATGAGACCCTTCCTATAGCAAGAAAGTAATATCCAACTCCTACCCATTCCAATACTGAGACCCTTCCTATAGCAAGAGATGTGATATCCAAATCCTTCCCATTCCAATCCTGAGACCCTTCCTATAACATGAGATGTGATATCCAACTCCTTCCCATTCCAACCTGAGACACTTCCTATAGCATGAGAAGGGATATCCAACTCCTTCCCAATCCAATCCTGAGACCCTTCCGATAGCAGAGATGTGATATCTCAATGCTTATACCAAACCTGAGACCCTTCCTATAGCATGAGAAGGGATATCCAACTCCTTCCCAATCCAATCCATCCTGAGACCCTTCCGATAGCAGAGACGTGATATCTCAATGCTTCTACCAAACCTGAGACCCTTCCTTTAGCATGAGATGGGATATCAAACTCCTTCCAAATCCAATACTGATACTCTTCCAATAGCATGAGATGTGATATCCCAATGCTTCTACCAAACCTGAGAACCATACTATGGCATGAGATGTGATATCAAACTCCTTCCCATTCCAATCCTGAGACTCTTCCTATAGCTTGAGATGTGATATCCAAATCCTTCCCATTCCAATTCTGAGACCCTTCCTATACCATGAGACTTGATATCTCAATGCTTATACCAATCCTGAGACCCTTCCTATGGCCTGAGATGTCATATACAACTCCTTCCCAATCCAATCCTGAGACCCTTCCTATATCATGAGATGTGATATCTCAATGCTTATACCAAATCTGAGACCCTTCCTATAGCATGAGATGTGATATCCAACTCCTTCAAATTCCAATCCTGAGACCCTTCCTATAGCATGAGATGTGATGTCTCAATGCTTCTAATACCAAACCTGAGATCCTTCCTATAACATGAGATGTGATATCCAACTCCTTCCCATTCCAATCCTGAGACCCTTCCTATAGCATGAGATGTGATGTCTCAATGCTTCTAATACCAAACCTGAGAACCTTCCTACAGCATGCGATGTGATATCTCAATGCTTCTAATACCAAACCTGAGACCAGTCCTATAACATGAGATTGGATATCCAACTCCTTCCCCTTCCAAACCTGAGACCCTTCCTATAGCATGAGATGTGATGTCTCAATGCTTCTAATACCAAACCTGAGATCTTTCCTATAACATGAGATGTGATTTCCAACTCCTTCCCATTCCAATCCTGAGACCCTTCCTATAGCATGAGATGTGCTATCTCAATGCTTATACCAAACCTGAGACCCTTCCTAAAGCTTGAGATGTGATATCCAACTCCTTCCCATTCCAATCCTGAGACCCTTCCTATAACATCAAATGTGATATCCAACTCCTTCCCATTCCAACCTGAGACCCTTCCTATAGCATGAGATGGGATATCCAACTCCTTCCAAATCCAATACTGATACCCTTCCAATAGCATGAGATGTGATATCCCAATGCTTCTACCAAACCTGAGAACCATACTATGGCATGAGATGTGATATCAAACTCCTTCCCATTCCAATCCTGAGACTCTTCCTATAGCTTGAGATGTGATATCCAAAATCCTTCCCATTCCAATTCTGAGACCCTTCCTATACCATGAGACTTGATATCTCAATGCTTCTAATACCAAACCTGAGACCCGTCCTATAACATGAGATGTGATATCCAAATCTTTCCCCTTCCAAACCTTAGACCCTTCCTTTATCATGAGATGTGATATCCAACTCCTTCCCATTCCAATCCTGAGACCCTTCCGATATCATGAGATTTGTTATCTCAATGCTTCTAATATCAAAATTGAGACCCGTCCTATAACATGAGATGTGATATCCAAATCTTTCCCCTTCCAAACCTTAGACCCTTCCTTTATCATGAGATGGGATATCCAACTCCTTCCCATTCCAATCCTGAGACCCTTCCGATAGCAGAGATGTGATATCTCAATGCTTATACCAATCCTGAGACCCTTCCTATGGCCTGAGATGTCATATACAACTCCTTCCCAATCCAATCCTGAGACCCTTCCTATAGCATGAGATGTGATATCTCAATGCTTATACCAAATCTGAGACCCTTCCTATAGCATGAGATGTGATATCCAACTCCTTCCCATTCCAATCCTGAGACCCTTCCTATAACATGAGATGTGATGTCTCAATGCTTCTAATACCAAACCTGAGATCCTTCCTATAACATGAGATGTGATATCCAACTCCTTCCCATTCCAATCCTGAGACCCTTCCTATAGCATGAGATGTGATGTCTCAATGCTTCTAATACCAAACCTGAGAACCTTCCTAGAGCATGCGATGTGATATCTCAATGCTTCCAATACCAAACCTGAGACCAGTCCTATAACATGAGATTGGATATCCAACTCCTTCCCCTTCCAAACCTGAGACCCTTCCTATAGCATGAGATGTGATATCCAACTTCTTCCCATTCCAATCCTGAGACCGTTCCTATAACATGAGATGTGATGTTTCAATGCTTCTAATACCAAACCTGAGATCTTTCCTATAACATCAGATGTAATATCCAACTCCTTCCCATTCCAATCCTGAGACCCTTCCTATAGCATGGGATGTGCTATCTCAATGCTTATACCAAACCTGAGACCCTTCCTAAAGCTTGAGATGTGATATCCAACTCCTTCCCATTCCAATCCTGAGACCCTTCCTATAGCATGATATGTGATATCTCAAGGCCTCTAATACCAAACCTGAGATCCTTCCTCTGACATGAAATGTGATATCCAACTCCTTCCCCTTCCAAACCTGAGAGCCTTCCTATATCATGAGATATGATACCCAAGTCCTTCCCATTCCAATCCTGAGACCCTTCCTATAACATGAAATGTGATATCCAACTCCTTCCCATTCCAACCTGAGACCCTTCCTATAGCATGAGATGGGATATCCAACTCCTTCCAAATCCAATACTGATACCCTTCCAATAGCATGAGATGTGATATCCCAATGCTTCTACCAAACCTGAGACCCATACTATGGCATGAGATGTGATATCAAACTCCTTCCCATTCCAATCTTGAGACTCTTCCTATAGCTTGAGATGTGATATCCAACTCCTTCCCATTCCAATTCTGAGACCCTTCCTATGCCATGAGACTTGATATCTCAATGCTTCTAATACCAAACCTGAGACCCGTCCTATAACATGAGATGTGATATCCAAATCTTTTCCCTTCCAAAACTTAGACCCTTCCTTTATCATGAGATGTGATATCCAACTCCTTCCCATTCCAATCCTGAGACCCTTCCGATATCATGAGATTTGTTATCTCAATGCTTCTAATATCAAACTTGAGAAACTCCCTATAGCATGAGATGTGACATCCAAGTCCTCCCCATTCCAATCCTGAGACCCTTCCTATAGCATGAGATGTGATATCTCAATGCTTCTAATACCAAACCTGAGACCCTTCCTATAACATGAGATGGGATATCCAACTCCTTCCCATTCCAATCCTGAGACCCTTCCGATAGCAGAGATGTGATATCTCAATGCTTATACCAATCCTGAGACCCTTCCTATGGCCTGAGATGTCATATACAACTCCTTCCCAATCCAATCCTGAGACCCTTCCTATAGCATGAGATGTGATATCTCAATGCTTATACCAAATCTGAGACCCTTCCTATAGCATGAGATGTAATATCCAACTCCTTCCCATTCCAATCCTGAGACCCTTCCTATAGCATGAGATGTGATGTCTCAATGCTTCTAATACCAAACCTGAGATCCTTCCTATAACATGAGATGTGATATCCAACTCCTTCCCATTCCAATCCTGAGACCCTTCCTATAGCATGAGATGTGATGTCTCAATGCTTCTAATACCAAACCTGAGAACCTTCCTACAGCATGCAATGTGATATCTCAATGCTTCTAATACCAAACCTGAGACCAGTCCTATAACATGAGATTGGATATCCAACTCCTTCCCCTTCCAAACCTGAGACCCTTCCTATAGCATGAGATGTGATATCCAACTTCTTCCCATTCCAATCCTGAGACCCTTCCTATAACATGAGATGTGATGTCTCAATGCTTCTAATACCAAACCGGAGATCTTTCCTATAACATGAGATGTGATATCCAACTCCTTCCCATTCCAATCCTGAAACCCTTCCTATAGCATGAGATGTGCTATCTCAATGCTTATACCAAACCTGAGACCCTTCCTAAAGCTTGAGATGTGATATCCAACTCCTTCCCATTCCAATCCTGAGACCCTTCCTATAGCATGAGATGTGATATCTCAAGGCCTCTAATACCAAACCTGAGATCCTTCCTCTAACATGAAATGTGATATCCAACTCCTTCCCATTCCAATCCTGAAACCCTTCCTATAGCATGAGATGTGCTATATCAATGCTTATATCAAACCTGAGACCCTTCCTAAAGCTTGAGATGTGATATCCAACTCCTTCCCCTTCCAAACCTGAGAGCCTTCCTATAGCATGAGATATGATATCCAAGTCCTTCCCATTCCAATCCTGAGACCCTTCCTATAACATGAAATGTGATATCCAACTCCTTCCCATTCCAACCTGAGACCCTTCCTATAGCATGAGATGGGATATCCAACTCCTTCCAAATCCAATACTGATACCCTTCCAATAGCATGAGATGTGATATCCCAATGCTTCTACCAAACCTGAGACCCATACTATGGCATGAGATGTGATATCAAACTCCTTCCCATTCCAATCCTGAGACTCTTCCTATAGCTTGAGATGTGATATCCAACTCCTTCCCATTCCAATTCTGAGACCCTTCTTATGCCATGAGACTTGATATCTCAATGCTTCTAATACCAAACCTGAGACCCGTCCTATAACATGAGATGTGATATCCAAATCTTTCCCCTTCCAAACCTTAGACCCTTCCTTTATCATGAGATGTGATATCCAACTCCTTCCCATTCCAATCCTGAGACCCTTCCGATATCATGAGATTTGTTATCTCAATGCTTCTAATATCAAACTTGAGACCCTCCCTATAGCATGAGATGTGACATCCAAGTCCTCCCCATTCCAATCCTGAGACCCTTCCTATAGCATGAGATGTGATATCTCAATGCTTCTAATACCAAACCTGAGACTCTTCCTATAACATGAGATGGGATATCCAACTCCTTCCCATTCCAATCCTGAGACCCTTCCGATAGCAGAGATGTGATATCTCAATGCTTATACCAATCCTGAGACCCTTCCTATGGCCTGAGATGTCATATACAACTCCTTCCCAATCCAATCCTGAGACCCTTCCTATAGCATGAGATGTGATATCTCAATGCTTATACCAAATCTGAGACCCTTCCTATAGCATGAGATGGGATATCCAACTCCTTCCAAATCCAATACTGATACCCTTCCAATAGCATGAGATGTGATATCCCAATGCTTCTACCAAACCTGAGACCCATACTATAGCATGAGATGGGATATTCAACTCCTTCCAAATCCAATACTGATACCCTTCCAATAGCATGTGATGTGATATCCCAATGCTTCTACCAAACCTGAGACCCATACTATGGCATGAGATGTGATATCAAACTCATTCCCATTCCAATCCTGAGACTCTTCCTATAGCTTGAGATGTGATATCCAACTCCTTGCCATTCCAATTCTGAGACCCTACCTATGCCATGAGACTTGATATCTCAATGCTTCTAATACCAAACCTGAGACCCGTCCTATAACATGAGATGTGATATCCAAATCTTTCCCCTTCCAAACCTTAGACCCTTCCATTATCATGAGATATGATATCCAACTCCTTCCCATTCCAATCCTGAGACCCTTCCGATATCATGAGATTTGTTATCTCAATGCTTCTAATATCAAACTTGAGACCCTCCCTATAGCATGAGATGTGACATCCAAGTCCTCCCCATTCCAATCCTGAGACCCTTCCTATAGCATGAGATATGATATCCAACTCCTTGCCATTCAAATCCTGAGACCCTTCCAAACCTGAGACCCTTCCTATGGCATGAGATGTGATATCCAACTCCTTCCCAATCCAATCCTGAGACCCCTCCGATAGCAGAGACGTGATATCTCAATGCTTCTACCAATCCTGAGACCCTTCCTTTAGCATGAGATGTGATATCCAAATCCTTCACATTCCAATCCTGAGACCCTTCCTATAGCATGAGATGTGATATCTCAATGCTTCTAATACCAAACCTGAGATCATTCCTATAACATGAGATGTGATATCCAATTCCTTCCCATTCCAAACCTGAGACCCTTCCTATTGGATGAGATGTGATATCCAACTCCTTCCCATTCCAACCCTGAGACCCTTCCTATAGCATGAGATGTGATGTCTCAATGCTTCTAATACCAAACCTGAGATCCTTCCTATAACATGAGATGTGATATCCAACTCCTTCCATTCCAATCCTGAGACCCGTCCTATAGCATGAGATGTGATATCTCAATGCTTATACCAAACCTGAGACCGTTCCTATAGCATGAGATGTGATATCCAACTACTTCCCATTCCAATCCTGAGACCCTTCCTATAGCATGAGATGTGATATCTCAATGCTTCTAATACCAAACCTGAGCTCCTTCCTCTAACATGAAATGTGATATCCAACTCCTTCCCTTTCCAAACCTAAGAGCCTATCTATAGCATGAGATGTGATATCCAAGTCCTTCCCGTTCCAATCCTTAGACCCTTCCTACAGCATGCAATATGATATCTCAATGATTCTAATAACAAACCTGAGACCTGTCCTATAGCATGAGATATGATATCCAAGTCCTTCCCATTCCAATCCTGAGACCCTTCCTATAACATGAAATGTGATATCCAACTCCTTCCCATTCCAACCTGAGACCCTTCCTATAGCATGAGATGGGATATCCAACTTCTTCCAAATCCAATACTGATACCCTTCCGATAGCATGAGATGTGATATCCCAATGCTTCTACCAAACCTGAGACCCATACTATGGCATGAGATGTGATATCAAACTCCTTCCCATTCCAATCCTGAGACCCTTCCTATAGCTTGAGGTGTGATATCCAACTCCTTCCCATTCCAATTCTGAGACCCTTCTTATACCATGAGACTTGATATCTCAATGCTTCTAATACCAAACCTGAGACCCGTCCTATAACATGAGATGTGATATCCAAATCCTTCCCCTTCCAAACCTTAGACCCTTCCTTTATCATGAGATGTGGTATCCAACTCCTTCCCATTCCAATCCTGAGACCCTTCCGATATCAAGAGATTTGTTATCTCAATGCTTCTAATATCAAACTTGAGACCCTCCCTATAGCATGAGATGTGACATCCAAGTCCTTCCCATTCCAATCCTGAGACCCTTCCTATAGCATGAGATGTGATATCTCTATGCTTCTAATACCAAACCTGAGACCCTTCCTATAACATGAGATAGGATATCCAACTCCTTCCCATTCCAATCCTGAGACCCTTCCGATAGCAGAGATGTGATATCTCAATGCTTATACCAAACATGAGACCCTTCCTATGGCCTGAGATGTCATATACAACTCCTTCCCATTCCAATCCTGAGACCCTTCCTTTAGCATGAGATGTGATATCTCAATGCTTATACCAAATCTGAGACCCTTCCTATAGCATGAGATGTGATATCCAAATCCTTCCCATTCCAATCCTGAGACCCTTCCTATAGCATGAGATGTGATATCTCAATGCTTATATCAAACCTGAGAGCCTACCTATAGCATGAGATGTGATATCCAAGTCCATCCCATTCCAATCCTTAGACCCTTCCTACAGCATGCAATGTGATATCTCAATGATTCTAATACCAAACCAGAGACTCTTACTATAACATGAGATGGGATATCCAACTCCTTCCCATTCCAATCCTGAGCCGCTTCCGATAGCAGAGATGTGATATCTCAATGCTTATAACAAACCTGAGACCCTTCCTATAACATGAGATGTGATATCCAACTCCTTCCCGTTCCAAACCTGAGACACTAACTATAGCATATGTGATATCCAACTCATTCCCATTCCAAACATGAGACCCTTCCTATAGCAAGAAAGTAATATCCAACTCCTACCCATTCCAATCCTGAGACCCTTCCTATAGCAAGAGATGTGATATCCAAATCCTTCCCATTCCAATCCTGAGACCCTTCCTATAACATGAGATGTGATATCCAACTCCTTCCCATTCCAACCTGAGACACTTCCTATAGCATGAGAAGGGATATCCAACTCCTTCCCAATCCAATCCTGAGACCCTTCCAATAGCAGAGATGTGATATCTCAATGCTTATACCAAACCTGAGACCCTTCCTATGGCATGAGATGTGATATCCAACTCCTTGCCATTCAAATCCTGAGACCCTTCCTATAGCATGAGAAGGGATATCCAACTCCTTCCCAATCCAATCCTGAGACCCTTCCGATAGCAGAGACGTGATATCTCAATGCTTCTACCAAACCTGAGACCCTTCCTTTAGCATGAGATGTGATATCCAAATCCTTCACATTCCAATCCTGAGACCCTTCCTATAGCATGAGATGTGATATCTCAATGCTTCTAATACCAAACCTGAGATCCTTCCTATAACATGAGATGTGATATCCAATTCCTTCCCATTCCAAACCTGAGACCCTTCCTATTGGATGAGATGTGATATCCAACTCCTTCCCATTCCAACCCTGAGACCCTTCCTATAGCATGAGATGTGATGTCTCAATGCTTCTAATACCAAACCTGAGATCCTTCCTATAACATGAGATGTGATATCCAACTCCTTCCATTCCAATCCTGAGACCCGTCCTATAGCATGAGATGTGATATCTCAATGCTTATACCAAACCTGAGACACTTCCTATAGCATGAGATGTGATATCCAACTACTTCCCATTCCAATCCTGAGACCCTTCCTATAGCATGAGATGTGATGTCTCAATGCTTCTAATACCAAACCTGAGATCCTTCCTCTAACATGAAATGTGATATCCAACTCCTTCCCTTTCCAAACCTAAGAGCCTATCTATAGCATGAGATGTGATATCCAAGTCCTTCCCATTCCAACCCTTAGACCCTTCCTACAGCATGCAATATGATATCTCAATGATTCTAATAACAAACCTGAGACCCGTCCTATAACATGAGATGGGATATCCAACTCCTTCCCATTCCAATCCTGAGACACTTCCGATAGCAGAGATGTGATATCTCAATGCTTATACCAAACCTGAGACCCTTCCTATAACATGAGATGTGATATCCAAATCCTTCCCGTTCCAAACCTGAGACCCTTCCTTTAGCATGAGATGTGATATCCAGCTCCTTCCCATTCCAATCCTGAGACACTTCCGATAGCATGAGATGTGATATCTCAATGCTTCTAATATCAAAACTGAGACCCTCCCTATAGCATGATATGTGATATCTAAGTCCTTCCCATTCCAATCCTGAGACCCTTCCTATAGCATGAGATATGATATCTCAATACTTCTAATACCAAACGTGAGATCCTTCCGATAACATGAGATGTGATATCCAAATCCTTCCCCTTCCAAACCTGAGACCCTCCCTTTAGCATGAGATGTGATATCCAACTCCTTCCCATTCCAATCCTGAGACCCTTCTGATAGCATGAGATGTGATATCTCAATGCTTCTAATACCAAACCTGAGATCCTTCCGATAGCATGAGATGTGATATCTCAATGGTTCTAATACCAAACCTGAGATCCTTCCTATAACATGAGATGTGATATCCAAATCCTTCCCCTTCCAAACCTGAGACCCTCCCTTTAGCATGAGATGTGATATCCAACTCCTTCCCATTCCATTCCTGAGACCCTTCTGATAGCATGAGATGTGATATCTCAATGCCTCTAATACCAAACCTGAGATCCTACCTCTAACATGAAATGTGATATCCAACTCTTTCCCCTTCCAAACCTGAGAGCCTTCCTATAGCATGAGATGTGATATCCAAGTCCTTCCCATTCCAATCCTGAGACCCTTCCTATAGCTTGAGATGTGATATCCAACTCCTTCCCATTCCAATTCTGAGACCCTTCCTATACTCTGAGACTTGATATCTCAATGCTTCTAATACCAAACCTGAGACCCGTAATATAACATGAGATGTGATATCCAAATCCTTCCCCTTCCAAACCTTAGACCCTTCCTTTATCATGAGATGTGATATCCAACTCCTTCCCATTCCAATCCTGAGACCCTTCCGATATCATGAGATGTGATATCTCAAAGCTTCTAATATCAAACTTGAGACCCTCCCTATAGCATGAGATGTGATATCCAAGTCCTTCCCATTCCAATCCTGAGACCCTTCCTATAGCATGAGATGTGATATCTCAATGCTTCTAATACCAAACCTGAGACCCTTCCTATAACATGAGATGGGAATATCCAACTCCTTCCCATTCCAATCCTGAGACCCCTCCGATAGCAGAGATGTGATATCTCAATGCTTCTACCAATCCTGAGACCCTTCCTTTAGCATGAGATGTGATATCCAAATCCTTCACATTCCAATCCTGAGACCCTTCCTATAGCATGAGATGTGATATCTCAATGCTTCTAATACCAAACCTGAGATCCTTCCTATAACATGAGATGTGATATCCAATTCCTTCCCATTCCAAACCTGAGACCCTTCCTATTGGATGAGATGTGATATCCAACTCCTTCCCATTCCAACCCTGAGACCCTTCCTATAGCATGAGATGTGATGTCTCAATGCTTCTAATACCAAACCTGAGATCCTTCCTATAACATGAGATGTGATATCCAACTCCTTCCATTCCAATACTGAGACCCGTCCTATAGCATGAGATGTGATATCTCAATGCTTCTAATACCAAACCTGAGATCCTTCCTCTAACATGAAATGTGATATCCAACTCCTTCCCTTTCCAAACCTAAGAGCCTATCTATAGCATGAGATGTGATATCCAAGTCCTTCCCGTTCCAATCCTTAGACCCTTCCTACAGCATGCAATATGATATCTCAATGATTCTAATAACAAACCTGAGACCTGTCCTGTAGCATGAGATATGATATCCAAGTCCTTCCCATTCCAATCCTGAGACCCTTCCTATAACATGAAATGTGATATCCAACTCCTTCCCATTCCAACCTGAGACCCTTCCTATAGCATGAGATGGGATATCCAACTTCTTCCAAATCCAATACTGATACCCTTCCGATAGCATGAGATGTGATATCCCAATGCTTCTACCAAACCTGAGACCCATACTATGGCATGAGATGTGATATCAAACTCCTTCCCATTCCAATCCTGAGACCCTTCCTATAGCTTGAGGTGTGATATCCAACTCCTTCCCATTCCAATTCTGAGACCCTTCTTATACCATGAGACTTGATATCTCAATGCTTCTAATACCAAACCTGAGACCCGTCCTATAACATGAGATGTGATATCCAAATCCTTCCCCTTCCAAACCTTAGACCCTTCCTTTATCATGAGATGTGGTATCCAACTCCTTCCCATTCCAATCCTGAGACCCTTCCGATATCATGAGATTTGTTATCTCAATGCTTCTAATATCAAACTTGAGACCCTCCCTATAGCATGAGATGTGACATCCAAGTCCTTCCCATTCCAATCCTGAGACCCTTCCTATAGCATGAGATGTGATATCTCTATGCTTCTAATACCAAACCTGAGACCCTTCCTATAACATGAGATGGGATATCCAACTCCTTCCCATTCCAATCCTGAGACCCTTCCGATAGCAGAGATGTGATATCTCAATGCTTATACCAAACATGAGACCCTTCCTATGGCCTGAGATGTCATATACAACTCCTTCCCATTCCAATCCTGAGACCCTTCCTTTAGCATGAGATGTGATATCTCAATGCTTATACCAAATCTGAGACCCTTCCTATAGCATGAGATGTGATATCCAAATCCTTCCCATTCCAATCCTGAGACCCTTCCTATAGCATGAGATGTGATATCTCAATGCTTATATCAAACCTGAGAGCCTACCTATAGCATGAGATGTGATATCCAAGTCCATCCCATTCCAATCCTTAGACCCTTCCTACAGCATGCGATGTGATATCTCAATGATTCTAATACCAAACCAGAGACTCTTACTATAACATGAGATGGGATATCCAACTCCTTCCCATTCCAATCCTGAGCCGCTTCCGATAGCAGAGATGTGATATCTCAATGCTTATACCAAACATGAGACCCTTCCTATAACATGAGACGTGATATCCAACTCCTTCCCGTTCCAAACCTGAGACACTAACTATACCATATGTGATATCCAACTCCTTCCCATTCCAAACATGAGACCCTTCCTATAGCAAGAAAGTAATATCCAAATCCTTCCCATTCCAATCCTGAGACCCTTCCTATAACATGAGATGTGATATCCAACTCCTTCCCATTCAAATCCTGAGACCCTTCCTATAGCATGAGAAGGGATATCCAACTCCTTCCCAATCCAATCCTGAGACCCTTCCGATAGCAGAGATCTGATATCTCAATGCTTCTACCAAACCTGAGACCCTTCCTTTAGCATGAGATGTGATATCCAAATCCTTCACATTCCAATCCTGAGACCCTTCCTATAGCATGAGATGTGATATCTCAATGCCTCTAATACCAAACCTGAGACCCTTCCTATAGCATGAGATGTGATATCTCAATGCTTCTAATACCAAACCTGAGACCCTTCCTATAACATGAGATGGGAATATCCAACTCCTTCCCATTCCAATCCTGAGACCCTTCCGATAGCAGAGATGTGATATCTCAATGCTTATACCAAACCTGAGACCCTTCCTATGGCATGAGATGTGATATCCAACTCCTTGCCATTCAAATCCTGAGACCCTTCCTATAGCATGAGAAGGGATATCCAACTCCTTCCCAATCCAATCCTGAGACCCCTCCGATAGCAGAGACGTGATATCTCAATGCTTCTACCAATCCTGAGACCCTTCCTTTAGCATGAGAAAATAATACCAAACCTGAGATCCTTCCTATAACATGAGATGTGATATCCAATTCCTTCCCATTCCAAACCTGAGACCCTTCCTATTGGATGAGATGTGATATCCAACTCCTTCCCATTCCAACCCTGAGACCCTTCCTATAGCATGAGATGTGATGTCTCAATGCTTCTAATACCAAACCTGAGATCCTTCCTATAACATGAGATGTGATATCCAACTCCTTCCATTCCAATCCTGAGACCCGTCCTATAGCATGAGATGTGATATCTCAATGCTTATACCAAACCTGAGACCCTTCCTATAGCATGAGATGTGATATCCAACTACTTCCCATTCCAATCCTGAGACCCTTCCTATAGCATGAGATGTGATATCTCAATGCTTCTAATACCAAACCTGAGATCCTTCCTCTAACATGAAATGTGATATCCAACTCCTTCCCTTTCCAAACCTAAGAGCCTATCTATAGCATGAGATGTGATATCCAAGTCCTTCCCGTTCCAATCCTTAGACCCTTCCTACAGCATGCAATATGATATCTCAATGATTCTAATAACAAACCTGAGACCTGTCCTATAGCATGAGATATGATATCCAAGTCCTTCCCATTCCAATCCTGAGACCCTTCCTATAACATGAAATGTGATATCCAACTCCTTCCCATTCCAACCTGAGACCCTTCCTATAGCATGAGATGGGATATCCAACTTCTTCCAAATCCAATACTGATACCCTTCCGATAGCATGAGATGTGATATCCCAATGCTTCTACCAAACCTGAGACCCATACCATGGCATGAGATGTGATATCAAACTCCTTCCCATTCCAATCCTGAGACCCTTCCTATAGCTTGAGGTGTGATATCCAACTCCTTCCCATTCCAATTCTGAGACCCTTCTTATACCATGAGACTTGATATCTCAATGCTTCTAATACCAAACCTGAGACCCGTCCTATAACATGAGATGTGATATCCAAATCCTTCCCCTTCCAAACCTTAGACCCTTCCTTTATCATGAGATGTGGTATCCAACTCCTTCCCATTCCAATCCTGAGACCCTTCCGATATCATGAGATTTGTTATCTCAATGCTTCTAATATCAAACTTGAGACCCTCCCTATAGCATGAGATGTGACATCCAAGTCCTTCCCATTCCAATCCTGAGACCCTTCCTATAGCATGAGATGTGATATCTCTATGCTTCTAATACCAAACCTGAGACCCTTCCTATAACATGAGATGGGATATCCAACTCCTTCCCATTCCAATCCTGAGACCCTTCCGATAGCAGAGATGTGATATCTCAATGCTTATACCAAACATGAGACCCTTCCTATGGCCTGAGATGTCATACACAACTCCTTCCCATTCCAATCCTGAGACCCTTCCTTTAGCATGAGATGTGATATCTCAATGCTTATACCAAATCTGAGACCCTTCCTATAGCATGAGATGTGATATCCAAATCCTTCCCATTCCAATCCTGAGACCCTTCCTATAGCATGAGATGTGATATCTCAATGCTTATATCAAACCTGAGAGCCTACCTATAGCATGAGATGTGATATCCAAGTCCATCCCATTCCAATCCTTAGACCCTTCCTACAGCATGCGATGTGATATCTCAATGATTCTAATACCAAACCAGAGACTCTTACTATAACATGAGATGGGATATCCAACTCCTTCCCATTTCAATCCTGAGCCGCTTCCGATAGCAGAGATGTGATATCTCAATGCTTATACCAAACATGAGACCCTTCCTATAACATGAGATGTGATATCCAACTCCTTCCCGTTCCAAACCTGAGACACTAACTATAGCATATGTGATATCCAACTCCTTCCCATTCCAAACATGAGACCCTTCCTATAGCAAGAAAGTAATATCCAAATCCTTCCCATTCCAATCCTGAGACCCTTCCTATAACATGAGATGTGATATCCAACTCCTTCCCATTCAAATCCTGAGACCCTTCCTATAGCACGAGAATGGATATCCAACTCCTTCCCAATCCAATCCTGAGACCCTTCCGATAGCAGAGATCTGATATCTCAATGCTTCTACCAAACCTGAGACCCTTCCTTTAGCATGAGATGTGATATCCAAATCCTTCACATTCCAATCCTGAGACCCTTCCTATAGCATGAGATGTGATATCTCAATGCTTCTAATACCAAACCTGAGATCCTTCCTATAACATGAGATGTGATATCCAATTCCTTCCCATTCCAAACCTGAGACCCTTCCTATTGGATGAAATGCGATATCCAACTCCTTCCCATTCCAACCCTGAGACCCTTCCTATAGCATGAGATGTGATGTCTCAATGCTTCTAATACCAAACCTGAGATCCTTCCTATAACATGAGATGTGATATCCAACTCCTTCCATTCCAATCCTGAGACCCGTCCTATAGCATGAGATGTGATATCTCAATGCTTATACCAAACCTGAGACCCTTCCTATAGCATGAGATGTGATATCCAACTACTTCCCATTCCAATCCTGAGACCCTTCCTATAGCATGAGATGTGATATCTCAATGCTTCTAATACCAAACCTGAGATCCTTCCTCTAACATGAAATGTGATATCCAACTCCTTCCCTTTCCAAACCTTAGACCCTTCCTACAGCATGCAATATGATATCTCAATGATTCTAATAACAAACCTGAGACCCGTCCTATAGCATGAGATATGATATCCAAGTCCTTCCCATTCCAATCCTGAGACCCTTCCTATAACATGAAATGTGATATCCAACTCCTTCCCATTCCAACCTGAGACCCTTCCTATAGCATGAGATGGGATATCCAACTTCTTCCAAATCCAATACTGATACCCTTCCGATAGCATGAGATGTGATGTCCCAATGCTTGTACCAAACCTGAGACCCATACTATGGCATGAGATGTGATATCAAACTCCTTCCCATTCCAATCCTGAGACCCTTCCTATAGCTTGAGGTGTGATATCCAACTCCTTCCCATTCCAATTCTGAGACCCTTCTTATACCATGAGACTTGATATCTCAATGCTTCTAATACCAAACCTGAGACCCGTCCTATAACATGAGATGTGATATCCAAATCCTTCCCCTTCCAAACCTTAGACCCTTCCTTTATCATGAGATGTGGTATCCAACTCCTTCCCATTCCAATCCTGAGACCCTTCCGATATCATGAGATTTGTTATCTCAATGCTTCTAATATCAAACTTGAGACCCTCCCTATAGCATGAGATGTGACATCCAAGTCCTTCCCATTCCAATCCTGAGACCCTTCCTATAGCATGAGATGTGATATCTCTATACTTCTAATACCAAACCTGAGACCCTTCCTATAACATGAGATGGGATATCCAACTCCTTCCCATTCCAATCCTGAGACCCTTCCGATAGCAGAGATGTGATATCTCAATGCTTATACCAAACCTGAGACCCTTCCTATGGCATGAGATGTCATATACAACTCCTTCCCATTCCAATCCTGAGACCCTTCCTTTAGCATGAGATGTGATATCTCAATGCTTATACCAAATCTGAGACCCTTCCTATAGCATGAGATGTGATATCCAAATCCTTCCCATTCCAATCCTGAGACCCTTCCTATAGCATGAGATGTGATATCTCAATGCTTATACCAAACCTGAGAGCATACAATCCTGAGACCCTTCCTTTAGCATGAAATGTGATATCTCAATGCTTATACCAAATCTGAGACCCTTCCTATAGCATGAGATGTGATATCCAAGTCCATCCCATTCCAATCCTTAGACCCTTCCTACAGCATGCGATGTGATATCTCAATGATTCTAATACCAAACCAGAGACTCTTACTATAACATGAGATGGGATATCCAACTCCTTCCCATTCCAATCCTGAGCCGCTTCCGATAGCAGAGATGTGATATCTCAATGCTTATACCAAACCTGAGACCCTTCCTATAACATGAGATGTGATATCCAACTCCTTCCCGTTCCAAACCTGCGACACTAACTATAGCATATGTGATATCCAAATCCTTCCCATTCCAAACATGAGACCCTTCCTATAGCAAGAAAGTAATATCCAACTCCTACCCATTCCAATCCTGAGACCCTTCCTATAGCAAGAGATGTGATATCCAAATCCTTCCCATTCCAATCCTGAGACCCTTCCTATAACATGAGATGTGATATCCAACTCCTTCCCATTCCAACCTGAGACACTTCCTATAGCATGAGAAGGGATATCCAACTCCTTCCCAATCCAATCCTGAGACCCTTCCGATAGCAGAGATGTGATATCTCAATGCTTATACCAAACCTGAGACCCTTCCTATGGCATGAGATGTGATATCCAACTCCTTGCCATTCAAATCCTGAGACCCTTCCTATAGCATGAGAAGGGATATCCAACTCCTTCCCAATCCAATCCTGAGACCCTTCCGATAGCAGAGACGTGATATCTCAATGCTTCTACCAAACCTGAGACCCTTCCTTTAGCATGAGATGTAATATCCAAATCCTTCACATTCCAATCCTGAGACCCTTCCTATAGCATGAGATGTGATATCTCAATGCTTCTAATACCAAACCTGAGACCCTTCCTATAACATGAGATGGGATATCCAACTCCTTCCCATTCCAATCCTGAGACCCTTCCGATAGCAGAGATGTGATATCTCAATGCTTATACCAAACCTGAGAACCTTCCTATGGCCTGAGATGTCATATACAACTCCTTCCCATTCCAATCCTGAGACCCTTCCTTTAGCATGAGATGTGATATCTCAATGCTTATACCAAATCTGAGACCCTTCCTATAGCATGAGATGTGATATCCAAGTCCATCCCATTCCAAACCTGAGACACTAACTATAGCATATGTGATATCCAACTCCTTCCCATTCCAAACATGAGACCCTTCCTATAGCAAGAAAGTAATATCCAACTCCTACCCATTCCAATCCTGAGACCCTTCCTATAGCAAGAGATGTGATATCCAAATCCTTCCCATTCCAATCCTGAGACCCTTCCTATAACATGAGATGTGATATCCAACTCCTTCCCATTCCAACCTGAGACACTTCCTATAGCATGAGAAGGGATATCCAACTCCTTCCCAATCCAATCCTGAGACCCTTCCGATAGCAGAGATGTGATATCTCAATGCTTATACCAAACCTGAGACCCTTCCTATACTATGAGACTTGATATCTCAATGCTTCTAATACCAAACCTGAGACCCTTCCTATAGCATGAGATGTGATATCTCTATGCTTCTAATACCAAACCTGAGACCCTTCCTATAACATGAGATGGGATATCCAACTCCTTCCCATTCCAATCCTGAGACCCTTCCGATAGCAGAGATGTGATATCTCAATGCTTATACCAAACCTGAGAACCTTCCTATGGCCTGAGATGTCATATACAACTCCTTCCCATTCCAATCCTGAGACCCTTCCTTTAGCATGAGATGTGATATCTCAATGCTTATACCAAATCTGAGACCCTTCCTATAGCATGAGATGTGATATCCAATTCCTTCCCATTCCAATCCTGAGACCCTTCCTACAGCATGTGATGTGATATCTCAATGATTCTAATACCAAACCAGAGACTCTTCCTATAACATGAGATGGGATATCCAACTCCTTCCCATTCCAATCCTGAGCCGCTTCTGATAGCAGAGATGTGATATCTCAATGCTTATACCAAACCTGAGACCCTTCCTATAACATGAGATGTGATATCCAACTCCTTCCCGTTCCAAACCTGAGACACTAACTATAGCATATGTGATATCCAACTCCTTCCCATTCCAAACATGAGACCCTTCCTATAGCAAGAAAGTAATATCCAACTCCTACCCATTCCAATCCTGAGACCCTTCCTATAGCAAGAGATGTGATATCCAAATCCTTCCCATTCCAATCCTGAGACCCTTCCTATAACATGAGATGTGATATCCAACTCCTTCCCATTCCAACCTGAGACACTTCCTATAGCATGAGAAGGGATATCCAACTCCTTCCCAATCCAATCCTGAGACCCTTCCGATAGCAGAGATGTGATATCTCAATGCTTATACCAAACCTGAGACCCTTCCTATGGCATGAGATGTGATATCCAACTCCTTGCCATTCAAATCCTGAGACCCTTCCTATAGCATGAGATGTGATATCTCTATGCTTCTAATACCAAACCTGAGACCCTTCCTATAACATGAGATGGGATATCCAACTCCTTCCCATTCCAATCCTGAGACCCTTCCGATAGCAGAGATGTGATATCTCAATGCTTATACCAAACCTGAGAACCTTCCTATGGCCTGAGATGTCATATACAACTCCTTCCCATTCCAATCCTGAGACCCTTCCTTTAGCATGAGATGTGATATCTCAATGCTTATACCAAATCTGAGACCCTTCCTATAGCATGAGATGTGATATCCAATTCCTTCCCATTCCAATCCTGAGACCCTTCCTATAGCATGAGATGTGATATCTCAATGCTTATACCAAACCACCTGAGAGCCTACCTATAGCATGAGATGTGATATCCAAGTCCATCCCATTCCAATCCTTAGACCCTTCCTACAGCATGCGATGTGATATCTCAATGATTCTAATACCAAACCAGAGACTCTTCCTATAACATGAGATGGGATATCCAACTCCTTCCCATTCCAATCCTGAGCCGCTTCCGATAGCAGAGATGTGATATCTCAATGCTTATACCAAACCTGAGACCCTTCCTATAACATGAGATGTGATATCCAACTCCTTCCCGTTGCAAACCTGAGACACTAACTATAGCATATGTGATATCCAACTCCTTCCCATTCCAAACATGAGACCCCTCCTATAGCAAGAAAGTAATATCCAACTCCTACCCATTCCAATCCTGAGACCCTTCCTATAGCAAGAGATGTGATATCCAAATCCTTCCCATTCCAATCCTGAGACCCTTCCTATAACATGAATGAGATGTGATATCCAACTCCTTCCCATTCCAACCTGAGACACTTCCTATAGCATGAGAAGGGATATCCAACTCCTTCCCAATCCAAACCTGAGACCCTTCCGATAGCAGAGATGTGATATCTCAATGCTTATACCAAACCTGAGACCCTTCCTATGGCATGAGATGTGATATCCAACTCCTTCCCAATCCAATCCTGAGACCCTTCCGATAGAAGAGGCGTGATATCTCAATGCTTCTACCAAACCTGAGACCCTTCCTTTAGCATGAGATGTGATATCCAAATCCTTCACATTCCAATCCTGAGACCCTTCCTATAGCATGAGATGTGATATCTCAATGCTTCTAATACCAAACCTGAGATCCTTCCTATAACATGAGATGTGATATCCAATTCCTTCCCATTCCAAACCTGAGGCCCTTCCTATTGGATGAGATGTGATATCCAACTCCTTCCCATTCCAACCCTGAGACCCTTCCTATAGCATGAGATGTGATGTCTCAATGCTTCTAATACCAAACCTGAGATCCTTCCTATAACATGAGATGTGATATCCAACTCCTTCCATTCCAATCCTGAGACCCGTCCTATAGCATGAGATGTGATATCTCAATGCTTATACCAAACCTGTGACCCTTCCTATAGCATGAGATGTGTTAGGAAAGATTTCGTTATTGTAGGGAACTTTCCTTCCATGTGGCAACCCCTAAACTTTTTGCTATTGTTTTCAACCTGTTGTCTTGACTTTGCCAGAGAAGTGCAGCCTTCTGCTGTACTCCTCTGGGCTTTCGCTCCTTTCTTACGGGGAAACTGACATGCCCTTAAGACAGTCAGTACCGGGGAACGCTGTTTCCCGTAGTTTCTTTTATCGTGTCGCCATTTTAGTGCAACACGACACAAGAGGGCACTGTAAGCTAAGTTACAGCTCTCTTGGGTCTCTAGCCTTCTACAGACCCTAGACACTCTTATAGGATGGTTTTTGGATCGGTGCAAGTCATTCAGGGACTGGGCTGGTGGCAGCGATCATTTGGTTTATTTTGAGCTCCTTTTGCCGTTCTGAGCACCTTTTTGCCGCGAACACAAAAGGGTGGCCCGGCTACCCAAAATGGCCGGACCACGAGGCTCCTTTGTCTCGTCCACTGTCCGTCTTGCTCCCTTTACCTTCCCCCGGGTCAGGCGACCCGGGGCCTTCCTTATTTGGGCATGTAGTTTCCCGCGAAACACGGTTGCTTTCGCGGGCTTCTACATGTCGTTTGAGTGCCCCCAGGATGTGGGCTGGGCTGTCTGGTCCCAATACACATCCTGGGTGCCAGAGAGTCTAGGGTGGTGTGAATGCCTGGGACCACTGTGGTCCGTGATTGGTCCACGTATGGTATGTGTGTTGATGAGCGGATCTCCCATTGGCTCCCCTCCGTTTTGGCGCGAAGGGAACCGTGGATAAGAGGGAGCTGGAAACACCACTACCATGTCGATCTCCTGAGTTCTTGCGAACCCAGGGATACAGGAGCCAAGTATCCTGCGAACACGAGGCTGGACCGAGGAATCACTGGTGACCCCCTGAAGAACTTCTGCTCCTCATTGCTGTCGTCCGGTGAAGCCCTTTCCACCTAAGATCGAACAAGAAGGCCTGTACTGGCGCTTCGACCTATTGGAATAGCAGGACCAGCTATTCCCGGCACCTTCATCAACTCCTGCTGTAAGCCTTCGGAAGTGTCTCTGGGCCATCCAGTTGACTGACCAGCTTACTAAGGAGGCCTGCTCTGTAATCGCCGACAGGTTGGGTGGTATTCTGAGTCCGGGGCACGCTCACACGCTTCGTTTGCTTAGCAGTCCTAAGCTAGAGGTGAGCGGTGCTCGTTTGGCTTGAATACACCCGGCCGTTCCGTTGCCCTGCTGTGGCGACAAAACTGTGCTTGTTTCTTCGATCGGGACGTCTTTTTACTCTGCACGACGACGAGACGTTCCCTGCTCTTCAGAACCTGCCAGAAGCTGCATCTATCGAGGAGAAGCTCGGGCCTGCTTGCTTCGGGGACCGGTGAGTAGATTAGCTAGGATCTGGTCGCCCTCCTGCAGTGCCCCCTTGCTTTTCCCCGCTGTGAATACAGCACCCCTTGTCCGTACTCGCGCCCTGCTTCTGCCTCACAGTGGAGGCTGCGCTAGAGTCGCGGACCGTGTTCTCCTTCATTAGAGCTCCCTACAGAGCTGTTCAACGTCCTCCGAAGAGCTTCACCTTCTGCCCATTGGCACCGGCGTGTGCAGGTACTTTTGAGCGCTAGGCTCCACTCTTCGTAGGGATTGGACTACCATCCAGTTAGGGGCCTCAGAAGGCGGACATATCACTCGCATTGGTTCGCACTGCCTGTTTTCCTTCCCCTGCAGGTGGATAACATATTTCGTGCTGCTAATGCTGTGAAACTGTGTATTCTGTATATATATTGGGTGGATAGTGTATGTGTTGGTTTAATATCGTTGTATATTGCTGCTTTTACTGTGGTTATTAGTTTCAAGGCCTTATAATAAATGTGTATCTATTTTTGATATAAACAACTGTTTGGAGTAGTTTGTAAGCGCTCTTGCTTTGTGTGCTCATTGCGGGCTTTCAGTCACCCTCACCCCTCTTGAGACCTAGTCTTGACCGCCGCGATCGCTACCTTGATTGGTCTGGCTTGTCCAGAGGTTACCCTGTTCCAAGTAATTAGGTTGGCCTTCTGAACCTCTGCGCCACCAGGACAGAGTTCGGAAATCCGTCTTAACAAATTGGTGTACAGCGGTGGGATACGACTGAAGGTATCCAGTGTTGCGCACGAGCTAAGGCGTTTTCAGGTTATTCCAACCAGGACACGCAGTAAAGTATTGAATATAACGTTAAAAAGGCCATAGTCCTATCGACAGTATGGAAACGAATACTTTATTAACCTTAAATGCTTCGAAATCTGAAACATTGAAGAAGATGTGTGCGGAGAGAGGGGTTTCCTCTCAAGGCACTAAATTGGAAATGATCCAGAGAATCGTGGCGTGGCAAGAAGCGCAGCTTGACGCTATAACTTCCGAGGACAGTGCAGAAGGTGGTGGGGCTGCTCTCACTGGCAGAACCGACGGTTCTGCCGCTGCACTGATCCATCACGACCACGAGGACAGGGAGGATGTAATGTCTAACGTTTCCTCTGCCAGTGTTGATGGGGAGGCTATGCTTGAATTCAAGAAGCAAGAGCTGCGGTTTAGGCAGCAGGAGCTTGAATTCAGCATAGCCAAACTGAAAATCGACCAGGCAGAAAAACAAAAAGACAGGGATCACCAGTTGGAACTGGCCAAGCTTCAGTTCGCAAATGGGTCCAAGGGTCCTGGACATGGTTCTGGGGCTTCCTCTCATCCACGGTTTCCAAAAGATCTGCTCAGTGTGTATGAGGAACGAAATGACATTATGGACTGGTTAAATGCGTTTGAGTATGCATGCGAGGTTCAAGAGGTTGATAATGCGGATAAGATTGCATGGTTACTCAGCAGACTGCCCCATTCTGGTTGCAGTGCCATTATGGAAATGTCGAAGGCTGAGCGCGCTGATTTTGCAATGTTGAAGCAGACTCTCATTTTAAAGTTTGGGAAGACTCCGACCCAATATTTGAAAAGGTTTAGAGAGTATAAGAAAAAGGAAGGTGGTACTTGGGTGTCGTATGTAGCTGAGTCCCTGAAAAACTTGACTGGCTGGGTTGAAGGTTATAAGGTTTCTACCTTCGAAGGCATGATCAATCTGGTCATGCTGGAACACATTTTTGCTTCTTCTTCCCCGGAGCTTAAGCAGCATTTGGCCGATTCGAAGGAGATAGATCCTAAGAAGCTGGCCATTGCAGCAGATTTATGGGTGTCACATCGAGTGTCCCATAAGGACAAAACTCATCCTGGTAAGCAGGAGGAAGGGAAAAAGTCCAAAGATGTGGAGGGTGGGGAATCTGCTAAATCTTCTTCCCATAAGGGCCACAAAAAGAAAAATAAGGGTAAGCCATCCGAGAACTCACAGGGTAGTGGAGGTTCGCCTCCGAAACAGAACTCTGGTTATAATAAGCCTCCCTACGTAAACAGACCCAATGGGGCTTGTTTTTCTTGTGGAGCAACTGACCATGTGAAGGGGGATCCCCGTTGTAAGGTTAGACCTTTGGGGGTCCACTCCGCTAATCTGGCCTTCTCCTCCTACGAGGAAGAAGAGATTACAGGAGCATCCTTCTCCTCAGACTCATTTCCCAGCGGAATAGAGGCTGAGGTAGTTTTAGTGTCCCTGGGTTCCTGGGAGCCTAAAGTCGCAGAGGCGTATGCTAGGATTCCGGATAATACCAAGCACTACTTTAAAGACAGTGTGCTGATCAATGGAGTGGATACTCCAGCTCTTAGGGATAGTGGGTGCAGTCGAACTGTAGTGGATTCTACCTTGGTAGACTCAGAGGAAGTTGCCAGAGCTACTCTGATGCCCACTAAGTTGGCTGACGGCCCCCTCCGTATGTTTCCCGTGATCCCTGTTAATCTAACTTTAAATGGTACAGCAGTTAGGATTCCAGTGAGCATTCAGAGAAACGTCCCGGGAAAGGTCTTGTTGGGCAATGATCTCAGAGCTCTAGGGCTCGTAGGAGACACTGCCGAAAGACCCTACACACGGTCTCAAGCACGGGCAGCATTGGCCAAGTCCAATACGCCGCCCCAGCCGAAGGGGAAACCCAAGGCGAAAGGAGTCAACAAGTCCCGACGGGGGAAAGAGAATATTCCCCCGAACTCGCCTACCACTGCGGTGGAGGGAGTTGGTCAATCGCCCGAGCCTGACGAGGAGGTGGCGATGCCTGAAGTGTTCGACCCCAACGACCATCCTGAACTAAAAGACTTGTTAGTTGAAGGAGGTCCTGATAGGGACGACTTCAGTAAGGGCCAACGTGAGTGCCCATCTCTGGAAGGCCTAAGGAGACAGGCCTGCTCCCAGCTTGAGGGTGAACCTCCTGGGAAGCATCGGATTTATTGGGAAGGTGGACTCCTGTACAGTGAGCCCACAGAGTCTACAGAAGGAGACCATAGGAGGTTGGTGGTTCCCCTTTCTGTTAGACCCTTCCTCCTGCAGTTGGCGCATGAAGTTCCCCTTGCTGGTCACCTTGGAATGAAGAGGACCAAGCAAAGGTTATCTATGCACTTCTACTGGCCCAAGATGGGGGTGCAAGTAGAAAGTCACTGCAGGAGTTGTGCCTCCTGCCAGTTGTCTGGTAAGGTTGGCGCGACAATCCAAGCTCCGTTGGTACCGCTCCCAGTTGTGGGGGTACCATTTGAAAGGGTAGGGATCGACATCGTTGGTCCCCTTGACCCGCAAACATCCTCAGGCAATAGGTTTATCCTGGTGCTGGTCGACCATGCAACCAGGTATCCTGAGGCCATCCCATTAAAGACTGTAACTGCCAAGTCAGTTGCAAAAGCGTTACTCGGCATATTTACTAGGGTTGGCTTCCCTAAAGAAGTTGTGTCAGATCGTGGCAGCAACTTTATGTCGAAGTATATGCAGGCTATGTGGAAAGAATGTGGGGTCACCTACAAGTTCTCTTCTGCATACCACCCCCAGACCAATGGTCTGGTGGAGCGTTTCAACAGAACGCTAAAGAGCATGATTGGGGCTCTGGAGGAGCCCCAGAGGAGGAAATGGGACCTTCTTTTACCATGCTTGTTGTTTGCCTACAGAGAGGTACCACAGGAGGGTGTTGGCTTCAGCCCCTTCGAACTTCTGTTCGGTCATCCCGTACGGGGACCCTTAGCCATCGTCAAAGAGGGATGGGAGATGCCCACTCCCCCTGTTACTACCAATGTAGTTGACTATGTGCTAGGGCTCAGAAAACGGATGGTACTCCTGATGGGCTTGGCTAGTGAAAAGTTGAAGGCCGGACAAGCGCTGGTGAAACATTGGTACGACCAGAAAGCTTCCTTAATTCACTTTACCCCTGGTCAGCAAGTCCTGATCATGAACCCTATAAGGCCTCGCGCTTTACAGGACAAATGGTCAGGCCCTTACACAGTGGTGGAGCCCCTGGGTGAGGTGAACTATTTAGTGGACCTTGGAAGGCCTGGACAGGCTCCAAAAGTGTTCCACGTAAATAGGCTGAAGGCTTTCGTCCCAAGAGTCGAAATCGCAGCACTGCTACTGGCGTCAGACGTTGAGGAAGAGGAGTCAGAACCTCTTCCCGACCTGTTCCAAAGCGGTCCTTCAGATAGCTCCGTTGAGGGTGTCCGAGTGGCCCCTCACCTGACTTCTGATCAGCAGGCTGAGGTGAAAAGTTTGCTTAGGCAGTTTTCCCCCCTGTTTTCACAGTCGCCTGGTTTGACACCTTGGTGCAAACATAACATTGACACAGGAGACAGTGTACCTACCAAAAGTAGGGGATACAGGATGTCGGATAAAGTACGGTCTTATATTAAGACCGAGGTCAACAAGATGTTAGACCTTGGGGTGATTGAACCCTCTAGTAGTCCTTGGTCCAGTCCTGTGGTTCTGGTTCCAAAAGCAGGCACTTCTGAATTGAGGTTCTGCGTGGATTACAGGGCTCTGAATGCTGTCACCAAGACAGACGCTCACCCCTTGCCTCGAACTGACGAGCTGGTGGATACCTTGGGTGCCTCCAAGTACCTCAGCACGTTTGACCTGACTGCGGGCTATTGGCAAATAGCTTTAGCAGAACATGCCAAGGAGAAGACAGCATTTTCAACTCCCGACGGGCTTTACCAATTCCGGGTAATGCCGTTCGGATTGAAGAATGCACCTGCCACTTTCCAGAGGCTTGTGAATCATGTGTTGAATGGGTTGGACGAATTCTGTCTTGCATATCTGGACGATATAGCAGTTTTCAGTGCCACCTGGGAAGACCATGTGAAACACCTCGGGATTGTGCTCCAGGCTCTTCAGAAAGCCCACTTGACCATAAAGGCGAGTAAATGCCAGATTGGACAAGGCTCAGTGGTTTACCTTGGGCATGAAGTAGGTGGAGGAAGGATACAGCCTCTCCCCAGTAAAGTACAAGCAGTACAAGACTGGCCTACCCCCACTACACAAACCCAAGTGAGAGCCTTCTTAGGACTCACGGGTTATTACCGCAATTTTATGGCAGACTATGGCACCATAGCTGCTCCTCTGACTGCCCTCACAACTCCGAAGAAACCCAAGAAGGTAACTTGGACTGACGAGTGTGAGAAGGCCTTCAATGGCTTGAAAGACTCCTTGTGCCAGGCCCCTGTGCTCAGGGCCCCTGATTATCAAAGACCTTTTATCGTGCAGACGGATGCCTCTGACACTGGGATAGGAGCTGTACTATCACAAGTAGATGAGAAGGGTAAGGAACACCCTATCGGTTTTATTAGTCGCCAGCTTAAGGACAGAGAGCTCAGATGGTCCACGGTAGAGAAAGAATGTTTCTCTGTTGTGTGGGCCCTAAGGAAGCTGCGGCCCTACCTCTATGGGACCCACTTCACTGTGCAGACTGACCATAAGCCGTTAAAGTGGCTAATGAACATGAAGGGGGAGAATCCAAAGTTGCTTAGGTGGTCCATAAGTCTACAAGGCTTCGACTTCACTATTGAGCATAGGCCAGGTGTCCAACATAGCAATGCTGATGGGTTGTCCAGAATGTTTTACCGACCTGAACAAGAGACTCATCCAGGGGTGGATTAGTTCCCCCTGTCCATAGTCTGGGAGGGGCGAGTGTTAGGAAAGATTTCGTTATTGTAGGGAACTTTCCTTCCATGTGGTAACCCCTAAACTTTTTGCTATTGTTTTCAACCTGTTGTCTTGACTTTGCCAGAGAAGTGCAGCCTTCTGCTGTACTCCTCTGGGCTTTCGCTCCTTTCTTACGGGGAAACTGACATGCCCTTAAGACAGTCAGTACCGGGGAACGCTGTTTCCCGTAGTTTCTTTTATCGTGTCGCCATTTTAGTGCAACACGACACAAGAGGGCACTGTAAGCTAAGTTACAGCTCTCTTGGGTCTCTAGCCTTCTACAGACCCTAGACACTCTTATAGGATGGTTTTTGGATCGGTGCAAGTCATTCAGGGACTGGGCTGGTGGCAGCGATCATTTGGTTTATTTTGAGCTCCTTTTGCCGTTCTGAGCACCTTTTTGCCGCGAACACAAAAGGGTGGCCCGGCTACCCAAAATGGCCGGACCACGAGGCTCCTTTGTCTCGTCCACTGTCCGTCTTGCTCCCTTTACCTTCCCCCGGGTCAGGCGACCCGGGGCCTTCCTTATTTGGGCATGTAGTTTCCCGCGAAACACGGTTGCTTTCGCGGGCTTCTACATGTCGTTTGAGTGCCCCCAGGATGTGGGCTGGGCTGTCTGGTCCCAATACACATCCTGGGTGCCAGAGAGTCTAGGGTGGTGTGAATGCCTGGGACCACTGTGGTCCGTGATTGGTCCACGTATGGTATGTGTGTTGATGAGCGGATCTCCCATTGGCTCCCCTCCGTTTTGGCGCGAAGGGAACCGTGGATAAGAGGGAGCTGGAAACACCACTACCATGTCGATCTCCTGAGTTCTTGCGAACCCAGGGATACAGGAGCCAAGTATCCTGCGAACACGAGGCTGGACCGAGGAATCACTGGTGACCCCCTGAAGAACTTCTGCTCCTCATTGCTGTCGTCCGGTGAAGCCCTTTCCACCTAAGATCGAACAAGAAGGCCTGTACTGGCGCTTCGACCTATTGGAATAGCAGGACCAGCTATTCCCGGCACCTTCATCAACTCCTGCTGTAAGCCTTCGGAAGTGTCTCTGGGCCATCCAGTTGACTGACCAGCTTACTAAGGAGGCCTGCTCTGTAATCGCCGACAGGTTGGGTGGTATTCTGAGTCCGGGGCACGCTCACACGCTTCGTTTGCTTAGCAGTCCTAAGCTAGAGGTGAGCGGTGCTCGTTTGGCTTGAATACACCCGGCCGTTCCGTTGCCCTGCTGTGGCGACAAAACTGTGCTTGTTTCTTCGATCGGGACGTCTTTTTACTCTGCACGACGACGAGACGTTCCCTGCTCTTCAGAACCTGCCAGAAGCTGCATCTATCGAGGAGAAGCTCGGGCCTGCTTGCTTCGGGGACCGGTGAGTAGATTAGCTAGGATCTGGTCGCCCTCCTGCAGTGCCCCCTTGCTTTTCCCCGCTGTGAATACAGCACCCCTTGTCCGTACTCGCGCCCTGCTTCTGCCTCACAGTGGAGGCTGCGCTAGAGTCGCGGACCGTGTTCTCCTTCATTAGAGCTCCCTACAGAGCTGTTCAACGTCCTCCGAAGAGCTTCACCTTCTGCCCATTGGCACCGGCGTGTGCAGGTACTTTTGAGCGCTAGGCTCCACTCTTCGTAGGGATTGGACTACCATCCAGTTAGGGGCCTCAGAAGGCGGACATATCACTCGCATTGGTTCGCACTGCCTGTTTTCCTTCCCCTGCAGGTGGATAACATATTTCGTGCTGCTAATGCTGTGAAACTGTGTATTCTGTATATATATTGGGTGGATAGTGTATGTGTTGGTTTAATATCGTTGTATATTGCTGCTTTTACTGTGGTTATTAGTTTCAAGGCCTTATAATAAATGTGTATCTATTTTTGATATAAACAACTGTTTGGAGTAGTTTGTAAGCGCTCTTGCTTTGTGTGCTCATTGCGGGCTTTCAGTCACCCTCACCCCTCTTGAGACCTAGTCTTGACCGCCGCGATCGCTACCTTGATTGGTCTGGCTTGTCCAGAGGTTACCCTGTTCCAAGTAATTAGGTTGGCCTTCTGAACCTCTGCGCCACCAGGACAGAGTTCGGAAATCCGTCTTAACAAGATGTGATATCCAATTGCTTCCCATTCCAATCCTGAGACCCTTCCTATAGCATGAGATGTGATATCTCAATGCTTCTAATACCAAACCTGAGATCCTTCCTCTAACATGAAATGTGATATCCAACTCCTTCCCTTTCCAAACCTAAGAGCCTATCTATAGCATGAGATGTGATATCCAAGTCCTTCCCATTCCAACCCTTAGACCCTTCCAACAGCATGCAATATGATATCTCAATGATTCTAATAACAAACCTGAGACCCGTCCTATAACATGAGATGGGATATCCAACTCCTTCCCATTCCAATCCTGAGACACTTCCGATAGCAGAGATGTGATATCTCAATGCTTATACCAAACCTGAGAACCTTCCTATGGCCTGAGATGTCATATACAACTCCTTCCCATTCCAATCCTGAGACCCTTCCTTTAGCATGAGATGTGATATCTCAATGCTTATACCAAATCTGAGACCCTTCCTATAGCATGATGTGATATCCAATTCCTTCCCATTCCAATCCTGAGACCCTTCCTATAGCATGAGATGTGATATCTCAATGCTTATACCAAACCTGAGAGCCTACCTATAGCATGAGATGTGATATCCAAGTCCATCCCATTCCAATCCTTAGATCCTTCCTACAGCATGCGATGTGATATCTCAATGATTCTAATACCAAACCAGAGACTCTTCCTATAACATTAGATGGGATATCCAACTCCTTCCCATTCCAATCCTGAGCCGCTTCCGATAGCAGAGATGTGATATCTCAATGCTTATACCAAACCTGAGACCCTTCCTATAACATGAGATGTGATATCCAACTCCTTCCCGTTCCAAACCTGAGACACTAACTATAGCATATGTGATATCCAACTCCTTCCCATTCCAAACATGAGACCCTTCCAATAGCAAGAAAGTAATATCCAACTCCTACCCATTCCAATCCTGAGACCCTTCCTATAGCAAGGGATGTGATATCCAAATCCTTCCCATTCCAATCCTGAGACCCTTCCTATAACGTGAGATGTGATATCCAACTCCTTCCCATTCCAACCTGAGACACTTCCTATAGCATGAGAAGGGATATCCAACTCCTTCCCAATCCAATCCTGAGACCCTTCCGATAGCAGAGATGTGATATCTCAATGCTTATAACAAACCTGAGACCCTTCCTATGGCATGAGATGTGATATCCAACTCCTTGCCATTCAAATCCTGAGACTCTTCCTATAGCATGAGAAGGGATATCCAACTCCTTCCCAATCCAATCCTGAGACCCTTCCGATAGCAGAGACGTGATATCTCAATGCTTCTACCAAACCTGAGACCCTTCCTTTAGCATGAGATGTGATATCCAAATCCTTCACATTCCAATCCTGAGACCCTTCCTATAGCATGAGATGTGATATCTCAATGCTTCTAATACCAAACCTGAGATCCTTCCTATAACATGAGATGTGATATCCAATTCCTTCCCATTCCAAACCTGAGACCCTTCCTATTGGATGAGATGTGATATCCAACTCCTTCCCATTCCAACCCTGAGACCCTTCCTATAGCATGAGATGTGATGTCTCAATGCTTCTAATACCAAACCTGAGATCCTTCCTTATAACATGAGATGTGATATCCAACTCCTTCCATTCCAATCCTGAGACCCGTCCTATAGCATGAGATGTGATATCTCAATGCTTATACCAAACCTGAGACCCTTCCTATAGCATGAGATGTGATATCCAACTGCTTCCCATTCCAATCCTGAGACCCTTCCTATAGCATGAGATGTGATATCTCAATGCTTCTAATACCAAACCTGAGATCCTTCCTCTAACATGAAATGTGATATCCAATTCCTTCCCTTTCCAAACCTAAGAGCCTATCTATAGCATGAGATGTGATATCCAAGTCCTTCACATTCCAACCCTTAGACCCTTCCTACAGCATGCAATATGATATCTCAATGATTCTAATAACAAACCTGAGACCCGTCCTATAACATGAGATGGGATATCCAACTCCTTCCCATTCCAATCCTGAGACACTTCCGATAGCAGAGATGTGATATCTCAATGCTTATACCAAACCTGAGACCCTTCCTATAACATGAGATGTGATATCCAAATCCTTCCCGTTCCAAACCTGAGACCCTTCCTTTAGCATGAGATGTGATATCCAGCTCCTTCCCATTCCAATCCTGAGACACTTCCGATAGCATGAGATGTGATATCTCAATGCTTCTAATATCAAAACTGAGACCCTCCCTATAGCATGATATGTGATATCTAAGTCCTTCCCATTCCAATCCTGAGACCCTCCCTATAGCATGAGATGTGATATCCAACTCCTTCCCATTCCAATCCTGAGACCCTTCCTATAGCATGAGATATGATATCTCAATACTTCTAATACCAAACGTGAGATCCTTCCGATAACATGAGATGTGATATCCAAATCCTTCCCCTTCCAAACCTGAGACCCTCCCTTTAGCATGAGATGTGATATCCAACTCCTTCCTATTCCAATCCTGAAACTCTTCTGATAGCATGAGATGTGATATCTCAATGCTTCTAATACCAAACCTGAGATCCTTCCGATAGCATGAGATGTGATATCTCAATGCTTCTAATACCAAACCTGAGATCCTTCCTATAACATGAGATGTGATATCCAAATCCTTCCCCTTCCAAACCTGAGACCCTCCCTTTAGCATGAGATGTGATATCCAACTCCTTCCCATTCCAATCCTGAGACCCTTCCGATATCATGAGATGTGATATCTCAAAGCTTCTAATATCAAACTTGAGACCCTCCCTATAGCGTGAGATGTGATATCCAAGTCCTTCCCATTCCAATCCTGAGACCCTTCCTATAGCATGAGATGTGATATCTCAATGCTTCTAATACCAAACCTGAGACCCTTCCTATAACATGAGATGGGAATATCCAACTCCTTCCCATTCCAATCCTGAGACCCTTCCGATAGCAGAGATGTGATATCTCAATGCTTATACCAAACCTGAGATCCTTCCTATAACATGAGATGTCCTGAGACACTTCCTATAGCATGAGATGTGATATCTCACTGCTTATACCAAACCTGAGACCCTTCCCATAGCATGAGATGTGATATCCAAGTCCTTCCCATTCCAATCCTGAGACACTTCCTATAGCATGAGATGTGATATCTCAATGCTTCTAATACCAAACCTGAGACTCTTCCTATAACATGAGATGGGGAATCCAACTCCTTCCCATTCCAATCCTGAGACCCTTTTGATAGCAGAGATGTGATATCTCAATGTTTATACCAAACCTGAGACCCTTCCTACGGCATGAGTTGTCATATTCAACTCCTTCCCATTCCAATCCTGAGACCCTTCCTATAGCATGAGATGTGATATCCAACTCCTTCCCATTCCAATCCTGAGACCCTTCCTATAGCATGAGATGTGATGTCTCAATGCTTCTAATACCAAACCTGATATCCTTCCTATAACATGAGATGTGATATCCAACTCCTTCCATTCCAATCCTGAGACCCTTCCTATAGCATGAGATGTGATATCTCAATGGTTCTACCAAACCTGAGACCCTTCCTATAGCATGAGATGTGATATCCAACTCCTTCCCATTCCAATCCTGAGACCCTTCCTATAGCCTGAGATGTGATATCTCAATGCCCCTAATACCAAACCTGAGATCCTTCCTCTAACATGAAATGTGATATCCAACTCCTTCACTTTCCAAACCTGAGAGCCTATCTATAGCATGAGATGTGAGATCTAAGTCCTTCCCATTCCAATCCTTAGACCCTTCCTACATCATGCAATATGATATCTCAATGATTCTAATAAAAAACCTGAGACCCATCCTATAACATGAGATGGGATATTCAACTCCTTCCCATTCCAATCTGAGACACTTCCGATAGCAGAGATGTGATATCTCAATGTTTATACCAAACCTGAGACCCTTCCTATAACATGAGATGTGATATCCAACTCCTTCCCGTTCCAAACCTGAGACCCTTCCTTTAGCATGAGATGTTATATCCAGCTCCTTCCCATTCCAATCCTGAGACACTTCCGATAGCATGAGATGTGATATCTCAATGCTTCTAATATCAAAACCGAGACCCTCCCTATAGCATGATATGTGATATCTAAGTCCTTCCCATTCCAATCCTGAGAGCCTTCCTATAGCATGAGATGTGATACCTCAATGCTTCTACCAAACCTGAGACCCTTCCTTTAGCATGAGATGTGATATCCAAAACCTTCCCATTCCAATCCTGAGACCCTTCCTATAGCATGAGATGTGATATCTCAATACTTCTAATACCAAACCTGAGATCCTTCCGATAACATGAGATGTGATATCTCAATACTTCTAATACCAAACCTGAGATCCATCCTATAACATGAGATGTGATATCCAAATCCTTCCCCTTCCAAACCTGAGACCCTCCCTTTAGCATGAGATGTGATATCCAACTCCTTCCCATTCCAATCCTGAGACCCTTCTGATAGCATAAGATATATCTCAATGCTTCTATACCAAACCTGAGATCCTTCCGATAGCATGAGATGTGATATCTCAATACTTCTAATACCAAACCTGAGATCCTTCCTATAACATGAGATGTGATATCAAAATCCTTATCTTCCAAACCTGAGACCCTTCCTTTACCATGAGATGTGATATCCAACTCCTTCCCATTCCAATCCTGAGACTCTTCTGATAGCATAAGATATGATATCTCAATGCTTCTATACCAAACCTGAGATCCTTCTGATAGCATGAGATGTGATATCTCAATACTTCTAATACCAAACCTGAGATCCTACCTCTAACATGAAATGTGATATCCAACTCTTTCCCCTTGCAAACCTGAGAGCCTTCCTATAGCATGAGATGTGATATCCAAGTCCTTCCCATTCCAATCCTGAGACCCGTCCTATAACATGAGATGTGATATCCAACTCCTTCCCATTCCAACCTGAGACCCTTCCTATAGCATGAGATGGGATATCCAACTCCTTCCAAATCCAATCCTGATAACCTTCCGATAGCATGAGATGTGATATCCCAATGCTTCTACCAAACCTGAGACCCATACTATGGCATGAGATGTGATATCAAACTCCTTCCCATTCTAATCCTGAGACCCTTCCTATAGCTTGAGATGTGATATCCAACTCCTTCCCATTCCAATTCTGAGACCCTTCCTATACCATGAGACTTGATATCTCAATGCTTCTAATACCAAACCTGAGACCCGTCCTATAACATGAGATGTGATATCCAAATCCTTCCCCTTCCAAACCTTAGACCCTTCCTTTATCATGAGATGTGATATCCAACTCCTTCCCATTCCAATCTTGAGACCCTTCCGATATCATGAAATGTGATATCTCAATGCTTCTAATATCAAACTTGAGACCCTCCTTATAGCATGAGATGTGATATCCAAGTCCTTCCCATTCCAATCCTGAGACCCTTCCTATAGCATGAGATGTGATATCTCAATGCTTCTAATACCAAACCTGAGATCCTTCCTATAACATTAGATGGGAATATCCAATGTGATATCCAACTCCTTCCCATTCCAATCCTGAGACCCTTCCTATAGCATGAGATGTGATATCCAACTCCTTCCCATTCCAATCCTGAGACCCTTCCTATAGCCTGAGATGTGATATCTCAATGTTTATACCAAACCTGAGACCCTTCCTATAACATGAGATGTGATATCCAACTCCTTCCCGTTCCAAACCTGAGACCCTTCCTTTAGCATGAGATGTGATATCCAGCTCCTTCCCATTCCAATCCTGAGACCCTTCCGATAGCAGCGACGTGATATCTCAATGCTTCTACCAAACCTGAGACCCTTCCTTTAGCATGAGATGTGATATCCAAATCATTCACATTCCAATCCTGAGACCCTTCCTATAGCATGAGATGTGATATCTAAATACTTCTAATACCAAACCTGAGATCCTTCCGATAACATGAGATGTGATATCTCAATACTTCTAATACCAAACCTGAGATCCATCCTATAACATGAGATGTGATATCCAAATCCTTCCCCTTCCAAACCTGAGACCCTCCCATTAGCATGAGATGTGATATCCAACTCCTTCCCATTCCAATCCTGAGACCCTTCTGATAGCATAAGATATGATATCTCAATGCTTCTATACCAAACCTGAGATCCTTCCGATAGCATGAGATGTGATATCTCAATACTTCTAATACCAAACCTGAGATCCTTCCTATAACATGAGATGTGATATCCAAATCCTTATCTTCCAAACCTGAGACCCTCCCTTTACCATGAGATGTGATATCCAACTCCTTCCCATTCCAATCCTGAGACTCTTCTGATAGCATAAGATATGATATCTCAATGCTTCTATACCAAACCTGAGATCCTTCTGATAGCATGAGATGTGATATCTCAATGCTTCTAATACCAAACCTGAGATCCTACCTCTAACATGAAATGTGATATCCAACTCTTTCCCCTTGCAAACCTGAGAGCCTTCCTATAGCATGAGATGTGATATCCAAGTCCTTCCCATTCCAATCCTGAGACCCTTCCTATAACATGAGATGTGATATCCAACTCCTTCCCATTCCAACCTGAGACCCTTCCTATAGCATGAGATGGGATATCTAACTCCTTCCAAATCCAATCCCGATACCCTTCCGATAGCATGAGATGTGATAACCCAATGCTTCTACCAAACCTGAGACCCATATTATGGCATGAGATGTGATATCAAACTCCTTCCCATTCTAATCCTGAGACCCTTCCTATAGCTTGAAATGTGATATCCAACTCCTTCCCATTCCAATTCTGAGACCCTTCCTATACCATGAGACTTGATATCTCAATGCTTCTAATACCAAACCTGAGACCCGTCCTATAACATGAGATGTGATATCCAAATCCTTCCCCTTCCAAACCTTAGACCCTTCCTTTATCATGAGATGTGATATCCAACTCCTTCCCATTCCAATCTTGAGACCCTTCCGATATCATGAAATGTGATATCTCAATGCTTCTATCAAACTTGAGACCCTCCCTATAGCATGAGATGTGATATCCAACTCCTTCCCATTCCAATCCTGAGACCCTTCTGATAGCATAAGATATGATATCTCAATGCTTCTATACCAAACCTGAGATCCTTCCGATAGCATGAGATGTGATATCTCAATACTTCTAATACCAAACCTGAGATCCTTCCTATAACATGAGATGTGATATCCAAATCCTTATCTTCCAAACCTGAGACCCTCCCTTTACCATGAGATGTGATATCCAACTCCTTCCCATTCCAATCCTGAGACTCTTCTGATAGCATAAGATATGATATCTCAATGCTTCTATACCAAACCTGAGATCCTTCTGATAGCATGAGATGTGATATCTCAATGCTTCTAATACCAAACCTGAGATCCTACCTCTAACATGAAATGTGATATCCAACTCTTTCCCCTTGCAAACCTGAGAGCCTTCCTATAGCATGAGATGTGATATCCAAGTCCTTCCCATTCCAATCCTGAGACCCTTCCTATAACATGAGATGTGATATCCAACTCCTTCCCATTCCAACCTGAGACCCTTCCTATAGCATGAGATGGGATATCCAACTCCTTCCAAATCCAATCCCGATACCCTTCCGATAGCATGAGATGTGATAACCCAATGCTTCTACCAAACCTGAGACCCATATTATGGCATGAGATGTGATATCAAACTCCTTCCCATTCTAATCCTGAGACCCTTCCTATAGCTTGAAATGTGATATCCAACTCCTTCCCATTCCAATTCTGAGACCCTTCCTATACCATGAGACTTGATATCTCAATGCTTCTAATACCAAACCTGAGACCCGTCCTATAACATGAGATGTGATATCCAAATCCTTCCCCTTCCAAACCTTAGACCCTTCCTTTATCATGAGATGTGATATCCAACTCCTTCCCATTCCAAACACACGTCTAAACCAGAGAGCAGGGAAGCGAGCATTTCAGCAGTATAAATTCAGCCTGTGAACAACACATTTTGACCCTCCCTTGTATGGGAGAAGAGTGGTTCAAAAGACCAGGATTCGACTGAACAAACGCACGAACAGAGTACAAAATGGGAATCCACCAGAATTCGCATTTACCAAAACGCGAGGAAAGTACATGTTCTAGCTGTTTCTGCTCGTTTTTAGCACGTTTCAATACGTCTAGCGGGTTACAGCTATATGTTGAATAATGGGTGTTATAAAGCATTCTGAACACTGTATCTTGTGGAGCTCATTGGAAGGCTGTAGGAAGAGGAGAGAAGGCAGGGAACACGCATCTAAACCAGAGAGCTGGGAAGCGAGTACATGCAACGCGAAACGGTGCAGGGAGCAGGGACAGAAAGGATGAACGCCTATGAGGAGGAGCAGCTGGTAGTCAGCCTGCTCTGGAGAGGAGAATGTGATCACCAGGGGAGTGCAGCCTGTAAAGTAGAAGGGACTATGAACACAGGGCGACTGCATTAACAGATGGCAAATACACGTTCCAAAACAGTCAGGAAAGCTGATAATGCCTTGAAGATTTCAGCCGTATACATTCAGCCTATGAACAGCAGTAGACGTTGACCCCCCCCCCCCTTGTATGGGAGAACAGTGGTTAAAAACTTCAGCATTCGACAACAAACGCACGGACAGTATACATGGGAACCCATCAGAATTAGCATTTACAAAAACGCGAGGAAAGTACATTTTCTAGCTGTTTTTGCTAGTTTACAGCACGTATCAATACGTCTAGCGGGTTACGGCTATATGTTTAATAATGGGTGTTATAGAGCATTCTGAGCACTGTGTATCTTTTGGAGCTCATTTTTTGATTTGAAGGCAGCGGGAAGAGGAGAGAAGGCAGGGAACACGCGTCTAAACCAGAGAGCTGGGAAGCGAGTACTTGCAACGCGAAAAGGGCAGAAAGCAAGAAGGCCTCTGAGAAGGAAAAGCGTCTAAACAAGAGAGCAGGGAAGCGAGTGTTTGCAACGCGAAACGGTGCAGGGAGCAGGGACAGAAAGGGAGAACTCCTCTGAGGAGGAACAGCTGGCAGTTAGCCTTCTTTGAAGATGAGAACTTGATCACCACGGGAGAGGATTGTTGAGAGGGTTACAGAGGGGGAGGTCTGAGATCAGAAAATCCTGAGTATTCCCTGCAGTGTGTAGGGCCAGCGACATGAAGTGTTGCAGATCTCGTAAAAGTCCAGGTCAGGAAGCATACAGGTTCATGTTGAATTCTCCAAGTAGGCGGAGTTGAGTGGTAGGAGGCTAGGACGGAGAAGTCCATCCACTGAGAGAGGAAGGGGGTAGGCAAATAGCCACGGTGAGAGAATGGCCAGGAGAGAATGCATGCAGACAAGGCATTCGTGACAGGAGTCGGCCTGCAAAGGAAATCAATTTACTACAGGAATCAAGGCTAAGCATTGAGATATCACATCTCATGCTATAGGAAGGGTCTCAGGATTGGAATGGGAAGGACTTAGATATCACATATCATGCTATAGGGAGGGTCTCAGTTTAGATATTAGAAGCATTGAGATATCACATCTCATGCTATCGGAAGTGTCTCAGGATTGGAATGGGAAGGAGCTGGATATCACATCTCATGCTAAAGGAAGGGTCTCAGGTTTGGAACGGGAAGGAGTTGGATATCACATCTCATGTTATAGGAAGGGTCTCAGGTTTGGTATAAACATTGAGATATCACATCTCAGGCTATAGGAAGGGTCTCAGGATTGGAATGGGAAGGAGTTGGATATCACATCTCATGCTATAGGAAGGGTCTCAGGATTGGAATGGGAAGGAGTTGGATATCACATTGGATATTCCCATCTCATGTTATAGGAAGGATCTCAGGTTTGGTATTAGAAGCATTGAGATATCACATCTCATGCTTTAGGAAGGGTCTCAGGATTGGAATGGGAAGGACTTGGATATCACATCTCATGCTATAAGGAGGGTCTCAAGTTTGATATTAGAAGCATTGAGATATCACATTTCATGATATCGGAAGGGTCTCAAGATTGGAATGGGAAGGAGTTGGATATCACATCTCATGATAAAGGAAGGGTCTAAGGTTTGGAAGGGGAAGGATTTGGATATCACATCTCATGTTATAGGACGGGTCTCAGGTTTGGTATTAGAAGCATTGAGATATCAAGTCTCATGGTATAGGAAGGGTCTCAGAATTGGAATGGGAAGGAGTTGGATATCACATCTCAAGCTATAGGAAGGGTCTCAGGATTAGAATGGGAAGGAGTTTGATATCACATCTCATGCCATAGTATGGGTGTCAGGTTTGGTAGAAGCATTGGGATATCACATCTCATGCTATCGGAAGGTTATCAGGATTGGATTTGGAAGGAGTTGGATATCCCATCTCATGCTATAGGAAGGGTCTCAGGTTGGAATGGGAAGGAGTTGGATATCACATCTCATGTTATAGGACGGGTCTCAGGATTGGAATGGGAAGGACTTGGATATCACATCTCATGCTATAGGAAGGCTCTCAGGTTTGCAAGGGGAAAGAGTTGGATATCACATTTCATGTTAGAGGTAGGATCTCAGGTTTGGTATTAGAAGTATTGAGATATCACATCTCATGCTATCAGAAGGATCTCAGGTTTGGTATAGAAGCATTGAGATATCATATCTTATGCTATCAGAAGAGTCTCAGGATTGGAATGGGAAGGAGTTGGATATCACATCTCATGGTAAAGGAAGGGTCTCAGGTTTGGAAGATAAGGATTTGGATATCACATCTCATGTTATAGGAAGGATCTCAGGTTTGGTATTAGAAGTATTGAGATATCACATCTCATGCTATCGGAAGGATCTCAGGTTTGTTATAGAAGCATTGAGATATATCTTATGCTATCAGAAGGGTCTCAGGATTGGAATGGGAAGGAGTTGGATATCACATCTCATGCTAAAGGGAGGGTCTCAGGTTTGGAAGGGGAAGGATTTGGATATCACATCTCATGTTATAGGATGGATCTCAGGTTTGGTATTAGAAGTATTGAGATATCACATCTCATGTTATCGGAAGGATCTCAGGTTTGGTATTAGAAGTATTGAGATATCACATCTCATGCTATAGGAAGGGTCTCAGGATTGGAATGGGAAGGAGTTGGATATCACATCTCATGCTAAAGAAAGGGTCTCAGGTTTGGTAGAAGCATTGAGGTATCACATCTCATGCTATAGGAAGGCTCTCAGGATTGGAATGGGAAGGACTTAGATATCACATATCATGCTATAGGGAGGGTCTCGGTTTTGATATTAGAAGCATTGAGATATCACATCTCATGCTATCGGAAGTGTCTCAGGATTGGAATGGGAAGGAGCTGGATATAACATCTCATGCTAAAGGAAGGGTCTCAGGTTTGGAACGGGAAGGAGTTGGATATCACATCTCATGTTATAGGAAGGGTCTCAGGTTTGGTATAAACATTGAGATATCACATCTCTGCTATCGGAAGTGTCTCAGGATTGGAATGGGAAGGAGTTGAATATCCCATCTCATGTTATAGGACGGGTCTCAGGTTTTTTATTAGAATCATTGAGATATCATATTGCATGATGTAGGAAGGGTCTAAGGATTGGAATGGGAAGGACTTAGATCTCACATCTCATGCTATAGATAGGCTCTCAGGTTTGGAAAGTGAAGGAGTTGGATATCACATTTCATGTTAGAGGAAGGATCTCAGGTTTGGTATTAGGGGCATTGAGATATCACATCTCAGGCTATAGGAAGGGTCTCAGGATTGGAATGGGAAGGAGTTGGATATCACATCTCATGCTATAGGAAGGGTCTCAGGTTTGGTAGAACCATTGAGATATCAAATCTCATGCTATAGGAAGGGTCTCAGGATTGGAATGGAAGGAGTTGGATATCACATCTCATGTTATAGGAAGGATATCAGGTTTGGTATTAGAAGCATTGAGACATCACATCTCATGCTATAGGAAGGGTCTCAGGATTGGAATGGGAAGGAGTTGGATATCACATCTCATGCTATAGGAAGGGTCTCAGGATTGGAATGGGAAGGAGTTGAATATGACAACTCATGCCGTAGGAAGGGTCTCAGGTTTGGTATAAACATTGAGATATCACATCTCTGCTATCAAAAGGGTCTCAGGATTGGAATGGGAAGGAGTTGGATTCCCCATCTCATGTTATAGGAAGAGTCTCAGGTTTGGTATTAGAAGCATTGAGATATCACATCTCATGCTATAGGAAGTGTCTCAGGATTGGAATGGGAAGGACTTGGATATCACATCTCATGCTATGGGAAGGGTCTCAGGTTTGGTATAAGCAGTGAGATATCACATCTCATGCTATAGGAAGTGTCTCAGGACATCTCATGTTATAGGAAGGATCTCAGGTTTGGTATAAGCATTGAGATATCACATCTCTGCTATCGGAAGGGTCTCAGGATTGGAATGGGAAGGAGTTGGATATTCCCATCTCATGTTATAGGAAGGGTCTCAGGTTTGGTATTAGAAGCATTGAGATATCACATCTCATGCTATAGGAAGGGTCTCAGGATTGGAATGGGAAGGACTTGGATATCACATCTCACGCTATAGGGAGGGTCTCAAGTTTGATATTAGAAGCTTTGAGATATCACATCTCATGATATCGGAAGGGTCTCAGGATTGGAATGGGAAGGAGTTGGATATCACATGTCATGCTAAAGGGAGGATCTCAGGTTTGGAAGGGGAAGGATTTGGATATCACATCTCATGTTATAGGAAGGATCTCAGGTTTGGTATTAGAAGCATTGAGATATCACATCTCATGCTATCGGAAGGATCTCAGGTTTGGTATTAGAAGCATTGAGATATCACATCTCATGCTATCAGAAGAGTCTCAGGATTGGAATAGGAAGGAGTTGGATATCACATCACATGCTAAAGGGAGGGTCTCAGGTTTGGAAGGGGAAGGATTTGGATATCACATCTCATGTTATCGGAAGGATCTCACGTTTGGTATTAGAAGTATTGAGATATCATATCTCATGCTATAGGAAGGGTCTCAGGATTGGAATGGGAAGGAGTTGGATATCACATCTCATGCTATAGGGAGGGTCTCAGGATTGGAATGGGAAGGACTTAGATATCACATATCATGCTATAGGGAGGGTCTCAGTTTTGATATTAGAAGCATTGAGATATCACATCTCATGATATCGGAAGGGTCTCAGGATTGGAATGGGAAGGAGTTGGATATCACATCTCATGCTAAAGGGAGGGTCTCAGGTTTGGAAGGGGAAGGATTTGGATATCACATCTCATGTTATAGGAAGGATCTCAGGCTTGGTATTAGAAGCATTGAGATATCACATCTCATGCTATCGGAAGGATCTCAGGTTTGGTATTAGAAGCATTGAGATATCACATCTCATGCTATCAGAAGAGTCTCAGGATTGGAATAGGAAGGAGTTGGATATCACATCTCATGCTAAAGGGAGGGTCTCAGGTTTGGAAGGGGAAGGATTTGGATATCACATCTCATGTTATCGGAAGGATCTCACGTTTGGTATTAGAAGTATTGAGATATCATATCTCATGCTATAGGAAGTGTCTCAGGATTGGAATGGGAAGGAGCTGGATATCACATCTCATGCTAAAGGAAGGGTCTCAGGTTTGGAACGGGAAGGATTTGGATATCACATCTCATGTTATAGGAAGGGTCTCAGGTTTGGTATAAGCATTGAGATATCACATCTCTGCTATCGGAAGTGTCTCAGGATTGGAATGGGAAGGAGTTGGATATCCCATCTCATGTTATAGGACGGGTCTCAGGTTTGTTATTAGAATCATTGAGATATCATATTGCATGCTGTAGGAAGGGTCTAAGGGTTGGAATGTGAAGGACTTGGATATCCCATCTCATGCTATAGATAGGCTCTTAGGTTTGGAAAGGGAAGGAATTGGATATCACATTTCATGTTAGAGGAAGGATCTCAGGTTTGGTATTAGAAGCATTGAGATATCACATCTCATGCTATAGGAAGGGTCTCAGGATTGGAATGGGAAGCAGTTGGATATCACATCTCATGCTATAGGAAGGGTCTCAGGTTTGGTATAAGCATTGAGATATCACATCTCATGCTATAGGACGGGTCTCAGGATTGGAATGGAAGGAGTTGGATATCACATCTCATGTTATAAGGAAGGATCTCAGGTTTGGTATTAGAAGCATTGAGACATCACATCTCATGCTATCGGAAGGGTCTCAGGGTTGGAATGGGAAGGAGTTGGATATCACATCTCATCCAATAGGAAGGGTCTCAGGTTTGGAATGGGAAGGAATTGGATATCACATCTCATGTTATAGGAAGGATCTCAGGTTTGGTATAAGAAGCATTGAGATATCACATCTCATGCTATAGGAAGGGTCTCAGGATTGGAATGTGAAGGATTTGGATATCACATCTCATGCTAAAGGAAGGGTCTCAGGTTTGGTAGAAGCATTGAGATATCACGTCTCTGCTATCGGAAGGGTCTCAGGATTGGATTGGGAAGGAGTTGGATATCCCTTCTCATGCTATAGGAAGAGTCTCAGGATTTGAATGGCAAGGAGTTGGATATCACATCTCATGCCATAGGAAGGGTCTCAGGTTTGTTATAAGCATTGAGATATCACATCTCTGCTATCAGAAGGGTCTCAGGATTGGATTGGGAAGGAGTTGGATATCCCTTCTCATGCTATAGGAAGTGTCTCAGGTTGGAATGGGAAGGAGTTGGATATCACATCTCATGTTATAGGAAGGGTCTCAGGATTGGAATGGGAAGGATTTGGATATCACATCCCTTGCTATAGGAAGGGTCTCAGGATTGGAATGGGTAGGAGTTGGATATTACTTTCTTGCTATTGGAAGGGTCTCATGTTTGGAATAGGAAGGAGTTGGATATCACATATGCTATAGTTAGTGTCTCAGGTTTGGAACGGGAAGGAGTTGGATATCACATCTCATGTTATAGGAAGGGTCTCAGGTTTGGTATAAGCATTGAGATATCACATCTCTGCTATCGGAAGCGGCTCAGGATTGGAATGGGAAGGAGTTGGATATCCCATCTAATGTTATAGGAAGAGTCTCTGGTTTGGTATTAGAATCATTGAGATATCACATTGCATGCTGTAGGAAGGGTCTAAGGATTGGAATGGGATGGACTTGGATATCACATCTCATGCTATAGGTAGGCTCTCAGGTTTGGTATAAGCATTGAGATATCACATCTCATGCTATAGGAAGGGTCTCAGGATTGGAATGGGAAGGAATTGGATATCACATTATGCTATAGGAAGGGTCTCAGATTTGGTATAAGCATTGAGATATCACATCTCATGCTAAAGGAAGGGTCTCAGGATTGGAATGGGAAGGAGTTGTATATGACATCTCAGGCCATAGGAAGGTTCTCAGGTTTGGTATAAGCATTGAGATATCACATCTCTGCTATCGGAAGTGTCTCAGGATTGGAATGGGAAGGAGTTGGATATCACATCTCATCCAATAGGAAGGGCCTCAGGTTTGGAATGGGAAGGAATTGGATATCACATCTCATGTTATAGGAAGGGTCTCAGGTTTGGTATAAACATTGAGATATCACATCTCTGCTATCGGAAGTGTCTCAGGATTGGAAAGGGAAGGAGTTGGATATCACATTTCATGTTAGAGGAAGGATCTCAGGTTTGGTATTAGAAGCATTGAGATATCACATCTCATGCTATAGGAAGGGTCTCAGGATTGGAATGGGAAGCAATTGGATATCACATCTCATGCTATAGGAAGGGTCTCAGGTTTGGTATAAGCATTGAGATATCACATCTCATGCTATAGGACGGGTCTCAGGATTGGAATGGAAGGAGTTGGATATCACATCTCATGTTATAGGAAGGATTTCAGGTTTGGTATTAGAAGCATTGAGACATCACATCTCATGCTATAGGAAGGGTCTCAGGGTTGGAATGGGAAGGAGTTGGATATCACATCTCATCCAATAGGAAGGGCCTCAGGTTTGGAATGGGAAGGAATTGGATATCACATCTCATGTTATAGGAAGGATCTCAGGTTTGGTATTAGAAGCATTGAGATATCACATCTCATGCTATAGGAAGGGTCTCAGGATTGGAATGTGAAGGATTTGGATATCACATCTCATGCTAAAGGAAGGGTCTCAGGTTTGGTAGAAGCATTGAGATATCACGCCTCTGCTATCGGAAGGGTCTCAGGATTGGATTGGGAAGGAGTTGGATATCACATCTCATGCCATAGGAAGGGTCTCAGGTTTGGTATAAGCATTGAGATATCACATCTCTGCTATCGGAAGGGTCTCAGGTTTGGATTGGGAAGGAGTTGGATATCCCTTCTCATGCTATAGGAAGTGTCTCAGGTTGGAATGGGAAGGAGTTGGATATCACATCTCATTCATGTTATAGGAAGGGTCTCAGGATTGGAATGGGAAGGATTTGGATATCACATCTCTTGCTATAGGAAGGGTCTCAGGATTGGAATGGGTAGGAGTTGGATATTACTTTCTTGCTATAGGAGGGGTCTCATGTTTGGAATGGGAAGGAGTTGGATATCACATATGCTATAGTTAGTGTCTCAGGTTTGCAACGGGAAGGAGTTGGATATCACATCTCATGTTATAGGAAGGGTCTCAGGTTTGGTATAAGCATTGAGATATCACATCTCTGCTATCGGAAGCGGCTCAGGATTGGAATGGGAAGGAGTTGGATATCCCATCTCATGTTATAGGAAGAGTCTCTGGTTTGGTATTAGAATCATTGAGATATCACATCGCATGCTGTAGGAAGGGTCTAAGGATTGGAATGGGATGGACTTGGATATCACATCTCATGCTATAGGTAGGCTCTCAGGTGGTTTGGTATAAGCATTGAGATATCACATCTCATGCTATAGGAAGGGTCTCAGGATTGGAATGGGAAGGAATTGGATATCACATCTCATGCTATAGGAAGGGTCTCAGATTTGGTATAAGCATTGAGATATCACATCTCATGCTAAAGGAAGGGTCTCAGGATTGGAATGGGAAGGAGTTGTATATGACATCTCAGGCCATAGGAAGGTTCTCAGGTTTGGTATAAGCATTGAGATATCACATCTCTGCTATCGGAAGGGTCTCAGGATTGGAATGGGAAGGAGTTGGATATCCCATCTCATGTTATAGGAAGGGTCTCAGGTTTGGTATTAGAAGCATAGAGATATCACATCTCATGCTATAGGAAGGGTCTCAGGATTTGAATGGCAAGGAGTTGGATATCACATCTCATGCCATAGGAAGGGTCTCAGGTTTGGTATAAGCATTGAGATATCACATCTCTGCTATCGGAAGGGTCTCAGGATTGGATTGGGAAGCAGTTGGATATCCCTTCTCATGCTATAGGAAGTGTCTCAGGTTGGAATGGGAAGGAGTTGGATATCACATCTCATGTTATAGGAAGGGTCTCAGGATTGGAATGGGAAGGATTTGGATATCACATCTCTTGCTATAGGAAGGGTCTCAGGATTGGAATGGGTAGGAGTTGGATATTACTTTCTTGCTATAGGAAGGGTCTCATGTTTGGAATGGGAAGGAGTTGGATATCACATATGCTATAGTTAGTGTCTCAGGTTTGGAATGGGATGGACTTGGATATCACATCTCATGCTATAGGAAGGGTCTCAGGATTGGAATGGGAAGGAGTTGTATATGACATCTCAGGCCATAGGAAGGTTCTCAGGTTTGGTATAAGCATTGAAATATCACATCTCTGCTATCGGAAGGGTCTCAGGATTGGAATGGGAAGGAGTTGGATATCCCATCTCATGTTATAGGAAGGGTCTCAGGTTTGGTATTAGAAGCATTGAGATATCACGTCTCTGCTATCGGAAGGGTCTCAGGATTGGATTGGGAAGGAGTTGGATATCCCTTCTCATGCTATAGGAAGGGTCTCAGGATTTGAATGGCAAGGAGTTGGATATCACATCTCATGCCATAGGAAGGGTCTCAGGTTTGGTATAAGCATTGAGATATCACATCTCTGCTATCGGAAGGGTCTCAGGATTGGATTGGGAAGGAGTTGGATATCCCTTCTCATGCTATAGGAAGTGTCTCAGGTTGGAATGGGAAGGAGTTGGATATCACATCTCATGTTATAGGAAGGGTCTCAGGATTGGAATGGGAAGGATTTGGATATCACATCTCTTGCTATAGGAAGGGTCTCAGGATTGGAATGGGTAGTAGTTGGATATTACTTACTTGCTATAGGAAGGGTCTCATGTTTGGAATGGGAAGGAGTTGGATATCACATATGCTATAGTTAGTGTCTCAGGTTTGGAATGGGATGGACTTGGATATCACATCTCATGCTATAGGAAGGGTCTCAGATTTGGTATAAGCATTGAGATATCACATCTCATGCTAAAGGAAGGGTCTCAGGATTGGAATGGGAAGGAGTTGTATATGACATCTCAGGCCATAGGAAGGTTCTCAGGTTTGGTATAAGCATTGAAATATCACATCTCTGCTATCGGAAGGGTCTCAGGATTGGAATGGGAAGGAGTTGGATATCCCATCTCATGTTATAGGAAGGGTCTCAGGTTTGGTATTAGAAGCATTGAGATATCACATCTCATGCTATAGGAAGGGTCTCAGGATTGGAATGTGAAGGATTTGGATATTACATCTCATGCTAAAGGAAGGGTCTCAGGTTTGGTAGAAGCATTGAGATATCACGTCTCTGCTATCGGAAGGGTCTCAGGATTGGATTGGGAAGGAGTTGGATATCCCTTCTCATGCTATAGGAAGGGTCTCAGGATTTGAATGGCAAGGAGTTGGATATCACATCTCATGCCATAGGAAGGGTCTCAGGTTTGGTATAAGCATTGAGATATCACATCTCTGCTATCGGAAGGGTCTCAGGATTGGATTGGGAAGGAGTTGGATATCCCTTCTCATGCTATAGGAAGTGTCTCAGGTTGGAATGGGAAGGAGTTGGATATCACATCTCATGTTATAGGAAGGGTCTCAGGATTGGAATGGGAAGGATTTGGATATCACATCTCTTGCTATAGGAAGGGTCTCAGGATTGGAATGGGTAGGAGTTGGATATTACTTTCTTGCTATAGGAAGGGTCTCATGTTTGGAATGGGAAGGATTTGGATATCACATATGCTATAGTTAGTGTCTCAGGTTTGGAACGGGAAGGAGTTGGATATCACATCTCATGTTATAGGAAGGGTCTCAGGTTTGGTATAAGCATTGAGATATCACATCTCTGCTATCGGAAGCGGCTCAGGATTGGAATGGGAAGGAGTTGGATATCCCATCTCATGTTATAGTAAGAGTCTCTGGTTTGGTATTAGAATCATTGAGATATCACATCGCATGCTGTAGGAAGGGTCTAAGGATTGGAATGGGATGGACTTGGATATCACATCTCATGCTATAGGAAGGGTCTCAGATTTGGTATAAGCATTGAGATATCACATTTCATGCTAAAGGAAGGGTCTCAGGATTGTAGGCTCTCAGGTTTGGTATAAACATTGAGATATCACATCTCATGCTATAGGAAGGGTCTCAGGATTGGAATGGGAAGGATTTGGATATCACATCTCATGCTATAGGAAGGGTCTCAGATTTGGTATAAGCATTGAGATATCACACCTTATGCTAAAGGAAGGGTCTCAGGATTGGAATGGGAAGGAGTTGTATATGACATCTCAGGCCATAGGAAGGGTCTCAGGTTTGGTATAAGCATTGAGATATCACATCTCTGCTATCGGAAGGGTCTCAGGATTGGAATGGGAAGGAGTTGGATATCCCATCTCATGTTATAGGAAGGGTCTCAGGTTTGGTATTAGAAGTATAGAGATATCACATCTCATGCTATAGGAAGGGTCTCAGGATTGGAATGGGAAGGACTTGGATGTCACATCTCATGCTATAGGGAGGGTCTCAAGTTTGATATTAGAAGCATTGAGATAACAAATCTCATGATATCGGAAGGGTCTCAGGATTGGAATGGGAAGGAGTTGGATACCACATCTCATGATAAAGGAAGGGTCTAAGGTTTGGAAGGGGAAGGATTTGGATATCACATCTCATGTTATATGACGGGTCTCAGGTTTGGTATTAGAAGCATTGAGATATCAAGTCTCATGGTATAAGAAGGGTCTCAGAATTGGAATGGGAAGGAGTTGGATATCACACCTCAAGCTATAGGAAGGGTCTCAGGATTGGAATGGGAAGGAGTTTGATATTACATCTCATGCCATAGTATGGGTCTCAGGTTTGGTAGAAGCATTGGGACATCACATCTCATGCTATCGGAAGGGTATCAGTATTGGATTTGGCAGAAGTTGGATATCCCATCTCATGCTATAGGAAGGGTCTCAGGTTGGAATGGGAAGGAGTTGGATATCACATTTCATGTTATAGGAAGGGTCTCAGGATTGGAATGGGAAGGACTTGGATATCATATCTCATGCTATAGGACGGGTCTCAGGTTTGTTATTAGAATCATTGAGATATCATATTGCATGCTGTAGGAAGGGTCTAAGGTTTGGAAAGGGAAGGAGTTGGATATCACATTTCATGTTAGAGGAAGGATCTCAGGTTTGGTATTAGAAGCATTGAGATATCACATCTCATGCTATAGGAAGGGTCTCAGGATTGGAATGGGAAGTAGTTGGATATCACATCTCATGCTATAGGAAGGGTCTCAGGTTTGGTATAAGCATTGAGATATCACATCTCATGCTATAGGACGGGTCTCAGGATTGGAATGGAAGGAGTTGGATATCACATCTCATGTTATAGGAAGGATCTCAGGTTTGGTATTAGAAGCATTGAGACATCACATCTCATGCTATAGGAAGGGTCTCAGGGTTGGAATGGGAAGGAGTTGGATATCGCATCTCATCCAATAGGAAGGGTCTCAGGTTTGGAATGGGAAGGAATTGGATATCACATCTCATGTTATAGGAAGGATCTCAGGTTTGGTATTAGAAGCATTGAGATATCACATCTCATGCTATAGGAAGGGTCTCAGGATTGGAATGTGAAGGATTTGGATATCACATCTCATGCTAAAGGAAGGGTCTCAGGTTTGGTAGAAGCATTGAGATATCAGATCTCTTCTATCGGAAGGGTCTCAGGATTGGATTGGGAAGGAGTTGGATATCCCTTCTCATGCTATAGGAAGGGTCTCAGGATTTGAATGGGAAGGAGTTGGATATCACATCTCATGTTATAGGAAGGGTCTCAGGATTGGAATGGGAAGGATTTGGATATTACTTTCTTGCTATAGGAAGGGTCTCATGTTTGGAATGGGAAGGAGTTGGATATCAATATGCTATAGTTAGTGTCTCAGGTTTGGAACGGGAAGGAGTTGGATATCACATCTCATGTTATAGGAAGGGTCTCATGTTTGGTATAAGCATTGAGATATCACATCTCTGCTATCGGAAGCGGCTCAGGATTGGAATGGGAAGGAGTTGGATATCCCATCTCATGTTATAGTAAGAGTCTCTGGTTTGGTATTAGAATCATTGAGATATCACATCGCATGCTGTAGGAAGGGTCTAAGGATTGGAATGGGATGGACTTGGATATCACATCTCATGCTATAGGTAGGCTCTCAGGTTTGATATAAGCATTGAGATATCACATCTCATGCTATAGGAAGGGTCTCAGGATTGGAATGGGAAGGATTTGGATATCACATCTCATGCTATAGGAAGGGTCTCAGATTTGGTATAAGCATTGAGATATCACATCTCATGCTAAAGGAAGGGTCTCAGGATTGGAATGGGAAGGAGTTGTATATGACATCTCAGGCCATAGGAAGGGTCTCATGTTTGGTATAAGCATTGAGATATCACATCTCTGCTATCGGAAGGGTCTCAGGATTGGAATGGGAAGGAGTTGGATATCCCATCTCATGTTATATGAAGGGTCTCAGGTTTGGTATTAGAAGCATAGAGATATCACATCTCATGCTATAGGAAGGGTCTCAGGATTGGAATGGGAAGGACTTGGATGTCACATCTCATGCTATAGGGAGGGTCTCAAGTTTGATATTAGAAGCATTGAGATAACAAATCTCATGATATCGGAAGGGTCTCAGGATTGGAATGGGAAGGAGTTGGATACCACATCTCATGATAAAGGAAGGGTCTAAGGTTTGGAAGGGGAAGGATTTGGATATCACATCTCATGTTATAGGACGGGTCTCAGGTTTGGTATTAGAAGCATTGAGATATCAAGTCTCATGGTATAAGAAGGGTCTCAGAATTGGAATGGGAAGGAGTTGGATATCACACCTCAAGCTATAGGAAGGGTCTCAGGATTGGAATGGGAAGGAGTTTGATATCACATCTCATGCCATAGTATGGGTCTCAGGTTTGGTAGAAGCATTGGGATATCACATCTCATGCTATCGGAAGGGTATCAGTATTGGATTTGGAAGAAGTTGGATATCCCATCTCATGCTATAGGAAGGGTCTCAGGTTGGAATGGGAAGGAGTTGGATATCACATTTCATGTTATAGGAAGGGTCTCAGGATTGGAATGGGAAGGACTTGGATATCATATCTCATGCTATAGGACAGGTCTCAGGTTTGTTATTAGAATCATGGAGATATCATATTGCATGCTGTAGGAAGGGTCTAAGGATTGGAACGGGAAGGACTTGGATATCACATCTCATGCTATAGATAGGCTCTTAGGTTTGGAAAGGGAAGGAGTTGGATATCACATTTCATGTTAGAGGAAGGATCTCAGGTTTGGTATTAGAAGCATTGAGATATCACATCTCATGCTATAGGAAGGGTCTCAGGATTGGAATGGGAAGTAGTTGGATATCACATCTCATGCTATAGGAAGGGTCTCAGGTTTGGTATAAGCATTGAGATATCACATCTCATGCTATAGGACGGGTCTCAGGATTGGAATGGAAGGAGTTGGATATCACATCTCATGTTATAGGAAGGATCTCAGGTTTGGTATTAGAAGCATTGAGACATCACATCTCATGCTATAGGAAGGGTCTCGGGGTTGGAATGGGAAGGAGTTGGATATCACATCTCATCCAATAGGAAGGGTCTCAGGTTTGGAATGGGAAGGAATTGGATATCACATCTCATGTTATAGGAAGGATCTCAGGTTTGGTATTAGAAGCATTGAGATATCACATCTCATGCTATAGGAAGGGTCTCAGGATTGGAATGTGAAGGATTTGGATATCACATCTCATGCTAAAGGAAGGGTCTCAGGATTGGTAGAAGCATTGAGATATCACGTCTCTGCTATCGGAGGGGTCTCAGGATTGGATTGGGAAGGAGTTGGATATCCCTTCTCATGCTATAGGAAGGGTCTCAGGATTTGAATGGCAAGGAGTTGGATATCACATCTCATGCCATAGGCAGGGTCTCAGGTTTGGTATAAGCATTGAGATATCACATCTCTGCTATCGGAAGGGTCTCAGGATTGGAATGGGAAGGAGTTGGATATTCCCATCTCATGTTATAGGAAGGGTCTCAGGTTTGGTATTAGAAGCATTGAGATATCACATCTCATGCTATAGGAAGGGTCTCAGGATTGGAATGGGAAGGACTTGGATATCACATCTCATGCTATAGGGAGGGTCTCAAGTTTGATATTAGAAGCTTTGAGATATCACATCTCATGATATCGGAAGGGTCTCAGGATTGGAATGGGAAGGAGTTGGATATCACATCTCATGATAAAGGAAGGGTCTAAGGTTTGGAAGGGGAAGGATTTGGATATCACATCTCATGTTATATTACGGGTCTCAGGTTTGGTATTAGAAGCATTGAGATATCAAGTCTCAGAGTATAGGAAGGGTCTCAGAATTGGAATGGGAAGGAGTTGGATATCACATCTCAAGCTATAGGAAGGGTCTCAGGATTGGAATGGGAAGGACTTGGATATCACATCTCATGCTATAGGAAGGCTCTCAGGTTTGGAAGGGGAAAGAGTTGGATATCACATTTCATGTTAGAGGTAGGATCTCAGGTTTGGTATTAGAGGCATTGAGATATCACATCTCATGCTATCAGAAGGGTCTCATGAATGGAATGGGAAGGAGTTGGATATCACATCTCATGCTAAAGGGAGGGTCTCAGGTTTGGAAGGGGAAGGATTTGGATATCACATCTCATGTTATAGGAAGGATCTCATGTTTGGTATAAGCATTGAGATATCACATCTCTGCTATCGGAAGCGGCTCAGGATTGGAATGGGAAGGAGTTGGATATCCCATCTCATGTTATAGTAAGAGTCTCTGGTTTGGTATTAGAATCATTGAGATATCACATCGCATGCTGTAGGAAGGGTCTAAGGATTGGAATGGGATGGACTTGGATATCACATCTCATGCTATAGGTAGGCTCTCAGGTTTGATATAAGCATTGAGATATCACATCTCATGCTATAGGAAGGGTCTCAGGATTGGAATGGGAAGGATTTGGATATCACATCTCATGCTATAGGAAGGGTCTCAGATTTGGTATAAGCATTGAGATATCACATCTCATGCTAAAGGAAGGGTCTCAGGATTGGAATGGGAAGGAGTTGTATATGACATCTCAGGCCATAGGAAGGGTCTCATGTTTGGTATAAGCATTGGGATATCACATCTCTGCTATCGGAAGGGTCTCAGGATTGGAATGGGAAGGAGTTGGATATCCCATCTCATGTTATATGAAGGGTCTCAGGTTTGGTATTAGAAGCATAGAGATATCACATCTCATGCTATAGGAAGGGTCTCAGGATTGGAATGGGAAGGACTTGGATGTCACATCTCATGCTATAGGGAGGGTCTCAAGTTTGATATTAGAAGCATTGAGATAACAAATCTCATGATATCGGAAGGGTCTCAGGATTGGAATGGGAAGGAGTTGGATACCACATCTCATGATAAAGGAAGGGTCTAAGGTTTGGAAGGGGAAGGATTTGGATATCACATCTCATGTTATAGGACGGGTCTCAGGTTTGGTATTAGAAGCATTGAGATATCAAGTCTCATGGTATAAGAAGGGTCTCAGAATTGGAATGGGAAGGAGTTGGATATCACACCTCAAGCTATAGGAAGGGTCTCAGGATTGGAATGGGAAGGAGTTTGATATCACATCTCATGCCATAGTATGGGTCTCAGGTTTGGTAGAAGCATTGGGATATCACATCTCATGCTATCGGAAGGGTATCAGTATTGGATTTGGAAGAAGTTGGATATCCCATCTCATGCTATAGGAAGGGTCTCAGGTTGGAATGGGAAGGAGTTGGATATCACATTTCATGTTATAGGAAGGGTCTCAGGATTGGAATGGGAAGGACTTGGATATCATATCTCATGCTATAGGACAGGTCTCAGGTTTGTTATTAGAATCATGGAGATATCATATTGCATGCTGTAGGAAGGGTCTAAGGATTGGAACGGGAAGGACTTGGATATCACATCTCATGCTATAGATAGGCTCTTAGGTTTGGAAAGGGAAGGAGTTGGATATCACATTTCATGTTAGAGGAAGGATCTCAGGTTTGGTATTAGAAGCATTGAGATATCACATCTCATGCTATAGGAAGGGTCTCAGGATTGGAATGGGAAGTAGTTGGATATCACATCTCATGCTATAGGAAGGGTCTCAGGTTTGGTATAAGCATTGAGATATCACATCTCATGCTATAGGACGGGTCTCAGGATTGGAATGGAAGGAGTTGGATATCACATCTCATGTTATAGGAAGGATCTCAGGTTTGGTATTAGAAGCATTGAGACATCACATCTCATGCTATAGGAAGGGTCTCGGGGTTGGAATGGGAAGGAGTTGGATATCACATCTCATCCAATAGGAAGGGTCTCAGGTTTGGAATGGGAAGGAATTGGATATCACATCTCATGTTATAGGAAGGATCTCAGGTTTGGTATTAGAAGCATTGAGATATCACATCTCATGCTATAGGAAGGGTCTCAGGATTGGAATGTGAAGGATTTGGATATCACATCTCATGCTAAAGGAAGGGTCTCAGGATTGGTAGAAGCATTGAGATATCACGTCTCTGCTATCGGAGGGGTCTCAGGATTGGATTGGGAAGGAGTTGGATATCCCTTCTCATGCTATAGGAAGGGTCTCAGGATTTGAATGGCAAGGAGTTGGATATCACATCTCATGCCATAGGCAGGGTCTCAGGTTTGGTATAAGCATTGAGATATCACATCTCTGCTATCGGAAGGGTCTCAGGATTGGAATGGGAAGGAGTTGGATATTCCCATCTCATGTTATAGGAAGGGTCTCAGGTTTGGTATTAGAAGCATTGAGATATCACATCTCATGCTATAGGAAGGGTCTCAGGATTGGAATGGGAAGGACTTGGATATCACATCTCATGCTATAGGGACGGTCTCAAGTTTGATATTAGAAGCTTTGAGATATCACATCTCATGATATCGGAAGGGTCTCAGGATTGGAATGGGAAGGAGTTGGATATCACATCTCATGATAAAGGAAGGGTCTAAGGTTTGGAAGGGGAAGGATTTGGATATCACATCTCATGTTATATTACGGGTCTCAGGTTTGGTATTAGAAGCATTGAGATATCAAGTCTCAGAGTATAGGAAGGGTCTCAGAATTGGAATGGGAAGGAGTTGGATATCACATCTCAAGCTATAGGAAGGGTCTCAGGATTGGAATGGGAAGGACTTGGATATCACATCTCATGCTATAGGAAGGCTCTCAGGTTTGGAAGGGGAAAGAGTTGGATATCACATTTCATGTTAGAGGTAGGATCTCAGGTTTGGTATTAGAGGCATTGAGATATCACATCTCATGCTATCAGAAGGGTCTCATGAATGGAATGGGAAGGAGTTGGATATCACATCTCATGCTAAAGGGAGGGTCTCAGGTTTGGAAGGGGAAGGATTTGGATATCACATCTCATGTTATAGGAAGGATCTCAGGTTTGGTATTAGAACCATTGAGATATCACATCTCATGCTATCGGAAGGATCTCAGGTTTGGTATTAGAAGCATTGAGATATCACATCTCATGCTATCAGAAGGGTCTCAGGATTGGAATGGGAAGGAGTTGGATATCACATCTCATGCTAAAGGGAGGGTCTCAGGTTTGGAAGGGGAAGGATTTGGATATCACATCTCATGTTATCGGAAGGATCTCACGTTTGGTATTAGAAGTATTGAGATATCATATCTCATGCTATAGGAAGGGTCTCAGGATTGGAATGGGAAGGACTTAGATATCACATATCATGCTATAGGGAGGGTCTCAGTTTTGATATTAGAAGCATTGAGATATCACATCTCATGCTATCGGAAGTGTCTCAGGATTGGAATGGGAAGGAGCTGGATATCACATCTCATGCTAAAGGAAGGGTCTCAGGTTTGGAACGGGAAGGATTTGGATATCACATCTCATGTTATAGGAAGGGTCTCAGGTTTGGTATATGCATTGAGATATCACATCTCTGCTATCGGAAGTGTCTCAGGATTGGAATGGGAAGGAGTTGGATATCCCATCTCATGTTATAGGACGGGTCTCAGGTTTGTTATTAGAATCATTGAGATATCATATTGCATGCTGTAGGAAGGGTCTAAGGGTTGGAATGGGAAGGACTTGGATATCACATCTCATGCTATAGATAGGCTCTTAGGTTTGGAAAGGGAAGGAGTTGGATATCACATTTCATGTTAGAGGAAGGATCTCAGGTTTGGTATTAGAAGCATTGAGATATCACATCTCATGCTATAGGAAGGGTCTCAGGATTGGAATGGGAAGGAGTTGGATATCACATCTCATGCTAAAGGGAGGGTCTCAGGTTTGGAAGGGGAAGGATTTGGATATCACATCTCATGTTATAGGAAGGATCTCAGGTTTGGTATTAGAACCATTGAGATATCACATCTCATGCTATCGGAAGGATCTCAGGTTTGTATTAGAAGCATTGAGATATCACATCTCATGCTATCAGAAGGGTCTCAGGATTGGAATGGGAAGGAGTTGGATATCACATCTCATGCTAAAGGGAGGGTCTCAGGTTTGGAAGGGGAAGGATTTGGATATCACATCTCATGTTATCGGAAGGATCTCACGTTTGGTATTAGAAGTATTGAGATATCATATCTCATGCTATAGGAAGGGTCTCAGGATTGGAATGGGAAGGACTTAGATATCACATATCATGCTATAGGGAGGGTCTCAGTTTTGATATTAGAAGCATTGAGATATCACATCTCATGCTATCGGAAGTGTCTCAGGATTGGAATGGGAAGGAGCTGGATATCACATCTCATGCTAAAGGAAGGGTCTCAGGTTTGGAACGGGAAGGATTTGGATATCACATCTCATGTTATAGGAAGGGTCTCAGGTTTGGTATAAGCATTGAGATATCACATCTCTGCTATCGGAAGTGTCTCAGGATTGGAATGGGAAGGAGTTGGATATCCCATCTCATGTTATAGGACGGGTCTCAGGTTTGTTATTAGAATCATTGAGATATCATATTGCATGCTGTAGGAAGGGTCTAAGGGTTGGAATGGGAAGGACTTGGATATCACATCTCATGCTATAGATAGGCTCTTAGGTTTGGAAAGGGAAGGAGTTGGATATCACATTTCATGTTAGAGGAAGGATCTCAGGTTTGGTATTAGAAGCATTGAGACATCACATCTCATGCTATAGGAAGGGTCTCAGGATTGGAATGGGAAGTAGTTGGATATCACATTTCATGCTATAGGAAGTGTCTCAGGTTTGGTATAAGCATTGAGATATCACATCTCATGCTATAGGACGGGTCTCAGGATTGGAATGGAAGGAGTTGGATATCACATCTCATGTTATAGGAAGGATCTCAGGTTTGGTATTAGAAGCATTGAGACATCACATCTCATGCTATAGGAAGGGTCTCAGGGTTGGAATGGGAAGGAGTTGGATATCACATCTCATCCAATAGGAAGGGTCTCAGGTTTGGAATGGGAAGGAATTGGATATCACATCTCATGTTATAGGAAGGATCTCAGGTTTGGTATTAGAAGCATTGAGATATCACATCTCATGCTATAGGAAGGGTCTCAGGATTGGAATGTGAAGGATTTGGATATCACATCTCATGCTAAAGGAAGGGTCTCTGGTTTGGTAGAAGCATTGAGATATCACGTCTCTGCTATCGGAAGGGTCTCAGGATTGGATTGGGAAGGAGTTGGATATCCCTTCTCATGCTATAGGAAGGGTCTCAGGATTTGAATGGCAAGGAGTTGGATATCACATCTCATGCCATAGGAAGGGTCTCAGGTTTGGTATAAGCATTGAGATATCACATCTCTGCTATCGGAAGGGTCTCAGGATTGGATTGGGAAGGAGTTGGATATCCCTTCTCATGCTATAGGAAGTGTCTCAGGTTGGAATGGGAAGGAGTTGGATATCACATCTCATGTTATAGGAAGGGTCTCAGGATTGGAATGGGAAGGATTTGGATATCACATCTCTTGCTATAGGAAGGGTCTCAGGATTGGAATGGGTAGGAGTTGGATATTACTTTCTTGCTATAGGAAGGGTCTCATGTTTGGAATGGGAATGAGTTGGATATCACATATGCTATAGTTAGTGTCTCAGGTTTGGAACGGGAAGGAGTTGGATATCACATCTCATGTTATAGGAAGGGTCTCAGGTTTGTTATAAGCATTGAGATATCACATCTCTGCTATCGGAAGCGGCTCAGGATTGGAATGGGAAGGAGTTGGATATCCCATCTCATGTTATAGTAAGAGTCTCTGGTTTGGTATTAGAATCATTGAGATATCACATCGCATGCTGTAGGAAGGGTCTAAGGATTGGAATGGGATGGACTTGGATATCACATCTCATGCTATAGGTAGGCTCTCAGGTTTGATATAAGCATTGAGATATCACATCTCATGCTATAGGAAGGGTCTCAGGATTGGAATGGGAAGGATTTGGATATCACATCTCATGCTATAGGAAGGGTCTCAGATTTGGTATAAGCATTGAGATATCACATCTCATGCTAAAGGAAGGGTCTCAGGATTGGAATGGGAAGGAGTTGTATATGACATCTCAGGCCATAGGAAGGGTCTCATGTTTGGTATAAGCATTGAGATATCACATCTCTGCTATCGGAAGGGTCTCAGGATTGGAATGGGAAGGAGTTGGATATCCCATCTCATGTTATAGGAAGGGTCTCAGGTTTGGTATTAGAAGCATAGAGATATCACATCTCATGCTATAGGAAGGGTCTCAGGATTGGAATGGGAAGGACTTGGATGTCACATCTCATGCTATAGGGAGGGTCTCAAGTTTGATATTAGAAGCATTGAGATAACAAATCTCATGATATCGGAAGGGTCTCAGGATTGGAATGGGAAGGAGTTGGATACCACATCTCATGATAAAGGAAGGGTCTAAGGTTTGGAAGGGGAAGGATTTGGATATCACATCTCATGTTATAGGACGGGTCTCAGGTTTGGTATTAGAAGCATTGAGATATCAAGTCTCATGGTATAAGAAGGGTCTCAGAATTGGAATGGGAAGGAGTTGGATATCACACCTCAAGCTATAGGAAGGGTCTCAGGATTGGAATGGGAAGGAGTTTGATATCACATCTCATGCCATAGTATGGGTCTCAGGTTTGGTAGAAGCATTGGGATATCACATCTCATGCTATCGGAAGGGTATCAGTATTGGATTTGGAAGAAGTTGGATATCCCATCTCATGCTATAGGAAGGGTCTCAGGATTGGAATGGGAAGGATTTGGATATCACATCTCATGCTATAGGAAGGGTCTCAGATTTGGTATAAGCATTGAGATATCACATCTCATGCTAAAGGAAGGGTCTCAGGATTGGAATGGGAAGGAGTTGTATATGACATCTCAGGCCATAGGAAGGGTCTCATGTTTGGTATAAGCATTGAGATATCACATCTCTGCTATCGGAAGGGTCTCAGGATTGGAATGGGAAGGAGTTGGATATCCCATCTCATGTTATAGGAAGGGTCTCAGGTTTGGTATTAGAAGCATAGAGATATCACATCTCATGCTATAGGAAGGGTCTCAGGATTGGAATGGGAAGGAACTGGATGTCACATCTCATGCTATAGGGAGGGTCTCAAGTTTGATATTAGAAGCATTGAGATAACAAATCTCATGATATCGGAAGGGTCTCAGGATTGGAATGGGAAGGAGTTGGATACCACATCTCATGATAAAGGAAGGGTCTAAGGTTTGGAAGGGGAAGGATTTGGATATCACATCTCATGTTATAGGACGGGTCTCAGGTTTGGTATTAGAAGCATTGAGATATCAAGTCTCATGGTATAAGAAGGGTCTCAGAATTGGAATGGGAAGGAGTTGGATATCACACCTCAAGCTATAGGAAGGGTCTCAGGATTGGAATGGGAAGGAGTTTGATATCACATCTCATGCCATAGTATGGGTCTCAGGTTTGGTAGAAGCATTGGGATATCACATCTCATGCTATCGGAAGGGTATCAGTATTGGATTTGGAAGAAGTTGGATATCCCATCTCATGCTATAGGAAGGGTCTCAGGTTGGAATGGGAAGGAGTTGGATATCACATTTCATGTTATAGGAAGGGTCGCAGGATTGGAATGGGAAGGACTTGGATATCATATCTCATGCTATAGGACAGGTCTCAGGTTTGTTATTAGAATCATTGAGATATCATATTGCATGCTGTAGGAAGGGTCTAAGGATTGGAACGGGAAGGACTTGGATATCACATCTCATGCTATAGATAGGCTCTTAGGTTTGGAAAGGGAAGGAGTTGGATATCACATTTCATGTTAGAGGAAGGAGCTCAGGTTTGGTATTAGAAGCATTGAGATATCACATCTCATGCTATAGGAAGGGTCTCAGGATTGGAATGGAAGGAGTTGGATATCACATCTCATGTTATAGGAAGGATTTCAGGTTTGGTATTAGAAGCATTGAGACATCACATCTCATGCTATAGCAAGGGTCTCAGGGTTGGAATGGGAAGGAGTTGGATATCACATCTCATCCAATAGGAAGGGTCTCAGGTTTGGAATGGGAAGGAATTGGATATCACATCTCATGTTATAGGAAGAATCTCAGGTTTGGTATTAGAAGCATTGAGATATCACATCTCATGCTATAGGAAGGGTCTCAGGATTGGAATGTGAAGGATTTGGATATCACATCTCATGCTAAAGGAAGGGTCTCAGGATTGGTAGAAGCATTGAGATATCACGTCTCTGCTATCGGAGGGGTCTCAGGATTGGATTGGGAAGGAGTTGGATATCCCTTCTCATGCTATAGGAAGGGTCTCAGGATTTGAATGGCAAGGAGTTGGATATCACATCTCATGCCATAGGAAGGGTCTCAGGTTTGGAAGGGTCTCAGGATTGGAATGGGAAGGAGTTGGATATCACATCTCATGATAAAGGAAGGGTCTAGGTTTGGAAGGGGAAGGATTTGGATATCACATCTCATGTTATATTATGGGTCTCAGGTTTGGTATTAGAAGCATTGAGATATCAAGTCTCATAGTATAGGAAGGGTCTCAGAATTGGAATGGGAAGGAGTTGGATATCCCATCTCATGTTATAGGAAGAGTCTCTGGTTTGGTATTAGAATCATTGAGATATTCACATCGCATGCTGTAGGAAGGGTCTAAGGATTGGAATGGGATGGACTTGGATATCACATCTCATGCTATAGGTAGGCTCTCAGGTTTGGTATAAGCATTGAGATATCACATCTCATGCTATAGGAAGGGTCTCAGAATTGGAATGGGAAGGAGTTGGATATCACACCTCAAGCTATAGGAAGGGTCTCAGTATTGGAATGGGAAGGACTTGGATATCACATCTCATGCTATAGGAAGGCTCTCAGGTTTGGAAGGGGAAAGAGTTGGATATCTCATTTCATGTTAGAGGTAGGATCTCAGGTTTGGTATTAGAGGCATTGAGATATCACATCTCATGCAATCAGAAGGGTCTCAGGAATGGAATGGGAAGGAGTTAGATATCACATCTCATGCTAAAGGGAGGGTCTCAGGTTTGGAAGGGGAAGGATTTGGATATCACATCTCATGTTATAGGAAGGATCTCAGGTTTGGTATTAGAAGCATTGAGATATCACATCTCATGCTATCGGAAGGATCTCAGGTTTGGTATTAGAAGCATTGAGATATCACATCTCATGCTATCAGAAGAGTCTCAGGATTGGAATAGGAAGGAGTTGGATATCACATTTCATGCTAAAGAGAGGGTCTCAGGTTTGGAAGGGGAAGGATTTGGATATCACATCTCATGTTATCGGAATGATCTCACGTTTGGTATTAGAAGTATTGAGATATCATATCTCATGCTATAGGAAGGGTCTCAGGATTGGAATGGGAAGGAGTTGGATATCACATCTCATGCTATAGGGAGGGTCTCAGGATTGGAATGGGAAGGACTTAGATATCACATATCATGCTATAGGGAGGGTCTCAGTTTTGATATTAGAAGCATTGAGATATCACATCTCATGCTATCGGAAGTGTCTCAGGATTGGAATGGGAAGGAGCTGGATATCACATCTCATGCTAAAGGAAGGGTCTCAGGTTTGGAACGAGAAGGATTTGGATATCACATCTCATGTTATAGGAAGGGTCTCAGGTTTGGTATAAGCATTGAGATATCACATCTCTGCTATCGGAAGTGTCTCAGGATTGGAATGGGAAGGAGTTGGATATCCCATCTCATGTTATAGGACGGGTCTCAGGTTTGTTATTAGAATCATTGAGATATCATATTGCATGCTGTAGGAAGGGTCTAAGGGTTGGAATGTGAAGGACTTGGATATCACATCTCATGCTATAGATAGGCTCTTAGGTTTGGAAAGGGAAGGAGTTGGATATCAGATTTCATGTTAGAGGAAGGATCTCAGGTTTGGTATTAGAAGTATTGAGATATCACATCTCATGCTATAGGAAGGGTCTCAGGATTGGAATGGGAAGCAGTTGGATATGACATCTCATGCTATAGGAAGGGTCTCAGGTTTGGTATAAGCATTGAGATATCACATCTCATGCTATAGGACGGGTCTCAGGATTGGAATGGAAGGAGTTGGATATCACATCTCATGTTATAGGAAGGATCTCAGGTTTGGTATTAGAAGCATTGAGACATCACATCTCATGCTATAGGAAGGGTCTCAGGGTTGGAATGGGAAGGAGTTGGATATCACATCTCATCCAATAGGAATGGTCTCAGGTTTGGAATGGGAAGGAATTGGATATCACATCTCATGTTATAGGAAGGATCTCAGGTTTGGTATTAGAAGCATTGAGATATCACATCTCATGCTATAGGAAGGGTCTCAGGATTGGAATGTGAAGGATTTGGATATCACATCTCATGCTAAAGGAAGGGTCTCAGGTTTGGTAGAAGCATTGAGATATCACGTCGCTGCTATCGGAAGGGTCTCAGGATTGGATTGGGAAGGAGTTGGATATCCCTTCTCATGCTATAGGAAGGGTCTCAGGATTTGAATGGCAAGGAGTTGGATATCACATCTCATGCCATAGGAAGGGTCTCAGGTTTGGTATAAGCATTGAGATATCACATCTCTGCTATCGGAAGGGTCTCAGGATTGGATTGGGAAGGAGTTGGATATCCCTTCTCATGCTATAGGAAGTGTCTCAGGTTGGAATGGGAAGGAGTTGGATATCACATCTCATGTTATAGGAAGGGTCTCAGGATTGGAATGGGAAGGATTTGGATATCACATCTCTTGCTATAGGAAGGGTCTCAGGATTGGAATGGGTAGGAGTTGGATATTACTTTCTTGCTATAGGAAGTGTCTCATGTTTGGAATGGGAAGGAGTTGGATATCACATATGCTATAGTTAGTGTCTCAGGTTTAGAACGGGAAGGAGTTGGATATCACATCTCATGTTATAGGAAGGGTCTCAGGTTTGGTATAAGCATTGAGATATCACATCTCTGCTATCGGAAGCGGCTCAGGATTGGAATGGGAAGGAGTTGGATATCCCATCTCATGTTATAGGAAGAGTCTCTGGTTTGGTATTAGAATCATTGAGATATCACATCGCATGCTGTAGGAAGGGTCTAAGGATTGGAATGGGATGGACTTGGATATCACATCTCATGTTATAGGTAGGCTCTCAGGTTTGGTATAAGCATTGAGATATCACATCTCATGCTATAGGAAGGGTCTCAGGATTGGAATGGGAAGGAATTGGATATCACATCTCAGGCTATAGGAAGGGTCTCAGGATTGGAATGGGAAGGAGTTGGATATCACATCTCATGCTATAGGAAGGGTCTCAGGCTTGGTATAAGCATTGAGATATCACATCTCATGCTATAGGAAGGGTCTCAGGATTGGAATGGAAGGAGTTGGATATCACATCTCATGTTATAGGAAGGATCTCAGGTTTGGTATTAGAAGCATTGAGACATCACATCTCATGCTATAGGAAGGGTCTCAGGATTGGAATGGGAAGGAGTTGGATATCAAATCTCATGCTATAGGAAGGGTCTCAGGATTGGAATGGGAAGGAGTTGAATATGACATCTCATGCCGTAGGAAGGGTCTCAGGTTTGGTATAAACATTGAGATATCACATCTCTGCTATCAAAAGGGTCTCAGGATTGGAATTGGAAGGAGTTGGATATCCCATCTCATGTTATAGGAAGAGTCTCAGGTTTGGTATTAGAAGCATTGAGATATCACATCTCATGCTATAGGAAGTGTCTCAGGATTGGAATGGGAAGGACTTGGATATCACATCTCATGCTATAGGTAGGGTCTCAAGTTTGACATTAGAAGCATTGAGATATCACATCTCATGCTATAGGAAGGGTCTGAGGATTGGAATGGGAAGGAGTTGGATATCACATCTCCTGCTATGGGAAGGGTCTCAGGTTTGGTATAAGCAGTGAGATATCACATCTCATGCTATAGGAAGTGTTCCAGGATTGGAATGGGAAGGAGTTGGATATCACATCTCATGTTATAGGAAGGATCTCAGGTGTGGTATAAGCATTGAGATATCACATCTCTGCTATCGGAAGGGTCTCAAGATTGGAATGGGAAGGAGTTGGATATTCCCATCTCATGTTATAGGAAGGGTCTCAGGTTTGGTATTAGAAGCATTGAGATATCACATCTCATGCTATAGGAAGGGTCTCAGGATTGGAATGGGAAGGACTTGGATATCACATCTCATGCTATAGGGAGGGTCTCAAGTTTGATATTAGAAGCTTTGAGATATCACATCTCATGATATCGGAAGGGTCTCAGGATTGGAATGGGAAGGAGTTGGATATCACATCTCATGATAAAGAACGGGTCTAAGGTTTGGAAGGGGAAGGATTTGGATATCACATCTCATGTTATATTACGGGTCTCAGGTTTGGTATTAGAAGCATTGAGATATCAAGTCTCATAGTATAGGAAGGGTCTCAGAATTGGAATGGGAAGGAGTTGGATATCCCATCTCATGTTATAGGAAGAGTCTCTGGTTTGGTAATAGAATCATTGAGATATTCACATCGCATGCTGTAGGAAGGGTCTAAGGATTGGAATGGGATGGACTTGGATATCACATCTCATGCTATAGGTAGGCTCTCAGTTTTGGTATAAGCATTGAGATATCACATCTCATGCTATAGGAAGGGTCTCAGAATTGGAATGGGAAGGAGTTGGATATCACATCTCAAGCTATAGGAAGGGTCTCAGTATTGGAATGGGAAGGACTTGGATATCACATCTCATGCTATAGGAAGGCTCTCGGGTTTGGAAGGGGAAAGAGTTGGATATCTCATTTCATGTTAGAGGTAGGATCTCAGGTTTGGTATTAGAGGCATTGAGATATCACATCTCATGCTATCAGAAGGGTCTCAGGAATGGAATGGGAAGGATTTGGATATCACATCTCATGTTATAGGAAGGATCTCAGGTTTGGTATTAGAAGCATTGAGATATCACATCTCATGCTATCGGAAGGATCTCAGGTTTGGTATTAGAAGCATTGAGATATCACATCTCATGCTATCAGAAGAGTCTCAGGATTGGAATAGGAAGGAGTTGGATATCACATTTCATGCTAAAGGGAGGGTCTCAGGTTTGGAAGGGGAAGGATTTGGATATCACATCTCATGTTATCGGAAGGATCTCACGTTTGGTATTAGAAGTATTGAGATATCATATCTCATGCTATAGGAAGGGTCTCAGGATTGGAATGGGAAGGATTTAGATATCACATATCATGCTATAGGGAGGGTCTCAGTTTTGATATTAGAAGCATTGAGATATCACATCTCATGCTATCGGAAGTGTCTCAGGATTGGAATGGGAAGGAGCTGGATATCACATCTCATGCTAAAGGAAGGGTCTCAGGTTTGGAACGAGAAGGATTTGGATATCACATCTCATGTTATAGGAAGGGTCTCAGGTTTGGTATAAGCATTGAGATATCACATCTCTGCTATCGGAAGTGTCTCAGGATTGGAATGGGAAGGAGTTGGATATCCCATCTCATGTTATAGGACGGGTCTCAGGTTTGTTATTAGAATCATTGAGATATCATATTGCATGCTGTAGGAAGGGTCTAAGGGTTGGAATGTGAAGGACTTGGATATCACATCTCATGCTATAGATAGGCTCTTAGGTTTGGAAAGGGAAGGAGTTGGATATCACATTTCATGTTAGAGGAAGGATCTCAGGTTTGGTATTAGAAGCATTGAGATATCACATCTCATGCTATAGGAAGGGTCTCAGGATTGGAATGGGAAGCAGTTGGATATCACATCTCATGCTATAGGAAGGGTCTCAGGTTTGGTATAAGCATTGAGATATCACATCTCATGCTATAGGACGGGTCTCAGGATTCGAATGGAAGGAGTTGGATATCACATCTCATGTTATAGGAAGGATCTCAGGTTTGGTATTAGAAGCATTGAGACATCACATCTCATGCTATAGGAAGGGTCTCAGGGTTGGAATGGGAAGGAGTTGGATATCACATCTCATGATATAGGGAGGGTCTCAGGATTGGAATGGGAAGGACTTAGATATCACATATCATGCTATAGGGAGGGTCTCAGTTTTGATATTAGAAGCATTGAGATATCACATCTCATGCTATCGGAAGTGTCTCAGGATTGGAATGGGAAGGAGCTGGATATCACATCTCATGCTAAAGGAAGGGTCTCAGGTTTGGAACGAGAAGGATTTGGATATCACATCTCATGTTATAGGAAGGGTCTCAGGTTTGGTATAAGCATTGAGATATCACATCTCTGCTATCGGAAGTGTCTCAGGATTGGAATGGGAAGGAGTTGGATATCCCATCTCATGTTATAGGACGGGTCTCAGGTTTGTTATTAGAATCATTGAGATATCATATTGCATGCTGTAGGAAGGGTCTAAGGGTTGGAATGTGAAGGACTTGGATATCACATCTCATGCTATAGATAGGCTCTTAGGTTTGGAAAGGGAAGGAGTTGGATATCACATTTCATGTTAGAGGAAGGATCTCAGGTTTGGTATTAGAAGCATTGAGATATCACATCTCATGCTATAGGAAGGGTCTCAGGATTGGAATGGGAAGCAGTTGGATATCACATCTCATGCTATAGGAAGGGTCTCAGGTTTGGTATAAGCATTGAGATATCACATCTCATGCTATAGGACGGGTCTCAGGATTCGAATGGAAGGAGTTGGATATCACATCTCATGTTATAGGAAGGATCTCAGGTTTGGTATTAGAAGCATTGAGACATCACATCTCATGCTATAGGAAGGGTCTCAGGGTTGGAATGGGAAGGAGTTGGATATCACATCTCATCCAATAGGAAGGGTCTCAGGTTTGGAATGGGAAGGAATTGGATATCACATCTCATGTTATAGGAAGGATCTCAGGTTTGGTATTAGAAGCATTGAGATATCACATCTCATGCTATAGGAAGGGTCTCAGGATTGGAATGTGAAGGATTTGGATATCACATCTCATGCTAAAGGAAGGGTCTCAGGTTTGGTAGAAGCATTGAGATATCACGTCGCTGCTATCGGAAGGGTCTCAGGATTGGATTGGGAAGGAGTTGGATATCCCTTCTCATGCTATAGGAAGGGTCTCAGGATTTGAATGGCAAGGAGTTGGATATCACATCTCATGCCATAGGAAGGGTCTCAGGTTTGGTATAAGCATTGAGATATCACATCTCTGCTATCGGAAGTGTCTCAGGTTGGAATGGGAAGGAGTTGGATATCACATCTCATGTTATAGGAAGGGTCTCAGGATTGGAATGGGAAGGATTTGGATATCACATCTCTTGCTATAGGAAGGGTCTCAGGATTGGAATGGGTAGGAGTTGGATATTACTTTCTTGCTATAGGAAGGGTCTCATGTTTGGAATGGGAAGGAGTTGGATATCACATATGCTATAGTTAGTGTCTCAGGTTTGGAACGGGAAGGAGTTGGATATCACATCTCATGTTATAGGAAGGGTCTCAGGTTTGGTATAAGCATTGAGATATCACATCTCTGCTATCGGAAGCGGCTCAGGATTGGAATGGGAAGGAGTTGGATATCCCATCTCATGTTATAGGAAGAGTCTCTGGTTTGGTATTAGAATCATTGAGATATCACATCGCATGCTGTAGGAAGGGTCTAAGGATTGGAATGGGATGGACTTGGATATCACATCTCATGTTATAGGTAGGCTCTCAGGTTTGGTATAAGCATTGAGATATCACATCTCATGCTATAGGAAGGGTCTCAGGATTGGAATGGGAAGGAATTGGATATCACATCTCAGGCTATAGGAAGGGTCTCAGGATTGGAATGGGAAGGAGTTGGATATCACATCTCATGCTATAGGAAGGGTCTCAGGTTTGGTATAAGCATTGATATATCACATCTCATGCTATAGGAAGGGTCTCAGGATTGGAATGGAAGGAGTTGGATATCACATCTCATGTTATAGGAAGGATCTCAGGTTTGGTATTAGAAGCATTGAGACATCACATCTCATGCTATAGGAAGGGTCTCAGGATTGGAATGGGAAGGAGTTGGATATCAAATCTCATGCTATAGGAAGGGTCTCAGGATTGGAATGGGAAGGAGTTGAATATGACATCTCATGCCGTAGGAAGGGTCTCAGGTTTGGTATAAACATTGAGATATCACATCTCTGCTATCAAAAGGGTCTCAGGATTGGAATTGGAAGGAGTTGGATATCCCATCTCATGTTATAGGAAGAGTCTCAGGTTTGGTATTAGAAGCATTGAGATATCACATCTCATGCTATAGGAAGTGTCTCAGGATTGGAATGGGAAGGACTTGGATATCACATCTCATGCTATAGGTAGGGTCTCAAGTTTGACATTAGAAGCATTGAGATATCACATCTCATGCTATAGGAAGGGTCTGAGGATTGGAATGGGAAGGAGTTGGATATCACATCTGCTATGGGAAGGGTCTCAGGTTTGGTATAAGCAGTGAGATATCACATCTCATGCTATAGGAAGTGTCTCAGGATTGGAATGGGAAGGAGTTGGATATCAAATCTCATGTTATAGGAAGGATCTCAGGTGTGGTATAAGCATTGAGATATCACATCTCTGCTATCGGAAGGGTCTGAAGATTGGAATGGGAAGGAGTTGGATATTCCCATCTCATGTTATAGGAAGGGTCTCAGGTTTGGTATTAGAAGCATTGAGATATCACATCTCATGCTATAGGAAGGGTCTCAGGATTGGAATGGGAAGGACTTGGATATCACATCTCATGCTATAGGGAGGGTCTCAAGTTTGATATTAGAAGCTTTGAGATATCACATCTCATGATATCGGAAGGGTCTCAGGATTGGAATGGGAAGGAGTTGGATATCACATCTCATGATAAAGGAAGGGTCTAAGGTTTGGAAGGGGAAGGATTTGGATATCACATCTCATGTTATATTACGGGTCTCAGGTTTGGTATTAGAAGCATTGAGATATCAAGTCTCATAGTATAGGAAGGGTCTCAGAATTGGAATGGGAAGGAGTTGGATATCCCATCTCATGTTATAGGAAGAGTCTCTGGTTTGGTATTAGAATCATTGAGATATCATATCGCATGCTGTAGGAAGGGTCTAAGGATTGGAATGGGATGGACTTGGATATCACATCTCATGCTATAGGTAGGCTCTCAGGTTTGGTATAAGCATTGAGATATCACATCTCATGCTATAGGAAGGGTCTCAGAATTGGAATGGGAAGGAGTTGGATATCACATCTCAAGCTATAGGAAGGGTCTCAGTATTGGAATGGGAAGGACTTGGATATCACATCTCATGCTATAGGAAGGCTCTCAGGTTTGGAAGGGGAAAGAGTTGGATATCTCATTTCATGTTAGAGGTAGGATCTCAGGTTTGGTATTAGAGGCATTGAGATATCACATCTCATGCTATCAGAAGGGTCTCAGGAATGGAATGGGAAAGAGTTAGATATCACATCTCATGCTAAAGGGAGGGTCTCAGGTTTGGAAGGGGAAGGATTTGGATATCACATCTCATGTTATAGGAAGGATCTCAGGTTTGGTATTAGAAGCATTGAGATATCACATCTCATGCTATCGGAAGGATCTCAGGTTTGGTATTAGAAGCATTGAGATATCACATCTCATGCTATCAGAAGAGTCTCAGGATTGGAATAGGAAGGAGTTGGATATCACATTTCATGCTAAAGGGAGGGTCTCAGGTTTGGAAGGGGAAGGATTTGGATATCACATCTCATGTTATCGGAAGGATCTCACGTTTGGTATTAGAAGTATTGAGATATCATATCTCATGCTATAGGAAGGGTCTCAGGATTGGAATGGGAAGGAGTTGGATATCACATCTCATGCTATAGGGAGGGTCTCAGGATTGGAATGGGAAGGACTTAGATATCACATATCATGCTATAGGAAGGGTCTCAGTTTTGATATTAGAAGCATTGAGATATCACATCTCATGCTATCGGAAGTGTCTCAGGATTGGAATGGGAAGGAGCTGGATATCACATCTCATGCTAAAGGAAGGGTCTCAGGTTTGGAACGGGAAGGATTTGGATATCACATCTCATGTTATAGGAAGGGTCTCAGGTTTGGTATAAGCATTGAGATATCACATCTCTGCTATCGGAAGTGTCTCAGGATTGGAATGGGAAGGAGTTAGATATCCCATCTCATGTTATAGGACGGGTCTCAGGTTTGTTATTAGAATCATTGAGATATCATATTGCATGCTGTAGGAAGGGTCTAAGGGTTGGAATGTGAAGGACTTGGATATCACATCTCATGCTATAGATAGGCTCTTAGGTTTGGAAAGGGAAGGAGTTGGATATCACATTTCATGTTAGAGGAAGGATCTCAGGTTTGGTATTAGAAGCATTGAGATATCACATCTCATGCTATAGGAAGGGTCTCAGGATTGGAATGGGAAGCAGTTGGATATCACATCTCATGCTATAGGAAGGGTCTCAGGTTTGGTATAAGCATTGAGATATCACATCTCATGCTATAGGACGGGTCTCAGGATTTGAATGGAAGGAGTTGGATATCACATCTCATGTTATAGGAAGGATCTCAGGTTTGGTATTAGAAGCATTGAGACATCACATCTCATGCTATAGGAAGGGTCTCAGGGTTGGAATGGGAAGGAGTTGGATATCACATCTCATCCAATAGGAAGGGTCTCAGGTTTGGAATGGGAAGGAATTGGATATCACATCTCATGTTATAGGAAGGATCTCAGGTTTGGTATTAGAAGCATTGAGATATCACATCTCATGCTATAGGAAGGGTCTCAGGATTGGAATGTGAAGGATTTGGATATCACATCTCATGCTAAAGGAAGGGTCTCAGGTTTGGTAGAAGCATTGAGATATCACGTCGCTGCTATCGGAAGGGTCTCAGGATTGGATTGGGAAGGAGTTGGATATCCCTTCTCATGCTATAGGAAGGGTCTCAGGATTTGAATGGCAAGGAGTTGGATATCACATCTCATGCCATAGGAAGGGTCTCAGGTTTGGTATAAGCATTGAGATATCACATCTCTGCTATCGGAAGGGTCTCAGGATTGGATTGGGAAGAAGTTGGATATCCCTTCTCATGCTATAGGAAGTGTCTCAGGTTGGAATGGGAAGGAGTTGGATATCACATCTCATGTTATAGGAAGGGTCTCAGGATTGGAATGGAAAGGATTTGGATATCACATCTCTTGCTATAGGAAGGGTCTCAGGATTGGAATGGGTAGGAGTTGGATATAACTTTCTTGCTATAGGAAGGGTCTCATGTTTGGAATGGGAAGGAGTTGGATATCACATATGCTATAGTTAGTGTCTCAGGTTTGGTACGGGAAGGAGTTGGATATCACATCTCATGTTATAGGAAGGGTCTCAGGTTTGGTATAAGCATTGAGATATCACATCTCTGCTATCGGAAGCGGCTCAGGATTGGAATGGGAAGGAGTTGGATATCCCATCTCATGTTATAGGAAGAGTCTCTGGTTTGGTATTAGAATCATTGAGATATCACATAGCATGCTGTAGGAAGGGTCTAAGGATTGGAATGGGATGGACTTGGATATCACATCTCATGTTATAGGTAGGCTCTCAGGTTTGCTATAAGCATTGAGATATCACATCTCATGCTATAGGAAGGGTCACAGGATTGGAATGGGAAGGAATTGGATATCACATCTCATGCTATAGGAAGGGTCTCAGATTTGGTATAAGCATTGAGATATCACATCTCATGCTAAAGGAAGGGTCTCAGGATTGGAATGGGAAGGAGTTGTATATGACATCTCAGGCCATAGGAAGGTTCTCAGGTTTGGTATAAGCATTGAGATATCACATCTCTGCTATCGGAAAGGTCTCAGGATTGGAATGGGAAGGAGTTGGATATCCCATCTCATGTTATAGGAAGGGTCTCAGGTTTGGTATTAGAAGCATAGAGATATCACATCTCATGCTATAGGAAGGGTCTCAGGATTGGAATGGGAAGGACTTGGATGTCACATCTCATGCTATAGGTAGGGTCTCAAGTTTGATATTAGAAGCATTGAGATAACAAATCTCATGATATCGGAAGGGTCTCAGGATTGGAATGGGAAGGAGTTGGATATCACATCTCATGATAAAGGAAGGGTCTAAGGTTTGGAAGGGGAAGGATTTGGATATCACATCTCATGTTATAGGACGGGTCTCAGGTTTAATATTAGAAGCATTGAGATATCAAGTCTCATGGTATAAGAAGGGTCTCAGAATTGGAATGGGAAGGAGTTGGATATCACACCTCAAGCTATAGGAAGGGTCTCAGGATTGGAATGGGAAGGAGTTTGATATCACATCTCATGCCATAGTATGGGTCTCAGGTTTGGTAGAAGCATTGGGATATCACATCTCATGCTATCGGAAGGGTATCAGTATTGGATTTGGAAGAAGTTGGATATCCCATCTCATGCTATAGGAAGGGTCTCAGGTTGGAATGGGAAGGAGTTGGATATCACATTTCGTGTTATAGGAAGGGTCTCAGGATTGGAATGGGAAGGACTTGGATATCATATCTCATGCTATAGGACGGGTCTCAGGTTTGTTATTAGAATCATTGAGATATCATATTGCATGCTGTAGGAAGGGTCTAAGGATTGGAATGGGAAGGACCTGGTTATCACATCTCATGCTATAGAACGGCTCTCAGGTTTGGAAAGGGAAGGAGTTGGATATCACATCTCATGTTATAGGATGGATCTCAGGTTTGGTATTAGAAGTATTGAGATATCACATCTCATGTTATCGGAAGGATCTCAGGTTTGGTATTAGAAGTATTGAGATATCACATCTCATGCTATAGGAAGGGTCTCAGGATTGGAATGGGAAGGAGTTGGATATCACATCTCATGCTAAAGGAAGGGTCTCAGGTTTGGTAGAAGCATTGAGATATCACATCTCATGCTATAGGAAGGGTCTCAGGATTGGAATGGGAAGGACTTAGATATCACATATCATGCTATAGGGAGGGTCTCAGTTTTGATATTAGAAGCATTGAGATATCACATCTCATGCTATCAGAAGTGTCTCAGGATTGGAATGGGAAGGAGCTGGATATCACATCTCATGCTAAAGGAAAGGTCTCAGGTTTGGAACGGGAAGGAGTTGGATATCACATCTCATGTTATAGGAAGGGTCTCAGGTTTGGTATAAACATTGAGATATCACATCTCTGCTATCGGAAGTGTCTCAGGATTGGAATGGGAAGGAGTTGGATATCCCATCTCATGTTATAGGATGGGTCTCAGGTTTGTTATTGGAATCATTGAGATATCATATTGCATGCTGTAGGAAGGGTCTAAGGGTTGGAATGTGAAGGACTTGGATATCACATCTCATGCTATAGATAGGCTCTTAGGTTTGGAAAGGGAAGGAGTTGGATCTCACATTTCATGTTAGAGGAAGGATCTCAGGTTTGGTATTAGAAGCATTGAGATATCACATCTCATGCTATAGGAAGGGTCTCAGGATTAGAATGGGAAGGAGTTGGATATCACATCTCATGCTATAGGAAGGGTCTCAGGTTTGGTATAAGCATTGAGATATCACATCTCATGCTATAGGAAGGGTCTCAGGATTGGAATGGAAGGAGTTGGATATCAGATCTCATGTTATAGGAAGGATCTCAGGTTTGGTATTAGAAGCATTGAGACATCACATCTCATGCTATGGGAAGGGTCTCAGGATTGGAATGGGAAGGAGTTGGATATCAAATCTCATGCTATAGGAAGGGTCTCAGGATTGGAATGGGAAGGAGTTGAATATGACATCTCATGCCGTAGGAAGGGTCTCAGGTTTGGTATAAACATTGAGATATCACATCTCTGCTATCAAAAGGGTCTCAGGATTGGAATGGGAAGGAGTTGGATATCCCATCTCATGTTATAGGAAGAGTCTCAAGTTTGGTATTAGAAGCATTGAGATATCACATCTCATGCTATAGGAAGTGTCTCAGGATTGGAATGGGAAGGACTTGGATATCACATCTCATGCTATAGGTAGGGTCTCAAGTTTGACATTAGAAGCATTGAGATATCACATCTCATGCTATAGGAAGGGTCTGAGGATTGGAATGGGAAGGAGTTGGATATCACATCTCCTGCTATGGGAAGGGTCTCAGGTTTGGTATAAGCAGTGAGATATCACATCTCATGCTATAAGAAGTGTCTCAGGATTGGAATGGGAAGGAGTTGGATATCACATCTCATGTTATAGGAAGGATCTCAGGTTTGGTATAAGCATTGAGATATCACATCTCTGCTATCGGAAGGGTCTCAAGATTGGAATGGGAAGGAGTTGGATATTCCCATCTCATGTTATAGGAAGGGTCTCAGGTTTGGTATTAGAAGCATTGAGATATCACATCTCATGCTATAGGAAGGGTCTCAGGATTGGAATGGGAAGGACTTGGATATCACATCTCATGCTATAGGGAGGGTCTCAAGTTTGATATTAGAAGCTTTGAGATATCACATCTCATGATATCGGAAGGGTCTCAGGATTGGAATGGGAAGGAGTTGGATATCACATCTCATGATAAAGGAAGGGTCTAAGGTTTGGAAGGGGAAGGATTTGGATATCACATCTCATGTTATATTACGGGTCTCAGGTTTGGTATTAGAAGCATTGAGATATCAAGTCTCATAGTATAGGAAGGGTCTCAGAATTGGAATGGGAAGGAGTTGGATATCCCATCTCATGTTATAGGAAGAGTCTCTGGTTTGGTATTAGAATCATTGAGATATCACATCGCATGCTGTAGGAAGGGTCTAAGGATTGGAATGGGATGGACTTGGATATCACATCTCATGTTATAGGTAGGCTCTCAGGTTTGGTATAAGCATTGAGATATCACATCTCATGCTATAGGAAGGGTCTCAGAATTGGAATGGGAAGGAGTTGGATATCACATCTCAAGCTATAGGAAGGGTCTCAGTATTGGAATGGGAAGGACTTGGATATCACATCTCATGCTATAGGAAGGCTCTCAGGTTTGGAAGGGGAAAGAGTTGGATATCTCATTTCATGTTAGAGGTAGGATCTCAGGTTTGGTATTAGAGGCATTGAGATATCACATCTCATGCTATCAGAAGGGTCTCAGGAATGGAATGGGAAGGAGTTAGATATCACATCTCATGCTAAAGGGAGGGTCTCAGGTTTGGAAGGGGAAGGATTTGGATATCACATCTCATGTTATAGGAAGGATCTCAGGTTTGGTATTAGAAGCATTGAGATATCACATCTCATGCTATCGGAAGGATCTCAGGTTTGGTATTAGAAGCATTGAGATATCACATCTCATGCTATCAGAAGAGTCTCAGGATTGGAATAGGAAGGAGTTGGATATCACATTTCATGCTAAAGGGAGGGTCTCAGGTTTGGAAGGGGAAGGATTTGGATATCACATCTCATGTTATCGGAAGGATCTCACTTTTGGTATTAGAAGTATTGAGATATCATATCTCATGCTATAGGAAGGGTCTCAGGATTGGAATGGGAAGGAGTTGGATATCACATCTCATGCTATAGGGAGGGTCTCAGGATTGGAATGGGAAGGACTTAGATATCACATATCATGCTATAGGGAGGGTCTCAGTTTTGATATTAGAAGCATTGAGATATCACATCTCATGCTATCGGAAGTGTCTCAGGATTGGAATGGGAAGGAGCTGGATATCACATCTCATGCTAAAGGAAGGGTCTCAGGTTTGGAACGGGAAGGATTTGGATATCACATCTCATGTTATAGGAAGGGTCTCAGGTTTGGTATAAGCATTGAGATATCACATCTCTGCTATCGGAAGTGTCTCAGGATTGGAATGGGAAGGAGTTGGATATCCCATCTCATGTTATAGGACGGGTCTCAGGTTTGTTATTAGAATCATTGAGATATCATATTGCATGCTGTAGGAAGGGTCTAAGGGTTGGAATGTGAAGGACTTGGATATCACATCTCATGCTATAGATAGGCTCTTAGGTTTGGAAAGGGAAGGAGTTGGATATCACATTTCATGTTAGAGGAAGGATCTCAGGTTTGGTATTAGAAGCATTGAGATATCACATCTCATGCTATAGGAAGGGTTTCAGGATTGGAATGGGAAGCAGTTGGATATCACATCTCATGCTATAGGAAGGGTCTCAGGTTTGGTATAAGCCTCGAGATATCACATCTCATGCTATAGGACGGGTCTCAGGATTGGAATGGAAGGAGTTGGATATCACATCTCATGTTATAGGAAGGATCTCAGGTTTGGTATTAGAAGCATTGAGACATCACATCTCATGCTATAGGAAGGGTCTCAAGGTTGGAATGGGAAGGAGTTGAATATCACATCTCATCCAATAGGAAGGGTCTCAGGTTTGGAATGGGAAGGAATTGGATATCACATCTCATGTTATAGGAAGGATCTCAGGTTTGGTATTAGAAGCATTGAGATATCACATCTCATGCTATAGGAAGGGTCTCAGGATTGGAATGTGAAGGATTTGGATATCACATCTCATGCTAAAGGAAGGGTCTCAGGTTTTGTTGAAGCATTGAGATATCACGTCGCTGCTATCGGAAGGGTCTCAGGATTGGATTGGGAAGGAGTTGGATATCCCTTCTCATGCTATAGGAAGGGTCTCAGGATTTGAATGGCAAGGAGTTGGATATCACATCTCATGCCATAGGAAGGGACTCAGGTTTGGTATAAGCATTGAGATATCACATCTCTGCTATCGGAAGGGTCTCAGGATTGGATTGGGAAGGAGTTGGATATCCCTTCTCATGCTATAGGAAGTGTCTCAGGTTGGAATGGGAAGGAGTTGGATATCACATCTCATGTTATAGGAAGGGTCTCAGGATTGGAATGGGAAGGATTTGGATATCACATCTCTTGCTATAGGAAGGGTCGCAGGATTGGAATGGGTAGGAGTTGGATATTACTTTCTTGCTATAGGAAGGGTCTCATGTTTGGAATGGGAAGGAGTTGGATATCACATATGCTATAGTTAGTGTCTCAGGTTTGGAACGGGAATGAGTTGGATATCACATCTCATGTTATAGGAAGGGTCTCAGGTTTGGTATAAGCATTGAGATATCACATCTCTGCTATCGGAAGCGGCTCAGGATTGGAATGGGAAGGAGTTGGATATCCCATCTCATGTTATAGGAAGAGTCTCTGGTTTGGTATTAGAATTATTGAGATATCACATCGCATGCTGTAGGAAGGGTCTAAGGATTGGAATGGGATAGACTTGGATATCACATCTCATGTTATAGGTAGGCTCTCAGGTTTGGTATAAGCATTGAGATATCACATCTCATGCTATAGGAAGGGTCTCAGGATTGGAATGGGAAGGAATTGGATATCACATCTCATGCTATAGGAAGGGTCTCAGATTTGGTATAAGCATTGAGATATCACATCTCATGCTAAAGGAAGGGTCTCAGGATTGGAATGGGAAGGAGTTGTATATGACATCTCAGGCCATAGGAAGGTTCTCAGGTTTGGTATAAGCATTGAGATATCACATCTCTGCTATCGGAAAGGTCTCAGGATTGGAATGGGAAGGAGTTGGATATCCCATCTCATGTTATAGGAAGGGTCTCAGGTTTGGTATTAGAAGCATAGAGATATCACATCTCATGCTATAGGAAGGGTCTCAGGATTGGAATGGGAAGGACTTGGATGTCACATCTCATGCTATAGGGAGGGTCTCAAGTTTGATATTAGAAGCATTGAGATAACAAATCTCATGATATCGGAAGGGTCTCAGGATTGGAATGGGAAGGAGTTGGATATCACATCTCATGATAAAGGAAGGGTCTAAGGTTTGGAAGGGGAAGGATTTGGATATCACATCTCATGTTATAGGACGGGTCTCAGGTTTAATATTAGAAGTATTGAGATATCAAGTCTCATGGTATAAGAAGGGTCTCAGAATTGGAATGGGAAGGAGTTGGATATCACACCTCAAGCTATAGGAAGGGTCTCAGGATTGGAATGGGAAGGAGTTTGATATCACATCTCATGCCATAGTATGGGTCTCAGGTTTGGTAGAAGCATTGGGATATCACATCTCATGCTATCGGAAGGGTATCAGTATTGGATTTGGAAGAAGTTGGATATCCCATCTCATGCTATAGGAATGGTCTCAGGTTGGAATGGGAAGGAGTTGGATATCACATTTCATGTTATAGGAAGGGTCTCAGGATTGGAATGCGAAGGACTTGGATATCATATCTCATGCTATAGGACGGGTCTCAGGTTTGTTATTAGAATCATTGAGATATCATATTGCATGCTATAGGAAGGGTCTCAGGATTGGAATGGGAAGCAGTTGGATATCACATCTCATGCTATAGGAAGGGTCTCAGGTTTGGTATAAGCCTTGAGATATCACATCTCATGCTATAGGACGGGTCTCAGGATTGGAATAGAAGGAGTTGGATATCACATCTCATGTTATAGGAAGGATCTCAGGTTTGGTATTAGAAGCATTGAGACATCACATCTCATGCTATAGGAAGGGTCTCAAGGTTGGAATGGGAAGGAGTTGGATATCACATCTCATCCAATAGGAAGGGTCTCAGGTTTGGAATGGGAAGGAATTGGATATCACATCTCATGTTATAGGAAGGATCTCAGGTTTGGTATTAGAAGCATTGAGATATCACATCTCATGCTATAGGAAGGGTCTCAGGATTGGAATGTGAAGGATTTGGATATCACATCTCATGCTAAAGGAAGGGTCTCAGGTTTGGTAGAAGCACTGAGATATCACGTCGCTGCTATCGGAAGGGTCTCAGGATTGGATTGGGAAGGAGTTGGATATCCCTTCTCATGCTATAGGAAGGGTCTCAGGATTTGAATGGCAAGGAGTTGGATATCACATCTCATGCCATAGGAAGGGTCTCAGGTTTGGTATAAGCATTGAGATATCACATCTCTGCTATCGGAAGGGTCTCAGGATTGGATTGGGAAGGAGTTGGATATCCCTTCTCATGCTATAGGAAGTGTCTCAGGTTGGAATGGGAAGGAGTTGGATATCACATCTCATGTTATAGGAAGGGTCTCAGGATTGGAATGGGAAGGATTTGGATATCACATCTCTTGCTATAGGAAGGGTCTCAGGATTGGAATGGGTAGGAGTTGGATATTACTTTCTTGCTATAGGAAGGGTCTCATGTTTGGAATGGGAAGGAGTTGGATATCACATATGCTATAGTTAGTGTCTCAGGTTTGGAACGGGAAGGAGTTGGATATCACATCTCATGTTATAGGAAGGGTCTCAGGTTTGGTATAAGCATTGAGATATCACATCTCTGCTATCGGAAGCGGCTCAGGATTGGAATGGGAAGGAGTTGGATATCCCATCTCATGTTATAGGAAGAGTCTCTGGTTTGGTATTAGAATCATTGAGATATCACATCGCATGCTGTAGGAAGGGTCTAAGGATTGGAATGGGATAGACTTGGATATCACATCTCATGTTATAGGTAGGCTCTCAGGTTTGGTATAAGCATTGAGATATCACATCTCATGCTATAGGAAGGGTCTCAGGATTGGAATGGGAAGGAATTGGATATCACATCTCATGCTATAGGAAGGGTCTCAGATTTGGTATAAGCATTGAGATATCACATCTCATGCTAAAGGAAGGGTCTCAGGATTGGAATGGGAAGGAGTTGTATATGACATCTCAGGCCATAGGAAGGTTCTCAGGTTTGGTATAAGCATTGAGATATCACATCTCTGCTATCGGAAAGGTCTCAGGATTGGAATGGGAAGGAGTTGGATATCCCATCTCATGTTATAGGAAGGGTCTCAGGTTTGGTATTAGAAGCATAGAGATATCACATCTCATGCTATAGGAAGGGTCTCAGGATTGGAATGGGAAGGACTTGGATGTCACATCTCATGCTATAGGGAGGGTCTCAAGTTTGATATTAGAAGCATTGAGATAACAAATCTCATGATATCGGAAGGGTCTCAGGATTGGAATGGGAAGGAGTTGGATATCACATCTCATGATAAAGGAAGGGTCTAAGGTTTGGAAGGGGAAGGATTTGGATATCACATCTCATGTTATAGGACGGGTCTCAGGTTTAATATTAGAAGCATTGAGATATCAAGTCTCATGGTATAAGAAGGGTCTCAGAATTGGAATGGGAAGGAGTTGGATATCACACCTCAAGCTATAGGAAGGGTCTCAGGATTGGAATGGGAAGGAGTTTGATATCACATCTCATGCCATAGTATGGGTCTCAGGTTTGGTAGAAGCATTGGGATATCACATCTCATGCTATCGGAAGGGTATCAGTATTGGATTTGGAAGAAGTTGGATATCCCATCTCATGCTATAGGAAGGGTCTCAGGTTGGAATGGGAAGGAGTTGGATATCACATTTCATGTTATAGGAAGGGTCTCAGGATTGGAATGGGAAGGACTTGGATATCATATCTCATGCTATAGGACAGGTCTCAGGTTTGTTATTAGAATCATTGAGATATCATATTGCATGCTGTAGGAAGGGTCTAAGGATTGGAATGGGAAGGACCTGGATATCACATCTCATGCTATAGAACGGCTCTCAGGTTTGGAAAGGGAAGGAGTTGGATATCACATCTCATGTTATAGGATGGATCTCAGGTTTGGTATTAGAAGTATTGAGATATCACATCTCATGCTATAGGAAGGGTCTCAGGATTGGAATGGGAAGGAGTTGGATATTACATCTCATGCTAAAGGAAGGGTCTCAGGTTTGGTAGAAGCATTGAGATATCACATCTCATGCTATAGGAAGGGTCTCAGGATTGGAATGGGAAGGACTTAGATATCACATATCATGCTATAGGGAGGGTCTCAGTTTTGATATTAGAAGCATTGAGATATCACATCTCATGCTATCGGAAGTGTCTCAGGATTGGAATGGGAAGGAGCTGGATATCACATCTCATGCTAAAGGAAGGGTCTCAGGTTTGGAACGGGAAGGAGTTGGATATCACATCTCATGTTATAGGAAGGGTCTCAGGTTTGGTATAAACATTGAGATATCACATCTCTGCTATCGGAAGTGTCTCAGGATTGGAATGGGAAGGAGTTGGATATCCCATCTCATGTTATAGGACGGGTCTCAGGTTTGTTATTAGAATCATTGAGATATCATATTGCATGCTGTAGGAAGGGTCTAAGGGTTGGAATGTGAAGGACTTGGATATCACATCTCATGCTATAGATAGGCTCTTAGGTTTGGAAAGGGAAGGAGTTGGATCTCACATTTCATGTTAGAGGAAGGATCTCAGGTTTGGTATTAGAAGCATTGAGATATCACATCTCATGCTATAGGAAGGGTCTCATGATTGGAATGGGAAGGAGTTGGATATCACATCTCATGCTATAGGAAGGGTCTCAGGTTTGGTATAAGCATTGAGATATCACATCTCATGCTATAGGAAGGGTCTCAGGATTGGAATGGAAGGAGTTGGATATCACATCTCATGTTATAGGAAGGATCTCAGGTTTGGTATTAGAAGCATTGAGACATCACATCTCATGCTATAGGAAGGGTCTCAGGATTGGAATGGGAAGGAGTTGGATATCAAATCTCATGCTATAGGAAGGGTCTCAGGATTGGAATGGGAAGGAGTTGAATATGACATCTCATGCCGTAGGAAGGGTCTCAGGTTTGGTATAAACATTGAGATATCACATCTCTGGTATCAAAAGGGTCTCAGGATTGGAATGGGAAGGAGTTGGATATCCCATCTCATGTTATAGGAAGAGTCTCAGGTTTGGTATTAGAAGCATTGAGATATCACATCTCATGCTATAGGAAGTGTCTCAGGATTGGAATGGGAAGGACTTGGATATCACATCTCATGCTATAGGTAGGGTCTCAAGTTTGACATTAGAAGCATTGAGATATCACATCTCATGCTATAGGAAGGGTCTGAGGATTGGAATGGGAATGAGTTGGATATCACATCTCCTGCTATGGGAAGGGTCTCAGGTTTGGTATAAGCAGTGAGATATCACATCTCATGCTATAGGAAGTGTCTCAGGATTGGAATGGGAAGGAGTTGGATATCACATCTCATGTTATAGGAAGGATCTCAGGTTTGGTATAAGCATTGAGATATCACATCTCTGCTATCGGAAGGGTCTCAAGATTGGAATGGGAAGGAGTTGGATATTCCCATCTCATGTTATAGGAAGGGTCTCAGGTTTGGTATTAGAAGCATCGAGATATCACATCTCATGCTATAGGAAGGGTCTCAGGATTGGAATGGGAAGGACTTGGATATCACATCTCATGCTATAGGGAGGGTCTCAAGTTTGATATTAGAAGCTTTGAGATATCACATCTCATGATATCGGAAGGGTCTCAGGATTGGAATGGGAATGAGTTGGATATCACATCTCATGATAAAGGAAGGGTCTAAGGTTTGGAAGGGGAAGGATTTGGATATCACATCTCATGTTATATTACGGGTCTCAGGTTTGGTATTAGAAGCATTGAGATATCAAGTCTCATAGTATAGGAAGGGTCTCAGAATTGGAATGGGAAGGAGTTGGATATCCCATCTCATGTTATAGGAAGAGTCTCTGGTTTGGTATTAAAATCATTGAGATATCACATCGCATGCTGTAGGAAGGGTCTAAGGATTGGAATGGGATGGACTTGGATATCACATCTCATGTTATAGGTAGGCTCTCAGGTTTGGTATAAGCATTGAGATATCACATCTCATGCTATAGGAAAGGTCTCAGAATTGGAATGGGAAGGAGTTGGTTATCACATCTCAAGCTATAGGAAGGGTCTCAGTATTGAAATGGGAAGGACTTGGATATCACATCTCATGCCATAGGAAGGCTCTCAGGTTTGGAAGGGGAAAGAGTTGGATATCTCATTTCATGTTAGAGGTAGGATCTCAGGTTTGGTATTAGAGGCATTGAGATATCACATCTCATGCTATCAGAAGGGTCTCAGGAATGGAATGGGAAGGAGTTAGATATCACATCTCATGCTAAAGGGAGGGTCTCAGGTTTGGAAGGGGAAGGATTTGGATATCACATCTCATGTTATAGGAAGGATCTCAGGTTTGGTATTAGAAGCATTGAGATATCACATCTCATGCTATCGGAAGGATCTCAGGTTTGGTATTAGAAGCATTGAGATATCACATCTCATGCTATCAGAAGAGTCTCAGGATTGGAATAGGAAGGAGTTGGATATCACATTTCATGCTAAAGGGAGGGTCTCAGGTTTGGAAGGGGAGGATTTGGATATCACATCTCATGTTATAGGAAGGATCTCACGTTTGGTATTAGAAGCATTGAGATATCAAATCTCATGCTATAGGAAGGGTCTCAGGATTGGAATGTGAAGGATTTGGATATCACATCTCATGCTAAAGGAAGGGTCTCAGGTTTGGTAGAAGCATTGAGATTTCACGTCTCTGCTATCGGAAGGGTCTCAGGATTGGATTGGGAAGGAGTTGGATATCCCTTTTCATGCTATAGGAAGGGTCTCAGGATTTGAATGGCAAGGAGTTGGATATCACATCTCATGCCATAGGAAGGGTCTCAGGTTTGGTATAAGCATTGAGATATCACATCTCTGCTATCGGAAGGGTCTCAGGATTGGATTGGGAAGGAGTTGGATATCCCTTCTCATGCTATAGGAAGTGTCTCAGGTTGGAATGGGAAGGAGTTGGATATCACATCTCATGTTATAGGAAGGGTCTCAGGATTGGAATGGGAAATATCCAAATCCTTCCCATTCCAATCCTGAGACCCTTCCTATAGCAAGAGATGTGATATCCAAATCCTTCCCATTCCAATCCTGAGACCCTTCCTATAACATGAGATGTGATATTCAACTCCTTCCCATTCCAACCTGAGACACTTCCTATAGCATGAGAAGGGATATCCAAATCCTTCACATTCCAATCCTGAGACCCTTCCTATAGCATGAGATTTGATATCTCAATGCTTCTAATACCAAACCTGAGATCCTTCCTATAACATGAGATGGGATATCCAACTCCTTCCCATTCCAATCCTGAGACCCTTCCTATAGCATGAGATGTGATATCTCTATGCTTCTAATACCAAACCTGAGATCCTTCCGATAACATGAGATGTGATATCCAAATCCTTCCCCTTCCAAACCTGAGACCCTCCCTTTAGCATGAGATGGGATATCCAACTCCTTCCCATTCCAATCCTGAGCCGCTTCCGATAGCAGAGATGTGATATCTCAATGCTTATACCAAATCTGAGACCCTTCCTATAACATGAGATGTGATATCCAACTCCTTCCCGTTCCAAACCTGAGACACTAACTATAGCATATGTGATATCCAACTCCTTCCCATTCCAAACATGAGACCCTTCCTATAGCAAGAAAGTAATATCCAACTCCTACCCATTCCAATCCTGAGACCCTTCCTATAGCAAGAGATGTGATATCCAAATCCTTTCCATTCCAATCCTGAGACCCTTCCTATAACATGAGATGTGATATCCAACTCCTTCCCATTCCAACCTGAGACACTTCCTATAGCATGAGAAGGGATATCCAACTCCTTCCCAATCCAATCCTGAGACACTTCCGATAGCAGAGATGTGATATCTCAATGCTTATACCAAACCTGAGACCCTTCCTATGGCATGAGATGTGATATCCAACTCCTTGCCATTCAAATCCTGAGACCCTTCCTATAGCATGAGAAGGGATATCCAACTCCTTCCCAATCCAATCCTGAGACCCTTCCGATAGCAGCAACGTGATATCTCAATGCTTCTACCAAACCTGAGACCCTTCCTTTAGCATGAGATGTGATATCCAAATCCTTCACATTCCAATCCTGAGACCCTTCCTATAGCATGAGATGTGATATCTCAATGCTTCTAATACCAAACCTGAGATCCTTCCTATAACATGAGATGTGATATCCAATTCCTTCCCATTCCAAACCTGAGACCCTTCCTATTGGATGAGATGTGATATCCAACTCCTTCCCATTCCAACCCTGAGACCCTTCCTATAGCATGAGATGTGATGTCTCAATGCTTCTAATACCAAACCTGAGATCCTTCCTATAACATGAGATGTGATATCCAACTCCTTCCATTCCAATCCTGAGACCCGTCCTATAGCATGAGATGTGATATCTGAATGCTTATACCAAACCTGAGACCCTTCCTATAGCATGAGATGTGATATCCAACTGCTTCCCATTCCAATCCTGAGACCCTTCCTATAGCATGAGATGTGATATCTCAATGCTTCTAATACCAAACCTGAGATCCTTCCTCTAACATGAAATGTGATATCCAACTCCTTCCCTTTCCAAACCTAAGAGCCTATCTATAGCATGAGATGTGATATCCAAGTCCTTCCCATTCCAACCCTTAGACCCTTCCTACAGCATGCAATATGATATCTCAATGATTCTAATAACAAACCTGAGACCCGTCCTATAACATGAGATGGGATATCCAACTCCTTCCCATTCCAATCCTGAGACACTTCCGATAGCAGAGATGTGATATCTCAATGCTTATACCAAACCTGAGACCCTTCCTATAACCTGAGATGTGATATCCAAATCCTTCCCGTTCCAACCTGAGACACTTCCTATAGCATAAGAAGGGATATCCAACTCCTTCCCAATCCAATCCTGAGACCCTTCCGATAGCAGAGATGTGATATCTCAATGCTTATACCAAACCTGAGACCCTTCCTATGGCATGAGATGTGATATCCAACTCCTTCCCAATCCAATCCTGAGACCCTTCCGATAGCAGAGACGTGATATCTCAATGCTTCTACCAAACCTGAGACCCTTCCTTTAGCATGAGATGTGATATCCAAATCCTTCACATTCCAATCCTGAGACCCTTCCTATAGCATGAGATGTGATATCTCAATGCTTCTAATACCAAACCTGAGATCCTTCCTATAACATGAGATGTGATATCCAATTCCTTCCCATTCCAAACCTGAGACCCTTCCTATTGGATGAGATGTGATATCCAACTCCTTCCCATTCCAACCCTGAGACCCTTCCTATAGCATGAGATGTGATGTCTCAATGCTTCTAATACCAAACCTGAGATCCTTCCTATAACATGAGATGTGATATCCAACTCCTTCCATTCCAATCCTGAGACCCGTCCTATAGCATGAGATGTGATATCTGAATGCTTATACCAAACCTGAGACCCTTCCTATAGCATGAGATGTGATATCCAACTGCTTCCCATTCCAATCCTGAGACCCTTCCTATAGCATGAGATGTGATATCTCAATGCTTCTAATACCAAACCTGAGATCCTTCCTCTAACATGAAATGTGATATCCAACTCCTTCCCTTTCCAAACCTAAGAGCCTATCTATAGCATGAGATGTGATATCCAAGTCCTTCCCATTCCAACCCTTAGACCCTTCCTACAGCATGCAATATGATATCTCAATGATTCTAATAACAAACCTGAGACCCGTCCTATAACATGAGATGGGATATCCAACTCCTTCCCATTCCAATCCTGAGACACTTCCGATAGCAGAGATGTGATATCTCAATGCTTATACCAAACCTGAGACCCTTCCTATAACCTGAGATGTGATATCCAAATCCTTCCCGTTCCAAACCTGAGACCCTTCCTTTAGCATGAGATGTGATATCCAGCACCTTCCCATTCCAATCCTGAGACACTTGCTATAGCATGAGATGTGATATCTCAATGCTTCTAATATCAAAACTGAGACCCTCCCTATAGCATGATATGTGATATCTAAGTCCTTCCCATTCCAATCCTGAGACCCTCCCTATAGCATGAGATGTGATATCCAACTCCTTCCCATTCCAATCCTGAGACCCTTCCTATAGCATGAGATATGATATCTCAATACTTCTAATACCAAACGTGAGATCCTTCCGATAACATGAGATGTGATATCCAAATCCTTCCCCTTCCAATCCTGAGACCCTCCCTTTAGCATGAGATGTGATATCCAACTCCTTCCTATTCCAATCCTGAGACTCTTCTGATAGCATGAGATGTGATATCTCAATGCTTCTAATACCAAACCTGAGATCCTTCCGATAGCATGAGATGTGATATCTCAATGCTTCTAATACCAAACCTGAGATCCTTCCTATAACATGAGATGTGATATCCAAATCCTTCCCCTTCCAAACCTGAGACCCTCCCTTTAGCATGAGATGTGATATCCAACTCCTTCCCATTCCATTCCTGAGACCCTTCTGATAGCATGAGATGTGATATCTCAATGCCTCTAATACCAAACCTGAGATCCTACCTCTAACATGAAATGTGATATCCAACTATTTCCCCTTCCAAACCTGAGAGCCTTCCTATAGCATGAGATGTGATATCCAAGTCCTCCCCATTCCAATCCTGAGACCCTTCCTATAGCTTGAGATGTGATATCCAACTCCTTCCCATTCCAATTCTGAGACTCTTCCTATACTATGAGACTTGATATCTCAATGCTTCTAATACAAACGTGAGACCCGTAATATAACATGAGATGTGATATCCAAATGCTTCCCCTTCCAAACCTTAGACCCTTCCTTTATCATGAGATGTGATATCCAACTCCTTCCCATTCCAATCCTGAGACCCTTCCGATATCATGAGATGTGATATCTCAAAGCTTCTAATATCAAACTTGAGACCCTCCCTATAGCATGAGATGTGATATCCAAGTCCTTCCCATTCCAATCCTGAGACCCTTCCTATAGCTTGAGGTGTGATATCCAACTCCTTCCCATTCCAATTCTGAGACCCTTCTTATACCATGAGACTTGATATCTCAATGCTTCTAATACCAAACCTGAGACCCGTCCTATAACATGAGATGTGATATCCAAATCCTTCCCCTTCCAAACCTTAGACCCTTCCTTTATCATGAGATGTGATATCCAACTCCTTCCCATTCCAATCCTGAGACCCTTCCGATATCATGAGATTTGTTATCTCAATGCTTCTAATATCAAACTTGAGACCCTCCCTATAGCATGAGATGTGACATCCAAGTCCTTCCCATTCCAATCCTGAGACCCTTCCTATAACATGAGATGTGATATCCAACTCCTTCCCATTCCAACCTGAGACGCTTCCTATAGCATGAGAAGGGATATCTAACTCCTTCCCAATCCAATCCTGAGACCCTTCCGATAGCAGAGATGTGATATCTGAATGCTTATACCAAACCTGAGACCCTTCCTATGGCATGAGATGTGATATCCAACTCCTTGCCATTCAAATCCTGAGACCCTTCCTATAGCATGAGATGTGATATCTCTATGCTTCTAATACCAAACCTGAGACCCTTCCTATAACATGAGATGGGAAATCCAACTCCTTCCCATTCCAATCCTGAGACCCTTCCGATAGCAGAGATGTGATATCTCAATGCTTATACCAAACCTGAGAACCTTCCTATGGCCTGAGATGTCATATACAACTCCTTCCCATTCCAATCCTGAGACCCTTCCTTTAGCATGAGATGTGATATCTCAATGCTTATACCAAATCTGAGACCCTTCCTATAGCATGAGATGTGATATCCAATTCCTTCCCATTCCAATCCTGAGACCCTTCCTATAGCATGAGATGTGATATCTCAATGCTTATACCAAACCTGAGAGCCTACCTATAGCATGAGATGTGATATCCAAGTCCATCCCATTCCAATCCTTAGACCCTTCCTACAGCATGCAATGTGATATCTCAATGATTCTAATACCAAACCAGAGACTCTTCCTATAACATGAGATGGGATATCCAACTCCTTCCCATTCCAATCCTGAGCCGCTTCCGATAGCAGAGATGTGATATCTCAATGCTTATACCAAACCTGAGACCCTTCCTATAACATGAAATGTGATATCCAACTCCTTCCCGTTCCAAACCTGAGACACTAACTATAGCATATGTGATATCCAACTCCTTCCCATTCCAAACATGAGACACTTCCTATAGCAAGAAAGTAATATCCAACTCCTACCCATTCCAATCCTGAGACCCTTCCTATAGCAAGAGATGTGATATCCAAATCCTTCCCATTCCAATCCTGAGACCCTTCCTATAACATGAGATGTGATATCCAACTCCTTCCCATTCCAACCTGAGACACTTCCTATAGCATGAGAAGGGATATCCAACTCCTTCCCAATCCAATCCTGAGACCCTTCCGATAGCAGAGATGTGATATCTCAATGCTTATACCAAACCTGAGACCCTTCCTATGGCATGAGATGTGATATCCAACTCCTTCCCAATCCAATCCTGAGACCCTTCCGATAGCAGAGACGTGATATCTCAATGCTTCTACCAAACCTGAGACCCTTCCTTTAGCATGAGATGTGATATTCAAATCCTTCACATTCCAATCCTGAGACCCTTCCTATAGCATGAGATGTGATATCTCAATGCTTCTAATACCAAACCTGAGATCCTTCCTATAACATGAGATGTGATATCCAATTCCTTCCCATTCCAAACCTGAGACCCTTCCTATTGGATGCGATGTGATATCCAACTCCTTCCCATTCCAACCCTGAGACCCTTCCTATAGCATGAGATGTGATGTCTCAATGCTTCTAATACCAAACCTGAGATCCTTCCTATAACATGAGATGTGATATCCAACTCCTTCCATTCCAATCCTGAGACCCGTCCTATAGCATGAGATGTGATATCTCAATGCTTATACCAAACCTGAGACCCTTCCTATAGCATGAGATGTGATATCCAACTGCTTCCCATTCCAATCCTGAGACCCTTCCTATAGCATGAGATGTGATATCTCAATGATTCTAATAACAAACCTAAGACCCGTCCTATAACATGAGATGGGATATCCAACTCCTTCCCATTCCAACCCTTAGACCCTTCCTACAGCATGCAATATGATATCTCAATGATTCTAATAACAAACCTGAGACCCGTCCTATAACATGAGATGGGATATCCAACTCCTTCCCATTCCAATCCTGAGACACTTCCGATAGCAGAGATGTGATATCTCAATGCTTATACCAAACCTGAGACCCTTCCTATAACATGAGATATGATATCCAAATCCTTCCCGTTCCAAACCTAAGACCCTTCCTTTAGCATGAGATGTGATATCCAGCACCTTCCCATTCAAATCCTGAGACACTTCCTATAGCATGAGATGTGATATCTCAATGCTTCTAATATCAAAACTGAGACCCTCCCTATAGCATGATATGTGATATCTAAGTCCTTCCCATTCCTATCCTGAGACCCTCCCTATAGCATGAGATGTGATATCCAACTCCTTCCCATTCCAATCCTGAGACCCTTCCTATAGCATGAGATATGATATCTCAATACTTCTAATACCAAACGTGCGATCCTTCCGATAACATGAGATGTGATATCCAAATCCTTCCCCTTCCAATCCTGAGACCCTCCCTTTAGCATGAGATGTGATATCCAACTCCTTCCTATTCCAATCCTGAGACTCTTCTGATAGCATGAGATGTGATATCTCAATGCTTCTAATACCAAACCTGAGATCCTTCCGATAGCATGAGATGTGATATCTCAATGCCTCTAATACCAAACCTGAGATCCTACCTCTAACATGAAATGTGATATCCAACTCTTTCCCCTTCCAAACCTGAGAGCCTTCCTATAGCATGAGATGTGATATCCAAGTCCTTCCCATTCCAATCCTGAGACCCTTCCTATAACTTGAGATGTGATATCCAACTCCTTCCCATTCCAATTCTGAGACCCTTCCTATACTATGAGACTTGATATCTCAATGCTTCTAATACAAACGTGAGACCCGTAATATAACATGAGATGTGATATCCAAATCCTTCCCCTTCCAAACCTTAGACCCTTCCTTTATCATGAGATGTGATATCCAACTCCTTCCCATTCCAATCCTGAGACCCTTCCGATATCATGAGATGTGATATCTCAAAGCTTCTAATATCAAACTTGAGACCCTCCCTATAGCATGAGATGTGATATCCAAGTCCTTCCCATTCCAATCCTGAGACCCTTCCTATAGCATGAGATGTGATATCTCAATGCTTCTAATACCAAACCTGAGACCCTTCCTATAACATGAGATGGGAATATCCAACTCCTTCCCATTCCAATCCTGAGACCCTTCCGATAGCAGAGATGTGATATCTCAATGCTTATACCAAACCTGAGATCCTTCCTATAACATGAGATGTGATATCCAACTCCTTCCCATTCCAATCCTGAGACACTTCCTATAGCATGAGATGTGATATCTCACTGCTTATACCAAACCTGAGACCCTTCCCATAGCATGAGATGTGATATCCAACTCCTTCCCATTCCAATCCTCAGACCCTTCCTATAGCATGAGATGTGATATCTCAATGCTTCTAATATCAAACTTGAGACCCTACCTATAGCATGAGATGTGATATCCAAGTCCTTCCCATTACAATCCTGAGACACTTCCTATAGCATGAGATGTGATATCCAACTCCTTCCCATTCCAATCCTGAGACCCTTCCTATAGCATGAGATATGATATCTCAATACTTCTAATACCAAACGTGAGATCCTTCCGATAACATGAGATGTGATATCCAAATCCTTCCCCTTCCAAACCTGAGACCCTCCCTTTAGCATGAGATGTGATATCCAACTCCTTCCCATTCCAATCCTGAGACCCTTCTGATAGCATGAGATGTGATATCTCAATGATTCTAATAACAAACCTGAGACCCGTCCTATAACATGAGATGGGATATCCAACTCCTTCCCATTCCAACCCTTAGACCCTTCCTACAGCATGCAATATGATATCTCAATGATTCTAATAACAAACCTGAGACCCGTCCTATAACATGAGATGGGATATCCAACTCCTTCCCATTCCAATCCTGAGACACTTCCGATAGCAGAGATGTGATATCTCAATGCTTATACCAAACCTGAGACCCTTCCTATAACATGAGATATGATATCCAAATCCTTCCCGTTCCAAACCTGAGACCCTTCCTTTAGCATGAGATGTGATATCCAGCACCTTCCCATTCAAATCCTGAGACACTTCCTATAGCATGAGATGTGATATCTCAATGCTTCTAATATCAAAACTGAGACCCTCCCTATAGCATGATATGTGATATCCAACTCCTTCCCATTCCAATCCTGAGACCCTTCCTATAGCATGAGATATGATATCTCAATACTTCTAATACCAAACGTGCGATCCTTCCGATAACATGAGATGTGATATCCAAATCCTTCCCCTTCCAATCCTGAGACCCTCCCTTTAGCATGAGATGTGATATCCAACTCCTTCCTATTCCAATCCTGAGACTCTTCTGATAGCATGAGATGTGATATCTCAATGCTTCTAATACCAAACCTGAGATCCTTCCGATAGCATGAGATGTGATATCTCAATGCCTCTAATACCAAACCTGAGATCCTACCTCTAACATGAAATGTGATATCCAACTCTTTCCCCTTCCAAACCTGAGAGCCTTCCTATAGCATGAGATGTGATATCCAAGTCCTTCCCATTCCAATCCTGAGACCCTTCCTATAACTTGAGATGTGATATCCAACTCCTTCCCATTCCAATTCTGAGACCCTTCCTATACTATGAGACTTGATATCTCAATGCTTCTAATACAAACGTGAGACCCGTAATATAACATGAGATGTGATATCCAAATCCTTCCCCTTCCAAACCTTAGACCCTTCCTTTATCATGAGATGTGATATCCAACTTCTTCCCATTCCAATCCTGAGACCCTTCCGATATCATGAGATGTGATATCTCAAAGCTTCTAATATCAAACTTGAGACCCTCCCTATAGCATGAGATGTGATATCCAAGTCCTTCCCATTCCAATCCTGAGACCCTTCCTATAGCATGAGATGTGATATCTCAATGCTTCTAATACCAAACCTGAGACCCTTCCTATAACATGAGATGGGAATATCCAACTCCTTCCCATTCCAATCCTGAGACCCTTCCGATAGCAGAGATGTGATATCTCAATGCTTATACCAAACCTGAGATCCTTCCTATAACATGAGATGTGATATCCAACTCCTTCCCATTCCAATCCTGAGACACTTCCTATAGCATGAGATGTGATATCTCACTGCTTATACCAAACCTGAGACCCTTCCCATAGCATGAGATGTGATATCCAACTCCTTCCCATTCCAATCCTCAGACCCTTCCTATAGCATGAGATGTGATATCTCAATGCTTCTAATATCAAACTTGAGACCCTACCTATAGCATGAGATGTGATATCCAAGTCCTTCCCATTAAAATCCTGAGACACTTCCTATAGCATGAGATGTGATATCCAACTCCTTCCCATTCCAATCCTGAGACCCTTCCTATAGCATGAGATATGATATCTCAATACTTCTAATACCAAACGTGAGATCCTTCCGATAACATGAGATGTGATATCCAAATCCTTCCCCTTCCAAACCTGAGACCCTCCCTTTAGCATGAGATGTGATATCCAACTCCTTCCCATTCCAATCCTGAGACCCTTCTGATAGCATGAGATGTGATATCTCAATGCTTCTAATACCAAACCTGAGATCCTTCCGATAGCATGAGATGTGATATCTCAATGCTTCTAATACCAAACCTGAGATCCTTCCTATAACATGAGATGTGATATCCAAATCCTTCCCCTTCCAAACCTGAGACCCTCCCTTTAGCATGAGATGTGATATCCAACTCCTTCCCATTCCATTCCCGAGACCCTTCTGATAGCATGAGATGTGATATCTCAATGCCTCTAATACCAAACCTGAGATCCTACCTCTAACATGAAATGTGATATCCAACTCTTTCCCCTTCCAAACCTGAGAGCCTTCCTATAGCATGAGATCTGATATCCAAGTCCTTCCCATTCCAATCCTGATACCCTTCCTATTGCTTGAGATGTGATATCCAACTCCTTCCCATTCCAATTCTGAGACCCTTCCTATACTCTGAGACTTGATATCTCAATGCTTCTAATACCAAACCTGAGACCCGTAATATAACATGAGATGTGATATCCAAATCCTTCCCCTTCCAAACCTTAGACCCTTCCTTTATCATGAGATGTGATATCCAACTCCTTCCCATTCCAATCCTGAGACCCTTCCGATATCATGAGATGTGATATCTCAAAGCTTCTAATATCAAACTTGAGACCCTCCCTATAGCATGAGATGTGATATCCAAGTCCTTCCCATTCCAATCCTGAGACCCTTCCTATAGCATGAGATGTGATATCTCAATGCTTCTAATACCAAACCTGAGACCCTTCCTATTACATGAGATGGGAATATCCAACTCCTTCCCATTCCAATCCTGAGACCCTTCCGATAGCAGAGATGTGATATCTCAATGCTTATACCAAACCTGAGACCCTTCGTATGGCATGAGATGTGATATCCAACTCCTTGCTATTCAAATCCTGAGACCCTTCCTATAGCATGAGAAGGGATATCCAACTCCTTCCCAATCCAATCCTGAGACCCTTCCGATAGCAGAGACGTGATATCTCAATGCTTCTACCAAACCTGAGACCCTTCCTTTAGCATGAGATGTGATATCCAAATCCTTCACATTCCAATCCTGAGACCCTTCCTATAGCATGGGATGTGATATCTCAATGCTTCTAATACCAAACCTGAGATCCTTCCTATAACATGAGATGTGATATCCAATTCCTTCCCATTCCAAACCTGAGACCCTTCCTATTGGATGAGTTGTGATATCCAACTCCTTCCCATTCCAACCCTGAGACCCTTCCTATAGCATGAGATGTGATGTCTCAATGATTCTAATACCAAACCTGAGATCCTTCCTATAACATGAGATGTGATATCCAACTCCTTCCATTCCAATCCTGAGACCCGTCCTATAGCATGAGATGTGATATCGCAATGCTTATACGAAACCTGAGACCCTTCCTATAGCATGAGATGTGATATCCAACTACTTCCCATTCCAATCCTGAGACCCTTCATATAGCATGAGATGTGATATCTCAATGCTTCTAATACCAAACCTGAGATCCTTCCTCTAACATGAAATGTGATATCCAACTCCTTCCCTTTCCAAACCTAAGAGCCTATCTATAGCATGAGATGTGATATCCAGGTCCTTCCTATTCCAATCCTTAGACCCTTCCTACAGCATGCAATATGATATCTCAATGATTCTAATAACAAACCTGAGACCCGTCCTATAGCATGAGATATGATATCCAAGTCCTTCCCATTCCAATCCTGAGACCCTTCCTATAACATGAAATGTGATATCCAACTCCTTCCCATTCCAACCTGAGACCCTTCCTATAGCATGAGATGGGATATCCAACTTCTTCAAAATCCAATACTGATACCCTTCCGATAGCATGAGATGTGATATCCCAATGCTTCTACCAAACCTGAGACCCATACTATGGCATGAGATGTGATATCAAACTCCTTCCCATTCCAATCCTGAGACCCTTCCTATAGCTTGAGGTGTGATATCCAACTCCTTCCCATTCCAATTCTGAGACCCTTCTTATACCATGAGACTTGATATCTCAATGCTTCTAATACCAAACCTGAGACCCGTCCTATAACATGAGATGTGATATCCAAATCCTTCCCCTTCCAAACCTTAGACCCTTCCTTTATCATGAGATGTGGTATCCAACTCCTTCCCATTCCAATCCTGAGACCCTTCCGATATCATGAGATTTGTTATCTCAATGCTTCTAATATCAAACTTGAGATCCTCCCTATAGCATGAGATTTGACATCCAAGTCCTTCCCATTCCAATCCTGAGACCCTTCCTATAGCATGAGATGTGATATCTCTATGCTTCTAATACCAAACCTGAGACCCTTCCTATAACATGAGATGGGATATCCAACTCCTTCCCATTCCAATCCTGAGACCCTTCCGATAGCAGAGATGTGATATCTCAATGCTTATACCAAACCTGAGACCCTTCCTATGGCCTGAGATGTCATACACAACTCCTTCCCATTCCAATCCTGAGACCCTTCCTTTAGCATGAGATGTGATATCTCAATGCTTATACCAAATCTGAGACCCTTCCTATAGCATGAGATGTGATATCCAAATCCTTCCCATTCCAATCCTGAGACCCTTCCTATAGCATGAGATGTGATATCTCAATGCTTATACCAAACCTGAGAGCCTACCTATAGCATGAGATGTGATATCCAAGTCCATCCCATTCCAATCCTTAGACCCTTCCTACAGCATGCGATGTGATATCTCAATGATTCTAATACCAAACCAGAGACTCTTACTATAACATGAGATGTGATATCCAACTCCTTCCCATTCCAATCCTGAGCCGCTTCCGATAGCAGAGATGTGATATCTCAATGCTTATACCAAACCTGAGACCCTTCCTATAACATGAGATGTGATATCCAACTCCTTCCCGTTCCAAACCTGAGACACTAACTATAGCATATGTGATATCCAACTCCTTCCCATTCCAAACATGAGACCCTTCCTATAGCAAGAAAGTAATATCCAACTCCTACCCATTCCAATCCTGAGACCCTTCCTATAGCAAGAGATGTGATATCCAAATCCTTCCCATTCCAATCCTGAGACCCTTCCTATAACATGAGATGTGATATCCAACTCCTTCCCATTCCAACCTGAGACACTTCCTATAGCATGAGAAGGGATATCCAACTCCTTCCCAATCCAATCCTGAGACCCTTCCGATAGCAGAGATGTGATATCTCAATGCTTATACCAAACCTGAGACCCTTCCTATGGCATGAGATGTGATATCCAACTCCTTGCCATTCAAATCCTGAGACCCTTCGTATAGCATGAGAAGGGATATCCAACTCCTTCCCAATCCAATCCTGCGACCCTTTCGATAGCAGAGACGTGATATCTCAATGCTTCTACCAAACCTGAGACCCTTCCTTTAGCATGAGATGTGATATCCAAATCCTTCACATTCCATTCCTGAGACCCTTCCTATAGCAAGAGATGTGATATCTCAATGCTTCTAATACCAAACCTGAGATCCTTCCTATAACATGAGATGTGATATCCAATTACTTCCCATTCCAAACCTGAGACCCTTCCTATTGGATGAGATGTGATATCCAACTCCTTCCCATTCCAACCCTGAGACCCTTCCTATAGCATGAGATGTGATGTCTCAATGCTTCTAATACCAAACCTGAGATCCTTCCTATAACATGAGATGTGATATCCAACTCCTTCCATTCCAATCCTGAGACCCGTCCTATAGCATGAGATGTGATATCTCAATGCTTATACTAAACCTGAGACCCTTCCTATAGCATGAGATGTGATATCCAACTACTTCCCATTCCAATCCTGAGACCCTTCCTATAGCATGAGATGTGATATCTCAATGCTTCTAATACCAAACCTGAGATCCTTCCTCTAACATGAAATGTGATATCCAACTCCTTCCCTTTCCAAACCTAAGAGCCTATCTATAGCATGAGATGTGATATCCAAGTCCTTCCCATTCCAACCCTTAGACCCTTCCTACAGCATGCAATATGATATCTCAATGATTCTAATAACAAACCTGAGACCCGTCCTATAACATGAGATGTGATATCCAACTCCTTCCCATTCCAATCCTGAGACACTTCCGATAGCAGAGATGTGATATCTCAATGCTTATACCAAACCTGAGACCCTTCCTATAACATGAGATGTGATATCCAAATCCTTCCCGTTCCAAACCTGAGACCCTTCCTTTAGCATGAGATGTGATATCCAGCTCCTTCCCATTCCAATCCTGAGACACTTCCGATAGCATGAGATGTGATATCTCAATGCTTCTAATATCAAAACTGAGACCCTCCCTATAGCATGATATGTGATATCTAAGTCCTTCCCATTCCAATCCTGAGACACTCCCTATAGCATGAGATGTGATATCCAACTCTTTCCCATTCCACTCCTGAGACCCTTCCTATAGTATGAGATATGATATCTCAATATTTCTAATACCAAACGTGAGATCCTTCCGATAACATGAGATGTGATATCCAAATCCTTCCCCTTCCAAACCTGAGACCCTCCCTTTAGCATGAGATGTGATATCCAACTCCTTCCCATTCCAATCCTGAGACCCTTCTGATAGCATGAGATGTGATATCTCAATGCTTCTAATACCAAACCTGAGATCCTTCCGATAGCATGAGATGTGATATCTCAATGCTTCTAATACCAAACCTGAGATCCTTCCTATAACATGAGATGTGATATCCAAATCATTCCCCTTCCAAACCTGAGACCCTCCCTTTAGCATGAGATGTGATATCCAACTCCTTCCCATTCCATTCCTGAGACCCTTCTGAAAGCATGAGATGTGATATCTCAATGCCTCTAATACCAAACCTGAGATCCTACCTCTAACATGAAATGTGATATCCAACTCTTTCCCCTTCCAAACCTGAGAGCCTTCCTATAGCATGAGATGTGATATCCAAGTCCTTCCCATTCCAATCCTGAGACCCTTCCTATAGCTTGAGATGTGATATCCAACTCCTTCCCATTCCAATTCTGAGACCCTTCCTATACTCTGAGACTTGATATCTCAATGCTTCTAATACCAAACCTGAGACCCGTAATATAACATGAGATGTGATATCCAAATCCTTCCCCTTCCAAACCTTAGACCCTTCCTTTATCATGAGATGTGATATCCAACTCCTTCCCATTCCAATCCTGAGACCCTTCCGATATCATGAGATGTGATATCTCAAAGCTTCTAATATCAAACTTGAGACCCTCCCTATAGCAGGGGATGTGATATCCAAGTCCTTCCCATTCCAATCCTGAGACCCTTCCTATAGCATGAGATGTGATATCTCAATGCTTCTAATACCAAACCAATGACCCTTCCTATAACATGAGATGGGAATATCCAACTCCATCCCATTCCAATCCTGAGACCCTTCCGATAGCAGAGATGTGATATCTCAATGCTTATACCAAACCTGAGACCCTTCCTATGGCATGAGATGTGATATCCAACTCCTTGCCATTCAAATCCTGAGACCCTTCCTATAGCATGAGAAGGGATATCCAACTCCTTCCCAATCCAATCCTGAGACCCTTCCGATAGCAGAGACGTGATATCTCAATGCTTCTACCAAACCTGAGACCCTTCCTTTAGCATGAGATGTGATATCCAAATCCTCCACATTCCAATCCTGAGACCCTTCCTATAGCATGAGATGTGATATCTCAATGCTTCTAATACCAAACCTGAGATCTTTCCTATAACATGAGATGTGATATCCAATTCCTTCCCATTCCAAACCTGAGACCCTTCCTATTGGATGAGATGTGATATCCAACTCCTTCCCATTCCAACCCTGAGACCCTTCCTATAGCATGAGATGTGATGTCTCAATGCTTCCAATACCAAACCTGAGATCCTTCCTATAACATGATATGTGATATCCAACTCCTTCCATTCCAATCCTGAGACCTGTCCTATAGCATGAGATGTGATATCTCAATGCTTATACCAAACCTGAGACCCTTCCTATAGCATGAGATGTGATATCCAACTACTTCCCATTCCAATCCTGAGACCCTTCATATAGCATGAGATGTGATATCTCAATGCTTCTAATACCAAACCTGAGATCCTTCCTCTAACATGAAATGTGATATCCAACTCCTTCCCTTTCCAAACCTAAGAGCCTATCTATAGCATGAGATGTGATATCCAAGTCCTTCCCATTCCAATCCTTAGACCCTTACTACAGCATGCAATATGATATCTCAATGATTCTAATAACAAACCTGAGACCCGTCCTATAGCATGAGATATGATATCCAAGTCCTTCCCATTCCAATCCTGAGACCCTTCCTATATCATGAAATGTGATATCCAACTCCTTCCCATTCCAACCTGAGACCCTTCCTATAGCATGAGATGGGATATCCAACTTCTTCCAAATCCAATACTGATACCCTTCCGATAGCATGAGATGTGATATCCCAATGCTTCTACCAAACCTGAGACCCATACTATGGCATGAGATGTGATATCAAACTCCTTCCCATTCCAATCCTGAGACCCTTCCTATAGCTTGAGGTGTGATATCCAACTCCTTCCCATTCCAATTCTGAGACCCTTCTTATACCATGAGACTTGATATCTCAATGCATCTAATACCAAACCTGAGACCCGTCCTATAACATGAGATGTGATATCCAAATCCTTCCCCTTCCAAACCTTAGACCCTTCCTTTATCATGAGATGTGATATCCAACTCCTTCCCATTCCAATCCTGAGACCCTTCCGATATCATGAGATTTGTTATCTCAATGCTTCTAATATCAAACTTGAGACCCTCCCTATAGCATGAGATGTGACATCCAAGTCCTTCCCATTCCAATCCTGAGACCCTTCCTATAACATGAGATGTGATATCCAACTCCTTCCCATTCCAACCTGAGACACTTCCTATAGCATGAGAAGGGATATCTAACTCCTTCCCAATCCAATCCCGAGACCCTTCCGATAGCAGAGATGTGATATCTCAATGCTTATACCAAACCTGAGACCCTTCCTATGGCATGAGATGTGATATCCAACTCCTTGCCATTCAAATCCTGAGATCCTTCCTATAGCATGAGATGTGATATCTCTATGCTTCTAATACCAAACCTGAGACCCTTCCTATAACATGAGATGGGATATCCAACTGCTTCCCATTCCAATCCTGAGACCCTTCCGATAGCAGAGATGTGATATCTCAATGCTTATACCAAACCTGAGAACCTTCCTATGGCCTGAGATGTCATATACAACTCCTTCCCATTCCAATCCTGAGACCCTTCCTTTAGCATGAGATGTGATATCTCAATGCTTATACCAAATCTGAGACCCTTCCTATAGCATGAGATGTGATATCCAATTCCTTCCCATTCCAATCCTGAGACCCTTCCTATAGCATGAGATGTGATATCTCAATGCTTATACCAAACCTGAGAGCCTACCTATAGCATGAGATGTGATATCCAAGTCCATCCCATTCCAATCGTTAGACCTTTCCTACAGCATGCGATGTGATATCTCAATGATTCTAATACCAAACCAGAGACTCTTCCTATAACATGAGATGGGATATCCAACTCCTTCCCATTCCAATCCTGAGCCGCTTCCGATAGCAGAGATGTGATATCTCAATGCTTATACCAAACCTGAGACCCTTCCTATAACATGAGATGTGATATCCAACTCCTTCCCGTTCCAAACCTGAGACACTAACTATAGCATATGTGATATCCAACACCTTCCCATTCCAAACATGAGACCCTTCCTATAGCAAGAAAGTAATATCCAACTCCTACCCATTCCAATCCTGAGACCCTTCCTATAGCAAGAGATGTGATATCCAAATCCTTCCCATTCCAATCCTGAGACACTTCCTATAACATGAGATGTGATATCCAACTCCTTCCCATTCCAACCTGAGACACTTCCTATAGCATGAGAAGGGATATCCAACTCCTTCCCAATCCAATCCTGAGACCCTTCCGATAGCACAGATGTGATATCTCAATGCTTATACCAAACCTGAGACCCTTCCTATGGCATGAGATGTGATATCCAACTCCTTCCCAATCCAATCCTGAGACTCTTCCGATAGCAGAGACGTGATATCTCAATGCTTCTACCAAACCTGAGACCCTTCCTTTAGCATGAGATGTGATATCCAAATCCTTCACATTCCAATCCTGAGACCCTTCCTATAGCATGAGATGTGATATCTCAATGCTTCTAATACCAAACCTGAGATCCTTCCTATAACATGAGATGTGATATCCAATTCCTTCCCATTCCAAACCTGAGACCCTTACTATTGGATGAGATGTGATATCCAACTCCTTCCCATTCCAACCCTGAGACCCTTCCTATAGCATGAGATGTGATGTCTCAATGCTTCTAATACCAAACCTGAGATCCTTCCTATAACATGAGATGTGATATCCAACTCCTTCCATTCCAATCCTGAGACCCGTCCTATAGCATGAGATGTGATATCTCAATGCTTATACCAAACCTGAGACCCTTCCTATAGCATGAGATGTGATATCCAACTGCTTCCCATTCCAATCCTGAGACCCTTCCTATAGCATGAGATGTGATATCTCAATGCTTCTAATACCAAACCTGAGATCCTTCCTCTAACATGAAATGTGATATCCAACTCCTTCCCTTTCCAAACCTAAGAGCCTATCTATACCATGAGATGTGATATCCAAGTCCTTCCCATTCCAACCCTTAGACCCTTCCTACAGCATGCAATATGATATCTCAATGATTCTAATAACAAACCTGAGACCCGTCCTATAACATGAGATGGGATATCCAACTCCTTCCCATTCCAATCCTGAGACACTTCCGATAGCAGAGATGTGATATCTCAATGCTTATACCAAACCTGAGACCCTTCCTATAACATGAGATGTGATATCCAAATCCTTCCCGTTCCAAACCTGAGACCCTTCCTTTAGCATGAGATGTGATATCCAGCACCTTCCCATTCCAATCCTGAGACACTTCCTATAGCATGAGATGTTATATCTCAATGCTTCTAATATCAAAACTGAGACCCTCCCTATAGCATGAAATGTGATATCTAAGTCCTTCCCATTCCAATCCTGAGACCCTCCCTATAGCATGAGATGTGATATCCAACTCCTTCCCATTCCAATCCTGAGACCCTTCCTATAGCATGAGATATGATATCTCAATACTTCTAATACCAAACGTGAGATCCTTCCGATAACATGAGATGTGATATCCAAATCCTTCCCCTTCCAATCCTGAGACCCTCCCTTTAGCATGAGATGTGATATCCAACTCCTTCCTATTCCAATCCTGAGACTCTTCTGATAGCATGAGATGTGATATCTCAATGCTTCTAATACCAAACCTGAGATCCTTCCGATAGCATGAGATGTGATATCTCAATGCTTCTAATACCAAACCTGAGATCCTTCCTATAACATGAGATGTGATATCCAAATCCTTCCCCTTCCAAACCTGAGACCCTCCCTTTAGCATGAGATGTGATATCCAACTGCTTCGCATTCCAATCCTGAGACCCTTCCTATAGCATGAGATGTGATATCTCAATGCTTCTAATACCAAACCTGAGATCCTTCCTCTAACATGAAATGTGATATCCAACTCCTTCCCTTTCCAAACCTAAGAGCCTATCTATACCATGAGATGTGATATCCAAGTCCTTCCCATTCCAACCCTTAGACCCTTCCTACAGCATGCAATATGATATCTCAATGATTCTAATAACAAACCTGAGACCCGTCCTATAACATGAGATGGGATATCCAACTCCTTCCCATTCCAATCCTGAGACACTTCCGATAGCAGAGATGTGATATCTCAATGCTTATACCAAACCTGAGACCCTTCCTATAACATGAGATGTGATATCCAAATCCTTCCCGTTCCAAACCTGAGACCCTTCCTTTAGCATGAGATGTGATATCCAGCACCTTCCCATTCCAATCCTGAGACACTTCCTATAGCATGAGATGTGATATCTCAATGCTTCTAATATCAAAACTGAGACCCTCCCTATAGCATGATATGTGATATCTATGTCCTTCCCATTCCAATCCTGAGACCCTCCCTATAGCATGAGATGTGATATCCAACTCCTTCCCATTCCAATCCTGAGACCCTTCCTATAGCATGAGATATGATATCTCAATACTTCTAATACCAAACGTGAGATCCTTCCGATAACATGAGATGTGATATCCAAATCCTTCCCCTTCCAATCCTGAGACCCTCCCTTTAGCATGAGATGTGATATCCAACTCCTTCCTATTCCAATCCTGAGACTCTTCTGATAGCATGAGATGTGATATCTCAATGCTTCTAATACCAAACCTGAGATCCTTCCGATAGCATGAGATGTGATATCTCAATGCTTCTAATACCAAACCTGAGATCCTTCCTATAACATGAGATGTGATATCCAAATCCTTCCCCTTCCAAACCTGAGACCCTCCCTTTAGCATGAGATGTGATATCCAACTCCTTCCCATTCCATTCCTGAGACCCTTCTGATAGCATGAGATGTGATATCTCAATGCCTCTAATACCAAACCTGAGATCCTACCTCTAACATGAAATGTGATATCCAACTCTTTCCCCTTCCAAACCTGAGAGCCTTCCTATAGCATGAGATGTGATATCCAAGTCCTTCCCATTCCAATCCTGAGACCCTTCCTATAGCTTGAGATGTGATATCCAACTCCTTCCCATTCCAATTCTGAGACCCTTCCTATACTATGAGACTTGATATCTCAATGCTTCTAATACAAACGTGAGACCCGTAATATAACATGAGATGTGATATCCAAATCCTTCCCCTTCCAAACCTTAGACCCTTCCTTTATCATGAGATGTGATATCCAACTCCTTCCCATTCCAATCCTGAGACCCTTCCGATATCATGAGATGTGATATCTCAAAGCTTCTAATATCAAACTTGAGACCTTCCCTATAGCATGAGATGTGATATCCAAGTCCTTCCCATTCCAATCCTGAGACCCTTCCTATAGCATGAGATGTGATATCTCAATGCTTCTAATACCAAACCTGAGACCCTTCCTATAACATGAGATGGGAATATCCAACTCCTTCCCATTCCAATCCTGAGACCCTTCCGGTAGAAGAGATGTGATATCTCAATGCTTATACCAAACCTGAGATCCTTCCTATAACATGAGATGTGATATCCAACTCCTTCCCATTCCAATCCTGAGACACTTCCTATAGCATGAGATACGATATCTCACTGCTTATACCAAACCTGAGACCATTCCCATAGCATGAGATGTGATATCCAACTCCTTCCCATTCCAATCCTCAGACCCTTCCTATAGCATGAGATGTGATATCTCAATGCTTCTAATATCAAACTTGAGGCCCTACCTATAGCATGAGATGTGATATCCAAGTCCTTCCCATTACAATCCTGAGACACTTCCTATAACATGAGATGTGATATCCAACTCCTTCCCATTCCAATCCTGAGACCCTTCCTATAGCATGAGATATGATATCTCAATACTTCTAATACCAAACGTGAGATCCTTCCGATAACATGAGATGTGATATCCAAATCCTTCCAAACCTGAGACCCTCCCTTTAGCATGAGATGTGATATCCAACTCCTTCCCATTCCAATCCTGAGACCCTTCTGATAGCATGAGATGTGATATCTCAATGCTTCTAATACCAAACCTGAGATCCTTCCTATAACATGAGATGTGATATCCAAATCCTTTCCCTTCCAAACCTGAGACCCTCCCTTTAGCATGAGATGTGATATCCAACTCCTTCCCATTCCATTCCCGAGACCCTTCTGATAGCATGAGATGTGATATCTCAATGCCTCTAATACCAAACCTGAGATCCTACCTCTAACATGAAATGTGATATCCAACTCTTTCCCCTTCCAAACCTGAGAGCCTTCCTATAGCATGAGATGTGATATCCAAGTCCTTCCCATTCCAATCCTGAGACCCTTCCTATAGCTTGAGATGTGATATCCAACTCCTTCCCATTCCAATTCTGAGACCCTTCCTATACTCTGAGACTTGATATCTCAATGCTTCTAATACCAAACCTGAGACCCGTAATATAACATGAGATGTGATATCCAAATCCTTCCCCTTCCAAACCTTAGACCCTTCCTTTATCATGAGATGTGATATCCAACTCCTTCCCATTCCAATCCTGAGACCCTTCCGATATCATGAGATGTGATATCTCAAAGCTTCTAATATCAAACTTGAGACCCTCCCTATAGCATGAGATGTGATATCCAAGTCCTTCCCATTCCAATCCTGAGACCCTTCCTATAGCATGAGATGTGATATCTCAATGCTTCTAATACCAAACCTGAGACCCTTCCTATTACATGAGATGGGAATATCCAACTCCTTCCCATTCCAATCCTGAGACCCTTCCGATAGCAGAGATGTGATATCTCAATGCTTATACCAAACCTGAGACCCTTCGTATGGCATGAGATGTGATATCCAACTCCTTGCCATTCAAATCCTGAGACCCTTCCTATAGCATGAGAAGGGATATCCAACTCCTTCCCAATCCAATCCTGAGACCCTTCCGATAGCAGAGACGTGATATCTCAATGCTTCTACCAAACCTGAGACCCTTCCTTTAGCATGAGATATGATATCCAAATCCTTCACATTCCAATCCTGAGACCCTTCCTATAGCATGAGATGTGATATCTCAATGCTTCTAATACCAAACCTGAGATCCTTCCTATAACATGAGATGTGATATCCAATTCCTTCCCATTCCAAACCTGAGACCCTTCCTATTGGATGAGTTGTGATATCCAACTCCTTCCCATTCCAACCCTGAGACCCTTCCTATAGCATGAGATGTGATGTCTCAATGATTCTAATACCAAACCTGAGATCCTTCCTATAACATGAGATGTGATATCCAACTCCTTCCATTCCAATCCTGAGACCCGTCCTATAGCATGAGATGTGATATCTCAATGCTTATACCAAACCTGAGACCCTTCCTATAGCATGAGATGTGATATCCAACTACTTCCCATTCCAATCCTGAGACCCTTCCTATAGCATGAGATGTGATATCTCAGTGCTTCTAATACCAAACCTGAGATCCTTCCTCTAACATGAAATGTGATATCCAACTCCTTCCCTTTCCAAACCTAAGAGCCTATTTATAGCATGAGATGTGATATCCAGGTCCTTCCTATTCCAATCCTTAGACCCTTCCTACAGCATGCAATATGATATCTCAATGATTCTAATAACAAACCTGAGACCCGTCCTATAGCATGAGATATGATATCCAAGTCCTTCCCATTCCAATCCTGAGACCCTTCCTATAACATGAAATGTGATATCCAACTCCTTCCCATTCCAACCTGAGACCCTTCCTATAGCATGAGATGGGATATCCAACTTCTTCAAAATCCAATACTGATACCCTTCCGATAGCATGAGATGTGATATCCCAATGCTTCTACCAAACCTGAGACCCATACTATGGCATGAGATGTGATATCAAACTCCTTCCCATTCCAATCCTGAGACCCTTCCTATAGCTTGAGGTGTGATATCCAACTCCTTCCCATTCCAATTCTGAGACCCTTCTTATACCATGAGACTTGATATCTCAATGCTTCTAATACCAAACCTGAGACCCGTCCTATAACATGAGATGTGATATCCAAATCCTTCCCCTTCCAAAACCTTAGACCATTCCTTTATCATGAGATGTGATATCCAACTCCTTCCCATTCCAATCCTGAGACCCTTCCGATATCATGAGATTTGTTATCTCAATGCTTCTAATATCAAACTTGAGACCCTCCCTATAGCATGAGATGTGACATCCAAGTCCTTCCCATTCCAATCCTGAGACCCTTCCTATAGCATGAGATGTGATATCTCTATGCGTCTAATACCAAACCTGAGATCCTTCCTATAACATGAGATGGGATATCCAACTCCTTCCCATTCCAATCCTGAGACCTTTCCGATAGCAGAGATGTGATATCTCAATGCTTATACCAAACCTGAGAACCTTCCTATGGCCTGAGATGTCATATACAACTCCTTCCCATTCCAATCCTGAGACCCTTCCTTTAGCATGATATGTGATATCTCAATGCTTATACCAAATCTGAGACCCTTCCTATAGCATGAGATGTGATATCCAATTCCTTCCCATTCCAATCCTGAGACCCTTCCTATAGCATGAGATGTGATATCTCAATGCTTATACCAAACCTGAGAGCCTACCTATAGCATGAGATGTGATATCCAAGTCCATCCCATTCCAATCCTTAGACCCTTCCTACAACATGCAATGTGATATCTCAATTATTCTAATACCAAACCAGAGACTCTTCCTATAACATGAGATGGGATATCCAACTCCTTCCCATTCCAATCCTGAGCCGCTTCCGATAGCAGAGATGTGATATCTCAATGCTTATACCAAACCTGAGACCCTTCCTATAACATGAGATGTGATATCCAACTCCTTCCCGTTCCAAACCTGAGACACTAACTATAGCATATGTGATATCCAACTCCTTCCCATTCCAAACATGAGACCCTTCCTATAGCAAGAAAGTAATATCCAACTCCTTCCCATTCCAATCCTGAGACCCTTCCTATAACATGAGATGTGATATCCAACTCCTTCCCATTCCAACCTGAGACACTTCCTATAGCATGAGAAGGGATATCCAACTCATTCCCAATCCAATCCTGAGACCCTTCCGATAGCAGAGATGTGATATCTCAATGCTTATACCAAACCTGAGACCCTTCCTATGGCATGAGATGTGATATCCAACTCCTTGCCATTCAAATCCTGAGACCCTTCCTATAGCATGAGAAGGGATATCCAACTCCTTCCCAATCCAATCCTGAGACCCTTCCGATAGCAGCGACGTGATATCTCAATGCTTCTACCAAACCTGAGACCCTTCCTTTAGCATGAGATGTGATATCCAAATCCTTCACATTCCAATCCTGAGACCCTTCCTATAGCATGAGATGTGATATCTCAATGCTTCTAATACCAAACCTGAGATCCTTCCTATAACATGAGATCTGATATCCAACTCCTTCCATTCCAATCCTGAGACCCTTCCTATAGCATGAGATGTGATATCTCAATGCTTATACCAAACCTGAGACCCTTCCTATAGCATGAGATGTGATATCCAACTCCTTCCCATTCCAATCCTGAGACCCTTCCTATAGCATGAGATGTGATATCTCAATGCTTCTAATACCAAACCTGAGATCCTTCCTCTAACATGAAATGTGAGATCCAACTCCTTCCCTTTCCAAACCTAAGAGCCTATCTATAGCATGAGATGTGATATCCAAGTCCTTCACATTCCAACCCTTAGACCCTTCCTACAGCATGCAATATGATATCTCAATGATTCCAATAACAAACCTGAGACCCGTCCTATAACATGAGATGGGATATCCAACTCCTTCCTATTCCAATCCTGAGACTCTTCTGATAGCATGAGATGTGATATCTCAATGCTTCTAATACCAAACCTGAGATCCTTCCGATAGCATGAGATGTGATATCTCAATGCTTCTAATACCAAACCTGAGATCCTTCCTATAACATGAGATGTGATATCCAAATCCTTCCCCTTCCAAACCTGAGACCCTCCCTTTAGCATGAGATGTGATATCCAACTGCTTCCCATTCCAATCCTGAGACCCTTCCTATAGCATGAGATGTGATATCTCAATGCTTCTAATACCAAACCTGAGATCCTTCCTCTAACATGAAATGTGATATCCAACTCCTTCCCTTTCCAAACCTAAGAGCCTATCTATACCATGAGATGTGATATCCAAGTCCTTCCCATTCCAACCCTTAGACCCTTCCTACAGCATGCAATATGATATCTCAATGATTCTAATAACAAACCTGAGACCCGTCCTATAACATGAGATGGGATATCCAACTCCTTCCCATTCCAATCCTGAGACACTTCCGATAGCAGAGATGTGATATCTCAATGCTTATACCAAACCTGAGACCCTTCCTATAACATGAGATGTGATATCCAAACCCTTCCCGTTCCAAACCTGAGACCCTTCCTTTAGCATGAGATGTGATATCCAGCACCTTCCCATTCCAATCCTGAGACACTTCCTATAGCATGAGATGTGATATCTCAATGCTTCTAATATCAAAACTGAGACCCTCCCTATAGCATGATATGTGATATCTAAGTCCTTCCCATTCCAATCCTGAGACCCTCCCTATAGCATGAGATGTGATATCCAACTCCTTCCCATTCCAATCCTGAGACCCTTCCTATAGCATGAGATATGATATCTCAATACTTCTAATACCAAACGTGAGATCCTTCCGATAACATGAGATGTGATATCCAAATCCTTCCCCTTCCAATCCTGAGACCCTCCCTTTAGCATGAGATGTGATATCCAACTCCTTCCTATTCCAATCCTGAGACTCTTCTGATAGCATGAGATGTGATATCTCAATGCTTCTAATACCAAACCTGAGATCCTTCCGATAGCATGAGATGTGATATCTCAATGCTTCTAATACCAAACCTGAGATCCTTCCTATAACATGAGATGTGATATCTAAATCCTTCCCCTTCCAAACCTGAGACCCTCCCTTTAGCATGAGATGTGATATCCAACTCCTTCCCATTCCATTCCTGAGACCCTTCTGATAGCATGAGATGTGATATCTCAATGCCTCTAATACCAAACCTGAGATCCTACCTCTAACATGAAATGTGATATCCAACTCTTTCCCCTTCCAAACCTGAGAGCCTTCCTATAGCATGAGATGTGATATCCAAGTCCTTCCCATTCCAATCCTGAGACCCTTCCTATAGCTTGAGATGTGATATCCAACTCCTTCCCATTCCAATTCTGAGACAATTCCTATACTATGAGACTTGATATCTCAATGCTTCTAATACAAACGTGAGACCCGTAATATAACATGAGATGTGATATCCAAATCCTTCCCCTTCCAAACCTTAGACCCTTCCTTTATCATGAGATGTGATATCCAACTCCTTCCCATTCCAATCCTGAGACCCTTCCGATATCATGAGATGTGATATCTCAAAGCTTCTAATATCAAACTTGAGACCCTCCCTATAGCATGAGATGTGATATCCAAGTCCTTCCCATTCCAATCCTGAGACCCTTCCTATAGCATGAGATGTGATATCTCAATGCTTCTAATACCAAACCTGAGACCCTTCCTATAACATGAGATGGGAATATCCAACTCCTTCCCATTCCAATCCTGAGACCCTTCCGGTAGCAGAGATGTGATATCTCAATGCTTATACCAAACCTGAGATCCTTCCTATAACATGAGATGTGATATCCAACTCCTTCCCATTCCAATCCTGAGACACTTCCTATAGCATGAGATGTGATATCTCACTGCTTATACCAAACCTGAGACCCTTCCCATAGCATGAGATGTGATATCCAACTCCTTCCCATTCCAATCCTCAGACCCTTCCTATAGCATGAGATGTGATATCTCAATGCTTCTAATATCAAACTTGAGACCCTACCTATAGCATGAGATGTGATATCCAAGTCCTTCCCATTACAATCCTGAGACACTTCCTATAACTTGAGATGTGATATCCAACTCCTTCCCATTCCAATCCTGAGACCCTTCCTATAGCATGAGATATGATATCTCAATACTTCTAATACCAAACGTGAGATCCTTCCGATAACATGAGATGTGATATCCAAATCCTTCCCCTTCCAAACCTGAGACCCTCCCTTTAGCATGAGATGTGATATCCAACTCCTTCCCATTCCAATCCTGAGACCCTTCTGATAGCATGAGATGTGATATCTCAATGCTTCTAATACCAAACCTGAGATCCTTCCTATAACATGAGATGTGATATCCAAATCCTTTCCCTTCCAAACCTGAGACCCTCCCTTTAGCATGAGATGTGATATCCAACTCCTTCCCATTCCATTCCCGAGACCCTTCTGATAGCATGAGATGTGATATCTCAATGCCTCTAATACCAAACCTGAGATCCTACCTCTAACATGAAATGTGATATCCAACTCTTTCCCCTTCCAAACCTGAGAACCTTCCTATAGCATGAGATGTGATATCCAAGTCCTTCCCATTCCAATCCTGAGACCCTTCCTATAGCTTGAGATGTGATATCCAACTCCTTCCCATTCCAATTCTGAGACCCTTCCTATACTCTGAGACTTGATATCTCAATGCTTCTAATACCAAACCTGAGACCTGTAATATAACATGAGATGTGATATCCAAATCCTTCCCCTTCCAAACCTTAGACCCTTCCTTTATCATGAGATGTGATATCCAACTCCTTCCCATTCCAATCCTGAGACCCTTCCGATATCATGAGATGTGATATCTCAAAGCTTCTAATATCAAACTTGAGACCCTCCCTATAGCATGAGATGTGATATCCAAGTCCTTCCCATTCCAATCCTGAGACCCTTCCTATAGCATGAGATGTGATATCTCAATGCTTCTAATACCAAACCTGAGACCCTTCCTATTACATGAGATGGGAATATCCAACTCCTTCCCATTCCAATCCTGAGACCCTTCCGATAGCAGAGATGTGATATCTCAATGCTTATACCAAACCTGAGACCCTTCGTATGGCATGAGATGTGATATCCAACTCCTTGCCATTCAAATCCTGAGACCCTTCCTATAGCATGAGAAGGGATATCCAACTCCTTCCCAATCCAATCCTGAGACCCTTCCGATAGCAGAGACGTGATATCTCAATGCTTCTACCAAACCTGAGACCCTTCCTTTAGCATGAGATGTGATATCCAAATCCTTCACATTCCAATCCTGAGACCCTTCCTATAGCATGAGATGTGATATCTCAATGCTTCTAATACCAAACCTGAGATCCTTCCTATAACATGAGATGTGATATCCAATTCCTTCCCATTCCAAACCTGAGACCCTTCCTATTGGATGAGTTGTGATATCCAACTCCTTCCCATTCCAACCCTGAGACCCTTCCTATAGCATGAGATGTGATGTCTCAATGATTCTAATACCAAACCTGAGATCCTTCCTATAACATGAGATGTGATATCCAACACCTTCCATTCCAATCCTGAGACCCGTCCTATAGCATGAGATGTGATATCTCAATGCTTATACCAAACCTGAGACCCTTCCTATAGCATGAGATGTGATATCCAACTACTTCCCATTCCAATCCTGAGACCCTTCCTATAGCATGAGATGTGATATCTCAGTGCTTCTAATACCAAACCTGAGATCCTTCCTCTAACATGAAATGTGATATCCAACTCCTTCCCTTTCCAAACCTAAGAGCCTATCTATAGCATGAGATGTGATATCCAGGTCCTTCCTATTCCAATCCTTAGACCCTTCCTACAGCATGCAATATGATATCTCAATGATTCTAATAACAAACCTGAGACCCGTCCTATAGCATGAGATATGATATCCAAGTCCTTCCCATTCCAATCCTGAGACCCTTCCTATAACATGAAATGTGATATCCAACTCCTTCCCATTCCAACCTGAGACCCTTCCTATAGCATGAGATGGGATATCCAACTTCTTCGAAATCCAATACTGATACCCTTCCGATAGCATGAGATGTGATATCCCAATGCTTCTACCAAACCTGAGACCCATACTATGGCATGAGATGTGATATCAAACTCCTTCCCATTCCAATCCTGAGACCCTTCCTATAGCTTGAGGTGTGATATCCAACTCCTTCCCATTCCAATTCTGAGACCCTTCTTATACCATGAGACTTGATATCTCAATGCTTCTAATACCAAACCTGAGACCCGTCCTATAACATGAGATGTGATATCCAAATCCTTCCCCTTCCAAACCTTAGACCCTTCCTTTATCATGAGATGTGACATCCAAGTCCTTCCCATTCCAATCCTGAGACCCTTCCTATAGCATGAGATGTGATATCTCTATGCTTCTAATACCAAACCTGAGATCCTTCCTATAACATGAGATGGGATATCCAACTCCTTCCCATTCCAATCCTGAGACCCTTCCTATAGCATGAGATGTGATATCTCTATGCTTCTAATACCAAACCTGAGATCCTTCCTATAACATGAGATGGGATATCCAACTCCTTCCCATTCCAATCCTGAGACCTTTCCGATAGCAGAGATGTGATATCTCAATGCTTATACCAAACCTGAGAACCTTCCTATGGCCTGAGATGTCATATACAACTCCTTCCCATTCCAATCCTGAGACCCTTCCTTTAGCATGATATGTGATATCTCAATGCTTATACCAAATCTGAGACCCTTCCTATAGCATGAGATGTGATATCCAATTCCTTCCCATTCCAATCCTGAGACCCTTCCTATAGCATGAGATGTGATATCTCAATGCTTATACCAAACCTGAGAGCCTACCTATAGCATGAGATGTGATATCCAAGTCCATCCCATTCCAATCCTTAGACCCTTCCTACAACATGCAATGTGATATCTCAATTATTCTAATACCAAACCAGAGACTCTTCCTATAACATGAGATGGGATATCCAACTCCTTCCCATTCCAATCCTGAGCCGCTTCCGTTAGCAGAGATGTGATATCTCAATGCTTATACCAAACCTGAGACCCTTCCTATAACATGAGATGTGATATCCAACTCCTTCCCGTTCCAAACCTGAGACACTAACTATAGCATATGTGATATCCAACTCCTTCCCATTCCAAACATGAGACCCTTCCTATAGCAAGAAAGTAATATCCAACTCCTACCCATTCCAATCCTGATACCCTTCCTATATCAAGAGATGTGATATCCAAATCCTTCCCATTCCAATCCTGAGACCCTTCCTATAACATGAGATGTGATATCCAACTCCTTCCCATTCCAACCTGAGACACTTCCTATAGCATGAGAAGGGATATCCAACTCCTTCCCAATCCAATCCTGAGACCCTTCCGATAGCAGAGATGTGATATCTCAATGCTTATACCAAACCTGAGACCCTTCCTATAGCATGAAAAGGGATATCCAACTCCTTCCCAATCCAATCCTGAGACCCTTCCGATAGCAGAGACGTGATATCTCAATGCTTCTACCAAACCTGAGACCCTTCCTTTAGCATGAGATGTGATATCCAAATCCTTCACATTCCAATCCTGAGACCCTTCCTATAGCATGAGATTTGATATCTCAATGCTTCTAATACCAAACCTGAGATCCTTCCTATAACATGAGATGTGATATCCAATTACTTCCCATTCCAAACCTGAGACCCTTCCTATTGGATGAGATGTGATATCCAACTCCTTCCCATTCCAACCCTGAGACCCTTCCTATAGCATGAGATGTGATGTCTCAATGCTTCTAATACCAAACCTGAGATCCTTCCTATAACATGAGATGTGATATCCAACTCCTTCCATTCCAATCCTGAGACCCGTCCTATAGCATGAGATGTGATATCTCAATGCTTATACCAAACCTGAGACCATTCCTATAGCATGAGATGTGATATCCAACTCCTTCCCATTCCAATCCTGAGACCCTTCCTATAGCATGAGATGTGATATCTCAATGCTTCTAATACCAAACCTGAGATCCTTCCTCTAACATGAAATGTGATATCCAACTCCTTCCCTTTCCAAACCTAAGAGCCTATCTATAGCATGAGATGTGATATCCAAGTCCTTCACATTCCAACCCTTAGACCCTTCCTACAGCATGCAATATGATATCTCAATGATTCTAATAACAAACCTGAGACCCGTCCTATAACATGAGATGGGATATCCAACTCCTTCCCATGCCAATCCTGAGACACTTCCGATAGCAGAGATGTGATATCTCAATGTTTATACCAAACCTGAGACCCTTCCTATAACATGAGATGTGAAATTTAACTCCTTCCCGTTCCAAACCTGAGACCCTTCCTTTAGCATGAGATGTGATGTCCTTCCCATTCCAATCCTGAGACACTTCCGATAGCATGAGATGTGATATCTCAATGCTTCTAATATCAAAACTGAGACCCTCCCTATAGCATGATATGTGATATCTAAGTCCTTCCCATTCCAATCCTGAGACCCTTCCTATAGCATGAGATGTGATATCTCAATGCTTCTACCAAACCTGAGACCCTTCCTTTAGCATGAGATGTGATATCCAACTCCTTCCCATTCCAATCCTGAGACCCTTCCTATAGCATGAGATGTGATATCTCAATACTTCTAATACCAAACCTGAGATCCTTCCGATAACATGAGATGTGATATCTCAATACTTCTAATACCAAACCTGAGATCCATCCTATAACATGAGATGTGATATCCAACTCCTTCCCTTTCCAAACCTAAGAGCCTATCTATAGCATGAGATGTGATATCCAGGTCCTTCCCATTCCAATCCTTAGACCCTTCCTACAGCATGCAATATGATATCTCAATGATTCTAATAACAAACCTGAGACCCGTCCTATAGCATGAGATATGATATCCAAGTCCTTCCCATTCCAATCTTGAGACCCTTCCTATAACATGAAATGTGATATCCAACTCCTTCCCATTCCAACCTGAGACCCTTCCTATAGCATGAGATGGGATATCCAACTTCTTCCAAATCCAATACTGATACCCTTCCGATAGCATGAGATGTGATATCCCAATGCTTCTACCAAACCTGAGACCCATACTATGGCATGAGATGTGATATCAAACTCCTTCCCATTCCAATCCTGAGACCCTTCCTATAGCTTGAGGTGTGATATCCAACTCCTTCCCATTCCAATTCTGAGACCCTTCGTATACCATGAGACTTGATATCTCAATGCTTCTAATACCAAACCTGAGACCCGTCCTATAACATGAGATGTGATATCCAAATCCTTCCCCTTCCAAACCTTAGACCCTTCCTTTATCATGAGATGTGATATCCAACTCCTTCCCATTCCAATCCTGAGACCCTTCCGATATCATGAGATTTGTTATCTCAATGCTTCTAATATCAAACTTGAGACCCTCCCTATAGCATGAGATGTGACATCCAAGTCCTTCCCATTCCAATCCTGAGACCCTTCCTATAGCATGAGATGTGATATCTCTATGCTTCTAATACCAAACCTGAGACCCTTCCTATAACATGAGATGGGATATCCAACTCCTTCCCATTCCAATCCTGAGACCTTTCCGATAGCAGAGATGTGATATCTCAATGCTTATACCAAACCTGAGAACCTTCCTATGGCCTGAGATGTCATATACAACTCCTTCCCATTCCAATCCTGAGACCCTTCCTTTAGCATGAGATGTGATATCTCAATGCTTATACCAAATCTGAGACCCTTCCTATAGCATGAGATGTGATATCCAATTCCTTCCCATTCCAATCCTGAGACCCTTCCTATAGCATGAGATGTGATATCTCAATGCTTATACCAAAACTGAGAGCCTACCTATAGCATGAGATGTGATATCCAAGTCCACCCCATTCCAATCCTTAGACCCTTCCTACAGCATGCGATGTGATATCTCAATGATTCTAATACCAAACCAGAGACTCTTCCTATAACATGAGATGGGATATCCAACTCCTTCCCATTCAAATCCTGAGCCGCTTCCGATAGCAGAGATGTGATATCTCAATGCTTATACCAAACCTGAGACCCTTCCTATAACATGAGATGTGATATCCAACTCCTTCCCGTTCCGAACCTGAGACACTAACTATAGCATATGTGATATCCAACTCCTTCCCATTCCAAACATGAGACCCTTCCTATAGCAAGAAAGTAATATCCAACTCCTACCCATTCCAATCCTGAGACCCTTCCTATAGCAAGAGATGTGATATCCAAATCCTTCCCATTCCAATCCTGAGACCCTTCGTATACCATGAGACTTGATATCTCAATGCTTCTAATACCAAACCTGAGACCCGTCCTATAACATGAGATGTGATATCCAAATCCTTCCCCTTCCAAACCTTAGACCCTTCCTTTATCATGAGATGTGATATCCAACTCCTTCCCATTCCAATCCTGAGACCCTTCCGATATCATGAGATTTGTTATCTCAATGCTTCTAATATCAAACTTGAGACCCTCCCTATAGCATGAGATGTGACATCCAAGTCCTTCCCATTCCAATCCTGAGACCCTTCCTATAGCATGAGATGTGATATCTCTATGCTTCTAATACCAAACCTGAGACCCTTCCTATAACATGAGATGGGATATCCAACTCCTTCCCATTCCAATCCTGAGACCTTTCCGATAGCAGAGATGTGATATCTCAATGCTTATACCAAACCTGAGAACCTTCCTATGGCCTGAGATGTCATATACAACTCCTTCCCATTCCAATCCTGAGACCCTTCCTCTAGCATGAGATGTGATATCTCAATGCTTATACCAAATCTGAGACCCTTCCTATAGCATGAGATGTGATATCCAATTCCTTCCCATTCCAATCCTGAGACCCTTCCTATAGCATGAGATGTGATATCTCAATGCTTATACCAAAACTGAGAGCCTACCTATAGCATGAGATGTGATATCCAAGTCCACCCCATTCCAATCCTTAGACCCTTCCTACAGCATGCGATGTGATATCTCAATGATTCTAATACCAAACCAGAGACTCTTCCTATAACATGAGATGGGATATCCAACTCCTTCCCATTCAAATCCTGAGCCGCTTCCGATAGCAGAGATGTGATATCTCAATGCTTATACCAAACCTGAGACCCTTCCTATAACATGAGATGTGATATCCAACTCCTTCCCGTTCCGAACCTGAGACACTAACTATAGCATATGTGATATCCAACTCCTTCCCATTCCAAACATGAGACCCTTCCTATAGCAAGAAAGTAATATCCAACTCCTACCCATTCCAATCCTGAGACCCTTCCTATAGCAAGAGATGTGATATCCAAATCCTTCCCATTCCAATCCTGAGACCCTTCCTATAACATGAGATGTGATATCCAACTCCTTCCCATTCCAACCTGAGACACTTCCTATAGCATGAGAAGGGATATCCAACTCCTTCCCAATCCAATCCTGAGACCCTTCCGATAGCAGAGATGTGATATCTCAATGCTTAAACCAAACCTGAGACCCTTCCTGTGGCATGAGATGTGATATCCAACTCCTTGCCATTCAAATCCTGAGACCCTTCCTATAGCATGAAAAGGGATATCCAACTCCTTCCCAATCCAATCCTGAGACCCTTCCGATAGCAGAGACGTGATATCTCAATGCTTCTACCAAACCTGAGACCCTTCCTTTAGCATGAGATGTGATATCCAAATCCTTCACATTCCAATCCTGAGACCCTTCCTATAGCATGAGATGTGATATCTCAATGCTTCTAATACCAAACCTGAGATCCTTCCTATAACATGAGATGTGATATCCAATTCCTTCCCATTCCAAACCTGAGACCCTTCCTATTGGATGAGTTGTGATATCCAACTCCTTCCCATTCCAACCCTGAGACCCTTCCTATAGCATGAGATGTGATGTCTCAATGATTCTAATACCAAACCTGAGATCCTTCCTATAACATGAGATGTGATATCCAACTCCTTCCATTACAATCCTGAGACCCGTCCTATAGCATGAGATGTGATATCTCAATGCTTATACCAAACCTGAGACCCTTCCTATAGCATGAGATGTGATATCCAACTCCTTCCCATTCCAACCTGAGACACTTCCTATAGCATGAGAAGGGATATCCAACTCCTTCCCAATCCAATCCTGAGACCCTTCCGATAGCAGAGATGTGATATCTCAATGCTTATACCAAACCTGAGACCCTTCCTATGGCATGAGATGTGATATCCAACTCCTTGCCATTCAAATCCTGAGACCCTTCCTATAGCATGAGAAGGGATATCCAACTCCTTCCCAATCCAATCCTGAGACCCTTCCGATAGCAGCGACGTGATATCTCAATGCTTCTACCAAACCTGAGACCCTTCCTTTAGCATGAGATGTGATATCCAAATCCTTCACATTCCAATCCTGAGACTCTTCCTTTAGCATGAGATGTGATATCTCAATGCTTATACCAAATCTGAGACCCTTCCTATAGCATGAGATGTGATATCCAATTCCTTCCCATTCCAATCCTGAGACCCTTCCTATAGCATGAGATGTGATATCTCAATGCTTATACCAAACCTGAGAGCCTACCTATAGCATGAGATGTGATATCCAAGTCCATCCCATTCCAATCCTTTGACCCTTCCTACAGCATGCGATGTGATATCTCAATGATTCTACCAAACCAGAGACTCTTCCTATAACATGAGATGGGATATCCAACTCCTTCCCATTCCAATCCTGAGCCGCTTCCGATAGCAGAGATGTGATATCTCAATGCTTATACCAAGCCTGAGACCCTTCCTATAACATGAGATGTGATATCCAACTCCTTCCCGTTCCAAACCTGAGACACTAACTATAGCATATGTGATATCCAACTCCTTCCCATTCCAAACATGAGACCCTTCCTATAGCAAGAAAGTAATATCCAACTACTACCCATTCCAATCCTGAGACCCTTCCTATAGCAAGAGATGTGATATCCAAATCCTTCCCATTCCAATCCTGAGACCCTTCCTATAACATGAGATGTGATATCCAACTCCTTCCCATTCCAACCTGAGACACTTCCTATAGCATGAGAAGGATTATCCAACTCCTTCCCAATCCAATCCTGAGACCCTTCCGATAGCAGAGATGTGATATCTCAATGCTTATACCAAACCTGAGACCCTTCCTATGGCATGAGATGTGATATCCAACTCCTTCCCAATCCAATCCTGAGACCCTTCCGATAGCAGAGACGTGATATCTCAATGCTTCTACCAAACCTGAGACCCTTCCTTTAGCATGAGATGTGATATCCAAATCCTTCACATTCCAATCCTGAGACCCTTCCTATAGCATGAGATGTGATATCTCAATGCTTCTAATACCAAACCTGAGATCCTTCCTATAACATGAGATGTGATATCCAATTCCTTCCCATTCCAAACCTGAGACCCTTCCTATTGGATGAGATGTGATATCCAACTCCTTCCCATTCCAACCCTGAGACCCTTCCTATAGCATGAGATGTGATGTCTCAATGCTTCTAATACCAAACCTGAGATCCTTCCTATAACATGAGATGTGATATCCAACTCCTTCCATTCCAATCCTGAGACCCGTCCTATAGCATGAGATGTGATATCTCAATGCTTATACCAAACCTGAGACCCTTCCTATAGCATGAGATGTGATATCCAACTGCTTCCCATTCCAATCCTGAGACCCTTCCTATAGCATGAGATGTGATATCTCAATGCTTCTAATACCAAACCTGAGATCCTTCCTCTAACATGAAATGTGATATCCAACTCCTTCCCTTTCCAAACCTAAGAGCCTATCTATAGCATGAGATGTGATATCCAAGTCCTTCCCATTCCAACCCTTAGACCCTTCCTACAGCATGCAATATGATATCTCAATGATTCTAATAACAAACCTGAGACCCGTCCTATAACATGAGATGGGATATCCAACTCCTTCCCATTCCAATCCTGAGACACTTCCGATAGCAGAGATGTGATATCTCAATGCTTATACCAAACCTGAGACCCTTCCTATAACATGAGATGTGATATCCAAATCCTTCCCGTTCCAAACCTGAGACCCTTCCTTTAGCATGAGATGTGATATCCAGCACCTTCCCATTCCAATCCTGAGACACTTCCTATAGCATGAGATGTGATATCTCAATGCTTCTAATATCAAAACTGAGACCCTCCCTATAGCATGATATGTGATATCTAAGTCCTTCCCATTCCAATCCTGAGACCCTTCCTATAGCATGAGATATGATATCTCAATACTTCTAATACCAAACGTGAGATCCTTCCGATAACATGAGATGTGATATCCAAATCCTTCCCCTTCCAATCCTGAGACCCTCCCTTTAGCATGAGATGTGATATCCAACTCCTTCCTATTCCAATCCTGAGACTCTTCTAATAGCATGAGATGTGATATCTCAATGCTTCTAATACCAAACCTGAGATCCTTCCGATAGCATGAGATGTGATATCTCAATGCTTCTAATACCAAACCTGAGATCCTTCCTATAACATGAGATGTGATATCCAAATCCTTCCCCTTCCAAACCTGAGACCCTCCCTTTAGCATGAGATGTGATATCCAACTCCTTCCCATTCCATTCCTAAGACCCTTCTGATAGCATGAGATGTGATATCTCAATGCCTCTAATACCAAACCTGAGATCCTACCTCTAACATGAAATGTGATATCCAACTATTTCCCCTTCCAAACCTGAGAGCCTTCCTATAGCATGAGATGTGATATCCAAGTCCTTCCCATTCCAATCCTGAGACCCTTCCTATAGCTTGAGATGTGATATCCAACTCCTTCCCATTCCAATTCTGAGACCCTTCCTATACTATGAGACTTGATATCTCAATGCTTCTAATACAAACGTGAGACCCGTAATATAACATGAGATGTGATATCCAAATCCTTCCCCTTCCAAACCTTAGACCCTTCCTTTATCATGAGATGTGATATCCAACTCCTTCCCATTCCAATCCTGAGACCCTTCCGATATCATGAGATGTGATATCTCAAAGCTTCTAATATCAAACTTGAGACCCTCCCTATAGCATGAGATGTGATATCCAAGTCCTTCCCATTCCAATCCTGAGACCCTTCCTATAGCTTGAGGTGTGATATCCAACTCCTTCCCATTCCAATTCTGAGACCCTTCTTATACCATGAGACTTGATATCTCAATGCTTCTAATACCAAACCTGAGACCCGTCCTATAACATGAGATGTGATATCCAAATCCTTCCCATTCCAATCCTGAGACCCTTCCTATAGCTTGAGATGTGATATCCAACTCCTTCCCATTCCAATCCTGAGACCCTTCCGATATCATGAGATTTGTTATCTCAATGCTTCTAATATCAAACTTGAGACCCTCCCTAAAGCATGAGATGTGACATCCAAGTCCTTCCCATTCCAATCCCGAGACCCTTCCTATAACATGAGATGTGATATCCAACTCCTTCCCATTCCAACCTGAGACACTTCCTATAGCATGAGAAGGGATATCTAACTCCTTCCCAATCCAATCCTGAGACCCTTCCGATAGCAGAGATGTGATATCTGAATGCTTATACCAAACCTGAGACCCTTCCTATGGCATGAGATGTGATATCCAACTCCTTGCCATTCAAATCCTGAGACCCTTCCTATAGCATGAGATGTGATATCTCTATGCTTCTAATACCAAACCTGAGACCCTTCCTATAACATGAGATGGGATATCCAACTCCTTCCCATTCCAATCCTGAGACCCTTCCGATAGCAGAGATGTGATATCTCAATGCTTATACCAAACCTGAGAACCTTCCTATGGCCTGAGATGTCATATACAACTCCTTCCCATTCCAATCCTGAGACCCTTCCTTTAGCATGAGATGTGATATCTCAATGCTTATACCAAATCTGAGACCCTTCCTATAGCATGAGATGTGCTATCCAATTCCTTCCCATTCCAATCCTGAGACCCTTCCTATAGCATGAGATGTGATATCTCAATGCTTATACCAAACCTGAGAGCCTACCTATAGCATGAGATGTGATATCCAAGTCCATCCCATTCCAATCCTTAGACCCTTCCTACAGCATGCAATGTGATATCTCAATGATTCTAATACCAAACCAGAGACTCTTCCTATAACATGAGATGGGATATCCAACTCCTTCCCATTCCAATCCTGAGCCGCTTCCGATAGCAGAGATGTGATATCTCAATGCTTATACCAAACCTGAGACCCTTCCTATAACATGAGATGTGATATCCAACTCCTTCCGTTCCAAACCTGAGACACTAACTATAGCATATGTGATATCCAACTCCTTCCCATTCCAAACATGAGACCCTTCCTATAGCAAGAAAGTAATATCCAACTCCTACCCATTCCAATCCTGAGACCCTTCCTATAGCATGAGAAGGGATATCTAACTCCTTCCCAATCCAATCCTGAGACCCTTCCGATAGCAGAGATGTGATATCTGAATGCTTATACCAAACCTGAGACCCTTCCTATGGCATGAGATGTGATATCCAACTCCTTGCCATTCAAATCCTGAGACCCTTCCTATAGCATGAGATGTGATATCTCTATGCTTCTAATACCAAACCTGAGACCCTTCCTATAACATGAGATGGGATATCCAACTCCTTCCCATTCCAATCCTGAGACCCTTCCGATAGCAGAGATGTGATATCTCAATGCTTATACCAAACCTGAGAACCTTCCTATGGCCTGAGATGTCATATACAACTCCTTCCCATTCCAATCCTGAGACCCTTCCTTTAGCATGAGATGTGATATCTCAATGCTTATACCAAATCTGAGACCCTTCCTATAGCATGAGATGTGATATCCAATTCCTTCCCATTCCAATCCTGAGACCCTTCCTATAGCATGAGATGTGATATCTCAATGCTTATACCAAACCTGAGAGCCTACCTATAGCATGAGATGTGATATCCAAGTCCATCCCATTCCAATCCTTAGACCCTTCCTACAGCATGCAATGTGATATCTCAATGATTCTAATACCAAACCAGAGACTCTTCCTATAACATGAGATGGGATATCCAACTCCTTCCCATTCCAATCCTGAGCCGCTTCCGATAGCAGAGATGTGATATCTCAATGCTTATACCAAACCTGAGACCCTTCCTATAACATGAGATGTGATATCCAACTCCTTCCGTTCCAAACCTGAGACACTAACTATAGCATATGTGATATCCAACTCCTTCCCATTCCAAACATGAGACCCTTCCTATAGCAAGAAAGTAATATCCAACTCCTACCCATTCCAATCCTGAGACCCTTCCTATAGCAAGAGATGTGATATCCAAATCCTTCCCATTCCAATCCTGAGACCCTTCCTATAACATGAGATGTGATATCCAACTCCTTCCCATTCCAACCTGAGACACTTCCTATAGCATGAGAAGGGATATCCAACTCCTTCCCAATCCAATCCTGAGACCCTCCCGATAGCAGAGATGTGATATCTCAATGCTTATACCAAACCTGAGACCCTTCCTATGGCATGAGATGTGATATCCAACTCCTTCCCAATCCAATCCTGAGACCCTTCCGATAGCAGAGACGTGATATCTCAATGCTTCTACCAAACCTGAGACCCTTCCTTTAGCATGAGATGTGATATCCAAATCCTTCACATTCCAATCCTGAGACCCTTCCTATAGCATGAGATGTGATATCTCAATGCTTCTAATACCAAACCTGAGATCCTTCCTATAACATGAGATGTGATATCCAATTCCTTCCCATTCCAAACCTGAGACCCTTCCTATTGGATGCGATGTGATATCCAACTCCTTCCCATTCCAACCCTGAGACCCTTCCTATAGCATGAGATGTGATGTCTCAATGCTTCTAATACCAAACCTGAGATCCTTCCTATAACATGAGATGTGATATCCAACTCCTTCCATTCAAATCCTGAGACCCGTCCTATAGCATGAGATGTGATATCTCAATGCTTATACCAAACCTGAGACCCTTCCTATAGCATGAGATGTGATATCCAACTGCTTCCCATTCCAATCCTGAGACCCTTCCTATAGCATGAGATGTGATATCTCAATGCTTCTAATACCAAACCTGAGATCCTTCCTCTAACATGAAATGTGATATCCAACTCCTTCCCTTTCCAAACCTAAGAGCCTATCTATAGCATGAGATGTGATATCCAAGTCCTTCCCATTCCAACCCTTAGACCCTTCCTACAGCATGCAATATGATATCTCAATGATTCTAATAACAAACCTGAGACCCGTCCTATAACATGAGATGGGATATCCAACTCCTTCCCATTCCAATCCTGAGACACTTCCGATAGCAGAGATGTGATATCTCAATGCTTATACCAAACCTGAGACCCTTCCTATAACATGAGATGTGATATCCAAATCCTTCCCGTTCCAAACCTGAGACCCTTCCTTTAGCATGAGATGTGATATCCAGCACCTTCCCATTCCAATCCTGATACACTTCCTATAGCATGAGATGTGATATCTCAATGCTTCTAATATCAAAACTGAGACCCTCCCTATAGCATGATATGTGATATCTAAGTCCTTCCCATTCCAATCCTGAGACCCTCCCTATAGCATGAGATGTGATATCCAACTCCTTCCCATTCCAATCCTGAGACCCTTCCTATAGCATGAGATATGATATCTCAATACTTCTAATACCAAACGTGAGATCCTTCCGATAACATGAGATGTGATATCCAAATCCTTCCCCTTCCAATCCTGAGACCCTCCCTTTAGCATGAGATGTGATATCGAACTCCTTCCTATTCCAATCCTGAGACTCTTCTGATAGCATGAGATGTGATATCTCAATGCTTCTAATACCAAACCTGAGATCCTTCCGATAGCATGAGATGTGATATCTCAATGCTTCTAATACCAAACCTGAGATCCTTCCTATAACATGAGATGTGATATCCAAATCCTTCCCCTTCCAAACCTGAGACCCTCCCTTTAGCATGAGATGTGATATCCAACTCCTTCCCATTCCATTCCTGAGACCCTTCTGATAGCATGAGATGTGATATCTCAATGCCTCTAATACCAAACCTGAGATTCTACCTCTAACATGAAATGTGATATCCAACTCTTTCCCCTTCCAAACCTGAGAGCCTTCCTATAGCATGAGATGTGATATCCAAGTCCTTCCCATTCCAATCCTGAGACCCTTCCTATAGCTTGAGATGTGATATCCAACTCCTTCCCATTCCAATTCTGAGACCCTTCCTATACTATGAGACTTGATATCTCAATGCTTCTAATACAAACGTGAGACCCGTAATATAACATGAGATGTGATATCCAAATCCTTCCCCTTCCAAACCTTAGACCCTTCCTTTATCATGAGATGTGATATCCAACTCCTTCCCATTCCAATCCTGAGACCCTTCCGATATCATGAGATGTGATATCTCAAAGCTTCTAATATCAAACTTGAGACCCTCCCTATAGCATGAGATGTGATATCCAAGTCCTTCCCATTCCAATCCTGAGACCCTTCCTATAGCTTGAGGTGTGATATCCAACTCCTTCCCATTCCAATTCTGAGACCCTTCTTATACCATGAGACTTGATATCTCAATGCTTCTAATACCAAACCTGAGACCCGTCCTATAACATGAGATGTGATATCCAAATCCTTCCCATTCCAATCCTGAGACCCTTCCTATAGCTTGAGATGTGATATCCAACTCCTTCCCATTCCAATCCTGAGACCCTTCCGATATCATGAGATTTGTTATCTCAATGCTTCTAATATCAAACTTGAGACCCTCCCTAAAGCATGAGATGTGACATCCAAGTCCTTCCCATTCCAATCCCGAGACCCTTCCTATAACATGAGATGTGATATCCAACTCCTTCCCATTCCAACCTGAGACACTTCCTATAGCATGAGAAGGGATATCTAACTCCTTCCCAATCCAATCCTGAGACCCTTCCGATAGCAGAGATGTGATATCTGAATGCTTATACCAAACCCGAGACCCTTCCTATGGCATGAGATGTGATATCCAACTCCTTGCCATTCAAATCCTGAGACCCTTCCTATAGCATGAGATGTGATATCTCTATGCTTCTAATACCAAACCTGAGACCCTTCCTATAACATGAGATGGGATATCCAACTCCTTCCCATTCCAATCCTGAGACCCTTCCGATAGCAGAGATGTGATATCTCAATGCTTATACCAAACCTGAGAACCTTCCTATGGCCTGAGATGTCATATACAACTCCTTCCCATTCCAATCCTGAGACCCTTCCTTTAGCATGAGATGTGATATCTCAATGCTTATACCAAATCTGAGACCCTTCCTATAGCATGAGATGTGATATCCAATTCCTTCCCATTCCAATCCTGAGACCCTTCCTATAGAATGAGATGTGATATCTCAATGCTTATACCAAACCTGAGAGCCTACCTATAGCATGAGATGTGATATCCAAGTCCTTCCCATTCCAATCCTGAGCCGCTTCCGATAGCAGAGATGTGATATCTCAATGCTTATACCAAACCTGAGACCCTTCCTATAACATGAGATGTGATATCCAACTCCTTCCGTTCCAAACCTGAGACACTAACTATAGCATATGTGATATCCAACTCCTTCCCATTCCAATCCTGAGACCCTTCCGATATCATGAGATTTGTTATCTCAATGCTTCTAATATCAAACTTGAGACCCTCCCTAAAGCATGAGATGTGACATCCAAGTCCTTCCCATTCCAATCCCGAGACCCTTCCTATAACATGAGATGTGATATCCAACTCCTTCCCATTCCAACCTGAGACACTTCCTATAGCATGAGAAGGGATATCTAACTCCTTCCCAATCCAATCCTGAGACCCTTCCGATAGCAGAGATGTGATATCTGAATGCTTATACCAAATCTGAGACCCTTCCTATAGCATGAGATGTGATATCCAATTCCTTCCCATTCCAATCCTTAGACCCTTCCTACAGCATGCAATGTGATATCTCAATGATTCTAATACCAAACCAGAGACTCTTCCTATAACATGAGATGGGATATCCAACTCCTTCCCATTCCAATCCTGAGCCGCTTCCGATAGCAGAGATGTGATATCTCAATGCTTATACCAAACCTGAGACCCTTCCTATAACATGAGATGTGATATCCAACTCCTTCCGTTCCAAACCTGAGACACTAACTATAGCATATGTGATATCCAACTCCTTCCCATTCCAAACATGAGACCCTTCCTATAGCAAGAAAGTAATATCCAACTCCTACCCATTCCAATCCTGAGACCCTTCCTATAGCAAGAGATGTGATATCCAAATCCTTCCCATTCCAATCCTGAGACCCTTCCTATAACATGAGATGTGATATCCAACTCCTTCCCATTCCAACCTGAGACACTTCCTATAGCATGAGAAGGGATATCCAACTCCTTCCCAATCCAATCCTGAGACCCTCCCGATAGCAGAGATGTGATATCTCAATGCTTATACCAAACCTGAGACCCTTCCTATGGCATGAGATGTGATATCCAACTCCTTCCCAATCCAATCCTGAGACCCTTCCGATAGCAGAGACGTGATATCTCAATGCTTCTACCAAACCTGAGACCCTTCCTTTAGCATGAGATGTGATATCCAAATCCTTCACATTCCAATCCTGAGACCCTTCCTATAGCATGAGATGTGATATCTCAATGCTTCTAATACCAAACCTGAGATCCTTCCTATAACATGAGATGTGATATCCAATTCCTTCCCATTCCAAACCTGAGACCCTTCCTATTGGATGCGATGTGATATCCAACTCCTTCCCATTCCAACCCTGAGACCCTTCCTATAGCATGAGATGTGATGTCTCAATGCTTCTAATACCAAACCTGAGATCCTTCCTATAACATGAGATGTGATATCCAACTCCTTCCATTCAAATCCTGAGACCCGTCCTATAGCATGAGATGTGATATCTCAATGCTTATACCAAACCTGAGACCCTTCCTATAGCATGAGATGTGATATCCAACTGCTTCCCATTCCAATCCTGAGACCCTTCCTATAGCATGAGATGTGATATCTCAATGCTTCTAATACCAAACCTGAGATCCTTCCTCTAACATGAAATGTGATATCCAACTCCTTCCCTTTCCAAACCTAAGAGCCTATCTATAGCATGAGATGTGATATCCAAGTCCTTCCCATTCCAACCCTTAGACCCTTCCTACAGCATGCAATATGATATCTCAATGATTCTAATAACAAACCTGAGACCCGTCCTATAACATGAGATGGGATATCCAACTCCTTCCCATTCCAATCCTGAGACACTTCCGATAGCAGAGATGTGACAAGACCCTTCCTATAACATGAGATGTGATATCCAAATCCTTCCCGTTCCAAACCTGAGACCCTTCCTTTAGCATGAGATGTGATATCCAGCACCTTCCCATTCCAATCCTGAGACACTTCCTATAGCATGAGATGTGATATCTCAATGCTTCTAATATCAAAACTGAGACCCTCCCTATAGCATGATATGTGATATCTAAGTCCTTCCCATTCCAATCCTGAGACCCTCCCTATAGCATGAGATGTGATATCCAACTCCTTCCCATTCCAATCCTGAGACCCTTCCTATAGCATGAGATATGATATCTCAATACTTCTAATACCAAACGTGAGATCCTTCCGATAACATGAGATGTGATATCCAAATCCTTCCCCTTCCAATCCTGAGACCCTCCCTTTAGCATGAGATGTGATATCGAACTCCTTCCTATTCCAATCCTGAGACTCTTCTGATAGCATGAGATGGGATATCTCAATGCTTCTAATACCAAACCTGAGATCCTTCCGATAGCATGAGATGTGATATCTCAATGCTTCTAATACCAAACCTGAGATCCTTCCTATAACATGAGATGTGATATCCAAATCCTTCCCCTTCCAAACCTGAGACCCTCCCTTTAGCATGAGATGTGATATCCAACTCCTTCCCATTCCATTCCTGAGACCCTTCTGATAGCATGAGATGTGATATCTCAATGCCTCTAATACCAAACCTGAGATTCTACCTCTAACATGAAATGTGATATCCAACTCTTTCCCCTTCCAAACCTGAGAGCCTTCCTATAGCATGAGATGTGATATCCAAGTCCTTCCCATTCCAATCCTGAGACCCTTCCTATAACTTGAGATGTGATATCCAACTCCTTCCCATTCCAATTCTGAGACCCTTCCTATACTATGAGACTTGATATCTCAATGCTTCTAATACAGACGTGAGACCCGTAATATAACATGAGATGTGATATCCAAATCCTTCCCCTTCCAAACCTTAGACCCTTCCTTTATCATGAGATGTGATATCCAACTCCTTCCCATTCCAATCCTGAGACCCTTCCGATATCATGAGATGTGATATCTCAAAGCTTCTAATATCAAACTTGAGACCCTCCCTATAGCATGAGATGTGATATCCAAGTCCTTCCCATTCCAATCCTGAGACCCTTCTGATAGCATGAGATGTGATATCTCAATGCTTCTAATACCAAACCTGAGATCCTTCCGATAGCATGAGATGTGATATCTCAATGCTTCTAATACCAAACCTGAGATCCTTCCTATAACATGAGATGTGATATCCAAATCCTTCCCCTTCCAAACCTGAGACCCTCCCTTTAGCATGAGATGTGATATCCAACTCCTTCCCATTCCATTCCTGAGACCCTTCTGATAGCATGAGATGTGATATCTCAATGCCTCTAATACCAAACCTGAGATTCTACCTCTAACATGAAATGTGATATCCAACTCTTTCCCCTTCCAAACCTGAGAGCCTTCCTATAGCATGAGATGTGATATCCAAGTCCTTCCCATTCCAATCCTGAGACCCTTCCTATAGCTTGAGATGTGATATCCAACTCCTTCCCATTCCAATTCTGAGACCCTTCCTATACTATGAGACTTGATATCTCAATGCTTCTAATACAAACGTGAGACCCGTAATATAACATGAGATGTGATATCCAAATCCTTCCCCTTCCAAACCTTAGACCCTTCCTTTATCATGAGATGTGATATCCAACTCCTTCCCATTCCAATCCTGAGACCCTTCCGATATCATGAGATGTGATATCTCAAAGCTTCTAATATCAAACTTGAGACCCTCCCTATAGCATGAGATGTGATATCCAAGTCCTTCCCATTCCAATCCTGAGACCCTTCCTATAGCTTGAGGTGTGATATCCAACTCCTTCCCATTCCAATTCTGAGACCCTTCTTATACCATGAGACTTGATATCTCAATGCTTCTAATACCAAACCTGAGACCCGTCCTATAACATGAGATGTGATATCCAAATCCTTCCCATTCCAATCCTGAGACCCTTCCTATAGCTTGAGATGTGATATCCAACTCCTTCCCATTCCAATCCTGAGACCCTTCCGATATCATGAGATTTGTTATCTCAATGCTTCTAATATCAAACTTGAGACCCTCCCTAAAGCATGAGATGTGACATCCAAGTCCTTCCCATTCCAATCCCGAGACCCTTCCTATAACATGAGATGTGATATCCAACTCCTTCCCATTCCAACCTGAGACACTTCCTATAGCATGAGAAGGGATATCTAACTCCTTCCCAATCCAATCCTGAGACCCTTCCGATAGCAGAGATGTGATATCTGAATGCTTATACCAAACCTGAGACCCTTCCTATGGCATGAGATGTGATATCCAACTCCTTGCCATTCAAATCCTGAGACCCTTCCTATAGCATGAGATGTGATATCTCTATGCTTCTAATACCAAACCTGAGACCCTTCCTATAACATGAGATGGGATATCCAACTCCTTCCCATTCCAATCCTGAGACCCTTCCGATAGCAGAGATGTGATATCTCAATGCTTATACCAAACCTGAGAACCTTCCTATGGCCTAAGATGTCATATACAACTCCTTCCCATTCCAATCCTGAGACCCTTCCTTTAGCATGAGATGTGATATCTCAATGCTTATACCAAATCTGAGACCCTTCCTATAGCATGAGATGTGATATCCAATTCCTTCCCATTCCAATCCTGAGACCCTTCCTATAGAATGAGATGTGATATCTCAATGCTTATACCAAACCTGAGAGCCTACCTATAGCATGAGATGTGATATCCAAGTCCATCCCATTCCAATCCTTAGACCCTTCCTACAGCATGCAATGTGATATCTCAATGATTCTAATACCAAACCAGAGACTCTTCCTATAACATGAGATGGGATATCCAACTCCTTCCCATTCCAATCCTGAGCCGCTTCCGATAGCAGAGATGTGATATCTCAATGCTTATACCAAACCTGAGACCCTTCCTATAACATGAGATGTGATATCCAACTCCTTCCGTTCCAAACCTGAGACACTAACTATAGCATATGTGATATCCAACTCCTTCCCATTCCAAACATGAGACCCTTCCTATAGCAAGAAAGTAATATCCAACTCCTACCCATTCCAATCCTGAGACCCTTCCTATAGCAAGAGATGTGATATCCAAATCCTTCCCATTCCAATCCTGAGACCCTTCCTATAACATGAGATGTGATATCCAACTCCTTCCCATTCCAACCTGAGACACTTCCTATAGCATGAGAAGGGATATCCAACTCCTTCCCAATCCAATCCTGAGACCCTCCCGATAGCAGAGATGTGATATCTCAATGCTTATACCAAACCTGAGACCCTTCCTATGGCATGAGATGTGATATCCAACTCCTTCCCAATCCAATCCTGAGACCCTTCCGATAGCAGAGACGTGATATCTCAATGCTTCTACCAAACCTGAGACCCTTCCTTTAGCATGAGATGTGATATCCAAATCCTTCACATTCCAATCCTGAGACCCTTCCTATAGCATGAGATGTGATATCTCAATGCTTCTAATACCAAACCTGAGATCCTTCCTATAACATGAGATGTGATATCCAATTCCTTCCCATTCCAAACCTGAGACCCTTCCTATTGGATGCGATGTGATATCCAACTCCTCCCCATTCCAACCCTGAGACCCTTCCTATAGCATGAGATGTGATGTCTCAATGCTTCTAATACCAAACCTGAGATCCTTCCTATAACATGAGATGTGATATCCAACTCCTTCCATTCAAATCCTGAGACCCGTCCTATAGCATGAGATGTGATATCTCAATGCTTATACCAAACCTGAGACCCTTCCTATAGCATGAGATGTGATATCCAACTGCTTCCCATTCCAATCCTGAGACCCTTCCTATAGCATGAGATGTGATATCTCAATGCTTCTAATACCAAACCTGAGATCCTTCCTCTAACATGAAATGTGATATCCAACTCCTTCCCTTTCCAAACCTAAGAGCCTATCTATAGCATGAGATGTGATATCCAAGTCCTTCCCATTCCAACCCTTAGACCCTTCCTACAGCATGCAATATGATATCTCAATGATTCTAATAACAAACCTGAGACCCGTCCTATAACATGAGATGGGATATCCAACTCCTTCCCATTCCAATCCTGAGACACTTCCGATAGCAGAGATGTGATATCTCAATGCTTATACCAAACCTGAGACCCTTCCTATAACATGAGATGTGATATCCAAATCCTTCCCGTTCCAAACCTGAGACCCTTCCTTTAGCATGAGATGTGATATCCAGCACCTTCCCATTCCAATCCTGAGACACTTCCTATAGCATGAGATGTGATATCTCAATGCTTCTAATATCAAAACTGAGACCCTCCCTATAGCATGATATGTGATATCTAAGTCCTTCCCATTCCAATCCTGAGACCCTCCCTATAGCATGAGATGTGATATCCAACTCCTTCCCATTCCAATCCTGAGACCCTTCCTATAGCATGAGATATGATATCTCAATACTTCTAATACCAAACGTGAGATCCTTCCGATAACATGAGATGTGATATCCAAATCCTTCCCCTTCCAATCCTGAGACCCTCCCTTTAGCATGAGATGTGATATCGAACTCCTTCCTATTCCAATCCTGAGACTCTTCTGATAGCATGAGATGTGATATCTCAATGCTTCTAATACCAAACCTGAGATCCTTCCGATAGCATGAGATGTGATATCTCAATGCTTCTAATACCAAACCTGAGATCCTTCCTATAACATGAGATGTGATATCCAAATCCTTCCCCTTCCAAACCTGAGACCCTCCCTTTAGCATGAGATGTGATATCCAACTCCTTCCCATTCCATTCCTGAGACCCTTCTGATAGCATGAGATGTGATATCTCAATGCCTCTAATACCAAACCTGAGATTCTACCTCTAACATGAAATGTGATATCCAACTCTTTCCCCTTCCAAACCTGAGAGCCTTCCTATAGCATGAGATGTGATATCCAAGTCCTTCCCATTCCAATCCTGAGACCCTTCCTATAACTTGAGATGTGATATCCAACTCCTTCCCATTCCAATTCTGAGACCCTTCCTATACTATGAGACTTGATATCTCAATGCTTCTAATACAGACGTGAGACCCGTAATATAACATGAGATGTGATATCCAAATCCTTCCCCTTCCAAACCTTAGACCCTTCCTTTATCATGAGATGTGATATCCAACTCCTTCCCATTCCAATCCTGAGACCCTTCCGATATCATGAGATGTGATATCTCAAAGCTTCTAATATCAAACTTGAGACCCTCCCTATAGCATGAGATGTGATATCCAAGTCCTTCCCATTCCAATCCTGAGACCCTTCCTATAGCTTGAGGTGTGATATCCAACTCCTTCCCATTCCAATTCTGAGACCCTTCTTATACCATGAGACTTGATATCTCAATGCTTCTAATACCAAACCTGAGACCCGTCCTATAACATGAGATGTGATATCCAAATCCTTCCCATTCCAATCCTGAGACCCTTCCTATAGCTTGAGATGTGATATCCAACTCCTTCCCATTCCAATCCTGAGACCCTTCCGATATCATGAGATTTGTTATCTCAATGCTTCTAATATCAAACTTGAGACCCTCCCTAAAGCATGAGATGTGACATCCAAGTCCTTCCCATTCCAATCCCGAGACCCTTCCTATAACATGAGATGTGATATCCAACTCCTTCCCATTCCAACCTGAGACACTTCCTATAGCATGAGAAGGGATATCTAACTCCTTCCCAATCCAATCCTGAGACCCTTCCGATAGCAGAGATGTGATATCTGAATGCTTATACCAAACCTGAGACCCTTCCTATGGCATGAGATGTGATATCCAACTCCTTGCCATTCAAATCCTGAGACCCTTCCTATAGCATGAGATGTGATATCTCTATGCTTCTAATACCAAACCTGAGACCCTTCCTATAACATGAGATGGGATATCCAACTCCTTCCCATTCCAATCCTGAGACCCTTCCGATAGCAGAGATGTGATATCTCAATGCTTATACCAAACCTGAGAACCTTCCTATGGCCTGAGATGTCATATACAACTCCTTCCCATTCCAATCCTGAGACCCTTCCTTTAGCATGAGATGTGATATCTCAATGCTTATACCAAATCTGAGACCCTTCCTATAGCATGAGATGTGATATCCAATTCCTTCCCATTCCAATCCTGAGACCCTTCCTATAGAATGAGATGTGATATCTCAATGCTTATACCAAACCTGAGAGCCTACCTATAGCATGAGATGTGATATCCAAGTCCATCCCATTCCAATCCTTAGACCCTTCCTACAGCATGCAATGTGATATCTCAATGATTCTAATACCAAACCAGAGACTCTTCCTATAACATGAGATGGGATATCCAACTCCTTCCCATTCCAATCCTGAGCCGCTTCCGATAGCAGAGATGTGATATCTCAATGCTTATACCAAACCTGAGACCCTTCCTATAACATGAGATGTGATATCCAACTCCTTCCGTTCCAAACCTGAGACACTAACTATAGCATATGTGATATCCAACTCCTTCCCATTCCAAACATGAGACCCTTCCTATAGCAAGAAAGTAATATCCAACTCCTACCCATTCCAATCCTGAGACCCTTCCTATAGCAAGAGATGTGATATCCAAATCCTTCCCATTCCAATCCTGAGACCCTTCCTATAACATGAGATGTGATATCCAACTCCTTCCCATTCCAACCTGAGACACTTCCTATAGCATGAGAAGGGATATCCAACTCCTTCCCAATCCAATCCTGAGACCCTCCCGATAGCAGAGATGTGATATCTCAATGCTTATACCAAACCTGAGACCCTTCCTATGGCATGAGATGTGATATCCAACTCCTTCCCAATCCAATCCTGAGACCCTTCCGATAGCAGAGACGTGATATCTCAATGCTTCTACCAAACCTGAGACCCTTCCTTTAGCATGAGATGTGATATCCAAATCCTTCACATTCCAATCCTGAGACCCTTCCTATAGCATGAGATGTGATATCTCAATGCTTCTAATACCAAACCTGAGATCCTTCCTATAACATGAGATGTGATATCCAATTCCTTCCCATTCCAAACCTGAGACCCTTCCTATTGGATGCGATGTGATATCCAACTCCTTCCCATTCCAACCCTGAGACCCTTCCTATAGCATGAGATGTGATGTCTCAATGCTTCTAATACCAAACCTGAGATCCTTCCTATAACATGAGATGTGATATCCAACTCCTTCCATTCAAATCCTGAGACCCGTCCTATAGCATGAGATGTGATATCTCAATGCTTATACCAAACCTGAGACCCTTCCTATAGCATGAGATGTGATATCCAACTGCTTCCCATTCCAATCCTGAGACCCTTCCTATAGCATGAGATGTGATATCTCAATGCTTCTAATACCAAACCTGAGATCCTTCCTCTAACATGAAATGTGATATCCAACTCCTTCCCTTTCCAAACCTAAGAGCCTATCTATAGCATGAGATGTGATATCCAAGTCCTTCCCATTCCAACCCTTAGACCCTTCCTACAGCATGCAATATGATATCTCAATGATTCTAATAACAAACCTGAGACCCGTCCTATAACATGAGATGGGATATCCAACTCCTTCCCATTCCAATCCTGAGACACTTCCGATAGCAGAGATGTGATATCTCAATGCTTATACCAAACCTGAGACCCTTCCTATAACATGAGATGTGATATCCAAATCCTTCCCGTTCCAAACCTGAGACCCTTCCTTTAGCATGAGATGTGATATCCAGCACCTTCCCATTCCAATCCTGAGACACTTCCTATAGCATGAGATGTGATATCTCAATGCTTCTAATATCAAAACTGAGACCCTCCCTATAGCATGATATGTGATATCTAAGTCCTTCCCATTCCAATCCTGAGACCCTCCCTATAGCATGAGATGTGATATCCAACTCCTTCCCATTCCAATCCTGAGACCCTTCCTATAGCATGAGATATGATATCTCAATACTTCTAATACCAAACGTGAGATCCTTCCGATAACATGAGATGTGATATCCAAATCCTTCCCCTTCCAATCCTGAGACCCTCCCTTTAGCATGAGATGTGATATCGAACTCCTTCCTATTCCAATCCTGAGACTCTTCTGATAGCATGAGATGTGATATCTCAATGCTTCTAATACCAAACCTGAGATCCTTCCGATAGCATGAGATGTGATATCTCAATGCTTCTAATACCAAACCTGAGATCCTTCCTATAACATGAGATGTGATATCCAAATCCTTCCCCTTCCAAACCTGAGACCCTCCCTTTAGCATGAGATGTGATATCCAACTCCTTCCCATTCCATTCCTGAGACCCTTCTGATAGCATGAGATGTGATATCTCAATGCCTCTAATACCAAACCTGAGATTCTACCTCTAACATGAAATGTGATATCCAACTCTTTCCCCTTCCAAACCTGAGAGCCTTCCTATAGCATGAGATGTGATATCCAAGTCCTTCCCATTCCAATCCTGAGACCCTTCCTATAACTTGAGATGTGATATCCAACTCCTTCCCATTCCAATTCTGAGACCCTTCCTATACTATGAGACTTGATATCTCAATGCTTCTAATACAGACGTGAGACCCGTAATATAACATGAGATGTGATATCCAAATCCTTCCCCTTCCAAACCTTAGACCCTTCCTTTATCATGAGATGTGATATCCAACTCCTTCCCATTCCAATCCTGAGACCCTTCCGATATCATGAGATGTGATATCTCAAAGCTTCTAATATCAAACTTGAGACCCTCCCTATAGCATGAGATGTGATATCCAAGTCCTTCCCATTCCAATCCTGAGACCCTTCCTATAGCATGAGATGTGATATCTCAATGCTTCTAATACCAAACCTGAGACCCTTCCTATAACATGAGATGGGAATATCCAACTCCTTCCCATTCCAATCCTGAGACCCTTCCGATAGCAGAGATGTGATATCTCAATGCTTATACCAAACCTGAGATCCTTCCTATAACATGAGATGTGATATCCAACTCCTTCCCATTCCAATCCTGAGACACTTCCTATAGCATGAGATGTGATATCTCACTGCTTATACCAAACCTGAGACCCTTCCCATAGCATGAGATGTGATATCCAACTCCTTCCCATTCCAATCCTCAGACCCTTCCTATAGCATGAGATGTGATATCTCAATGCTTCTAATATCAAACTTGAGACCCTACCTATAGCATGAGATGTGATATCCAAGTCCTTCCCATTACAATCCTGAGACACTTCCTATAGCATGAGATGTGATATCCAACTCCTTCCCATTCCAATCCTGAGACCCTTCCTATAGCATGAGATATGATATCTCAATACTTCTAATACCAAACGTGAGATCCTTCCGATAACATGAGATGTGATATCCAAATCCTTCCCCTTCCAAACCTGAGACCCTCCCTTTAGCATGAGATGTGATATCCAACTCCTTCCCATTCCAATCCTGAGACCCTTCTGATAGCATGAGATGTGATATCTCAATGCTTCTAATACCAAACCTGAGATCCTTCCGATAGCATGAGATGTGATATCTCAATGCTTCTAATACCAAACCTGAGATCCTTCCTATAACATGAGATGTGATATCCAAATCCTTCCCCTTCCAAACCTGAGACCCTCCCTTTAGCATGAGATGTGATATCCAACTCCTTCCCATTCCATTCCCGAGACCCTTCTGATAGCATGAGATGTGATATCTCAATGCCTCTAATACCAAACCTGAGATCCTACCTCTAACATGAAATGTGATATCCAACTCTTTCCCCTTCCAAACCTGAGAGCCTTCCTATAGCATGAGATGTGATATCCAAGTCCTTCCCATTCCAATCCTGAGACCCTTCCTATAGCTTGAGATGTGATATCCAACTCCTTCCCATTCCAATTCTGAGACCCTTCCTATACTCTGAGACTTGATATCTCAATGCTTCTAATACCAAACCTGAGACCCGTAATATAACATGAGATGTGATATCCAAATCCTTCCCCTTCCAAACCTTAGACCCTTCCTTTATCATGAGATGTGATATCCAACTCCTTCCCATTCCAATCCTGAGACCCTTCCGATATCATGAGATGTGATATCTCAAAGCTTCTAATATCAAACTTGAGACCCTCCCTATAGCATGAGATGTGATATCCAAGTCCTTCCCATTCCAATCCTGAGACCCTTCCTATAGCATGAGATGTGATATCTCAATGCTTCTAATACCAAACCTGAGACCCTTCCTATTACATGAGATGGGAATATCCAACTCCTTCCCATTCCAATCCTGAGACCCTTCCGATAGCAGAGATGTGATATCTCAATGCTTATACCAAACCTGAGACCCTTCGTATGGCATGAGATGTGATATCCAACTCCTTGCCATTCAAATCTTGAGACCCTTCCTATAGCATGAAAAGGGATATCCAACTCCTTCCCAATCCAATCCTGAGACCCTTCCGATAGCAGAGACGTGATATCTCAATGCTTCTACCAAACCTGAGACCCTTCCTTTAGCATGAGATGTGATATCCAAATCCTTCACATTCCAATCCTGAGACCCTTCCTATAGCATGAGATGTGATATCTCAATGCTTCTAATACCAAACCTGAGATCCTTCCTATAACATGAGATGTGATATCCAATTCCTTCCCATTCCAAACCTGAGACCCTTCCTATTGGATGAGTTGTGATATCCAACTCCTTCCCATTCCAACCCTGAGACCCTTCCTATAGCATGAGATGTAATGTCTCAATGATTCTAATACCAAACCTGAGATCCTTCCTATAACATGAGATGTGATATCCAACTCCTTCCATTCCAATCCTGAGACCCGTCCTATAGCATGAGATGTGATATCGCAATGCTTATACCAAACCTGAGACCCTTCCTATAGCATGAGATGTGATATCCAACTACTTCCCATTCCAATCCTGAGACCCTTCCTATAGCATGAGATGTGATATCTCAATGCTTCTAATACCAAACCTGAGATCCTTCCTCTAACATGAAATGTGATATCCAACTCCTTCCCTTTCCAAACCTAAGAGCCTATCTATAGCATGAGATGTGATATCCAGGTCCTTCCTATTCCAATCCTTAGACCCTTCCTACAGCATGCAATATGATATCTCAATGATTCTAATACCAAACCTGAGATCCTTCCTATGACATGAGATGTGATATCCAACTCCTTCCATTCCAATCCTGAGACCCTTCCTATAGCATGAGATGTGATATATCAATGCTTATACCAAACCTGAGACCCTTCCTATAGCATGAGATGTGATATCCAACTCCTTCCCATTCCAATCCTGAGACCTTTCCTATAGCATGAGATGTGATATCTCAATGCTTCTAATACCAACCCTGAGATCCTTCCTCTAACATGAAATGTGAGATCCAACTCCTTCCCTTTCCAAACCTAAGAGCCTATCTATAGCATGAGATGTGATATCCAAGTCCTTCACATTCCAACCCTTAGACCCTTCCTACAGTATGCAATATGATATCTCAATGATTCCAATAACAAACCTGAGACACGTCCTATAACATGAGATGGGATATCCAACTCCTTCCCATTCCAATCCTGAGACACTTCCGATAGCAGAGATGTGATATCTCAATGTTTATACCAAACCTGAGACCCTTCCTATAACATGAGATGTGATATCCAACTCCTTCCCGTTCCAAACCTGAGACCCTTCCTTTAGCATGAGATGTGATATCCAGCTCCTTCCCATTCCAATCCTGAGACACTTCCGATAGCATGAGATGTGATATCTCAATGCTTCTAATATCAAAACTGAGACCCTCCCTATAGCATGATATGTGATATCTAAGTCCTTCCCATTCCAATCCTGAGACCCTTCCTATAGCATGAGATGTGATATCTCAATGCTTCTACCAAACCTGAGACCCTTCCTTTAGCATGAGATGTGATATCCAACTCCTTCGCATTCCAATCCTGAGACCCTTCCTATAGCATGAGATGTGATATCTCAATACTTCTAATACCAAACCTGAGATCCTTCCGATAACATGAGATGTGATATCTCAATACTTCTAATACCAAACCTGAGATCCATACTATAACATGAGATGTGATATCCAACTCCTTCCCTTTCCAAACCTGAGAGCCGTTCTATAGCATGAGATGTGATATCCAGGTCCTTCCCATTCCAATCCTTAGACCCTTCCTACAGCATGCAATATGATATCTCAATGCTTATACCAAACCTGAGAACCTTCCTATGGCCTGAGATGTCATGGCCTGAGATGTCATATACAACTCCTTCCCATTCCAATCCTGAGACCCTTCCTTTAGCATGAGATGTGATATCTCAATGCTTATACCAAATCTGAGACCCTTCCTATAGCATGAGATGTGATATCCAATTCCTTCCCATTCCAATCCTGAGACCCTTCCTATAGCATGAGATGTGATATCTCAATGCTTATACCAAACCTGAGAGCCTACCTATAACATGAGATGTGATATCCAAGTCCATCCCATTCCAGTCCTTAGACCCTTCCTACAGCATGCGATGTGATATCTCAATGATTCTAATACCAAACCAGAGACTCTTCCTATAACATGAGATGGGATATCCAACTCCTTCCCATTCCAATCCTGAGCCGCTTCCGATAGCAGAGATGTGATATCTCAATGCTTATACCAAACCTGAGACCCTTCCTATAACATGAGATGTGATATCCAACTCCTTCCCGTTCCAAACCTGAGACACTAACTATAGCATATGTGATATCCAACTCCTTCCCATTCCAAACATGAGACCCTTCCTATAGCAAGAAAGTAATATCCAACTCCTACCCATTCCAATCCTGAGACCCTTCCTATAGCAAGAGATGTGATATCCAAATCCTTCCCATTCCAATCCCGAGACCCTTCCTATAACATGAGATGTGATATCCAACTCCTTCCCATTCCAACCTGAGACACTTCCTATAGCATGAGAAGGGATATCCAACTCCTTCCCAATCCAATCCTGAGACCCTTCCGATAGCAGAGATGTGATATCTCAATGCTTATACCAAACCTGAGACCCTTCCTATGGCATGAGATGTGATATCCAACTCCTTGCCATTCAAATCCTGAGACCCTTCCTATATCATGAGAAGGGATATCCAACTCCTTCCCAATCCAATCCTGAGACCCTTCCGATAGCAGCGACGTGATATCTCAATGCTTCTACCAAACCTGAGACCCTTCCTTTAGCATGAGATGTGATATCCAAATCCTTCACATTCCAATCCTGAGACCCTTCCTATAGCATGAGATGTGATATCTCAATGCTTCTAATACCAAACCTGAGATCCTTCCTATAACATGAGATGTGATATCCAATTCCTTCCCATTCCAAACCTGAGACCCTTCCTATTGGATGAGATGTGATATCCAACTCCTTCCCATTCCAACCCTGAGACCCTTCCTATAGCATGAGATGTGATGTCTCAATGCTTATACCAAACCTGAGACCCTTCCTATAGCATGAGATGTGATATCCAACTGTTTCCCATTCCAATCCTGAGACCCTTCCTATAGCATGAGATGTGATATCTCAATGCTTCTAATACCAAACCTGAGATCCTTCCTCTAACATGAAATGAGATATCCAACTCCTTCCCTTTCCAAACCTAAGAGCCTATCTATAGCATGAGATGTGATATCCAAGTCCTTCACATTCCAACCCTTAGACCCTTCCTACAGCATGCAATATGATATCTCAATGATTCTAATAACAAACCTGAGACCCATCCTATAACATGAGATGGGATATCCAACTCCTTCCCATTCCAATCCTGAGACACTTCCGATAGCAGAGATGTGATATCTCAATGCTTATACCAAACCTGAGACCCTTCCTATAACATGAGATGTGATATCCAAATCCTTCCCGTTCCAAACCTGAGACCCTTCCTTTAGCATGAGATGTGATATCCAGCTCCTTCCCATTCCAATCCTGAGACACTTCCGATAGCATGAGATGTGATATCTCAATGCTTCTAATATCAAAACTGAGACCCTCCCTATAGCATGATATGTGATATCTAAGTCCTTTCCATTCCAATCCTGAGACCCTCCCTATAGCATGAGATGTGATATCCAACTCCTTCCCATTCCAATCCTGAGACCCTTCCTATAGCATGAGATATGATATCTCAATACTTCTAATACCAAACGTGAGATCCTTCCGATAACATGAGATGTGATATCCAAATCCTTCCCCTTCCAAACCTGAGACCCTCCCTTTAGCATGAAATGTGATATCCAACTCCTTCCTATTCCAATCCTGAGACTCTTCTGATGGCATGAGATGTGATATCTCAATGCTTCTAATACCAAACCTGAGATCCTTCCGATAGCATGAGATGTGATATCTCAATGCTTCTAATACCAAACCTGAGATCCTTCCTATAACATGAGATGTGATATCCAAATCCTTCCCCTTCCAAACCTGAGACCCTCCCTTTAGCATGAGATGTGATATCTCAATGCCTCTAATACCAAACCTGAGATCCTTCCGATAGCATGAGATGTGATATCTCAATGCTTCTAATACCAAACCTGAGATCATTCCTATAACATGAGATGTGATATCCAAATCCTTCCCATTCCATTCCTGAGACCCTTCTGATAGCATGAGATGTGATATCCAGCTCCTTCCCATTCCAATACTGAGACCCTTCCTATAGCTTGAGATGTGATATCCAACTCCTTCCCATTCCAATTCTGAGACCCTTCCTATAGCATGAGATGTCATATCTCAATGCTTATACCAAACCTGAGAGCCTACCTATAGCATGAGATGTGATATCCAAGTCCATCCCATTCCAATCCTTAGACCCTTCCTACAGCATGCGATGTGATATCTCAATGATTATAATACCAAACCAGAGACTCTTCCTATAACATGAGATGGGATATCCAACTCCTTCCCATTCCAATTCTGAGACCCTTCCTATACTATGAGACTTGATATCTCAATGCTTCTAATACCAAACCTGAGACCCGTAATATAACATGAGATGTGATATCCAAATCCTTCCCCTTCCAAACCTTAGACCCTTCCTTTATCATGAGATGTGATATCCAACTCCTTCCCATTCCAATCCTGAGACCCTTCCGATATCATGAGATGTGATATCTCAAAGCTTCTAATATCAAACTTGAGACCCTCCCTATAGCATGAGATGTGATATCCAAGTCCTTCCCATTCCAATCCTGAGACCCTTCCTATAGCATGAGATGTGATATCTCAATGCTTCTAATACCAAACCTGAGACCCTTCCTATAACATGAGATGGGAATATCCAACTCCTTCCCATTCCAATCTTGAGACCCTTCCGATAGCAGAGATGTGATATCTCACTGCTTATACCAAACCTGAGACCCTTCCCATAGCAGGAGATATGATATCCAACTCCTTCCCATTCCAACCTGAGACACTTCCTATAGCATGAGAAGGGATATCCAACTCCTTCCCAATCCAAGCCTGAGACCCTTCCGATAGCAGAGATGTGATATCTCAATGCTTATACCAAACCTGAGACCCTTCCTATGGCATGAGATGTGATATCCAACTCCTTGCCATTCAAATCCTGAGACCCTTCCTATAGCATGAGAAGGGATATCCAACTCCTTCCCAATCCAATCCTGAGACCCTTCCGATAGCAGCGACTTGATATCTCAATGCTTCTACCAAACCTGAGACCCTTCCTTTAGCATGAGATGTGATATCCAAATCCTTCACATTCCAATCCTGAGACCCTTCCTATAGCATGAGATGTGATATCTCAATGCTTCTAATACCAAACCTGAGATCCTTCCTATAACATGAGATGTGATATCCAATTCCTTCCCATTCCAAACCTGAGACCCTTCCTATTGGATGAGATGTGATATCCAACTCCTTCCCATTCCAACCCTGAGACCCTTCCTATAGCATGAGATGTGATGTCTCAATGCGTCTAATACCAAACCTGAGATCCTTCCTATAACATGAGATGTGATATCCAACTCCTTCCCGTTCCAAACCTGAGACCCTTCCTTTAGCATGAGATGTGATATCCAGCTCCTTCCCATTCCAATCCTGAGACACTTCCGATAGCATGAGATGTGATATCTCAATGCTTCTAATACCAAACCTGAGATCCTTCCTATAACATGAGATGTGATATCCAAATCCTTCCCCTTCCAAACCTGAGACCCTCCCTTTAGCATGAGATGTGATATCTCAATGCCTCTAATACCAAACCTGAGATCCTTCCGATAGCATGAGATGTGATATCTCAATGCTTCTAATACCAAACCTGAGATCATTCCTATAACATGAGATGTGATATCCAAATCCTTCCCATTCCATTCCTGAGACCCTTCTGATAGCATGAGATGTGATATCTCAATGCCTCTAATACTAAACCTGAGATCCTACCTCTAACATGAAATGAGATATCCAACTCTTTCCCCTTCCAAACCTGAGAGCCTTCCTATAGCATGAGATGTGATATCCAAGTCCTTCCCATTCCAATACTGAGACCCTTCCTATAGCTTGAGATGTGATATCCAACTCCTTCCCATTCCAATTCTGAGACCCTTCCTATAGCATGAGATGTCATATCTCAATGCTTATACCAAACCTGAGAGCCTACCTATAGCATGAGATGTGATATCCAAGTCCATCCCATTCCAATCCTTAGACCCTTCCTACAGCATGCGATGTGATATCTCAATGATTATAATACCAAACCAGAGACTCTTCCTATAAAATGAGATGGGATATCCAACTCCTTCCCATTCCAATTCTGAGACCCTTCCTATACTATGAGACTTGATATCTCAATGCTTCTAATACCAAACCTGAGACCCGTAATATAACATGAGATGTGATATCCAAATCCTTCCCCTTCCAAACCTTAGACCCTTCCTTTATCATGAGATGTGATATCCAACTCCTTCCCATTCCAATCCTGAGACCCTTCCGATATCATGAGATGTGATATCTCAAAGCTTCTAATATCAAACTTGAGACCCTCCCTATAGCATGAGATGTGATATCCAAGTCCTTCCCATTCCAATCCTGAGACCCTTCCTATAGCATGAGATGTGATATCTCAATGCTTCTAATACCAAACCTGAGACCCTTCCTATAACATGAGATGGGAATATCCAACTCCTTCCCATTCCAATCTTGAGACCCTTCCGATAGCAGAGATGTGATATCTCACTGCTTATACCAAACCTGAGACCCTTCCCATAGCAGGAGATGTGATATCCAACTCCTTCCCATTCCACCCTGAGACACTTCCTATAGCATGAGAAGGGATATCCAACTCCTTCCCAATCCAAGCCTGAGACCCTTCCGATAGCAGAGATGTGATATCTCAATGCTTATACCAAACCTGAGACCCTTCCTATGGCATGAGATGTGATATCCAACTCCTTGCCATTCAAATCCTGAGACCCTTCCTATAGCATGAGAAGGGATATCCAACTCCTTCCCAATCCAATCCTGAGACCCTTCCGATAGCAGCGACTTGATATCTCAATGCTTCTACCAAACCTGAGACCCTTCCTTTAGCATGAGATGTGATATCCAAATCCTTCACATTCCAATCCTGAGACCCTTCCTATAGCATGAGATGTGATATCTCAATGCTTCTAATACCAAACCTGAGATCCTTCCTATAACATGAGATGTGATATCCAATTCCTTCCCATTCCAAACCTGAGACCCTTCCTATTGGATGAGATGTGATATCCAACTCCTTCCCATTCCAACCCTGAGACCCTTCCTATAGCATGAGATGTGATGTCTCAATGCGTCTAATACCAAACCTGAGATCCTTCCTATAACATGAGATGTGATATCCAACTCCTTCCATTCCAATCCTGAGACCCGTCCTATAGCATGAGATGTGATATCTCAATGCTTATACCAAACCTGAGACCCTTCCTATAGCATGAGATGTGATATCCAACTGCTTCCCATTCCAATCCTGAGACCCTTCCTATAGCATGAGAAGTGATATCTCAATGCTTCTAATACCAAACCTGAGATCCTTCCTCTAACATGAAATGTGATATCCAACTCCTTCCCTTTCCAAACCTAAGAGCCTATCTATAGCATGAGATGTGATATCCAAGTCCTTCACATTCCAACCCTTAGACCCTTCCTACAGCATGCAATATGATATCTCAATGATTCTAATAACAAACCTGAGACCCGTCCTATAACATGAGATGGGATATCCAACTCCTTCCCATTCCAATCCTGAGACACTTCCGATAGCAGAGATGTGATATCTCAATGCTTATACCAAACCTGAGACCCTTCCTATAACATGAGATGTGATATCCAAATCCTTCCCGTTCCAAACCTGAGACCCTTCCTTTAGCATGAGATGTGATATCCAGCTCCTTCCCATTCCAATCCTGAGACACTTCCGATAGCATGAGATGTGATATCTCAATGCTTATACCAAACCTGAGAACCTTCCTATGGCCTGAGATGTCATATACAACTCCTTCCCATTCCAATCCTGAGACCCTTCCTTTAGCATGAGATGTGATATCTCAATGCTTATACCAAATCTGAGACCCTTCCTATAGCATGAGATGTGATATCCAATTCCTTCCCATTCCAATCCTGAGACCCTTCCTATAGAATGAGATGTGATATCTCAATGCTTATACCAAACCTGAGAGCCTACCTATAGCATGAGATGTGATATCCAAGTCCATCCCATTCCAATCCTTAGACCCTTCCTACAGCATGCAATGTGATATCTCAATGATTCTAATACCAAACCAGAGACTCTTCCTATAACATGAGATGGGATATCCAACTCCTTCCCATTCCAATCCTGAGCCGCTTCCGATAGCAGAGATGTGATATCTCAATGCTTATACCAAACCTGAGACCCTTCCTATAACATGAGATGTGATATCCAACTCCTTCCGTTCCAAACCTGAGACACTAACTATAGCATATGTGATATCCAACTCCTTCCCATTCCAAACATGAGACCCTTCCTATAGCAAGAAAGTAATATCCAACTCCTACCCATTCCAATCCTGAGACCCTTCCTATAGCAAGAGATGTGATATCCAAATCCTTCCCATTCCAATCCTGAGACCCTTCCTATAACATGAGATGTGATATCCAACTCCTTCCCATTCCAACCTGAGACACTTCCTATAGCATGAGAAGGGATATCCAACTCCTTCCCAATCCAATCCTGAGACCCTCCCGATAGCAGAGATGTGATATCTCAATGCTTATACCAAACCTGAGACCCTTCCTATGGCATGAGATGTGATATCCAACTCCTTCCCAATCCAATCCTGAGACCCTTCCGATAGCAGAGACGTGATATCTCAATGCTTCTACCAAACCTGAGACCCTTCCTTTAGCATGAGATGTGATATCCAAATCCTTCACATTCCAATCCTGAGACCCTTCCTATAGCATGAGATGTGATATCTCAATGCTTCTAATACCAAACCTGAGATCCTTCCTATAACATGAGATGTGATATCCAATTCCTTCCCATTCCAAACCTGAGACCCTTCCTATTGGATGCGATGTGATATCCAACTCCTTCCCATTCCAACCCTGAGACCCTTCCTATAGCATGAGATGTGATGTCTCAATGCTTCTAATACCAAACCTGAGATCCTTCCTATAACATGAGATGTGATATCCAACTCCTTCCATTCAAATCCTGAGACCCGTCCTATAGCATGAGATGTGATATCTCAATGCTTATACCAAACCTGAGACCCTTCCTATAGCATGAGATGTGATATCCAACTGCTTCCCATTCCAATCCTGAGACCCTTCCTATAGCATGAGATGTGATATCTCAATGCTTCTAATACCAAACCTGAGATCCTTCCTCTAACATGAAATGTGATATCCAACTCCTTCCCTTTCCAAACCTAAGAGCCTATCTATAGCATGAGATGTGATATCCAAGTCCTTCCCATTCCAACCCTTAGACCCTTCCTACAGCATGCAATATGATATCTCAATGATTCTAATAACAAACCTGAGACCCGTCCTATAACATGAGATGGGATATCCAACTCCTTCCCATTCCAATCCTGAGACACTTCCGATAGCAGAGATGTGATATCTCAATGCTTATACCAAACCTGAGACCCTTCCTAAAACATGAGATGTGATATCCAAATCCTTCCCGTTCCAAACCTGAGACCCTTCCTTTAGCATGAGATGTGATATCCAGCACCTTCCCATTCCAATCCTGAGACACTTCCTATAGCATGAGATGTGATATCTCAATGCTTCTAATATCAAAACTGAGACCCTCCCTATAGCATGATATGTGATATCTAAGTCCTTCCCATTCCAATCCTGAGACCCTCCCTATAGCATGAGATGTGATATCCAACTCCTTCCCATTCCAATCCTGAGACCCTTCCTATAGCATGAGATATGATATCTCAATACTTCTAATACCAAACGTGAGATCCTTCCGATAACATGAGATGTGATATCCAAATCCTTCCCCTTCCAATCCTGAGACCCTCCCTTTAGCATGAGATGTGATATCGAACTCCTTCCTATTCCAATCCTGAGACTCTTCTGATAGCATGAGATGTGATATCTCAATGCTTCTAATACCAAACCTGAGACCCTTCTGATAGCATGAGATGTGATATCTCAATGCCTCTAATACCAAACCTGAGATTCTACCTCTAACATGAAATGTGATATCCAACTCTTTCCCCTTGCAAACCTGAGAGCCTTCCTATAGCATGAGATGTGATATCCAAGTCCTTCCCATTCCAATCCTGAGACCCTTCCTATAACTTGAGATGTGATATCCAACTCCTTCCCATTCCAATTCTGAGACCCTTCCTATACTATGAGACTTGATATCTCAATGCTTCTAATACAGACGTGAGACCCGTAATATAACATGAGATGTGATATCCAAATCCTTCCCCTTCCAAACCTTAGACCCTTCCTTTATCATGAGATGTGATATCCAACTCCTTCCCATTCCAATCCTGAGACCCTTCCGATATCATGAGATGTGATATCTCAAAGCTTCTAATATCAAACTTGAGACCCTCCCTATAGCATGAGATGTGATATCCAAGTCCTTCCCATTCCAATCCTGAGACCCTTCCTATAGCATGAGATGTGATATCTCAATGCTTCTAATACCAAACCTGAGACCCTTCCTATAACATGAGATGGGAATATCCAACTCCTTCCCATTCCAATCCTGAGACCCTTCCGATAGCAGAGATGTGATATCTCAATGCTTATACCAAACCTGAGATCCTTCCTATAACATGAGATGTGATATCCAACTCCTTCCCATTCCAATCCTGAGACACTTCCTATAGCATGAGATGTGATATCTCACTGCTTATACCAAACCTGAGACCCTTCCCATAGCATGAGATGTGATATCCAACTCCTTCCCATTCCAATCCTCAGACCCTTCCTATAGCATGAGATGTGATATCTCAATGCTTCTAATATCAAACTTGAGACCCTACCTATAGCATGAGATGTGATATCCAAGTCCTTCCCATTACAATCCTGAGACACTTCCTATAGCATGAGATGTGATATCTCAATGCTTCTAATACCAAACCTGAGATCCTTCCGATAGCATGAGATGTGATATCTCAATGCTTCTAATACCAAACCTGAGATCCTTCCTATAACATGAGATGTGATATCCAAATCCTTCCCCTTCCAAACCTGAGACCCTCCCTTTAGCATGAGATGTGATATCCAACTCCTTCCCATTCCATTCCCGAGACCCTTCTGATAGCATGAGATGTGATATCTCAATGCCTCTAATACCAAACCTGAGATCCTACCTCTAACATGAAATGTGATATCCAACTCTTTCCCTTTCCAAACCTGAGAGCCTTCCTATAGCATGAGATGTGATATCCAAGTCCTTCCCATTCCAATCCTGAGACCCTTCCTATAGCTTGAGATGTGATATCCAACTCCTTCCCATTCCAATTCTGAGACCCTTCCTATACTCTGAGACTTGATATCTCAATGCTTCTAATACCAAACCTGAGACCCGTAATATAACATGAGATGTGATATCCAAATCCTTCCCCTTCCAAACCTTAGACCCTTCCTTTATCATGAGATGTGATATCCAACTCCTTCCCATTCCAATCCTGAGACCCTTCCGATATCATGAGATGTGATATCTCAAAGCTTCTAATATCAAACTTGAGACCCTCCCTATAGCATGAGATGTGATATCCAAGTCCTTCCCATTCCAATCCTGAGACCCTTCCTATAGCATGAGATGTGATATCTCAATGCTTCTAATACCAAACCTGAGACCCTTCCTATTACATGAGATGGGAATATCCAACTCCTTCCCATTCCAATCCTGAGACCCTTCCGATAGCAGAGATGTGATATCTCAATGCTTATACCAAACCTGAGACCCTTCGTATGGCATGAGATGTGATATCCAACTCCTTGCCATTCAAATCTTGAGACCCTTCCTATAGCATGAGAAGGGATATCCAACTCCTTCCCAATCCAATCCTGAGACCCTTCCGATAGCAGAGACGTGATATCTCAATGCTTCTACCAAACCTGAGACCCTTCCTTTAGCATGAGATGTGATATCCAAATCCTTCACATTCCAATCCTGAGACCCTTCCTATAGCATGAGATGTGATATCTCAATGCTTCTAATACCAAACCTGAGATCCTTCCTATAACATGAGATGTGATATCCAATTCCTTCCCATTCCAAACCTGAGACCCTTCCTATTGGATGAGTTGTGATATCCAACTCCTTCCCATTCCAACCCTGAGACCCTTCCTATAGCATGAGATGTAATGTCTCAATGATTCTAATACCAAACCTGAGATCCTTCCTATAACATGAGATGTGATATCCAACTCCTTCCATTCCAATCCTGAGACCCGTCCTATAGCATGAGATGTGATATCGCAATGCTTATACCAAACCTGAGACCCTTCCTATAGCATGAGATGTGATATCCAACTACTTCCCATTCCAATCCTGAGACCCTTCCTATAGCATGAGATGTGATATCTCAATGCTTCTAATACCAAACCTGAGATCCTTCCTCTAACATGAAATGTGATATCCAACTCCTTCCCTTTCCAAACCTAAGAGCCTATCTATAGCATGAGATGTGATATCCAGGTCCTTCCTATTCCAATCCTTAGACCCTTCCTACAGCATGCAATATGATATCTCAATGATTCTAATACCAAACCTGAGATCCTTCCTATGACATGAGATGTGATATCCAACTCCTTCCATTCCAATCCTGAGACCCTTCCTATAGCATGAGATGTGATATATCAATGCTTATACCAAACCTGAGACCCTTCCTATAGCATGAGATGTGATATCCAACTCCTTCCCATTCCAATCCTGAGACCTTTCCTATAGCATGAGATGTGATATCTCAATGCTTCTAATACCAACCCTGAGATCCTTCCTCTAACATGAAATGTGAGATCCAACTCCTTCCCTTTCCAAACCTAAGAGCCTATCTATAGCATGAGATGTGATATCCAAGTCCTTCACATTCCAACCCTTAGACCCTCCCTACAGTATGCAATATGATATCTCAATGATTCCAATAACAAACCTGAGACACGTCCTATAACATGAGATGGGATATCCAACTCCTTCCCATTCCAATCCTGAGACACTTCCGATAGCAGAGATGTGATATCTCAATGTTTATACCAAACCTGAGACCCTTCCTATAACATGAGATGTGATATCCAACTCCTTCCCGTTCCAAACCTGAGACCCTTCCTTTAGCATGAGATGTGATATCCAGCTCCTTCCCATTCCAATCCTGAGACACTTCCGATAGCATGAGATGTGATATCTCAATGCTTCTAATATCAAAACTGAGACCCTCCCTATAGCATGATATGTGATATCTAAGTCCTTCCCATTCCAATCCTGAGATCCTTCCTATAGCATGAGATGTGATATCTCAATGCTTCTACCAAACCTGAGACCCTTCCTTTAGCATGAGATGTGATATCCAACTCCTTCCCATTCCAATCCTGAGACCCTTCCTATAGCATGAGATGTGATATCTCAATACTTCTAATACCAAACCTGAGATCCTTCCGATAACATGAGATGTGATATCTCAATACTTCTAATACCAAACCTGAGATCCATACTATAACATGAGATGTGATATCCAACTCCTTCCCTTTCCAAACCTGAGAGCCGTTCTATAGCATGAGATGTGATATCCAGGTCCTTCCCATTCCAATCCTTAGACCCTTCCTACAGCATGCAATATGATATCTCAATGCTTATACCAAACCTGAGAACCTTCCTATGGCCTGAGATGTCATGGCCTGAGATGTCATATACAACTCCTTCCCATTCCAATCCTGAGACCCTTCCTTTAGCATGAGATGTGATATCTCAATGCTTATACCAAATCTGAGACCCTTCCTATAGCATGAGATGTGATATCCAATTCATTCCCATTCCAATCCTGAGACCCTTCCTATAGCATGAGATGTGATATCTCAATGCTTATACCAAACCTGAGAGCCTACCTATAACATGAGATGTGATATCCAAGTCCATCCCATTCCAATCCTTAGACCCTTCCTACAGCATGCGATGTGATATCTCAATGATTCTAATACCAAACCAGAGACTCTTCCTATAACATGAGATGGGATATCCAACTCCTTCCCATTCCAATCCTGAGCCGCTTCCGATAGCAGAGATGTGATATCTCAATGCTTATACCAAACCTGAGACCCTTCCTATAACATGAGATGTGATATCCAACTCCTTCCCGTTCCAAACCTGAGACACTAACTATAGCATATGTGATATCCAACTCCTTCCCATTCCAAACATGAGACCCTTCCTATAGCAAGAAAGTAATATCCAACTCCTACCCATTCCAATCCTGAGACCCTTCCTATAGCAAGAGATGTGATATCCAAATCCTTCCCATTCCAATCCTGAGACCCTTCCTATAACATGAGATGTGATATCCAACTCCTTCCCATTCCAACCTGAGACACTTCCTATAGCATGAGAAGGGATATCCAACTCCTTCCCAATCCAATCCTGAGACCCTTCCGATAGCAGAGATGTGATATCTCAATGCTTATACCAAACCTGAGACCCTTCCTATGGCATGAGATGTGATATCCAACTCCTTGCCATTCAAATCCTGAGACCCTTCCTATATCATGAGAAGGGATATCCAACTCCTTCCCAATCCAATCCTGAGACCCTTCCGATAGCAGCGACGTGATATCTCAATGCTTCTACCAAACCTGAGACCCTTCCTTTAGCATGAGATCTGATATCCAAATCCTTCACATTCCAATCCTGAGACCCTTCCTATAGCATGAGATGTGATATCTCAATGCTTCTAATACCAAACCTGAGATCCTTCCTATAACATGAGATGTGATATCCAATTCCTTCCCATTCCAAACCTGAGACCCTTCCTATTGGATGAGATGTGATATCCAACTCCTTCCCATTCCAACCCTGAGACCCTTCCTATAGCATGAGATGTGATGTCTCAATGCTTATACCAAACCTGAGACCCTTCCTATAGCATGAGATGTGATATCCAACTGTTTCCCATTCCAATCCTGAGACCATTCCTATAGCATGAGATGTGATATCTCAATGCTTCTAATACCAAACCTGAGATCCTTCCTCTAACATGAAATGTGATATCCAACTCCTTCCCTTTCCAAACCTAAGAGCCTATCTATAGCATGAGATGTGATATCCAAGTCCTTCACATTCCAACCCTTAGACCCTTCCTACAGCATGCAATATGATATCTCAATGATTCTAATAACAAACCTGAGACCTTTCCTATAACATGAGATGGGATATCCAACTCCTTCCCATTCCAATCCTGAGACACTTCCGATAGCAGAGATGTGATATCTCAATGCTTATACCAAACCTGAGACCCTTCCTATAACATGAGATGTGATATCCAAATCCTTCCCGTTCCAAACCTGAGACCCTTCCTTTAGCATGAGATGTGATATCCAGCTCCTTCCCATTCCAATCCTGAGACACTTCCGATAGCATGAGATGTGATATCTCAATGCTTCTAATATCAAAACTGAGACCCTCCCTATAGCATGATATGTGATATCTAAGTCCTTCCCATTCCAATCCTGAGACCCTCCCTATAGCATGAGATGTGATATCCAACTCCTTCCCATTCCAATCCTGAGACCCTTCCTATAGCATGAGATATGATATCTCAATACTTCTAATACCAAACGTGAGATCCTTCCGATAACATGAGATGTGATATCCAAATCCTTCCCCTTCCAAACCTGAGACCCTCCCTTTAGCATGAAATGTGATATCCAACTCCTTCCTATTCCAATCCTGAGACTCTTCTGATGGCATGAGATGTGATATCTCAATGCTTCTAATACCAAACCTGAGATCCTTCCGATAGCATGAGATGTGATATCTCAATGCTTCTAATACCAAACCTGAGATCCTTCCTATAACATGAGATGTGATATCCAAATCCTTCCCCTTCCAAACCTGAGACCCTCCCTTTAGCATGAGATGTGATATCTCAATGCCTCTAATACCAAACCTGAGATCCTTCCGATAGCATGAGATGTGATATCTCAATGCTTCTAATACCAAACCTGAGATCATTCCTATAACATGAGATGTGATATCCAAATCCTTCCCATTCCATTCCTGAGACCCTTCTGATAGCATGAGATGTGATATCTCAATGCCTCTAATACTAAACCTGAGATCCTACCTCTAACATGAAATGAGATATCCAACTCTTTCCCCTTCCAAACCTGAGAGCCTTCCTATAGCATGAGATGTGATATCCAAGTCCTTCCCATTCCAATACTGAGACCCTTCCTATAGCTTGAGATGTGATATCCAACTCCTTCCCATTCCAATTCTGAGACCCTTCCTATAGCATGAGATGTCATATCTCAATGCTTATACTAAACCTGAGAGCCTACCTATAGCATGAGATGTGATATCCAAGTCCATCCCATTCCAATCCTTAGACCCTTCCTACAGCATGCGATGTGATATCTCAATGATTATAATACCAAACCAGAGACTCTTCCTATAACATGAGATGGGATATCCAACTCCTTCCCATTCCAATTCTGAGACCCTTCCTATACTATGAGACTTGATATCTCAATGCTTCTAATACCAAACCTGAGACCCGTAATATAACATGAGATGTGATATCCAAATCCTTCCCCTTCCAAACCTTAGACCCTTCCTTTATCATGAGATGTGATATCCAACTCCTTCCCATTCCAATCCTGAGACCCTTCCGATATCATGAGATGTGATATCTCAAAGCTTCTAATATCAAACTTGAGACCCTCCCTATAGCATGAGATGTGATATCCAAGTCCTTCCCATTCCAATCCTGAGACCCTTCCTATAGCATGAGATGTGATATCTCAATGCTTCTAATACCAAACCTGAGACCCTTCCTATAACATGAGATGGGAATATCCAACTCCTTCCCATTCCAATCTTGAGACCCTTCCGATAGCAGAGATGTGATATCTCACTGCTTATACCAAACCTGAGACCCTTCCCATAGCAGGAGATATGATATCCAACTCCTTCCCATTCCAACCTGAGACACTTCCTATAGCATGAGAAGGGATATCCAACTCCTTCCCAATCCAAGCCTGAGACCCTTCCGATAGCAGAGATGTGATATCTCAATGCTTATACCAAACCTGAGACCCTTCCTATGGCATGAGATGTGATATCCAACTCCTTGCCATTCAAATCCTGAGACCCTTCCTATAGCATGAGAAGGGATATCCAACTCCTTCCCAATCCAATCCTGAGACCCTTCCGATAGCAGCGACTTGATATCTCAATGCTTCTACCAAACCTGAGACCCTTCCTTTAGCATGAGATGTGATATCCAAATCCTTCACATTCCAATCCTGAGACCCTTCCTATAGCATGAGATGTGATATCTCAATGCTTCTAATACCAAACCTGAGATCCTTCCTATAACATGAGATGTGATATCCAATTCCTTCCCATTCCAAACCTGAGACCCTTCCTATTGGATGAGATGTGATATCCAACTCCTTCCCATTCCAACCCTGAGACCCTTCCTATAGCATGAGATGTGATGTCTCAATGCGTCTAATACCAAACCTGAGATCCTTCCTATAACATGAGATGTGATATCCAACTCCTTCCCGTTCCAAACCTGAGACCCTTCCTTTAGCATGAGATGTGATATCCAGCTCCTTCCCATTCCAATCCTGAGACACTTCCGATAGCATGAGATGTGATATCTCAATGCTTCTAATACCAAACCTGAGATCCTTCCTATAACATGAGATGTGATATCCAAATCCTTCCCCTTCCAAACCTGAGACCCTCCCTTTAGCATGAGATGTGATATCTCAATGCCTCTAATACCAAACCTGAGATCCTTCCGATAGCATGAGATGTGATATCTCAATGCTTCTAATACCAAACCTGAGATCATTCCTATAACATGAGATGTGATATCCAAATCCTTCCCATTCCATTCCTGAGACCCTTCTGATAGCATGAGATGTGATATCTCAATGCCTCTAATACTAAACCTGAGATCCTACCTCTAACATGAAATGAGATATCCAACTCTTTCCCCTTCCAAACCTGAGAGCCTTCCTATAGCATGAGATGTGATATCCAAGTCCTTCCCATTCCAATACTGAGACCCTTCCTATAGCTTGAGATGTGATATCCAACTCCTTCCCATTCCAATTCTGAGACCCTTCCTATAGCATGAGATGTCATATCTCAATGCTTATACCAAACCTGAGAGCCTACCTATAGCATGAGATGTGATATCCAAGTCCATCCCATTCCAATCCTTAGACCCTTCCTACAGCATGCGATGTGATATCTCAATGATTATAATACCAAACCAGAGACTCTTCCTATAACATGAGATGGGATATCCAACTCCTTCCCATTCCAATTCTGAGACCCTTCCTATACTATGAGACTTGATATCTCAATGCTTCTAATACCAAACCTGAGACCCGTAATATAACATGAGATGTGATATCCAAATCCTTCCCCTTCCAAACCTTAGACCCTTCCTTTATCATGAGATGTGATATCCAACTCCTTCCCATTCCAATCCTGAGACCCTTCCGATATCATGAGATGTGATATCTCAAAGCTTCTAATATCAAACTTGAGACCCTCCCTATAGCATGAGATGTGATATCCAAGTCCTTCCCATTCCAATCCTGAGACCCTTCCTATAGCATGAGATGTGATATCTCAATGCTTCTAATACCAAACCTGAGACCCTTCCTATAACATGAGATGGGAATATCCAACTCCTTCCCATTCCAATCTTGAGACCCTTCCGATAGCAGAGATGTGATATCTCACTGCTTATACCAAACCTGAGACCCTTCCCATAGCAGGAGATGTGATATCCAACTCCTTCCCATTCCAACCTGAGACACTTCCTATAGCATGAGAAGGGATATCCAACTCCTTCCCAATCCAAGCCTGAGACCCTTCCGATAGCAGAGATGTGATATCTCAATGCTTATACCAAACCTGAGACCCTTCCTATGGCATGAGATGTGATATCCAACTCCTTGCCATTCAAATCCTGAGACCCTTCCTATAGCATGAGAAGGGATATCCAACTCCTTCCCAATCCAATCCTGAGACCCTTCCGATAGCAGCGACTTGATATCTCAATGCTTCTACCAAACCTGAGACCCTTCCTTTAGCATGAGATGTGATATCCAAATCCTTCACATTCCAATCCTGAGACCCTTCCTATAGCATGAGATGTGATATCTCAATGCTTCTAATACCAAACCTGAGATCCTTCCTATAACATGAGATGTGATATCCAATTCCTTCCCATTCCAAACCTGAGACCCTTCCTATTGGATGAGATGTGATATCCAACTCCTTCCCATTCCAACCCTGAGACCCTTCCTATAGCATGAGATGTGATGTCTCAATGCGTCTAATACCAAACCTGAGATCCTTCCTATAACATGAGATGTGATATCCAACTCCTTCCATTCCAATCCTGAGACCCGTCCTATAGCATGAGATGTGATATCTCAATGCTTATACCAAACCTGAGACCCTTCCTATAGCATGAGATGTGATATCCAACTGCTTCCCATTCCAATCCTGAGACCCTTCCTATAGCATGAGAAGTGATATCTCAATGCTTCTAATACCAAACCTGAGATCCTTCCTCTAACATGAAATGTGATATCCAACTCCTTCCCTTTCCAAACCTAAGAGCCTATCTATAGCATGAGATGTGATATCCAAGTCCTTCACATTCCAACCCTTAGACCCTTCCTACAGCATGCAATATGATATCTCAATGATTCTAATAACAAACCTGAGACCCGTCCTATAACATGAGATGGGATATCCAACTCCTTCCCATTCCAATCCTGAGACACTTCCGATAGCAGAGATGTGATATCTCAATGCTCATACCAAACCTGAGACCCTTCCTATAACATGAGATGTGATATCCAAATCCTTCCCGTTCCAAACCTGAGACCCTTCCTTTAGCATGAGATGTGATATCCAGCTCCTTCCCATTCCAATCCTGAGACACTTCCGATAGCATGAGATGTGATATCTCAATGCTTCTAATATCAAAACTGAGACCCTCCCTATAGCATGATATGTGATATCTAAGTCCTTCCCATTCCAATCCTGAGACCCTCCCTATAGCATGAGATGTGATATCCAACTCCTTCCCATTCCAATCCTGAGACCCTTCCTATAGCATGAGATATGATATCTCAATACTTCTAATACCAAACGTGAGATCCTTCCGATAACATGAGATGTGATATCCAAATCCTTCCCCTTCCAAACCTGAGACCCTCCCTTTAGCATGAAATGTGATATCCAACTCCTTCCTATTCCAATCCTGAGACTCTTCTGATAGCATGAGATGTGATATCTCAATGCTTCTAATACCAAACCTGAGATCCTTCCGATAGCATGAGATGTGATATCTCAATGCTTCTAATACCAAACCTGAGATCCTTCCTATAACATGAGATGTGATATCCAAATCCTTCCCCTTCCAAACCTGAGACCCTCCCTTTAGCATGAGATGTGATATCTAACTCCTTCCCATTCCATTCCTGAGACCCTTCTGATAGCATGAGATGTGATATCTCAATGCCTCTAATACCAAACCTGAGATCCTACCTCTAACATGAAATGAGATATCCAACTCTTTCCCCTTCCAAACCTGAGAGCCTTCCTATAGCATGAGATGTGATATCCAAGTCCTTCCCATTCCAATACTGAGACCCTTCCTATAGCTTGAGATGTGATATCCAACTCCTTCCCATTCCAATTCTGAGACCCTTCCTATAGCATGAGATGTGATATCGCAATGCTTATACCAAACCTGAGAGCCTACCTATAGCATGAGATGTGATATCCAAGTCCATCCCATTCCAATCCTTAGACCCTTCCTACAGCATGCGATGTGATATCTCAATGATTCTAATACCAAACCAGAGACTCTTCCTATAACATGAGATGGGATATCCAACTCCTTCCCATTCCAATTCTGAGACCCTTCCTATACTATGAGACTTGATATCTCAATGCTTCTAATACCAAACCTGAGACCCGTAATATAACATGAGATGTGATATCCAAATCCTTCCCCTTCCAAACCTTAGACCCTTCCTTTATCATGAGATGTGATATCCAACTCCTTCCCATTCCAATCCTGAGACCCTTCCGATATCATGAGATGTGATATCTCAAAGCTTCTAATATCAAACTTGAGACCCTCCCTATAGCATGAGATGTGATATCCAAGTCCTTCCCATTCCAATCCTGAGACCCTTCCTATAGCATGAGATGTGATATCTCAATGCTTCTAATACCAAACCTGAGACCCTTCCTACAACATGAGATGGGAATATCCAACTCCTTCCCATTCCAATCTTGAGACCCTTCCGATAGCAGAGATGTGATATCTCAATGCTTATACCAAACCTGAGATCCTTCCTATAACATGAGATGTGATATCCAACTCCTTCCCATTCCAATCCTGAGACACTTCCTATAGCATGTGATGTGATATCTCACTGCTTATACCAAACCTGAGACCCTTCCCATAGCAGGAGATGTGATATCCAACTCCTTCCCATTCCAATCCTCAGACCCTTCCTATAGCATGAGATGTGATATCTCAATGCTTCTAATGTCAAACTTGAGACCCTACCTATAGCATGAGATGTGATATCCAAGTCCTTCCCATTCCAATCCTGAGACCCTTCCTATAGCATGAGATGTGATATCTCAATGCTTCTAATACCAAACCTGAGATCCTTCCTATAACATGAGATGTGATATCCAATTCCTTCCCATTCCAAACCTGAGACCCTTCCTATTGGATGAGATGTGATATCCAACTCCTTCCCATTCCAACCCTGAGACCCTTCCTATAGCATGAGATGTGATGTCTCAATGCGTCTAATACCAAACCTGAGATCCTTCCTATAACATGAGATGTGATATCCAACTCCTTCCATTCCAATCCTGAGACCCGTCCTATAGCATGAGATGTGATATCTCAATGCTTATACCAAACCTGAGACCCTTCCTATAGCATGAAATGTGATATCCAAATCCTTCCCCTTCCAAACCTGAGACCCTCCCTTTAGCATGAAATGTGATATCCAACTCCTTCCTATTCCAATCCTGAGACTCTTCTGATAGCATGAGATGTGATATCTCAATGCTTCTAATACCAAACCTGAGATCCTTCCGATAGCATGAGATGTGATATCTCAATGCTTCTAATACCAAACCTGAGATCCTTCCTATAACATGAGATGTGATATCCAAATCCTTCCCCTTCCAAACCTGAGATCCTTCCTATAGCATGAGATGTGATATCTCAATGCTTATACCAAACCTGAGAGCCTACCTATAGCATGAGATGTGATATTCAAGTCCATCCCATTCCAATCCTTAGACCCTTCCTACAGCATGCGATGTGATATCTCAATGCTTCTAATACCAAACCTGAGACCCGTAATATAACATGAGATGTGATATCCAAATCCTTCCCCTTCCAAACCTTAGACCCTTCCTTTATCATGAGATGTGATATCCAACTCCTTCCCATTCCAATCCTGAGACCCTTCCGATATCATGAGATGTGATATCTCAAAGCTTCTAATATCAAACTTGAGACCCTCCCTATAGCAAGAGATGTGATATCCAAGTCCTTCCCATTCCAATCCTGAGACCCTTCCTATAGCATGAGATGTGATATCTCAATGCTTCTAATACCAAACCTGAGACCCTTCCTATAACATGAGATGGGAATATCCAACTCCTTCCCATTCCAATCTTGAGACCCTTCCGATAGCAGAGATGTGATATCTCAATGCTTATACCAAACCTGAGATCCTTCCTATAACATGAGATGTGATATCCAACTCCTTCCCATTCCAATCCTGAGACACTTCCTATAGCATGAGATGTGATATCTCACTGCTTATACCAAACCTGAGACCCTTCCCATAGCAGGAGATGTGATATCCAACTCCTTCCCATTCCAATCCTCAGACCCTTCCTATAGCATGAGATGTGATATCTCAATGCTTCTAATGTCAAACTTGAGACCCTACCTATAGCATGAGATGTGATATCCAAGTCCTTCCCATTCCAATCCTAAGACACTTCCTATAGCATGAGATGTGATATCTCAATGCTTCTAATACCAAACTTGAGACTCTTCCTATAACATGAGATGGGATATCCAACTCCTTCCCATTCCAATCCTGAGACCCTTTTGATAGCAGAGATGTGATATCTCAATGTTTATACCAAACCTGAGACCCTTCCTACGGCATGAGATGTCATATTCAACTCCTTCCCATTCCAATCCTGAGACCCTTCCTATAGCATGAGATTTGATATCCAACTCCTTCCCATTCCAATCCTGAGACCCTTCCTATAGCATGAGATGTGATGTCTCAATGCTTCTAATACCAAACCTGAGATCCTTCCTATAACATGAGATGTGATATCCAACTCCTTCCATTCCAATCCTGAGACCCTTCCTATAGCATGAGATGTGATATCTCAATGCTTATACCAAACCTGAGACCCTTCCTATAGCATGAGATGTGATATCCAACTCCTTCCCATTCCAATCCTGAGACCCTTCCTATAGCATGAGATGTGATATCTCAATGCTTCTAATACCAAACCTGAGATCCTTCCTCTAACATGAAATGTGAGATCCAACTCCTTCCCTTTCCAAACCTAAGAGCCTATCTATAGCATGAGATGTGATATCCAAGTCCTTCACATTCCAACCCTTAGACCCTTCCTACAGCATGCAATATGATATCTCAATGATTCCAATAACAAACCTGAGACCCGTCCTATAACATGAGATGGGATATCCAACTCCTTCCCATTCCAATCCTGAGACACTTCCGATAGCAGAGATGTGATATCTCAATGTTTATACCAAACCTGAGACCCTTCCTATAACATGAGATGTGATATCCAACTCCTTCCCGTTCCAAACCTGAGACCCTTCCTTTAGCATGAGATGTGATATCCAGCTCCTTCCCATTCCAATCCTGAGACACTTCCGATAGCATGAGATGTGATATCTCAATGCTTCTAATACCAAACCTGAGACCCTTCCTATTACATGAGATGGGAATATCCAACTCCTTCCCATTCCAATCCTGAGACCCTTCCGATAGCAGAGATGTGATATCTCAATGCTTATACCAAACCTGAGACCCTTCGTATGGCATGAGATGTGATATCCAACTCCTTGCCATTCAAATCTTGAGACCCTTCCTATAGCATGAGAAGGGATATCCAACTCCTTCCCAATCCAATCCTGAGACCCTTCCGATAGCAGAGACGTGATATCTCAATGCTTCTACCAAACCTGAGACCCTTCCTTTAGCATGAGATGTGATATCCAAATCCTTCACATTCCAATCCTGAGACCCTTCCTATAGCATGAGATGTGATATCTCAATGCTTCTAATACCAAACCTGAGATCCTTCCTATAACATGAGATGTGATATCCAATTCCTTCCCATTCCAAACCTGAGACCCTTCCTATTGGATGAGTTGTGATATCCAACTCCTTCCCATTCCAACCCTGAGACCCTTCCTATAGCATGAGATGTAATGTCTCAATGATTCTAATACCAAACCTGAGATCCTTCCTATAACATGAGATGTGATATCCAACTCCTTCCATTCCAATCCTGAGACCCGTCCTATAGCATGAGATGTGATATCGCAATGCTTATACCAAACCTGAGACCCTTCCTATAGCATGAGATGTGATATCCAACTACTTCCCATTCCAATCCTGAGACCCTTCCTATAGCATGAGATGTGATATCTCAATGCTTCTAATACCAAACCTGAGATCCTTCCTCTAACATGAAATGTGATATCCAACTCCTTCCCTTTCCAAACCTAAGAGCCTATCTATAGCATGAGATGTGATATCCAGGTCCTTCCTATTCCAATCCTTAGACCCTTCCTACAGCATGCAATATGATATCTCAATGATTCTAATACCAAACCTGAGATCCTTCCTATGACATGAGATGTGATATCCAACTCCTTCCATTCCAATCCTGAGACCCTTCCTATAGCATGAGATGTGATATATCAATGCTTATACCAAACCTGAGACCCTTCCTATAGCATGAGATGTGATATCCAACTCCTTCCCATTCCAATCCTGAGACCTTTCCTATAGCATGAGATGTGATATCTCAATGCTTCTAATACCAACCCTGAGATCCTTCCTCTAACATGAAATGTGAGATCCAACTCCTTCCCTTTCCAAACCTAAGAGCCTATCTATAGCATGAGATGTGATATCCAAGTCCTTCACATTCCAACCCTTAGACCCTCCCTACAGTATGCAATATGATATCTCAATGATTCCAATAACAAACCTGAGACACGTCCTATAACATGAGATGGGATATCCAACTCCTTCCCATTCCAATCCTGAGACACTTCCGATAGCAGAGATGTGATATCTCAATGTTTATACCAAACCTGAGACCCTTCCTATAACATGAGATGTGATATCCAACTCCTTCCCGTTCCAAACCTGAGACCCTTCCTTTAGCATGAGATGTGATATCCAGCTCCTTCCCATTCCAATCCTGAGACACTTCCGATAGCATGAGATGTGATATCTCAATGCTTCTAATATCAAAACTGAGACCCTCCCTATAGCATGATATGTGATATCTAAGTCCTTCCCATTCCAATCCTGAGACCCTTCCTATAGCATGAGATGTGATATCTCAATGCTTCTACCAAACCTGAGACCCTTCCTTTAGCATGAGATGTGATATCCAACTCCTTCCCATTCCAATCCTGAGACCCTTCCTATAGCATGAGATGTGATATCTCAATACTTCTAATACCAAACCTGAGATCCTTCCGATAACATGAGATGTGATATCTCAATACTTCTAATACCAAACCTGAGATCCATACTATAACATGAGATGTGATATCCAACTCCTTCCCTTTCCAAACCTGAGAGCCGTTCTATAGCATGAGATGTGATATCCAGGTCCTTCCCATTCCAATCCTTAGACCCTTCCTACAGCATGCAATATGATATCTCAATGCTTATACCAAACCTGAGAACCTTCCTATGGCCTGAGATGTCATGGCCTGAGATGTCATATACAACTCCTTCCCATTCCAATCCTGAGACCCTTCCTTTAGCATGAGATGTGATATCTCAATGCTTATACCAAATCTGAGACCCTTCCTATAGCATGAGATGTGATATCCAATTCCTTCCCATTCCAATCCTGAGACCCTTCCTATAGCATGAGATGTGATATCTCAATGCTTATACCAAACCTGAGAGCCTACCTATAACATGAGATGTGATATCCAAGTCCATCCCATTCCAATCCTTAGACCCTTCCTACAGCATGCGATGTGATATCTCAATGATTCTAATACCAAACCAGAGACTCTTCCTATAACATGAGATGGGATATCCAACTCCTTCCCATTCCAATCCTGAGCCGCTTCCGATAGCAGAGATGTGATATCTCAATGCTTATACCAAACCTGAGACCCTTCCTATAACATGAGATGTGATATCCAACTCCTTCCCGTTCCAAACCTGAGACACTAACTATAGCATATGTGATATCCAACTCCTTCCCATTCCAAACATGAGACCCTTCCTATAGCAAGAAAGTAATATCCAACTCCTACCCATTCCAATCCTGAGACCCTTCCTATAGCAAGAGATGTGATATCCAAATCCTTCCCATTCCAATCCTGAGACCCTTCCTATAACATGAGATGTGATATCCAACTCCTTCCCATTCCAACCTGAGACACTTCCTATAGCATGAGAAGGGATATCCAACTCCTTCCCAATCCAATCCTGAGACCCTTCCGATAGCAGAGATGTGATATCTCAATGCTTATACCAAACCTGAGACCCTTCCTATGGCATGAGATGTGATATCCAACTCCTTGCCATTCAAATCCTGAGACCCTTCCTATATCATGAGAAGGGATATCCAACTCCTTCCCAATCCAATCCTGAGACCCTTCCGATAGCAGCGACGTGATATCTCAATGCTTCTACCAAACCTGAGACCCTTCCTTTAGCATGAGATCTGATATCCAAATCCTTCACATTCCAATCCTGAGACCCTTCCTATAGCATGAGATGTGATATCTCAATGCTTCTAATACCAAACCTGAGATCCTTCCTATAACATGAGATGTGATATCCAATTCCTTCCCATTCCAAACCTGAGACCCTTCCTATTGGATGAGATGTGATATCCAACTCCTTCCCATTCCAACCCTGAGACCCTTCCTATAGCATGAGATGTGATGTCTCAATGCTTATACCAAACCTGAGACCCTTCCTATAGCATGAGATGTGATATCCAACTGTTTCCCATTCCAATCCTGAGACCCTTCCTATAGCATGAGATGTGATATCTCAATGCTTCTAATACCAAACCTGAGATCCTTCCTCTAACATGAAATGTGATATCCAACTCCTTCCCTTTCCAAACCTAAGAGCCTATCTATAGCATGAGATGTGATATCCAAGTCCTTCACATTCCATTCCTGAGACCCTTCTGATAGCATGAGATGTGATATCTCAATGCCTCTAATACTAAACCTGAGATCCTACCTCTAACATGAAATGAGATATCCAACTCTTTCCCCTTCCAAACCTGAGAGCCTTCCTATAGCATGAGATGTGATATCCAAGTCCTTCCCATTCCAATACTGAGACCCTTCCTATAGCTTGAGATGTGATATCCAACTCCTTCCCATTCCAATTCTGAGACCCTTCCTATAGCATGAGATGTCATATCTCAATGCTTATACCAAACCTGAGAGCCTACCTATAGCATGAGATGTGATATCCAAGTCCATCCCATTCCAATCCTTAGACCCTTCCTACAGCATGCGATGTGATATCTCAATGATTATAATACCAAACCAGAGACTCTTCCTATAACATGAGATGGGATATCCAACTCCTTCCCATTCCAATTCTGAGACCCTTCCTATACTATGAGACTTGATATCTCAATGCTTCTAATACCAAACCTGAGACCCGTAATATAACATGAGATGTGATATCCAAATCCTTCCCCTTCCAAACCTTAGACCCTTCCTTTATCATGAGATGTGATATCCAACTCCTTCCCATTCCAATCCTGAGACCCTTCCGATATCATGAGATGTGATATCTCAAAGCTTCTAATATCAAACTTGAGACCCTCCCTATAGCATGAGATGTGATATCCAAGTCCTTCCCATTCCAATCCTGAGACCCTTCCTATAGCATGAGATGTGATATCTCAATGCTTCTAATACCAAACCTGAGACCCTTCCTATAACATGAGATGGGAATATCCAACTCCTTCCCATTCCAATCTTGAGACCCTTCCGATAGCAGAGATGTGATATCTCACTGCTTATACCAAACCTGAGACCCTTCCCATAGCAGGAGATGTGATATCCAACTCCTTCCCATTCCAACCTGAGACACTTCCTATAGCATGAGAAGGGATATCCAACTCCTTCCCAATCCAAGCCTGAGACCCTTCCGATAGCAGAGATGTGATATCTCAATGCTTATACCAAACCTGAGACCCTTCCTATGGCATGAGATGTGATATCCAACTCCTTGCCATTCAAATCCTGAGACCCTTCCTATAGCATGAGAAGGGATATCCAACTCCTTCCCAATCCAATCCTGAGACCCTTCCGATAGCAGCGACTTGATATCTCAATGCTTCTACCAAACCTGAGACCCTTCCTTTAGCATGAGATGTGATATCCAAATCCTTCACATTCCAATCCTGAGACCCTTCCTATAGCATGAGATGTGATATCTCAATGCTTCTAATACCAAACCTGAGATCCTTCCTATAACATGAGATGTGATATCCAATTCCTTCCCATTCCAAACCTGAGACCCTTCCTATTGGATGAGATGTGATATCCAACTCCTTCCCATTCCAACCCTGAGACCCTTCCTATAGCATGAGATGTGATGTCTCAATGCGTCTAATACCAAACCTGAGATCCTTCCTATAACATGAGATGTGATATCCAACTCCTTCCATTCCAATCCTGAGACCCGTCCTATAGCATGAGATGTGATATCTCAATGCTTATACCAAACCTGAGACCCTTCCTATAGCATGAGATGTGATATCCAACTGCTTCCCATTCCAATCCTGAGACCCTTCCTATAGCATGAGAAGTGATATCTCAATGCTTCTAATACCAAACCTGAGATCCTTCCTCTAACATGAAATGTGATATCCAACTCCTTCCCTTTCCAAACCTAAGAGCCTATCTATAGCATGAGATGTGATATCCAAGTCCTTCACATTCCAACCCTTAGACCCTTCCTACAGCATGCAATATGATATCTCAATGATTCTAATAACAAACCTGAGACCCGTCCTATAACATGAGATGGGATATCCAACTCCTTCCCATTCCAATCCTGAGACACTTCCGATAGCAGAGATGTGATATCTCAATGCTCATACCAAACCTGAGACCCTTCCTATAACATGAGATGTGATATCCAAATCCTTCCCGTTCCAAACCTGAGACCCTTCCTTTAGCATGAGATGTGATATCCAGCTCCTTCCCATTCCAATCCTGAGACACTTCCGATAGCATGAGATGTGATATCTCAATGCTTCTAATATCAAAACTGAGACCCTCCCTATAGCATGATATGTGATATCTAAGTCCTTCCCATTCCAATCCTGAGACCCTCCCTATAGCATGAGATGTGATATCCAACTCCTTCCCATTCCAATCCTGAGACCCTTCCTATAGCATGAGATATGATATCTCAATACTTCTAATACCAAACGTGAGATCCTTCCGATAACATGAGATGTGATATCCAAATCCTTCCCCTTCCAAACCTGAGACCCTCCCTTTAGCATGAAATGTGATATCCAACTCCTTCCTATTCCAATCCTGAGACTCTTCTGATAGCATGAGATGTGATATCTCAATGCTTCTAATACCAAACCTGAGATCCTTCCGATAGCATGAGATGTGATATCTCAATGCTTCTAATACCAAACCTGAGATCCTTCCTATAACATGAGATGTGATATCCAAATCCTTCCCCTTCCAAACCTGAGACCCTCCCTTTAGCATGAGATGTGATATCTAACTCCTTCCCATTCCATTCCTGAGACCCTTCTGATAGCATGAGATGTGATATCTCAATGCCTCTAATACCAAACCTGAGATCCTACCTCTAACATGAAATGAGATATCCAACTCTTTCCCCTTCCAAACCTGAGAGCCTTCCTATAGCATGAGATGTGATATCCAAGTCCTTCCCATTCCAATACTGAGACCCTTCCTATAGCTTGAGATGTGATATCCAACTCCTTCCCATTCCAATTCTGAGACCCTTCCTATAGCATGAGATGTGATATCGCAATGCTTATACCAAACCTGAGAGCCTACCTATAGCATGAGATGTGATATCCAAGTCCATCCCATTCCAATCCTTAGACCCTTCCTACAGCATGCGATGTGATATCTCAATGATTCTAATACCAAACCAGAGACTCTTCCTATAACATGAGATGGGATATCCAACTCCTTCCCATTCCAATTCTGAGACCCTTCCTATACTATGAGACTTGATATCTCAATGCTTCTAATACCAAACCTGAGACCCGTAATATAACATGAGATGTGATATCCAAATCCTTCCCCTTCCAAACCTTAGACCCTTCCTTTATCATGAGATGTGATATCCAACTCCTTCCCATTCCAATCCTGAGACCCTTCCGATATCATGAGATGTGATATCTCAAAGCTTCTAATATCAAACTTGAGACCCTCCCTATAGCATGAGATGTGATATCCAAGTCCTTCCCATTCCAATCCTGAGACCCTTCCTATAGCATGAGATGTGATATCTCAATGCTTCTAATACCAAACCTGAGACCCTTCCTATAACATGAGATGGGAATATCCAACTCCTTCCCATTCCAATCTTGAGACCCTTCCGATAGCAGAGATGTGATATCTCAATGCTTATACCAAACCTGAGATCCTTCCTATAACATGAGATGTGATATCCAACTCCTTCCCATTCCAATCCTGAGACACTTCCTATAGCATGTGATGTGATATCTCACTGCTTATACCAAACCTGAGACCCTTCCCATAGCAGGAGATGTGATATCCAACTCCTTCCCATTCCAATCCTCAGACCCTTCCTATAGCATGAGATGTGATATCTCAATGCTTCTAATGTCAAACTTGAGACCCTACCTATAGCATGAGATGTGATATCCAAGTCCTTCCCATTCCAATCCTGAGACCCTTCCTATAGCATGAGATGTGATATCTCAATGCTTCTAATACCAAACCTGAGATCCTTCCTATAACATGAGATGTGATATCCAATTCCTTCCCATTCCAAACCTGAGACCCTTCCTATTGGATGAGATGTGATATCCAACTCCTTCCCATTCCAACCCTGAGACCCTTCCTATAGCATGAGATGTGATGTCTCAATGCGTCTAATACCAAACCTGAGATCCTTCCTATAACATGAGATGTGATATCCAACTCCTTCCATTCCAATCCTGAGACCCGTCCTATAGCATGAGATGTGATATCTCAATGCTTATACCAAACCTGAGACCCTTCCTATAGCATGAAATGTGATATCCAAATCCTTCCCCTTCCAAACCTGAGACCCTCCCTTTAGCATGAAATGTGATATCCAACTCCTTCCTATTCCAATCCTGAGACTCTTCTGATAGCATGAGATGTGATATCTCAATGCTTCTAATACCAAACCTGAGATCCTTCCGATAGCATGAGATGTGATATCTCAATGCTTCTAATACCAAACCTGAGATCCTTCCTATAACATGAGATGTGATATCCAAATCCTTCCCCTTCCAAACCTGAGATCCTTCCTATAGCATGAGATGTGATATCTCAATGCTTATACCAAACCTGAGAGCCTACCTATAGCATGAGATGTGATATCCAAGTCCATCCCATTCCAATCCTTAGACCCTTCCTACAGCATGCGATGTGATATCTCAATGATTCTAATACCAAACCAGAGACTCTTCCTATAACATGAGATGGGATATCCAACTCCTTCCCATTCCAATTCTGAGACCCTTCCTATACTATGAGACTTGATATCTCAATGCTTCTAATACCAAACCTGAGACCCGTAATATAACATGAGATGTGATATCCAAATCCTTCCCCTTCCAAACCTTAGACCCTTCCTTTATCATGAGATGTGATATCCAACTCCTTCCCATTCCAATCCTGAGACCCTTCCGATATCATGAGATGTGATATCTCAAAGCTTCTAATATCAAACTTGAGACCCTCCCTATAGCAAGAGATGTGATATCCAAGTCCTTCCCATTCCAATCCTGAGACCCTTCCTATAGCATGAGATGTGATATCTCAATGCTTCTAATACCAAACCTGAGACCCTTCCTATAACATGAGATGGGAATATCCAACTCCTTCCCATTCCAATCTTGAGACCCTTCCGATAGCAGAGATGTGATATCTCAATGCTTATACCAAACCTGAGATCCTTCCTATAACATGAGATGTGATATCCAACTCCTTCCCATTCCAATCCTGAGACACTTCCTATAGCATGAGATGTGATATCTCACTGCTTATACCAAACCTGAGACCCTTCCCATAGCAGGAGATGTGATATCCAACTCCTTCCCATTCCAATCCTCAGACCCTTCCTATAGCATGAGATGTGATATCTCAATGCTTCTAATGTCAAACTTGAGACCCTACCTATAGCATGAGATGTGATATCCAAGTCCTTCCCATTCCAATCCTAAGACACTTCCTATAGCATGAGATGTGATATCTCAATGCTTCTAATACCAAACTTGAGACTCTTCCTATAACATGAGATGGGATATCCAACTCCTTCCCATTCCAATCCTGAGACCCTTTTGATAGCAGAGATGTGATATCTCAATGTTTATACCAAACCTGAGACCCTTCCTACGGCATGAGATGTCATATTCAACTCCTTCCCATTCCAATCCTGAGACCCTTCCTATAGCATGAGATTTGATATCCAACTCCTTCCCATTCCAATCCTGAGACCCTTCCTATAGCATGAGATGTGATGTCTCAATGCTTCTAATACCAAACCTGAGATCCTTCCTATAACATGAGATGTGATATCCAACTCCTTCCATTCCAATCCTGAGACCCTTCCTATAGCATGAGATGTGATATCTCAATGCTTATACCAAACCTGAGACCCTTCCTATAGCATGAGATGTGATATCCAACTCCTTCCCATTCCAATCCTGAGACCCTTCCTATAGCATGAGATGTGATATCTCAATGCTTCTAATACCAAACCTGAGATCCTTCCTCTAACATGAAATGTGAGATCCAACTCCTTCCCTTTCCAAACCTAAGAGCCTATCTATAGCATGAGATGTGATATCCAAGTCCTTCACATTCCAACCCTTAGACCCTTCCTACAGCATGCAATATGATATCTCAATGATTCCAATAACAAACCTGAGACCCGTCCTATAACATGAGATGGGATATCCAACTCCTTCCCATTCCAATCCTGAGACACTTCCGATAGCAGAGATGTGATATCTCAATGTTTATACCAAACCTGAGACCCTTCCTATAACATGAGATGTGATATCCAACTCCTTCCCGTTCCAAACCTGAGACCCTTCCTTTAGCATGAGATGTGATATCCAGCTCCTTCCCATTCCAATCCTGAGACACTTCCGATAGCATGAGATGTGATATCTCAATGCTTCTAATACCAAACCTGAGACCCTTCCTATTACATGAGATGGGAATATCCAACTCCTTCCCATTCCAATCCTGAGACCCTTCCGATAGCAGAGATGTGATATCTCAATGCTTATACCAAACCTGAGACCCTTCGTATGGCATGAGATGTGATATCCAACTCCTTGCCATTCAAATCTTGAGACCCTTCCTATAGCATGAGAAGGGATATCCAACTCCTTCCCAATCCAATCCTGAGACCCTTCCGATAGCAGAGACGTGATATCTCAATGCTTTTACCAAACCTGAGACCCTTCCTTTAGCATGAGATGTGATATCCAAATCCTTCACATTCCAATCCTGAGACCCTTCCTATAGCATGAGATGTGATATCTCAATGCTTCTAATACCAAACCTGAGATCCTTCCTATAACATGAGATGTGATATCCAATTCCTTCCCATTCCAAACCTGAGACCCTTCCTATTGGATGAGTTGTGATATCCAACTCCTTCCCATTCCAACCCTGAGACCCTTCCTATAGCATGAGATGTAATGTCTCAATGATTCTAATACCAAACCTGAGATCCTTCCTATAACATGAGATGTGATATCCAACTCCTTCCATTCCAATCCTGAGACCCGTCCTATAGCATGAGATGTGATATCGCAATGCTTATACCAAACCTGAGACCCTTCCTATAGCATGAGATGTGATATCCAACTACTTCCCATTCCAATCCTGAGACCCTTCCTATAGCATGAGATGTGATATCTCAATGCTTCTTATACCAAACCTGAGATCCTTCCTCTAACATGAAATGTGATATCCAACTCCTTCCCTTTCCAAACCTAAGAGCCTATCTATAGCATGAGATGTGATATCCAGGTCCTTCCTATTCCAATCCTTAGACCCTTCCTACAGCATGCAATATGATATCTCAATGATTCTAATACCAAACCTGAGATCCTTCCTATGACATGAGATGTGATATCCAACTCCTTCCATTCCAATCCTGAGACCCTTCCTATAGCATGAGATGTGATATATCAATGCTTATACCAAACCTGAGACCCTTCCTATAGCATGAGATGTGATATCCAACTCCTTCCCATTCCAATCCTGAGACCTTTCCTATAGCATGAGATGTGATATCTCAATGCTTCTAATACCAACCCTGAGATCCTTCCTCTAACATGAAATGTGAGATCCAACTCCTTCCCTTTCCAAACCTAAGAGCCTATCTATAGCATGAGATGTGATATCCAAGTCCTTCACATTCCAACCCTTAGACCCTCCCTACAGTATGCAATATGATATCTCAATGATTCCAATAACAAACCTGAGACACGTCCTATAACATGAGATGGGATATCCAACTCCTTCCCATTCCAATCCTGAGACACTTCCGATAGCAGAGATGTGATATCTCAATGTTTATACCAAACCTGAGACCCTTCCTATAACATGAGATGTGATATCCAACTCCTTCCCGTTCCAAACCTGAGACCCTTCCTTTAGCATGAGATGTGATATCCAGCTCCTTCCCATTCCAATCCTGAGACACTTCCGATAGCATGAGATGTGATATCTCAATGCTTCTAATATCAAAACTGAGACCCTCCCTATAGCATGATATGTGATATCTAAGTCCTTCCCATTCCAATCCTGAGACCCTTCCTATAGCATGAGATGTGATATCTCAATGCTTCTACCAAACCTGAGACCCTTCCTTTAGCATGAGATGTGATATCCAACTCCTTCCCATTCCAATCCTGAGACCCTTCCTATAGCATGAGATGTGATATCTCAATACTTCTAATACCAAACCTGAGATCCTTCCGATAACATGAGATGTGATATCTCAATACTTCTAATACCAAACCTGAGATCCATACTATAACATGAGATGTGATATCCAACTCCTTCCCTTTCCAAACCTGAGAGCCGTTCTATAGCATGAGATGTGATATCCAGGTCCTTCCCATTCCAATCCTTAGACCCTTCCTACAGCATGCAATATGATATCTCAATGCTTATACCAAACCTGAGAACCTTCCTATGGCCTGAGATGTCATGGCCTGAGATGTCATATACAACTCCTTCCCATTCCAATCCTGAGACCCTTCCTTTAGCATGAGATGTGATATCTCAATGCTTATACCAAATCTGAGACCCTTCCTATAGCATGAGATGTGATATCCAATTCCTTCCCATTCCAATCCTGAGACCCTTCCTATAGCATGAGATGTGATATCTCAATGCTTATACCAAACCTGAGAGCCTACCTATAACATGAGATGTGATATCCAAGTCCATCCCATTCCAATCCTTAGACCCTTCCTACAGCATGCGATGTGATATCTCAATGATTCTAATACCAAACCAGAGACTCTTCCTATAACATGAGATGGGATATCCAACTCCTTCCCATTCCAATCCTGAGCCGCTTCCGATAGCAGAGATGTGATATCTCAATGCTTATACCAAACCTGAGACCCTTCCTATAACATGAGATGTGATATCCAACTCCTTCCCGTTCCAAACCTGAGACACTAACTATAGCATATGTGATATCCAACTCCTTCCCATTCCAAACATGAGACCCTTCCTATAGCAAGAAAGTAATATCCAACTCCTACCCATTCCAATCCTGAGACCCTTCCTATAGCAAGAGATGTGATATCCAAATCCTTCCCATTCCAATCCTGAGACCCTTCCTATAACATGAGATGTGATATCCAACTCCTTCCCATTCCAACCTGAGACACTTCCTATAGCATGAGAAGGGATATCCAACTCCTTCCCAATCCAATCCTGAGACCCTTCCGATAGCAGAGATGTGATATCTCAATGCTTATACCAAACCTGAGACCCTTCCTATGGCATGAGATGTGATATCCAACTCCTTGCCATTCAAATCCTGAGACCCTTCCTATATCATGAGAAGGGATATCCAACTCCTTCCCAATCCAATCCTGAGACCCTTCCGATAGCAGCGACGTGATATCTCAATGCTTCTACCAAACCTGAGACCCTTCCTTTAGCATGAGATCTGATATCCAAATCCTTCACATTCCAATCCTGAGACCCTTCCTATAGCATGAGATGTGATATCTCAATGCTTCTAATACCAAACCTGAGATCCTTCCTATAACATGAGATGTGATATCCAATTCCTTCCCATTCCAAACCTGAGACCCTTCCTATTGGATGAGATGTGATATCCAACTCCTTCCCATTCCAACCCTGAGACCCTTCCTATAGCATGAGATGTGATGTCTCAATGCTTATACCAAACCTGAGACCCTTCCTATAGCATGAGATGTGATATCCAACTGTTTCCCATTCCAATCCTGAGACCCTTCCTATAGCATGAGATGTGATATCTCAATGCTTCTAATACCAAACCTGAGATCCTTCCTCTAACATGAAATGTGATATCCAACTCCTTCCCTTTCCAAACCTAAGAGCCTATCTATAGCATGAGATGTGATATCCAAGTCCTTCACATTCCAACCCTTAGACCCTTCCTACAGCATGCAATATGATATCTCAATGATTCTAATAACAAACCTGAGACCTTTCCTATAACATGAGATGGGATATCCAACTCCTTCCCATTCCAATCCTGAGACACTTCCGATAGCAGAGATGTGATATCTCAATGCTTATACCAAACCTGAGACCCTTCCTATAACATGAGATGTGATATCCAAATCCTTCCCGTTCCAAACCTGAGACCCTTCCTTTAGCATGAGATGTGATATCCAGCTCCTTCCCATTCCAATCCTGAGACACTTCCGATAGCATGAGATGTGATATCTCAATGCTTCTAATATCAAAACTGAGACCCTCCCTATAGCATGATATGTGATATCTAAGTCCTTCCCATTCCAATCCTGAGACCCTCCCTATAGCATGAGATGTGATATCCAACTCCTTCCCATTCCAATCCTGAGACCCTTCCTATAGCATGAGATATGATATCTCAATACTTCTAATACCAAACGTGAGATCCTTCCGATAACATGAGATGTGATATCCAAATCCTTCCCCTTCCAAACCTGAGACCCTCCCTTTAGCATGAAATGTGATATCCAACTCCTTCCTATTCCAATCCTGAGACTCTTCTGATGGCATGAGATGTGATATCTCAATGCTTCTAATACCAAACCTGAGATCCTTCCGATAGCATGAGATGTGATATCTCAATGCTTCTAATACCAAACCTGAGATCCTTCCTATAACATGAGATGTGATATCCAAATCCTTCCCCTTCCAAACCTGAGACCCTCCCTTTAGCATGAGATGTGATATCTCAATGCCTCTAATACCAAACCTGAGATCCTTCCGATAGCATGAGATGTGATATCTCAATGCTTCTAATACCAAACCTGAGATCATTCCTATAACATGAGATGTGATATCCAAATCCTTCCCATTCCATTCCTGAGACCCTTCTGATAGCATGAGATGTGATATCTCAATGCCTCTAATACTAAACCTGAGATCCTACCTCTAACATGAAATGAGATATCCAACTCTTTCCCCTTCCAAACCTGAGAGCCTTCCTATAGCATGAGATGTGATATCCAAGTCCTTCCCATTCCAATACTGAGACCCTTCCTATAGCTTGAGATGTGATATCCAACTCCTTCCCATTCCAATTCTGAGACCCTTCCTATAGCATGAGATGTCATATCTCAATGCTTATACTAAACCTGAGAGCCTACCTATAGCATGAGATGTGATATCCAAGTCCATCCCATTCCAATCCTTAGACCCTTCCTACAGCATGCGATGTGATATCTCAATGATTATAATACCAAACCAGAGACTCTTCCTATAACATGAGATGGGATATCCAACTCCTTCCCATTCCAATTCTGAGACCCTTCCTATACTATGAGACTTGATATCTCAATGCTTCTAATACCAAACCTGAGACCCGTAATATAACATGAGATGTGATATCCAAATCCTTCCCCTTCCAAACCTTAGACCCTTCCTTTATCATGAGATGTGATATCCAACTCCTTCCCATTCCAATCCTGAGACCCTTCCGATATCATGAGATGTGATATCTCAAAGCTTCTAATATCAAACTTGAGACCCTCCCTATAGCATGAGATGTGATATCCAAGTCCTTCCCATTCCAATCCTGAGACCCTTCCTATAGCATGAGATGTGATATCTCAATGCTTCTAATACCAAACCTGAGACCCTTCCTATAACATGAGATGGGAATATCCAACTCCTTCCCATTCCAATCTTGAGACCCTTCCGATAGCAGAGATGTGATATCTCACTGCTTATACCAAACCTGAGACCCTTCCCATAGCAGGAGATATGATATCCAACTCCTTCCCATTCCAACCTGAGACACTTCCTATAGCATGAGAAGGGATATCCAACTCCTTCCCAATCCAAGCCTGAGACCCTTCCGATAGCAGAGATGTGATATCTCAATGCTTATACCAAACCTGAGACCCTTCCTATGGCATGAGATGTGATATCCAACTCCTTGCCATTCAAATCCTGAGACCCTTCCTATAGCATGAGAAGGGATATCCAACTCCTTCCCAATCCAATCCTGAGACCCTTCCGATAGCAGCGACTTGATATCTCAATGCTTCTACCAAACCTGAGACCCTTCCTTTAGCATGAGATGTGATATCCAAATCCTTCACATTCCAATCCTGAGACCCTTCCTATAGCATGAGATGTGATATCTCAATGCTTCTAATACCAAACCTGAGATCCTTCCTATAACATGAGATGTGATATCCAATTCCTTCCCATTCCAAACCTGAGACCCTTCCTATTGGATGAGATGTGATATCCAACTCCTTCCCATTCCAACCCTGAGACCCTTCCTATAGCATGAGATGTGATGTCTCAATGCGTCTAATACCAAACCTGAGATCCTTCCTATAACATGAGATGTGATATCCAACTCCTTCCCGTTCCAAACCTGAGACCCTTCCTTTAGCATGAGATGTGATATCCAGCTCCTTCCCATTCCAATCCTGAGACACTTCCGATAGCATGAGATGTGATATCTCAATGCTTCTAATACCAAACCTGAGATCCTTCCTATAACATGAGATGTGATATCCAAATCCTTCCCCTTCCAAACCTGAGACCCTCCCTTTAGCATGAGATGTGATATCTCAATGCCTCTAATACCAAACCTGAGATCCTTCCGATAGCATGAGATGTGATATCTCAATGCTTCTAATACCAAACCTGAGATCATTCCTATAACATGAGATGTGATATCCAAATCCTTCCCATTCCATTCCTGAGACCCTTCTGATAGCATGAGATGTGATATCTCAATGCCTCTAATACTAAACCTGAGATCCTACCTCTAACATGAAATGAGATATCCAACTCTTTCCCCTTCCAAACCTGAGAGCCTTCCTATAGCATGAGATGTGATATCCAAGTCCTTCCCATTCCAATACTGAGACCCTTCCTATAGCTTGAGATGTGATATCCAACTCCTTCCCATTCCAATTCTGAGACCCTTCCTATAGCATGAGATGTCATATCTCAATGCTTATACCAAACCTGAGAGCCTACCTATAGCATGAGATGTGATATCCAAGTCCATCCCATTCCAATCCTTAGACCCTTCCTACAGCATGCGATGTGATATCTCAATGATTATAATACCAAACCAGAGACTCTTCCTATAACATGAGATGGGATATCCAACTCCTTCCCATTCCAATTCTGAGACCCTTCCTATACTATGAGACTTGATATCTCAATGCTTCTAATACCAAACCTGAGACCCGTAATATAACATGAGATGTGATATCCAAATCCTTCCCCTTCCAAACCTTAGACCCTTCCTTTATCATGAGATGTGATATCCAACTCCTTCCCATTCCAATCCTGAGACCCTTCCGATATCATGAGATGTGATATCTCAAAGCTTCTAATATCAAACTTGAGACCCTCCCTATAGCATGAGATGTGATATCCAAGTCCTTCCCATTCCAATCCTGAGACCCTTCCTATAGCATGAGATGTGATATCTCAATGCTTCTAATACCAAACCTGAGACCCTTCCTATAACATGAGATGGGAATATCCAACTCCTTCCCATTCCAATCTTGAGACCCTTCCGATAGCAGAGATGTGATATCTCACTGCTTATACCAAACCTGAGACCCTTCCCATAGCAGGAGATGTGATATCCAACTCCTTCCCATTCCAACCTGAGACACTTCCTATAGCATGAGAAGGGATATCCAACTCCTTCCCAATCCAAGCCTGAGACCCTTCCGATAGCAGAGATGTGATATCTCAATGCTTATACCAAACCTGAGACCCTTCCTATGGCATGAGATGTGATATCCAACTCCTTGCCATTCAAATCCTGAGACCCTTCCTATAGCATGAGAAGGGATATCCAACTCCTTCCCAATCCAATCCTGAGACCCTTCCGATAGCAGCGACTTGATATCTCAATGCTTCTACCAAACCTGAGACCCTTCCTTTAGCATGAGATGTGATATCCAAATCCTTCACATTCCAATCCTGAGACCCTTCCTATAGCATGAGATGTGATATCTCAATGCTTCTAATACCAAACCTGAGATCCTTCCTATAACATGAGATGTGATATCCAATTCCTTCCCATTCCAAACCTGAGACCCTTCCTATTGGATGAGATGTGATATCCAACTCCTTCCCATTCCAACCCTGAGACCCTTCCTATAGCATGAGATGTGATGTCTCAATGCGTCTAATACCAAACCTGAGATCCTTCCTATAACATGAGATGTGATATCCAACTCCTTCCATTCCAATCCTGAGACCCGTCCTATAGCATGAGATGTGATATCTCAATGCTTATACCAAACCTGAGACCCTTCCTATAGCATGAGATGTGATATCCAACTGCTTCCCATTCCAATCCTGAGACCCTTCCTATAGCATGAGAAGTGATATCTCAATGCTTCTAATACCAAACCTGAGATCCTTCCTCTAACATGAAATGTGATATCCAACTCCTTCCCTTTCCAAACCTAAGAGCCTATCTATAGCATGAGATGTGATATCCAAGTCCTTCACATTCCAACCCTTAGACCCTTCCTACAGCATGCAATATGATATCTCAATGATTCTAATAACAAACCTGAGACCCGTCCTATAACATGAGATGGGATATCCAACTCCTTCCCATTCCAATCCTGAGACACTTCCGATAGCAGAGATGTGATATCTCAATGCTCATACCAAACCTGAGACCCTTCCTATAACATGAGATGTGATATCCAAATCCTTCCCGTTCCAAACCTGAGACCCTTCCTTTAGCATGAGATGTGATATCCAGCTCCTTCCCATTCCAATCCTGAGACACTTCCGATAGCATGAGATGTGATATCTCAATGCTTCTAATATCAAAACTGAGACCCTCCCTATAGCATGATATGTGATATCTAAGTCCTTCCCATTCCAATCCTGAGACCCTCCCTATAGCATGAGATGTGATATCCAACTCCTTCCCATTCCAATCCTGAGACCCTTCCTATAGCATGAGATATGATATCTCAATACTTCTAATACCAAACGTGAGATCCTTCCGATAACATGAGATGTGATATCCAAATCCTTCCCCTTCCAAACCTGAGACCCTCCCTTTAGCATGAAATGTGATATCCAACTCCTTCCTATTCCAATCCTGAGACTCTTCTGATAGCATGAGATGTGATATCTCAATGCTTCTAATACCAAACCTGAGATCCTTCCGATAGCATGAGATGTGATATCTCAATGCTTCTAATACCAAACCTGAGATCCTTCCTATAACATGAGATGTGATATCCAAATCCTTCCCCTTCCAAACCTGAGACCCACCCTTTAGCATGAGATGTGATATCTAACTCCTTCCCATTCCATTCCTGAGACCCTTCTGATAGCATGAGATGTGATATCTCAATGCCTCTAATACCAAACCTGAGATCCTACCTCTAACATGAAATGAGATATCCAACTCTTTCCCCTTCCAAACCTGAGAGCCTTCCTATAGCATGAGATGTGATATCCAAGTCCTTCCCATTCCAATACTGAGACCCTTCCTATAGCTTGAGATGTGATATCCAACTCCTTCCCATTCCAATTCTGAGACCCTTCCTATAGCATGAGATGTGATATCGCAATGCTTATACCAAACCTGAGAGCCTACCTATAGCATGAGATGTGATATCCAAGTCCATCCCATTCCAATCCTTAGACCCTTCCTACAGCATGCGATGTGATATCTCAATGATTCTAATACCAAACCAGAGACTCTTCCTATAACATGAGATGGGATATCCAACTCCTTCCCATTCCAATTCTGAGACCCTTCCTATACTATGAGACTTGATATCTCAATGCTTCTAATACCAAACCTGAGACCCGTAATATAACATGAGATGTGATATCCAAATCCTTCCCCTTCCAAACCTTAGACCCTTCCTTTATCATGAGATGTGATATCCAACTCCTTCCCATTCCAATCCTGAGACCCTTCCGATATCATGAGATGTGATATCTCAAAGCTTCTAATATCAAACTTGAGACCCTCCCTATAGCATGAGATGTGATATCCAAGTCCTTCCCATTCCAATCCTGAGACCCTTCCTATAGCATGAGATGTGATATCTCAATGCTTCTAATACCAAACCTGAGACCCTTCCTATAACATGAGATGGGAATATCCAACTCCTTCCCATTCCAATCTTGAGACCCTTCCGATAGCAGAGATGTGATATCTCAATGCTTATACCAAACCTGAGATCCTTCCTATAACATGAGATGTGATATCCAACTCCTTCCCATTCCAATCCTGAGACACTTCCTATAGCATGTGATGTGATATCTCACTGCTTATACCAAACCTGAGACCCTTCCCATAGCAGGAGATGTGATATCCAACTCCTTCCCATTCCAATCCTCAGACCCTTCCTATAGCATGAGATGTGATATCTCAATGCTTCTAATGTCAAACTTGAGACCCTACCTATAGCATGAGATGTGATATCCAAGTCCTTCCCATTCCAATCCTGAGACCCTTCCTATAGCATGAGATGTGATATCTCAATGCTTCTAATACCAAACCTGAGATCCTTCCTATAACATGAGATGTGATATCCAATTCCTTCCCATTCCAAACCTGAGACCCTTCCTATTGGATGAGATGTGATATCCAACTCCTTCCCATTCCAACCCTGAGACCCTTCCTATAGCATGAGATGTGATGTCTCAATGCGTCTAATACCAAACCTGAGATCCTTCCTATAACATGAGATGTGATATCCAACTCCTTCCATTCCAATCCTGAGACCCGTCCTATAGCATGAGATGTGATATCTCAATGCTTATACCAAACCTGAGACCCTTCCTATAGCATGAAATGTGATATCCAAATCCTTCCCCTTCCAAACCTGAGACCCTCCCTTTAGCATGAAATGTGATATCCAACTCCTTCCTATTCCAATCCTGAGACTCTTCTGATAGCATGAGATGTGATATCTCAATGCTTCTAATACCAAACCTGAGATCCTTCCGATAGCATGAGATGTGATATCTCAATGCTTCTAATACCAAACCTGAGATCATTCCTATAACATGAGATGTGATATCCAAATCCTTCCCCTTCCAAACCTGAGATCCTTCCTATAGCATGAGATGTGATATCTCAATGCTTATACCAAACCTGAGAGCCTACCTATAGCATGAGATGTGATATCCAAGTCCATCCCATTCCAATCCTTAGACCCTTCCTACAGCATGCGATGTGATATCTCAATGATTCTAATACCAAACCAGAGACTCTTCCTATAACATGAGATGGGATATCCATCTCCTTCCCATTCCAATTCTGAGACCCTTCCTATACTATGAGACTTGATATCTCAATGCTTCTAATACCAAACCTGAGACCCGTAATATAACATGAGATGTGATATCCAAATCCTTCCCCTTCCAAACCTTAGACCCTTCCTTTATCATGAGATGTGATATCCAACTCCTTCCCATTCCAATCCTGAGACCCTTCCGATATCATGAGATGTGATATCTCAAAGCTTCTAATATCAAACTTGAGACCCTCCCTATAGCAAGAGATGTGATATCCAAGTCCTTCCCATTCCAATCCTGAGACCCTTCCTATAGCATGAGATGTGATATCTCAATGCTTCTAATACCAAACCTGAGACCCTTCCTATAACATGAGATGGGAATATCCAACTCCTTCCCATTCCAATCTTGAGACCCTTCCGATAGCAGAGATGTGATATCTCAATGCTTATACCAAACCTGAGATCCTTCCTATAACATGAGATGTGATATCCAACTCCTTCCCATTCCAATCCTGAGACACTTCCTATAGCATGAGATGTGATATCTCACTGCTTATACCAAACCTGAGACCCTTCCCATAGCAGGAGATGTGATATCCAACTCCTTCCCATTCCAATCCTCAGACCCTTCCTATAGCATGAGATGTGATATCTCAATGCTTCTAATGTCAAACTTGAGACCCTACCTATAGCATGAGATGTGATATCCAAGTCCTTCCCATTCCAATCCTAAGACACTTCCTATAGCATGAGATGTGATATCTCAATGCTTCTAATACCAAACTTGAGACTCTTCCTATAACATGAGATGGGATATCCAACTCCTTCCCATTCCAATCCTGAGACCCTTTTGATAGCAGAGATGTGATATCTCAATGTTTATACCAAACCTGAGACCCTTCCTACGGCATGAGATGTCATATTCAACTCCTTCCCATTCCAATCCTGAGACCCTTCCTATAGCATGAGATTTGATATCCAACTCCTTCCCATTCCAATCCTGAGACCCTTCCTATAGCATGAGATGTGATGTCTCAATGCTTCTAATACCAAACCTGAGATCCTTCCTATAACATGAGATGTGATATCCAACTCCTTCCATTCCAATCCTGAGACCCTTCCTATAGCATGAGATGTGATATCTCAATGCTTATACCAAACCTGAGACCCTTCCTATAGCATGAGATGTGATATCCAACTCCTTCCCATTCCAATCCTGAGACCCTTCCTATAGCATGAGATGTGATATCTCAATGCTTCTAATACCAAACCTGAGATCCTTCCTCTAACATGAAATGTGAGATCCAACTCCTTCCCTTTCCAAACCTAAGAGCCTATCTATAGCATGAGATGTGATATCCAAGTCCTTCACATTCCAACCCTTAGACCCTTCCTACAGCATGCAATATGATATCTCAATGATTCCAATAACAAACCTGAGACCCGTCCTATAACATGAGATGGGATATCCAACTCCTTCCCATTCCAATCCTGAGACACTTCCGATAGCAGAGATGTGATATCTCAATGTTTATACCAAACCTGAGACCCTTCCTATAACATGAGATGTGATATCCAACTCCTTCCCGTTCCAAACCTGAGACCCTTCCTTTAGCATGAGATGTGATATCCAGCTCCTTCCCATTCCAATCCTGAGACACTTCCGATAGCATGAGATGTGATATCTCAATGCTTCTAATATCAAAACTGAGACCCTCCCTATAGCATGATATGTGATATCTAAGTCCTTCCCATTCCAATCCTGAGACCCTTCCTATAGCATGAGATGTGATATCTCAATGCTTCTACCAAACCTGAGACCCTTCCTTTAGCATGAGATGTGATATCCAACTCCTTCCCATTCCAATCTTGAGACCCTTCCTATAGCATGAGATGTGATATCTCAATACTTCTAATACCAAACCTGAGATCCTTCCGATAACATGAGATGTGATATCTCAATACTTCTAATACCAAACCTGAGATCCATCCTATAACATGAGATGTGATATCCAACTCCTTCCCTTTCCAAACCTGAGAGCCGTTCTATAGCATGAGATGTGATATCCAGGTCCTTCCCATTCCAATCCTTAGACCCTTCCTACAGCATGCAATATGATATCTCAATGCTTATACCAAACCTGAGAACCTTCCTATGGCCTGAGATGTCATGGCCTGAGATGTCATATACAACTCCTTCCCATTCCAATCCTGAGACCCTTCCTTTAGCATGAGATGTGATATCTCAATGCTTATACCAAATCTGAGACCCTTCCTATAGCATGAGATTTGATATCCAATTCCTTCCCATTCCAATCCTGAGACCCTCCCTATAGCATGAGATGTGATATCTCAATGCTTATACCAAACCTGAGAGCCTACCTATAACATGAGATGTGATATCCAAGTCCATCCCATTCCAATCCTTAGACCCTTCCTACAGCATGCGATGTGATATCTCAATGATTCTAATACCAAACCAGAGACTCTTCCTATAACATGAGATGGGATATCCAACTCCTTCCCATTCCAATCCTGAGCCGCTTCCGATAGCAGAGATGTGATATCTCAATGCTTATACCAAACCTGAGACCCTTCCTATAACATGAGATGTGATATCCAACTCCTTCCCGTTCCAAACCTGAGACACTAACTATAGCATATGTGATATCCAACTCCTTCCCATTCCAAACATGAGACCCTTCCTATAGCAAGAAAGTAATATCCAACTCCTACCCATTCCAATCCTGAGACCCTTCCTATAGCAAGAGATGTGATATCCAAATCCTTCCCATTCCAATCCTGAGACCCTTCCTATAACATGAGATGTGATATCCAACTCCTCCCATTCCAACCTGAGACACTTCCTAAAGCATGAGAAGGGATATCCAACTCCTTCCCAATCCAATCCTGAGACCCTTCCGATAGCAGAGATGTGATATCTCAATGCTTATACCAAACCTGAGACCCTTCCTATGGCATGAGATGTGATATCCAACTCCTTGCCATTCAAATCCTGAGACCCTTCCTATAGCATGAGAAGGGATATCCAACTCCTTCCCAATCCAATCCTGAGACCCTTCCGATAGCAGCGACGTGATATCTCAATGCTTCTACCAAAACTGAGACCCTTCCTTTAGCATGAGATGTGATATCCAAATCCTTCACATTCCAATCCTGAGACCCTTCCTATAGCATGAGATGTGATATCTCAATGCTTCTAATACCAAACCTGAGATCCTTCCTATAACATGAGATGTGATATCCAATTCCTTCCCATTCCAAACCTGAGACCCTTCCTATTGGATGAGATGGGATATCCAACTCCTTTCCATTCCAACCCTGAGACCCTTCCTATAGCATGAGATGTGATGTCTCAATGCGTCTAATACCAAACCTGAGATCCTTCCTATAACATGAGATGTGATATCCAACTCCTTCCATTCCAATCCTGAGACCCGTCCTATAGCATGAGATGTGATATCTCAATGCTTATACCAAACCTGAGACCCTTCCTATAGCATGAGATGTGATATCCAACTGCTTCCCATTCCAATCCTGAGACCCTTCCTATAGCATGAGATGTGATATCTCAATGCTTCTAATACCAAACCTGAGATCCTTCCTCTAACATGAAATGTGATATCCAACTCCTTCCCTTTCCAAACCTAAGAGCCTATCTATAGCATGAGATGTGATATCCAAGTCCTTCACATTCCAACCCTTAGACCCTTCCTACAGCATGCAATATGATATCTCAATGATTCTAATAACAAACCTGAGACCCGTCCTATAACATGAGATGGGATATCCAACTCCTTCCCATTCCAATCCTGAGACACTTCCGATAGCAGAGATGTGATATCTCAATGCTTATACCAAACCTGAGACCCTTCCTATAACATGAGATGTGATATCCAAATCCTTCCCGTTCCAAACCTGAGACCCTTCCTTTAGCATGAGATGTGATATCCAGCTCCTTCCCATTCCAATCCTGAGACACTTCCGATAGCATGAGATGTGATATCTCAATGCTTCTAATATCAAAACTGAGACCCTCCCTATAGCATGATATGTGATATCCAACTCCTTCCCATTCCAATCCTGAGACCCTTCCTATAGCATGAGATATGATATCTCAATACTTCTAATACCAAACATGAGATCCTTCCGATAACATGAGATGTGATATCCAAATCCTTCCCCTTCCAAACCTGAGACCCTCCCTTTAGCATGAAATGTGATATCCAACTCCTTCCTATTCCAATCCTGAGACTCTTCTGATAGCATGAGATGTGATATCTCAATGCTTCTAATACCAAACCTGAGATCCTTCCTATAACATGAGATGTGATATCCAAATCCTTCCCCTTCCAAACCTGAGACCCTCCCTTTAGCATGAGATGTGATATCTAACTCCTTCCCATTCCATTCCTGAGACCCTTCTGATAGCATGAGATGTGATATCTCAATGCCTCTAATACCAAACCTGAGATCCTACCTCTAACATGAAATGAGATATCCAACTCTTTCCCCTTCCAAACCTGAGAGCCTTCCTATAGCATGAGATGTGATATCCAAGTCCTTCCCATTCCAATACTGAGACCCTTCCTACAGCTTGAGATGTGATATCCAACTCCTTCCCATTCCAATTCTGAGACCCTTCCTATAGCATGAGATGTGATATCTCAATGCTTATACCAAACCTGAGAGCCTACCTATAGCATGAGATGTGATATCCAAGTCCATCCCATTCCAATCCTTAGACCCTTCCTACAGCATGCGATGTGATATCTCAATGATTCTAATACCAAACCAGAGACTCTTCATGAGACATGAGATGGGATATCCAACTCCTTCCCATTCCAATTCTGAGACCCTTCCTATACTATGAGACTTGATATCTCAATGCTTCTAATACCAAACCTGAGACCCGTAATATAACATGAGATGTGATATCCAAATCCTTCCCCTTCCAAACCTTAGACCCTTCCTTTATCATGAGATGTGATATCCAACTCCTTCCCATTCCAATCCTGAGACCCTTCCGATATCATGAGATGTGATATCTCAAAGCTTCTAATATCAAACTTGAGACCCTCCCTATAGCATGAGATGTGATATCCAAGTCCTTCCCATTCCAATCCTGAGACCCTTCCTATAGCATGAGATGTGATATCTCAATGCTTCTAATACCAAACCTGAGACCCTTCCTATAACATGAGATGGGAATATCCAACTCCTTCCCATTCCAATCTTGAGACCCTTCCGATAGCAGAGATGTGATATCTCAATGCTTATACCACACCTGAGATCCTTCCTATAACATGAGATGTGATATCCAACTCCTTCCCATTCCAATCCTGAGACACTTCCTATAGCATGAGATGTGATATCTCACTGCTTATACCAAACCTGAGACCCTTCCCATAGCAGGAGATGTGATATCCAACTCCTTCCCATTCCAATCCTCAGACCCTTCCTATAGCATGAGATGTGATATCTCAATGCTTCTAATGACAAACTTGAGACCCTACCTATAGCATGAGATGTGATATCCAAGTCCTTCCCATTCCAATCCTGAGACACTTCCTATAGCATGAGATGTGATATCTCAATGCTTCTAATACCAAACCTGAGACTCTTCCTATAACATGAGATGGGTTATCCAACTCCTTCCAATTCCAATCCTGAGACCCTTTTGATAGCAGAGATGTGATATCTCAATGGTTATACCAAACCTGAGACCCTTCCTACGGCATGAGATGTCATATTCAACTCCTTCCCATCCCAATCCTGAGACCCTTCCTATAGCATGAGATTTGATATCCAACTCCTTCCCATTCCAATCCTGAGACCCTTCCTATAGCATGAGATGTGATGTCTCAATGCTTCTAATACCAAACCTCAGATCCTTCCTATAACATGAGATGTGATATCCAACTCCTTCCATTCCAATCCTGAGACCCTTCCTATAGCATGAGATGTGATATCTCAATGCTTATACCAAACCTGAAACCCTTCCTATAGCATGAGATGTGATATCCAACTCCTTCCCATTCCAATCCTGAGACCCTTCCTATAGCCTGAGATGTGATATCTCAATGCCTCTAATACCAAACCTGAGATCCTTCCTCTAACATGAAATGTCATATCCAACTCCTTCACTTTCCAAACCTGAGAGCCTATCTATAGCATGAGATGTGATATCCAAGTCCTTCGCATTCCAATCCTTAGACCCTTCCTACAGCATGCAATATGATATCTCAATGATTCTAATAAAAAACCTGAGACCCGTCCTATAACATGAGATGGGATATCCAACTCCTTCCCATTCCAATCCTGAGACACTTCTGATAGCAGAGATGTGATATCTCAATGTTTATACCAAACCTGAGACCCTTCCTATAACATGAGATGTGATATCCAACTCCTTCCCGTTCCAAACCTGAGACCCTTCCTTTAGCATGAGATGTGATATCCAGCTCCTTCCCATTCCAATCCTGAGACACTTCCGATAGCATGAGATGTGATATCTCAATGCTTCTAATATCAAAACTGAGACCCTCCCTATAGCATGCTATGTGATATCTAAGTCCTTCCCATTCCAATCCTGAGACCCTTCCTATAGCATGAGATGTGATATCTAAATACTTCTACCAAACCTGAGATCCTTCCGATAACATGAGATGTGATATCTCAATACTTCTAATACCAAACCTGAGATCCATCCTATAACATGAGATGTGATATCCAAATCCTTCCCCTTCCAAACCTGAGACCCTCCCTTTAGCATGAGATGTGATATCCAACTCCTTCCCATTCCAATCCTGAGACCCTTCTGATAGCATAAGATATGATATCTCAATGCTTCTATACCAAACCTGAGATCCTTCCGATAGCATGAGATGTGATATCTCAATACTTCTAATACCAAACCTGAGACCCTTCCTATAGCATGAGATGGGATATCCAACTCCTTCCAAATCCAATCCCGATACCCTTCCGATAGCATGAGATGTGATAACCCAATGCTTCTACCAAACCTGAGACCCATATTATGGCATGAGATGTGATATCAAACTCCTTCCCATTCTAATCCTGAGACCCTTCCTATAGCTTGAAATGTGATATCCAACTCCTTCCCATTCCAATTCTGAGACCCTTCCTATACCATGAGACTTGATATCTCAATGCTTCTAATACCAAACCTGAGACCCGTCCTATAACATGAGATGTGATATCCAAATCCTTCCCCTTCCAAACCTTAGACCCTTCCTTTATCATGAGATGTGATATCCAACTCCTTCCCATTCCAATCTTGAGACCCTTCCGATATCATGAAATGTGATATCTCAATGCTTCTATCAAACTTGAGACCCTCCCTATAGCATGAGATGTGATATCCAACTCCTTCCCATTCCAATCCTGAGACCCTTCTGATAGCATAAGATATGATATCTCAATGCTTCTATACCAAACCTGAGATCCTTCTGATAGCATGAGATGTGATATCTCAATACTTCCAATACCAAACCTGAGATCCTTCCTATAACATGAGATGTGATATCCAAATCCTTATCTTCCAAACCTGAGACCCTCCCTTTACCATGAGATGTGATATTCAACTCCTTCCCATTCCAATCCTGAGACTCTTCTGATAGCATAAGATATGATATCTCAATGCTTCTATACCAAACCTGAGATCCTTCTGATAGCATGAGATGTGATATCTCAATGCTTCTAATACCAAACCTGAGATCCTACCTCTAACATGAAATGTGATATCCAACTCTTTCCCCTTGCAAACCTGAGAGCCTTCCTATAGCATGAGATGTGATATCCAAGTCCTTCCCATTCCAATCCTGAGACCCTTCCTATAACATGAGATGTGATATCCAACTCCTTCCCATTCCAACCTGAGACCCTTCCTATAGCATGAGATGGGATATCCAACTCCTTCCAAATCCAATCCCGATACCCTTCCGATAGCATGAGATGTGATAACCCAATGCTTCTACCAAACCTGAGACCCATATTATGGCATGAGATGTGATATCAAACTCCTTCCCATTCTAATCCTGAGACCCTTCCTATAGCTTGAAATGTGATATCCAACTCCTTCCCATTCCAATTCTGAGACCCTTCCTATACCATGAGACTTGATATCTCAATGCTTCTAATACCAAACCTGAGACCCGTCCTATAACATGAGATGTGATATCCAAATCCTTCCCCTTCCAAACCTTAGACCCTTCCTTTATCATGAGATGTGATATCCAACTCCTTCCCATTCCAATCTTGAGACCCTTCCGATATCATGAAATGTGATATCTCAATGCTTCTATCAAACTTGAGACCCTCCCTATAGCATGAGATGTGATATCCAAGTCCTTCCCATTCCAATCCTGAGACCCTTCCTATAGCATGAGATGTGATATCTCAATGCTTCTAATACCAAACCTGAGACCCTTCCTATAACATGAGATGGGAATATCCAACTCCTTCCCATTCCAATCCTTAGACCCTTCCTACAGCATGCAATATGATATCTCAATGATTTTAATAAAAAACCTGAGACCCGTCCTATAACATGAGATGGGATATCCAACTCCTTCCCATTCCAATCCTGAGACACTTCCGATAGCAGAGATGTGATATCTCAATGTTTATACCAAACCTGAGACCCTTCCTATAACATGAGATGTGATATCCAACTCCTTCCCGTTCCAAACCTGAGACCCTTCCTTTAGCATGAGATGTTATATCCAGCTCCTTCCCATTCCAATCCTGAGAAACTTCCGATAGCATGAGATGTGATATCTTAATGCTTCTAATATCAAAACTGAGACCCTCCCTATAGCATATGTGATATCTAAATCCTTCCCATTCCAATCCTGAGACCCTATAGCATGAGATGTGCTATCTCAATGCTTATCCTTGATTCCTGTAGTAAATTGATTTCCTTTGCAGGCCGACTCCTGTCACGAATGCCTTGTCTGCATGCATTCTCTCCTGGCCATTTGCTCACCGTGGCTATTTGCCTACCCCCTTCCTCTCTCAGTGGATGGACTTCTCCATCCTAGCCTCCTACCACTCAACTCCGCCTACTTGGAGAATTCAACATGAACCTGTATGCTTCCTGACCTGGACTTTTACGAGATCTGCAACTCTTCATGTCGCTGGCCCTACACACTGCAGGGAATACTCAGGATTTTCTGATCTCAGACCTCCCCCTCTGTAACCCTCTCAACAATCCTCTCCCGTGGTGATCAAGTTCTCATCTCCAAAGAAGGCTAACTGCCAGCTATTCCTCCTCAGAGGAGTTCTCCCTTTCTGTCCCTGCTCCCTGCACAGTTTCGCGATGCAAACACTCGCTTTCCTGCTCTCTGGCTTAGACGCTTTTCCTTCTCAGAGGCCTTCTTCCTTTCTGCCCTTTTCGCGTGCAAGTACTCGCTTCCCAGCTCTCTGGTTTAGACGCGTGTTCCCTGCCTTCTCTCCTCTTCCCGCTGTCTTCAAATCAAAAAATGAGCTCCAAAAGATACACAGTGCTCAGAATGCTCTATAACACCCATTATTCAACATATAGCCGTAACCCGCTAGACGTATTGAAACGTGCTGTAAACTAGCAAAAACAGCTAGAAAATGTACTTTCCTCGCGTTTTTGTAAATGCTAATTCTGATGGGTTCCCATGTATGTACTGTCCGTGCGTTTGTTGTTGAATCCTGAAGTTTTTAACCACTGTTCTCCCATACAAGGGGGGGTCAACGTCTACTGCTGTTCACAGGCTGAATGTATACGGCTGAAATCTTCAAGGCATTATCAGCTTTCCTGACTGTTTTGGAACGTGTATTTGCCATCTGTTAATGCAGTCCCCCTGTGTTCATCGTCCCTTCTACTTCACAGGCTGCACTCCACTGGTGATCACATTCTCCTCTCCAGAGCAGGCTGACTACCAGCTGCTCCTCCTCATAGGCGTTCATCCTTTCTGTCCCTGCTCCCTGCACCGTTCCGCGTTGCATGTACTCGCTTCCCAGCTCTCTGGTTTAGATGCGTGTTCCCTGCCTTCTCTCCTCTTCCTACAGCCTTCCAATGAGCTCCACAAGATAGTGTTCAGAATGCTTTATAACCCCATTATTCAACATATAGCTGTATCCCGCTAGACGTATTGAAACGTGCTAAAAACGAGCAGAAACAGCTCGAAAATGTACTTTTCTCGCGTTTTGGTAAATGCGAATTCTGGTGGATTCCCATTTTGTACTCTGTTCGTGCGTTTGTTCAGTCGAATCCTGGTCTTTTGAACCACTCTTCTCCCATACAAAGGAGGGTCAAAATGTGTTGTTCACAGGCTGAATTTATACTGCTGAAATGCTCGCTTCCCTGCTCTCTGGTTTAGATGCCTGTTCCCTGCCTTCTCTCCTCTTCCTACAGCCTTCCAATGAGCTCCACTAGATAGTGTTCAGAATGCTTTATAACCCCATTATTCAACATATAGCTGTAACCCGCTAGACGTATTGAAACGTGCTAAAAACTAGCAAAAATAGCTAGAAAATGTACTTCCCTCGCGTTTTTGTAAATGCGAATTCTGGTGGGTTCCCATGTTGTATGTACTGTGTCCGTGCGTTTGTGTCGAATCCTGACGTTTTTAACCACTGTTCTCCCATACTAGGGAGGGGGGGGTCAACATCTGCTGTTCACAGGCTGAATGTATACGGCTGAAATCTTCAAGGCATTATCAGCTTTCCTGACTGTTTTGGAACGTGTATTTGCCATCTGTTAATGCAGTCGCCCTTTGTTCATCGTTCCTTCTAGTTTACAGGCTGCACTCCCCTAGTGATCACATTCTTCTCTCCTATGCAGGCTAACTACCAGCTGCTCCTCCTCATAGGTGTTCATCCTTTCTGTCCCTGCTCCCTGCACCGTTTCGCGTTGCATGTACTCGCTTCCCAGCTCTCTGGTTGAGATGCTTGTTCCCTGCCTTCTCTCCTCTTGCTACAGCCTTCCAATTTGCTCCACAAGATACAGTGTTCAGAATGCTTTATAACACCCATTATTCAACATATAGCTGTAACCCGATAGACGTATTGAAACGTGCTAAAAACTAGCAAAAACAGCTAGAAAATGTACTTCCCTCGCGTTTTGGTAAATGCAGGGTACACGCGTCTAAACCAGAGAGCAGGGAAGCGAGCATTTCAGCAGTATAAATTCAGCCTGTGAACAACACATTTTGACCCTCCCTTGTATGGGAGAAGAGTGGTTCAAAAGACCAGGATTCGACTGAACAAACGCACGAACAGAGTACAAAATGGGAATCCACCAGAATTCGCATTTACCAAAACCCGAGGAAAGTACATGTTCTAGCTGTTTCTGCTCGTTTTTAGCACGTTTCAATACGTCTAGCGGGTTACAGCTATATGTTGAATAATGGGTGTTATAAAGCATTCTGAACACTGTATCTTGTGGAGCTTATTGGAAGGCTGTAGGAAGAGGAGAGAAGGCAGGGAACACGCATCTAAACCAGAGAGCTGGGAAGCGAGTACATGCAACGCGAAACGGTGCAGGGAGCAGGGACAGAAAGGATGAACGCCTATGAGGAGGAGCAGCTGGTAGTCAGCCTGCTCTGGAGAGGAGAATGTGATCACCAGGGGAGTGCAGCCTGTAAAGTAGAAGGGACTATGAACACAGGGCGACTGCATTAACAGATGGCAAATACACGTTCCAAAACAGTCAGGAAAGCTGATAATGCCTTGAAGATTTCAGCCGTATACATTCATCCTATGAACAGCAGTAGACGTTGACCCCCTCCCCCTTGTATGGGAGAACAGTGGTTAAAAACTTCAGCATTCGACAACAAACGCACGGACAGTATACATGGGAACCCATCAGAATTAGCATTTACAAAAACGCGAGGAAAGTACATTTTCTAGCTGTTTTTGCTAGTTTACAGCACGTATCAATACGTCTAGCGGGTTACGGCTATATGTTGAATAATGGGTGTTATAGAGCATTCTGAGAACTGTATATCTTTTGGAGCTCATTTTTTGATTTGAAGGCAGCGGGAAGAGGAGAGAAGGCAGGGAACACGCGTCTAAACCAGAGAGCTGGGAAGCGAGTACTTGCAACGCGAAAAGGGCAGAAAGCAAGAAGGCCTCTGAGAAGGAAAAGCGTCTAAACAAGAGAGCAGGGAAGCGAGTGTTTGCAACGCGAAACGGTGCAGGGAGCAGGGACAGAAAGGGAGAACTCCTCTGAGGAGGAACAGCTGGCAGTTAGCCTTCTTTGAAGATGAGAACTTGATCACCACGGGAGAGGATTGTTGAGAGGGTTACAGAGGGGGAGGTCTGAGATCAGAAAATCCTGAGTATTCCCTGCAGTGTGTAGGGCCAGCGACATGAAGAGTTGCAGATCTCGTAAAAGTCCAGGTCAGGAAGCATACAGGTTCATGTTGAATTCTCCAAGTAGGCGGAGTTGAGTGGTAGGAGGCTAGGATGGAGAAGTCCATCCACTGAGAGAGGAAGGGGGTAGGCAAATAGCCACGGTGAGAGAATGGCCAGGAGAGAATGCATGCAGACAAGGCATTCGAGACAGGAGTCGGCCTGCAAAGGAAATCAATTTACTACAGGAATCAAGGATAAGCATTGAGATATCACATCTCATGCTATAGGAAGGGTCTCAGGATTGGAATGGGAAGGACTTAGATATCATATATCATGCTATAGGGAGGGTCTCAGTTTAGATATTAGAAGCATTGAGATATCACATCTCATGCTATCGGAAGTGTCTCAGGATTGGAATGGGAAGGAGCTGGATATCACATCTCATGCTAAAGGAAGGGTCTCAGGTTTGGAACGGGAAGGAGTTGGATATCACATCTCATGTTATAGGAAGAGCCTCAGGTATGATATAAACATTGAGATATCACATCTCAGGCTATAGGAAGGGTCTCAGGATTGGAATGGGAAGGAGTTGGATATCACATCTCATGCTATAGGAAGGGTCTCAGGATTGGAATGGGAAGGAGTTGGATATCACATTGGATATTCCCATCTCATGTTATAGGAAGGATCTCAGGTTTGGTATTAGAAGCATTGAGATATCACATCTCATGCTATAGGAAGGGTCTCAGGATTGGAATGGGAAGGACTTGGATATCACATCTCATGCTATAAGGAGGGTCTCAAGTTTGATATTAGAAGCATTGAGATATCACATTTCATGATATCGGAAGGGTCTCAAGATTGGAATGGGAAGGAGTTGGATATCACATCTCATGATAAAGGAAGGGTCTAAGGTTTGGAAGGGGAAGGATTTGGATATCACATCTCATGTTATAGGACGGGTCTCAGGTTTGGTATTAGAAGCATTGAGATATCAAGTCTCATGGTATAGGAAGGGTCTCAGAATTGGAATGGGAAGGAGTTGGATATCACATCTCAAGCTATAGGAAGGGTCTAAGGATTAGAATGGGAAGGAGTTTGATATCACATCTCATGCCATAGTATGGGTCTCAGGTTTGGTAGAAGCATTGGGATATCACATCTCATGCTATCGGAAGGTTATCAGGATTGGATTTGGAAGGAGTTGGATATCCCATCTCATGCTATAGGAAGGGTCTCAGGTTGGAAAGGGAAGGAGTTGGATATCACATCTCATGTTATAGGACGGGTCTCAGGATTGGAATGGGAAGGACTTGGATATCACATCTCATGCTATAGGAAGGCTCTCAGGTTTGCAAGGGGAAAGAGTTGGATATCACATTTCATGTTAGAGGTAGGTTCTCAGGTTTGGTATTAGAAGTATTGAGATATCACATCTCATGCTATCAGAAGGATCTCAGGTTTGGTATAGAAGCATTGAGATATCATATCTTATGCTATCAGAAGAGTCTCAGGATTGGAATGGGAAGGAGTTGGATATCACATCTCATGGTAAAGGAAGGGTCTCAGGTTTGGAAGATAAGGATTTGGATATCACATCTCATGTTATAGGAAGGATCTCAGGTTTGGTATTAGAAGTATTGAGATATCACATCTCATGCTATCGGAAGGATCTCAGGTTTGGTATAGAAGCATTGAGATATATCATGCTATCAGAAGGGTCTCGGGATTGGAATGGGAAGGAGTTGGATATCACATCTCATGCTAAAGGGAGGGTCTCAGGTTTGGAAGGGGAAGGATTTGGATATCACATCTCATGTTATAGGATGGATCTCAGGTTTGGTATTAGAAGTATTGAGATATCACATCTCATGTTATCGGAAGGATCTCAGGTTTGGTATTAGAAGTATTGAGATATCACATCTCATGCTATCGGAAGGATCTCAGGTTTCGTAGAAGCATTGAGGTATCACATCTCATGCTATAGGAAGGCTCTCAGGATTGGAATGGGAAGGATTTAGATATCACATATCATGCTATAGGGAGGGTCTCAGTTTTGATATTAGAAGCATTGAGATATCACATCTCATGCTATCGGAAGTGTCTCAGGATTGGAATGGGAAGGAGCTGGATATAACATCTCATGCTAAAGGAAGGGTCTCAGGTTTGGAACGGGAAGGAGTTGGATATCACATCTCATGTTATAGGAAGGGTCTCAGGTTTGGTATAAACATTGAGATATCACATCTCTGCTATCGGAAGTGTCTCAGGATTGGAATGGGAAGGAGTTGAATATCCCATCTCATGTTATAGGACGGGTCTCAGGTTTTTTATTAGAATCATTGAGATATCATATTGCATGATGTAGGGAGGGTCAAAGGATTGGAATGGGAAGGACTTAGATCTCACATCTCATGCTATAGATAGGCTCTCAGGTTTGGAAAGTGAAGGAGTTGGATATCACATTTCATGTTAGAGGAAGGATCTCAGGTTTGGAATTAGGGGCATTGAGATATCACATCTCAGGCTATAGGAAGGGTCTCAGGATTGGAATGGGAAGGAGTTGGATATCACATCTCATGCTATAGGAAGGGTCTCAGGTTTGGTAGAACCATTGAGATATCACATCTCATGCTATAGGAAGGGTCTCAGGATTGGAATGGAAGGAGTTGGATATCACATCTCATGTTATAGGAAGGATATCAGGTTTGGTATTGGAAGCATTGAGACATCACATCTCATGCTATAGGAAGGGTCTCAGGATTGGAATGGGAAGGAGTTGGATATCACATCTCATGGTATAGGAAGGGTCTCAGGATTGGAATGGGAAGGAGTTGAATATGACAACTCATGCCGTAGGAAGGGTTTCAGGTTTGGTATAAACATTGAGATATCACATCTCTGCTATCAAAAGGGTCTCAGGATTGGAATGGGAAGGAGTTGGATTCCCCATCTCATGTTATAGGAAGAGTCTCAGGTTTGGTATTAGAAGCATTGAGATATCACATCTCATGCTATAGGAAGTGTCTCAGGATTGGAATGGGAAGGACTTGGATATCACATCTCATGCTATGGGAAGGGTCTCAGGTTTGGTATAAGCAGTGAGATATCACATCTCATGCTATAGGAAGTGTCTCAGGACATCTCATGTTATAGGAAGGATCTCAGGTTTGGTATAAGCATTGAGATATCACATCTCTGCTATCGGAAGGGTCTCAGGATTGGAATGGGAAGGAGTTGGATATTCCCATCTCATGTTATAGGAAGGGTCTCAGGTTTGGTATTAGAAGCATTGAGATATCATATCTCATGCTATAGGAAGGGTCTCAGGATTGGAATGGGAAGGACTTGGATATCACATCTCACGCTATAGGGAGGGTCTCAAGTTTGATATTAGAAGCTTTGAGATATCACATCTCATGATATCGGAAGGGTCTCAGGATTGGAATGGGAAGGAGTTGGATATCACATCTCATGCTAAAGGGAGGGTCTCAGGTTTGGAAGGGGAAGGATTTGGATATCACATCTCATGTTATAGGAAGGATCTCAGGTTTGGTATTAGAAGCATTGAGATATCACATCTCATGCTATCGGAAGGATCTCAGGTTTGGTATTAGAAGCATTGAGATATCACATCTCATGCTATCAGAAGAGTCTCAGGATTGGAATGGGAAGGAGTTGGATTCCCCATCTCATGTTATAGGAAGAGTCTCAGGTTTGGTATTAGAAGCATTGAGATATCACATCTCATGCTATAGGAAGTGTCTCAGGATTGGAATGGGAAGGACTTGGATATCACATCTCATGCTATGGGAAGGGTCTCAGGTTTGGTATAAGCAGTGAGATATCACATCTCATGCTATAGGAAGTGTCTCAGGACATCTCATGTTATAGGAAGGATCTCAGGTTTGGTATAAGCATTGAGATATCACATCTCTGCTATCGGAAGGGTCTCAGGATTGGAATGGGAAGGAGTTGGATATTCCCATCTCATGTTATAGGAAGGGTCTCAGGTTTGGTATTAGAAGCATTGAGACATCACATCTCATGCTATAGGAAGGGTCTCAGGATTGGAATGGGAAGGAGTTGGATATCACATCTCATGCTATAGGAAGGGTCTCAGGATTGGAATGGGAAGGAGTTGAATATGACAACTCATGCCGTAGGAAGGGTTTCAGGTTTGGTATAAACATTGAGATATCACATCTCTGCTATCAAAAGGGTCTCAGGATTGGAATGGGAAGGAGTTGGATTCCCCATCTCATGTTATAGGAAGAGTCTCAGGTTTGGTATTAGAAGCATTGAGATATCACATCTCATGCTATAGGAAGTGTCTCAGGATTGGAATGGGAAGGACTTGGATATCACATCTCATGCTATGGGAAGGGTCTCAGGTTTGGTATAAGCAGTGAGATATCACATCTCATGCTATAGGAAGTGTCTCAGGACATCTCATGTTATAGGAAGGATCTCAGGTTTGGTATAAGCATTGAGATATCACATCTCTGCTATCGGAAGGGTCTCAGGATTGGAATGGGAAGGAGTTGGATATTCCCATCTCATGTTATAGGAAGGGTCTCAGGTTTGGTATTAGAAGCATTGAGATATCATATCTCATGCTATAGGAAGGGTCTCAGGATTGGAATGGGAAGGACTTGGATATCACATCTCACGCTATAGGGAGGGTCTCAAGTTTGATATTAGAAGCTTTGAGATATCACATCTCATGATATCGGAAGGGTCTCAGGATTGGAATGGGAAGGAGTTTGATATCACATCTCATGCTAAAGGGAGGGTCTCAGGTTTGGAAGGGGAAGGATTTGGATATCACATCTCATGTTATAGGAAGGATCTCAGGTTTGGTATTAGAAGCATTGAGATATCACATCTCATGCTATCGGAAGGATCTCAGGTTTGGTATTAGAAGCATTGAGATATCACATCTCATGCTATCAGAAGAGTCTCAGGATTGGAATGGGAAGGAGTTGGATTCCCCATCTCATGTTATAGGAAGAGTCTCAGGTTTGGTATTAGAAGCATTGAGATATCACATCTCATGCTATAGGAAGTGTCTCAGGATTGGAATGGGAAGGACTTGGATATCACATCTCATGCTATGGGAAGGGTCTCAGGTTTGGTATAAGCAGTGAGATATCACATCTCATGCTATAGGAAGTGTCTCAGGACATCTCATGTTATAGGAAGGATCTCAGGTTTGGTATAAGCATTGAGATATCACATCTCTGCTATCGGAAGGGTCTCAGGATTGGAATGGGAAGGAGTTGGATATTCCCATCTCATGTTATAGGAAGGGTCTCAGGTTTGGTATTAGAAGCATTGAGATATCATATCTCATGCTATAGGAAGGGTCTCAGGATTGGAATGGGAAGGACTTGGATATCACATCTCACGCTATAGGGAGGGTCTCAAGTTTGATATTAGAAGCTTTGAGATATCACATCTCATGATATCGGAAGGGTCTCAGGATTGGAATGGGAAGGAGTTGGATATCACATCTCATGCTAAAGGGAGGGTCTCAGGTTTGGAAGGGGAAGGATTTGGATATCACATCTCATGTTATAGGAAGGATCTCAGGTTTGGTATTAGAAGCATTGAGATATCACATCTCATGCTATCGGAAGGATCTCAGGTTTGGTATTAGAAGCATTGAGATATCACATCTCATGCTATCAGAAGAGTCTCAGGATTGGAATAGGAAGGAGTTGGATATCACATCTCATGCTAAAGGGAGGGTCTCAGGTTTGGAAGGGGAAGGATTTGGATATCACATCTCATGTTATCGGAAGTATCTCACGTTTGGTATTAGAAGTATTGAGATATCATATCTCATGCTATAGGAAGGGTCTCAGGATTGGAATGGGAAGGAGTTGGATATCACATCTCATGCTATAGGGAGGGTCTCAGGATTGGAATGGGAAGGACTTAGATATCACATATCATGCTATAGGGAGGGTCTCAGTTTTGATATTAGAAGCATTGAGATATCACATCTCATGCTATAGGAAGGGTCTCAGGATTGGAATGGGAAGCAGTTGGATATCACATCTCATGCTATAGGAAGGGTCTCAGGTTTGGTATAAGCATTGAGATATCACATCTCATGCTATAGGACAGGTCTCAGGATTGGAATGGAAGGAGTTGGATATCACATCTCATGTTATAAGGAAGGATCTCAGGTTTGGTATTAGAAGCATTGAGACATCACATCTCATGCTATAGGAAGGGTCTCAGGGTTGGAATGGGAAGGAGTTGGATATCACATCTCATCCAATAGGAAGGGTCTCAGGTTTGGAATGGGAAGGAATTGGATATCACATCTCATGTTATAGGAAGGATCTCAGGTTTGGTATTAGAAGCATTGAGATATCACATCTCATGCTATAGGAAGGGTCTCAGGATTGGAATGTGAAGGATTTGGATATCACATCTCATGCTAAAGGAAGGGTCTCAGGTTTGGTAGAAGCATTGAGATATCACGTCTCTGCTATCGGAAGGGTCTCAGGATTGGATTGGGAAGGAGTTGGATATCCCTTCTCATGCTATAGGAAGAGTCTCAGGATTTGAATGGCAAGGAGTTGGATATCACATCTCATGCCATAGGAAGGGTCTCAGGTTTGTTATAAGCATTGAGATATCACATCTCTGCTATCGGAAGGGTCTCAGGATTGGATTGGGAAGGAGTTGGATATCCCTTCTCATGCTATAGGAAGTGTCTCAGGTTGGAATGGGAAGGAGTTGGATATCACATCTCATGTTATAGGAAGGGTCTCAGGATTGGAATGGGAAGGATTTGGATATCACATCCCTTGCTATAGGAAGGGTCTCAGGATTGGAATGGGTAGGAGTTGGATATTACTTTCTTGCTATTGGAAGGGTCTCATGTTTGGAATGGGAAGGAGTTGGATATCACATATGCTATAGTTAGTGTCTCAGGTTTGGAACGGGAAGGAGTTGGATATCACATCTCATGTTATAGGAAGGGTCTCAGGTTTGGTATAAGCATTGAGATATCACATCTCTGCTATCGGAAGCGGCTCAGGATTGGAATGGGAAGGAGTTGGATATCCCATCTAATGTTATAGGAAGAGTCTCTGGTTTGGTATTAGAATCATTGAGATATCACATCGCATGCTGTAGGAAGGGTCTAAGGATTGGAATGGGATGGACTTGGATATCACATCTCATGCTATAGGTAGGCTCTCAGGTTTGGTATAAGCATTGAGATATCACATCTCATGCTATAGGAAGGGTCTCAGGATTGGAATGGGAAGGAATTGGATATCACATCATGCTATAGGAAGGGTCTCAGATTTGGTATAAGCATTGAGATATCACATCTCATGCTAAAGGAAGGGTCTCAGGATTGGAATGGGAAGGAGTTGTATATGACATCTCAGGACATAGGAAGGTTCTCAGGTTTGGTATAAGCATTGAGATATCACATCTCTGCTATCGGAAGTGCCTCAGGATTGGAATGGGAAGGAGTTGGATATCCCATCTCATGTTATAGGACGGGTCTCAGGTTTGTTATTAGAATCATTTAGATATCATATTGCATGCTGTTGGAAGGGTCTAAGGGTTGGAATGGGAAGGACTTGGATATCACATCTCATGCTATAGATAGGCTCTTAGGTTTGGAAAGGGAAGGAGTTGGATATCACATTTCATGTTAGAGGAAGGATCTCAGGTTTGGTATTAGAAGCATTGAGATATGACATCTCATGCTATAGGAAGGGTCTCAGGATTGGAATGGGAAGCAATTGGATATCACATCTCATGCTATAGGAAGGGTCTCAGGTTTGGTATAAGCATTGAGATATCACATCTCATGCTATAGGACGGGTCTCAGGATTGGAATGGAAGGAGTTGGATATCACATCTCATGTTATAGGAAGGATCTCAGGTTTGGTATTAGAAGCATTGAGACATCACATCTCATGCTATAGGAAGGGTCTCAGGGTTGGAATGGGAAGGAGTTGGATATCACATCTCATCCAATAGGAAGGGCCTCAGGTTTGGAATGGGAAGGAATTGGATATCACATCTCATGTTATAGGAAGGATCTCAGGTTTGGTATTAGAAGCATTGAGATATCACATCTCATGCTATAGGAAGGGTCTCAGGATTGGAATGTGAAGGATTTGGATATCACATCTCATGCTAAAGGAAGGGTCTCAGGTTTGGTAGAAGCATTGAGATATCACGCCTCTGCTATCGGAAGGGTCTCAGGATTGGATTGGGAAGGAGTTGGATATCACATCTCATGCCATAGGAAGGGTCTCAGGTTTGGTATAAGCATTGAGATATCACATCTCTGCTATCGGAAGGGTCTCAGGTTTGGATTGGGAAGGAGTTGGATATCCCTTCTCATGCTATAGGAAGTGTCTCAGGTTGGAATGGGAAGGAGTATCACATCTCATTCATGTTATAGGAAGGGTCTCAGGATTGGAATGGGAAGGATTTGGATATCACATCTCTTGCTATAGGAAGGGTCTCAGGATTGGAATGGGTAGGAGTTGGATATTACTTTCTTGCTATAGGAGGGGTCTCATGTTTGGAATGGGAAGGAGTTGGATATCACATATGCTATAGTTAGTGTCTCAGGTTTGCAACGGGAAGGAGTTGGATATCACATCTCATGTTATAGGAAGGGTCTCAGGTTTGGTATAAGCATTGAGATATCACATCTCTGCTATCGGAAGCGGCTCAGGATTGGAATGGGAAGGAGTTGGATATCCCATCTCATGTTATAGGAAGAGTCTCTGGTTTGGTATTAGAATCATTGAGATATCACATCGCATGCTGTAGGAAGGGTCTAAGGATTGGAATGGGATGGACTTGGATATCACATCTCATGCTATAGGTAGGCTCTCAGGTGGTTTGGTATAAGCATTGAGATATCACATCTCATGCTATAGGAAGGGTCTCAGGATTGGAATGGGAAGGAATTGGATATCACATCTCATGCTATAGGAAGGGTCTCAGATTTGGTATAAGCATTGAGATATCACATCTCATGCTAAAGGAAGGGTCTCAGGATTGGAATGGGAAGGAGTTGTATACGACATCTCAGGCCATAGGAAGGTTCTCAGGTTTGGTATAAGCATTGAGATATCACATCTCTGCTATCGGAAGGGTCTCAGGATTGGAATGGGAAGGAGTTGGATATCCCATCTCATGTTATAGGAAGGGTCTCAGGTTTGGTATAAGCATTGAGATATCACATCTCATGCTATAGGAAGGGTCTCAGGATTTGAATGGCAAGGAGTTGGATATCACATCTCATGCCATAGGAAGGGTCTCAGGTTTGGTATAAGCATTGAGATATCACATCTCTGCTATCGGAAGGGTCTCAGGATTGGATTGGGAAGGAGTTGGATATCCCTTCTCATGCTATAGGAAGTGTCTCAGGTTGGAATGGGAAGGCGTTGGATATCACATCTCATGTTATAGGAAGGGTCTCAGGATTGGAATGGGAAGGATTTGGATATCACATCTCATGTTATAGGACGGGTCTCAGGATTGGAATGGGAAGGACTTGGATATCACATCTCATGCTATAGGAAGGCTCTCAGGTTTGCAAGGGGAAAGAGTTGGATATCACATTTCATGTTAGAGGTAGGTTCTCAGGTTTGGTATTAGAAGTATTGAGATATCACATCTCATGCTATCAGAAGGATCTCAGGTTTGGTATAGAAGCATTGAGATATCATATCTTATGCTATCAGAAGAGTCTCAGGATTGGAATGGGAAGGAGTTGGATATCACATCTCATGGTAAAGGAAGGGTCTCAGGTTTGGAAGATAAGGATTTGGATATCACATCTCATGTTATAGGAAGGATCTCAGGTTTGGTATTAGAAGTATTGAGATATCACATCTCATGCTATCGGAAGGATCTCAGGTTTGGTATAGAAGCATTGAGATATATCATGCTATCAGAAGGGTCTCGGGATTGGAATGGGAAGGAGTTGGATATCACATCTCATGCTAAAGGGAGGGTCTCAGGTTTGGAAGGGGAAGGATTTGGATATCACATCTCATGTTATAGGATGGATCTCAGGTTTGGTATTAGAAGTATTGAGATATCACAACTCATGTTATCGGAAGGATCTCAGGTTTGGTATTAGAAGTATTGAGATATCACATCTCATGCTATCGGAAGGATCTCAGGTTTCGTAGAAGCATTGAGGTATCACATCTCATGCTATAGGAAGGCTCTCAGGATTGGAATGGGAAGGATTTAGATATCACATATCATGCTATAGGGAGGGTCTCAGTTTTGATATTAGAAGCATTGAGATATCACATCTCATGCTATCGGAAGTGTCTCAGGATTGGAATGGGAAGGAGCTGGATATAACATCTCATGCTAAAGGAAGGGTCTCAGGTTTGGAACGGGAAGGAGTTGGATATCACATCTCATGTTATAGGAAGGGTCTCAGGTTTGGTATAAACATTGAGATATCACATCTCTGCTATCGGAAGTGTCTCAGGATTGGAATGGGAAGGAGTTGAATATCCCATCTCATGTTATAGGACGGGTCTCAGGTTTTTTATTAGAATCATTGAGATATCATATTGCATGATGTAGGGAGGGTCAAAGGATTGGAATGGGAAGGACTTAGATCTCACATCTCATGCTATAGATAGGCTCTCAGGTTTGGAAAGTGAAGGAGTTGGATATCACATTTCATGTTAGAGGAAGGATCTCAGGTTTGGAATTAGGGGCATTGAGATATCACATCTCAGGCTATAGGAAGGGTCTCAGGATTGGAATGGGAAGGAGTTGGATATCACATCTCATGCTATAGGAAGGGTCTCAGGTTTGGTAGAACCATTGAGATATCACATCTCATGCTATAGGAAGGGTCTCAGGATTGGAATGGAAGGAGTTGGATATCACATCTCATGTTATAGGAAGGATATCAGGTTTGGTATTGGAAGCATTGAGACATCACATCTCATGCTATAGGAAGGGTCTCAGGATTGGAATGGGAAGGAGTTGGATATCACATCTCATGCTATAGGAAGGGTCTCAGGATTGGAATGGGAAGGAGTTGAATATGACAACTCATGCCGTAGGAAGGGTTTCAGGTTTGGTATAAACATTGAGATATCACATCTCTGCTATCAAAAGGGTCTCAGGATTGGAATGGGAAGGAGTTGGATTCCCCATCTCATGTTATAGGAAGAGTCTCAGGTTTGGTATTAGAAGCATTGAGATATCACATCTCATGCTATAGGAAGTGTCTCAGGATTGGAATGGGAAGGACTTGGATATCACATCTCATGCTATGGGAAGGGTCTCAGGTTTGGTATAAGCAGTGAGATATCACATCTCATGCTATAGGAAGTGTCTCAGGACATCTCATGTTATAGGAAGGATCTCAGGTTTGGTATAAGCATTGAGATATCACATCTCTGCTATCGGAAGGGTCTCAGGATTGGAATGGGAAGGAGTTGGATATTCCCATCTCATGTTATAGGAAGGGTCTCAGGTTTGGTATTAGAAGCATTGAGATATCATATCTCATGCTATAGGAAGGGTCTCAGGATTGGAATGGGAAGGACTTGGATATCACATCTCACGCTATAGGGAGGGTCTCAAGTTTGATATTAGAAGCTTTGAGATATCACATCTCATGATATCGGAAGGGTCTCAGGATTGGAATGGGAAGGAGTTGGATATCACATCTCATGCTAAAGGGAGGGTCTCAGGTTTGGAAGGGGAAGGATTTGGATATCACATCTCATGTTATAGGAAGGATCTCAGGTTTGGTATTAGAAGCATTGAGATATCACATCTCATGCTATCGGAAGGATCTCAGGTTTGGTATTAGAAGCATTGAGATATCACATCTCATGCTATCAGAAGAGTCTCAGGATTGGAATGGGAAGGAGTTGGATTCCCCATCTCATGTTATAGGAAGAGTCTCAGGTTTGGTATTAGAAGCATTGAGATATCACATCTCATGCTATAGGAAGTGTCTCAGGATTGGAATGGGAAGGACTTGGATATCACATCTCATGCTATGGGAAGGGTCTCAGGTTTGGTATAAGCAGTGAGATATCACATCTCATGCTATAGGAAGTGTCTCAGGACATCTCATGTTATAGGAAGGATCTCAGGTTTGGTATAAGCATTGAGATATCACATCTCTGCTATCGGAAGGGTCTCAGGATTGGAATGGGAAGGAGTTGGATATTCCCATCTCATGTTATAGGAAGGGTCTCAGGTTTGGTATTAGAAGCATTGAGACATCACATCTCATGCTATAGGAAGGGTCTCAGGATTGGAATGGGAAGGAGTTGGATATCACATCTCATGCTATAGGAAGGGTCTCAGGATTGGAATGGGAAGGAGTTGAATATGACAACTCATGCCGTAGGAAGGGTTTCAGGTTTGGTATAAACATTGAGATATCACATCTCTGCTATCAAAAGGGTCTCAGGATTGGAATGGGAAGGAGTTGGATTCCCCATCTCATGTTATAGGAAGAGTCTCAGGTTTGGTATTAGAAGCATTGAGATATCACATCTCATGCTATAGGAAGTGTCTCAGGATTGGAATGGGAAGGACTTGGATATCACATCTCATGCTATGGGAAGGGTCTCAGGTTTGGTATAAGCAGTGAGATATCACATCTCATGCTATAGGAAGTGTCTCAGGACATCTCATGTTATAGGAAGGATCTCAGGTTTGGTATAAGCATTGAGATATCACATCTCTGCTATCGGAAGGGTCTCAGGATTGGAATGGGAAGGAGTTGGATATTCCCATCTCATGTTATAGGAAGGGTCTCAGGTTTGGTATTAGAAGCATTGAGATATCATATCTCATGCTATAGGAAGGGTCTCAGGATTGGAATGGGAAGGACTTGGATATCACATCTCACGCTATAGGGAGGGTCTCAAGTTTGATATTAGAAGCTTTGAGATATCACATCTCATGATATCGGAAGGGTCTCAGGATTGGAATGGGAAGGAGTTTGATATCACATCTCATGCTAAAGGGAGGGTCTCAGGTTTGGAAGGGGAAGGATTTGGATATCACATCTCATGTTATAGGAAGGATCTCAGGTTTGGTATTAGAAGCATTGAGATATCACATCTCATGCTATCGGAAGGATCTCAGGTTTGGTATTAGAAGCATTGAGATATCACATCTCATGCTATCAGAAGAGTCTCAGGATTGGAATGGGAAGGAGTTGGATTCCCCATCTCATGTTATAGGAAGAGTCTCAGGTTTGGTATTAGAAGCATTGAGATATCACATCTCATGCTATAGGAAGTGTCTCAGGATTGGAATGGGAAGGACTTGGATATCACATCTCATGCTATGGGAAGGGTCTCAGGTTTGGTATAAGCAGTGAGATATCACATCTCATGCTATAGGAAGTGTCTCAGGACATCTCATGTTATAGGAAGGATCTCAGGTTTGGTATAAGCATTGAGATATCACATCTCTGCTATCGGAAGGGTCTCAGGATTGGAATGGGAAGGAGTTGGATATTCCCATCTCATGTTATAGGAAGGGTCTCAGGTTTGGTATTAGAAGCATTGAGATATCATATCTCATGCTATAGGAAGGGTCTCAGGATTGGAATGGGAAGGACTTGGATATCACATCTCACGCTATAGGGAGGGTCTCAAGTTTGATATTAGAAGCTTTGAGATATCACATCTCATGATATCGGAAGGGTCTCAGGATTGGAATGGGAAGGAGTTGGATATCACATCTCATGCTAAAGGGAGGGTCTCAGGTTTGGAAGGGGAAGGATTTGGATATCACATCTCATGTTATAGGAAGGATCTCAGGTTTGGTATTAGAAGCATTGAGATATCACATCTCATGCTATCGGAAGGATCTCAGGTTTGGTATTAGAAGCATTGAGATATCACATCTCATGCTATCAGAAGAGTCTCAGGATTGGAATAGGAAGGAGTTGGATATCACATCTCATGCTAAAGGGAGGGTCTCAGGTTTGGAAGGGGAAGGATTTGGATATCACATCTCATGTTATCGGAAGTATCTCACGTTTGGTATTAGAAGTATTGAGATATCATATCTCATGCTATAGGAAGGGTCTCAGGATTGGAATGGGAAGGAGTTGGATATCACATCTCATGCTATAGGGAGGGTCTCAGGATTGGAATGGGAAGGACTTAGATATCACATATCATGCTATAGGGAGGGTCTCAGTTTTGATATTAGAAGCATTGAGATATCACATCTCATGCTATAGGAAGGGTCTCAGGATTGGAATGGGAAGCAGTTGGATATCACATCTCATGCTATAGGAAGGGTCTCAGGTTTGGTATAAGCATTGAGATATCACATCTCATGCTATAGGACAGGTCTCAGGATTGGAATGGAAGGAGTTGGATATCACATCTCATGTTATAAGGAAGGATCTCAGGTTTGGTATTAGAAGCATTGAGACATCACATCTCATGCTATAGGAAGGGTCTCAGGGTTGGAATGGGAAGGAGTTGGATATCACATCTCATCCAATAGGAAGGGTCTCAGGTTTGGAATGGGAAGGAATTGGATATCACATCTCATGTTATAGGAAGGATCTCAGGTTTGGTATTAGAAGCATTGAGATATCACATCTCATGCTATAGGAAGGGTCTCAGGATTGGAATGTGAAGGATTTGGATATCACATCTCATGCTAAAGGAAGGGTCTCAGGTTTGGTAGAAGCATTGAGATATCACGTCTCTGCTATCGGAAGGGTCTCAGGATTGGATTGGGAAGGAGTTGGATATCCCTTCTCATGCTATAGGAAGAGTCTCAGGATTTGAATGGCAAGGAGTTGGATATCACATCTCATGCCATAGGAAGGGTCTCAGGTTTGTTATAAGCATTGAGATATCACATCTCTGCTATCGGAAGGGTCTCAGGATTGGATTGGGAAGGAGTTGGATATCCCTTCTCATGCTATAGGAAGTGTCTCAGGTTGGAATGGGAAGGAGTTGGATATCACATCTCATGTTATAGGAAGGGTCTCAGGATTGGAATGGGAAGGATTTGGATATCACATCCCTTGCTATAGGAAGGGTCTCAGGATTGGAATGGGTAGGAGTTGGATATTACTTTCTTGCTATTGGAAGGGTCTCATGTTTGGAATGGGAAGGAGTTGGATATCACATATGCTATAGTTAGTGTCTCAGGTTTGGAACGGGAAGGAGTTGGATATCACATCTCATGTTATAGGAAGGGTCTCAGGTTTGGTATAAGCATTGAGATATCACATCTCTGCTATCGGAAGCGGCTCAGGATTGGAATGGGAAGGAGTTGGATATCCCATCTAATGTTATAGGAAGAGTCTCTGGTTTGGTATTAGAATCATTGAGATATCACATCGCATGCTGTAGGAAGGGTCTAAGGATTGGAATGGGATGGACTTGGATATCACATCTCATGCTATAGGTAGGCTCTCAGGTTTGGTATAAGCATTGAGATATCACATCTCATGCTATAGGAAGGGTCTCAGGATTGGAATGGGAAGGAATTGGATATCACATCATGCTATAGGAAGGGTCTCAGATTTGGTATAAGCATTGAGATATCACATCTCATGCTAAAGGAAGGGTCTCAGGATTGGAATGGGAAGGAGTTGTATATGACATCTCAGGACATAGGAAGGTTCTCAGGTTTGGTATAAGCATTGAGATATCACATCTCTGCTATCGGAAGTGCCTCAGGATTGGAATGGGAAGGAGTTGGATATCCCATCTCATGTTATAGGACGGGTCTCAGGTTTGTTATTAGAATCATTTAGATATCATATTGCATGCTGTTGGAAGGGTCTAAGGGTTGGAATGGGAAGGACTTGGATATCACATCTCATGCTATAGATAGGCTCTTAGGTTTGGAAAGGGAAGGAGTTGGATATCACATTTCATGTTAGAGGAAGGATCTCAGGTTTGGTATTAGAAGCATTGAGATATCACATCTCATGCTATAGGAAGGGTCTCAGGATTGGAATGGGAAGCAATTGGATATCACATCTCATGCTATAGGAAGGGTCTCAGGTTTGGTATAAGCATTGAGATATCACATCTCATGCTATAGGACGGGTCTCAGGATTGGAATGGAAGGAGTTGGATATCACATCTCATGTTATAGGAAGGATCTCAGGTTTGGTATTAGAAGCATTGAGACATCACATCTCATGCTATAGGAAGGGTCTCAGGGTTGGAATGGGAAGGAGTTGGATATCACATCTCATCCAATAGGAAGGGCCTCAGGTTTGGAATGGGAAGGAATTGGATATCACATCTCATGTTATAGGAAGGATCTCAGGTTTGGTATTAGAAGCATTGAGATATCACATCTCATGCTATAGGAAGGGTCTCAGGATTGGAATGTGAAGGATTTGGATATCACATCTCATGCTAAAGGAAGGGTCTCAGGTTTGGTAGAAGCATTGAGATATCACGCCTCTGCTATCGGAAGGGTCTCAGGATTGGATTGGGAAGGAGTTGGATATCACATCTCATGCCATAGGAAGGGTCTCAGGTTTGGTATAAGCATTGAGATATCACATCTCTGCTATCGGAAGGGTCTCAGGTTTGGATTGGGAAGGAGTTGGATATCCCTTCTCATGCTATAGGAAGTGTCTCAGGTTGGAATGGGAAGGAGTATCACATCTCATTCATGTTATAGGAAGGGTCTCAGGATTGGAATGGGAAGGATTTGGATATCACATCTCTTGCTATAGGAAGGGTCTCAGGATTGGAATGGGTAGGAGTTGGATATTACTTTCTTGCTATAGGAGGGGTCTCATGTTTGGAATGGGAAGGAGTTGGATATCACATATGCTATAGTTAGTGTCTCAGGTTTGCAACGGGAAGGAGTTGGATATCACATCTCATGTTATAGGAAGGGTCTCAGGTTTGGTATAAGCATTGAGATATCACATCTCTGCTATCGGAAGCGGCTCAGGATTGGAATGGGAAGGAGTTGGATATCCCATCTCATGTTATAGGAAGAGTCTCTGGTTTGGTATTAGAATCATTGAGATATCACATCGCATGCTGTAGGAAGGGTCTAAGGATTGGAATGGGATGGACTTGGATATCACATCTCATGCTATAGGTAGGCTCTCAGGTGGTTTGGTATAAGCATTGAGATATCACATCTCATGCTATAGGAAGGGTCTCAGGATTGGAATGGGAAGGAATTGGATATCACATCTCATGCTATAGGAAGGGTCTCAGATTTGGTATAAGCATTGAGATATCACATCTCATGCTAAAGGAAGGGTCTCAGGATTGGAATGGGAAGGAGTTGTATACGACATCTCAGGCCATAGGAAGGTTCTCAGGTTTGGTATAAGCATTGAGATATCACATCTCTGCTATCGGAAGGGTCTCAGGATTGGAATGGGAAGGAGTTGGATATCCCATCTCATGTTATAGGAAGGGTCTCAGGTTTGGTATAAGCATTGAGATATCACATCTCATGCTATAGGAAGGGTCTCAGGATTTGAATGGCAAGGAGTTGGATATCACATCTCATGCCATAGGAAGGGTCTCAGGTTTGGTATAAGCATTGAGATATCACATCTCTGCTATCGGAAGGGTCTCAGGATTGGATTGGGAAGGAGTTGGATATCCCTTCTCATGCTATAGGAAGTGTCTCAGGTTGGAATGGGAAGGCGTTGGATATCACATCTCATGTTATAGGAAGGGTCTCAGGATTGGAATGGGAAGGATTTGGATATCACATCTCATGTTATAGGACGGGTCTCAGGATTGGAATGGGAAGGACTTGGATATCACATCTCATGCTATAGGAAGGCTCTCAGGTTTGCAAGGGGAAAGAGTTGGATATCACATTTCATGTTAGAGGTAGGTTCTCAGGTTTGGTATTAGAAGTATTGAGATATCACATCTCATGCTATCAGAAGGATCTCAGGTTTGGTATAGAAGCATTGAGATATCATATCTTATGCTATCAGAAGAGTCTCAGGATTGGAATGGGAAGGAGTTGGATATCACATCTCATGGTAAAGGAAGGGTCTCAGGTTTGGAAGATAAGGATTTGGATATCACATCTCATGTTATAGGAAGGATCTCAGGTTTGGTATTAGAAGTATTGAGATATCACATCTCATGCTATCGGAAGGATCTCAGGTTTCGTAGAAGCATTGAGGTATCACATCTCATGCTATAGGAAGGCTCTCAGGATTGGAATGGGAAGGATTTAGATATCACATATCATGCTATAGGGAGGGTCTCAGTTTTGATATTAGAAGCATTGAGATATCACATCTCATGCTATCGGAAGTGTCTCAGGATTGGAATGGGAAGGAGCTGGATATAACATCTCATGCTAAAGGAAGGGTCTCAGGTTTGGAACGGGAAGGAGTTGGATATCACATCTCATGTTATAGGAAGGGTCTCAGGTTTGGTATAAACATTGAGATATCACATCTCTGCTATCGGAAGTGTCTCAGGATTGGAATGGGAAGGAGTTGAATATCCCATCTCATGTTATAGGACGGGTCTCAGGTTTTTTATTAGAATCATTGAGATATCATATTGCATGATGTAGGGAGGGTCAAAGGATTGGAATGGGAAGGACTTAGATCTCACATCTCATGCTATAGATAGGCTCTCAGGTTTGGAAAGTGAAGGAGTTGGATATCACATTTCATGTTAGAGGAAGGATCTCAGGTTTGGAATTAGGGGCATTGAGATATCACATCTCAGGCTATAGGAAGGGTCTCAGGATTGGAATGGGAAGGAGTTGGATATCACATCTCATGCTATAGGAAGGGTCTCAGGTTTGGTAGAACCATTGAGATATCACATCTCATGCTATAGGAAGGGTCTCAGGATTGGAATGGAAGGAGTTGGATATCACATCTCATGTTATAGGAAGGATATCAGGTTTGGTATTGGAAGCATTGAGACATCACATCTCATGCTATAGGAAGGGTCTCAGGATTGGAATGGGAAGGAGTTGGATATCACATCTCATGCTATAGGAAGGGTCTCAGGATTGGAATGGGAAGGAGTTGAATATGACAACTCATGCCGTAGGAAGGGTTTCAGGTTTGGTATAAACATTGAGATATCACATCTCTGCTATCAAAAGGGTCTCAGGATTGGAATGGGAAGGAGTTGGATTCCCCATCTCATGTTATAGGAAGAGTCTCAGGTTTGGTATTAGAAGCATTGAGATATCACATCTCATGCTATAGGAAGTGTCTCAGGATTGGAATGGGAAGGACTTGGATATCACATCTCATGCTATGGGAAGGGTCTCAGGTTTGGTATAAGCAGTGAGATATCACATCTCATGCTATAGGAAGTGTCTCAGGACATCTCATGTTATAGGAAGGATCTCAGGTTTGGTATAAGCATTGAGATATCACATCTCTGCTATCGGAAGGGTCTCAGGATTGGAATGGGAAGGAGTTGGATATTCCCATCTCATGTTATAGGAAGGGTCTCAGGTTTGGTATTAGAAGCATTGAGATATCATATCTCATGCTATAGGAAGGGTCTCAGGATTGGAATGGGAAGGACTTGGATATCACATCTCACGCTATAGGGAGGGTCTCAAGTTTGATATTAGAAGCTTTGAGATATCACATCTCATGATATCGGAAGGGTCTCAGGATTGGAATGGGAAGGAGTTGGATATCACATCTCATGCTAAAGGGAGGGTCTCAGGTTTGGAAGGGGAAGGATTTGGATATCACATCTCATGTTATAGGAAGGATCTCAGGTTTGGTATTAGAAGCATTGAGATATCACATCTCATGCTATCGGAAGGATCTCAGGTTTGGTATTAGAAGCATTGAGATATCACATCTCATGCTATCAGAAGAGTCTCAGGATTGGAATGGGAAGGAGTTGGATTCCCCATCTCATGTTATAGGAAGAGTCTCAGGTTTGGTATTAGAAGCATTGAGATATCACATCTCATGCTATAGGAAGTGTCTCAGGATTGGAATGGGAAGGACTTGGATATCACATCTCATGCTATGGGAAGGGTCTCAGGTTTGGTATAAGCAGTGAGATATCACATCTCATGCTATAGGAAGTGTCTCAGGACATCTCATGTTATAGGAAGGATCTCAGGTTTGGTATAAGCATTGAGATATCACATCTCTGCTATCGGAAGGGTCTCAGGATTGGAATGGGAAGGAGTTGGATATTCCCATCTCATGTTATAGGAAGGGTCTCAGGTTTGGTATTAGAAGCATTGAGACATCACATCTCATGCTATAGGAAGGGTCTCAGGATTGGAATGGGAAGGAGTTGGATATCACATCTCATGCTATAGGAAGGGTCTCAGGATTGGAATGGGAAGGAGTTGAATATGACAACTCATGCCGTAGGAAGGGTTTCAGGTTTGGTATAAACATTGAGATATCACATCTCTGCTATCAAAAGGGTCTCAGGATTGGAATGGGAAGGAGTTGGATTCCCCATCTCATGTTATAGGAAGAGTCTCAGGTTTGGTATTAGAAGCATTGAGATATCACATCTCATGCTATAGGAAGTGTCTCAGGATTGGAATGGGAAGGACTTGGATATCACATCTCATGCTATGGGAAGGGTCTCAGGTTTGGTATAAGCAGTGAGATATCACATCTCATGCTATAGGAAGTGTCTCAGGACATCTCATGTTATAGGAAGGATCTCAGGTTTGGTATAAGCATTGAGATATCACATCTCTGCTATCGGAAGGGTCTCAGGATTGGAATGGGAAGGAGTTGGATATTCCCATCTCATGTTATAGGAAGGGTCTCAGGTTTGGTATTAGAAGCATTGAGATATCATATCTCATGCTATAGGAAGGGTCTCAGGATTGGAATGGGAAGGACTTGGATATCACATCTCACGCTATAGGGAGGGTCTCAAGTTTGATATTAGAAGCTTTGAGATATCACATCTCATGATATCGGAAGGGTCTCAGGATTGGAATGGGAAGGAGTTTGATATCACATCTCATGCTAAAGGGAGGGTCTCAGGTTTGGAAGGGGAAGGATTTGGATATCACATCTCATGTTATAGGAAGGATCTCAGGTTTAGTATTAGAAGCATTGAGATATCACATCTCATGCTATCGGAAGGATCTCAGGTTTGGTATTAGAAGCATTGAGATATCACATCTCATGCTATCAGAAGAGTCTCAGGATTGGAATGGGAAGGAGTTGGATTCCCCATCTCATGTTATAGGAAGAGTCTCAGGTTTGGTATTAGAAGCATTGAGATATCACATCTCATGCTATAGGAAGTGTCTCAGGATTGGAATGGGAAGGACTTGGATAATCTCAGGTTTGGTATTAGAGGCACTGAAATATCACATCTCATGCTATCAGAAGGGTCTCAGGATTGGAATGGGAAGGAGTTGGATATCACATCTCATGCTAAAGGGAGGGTCTCAGGTTTGGTATAAGCATTGCGATAGCACATCTCATGCTATAGGAAGGGTCTCAGGATTGGAATGGGAAGGAGTTGGATATTACATCTCATGTTATAGGAAAGATCTCAGGTTTGGTATTAGAAGCATTGAGACATCACATCTCATGTTATAGGAAGGGTCTCAGGATTGGAATGGGAAGAAGTTGGATATCACATCTCATGCTATAGGAAGGGTCTCAGGTTTGGAAGGGGAAGGAGTTGGATATCCAATCTCATGTTATAGGACTGGTCTCAGGTTTGGTATTAGAAGCATTGAGATATCACATCGCATGCTGTAGGAAGGTTCTCAGGTTTGGTATTAGAAGCATTGAGACATCACATCTCATGCTATAGGAAGGGTCTCAGGATTGGAATGGGAAGGAGTTGGATATCACATCTCATGTTATAGGAAGGATCTCAGGTTTGGTATTAGAAGCATTGAGACATCACATCTCATGCTATAGGAAGGGTCTCAGGATTGGAATTTGAAGGAGTTGGATATCACATCTCATGCTATAGGAAGGGTCTCAGATTTGGTATAAGCATTGAGATATCACATCTCATGATATAGGAAGGGTCTCAGGATTGGATTGGGAAGGAGTTGTATATGACATCTCAGGCCATAGGAAGGGTCTCAGGATTGGTATAAGCATTGAGATATCACATCTCTGCTATCGGAAGTGTCTCAGGATTGGAATGGAAAGGAGTTGGATATCCCATCTCATGATAAAGGAAGGGTCTAAGGTTTGGAAGGGGAAAGATTTGGATATCACATCTCATGTTATAGGACGGGTCTCAATTTTGATATTAGAAGCATTGAGATAACAAATCTCATGATATCGGAAGGGTCTCAGGATTGGAATGGGAAGGAGTTGGATATCACATCTCATGATAAAGGAAGGGTCTAAGGTTTGGAAGGGGAAAGATTTGGATATCACATCTCATGTTATAGGACGGGTCTCAGGTTTGGCATTAGAAGCATTGAGATATCAAGTCTCATGGTATAGGAAGGGTCTCAGAATTGGAATGGGAAGGATTTGGATATCACATCTCAAGCTATAGGAAGAGTCTCAGGATTGGAATGGGAAGGAGTTTGATATCACATCTCATGCCATAGTATGGTTCTCAGGTTTGGTAGAAGCATTGGGATATCACATCTCATGCTATAGGAAGGGTCTCAGGTTGGAATGGGAAGGAGTTGGATATCACATTTCATGTTATAGGAAGGGTCTCAGGATTGGAATGGGAAGGAGTTGGATATCACATCTCAAGCTTTAGGAAGGGTCTCAGGTTTGGTATAAGCATTGAGATAGCACATCTCATGCTATAGGAAGGGTCTCAGGATTGGAATGGGAAGGAGTTGGATATCACATCTCATGTTATAGGAAAGATCTCAGGTTTGGTATTAGAAGCATTGAGACATCACATCTCATGTTATAGGAAGGGTCTCAGGATTGGAATGGGAAGAAGTTGGATATCACATCTCATGCTATAGGAAGGGTCTCAGGTTTGGAAGGGGAAGGAGTTGGATATCCAATCTCATGTTATAGGACTGGTCTCAGGTTTGGTATTAGAAGCATTGAGATATCACATCGCATGCTGTAGGAAGGTTCTCAGGTTTGGAATGGGGAGGAATTGGATATCACATCTCATGTCATAGGAAGGATCTCAGGTTTGGTATTACAAGCATTGAGATATCACATCTCATGCTATAGGAATGGTCTCAGGATTGGAATTAGAAGGAGTTGGATATTACATTCTTGCTATAGAAAGGGTCTCATGTTTGGAATGGGAAGGAGTTGGATATCACATATGCTATAGGAAGGGTCTCAGGTTTGAAACGGGAAGGAGTTGGATATCACATCTCATGTTATAGGAAGGGTCTCAGGTTTGGTATTAGAAGCATTGAGACATCACATCTCATGTTATAGGAAGGGTCTCAGGATTGGAATGGGAAGAAGTTGGATATCACATCTCATGCTATAGGAAGGGTCTCAGGTTTGGAAGGGGAAGGAGTTGGATATCCAATCTCATGTTATAGGACTGGTCTCAGGTTTGGTATTAGAAGCATTGAGATATCACATCTCATGCTAAAGGAAGGGTCTCAGGTTTGGAACGGGAAGGAGTTGGATATCACATCTCATGTTATAGGAAGGGTCTCAGGTTTGGTATAAGCATTGAGATATCACATCTCTGCTATCGGAAGTGTCTCAAGATTGGAATGGGAAGGACTTGGATATCACATCTCATGCTATAGATAGGCTCTCAGGTTTGGAAAGGGAAGGAGTTGGATATCACATTTCATGTTAGAGGAAGGATCTCAGGTTTGGTATTAGAGGCATTGAGATATCACATCTCAGGCTATAGGAAGGGTCTCAGGATTGGAATGGGAAGGAGTTGGATATCACATCTCATGCTATAGGCAGGGTCTCAGGATTGGAATGGGAAGGAGTTGGATATCACATCTCATGCTATAGGAAGGGTCTCAGGTTTGGTATAAGCATTGAGATATCACATCTCGTGCTATAGGAAGGGTCTCAGGATTGGAATGGGAAGGAGTTGTATATGACATCTCATCCTATAGACAGGGTCTCAGGTTTGGAAAGGGAAGGAGATGGATATCACATTTCATGTTAGAGGTAGGATCTCAGGTTTGGTATTAGAGGCATTGAGATATCACATCTCATGCTATCAGAAGGGTCTCAGGATTGGAATGGGAAGGAGTTGGATATCACATCTCATGCTAAAGGGAGGGTCTCAGGTTTGGAAGGGGAAGGATTTGGAAATCACATCTCATGTTATAGGAAGGATCTCAGGTTTGGTATTAGAAGCATTGAGACATCACATCTCATGCTATAGGAAGGGTCTCAGGATTGGAATGGGAAGGAGTTGGATATCACATCTCATGCTATAGGAAGGGTCTCAGATTTGGTATAAGCATTGAGATATCACATCTCATGCTATAGGAAGGGTCTCAGGATTGGAATGGGAAGCAGTTGGATATCACATCTCAGGCCATAGGAAGGGTCTCAGGTTTGGTATAAGCATTGAGATATCACATCTCTGCTATCGGAAGGGTCTCAGGATTGGAATGGGAAGGAGTTGGATATCCCATCTCATGTTATAGGAAGAGTCTCAGGTTTGGTATTAGAAGCATTGAGATATCCCATCTCATGCTATAGGAAGGGTCTCAGGTTGGAATGGGAAGGAGTTGGATATCACATTTCATGTTATAGGAAGGGTCTCAGGATTGGAATTGGAAGGACTTGGCTATCATATCTCATGCTATAGGAAGGCTCTCAGGTTTGGAAGGGGAAGGAGTTGGATATCACATTTCATGTTAGAGGAACGATCTCAGGTTTGGTATTAGAGGCCTTGAGATATCACATCTCATGCTATAGGAAGGGTCTCAGGATTGGAATGGGAAGGAGTTGTATATGACATCTCAGGCCTTAGGAAGGGTCTCAGGTTTGGTATAAGCATTGAGATATCACATCTCATGCTATAGGAAGGGTCTCAGGATTGGAATGGGAAGGAGTTGGATATCACATCTCATGTTATAGGAAAGATCTCAGGTTTGGTATTAGAAGCATTGAGACATCACATCTCATGTTATAGGAAGGGTCTCAGGATTGGAATGGGAAGAAGTTGGATATCACATCTCATGCTATAGGAAGGGTCTCAGATTTGGTATAAGCATTGAGATATCACATCTCATGCTATAGGAAGGGTCTCAGGATTGGAATGGGAAGCAGTTGGATATCACATCTCAGGCCATAGGAAGGGTCTCAGGTTTGGTATAAGCATTGAGATATCACATCTCTGCTATCGGAAGGGTCTCGGGATTGGAATGGGAAGGACTTGGATATCATATCTCATGCTATAGGAAGGCTCTCAGGTTTGGAAGGGGAAGGAGTTGGATATCACATTTCATGTTAGAGGAAGGATCTCAGGTTTGGTATTAGAGGCCTTGAGATATCACATCTCATGCTATAGGAAGGGTCTCTGGATTGGAATGGGAAGGAGTTGGATATCACATCTCAAGCTATAGGAAGGGTCTCAGGTTTGGTATAAGCATTGAGATATCACATCTCATGCTATAGGAAGGGTCTCAGGATTGGAATGGGAAGGAGTTGGATATCACATCTCATATTATAGGAAATATCTCAGGTTTGGTATTAGAAGCATTGAGACATCACATCTCATGTTATAGGAAGGGTCTCAGGATTGGAATGGGAAGAAGTTGGATATCACATCTCATGCTATAGGAAGGGTCTCAGGTTTGGTATATGCATTGAGATATCACATCTCATGCTATAGGAAGGGTCTCAGGATTGGAATGGGAAGGAGTTGTATATGACATCTCATGCCATAGGAAGGGTCTCAGGTTTGGTATAAGCATTGAGATATCACATCACATGCTATAGAAAGGGTCTCAGGATTGGAATGGGAAGGACTTGGATATCACATCTCATGCTATAGGCAGGGTCTCAGGTTTGGAAAGGGAAGGAGATGGATATCACATTTCATGTTAGAGATAGGATCTCAGGTTTGGTATTAGAGGCATTGAGATATCACATCTCATGCTATCAGAAGGGTCTCAGGATTGGAATGGGAAGGAGTTGTATATCACATCTCATGCTAAAGGGAGGGTCTCAGGTTTGGAAGGGGAAGGATTTGGAAATCACATCTCATGTTATAGGAAGGGTCTCAGGTTTGGTATTAGAAGCATTGAGATATCACATCTCATGCTATAGGAAGGGTCTCAGGTTGGAATGGGAAGGAGTTGGATATCACATTTCATGTTATAGGAAGGGTCTCAGGATTGGAATTGGAAGGACTTGGCTATCATATCTCATGCTATAGGAAGGCTCTCAGGTTTGGAAGGGGAAGGAGTTGGATATCACATTTCATGTTAGAGGAACGATCTCAGGTTTGGTATTAGAGGCCTTGAGATATCACATCTCATGCTATAGGAAGGGTCTCAGGATTGGAATGGGAAGGAGTTGGATATCACATCTCAAGCTATAGGAACGGTCTCAGGTTTGGTATAAGCATTGTGATATCACATCTCATGCTATAGGAAGGGTCTCAGGATTGGAATTGGAAGGAGTTGGATATCACATCTCATGTTATAGGAAAGATCTCAGGTTTGGTATTAGAAGCATTGAGACATCACATCTCATGTTATAGGAAGGGTCTCAGGATTGGAATGGGAAGAAGTTGGATATCACATCTCATGCTATAGGAAGGGTCTCAGGTTTGGTATAAGCATTGAGATATCACATCTCATGCTATAGGAAGGGTCTCAGGATTGGAATGGGAAGGAGTTGTATATGACATCTCATGCCATAGGAAGGGTCTCAGGTTTGGTATAAGCATTGAGATATCACATCACATGCTATAGGAAGGGTCTCAGGATTGTAATGGGAAGGACTTGGATATCACATCTCATGCTGTAAGCAGGGTCTCAGGTTTGGAAAGGGAAGGAGATGGATATCACATTTCATGTTAGAGGTAGGATCTCAGGTTTGGTATTAGAGGCACTGAAATATCACATCTCATGCTATCAGAAGGGTCTCAGGATTGGAATGGGAAGGAGTTGGATATCACATCTCATGCTAAAGGGAGGGTCTCAGGTTTGGAAGGGGAAGGATTTGGAAATCACATCTCATGCTATCGGAAGTATCTCAGGTTTGGTATTAGAGGCATTGAGATATCACATCTCATGCTATCATAAGGGTCTCAGGATTGGAATGGGAAGGAGTTGGATATCACATCTCATGTTATAGGAAGGATCTCAGGTTTGGTATTAGAAGCATTGAGACATCCCATCTCATGCTATAGGAAGGGTCTCAGGATTGGAATGGGAAGGAGTTGGATATCACATCTCATGCTATAGGAAGGGTCTCAGATTTGGTATAAGCATTGAGATATCACATCTCATGCTATAGGAACGGTCTCAGGATTGGAATGGGAAGGAGTTGTATATGACATCTCAGGCCATAGGAAGGGTCTCAGGTTTGGTATAAGCATTGAGATATCACATCTCTACTATCGGAAGGGTCTCAGGATTGGAATGGGAAGGAGTTGGATATCCCATCTGATGTTATAGGAAGGGTCTCAGGTTTGGTATTAGAAGCATTGAGACATCACATCTCATGTTATAGGAAGGGTCTCAGGATTGGAATGGGAAGAAGTTGGATATCACATCTCATGCTATAGGAAGGGTCTCAGATTTGGTATAAGCATTGAGATATCACATCTCATGCTATAGGAAGGGTCTCAGGATTGGAATGGGAAGGAGTTGTATATGACATCTCATGCCATAGGAAGGGTCTCAGGTTTGGTATAAGCATTGAGATATCACATCACATGCTATAGGAAGGGTCTCAGGATTGGAATGGGAAGGACTTTTGATATCACATCTCATGCTATAGGCAGGGTCTCATGTTTGGAAAGGGAAGGAGATGGATATCACATTTCATGTTAGAGGTAGGATCTCAGGTTTGGTATTAGAGGCATTGAAATATCACATCTCATGCTATCAGAAGGGTCTCAGGATTGGAATGGGAAGGAGTTGGATATCACATCTCATGCTAAAGGGAGGGTCTCAGGTTTGGAAGTGGAAGGATTTGGAAATCACATCTCATGTTATAGGAAGGATCTCAGGTTTGGTACTAGAAGCATTGAGATATCACATCTCATGCTATCAGAAGTATCTCAGGTTTGGTATTAGAGGCATTGAGATATCACATCTCATGCTATCATAAGGGTCTCAGGATTGGAATGGGAAGGGGTTGGATATCACATCTCATGTTATAGGAAGGATCTCAGGTTTGGTATTAGAAGCATTGAGACATCACATCTCATGCTATAGGAAGGGTCTCAGGATTGGAATGGGAAGGAGTTGGATATCACATCTCATGCTATAGGAAGGGTCTCGGATTTGGTATAAGCATTGAGATATCACATCTCATGCTATAGGAAGGGTCTCAGGATTGGAATGGGAAGGAGTTGTATATGACAAATCAGGCCATAGGAAGGGTCTCAGGTTTGGTATAAGCATTGAGATATCACATCTCTGCTATCGGAAGGGTCTCTCAGGATTGGAATGGGAAGGAGTTGGATATCCCATCTCATGTTATAGGAAGGGTCTCAGGTTTGGTATTAGAAGCATTGAGATATCACATCTCATGCTATAGGAAGAGTCTCAGGATTGGAATGGGGAGGACTTGGATGTCACATCTCATGCTATAGGGAGGGTCTCAAGTTTGATATTAGAAGTATTGAGATAACAAATCTCATGATATCGGAAGGGTGTCAGGATTGGAATGGGAAGGAATTGGATATCACATCTCATGATAAAGGAAGGGTCTAAGGTTTGGAAGGGGAAGGTTTTGGATATCACATCTCATGTTATAGGACGGGTCTCAGGTTTTGTATTAGAAGCATTGAGATATCAAGTTTCATGGTATAGGAAGGGTCTCAGAATTGGAATGGGAAGGAGTTGGATATCACATCTCAAGCTATAGGTAGGGTCTCAGGATTGGAATGGGAAGGAGTTTGATATCACATCTCATGCCATAGTATGGGTCTCAGGTTTGGTAGAAGCATTGGGATATCACATCTCATGCTATCGGAAGGGTATCAGCATTGGATTTGGAAGGAGTTGGATATCCCATCGCATGCTATAGTAAGGGTCTCAGGTTGGAATGGGAAGGAGTTGGATATCACATTTCATGTTATAGGAAGGGTCTCAGGATTGGATGGGAAGGACTTGGATATCATATCTCATGCTATAGGAAGGCTCTCAGGTTTGGAAGGGGAAGGAGTTGGATATCACATTTCATGTTAGAGGAAGGATCTCAGGTTTGGTATTAGAGGCCTTGAGATATCACATCTCATGCTATAGGAAGGGTCTCAGGATTGGAATGGGAAGGAGTTGGATATCACATCTCACGCTATAGGAAGGGTCTCAGGTTTGGTATACGCATTGAGATATCACATCTCATGCTATAGGAAGGGTCTCAGGATTGGAATGGGAAGGAGTTGGATATCACATCTCATGTTATAGGAAAGATCTCAGGTTTGGTATTAGAAGCATTGAGACATCGCATCTCATGTTATAGGAAGGGTCTCAGGAATGGAATGGGAAGAAGTTGGATATCACATCTCATGCTATAGGAAGGGTCTCAGGTTTGGAAGGGGAAGGAGTTGGATATCCAATCTCATGTTATAGGACTGGTCTCGGGTTTGGTATTAGAAGCATTGAGATATCACATCGCATGCTGTAGGAAGGTTCTCAGGTTTGGAATGGGGAGGAATTGGATATCACATCTCATGTCATAGGAAGGATCTCAGGTTTGGTATTAGAAGCATTGAGATATCACATCTCATGCTATAGGAATTGTCTCAGGATTGGAATGGGAAGGAGTTGGATATTACATTCTTGCTATAGGAAGGGTCTCATGTTTGGAATGGGAAGGAGTTGGATATCACATATGCTATAGTAAGGGTCTCAGGTTGGGACCAGGAAGGAGTTGGATATCACATCTCATGTTATAGGAAGGGTCTCAGGTTTGGTATAAGCATTGAGATATCACATCTCTGCTATCGGAAGTGTCTCAGGATTGGAATGGGAAGGAGTTTGATATCCCATCTCATGTTATAGGATGGGTCTCAGGTTTGTTATTAGAATCATTGAGATATCCTATTGCATGCTGTAGGAAGGGTCTAAGGATTGGAATGGGAAGGACTTGGATATCACATCTCATGCTATAGGTAGGCTCTCATGTTTGGAAAGGGAAGGAGTTGGATATCACATTTCATGTTAGAGGAAGGATCTCAGGTTTGGTATTAGAGGCATTGAGATATCACATCTCATGCTATAGGAAGGGTCTCAGGATTGGAATGGGAAGGAGTTGGATATCACATCTCATGCTATAGGAAGGGTCTCAGGTTTGGTATAAACATCGAGATATCACATCTCATGCTATAGGAAGGGTCCCGGGATTGGAATGGGAAGGAGTTGGATATCACATCTCATGTTATAGGAAGGATCTCAGGTTTGGTATTAGAAGCATTGAGACATCACATCTCATGCTATAGGAAGTGTCTCAGGATTGGAATGGGAAGGACTTGGGTATCACTTCTCATGCTATAGGGAGGGTCTCAAGTTTGATATTAGAAGCATTGAGATATCACATCTCATGCTATAGGAAGGGTCTCAGGATTGGAATGGGAAGAAGTTGGATATCACATCTCAAGCTTTAGGAAGGGTCTCAGGTTTGGTATAAGCATTGAGATAGCACATCTCATGCTATAGGAAGGGTCTCAGGATTGGAATGGGAAGGAGTTGGATATTACATCTCATGTTATAGGAAAGATCTCAGGTTTGGTATTAGAAGCATTGAGACATCACATCTCATGTTATAGGAAGGGTCTCAGGATTGGAATGGGAAGAAGTTGGATATCACATCTCATGCTATAGGAAGGGTCTCAGGTTTGGAAGGGGAAGGAGTTGGATATCCAATCTCATGTTATAGGACTGGTCTCAGGTTTGGTATTAGAAGCATTGAGATATCACATCGCATGCTGTAGGAAGGTTCTCAGGTTTGGTATTAGAAGCATTGAGACATCACATCTCATGCTATAGGAAGGGTCTCAGGATTGGAATGGGAAGGAGTTGGATATCACATCTCATGTTATAGGAAGGATCTCAGGTTTGGTATTAGAAGCATTGAGACATCACATCTCATGCTATAGGAAGGGTCTCAGGATTGGAATGGGAAGGAGTTGGATATCACATCTCATGCTATAGGAAGGGTCTCAGATTTGGTATAAGCATTGAGATATCACATCTCATGCTATAGGAAGGGTCTCAGGATTGGATTGGGAAGGAGTTGTATATGACATCTCAGGCCATAGGAAGGGTCTCAGGATTGGTATAAGCATTGAGATATCACATCTCTGCTATCGGAAGGGTCTCAGGATTGGAATGGGAAGGAGTTGGATATCCCATCTCATGATAAAGGAAGGTTCTAAGGTTTGGAAGGGGAAAGATTTGGATATCACATCTCATGTTATAGGCGGGTCTCAATTTTGATATAAGAAGCATTGAGATAACAAATCTCATGATATCGGAAGGGTCTCAGGATCGGAATGGGAAGGAGTTGGATATCACATCTCATGATAAAGGAAGGGTCTAAGGTTTGGAAGGGGAAAGATTTGGATATCATATCTCATGTTATAGGACGGGTCTCAGGTTTGGTATTAGAAGCATTGATATATCAAGTCTCATCGTATAGGAAGGGTCTCAGAATTGGAATGGGAAGGATTTCGGATATCACATCTCAAGCTATAGGAAGAGTCTCAGGATTGGAATGGGAAGGAGTTTGATATCACATCTCATGCCATAGTATGGTTGTCAGGTTTGGTAGAAGCATTGGGATATCACATCTCATGCTATTGGAAGGGTATCAGTATTGGATTTGGAAGGAGTTGGATATCCCATCTCATGCTATAGGAAGGGTCTCAGGTTGGAATGGGAAGGAGTTGGATATCACATTTCATGTTATAGGAAGGGTCTCAGGATTGGAATGGGAAGGAGTTGGATATCACATCTCAAGCTTTAGGAAGGGTCTCAGGTTTGTATTCATAATCCAGGCCTTGCTGTTTTATGGATTCATTCAGGCATACAAATGCATCAGAGCCTTTCATCTGCTGTCCATTTTTGCATTTCAGTGTTATTGCAAACTGTTTTGTAAATGCAGGAACAATAGTATTTTTCCTCATTTGTAATTCGACTGCATAAGGAACTAGTTGTGCACAATGATAAGCCCTTCTTTTGTCTTCAAATTCAGGTGCCGGACCACCTAGGCGTGACCATATTTTTTGATTAAGGAAATCTAACACCATACACATTCTGTGCATGATGTCATTGCCCATGTAAAATTCATTTTGTGCTCCACTCACTATCCATACATTATGGTAAATTATTTTCTGCCCAATGCTAATTTTAAGCATGCATCTGCCTGCAATTCGGTTTTCAAAGTCTGGACTGTCCAACCCAGAAACATATTGGTTTTTAATCCTAAATTTCGGGATTTCTTCCCTCTCCATAATTTTTTGCAACAATTTCTCATTAATGAAACTCCTTTCATGTTCAAGCGCTAAAGTGGCTTTTATTGTTTTAAGATAATCATTTATACCAACGTGAACCCATGGTTGCTCATCTTCCATGTGTATTTCTGCCAGAGTGGTAATGTGTTTTTCTGAATCTGTTTTAGGAACAATATTCTGTTTGCATGTTTTCTCTTTTAAATAGAAACGTAATGTGTGTTCGTCTATGGCAGTCTGCCAATCTTTCCTTGGGTCCAAGTATATTTGTACAGGTAGTTTTTCATTGTTGCTCTGATCTTTGTCTTGACACATTAATATAACAGTGACACTAGGTATGCAGCTATTCTGGAGATATACCTCCACAGCATCATTTGTTTTGGCAACGGTGTGACATTCTTTTATATTGTTGTTTTGTGATTTTAGTTTCTTAGGCCTCAATGGTTTTTTGGTTAAGGACCACAGTACTCCATTCACCCCATCTATGAGAGGAGACAATCTTTTCAGGCAATCTGTCCCCATCAGAAATGGAATTTCACAAATAGATGTGACCAATACCTCTTGTTTCATTCTGTGCTTTCCTATTTTTATGTCAACCTCAGTTACACCTATGATGGGCACCTCCTCCCCATTAAAGTTATGCACTGGGCCTTGATTTGCCTTCACTGTGATCTGACTCTGTGGAGGCCTCCCTTCATTGATACTCTTTACCAGCTCCTTGGACATAATTGTGGCCTGTGCGCCAGTGTCAATCATAGCGAAGGTGTGGCATTTTTCTTCTACAGTGATGGGTGCATAATATCTGTCCTCAACTTCCTCTAATACACATAAGAAATGTGAATTCTTACTGATTTCAGGGCTCACCTTTCTCAGGTCTTTTTCACTTTTGGCTAAGCACATTGGTAAATGAAAAGACATTTTTCCCTCCTTTTTACCCATTTCTGTGCGAGATATTTTATTCATTTCTCCATGATTAGAAGTTTTTTGGAGTGTGGCCACTGTTCGCCCATCCATCTGGGTAACATCAGAGACCACATTACAACCTCCCAACTGAACATGTGTAACAACATCGTTCAGCAATTTGTCATTTTTTAATTCTGTGCATTTGTGATCATTTAGTGTAATACCAGCCCTTGCAGCCTCTTCAAAAATATGTGGCTCAAAGAATTTTTCAGGTGATTGACTTGTACCCTCCTTGTGAGTATTTCCTTTTTCTGTCTGTGTTTGGTCATTGTTTTGCTTGCCCAGGGAAGGAGCTATGGCATCCCCACTTACTCCCTGTTCACTGGTATTCCCCATGCATGAGTCATTTTTCTTAAATCTGTCCCTTTGTTCTTTTGGAATTCCTAATGTTTCTTTTTCATTTGTGCAAATCTTTACTGTTTTATTTAGCTCTAAGTTAAACCGTACCTCTTTTTTAGAAGTATTTGCACTTTCTATCACAATTTCATTTACTGGTACTTTCATTTTTAATCCATTAGTCACCTCAGAGTTGTCATGCAAAATTATATCAGAGCAATCTGTCATTTTGGCACTGCGATTATCCTGAGTACTTAGTCACTTTTCGGAAGCCCCCCGGTCATTGCTATGGTCATCAGCCCCCTCTTTGGAAGGTTGTTTTTGCGCTGTATAGAGCTTTCCTATTTGCTCAGCTAACATTTTCACTTGGGCCTCAAGGCACTGGAACCTTTCCATCTCTCTAGGATCCTCTTTCTGTGGCCTAGGTCGATATTGGTTGTTTTCCCCCTGATTGGATCTATTCTGATACCTCTCAGGTGATTGATACCGGTTGGGATGGTTTCTGAACTCTTGATTCATTTGTGGAGGGGAGCGGGTTGCACCCATCCTTTGATTATAGTCCCCTGGTGGGGAATCATTGTACTGGCGTGGACTGTAGTTCACGTTTTGCCTCATGTCCTGTCTCTCAGATTGTGGGTACTGGCCCCTATGTTGATTTCCATTATCAGTAAATCGATCCACATATCGGGGCCTATCCTGATTACCATATATCATGGTGTTGGGATCAAACCTACTCTGTGTCCCCAATGACTGGTAGGGACCATCATTTCTTTGATCTTGATTTTGTCTCTGGTTATTGTTCATACCTGCCATATCAGGCCGATATCTTACCCGGGGTCTATCCCCTAAATATCTAGGGCTGATGTAGCTCTCTCTATTACTAGGATCATGTGTTTGGAACATTGGTACAGGAAATGGCGATCTTTGTTGATTACCCCTTTGTTCAGGTGTCACATTATTTTTACCTTGGCTTTGAGCAGACTCAAGGGACATTTTGGCTGACCTGATTTCCATTACTGTGGCTGAGGGTTCTTTAGATTTAGGCCTAGTATCTTTCATTTTATCACTTTCTCTACCCTGACAATAGAGTACCTCATATAGCTTGGTGCTTTGATGTACAATCCATTCAAGGGACTTGTCACGGTCAAATTCACGGACCAATTGGGATATGATGTCTTTCTGTAGCCCATAGAAGTATGCGGTTTTAAACTCATTGGAATTTGAGTCAAAAGATACATCAAAGCGAGAGAATGCTCTTTTTAAGTCTTGTAAAAATTGGCGAGGGGATGTATTAGGTCCAGCAGTAATAGTGTACGCGACTTTCTTTGCCTCCTGCAATGACTGAAAAGGAGAAAAATGACGCCTAATTTCTTTTTCAAACTCCAGCCATGTCATATTCTGCTGTTCATTTAATCCCCTTATGATGCTGGCCGTCGGGGCATCTAAAGTTAAATGAAAATATTGTCTGTACTGTTCCTTAGGTATCTGGAGTGCTTTAAAAATGTCATGTACCGCTTCTAAGTGATCCTCAATGCAGCATTCACCTCCCTTTTTAAATGGTTTGATCAGGGCTTTAATGGATTTCATTATTTTTATGGGGCTACTTGTTGCAATGCATGGAATTGCACTATTTTGTGATTCAATCCTGTTTTCAGGTGTATGAGATTGGTGGCTGCCCCCAATGGGAGTATCAAATCCCCCAAGGGCGCTGCAACCAAGTTCAGTCACCGGCCCAGTCACTGGGGCACTAGCTCTTTGGGCAGAGCTAGAATTCACCTCCACTCCATTGAATGTGGTACCCTGCCGCCTCTCCTGGGACCTGGGAATGCACATTTGCTGTTCTAAGTCCTTACACTTTTTAAGGAGTCTAGTTGCTTCATTCTGCAAATAACTATTTTCATCGCTCATTTTATTAATCGCCTCCTGCATGTCGCACATTTGCATTTGGCATTCATTGAACTCTTTATTTCTTTTGTCTCTTTCTTGAATCATTTTAATCATTTCTTGTTCTGCACTCTGGAGATCACCTTCTTTTTCACAATGTTCTTTTTGTAAAATCTGCATTTCTGAAACAACCTCATCTTTATCCTGCCTAATGTGATCCACTAAGGCTTTTAAGTGTGTCAATTCTTGCTCACTATCTTCAAATTGTTTCTTGCTTTTGGATAACTGAGTATCAAAGTCTCTGCATTTTAATTGCATGTCTTTTTGGCATACATCCAATTCTGCTCTCAACATTTCCTGATTTCTACTTGCCCCATCTAATTCAGTCTTTAACCTGTTAATTAGCTGAGTATCATTCTCTTGCATTCGCAGGGACTTGTTTAAAATAAACCATATTTTGCCGCATAGCCGTATTAAACAGTCTTTCTCTGCACTTTTATCGGCTGCATTCAATAATCTTGTAAGGCAGACCTGAATTATGCTGCCTTCTGCAAAAATATTGTCTAGTTTTTCTTTCTGCACCTCACCCTGAATGCGGTTACTCCATTCTAACGTGCTATTCGAAGACCAATTCCCATGTGCAAATAACTTTGCCTCTAAATATTGCACTAGATCTGAGAATGTGGTTTCCCTTTGTGACATTCTGAAATTCGTTTTTAGTGGCACACTGCTATTATAAAATGGGTTCCCTTTAATGTGCAAATGGCAGTGTGAGACACGCTTGCCACGCCCAGTAGGTACTCTGTGATCACTTTCCCGGCCAACGCACCATAAATATGTAGGGTATTTTGTGGAGATTTGGGGCCTGACGGTATTTTATTACCGCCGAAAAATAACTTAGCAATAATCACTCTTTGTATTCAGATTTGGCCATGTGCAACAATAATACAATGGACATGCATTATTTCAGCACCCAGACCTGCATATTTGGTATACGTGGTTGGTGGTATTTTGGTGAGCATAATTCCCTTGTTTTATTTGTGGCCCCAATGTCCAGAATCCCTTATCTTTGCTTAGATTTTTCGTGTGATCACTAGAGAGACCTCAGACCTGCATTCTAGGAATACCACATTTCCAGTGATAGTGTTGGTGTGCCACCATGGGCGAACTCACTGACTTATTTACGACAGAGAGCTATATGTGGTAGTCTTGTGGTAATTTCCACTACCTTATATACGGTAGGGAGCTATGTTCAGAGAGTCTCTCTTCCCGTTGGCTCATGTACCTCCAACAAGCTATGCTACAGTCACTCACAATTATTCATACTGATTCTGACATGCACACATCTGTCTTAAAATGACCATTGCACTGTTTAAAAATCTCCCCACATCATCGGCATTGTAATGGTAAATAGAAAATAAAACACCCGTCTGTTTTCAAATATTTTCTGTATTATAAAAGCTGCATTTAGACACGATCTCATTCTTTACAGAAATAAATAAAATGGTACAGTCAAAGCATTGTCTATGACACACTGCTAAGAGCGTGGCGGAGAACAGAACTCAAATTGCAACATTGGTATTTGATTAAGACACGCACAGGAATCCTACACTGACTGCATATTACCGTACACACTCAGCTCCCACACTTCTCATTACCTTATCTTTTTAGTTGTTCTCTTTGTGAATGTGGCTCTCTTGGATTAACTCCAGCAAAAAGGAACGCTTGCCTTCTCAAGCCGGGGTCATTGCCTGGAATTCTCAGCTTTTTCAGATAGGAATGCCTCAGCCAGTGGAAAGGTTTTTCTTTCAGCTCTCCCCAATCTCGACTGCAGCAGGACACAGGAATCTGCATTCAGTCAGGACCCCACAGCCAGGTCCTCTCCCCAGTAGTGCAGAAAGATGTCTGCCTGTCTTTTTCCCTGATACTGCCCACTAAAACTTTCCTCTCAGCCCTCTGTATGACGTGTCCCAATGAAATCCATCATCTCTCATCCTCCTACTCTTCAACAATAGCTTCGCTTATACATTTGCAATTGTTGCAAATCTGACTTCCTCCTTCCTGCAGTTACTGTGCACAAAAACACGGAGAATCAGGCAGAGAAGAGAAGAGAAAAAATCTGCACACACATTTAAATGGTTTTCAGAGTATGCCTAATTCTGCAGTGGAGAACACATTTTATTAGTGGGTTATATTAAAATAAGGTTTTATTAGTCAGGTTAATGGTTAATAGGTTAGCTGTTAATTTTCAAATGTGTCTCTAGCAATATAGGCATTTCAGGTGAAAAATAGTGTGCATTTTTAAATGAGTACGTGTGCTTTTAACTGTAAAAATAGATTTGCATCTTATATGTTAAAATCGTTTTTGACTGAATAGTCTGTCTTTCCTTGTTAATCTGCTAACCCATATAGCAATGCACCGCACCCTTGTGGTGGTGGTGCTGCAAAAAAAATTTTGTTACTTGTGCAGTAGCGCTGTACTCTGTGCTGTTTGCTAAATATCCTTACAGCACCAAGGTGTCAAACCAGGCGACTGTGAAAACAGGGGGGAAAACTGCCTAAGCAAACTTTTCACCTCAGCCTGCTGATCAGAAGTCAGGTGAGGGGCCCCTCGGACACCCTCAAAGGAGCTATCTGAAGGACCGCTTTGGAACAGGTCGGGGAGAGGTTCAGACTCCTCTTCCTCAACATCTGAAGCCAGTAACAGTGCTGCGATTTCGACTCTTGGGACGAAAGCCTTCAGCCTATTCACGTGAAACACTTTTGGAGCCTGTCCAGGCCTTCCAGGGTCCACTAAATAGTTAACCTCACCCAGGGGCTCCACCACTGTGTAAGGGCCTGACCATTTGTCCTGTAAAGCTCAAGGCCTTATGGGATTCATGATCAGGACTTTCTGACCAGGTGTAAAGTTGATGAGGGTAGCTTTCTTGTCGTACCAATGTTTCACCAGTGCTTGTCCTGCCTTCAATTTATCACTAGCCAAGCCCATCAGAAGTACCATCCGTTTTCTGAGCCCTAGCACATAATCAACTACGTTGGTAGTAACAGGGGGAGTGGGCATCTCCCATCCCTCTTTGACTATGGCTAAGGGTCCCCGTACAGGATGACCAAACAGAAGTTTGAAGGGGCTGAAGCCAACACCCTCCTGTGGTACCTCTCGGTAGGCAAACAGTAAGCATGGTAAAAGAAGATCCCATTGTCTTCTCTGAAGCTTCTCCAGAGCCCCAATCATGCTTTTTAACGTTCTGTTGAAACGTTCCACCAGACCATTGGTCTGGGGGTGGTATGCAGAAGAGAACTTGTAGGTGACCCCACATTCTTTCCACATAGCCTGCATATACTTCGACATAAAGTTGCTGCCACGATCTGACACAACTTCTTTAGGGAAGCCAACCCTAGTAAATATGCCAAGTAAAGCTTTTGCAACTGACTTGGCAGTTACAGTTTTCAATGGGATGGCCTCAGGATATCTGGTTGCATGGTCGACCAGCACCAGGATAAACCTATTGCCCGAGGATGTTTGCGGGTCAAGGGGACCAACGATGTCCATCCCTACCCTTTCAAATGGTACCCCCACAACTGGGAGCGGTACCAACGGAGCTTGGATTGTCGAGCCAACCTTACCAGATAACTGGCAGGAGGCACAACTCCTGCAGTGACTTTCTACTTGCACCCCCATCTTGGGCCAGTAGAAGTGCATGGATAACCTTTGCTTGCTCCTCTTAATACCAAGGTGACCAGCAAGGAGCACTTCATGCGCCAACTGCAGGAGGAAGGGCCTAACAGCAAGGGGAACCACCAACCTCCTATGGTCTCCTTCTGTAGACTCTGTGGGCTCACTATACAGGAGTCCACCTTCCCAATAAATCCTATGCGTCCCAGGAGGTTCACCCTCAAGCTGGGAGCAGGCCTGTCTCCTTAGGCCTTCCAGAGATGGGCACTCACGTTGGCCTTTACTGAATTCATCCCTATCAGGACCTCCTTCAACTAACAAGTCTTTTAGTTCAGGATGGTCGTTGGGGTCAAATACTTCAGGCATCGCCACCTCCTCGTCAGGCCCGGGCGATTGACCAACTTCCTCCACCGCAGTGGTAGGCGAGCTCGGGGGAATATTCTCTTTCCCTCGTCTTGACTTGTTGACTCCTTTCGCCTTGGGTTTCCCCTTCGGCTGGGGCGGCGTATTGGTCTTGGCCAATGCTGCCCGTGCTTGAGACCGTGTGTAGGGTCTTTCGGCAGTGTCTCCTACGAGCCCTAAAGCTCTGAGATCATTACCTAACAAGACCTTTCCCGGGACGTTTCTCTGAATGCTCACTGGAATCCTGACTGCTGTACCATTTAAAGTAAGATTTACAGGTATTACTGGGAACATACGGAGTGGGCCGTCAGCCAACTTAGTGGGCATCAGAGTAGCTCTGGCAACTTCCTCTGAGTCTACCAAGGTAGAATCCACTACAGTTCGACTGCACCCACTATCCCTAAGAGCTGGAGTATCTACTCCATTGATCAGCACACTGTCTTTAAAGTAGTGCTTGGTATTATCTGTAATCCTAGCATAAGCCTCTGCGACTTTAGGCTCCCAGGAACCCAGGGAAACTAAAACTACCTCAGCCTCTATCCCGCTGGGAAATGAGTCTGAGGAGAAGGATGCTCCTGTAATCTCTTCTTCCTCGTAGGAGGAGAAGGCCAGATTAGCGGAGTGGACCCCCAAAGGTCAAACCTTACACCGGGGATCCCCCTTCACGTGGTCAGTTGCTCCACAAGCAAAACAAGATCCATTGGGTCTGTTTACATAGGGAGGCTTATTGTAACCAGAGTTCTGTTTCGGAGGCTGACCTCCACTACCCTGTGAGTTCTCTTGTGTCTTACCCTTATTTTTCTTTTTGTGGCCTTTTTGAGAAGAAGATTTATCAGATTCTCCACCCTCCTTATCTTTGGACTTTTTCCCTTCCTCCTGCTTACCAGGATGAGTTTTGTCCTTATGGGACACTCGATGTGACACCCATAAGTCTGCTGCAATGGCCAGCTTCTTAGGATCTATCTCCTTTGAATCGGCCAAATGCTGCTTAAGCTCCGGGGAAGAAGATGCAAAAATGTGTTCCAGCATGACAAGATTTATCATGCCTTCGAAGGTAGAAACCTTATAACCTTCGACCCAGCCAGTTAAGTTTTTCAAGGATTCAGTGACATAAGATACCCAAGTACCACCTTCCTTTTTCTTATACTCTATGAATCGTTTCAAATATTGGGCCGGAGTCTTCCCAAACTTTAAAATGAGAGTTTGCTTTAACATTGCGAAATCAGCTTGCTCAGCCTTCGACATTTCCATAATGGCACTACAGCCAGAATGGGGCAGTCTGCTGAGTAACCAGGCAATCTTATCAGCATTGTCAACTTGTTGAACTTCGCATGCATACTCAAACGCATTCATCCAGTCCATAATGTCATTCCTTTCCTCATACACAATGACCAGATCTTTCGGAAACCGTGGATGAGAGGAGGCCCCAGACCCATGTCCAGGACCCTTGGACCCATTTGCAACCTGAAGCTTGGCCAGTTCCAACTGGTGATCCCTGTCTTTCTGTTTTTCTGACTGTTCGATTTTTAGTTTGGCTATGCTGAATTCAAGCTCCTTCTGCCTAAACCGCAGCTCTTGCTTCTTGAATTCAAGCATAGCCTCCCCATCAACACTGGCAGAGGAAACATTAGACATCTCATCCTCCCTGTCCTCGTGGTCGCGGTGGATCAGTGCAGCGGCAGAAACGTCGGTTCTAACAGTGAGAGCAGCCCCACCTCCTTCCGCACTGTCCTCAGAAGTTATAGCGTCAAGCTGCGCTTCTTGCCACGCCACGATTCTTTGGATCATATCCAATTTCGTGCCTTGAGAGGAAACACCTCTCTCCGCACACATTTTTTTCAATGTTTCTGATTTGGAAGCATTTAAAGTTAACAAGGTATTTGTTTCCATACTGTTAGATAGGACTATGGCCTTTTTAAAGTTATACTACAACAATTCACTACGTGTCCTGGTAGGAATAACTTGAAATGCCTTAGTTCGTGCGCAACACTGGATACCTTCAGTCGTATCCACCGCTGTACACCAATTTGTCAAGACGGATTTCTGAACTCTGTCCTGGTGGCGCAGAAGTTCAGAAGGCCAACCTAATTACTTGGAACAGGGTAACCTCTGGACAAGCCAGACCAATCAAGGTAGCGATCGCGGCGGTCAAGACTAGGTCTCAAGAGGGGTGAGGGTGACTGAAAGCCTGCAATGAGCACACAAAGCAAGGACACTTACAAACTACTCCAAACAGGTGCTATATTAAAAATATATACACATTTATTCCAAGGCCTTTAAAACAATGACCGTAGCGAGAAATCACAATACAACTCTAGTAAACCAACACATACCATACCAATACAATATATATACAAATACAAACAAGTCTCAAGCGTTAGATGCACGAAATGTGTAGTCCACCTAAAAGGGAAGGAAAACAGGCAGTGCGAAATAATGCTTAGACCCAGTCCGCCTTCAGAGGCACCTAACTAAAAGGAAGTCCGAGCCCTACGAAGAGTGGAGCCTTGTGCTCAAAAGTACCTGCACACGCTGGTGCCAACGGGCAAAAGGGGAGTCTCTTCGAGGGAGATCAGGCAGTTCAGTTTAGTGCACAAACGAAGAACAACAGTGTTCCTCGACTCAAGCACAGCCTCCACTGTGGGCAGAAGCAGAGCGCGAGTACGGAAAGGCATGCTGTTTTGACACAGCGGGGAAAAGCTATGGGCTCCTGCAGGAGGGCGACCAGTTCCTAGCTATGCTACTCACCAGACCCCGATGCAAGCAGACCCAGGCTTCTCCGCGTCAGTTTCAGTCGCTGGCAGGTTCAGAAGAGCAGGGGACGTCTCGTCGTCGTGTTGAGTCTGCAGCAGCAGAGTTGAGTAAAAGACGTCCCAAACGAAGGAACCCGCACAGTTTGTTACCACAGCAGGGCAACGGAGCGGCGGTGTGTATCTGAGCCAAATGTACACTACTCACTTCAGACCTGGGAACGCCAAGTGTACAAATCGTGTGAGAGTGACAAGGACTCGATATACTACACAACCTGGTGGCGGTTACAGAGCAAGACTCCTGTGTAGGCTGGTCAGTCTGCTGGATGGCCCAGAGACGCTTCCGAAGGCTTACTAGCAGGAGATGGTGAAGATGCCGAGAATAGCTGTCCCCACTATTCCAAGGGTCGAAGTACTAGTACAGGCCTTCTGGTTCGATCAAAGGTGAAAAGGGTTTCACAAGGTGACAGCAGTGCAGAGGAGCAGTCCTTCAGCGGGTCACCAGCGATTCCTCGGTTCAGCCTCTTGGTTGCAGGATACTTGGCTCCTGTATTCCTTCGTTCGTGAGAACTCAGGAGATCGACATGGTAGTGGTGTTTCCAGCCCCCTCTTATCCACGGTTCCCTTCGCGCCAAAACGGTGGGGACCCAATGGGAGATCCGCTCATCAACACTCACACCATTCGTGGACCTATCACGGACCACGGTGGTCCCAGGCATTCACACGGGACCAGACATCCCAGCCCACATACTGGAGGCACACACAAGACATGTAGAAGCCCGCGAAAGCATCCGTGTTTCGCAGGAAAAGTACATGCCCAAATAAGGAAGGCCCCGGGTCGGCTTGACCTGGAGAAGGTGAAGGGAGCAAGACGGTCAGCGGACAGGACAAAGGAGCCTCGTGGTCTGGCCATTTTGGGAGCTAGGCCACCATTTTGGGTTAAGTGCGAGAAACGTGCTTAGAACGCCAAAAGGAGCTCAAAACACAAGAAACGATCGCTGCCACCATTCCCGTCCATGAATCACTTGCACCGATCAGTTACAATCCTGAAAGAGTATCTAGGGCCTGTAGAAGGCTAGAATCCCAAGAGAGCAGCAACTTAGCTTACAGTGCCCTCTTGCGTCATATGGCACGAAAGCCGCAACATGATAAAAGAAACTACGGAAAACAGCGTTTCCCGGTACTGACTGTCTTAAGGGCATGTCAGTTTCCCCGTAAGAAAGGAGCGAAAGCCCAGAGGAGTGCGGCAGAAGGCTGCACTTCTCTGGCAAAGTCGAGAACAAGGTGAAAAACAACAGCAAAAAGTTTAGGGGTTGCCACATGGAAGGAAAATTACCTACAATTATTAAATCTTTCCTAACAGATATCACATCTCACGTTATAGGAAGAGTCTCAGGTTTGGTATAAGCATTGAGATATCACATCTCTGCAATCGGAAGTGTCTCAGGATTGGGACGGCAAGGACTTGGATATCCCATCTCATGTTGTAGGACGGGTCCAGGATTGTTATTAGAATCATTGAGATATCATATTGCATGCTGTAGGAAGGGTCTAAGGATTGGAATGGGAAGGACTTGGATATCACATCTCATGCTATGGATAGGCTCTCAGGTTTGGAAAGGGAAGGAGTTGGATATCACATTTCATGTTAGAGGAAGGATCTCAGGTTTGGTATTAGAGGCATTGAGATATCACATCTCATGCTATAGGAAGGGTCTCAGGATTGGAATGGGAAGGAGTTGGATATCACATCTCATGCTATAGGAAGGGTCTCAGGTTTGGTATAAGCATTGAGATATCACATCTCATGCTATAGGAAGGGTCTCAGGATTGGAATGGAAGGAGTTGGATATCACATCTCATGTTAAACGAAGGATCTCAGGTTTGGTATTAGAAGCATTGAGACATCACATCTCATGCTATAGGAAGGGTCTCAGGATTGGAATGGGAAGGAGTTGGATATCACATCTGATGCTATAGGAATGGTCTCAGGTTTGGTATAAGCATTGAGATATCACATCTCATGCTATCGGAAGGGTCTCAGGATTGGAATGGGAAGGAGTTGTATATGACATCTCAAGCCATAGGAAGGGTCTCAGGTTTGGTATAAGCTTTGAGATATCACATCTCTGCTATCGGAAGGGTCTCAGGATTAGAATGGGAAGGAGTTGGATATCCCGTCTCATGTTATAGGAAGAGTCTCAGGTTTGGTATTAGAAGCATTGAGATATCACATCTCATGCTATAGGAAGGGTCTCAGGATTGGAATGGGAAGGAGTAGGATATCACATCTCATGCTATAGGAAGGATCTCAGGTTTGGTATAAGCATTGAGATATCACATCTCTTCTATCGGAAGGGTCTCAGGATTGGAATGGGAAGGAGTTGGATAGTCCCATCTCATGTTATAGGAAGGGTCTCAGGTTTGGTATTAGAAGCATTGAAATATCACATCTCATGCTATAGGAAGGGTCTCAGGATTGGAATGGGAAGGACTTGGATATCACATCTCATGCTATAGGGAGGGTCTCAGGTTTGATATTAGAAGCATTGAGATATCACATCTCATGATATCGGAAGGGTCTCAGGATTGGAATGGGAAGGAGTTGGATATCACATCTCATGATAAAGGAAGGGTCTAAGGTTTGGAAGGGGAAGGATTTGGATATCACATCTCATGTTATAGGACGGGTCTCAGGTTTGGTATTAGAAGCACTGAGATATCAAGTCTCATGGTATAGGAAGGGTCTCAGAATTGGAATGAGAAGGAGTTGGATATCACATCTCAAGCTATAGGAAGGGTCTCAGGATTGGAATGGGAAGGAGTTTGATATCACATCTCATGCAATAGTATGGGTCTCAGGTTTGGTATAAGCATTGGGATATCACATCTCATGCTATCGGAAGGGTATCAGGATTGGAATTCCAAGGAGTTGGATATCCCATCTCATGCTATAGGAAGGGTCTCAGGTTGGAATGGGAAGGAGTTGGATATCACATCTCATGTTATAGGAAGGGTCTCAGGATTGGAATGGGAAGGACTTGGATATCACATCTCATGCTATAGGAAGGCTCTCAGGTTTGGAAGGGGAAAGAGTTGGATATCACATTTCATGTTAGAGGTAGGATCTCAGGTTTGGTATTAGAGGCTTTGAGATATCACATCTCATGCTATCAGAAGGGTCTCAGGATTGGAATGGGAAGGAGTTGGATATCACATCTCATGCTAAAGGGAGGGTCTCAGGTTTGGAAGGGGAAGGATTTGGATATCACATCTCATGTTATAGGAAGGATCTCAGGTTTGGTATTAGAAGCATTGAGATATCACATCTCATGCTATCGGAAGGATCTCAGGTTTGGTATTAGAAGCATTGAGATATCACATCTCATGCTATCAGAATGGTCTCAGGATTGGAATCGGAAGGAGTTGGATATCACATCTCATGCTAAAGGTAGGGTCTCAGGTTTGGAAGGGGAAGGATTTGGATATCACATCTCATGTTATCGGAAGGATCTCAGGTTTGGTATTAGAAGTATTGAGATATCACATCTCATGCTATAGGAATGGTCTCAGGATTGGAATGGGAAGGACTTGGATATCACATCTCATGCTATAGGGAGGGTCTTAAGTTTGATATTAGAAGCATTGAGATATCACATCTCATGCTATAGGAAGGGTCTCAGGATTGGAATGGAAGGAGTTGGATATCACATCTCATGTTTTAGGAAGGATCTCAGGTTTGGTATTAGAAGCATTGAGAGATCACATCTCATGCTATAGGAAGGGTCTCAGGATTGGAATGGGAAGGAGTTGGATATCACATCTCATGCTATATGAAGAGTCTCAGGTTTGGTATAAGCATTTAGATATCACATCTCATGCTATAGGAAGGGTCTCAGGATTGGAATGGGAAGGAGTTGTATATGACATCTCATGCCGTAGGAAGGGTCTCAGGTTTGGTATAAGCATTGAGATATCACATCTCTGCTATCGGAAGGGTCTCAGGATTGGAATGGGAAGGAGTTGGATATCCCATCTCATGTTATAGGAAGAGTCTCAGGTTTGGTATTAGAAGCATTGAGATATCACATCTCATGCTATAGGAACTGTCTCAGGATTGGAATGGGAAGAAGTTGGATATCACATCTCATGTTATAGGAAGGATCTCAGGTTTGGTATAAGCATTGATATATCACATCTCTGTTATCGGAAGGGTCTCAGGATTGGAATGGGAAGGAGTTGGATATTCCCATCTCATGTTATAGGAAGGGTCTCAGGTTTAGTATTAGAAGCATTGAGATATCACATCTCATGCTATAGGAAGGGTCTCAGGATTGGAATGGGAAGGACTTGGATATCACATCTCATGCTATAGGGAGGGTCTCAGGATTGGAATGGGAAGGAGTTGGATATCACATCTCATGATAAAGGAAGGGTCTAAGGTTTGGAAGGGGAAGGATTTGGATATCACATCTCATGTTATAGGACGGGTCTCAGGTTTGGTATTAGAAGCATTGAGATATCAAGTCTCATGGTATAGGAAGGGTCTCAGAATTGGAATGGGAAGGAGTTGGATATCACATCTCATTCTATAGGAAGGGTCTCAGGATTGGAATGGGAAGGAGTTTGATATCACATCTCATGCCATAGTATGGGTCTCAGGTTTGGTAGAAGCATTGGGATATCACATCTCATGCTATCGGAAGGTTATCAGGATTGGATTTGGAAGGAGTTGGATATCCCATCTCATGCTACAGGAAGGGTCTCAGGTTGGAATGGGAAGGAGTTGGATATCACATCTCATGTTATAGGAAGGGTCTCAGGATTGGAATGGGAAGGACTTGGATATCACATCTCATGCTATAGGTAGGCTCTCAGGTTTGGAAGGGGAAAGAGTTGGATATCACATTTCATGTTAGAGGTAGGATCTCAGGTTTGGTATTAGAGGCATTGAGATATCACATCTCATGCTATCAGAAGGGTCTCAGCATTGGAATGGGAAGGAGTTGGATATCACATCTCATGCTATAGGAAGGGTCTCAGGATTGGAATGGAAGGAGTTGGATATCACATCTCATGTTTTAGGAAGGATCTCAGGTTTGGTATTAGAAGCATTGAGAGATCACATCTCATGCTATAGGAAGGGTCTCAGGATTGGAATGGGAAGGAGTTGGATATCACATCTCATGCTATATGAAGGGTCTCAGGTTTGGTATAAGCATTTAGATATCACATCTCATGCTATAGGAAGGGTCTCAGGATTGGAATGGGAAGGAGTTGTATATGACATCTCATGCCGTAGGAAGGGTCTCAGGTTTGGTATAAGCATTGAGATATCACATCTCTGCTATCGGAAGGGTCTCAGGATTGGAATGGGAAGGAGTTGGATATCCCATCTCATGTTATAGGAAGAGTCTCAGGTTTGGTATTAGAAGCATTGAGATATCACATCTCATGCTATAGGAAGGGTCTCAGGATTGGAATGGGAAGGAGTTGGATATCACATCTCATGCTATAGGAAGGGTCTCAGGTTTGGTATAAGCAGTGAGATATCACATCTCATGCTATAGGAACTGTCTCAGGATTGGAATGGGAAGAAGTTGGATATCACATCTCATGTTATAGGAAGGATCTCAGGTTTGGTATAAGCATTGAGATATCACATCTCTGTTATCGGAAGGGTCTCAGGATTGGAATGGGAAGGAGTTGGATATTCCCATCTCATGTTATAGGAAGGGTCTCAGGTTTGGTATTAGAAGCATTGAGATATCACATCTCATGCTATAGGAAGGGTCTCAGGATTGGAATGGGAAGGACTTGGATATCACATCTCATGCTATAGGGAGGGTCTCAGGATTGGAATGGGAAGGAGTTGGATATCACATCTCATGATAAAGGAAGGGTCTAAGGTTTGGAAGGGGAAGGATTTGGATATCACATCTCATGTTATAGGACGGGTCTCAGGTTTGGTATTAGAAGCATTGAGATATCAAGTCTCATGGTATAGGAAGGGTCTCAGAATTGGAATGGGAAGGAGTTGGATATCACATCTCATTCTATAGGAAGGGTCTCAGGATTGGAATGGGAAGGAGTTTGATATCACATCTCATGCCATAGTATGGGTCTCAGGTTTGGTAGAAGCATTGGGATATCACATCTCATGCTATCGGAAGGTTATCAGGATTGGATTTGGAAGGAGTTGGATATCCCATCTCATGCTACAGGAAGGGTCGCAGGTTGGAATGGGAAGGAGTTGGATATCACATCTCATGTTATAGGAAGGGTCTCAGGATTGGAATGGGAAGGACTTGGATATCACATCTCATGCTATAGGAAGGGTCTCAGGTTTGGTATAAGCATTGAGATATCACATCTCATGCTATAGGAAGGGTCTCAGGATTGGAATGGAAGGAGTTGGATATCACATCTCATGTTAAACGAAGGATCTCAGGTTTGGTATTAGAAGCATTGAGACATCACATCTCATGCTATAGGAATGGTCTCAGGATTGGAATGGGAAGGAGTTGGATATCACATCTGATGCTATAGGAATGGTCTCAGGTTTGGTATAAGCATTGAGATATCACATCTCATGCTATCGGAAGGGTCTCAGGATTGGAATGGGAAGGAGTTGTATATGACATCTCAAGCCATAGGAAGGGTCTCAGGTTTGGTATAAGCTTTGAGATATCACATCTCTGCTATCGGAAGGGTCTCAGGATTAGAATGGGAAGGAGTTGGATATCCCGTCTCATGTTATAGGAAGAGTCTCAGGTTTGGTATTAGAAGCATTGAGATATCACATCTCATGCTATAGGAAGGGTCTCAGGATTGGAATGGGAAGGAGTAGGATATCACATCTCATGCTATAGGAAGGATCTCAGGTTTGGTATAAGCATTGAGATATCACATCTCTTCTATCGGAAGGGTCTCAGGATTGGAATGGGAAGGAGTTGGATAGTCCCATCTCATGTTATAGGAAGGGTCTCAGGTTTGGTATTAGAAGCATTGAAATATCACATCTCATGCTATAGGAAGGGTCTCAGGATTGGAATGGGAAGGACTTGGATATCACATCTCATGCTATAGGGAGGGTCTCAGGTTTGATATTAGAAGCATTGAGATATCACATCTCATGATATCGGAAGGGTCTCAGGATTGGAATGGGAAGGAGTTGGATATCACATCTCATGATAAAGGAAGGGTCTAAGGTTTGGAAGGGGAAGGATTTGGATATCACATCTCATGTTATAGGACGGGTCTCAGGTTTGGTATTAGAAGCACTGAGATATCAAGTCTCATGGTATAGGAAGGGTCTCAGAATTGGAATGAGAAGGAGTTGGATATCACATCTCAAGCTATAGGAAGGGTCTCAGGATTGGAATGGGAAGGAGTTTGATATCACATCTCATGCAATAGTATGGGTCTCAGGTTTGGTATAAGCATTGGGATATCACATCTCATGCTATCGGAAGGGTATCAGGATTGGAATTCCAAGGAGTTGGATATCCCATCTCATGCTATAGGAAGGGTCTCAGGTTGGAATGGGAAGGAGTTGGATATCACATCTCATGTTATAGGAAGGGTCTCAGGATTGGAATGGGAAGGACTTGGATATCACATCTCATGCTATAGGAAGGCTCTCAGGTTTGGAAGGGGAAAGAGTTGGATATCACATTTCATGTTAGAGGTAGGATCTCAGGTTTGGTATTAGAGGCATTGAGATATCACATCTCATGCTATCAGAAGGGTCTCAGGATTGGAATGGGAAGGAGTTGGATATCACATCTCATGCTAAAGGGAGGGTCTCAGGTTTGGAAGGGGAAGGATTTGGATATCACATCTCATGTTATAGGAAGGATCTCAGGTTTGGTATTAGAAGCATTGAGATATCACATCTCATGCTATCGGAAGGATCTCAGGTTTGGTATTAGAAGCATTGAGATATCACATCTCATGCTATCAGAATGGTCTCAGGATTGGAATCGGAAGGAGTTGGATATCACATTTCATGCTAAAGGTAGGGTCTCAGGTTTGGAAGGGGAAGGATTTGGATATCACATCTCATGTTATCGGAAGGATCTCAGGTTTGGTATTAGAAGTATTGAGATATCACATCTCATGCTATAGGAATGGTCTCAGGATTGGAATGGGAAGGACTTGGATATCACATCTCATGCTATAGGGAGGGTCTTAAGTTTGATATTAGAAGCATTGAGATATCACATCTCATGCTATAGGAAGGGTCTCAGGATTGGAATGGAAGGAGTTGGATATCACATCTCATGTTTTAGGAAGGATCTCAGGTTTGGTATTAGAAGCATTGAGAGATCACATCTCATGCTATAGGAAGGGTCTAAGGATTGGAATGGGAAGGAGTTGGATATCACATCTCATGCTATATGAAGGGTCTCAGGTTTGGTATAAGCATTTAGATATCACATCTCATGCTATAGGAAGGGTCTCAGGATTGGAATGGGAAGGAGTTGTATATGACATCTCATGCCGTAGGAAGGGTCTCAGGTTTGGTATAAGCATTGAGATATCACATCTCTGCTATCGGAAGGGTCTCAGGATTGGAATGGGAAGGAGTTGGATATCCCATCTCATGTTATAGGAAGAGTCTCAGGTTTGGTATTAGAAGCATTGAGATATCACATCTCATGCTATAGGAACTGTCTCAGGATTGGAATGGGAAGAAGTTGGATATCACATCTCATGTTATAGGAAGGATCTCAGGTTTGGTATAAGCATTGATATATCACATCTCTGTTATCGGAAGGGTCTCAGGATTGGAATGGGAAGGAGTTGGATATTCCCATCTCATGTTATAGGAAGGGTCTCAGGTTTGGTATTAGAAGCATTGATATATCACATCTCATGCTATAGGAAGGGTCTCAGGATTGGAATGGGAAGGACTTGGATATCACATCTCATGCTATAGGGAGGGTCTCAGGATTGGAATGGGAAGGAGTTGGATATCACATCTCATGATAAAGGAAGGGTCTAAGGTTTGGAAGGGGAAGGATTTGGATATCACATCTCATGTTATAGGACGGGTCTCAGGTTTGGTATTAGAAGCATTGAGATATCAAGTCTCATGGTATAGGAAGGGTCTCAGAATTGGAATGGGAAGGAGTTGGATATCACATCTCATTCTATAGGAAGGGTCTCAGGATTGGAATGGGAAGGAGTTTGATATCACATCTCATGCCATAGTATGGGTCTCAGGTTTGGTAGAAGCATTGGGATATCACATCTCATGCTATCGGAAGGTTATCAGGATTGGATTTGGAAGGAGTTGGATATCCCATCTCATGCTACAGGAAGGGTCTCAGGTTAGAATGGGAAGGAGTTGGATATCACATCTCATGTTATAGGAAGGGTCTCAGGATTGGAATGGGAAGGACTTGGATATCACATCTCATGCTATAGGTAGGCTCTCAGGTTTGGAAGGGGAAAGAGTTGGATATCACATTTCATGTTAGAGGTAGGATCTCAGGTTTGGTATTAGAGGCATTGAGATATCACATCTCATGCTATCAGAAGGGTCTCAGGATTGGAATGGGAAGGAGTTGGATATCACATCTCATGCTATAGGAAGGGTCTCAGGATTGGAATGGAAGGAGTTGGATATCACATCTCATGTTTTAGGAAGGATCTCAGGTTTGGTATTAGAAGCGTTGAGAGATCACATCTCATGCTATAGGAAGGGTCTCAGGATTGGAATGGGAAGGAGTTGGATATCACATCTCATGCTATAAGGGTCTCAGGTTTGGTATAAGCATTTAGATATCACATCTCATGCTATAGGAAGGGTCTCAGGATTGGAATGGGAAGGAGTTGTATATGACATCTCATGCCGTAGGAAGGGTCTCAGGTTTGGTATAAGCATTGAGATATCACATCTCTGCTATCGGAAGGGTCTCAGGATTGGAATGGGAAGGAGTTGGATATCCCATCTCATGTTATAGGAAGAGTCTCAGGTTTGGTATAAGCAGTGAGATATCACATCTCATGCTATAGGAACTGTCTCAGGATTGGAATGGGAAGAAGTTGGATATCACATCTCATGTTATAGGAAGGATCTCAGGATTGGAATGGGAAGGAGTTGGATATCACATCTCATGCTATAGGAAGGGTCTCAGGTTTGGTATAAGCAGTGAGATATCACATCTCATGCTATAGGAACTGTCTCAGGATTGGAATGGGAAGAAGTTGGATATCACATCTCATGTTATAGGAAGGATCTCAGGATTGGAATGGGAAGGAGTTGGATATCACATCTCATGCTATTGGAAGGATCTCAGGTTTGGTATTAGAAGCATTGAGATATCACATCTCATGCTATCAGAAGGGTCTTAGGATTGGAATGGGAAGGAGTTGGATATCACATCTCATGCTAAAGGGAGGGTCTCAGGTTTGGAAGGGGAAGGATTTGGATATCACATCTTATGTTATCGGAAGGATCTCAGGTTTGGTATTAGAAGTATTGAGATATCACATCTCATGCTATAGGAAGGGTCTCAGGATTGGAATGGGATGGAGTTGGATATCACATCTCACGCTATAGGAAGGGTCTCAGGTTTGGTATATGCATTGAGATATCACATCTCATGCTATAGGAAGGGTCTCAGGATTGGAATGGGAAGGAGTTGGATATCACATCTCATGTTATAGGAAAGATTTCAGGTTTGGTATTGGAAGCGTTGAGACATCACATCTCATGTTATAGGGAGGGTCTCAGGATTAGAATGGGAAGAAGTTGGATAACACATCTCATGCTATAGGAAGGGTCTCAGGATTGGAATGGGAAGGAGTTGTATATGACATCTCATGCCATAGGAAGGGTCTCAGGTTTGGTATAAGCATTGAGATATCACATCACATGCTATAGGAAGGGTCTCAGGATTGGAATGGGAAGGACTTGGATATCACATCTCATGCTATCAGAAGGGTCTCAGGATTGGAATGGGAAGGAGTTGGATATCACATCTCATGCTAAAGGTAGGGTCTCAGGTTTGGAAGGGGAAGGATTTGGATATCACATCTCATGTTATAGGAAGGATCTCAGGTTTGGTATTAGAAGCATTGAGATATCACATCTCATGCTATCGGAAGTATCTCAGGTTTGGTATTAGAAGCATTGAGATATCACATCTCATGCTATCGGAAGGATCTGAGGTTTGGTATTAGAAGCATTGAGATATCACATCTCATGCTATCGGAAGTATCTCAGGTTTGGTATTAGAAGCATTGAGATATCACATCTCATGCTATCAGAAGGGTCTTAGGATTGGAATGGGAAGGAGTTGGATATCACATCTCATGCTAAAGGGAGGGTCTCAGGTTTGGAAGGGGAAGGAGTTGGATATCACATCTTTAGAAGTATTGAGATATCACATCTCATGCTATAGGAAGGGTCTCAGGATTGGAATGGGAAGGAGTTGGATATCACATCTCAAGCTATAGGAAGGGTCTCAGGTTTGGTATAAGCATTGAGATATCACATCACATGCTATAGGAAGGGTTTCAGGATTGGAATGGGAAGGAGTTGGATATCACATCTCATGTTATAGGAAAGATCTCAGGTTTGGTATTAGAAGCATTGAGACATCACATCTCATGATATAGGAAGGGCTCAGGATTGGAATGGGAAGGAGTTGTATATGACATCTCATGCCATAGGAAGGGTCTCAGGTTTGGTATAAGCATTGAGATATCACATCACATGCTATAGGAAGGTCTCAGGATTGGAATGGGAAGGACTTGGATATCACATCTCATGCTAAAGGGAAGGTCTCAGGTTTGGAAGGGGAAGGATTTGGATATCACATCTCATGTTATAGGAAGGATCTCAGGTTTGGTATAAGAAGCATTGAGATATCACATCTCATGCTATCGGAAGAATCTCAGATTTGGTATTAGAGGCATTGAGATATCACATCTCATGCTATCATAAGGGTCTCAGGATTGGAATGGGAAGAAGTTGGATATCACATCTCATGCTATAGGAAGGATCTCAGGTTTGGAACGGGAAGGAGTTGGATATCACATCTCATGTTATAGGAAGAGTCTCAGATTTGGTATAAGCATTGAGATATCACATCTCTGCAATCGGAAGTGTCTCAGGATTGGGATGGGAAGGAGTTGGATATCACATCTCATGCTATAGGAAGGGTCTCAGGTTTGGAACGGGAAGGAGTTGGATATCCCATCTCATGTTATAGGACTGGTCTCAGGTTTGGTATTAGAAGCATTGAGATATCACATCACATGCTGTAGGAAGGGTCTCAGGTTTGGAATGGGAAGGAGTTTGATATCACATCTCATGCCATAGTATGGGTCTCAGGTTTGGTAGAAGCATTGGGATATCACATCTCATGCTATCGGAAGGTTATCAGGATTGGATTTGGAAGGAGTTGGATATCCCATCTCATGCTACAGGAAGGGTCTCAGGTTGGAATGGGAAGGAGTTGGATATCACATCTCATGTTATAGGAAGGGTCTCAGGATTGGAATGGGAAGGACTTGGATATCACATCTCATGCTATAGGTAGGCTCTCAGGTTTGGAAGGGGAAAGAGTTGGATATCACATTTCATGTTAGAGGTAGGATCTCAGGTTTGGTATTAGAGGCATTGAGATATCACATCTCATGCTATCAGAAGGGTCTCAGGATTGGAATGGGAAGGAGTTGGATATCACATCTCATGCTAAAGGGAGGGTCTCAGGTTTGGAAGGGGAAGGATTTGGATATCACATCTCATGTTATAGGAAGGATCTCAGGTTTGGTATTAGAAGCATTGAGATATCACATCTCATGCTATCGGAAGGGTCTTAGGATTGGAATGGGAAGGAGTTGGATATCACATCTCATGCTAAAGGGAGGGTCTCAGGTTTGGAAGGGGAAGGATTTGGATATCACATCTTATGTTATCGGAAGGATCTCAGGTTTGGTATTAGAAGTATTGAGATATCACATCTCATGCTATAGGAAGGGTCTCAGGATTGGAATTGGATGGAGTTGGATATCACATCTCACGCTATAGGAAGGGTCTCAGGTTTGGTATATGCATTGAGATATCACATCTCATGCTATAGGAAGGGTCTCAGGATTGGAATGGGAAGGAGTTGGATATCACATCTCATGTTATAGGAAAGATTTCAGGTTTGGTATTAGAAGCGTTGAGACATCACATCTCATGTTATAGGGAGGGTCTCAGGATTAGAATGGGAAGAAGTTGGATATCACATCTCATGCTATAGGAAGGGTCTCAGGATTGGAATGGGAAGGAGTTGTATATGACATCTCATGCCATAGGAAGGGTCTCAGGTTTGGTATAAGCATTGAGATATCACATCACATGCTATAGGAAGGGTCTCAGGATTGGAATGGGAAGGACTTGGATATCACATCTCATGCTATCAGAAGGGTCTCAGGATTGGAATGGGAAGGAGTTGGATATCACATCTCATGCTAAAGGTAGGGTCTCAGGTTTGGAAGGGGAAGGATTTGGATATCACATCTCATGTTATAGGAAGGATCTCAGGTTTGGTATTAGAAGCATTGAGATATCACATCTCATGCTATCGGAAGTATTTCAGGTTTGGTATTAGAAGCATTGAGATATCACATCTCATGCTATCGGAAGGATCTGAGGTTTGGTATTAGAAGCATTGAGATATCACATCTCATGCTATCGGAAGTATCTCAGGTTTGGTATTAGAAGCATTGAGATATCACATCTCATGCTATCAGAAGGGTCTTAGGATTGGAATGGGAAGGAGTTGGATATCACATCTCATGCTAAAGGGAGGGTCTCAGGTTTGGAAGGGGAAGGATTTGGATATCACATCTCATGTTATAGGAAGGATCTCAGGTTTGGTATTAGAAGCATTGAGATATCACATCTCATGCTATCGGAAGTATCTCAGGTTTGGTGTTAGAAGCATTGAGATATCACATCTCATGCTATCAGAAGGGTCTTAGGATTGGAATGGGAAGGAGTTGGATATCACATCTCATGCTAAAGGGAGGGTCTCAGGTTTGGAAGGGGAAGGAGTTGGATATCACATCTTTAGAAGTATTGAGATATCACATCTCATGCTATAGGAAGGGTCTCAGGATTGGAATGGGAAGGAGTTGGATATCACATCTCAAGCTATAGGAAGGGTCTCAGGTTTGGTATAAGCATTGAGATATCACATCACATGCTATAGGAAGGGTTTCAGGATTGGAATGGGAAGGAGTTGGATATCACATCTCATGTAATAGGAAAGATCTCAGGTTTGGTATTAGAAGCATTGAGACATCACATCTCATGTTATAGGAAGGGTCTCAGGATTGGAATGGGAAGAAGTTGGATATCACATCTCATGCTATAGGAAGAGTCTCAGGTTTGGTATAAGCATTGAGATATCACATCTCATGATATAGGAAGGGCTCAGGATTGGAATGGAAAGGAGTTGTATATGACATCTCATGCCATAGGAAGGGTCTCAGGTTTGGTATAAGCATTGAGATATCACATCACATGCTATTGGAAGGTCTCAGGATTGGAATGGGAAGGACTTGGATATCACATCTCATGCTAAAGGGAAGGTCTCAGGTTTGGAAGGGGAAGGAATTGGATATCACATCTCATGTTATAGGAAGGATCTCAGGTTTGGTATAAGAAGCATTGAGATATCACATCTCATGCTATCGGAAGAATCTCAGATTTGGTATTAGAGGCATTGAGATATCACATCTCATGCTATCATAAGGGTCTCAGGATTGGAATGGGAAGGAGTTGGATATCACATCTCATGCTATAGGAAGGATCTCAGGTTTGGAACGGGAATAAGTTGGATATCACATCTCATGTTATAGGAAGAGTCTCAGATTTGGTATAAGCATTGAGATATCACATCTCTGCAATCGGAAGTGTCTCAGGATTGGGATGGGAAGGAGTTGGATATCACATCTCATGCTATAGGAAGGGTCTCAGGTTTGGAACGGGAAGGAGTTGGATATCCCATCTCATGTTATAGGACTGGTCTCAGGTTCGGTATTAGAAGCATTGAGATATCACATCACATGCTGTAGGAAGGGTCTCAGGTTTGGAATGGGAAGGAATTGGATATCACATCTCATGTTATAGGAAGGGTCTCAGGTTTGGTATAAGCATTGAGATATCACATCTCTGCTATCGGAAGTGTCTCAGGATTGGAATGGGAAGGAGTTGGATATCACATCTCATGTTATAGGACGGGTCTCAGGTTTGTTATTAGAATCATTGAGATATCATATTGCATGCTGTAGGAAGGGTCTAAGGATTGGAATGGGAAGGACTTGGATATCACATCTCATGCTATAGGTAGGCTCTCAGGTTTGGAAAGGGAAGGAGTTGGATATCACATTTCATGTTAGAGGAAGGATCTCAGGTTTGGCATTAGAGCCATTGGATATCACATCTCATGCTATAGGAAGGGTCTCAGGATTGGAATGGGAAGGAGTTGGATATCACATCTCATGCTATAGGAAGGGTTTTAGGTTTGGTATAAGCATTGGGATATCACATCTCATGCTATAGGAAGGGTCTCAGGATTGGAATGGGAAGGAGTTGGATATCCCATCTCATGTTATAGGAAGAGCCTCAGGTTTGGTATTAGAAGCATTGAGATATCACATCTCATGCTATCGGAAGTATCTCAGGTTTGGTATTAGAAGCATTGAGATATCACATCTCATGCTATCGGAAGGATCTCAGGTTTGGTATTAGAAGCATTGAGATATCACATCTCATGCTATCAGAAGGGTCTTAGGATTGGAATGGGAAGGAGTTGGATATCACATCTCATGCTAAAGGGAGGGTCTCAGGTTTGGAAGGGGAAGGAGTTGGATATCACATCTTTAGAAGTATTGCGATATCATATCTCATGCTATAGGAAGGGTCTCAGGATTGGAATGGGAAGGAGTTGGATGTCACATCTCAAGCTATAGGAAGGGTCTCAGGTTTGGTATAAGCATTGAGATATCACATCACATGCTATAGGAAGGGTCTCAGGATTGGAATGGGAAGGAGTTGGATATCACATCTCATGTTATAGGAAAGATCTCAGGTTTGGTATTAGAAGCATTGAGACATCACATCTCATGTTATAGGAAGGGTCTCAGGATTGGAATGGGAAGAAGTTGGATATCACATCTCATGCTATAGGAAGAGTCTCAGGTTTGTATAAGCATTGAGATATCACATCTCATGATATAGGAAGGGCTCAGGATTGGAATGGGAAGGAGTTGTATATGACATCTCATGCCATAGGAAGGGTCTCAGGTTTGGTATAAGCATTGAGATATCACATCACATGCTATAGGAAGGGTCTCAGGATTGGAATGGGAAGACTTGGATATCACATCTCATGCTAAAGGGAAGGTCTCAGGTTTGGAAGAGGAAGGATTTGGATATCACATCTCATGTTATAGGAAGGATCTCAGGTTTGGTATAAGAAGCATTGAGATATCACATCTTATGCTATCGGAAGAAACTCAGATTTGGTATTAGAGGCATTGAGATATCACATCTCATGCTATCATAAGGGTCTCAGGATTGGAATGGGAAGGAGTTGGATATCACATCTCATGCTATAGGAAGGATCTCAGGTTTGGAATGGGAAGGAGTTGGATATCACATCTCATGTTATAGGAAGAGTCTCAGATTTGGTATAAGCATTGAGATATCACATCTCTGCAATCGGAAGTGTCTCAGGATTGGGATGGGAAGGAGTTGGATATCACATCTCATGCTATAGGAAGGGTCTCAGGTTTGGAACGGGAAGGAGTTGGATATCCCATCTCATGTTATAGGACTGGTCTCAGGTTTGGTATTAGAAGCATTGAGATATCACATCACATGCTGTAGGAAGGGTCTCAGGTTTGGAATGGGAAGGAATTGGATATCACATCTCATGTTATAGGAAGGGTCTCAGGTTTGGTATAAGCATTGAGATATCACATCTCTGCTATCGGAAGTGTCTCAGGATTGGAATGGGAAGGAGTTGGATATCACATCTCATGTTATAGGACGGGTCTCAGGTTTGTTATTAGAATCATTGAGATATCATATTGCATGCTGTAGGAAGGGTCTAAGGATTGGAATGGGAAGGACTTGGATATCACATCTCATGCTATAGGTAGGCTCTCAGGTTTGGAAAGGGAAGGAGTTGGATATCACATTTCATGTTAGAGGAAGGATCTCAGGTTTGGTATTAGAGCCATTGGAAATCACATCTCGTGCTATAGGAAGGGTCTCAGGATTGGAATGGGAAGGAGTTGGATATCACATCTCATGCTATAGGAAGGGTTTTAGGTTTGGTATAAGCATTGAGATATCACATCTCATGCTATAGGAAGGGTCTCAGGATTGGAATGGGAAGGATCTGTATATGACATCTCATGCCATAGGAAGGGTCTCAGGTTTGGTATAAGCATTGAGATATCACATCTCTGCTTTCGGAAGGGTCTCAGGATTGGAATGGGAAGGAGTTGGATATCCCATCTCATGTTATAGGAAGAGTCTCAGGTTTGGTATTAGAAGCATTGAGATATCACATCTCATGCTATAGGAAGTGTCTCAGGATTGGAATGGGAAGGACTTGGATATCACATCTCATGCTATAGGGAGGGTCTCAAGTTTGATATTAGAAGCATTGAGATATCACATCTCATGCTATAGGAAAGGTCTCAGTATTGGAATGGGAAGGAGTTGGATATCACATCTCATGCTATAGGAAGGGTCTCAGGTTTGGTATAAGCATTGAGATATCACATCTCTGCTATCGGAAGGGTCTCAGGATTGGAATGGGAAGGAGTTGGATATTCCCATCTCATGTTATAGGAAGGGTCTATCAGGTCTTAGCATGAGACTCTTCCTATAACATGAGATGTGATATCCAACTCCTTCCCATTCCAATCCTAAGACCCTTCCGATAGCTTGAGATGTGATATCTCAATGCTTCTAATATCAATACTGAGACCCTCCCTATAGCATGAGATGTGATATCTAAGTCCTTCCCATTCCAATCCTGAGACCCTTCAGATAGCAGAGATGTGATATCTCAATGCTTATACCAAACCTGAGACCCTTCCTATAGCATGAGATGTGATATCCAACTCCTTCCCATTCCAATCCTGAGACCCTTCCTATAGCATGATATGTGAAATCTCAATGCTTCTACCAAAACTGAGACCCTTCCTTTAGCATGAGATGTGATATCCAACTCCTTCCCATTCCAATCCTGAGACCAGTCCTATAGCATGAGATGTGATATCTCAATGCTTCTAATACCAAACCTGAGATCCTTCCTATAACATGAGATGTGATATCCAACTCCTTCCCTTTCCAATCCTGAGACCCTTCCTATAGCATGAGATGTGATATCTCAATGCTTCTAATACCAAACCTGAGATCCTTCCGATAGCATGAGATGTGATATCTCAATGCTTCTAATACCAAACCTGAGATCCTTCCTATAACATGAGATGTGATATCCAAATCCTTCCCCTTCCGAACCTGAGACCCTCCCTTTAGCATGAGATGTGATATCCAACTCCTTCCCATTCCAATCCTGATACCCTTCTGATAGCATGAGATGTGATATCTCAATGCCTCTAATACCAAACCTGAGATCCTACCTCTAACATGAAATGTGATATCCAACTCCTTCCCTTTCCAAACCTGAGAGTCTTCCTACAGCATGAGATGTGATATCCAAGTCCTTCCCATTCCAATCCTGAGACCCTTCCTATAACATGAGATGTCATATCCAACTCCTTCCCATTCCAACCTGAGACCCTTCCTATAGCATGAGATGGGATATCCAACTCCTTCCAAATCCAATCCTGATACCCTTCCGATAGCATGAGATGTGATATCCAAATGCTTCTACAAAACCTGAGACCCATACCATGGCATGAGATGTGATATCAAACTCCCGTCCTATACCATGAGACTTGATATCTCAATGCTTCTAATACCAAAACTGAGACCGGTCCAATAACATGAGATGTGATATCCAAATCCTTCCCCTTCCAAACCTTAGACCCTTCCTTTATCATGAGATGTGATATCCAAGTCCTTCCCATTCCATTCCTGAGACCCTTCCTATAGCATGAGATGTGATATCTCAATGCTTCTAATACCAAACCTGAGACCCTTCCTATAACATGAGATGTGATATCCAAGCCCTTCCCATTTCAATCCTGAGACCCTTCCTATAGCATGAGATGTGATATCTCAATGCTTCTAATACCAAACCTGAGACCCTTCCTATAACATGAATTCTGATATCCAAGTCCTTCCCATTCCAATCCTGAGACCCTTCCAATAGCAGAGATGTGATATCTCAATGCTTCTAATATCAAACCTGAGACCTGTCCTATAACATGAGATGGGATATCCAACTCCTTCCCGTTCCAAACCTGATACCCTTCCTATAGCATGAGATGTGATATCCAATCCCTTCCCATCCCAATCCTGAGACACCTCCGATAGCAGAGATGTGATTTCTCAATGCTTATACCAAACCTGAGACTCTTCCTATAACATGAGATGTGATATCTAACTCCTTCCCGTTCCAAACCTGAGACCCTTCCTATAGCATGAGATGTGATATCCAACTCCTTCCCATTCCAATCCTGAGACCCTTCCTATAGCATGAGATGTGATATCTCAATGCTTATACCAAATCTGAGACCCTTCCTATAGCATAAGATGTGATATCCAACTCCTTCCCATTCCAATCCTGAGACCCTTCCTATAGCATGAGATGTGATATCTCAATGCTTCTAATACCAAACCTGAGATCCTTCCTATAACATGAGATGTGATATCCAACTCCTTCCCATTCCAATCCTGAGACCCTTATGATAGCATGAGATGTGATATCTCAATGCCTCTAATACCAAACCTGAGATATTTCCGATAGCATGAGATGTGATATCTCAATGCTTTTAATACCAAACCTGAGATCCTTCCTATAACATGAGATGTGATTTCCAAATCCTTCCCCTTCCAAACCTGAGACCCTCCCTTTAGCATGAGATGTGATATACAACTCCTTCCCATTCCAATCCTGAGACCCTTCTGATAGCATGAGATGTGATATCGCAATGCCTCTAATACCAAACCTGAGATCCTACCTCTAACATGAAATGTGATATCCATCTACTTCCCTTTCCAAACCTGAGACCCTGCCTATAGCATGAGATGTGATATTCAAGTCCTTCCCATTCCAATCCTGAGACCCTTCCTATAGCATGTGATGTGATATCTCAATGCGTATACCAAACCTGAGACCCTTCCTATGGCATGAGATGTCATATACAACTCCTTCCCATTCCAATCCTGAGACCCTTCCTATAGCATGAGATGTGATATCTCAATGCTTATACCAAACCTGAGACCCTTCCTATAGCATGAGATGTGATATCCAACTTCTTCCCATTCCAATCCTAAGACCCTTCCTATAACATGAGATGTGATGTCTCAATGCTTCTAATACCAAACCTGAGATCTTTCCTATAACATGAGATGTGATATCCAACTCCTTCCCATTCCAATCCTGAGACCCTTCCTATAGCATGAGATGTGATATCTCAATGCTTATACCAAACCTGAGACCCTTCCTATAGCTTGAGATGTGATATCCAACTCCTTCCCATTCCAATCCTGAGACCCTTCCTATAGCATGAGATGTGATATCTCAAGGCTTCTAATACCAAACCTGAGATCCTTCCTCTAACATGAAATGTGATATCCAACTCCTTCCCCTTCCTAACCTGAGACCCATCCTATAGCATGAGATGTGATATCCAACTGCTTCCCATTCCAATCCTGAGACCCTTCCGATAGCTTGAGATGTGATATCTCAATGCTTCTAATATCAATACTGAGACCCTCCCTATAGCATGAGATGTGATATCTAAGTCCTTCCCATTCCAATCCTGAGACCCTTCCGATAGCAGAGATGTGATATCTCAATGCTTATACCAAACCTAAGACCCTTCCTATAGCATGAGATGTGATATCCAACTCCTTCCCATTCCAATCCTGAGACCCTTCCTATAGCATGAGATGTGAAATCTCAATGCTTCTACCAAAACTGAGACCCTTCCTTTAGCATGAGATGTCATATCCAACTCCTTCCCATTCCAACCTGAGACCCTTCCTATAGCATGAGATGGGATATCCAACTCCTTCCAAATCCAATCCTGATACCCTTCCGATAGCATGAGATATGATATCCCAATGCTTCTACAAAACCTGAGACCCATACCATGGCATGAGATGTGATATCAAACTCCCGTCCTATACCATGAGACTTGATATCTCAATGCTTCTAATATCAAACCTGAGACCGGTCCAATAACATGAGATGTGATATCCAAATCCTTCCCCTTCCAAACCTTAGACCCTTCCTTTATCATGAGATGTGATATCCAAGTCCTTCCCATTCCATTCCTGAGACCCTTCCTATAGCATGAGATGTGATATCTCAATGCTTCTAATACCAAACCTGAGACCCTTCCTATAACATGAGATGTGATATCCAAGTCCTTCCCATTTCAATCCTGAGACCCTTCCTATAGCATGAGATGTGATATCTCAATGCTTCTAATACCAAACCTGAGACCCTTCCTATAACATGAATTCTGATATCCAAGTCCTTCCCATTCCAATCCTGAGACCCTTCCAATAGCAGAGATGTGATATCTCAATGCTTCTAATATCAAACCTGAGACCTGTCCTATAACATGAGATGGGATATCCAACTCCTTCCCGTTCCAAACATGATACCCTTCCTTTAGCATGAGATGTGATATCCAATTCCTTCCCATCCCAATCCTGAGACACCTCCGATAGCAGAGATGTGATATCTCAATGCTTATACCAAACCTGAGACTCTTCCTATAGCATGAGATGTGATATCTAACTCCTTCCTGTTCCAAACCTGAGACCCTTCCTATAGCATGAGAAGTGATATCCAACTCCTTCCCATTCCAATCCTGAGACCCTTCCTATAGCATGAGATGTGATATCTCAATGCTTATACCAAATCTGAGACCCTTCCTATAGCATAAAATGTGATATCCAACTCCTTCCCATTCCAATCCTGAGACCCTTCCTATAGCATGAGATGTGATATCTCAATGCTTCTAATACCAAACCTGAGATCCTTCCTATAACATGAGATGTGATATCCAACTCCTTCCCATTCCAATCCTGAGACCCTTATGATAGCATGAGATGTGATATCTCAATGCCTCTAATACCAAACCTGAGATACTTCCGATAGCATGAGATGTGATATCTCAATGCTTTTAATACCAAACCTGAGATCCTTCCTATAACATGAGATGTGATTTCCAAATCCTTCCCCTTCCAAACCTGAGACCCTCCCTTTAGCATGAGATGTGATATACAACTCCTTCCCATTCCAATCCTGAGACCCTTCTGATAGCATGAGATGTGATATCGCAATGCCTCTAATACCAAACCTGAGATCCTACCTCTAACATGAAATGTGATATCCATCTCCTTCCCTTTCCAAACCTGAGACCCTGCCTATAGCATGAGATGTGATATTCAAGTCCTTCCCATTCCAATCCTGAGACCCTTCCTATAGCATGTGATGTGATATCTCAATGCGTATACCAAACCTGAGACCCTTCCTATGGCATGAGATCTCATATACAACTCCTTCCCATTCCAATCCTGAGACCCTTCCTATAGCATGAGATGTGATATCTCAATGCTTATACCAAACCTGAGACCCTTCCTATAGCATGAAATGTGATATCCAACTTCTTCCCATTCCAATCCTAAGACCCTTCCTATAACATGAGATGTGATGTCTCAATGCTTCTAATACCAAACCTGAGATCTTTCCTATAACATGAGATGTGATATCCAACTCCTTCCCATTCCAATCCTAAGACCCTTCCTATAGCATGAGATGTGATATCTCAATGCTTATACCAAACCTGAGACCCTTCCTATAGCTTGAGATGTGATATCCAACTCCTTCCCATTCCAATCCTGAGACCCTTCCTATAGCATGAGATGTGATATCTCAAGGCTTCTAATACCAAACCTGAGATCCTTCCTCTAACATGAAATGTGATATCCAACAACTTCCCCTTCCTAACCTGAGACCCTTCCTATAGCATGAGATGTGATATCCAACTCCTTCCCATTCCAATCCTGAGACCCTTCCGATAGCTTGAGATGTGATATCTCAATGCTTCTAATATCAATACTGAGACCCTCCCTATAGCATGAGATGTGATATCTAAGTCCTTCCCATTCCAATCCTGAGACCCTTCCGATAGCAGAGATGTGATATCTCAATGCTTATACCAAACCTGAGACCCTTCCTATAGCATGAGATGTGATATCCAACTCCTTCCCATTCCAATCCTGAGACCCTTCCTATAGCATGATATGTGAAATCTCAATGCTTCTACCAAAACTGAGACCCTTCCTTTAGCATGAGATGTGATATGCAACTCCTTCCCATTCCAATCCTGAGACCAGTCCTATAGCATGAGATGTGATATCTCAATGCTTCTAATACCAAACCTGAGATCCTTCCTATAACATGAGATGTGATATCCAACTCCTTCCCATTCCAATCCTGAGACCCTTCCTATAGCATGAGATGTGATATCTCAATGCTTCTAATACCAAACCTGAGATCCTTCCGATAGCATGAGATGTGATATCTCAATGCTTCTAATACCAAACCTGAGATCCTTCCTATAACATGAGATGTGATATCCAAATCCTTCCCCTTCCGAACCTGAGACCCTCCCTTTAGCATGAGATGTGATATCCAACTCCTTCCCATTCCAATCCTGATACCCTTCTGATAGAATGAGATGTGATATCTCAATGCCTCTAATACCAAACCTGAGATCCTACCTCTAACATGAAATGTGATATCCAATTCCTTCCCTTTCCAAACCTGAGAGCCTTCCTACAGCATGAGATGTGATATCCAAGTCCTTCCCATTCCAATCCTGAGACCCTTCCTATAACATGAGATGTCATATCCAACTCCTTCCCATTCCAACCTGAGACCCTTCCTATAGCATGAGATGGGATATCCAACTCCTTCTTATGCCAAACCTGAGACCCTTCCTATGGCATGATATGTGATATCCAACTCCTTGCCATTCAAATCCTGAGACCCTTCCTATAGCATGAGAAGGGATATCCAACTCCTTCCCAATCCAATCCTTAGACCCTTCCGATAGCAGAGATGTGATATCTCAACGCTTCTACCAAACCTGAGACCCTTCCTATAACATGAGATGTGATATCCAATTCCTTCCCATTCCAAACCTGAGACCCTTCCTATTGGATGAGATGTGATATCCAACTCCTTCCCATTCCAACCCTGAGACCCTTCCTATACCATGAGATGTGATATCTCAATGCTTCTAATACCAAACCTGGGTCCCGTCCTATAACATGAGATATGATATCCAAATCCTTCCCCTTCCAAACCTGAGACCCTTCCTTTAGCATGAGATGTGATATCCAAATACTTCCCATTCCAATCCTAAAACCCTTCCTATAGCATGAGATGTGATATCTCAATGTTTCTAATAAAAAACCTGAGACCCTTCCTATAGCAAGAGATGCGATATCCAAATCCTTCCCATTCCAATCCTGAGACCCTTCCTATAACATGAGATGTGATATCCAACTCCTTCCCATTCCAACCTGAGACCCTTCCTATAGCATGAGAAGGGATATCCAACTCCTTCCCAATCCAATCCTGAGACCCTTCCGATAGCAGAGATGTGATATCTCAATGCTTATACCAAACCTGAGACCCTTCCTATGGCATGAGATGTGATATCCAACTCCTTGCCATTCAAATCCTGAGACCCTCCCTATAACAAGAGATGTCATATCCAACTCCTTCCCATTCCAAACCTGAGACCCTTCCTTTAGCATGAGATGTAATATCCAAATCCTTCACATTCCAATCCGGAGACCCTTCCTATAGCATGAGATGTGATATCTCAATGCTTCAAAAACCAAACATGAGAACCATCCTATAACATGAGATGTGAAATCCAAATCCTTCCCTTCCCAAACCTGAGACTCTTCCTATAGCATGAGATGTGATATCTCAATGCTTCTACCAAACCTGAAACCCTTCCTATAGCATGAGATGTGATATCCAACTCCTTCCCATTCCAATCCTGAGACACTTCCTATAGCATGAGATGTGATATCACAATGCTTCTAATACCAAACCTGAGACCCGTCCTATAACATGAGATGTGATATCCAAATCCTTCCCCTTCCAAACCTTAGACCCTTCCTTTATCATGAGATGTGATATCCAAGTCCTTCCCATTCCATTCCTGAGACCCTTCCTATAGCATGAGATGTGATATCTCAATGCTTCTAATACCAAACCTGAGACCCTTCCTATAACATGAGATGTGATATCCAAGTCCTTCCCATTCCAATCCTGAGACCCTTCCTATAGCATGAGATGTGATATCCTAGTCCTTCCCATTCCAATCCTGAGACCCTTCCGATAGCAGAGATGTGATATCTCAATGCTTATACCAAACCTGAGACCCTTCCTATGGCATGAGATGTCATATACAACTCCTTCCCATTCCAATCCTGAGACCCTTCCTATAGCATGAGATGTGATATCTCAATGTTTATACCAAACCTGAGACCCTTCCTATAGCATGAGATGTGATATCCAACTCCTTCCCATTCCAATCCTGATACCCTTCCTATAACATGAGATGTGATGTCTCAATGCTTCTAATACCAAACATGAGATCCTTCCTATAACATGAGATGTGATATCCAACTCCTTCCCATTCCATTCCTGAGACCCTTCCTATAGCATGAGATGTGATATCTCAATGCTTCTAATACCAAACCTGAGATCCTTCCGATAGCATGAGATGTGATATCTCAATGCTTCTAATACCAAACCTGAGATCCTTCCTATAACATGAGATGTGATATCCAAATCCTTCCCCTTCCGAACCTGAGACCCTCCCTTTAGCATGAGATGTGATATCCAACTCCTTCCCATTCCAATCCTGATACCCTTCTGATAGAATGAGATGTGATATCTCAATGCCTCTAATACCAAACCTGAGATCCTACCTCTAACATGAAATGTGATATCCAATTCCTTCCCTTTCCAAACCTGAGAGCCTTCCTACAGCATGAGATGTGATATCCAAGTCCTTCCCATTCCAATCCTGAGACCCTTCCTATAACATGAGATGTCATATCCAACTCCTTCCCATTCCAACCTGAGACCCTTCCTATAGCATGAGATGGGATATCCAACTCCTTCTTATGCCAAACCTGAGACCCTTCCTATGGCATGATATGTGATATCCAACTCCTTGCCATTCAAATCCTGAGACCCTTCCTATAGCATGAGAAGGGATATCCAACTCCTTCCCAATCCAATCCTTAGACCCTTCCGATAGCAGAGATGTGATATCTCAACGCTTCTACCAAACCTGAGACCCTTCCTATAACATGAGATGTGATATCCAATTCCTTCCCATTCCAAACCTGAGACCCTTCCTATTGGATGAGATGTGATATCCAACTCCTTCCCATTCCAACCCTGAGACCCTTCCTATACCATGAGATGTGATATCTCAATGCTTCTAATACCAAACCTGGGTCCCGTCCTATAACATGAGATATGATATCCAAATCCTTCCCCTTCCAAACCTGAGACCCTTCCTTTAGCATGAGATGTGATATCCAAATACTTCCCATTCCAATCCTAAAACCCTTCCTATAGCATGAGATGTGATATCTCAATGTTTCTAATAAAAAACCTGAGACCCTTCCTATAGCAAGAGATGCGATATCCAAATCCTTCCCATTCCAATCCTGAGACCCTTCCTATAACATGAGATGTGATATCCAACTCCTTCCCATTCCAACCTGAGACCCTTCCTATAGCATGAGAAGGGATATCCAACTCCTTCCCAATCCAATCCTGAGACCCTTCCGATAGCAGAGATGTGATATCTCAATGCTTATACCAAACCTGAGACCCTTCCTATGGCATGAGATGTGATATCCAACTCCTTGCCATTCAAATCCTGAGACCCTCCCTATAACAAGAGATGTCATATCCAACTCCTTCCCATTCCAAACCTGAGACCCTTCCTTTAGCATGAGATGTAATATCCAAATCCTTCACATTCCAATCCGGAGACCCTTCCTATAGCATGAGATGTGATATCTCAATGCTTCTAATACCAAACATGAGATCCTTCCTATAACATGAGATGTGATATCCAACTCCTTCCCATTCCAAACCTGAGACCCTTCCGATAGCATGAGATGTGATATCTCAATGCTTCAAAAACCAAACATGAGAACCATCCTATAACATGAGATGTGAAATCCAAATCCTTCCCTTCCCAAACCTGAGACTCTTCCTATAGCATGAGATGTGATATCTCAATGCTTCTACCAAACCTGAAACCCTTCCTATAGCATGAGATGTGATATCCAACTCCTTCCCATTCCAATCCTGAGACACTTCCTATAGCATGAGATGTGATATCACAATGCTTCTAATACCAAACCTGAGACCCGTCCTATAACATGAGATGTGATATCCAAATTCTTCCCCTTCCAAACCTTAGACCCTTCCTTTATCATGAGATGTGATATCCAAGTCCTTCCCATTCCATTCCTGAGACCCTTCCTATAGCATGAGATGTGATATCTCAATGCTTCTAATACCAAACCTGAGACCCTTCCTATAACATGAGATGTGATATCCAAGTCCTTCCCATTCCAATCCTGAGACCCTTCCTATAGCATGAGATGTGATATCCTAGTCCTTCCCATTCCAATCCTGAGACCCTTCCGATAGCAGAGATGTGATATCTCAATGCTTATACCAAACCTGAGACCCTTCCTATGGCATGAGATGTCATATACAACTCCTTCCCATTCCAATCCTGAGACCCTTCCTATAGCATGAGATGTGATATCTCAATGCTTATACCAAACCTGAGACCCTTCCTATGGCATGAGATGTCATATACAACTCCTTCCCATTCCAATCCTGAGACCCTTCCTATAGCATGAGATGTGATATCTCAATGCTTATACCAAACCTGAGACCCTTCCTATAACATGAGATGTGATATCCAAGTCCTTCCCATTCCATTCCTGAGACCCTTCCTATAGCATGAGATGTGATATCTCAATGCTTCTAATACCAAACATGAGATCCTTCCTATAACATGAGATGTGATATCCAACTCCTTCCCATTCCATTCCTGAGACCCTTCCTATAGCATGAGATAAGATATCCAACTCCTTCCCATTCCAATCCTGAGACCCGTCCTATAGCATGAGATGTGATATCTCAATGCTTCTAATAACAAACCTGAGATCCTTCCTATAACATGAGATGTGATAACCAAATCCTTCCCCTTCCAAACCAGAGACCCTCCCTTTAGCATGAGATGTGATATCCAACTCCTTCCCATTCCAATCCTGAGACCGTTCTGATAGCATGAGATGTGATATCTCAATGCTTCTAATACCAAACCTGAGATCCTTCCGATAGCATGAGATGTGATATTTCAATTCTTCTAATACCAAACCTGAGATCCTTCCTATAATACGAGATGTGATATTTAAATCCTTCCCCATCCAAACCTGAGACCCTCCCTTTAGCATGAGATGTGATATCCAACTCCTTCCCATTCCAATCCTGAGACCCTTCTGATAGCATGAGATGTTATATCTCAATGCCTCTAATACCAAACCTGAGATTCTACCTCTAACATGAAATGTGATATCCAACTCCTTCCCCTTCCAAACCTGGGAGCCTTCCTATAACACGAGATGTGATATCGAAGTCCTTCCCATTCCAATCCTGAGACCCTTCCTATAACATGAGATGTGATATCCAACTCCTTCCCATTCCAATTCTGAGACCCTTCCTATAGCATGAGATGTGATGTCTCAATGCTTCTAATACCAAATCTGAGATCATTCCTATAACATGAGATGTGATATCCAACTCCTTCCATTCCAATCCTGAGACCCTTCCTATAGCATGGGATGTGATATTTCAATGCTTATACCAAACCTGAGACCCTTCCTATAGCATGAGATGTGATATCCAAATCCTTCCCATTCCAATCGTGAGACCCTTCCTATAGCATGAGATGTGATATCTCAATGCCTCTAATACCAAACCTGAGATCCTTCCTCTAACATGAAATGTGATATCCAAATCCTTCCCTTTCCAAACCTGAGAGCCTACCTATAGCATGAGATGTGATATCCAACTCCTTCCCATTCCAATCCTGAGACCCTTCCTATAGCATGAGATGTGATATCTCAATGCTTATACCAAACCTGAGACCCTTCCTATAGCATGAGATGTGATATCCAAATCCTTCCCATTCCAATCCTGAGACCCTTCCTATAGCATGAGATGTGATATCTCAATGCCTCTAATACCAAACCTGAGATCCTTCCTTGAACATGAAATGTGATATCCCACTCCTTCGCTTTCCAAACCTGAGAGTCTACCTATAGCATGAGATGTGATATCCAAGTCCTTCCCATTCCAATCCTTAGACACTTCCTACAGCATGAGATGTGATATCTCAATGATTCTATTACCAAACCTGAGACCCGTCCTATAACATGAGATGGGATATCCAACTCCTTCCCATTTCAATCCTGAGAAACTTCCGATAGCAGAGATGTGATATCTCAATGCTTCTAATACCAAACCTGAGATCCTTCCTATAACATGAGATGTGATATCCAAATCCTTCCCCTTCCAAACCAGAGACCCTCCCTTTAGCATGAGATGTGATATCCAACTCCTTCCCATTCCAATCCTGAGACATTTCTGATAGCATGAGATGTGATATCTCAATGCCTCTAATACCAAACCTGAGATCCTACCTCTAACATGAAATGTGATATCCAACTCCTTCCCCTTGCAAACCTGAGAGCCTTCCTATAGCATGAGATGTGATATCGAAGTATTTCCCATTCCAATCCTGAGACCCTTCCTATAACATGAGATGTGATATCCAACTCCTTCCCATTCCAACCTGAGACCCTTCCTATAGCATGAGATGGGATATCCAACTACTTCCAAATCCAATCCTGATACCCTTCCGATAGCATGAGATGTGATATCTCAATCCCTCTAATACCAAACCTGAGATCCTTCCTATAACATGAGATGTGATATCAAAATCCTTCCCCTTCCAAACCTGAGACCCTCCCTTTAGCATGAGATGTGATATCCAACTCCTTCCCATTCCAATCCTGAGACCCTTCTGATAGCATGAGATGTGATATTCAATGCCTCTAATACCAAACCTGAGATCCTACCTCTAACATGAAATGTGATATCCAACTCCTTCCCTTTCCAAACGTGAGAGCCTCCCTATAGCATGAGATGGGATATTCAAGTCCTTCCCATTCCAATCCTGAGACCCTTCCTATAGCATGAGATGTGATATCTCAATGCTTCTAATACCAAACCTGAGACCCTTCCTATAACATAAGATGGGATATCCAACTCCTTCCCATTCCAATCCTGAGACCCTTCCGATAGCAGAGATGTGATATCTCAATGCTGATACCAAACCTGAGACCCTTCCTATGGCATGAGATGTCATATACAACTCCTTCCCATTCCAATCCTGAGACCCTTCCTATAGCATGAGATGTGATATCTCAATGCTTATACAAAACCTGAGACCCTTCCTATAGCATGAGATGTGATATCCAACTCCTTCCCATTCCAATCCTGAGTCCCTTCCTATAACATGAGATGTGATGTCTCAATGCTTCTAATACCAAACCTGAGATCCTTCCTATGGCATGAGATGTCATATAAAACTCCTCCCCATTCCATTCCTGAGACCCTTCCTATAGCATGAGATGTGATATCCAACTCCTTCCCATTCCAATCCTGAGACCCTTCCTATAGCATGAGATGTGATATCCAAATCCTTCCCATTCCAATCGTGAGACCCTTCCTATAGCATGAGATGTGATATCCAAAACCTTCCCTTTCCAAAACTGAGAGCCTACCTATAGCATGAAATGTGATATCCAACTCCTTCCCATTCCAATCCTGAGACCCTTCCTATAGCATGAGATGTGATATCTCAATGCTTATACCAAACCTGACACCCTTCCTATAGCATGAGATGTGATATCCAAATCCTTCCCATTCCAATCCTGAGACCCTTCCTATAGCATGAGATGTGATATCCAAATCCTTCCCCTTCCAAACCTGAGACCCTCCCTTTAGCATGAGATGTGATATCCAACTCCTTCCCATTCCAATCCTGAGACCCTTCTGATAGCATGAGATGTTATATCTCAATGCCTCTAATACCAAACCTGAGATCCTACCTCTAACATGAAATGTGATATCCAACTCCTTCCCCTTCTAAACCTGGGAGCCTTTCTATAACATGAGATGTGATATCGAAGTGCTTCCCATTCCAATCCTGCGACCCTTCCTATAACATGAGATGTGATATCCAACTCCTTCCCATTCCAATCCTGAGACCATTCCTATAGCATGAGATGTGATGTCTCAATGCTTCTAATACCAAATCTGAGATCCTTCCTATAACATGAGATGTGATATCCAACTCCTTCCCATTGCAATCTTGAGACCGTTTCTATAGCATGAGATGTGATATCTCAATGCTTATACCAAACCTGAGACCCTTCCTATAGCATGAGATGTGATATCCAAATCCTTCCCATTCCAATCGTGAGACCCTTCCTATAGCATGAGATGTGATATCTCAATGCCTCTAATACCAAACCTGAGATCCTACCTCTAAAATGAAATTTGATATGCAACTCCTTCCCCTTCCAAACCTGATAGCCTTCCTATAGCATGAGATGTGTTATCCAAGTCCTTCCCATTCCAATCCTGATACCCTTCCTATAACATGAGATGTGATATCCAATTCCTTCCCATTCCAACCTGAGACCCTTCCTATAGCATGAGATGGGATATCCAACTCCTTCCAAATCCAATCCTGATACCCTTCCGATAGCATGAGATGTGATATCCCAATGCTTCTACAAAACCTGAGACCCATACCATGGCATGAGATGTGATATCAAACTCCTTCCCATTCCAATCCTGACACCCTTCCTATAGCTTGAGATGTGATATCCAACTCCTTCCCATTCCAATTCTGAGACCCGTCCTATACCATGGGACTTGATATCTCAATGCTTCTAATACCAAACCTGAGACCGGTCCTATAACATGAGATGTGATATCCAAATCCTTCCCCTTCCAAACCTTAGACCCTTCCTTTATCATGAGATATGATATCCAAGTCGTTCCCATTCCAATCCTGAGACCCTTCCTATAGCATGAGATGTGATATCTCAATGCTTCTAATACCAAACCTGAGACCCTTGCTATAACATGAGATGTGATATTCAAGTCCTTCCCATTCCAATCCTGAGACCCTTCCTATAGCATGAGATGTGATATCTCATTGCTTCTAATACCAAACCTGAGACCCTTCCTATAATGAGATGGGATATCCAACTCCTTCCCATTCCAATCCTGAGACCCTTCCGATAGCAGAGATGTGATATCTCAATGCTTATACCAAACCTGAGACCCTTCCTATGGCATGAGATGTCAAATACAACTCCTTCCGATTCCAATCCTGAGACCCTTCCTATAGCATGAGATGTGATATCTCAATGCTTCTAATAATAAACCTGAGATCCTTCCTATAACATGAGATGTGATATCCAACTCCTTCCCATTCCAAACCTGAGACCCTTCCGATTGCATGAGATGTGATATCAAACTCCTTCCCATTCCAATCCTGAGATAGCTTGAGATGTGATATCCAACTCCTTCCCATTCCAATCCTGAGACCCTTCCTATACCATGAGATGTGATATCTCAATGCTTCTAATACCAAACCTGACACCCTTCCTATAACATGAGATGTGTATCCACCTCCTTCCCATTCCAAACCTGAGACCCTTCCTAGAGCCTGAGATGTGATATCTTAATGCTTCTAAAACCAAACCTGAGAACCATCCAATAACATATGTGAAATCCAAATCCTTCCCTTTCCAAACCTGAGACCCTTCCGATAGCATTACATGTGATATCTCAATGCTTCTAAAACCAAACATGAGAACCATCCTATAACATGAGATGTGAAATCCAAATCCTTCCCTTTCCAAACCTGAGACCCTCCCTATAGCATGGGATGTGATATCTAAGTCCTTCCCATTCCTATCCTGAGACCCTTCCGATAGCAGAGATGTGATATCTCAATGCTTGGACCAAACCTGAGACCCTTCCTATGACATGAGATGTGATATCCAACTCCTTCCCATTCCAATCCTGAGACACTTCCTATAGCATGAGATGTGATATCTCAATGCTTCTATCAAACCTGAGTCCCTTCCTTTAGCATGAGATGTGATATCCAACTCCTTCCCATTCCAATCCTGAGACCCTTCCTATAGCATGAGATGTGATATTTCAAAGCTTCTAATACCAAACCTGGGACCCGTCCTATAACATGAGATATGATATCCAAATCCTTCCCCTTCCAAACCTGAGACCCTTCCTTTAGCATGAGATGTGATATCCAAATCCTTCCCATTCCAATCCTGAAACCCTTCCTATAGCATGAGATGTGATATCTCAATGTTTCTAATAAAAAACCTGAGACTCTTCCTATAGCAAGAGATGTGATATCCAAATCCTTCCCATTCCAATCCTGAGACCCTTCCTATAACATGAGATGTGATATATCAATGCCTCTAATACCAAACCTGAGATTCTTCCTATAACATGAGATGTGATATCTCAATGCTTCTAATACCAAACCTGAGACCCTCCCTTTAGCATGAGATGTGATATCCGACTCCTTCCCATTCCAATCCTGAGACCCTTCTGATAGCATGAGATGTGATATCTCAATGCCTCTAATACCAAACCAGAGATTCTTCCTATAACATTAGATGTGATATCTCAATGCTTCTAATACCAAACCTGAGACCCTCCCTTTAGCATGAGATGTGATATCCGACTCCTTCCCATTCCAATCCTGAGACCCTTCTGATAGCATGAGATGTGATATCTCAATGCTTCTAACACCAAACCTGAGACCCTTCCTATAACATAAGATGGGATATCCAACTCCTTCCCATTCCAATCCTGAGACCCTTCCGATAGCAGAGATGTGATATCTCAATGCTTATACCAATCCTGAGACCCTTCCTATAGCATGATATGTGATATCACAATTTTTCTAATACCAAACCTGAGATCCTTCCTATAACATGAGATGTGTATCCAACTCCTTCCCATTCCAAAACCTGAGACCCTTCCTATAGCATGAGATGTGATATCTTAATGCTTCTAAAACCAAACCTGAGAACCATCCAATAACATATGTGAAATCCAAATCCTTCCCTTTCCAAACCTGAGACCCTTCCGATAGCATTAGATGTGATATCCCAATGCTTCTAAAACCAAACATGAGAACCATCCTATAACATGAGATGTGAAATCCAAATCCTTCCCTTTCCAAACCTGAGACCCTTCCTATAGCTTGAGATGTGATATCAAACTCCTTCCCATTCCAATCCTGTGATAGCTTGAGATGTGATATCCAACTCCTTCCCATTCCAATCCTGAGACCCTTCCTATACCATGAGATGTGATATCTCAATGCTTCTAATACCAAACCTGAGACCCGTCCTAAAACATGAGATGTGAGATCCAAATCCTTCCCCTTCCAAACCTGAGAACCTTCCTATAGCTTGAGATGTGATATCAAACTCCTTCCCATTCCAATCCTGAGATAGCTTGAGATGTGATATCCAACTCCTTCCCATTCCTATCCTGAGACCCTTCCGATAGCAGAGATGTGATATCTCAATGCTTGTACCAAACCTGAGACCCTTCCTATGGCATGAGATGTGATATCCAACTCCTTCCCATTCCAATCCTGAGACCCTTCCTATAGCATGAGATGTGATATCTCAATGCTTCTATCAAACCTGAGTCCCTTCCTTTAGCATGAGATGTGATATCCAACTCCTTCCCATTCCAATCCTGAGACCCTTCCTATAGCATGAGATGTGATATCTCAAAGCTTCTAATACCAAACCTGGGACCCGTCCTATAACATGAGATATGATATCCAAATCCTTCCCCTTCCAAACCTGAGACCCTTCCTTTAGCATGAGATGTGATATCCAAATCCTTCCCATTCCAATCCTGAAACCCTTCCTATAGCATGAGATGTGATATCTCAATGTTTCTAATAAAAAACCTGAGACCCTTCCTATAGCAAGAGATGTGATATCCAAATCCTTCCCATTCCAATCCTGAGACCCTTCCTATAACATGAGATGTGATATCCATCTCCTTCCCATTCCAACCTGAGAACCTTCCTATAGCATGAGAAGGGATATCCAACTCCTTCCCATTCCAATCCTGAGACCTTCCTATAGCATGAGATGTGATATCTCAAAGCTTCTAATACCAAACCTGCGACCCGTCCTATAACATGAGATATGATATCCAAATCCTTCCCCTTCCAAACCTGAGACCCTTCCTTTAGCATGAGATGTGATATACAAATCCTTCCCATTCCAATCCTGAAACCCTTCCTATAGCATGAGATGTGATATCTCAATGTTTCTAATAAAAAAACTGAGACCCTTCCTATAGCAAGAGATGTGACATCCAAATCCTTCCCATTCCAATCCTGAGATCCTTCCTATTGGATGAGATGTGATATCCAACTCCTTCCCATTCCAATACTGAGACCCTTCCTATACCATGAGATGTGATATCTCAATGCTTCTACCAAAACTGAGACCCTTCCTTTAGCATGAGATGTGATATCCAACTCCTTCCCATTCCAATCCTGAGACCCTTCTGATAGCATGAGATGTGATATTCAATGCCTCTAATACCAAACCTGAGATCCTACCTCTAACATGAAATGTGATATCCAACTCCTTCCCTTTCCAAACGTGAGAGCCTCCCTATAGCATGAGATGGGATATTCAAGTCCTTCCCATTCCAATCCTGAGACCCTTCCTATAGCATGAGATGTGATATCTCAATGCTTCTAATACCAAACCTGAGACCCTTCCTATAACATAAGATGGGATATCCAACTCCTTCCCATTCCAATCCTGAGACCCTTCCGATAGCAGAGATGTGATATCTCAATGCTGATACCAAACCTGAGACCCTTCCTATGGCATGAGATGTCATATACAACTCCTTCCCATTCCAATCCTGAGACCCTTCCTATAGCATGAGATGTGATATCTCAATGCTTATACAAAACCTGAGACCCTTCCTATAGCATGAGATGTGATATCCAACTCCTTCCCATTCCAATCCTGAGTCCCTTCCTATAACATGAGATGTGATGTCTCAATGCTTCTAATACCAAACCTGAGATCCTTCCTATGGCATGAGATGTCATATAAAACTCCTCCCCATTCCATTCCTGAGACCCTTCCTATAGCATGAGATGTGATATCCAACTCCTTCCCATTCCAATCCTGAGACCCTTCCTATAGCATGAGATGTGATATCCAAATCCTTCCCATTCCAATCGTGAGACCCTTCCTATAGCATGAGATGTGATATCCAAAACCTTCCCTTTCCAAAACTGAGAGCCTACCTATAGCATGAAATGTGATATCCAACTCCTTCCCATTCCAATCCTGAGACCCTTCCTATAGCATGAGATGTGATATCTCAATGCTTATACCAAACCTGACACCCTTCCTATAGCATGAGATGTGATATCCAAATCCTTCCCATTCCAATCCTGAGACCCTTCCTATAGCATGAGATGTGATATCCAAATCCTTCCCCTTCCAAACCTGAGACCCTCCCTTTAGCATGAGATGTGATATCCAACTCCTTCCCATTCCAATCCTGAGACCCTTCTGATAGCATGAGATGTTATATCTCAATGCCTCTAATACCAAACCTGAGATCCTACCTCTAACATGAAATGTGATATCCAGCTCCTTCCCCTTCTAAACCTGGGAGCCTTCCTATAACATGAGATGTGATATCGAAGTGCTTCCCATTCCAATCCTGAGACCCTTCCTATAACATGAGATGTGATATCCAACTCCTTCCCATTCCAATCCTGAGACCCTTCCTATAGCATGAGATGTGATGTCTCAATGCTTCTAATACCAAATCTGAGATCCTTCCTATAACATGAGATGTGATATCCAACTCCTTCCCATTGCAATCTTGAGACCGTTTCTATAGCATGAGATTTGATATCTCAATGCTTATACCAAACCTGAGACCCTTCCTATAGCATGAGATGTGATATCCAAATCCTTCCCATTCCAATCGTGAGACCCTTCCTATAGCATGAGATGTGATATCTCAATGCCTCTAATACCAAACCTGAGATCCTACCTCTAAAATGAAATTTGATATGCAACTCCTTCCCCTTCCAAACCTGATAGCCTTCCTATAGCATGAGATGTGTTATCCAAGTCCTTCCCATTCCAATCCTGATACCCTTCCTATAACATGAGATGTGATATCCAATTCCTTCCCATTCCAACCTGAGACCCTTCCTATAGCATGAGATGGGATATCCAACTCCTTCCAAATCCAATCCTGATACCCTTCCGATAGCATGAGATGTGATATCCCAATGCTTCTACAAAACCTGAGACCCATACCATGGCATGAGATGTGATATCAAACTCCTTCCCATTCCAATCCTGACACCCTTCCTATAGCTTGAGATGTGATATCCAACTCCTTCCCATTCCAATTCTGAGACCCGTCCTATACCATGGGACTTGATATCTCAATGCTTCTAATACCAAACCTGAGACCGGTCCTATAACATGAGATGTGATATCCAAATCCTTCCCCTTCCAAACCTTAGACCCTTCCTTTATCATGAGATATGATATCCAAGTCATTCCCATTCCAATCCTGAGACCCTTCCTATAGCATGAGATGTGATATCTCAATGCTTCTAATACCAAACCTGAGACCCTTGCTATAACATGAGATGTGATATTCAAGTCCTTCCCATTCCAATCCTGAGACCCTTCCTATAGCATGAGATGTGATATCTCAATGCTTCTAATACCAAACCTGAGACCCTTCCTATAATGAGATGGGATATCCAACTCCTTCCCATTCCAATCCTGAGACCCTGCCGATAGCAGAGATGTGATATCTCAATGCTTATACCAAACCTGAGACCCTTCCTATGGCATGAGATGTCAAATACAACTCCTTCCGATTCCAATCCTGAGACCCTTCCTATAGCATGAGATGTGATATCTCAATGCTTCTAATAATAAACCTGAGATCCTTCCTATAACATGAGATGTGATATCCAACTCCTTCCCATTCCAAACCTGAGACCCTTCCGATTGCATGAGATGTGATATCAAACTCCTTCCCATTCCAATCCTGAGATAGCTTGAGATGTGATATCCAACTCCTTCCCATTCCAATCCTGAGACCCTTCCTATACCATGAGATGTGATATCTCAATGCTTCTAATACCAAACCTGACACCCGTCCTAAAACATGAGATGTGAGATCCAAATCCTTCCCCTTCCAAGCCTGAGATCTTTCCTTTAGCATGAGATGTGATATCCAACTCCTTCCCATTCCAATCCTGAGACCCTTCCTATAGCATGATATGTGATATCACAATTTTTCTAATACCAAACCTGAGATCCTTCCTATAACATGAGATGTGTATCCACCTCCTTCCCATTCCAAACCTGAGACCCTTCCTATAGCTTGAGATGTGATATCTTAATGCTTCTAAAACCAAACCTGAGAACCATCCAATAACATATGTGAAATCCAAATCCTTCCCTTTCCAAACCTGAGACCCTTCCGATAGCATTACATGTGATATCTCAATGCTTCTAAAACCAAACATGAGAACCATCCTATAACATGAGATGTGAAATCCAAATCCTTCCCTTTCCAAACCTGAGACCCTCCCTATAGCATGGGATGTGATATCTAAGTCCTTCCCATTCCTATCCTGAGACCCTTCCGATAGCAGAGATGTGATATCTCAATGCTTGGACCAAACCTGAGACCCTTCCTATGACATGAGATGTGATATCCAACTCCTTCCCATTCCAAAGCTGAGACACTTCCTATAGCATGAGATGTGATATCTCAATGCTTCTATCAAACCTGAGTCCCTTCCTTTAGCATGAGATGTGATATCCAACTCCTTCCCATTCCAATCCTGAGACCCTTCCTATAGCATGAGATGTGATATTTCAAAGCTTCTAATACCAAACCTGGGACCCATCCTATAACATGAGATATGATATCCAAATCCTTCCCCTTCCAAACCTGAGACCCTTCCTTTAGCATGAGATGTGATATCCAAATCCTTCCCATTCCAATCCTGAAACCCTTCCTATAGCATGAGATGTGATATCTCAATGTTTCTAATAAAAAACCTGAGAGTCTTCCTATAGCAAGAGATGTGATATCCAAATCCTTCCCATTCCAATCCTGAGACCCTTCCTATAACATGAGATGTGATATATCAATGCCTCTAATACCAAACCTGAGATTCTTCCTATAACATGAGATGTGATATCTCAATGCTTCTAATACCAAACCTGAGACCCTCCCTTTAGCATGAGATGTGATATCCGACTCCTTCCCATTCCAATCCTGAGACCCTTCTGATAGCATGAGATGTGATATCTCAATGCCTCTAATACCAAACCAGAGATTCTTCCTATAACATGAGATGTGATATCTCTATTGCTTCTAATACCAAACCTGAGACCCTCCCTTTAGCATGAGATGTGATATCCGACTCCTTCCCATTCCAATCCTGAGACCCTTCTGATAGCATGAGATGTGATATCTCAATGCTTCTAACACCAAACCTGAGACCCTTCCTATAACATAAGATGGGATATCCAACTCCTTCCCATTCCAATCCTGAGACCCTTCCGATAGCAGAGGTGTGATATCTCAATGCTTATACCAATCCTGAGACCCTTCCTATAGCATGATATGTGATATCACAATTTTTCTAATACCAAACCTGAGATCCTTCCTATAACATGAGATGTGTATCCAACTCCTTCCCATTCCAAAACCTGAGACCCTTCCTATAGCATGAGATGTGATATCTTAATGCTTCTAAAACCAAACCTGAGAACCATCCAATAACATATGTGAAATCCAAATCCTTCCCTTTCCAAACCTGAGACCCTTCCGATAGCATTAGATGTGATATCTCAATGCTTCTAAAACCAAACATGAGAACCATCCTATAACATGAGATGTGAAATCCAAATCCTTCCCTTTCCAAACCTGAGACCCTTCCTATAGCTTGAGATGTGATATCAAACTCCTTCCCATTCCAATCCTGTGATAGCTTGAGATGTGATATCCAACTCCTTCCCATTCCAATCATGAGACCCTTCCTATACCATGAGATGTGATATCTCAATGCTTCTAATACCAAACCTGAGACCCGTCCTAAAACATGAGATGTGAGATCCAAATCCTTCCCCTTCCAAACCTGAGAACCTTCCTATAGCTTGAGATGTGATATCAAACTCCTTCCCATTCCAATCCTGAGATAGCTTGAGATGTGATATCCAACTCCTTCCCATTCCTATCCTGAGACCCTTCCGATAGCAGAGATGTGATATCTCAATGCTTGTACCAAACCTGAGACCCTTCCTATGGCATGAGATGTGATATCCAACTCCTTCCCATTCCAATCCTGAGACCCTTCCTATAGCATGAGATGTGATATCTCAATGCTTCTATCAAACCTGAGTCCCTTCCTTTAGCATGAGATGTGATATCCAACTCCTTCCCATTCCAATCCTGAGACCCTTCCTATAGCATGAGATGTGATATCTCAAAGCTTCTAATACCAAACCTGGGACCCGTCCTATAACATGAGATATGATATCCAAATCCTTCCCCTTCCAAACCTGAGACCCTTCCTTTAGCATGAGATGTGATATCCAAATCCTTCCCATTCCAATCCTGAAACCCTTCCTATAGCATGAGATGTGATATCTCAATGTTTCTAATAAAAAACCTGAGACCCTTCCTATAGCAAGAGATGTGATATCCAAATCCTTCCCATTCCAATCCTGAGACCCTTCCTATAACATGAGATGTGATATCCATCTCCTTCCCATTCCAACCTGAGAACCTTCCTATAGCATGAGAAGGGATATCCAACTCCTTCCCATTCCAATCCTGAGACCTTCCTATAGCATGAGATGTGATATCTCAAAGCTTCTAATACCAAACCTGCGACCCGTCCTATAACATGAGATATGATATCCAAATCCTTCCCCTTCCAAACCTGAGACCCTTCCTTTAGCATGAGATGTGATATACAAATCCTTCCCATTCCAATCCTGAAACCCTTCCTATAGCATGAGATGTGATATCTCAATGTTTCTAATAAAAAAACTGAGACCCTTCCTATAGCAAGAGATGTGACATCCAAATCCTTCCCATTCCAATCCTGAGATCCTTCCTATTGGATGAGATGTGATATCCAACTCCTTCCCATTCCAATACTGAGACCCTTCCTATACCATGAGATGTGATATCTCAATGCTTCTACCAAAACTGAGACCCTTCCTTTAGCATGAGATGTGATATCCAACTCCTTCCCATTCCAATCCTGAGACCCTTCTGATAGCATGAGATGTGATATTCAATGCCTCTAATACCAAACCTGAGATCCTACCTCTAACATGAAATGTGATATCCAACTCCTTCCCTTTCCAAACGTGAGAGCCTCCCTATAGCATGAGATGGGATATTCAAGTCCTTCCCATTCCAATCCTGAGACCCTTCCTATAGCATGAGATGTGATATCTCAATGCTTCTAATACCAAACCTGAGACCCTTCCTATAACATAAGATGGGATATCCAACTCCTTCCCATTCCAATCCTGAGACCCTTCCGATAGCAGAGATGTGATATCTCAATGCTGATACCAAACCTGAGACCCTTCCTATGGCATGAGATGTCATATACAACTCCTTCCCATTCCAATCCTGAGACCCTTCCTATAGCATGAGATGTGATATCTCAATGCTTATACAAAACCTGAGACCCCTCCTATAGCATGAGATGTGATATCCAACTCCTTCCCATTCCAATCCTGAGTCCCTTCCTATAACATGAGATGTGATGTCTCAATGCTTCTAATACCAAACCTGAGATCCTTCCTATGGCATGAGATGTCATATAAAACTCCTCCCCATTCCATTCCTGAGACCCTTCCTATAGCATGAGATGTGATATCCAACTCCTTCCCATTCCAATCCTGAGACCCTTCCTATAGCATGAGATGTGATATCCAAATCCTTCCCATTCCAATCGTGAGACCCTTCCTATAGCATGAGATGTGATATCCAAAACCTTCCCTTTCCAAAACTGAGAGCCTACCTATAGCATGAAATGTGATATCCAACTCCTTCCCATTCCAATCCTGAGACCCTTCCTATAGCATGAGATGTGATATCTCAATGCTTATACCAAACCTGACACCCTTCCTATAGCATGAGATGTGATATCCAAATCCTTCCCATTCCAATCCTGAGACCCTTCCTATAGCATGAGTTGTGATATCCAAATCCTTCCCCTTCCAAACCTGAGACCCTCCCTTTAGCATGAGATGTGATATCCAACTCCTTCCCATTCCAATCCTGAGACCCTTCTGATAGCATGAGATGTTATATCTCAATGCCTCTAATACCAAACCTGAGATCCTACCTCTAACATGAAATGTGATATCCAGCTCCTTCCCCTTCTAAACCTGGGAGCCTTCCTATAACATGAGATGTGATATCGAAGTGCTTCCCATTCCAATCCTGAGACCCTTCCTATAACATGAGATGTGATATCCAACTCCTTCCCATTCCAATCCTGAGACCCTTCCTATAGCATGAGATGTGATGTCTCAATGCTTCTAATACCAAATCTGAGATCCTTCCTATAACATGAGATGTGATATCCAACTCCTTCCCATTGCAATCTTGAGACCGTTTCTATAGCATGAGATTTGATATCTCAATGCTTATACCAAACCTGAGACCCTTCCTATAGCATGAGATGTGATATCCAAATCCTTCCCATTCCAATCGTGAGACCCTTCCTATAGCATGAGATGTGATATCTCAATGCCTCTAATACCAAACCTGAGATCCTACCTCTAAAATGAAATTTGATATGCAACTCCTTCCCCTTCCAAACCTGATAGCCTTCCTATAGCATGAGATGTGTTATCCAAGTCCTTCCCATTCCAATCCTGATACCCTTCCTATAACATGAGATGTGATATCCAATTCCTTCCCATTCCAACCTGAGACCCTTCCTATAGCATGAGATGGGATATCCAACTCCTTCCAAATCCAATCCTGATACCCTTCCGATAGCATGAGATGTGATATCCCAATGCTTCTACAAAACCTGAGACCCATACCATGGCATGAGATGTGATATCAAACTCCTTCCCATTCCAATCCTGACACCCTTCCTATAGCTTGAGATGTGATATCCAACTCCTTCCCATTCCAATTCTGAGACCCGTCCTATACCATGGGACTTGATATCTCAATGCTTCTAATACCAAACCTGAGACCGGTCCTATAACATGAGATGTGATATCCAAATCCTTCCCCTTCCAAACCTTAGACCCTTCCTTTATCATGAGATATGATATCCAAGTCATTCCCATTCCAATCCTGAGACCCTTCCTATAGCATGAGATGTGATATCTCAATGCTTCTAATACCAAACCTGAGACCCTTGCTATAACATGAGATGTGATATTCAAGTCCTTCCCATTCCAATCCTGAGACCCTTCCTATAGCATGAGATGTGATATCTCAATGCTTCTAATACCAAACCTGAGACCCTTCCTATAATGAGATGGGATATCCAACTCCTTCCCATTCCAATCCTGAGACCCTGCCGATAGCAGAGATGTGATATCTCAATGCTTATACCAAACCTGAGACCCTTCCTATGGCATGAGATGTCAAATACAACTCCTTCCGATTCCAATCCTGAGACCCTTCCTATAGCATGAGATGTGATATCTCAATGCTTCTAATAATAAACCTGAGATCCTTCCTATAACATGAGATGTGATATCCAACTCCTTCCCATTCCAAACCTGAGACCCTTCCGATTGCATGAGATGTGATATCAAACTCCTTCCCATTCCAATCCTGAGATAGCTTGAGATGTGATATCCAACTCCTTCCCATTCCAATCCTGAGACCCTTCCTATACCATGAGATGTGATATCTCAATGCTTCTAATACCAAACCTGACACCCGTCCTAAAACATGAGATGTGAGATCCAAATCCTTCCCCTTCCAAGCCTGAGATCTTTCCTTTAGCATGAGATGTGATATCCAACTCCTTCCCATTCCAATCCTGAGACCCTTCCTATAGCATGATATGTGATATCACAATTTTTCTAATACCAAACCTGAGATCCTTCCTATAACATGAGATGTGTATCCACCTCCTTCCCATTCCAAACCTGAGACCCTTCCTATAGCTTGAGATGTGATATCTTAATGCTTCTAAAACCAAACCTGAGAACCATCCAATAACATATGTGAAATCCAAATCCTTCCCTTTCCAAACCTGAGACCCTTCCGATAGCATTACATGTGATATCTCAATGCTTCTAAAACCAAACATGAGAACCATCCTATAACATGAGATGTGAAATCCAAATCCTTCCCTTTCCAAACCTGAGACCCTCCCTATAGCATGGGATGTGATATCTAAGTCCTTCCCATTCCTATCCTGAGACCCTTCCGATAGCAGAGATGTGATATCTCAATGCTTGGACCAAACCTGAGACCCTTCCTATGACATGAGATGTGATATCCAACTCCTTCCCATTCCAATCCTGAGACACTTCCTATAGCATGAGATGTGATATCTCAATGCTTCTATCAAACCTGAGTCCCTTCCTTTAGCATGAGATGTGATATCCAACTCCTTCCCATTCCAATCCTGAGACCCTTCCTATAGCATGAGATGTGATATTTCAAAGCTTCTAATACCAAACCTGGGACCCATCCTATAACATGAGATATGATATCCAAATCCTTCCCCTTCCAAACCTGAGACCCTTCCTTTAGCATGAGATGTGATATCCAAATCCTTCCCATTCCAATCCTGAAACCCTTCCTATAGCATGAGATGTGATATCTCAATGTTTCTAATAAAAAACCTGAGAGTCTTCCTATAGCAAGAGATGTGATATCCAAATCCTTCCCATTCCAATCCTGAGACCCTTCCTATAACATGAGATGTGATATATCAATGCCTCTAATACCAAACCTGAGATTCTTCCTATAACATGAGATGTGATATCTCAATGCTTCTAATACCAAACCTGAGACCCTCCCTTTAGCATGAGATGTGATATCCGACTCCTTCCCATTCCAATCCTGAGACCCTTCTGATAGCATGAGATGTGATATCTCAATGCCTCTAATACCAAACCAGAGATTCTTCCTATAACATGAGATGTGATATCTCTATTGCTTCTAATACCAAACCTGAGACCCTCCCTTTAGCATGAGATGTGATATCCGACTCCTTCCCATTCCAATCCTGAGACCCTTCTGATAGCATGAGATGTGATATCTCAATGCTTCTAACACCAAACCTGAGACCCTTCCTATAACATAAGATGGGATATCCAACTCCTTCCCATTCCAATCCTGAGACCCTTCCGATAGCAGAGGTGTGATATCTCAATGCTTATACCAATCCTGAGACCCTTCCTATAGCATGATATGTGATATCACAATTTTTCTAATACCAAACCTGAGATCCTTCCTATAACATGAGATGTGTATCCAACTCCTTCCCATTCCAAAACCTGAGACCCTTCCTATAGCATGAGATGTGATATCTTAATGCTTCTAAAACCAAACCTGAGAACCATCCAATAACATATGTGAAATCCAAATCCTTCCCTTTCCAAACCTGAGACCCTTCCGATAGCATTAGATGTGATATCTCAATGCTTCTAAAACCAAACATGAGAACCATCCTATAACATGAGATGTGAAATCCAAATCCTTCCCTTTCCAAACCTGAGACCCTTCCTATAGCTTGAGATGTGATATCAAACTCCTTCCCATTCCAATCCTGTGATAGCTTGAGATGTGATATCCAACTCCTTCCCATTCCAATCCTGAGACCCTTCCTATACCATGAGATGTGATATCTCAATGCTTCTAATACCAAACCTGAGACCCGTCCTAAAACATGAGATGTGAGATCCAAATCCTTCCCCTTCCAAACCTGAGAACCTTCCTATAGCTTGAGATGTGATATCAAACTCCTTCCCATTCCAATCCTGAGATAGCTTGAGATGTGATATCCAACTCCTTCCCATTCCTATCCTGAGACCCTTCCGATAGCAGAGATGTGATATCTCAATGCTTGTACCAAACCTGAGACCCTTCCTATGGCATGAGATGTGATATCCAACTCCTTCCCATTCCAATCCTGAGACCCTTCCTATAGCATGAGATGTGATATCTCAATGCTTCTATCAAACCTGAGTCCCTTCCTTTAGCATGAGATGTGATATCCAACTCCTTCCCATTCCAATCCTGAGACCCTTCCTATAGCATGAGATGTGATATCTCAAAGCTTCTAATACCAAACCTGGGACCCGTCCTATAACATGAGATATGATATCCAAATCCTTCCCCTTCCAAACCTGAGACCCTTCCTTTAGCATGAGATGTGATATCCAAATCCTTCCCATTCCAATCCTGAAACCCTTCCTATAGCATGAGATGTGATATCTCAATGTTTCTAATAAAAAACCTGAGACCCTTCCTATAGCAAGAGATGTGATATCCAAATCCTTCCCATTCCAATCCTGAGACCCTTCCTATAACATGAGATGTGATATCCAACTCCTTCCCATTCCAACCTGAGAACCTTCCTATAGCATGAGAAGGGATATCCAACTCCTTCCCATTCCAATCCTGAGACCTTCCTATAGCATGAGATGTGATATCTCAAAGCTTCTAATACCAAACCTGCGACCCGTCCTATAACATGAGATATGATATCCAAATCCTTCCCCTTCCAAACCTGAGACCCTTCCTTTAGCATGAGATGTGATATACAAATCCTTCCCATTCCAATCCTGAAACCCTTCCTATAGCATGAGATGTGATATCTCAATGTTTCTAATAAAAAAACTGAGACCCTTCCTATAGCAAGAGATGTGACATCCAAATCCTTCCCATTCCAATCCTGAGATCCTTCCTATTAGATGAGATGTGATATCCAACTCCTTCCCATTCCAATACTGAGACCCTTCCTATACCATGAGATGTGATATCTCAATGCTTCTACCAAAACTGAGACCCTTCCTTTAGCATGAGATGTGATATCCAACTCCTTCCCATTCCAATCCTGAGACCCTTCCTATAGCATGAGATGTGATATCTCAATGCCTCTAATACCAAACCAGAGATTCTTCCTATAACATGAGATGTGATATCTCAATGCTTCTAATACCAAACCTGAGACCCTTCCTTTAGCATGAGATGTGATATCCGACTCCTTCCCATACCAATCCTGAGACCCTTCTGATAGCATGAGATGTGATATCTCAATGCCTCTAATACCAAACCTGAGATTCTTCCTATAACATGAGATGTGATATCTCAATGCTTCTAATACCAAACCTGAGACCCTCCGTTTAGCATGAGATGTGATATCCGACTCCTTCCCATTCCAATCCTGAGACCCTTCTGATAGCATGAGATGTGATATCTCAATGCTTCTAATACCAAATCTGAGACCCTTCCTATAACATAAGATGGGATATCCAACTCCTTCCCATTCCAATCCTGAGACCCTTCCGATAGCAGAGATGTGATATCTCAATGCTTATACCAAACCTGAGACCCTTCCTGTGGCATGAGATGTCATATACAACTCCTTCCCATTCCAATCCTGAGACCCTTCCTATAGCATGAGATGTGATATCCAACTCCTTCCCATTCCAATCCTGAGACCCTTCCTATAGCATGAGATTTGATATCTCAATGCTTCTAACACCAAACCTGAGATCCTTCCGATAGCATGAGATGTGATATCTCAATGCTTCTAATACCAAACCTGAGATCATTCCTATAACACGAGATGTAATATCCAAATCCTTCCCCTTCCAAACCTGAGACCCTCCCTTTAGCATGAGATGTGATAATCAACTCCTTCCCATTCCAATCCTGAGATCCTTCTGATAGCATGAGATGTGATATCTCAATGCCTCTAATACCAAACCTGAGATCCTACCTCTAACATGAAATGTGATATCCAACTCCTTCCCCTTCCAAACCTGAGAGCCTTCCTATAGCATGAGATGTGATATCCAAGTCCTTCCCATTCCAATCCTGAGACCCTTCCTATAGCTTGAGATGTGATATCCAACTCCTCCCCATTCCAATTCTGAGACCCTTCCTATAGCATGAGATGTGATATCTCAATGCTTCTAATACCAAACCTGGGACCCTTCCTATAACATGAGATGGGATATCCAAGTCCTTCCCATTCCAATCCTGAGACCCTTCCTATAGCATGAGATATGATATCTCAATGCTTCTAATACCAAACCTGAGACCCTTCCTATAACAAGAGATGTGATATCCATGTCCTTCCCATTCCAATCCTGAGACCCGTCCTATACCATGAGATGTGATATCTCAATGCTTCTAATACCAAACCTGAGACCCTTCCTATAATGAGATGGGATATCCAACTCCTTCCCATTCCAATCCTGAGACCCTTCCAATAGCAGAGATGTGATATCTCAATGCTTATACCAAACCTGAGACCCTTCCTATGGCATGAAATGTCATATACAACTCCTTCCGATTCCAGACCTGAGACCCTTCCTATAGCATGAGATGTGATATCCAACTCCTTCTCATTCCAATCCTGAGAACCTTCCTATAGCTTGAGATGTGATATCCAACTCCTTCCCATTCCAATCCTGAGACCCTTCCTATAGCATGAGATGTGATATCTCAATGCTTCTAATACCAAACCTGAGATCCTTCCTATAACATGAGATGTGATATCCAAATCCTTCCACTTCCAAACCTGAGACCCTCCCTTTAGCATGAGATGTGATATCCGACTCCTTCCCATTCCAATCCTGAGACCCTTCTGATAGCATGAGATATGATATCTCAATGCCTATAATACCAAACCTGAGATCCTTCCGATAGCATGAGATGTGATATCTCAATGCTTCTAATACCAAACCTGAGATCCTTCCTATAACATTAAATGTGATATCCAAATCCTTCCAAATCCAATCCTGATACCCTTCCGATAGCATGAGATGTGATATCCCAATGCTTCTACAAAACCTGAGACCCATACATGGCATGAGATGTGATATCAAACTCCTTCCCATTCCAATCCTGAGACACTTCCTATAGCATGAGATGTGATATCTCAATGCTTCTAATACCAAACCTGAGACTCTTCCTATAACATGAGATGGGATATTCAACTCCTTCCCATTCCAATCCTGAGACCCTTCCGATAGCAGAGGTGTGATATCTCAATGCTTATACCAAACCTGAGACCCTTCCTATGGCATGAGATGTCATATACAACTCCTTCCCATTCCAATCCTGAGACCCTTCCTATAGCATGAGATGTGATATCTCAATGCTTATACCAAACCTGAGAACCATACATGGCATGAGATGTGATATCAAACTCCTTACCATTCCAATCCTGAGACCATTCCTATAGCATGAGATGTGATATCTCAATGCTTCTAATACCAAACCTGAGACCCTTCCTATAGCATGAGATGTGATATCTCAATGCTTATACCAAACCTGAGACCCTTCCTATAGCATGAGATGTGATATCCAACTCCTTCCCATTTCAATCCTGAGACCCTTCCTATAGCATGAGATGTGATGTCTCAATGCTTCTAATACCAAACCTGAGATCCTTCCTATAACATCAGATGTGATATCCAACTCCTTCCCATTCCAATCCTGAGACCCTTCCTATAGCATGAGATGTGATATCTCAATGTTTATACCAAACCTGAGACCCTTCCTATAGCATGAGATGTGATATCCAACTCCTTCCCATTCCAATCCTGAGACCCTTCCTATAGCATGAGATGTGATATCTCAATGCCTCTAATACCAAATCTGAGATCCTTCCTCTAACATGAAATGTGATATCCTACTCCTTCCCTTTCCAAACCTGAGAGCCTACCTATAGCATGAGATGTGATATCCAAGACCTTCCCATTCCAATCCTTAGACCCTTCCTACAGCATACAATATGATATCTCAATGATTCTAATAACAAACCTGAGACCCGTCCTATAACATGAGATATGATATCCAACTCCTTCCTATTCCAATCCTGAGACACTTCCGATAGCAGAGATGTGATATCTCAATGCTTATTCCAAATCTGAGACCCTTCCTATAGCATGAGATGTGATATCCAACTCCTTCCCGTTCCAAACCTGAGACCCTTCCTATAGCATATGTGATATCCAACTCCTTCCCATTGCAAACATGAGACCCTTCCTATAGCATGAGATGTGATATCCAACTCCTTCCCATTCCAATCCTGAGACCCTTCCTATAGCATGAGATGTGATATCTCAATGCCTCTAATACCAAACCTGAGATCCTTCCTCTAACATGAAATGTGATATCCAACTCCTTCCCTTTCCAAACCTGAGAGCCTACCTATAGCATGAGATGTGATATCCAAGACCTTCCCATTCCAATCCTTAGACCCTTCCTACAGCATACAATATGATATCTCAATGATTCTAATAACAAACCTGAGACCCGTCCTATAACATGAGATGTGATATCCAACTCCTTCCCATTCCAATCCTGAGACACTTCCGATAGCAGAGATGTGATATCTCAATGCCTATTCCAAACCTGAGACCCTTCCTATAGCATGAGATGTGATATCCAACTCCTTCCCATTCCAAACATGAGACCCTTCCTATAGCAAGAATGTAATATCCAACTCCTTCCCATTCCAATCCTGAGACCCTTCCTATAACATGAGATGTGATATCCAACCCCTTCCCATTCCAACCTGAGACCCTTCCTATAGCATGAGATGGGATATCCAACTCCTTCCAAATCCAATCCTGATACCCTTCCGATAGCATGAGATGTGATATCCCAATGCTTCTACCAAACCTGAGACCCATACTATGGCATGAGATGTGATATCAAACTCCTTCCCATTCCAATCCTGAGACCCTTCCTATAGCTTGAGATGTGATATCCAACTCCTTCCCATTCCAATTCTGAGACCCTTCCTATACAATGAGACTTGATATCTCAATGCTTCTAATACCAAACCTGAGACCCGTCCTATAACATGAGATGTGATATCCAAATCCTTCCCCTTCCAAACCTTAGACCCTTCCTTTATCATGAGATGTTATATCCAACTCCTTCCCATTCCAATCCTGAGACTCTTCCGATATCATGAGATGTGATATCTCAATGCTTCTAATATCAAACATGAGACCCTCCCTATAGCATGAGATGTGATATCCAAGTCCTTCCCATTCCAATCCTGAGACCCTTCCTATAGCATGAGATGTGATATCTCAATGCTTCTAATACCAAACCTACCTGAGACCCTTCCTATAACATGAGATGGGAATATCCAACTCCTTCCCATTCCAATCCTGAGACCCTTCCGATAGCAGAGATGTGATATCTCAATGCTTATACCAAAAGTGAGATCCTTCCTATAACATGAGATGTGATATCCAACTCCTTCCCATTCCAATCCTGAGACACTTCCTATAGCATGAGATGTGATATCTCACTGCTTATACCAAACCTGAGACCCTTCCTATAGCATGAGATGTGATATCCAACTCCTTCCCATTCCAATCCTGAGACCCTTCCTATAGCATGAGATGTGATATCTCAATGCTTCTAATATCAAACTTGAGACCCTCCCTATAGCATGAGATGTGATACCCAAGTCCTTCCCATTCCAATCCTGAGACCCTTCCTACAGCATGCGATGTGATGTCTCAATGCTTCTAATACCAAACCTGAGACTCTTCCTATAACATGAGATGGGATATCCAACTCCTTCCCATTCCAATCCTGAGACCCTTCCGATAGCAGAGATGTGATATCTCAATGCTTATACCAAACGTAAGACCCTTCCTATGGCATGAGATGTCATATACAACTCCTTCCCATTCCAATCCTGAGACCCTTCCTATAGCATGAGATGTGATATCCAACTCCTTCGCATTCCAATCCTGAGACCCTTCCTATAGCATGAGATGTGATGTCTCAATGCTTCTAATACCAAACCTGAGATCCTTCCTATAACATGAGATGTGATATCCAACTCCTTCCCATTCCAATCCCGAGACCCTTCCTATAGCATGAGATGTGATATCTCAATGCTTATACCAAACCTGAGACCCTTCCTATAGCATGAGATGTGATATCCAACTCCTTCCCATTCCAATCCTGAGACTCTTCCTATAGCATGAGATGTGATATCTCAATGCCTCTAATACCAAACCTGAGATCTTTCCTCTAACGTGAAATGTGATATCCAACTCCTTCCCTTTCCAAACCTGAGAGCCTACCTATAGCATGAGATGTGATATCCAAGTCCTTCCCATTCCAATCCTTAGACCCTTCCTACAGCATGCAATATGATATCTCAATGATTCTAATAACAAACCTGAGACCCGTCCTATAACATGAGATGGGATATCCAACTCCTTCCCATTGCAATCCTGAGACACTTCCGATAGCAGAGATGTGATATCTCAATGCTTATACCAAACCTGAGACCCTTCCTATAACATGAGATGTGATATCCAACTCCTTCCCGGTCCAAACCTGAGACCCTTCCTATAGCATATGTGATATCCAACTCCTTCCCATTCCAAACATGAGACCCTTCCTATAGCAAGAGTGTAATATCCAACTCCTTCCCATTCCAATCCTGAGACCATTCCTATAGCATGAGATGTGATATCTCAATGCTTCTAATACCAAACCTGAGATCCTTCCTATGAACATGAGATGTGATATCCAATTCCTCCCCATTCCAAACCTGAGAACCTTCCTACAGCATGCGATGTGATATCTCAATGCTTCTAATACCAAACCCGAGACCAGTCCTATAACATGAGATTGGATATCCAACTCCTTCCCCTTCCAAACCTGAGACTCTTCCTATAGCATGAGATGTGATATCCAACTTCTTCCCATTCCAATCCTGAGACCCTTCCTATAACATGAGATGTGATGTCTCAATGCTTCTAATACCAAACATGAGATCATTCCTATAACATGAGATGTGATATCCAACTCCTTCACATTCCAATCCTGAGACCCTTCCTATAGCATGAGATGTGATATCTCAATGCTTATACCAAACCTGAGACCCTTCCTATAGCTTGAGATGTGATATCCAACTCCTTCCCATTCCAATCCTGAGACCCTTCCTATAGCATGAGGTGTGATATCTCAAGGCCTCTAATACCAAACCTGAGATCCTTCCTCTGACATGAAATGTGATATCCAACTCCTTCCCCTTCCAAACCTGAGAGCCTTCCTATAACATGAAATGTGATATCCAATTCCTTCCCATTCCAACCTGAGACCCTTCCTATACCATGAGATGAGATATCCAACTCCTTCCAAATCCAATACTGATACCCTTCCGATAGCATGAGATGTGATATCCCAATGCTTCTACAAAACCTGAGACCCATACTATGGCATGAGATGTGATATCAAACTCCTTCCCATTCCAATCCTGAGACCCTACCTATAGCTTGAGATGTGATATCCAACTCCTTCCCATTCCAATTCTGAGACCCTTCCTATACCATGAGACTTGATATCTCAATGCTTCTAATACCAAACCTGAGACCCGTCCTATAACATGAGATGTGATATCCAAATATTTCCAGTTCCAAACCTTAGACCCTTCCTTTATCATGAGATGTGATATCCAATTCCTTCCCATTCCAATCCTGAGACCCTTCCGATATCATGAGATTTGTTATCTCAATGCTTCTAATATCAAACTTGAGACCCTCCCTATAACATCAGATGTGACATCCAAGTCCTCCCCATTCCAATCCTGAGACCCTTCCTATAGCATGCGATATGATATCTCAATGCTTCTAATACCAAACCTGAGACCCTTCCTATAACATGATTTGGGATATCCAACTCCTTCCCATTCCAATCCTGAGACCCTTCCGATAGCAGAGATGTGATATCTCAATGCTTATACCAAACCTGAGACCCTTCCTATGGCCTGAGATGTCATATGCAACTCCTTCCCATTCCAATCCTGAGACCCTTCCTATAGCATTAGATGTGATATCTCAATGCTTATACCAAATCTGAGACCCTTCCTATAGCATGAGATGTGATATCCAACTTCTTCCCATTCCAATCCTGAGACCCTTCCTATAGCATGAGATGTGATGTCTCAATTCTTCTAATACCAAACCTGAGATCCTTCCTATAACATGAGATGTGATATCCAACTCCTTCCCATTCCAATCCTGAGACCCTTATGATAGCATGAGATGTGATATCTCAATGCCTCTAACACCAAACCTGAGATACTTCTGATAGCATGAGATGTGATATCTCAATGCTTCTAATACCAAACCTGAGATCCTTCCTATAACATGAGATGTGATTTCCAAATCCTTCCACTTCCAAACCTGAGACCCTCCCTTTAGCATGAGATGTGATATCCAACTCCTTCCCATTCCAATCCTGAGACCCTTCTGATAGCATGAGATGTGATATTTCAATGCCTTTAATACCAAACCTGAGATCCTACCTCTAACATGAAATGTGATATCCATCTCCTTCCCTTTCCAAACCTGAGACCCTGCCTATAGCATGAAATGTGATATCCAAGTCCTTCCCATTCCAATCCTGAGACCCTTCCTATAGCATGTGATGTGATATCTCAATGCTTATACCAAATCTGAGACCCTTCCCATAGCATGAGATGTGATATCCAACTCCTTCCCATTCCAATCCTGAGACCCTTCCTATAGCATGAGATGTGATGTCTCAATGCTTCTAATACCAAACCTGAGATCCTTCCTATAACATGAGATGTGATATCCAACTCCTTCCCATTCCAATCCTGAGACCCTTATGATAGCATGAGATGTGATATCTCAATGCCTCTAATACCAAACCTGAGATACTTCCGATAGCATGAGATGTGATATCTCAATGCTTCTAATACCAAACCTGAGATCCTTCCTATAACATGAGATGTGATTTCCAAATCCTTCCCCTTCCAAACCTGAGACCCTCCCTTTAGCATGAGATGTGATATCCAACTCCTTCCCATTCCAATCCTGAGACCCATCTGATAGCATGAGATGTGATATTTCAATGCCTCTAATACCAAACCTGAGATCCTACCTCTAACATGAAATGTGATATCCATCTCCTTCCCTTTCCAAACCTGAGACCCTGCCTATAGCATGAGATGTGATATCCAAGTCCTTTCCATTCCAATCCTGAGACCCTTCCTATAGCATGTGATGTGATATCTCAATGCTTATACCAAACCTGAGACCCTTCCTATGGCATGAGATGTCATATACAACTCCTTCCCATTCCAATCCTGAGACCCTTCCTATAGCATGAGATGTGATATCTCAATGCTTATACCAAACCTGAGACCCTTCCTATAGCATGAGATGTGATATCCAACTTCTTCCCATTCCAATCCTGAGACCCTTCCTATAACATGAGATGTGATGTCGCAATGCTTCTAATACCAAACCTGAGATCTTTCCTATAACATGAGATGTGATATCCAACTCCTTCCCATTCCAATCCTGAGACCCTTCCTATAGCATGAGATGTGATATCACAATGCTTATACCAAACCTGAGACCGTTCCTATAGCTTGAGATGTGATATCCAACTCCTTCCCATTCCAATCCTGAGACCCTTCCTATAGCATGAGATGTGATATCTCAAGGCCTCTAATACCAAACCTGAGATCGTTCCTCTAACATGAAATGTGATATCCAACTCCTTCCCCTTCCAAACCTGAGAGCCTTCCTATAACATGAGATGTGACATCCAAGTCCTCCCCATTCCAATCCTGAGACCCTTCCTATAGCATGAGATGTGATATCTCAATGCTTCTAATACCAAACCTGAGACCCTTCCTATAACATGATTTGGGATATCCAACTCCTTCCCATTCCAATCCTGAGACCCTTCCGATAGCAGAGATGTGATATCTCAATGCTTATACCAAACCTGAGACCCTTCCTATGGCCTGAGATGTCATATGCAACTCCTTCCCATTCCAATCCTGAGACCCTTCCTATAGCATTAGATGTGATATCTCAATGCTTATACCAAATCTGAGACCCTTCCTATAGCATGAGATGTGATATCCAACTTCTTCCCATTCCAATCCTGAGACCCTTCCTATAGCATGAGATGTGATGTCTCAATTCTTCTAATACCAAACCAGAGATCCTTCCTATAACATGAGATGTGATATCCAACTCCTTCCCATTCCAATCCTGAGACCCTTATGATAGCATGAGATGTGATATCTCAATGCCTCTAATACCAAACCTGAGATACTTCTGATAGCATGAGATGTGATATCTCAATGCTTCTAATACCAAACCTGAGATCCTTCCTACAACATGAGATGTGATTTCCAAATCCTTCCACTTCCAAACCTGAGACCCTCCTTTTAGCATGAGATGTGATATCCAACTCCTTCCCATTCCAATCCTGAGACCCTTCTGATAGCATGAGATGTGATATTTCAATGCCTCTAATACCAAACCTGAGATCCTACCTCTAACATGAAATGTGATATCCATCTCCTTCCCTTTCCAAACCTGAGACCCTGCCTATAGCATGAGATGTGATATCCAAGTCCTTCCCATTCCAATCCTGAGACCCTTCCTATAGCATGTGATGTGATATCTCAATGCTTATACCAAACCTGAGACCCTTCCTGTGGCATGAGATGTCATATACAACTCCTTCCCATTCCAATCCTGAGACCCTTCCTATAGCATGAGATGTGATATCTCAATGCTTATACCAAACCTGAGACCCTTCCTATAGCATGAGATGTGATATCCAACTTCTTCCCATTCCAATCCTGAGACCCTTCCTATAACATGAGATGTGATGTCTCAATGCTTCTAATACCAAACCTGAGACCCTTCCTATAACATGAGATGGGATATCGAACTCCTTCCCATTCCAATCCTGAGACCCTTCCGATAGCAGAGATGTGATATCTCAATGCTTTTACCAAACCTGAGACCCTTCCCATGGCCTGAGATGTCATATACAACTCCTTCCCATTCCAATCCTGAGACCCTTCCTATAGCATGAGATGTGATATCTCAATGCTTATACCAAATCTGAGACCCTTCCTATAGCATGAGATGTGATATCCAACTCCTTCCCATTCCAATCCTGACACCCTTCCTATAGCTTGAGATGTGATGTTTCAATGCTTCTAATACCAAACCTGAGATCCTTCCTATAACATGAGATGTGATATCCAACTCCTTCCCATTCCAATCCTGAGACCCTTATGATAGCATGAGATGTGATATCTCAATGCCTCTAATACCAAACCTGAGATACTTCCGATAGCATGAGATGTGATATCTCAATGCTTCTAATACCAAACCTGAGATCCTTCCTATAACATGAGATGTGATTTCCAAATCCTTCCCCTTCGAAAGCTGAGACCCTCCCTTTAGCATGAGATGTGATATCAAACTCCTTCCCATTCCAATCCTGAGACCCATCTGATAGCATGAGATGTGATATTTCAATGCCTCTAATACCAAACCTGAGATCCTACCTCTAACATGAAATGTGATATCCATCTCCTTCCCTTTCCAAACCTGAGACCCTGCCTATAGCATGAGATGTGATATCCAAGTCCTTTCCATTCCAATCCTGAGACCCTTCCTATAGCATGTGATGTGATATCTCAATTCTTATACCAAACCTGAGACCCTTCCTATGGCATGAGATGTCATATACAACTCCTTCCCATTCAAGCATTGCGACATCACATCTCATGTTATAGGAAGGGTGTCAGGATTGGAATGGGAAGAAGTTGGATATCACATCTCATGCTATAGGAAGGGTCTCAGGTTTGGTATAAGCATTGAGATATCACATCTCATGCTATAGGAAGGGTCTCAGGATTGGAATGGGAAGGAGTTGTATATGACATCTCATGCCATAGGAAGGGTCTCAGGTTTGGTATAAGCATTGAGATATCACATCACATGCTATAGGAAGGGTCTCAGGATTGGAATGGAAAGGACTTGGATATCACATCTCATGCTATAGGCAGGGTCTCAGGTTTGGAAAGGGAAGGAGATGGATATCACATTTCATGTTAGAGGTAGGATCTCAGGTTTGGTATTAGAGGCATTGAAATATCACATCTCATGCTATCAGATGGGTCTCAGGATTGGAATGGGAAGGAGTTGGATATCACATCTCATGCTAAAGGGAGGGTCTCAGGTTTGGAAGGGGAAGGATTTGGAAATCACATCTCATATTATAGGAAGGATCTCAGGTTTGGTATTAGAAGCATTGAGATATCACATCTCATGCTATCGGAAGTATCTCAGGTTTGGTATTAGAGGCATTGAGATATCACATCTCATGCTATCACAAGGGTCTCAGGATTGGAATGGGAAGGAGTTGGATATCACATCTCATGTTATAGGAAGGATCTCAGGTTTGGTATTAGAAGCATTGAGACCTCACATCTCATGCTATAGGAAGGGTCTCAGGATTGGAATGGGAAGGAGTTGGATATCACATCTCATGCTATAGGAAGGGTCTCAGGATTGGAATGGGAAGGACTTGGATATCACATTTCATGCTATAGGCAGGGTCTCAGGTTTGGAAAGGGAAGGAGATGGATATCACATTTCATGTTAGAGGTAGGATCTCAGGTTTGATATTAGAGGCATTGCAATATCACATCTCATGCTATCAGAAGGGTCTCAGGATTGGAATGGGAAGGAGTTGGATATCACATCTCATGCTAAAGGGAGGGTCTCAGGTTTGGAAGTGGAAGGATTTGGAAATCACATCTCATGTTATAGGAAGGATCTCAGGTTTGGTATTAGAAGCATTGAGATATCACATCTCATGCTATCAGAAGTATCTCAGGTTTGGTGTTAGAGGCATTGAGATATCACATCTCATGCTATCATAAGGGTCTCAGGATTGGAATGGGAAGGAGTTGGATATCACATCTCATGTTATAGGAAGGATCTCAAGTTTGGTATTAGAAGAATTGAGACATCACATCTCATGCTATAGGAAGGGTCTCAGGATTGGAATGGGAAGAAGTTGGATATCACATCTCATGCTATAGGAAGGGTCTCAGATTTGGTATAAGCATTGAGATATCACATCTAATGCTATAGGAAGGGTCTCAGGATTGGAATGGGAAGGAGTTGCATATGACATCTCAGGCCATAGGAAGGGTCTCAGGTTTGGTATAAGCATTGAGATATCACATCTCTGCTATCGGAAGGGTCTCAGGATTGGAATGGGAAGGAGTTGGATATCCCAAATCATGTTAGAGGAAGGGTCTCAGGTTTGGTATTAGAAGCATTGAGATATCACATCTCATGCTATAGGAAGGGTCTCAGGATTGGAATGGGGAGGACTTGGATGTCACATCTGATGTTATAGGGAGGGTCTCAAGTTTGGAAGGGGAAGGAGTTGGATATCACATCTCTTGCTATAGGAAGGGTCTCAGGATTGGTATTAGAAGCATTGAGATATCACATCTCATGCTATAGGAAGGGTCTCAGGATTGGAATGGGGAGGACTTGGATGCCACATCTCATGTTATAGGAAGGCTCTCAGGTTTGGAAGGGGAAGGAGTTGGATATCACATTTCATGTTAGAGGAACGATCTCAGGTTTGGTATTAGAGGCCTTGAGATATCACATCTCATGCTATAGGAAGGGTCTCAGGATTAGAATGGGAAGGAGTTGGATATCACATCTCAAGCTATAGGAACGGTCTCAGGTTTGGTATAAGCATTGTGATATCACATCTCATGCTATAGGTAGGCTCTCAGGTTTGGAAAGGGAAGGAGTTGGATATCACATTTCAAGTTAGAGGAAGGATCTCAGGTTTGGTATTAGAGGCATTGAGATATCACATCTCATGCTATAGGAAGGGTCTCAGGTTTGGTATAAGCATTGAGATATCACATCTCATGCTATAGGAAGGGTCTCAGGTTTGGAATGGGAAGGAGTTGTATATGACATTTCATGCCATAGGAAGGGTCTCAGGTTTGGTATAAGCATTGAGATATCACATCACATGCTATAGGAAGGGTCTCAGGATTGGAATGGAAAGGACTTGGATATCACATCTCATGCTATAGGCAGGGTCTCAGGTTTGGAAAGGGAAGGAGATGGATATCACATTTCATGTTAGGGGTAGGATCTCAGGTTTGGTATTAGAGGCATTGAAATATCACATCTCATGCTATCAGAAGGGTCTCAGGATTGGAATGGGAAGGAGTTGGATATCACATCTCATGATAAAGGGAGGGTCTCAGGTTTGGAAGGGGAAGGATTTGGAAATCACATCTCATGTTATAGGAAGGATCTCAGGTTTGGTATTAGAAGCATTGAGATATCACATCTCATGCTATCGGAAGTATCTCAGGTTTGGTATTAGAGGCATTGAGATATCACATCTCATGCTATCATAAGGGTCTCAGGATTGGAATGGGAAGGAGTTGGATATCACATCTCATGTTATAGGAAGGCTCTCAGGTTTGGAAGGGGAAGGAGTTGGATATCACATTTCATGTTAGAGGAACGATCTCAGGTTTGGTATTAGAGGCCTTGAGATATCACATCTCATGCTATAGGAAGGGTCTCAGGATTGGAATGGGAAGGAGTTGGATATCACATCTCAAGCTATAGGAACGGTCTCAGGTTTGGTATAAGCATTGTGATATCACATCTCATGCTATAGGAAGGGTCTCAGGATTGGAATGGGAAGGAGTTGGATATCACATCTCATGTTATAGGAAAGATCTCAGGTTTGGTATTAGAAGCATTGCGACATCACATCTCATGTTATAGGAAGGGTCTCAGGATTGGAATGGGAAGAAGTTGGATATCACATCTCATGCTATAGGAAGGGTCTCAGGTTTGGTATAAGCATTGAGATATCACATCTCATGCTACAGGAAGGGTCTCAGGATTGGAATGGGAAGGAGTTGTATATGACATCTCATGCCATAGGAAGGGTCTCAGGTTTGGTATAAGAATTGAGATATCACATCACATGCTATAGGAAGGGTCTCAGGATTGGAATGGAAAGTACTTGGATATCACATCTCATGCTATAGGCAGGGTCTCAGGTTTGGAAAGGGAAGGAGATGGATATCACATTTCATGTTAGAGGTAGGATCTCAGGTTTGGTATTAGAGGCATTGAAATATCACATCTCATGCTATCAGATGGGTCTCAGGATTGGAATGGGAAGGAGTTTGATATCACATCTCATGCTAAAGGGAGGGTCTCAGGTTTGGAAGGGGAAGGATTTGGAAATCACATCTCATGTTATAGGAAGGATCTCAGGTTTGGTATTAGAAGCATTGAGATATCACATCTCATGCTATCGGAAGTATCTCAGGTTTGGTATTAGAGGCATTGAGATATCACATCTCATGCTATCATAAGGGTCTCAGGATTGGAATGGGAAGGAGTTGGATATCACAACTCATGTTATAGGAAGGATCTCAGGTTTGGTATTAGAAGCATTGAGACATCACATCTCATGCTATAGGAAGGGTGTCAGGATTGGAATGGGAAGGAGTTGGATATCACATCTCATGCTATAGGAAGTGTCTCAGATTTGGTATAAGCATTGAGATATCACATCTCATGCTATAGGAAGGGTCTCAGGATTGGAATGGGAAGGAGTTGTATATGACATCTCAGGCCATAGGAAGGGTCTCAGGTTTGGTAAAAGCATTGAGATATCACATCTCTGCTATCGGAAGGGTCTCAGGATTGGAATGGGAAGGAGTTGGATATCCCATCTCATGTTATAGGAAGGGTCTCAGGTTTGGTATTAGAAGCATTGAGACATCACATCTCATGTTATAGGAAGAGTCTCAGGATTGGAATGGGAAGAAGTTGGACATCACATCTCATGCTATAGGAAGGGTCTCAGGTTTGGTATAAGCATTGAGATATCACATCACATGCTATAGGAAGGGTCTCAGGATTGGAATGGGAAGGAGTTGTATATGACATCTCATGCCATAGGAAGGGTCTCAGGTTTGGTATAAGCATTGAGATATCACATCACATGCTATAGGAAGGGTCTCAGGATTGGAATGGGAAGGACTTGGATATCACATCTCATGCTATAGGCAGGGTCTCAGGTTTAGAAAGGGAAGGAGATGGATATCACATTTCATGTTAGAGGTAGGATCTCAGGTTTGGTATTAGAGGCATTGAAATATCACATCTCATGCTATCAGAAGGGTCTCAGGATTGGAATGGGAAGGAGTTGGATATCACATCTCATGCTAAAGGGAGGGTCTCAGGTTTGGAAGTGGAAGGATTTGGAAATTACATCTCATGTTATAGGAAGGATCTCAGGTTTGGTATTAGAAGCATTGAGATATCACATCTCATGCTATCAGAAGTATCTCAGGTTTGGTATTAGAGGCATTGAGATATCACATCTCATGCTATCATAAGGGTCTCAGGATTGGAATGGGAAGGAGTTGGATATCACATCTCATGTTATAGGAAGGATCTCAGGTTTGGTATTAGAAGAATTGAGACATCACATCTCATGCTATAGGAAGGGTCTCAGGATTGGAATGGGAAGAAGTTGGATATCACATCTCATGCTATAGGAAGGGTCTCAGATTTGGTATAAGCATTGAGATATCACATCTAATGCTATAGGAAGGGTCTCAGGATTGGAATGGGAAGGAGTTGCATATGACATCTCAGGCCATAGGAAGGGTCTCAGGTTTGGTATAAGCATTGAGATATCACATCTCTGCTATCGGAAGGGTCTCAGGATTGGAATGGGAAGGAGTTGGATATCCCAAATCATGTTATAGGAAGGGTCTCAGGTTTGGTATTAGAAGCATTGAGATATCACATCTCATGCTATAGGAAGGGTCTCAGGATTGGAATGGGGAGGACTTGGATGCCACATCTCATGTTATAGGAAGGCTCTCAGGTTTGGAAGGGGAAGGAGTTGGATATCACATTTCATGTTAGAGGAACGATCTCAGGTTTGGTATTAGAGGCCTTGAGATATCACATCTCATGCTATAGGAAGGGTCTCAGGATTGGAATGGGAAGGAGTTGGATATCACATCTCAAGCTATAGGAACGGTCTCAGGTTTGGTATAAGCATTGTGATATCACATCTCATGCTATAGGTAGGCTCTCAGGTTTGGAAAGGGAAGGAGTTGGATATCACATTTCACGTTAGAGGAAGGATCTCAGGTTTGGTATTAGAGGCATTGAGATATCACATCTCATGCTTTAGGAAGAGTCTCAGGATTGGAATGGGAAGGAGTTGGATATCACATCTCATGCTATAGGAAGGGTCTCAGGTTTGGTATAAGCATTGAGATATCACATCTCATGCTATAGGAAGGGTCTCGGGATTGGAATGGGAAGGAGATGGATATCACATTTCATGTTAGAGGTAGGATCTCAGGTTTGGAATTAGAGGCATTGAGATATCATATCTTATGCTATCAGAAGGGTTTCAGGATTGGAATGGGAAGGAGTTGGATATCACATCTCATGCTAAAGGGAGGGTCTCAGGTTTGGAAGCGGGAGGATTTGGAAATCACATCTCATGTTATAGGAAGGATCTCAGGTTTGGTATTAGAAGCATTGAGATATCACATCTCATGCTATCGGAAGTATCTCAGGTTTGGTATTAGAGGCATTGAGATATCACATCTCATGCTATCATAAGGGTCTCAGGATTGGAATGGGAAGGAGTTGGATATCACATCTCATGTTATAGGAAGGATATCAGGTTTGGTATTAGAAGCATTGAGACATCACATCTCATGCTATAGGAAGGGTCTCAGGATTGGAATGGGAAGGAGTTGGATATCACATCTCATGCTATAGGAAGGGTCTCAGATTTGGTATAAGCATTGAGATATCACATCTCATGCTATAGGAAGGGTCTCAGGATTGGAATGGGAAGGAGTTGTATATGACATCTCAGGCCATAGGAAGGGTCTCAGGTTTGGTATAAGCATTGAGATATCACATCTCTGCTATCGGAAGGGTCTCAGGATTGGAATGGGAATGAGTTGGATATCCCATCTCATGTTATAGGAAGAGTCTCAGGTTTGGTATTAGAAGCATTGAGATATCCCATCTCATGCTATAGGGAGGGTCTCAGGTTGGAATGGGAAGGAGTTGGATATCACATTTCATGTTATAGGAAGGGTCTCAGGATTGGAATTGGAAGGACTTGGCTATCATATCTCATGCTATAGGAAGGCTCTCAGGTTTGGAAGGGGAAGGAGTTGGATATCACATTTCATGTTAGAGGAACGATCTCAGGTTTGGTATTAGAGGCCTTGAGATATCACATCTCATGCTATAGGAAGGGTCTCAGGATTGGAATGGGAAGGAGTTGGATATCACATCTCAAGCTATAGGAACGGTCTCAGGTTTGGTATAAGCATTGTGATATCACATCTCATGCTATAGGAAGGGTCTCAGGATTGGAATGGGGAGGAGTTGGATATCACATCTCATGCTATAGGAAGGGTCTCAGGTTTGGTATAAGCATTGAGATATCACATCTCATGCTATAGGAAGGGTCTCAGGTTTGGAATGGGAAGGAGTTGTATATGACATCTCATGCCATAGGAAGGGTCTCAGGTTTGGTATAAGCATTGAGATATCACATCACATGCTATAGGAAGGGTATCAGGATTGGAATGGAAAGGACTTGGATATCACATCTCATGCAATAGGCAGGGTCTCAGGTTTGGAAAGGGAAGGAGATGGATATCACATTTCATGTTAGAGGTAGGATCTCAGGTTTGGTATTAGAAGCATTGAGATATCACATCTCATGCTATCGGATGTATCTCAGGTTTGGTATTAGAGGCATTGAGATATCACATCTCATGCCATCATAAGGGTCTCAGGATTGGAATGGGAAGGAGTTGGATATCACATCTCATGTTATAGGAAGGCTCTCAGGTTTGGAAGGGGAAGGAGTTGGATATCACATTTCATGTTAGAGGAACGATCTCAGGTTTGGTATTAGAGGCCTTGAGATATCACATCTCATGCTATAGGAAGGGTCTCAGGATTGGAATGGGAAGGAGTTGGATATCACATCTCAAGCTATAGGAACGGTCTCAGGTTTGGTATAAGCATTGTGATATCACATCTCATGCTATAGGAAGGGTCTCAGGATTGGAATGGGAAGGAGTTGGATATCACATCTCATGTTATAGGAAAGATCTCAGGTTTGGTATTAGAAGCATTGCGACATCACATCTCATGTTATAGGAAGGGTCTCAGGATTGGAATGGGAAGAAGTTGGATATCACATCTCATGCTATAGGAAGGGTCTCAGGTTTGGTATAAGCATTGAGATATCACATCTCATGCTACAGGAAGGGTCTCAGGATTGGAATGGGAAGGAGTTGTATATGACATCTCATGCCATAGGAAGGGTCTCAGGTTTGGTATAAGAATTGAGATATCACATCACATGCTATAGGAAGGGTCTCAGGATTGGAATGGAAAGTACTTGGATATCACATCTCATGCTATAGGCAGGGTCTCAGGTTTGGAAAGGGAAGGAGATGGATATCACATTTCATGTTAGAGGTAGGATCTCAGGTTTGGTATTAGAGGCATTGAAATATCACATCTCATGCTATCAGATGGGTCTCAGGATTGGAATGGGAAGGAGTTTGATATCACATCTCATGCTAAAGGGAGGGTCTCAGGTTTGGAAGGGGAAGGATTTGGAAATCACATCTCATGTTATAGGAAGGATCTCAGGTTTGGTATTAGAAGCATTGAGATATCACATCTCATGCTATCGGAAGTATCTCAGGTTTGGTATTAGAGGCATTGAGATATCACATCTCATGCTATCATAAGGGTCTCAGGATTGGAATGGGAAGGAGTTGGATATCACAACTCATGTTATAGGAAGGATCTCAGGTTTGGTATTAGAAGCATTGAGACATCACATCTCATGCTATAGGAAGGGTGTCAGGATTGGAATGGGAAGGAGTTGGATATCACATCTCATGCTATAGGAAGTGTCTCAGATTTGGTATAAGCATTGAGATATCACATCTCATGCTATAGGAAGGGTCTCAGGATTGGAATGGGAAGGAGTTGTATATGACATCTCAGGCCATAGGAAGGGTCTCAGGTTTGGTAAAAGCATTGAGATATCACATCTCTGCTATCGGAAGGGTCTCAGGATTGGAATGGGAAGGAGTTGGATATCCCATCTCATGTTATAGGAAGGGTCTCAGGTTTGGTATTAGAAGCATTGAGACATCACATCTCATGTTATAGGAAGAGTCTCAGGATTGGAATGGGAAGAAGTTGGACATCACATCTCATGCTATAGGAAGGGTCTCAGGTTTGGTATAAGCATTGAGATATCACATCACATGCTATAGGAAGGGTCTCAGGATTGGAATGGGAAGGAGTTGTATATGACATCTCATGCCATAGGAAGGGTCTCAGGTTTGGTATAAGCATTGAGATATCACATCACATGCTATAGGAAGGGTCTCAGGATTGGAATGGGAAGGACTTGGATATCACATCTCATGCTATAGGCAGGGTCTCAGGTTTAGAAAGGGAAGGAGATGGATATCACATTTCATGTTAGAGGTAGGATCTCAGGTTTGGTATTAGAGGCATTGAAATATCACATCTCATGCTATCAGAAGGGTCTCAGGATTGGAATGGGAAGGAGTTGGATATCACATCTCATGCTAAAGGGAGGGTCTCAGGTTTGGAAGTGGAAGGATTTGGAAATTACATCTCATGTTATAGGAAGGATCTCAGGTTTGGTATTAGAAGCATTGAGATATCACATCTCATGCTATCAGAAGTATCTCAGGTTTGGTATTAGAGGCATTGAGATATCACATCTCATGCTATCATAAGGGTCTCAGGATTGGAATGGGAAGGAGTTGGATATCACATCTCATGTTATAGGAAGGATCTCAGGTTTGGTATTAGAAGAATTGAGACATCACATCTCATGCTATCGGAAGTATCTCAGGTTTGGTATTAGAGGCATTGAGATATCACATCTCATGCTATCATAAGGGTCTCAGGATTGGAATGGGAAGGAGTTGGATATCACATCTCATGTTATAGGAAGGATATCAGGTTTGGTATTAGAAGCATTGAGACATCACATCTCATGCTATAGGAAGGGTCTCAGGATTGGAATGGGAAGGAGTTGGATATCACATCTCATGCTATAGGAAGGGTCTCAGATTTGGTATAAGCATTGAGATATCACATCTCATGCTATAGGAAGGGTCTCAGGATTGGAATGGGAAGGAGTTGTATATGACATCTCAGGCCATAGGAAGGGTCTCAGGTTTGGTATAAGCATTGAGATATCACATCTCTGCTATCGGAAGGGTCTCAGGATTGGAATGGGAATGAGTTGGATATCCCATCTCATGTTATAGGAAGAGTCTCAGGTTTGGTATTAGAAGCATTGAGATATCCCATCTCATGCTATAGGGAGGGTCTCAGGTTGGAATGGGAAGGAGTTGGATATCACATTTCATGTTATAGGAAGGGTCTCAGGATTGGAATTGGAAGGACTTGGCTATCATATCTCATGCTATAGGAAGGCTCTCAGGTTTGGAAGGGGAAGGAGTTGGATATCACATTTCATGTTAGAGGAACGATCTCAGGTTTGGTATTAGAGGCCTTGAGATATCACATCTCATGCTATAGGAAGGGTCTCAGGATTGGAATGGGAAGGAGTTGGATATCACATCTCAAGCTATAGGAACAGTCTCAGGTTTGGTATAAGCATTGTGATATCACATCTCATGCTATAGGAAGGGTCTCAGGATTGGAATGGGGAGGAGTTGGATATCACATCTCATGCTATAGGAAGGGTCTCAGGTTTGGTATAAGCATTGAGATATCACATCTCATGCTATAGGAAGGGTCTCAGGTTTGGAATGGGAAGGAGTTGTATATGACATCTCATGCCATAGGAAGGGTCTCAGGTTTGGTATAAGCATTGAGATATCACATCACATGCTATAGGAAGGGTCTCAGGATTGGAATGGAAAGGACTTGGATATCACATCTCATGCAATAGGCAGGGTCTCAGGTTTGGAAAGGGAAGGAGATGGATATCACATTTCATGTTAGAGGTAGGATCTCAGGTTTGGTATTAGAAGCATTGAGATATCACATCTCATGCTATCGGATGTATCTCAGGTTTGGTATTAGAGGCATTGAGATATCACATCTCATGCCATCATAAGGGTCTCAGGATTGGAATGGGAAGGAGTTGGATATCACATCTCATGTTATAGGAAGGCTCTCAGGTTTGGAAGGGGAAGGAGTTGGATATCACATTTCATGTTAGAGGAACGATCTCAGGTTTGGTATTAGAGGCCTTGAGATATCACATCTCATGCTATAGGAAGGGTCTCAGGATTGGAATGGGAAGGAGTTGGATATCACATCTCAAGCTATAGGAACGGTCTCAGGTTTGGTATAAGCATTGTGATATCACATCTCATGCTATAGGAAGGGTCTCAGGATTGGAATGGGAAGGAGTTGGATATCACATCTCATGTTATAGGAAAGATCTCAGGTTTGGTATTAGAAGCATTGCGACATCACATCTCATGTTATAGGAAGGGTCTCAGGATTGGAATGGGAAGAAGTTGGATATCACATCTCATGCTATAGGAAGGGTCTCAGGTTTGGTATAAGCATTGAGATATCACATCTCATGCTACAGGAAGGGTCTCAGGATTGGAATGGGAAGGAGTTGTATATGACATCTCATGCCATAGGAAGGGTCTCAGGTTTGGTATAAGAATTGAGATATCACATCACATGCTATAGGAAGGGTCTCAGGATTGGAATGGAAAGTACTTGGATATCACATCTCATGCTATAGGCAGGGTCTCAGGTTTGGAAAGGGAAGGAGATGGATATCACATTTCATGTTAGAGGTAGGATCTCAGGTTTGGTATTAGAGGCATTGAAATATCACATCTCATGCTATCAGATGGGTCTCAGGATTGGAATGGGAAGGAGTTTGATATCACATCTCATGCTAAAGGGAGGGTCTCAGGTTTGGAAGGGGAAGGATTTGGAAATCACATCTCATGTTATAGGAAGGATCTCAGGTTTGGTATTAGAAGCATTGAGATATCACATCTCATGCTATCGGAAGTATCTCAGGTTTGGTATTAGAGGCATTGAGATATCACATCTCATGCTATCATAAGGGTCTCAGGATTGGAATGGGAAGGAGTTGGATATCACAACTCATGTTATAGGAAGGATCTCAGGTTTGGTATTAGAAGCATTGAGACATCACATCTCATGCTATAGGAAGGGTGTCAGGATTGGAATGGGAAGGAGTTGGATATCACATCTCATGCTATAGGAAGTGTCTCAGATTTGGTATAAGCATTGAGATATCACATCTCATGCTATAGGAAGGGTCTCAGGATTGGAATGGGAAGGAGTTGTATATGACATCTCAGGCCATAGGAAGGGTCTCAGGTTTGGTAAAAGCATTGAGATATCACATCTCTGCTATCGGAAGGGTCTCAGGATTGGAATGGGAAGGAGTTGGATATCCCATCTCATGTTATAGGAAGGGTCTCAGGTTTGGTATTAGAAGCATTGAGACATCACATCTCATGTTATAGGAAGAGTCTCAGGATTGGAATGGGAAGAAGTTGGACATCACATCTCATGCTATAGGAAGGGTCTCAGGTTTGGTATAAGCATTGAGATATCACATCACATGCTATAGGAAGGGTCTCAGGATTGGAATGGGAAGGAGTTGTATATGACATCTCATGCCATAGGAAGGGTCTCAGGTTTGGTATAAGCATTGAGATATCACATCACATGCTATAGGAAGGGTCTCAGGATTGGAATGGGAAGGACTTGGATATCACATCTCATGCTATAGGCAGGGTCTCAGGTTTAGAAAGGGAAGGAGATGGATATCACATTTCATGTTAGAGGTAGGATCTCAGGTTTGGTATTAGAGGCATTGAAATATCACATCTCATGCTATCAGAAGGGTCTCAGGATTGGAATGGGAAGGAGTTGGATATCACATCTCATGCTAAAGGGAGGGTCTCAGGTTTGGAAGTGGAAGGATTTGGAAATTACATCTCATGTTATAGGAAGGATCTCAGGTTTGGTATTAGAAGCATTGAGATATCACATCTCATGCTATCAGAAGTATCTCAGGTTTGGTATTAGAGGCATTGAGATATCACATCTCATGCTATCATAAGGGTCTCAGGATTGGAATGGGAAGGAGTTGGATATCACATCTCATGTTATAGGAAGGATCTCAGGTTTGGTATTAGAAGAATTGAGACATCACATCTCATGCTATAGGAAGGGTCTCAGGATTGGAATGGGAAGAAGTTGGATATCACATCTCATGCTATAGGAAGGGTCTCAGATTTGGTATAAGCATTGAGATATCACATCTAATGCTATAGGAAGGGTCTCAGGATTGGAATGGGAAGGAGTTGCATATGACATCTCAGGCCATAGGAAGGGTCTCAGGTTTGGTATAAGCATTGAGATATCACATCTCTGCTATCGGAAGGGTCTCAGGATTGGAATGGGAAGGAGTTGGATATCCCAAATCATGTTATAGGAAGGGTCTCAGGTTTGGTATTAGAAGCATTGAGATATCACATCTCATGCTATAGGAAGGGTCTCAGGATTGGAATGGGGAGGACTTGGATGCCACATCTCATGTTATAGGAAGGCTCTCAGGTTTGGAAGGGGAAGGAGTTGGATATCACATTTCATGTTAGAGGAACGATCTCAGGTTTGGTATTAGAGGCCTTGAGATATCACATCTCATGCTATAGGAAGGGTCTCAGGATTGGAATGGGAAGGAGTTGGATATCACATCTCAAGCTATAGGAACGGTCTCAGGTTTGGTATAAGCATTGTGATATCACATCTCATGCTATAGGTAGGCTCTCAGGTTTGGAAAGGGAAGGAGTTGGATATCACATTTCACGTTAGAGGAAGGATCTCAGGTTTGGTATTAGAGGCATTGAGATATCACATCTCATGCTTTAGGAAGAGTCTCAGGATTGGAATGGGAAGGAGTTGGATATCACATCTCATGCTATAGGAAGGGTCTCAGGTTTGGTATAAGCATTGAGATATCACATCTCATGCTATAGGAAGGGTCTCGGGATTGGAATGGGAAGGAGATGGATATCACATTTCATGTTAGAGGTAGGATCTCAGGTTTGGAATTAGAGGCATTGAGATATCACATCTTATGCTATCAGAAGGGTTTCAGGATTGGAATGGGAAGGAGTTGGATATCACATCTCATGCTAAAGGGAGGGTCTCAGGTTTGGAAGCGGGAGGATTTGGAAATCACATCTCATGTTATAGGAAGGATCTCAGGTTTGGTATTAGAAGCATTGAGATATCACATCTCATGCTATCGGAAGTATCTCAGGTTTGGTATTAGAGGCATTGAGATATCACATCTCATGCTATCATAAGGGTCTCAGGATTGGAATGGGAAGGAGTTGGATATCACATCTCATGTTATAGGAAGGATATCAGGTTTGGTATTAGAAGCATTGAGACATCACATCTCATGCTATAGGAAGGGTCTCAGGATTGGAATGGGAAGGAGTTGGATATCACATCTCATGCTATAGGAAGGGTCTCAGATTTGGTATAAGCATTGAGATATCACATCTCATGCTATAGGAAGGGTCTCAGGATTGGAATGGGAAGGAGTTGTATATGACATCTCAGGCCATAGGAAGGGTCTCAGGTTTGGTATAAGCATTGAGATATCACATCTCTGCTATCGGAAGGGTCTCAGGATTGGAATGGGAATGAGTTGGATATCCCATCTCATGTTATAGGAAGAGTCTCAGGTTTGGTATTAGAAGCATTGAGATATCCCATCTCATGCTATAGGGAGGGTCTCAGGTTGGAATGGGAAGGAGTTGGATATCACATTTCATGTTATAGGAAGGGTCTCAGGATTGGAATTGGAAGGACTTGGCTATCATATCTCATGCTATAGGAAGGCTCTCAGGTTTGGAAGGGGAAGGAGTTGGATATCACATTTCATGTTAGAGGAACGATCTCAGGTTTGGTATTAGAGGCCTTGAGATATCACATCTCATGCTATAGGAAGGGTCTCAGGATTGGAATGGGAAGGAGTTGGATATCACATCTCAAGCTATAGGAACGGTCTCAGGTTTGGTATAAGCATTGTGATATCACATCTCATGCTATAGGAAGGGTCTCAGGATTGGAATGGGGAGGAGTTGGATATCACATCTCATGCTATAGGAAGGGTCTCAGGTTTGGTATAAGCATTGAGATATCACATCTCATGCTATAGGAAGGGTCTCAGGTTTGGAATGGGAAGGAGTTGTATATGACATCTCATGCCATAGGAAGGGTCTCAGGTTTGGTATAAGCATTGAGATATCACATCACATGCTATAGGAAGGGTCTCAGGATTGGAATGGAAAGGACTTGGATATCACATCTCATGCAATAGGCAGGGTCTCAGGTTTGGAAAGGGAAGGAGATGGATATCACATTTCATGTTAGAGGTAGGATCTCAGGTTTGGTATTAGAAGCATTGAGATATCACATCTCATGCTATCGGATGTATCTCAGGTTTGGTATTAGAGGCATTGAGATATCACATCTCATGCCATCATAAGGGTCTCAGGATTGGAATGGGAAGGAGTTGGATATCACATCTCATGTTATAGGAAGGCTCTCAGGTTTGGAAGGGGAAGGAGTTGGATATCACATTTCATGTTAGAGGAACGATCTCAGGTTTGGTATTAGAGGCCTTGAGATATCACATCTCATGCTATAGGAAGGGTCTCAGGATTGGAATGGGAAGGAGTTGGATATCACATCTCAAGCTATAGGAACGGTCTCAGGTTTGGTATAAGCATTGTGATATCACATCTCATGCTATAGGAAGGGTCTCAGGATTGGAATGGGAAGGAGTTGGATATCACATCTCATGTTATAGGAAAGATCTCAGGTTTGGTATTAGAAGCATTGCGACATCACATCTCATGTTATAGGAAGGGTCTCAGGATTGGAATGGGAAGAAGTTGGATATCACATCTCATGCTATAGGAAGGGTCTCAGGTTTGGTATAAGCATTGAGATATCACATCTCATGCTATAGGAAGGGTCTCAGGATTGAATGGAAGGAGTTGTATATGACATCTCATGCTATAGACAGGGTCTCAGGTTTGGAAAGGGAAGGAGATGGATATCACATTTCATGTTAGAGGTAGGATCTCAGGTTTGGTATTAGAGGCATTGAGATATCACATCTCATGCTATCAGAAGGGTCTCAGGATTGGAATGGGAAGGAGTTGGATATCACATCTCATGCTAAAGGGAGGGTCTCAGGTTTGGAAGGGGAAGGATTTGGAAATCACATCTCATGTTATAGGAAGGATCTCAGGTTTGGTATTAGAAGCATTGAGACATCACATCTCATGCTATAGGAAGGGTCTCAGGATTGGAATGGGAAGGAGTTGGATATCACATCTCATGCTATAGGAAGGGTCTCAGATTTGGTATAAGCATTGAGATATCACATCTCATGCTATAGGAAGGGTCTCAGGATTGGAATGGGAAGCAGTTGGATATCACATCTCAGGCCATAGGAAGGGTCTCAGGTTTGGTATAAGCATTGAGATATCACATCTCTGCTATCGGAAGGGTCTCAGGATTGGAATGGGAAGGAGTTGGATATCCCATCTCATGTTATAGGAAGAGTCTCGGGTTTGGTATTAGAAGCAGTGAGATATCCCATCTCATGCTATAGGAAGGGTCTCAGGTTGGAATGGGAAGGAGTTGGATATCACATTTCATGTTATAGGAAGGGTCTCAGGATTGGAATTGGAAGGACTTGGCTATCATATCTCATGCTATAGGAAGGCTCTCAGGTTTGGAAGGGGAAGGAGTTGGATATCACATTTCATGTTAGAGGAACGATCTCAGGTTTGGTATTAGAGGCCTTGAGATATCACATCTCATGCTATAGGAAGGGTCTCAGGATTGGAATGGGAAGGAGTTGTATATGACATCTCAGGCCTTAGGAAGGGTCTCAGGTTTGGTATAAGCATTGAGATATCACATCTCATGCTATAGGAAGGGTCTCAGGATTGGAATGGGAAGGAGTTGGATATCACATCTCATGTTATAGGAAAGATCTCAGGTTTGGTATTAGAAGCATTGAGACATCACATCTCATGTTATAGGAAGGGTCTCAGGATTGGAATGGGAAGAAGTTGGATATCACATCTCATGCTATAGGAAGGGTCTCAGATTTGGTATAAGCATTGAGATATCACATCTCATGCTATAGGAAGGGTCTCAGGATTGGAATGGGAAGCAGTTGGATATCACATCTCAGGCCATAGGAACGGTCTCAGGTTTGGTATAAGCATTGAGATATCACATCTCTGCTATCGGAAGGGTCTCAGGATTGGAATGGGAAGGAGTTGGATATCCCATCTCATGTTATAGGAAGAGTCTCAGGTTTGGTATTAGAAGCATTGTGATATCCCATCTCATGCTATAGGAAGGGTCTCAGGTTGGAATGGGAAGGAGTTGGATATCACATTTCATGTTATAGGAAGGGTCTCAGGATTGGAATTGGAAGGACTTGGCTATCATATCTCATGCTATAGGAAGGCTCTCAGGTTTGGAAGGGGAAGGAGTTGGATATCACATTTCATGTTAGAGGAACGATCTCAGGTTTGGTATTAGAGGCCTTGAGATATCACATCTCATGCTATAGGAAGGGTCTCAGGATTGGAATGGGAAGGAGTTGGATATCACATCTCAAGCTATAGGAACGGTCTCAGGTTTGGTATAAGCATTGTGATATCACATCTCATGCTATAGGAAGGGTCTCAGGATTGGAATTGGAAGGAGTTGGATATCACATCTCATGTTATAGGAAAGATCTCAGGTTTGGTATTAGAAGCATTGAGACATCACATCTCATGTTATAGGAAGGGTCTCAGGATTGGAATGGGAAGAAGTTGGATATCACATCTCATGCTATAGGAAGGGTCTCAGGTTTGGTATAAGCATTGAGATATCACATCTCATGCTATAGGAAGGGTCTCAGGATTGGAATGGGAAGGAGTTGTATATGACATCTCATGCCATAGGAAGGGTCTCAGGTTTGGTATAAGCATTGAGATATCACATCACATGCTATAGGAAGGGTCTCAGGATTGTAATGGGAAGGACTTGGATATCACATCTCATGCTGTAAGCAGGGTCTCAGGTTTGGAAAGGGAAGGAGATGGATATCACATTTCATGTTAGAGGTAGGATCTCAGGTTTGGTATTAGAGGCACTGAAATATCACATCTCATGCTATCAGAAGGGTCTCAGGATTGGAATGGGAAGGAGTTGGATATCACATCTCATGCTAAAGGGAGGGTCTCAGGTTTGGAAGGGGAAGGATTTGGAAATCACATCTCATGTTATAGGAAGGATCTCAGGTTTGGTATTAGAAGCATTGAGATATCACATCTCATGCTATCGGAAGTATCTCAGGTTTGGTATTAGAGGCATTGAGATATCACATCTCATGCTATCATAAGGGTCTCAGGATTGGAATGGGAAGGAGTTGGATATCACATCTCATGTTATAGGAAGGATCTCAGGTTTGGTATTAGAAGCATTGAGACATCGCATCTCATGCTATAGGAAGGGTCTCAGGATTGGAATGGGAAGGAGTTGGATATCACATCTCATGCTATAGGAAGGGTCTCAGATTTGGTATAAGCATTGAGATATCACATCTCATGCTATAGGAACGGTCTCAGGATTGGAATGGGAAGGAGTTGTATATGACATCTCAGGCCATAGGAAGGGTCTCAGGTTTGGTATAAGCATTGAGATATCACATCTCTACTATCGGAAGGGTCTCAGGATTGGAATGGGAAGGAGTTGGATATCCCATCTCATGTTATAGGAAGGGTCTCAGGTTTGGTATTAGAAGCATTGAGACATCACATCTCATGTTATAGGAAGGGTCTCAGGATTGGAATGGGAAGAAGTTGGATATCACATCTCATGCTATAGGAAGGGTCTCAGGTTTGGTATAAGCATTGAGATATCACATCTCATGCTATAGGAAGGGTCTCAGGATTGGAATGGGAAGGAGTTGGATATCACATCTCATGTTATAGGAAAGATCTCAGGTTTGGTATTAGAAGCATTGAGACATCACATCTCATGTTATAGGAAGGGTCTCAGGATTGGAATGGGAAGAAGTTGGATATCACATCTCATGCTATAGGAAGGGTCTCAGATTTGGTATAAGCATTGAGATATCACATCTCATGCTATAGGAAGGGTCTCAGGATTGGAATGGGAAGCAGTTGGATATCACATCTCAGGCCATAGGAACGGTCTCAGGTTTGGTATAAGCATTGAGATATCACATCTCTGCTATCGGAAGGGTCTCAGGATTGGAATGGGAAGGAGTTGGATATCCCATCTCATGTTATAGGAAGAGTCTCAGGTTTGGTATTAGAAGCATTGTGATATCCCATCTCATGCTATAGGAAGGGTCTCAGGTTGGAATGGGAAGGAGTTGGATATCACATTTCATGTTATAGGAAGGGTCTCAGGATTGGAATTGGAAGGACTTGGCTATCATATCTCATGCTATAGGAAGGCTCTCAGGTTTGGAAGGGGAAGGAGTTGGATATCACATTTCATGTTAGAGGAACGATCTCAGGTTTGGTATTAGAGGCCTTGAGATATCACATCTCATGCTATAGGAAGGGTCTCAGGATTGGAATGGGAAGGAGTTGGATATCACATCTCAAGCTATAGGAACGGTCTCAGGTTTGGTATAAGCATTGTGATATCACATCTCATGCTATAGGAAGGGTCTCAGGATTGGAATTGGAAGGAGTTGGATATCACATCTCATGTTATAGGAAAGATCTCAGGTTTGGTATTAGAAGCATTGAGACATCACATCTCATGTTATAGGAAGGGTCTCAGGATTGGAATGGGAAGAAGTTGGATATCACATCTCATGCTATAGGAAGGGTCTCAGGTTTGGTATAAGCATTGAGATATCACATCTCATGCTATAGGAAGGGTCTCAGGATTGGAATGGGAAGGAGTTGTATATGACATCTCATGCCATAGGAAGGGTCTCAGGTTTGGTATAAGCATTGAGATATCACATCACATGCTATAGGAAGGGTCTCAGGATTGTAATGGGAAGGACTTGGATATCACATCTCATGCTGTAAGCAGGGTCTCAGGTTTGGAAAGCGAAGGAGATGGATATCACATTTCATGTTAGAGGTAGGATCTCAGGTTTGGTATTAGAGGCACTGAAATATCACATCTCATGCTATCAGAAGGGTCTCAGGATTGGAATGGGAAGGAGTTGGATATCACATCTCATGCTAAAGGGAGGGTCTCAGGTTTGGAAGGGGAAGGATTTGGAAATCACATCTCATGTTATAGGAAGGATCTCAGGTTTGGTATTAGAAGCATTGAGATATCACATCTCATGCTATCGGAAGTATCTCAGGTTTGGTATTAGAGGCATTGAGATATCACATCTCATGCTATCATAAGGGTCTCAGGATTGGAATGGGAAGGAGTTGGATATCACATCTCATGTTATAGGAAGGATCTCAGGTTTGGTATTAGAAGCATTGAGACATCGCATCTCATGCTATAGGAAGGGTCTCAGGATTGGAATGGGAAGGAGTTGGATATCACATCTCATGCTATAGGAAGGGTCTCAGATTTGGTATAAGCATTGAGATATCACATCTCATGCTATAGGAACGGTCTCAGGATTGGAATGGGAAGGAGTTGTATATGACATCTCAGGCCATAGGAAGGGTCTCAGGTTTGGTATAAGCATTGAGATATCACATCTCTACTATCGGAAGGGTCTCAGGATTGGAATGGGAAGGAGTTGGATATCCCATCTCATGTTATAGGAAGGGTCTCAGGTTTGGTATTAGAAGCATTGAGACATCACATCTCATGTTATAGGAAGGGTCTCAGGATTGGAATGGGAAGAAGTTGGATATCACATCTCATGCTATAGGAAGGGTCTCAGGTTTGGTATAAGCATTGAGATATCACATCTCATGCTATAGGAAGGGTCTCAGGATTGGAATGGGAAGGAGTTGTATATGACATCTCATGCCATAGGAAGGGTCTCAGGTTTGGTATAAGCATTGAGATATCACATCACATGCTATAGGAAGGGTCTCAGGATTGGAATGGGAAGGACTTTTGATATCACATCTCATGCTATAGGCAGGGTCTCATGTTTGGAAAGGGAAGGAGATGGATATCACATTTCATGTTAGAGGTAGGATCTCAGGTTTGGTATTAGAGGCATTGAAATATCACATCTCATGCTATCAGAAGGGTCTCAGGATTGGAATGGGAAGGAGTTGGATATCACATCTCATGCTAAAGGGAGGGTCTCAGGTTTGGAAGTGGAAGGATTTGAAAAATCACATCTCATGTTATAGGAAGGATCTCAGGTTTGGTACTAGAAGCATTGAGATATCACATCTCATGCTATCAGAAGTATCTCAGGTTTGGTATTAGAGGCATTGAGATAGCACATCTCATGCTATCATAAGGGTCTCAGGATTGGAATGGGAAGGGGTTGGATATCACATCTCATATTATAGGAAGGATCTCAGGTTTGGTATTAGAAGCATTGAGACATCACATCTCATGCTATAGGAAGGGTCTCAGGATTGGAATGGGAAGGAGTTGGATATCACATCTCATGATATAGGAAGGGTCTCGGATTTGGTATAAGCATTGAGATATCACATCTCATGCTATAGGAAGGGTCTCAGGATTGGAATGGGAAGGAGTTGTATATGACAAATCAGGCCATAGGAAGGGTCTCAGGTTTGGTATAAGCATTGAGATATCACATCTCTGCTATCGGAAGGGTCTCTCAGGATTGGAATGGGAAGGAGTTGGATATCCCATCTCATGTTATAGGAAGGGTCTCAGGTTTGGTATTAGAAGCATTGAGATATCACATCTCATGCTATAGGAAGAGTCTCAGGATTGGAATGGAAAGGACTTGGATGTCACATCTCATGCTATAGGGAGGGTCTCAAGTTTGATATTAGAAGTATTGAGATAACAAATCTCATGATATCGGAAGGGTGTCAGGATTGGAATGGGAAGGAATTGGATATCACATCTCATGATAAAGGAAGGGTCTAAGGTTTGGAAGGGGAAGGATTTGGATATCACATCTCATGTTATAGGACGGGTCTCAGGTTTTGTATTAGAAGCATTGAGATATCAAGTTTCATGGTATAGGAAGGGTCTCAGAATTGGAATGGGAAGGAGTTGGATATCACATCTCAAGCTATAGGTAGGGTCTCAGGATTGGAATGGGAAGGAGTTTGATATCACATCTCATGCCATAGTATGGGTCTCAGGTTTGGTAGAAGCATTGGGATATCACATCTCATGCTATCGGAAGGGTATCAGCATTGGATTTGGAAGGAGTTGGATATCCCATCTCATGCTATAGTAAGGGTCTCAGGTTGGAATGGGAAGGAGTTGGATATCACATTTCATGTTATAGGAAGGGTCTCAGGATTGGATGGGAAGGACTTGGATATCATATCTCATGCTATAGGAAGGCTCTCAGGTTTGGAAGGGGAAGGAGTTGGATATCACATTTCATGTTAGAGGAAGGATCTCAGGTTTGGTATTAGAGGCATTGAGATATCACATCTCATGCTATAGGAAGGGTCTCAGGATTGGAATGGGAAGGAGTTGGATATCACATCTCACGCTATAGGAAGGGTCTCAGGTTTGGTATAAGCATTGAGATATCACATCTCATGCTATAGGAAGGGTCTTAGGATTGGAATGGGAAGGAGTTGGATATCACATCTCATGTTATAGGAAATATCTCAGGTTTGGTATTAGAAGCATTGAGACATCGCATCTCATGTTATAGGAAGGGTCTCAGGAATGGAATGGGAAGAAGTTGGATATCACATCTCATGCTATAGGAAGGGTCTCAGGTTTGGAAGGGGAAGGAGTTGGATATCCAATCTCATGTTATAGGACTGGTCTCGGGTTTGGTATTAGAAGCATTCAGATATCACATCGCATGCTGTAGGAAGGTTCTCAGGTTTGGAATGGGGAGGAATTGGATATCACATCTCATGTCATAGGAAGGATCTCAGGTTTGGTATTAGAAGCATTGAGATATCACATCTCATGCTATAGGAATGGTCTCAGGATTGGAATGGGAAGGAGTTGGATATTACATTCTTGCTATAGGAAGGGTCTCATGTTTGGAATGGGAAGGAGTTGGATATCACATATGCTATAGTAAGGGTCTCAGGTTGGGACCAGGAAGGAGTTGGATATCACATCTCATGTTATAGGAAGGGTCTCAGGTTTGGTATAAGCATTGAGATATCACATCTCTGCTATCGGAAGTGTCTCAGGATTGGAATGGGAAGGAGTTTGATATCCCATCTCATGTTATAGGATGGGTCTCAGGTTTGTTATTAGAATCATTGAGATATCGTATTGCATGCTGTAGGAAGGGTCTAAGGATTGGAATGGGAAGGACTTGGATATCACATCTCATGCTATAGGTAGGCTCTCATGTTTGGAAAGGGAAGGAGTTGGATATCACATTTCATGTTAGAGGAAGGATCTCAGGTTTGGTATTAGAGGCATTGAGATATCACATCTCATGCTATAGGAAGGGTCTCAGGATTGGAATGGGAAGGAGTTGGATATCACATCTCATGCTATAGGAAGGGTCTCATGTTTGGTATAAACATCGAGATATCACATCTCATGCTATAGGAAGGGTCCCGGGATTGGAATGGGAAGGAGTTGGATATCACATCTCATGTTATAGGAAGGATCTCAGGTTTGGTATTAGAAGCATTGAGACATCACATCTCATGCTATAGGAAGTGTCTCAGGATTGGAATGGGAAGGACTTGGGTATCACATCTCATGCTATAGGGAGGGTCTCAAGTTTGATATTAGAAGCATTGAGATATCACATCTCATGCTATAGGAAGGGTCTCAGGATTGGAATGGGAAGGAGTTGGATATCACATCTCAAGCTTTAGGAAGGGTCTCAGGTTTGGTATAAGCATTGAGATAGCACATCTCATGCTATAGGAAGGGTCTCAGGATTGGAATGGGAAGGAGTTGGATATTACATCTCATGTTATAGGAAAGATCTCAGGTTTGGTATTAGAAGCATTGAGACATCACATCTCATGTTATAGGAAGGGTCTCAGGATTGGAATGGGAAGAAGTTGGATATCACATCTCATGCTATAGGAAGGGTCTCAGGTTTGGAAGGGGAAGGAGTTGGATATCCAATCTCATGTTATAGGACTGGTCTCAGGTTTGGTATTAGAAGCATTGAGATATCACATCGCATGCTGTAGGAAGGTTCTCAGGTTTGGTATTAGAAGCATTGAGACATCACATCTCATGCTATAGGAAGGGTCTCAGGATTGGAATGGGAAGGAGTTGGATATCACATCTCATGTTATACGAAGGATCTCAGGTTTGGTATTAGAAGCATTGAGACATCACATCTCATGCTATAGGAAGGGTCTCAGGATTGGAATGTGAAGGAGTTGGATATCACATCTCATGCTATAGGAAGGGTCTCAGATTTGGTATAAGCATTGAGATATCACATCTCATGCTAAAGGAAGGGTCTCAGGATTGGATTGGGAAGGAGTTGTATATGACATCTCAGGCCATAGGAAGGGTCTCAGGATTGGTATAAGCATTGAGATATCACATCTCTGCTATCGGAAGGGTCTCAGGATTGGAATGGGAAGGAGTTGGATATCCCATCTCATGATAAAGGAAGGGTCTAAGGTTTGGAAGGGGAAAGATTTGGATATCACATCTCATGTTATAGGCGGGTCTCAATTTTGATATAAGAAGCATTGAGATAACAAATCTCATGATATCGGAAGGGTCTCAGGATCGGAATGGGAAGGAGTTGGATATCACATCTCATGATAAAGGAAGGGTCTAAGGTTTGGAAGGGGAAAGATTTGGATATCATATCTCATGTTATAGGACGGGTCTCAGGTTTGGTATTAGAAGCATTGAGATATCAAGTCTCATCGTATAGGAAGGGTCTCAGAATTGGAATGGGAAGGATTTCGGATATCACATCTCAAGCTATAGGAAGAGTCTCAGGATTGGAATGGGAAGGAGTTTGATATCACATCTCATGCCATAGTATGGTTCTCAGGTTTGGTAGAAGCATTGGGATATCACATCTCATGCTATTGGAAGGGTATCAGTATTGGATTTGGAAGGAGTTGGATATCCCATCTCATGCTATAGGAAGGGTCTCAGGTTGGAATGGGAAGGAGTTGGATATCACATTTCATGTTATAGGAAGGGTCTCAGGATTGGAATGGGAAGGAGTTGGATATCACATCTCAAGCTTTAGGAAGGGTCTCAGGTTTGGTATAAGCATTGAGATAGCACATCTCATGCTATAGGAAGGGTCTCAGGATTGGAATGGGAAGGAGTTGGATATCACATCTCATGTTATAGGAAAGATCTCAGGTTTGGTATTAGAAGCATTGAGACATCACATCTCATGTTATAGGAAGGGTCTCAGGATTGGAATGGGAAGAAGTTGGATATCACATCTCATGCTATAGGAAGGGTCTCAGGTTTGGAAGGGGAAGGAGTTGGATATCCAATCTCATGTTATAGGACTGGTCTCAGGTTTGGTATTAGAAGCATTGAGATATCACATCGCATGCTGTAGGAAGGTTCTCAGGTTTGGAATGGGGAGGAATTGGATATCACATCTCATGTCATAGGAAGGATCTCAGGTTTGGTATTAGAAGCATTGAGATATCACATCTCATGCTATAGGAATGGTCCCAGGATTGGAATGGGAAGGAGTTGGATATTACATTCTTGCTATAGGAAGGGTCTCATGTTTGGAATGGGAAGGAGTTGGATATCACATATGCTATAGGAAGGGTCTCAGGTTTGAAACGGGAAGGAGTTGGATATCACATCTCATGTTATAGGAAGGGTCTCAGGTTTGAAACGGGAAGGAGTTGGATATCACATCTCATGTTATAGGACGGGTCTCAGGTTTGGTAGAAGAAGCATTGAGATATCACATCGCATGCTGTAGGAAGGTTCTCAGGTTTGGTATTAGAAGCATTGAGACATCACATCTCATGCTATAGGAAGGGTCTCAGGATTGGAATGGGAAGGAGTTGGATATCACATCTCATGTTATAGGAAGGATCTCAGGTTTGGTATTAGAAGCATTGAGACATCACATCTCATGCTATAGGAAGGAGTTGGATATCACATCTCATGCTATAGGAAGGGTCTCAGATTTGGTATATGCATCGAGATATCACATCTCATGCTATAGGAAGGGTCTCGGGATTGGAATGGGAAGGAGTTGGATATCACATCTCATGCCATAGGAAGGGTCTTAGGTTTGGTATAAGCATTGAGATATCACATCTCTGCTATTGGAAGGGTCTCAGGATTGGAATGGGAAGGAGTTGGATATCACATCTCATGTTATAGGAAGGATCTCAGGTTTGGTATTAGAAGCATTGAGACATCACATCTCATGCTATAGGAAGGGTCTCAGGATTGGAATGGGAAGGAGTTGGATATCACATCTCAAGCTTTAGGAAGGGTCTCAGGTTTGGTATAAGCATTGAGATAGCACATCTCATGCTATAGGAAGGGTCTCAGGATTGGAATGGGAAGGAGTTGGATATTACATCTCATGTTATAGGAAAGATCTCAGGTTTGGTATTAGAAGCATTGAGACATCACATCTCATGTTATAGGAAGGGTCTCAGGATTGGAATGGGAAGAAGTTGGATATCACATCTCATGCTATAGGAAGGGTCTCAGGTTTGGAAGGGGAAGGAGTTGGATATCCAATCTCATGTTATAGGACTGGTCTCAGGTTTGGTATTAGAAGCATTGAGATATCACATCGCATGCTGTAGGAAGGTTCTCAGGTTTGGTATTAGAAGCATTGAGACATCACATCTCATGCTATAGGAAGGGTCTCAGGATTGGAATGGGAAGGAGTTGGATATCACATCTCATGTTATAGGAAGGATCTCAGGTTTGGTATTAGAAGCATTGAGATATCACATCTCATGCTATAGGACTGGTCTCAGGATTGGAATGGGAAGGAGTTGGATATTACATTCTTGCTATAGGAAGGGTCTCATGTTTGGAATGGGAAGGAGTTGGATATCACATATGCTATAGTAAGGGTCTCAGGTTTGGACCGGGAAGGAGTTGGATATCACATCTCATGTTATAGGAAGGGTCTCAGGTTTGGTATAAGCATTGAGATATCACATCTCTGCTATCAGAAGTGTCTCAGGATTGGAATGGGAAGGAGTTGGATATCCCATCTCATGTTATAGGATGGGTCTCAGGTTTGTTATTAGAATCATTGAGATATCATATTGCATGCTGTAGGAAGGGTCTAAGGATTGGAATGGGAAGGACTTGGATATCACATCTCACTATAGGTAGGCTCTCATGTTTGGAAAGGGAAGGAGTTGGATATCACATTTCATGTTAGAGGAAGGATCTCAGGTTTGGTATTAGAGGCCTTGAGATATCACATCTCATGCTATAGGAAGGGTCTCAGGATTGGAATGGGAAGGAGTTGGATATCACATCTCAAGCTATAGGAAGGGTCTCAGGTTTGGTATAAGCATTGAGATATCACATTTCATGCTATAGGAAGGGTCTCAGGATTGGAATGGGAAGGAGTTGGATATCACATCTCATGTTATAGGAAAGATCTCAGGTTTGGTATTAGAAGCATTGAGACATCGCATCTTATGTTATAGGAAGGGTCTCAGGAATGGAATGGGAAGAAGTTGGATATCACATCTCATGCTATAGGAAGGGTCTCAGGTTTGTTATTAGAATCATTGAGATATCATATTGCATGCTGTAGGAAGGGTCTAAGGATTGGAATGGGAAGGACTTGGATATCACATCTCACTATAGGTAGGCTCTCATGTTTGGAAAGGGAAGGAGTTGGATATCACATTTCATGTTAGAGGAAGGATCTCAGGTTTGGTATTAGAGGCCTTGAGATATCACATCTCATGCTATAGGAAGGGTCTCAGGATTGGAATGGGAAGGAGTTGGATATCACATCTCAAGCTATAGGAAGGGTCTCAGGTTTGTTATAAGCATTGAGATATCACATCTCATGCTATAGGAAGGGTCTCAAGATTGGAATGGGAAGGAGTTGGATATCACATCTCATGTTATAGGAAAGATCTCAGGTTTGGTATTAGAAGCATTGAGACATTGCATCTCATGTTATAGGAAGGGTCTCAGGAATGGAATGGGAAGAAGTTGGATATCACATCTCATGCTATAGGAAGGGTCTCAGGTTTGGAAGGGGAAGGAGTTGGATATCCAATCTCATGTTATAGGACTGGTCTCGGGTTTGGTATTAGAAGCATTGAGATATCACATCGCATGCTGTAGGAAGGTTCTCAGGTTTGGAATGGGGAGGAATTGGATATCACATCTCATGTCATAGGAAGGATCTCAGGTTTGGTATTAGAAGCATTGAGATATCACATCTCATGCTATAGGAATGGTCTCAGGATTGGAATGGGAAGGAGTTGGATATTACATTCTTGCTATAGGAAGGGTCTCATGTTTGGAATGGGAAGGAGTTGGATATCACATATGCTATAGTAAGGGTCTCAGGTTGGGACCAGGAAGGAGTTGGATATCACATCTCATGTTATAGGAAGGGTCTCAGGTTTGGTATAAGCATTGAGATATCACATCTCTGCTATCGGAAGTGTCTCAGGATTGGAATGGGAAGGAGTTTGATATCCCATCTCATGTTATAGGATGGGTCTCAGGTTTGTTATTAGAATCATTGAGATATCATATTGCATGCTGTAGGAAGGGTCTAAGGATTGGAATGGGAAGGACTTGGATATCACATCTCATGCTATAGGTAGGCTCTCATGTTTGGAAAGGGAAGGAGTTGGATATCACATTTCATGTTAGAGGAAGGATCTCAGGTTTGGTATTAGAGGCATTGAGATATCACATCTCATGCTATAGGAAGGGTCTCAGGATTGGAATGGGAAGGAGTTGGATATCACATCTCATGCTATAGGAAGGGTCTCAGGTTTGGTATAAACATCGAGATATCACATCTCATGCTATAGGAAGGGTCCCGGGATTGGAATGGGAAGGAGTTGGATATCACATCTCATGTTATAGGAAGGATCTCAGGTTTGGTATTAGAAGCATTGAGACATCACATCTCATGCTATAGGAAGTGTCTCAGGATTGGAATGGGAAGGACTTGGGTATCACATCTCATGCTATAGGGAGGGTCTCAAGTTTGATATTAGAAGCATTGAGATATCACATCTCATGCTATAGGAAGGGTCTCAGGATTGGAATGGGAAGGAGTTGGATATCACATCTCAAGCTTTAGGAAGGGTCTCAGTTTTGGTATAAGCATTGAGATAGCACATCTCATGCTATAGGAAGGGTCTCAGGATTGGAATGGGAAGGAGTTGGATATTATATCTCATGTTATAGGAAAGATCTCAGGTTTGGTATTAGAAGCATTGAGACATCACATCTCATGTTATAGGAAGGGTCTCAGGATTGGAATGGGAAGAAGTTGGATATCACATCTCATGCTATAGGAAGGGTCTCAGGTTTGGAAGGGGAAGGAGTTGGATATCCAATCTCATGTTATAGGACTGGTCTCAGGTTTGGTATTAGAAGCATTGAGATATCACATCGCATGCTGTAGGAAGGTTCTCAGGTTTGGTATTAGAAGCATTGAGACATCACATCTCATGCTATAGGAAGGGTCTCAGGATTGGAATGGGAAGGAGTTGGATATCACATCTCATGTTATAGGAAGGATCTCAGGTTTGGTATTAGAAGCATTGAGACATCACATCTCATGCTATAGGAAGGGTCTCAGGATTGGAATGGGAAGGAGTTGGATATCACATCTCATGCTATAGGAAGGGTCTCAGATTTGGTATAAGCATTGAGATATCACATCTCATGCTATAGGAAGAGTCTCAGGATTGGAATGGGAAGGAGTTTGATATCACATCTCATGCCATAGTATGGTTGTCAGGTTTGGTAGAAGCATTGGGATATCACATCTCATGCTATTGGAAGGGTATCAGTATTGGATTTGGAAGGAGTTGGATATCCCATCTCATGCTATAGGAAGGGTCTCAGGTTGGAATGGGAAGGAGTTGGATATCACATTTCATGTTATAGGAAGGGTCTCAGGATTGGAATGGGAAGGAGTTGGATATCACATCTCAAGCTTTAGGAAGGGTCTCAGGTTTGGTATAAGCATTGAGATAGCACATCTCATGCTATAGGAAGGGTCTCAGGATTGGAATGGGAAGAAGTCGGATATCACATCTCATGTTATAGGAAAGATCTCAGGTTTGGTATTAGAAGCATTGAGACATCACATCTCATGTTATAGGAAGGGTCTCAGGATTGGAATGGAAAGAAGTTGGATATCACATCTCATGCTATAGGAAGGGTCTCAGGTTTGGAAGGGGAAGGAGTTGGATATCCAATCTCATGTTATAGGACTGGTCTCAGGTTTGGTATTAGAAGCATTGAGATATCACATCGCATGCTGTAGGAAGGTTCTCAGGTTTGGAATTGGGAGGAATTGGATATCACATCTCATGTCATAGGAAGGATCTCAGGTTTGGTATTAGAAGCATTGAGATATCACATCTCATGCTATAGGAATGGTCTCAGGATTGGAATGGGAAGGAGTTGGATATTACATTCTTGCTATAGGAAGGGTCTCATGTTTGGAATGGGAAGGAGTTGGATATCACATATGCTATAGGAAGGGTCTCAGGTTTGAAACGGGAAGGAGTTGGATATCACATCTCATGTTATAGGAAGGGTCTCAGGTTTGAAACAGGAAGGAGTTGGATATCACATCTCATGTTATAGGACGGGTCTCAGGTTTGGTATTAGAAGCATTGAGATATCACATCGCATGCTGTAGGAAGGTTCTCAGGTTTGGTATTAGAAGCATTGAGACATCACATCTCATGTTATAGGAAGGGTCTCAGGATTGGAATGGGAAGAAGTTGGATATCACATCTCATGCTATAGGAAGGGTCTCAGGTTTGGAAGGGGAAGGAGTTGGATATCCAATCTCATGTTATAGGACTGGTCTCAGGTTTGGTATTAGAAGCATTGAGATATCACATTCCATGCTGTAGGAAGGTTCTCAGGTTTGGTATTAGAAGCATTGAGACATCACATCTCATGCTATAGGAAGGGTCTCAGGATTGGAATGGGAAGGAGTTGGATATCACATCTCATGTTATAGGAAGGATCTCAGGTTTGGTATTAGAAGCATTGAGACATCACATCTCATGCTATAGGAAGGGTCTCAGGATTGGAATGGGAAGGAGTTGGATATCACATCTCATGCTATAGGAAGGGTCTCAGATTTGGTATAAGCATTGAGATATCACATCTCATGCTATAGGAAGGGTCTCAGGATTGGATTGGGAAGGAGTTGTATATGACATCTCAGGCCATAGGAAGGGTCTCAGGATTGGTATAAGCATTGAGATATCACATCTCTGCTATCGGAAGGGTCTCAGGATTGGAATGGGAAGGAGTTGGATATCCCATCTCATGATAAAGGACGGGTCTAAGGTTTGGAAGGGGAAAGATTTGGATATCACATCTCATGTTATAGGCGGGTCTCAATTTTGATATAAGAAGCATTGAGATAACAAATCTCATGATATCGGAAGGGTCTCAGGATCGGAATGGGAAGGAGTTGGATATCACATCTCATGATAAAGGAAGGGTCTAAGGTTTGGAAGGGGAAAGATTTGGATATCACATCTCATGTTATAGGACGGGTCTCAGGTTTGGTATTAGAAGCATTGAGATATCAAGTCTCATCGTATAGGAAGGGTCTCAGAATTGGAATGGGAAGGATTTCGGATATCACATCTCAAGCTATAGGAAGAGTCTCAGGATTGGAATGGGAAGGAGTTTGATATCACATCTCATGCCATAGTATGGTTCTCAGGTTTGGTAGAAGCATTGGGATATCACATCTCATGCTATTGGAAGGGTATCAGTATTGGATTTGGAAGGAGTTGGATATCCCATCTCATGCTATAGGAAGGGTCTCAGGTTGGAATGGGAAGGAGTTGGATATCACATTTCATGTTATAGGAAGGGTCTCAGGATTGGAATGGGAAGGAGTTGGATATCACATCTCAAGCTTTAGGAAGGGTCTCAGGTTTGGTATAAGCATTGAGATAGCACATCTCATGCTATAGGAAGGGTCTCAGGATTGGAATGGGAAGGAGTCGGATATCACATCTCATGTTATAGGAAAGATCTCAGGTTTGGTATTAGAAGCATTGAGACATCACATCTCATGTTATAGGAAGGGTCTCAGGATTGGAATGGGAAGAAGTTGGATATCACATCTCATGCTATAGGAAGGGTCTCAGGTTTGGAAGGGGAAGGAGTTGGATATCCAATCTCATGTTATAGGACTGGCAGGTTTGGTATTAGAAGCATTGAGATATCACATCGCATGCTGTAGGAAGGTTCTCAGGTTTGGAATGGGGAGGAATTGGATATCACATCTCATGTCATAGGAAGGATCTCAGGTTTGGTATTAGAAGCATTGAGACATCACATCTCATGCTATAGGAAGGGTCTCAGGATTGGAATGGGAAGGAGTTGGATATCACATCTCATGTTATAGGAAGGATCTCAGGTTTGGTATTAGAAGCATTGAGACATCACATCTCATGCTATAGGAAGGGTCTCAGGATTGGAATGGGAAGGAGTTGGATATCACATCTCATGCTATAGGAAGGGTCTCAGATTTGGTATAAGCATTGAGATATCACATCTCATGCTATAGGAAGAGTCTCAGGATTGGAATGGGAAGGAGTTTGATATCACATCTCATGCCATAGTATGGTTGTCAGGTTTGGTAGAAGCATTGGGATATCACATCTCATGCTATTGGAAGGGTATCAGTATTGGATTTGGAAGGAGTTGGATATCCCATCTCATGCTATAGGAAGGGTATCAGGTTGGAATGGGAAGGAGTTGGATATCACATTTCATGTTATAGGAAGGGTCTCAGGATTGGAATGGGAAGGAGTTGGATATCACATCTCAAGCTTTAGGAAGGGTCTCAGGTTTGGTATAAGCATTGAGATAGCACATCTCATGCTATAGGAAGGGTCTCAGGATTGGAATGGGAAGAAGTCGGATATCACATCTCATGTTATAGGAAAGATCTCAGGTTTGGTATTAGAAGCATTGAGACATCACATCTCATGTTATAGGAAGGGTCTCAGGATTGGAATGGAAAGAAGTTGGATATCACATCTCATGCTATAGGAAGGGTCTCAGGTTTGGAAGGGGAAGGAGTTGGATATCCAATCTCATGTTATAGGACTGGTCTCAGGTTTGGTATTAGAAGCATTGAGATATCACATCGCATGCTGTAGGAAGGTTCTCAGGTTTGGAATTGGGAGGAATTGGATATCACATCTCATGTCATAGGAAGGATCTCAGGTTTGGTATTAGAAGCATTGAGATATCACATCTCATGCTATAGGAATGGTCTCAGGATTGGAATGGGAAGGAGTTGGATATTACATTCTTGCTATAGGAAGGGTCTCATGTTTGGAATGGGAAGGAGTTGGATATCACATATGCTATAGGAAGGGTCTCAGGTTTGAAACGGGAAGGAGTTGGATATCACATCTCATGTTATAGGAAGGGTCTCAGGTTTGAAACGGGAAGGAGTTGGATATCACATCTCATGTTATAGGACGGGTCTCAGGTTTGGTATTAGAAGCATTGAGATATCACATCGCATGCTGTAGGAAGGTTCTCAGGTTTGGTATTAGAAGCATTGAGACATCACATCTCATGTTATAGGAAGGGTCTCAGGATTGGAATGGGAAGAAGTTGGATATCACATCTCATGCTATAGGAAGGGTCTCAGGTTTGGAAGGGGAAGGAGTTGGATATCCAATCTCATGTTATAGGACTGGTCTCAGGTTTGGTATTAGAAGCATTGAGATATCACATTCCATGCTGTAGGAAGGTTCTCAGGTTTGGTATTAGAAGCATTGAGACATCACATCTCATGCTATAGGAAGGGTCTCAGGATTGGAATGGGAAGGAGTTGGATATCACATCTCATGTTATAGGAAGGATCTCAGGTTTGGTATTAGAAGCATTGAGACATCACATCTCATGCTATAGGAAGGGTCTCAGGATTGGAATGGGAAGGAGTTGGATATCACATCTCATGCTATAGGAAGGGTCTCAGATTTGGTATAAGCATTGAGATATCACATCTCATGCTATAGGAAGGGTCTCAGGATTGGATTGGGAAGGAGTTGTATATGACATCTCAGGCCATAGGAAGGGTCTCAGGATTGGTATAAGCATTGAGATATCACATCTCTGCTATCGGAAGGGTCTCAGGATTGGAATGGGAAGGAGTTGGATATCCCATCTCATGATAAAGGAAGGGTCTAAGGTTTGGAAGGGGAAAGATTTGGATATCACATCTCATGTTATAGGCGGGTCTCAATTTTGATATAAGAAGCATTGAGATAACAAATCTCATGATATCGGAAGGGTCTCAGGATCGGAATGGGAAGGAGTTGGATATCACATCTCATGATAAAGGAAGGGTCTAAGGTTTGGAAGGGGAAAGATTTGGATATCACATCTCATGTTATAGGACGGGTCTCAGGTTTGGTATTAGAAGCATTGAGATATCAAGTCTCATCGTATAGGAAGGGTCTCAGAATTGGAATGGGAAGGATTTCGGATATCACATCTCAAGCTATAGGAAGAGTCTCAGGATTGGAATGGGAAGGAGTTTGATATCACATCTCATGCCATAGTATGGTTCTCAGGTTTGGTAGAAGCATTGGGATATCACATCTCATGCTATTGGAAGGGTATCAGTATTGGATTTGGAAGGAGTTGGATATCCCATCTCATGCTATAGGAAGGGTCTCAGGTTGGAATGGGAAGGAGTTGGATATCACATTTCATGTTATAGGAAGGGTCTCAGGATTGGAATGGGAAGGAGTTGGATATCACATCTCAAGCTTTAGGAAGGGTCTCAGGTTTGGTATAAGCATTGAGATAGCACATCTCATGCTATAGGAAGGGTCTCAGGATTGGAATGGGAAGGAGTCGGATATCACATCTCATGTTATAGGAAAGATCTCAGGTTTGGTATTAGAAGCATTGAGACATCACATCTCATGTTATAGGAAGGGTCTCAGGATTGGAATGGGAAGAAGTTGGATATCACATCTCATGCTATAGGAAGGGTCTCAGGTTTGGAAGGGGAAGGAGTTGGATATCCAATCTCATGTTATAGGACTGGCAGGTTTGGTATTAGAAGCATTGAGATATCACATCGCATGCTGTAGGAAGGTTCTCAGGTTTGGAATGGGGAGGAATTGGATATCACATCTCATGTCATAGGAAGGATCTCAGGTTTGGTATTAGAAGCATTGAGATATCACATCTCATGCTATAGGAATGGTCTCAGGATTGGAATGGGAAGGAGTTGGATATCACATATGCTATAGGAATGGTCTCAGGTTTGAAACGGGAAGGAGTTGGATATCACATCTCATGTTATAGGAAGGGTCTCAGGTTTGAAACGGGAAGGAGTTGGATATCACATCTCATGTTATAGGACGGGTCTCAGGTTTGGTATTAGAAGCATTGAGATATCACATCGCATGCTGTAGGAAGGTTCTCAGGTTTGGTATTAGAAGCATTGAGACATCACATCTCATGCTATAGGAAGGGTCTCAGGATTGGAATGGGAAGGAGTTGGATATCACATCTCATGTTATAGGAAGGATCTCAGGTTTGGTATTAGAAGCATTGAGACATCACATCTCATGCTATAGGAACGGCCTCAGGATTGGAATGGGAAGGAGTTGGATATCACATCTCATGCTATAGGAAGGGTCTCAGATTTGGTATATGCATCGAGATATCACATCTCATGCTATAGGAAGGGTCTCGGGATTGGAATGGGAAGGAGTTGGATATCACATCTCATGCCATAGGAAGGGTCTTAGGTTTGGTATAAGCATTGAGATATCACATCTCTGCTATTGGAAGGGTCTCAGGATTGGAATGGGAAGGAGTTGGATATCACATCTCATGTTATAGGAAGGATCTCAGGTTTGGTATTAGAAGCATTGAGACATCACATCTCATGCTATAGGAAGGGTCTCAGGATTGGAATGGGAAGGAGTTGGATATCACATCTCATGCTATAGGAAGGGTCTCAGGTTTGGTATAAGCATTGAGATATCACATCTCATGCTATAGGAAGTGTCTCAGGATTGGAATGGGAAGGACTTGGGTGTCACATCTCATGCTATAGGGAGGGTCTCAAGTTTGATATTAGAAGCATTGAGATATCACATCTCATGCTATAGGAAGGGTCTCAGGATTGGAATGGGAAGGAGTTGGATATCACATCTCAAGCTTTAGGAAGGGTCTCAGGTTTGGTATAAGCATTGAGATAGCACATCTCATGCTATAGGAAGGGTCTCAGGATTGGAATGGGAAGGAGTTGGATATTACATCTCATGTTATAGGAAAGATCTCAGGTTTGGTATTAGAAGCATTGAGACATCACATCTCATGTTATAGGAAGGGTCTCAGGATTGGAATGGGAAGAAGTTGGATATCACATCTCATGCTATAGGAAGGGTCTCAGGTTTGGAAGGGGAAGGAGTTGGATATCCAATCTCATGTTATAGGACTGGTCTCAGGTTTGGTATTAGAAGCATTGAGATATCACATCGCATGCTGTAGGAAGGTTCATAGGTTTGGTATTAGAAGCATTGAGACATCACATCTCATGCTATAGGAAGGGTCTCAGAATTGGAATGGGAAGGAGTTGGATATCACATCTCATGTTATAGGAAGGATCTCAGGTTTGGTATTAGAAGCATTGAGATATCACATCTCATGCTATAGGAATGGTCTCAGGATTGGAATGGGAAGGAGTTGGATATTACATTCTTGCTATAGGAAGGGTCTCATGTTTGGAATGGGAAGGAGTTGGATATCACATATGCTATAGTAAGGGTCTCAGGTTTGGACCGGGAAGGAGTTGGATATCACATCTCATGTTATAGGAAGGGTCTCAGGTTTGGTATAAGCATTGAGATATCACATCTCTGCTATCGGAAGTGTCTCAGGATTGGAATGGGAAGGAGTTGGATATCCCATCTCATGTTATAGGATGGGTCTCAGGTTTGTTATTAGAATCATTGAGATATCATATTGCATGCTGTAGGAAGGGTCTAAGGATTGGAATGGGAAGGACTTGGATATCACATCTCATGCTATAGGTAGGCTCTCATGTTTGGAAAGGGAAGGAGTTGGATATCACATTTCATGCTATAGGAAGGGTCTCAGGTTTGGTATAAGCATTGAGATAGCACATCTCATGCTATAGGAAGGGTCTCAGGATTGGAATGGGAAGGAGTTGGATATCACATCTCATGTTATAGGAAAGATCTCAGGTTTGGTATTAGAAGCATTGAGACATCACATCTCATGTTATAGGAAGGGTCTCAGGTTTGGAAGGGGAAGGAGTTGGATATCCAATCTCATGTTATAGGACTGGTCTCAGGTTTGGTATTAGAAGCATTGAGATATCACATCGCATGCTGTAGGAAGGTTCTCAGGTTTGGAATGGGGAGGAATTGGATATCACATCTCATGTCATAGGAAGGATCTCAGGTTTGGTATTAGAAGCATTGAGATATCACATCTCATGCTATAGGAATGGTCTCAGGATTGGAATGGGAAGGAGTTGGATATTACATTCTTGCTATAGGAAGGGTCTCATGTTTAGAATGGGAAGGAGTTGGATATCACATATGCTATAGGAAGGGTCTCAGGTTTGAAACGGGAAGGAGTTGGATATCACATCTCATGTTATAGGAAGGGTCTCAGGTTTGAAACGGGAAGGAGTTGGATATCACATCTCATGTTATAGGACGGGTCTCAGGTTTGGTATTAGAAGCATTGAGATATCACATCGCATGCTGTAGGAAGGTTCTCAGGTTTGGTATTAGAAGCATTGAGACATCACATCTCATGCTATAGGAAGGGTCTCAGGATTGGAATGGGAAGGAGTTGGATATCACATCTCATGTTATAGGAAGGATCTCAGGTTTGGTATTAGAAGCATTGAGACATCACATCTCATGCTATAGGAAGGGCCTCAGGATTGGAATGGGAAGGAGTTGGATATCACATCTCATGCTATAGGAAGGGTCTCAGGTTTGGAAGGGGAAGGAGTTGGATATCCAATCTCATGTTATAGGACTGGTCTCAGGTTTGGTATTAGAAGCATTGAGATATCACATCTCATGCTATAGGAAGGGTCTCAGGATTGGAATGGGAAGGAGTTGGATATCACATCTCATGTTATAGGAAGGATCTCAGGTTTGGTATTAGAGGCATTGAGATATCACATCTCATGCTATAGGAAGGGTCTCAGGATTGGAATGGGAAGGAGTTGGATATCACATCTCAAGCTTTAGGAAGGGTCTCAGGTTTGGGAAAAGCATTGAGATAGCACATCTCATGCTATAGGAAGGGTCTCAGGATTGGAATGGGAAGGAGTTGGATATCACATCTCATGTTATAGGAAAGATCTCAGGTTTGGTATTAGAAGCATTGAGACATCACATCTCATGTTATAGGAAGGGTCTCAGGATTGGAATGGGAAGAAGTTGGATATCACATCTCATGCTATAGGAAGGGTCTCAGGTTTGGAAGGGGAAGGAGTTGGATATCCAATCTCATGTTATAGGACTGGTCTCAGGTTTGGTATTAGAAGCATTGAGATATCACATCGCATGCTGTAGGAAGGTTCTCAGGTTTGGAATGGGGAGGAATTGGATATCACATCTCATGTCATAGGAAGGATCTCAGGTTTGGTATTAGAAGCATTGAGATATCACATCTCATGCTATAGGAATGGTCTCAGGATTGGAATGGGAAGGAGTTGGATATTACATTCTTGCTATAGGAAGGGTCTCATGTTTAGAATGGGAAGGAGTTGGATATCACATATGCTATAGGAAGGGTCTCAGGTTTGAAACGGGAAGGAATTGGATATCACATCTCATGTTATAGGAAGGGTCTCAGGTTTGAAACGGGAAGGAGTTGGATATCACATCTCATGTTATAGGACGGGTCTCAGGTTTGGTATTAGAAGCATTGAGATATCACATCGCATGCTGTAGGAAGGTTCTCAGGTTTGGTATTAGAAGCATTGAGACATCACATCTCATGCTATAGGAAGGGTCTCAGGATTGGAATGGGAAGGAGTTGGATATCACATCTCATGTTATAGGAAGGATCTCAGGTTTGGTATTAGAAGCATTGAGACATCACATCTCATGCTATAGGAAGGGCCTCAGTATTGGAATGGGAAGGAGTTGGATATCACATCTCATGCTATAGGAAGGGTCTCAGATTTGGTATAAGCATCGAGATATCACATCTCATGCTATAGGAAGGGTCTCGGGATTGGAATGGGAAGGAGTTGGATATCACATCTCATGCCATAGGAAGGGTCTTAGGTTTGGTATAAGCATTGAGATATCACATCTCTGCTATTGGAAGGGTCTCAGGATTGGAATGGGAAGGAGTTGGATATCACATCTCATGTTATAGGAAGGATCTCAGGTTTGGTATTAGAAGCATTGAGACATCACATCTCATGCTATAGGAAGGATCTCAGGATTGGAATGGGAAGGAGTTGGATATCACATCTCATGCTATAGGAAGGGTCTCAGGTTTGGTATAAGCATTGAGATATCACATCTCATGCTATAGGAAGTGTCTCAGGATTGGAATGGGAAGGACTTGGGTGTCACATCTCATGCTATAGGGAGGGTCTCAAGTTTGATATTAGAAGCATTGAGATATCACATCTCATGCTATAGGAAGGGTCTCAGGATTGGAATGGGAAGGAGTTGGATATTACATCTCATGTTATAGGAAAGATCTCAGGTTTGGTATTAGAAGCATTGAAACATCACATCTCATGTTATAGGAAGGGTCTCAGGATTGGAATGGGAAGAAGTTGGATATCACATCTCATGCTATAGGAAGGGTCTCAGGTTTGGAAGGGGAAGGAGTTGGATATCCAATCTCATGTTATAGGACTGGTCTCAGGTTTGGTATTAGAAGCATTGAGATATCACATCGCATGCTGTAGGAAGGTTCTCAGGTTTGGTATTAGAAGCATTGAGACATCACATCTCATGCTATAGGAAGGGTCTCAGGATTGGAATGGGAAGGAGTTGGATATCACATCTCATGTTATAGGAAGGATCTCAGGTTTGGTATTAGAAGCATTGAGATATCACATCTCATGCTATAGGAATGGTCTCAGGATTGGAATGGGAAGGAGTTGGATATTACATTCTTGCTATAGGAAGGGTCTCATGTTTGGAATGGGAAGGAGTTGGATATCACATATGCTATAGTAAGGGTCTCAGGTTTGGACCGGGAAGGAGTTGGATATCACATCTCATGTTATAGGAAGGGTCTCAGGTTTGGTATAAGCATTGAGATATCACATCTCTGCTATCGGAAGTGTCTCAGGATTGGAATGGGAAGGAGTTGGATATCCCATCTCATGTTATAGGATGGGTCTCAGGTTTGTTATTAGAATCATTGAGATATCATATTGCATGCTGTAGGAAGGGTCTAAGGATTGGAATGGGAAGGACTTGGATATCACATCTCATGCTATAGGTAGGCTCTCATGTTTGGAAAGGGAAGGAGTTGGATATCACATTTCATGTTAGAGGAAGGATCTCAGGTTTGGTATAAACATCGAGATATCACATCTCATGCTATAGGAAGGGTCCCGGGATTGGAATGGGAAGGAGTTGGATATCACATCTCATGTTATAGGAAGGATCTCAGGTTTGGTATTAGAAGCATTGATACATCACATCTCATGCTATAGGAAGTGTCTCAGGATTGGAATGGGAAGGACTTGGGTATCACATCTCATGCTATAGGGAGGGTCTCAAGTTTGATATTAGAAGCATTGAGATATCACATCTCATGCTATAGGAAGGGTCTCAGGATTGGAATGGGAAGGAGTTGGATATCACATCTCAAGCTTTAGGAAGGGTCTCAGGTTTGGTATAAGCATTGAGATAGCACATCTCATGCTATAGGAAGTGTCTCAGGATTGGAATGGGAAGGAGTTGGATATTACATCTCATGTTATAGGAAAGATCTCAGGTTTGGTATTAGAAGCATTGAGACATCACATCTCATGTTATAGGAAGGGTCTCAGGATTGGAATGGGAAGAAGTTGGATATCACATCTCATACTATAGGAAGGGTCTCAGGTTTGAAACGGGAAGGAGTTGGATATCACATCTCATGTTATAGGACGGGTCTCAGGTTTGTTATTAGAATCATTGAGATATCATATTGCATGCTGTAGGAAGGGTCTAAGGATTGGAATGGGAAGGACTTGGATATCACATCTCATGCTATAGGTAGGCTCTCAGGTTTGGAAAGGGAAGGAGTTCGATATCACATTTCATGTTAGAGGAAGGATCTCAGGTTTGGTATTAGAGGCATTGAGATATCACATATCATGCTATAGGAAGGGTCTCAGGATTGGAATGGGAAGGAGTTGGATATCACATCTCAAGCTTTAGGAAGGGTCTCAGGTTTGGTATAAGCATTGAGATAGCACATCTCATGCTATAGGAAGGGTCTCAGGATTGGAATGGGATGGAGTTGGATATTACATCTCATGTTATAGGAAAGATCTCAGGTTTGGTATTAGAAGCATTGAGACATCACATCTCATGTTATAGGAAGGGTCTCAGGATTGGAATGGGAAGAAGTTGGATATCACATCTCATGTTATAGGACTGGTCTCAGGTTTGGTATTAGAAGCATTGAGATATCACATCGCATGCTGTAGGAAGGTTCTCAGGTTTGGTATTAGAAGCATTGAGACATCACATCTCATGCTATAGGAAGGGTCTCAGGATTGGAATGGGAAGGAGTTGGATATCACATCTCATGTTGTAGGAAGGATCTCAGGTTTGGTATTAGAAGCATTGAGACATCACATCTCATGCTATAGGAAGGGCCTCAGGATTGGAATGGGAAGGAGTTGGATATCACATCTCATGCTATAGGAAGGGTCTCAGATTTGGTATAAGCATCGAGATATCACATCTCATGCTATAGGAAGGGTCTCGGGATTGGAATGGGAAGGAGTTGGATATCACATCTCATGCCATAGGAAGGGTCTTAGGTTTGGTATAAGCATTGAGATATCACATCTCTGCTATTGGAAGGGTCTCAGGATTGGAATGGGAAGGAGTTGGATATCCCATCTCATGTTATAGGAAGAGTCTCAGGTTTGGTATTAGAAGCATTGAGATATCACATCTCATGCTATAGGAAGTGTCTCAGGATTGGAATGGCTAAGGACTTGGGTATCACATCTCATGCTATAGGGAGGGTCTCAAGTTTGATATTAGAAGCATTGAGATATCACATCTCATGCTATAGGAAGGGTCTCAGGATTGGAATGGGAAGGAGTTGGATATCACATCTCATTCTGTAGGAAGGGTCTCAGGTTTGGTATAAGCAGTGAGATATCACATCTCATGCTATAGGAAGTGTCTCAGGATTGGAATGGGAAGGAGTTGGATATCACATCTCATGTTATAGGAAGGATCTCAGGTTTGGTATAAGCATTGAGATATCACATCTCTGCTATCGGAAGGGTCTCAGGATTGGAATGGGAAGGAGTTGGATATTCCCATCTCATGTTATAGGAAGGGTCTCAGGTTTGGTATTAGAAGCATTGAGATATCCCATCTCATGATATAGGAAGGGTCTCAGGATTGGAATGGGAAGGACTTGGATATCATATCTCATGCTATAGGAAGGCTCTCAGGTTTGGAAGGGGAAGGAGTTGGATATCACATTTCATATTAGAGGAAGGATCTCAGGTTTGGTATTAGAGGCCTTGAGATATCACATCTCATGTTATAGGAAGGGTCTCAGGATTGGAATGGGAAGAAGTTGGATATCACATCTCATACTATAGGAAGGGTCTCAGGTTTGAAACGGGAAGGAGTTGGATATCACATCTCATGTTATAGGACGGGTCTCAGGTTTGTTATTAGAATCATTGAGATATCATATTGCATGCTGTAGGAAGGGTCTAAGGATTGGAATGGGAAGGACTTAGATATCACATCTCATGCTATAGGTAGGCTCTCAGGTTTGGAAAAGGAAGGAGTTCGATATCACATTTCATGTTAGAGGAAGGATCTCAGGTTTGGTATTAGAGGCATTGAGATATCACATATCATGCTATAGGAAGGGTCTCAGGATTGGAATGGGAAGGAGTTGGATATCACATCTCAAGCTTTAGGAAGGGTCTCAGGTTTGGTATAAGCATTGAGATAGCACATCTCATGCTATAGGAAGGGTCTCAGGATTGGAATGGGATGGAGTTGGATATTACATCTCATGTTATAGGAAAGATCTCAGGTTTGGTATTAGAAGCATTGAGACATCACATCTCATGTTATAGGAAGGGTCTCAGGATTGGAATGGGAAGAAGTTGGATATCACATCTCATGTTATAGGACTGGTCTCAGGTTTGGTATTAGAAGCATTGAGATATCACATCGCATGCTGTAGGAAGGTTCTCAGGTTTGGTATTAGAAGCATTGAGACATCACATCTCATGCTATAGGAAGGGTCTCAGGATTGGAATGGGAAGGAGTTGGATATCACATCTCATGTTATAGGAAGGATCTCAGGTTTGGTATTAGAAGCATTGAGACATCACATCTCATGCTATAGGAAGGGCCTCAGGATTGGAATGGGAAGGAGTTGGATATCACATCTCATGCTATAGGAAGGGTCTCAGATTTGGTATAAGCATCGAGATATCACATCTCATGCTATAGGAAGGGTCTCGGGATTGGAATGGGAAGGAGTTGGATATCACATCTCATGCCATAGGAAGGGTCTTAGGTTTGGTATAAGCATTGAGATATCACATCTCTGCTATTGGAAGGGTCTCAGGATTGGAATGGGAAGGAGTTGGATATCCCATCTCATGTTATAGGAAGAGTCTCAGGTTTGGTATTAGAAGCATTGAGATATCACATCTCATGCTATAGGAAGTGTCTCAGGATTGGAATGGCTAAGGACTTGGGTATCACATCTCATGCTATAGGGAGGGTCTCAAGTTTGATATTAGAAGCATTGAGATATCACATCTCATGCTATAGGAAGGGTCTCAGGATTGGAATGGGAAGGAGTTGGATATCACATCTCATTCTGTAGGAAGGGTCTCAGGTTTGGTATAAGCAGTGAGATATCACATCTCATGCTATAGGAAGTGTCTCAGGATTGGAATGGGAAGGAGTTGGATATCACATCTCATGTTATATGAAGGATCTCAGGTTTGGTATAAGCATTGAGATATCACATCTCTGCTATCGGAAGGGTCTCAGGATTGGAATGGGAAGGAGTTGGATATTCCCATCTCATGTTATAGGAAGGGTCTCAGGTTTGGTATTAGAAGCATTGAGATATCCCATCTCATGATATAGGAAGGGTCTCAGGATTGGAATGGGAAGGACTTGGATATCATATCTCATGCTATAGGAAGGCTCTCAGGTTTGGAAGGGGAAGGAGTTGGATATCACATTTCATATTAGAGGAAGGATCTCAGGTTTGGTATTAGAGGCCTTGAGATATCACATCTCATGCTATAGGAAGGGTCTCAGGATTGGAATGGGAAGGAGTTGGATATCACATCTCAAGCTATAGGAACGGTCTCAGGTTTGGTATTAGAAGCATTGAGACATCACATCTCATGTTATAGGAAGGGTCTCAGGATTGGAATGGGAAGAAGTTGGATATCACATCTCATGCTATAGGAAGGGTCTCAGGTTTGGTATAAGCATTGAGATATCACATCTCATGCTATAGGAAGGGTCTCAGGATTGGAATGGGAAGGAGTTGTATATGACATCTCATGCCATAGGAAGGGTCTCAGGTTTGGTATAAGCATTGAGATATCACATCACATGCTATAGGAAGGGTCTCAGGATTGGAATGGGAAGGACTTGGATATCACATCTCATGCTAAAGGCAGGGTCTCAGGTTTGGAAAGGGAAGGAGATGGATATCACATTTCATGTTAGAGGTAGGATCTCAGGTTTGGAATTAGAGGCATTGAGATATCACATCTCATGCTATCAGAAGGGTCTCAGGATTGGAATGGGAAGGAGTTGGATATCACATCTCATGCTAAAGGGAGGGTCTCAGGTTTGGAAGCGGGAGGATTTGGAAATCACATCTCATGTTATAGGAAGGATCTCAGGTTTGGTATTCGAAGCATTGAGATATCACATCTCATGCTATCGGAAGTATCTCAGGTTTGGTATTAGAGGCATTGAGATATCACATCTCATGCTATCATAAGGGTCTCAGGATTGGAATGGGAAGGAGTTGGATATCACATCTCATGTTATAGGAAGGATCTCAGGTTTGGTATTAGAAGCATTGAGACATCACATCTCATGCTATAGGAAGGGTCTCAGGATTGGAATGGGAAGGAGTTGGATATCACATCTCATGCTATAGGAAGGGTCTCAGATTTGGTATAAGCATTGAGATATCACATCTCATGCTATAGGAAGGGTCTCAGGATTGGAATGGGAAGGAGTTGTATATGACATCTCAGGCCATAGGAAGGGTCTCAGGTTTGGTATAAGCATTGAGATATCACATCTCTGCTATCGGAAGGGTCTCAGGATTGGAATGGGAATGAGTTGGATATCCCATCTCATGTTATAGGAAGAGTCTCAGGTTTGTTATTAGAAGCATTGAGATATCCCATCTCATGCTATAGGAAGGGTCTCAGGTTGGAATGGGAAGGAGTTGGATATCACATTTCATGTTATAGGAAGGGTCTCAGGATTGGAATTGGAAGGACTTGGCTATCATATCTCATGCTATAGGAAGGCTCTCAGGTTTGGAAGGGGAAGGAGTTGGATATCACATTTCATGTTAGAGGAACAATCTCAGGTTTGGTATTAGAGGTCTTGAGATATCACATCTCATGCTATAGGAAGGGTCTCAGGATTGGAATGGGAAGGAGTGGGATATCACATCTCAAGCTATAGGAACGGTCTCAGGTTTGGTATAAGCATTGTGATATCACATCTCATGCTATAGGAAGGGTCTCAGGATTGGAATGGGAAGGAGTTGGATATCACATCTCATGTTATAGGAAAGATCTCAGGTTTGGTATTAGAAGCATTGCGACATCACATCTCATGTTATAGGAAGGGTCTCAGGATTGGAATGGGAAGAAGTTGGATATCACATCTCATGCTATAGGAAGGGTCTCAGGTTTGGTATAAGCATTGAGATATCACATCTCATGCTATAGGAAGGGTCTCAGGTTTGGAATGGGAAGGAGTTGTATATGACATCTCATGCCATAGGAAGGGTCTCAGGTTTGGTATAAGCATTGAGATATCACATCACATGCTATAGGAAGGGTCTCAGGATTGGAATGGAAAGGACTTGGATATCACAACTCATGCTATAGGCAGGGTCTCAGGTTTGGAAAGGGAAGGAGATGGATATCACATTTCATGTTAGAGGTAGGATCTCAGGTTTGGTATTTGAGGCATTGAAATATCACATCTCATGCTATCAGAAGGGTCTCAGGATTGGAATGGGAAGGAGTTGGATATCACATCTCATGCTAAAGGGAGGGTCTCAGGTTTGGAAGGGGAAGGATTTGGAAATCACATCTCATGTTATAGGAAGGATCTCAGGTTTGGTATTAGAAGCATTGAGATATCACATCTCATGCTATCGGAAGTATCTCAGGTTTGGTATTAGAGGCATTGAGATATCACATCTCATGCTATCATAAGGGTCTCAGGATTGGAATGGGAAGAAGTTGGATATCACATCTCATGTTATAGGAAGGCTCTCAGGTTTGGAAGGGGAAGGAGTTGGATATCACATTTCATGTTAGAGGAACGATCTCAGGTTTGGTATTAGAGGCCTTGCGATATCACATCTCATGCTATAGGAAGGGTCTCAGGATTGGAATGGGAAGGAGTTGGATATCACATCTCAAGCTATAGGAACGGTCTCAGGTTTGGTATAAGCATTGTGATATCACATCTCATGCTATAGGAAGGGTCTCAGGATTGGAATGGGAAGGAGTTGGATATCACATTTCATGTTATAGGAAAGATCTCAGGTTTGGTATTAGAAGCATTGCGACATCACATCTCATGTTATAGGAAGGGTCTCAGGATTGGAATGGGAAGAAGTTGGATATCACATCTCATGCTATAGGAAGGGTCTCAGGTTTGGTATAAGCATTGAGATATCACATCTCATGCTATAGGAAGGGTCTCAGGATTGGAATGGGAAGGAGTTGTATATGACATCTCATGCCATAGGAAGGGTCTCAGGTTTGGTATAAGAATTGAGATATCACATCACATGCTATAGGAAGGGTCTCAGGATTGGAATGGAAAGGACTTGGATATCACATCTCATGCTATAGGCAGGGTCTCAGGTTTGAAAAGGGAAGGAGATGGATATCACATTTCATGTTAGAGGTAGGATCTCAGGTTTGGTATTAGAGGCATTGAAATATCACATCTCATGCTATCAGATGGGTCTCAGGACTGGAATGGGAAGGAGTTTGATATCACATCTCATGCTAAAGGGAGGGTCTCAGGTTTGGAAGGGGAAGGATTTGGAAATCACATCTCATGTTATAGGAAGGATCTCAGGTTTGGTATTAGAAGCATTGAGATATCACATCTCATGCTATCGAAGTATCTCAGGTTTGGTATTAGAGGCATTGAGATATCACATCTCATGCTATCATAAGGGTCTCAGGATTGGAATGGGAAGGAGTTGGATATCACATCTCATGTTATAGGAAGGATCTCAGGTTTGGTATTAGAAGCATTGAGACATCACATCTCATGCTATAGGAAGGGTCTCAGGATTGGAATGGGAAGGAGTTGGATATCACATCTCATGCTATAGGAAGGGTCTCAGATTTGGTATAAGCATTGAGATATCACATCTCATGCTATAGGAAGGGTCTCAGGATTGGAATGGGAAGGACTTGGGTATCACATCTCATGCTATAGGGAGGGTCTCAAGTTTGATATTAGAAGCATTGAGATATCACATCTCATGCTATAGGAAGGGTCTCAGGATTGGAATGGGAAGGAGTTGGATATCACATCTCAAGCTTTAGGAAGGGTCTCAGGTTTGGTATAAGCATTGAGATAGCACATCTCATGCTATAGGAAGGGTCTCAGGATTGGAATGGGAAGGAGTTGGATATTACATCTCATGTTATAGGAAAGATCTCAGGTTTGGTATTAGAAGCATTGAGACATCACATCTCATGTTATAGGAAGGGTCTCAGGATTGGAATGGGAAGAAGTTGGATATCACATCTCATGCTATAGGAAGGGTCTCAGGTTTGAAACGGGAAGGAGTTGGATATCACATCTCATGTTATAGGACGGGTCTCAGGTTTGTTATTAGAATCATTGAGATATCATATTGCATGCTGTAGGAAGGGTCTAAGGATTGGAATGGGAAGGACTTGGATATCACATCTCATGCTATAGGTAGGCTCTCAGGTTTGGAAAGGGAAGGAGTTCGATATCACATTTCATGTTAGAGGAAGGATCTCAGGTTTGGTATTAGAGGCATTGAGATATCACATATCATGCTATAGGAAGGGTCTCAGGATTGGAATGGGAAGGAGTTGGATATCACATCTCAAGCTTTAGGAAGGGTCTCAGGTTTGGTATAAGCATTGAGATAGCACATCTCATGCTATAGGAAGGGTCTCAGGATTGGAATGGGATGGAGTTGGATATTACATCTCATGTTATAGGAAAGATCTCAGGTTTGGTATTAGAAGCATTGAGACATCACATCTCATGTTATAGGAAGGGTCTCAGGATTGGAATGGGAAGAAGTTGGATATCACATCTCATGCTATAGGAAGGGTCTCAGGTTTGGAAGGGGAAGGAGTTGGATATCCAATCTCATGTTATAGGACTGGTCTCAGGTTTGGTATTAGAAGCATTGAGATATCACATCGCATGCTGTAGGAAGGTTCTCAGGTTTGGTATTAGAAGCATTGAGACATCACATCTCATGCTATAGGAAGGGTCTCAGGATTGGAATGGGAAGGAGTTGGATATCACATCTCATGTTATAGGAAGGATCTCAGGTTTGGTATTAGAAGCATTGAGACATCACATCTCATGCTATAGGAAGGGCCTCAGGATTGGAATGGGAAGGAGTTGGATATCACATCTCATGCTATAGGAAGGGTCTCAGATTTGGTATAAGCATCGAGATATCACATCTCATGCTATAGGAAGGGTCTCGGGATTGGAATGGGAAGGAGTTGGATATCACATCTCATGCCATAGGAAGGGTCTTAGGTTTGGTATAAGCATTGAGATATCACATCTCTGCTATTGGAAGGGTCTCAGGATTGGAATGGGAAGGAGTTGGATATCCCATCTCATGTTATAGGAAGAGTCTCAGGTTTGGTATTAGAAGCATTGAGATATCACATCTCATGCTATAGGAAGTGTCTCAGGATTGGAATGGGAAGGACTTGGGTATCACATCTCATGCTATAGGGAGGGTCTCAAGTTTGATATTAGAAGCATTGAGATATCACATCTCATGCTATAGGAAGGGTCTCAGGATTGGAATGGGAAGGAGTTGGATATCACATCTCATTCTATAGGAAGGGTCTCAGGTTTGGTATAAGCAGTGAGATATCACATCTCATGCTATAGGAAGTGTCTCAGGGTTGGAATGGGAAGGAGTTGGATATCAAATCTCATGTTATAGGAAGGATCTCAGGTTTGGTATAAGCATTGAGATATCACATCTCTGCTATCGGAAGGGTCTCAGGATTGGAATGGGAAGGAGTTGGATATTCCCATCTCATGTTATAGGAAGGGTCTCAGGTTTGGTATTAGAAGCATTGAGATATCCCATCTCATGATATAGGAAGGGTCTCAGGATTGGAATGGGAAGGACTTGGATATCATATCTCATGCTATAGGAAGGCTCTCAGGTTTGGAAGGGGAAGGAGTTGGATATCACATTTCATATTAGAGGAAGTATCTCAGGTTTGGTATTAGAGGCCTTGAGATATCACATCTCATGCTATAGGAAGGGTCTCAGGATTGGAATGGGAAGGAGTTGGATATCACATCTCAAGCTATAGGAACGGTCTCAGGTTTTGTATAAGCATTGTGATATCACATCTCATACTATAGGAAGGGTCTCAGGATTGGAATGGGAAGGAGTTGGATATCACATCTCATGTTATAGGAAAGATCTCAGGTTTGGTATTAGAAGCATTGAGACATCACATCTCATGTTATAGGAAGGGTCTCAGGATTGGAATGGGAAGAAGTTGGATATCACATCTCATGCTATAGGAAGGGTCTCAGGTTTGGTATAAGCATTGAGATATCACATCTCATGCTATAGGAAGGGTCTCAGGATTGGAATGGGAAGGAGTTGTATATGACATCTCATGCCATAGGAAGGGTCTCAGGTTTGGTATAAGCATTGAGATATCACATCACATGCTATAGGAAGGGTCTCAGGATTGGAATGGGAAGGACTTGGATATCACATCTCATGCTAAAGGCAGGGTCTCAGGTTTGGAAAGGGAAGGAGATGGATATCACATTTCATGTTAGAGGTAGGATCTCAGGTTTGGAATTAGAGGCATTGAGATATCACATCTCATGCTATCAGAAGGGTCTCAGGATTGGAATGGGAAGGAGTTGGATATCACATCTCATGCTAAAGGGAGGGTCTCAGGTTTGGAAGCGGGAGGATTTGGAAATCACATCTCATGTTATAGGAAGGATCTCAGGTTTGGTATTCGAAGCATTGAGATATCACATCTCATGCTATCGGAAGTATCTCAGGTTTGGTATTAGAGGCATTGAGATATCACATCTCATGCTATCATAAGGGTCTCAGGATTGGAATGGGAAGGAGTTGGATATCACATCTCATGTTATAGGAAGGATCTCAGGTTTGGTATTAGAAGCATTGAGACATCACATCTCATGCTATAGGAAGGGTCTCAGGATTGGAATGGGAAGGAGTTGGATATCACATCTCATGCTATAGGAAGGGTCTCAGATTTGGTATAAGCATTGAGATATCACATCTCATGCTATTGGAAGGGTCTCAGGATTGGAATGGGAAGGAGTTGTATATGACATCTCAGGCCATAGGAAGGGTCTCAGGTTTGGTATAAGCATTGAGATATCACATCTCTGCTATCGGAAGGGTCTCAGGATTGGAATGGGAATGAGTTGGATATCCCATCTCATGTTATAGGAAGAGTCTCAGGTTTGTTATTAGAAGCATTGAGATATCCCATCTCATGCTATAGGAAGGGTCTCAGGTTGGAATGGGAAGGAGTTGGATATCACATTTCATGTTATAGGAAGGGTCTCAGGATTGGAATTGGAAAGACTTGGCTATCATATCTCATGCTATAGGAAGGCTATCAGGTTTGGAAGGGGAAGGAGTTGGATATCACATTTCATGTTAGAGGAACGATCTCAGGTTTGGTATTAGAGGCCTTGAGATATCACATCTCATGCTATAGGAAGGGTCTCAGGATTGGAATGGGAAGGAGTTGGATATCACATCTCAAGCTATAGGAACGGTCTCAGGTTTGGTATAAGCATTGTGATATCACATCTCATGCTATAGGAAGGGTCTCAGGATTGGAATGGGAAGGAGTTGGATATCACATCTCATGTTATAGGAAAGATCTCAGGTTTGGTATTAGAAGCATTGCGACATCACATCTCATGTTATAGGAAGGGTCTCAGGATTGGAATGGGAAGAAGTTGGATATCACATCTCATGCTATAGGAAGGGTCTCAGGTTTGGTATAAGCATTGAGATATCACATCTCATGCTATAGGAAGGGTCTCAGGTTTGGAATGGGAAGGAGTTGTATATGACATCTCATGCCATAGGAAGGGTCTCAGGTTTGGTATAAGCATTGAGATATCACATCACATGCTATAGGAAGGGTCTCAGGATTGGAATGGAAAGGACTTGGATATCACATCTCATGCTATAGGCAGGGTCTCAGGTTTGGAAAGGGAAGGAGATGGATATCACATTTCATGTTAGAGGTAGGATCTCAGGTTTGGTATTTGAGGCATTGAAATATCACATCTCATGCTATCAGAAGGGTCTCAGGATTGGAATGGGAAGGAGTTGGATATCACATCTCATGCTAAAGGGAGGGTCTCAGGTTTGGAAGGGGAAGGATTTGGAAATCACATCTCATGTTATAGGAAGGATCTCAGGTTTGGTATTAGAAGCATTGAGATATCACATCTCATGCTATCGGAAGTATCTCAGGTTTGGTATTAGAGGCATTGAGATATCACATCTCATGCTATCATAAGGGTCTCAGGATTGGAATGGGAAGGAGTTGGATATCACATCTCATGTTATAGGAAGGCTCTCAGGTTTGGAAGGGGAAGGAGTTGGATATCACATTTCATGTTAGAGGAACGATCTCAGGTTTGGTATTAGAGGCCTTGCGATATCACATCTCATGCTATAGGAAGGGTCTCAGGATTGGAATGGGAAGGAGTTGGATATCACATCTCAAGCTATAGGAACGGTCTCAGGTTTGGTATAAGCATTGTGATATCACATCTCATGCTATAGGAAGGGTCTCAGGATTGGAATGGGAAGGAGTTGGATATCACATCTCATGTTATAGGAAAGATCTCAGGTTTGGTATTAGAAGCATTGCGACATCACATCTCATGTTATAGGAAGGGTCTCAGGATTGGAATGGGAAGAAGTTGGATATCACATCTCATGCTATAGGAAGGGTCTCAGGTTTGGTATAAGCATTGAGATATCACATCTCATGCTATAGGAAGGGTCTCAGGATTGGAATGGGAAGGAGTTGTATATGACATCTCATGCCATAGGAAGGGTCTCAGGTTTGGTATAAGAATTGAGATATCACATCACATGCTATAGGAAGGGTCTCAGGATTGGAATGGAAAGGACTTGGATATCACATCTCATGCTATAGGCAGGGTCTCAGGTTTGAAAAGGGAAGGAGATGGATATCACATTTCATGTTAGAGGTAGGATCTCAGGTTTGGTATTAGAGGCATTGAAATATCACATCTCATGCTATCAGATGGGTCTCAGGACTGGAATGGGAAGGAGTTTGATATCACATCTCATGCTAAAGGGAGGGTCTCAGGTTTGGAAGGGGAAGGATTTGGAAATCACATCTCATGTTATAGGAAGGATCTCAGGTTTGGTATTAGAAGCATTGAGATATCACATCTCATGCTATCGGAAGTATCTCAGGTTTGGTATTAGAGGCATTGAGATATCACATCTCATGCTATCATAAGGGTCTCAGGATTGGAATGGGAAGGAGTTGGATATCACATCTCATGTTATAGGAAGGATCTCAGGTTTGGTATTAGAAGCATTGAGACATCACATCTCATGCTATAGGAAGGGTCTCAGGATTGGAATGGGAAGGAGTTGGATATCACATCTCATGCTATAGGAAGGGTCTCAGATTTGGTATAAGCATTGAGATATCACATCTCATGCTATAGGAAGGGTCTCAGGATTGGAATGGGAAGGAGTTGTATATGACATCTCAGGCATTAGGAAGGGTCTCAGGCTTGGTAAAAGCATTGAGATATCACATCTCTGCTATCGGAAGGGTCTCAGGATTGGAATGGGAAGGAGTTGGATATCCCATCTCATGTTATAGGAAGGGTCTCAGGTTTGGTATTAGAAGCATTGAGATATCACATCGCATGCTGTAGGAAGGTTCTCAGGTTTGGTATTAGAAGCATTGAGACATCACATCTCATGCTATAGGAAGGGTCTCAGGATTGGAATGGGAAGGAGTTGGATATCACATCTCATGTTATAGGAAGGATCTCAGGTTTGGTATTAGAAGCATTGAGACATTACATCTCATGCTATAGGAAGGGCCTCAGGATTGGAATGGGAAGGAGTTGGATATTACATCTCATGCTATAGGAAGGGTCTCAGATTTGGTATAAGCATCGAGATATCACATCTCATGCTATAGGAAGGGTCTCGGGATTGGAATGGGAAGGAGTTGGATATCACATCTCATGCCATAGGAAGGGTCTTAGGTTTGGTATAAGCATTGAGATATCACATCTCTGCTATTGGAAGGGTCTCAGGATTGGAATGGGAAGGAGTTGGATATCCCATCTCATGTTATAGGAAGAGTCTCAGGTTTGGTATTAGAAGCATTGAGATATCACATCTCATGCTATAGGAAGTGTCTCAGGATTGGAATGGGAAGGACTTGGGTATCACATCTCATGCTATAGGGAGGGTCTCAAGTTTGATATTAGAAGCATTGAGATATCACATCTCATGCTATAGGAAGGGTCTCAGGATTGGAATGGGAAGGAGTTGGATATCACATCTCATTCTAGAGGAAGGGTCTCAGGTTTGGTATAAGCAGTGAGATATCACATCTCATGCTATAGGAAGTGTCTCAGGATTGGAATGGGAAGGAGTTGGATATCACATCTCATGTTATAGGAAGGATCCCAGGTTTGGTATAAGCATTGAGATATCACATCTCTGCTATCGGAAGGGTCTCAGGATTGGAATGGGAAGGAGTTGGATATTCCCATCTCATGTTATAGGAAGGGTCTCAGGTTTGGTATTAGAAGCATTGAGATATCCCATCTCATGATATAGGAAGGGTCTCAGAATTGGAATGGGAAGGACTTGGATATCATATCTCATGCTATAGGAAGGCTCTCAGGTTTGGAAGGGGAAGGAGTTGAATATCACATTTCATGTTAGAGGAAGGATCTCAGGTTTGGTATTAGAGGCCTTGAGATATCACATCTCATGCTATAGGAAGGTTCTCAGGATTGGAATGGGAAGGAGTTGGATATCACATCTCAAGCTATAGGAACGGTCTCAGGTTTGGTATAAGCATTGTGATATCACATCTCATGCTATAGGAAGGGTCTCAGGATTAGAATGGGAAGAAGTTGGATATCACATCTCATGCTATAGGAAGGGTCTCAGGTTTGGTATAAGCATTGAGATATCACATCTCATGCTATAGGAAGGGTCTCAGGTTTGGAATGGGAAGGAGTTGTATATGACATCTCATGCCATAGGAAGGGTCTCAGGTTTGGTATAAGCATTGAGATATCACATCACATGCTATAGGAAGGGTCTCAGGATTGGAATGGAAAGGACTTGGATATCACATCTCATGCTATAGGCAGGGTCTCAGGTTTGGAAAGGGAAGGAGATGGATATCACATTTCATGTTAGAGGTAGGATCTCAGGTTTGGTATTTGAGGCATTGAAATATCACATCTCATGCTATCAGAAGGGTCTCAGGATTGGAATGGGAAGGAGTTGGATATCACATCTCATGCTAAAGGGAGGGTCTCAGGTTTGGAAGGGGAAGGATTTGGAAATCACATCTCATGTTATAGGAAGGATCTCAGGTTTGGTATTAGAAGCATTGAGATATCACATCTCATGCTATCGGAAGTATCTCAGGTTTGGTATTAGAGGCATTGAGATATCACATCTCATGCTATCATAAGGGTCTCAGGATTGGAATGGGAAGGAGTTGGATATCACATCTCATGTTATAGGAAGGCTCTCAGGTTTGGAAGGGGAAGGAGTTGGATATCACATTTCATGTTAGAGGAACGATCTCAGGTTTGGTATTAGAGGCCTTGCGATATCACATCTCATGCTATAGGAAGGGTCTCAGGATTGGAATGGGAAGGAGTTGGATATCACATCTCAAGCTATAGGAACGGTCTCAGGTTTGGTATAAGCATTGTGATATCACATCTCATGCTATAGGAAGGGTCTCAGGATTGGAATGGGAAGGAGTTGGATATCACATCTCATGTTATAGGAAAGATCTCAGGTTTGGTATTAGAAGCATTGCGACATCACATCTCATGTTATAGGAAGGGTCTCAGGATTGGAATGGGAAGAAGTTGGATATCACATCTCATGCTATAGGAAGGGTCTCAGGTTTGGTATAAGCATTGAGATATCACATCTCATGCTATAGGAAGGGTCTCAGGATTGGAATGGGAAGGAGTTGTATATGACATCTCATGCCATAGGAAGGGTCTCAGGTTTGGTATAAGAATTGAGATATCACATCACATGCTATAGGAAGGGTCTCAGGATTGGAATGGAAAGGACTTGGATATCACATCTCATGCTATAGGCAGGGTCTCAGGTTTGAAAAGGGAAGGAGATGGATATCACATTTCATGTTAGAGGTAGGATCTCAGGTTTGGTATTAGAGGCATTGAAATATCACATCTCATGCTATCAGATGGGTCTCAGGACTGGAATGGGAAGGAGTTTGATATCACATCTCATGCTAAAGGGAGGGTCTCAGGTTTGGAAGGGGAAGGATTTGGAAATCACATCTCATGTTATAGGAAGGATCTCAGGTTTGGTATTAGAAGCATTGAGATGTCACATCTCATGCTATCGGAAGTATCTCAGGTTTGGTATTAGAGGCATTGAGATATCACATCTCATGCTATCATAAGGGTCTCAGGATTGGAATGGGAAGGAGTTGGATATCACATCTCATGTTATAGGAAGGATCTCAGGTTTGGTATTAGAAGCATTGAGACATCACATCTCATGCTATAGGAAGGGTCTCAGGATTGGAATGGGAAGGAGTTGGATATCACATCTCATGCTATAGGAAGGGTCTCAGATTTGGTATAAGCATTGAGATATCACATCTCATGCTATAGGAAGGGTCTCAGGATTGGAATGGGAAGGAGTTGTATATGACATCTCAGGCATTAGGAAGGGTCTCAGGCTTGGTAAAAGCATTGAGATATCACATCTCTGCTATCGGAAGGGTCTCAGGATTGGAATGGGAAGGAGTTGGATATCCCATCTCATGTTATAGGAAGGGTCTCAGGTTTGGTATTAGAAGCATTGAGATATCACATCGCATGCTGTAGGAAGGTTCTCAGGTTTGGTATTAGAAGCATTGAGACATCACATCTCATGCTATAGGAAGGGTCTCAGGATTGGAATGGGAAGGAGTTGGATATCACATCTCATGTTATAGGAAGGATCTCAGGTTTGGTATTAGAAGCATTGAGACATTACATCTCATGCTATAGGAAGGGCCTCAGGATTGGAATGGGAAGGAGTTGGATATTACATCTCATGCTATAGGAAGGGTCTCAGATTTGGTATAAGCATCAAGATATCACATCTCATGCTATAGGAAGGGTCTCGGGATTGGAATGGGAAGGAGTTGGATATCACATCTCATGCCATAGGAAGGGTCTTAGGTTTGGTATAAGCATTGAGATATCACATCTCTGCTATTGGAAGGGTCTCAGGATTGGAATGGGAAGGAGTTGGATATCCCATCTCATGTTATAGGAAGAGTCTCAGGTTTGGTATTAGAAGCATTGAGATATCACATCTCATGCTATAGGAAGTGTCTCAGGATTGGAATGGGAAGGACTTGGGTATCACATCTCATGCTATAGGGAGGGTCTCAAGTTTGATATTAGAAGCATTGAGATATCACATCTCATGCTATAGGAAGGGTCTCAGGATTGGAATGGGAAGGAGTTGGATATCACATCTCATTCTAGAGGAAGGGTCTCAGGTTTGGTATAAGCAGTGAGATATCACATCTCATGCTATAGGAAGTGTCTCAGGATTGGAATGGGAAGGAGTTGGATATCACATCTCATGTTATAGGAAGGATCCCAGGTTTGGTATAAGCATTGAGATATCACATCTCTGCTATCGGAAGGGTCTCAGGATTGGAATGGGAAGGAGTTGGATATTCCCATCTCATGTTATAGGAAGGGTCTCAGGTTTGGTATTAGAAGCATTGAGATATCCCATCTCATGATATAGGAAGGGTCTCAGAATTGGAATGGGAAGGACTTGGATATCATATCTCATGCTATAGGAAGGCTCTCAGGTTTGGAAGGGGAAGGAGTTGAATATCACATTTCATGTTAGAGGAAGGATCTCAGGTTTGGTATTAGAGGCCTTGAGATATCACATCTCATGCTATAGGAAGGTTCTCAGGATTGGAATGGGAAGGAGTTGGATATCACATCTCAAGCTATAGGAACGGTCTCAGGTTTGGTATAAGCATTGTGATATCACATCTCATGCTATAGGAAGGGTCTCAGGATTGGAATGGGAAGGAGTTGGATATCACATCTCATGTTATAGGAAAGATCTCAGGTTTGGTATTAGAAGCATTGAGACATCACATCTCATGTTATAGGAAGGGTCTCAGGATTGGAATGGGAAGAAGTTGGATATCACATCTCATGCTATAGGAAGGGTCTCAGGTTTGGTATAAGCATTGAGATATCACATCTCATGCTATAGGAAGGGTCTCAGGATTGGAATGGGAAGGAGTTGTATATGACATCTCATGCCATAGGAAGGGTCTCAGGTTTGGTATAAGCATTGAGATATCACATCACATGCTATAGGAAGGGTCTCAGGATTGGAATGGGAAGGACTTGGATATCACATCTCATGCTATAGGCAGGGTCTCAGGTTTGGAAAGGGAAGGAGATGGATATCACATTTCATGTTAGAGGTAGGATCTCAGGTTTGGAATTAGAGGCATTGAGATATCACATCTCATGCTATCAGAAGGGTCTCAGGATTGGAATGGGAAGGAGTTGGATATCACATCTCATGCTAAAGGGAGGGTCTCAGGTTTGGAAGCGGGAGGATTTGGAAATCACATCTCATGTTATAGGAAGGATCTCAGGTTTGGTATTAGAAGCATTGAGATATCACATCTCATGCTATCGGAAGTATCTCAGGTTTGGTATTAGAGGCATTGAGATATCACATCTCATGCTATCATAAGGGTCTCAGGATTGGAATGGGAAGGAGTTGGATATCACATCTCATGTTATAGGAAGGATCTCAGGTTTGGTATTAGAAGCATTGAGACATCACATCTCATGCTATAGGAAGGGTCCCAGGATTGGAATGGGAAGGAGTTGGATATCACATCTCATGCTATAGGAAGGGTCTCAGATTTGGTATAAGCATTGAGATATCACATCTCATGCTATAGGAAGGGTCTCAGGATTGGAATGGGAAGGAGTTGGATATCCCATCTCATGTTATAGGAAGAGTCTCAGGTTTGTTATTAGAAGCATTGAGATATCCCATCTCATGCTATAGGAAGGGTCTCAGGTTGGAATGGGAAGGAGTTGGATATCACATTTCATGTTATAGGAAGGGTCTCAGGATTGGAATTGGAAGGACTTGGCTATCATATCTCATGCTATAGGAAGGCTCTCAGGTTTGGAAGGGGAAGGAGTTGGATATCACATTTCATGTTAGAGGAACAATCTCAGGTTTGGTATTAGAGGCCTTGAGATATCACATCTCATGCTATAGGAAGGGTCTCAGGATTGGAATGGGAAGGAGTTGGATATCACATCTCAAGCTATAGGAACGGTCTCAGGTTTGGTATAAGCATTGTGATATCACATCTCATGCTATAGGAAGGGTCTCAGGATTGGAATGGGAAGGAGTTGGATATCACATCTCATGTTATAGGAAAGATCTCAGGTTTGGTATTAGAAGCATTGCGACATCACATCTCATGTTATAGGAAGGGTCTCAGGATTGGAATGGGAAGAAGTTGGATATCACATCTCATGCTAAAGGAAGGGTCTCAGGTTTGGTATAAGCATTGAGATATCACATCTCATGCTATAGGAAGGGTCTCAGGTTTGGAATGGGAAGGAGTTGTATATGACATCTCATGCCATAGGAAGGGTCTCAGGTTTGGTATAAGCATTGAGATATCACATCACATGCTATAGGAAGGGTCTCAGGATTGGAATGGAAAGGACTTGGATATCACATCTCATGCTATAGGCAGGGTCTCAGGTTTGGAAAGGGAAGGAGATGGATATCACATTTCATGTTAGAGGTAGGATCTCAGGTTTGGTATTTGAGGCATTGAAATATCACATCTCATGCTATCAGAAGGGTCTCAGGATTGGAATGGGAAGGAGTTGGATATCACATCTCATGCTAAAGGGAGGGTCTCAGGTTTGGAAGGGGAAGGATTTGGAAATCACATCTCATGTTATAGGAAGGATCTCAGGTTTGGTATTAGAAGCATTGAGATATCACATCTCATGCTATCGGAAGTATCTCAGGTTTGGTATTAGAGGCATTGAGATATCACATCTCATGCTATCATAAGGGTCTCAGGATTGGAATGGGAAGGAGTTGGATATCACCTCTCATGTTATAGGAAGGATCTCAGGTTTGGTATTAGAAGCATTGAGACATCACATCTCATGCTATAGGAAGGGTCTACGGATTGGAATGGGAAGGAGTTGGATATCACATCTCATGCTATAGGAAGGGTCTCAGATTTGGTATAAGCATTGAGATATCACATCTCATGCTATAGGAAGGGTCTCAGGATTGGAATGGGAAGGAGTTGTATATGACATCTCAGGCCATAGGAAGGGTCTCAGGTTTGGTAAAAGCATTGAGATATCACATCTCTGCTATCGGAAGGGTCTCAGGATTGGAATGGGAAGGAGTTGGATATCCCATCTCATGTTATAGGAAGGGTCTCAGGTTTGGTATTAGAAGCATTGAGACATCACATCTCATGTTATAGGAAGGGTCTCAGGATTGGAATGGGAAGAAGTTGGATATCACATCTCATGCTATAGGAAGGGTCTCAGGTTTGGTATAAGCATTGAGATATCACATCTCATGCTATAGGAAGGGTCTCAGGATTGGAATGGGAAGGAGTTGTATATGACATCTCATGCCATAGGAAGGGTCTCAGGTTTGGTATAAGCATTGAGATATCACATCACATGCTATAGGAAGGGTCTCAGGATTGGAATGGGAAGGACTTGGATATCACATCTCATGCTATAGGCAGGGTCTCAGGTTTGGAAAGGGAAGGAGATGGATATCACATTTCATGTTAGAGGTAGGATCTCAGGTTTGGTATTAGAGGCATTGAAATATCACATCTCATGCTATCAGAAGGGTCTCAGGATTGGAATGGGAAGGAGTTGGATATCACATCTCATGCTAAAGGGAGGGTCTCAAGTTTGGAAGTGGAAGGATTTGGAAATCACATCTCATGTTATAGGAAGGATCTCAGGTTTGGTATTAGAAGCATTGAGATATCACATCTCATGCTATCAGAAGTATCTCAGGTTTGGTATTAGAGGCATTGAGATATCACATCTCATGCTATCATAAGGGTCTCAGGATTGGAATGGGAAGAAGTTGGATATCACATCTCATGCTATAGGAAGGGTCTCAGATTTGGTATAAGCATTGAGATATCACATCTAATGCTATAGGAAGGGTCTCAGGATTGGAATGGGAAGGAGTTGCATATGACATCTCAGGCCATAGGAAGGGTCTCAGGTTTGGTATAAGCATTGAGATATCACATCTCTGCTATCGGAAGGGTCTCAGGATTGGAATGGGAAGGAGTTGGATATCCCAAATCATGTTATAGGAAGGGTCTCAGGTTTGGTATTAGAAGCATTGAGATATCACATCTCATGCTATAGGAAGGGTCTCAGGATTGGAATGGGGAGGACTTGGATGTCACATCTCATGTTATAGGAAGGCTCTCAGGTTTGGAAGGGGAAGGAGTTGGATATCACATTTCATGTTAGAGGAACGATCTCAGGTTTGGTATTAGAGGCCTTGAGATATCACATCTCATGCTATAGGAAGGGTCTCAGGATTGGAATGGGAAGGAGTTGGATATCACATCTCATGCTATAGGAAGGGTCTCAGGTTTGGTATAAGCATTGAGATATCACATCTCATGCTATAGGAAGGGTCTCAGGATTGGAATGGGAAGGAGTTGTATATGACATCTCATGCCATAGGAAGGGTCTCAGGTTTGGTATAAGCATTGAGATATCACATCACATGCTATAGGAAGGGTCTCAGGATTGGAATGGAAAGGACTTGGATATCACATCTCATGCTATAGGCAGGGTCTCAGGTTTGGAAAGGGAAGGAGATGGATATCACATTTCATGTTAGAGGTAGGATCTCAGGTTTGGTATTAGAGGCATTGAAATATCACATCTCATGCTATCAGATGGGTCTCAGGATTGGAATGGGAAGGAGTTGGATATCACATCTCATGCTAAAGGGAGGGTCTCAGGTTTGGAAGGGGAAGGATTTGGAAATCACATCTCATGTTATAGGAAGGATCTCTGGTTTGGTATTAGAAGCATTGAGATATCACATCTCATGCTATCGGAAGTATCTCAGGTTTGGTATTAGAGGCATTGAGATATCACATCTCATGCTATCATAAGGGTCTCAGGATTGGAATGGGAAGGAGTTGGATATCACATCTCATGTTATAGGAAGGATCTCAGGTTTGGTATTAGAAGCATTGAGACATCACATCTCATGCTATAGGAAGGGTCTCAGGATTGGAATGGGAAGGAGTTGGATATCACATCTCATGCTATAGGAAGGGTCTCAGATTTGGTATAAGCATTGAGATATCACATCACATGCTATAGGAAGGGTCTCAGGATTGGAATGGGAAGGACTTGGATATCACATTTCATGCTATAGGCAGGGTCTCAGGTTTGGAAAGGGAAGGAGATGGATATCACATTTCTTGTTAGAGGTAGGATCTCAGGTTTGGTATTAGAGGCATTGAAATATCACATCTCATGCTATCAGAAGGGTCTCAGGATTGGAAAGGGAAGGAGTTGGATATCACATCTCATGCTAAAGGGAGGGTCTCAGGTTTGGAAGTGGAAGGATTTGGAAATCACATCTCATGTTATAGGAAGGATCTCAGGTTTGGTATTAGAAGCATTGAGATATCACATCTCATGCTATCAGAAGTATCTCAGGTTTGGAATTAGAGGCATTGAGATATCACATCTCATGCTATCATAAGGGTCTCAGGATTGGAATGGGAAGGAGTTGGATATCACATCTCATGTTATAGGAAGGATCTCAGGTTTGGTATTAGAAGAATTGAGACATCACATCTCATGCTATAGGAAGGGTCTCAGGATTGGAATGGGAAGAAGTTGGATATCACATCTCATGCTATAGGAAGGGTCTCAGATTTGGTATAAGCATTGAGATATCACATCTAATGCTATAGGAAGGGTCTCAGGATTGGAATGGGAAGGAGTTGCATATGACATCTCAGGCCATAGGAAGGGTCTCAGGTTTGGTATAAGCATTGAGATATCACATCTCTGCTATCGGAAGGGTCTCAGGATTGGAATGGGAAGGAGTTGGATATCCCAAATCATGTTATAGGAAGGGTCTCAGGTTTGGTATTAGAAGCATTGAGATATCACATCTCATGCTATAGGAAGGGTCTCAGGATTGGAATGGGGAGGACTTGGATGTCACATCTCATGTTATAGGGAGGGTCTCAAGTTTGATATTAGAAGCATTGAGATAACAAATCTCATGATATCGGAAGGGTCTCAGGATTGGAATGGGAAGGAATTGGATATCACATCTCATGATAAAGGAAGGGTCTAAGGTTTGGAAGGGGAAGGATTTGGATATCACATCTCATGTTATAGGACGGGTCTCAGGTTTGGTATTAGAAGCATTGAGATATCAAGTCTCATGGAATAGGAAGGGTCTCAGCATTGGAATGGGAAGGAGTTGGATATCACATCTCAAGCTATAGGTAGGGTCTCAGGATTGGAATGGGAAGAAGTTTGATATCACATCTCATGCATAGTATGGGTCTCAGGTTTGGTAGAAGCATTGGGATATCACATCTCATGCTATCGGAAGGGTATCAGTATTGGATTTGGAAGGAGTTGGATATCCCATCTCTTGCTATAGGAAGGGTCTCAGGTTGGAATGGGAAGGAATTGGATATCACATTTCATGTTATAGGAAGGCTCTCAGGTTTGGAAGGGGAAGGAGTTGGATATCACATTTCATGTCAGAGGAAGGATCTCAGGTTTGGTATTAGAGGCCTTGAGATATCACATCTCATGCTATAGGAAGGGTCTCAGGATTGGAATGGGAAAGAGTTGGATATCACATCTCAAGCTATAGGAAGGGTCTCAGGTTTGGTATAAGCATTGAGATATCACATCTCATGCTATATGAAGTGTCTCAGGATTGGAATGTGAAGGAGTTGGATATCACATCTCATGTTATAGGAAAGATCTCAGGTTTGGTATTAGAAGCATTGAGACATCACATCTCATGTTATAGGAAGGGTCTCAGGATTGGAATGGGAAGAAGGTGGATATCACATCTCATTCTATAGGAAGAGTCTCAGGTCTGGAAGGGGAAGGAGTTGGATATCCAATCTCATGTTATAGGACTGGTCTCGGGTTTGGTATTAGAAGCATTGAGATATCACATCGCATGCTGTGGGAAGGTTCTCAGGTTTGGAATGGGGAGGAATTGGATATCACATCTCATGTTCATAGGAAGGATCTCAGGTTTGGTATTAGAAGCATTGAGATATCACATCTCATGCTATAGGAATGGTCTCAGGATTGGAATGGGAAGGAGTTGGATATTACACTCTTGCTATAGGAAGGGTCTCATGTTTGGAATGGGAAGGAGTTGGATATCACATATGCTATAGGAAGGGTCTCAGGTTTGGACCGGGAAGGAGTTGGATATCACATCTCATGTTATAGGAAGGGTCTCAGGTTTGGTATAAGCATTGAGATATCACATCTCTGCTATCGGAAGTGTCTCAGGATTGGAATGGGAAGGAGTTGGATATCCCATCTCATGTTATAGGACGGGTCTCAGGTTTGTTATTAGAATCATTGAGATATCATATTGCATGCTGTAGGAAGGGTCTAAGGATTGGAATGGGAAGGACTTGGATATCACATCTCATGCTATAGGTAGGCTCTCAGGATTGGAAAGGGAAGGAGTTGGATATCACATTTCACGTTAGAGGAAGGATCTCAGGTTTGGTATTAGAGGCATTGAGATATCACATCTCATGCTATAGGAAGAGTCTCAGGATTGGAATGGGAAGGAGTTGGATATCACATCTCATGCTATAGGAAGGGTCTCAGGTTTGGTATAAGCATTGAGATATCACATCTCATGCTATAGGAAGGGTCTCGGGATTGGAATGGGAAGGAGATGGATATCACATTTCATGTTAGAGGTAGGATCTCAGGTTTGGAATTAGAGGCATTGAGATATCACATCTCATGCTATCAGAAGGGTTTCAGGATTGGAATGGGAAGGAGTTGGATATCACATCTCATGCTAAAGGGAGGGTCTCAGGTTTGGAAGCGGGAGGATTTGGAAATCACATCTCATGTTATAGGAAGGATCTCAGGTTTGGTATTAGAAGCATTGAGATATCACATCTCATGCTATCGGAAGTATCTCAGGTTTGGTATTAGAGGCATTGAGATATCACATCTCATGCTATCATAAGGGTCTCAGGATTGGAATGGGAAGGAGTTGGATATCACATCTCATGTTATAGGAAGGATCTCAGGTTTGGTATTAGAAGCATTGAGACATCACATCTCATGCTATAGGAAGGGTCTCAGGATTGGAATGGGAAGGAGTTGGATATCACATCTCATGCTATAGGAAGGGTCTCAGATTTGGTATAAGCATTGAGATATCACATCTCATGCTATAGGAAGGGTCTCAGGATTGGAATGGGAAGGAGTTGTATATGACATCTCAGGCCATAGGAAGGGTCTCAGGTTTGGTATAAGCATTGAGATATCACATCTCTGCTATCGGAAGGGTCTCAGGATTGGAATGGGAATGAGTTGGATATCCCATCTCATGTTATAGGAAGATCTCATGTTATAGGAAGAGTCTCAGGTTTGGTATTAGAAGCATTGAGATATCCCATCTCATGCTATAGGAAGGGTCTCAGGTTGGAATGGGAAGGAGTTGGATATCACATTTCATGTTATAGGAAGGGTCTCAGGATTGGAATTGGAAGGACTTGGCTATCATATCTCATGCTATAGGAAGGCTCTCAGGTTTGGAAGGGGAAGGAGTTGGATATCACATTTCATGTTAGAGGAACGATCTCAGGTTTGGTATTAGAGGCCTTGAGATATCACATCTCATGCTATAGGAAGGGTCTCAGGATTGGAATGGGAAGGAGTTGGATATCACATCTCAAGCTATAGGAACGGTCTCAGGTTTGGTATAAGCATTGTGATATCACATCTCATGCTATAGGAAGGGTCTCAGGATTGGAATGGGAAGGAGTTGGATATCACATCTCATGCTATAGTAAGGGTCTCAGGTTTGGTATAAGCATTGAGATATCACATCTCATGCTATAGGAAGGGCCTCAGGTTTGGAATGGGAAGGAGTTGTATATGACATCTCATGCCATAGGAAGGGTCTCAGGTTTGGTATAAGCATTGAGATATCACATCACATGCTATAGGAAGGGTCTCAGGATTGGAATGGAAAGGACTTGGATATCACATCTCATGCTATAGGCAGGGTCTCAGGTTTGGAAAGGGAAGGAGATGGATATCACATTTCATGTTAGAGGTAGGATCTCAGGTTTGGTATTAGAGGCATTGAAATATCACATCTCATGCTATCAGAAGGGTCTCAGGATTGGAATGGGAAGGAGTTGGATATCACATCTCATGCTAAAGGGAGGGTCTCAGGTTTGGAAGGGGAAGGATTTGGAAATCACATCTCATGTTATAGGAAGGATCTCAGGTTTGGTATTAGAAGCATTGAGATATCACATCTCATGCTATCGGAAGTATCTCAGGTTTGGTATTAGAGGCATTGAGATATCACATCTCATGCTATCATAAGGGTCTCAGGATTGGAATGGGAAGAAGTTGGATATCACATCTCATGTTATAGGAAGGCTCTCAGGTTTGGAAGGGGAAGGAGTTGGATATCACATTTCATGTTAGAGGAACGATCTCAGGTTTGGTATTAGAGGCCTTGCGATATCACATCTCATGCTATAGGAAGGGTCTCAGGATTGGAATGGGAAGGAGTTGGATATCACATCTCAAGCTATAGGAACGGTCTCAGGTTTGGTATAAGCATTGTGATATCACATCTCATGCTATAGGAAGGGTCTCAGGATTGGAATGGGAAGGAGTTGGATATCACATCTCATGTTATAGGAAGGCTCTCAGGTTTGGAAGGGGAAGGAGTTGGATATCACATTTCATGTTAGAGGAACAATCTCAGGTTTGGTATTAGAGGCCTTGCGATATCACATCTCATGCTATAGGAAGGGTCTCAGGATTGGAATGGGAAGGAGTTGGATATCACATCTCAAGCTATAGGAACGGTCTCAGGTTTGGTATAAGCATTGTGATATCACATCTCTTGCTATAGGAAGGGTCTCAGGATTGGTATTAGAAGCATTGAGATATCACATCTCATGCTATAGGAAGGGTCTCAGGATTGGAATGGGGAGGACTTGGATATCACATCTCATGTTATAGGAAGGCTCTCAGGTTTGGAAGGGGAAGGAGTTGGATATCACATTTCATGTTAGAGGAGCGATCTCAGGTTTGGTATTAGAGGCCTTGAGATATCACATCTCATGCTATAGGAAGGGTCTCAGGATTGGAATGGGAAGGAGTTGGATATCACATCTCAAGCTATAGGAACGGTCTCAGGTTTGCTATAAGCATTGTGATATCACATCTCATGCTATAGGAAGGGTCTCAGGATTGGAATGGGAAGGAGTTGGATATCACATCTCATGTTATAGGAAAGATCTCAGGTTTGGTATTAGAAGCATTGCGACATCACATCTCATGTTATAGGAAGGGTCTCAGGATTGGAATGGGAAGAAGTTGGATATCACATCTCATGCTATAGGAAGGGTCTCAGGTTTGGTATAAGCATTGAGATATCATATCTCATGCTATAGGAAGGGTCTCAGGATTGGAATGGGAAGGAGTTGTATATGACATCTCATGCCATAAGAAGGGTCTCAGGTTTGGTATAAGAATTGAGATATCACATCACATGCTATAGGAAGGGTCTCAGGATTGGAATGGAAAGGACTTGGATATCACATCTCATGCTATAGGCAGGGTCTCAGGTTTGGAAAGGGAAGGAGATGGATATCACAATTCATGTTAGAGGTAGGATCTCAGGTTTGGTATTAGAGGCATTGAAATATCACATCTCATGCTATCAGATGGGTCTCAGGATTGGAATGGGAAGGAGTTTGATATCACATCTCATGCTAAATGGAGGGTCTCAGGTTTGGAAGGGGAAGGATTTGGAAATCACATCTCATGTTATAGGAAGGATCTCAGGTTTGGTATTAGAAGCATTGAGATATCACATCTCATGCTATCGGAAGTATCTCAGGTTTGGTATTAGAGGCATTGAGATATCACATCTCATGCTATCATAAGGGTCTCAGGATTGGAATGGGAAGGAGTTGGATATCACATCTCATGTTATAGGAAGGATCTCAGGTTTGGTATTAGAAGAATAGAGACATCACATCTCATGCTATAGGAAGGGTCTCAGGATTGGAATGGGAAGAAGTTGGATATCACATCTCATGCTATAGGAAGGGTCTCAGATTTGGTATAAGCATTGAGATATCACATCTAATGCTATAGGAAGGGTCTCAGGATTGGAATGGGAAGGAGTTGCATATGACATCTCAGGCCATAGGAAGGGTCTCAGGTTTGGTATAAGCATTGAGATATCACATCTCTGCTATCGGAAGGGTCTCAGGATTGGAATGGGAAGGAGTTGGATATCCCAAATCATGTTATAGGAAGGGTCTCAGGTTTGGTATTAGAAGCATTGAGATATCACATCTCATGCTATAGGAAGGGTCTCAGGATTGGAATGGGGAGGACTTGGATGTCACATCTCATGTTATAGGGAGGGTCTCAAGTTTGATATTAGAAGCATTGAGATAACAAATCTCATGATATCGGAAGGGTCTCAGGATTGGAATGGGAAGGAATTGGATATCACATCTCATGATAAAGGAAGGGTCTAAGGTTTGGAAGGGGAAGGATTTGGATATCACATCTCATGTTATAGGACGGGTCTCAGGTTTGGTATTAGAAGCATTGAGATATCAAGTCTCATGGTATAGGAAGGGTCTCAGAATTGGAATGGGAAGGAGTTGGATATCACATCTCAAGCTATAGGTAGGGTCTCAGGATTGGAATGGGAAGAAGTTTGATATCACATCTCATGCCATAGTATGGGTCTCAGGTTTGGTAGAAGCATTGGGATATCACATCTCATGCTATCGGAAGGGTATCAGTATTGGATTTGGAAGGAGTTGGATATCCCATCTCATGCTATAGGAAGGGTCTCAGGTTGGAATGGGAAGGAATTGGATATCACATTTCATGTTATAGGAAGGCTCTCAGGTTTGGAAGGGGAAGGAGTTGGATATCACATTTCATGTCAGAGGAAGGATCTCAGGTTTGGTATTAGAGGCCTTGAGATATCACATCTCATGCTATAGGAAGGGTCTCAGGATTGGAATGGGAAAGAGTTGGATATCACATCTCAAGCTATAGGAAGGGTCTCAGGTTTGGTATAAGCATTGAGATATCACATCTCATGCTATAGGAAGGGTCTCAGGATTGGAATGTGAAGGAGTTGGATATCACATCTCATGTTATAGGAAAGATCTCAGGTTTGGTATTAGAAGCATTGAGACATCACATCTCATGTTATAGGAAGGGTCTCAGGATTGGAATGGGAAGAAGGTGGATATCACATCTCATGCTATAGGAAGAGTCTCAGGTTTGGAAGGGGAAGGAGTTGGATATCCAATCTCATGTTATAGGACTGGTCTCGGGTTTGGTATTAGAAGCATTGAGATATCACATCGCATGCTGTAGGAAGGTTCTCAGGTTTGGAATGGGGAGGAATTGGATATCACATCTCATGTTCATAGGAAGGATCTCAGGTTTGGTATTAGAAGCATTGAGATATCACATCTCATGCTATAGGAATGGTCTCAGGATTGGAATGGGAAGGAGTTGGATATTACACTCTTGCTATAGGAAGGGTCTCATGTTTGGAATGGGAAGGAGTTGGATATCACATATGCTATAGGAAGGGTCTCAGGTTTGGACCGGGAAGGAGTTGGATATCACATCTCATGTTATAGGAAGGGTCTCAGGTTTGGTATAAGCATTGAGATATCACATCTCTGCTATCGGAAGTGTCTCAGGATTGGAATGGGAAGGAGTTGGATATCCCATCTCATGTTATAGGACGGGTCTCAGGTTTGTTATTAGAATTATTGAGATATCATATTGCATGCTGTAGGAAGGGTCTAAGGATTGGAATGGGAAGGACTTGGATATCACATCTCATGCTATAGGTAGGCTCTTAGGTTTGGAAAGGGAAGGAGTTGGATATCACATTTCACGTTAGAGGAAGGATCTCAGGTTTGGTATTAGAGGCATTGAGATATCACATCTCATGCTATAGGAAGAGTCTCAGGATTGGAATGGGAAGGAGTTGGATATCACATCTCATGCTATAGGAAGGGTCTCAGGTTTGGTATAAGCATTGAGATATCACATCTCATGCTATAGGAAGGGTCTCGGGATTGGAATGGGAAGGAGATGGATATCACATTTCATGTTAGAGGTAGGATCTCAGGTTTGGAATTAGAGGCATTGAGATATCACATCTCATGCTATCAGAAGGGTTTCAGGATTGGAATGGGAAGGAGTTGGATATCACATCTCATGCTAAAGGGAGGGTCTCAGGTTTGGAAGCGGGAGGATTTGGAAATCACATCTCATGTTATAGGAAGGATCTCAGGTTTGGTATTAGAAGCATTGAGATATCACATCTCATGCTATCGGAAGTATCTCAGGTTTGGTATTAGAGGCATTGAGATATCACATCTCATGCTATCATAAGGGTCTCAGGATTGGAATGGGAAGGAGTTGGATATCACATCTCATGTTATAGGAAGGATCTCAGGTTTGGTATTAGAAGCATTGAGACATCACATCTCATGCTATAGGAAGGGTCTCAGGATTGGAATGGGAAGGAGTTGGATATCACATCTCATGCTATAGGAAGGGTCTCAGATTTGGTATAAGCATTGAGATATCACATGTCATGCTATAGGAAGGGTCTCAGGATTGGAATGGGAAGGAGTTGTCTATGACATCTCAGGCCATAGGAAGGGTCTCAGGTTTGGTATAAGCATTGAGATATCACATCTCTGCTATCGGAAGGGTCTCAGGATTGGAATGGGAATGAGTTGGATATCCCATCTCATGTTATAGGAAGAGTCTCAGGTTTGGTATTAGAAGCATTGAGATATCCCATCTCATGCTATAGGAAGGGTCTCAGGTTGGAATGGGAAGGAGTTGGATATCACATTTCATGTTATAAGAAGGGTCTCAGGATTGGAATTGGAAGGACTTGGCTATCATATCTCATGCTATAGGAAGGCTCTCAGGTTTGGAAGGGGAAGGAGTTGGATATCACATTTCATGTTAGAGGAACGATCTCAGGTTTGGTATTAGAGGCCTTGAGATATCACATCTCATGCTATAGGAAGGGTCTCAGGATTGGAATGGGAAGGAGTTGGATATCACATCTCAAGCTATAGGAACGGTCTCAGGTTTGGTATAAGCATTGTGATATCACATCTCATGCTATAGGAAGGGTCTCAGGATTGGAATGGGAAGGAGTTGGATATCACATCTCATGCTATAGGAAGGGTCTCAGGTTTGGAATGGGAAGGAGTTGTATATGACATCTCATGCCATAGGAAGGGTCTCAGGTTTGGTATAAGCATTGAGATATCACATCTCATGCTATAGGAAGGGTCTCAGGTTTGGTATAAGCATTGAGATATCACATCTCATGCTATAGGACGGGTCTCAGGTTTGGTATTAGAAGCATTGAGATATCAAGTCTCATGGTATAAGAAGGGTCTCAGAATTGGAATGGGAAGGAGTTGGATATCACACCTCAAGCTATAGGAAGGGTCTCAGGATTGGAATGGGAAGGAGTTTGATATCACATCTCATGCCATAGTATGGGTCTCAGGTTTGGTAGAAGCATTGGGATATCACATCTCATGCTATCGGAAGGGTATCAGTATTGGATTTGGAAGAAGTTGGATATCCCATCTCATGCTATAGGAAGGGTCTTAGGTTGGAATGGGAAGGAGTTGGATATCACATTTCATGTTATAGGAAGGGTCTCAGGATTGGAATGGGAAGGACTTGGATATCCTATCTCATGCTATAGGACGGGTCTCAGGTTTGTTATTAGAATCATTGAGATATCATATTGCATGCTGTAGGAAGGGTCTAAGGATTGGAATGGGAAGGACTTGGATATCACATCTCATGCTATAGATAGGCTCTTAGGTTTGGAAAGGGAAGGAGTTGGATATCACATTTCATGTTAGAGGAAGGATCTCAGGTTTGGTATTAGAAGCATTGAGATATCACATCTCATGCTATAGGAAGGGTCTCAGGATTGGAATGGGAAGTAGTTGGATATCACATCTCATGCTATAGGAAGGGTCTCAGGTTTGGTATAAGCATTGAGATATCACATCTCATGCTATAGGACGGGTCTCAGGGTTGGAATGGGAAGGAGTTGGATATCACATCTCATCCAATAGGAAGGGTCTCAGGTTTGGAATGGGAAGGAATTGGATATCACATCTCATGTTATAGGAAGGATCTCAGGTTTGGTATTAGAAGCATTGAGATATCACATCTCATGCTATAGGAAGGGTCTCAGGATTGGAATGTGAAGGATTTGGATATCACATCTCATGCTAAAGGAAGGGTCTCAGGTTTGGTAGAAGCATTGAGATATCACGTCTCTGCTATCGGAAGGGTCTCAGGATTGGATTGGGAAGGAGTTGGATATCCCTTCTCATGCTATAGGAAGGGTCTCAGGATTTGAATGGGAAGGAGTTGGATATCACATCTCATGTTATAGGAAGGGTCTCAGGATTGGAATGGGAAGGATTTGGATATCACATCTCTTGCTATGGGAAGGGTCTCAGGATTGGTATTAGAAGCATTGAGATATCACATCTCATGCTATAGGAAGGGTCTCAGGATTGGAATGGGGAGGACTTGGATGCCACATCTCATGTTATAGGAAGGCTCTCAGGTTTGGAAGGGGAAGGAGTTGGATATCACATTTCATGTTAGAGGAACGATCTCAGGTTTGGTATTAGAGGCCTTGAGATATCACATCTCATGCTATAGGAAGGGTCTCAGGATTAGAATGGGAAGGAGTTGGATATCACATCTCAAGCTATAGGAACGGTCTCAGGTTTGGTATAAGCATTGTGATATCACATCTCATGCTATAGGTAGGCTCTCAGGTTTGGAAAGGGAAGGAGTTGGATATCACATTTCACGTTAGAGGAAGGATCTCAGGTTTGGTATTAGAGGCATTGAGATATCACATCTCATGCTATAGGAAGGGTCTCAGGTTTGGTATAAGCATTGAGATATCACATCTCATGCTATAGGAAGGGTCTCAGGTTTGGAATGGGAAGGAGTTGTATATGACATCTCATGCCATAGGAAGGGTCTCAGGTTTGGTATAAGCATTGCGATATCACATCACATGCTATAGGAAGGGTCTCAGGATTGGAATGGAAAGGACTTGGATATCACATCTCATGCTATAGGCAGGGTCTCAGGTTTGGAAAGGGAAGGAGATGGATATCACATTTCATGTTAGAGGTAGGATCTCAGGTTTGGTATTAGAGGCATTGAAATATCACATCTCATGCTATCAGAAGGGTCTCAGGATTGGAATGGGAAGGAGTTGGATATCACATCTCATGCTAAAGGGAGGGTCTCAGGTTTGGAAGGGGAAGGATTTGGAAATCACATCTCATGTTATAGGAAGGATCTCAGGTTTGGTATTAGAAGCATTGAGATATCACATCTCATGCTATCGGAAGTATCTCAGGTTTGGTATTAGAGGCATTGAGATATCACATCTCATGCTATCATAAGGGTCTCAGGATTGGAATGGGAAGGAGTTGGATATCATATCTCATGTTATAGGAAGGCTCTCAGGTTTGGAAGGGGAAGGAGTTGGATATCACATTTCATGTTAGAGGAACGATCTCAGGTTTGGTATTAGAGGCCTTGAGATATCACATCTCATGCTATAGGAAGGGTCTCAGGATTGGAATGGGAAGGAGTTGGATATCACATCTCAAGCGATAGGAACGGTCTCAGGTTTGGTATAAGCATTGTGATATCACATCTCATGCTATAGGAAGGGTCTCAGGATTGGAATGGGAAGGAGTTGGATATCACATCTCATGTTATAGGAAAGATCTCAGGTTTGGTATTAGAAGCATTGCGACATCACATCTCATGTTATAGGAAGGGTCTCAGGATTGGAATGGGAAGAAGTTGGATATCACATCTCATGCTATAGGAAGGGTCTCAGGTTTGGTATAAGCATTGAGATATCACATCTCATGCTATAGGAAGGGTCTCAGGATTGGAATGGGAAGGAGTTGTATATGACATCTCATGCCATAGGAAGGGTCTCAGGTTTGGTATAAGAATTGAGATATCACATCACATGCTATAGGAAGGGTCTCAGGATTGGAATGGAAAGGACTTGGATATCACATCTCATGCTATAGGCAGGGTCTCAGGTTTGGAAAGGGAAGGAGATGGATATCACATTTCATGTTAGAGGTAGGATCTCAGGTTTGGTATTAGAGGCATTGAAATATCACATTTCATGCTATCAGATGGGTCTCAGGATTGGAATGGGAAGGAGTTTGATATCACATCTCATGCTAAAGGGAGGGTCTCAGGTTTGGAAGGGGAAGGATTTGGAAATCACATCTCATGTTATAGGAAGGATCTCAGGTTTGGTATTAGAAGCATTGAGATATCACATCTCATGCTATCGGAAGTATCTCAGGTTTGGTATAAGAGGCATTGAGATATCACATCTCATGCTATCATAAGGGTCTCAGGATTGGAATGGGAAGGAGTTGGATATCACATCTCATGTTATAGGAAGGATCTCAGGTTTGGTATTAGAAGCATTGAGACATCACATCTCATGCTATAGGAAGGGTGTCAGGATTGGAATGGGAAGGAGTTGGATATCACATCTCATGCTATAGGAAGGGTCTCAGATTTGGTATAAGCATTGAGATATCACATCTCATGCTATAGGAAGGGTCTCAGGATTGGAATGGGAAGGAGTTGTATATGACATCTCAGGCCATAGGAAGGGTCTCAGGTTTGGTAAAAGCATTGAGATATCACATCTCTGCTATCGGAAGGGTCTCAGGATTGGAATGGGAAGGAGTTGGATATCCCATCTCATGTTATAGGAAGGGTCTCAGGTTTGGTATTAGAAGCATTGAGACATCACATCTCATGTTATAGGAAGGGTCTCAGGATTGGAATGGGAAGAAGTTGGACATCACATCTCATGCTATAGGAAGGGTCTCAGGTTTGGTATAAGCATTGAGATATCACATCTCATGCTATAGGAAGGGTCTCAGGATTGGAATGGGAAGGAGTTGTATATGACATCTCATGCCATAGGAAGGGTCTCAGGTTTGGTATAAGCATTGAGATATCACATCACATGCTATAGGAAGGGTCTCAGGATTGGAATGGGAAGGACTTGGATATCACATCTCATGCTATAGGCAGGGTCTCAGGTTTGGAAAGGGAAGGAGATGGATATCACATTTCATGTTAGAGGTAGGATCTCAGGTTTGGTATTAGAGGCATTGAAATATCACATCTCATGCTATCAGAAGGGTCTCAGGATTGGAATGGGAAGGAGTTGGATATCACATCTCATGCTAAAGGGAGGGTCTCAGGTTTGGAAGTGGAAGGATTTGGAAATCACATCTCATGTTATAGGAAGGATCTCAGGTTTGGTATTAGAAGCATTGAGATATCACATCTCATGCTATCAGAAGTATCTCAGGTTTGGTATTAGAGGCATTGAGATATCACATCTCATGCTATCATAAGGGTCTCAGGATTGGAATGGGAAGGAGTTGGATATCACATCTCATGTTATAGGAAGGATCTCAGGTTTGGTATTAGAAGAATTGAGACATCACATCTCATGCTATAGGAAGGGTCTCAGGATTGGAATGGGAAGAAGTTGGATATCACATCTCATGCTATAGGAAGGGTCTCAGATTTGGTATAAGCATTGAGATATCACATCTAATGCTATAGGAAGGGTCTCAGGATTGGAATGGGAAGGAGTTGCATATGACATCTCAGGCCATAGGAAGGGTCTCAGGTTTGGTATAAGCATTGAGATATCACATCTCTGCTATCGGAAGGGTCTCAGGATTGGAATGGGAAGGAGTTGGATATCCCAAATCATGTTATAGGAAGGGTCTCAGGTTTGGTATTAGAAGCATTGAGATATCACATCTCATGCTATAGGAAGGGTCTCAGGATTGGAATGGGGAGGACTTGGATGCCACATCTCATGTTATAGGAAGGCTCTCAGGTTTGGAAGGGGAAGGAGTTGGATATCACATTTCATGTTAGAGGAACAATCTCAGGTTTGGTATTAGAGGCCTTGAGATATCACATCTCATGCTATAGGAAGGGTCTCAGGATTGGAATGGGAAGGAGTTGGATATCACATCTCAAGCTATAGGAACGGTCTCAGGTTTGGTATAAGCATTGTGATATCACATCTCATGCTACAGGTAGGCTCTCAGGTTTGGAAAGGGAAGGAGTTGGATATCACATTTCACGTTAGAGGAAGGATCTCAGGTTTGGTATTAGAGGCATTGAGATATCACATCTCATGCTATAGGAAGAGTCTCAGGATTGGAATGGGAAGGAGTTGGATATCACATCTCATGCTATAGGAAGGGTCTCAGGTTTGGTATAAGCATTGAGATATCACATCTCATGCTATAGGAAGGGTCTCGGGATTGGAATGGGAAGGAGATGGATATCACATTTCATGTTAGAGGTAGGATCTCAGGTTTGGAATTAGAGGCATTGAGATATCACATCTCAGGCTATCAGAAGGGTTTCAGGATTGGAATGGGAAGGAGTTGGATATCACATCTCATGCTAAAGGGAGGGTCTCAGGTTTGGAAGCGGGAGGATTTGGAAATCACATCTCATGTTATAGGAAGGATCTCAGGTTTGGTATTAGAAGCATTGAGATATCACATCTCATGCTATCGGAAGTATCTCAGGTTTGGTATTAGAGGCATTGAGATATCACATCTCATGCTATCATAAGGGTCTCAGGATTGGAATGGGAAGGAGTTGGATATCACATCTCATGTTATAGGAAGGATATCAGGTTTGGTATTAGAAGCATTGAGACATCACATCTCATGCTATAGGAAGGGTCTCAGGATTGGAATGGGAAGGAGTTGGATATCACATCTCATGCTATAGGAAGGGTCTCAGATTTGGTATAAGCATTGAGATATCACATCTCATGCTATAGGAAGGGTCTCAGGATTGGAATGGGAAGGAGTTGTATATGACATCTCAGGCCATAGGAAGGGTCTCAGGTTTGGTATAAGCATTGAGATATCACATCTCTGCTATCGGAAGGGTCTCAGAATTGGAATGGGAATGAGTTGGATATCCCATCTCATGTTATAGGAAGAGTCTCAGGTTTGGTATTAGAAGCAATGAGATATCCCATCTCATGCTATAGGAAGGGTCTCAGGTTGGAATGGGAAGGAGTTGGATATCACATTTCATGCTAAAGGGAGGGTCTCAGGTTTGGAAGGGGAAGGATTTGGAAATCACATCTCATGTTATAGGAAGGATCTCAGGTTTGGTATTAGAAGCATTGAGATATCACATCTCATGCTATCGGAAGTATCTCAGGTTTGGTATAAGAGGCATTGAGATATCACATCTCATGCTATCATAAGGGTCTCAGGATTGGAATGGGAAGGAGTTGGATATCACATCTCATGTTATAGGAAGGATCTCAGGTTTGGTATTAGAAGCATTGAGACATCACATCTCATGCTATAGGAAGGGTGTCAGGATTGGAATGGGAAGGAGTTGGATATCACATCTCATGCTATAGGAAGGGTCTCAGATTTGGTATAAGCATTGAGATATCACATCTCATGCTATAGGAAGGGTCTCAGGATTGGAATGGGAAGGAGTTGTATATGACATCTCAGGCCATAGGAAGGGTCTCAGGTTTGGTAAAAGCATTGAGATATCACATCTCTGCTATCGGAAGGGTCTCAGGATTGGAATGGGAAGGAGTTGGATATCCCATCTCATGTTATAGGAAGGGTCTCAGGTTTGGTATTAGAAGCATTGAGACATCACATCTCATGTTATAGGAAGGGTCTCAGGATTGGAATGGGAAGAAGTTGGACATCACATCTCATGCTATAGGAAGGGTCTCAGGTTTGGTATAAGCATTGAGATATCACATCTCATGCTATAGGAAGGGTCTCAGGATTGGAATGGGAAGGAGTTGTATATGACATCTCATGCCATAGGAAGGGTCTCAGGTTTGGTATAAGCATTGAGATATCACATCACATGCTATAGGAAGGGTCTCAGGATTGGAATGGGAAGGACTTGGATATCACATCTCATGCTATAGGCAGGGTCTCAGGTTTGGAAAGGGAAGGAGATGGATATCACATTTCATGTTAGAGGTAGGATCTCAGGTTTGGTATTAGAGGCATTGAAATATCACATCTCATGCTATCAGAAGGGTCTCAGGATTGGAATGGGAAGGAGTTGGATATCACATCTCATGCTAAAGGGAGGGTCTCAGGTTTGGAAGTGGAAGGATTTGGAAATCACATCTCATGTTATAGGAAGGATCTCAGGTTTGGTATTAGAAGCATTGAGATATCACATCTCATGCTATCAGAAGTATCTCAGGTTTGGTATTAGAGGCATTGAGATAATACATCTCATGCTATCATAAGGGTCTCAGGATTGGAATGGGAAGGAGTTGGATATCACATCTCATGTTATAGGAAGGATCTCAGGTTTGGTATTAGAAGAATTGAGACATCACATCTCATGCTATAGGAAGGGTCTCAGGATTGGAATGGGAAGAAGTTGGATATCACATCTCATGCTATAGGAAGGGTCTCAGATTTGGTATAAGCATTGAGATATCACATCTAATGCTATAGGAAGGGTCTCAGGATTGGAATGGGAAGGAGTTGCATATGACATCTCAGGCCATAGGAAGGGTCTCAGGTTTGGTATAAGCATTGAGATATCACATCTCTGCTATCGGAAGGGTCTCAGGATTGGAATGGGAAGGAGTTGGATATCCCAAATCATGTTATAGGAAGGGTCTCAGGTTTGGTATTAGAAGCATTGAGATATCACATCTCATGCTATAGGAAGGGTCTCAGGATTGGAATGGGGAGGACTTGGATGCCACATCTCATGTTATAGGAAGGCTCTCAGGTTTGGAAGGGGAAGGAGTTGGATATCACATTTCATGTTAGAGGAACAATCTCAGGTTTGGTATTAGAGGCCTTGAGATATCACATCTCATGCTATAGGAAGGGTCTCAGGATTGGAATGGGAAGGAGTTGGATATCACATCTCAAGCTATAGGAACGGTCTCAGGTTTGGTATAAGCATTGTGATATCACATCTCATGCTACAGGTAGGCTCTCAGGTTTGGAAAGGGAAGGAGTTGGATATCACATTTCACGTTAGAGGAAGGATCTCAGGTTTGGTATTAGAGGCATTGAGATATCACATCTCATGCTATAGGAAGAGTCTCAGGATTGGAATGGGAAGGAGTTGGATATCACATCTCATGCTATAGGAAGGGTCTCAGGTTTGGTATAAGCATTGAGATATCACATCTCATGCTATAGGAAGGGTCTCGGGATTGGAATGGGAAGGAGATGGATATCACATTTCATGTTAGAGGTAGGATCTCAGGTTTGGAATTAGAGGCATTGAGATATCACATCTCATGCTATCAGAAGGGTTTCAGGATTGGAATGGGAAGGAGTTTGATATCACATCTCATGCTAAAGGGAGGGTCTCAGGTTTGGAAGGGGAAGGATTTGGAAATCACATCTCATGTTATAGGAAGGATCTCAGGTTTGGTATTAGAAGCATTGAGATATCACATCTCATGCTATCGGAAGTATCTCAGGTTTGGTATTAGAGGCATTGAGATATCACATCTCATGCTATCATAAGGGTCTCAGGATTGGAATGGGAAGGAGTTGGATATCACATCTCATGTTATAGGAAGGATCTCAGGTTTGGTATTAGAAGCATTGAGACATCACATCTCATGCTATAGGAAGGGTCTCAGGATTGGAATGGGAAGGAGTTGGATATCACATCTCATGCTATAGGAAGGGTCTCAGATTTGGTATAAGCATTGAGATATCACATCTCATGCTATAGGAAGGGTCTCAGGATTGGAATGGGAAGGAGTTGTATATGACATCTCAGGCCATAGGAAGGGTCTCAGGTTTGGTATAAGCATTGAGATATCACATCTCTGCTATCGGAAGGGTCTCAGGATTGGAATGGGAATGAGTTGGATATCCCATCTCATGTTATAGGAAGATCTCATGTTATAGGAAGAGTCTCAGGTTTGGTATTAGAAGCATTGAGATATCCCATCTCATGCTATAGGAAGGGTCTCAGGTTGGAATGGGAAGGAGTTGGATATCACATTTCATGTTATAGGAAGGGTCTCAGGATTGGAATTGGAAGGACTTGGCTATCATATCTCATGCTATAGGAAGGCTCTCAGGTTTGGAAGGGGAAGGAGTTGGATATCACATTTCATGTTAGAGGAACGATCTCAGGTTTGGTATTAGAGGCCTTGAGATATCACATCTCATGCTATAGGAAGGGTCTCAGGATTGGAATGGGAAGGAGTTGGATATCACATCTCAAGCTATAGGAACGGTCTCAGGTTTGGTATAAGCATTGTGATATCACATCTCATGCTATAGGAAGGGTCTCAGGATTGGAATGGGAAGGAGTTGGATATCACATCTCATGCTATAGTAAGGGTCTCAGGTTTGGTATAAGCATTGAGATATCACATCTCATGCTATAGGAAGGGCCTCAGGTTTGGAATGGGAAGGAGTTGTATATGACATCTCATGCCATAGGAAGGGTCTCAGGTTTGGTATAAGCATTGAGATATCACCTCACATGCTATAGGAAGGGTCTCAGGATTGGAATGGAAAGGACTTGGATATCACATCTCATGCTATAGGCAGGGTCTCAGGTTTGGAAAGGGAAGGAGATGGATATCACATTTCATGTTAGAGGTAGGATCTCAGGTTTGGTATTAGAGGCATTGAAATATCACATCTCATGCTATCAGAAGGGTCTCAGGATTGGAATGGGAAGGAGTTGGATATCACATCTCATGCTAAAGGGAGGGTCTCAGGTTTGGAAGGGGAAGGATTTGGAAATCACATCTCATGTTATAGGAAGGATCTCAGGTTTGGTATTAGAAGCATTGAGATATCACATCTCATGCTATCGGAAGTATCTCAGGTTTGGTATTAGAGGCATTGAGATATCACATCTCATGCTATCATAAGGGTCTCAGGATTGGAATGGGAAGGAGTTGGATATCACATCTCATGTTATAGGAAGGCTCTCAGGTTTGGAAGGGGAAGGAGTTGGATATCACATTTCATGTTAGAGGAACGATCTCAGGTTTGGTATTAGAGGCCTTGAGATATCACATCTCATGCTATAGGAAGGGTCTCAGGATTGGAATGGGAAGGAGTTGGATATCACATCTCAAGCTATAGGAACGGTCTCAGGTTTGCTATAAGCATTGTGATATCACATCTCATGCTATAGGAAGGGTCTCAGGATTGGAATGGGAAGGAGTTGGATATCACATCTCATGTTATAGGAAAGATCTCAGGTTTGGTATTAGAAGCATTGCGACATCCCATCTCATGTTATAGGAAGGGTCTCAGGATTGGAATGGGAAGAAGTTGGATATCACATCTCATGCTATAGGAAGGGTCTCAGGTTTGGTATAAGCATTGAGATATCATATCTCATGCTATAGGAAGGGTCTCAGGATTGGAATGGGAAGGAGTTGTATATGACATCTCATGCCATAAGAAGGGTCTCAGGTTTGGTATAAGAATTGAGATATCACATCACATGCTATAGGAAGGGTCTCAGGATTGGAATGGAAAGGACTTGGATATCACATCTCATGCTATAGGCAGGGTCTCAGGTTTGGAAAGGGAAGGAGATGGATATCACAATTCATGTTAGAGGAACGATCTCAGGTTTGGTATTAGAGGCCTTGAGATATCACATCTCATGCTATAGGAAGGGTCTCAGGATTGGAATGGGAAGGAGTTGGATATCACATCTCATGCTATAGGAAGGGTCTCAGGTTTGGTATAAGCATTGAGATATCACATCTCATGCTATAGGAAGGGTCTCAGGATTGGAATGGGAAGGAGTTGGATATCACATCTCATGCTATAGGAAGGGTCTCAGGTTTGGTATAAGCATTGAGATATCACATCTCATGCTATAGGAAGGGTCTCGGGATTGGAATGGGAAGGAGATGGATATCACATTTCATGTTAGAGGTAGGATCTCAGGTTTGGAATTAGAGGCATTGAGATATCACATCTCATGCTATCACAAGGGTTTCAGGATTGGAATGGGAAGGAGTTGGATATCACATCTCATGCTAAAGGGAGGGTCTCAGGTTTGGAAGCGGGAGGATTTGGAAATCACATCTCATGTTATAGGAAGGATCTCAGGTTTGGTATTAGAAGCATTGAGATATCACATCTCATGCTATCGGAAGTATCTCAGGTTTGGTATTAGAGGCATTGAGATATCACATCTCATGCTATCATAAGGGTCTCAGGATTGGAATGGGAAGGAGTTGGATATCACATCTCATGTTATAGGAAGGATCTCAGGTTTGGTATTAGAAGCATTGAGACATCACATCTCATGCTATAGGAAGGGTCTCAGGATTGGAATGGGAAGGAGTTGGATATCACATCTCATGCTATAGGAAGGGTCTCAGATTTGGTATAAGCATTGAGATATCACATGTCATGCTATAGGAAGGGTCTCAGGATTGGAATGGGAAGGAGTTGTCTATGACATCTCAGGCCATAGGAAGGGTCTCAGGTTTGGTATAAGCATTGAGATATCACATCTCTGCTATCGGAAGGGTCTCAGGATTGGAATGGGAATGAGTTGGATATCCCATCTCATGTTATAGGAAGAGTCTCAGGTTTGGTATTAGAAGCATTGAGATATCCCATCTCATGCTATAGGAAGGGTCTCAGGTTGGAATGGGAAGGAGTTGGATATCACATTTCATGTTATAAGAAGGGTCTCAGGATTGGAATTGGAAGGACTTGGCTATCATATCTCATGCTATAGGAAGGCTCTCAGGTTTGGAAGGGGAAGGAGTTGGATATCACATTTCATGTTAGAGGAACGATCTCAGGTTTGGTATTAGAGGCCTTGAGATATCACATCTCATGCTATAGGAAGGGTCTCAGGATTGGAATGGGAAGGAGTTGGATATCACATCTCAAGCTATAGGAACGGTCTCAGGTTTGGTATAAGCATTGTGATATCACATCTCATGCTATAGGAAGGGTCTCAGGATTGGAATGGGAAGGAGTTGGATATCACATCTCATGCTATAGGAAGGGTCTCAGGTTTGGAATGGGAAGGAGTTGTATATGACATCTCATGCCATAGGAAGGGTCTCAGGTTTGGTATAAGCATTGAGATATCACATCTCATGCTATAGGAAGGGTCTCAGGTTTGGTATAAGCATTGAGATATCACATCTCATGCTATAGGACGGGTCTCAGGTTTGGTATTAGAAGCATTGAGATATCAAGTCTCATGGTATAAGAAGGGTCTCAGAATTGGAATGGGAAGGAGTTGGATATCACACCTCAAGCTATAGGAAGGGTCTCAGGATTGGAATGGGAAGGAGTTTGATATCACATCTCATGCCATAGTATGGGTCTCAGGTTTGGTAGAAGCATTGGGATATCACATCTCATGCTATCGGAAGGGTATCAGTATTGGATTTGGAAGAAGTTGGATATCCCATCTCATGCTATAGGAAGGGTCTCAGGTTGGAATGGGAAGGAGTTGGATATCACATTTCATGTTATAGGAAGGGTCTCAGGATTGGAATGGGAAGGACTTGGATATCCTATCTCATGCTATAGGACGGGTCTCAGGTTTGTTATTAGAATCATTGAGATATCATATTGCATGCTGTAGGAAGGGTCTAAGGATTGGAATGGGAAGGACTTGGATATCACATCTCATGCTATAGATAGGCTCTTAGGTTTGGAAAGGGAAGGAGTTGGATATCACATTTCATGTTAGGGGAAGGATCTCAGGTTTGGTATTAGAAGCATTGAGATATCACATCTCATGCTATAGGAAGGGTCTCAGGATTGGAATGGGAAGTAGTTGGATATCACATCTCATGCTATAGGAAGGGTCTCAGGTTTGGTATAAGCATTGAGATATCACATCTCATGCTATAGGACGGGTCTCAGGGTTGGAATGGGAAGGAGTTGGATATCACATCTCATCCAATAGGAAGGGTCTCAGGTTTGGAATGGGAAGGAATTGGATATCACATCTCATGTTATAGGAAGGATCTCAGGTTTGGTATTAGAAGCATTGAGATATCACATCTCATGCTATAGGAAGGGTCTCAGGATTGGAATGTGAAGGATTTGGATATCACATCTCATGCTAAAGGAAGGGTCTCAGGTTTGGTAGAAGCATTGAGATATCACGTCTCTGCTATCGGAAGGGTCTCAGGATTGGATTGGGAAGGAGTTGGATATCCCTTCTCATGCTATAGGAAGGGTCTCAGGATTTGAATGGGAAGGAGTTGGATATCACATCTCATGTTATAGGAAGGGTCTCAGGATTGGAATGGGAAGGATTTGGATATCACATCGCTTGCTATAGGAAGGGTCTCAGGATTGGTATTAGAAGCATTGAGATATCACATCTCATGCTATAGGAAGGGTCTCAGGATTGGAATGGGGAGGACTTGGATGCCACATCTCATGTTATAGGAAGGCTCTCAGGTTTGGAAGGGGAAGGAGTTGGATATCACATTTCATGTTAGAGGAACGATCTCAGGTTTGGTATTAGAGGCCTTGAGATATCACATCTCATGCTATAGGAAGGGTCTCAGGATTAGAATGGGAAGGAGTTGGATATCACATCTCAAGCTATAGGAACGGTCTCAGGTTTGGTATAAGCATTGTGATATCACATCTCATGCTATAGGTAGGCTCTCAGGTTTGGAAAGGGAAGGAGTTGGATATCACATTTCACGTTAGAGGAAGGATCTCAGGTTTGGTATTAGAGGCATTGAGATATCACATCTCATGCTATAGGAAGGGTCTCAGGTTTGGTATAAGCATTGAGATATCACATCTCATGCTATAGGAAGGGTCTCAGGTTTGGAATGGGAAGGAGTTGTATATGACATCTCATGCCATAGGAAGGGTCTCAGGTTTGGTATAAGCATTGCGATATCACATCACATGCTATAGGAAGGGTCTCAGGATTGGAATGGAAAGGACTTGGATATCACATCTCATGCTATAGGCAGGGTCTCAGGTTTGGAAAGGGAAGGAGATGGATATCACATTTCATGTTAGAGGTAGGATCTCAGGTTTGGTATTAGAGGCATTGAAATATCACATCTCATGCTATCAGAAGGGTCTCAGGATTGGAATGGGAAGGAGTTGGATATCACATCTCATGCTAAAGGGAGGGTCTCAGGTTTGGAAGGGGAAGGATTTGGAAATCACATCTCATGTTATAGGAAGGATCTCAGGTTTGGTATTAGAAGCATTGAGATATCACATCTCATGCTATCGGAAGTATCTCAGGTTTGGTATTAGAGGCATTGAGATATCACATCTCATGCTATCATAAGGGTCTCAGGATTGGAATGGGAAGGAGTTGGATATCATATCTCATGTTATAGGAAGGCTCTCAGGTTTGGAAGGGGAAGGAGTTGGATATCACATTTCATGTTAGAGGAACGATCTCAGGTTTGGTATTAGAGGCCTTGAGATATCACATCTCATGCTATAGGAAGGGTCTCAGGATTGGAATGGGAAGGAGTTGGATATCACATCTCAAGCTATAGGAACGGTCTCAGGTTTGGTATAAGCATTGTGATATCACATCTCATGCTATAGGAAGGGTCTCAGGATTGGAATGGGAAGGAGTTGGATATCACATCTCATGTTATAGGAAAGATCTCAGGTTTGGTATTAGAAGCATTGCGACATCACATCTCATGTTATAGGAAGGGTCTCAGGATTGGAATGGGAAGAAGTTGGATATCACATCTCATGCTATAGGAAGGGTCTCAGGTTTGGTATAAGCATTGAGATATCACATCTCATGCTATAGGAAGGGTCTCAGGATTGGAATGGGAAGGAGTTGTATATGACATCTCATGCCATAGGAAGGGTCTCAGGTTTGGTATAAGAATTGAGATATCACATCACATGCTATAGGAAGGGTCTCAGGATTGGAATGGAAAGGACTTGGATATCACATCTCATGCTATAGGCAGGGTCTCAGGTTTGGAAAGGGAAGGAGATGGATATCACATTTCATGTTAGAGGTAGGATCTCAGGTTTGGTATTAGAGGCATTAAAATATCACATCTCATGCTATCAGATGGGTCTCAGGATTGGAATGGGAAGGAGTTTGATATCACATCTCATGCTAAAGGGAGGGTCTCAGGTTTGGAAGGGGAAGGATTTGGAAATCACATCTCATGTTATAGGAAGGATCTCAGGTTTGGTATTAGAAGCATTGAGATATCACATCTCATGCTATCGGAAGTATCTCAGGTTTGGTATAAGAGGCATTGAGATATCACATCTCATGCTATCATAAGGGTCTCAGGATTGGAATGGGAAGGAGTTGGATATCACATCTCATGTTATAGGAAGGATCTCAGGTTTGGTATTAGAAGCATTGAGACATCACATCTCATGCTATAGGAAGGGTGTCAGGATTGGAATGGGAAGGAGTTGGATATCACATCTCATGCTATAGGAAGGGTCTCAGATTTGGTATAAGCATTGAGATATCACATCTCATGCTATAGGAAGGGTCTCAGGATTGGAATGGGAAGGAGTTGTATATGACATCTCAGGCCATAGGAAGGGTCTCAGGTTTGGTAAAAGCATTGAGATATCACATCTCTGCTATCGGAAGGGTCTCAGGATTGGAATGGGAAGGAGTTGGATATCCCATCTCATGTTATAGGAAGGGTCTCAGGTTTGGTATTAGAAGCATTGAGACATCACATCTCATGTTATAGGAAGGGTCTCAGGATTGGAATGGGAAGAAGTTGGACATCACATCTCATGCTATAGGAAGGGTCTCAGGTTTGGTATAAGCATTGAGATATCACATCTCATGCTATAGGAAGGGTCTCAGGATTGGAATGGGAAGGAGTTGTATATGACATCTCATGCCATAGGAAGGGTCTCAGGTTTGGTATAAGCATTGAGATATCACATCACATGCTATAGGAAGGGTCTCAGGATTGGAATGGGAAGGACTTGGATATCACATCTCATGCTATAGGCAGGGTCTCAGGTTTGGAAAGGGAAGGAGATGGATATCACATTTCATGTTAGAGGTAGGATCTCAGGTTTGGTATTAGAGGCATTGAAATATCACATCTCATGCTATCAGAAGGGTCTCAGGATTGGAATGGGAAGGAGTTGGATATCACATCTCATGCTAAAGGGAGGGTCTCAGGTTTGGAAGTGGAAGGATTTGGAAATCACATCTCATGTTATAGGAAGGATCTCAGGTTTGGTATTAGAAGCATTGAGATATCACATCTCATGCTATCAGAAGTATCTCAGGTTTGGTATTAGAGGCATTGAGATATCACATCTCATGCTATCATAAGGGTCTCAGGATTGGAATGGGAAGGAGTTGGATATCACATCTCATGTTATAGGAAGGATCTCAGGTTTGGTATTAGAAGAATTGAGACATCACATCTCATGCTATAGGAAGGGTCTCAGGATTGGAATGGGAAGAAGTTGGATATCACATCTCATGCTATAGGAAGGGTCTCAGATTTGGTATAAGCATTGAGATATCACATCTAATGCTATAGGAAGGGTCTCAGGATTGGAATGGGAAGGAGTTGCATATGACATCTCAGGCCATAGGAAGGGTCTCAGGTTTGGTATAAGCATTGAGATATCACATCTCTGCTATCGGAAGGGTCTCAGGATTGGAATGGGAAGGAGTTGGATATCCCAAATCATGTTATAGGAAGGGTCTCAGGTTTGGTATTAGAAGCATTGAGATATCACATCTCATGCTATAGGAAGGGTCTCAGGATTGGAATGGGGAGGACTTGGATGCCACATCTCATGTTATAGAAAGGCTCTCAGGTTTGGAAGGGGAAGGAGTTGGATATCACATTTCATGTTAGAGGAACAATCTCAGGTTTGGTATTAGAGGCCTTGAGATATCACATCTCATGCTATAGGAAGGGTCTCAGGATTGGAATGGGAAGGAGTTGGATATCACATCTCAAGCTATAGGAACGGTCTCAGGTTTGGTATAAGCATTGTGATATCACATCTCATGCTACAGGTAGGCTCTCAGGTTTGGAAAGGGAAGGAGTTGGATATCACATTTCACGTTAGAGGAAGGATCTCAGGTTTGGTATTAGAGGCATTGAGATATCACATCTCATGCTAAAGGAAGAGTCTCAGGATTGGAATGGGAAGGAGTTGGATATCACATCTCATGCTATAGGAAGGGTCTCAGGTTTGGTATAAGCATTGAGATATCACATCTCATGCTATAGGAAGGGTCTCGGGATTGGAATGGGAAGGAGATGGATATCACATTTCATGTTAGAGGTAGGATCTCAGGTTTGGAATTAGAGGCATTGAGATATCACATCTCATGCTATCAGAAGGGTTTCAGGATTGGAATGGGAAGGAGTTGGATATCACATCTCATGCTAAAGGGAGGGTCTCAGGTTTGGAAGCGGGAGGATTTGGAAATCACATCTCATGTTATAGGAAGGATCTCAGGTTTGGTATTAGAAGCATTGAGATATCACATCTCATGCTATCGGAAGTATCTCAGGTTTGGTATTAGAGGCATTGAGATATCACATCTCATGCTATCATAAGGGTCTCAGGATTGGAATGGGAAGGAGTTGGATATCACATCTCATGTTATAGGAAGGATATCAGGTTTGGTATTAGAAGCATTGAGACATCACATCTCATGCTATAGGAAGGGTCTCAGGATTGGAATGGGAAGGAGTTGGATATCACATCTCATGCTATAGGAAGGGTCTCAGATTTGGTATAAGCATTGAGATATCACATCTCATGCTATAGGAAGGGTCTCAGGATTGGAATGGGAAGGAGTTGTATATGACATCTCAGGCCATAGGAAGGGTCTCAGGTTTGGTATAAGCATTGAGATATCACATCTCTGCTATCGGAAGGGTCTCAGGATTGGAATGGGAATGAGTTGGATATCCCATCTCATGTTATAGGAAGAGTCTCAGGTTTGGTATTAGAAGCAATGAGATATCCCATCTCATGCTATAGGAAGGGTCTCAGGTTGGAATGGGAAGGAGTTGGATATCACATTTCATGCTAAAGGGAGGGTCTCAGGTTTGGAAGGGGAAGGATTTGGAAATCACATCTCATGTTATAGGAAGGATCTCAGGTTTGGTATTAGAAGCATTGAGATATCACATCTCATGCTATCGGAAGTATCTCAGGTTTGGTATAAGAGGCATTGAGATATCACATCTCATGCTATCATAACGGTCTCAGGATTGGAATGGGAAGGAGTTGGATATCACATCTCATGTTATAGGAAGGATCTCAGGTTTGGTATTAGAAGCATTGAGACATCACATCTCATGCTATAGGAAGGGTGTCAGGATTGGAATGGGAAGGAGTTGGATATCACATCTCATGCTATAGGAAGGGTCTCAGATTTGGTATAAGCATTGAGATATCACATCTCATGCTATAGGAAGGGTCTCAGGATTGGAATGGGAAGGAGTTGTATATGACATCTCAGGCCATAGGAAGGGTCTCAGGTTTGGTAAAAGCATTGAGATATCACATCTCTGCTATCGGAAGGGTCTCAGGATTGGAATGGGAAGGAGTTGGATATCCCATCTCATGTTATAGGAAGGGTCTCAGGTTTGGTATTAGAAGCATTGAGACATCACATCTCATGTTATAGGAAGGGTCTCAGGATTGGAATGGGAAGAAGTTGGACATCACATCTCATGCTATAGGAAGGGTCTCAGGTTTGGTATAAGCATTGAGATATCACATCTCATGCTATAGGAAGGGTCTCAGGATTGGAATGGGAAGGAGTTGTATATGACATCTCATGCCATAGGAAGGGTCTCAGGTTTGGTATAAGCATTGAGATATCACATCACATGCTATAGGAAGGGTCTCAGGATTGGAATGGGAAGGACTTGGATATCACATCTCATGCTATAGGCAGGGTCTCAGGTTTGGAAAGGGAAGGAGATGGATATCACATTTCATGTTAGAGGTAGGATCTCAGGTTTGGTATTAGAGGCATTGAAATATCACATCTCATGCTATCAGAAGGGTCTCAGGATTGGAATGGGAAGGAGTTGGATATCACATCTCATGCTAAAGGGAGGGTCTCAGGTTTGGAAGTGGAAGGATTTGGAAATCACATCTCATGTTATAGGAAGGATCTCAGGTTTGGTATTAGAAGCATTGAGATATCACATCTCATGCTATCAGAAGTATCTCAGGTTTGGTATTAGAGGCATTGAGATATCACATCTCATGCTATCATAAGGGTCTCAGGATTGGAATGGGAAGGAGTTGGATATCACATCTCATGTTATAGGAAGGATCTCAGGTTTGGTATTAGAAGAATTGAGACATCACATCTCATGCTATAGGAAGGGTCTCAGGATTGGAATGGGAAGAAGTTGGATATCACATCTCATGCTATAGGAAGGGTCTCAGATTTGGTATAAGCATTGAGATATCACATCTAATGCTATAGGAAGGGTCTCAGGATTGGAATGGGAAGGAGTTGCATATGACATCTCAGGCCATAGGAAGGGTCTCAGGTTTGGTATAAGCATTGAGATATCACATCTCTGCTATCGGAAGGGTCTCAGGATTGGAATGGGAAGGAGTTGGATATCCCAAATCATGTTATAGGAAGGGTCTCAGGTTTGGTATTAGAAGCATTGAGATATCACATCTCATGCTATAGGAAGGGTCTCAGGATTGGAATGGGGAGGACTTGGATGCCACATCTCATGTTATAGGAAGGCTCTCAGGTTTGGAAGGGGAAGGAGTTGGATATCACATTTCATGTTAGAGGAACAATCTCAGGTTTGGTATTAGAGGCCTTGAGATATCACATCTCATGCTATAGGAAGGGTCTCAGGATTGGAATGGGAAGGAGTTGGATATCACATCTCAAGCTATAGGAACGGTCTCAGGTTTGGTATAAGCATTGTGATATCACATCTCATGCTACAGGTAGGCTCTCAGGTTTGGAAAGGGAAGGAGTTGGATATCACATTTCACGTTAGAGGAAGGATCTCAGGTTTGGTATTAGAGGCATTGAGATATCACATCTCATGCTATAGGAAGAGTCTCAGGATTGGAATGGGAAGGAGTTGGATATCACATCTCATGCTATAGGAAGGGTCTCAGGTTTGGTATAAGCATTGAGATATCACATCTCATGCTATAGGAAGGGTCTCGGGATTGGAATGGGAAGGAGATGGATATCACATTTCATGTTAGAGGTAGGATCTCAGGTTTGGAATTAGAGGCATTGAGATATCACATCTCATGCTATCAGAAGGGTTTCAGGATTGGAATGGGAAGGAGTTGGATATCACATCTCATGCTAAAGGGAGGGTCTCAGGTTTGGAAGCGGGAGGATTTGGAAATCACATCTCATGTTATAGGAAGGATCTCAGGTTTGGTATTAGAAGCATTGAGATATCACATCTCATGCTATCGGAAGTATCTCAGGTTTGGTATTAGAGGCATTGAGATATCACATCTCATGCTATCATAAGGGTCTCAGGATTGGAATGGGAAGGAGTTGGATATCACATCTCATGTTATAGGAAGGATATCAGGTTTGGTATTAGAAGCATTGAGACATCACATCTCATGCTATAGGAAGGGTCTCAGGATTGGAATGGGAAGGAGTTGGATATCACATCTCATGCTATAGGAAGGGTCTCAGATTTGGTATAAGCATTGAGATATCACATCTCATGCTATAGGAAGGGTCTCAGGATTGGAATGGGAAGGAGTTGTATATGACATCTCAGGCCATAGGAAGGGTCTCAGGTTTGGTATAAGCATTGAGATATCACATCTCTGCTATCGGAAGGGTCTCAGGATTGGAATGGGAATGAGTTGGATATCCCATCTCATGTTATAGGAAGAGTCTCAGGTTTGGTATTAGAAGCAATGAGATATCCCATCTCATGCTATAGGAAGGGTCTCAGGTTGGAATGGGAAGGAGTTGGATATCACATTTCATGTTATAGGAAGGGTCTCAGGATTGGAATTAGAAGGACTTGGCTATCATATCTCATGCTATAGGAAGGCTCTCAGGTTTGGAAGGGGAAGGAGTTGGATATCACATTTCATGTTAGAGGAACGATCTCAGGTTTGGTATTAGAGGCCTTGAGATATCACATCTCATGCTATAGGAAGGGTCTCAGGATTGGAATGGGAAGGATTTGGATATCACATCTCAAGCTATAGGAACGGTCTCAGGTTTGGTATAAGCATTGTGATATCACATCTCATGCTATAGGAAGGGTCTCAGGATTGGAATGGGGAGGAGTTGGATATCACATCTCATGCTATAGGAAGGGTCTCAGGTTTGGTATAAGCATTGAGATATCACATCTCATGCTATAGGAAGGGTCTCAGGTTTGGAATGGGAAGGAGTTGTATATGACATCTCATGCCATAGGAAGGGTCTCAGGTTTGGTATAAGCATTGAGATATCACATCACATGCTATAGGAAGGGTCTCAGGATTGGAATGGAAAGGACTTGGATATCACATCTCATGTGATATCTCAATGCTTCTAATACCAAACCTGAGATCCTTCCTATAACATGAGATGTGATTTCCAAATCCTTCCCCTTCCAAACCTGAGACCCTCCCTTTAGCATGAGATGTGATATCAAACTCCTTCCCATTCCAATCCTGAAACCCTTCTGATAGCATGAGATGTGATATCTCAATGCCTCTAATTCCAAACCTGAGATCCTACCTCTAACATGAAATGTGATATCCATCTCCTTCCCATTCCAATCCCGAGACCCTTCCTATAGCATGAGATGTGATATCTCAATGCTTATACCAAACCTGAGACCCTTCCTATAGCATGAGATGTGATATCCAACTCCTTCCCATTCCAATCCTGAGACTCTTCCTATAGCATGAGATGTGATATCTCAATGCCTCTAATACCAAACCTGAGATCCTTCCTCTAACGTGAAATGTGATATCCAACTCCTTCCCTTTCCAAACCTGAGAGCCTACCTGTAGCATGAGATGTGATATCACAATGCTTATACCAAACCTGAGACCGTTCCTATAGCTTGAGATGTGATATCCAACTCCTTCCCATTCCAATCCTGAGACCCTTCCTATAGCATGAGATGTGATATCTCAAGGCCTCTAATACCAAACCTGAGATTGTTCCTCTAACATGAAATGTGATATCCAACTCCTTCCCCTTCCAAACCTGAGAGCCTTCCTATAACATGAGATGTGGCATCCAAGTCCTCCCCATTCCAATCCTGAGACCCTTCCTATAGCATGAGATGTGATATCTCAATGCTTCTAATACCAAACCTGAGACCCTTCCTATAACATGATTTGGGATATCCAACTCCTTCCCATTCCAATCCTGAGACCCTTCCGATAGCAGAGATGTGATATCTCAATGCTTATACCAAACCTGAGACCCTTCCTATGGCCTGAGATGTCATATGCAACTCCTTCCCATTCCAATCCTGAGACCCTTCCTATAGCATTAGATGTGATATCTCAATGCTTATACCAAATCTGAGACCCTTCCTATAGCATGAGATGTGATATCCAACTTCTTCCCATTCCAATCCTGAGACCCTTCCTATAGCATGAGATGTGATGTCTCAATTCTTCTAATACCAAACCTGAGATCCTTCCTATAACATGAGATGTGATATCCAACTCCTTCCCATTTCAATCCTGAGACCCTTATGATAGCATGAGATGTGATATCTCAATGCCTCTAATACCAAACCTGAGATACTTCTGATAGCATGAGATGTGATATCTCAATGCTTCTAATACCAAACCTGAGATCCTTCCTATAACATGAGATGTGATTTCCAAATCCTTCCACTTCCAAACCTGAGACCCTCCCTTTAGCATGAGATGTGATATCCAACTCCTTCCCATTCCAATCCTGAGACCCTTCTGATAGCATGAGATGTGATATTTCAATGCCTCTAATACCAAACCTGAGATCCTACCTCTAACATGAAATGTGATATCCATCTCCTTCCCTTTCCAAACCTGAGACCCTGCCTATAGCATGAGATGTGATATCCAAGTCCTTCCCATTCCAATCCTGAGACCCTTCCTATAGCATGTGATGTGATATCTCAATGCCTATACCAAACCTGAGACCCTTCCTATGGCATGAGATGTCATATACAACTCCTTCCCATTCCAATCCTGAGACCCTTCCTATAGCATGAGATATGATATCTCAATGCTTATACCAAACCTGAGACCCTTCCTATAGCATGAGATGTGATGTCCAACTTCTTCCCATTCCAATCCTGAGACCCTTCCTATAACATGAGATGTGATGTCTCAATGCTTCTAATACCAAACCTGAGACCCTTCCTATAACATGAGATGGGATATCCAACTCCTTCCCATTCCAATCCTGAGACCCTTCCGATAGCAGAGATGTGATATCTCAATGCTTTTACCAAACCTGAGACCCTTCCTATGGCCTGAGATGTCATATACAACTCCTTCCCATTCCAATCCTGAGACCCTTCCTATAGCATGAGATGTGATATCTCAATGCTTATACCAAATCTGAGACCCTTCCTATAGCATGAGATGTGATATCCAACTCCTTCCCATTCCAATCCTGACACCCTTCCTATAGCATGAGATGTGATGTCTCAATGCTTCTAATACCAAACCTGAGATCCTTCCTATAACATGAGATGTGATATCCAACTCCTTCCCATTCCAATCCTGAGACCCTTATGATAGCATGAGATGTGATATCTCAATGCCTCTTAAACCAAACCTGAGATACTTCCGATAGCATGAGATGTGATATCTCAATGCTTCTAATACCAAACCTGAGATCCTTCCTATAACATGAGATGTGATTTCCAAATCCTTCCCCTTCCAAACCTGAGACCCTCCCTTTAGCATGAAATGTGATATCCAACTCCTTCCCATTCCAACCTGAGACCCTTCCTATAGCATGAGATGGGATATCTCATTGCTTCTAATACCAAACCTGAGACTCTTCCTATAACATGAGATGGGATATCCAACTCATTCCCATTCCAATCCTGAGACCCTTCCGATAGCAGAGATGTGATATCTCAATGCTTATACCAAACCTGAGACCCTTCCTATGGCCTGAGATGTCATATACAACTCCTTCCCATTCCAATCCTGAGACCCTTCCTATAGCATGAGATGTGATATCTCAATGCTTATACCAAATCTGAGACCCTTCCTATAGCATGAGATGTGATATCCAACTCCTTCCCATTCCAATCCTGAGACCCTTCCTATAGCATGAGATGTGATGTCTCAATGCTTCTAATACCAAACCTGATATCCTTCCTATAACATGAGATGTGATATCCAACTCCTTCCCATTCCAATCCTGAGACCCTTATGATAGCATGAGATGTGATATCTCAATGCCTCTAATACCAAACCTGAGATACTTCCGATAGCATGAGATGTGATATCTCAATGCTTCTAATACCAAACCTGAGATCCTTCCTATAACATGAGATGTGATTTCCAAATCCTCCCGCTTCCAAACCTGAGACCCTCCCTTTAGCATGAGATGTGATATCCAACTCCTTCCCATTCCAATCCTGAAACCCTTCTGATAGCATGAGATGTGATATCTCAATGCCTCTAATTCCAAACCTGAGATCCTACCTCTAACATGAAATGTGATATCCATCTCCTTCCCATTCCAATCCCGAGACCCTTCCTATAGCATGAGATGTGATATCTCAATGCTTATACCAAACCTGAGACCCTTCCTATAGCATGAGATGTGATATCCAACTCCTTCCCATTCCAATCCTGAGACTCTTCCTATAGCATGAGATGTGATATCTCAATGCCTCTAATACCAAACCTGAGATCCTTCCTCTAACGTGAAATGTGATATCCAACTCCTTCCCTTTCCAAACCTGAGAGCCTACCTGTAGCATGAGATGTGATATCACAATGCTTATACCAAACCTGAGACCGTTCCTATAGCTTGAGATGTGATATCCAACTCCTTCCCATTCCAATCCTGAGACCCTTCCTATAGCATGAGATGTGATATCTCAAGGCCTCTAATACCAAACCTGAGATTGTTCCTCTAACATGAAATGTGATATCCAACTCCTTCCCCTTCCAAACCTGAGAGCCTTCCTATAACATGAGATGTGGCATCCAAGTCCTCCCCATTCCAATCCTGAGACCCTTCCTATAGCATGAGATGTGATATCTCAATGCTTCTAATACCAAACCTGAGACCCTTCCTATGGCCTGAGATGTCATATCCATCTCCTTCCCTTTCCAAACCTGAGACCCTGCCTATAGCATGAGATGTGATATCCAAGTCCTTCCCATTCCAATCCTGAGACCCTTCCTATAGCATGTGATGTGATATCTCAATGCTTATACCAAACCTGAGACCCTTCCTATGGCATGAGATGTCATATACAACTCCTTCCCATTCCAATCCTGAGACCCTTCCTATAGCATGAGATGTGATATCTCAATGCTTATACCAAACCTGAGACCCTTCCTATAGCATGAGATGTGATGTCCAACTTCTTCCCATTCCAATCCTGAGACCCTTCCTATAACATGAGATGTGATGTCTCAATGCTTCTAATACCAAACCTGAGACCCTTCCTATAACATGAGATGGGATATCCAACTCCTTCCCATTCCAATCCTGAGACCCTTCCGATAGCAGAGATGTGATATCTCAATGCTTTTACCAAACCTGAGACCCTTCCTATGGCCTGAGATGTCATATACAACTCCTTCCCATTCCAATCCTGAGACCCTTCCTATAGCATGAGATGTGATATCTCAATGCTTATACCAAATCTGAGACCCTTCCTATAGCATGAGATGTGATATCCAACTCCTTCCCATTCCAATCCTGACACCCTTCCTATAGCATGAGATGTGATGTCTCACTGCTTCTAATACCAAACCTGAGATCCTTCCTATAACATGAGATGTGATATCCAACTCCTTCCCATTCCAATCCTGAGACCCTTATGATAGCATGAGATGTGATATCTCAATGCCTCTTATACCAAACCTGAGATACTTCCGATAGCATGAGATGTGATATCTCAATGCTTCTAATACCAAACCTGAGATCCTTCCTATAACATGAGATGTGATTTCCAAATCCTTCCCCTTCCAAACCTGAGACCCTCCCTTTAGCATGAGATGTGATATCAAACTCCTTCCCATTCCAATCCTGAGACCCATCTGATAGCATGAGATGTGATATTTCAATGCCTCTAATACCAAACCTGAGATCCTACCTCTAACATGAAATGTGATATCCATCTCCTTCCCTTTCCAAACCTGAGACCCTGCCTATAGCATGAGATGTGATATCCAAGTCCTTTCCATTCCAATCCTGAGACCCTTCCTATAGCATGTGATGTGATATCTCAATTCTTATACCAAACCTGAGACCCTTCCTATGGCATGAGATGTCATATACAACTCCTTCCCATTCCAATCCTGAGACCCTTCCTATAGCATGAGATGTGATATCTCAATGCTTATACCAAACCTGAGACCCTTCCTATAGCATGAGATGTGATATCCAACTTCTTCCCATTCCAATCCTGAGACCCTTCCTATAACATGAGATGTGATGTCGCAATGCTTCTAATACCAAACCTGAGATCTTTCCTATAACATGAGATGTGATATCCAACTCCTTCCCATTCCAATCCTGAGACCCTTCCTATAGCATGAGATGTGATATCACAATGCTTATACCAAACCTGAGACCGTTCCTATAGCTTGAGATGTGATATCCAACTCCTTCCCATTCCAATCCTGAGACCCTTCCTATAGCATGAGATGTGATATCTCAAGGCCTCTAATACCAAACCTGAGATCGTTCCTCTAACATGAAATGTGATATCCAACTCCTTCCCCTTCCAAACCTGAGAGCCTTCCTATAACATGAGATATGATATCCAACTCCTTCCCATTCCAATCCTGAGACCCTTATGATAGCATGAGATGTGATATCTCAATGCCTCTAATACCAAACCTGAGATACTTCCGATAGCATGAGATGTGATATCTCAATGCTTCTAATACCAAACCTGAGATCCTTCCTATAACATGAGATGTGATTTCCAAATCCTTCCCCTTCCAAACCTGAGACCCTCCCTTTAGCATGAGATGTGATATCCAACTCCTTCCCATTCCAATCCTGAGACCCTTCTGATAGCATGAGATGTGATATTTCAATGCCTCTAATACCAAACCTGAGATCCTACCTCTAACATGAAATGTGATATCCATCTCCTTCCCTTTCCAAACCTGAGACCCTGCCTATAGCATGAGATGTGATATCCAAGTCCTTTCCATTCCAATCCTGAGACCCTTCCTATAGCATGTGATGTGATATCGCAATGCTTATACCAAACCTGAGACCCTTCCTATGGCATGAGATGTCATATACAACTCCTTCCCATTCCAAACCTGAGACCCTTCCTATAGCATGAGATGTGATATCTCAATGCTTATACCAAACCTGAGACCCTTCCTATAGCATGAGATGTGATATCTCAATGCCTCTAATACCAAACCTGAGATCCTTCCTCTAACGTGAAATGTGATATCCAACTCCTTCCCTTTCCAAACCTGAGAGCTTACCTATAGCATGAGATGTGATATCACAATGCTTATACCAAACCTGAGACCGTTCCTATAGCTTGAGATGTGATATCCAACTCCTTCCCATTCTAATCCTGAGACCCTTCCTATAGCATGAGATGTGATATCTCAAGGCCTCTAATACCAAACCTGAGATCGTTCCTCTAACATGAAATGTGATATCCAACTCCTTCCCCTTCCAAACCTGAGAGCCTTCCTATAACATGAGATGTGGCATCCAAGTCCTCCCCATTCCAATCCTGAGACCCTTCCTATAGCATGAGATGTGATATCTCAATGCTTCTAATACCAATCCTGAGACCCTTCCTATAGCAAGAGATGTGATATCCAAATCCTTCCCATTCCAATCCTGAGACCCTTCCTATAACATGAGATGTGATATCCAACTCCTTCCCATTCAAATCCTGAGACCCTTCCTATAGCATGAGAAGGGATATCCAACTCCTTCCCAATCCAATCCTGAGACCCTTCCGATAGCAGAGACGTGATATCTCAATGCTTCTACCAAACCTGAGACCCTTCCTTTAGCATGAGATGTGATATCCAAATCCTTCACATTCCAATCCTGAGACCCTTCCTATAGCATGAGATGTGATATCTCAATGCTTCTAATACCAAACCTGAGATCCTTCCTATAACATGAGATGTGATATCCAATTCCTTCCCATTCCAAACCTGAGACCCTTCCTATTGGATGAGATGTGATATCCAACTCCTTCCCATTCCAACCCTGAGACCCGTCCTATAGCATGAGATGTGATATCTCAATGCTTATACCAAACCTGAGACCCTTCCTATAGCATGAGATGTGATATCCAACTACTTCCCATTCCAATCCTGAGACCCTTCCTATAGCATGAGATGTGATATCTCAATGCTTCTAATACCAAACCTGAGATCCTTCCTCTAACATGAAATGTGATATCCAACTCCTTCCCTTTCCAAACCTAAGAGCCTATCTATAGCATGAGATGTGATATCCAAGTCCTTCCCATTCCAATCCTTAGACCCTTCCTACAGCATGCAATATGATATCTCAATGATTCTAATAACAAACCTGAGACCCGTCCTATAGCATGAGATAGGATATCCAAGTCCTTCCCATTCCAATCCTGAGACCCTTCCTATAACATGAAATGTGATATCCAACTCCTTCCCATTCCAACCTGAGACCCTTCCTATAGCATGAGATGGGATATCCAACTTCTTCCAAATCCAATACTGATACCCTTCCGATAGCATGAGATGTGATATCCCAATGCTTCTACCAAACCTGAGACCCATACTATGGCATGAGATGTGATATCAAACTCCTTCCCATTCCAATCCTGAGACCCTTCCTATAGCTTGAGGTGTGATATCCAACTCCTTCCCATTCCAATTCTGAGACCCTTCTTATACCATGAGACTTGATATCTCAATGCTTCTAATACCAAACCTGAGACCCGTCCTATAGCATGAGATGTGATATCTCAATGCTTATACCAAACCTGAGACCCTTCCTATAGCATGAGATGTGATATCTCAATGCTTATACCAAACCTGAGACCCTTCCTATGGCATGAGATGTCATATACAACTCCTTCCCATTCCAAACCTGAGACCCTTCCTATAGCATGAGATGTGATATCCAACTCCTTCCCATTCCAATCCTGAGACCCTTCCTATAGCATGAGATGTGATATCACAATGCTTATACCAAACCTGAGACCGTTCCTATAGCTTGAGATGTGATATCCAACTCCTTCCCATTCCAATCCTGAGACCCTTCCTATAGCATGAGATGTGATATCTCAAGGCCTCTAATACCAAACCTGAGATCGTTCCTCTAACATGAAATGTGATATCCAACTCCTTCCCCTTCCAAACCTGAGAGCCTTCCTATAGCATGAGATATGATAGCCAAGTCCTTCCAATTCCAATCCTGAGACCCTTCTTATAACATGAAATGTGATATCCAACTCCTTCCCATTCCAACCTGAGACCCTTCCTATAGCATGAGATGGGATATCTCAATGCTTCTAATACCAAACCTGAGACTCTTCCTATAACATGAGATGGGATATCCAACTCATTCCCATTCCAATCCTGAGACCCTTCCGATAGCAGAGATGTGATATCTCAATGCTTATACCAAACCTGAGACCCTTCCTATGGCCTGAGATGTCATAGACAACTCCTTCCCATTCCAATCCTGAGACCCTTCCTATAGCATGACATGTGATATCTCAATGCTTATACCAAATCTGAGACCCTTCCTATAGCATGAGATGTGATATCCAACTCCTTCCCATTCCAATCCTGAGACCCTTCCTATAGCATGAGATGTGATGTCTCAATGCTTCTAATACCAAACCTGAGATCCTTCCTATAACATGAGATGTGATATCCAACTCCTTCCCATTCCAATCCTGAGACCCTTATGATAGCATGAGATGTGATATCTCAATGCCTCTAATACCAAACCTGAGATACTTCCGATAGCATGAGATGTGATATCTCAATGCTTCTAATACCAAACCTGAGATCCTTCCTATAACATGAGATGTGATTTCCAAATCCTCCCGCTTCCAAACCTGAGACCCTCCCTTTAGCATGAGATGTGATATCCAACTCCTTCCCATTCCAATCCTGAAACCCTTCTGATAGCATGAGATGTGATATCTCAATGCCTCTAATTCCAAACCTGAGATCCTACCTCTAACATGAAATGTGATATCCATCTCCTTCCCATTCCAATCCCGAGACCCTTCCTATAGCATGAGATGTGATATCTCAATGCTTATACCAAACCTGAGACCCTTCCTATAGCATGAGATGTGATATCCAACTCCTTCCCATTCCAATCCTGAGACTCTTCCTATAGCATGAGATGTGATATCTCAATGCCTCTAATACCAAACCTGAGATCCTTCCTCTAACGTGAAATGTGATATCCAACTCCTTCCCTTTCCAAACCTGAGACCCTGCCTATAGCATGAGATGTGATATCCAAGTCCTTTCCATTCCAATCCTGAGACCCTTCCTATAGCATGTGATGTGATATCTCAATGCTTATACCAAACCTGAGACCCTTCCTATGGCATGAGATGTCATATACAACTCCTTCCCATTCCAAACCTGAGGCCCTTCCTATAGCATGAGATGTGATATCTCAATGCCTCTAATACCAAACCTGAGATCCTTCCTCTAACGTGAAATGTGATATCCAACTCCTTCCCTTTCCAAACCTGAGGCCCTACCTATAGCATGAGATTAGATATCCAAGTCCTTCCCATTCCAATCCTTAGACCCTTCCTACAGCATGCAATATGATATCTCAATAATTCTAATAACAAACCTGAGACCCGTCCTATAACATGAGATGGGATATCCAACTCCTTCCCATTCCAATCCTGAGACACTTCTGATAGCAGAGATGTGATATCTCAATGCTTATACCAAACCTGAGACCCTTCCTATAACATGAGATGTGATATCCAACTCCTTCCCGGTCCAAACCTGAGACCCTTCCTATAGCATATGTGATATCCAACTCCTTCCCATTCCAAACATGAGACCCTTCCTATAGCAAGAGTGTAATATCCAACTCCTTCCCATTCCAATCCTGAGACCATTCCTATAGCATGAGATGTGATATCTCAATGCTTCTAATACCAAACCTGAGATCCTTCCTATGAACATGAGATGTGATATCCAATTCCTCCCCATTCCAAACCTGAGAACCTTCCTACAGCATGCGATGTGAAATCTCAATGCTTCTAATACCAAACCCGAGACCAGTCCTATAACATGAGATTGGATATCCAACTCCTTCCCCTTCCAAACCTGAGACTCTTCCTATAGCATGAGATGTGATATCCACCTTCTTCCCATTCCAATCCTGAGACCCTTCCTATAACATGAGATGTGATGTCTCAATGCTTCTAATACCAAACCTGAGATCTTTCCTATAACATGAGATGTGATATCCAACTCCTTCACATTCCAATCCTGAGATCCTTCCTATAGCATGAGATGTGATATCTCAATGCTTATACCAAACCTGAGACCCTTCCTATAGCTTGAGATGTGATATCCAACTCTTTCCCATTCCAATCCTGAGACCCTTCCTATAGCATGAGATGTGATATCTCAAGGCCTCTAATACCAAACCTGAGATCCTTCCTCTGACATGAAATGTGATATCCAACTCCTTCCCCTTCCAAACCTGAGAGCCTTCCTATAACATGAAATGTGATATCCAATTCCTTCCCATTCCAACCTGAGACCCTTCCTATAGCATGAGATGGGATATCCAACTCCTTCCAAATCCAATACTGATACCCTTCCGATAGCATGAGATGTGATATCCCAATGCTTCTACCAAACCTGAGACCCATACTATGGCATGAGATGTGATATCAAACTTCTTCCCATTCCAATCCTGAGACCCTACCTATAGCTTGAGATGTGATATCCAACTCCTTCCCATTCCAATTCTGAGACCCTTCCTATACCATGAGACTTGATATCTCAATGCTTCTAATACCAAACCTGAGACCCGTCCTATAACATGAGATGTGATATCCAAATCCTTCCCCTTCCAAACCTTAGACCCTTCCTTTATCATGAGATGTGATATCCAATTCCTTCCCATTCCAATCCTGAGACCCTTCCGATATCATGAGATTTGTTATCTCAATGCTTCTAATATCAAACTTGAGACCCTCCATATAACATGAGATGTGACATCCAAGTCCTCCCCATTCCAATCCTGAGACCCTTCCTATAGCATGAGATGTGATATCTCAATGCTTCTAATACCAAACCTGAGACCCTTCCTATAACATGATTTGGGATATCCAACTCCTTCCCATTCCAATCCTGAGACCCTTCCGATAGCAGAGATGTGATATCTCAATGCTTATACCAAACCTGAGACCCTTCCTATGGCCTGAGATGTCATATGCAACTCCTTCCCATTCCAATCCTGAGACCCTTCCTATAGCATTAAATGTGATATCTCAATGCTTATACCAAATCTGAGACCCTTCCTATAGCATGAGATGTGATATCCAACTTCTTCCCATTCCAATCCTGAGACCCTTCCTATAGCATGAGATGTGATGTCTCTATTCTTCTAATACCAAACCTGAGATCCTTCCTATAACATGAGATGTGATATCCAACTCCTTCCCATTCCAATCCTGAGACCCTTATGATAGCATGAGATGTGATATCTCAATGCCTCTAATACCAAACCTGAGATACTTCCGATAGCATGAGATGTGATATCTCAATGCTTCTAATACCAAACCTGAGATCCTTCCTATAACATGAGATGTGATTTCCAAATCCTTCCTCTTCCAAACCTGAGACCCTCCATTTAGCATGAGATGTGATATCAAACTCCTTCCCATTCCAATCCTGAGACCCATCTGATAGCATGAGATGTGATATTTCAATGCCTCTAATACCAAACCTGAGATCCTACCTCTAACATGAATTGTGATATCCATCTCCTTCCCTTTCCAAACCTGAGATCCTGCCTATAGCATGAGATGTGATATCCAAGTCCTTTCCATTCCAATCCTGAGACCCTTCCTATAGCATGTGATGTGATATCTCAATTCTTATACCAAACCTGAGACCCTTCTTATGGCATGAGATGTCATATACAACTCCTTCCCATTCCAATCCTGAGACCCTTCCTATAGCATGAGATATGATATCTCAATGCTTATACCAAACCTGAGACCCTTCCTATAGCATGAGATGTGATATCCAACTTCTTCCCATTCCAATCCTGAGACCCTTCCTATAACATGAGATGTGATGTCGCAATGCTTCTAATACCAAACCTGAGATCTTTCCTATAACATGAGATGTGATATCCAACTCCTTCCCATTCCAATCCTGAGACCCTTCCTATAGCATGAGATGTGATATCACAATGCTTATACCAAACCTGAGACCGTTCCTATAGCTTGAGATGTGATATCCAACTCCTTCCCATTCCAATCCTGAGACCCTTCCTATAGCATGAGATGTGATATCTCAAGGCCTCTAATACCAAACCTGAGATCGTTCCTCTAACATGAAATGTGATATCCAACTCCTTCCCCTTCCAAACCTGAGAGCCTTCCTATAACATGAGATGTGATATCCAACTCCTTCCCATTCCAATCCTGAGACCCTTATGATAGCATGAGATGTGATATCTCAATACCTCTAATACCAAACCTGAGATACTTCCGATAGCATGAGATGTGATATCTCAATGCTTCTAATACCAAACCTGAGACCCTTCCTATAACATGATTTGGGATATCCAACTCCTTCCCATTCCAATCCTGAGACCCTTCCGATAGCAGAGATGTGATATCTCAATGCTTATACCAAACCTGAGACCCTTCCTATGGCCTGAGATGTCATATGCAACTCCTTCCCATTCCAATCCTGAGACCCTTCCTATAGCATTAAATGTGATATCTCAATGCTTATACCAAATCTGAGACCCTTCCTATAGCATGAGATGTGATATCCAACTTCTTCCCATTCCAATCCTGAGACCCTTCCTATAGCATGAGATGTGATGTCTCTATTCTTCTAATACCAAACCTGAGATCCTTCCTATAACATGAGATGTGATATCCAACTCCTTCCCATTCCAATCCTGAGACCCTTATGATAGCATGAGATGTGATATCTCAATGCCTCTAATACCAAACCTGAGATACTTCCGATAGCATGAGATGTGATATCTCAATGCTTCTAATACCAAACCTGAGATCCTTCCTATAACATGAGATGTGATTTCCAAATCCTTCCCCTTCCAAACCTGAGACCCTCCATTTAGCATGAGATGTGATATCAAACTCCTTCCCATTCCAATCCTGAGACCCATCTGATAGCATGAGATGTGATATTTCAATGCCTCTAATACCAAACCTGAGATCCTACCTCTAACATGAATTGTGATATCCATCTCCTTCCCTTTCCAAACCTGAGACCCTGCCTATAGCATGAGATGTGATATCCAAGTCCTTTCCATTCCAATCCTGAGACCCTTCCTATAGCATGTGATGTGATATCTCAATTCTTATACCAAACCTGAGACCCTTCTTATGGCATGAGATGTCATATACAACTCCTTCCCATTCCAATCCTGAGACCCTTCCTATAGCATGAGATATGATATCTCAATGCTTATACCAAACCTGAGACCCTTCCTATAGCATGAGATGTGATATCCAACTTCTTCCCATTCCAATCCTGAGACCCTTCCTATAACATGAGATGTGATGTCGCAATGCTTCTAATACCAAACCTGAGATCTTTCCTATAACATGAGATGTGATATCCAACTCCTTCCCATTCCAATCCTGAGACCCTTCCTATAGCATGAGATGTGATATCACAATGCTTATAGCAAACCTGAGACCGTTCCTATAGCTTGAGATGTGATATCCAACTCCTTCCCATTCCAATCCTGAGACCCTTCCTATAGCATGAGATGTGATATCTCAAGGCCTCTAATACCAAACCTGAGATCGTTCCTCTAACATGAAATGTGATATCCAACTCCTTCCCCTTCCAAACCTGAGAGCCTTCCTATAACATGAGATGTGATATCCAACTCCTTCCCATTCCAATCCTGAGACCCTTATGATAGCATGAGATGTGATATCTCAATGCCTCTAATACCAAACCTGAGATACTTCCGATAGCATGAGATGTGATATCTCAATGCTTCTAATACCAAACCTGAGATCCTTCCTATAACATGAGATGTGATTTCCAAATCCTCCCGCTTCCAAACCTGAGACCCTCCCTTTAGCATGAGATGTGATATCCAACTCCTTCCCATTCCAATCCTGAAACCCTTCTGATAGCATGAGATGTGATATCTCAATGCCTCTAATACCAAACCTGAGATCCTACCTCTAACATGAAATGTGATATCCATCTCCTTCCCTTTCCAAACCTGAGACCCTGCCTATAGCATGAGATGTGATATCCAAGTCCGTTCCATTCCAATCCTGAGACCCTTCCTATAGCATGTGATGTGATATCTCAATGCTTATACCAAACCTGAGACCCTTCCTATGGCATGAGATGTCATATACAACTCCTTCCCATTCCAAACCTGAGGCCCTTCCTATAGCATGAGATGTGATATCTCAATGCTTATACCAAACCTGAGACCCTTACTATAGCATGAGATGTGATATCCAACTCCTTCCCATTCCAATCCTGAGACCCTTCCTATAGCATGAGATGTGATATCACAATGCTTATACCAAACCTGAGACCGTTCCTATAGCTTGAGATGTGATATCCAACTCCTTCCCATTCCAATCCTGAGACCCTTCCTATAGCATGAGATGTGATATCTCAAGGCCTCTAATACCAAACCTGAGATCGTTCCTCTAACATGAAATGTGATATCCAACTCCTTCCCCTTCCAAACCTGAGAGCCTTCCTATAGCATGAGATATGATAGCCAAGTCCTTCCAATTCGAATCCTGAGACCCTTCCTATAACATGAAATGTGATATCCAACTCCTTCCCATTCCAACCTGAGACCCTTCCTATAGCATGAGATGGGATATCTCAATGCTTCTAATACCAAACCTGAGACTCTTCCTATAACATGAGATCTTCCTATAACATGAGATGGGATATCCAACTCATTCCCATTCCAATCCTGAGACCCTTCCGATAGCAGAGATGTGATATCTCAATGCTTATACCAAACCTGAGACCCTTCCTATGGCCTGAGATGTCATATACAACTCCTTCCCATTCCAATCCTGAGACCCTTCCTATAGCATGAGATGTGATATCTCAATGCTTATACCAAATCTGAGACCCTTCCTATAGCATGAGATGTGATATCCAACTCCTTCCCATTCCAATCCTGAGACCCTTCCTATAGCATGAGATGTGATGTCTCAATGCTTCTAATACCAAACCTGAGATCCTTCCTATAACATGAGATGTGATATCCAACTCCTTCCCATTCCAATCCTGAGACCCTTATGATAGCATGAGATGTGATATCTCAATGCCTCTAATACCAAACCTGAGATACTTCCGATAGCATGAGATGTGATATCTCAATGCTTCTAATACCAAACCTGAGATCCTTCCTATAACATGAGATGTGATTTCCAAATCCTCCCGCTTCCAAACCTGAGACCCTCCCTTTAGCATGAGATGTGATATCCAACTCCTTCCCATTCCAATCCTGAAACCCTTCTGATAGCATGAGATGTGATATCTCAATGCCTCTAATTCCAAACCTGAGATCCTACCTCTAACATGAAATGTGATATCCATCTCCTTCCCATTCCAATCCCGAGACCCTTCCTATAGCATGAGATGTGATATCTCAATGCTTATACCAAACCTGAGACCCTTCCTATAGCATGAGATGTGATATCCAACTCCTTCCCATTCCAATCCTGAGACTCTTCCTATAGCATGAGATGTGATATCTCAATGCCTCTAATACCAAACCTGAGATCCTTCCTCTAACGTGAAATGTGATATCCAACTCCTTCCCTTTCCAATCCTGAGAGCCTACCTATAGCATGAGATGTGATATCCAAGTCCTTCCCATTCCAATCCTTAGACCCTTCCTACAGCATGCAATATGATATCTCAATGATTCTAATAACAAACCTGAGACCCGTCCTATAACATGAGATGGGATATCCAACTCCTTCCCATTCCAATCCTGAGACACTTCCGATAGCAGAGATGTGATATCTCAATGCTTATACCAAACCTGAGACCCTTCCTATAACATGAGATGTGATATCCAACTCCTTCCCGGTCCAAACCTGAGACCCTTCCTATAGCATATGTGATATCCAACTCCTTCCCATTCCAAACATGAGACCCTTCCTATAGCAAGAGTGTAATATCCAACTCCTTCCCATTCCAATCCTGAGACCATTCCTATAGCATGAGATGTGATATCTCAATGCTTCTAATACCAAACCTGAGATCCTTCCTATGAACATGAGATGTGATATCCAATTCCTCCCCATTCCAAACCTGAGAACCTTCCCACAGCATGCGATGTGATATCTCAATGCTTCTAATACCAAACCCGAGACCAGTCCTATAACATGAGATTGGATATCCAACTCCTTCCCCTTCCAGACCTGAGACTCTTCCTATAGAATGAGATGTGATATCCACCTTCTTCCCATTCCAATCCTGAGACCCTTCCTATAACATGAGATGTGATGTCTCAATGCTTCTAATACCAAACCTGAGATCTTTCCTATAACATGAGATGTGATATCCAACTCCTTCACATTCCAATCCTGAGACACTTCATATAGCATGAGATGTGATATCTCAATGCTTATACCAAACCTGAGACCATTCCTATAGCTTGAGATGTGATATCCAACTCTTTCCCATTCCAATCCTGAGACCCTTCCTATAGCATGAGATGTGATATCTCAAGGCCTCTAATACCAAACCTGAGATCCTTCCTCTGACATGAAATGTGATATCCAACTCCTTCCCCTTCCAAACCTGAGAGCCTTCCTATAACATGAAATGTGATATCCAATTCCTTCCCATTCCAACCTGAGACCCTTCCTATAGCATGAGATGGGATATCCAACTCCTTCCAAATCCAATACTGATACCCTTCCGATAGCATGAGATGTGATATCCCAATGCTTCTACCAAACCTGAGACCCATACTATGCATGAGATGTGATATCAAACTTCTTCCCATTCCAATCCTGAGACCCTACATATAGCTTGAGATGTGATATCCAACTCCTTCCCATTCCAATTCTGAGACCCTTCCTATTCCATGAGACTTGATATCTCAATGCTTCTAATACCAAACCTGAGACCCGTCCTATAACATGAGATGTGATATCCAAATCCTTCCCCTTCCAAACCTTAGACCCTTCCTTTATCATGAGATGTGATATCCAATTCCTTCCCATTCCAATCCTGAGACCCTTCCGATATCATGAGATTTGTTATCTCAATGCTTCTAATATCAAACTTGAGACCCTCCCTATAACATGAGATGTGACATCCAAGTCCTCCCCATTCCAATCCTGAGACCCTTCCTATAGCATGAGATGTGATATCTCAATGCTTCTAATACCAAACCTGAGACCCTTCCTATAACATGATTTGGGATATCCAACTCCTTCCCATTCCAATCCTGAGACCCTTCCGATAGCAGAGATGTGATATCTCAATGCTTATACCAAACCTGAGACCCTTCCTATGGCCTGAGATGTCATATGCAACTCCTTCCCATTCCAATCCTGAGACCCTTCCTATAGCATTAGATGTGATATCTCAATGCTTATACCAAATCTGAGACCCTTCCTATAGCATGAGATGTGATATCCAACTTCTTCCCATTCCAATCCTGAGACCCTTCCTATAGCATGAGATGTGAGGTCTCAATTCTTCTAATACCAAACCTGAGATCCTTCCTATAACATGAGATGTGATATCCAACTCCTTCCCATTCCAATCCTGAGACCCTTATGATAGCATGAGATGTGATATCTCAATGCCTCTAATTCCAAACCTGAGATACTTCTGATAGCATGAGATGTGATATCTCAATGCTTCTAATACCAAACCTGAGATCCTTCCTATAACATGAGATGTGATTTCCAAATCCTTCCACTTCCAAACCTGAGACCCTCCCTTTAGCATGAGATGTGATATCCAACTCCTTCCCTTTCCAATCCTGAGACCCTTCTGATAGCATGAGATGTGATATTTCAATGCCTCTAATACCAAACCTGAGATCCTACCTCTAACATGAAATGTGATATCCATCTCCTTCCCTTTCCAAACCTGAGACCCTGCCTATAGCATGAAATGTGATATCCAAGTCCTTCCCATTCCAATCCTGAGACCCTTCCTATAGCATGTGATGTGATATCTCAATGCTTATACCAAATCTGAGACCCTTCCTATAGCATGAGATGTGATATCCAACTCCTTCCCATTCCAATCCTGAGACCCTTCCTATAGCATGAGATGTGATGTCTCAATGCTTCTAATACCAAACCTGAGATCCTTCCTATAACATGAGATGTGATATCCTACTCCTTCCCATTCCAATCCTGAGACCCTTATGATAGCATGAGATGTGATATCTCAATGCCTCTAATACCAAACCTGAGATACTTCCGATAGCATGAGATGTGATATCTCAATGCTTCTAATACCAAACCTGAGATCCTTCCTATAACATGAGATGTGATTTCCAAATCCTTCCCCTTCCAAACCTGAGACCCTCCCTTTAGCATGAGATGTGATATCCAACTCCTTCCCATTCCAATCCTGAGACCCATCTGATAGCATGAGATGTGATATTTCAATGCCTCTAATACCAAACCTGAGATCCTACCTCTAACATGAAATGTGATATCCATCTCCTTCCCTTTCCAAACCTGAGACCCTGCCTATAGCATGAGATGTGATATCCAAGTCCTTTCCATTCCAATCCTGAGACCCTTCCTATAGCATGTGATGTGATATCTCAATGCTTATACCAAACCTGAGACCCTTCCTATGGCATGAGATGTCATATACAACTCCTTCCCATTCCAATCCTGAGACCCTTCCTATAGCATGAGATGTGATATCTCAATGCTTATACCAAACCTGAGACCCTTCCTATAGCATGAGATGTGATATCCAACTCCTTCCCATTCCAATCCTGAGACCCTTCCTATAGCATGAGATGTGATATCTCAAGGCCTCTAATACCAAACCTGAGATCGTTCCTCTAACATGAAATGTGATATCCAACTCCTTCCCCTTCCAAACCTGAGAGCCTTCCTATAACATGAGATGTGACATCCAAGTCCTCCCCATTCCAATCCTGAGACCCTTCCTATAGCATGAGATGTGATATCTCAATGCTTCTAATACCAAACCTGAGACCCTTCCTATAACATGATTTGGGATATCCAACTCCTTCCCATTCCAATCCTGAGACCCTTCCGATAGCAGAGATGTGATATCTCAATGCTTATACCAAACCTGAGACCCTTCCTATGGCCTGAGATGTCATATGCAACTCCTTCCCATTCCAATCCTGAGACCCTTCCTATAGCATTAGATGTGATATCTCAATGCTTATACCAAATCTGAGACCCTTCCTATAGCATGAGATGTGATATCCAACTTCTTCCCATTCCAATCCTGAGACCCTTCCTATAGCATGAGATGTGATGTCTCAATTCTTCTAATACCAAACATGAGATCCTTCCTATAACATGAGATGTGATATCCAACTCCTTCCCATTCCAATCCTGAGACCCTTATGATAGCATTAGATGTGATATCTCAATGCCTCTAATACCAAACCTGAGATACTTCTGATAGCATGAGATGTGATATCTCAATGCTTCTAATACCAAACCTGAGATCCTTCCTATAACATGAGATGTGATTTCCAAATCCTTCCACTTCCAAACCTGAGACCCTCCCTTTAGCATGAGATGTGATATCCAACTCCTTCCCATTCCAATCCTGAGACCCTTCTGATAGCATGAGATGTGATATTTCAATGCCTCTAATACCAAACCTGAGATCCTACCTCTAACATGAAATGTGATATCCATCTCCTTCCCTTTCCAAACCTGAGACCCTGCCTATAGCATGAGATGTGATATCCAAGTCCTTCCCATTCCAATCCTGAGACCCTTCCTATAGCATGTGATGTGATATCTCAATGCTTATACCAAACCTGAGACCCTTCCTATGGCATGAGATGTCATATACAACTCCTTCCCATTCCAATCCTGAGACCCTTCCTATAGCATGAGATGTGATTTCTCAATGCTTATACCAAACCTGAGACCCTTCCTATAGCATGAGATGTGATATCCAACTTCTTCCCATTCCAATCCTGAGACCCTTCCTATAACATGAGATGTGATGTCTCAATGCTTCTAATACCAAACCTGAGACCCTTCCTATAACATGAGATGGGATATCCAACTCCTTCCCATTCCAATCCTGAGACCCTTCCGATAGCAGAGATGTGATATCTCAATGCTTTTACCAAACCTGAGACCCTTCCTATGGCCTGAGATGTCATATACAACTCCTTCCCATTCCAATCCTGAGACCCTTCCTATAGCATGAGATGTGATATCTCAATGCTTATACCAAATCTGAGACCCTTCCTATAGCATGAGATGTGATATCCAACTCCTTCCCATTCCAATCCGTAGACCCTTCCTATAGCATGAGATGTGATGTCTCAATGCTTCTAATACCAAACCTGAGATCCTTCCTATAACATGAGAGGTGATATCCAACTCCTTCCCATTCCAATCCTGAGACCCTTATGATAGCATGAGATGTGATATCTCAATGCCTCTAATACCAAACCTGAGATACTTCCGATAGCATGAGATGTGATATCTCAATGCTTCTAATACCAAACCTGAGATCCTTCCTATAACATGAGATGTGATTTCCAAATCCTTCCCCTTCCAAACCTGAGACCCTCCCTTTAGCATGAGATGTGATATCCAACTCCTTCCCATTCCAATCCTGAGACCCTTCTGATAGCATGAGATGTGATATTTCAATGCCTCAAATACCAAACCTGAGATCCTACCTCTAACATGAAATGTGATATCCATCTCCTTCCCTTTCCAAACCTGAGACCCTGCCTATAGCATGAGATGTTATATCCAAGTCCTTTCCATTCCAATCCTGAGACCCTTCCTATAGCATGTGATGTGATATCTCAATGCTTATACCAAACCTGAGACCCTTCCTATGGCATGAGATGTCATATACAACTCCTTCCCATTCCAAACCTGAGACCCTTCCTATAGCATGAGATGTGATATCTCAATGCTTATACCAAACCTGAGACCCTTCCTTTAGCATGAGATGTGATATCCAACTTCTTCCCATTCCAATCCTGAGACCCTTCCTATAACATGAGATGTGATGTCGCAATGCTTCTAATACCAAACCTGAGATCTTTCCTATAACATGAGATGTGATATCCAACTCCTTCCCATTCCAATCCTGAGACCCTTCCTATAGCATGAGATGTGATATCACAATGCTTATACCAAACCTGAGACCGTTCCTATAGCTTGAGATGTGATATCCAACTCCTTCCCATTCCAATCCTGAGACCCTTCCTATAGCATGAGATGTGATATCTCAAGGCCTCTAATACCAAACCTGAGATTGTTCCTCTAACATGAAATGTGATATCCAACTCCTTACCCTTCCAAACCTGACAGCCTTCCTATAGCATGAGATATGATAGCCAAGTCCTTCCAATTCCAATCCTGAGACCCTTCCTATAAAATGAAATGTGATATCCAACTCCTTCCCATTCCAACCTGAGACCCTTCCTATAGCATGAGATGGGATATCTCAATGCTTCTAATAACAAACCTGAGACTCTTCCTATAACATGAGATGGGATATCCAACTCCTTCCCATTCCAATCCTGAGACCCTTCCTATAGCATGAGATGTGATATCTCAATGCTTATACCAAATCTGAGACCCTTCCTATAGCATGAGATGTGATATCCAACTCCTTCCCATTCCAATCCTGAGACCCTTCCTATAGCATGAGATGTGATGTCTCAATGCTTCTAATACCAAACCTGAGATCCTTCCTATAACATGAGATGTGATATCCAACTCCTTCCCATTCCAATCCTGAGACCCTTATGATAGCATGAGATGTGATATCTCAATGCCTCTAATACCAAACCTGAGATACTTCCGATAGCATGAGATGTGATATCTCAATGCTTCTAATACCAAACCTGAGATCCTTCCTATAACATGAGATGTGATTTCCAAATCCTCCCGCTTCCAAACCTGAGACCCTCCCTTTAGCATGAGATGTGATATCCAACTCCTTCCCATTCCAATCCTGAGACCCTTCTGATAGCATGAGATGTGATATCTCAATGCCTCTAATTCCAAACCTGAGATCCTACCTCTAACATGAAATGTGATATCCATCTCCTTCCCTTTCCAAACCTGAGACCCTGCCTATAGCATGAGATGTGATATCCAAGTCCTTCCCATTCCAATCCTGAGACCCTTCCTATAGCATGTGATGTGATATCTCAATGCTTATACCAAACCTGAGACCCTTCCTATGGCATGAGATGTCATATACAACTCCTTCCCATTCCAATCCTGAGACCCTTCCTATAGCATGAGATGTGATATCTCAATGCTTATACCAAACCTGAGACCCTTCCTATAGCATGAGATGTGATATCCAACTTCTTCCCATTCCAATCCTGAGACCCTTCCTATAACATGAGATGTGATGTCTCAATGCTTCTAATACCAAACCTGAGATCTTTCCTATAACATGAGATGTGATATCCAACTCCTTCCCATTCCAATCCTGAGACCCTTCCTATAGCATGAGATGTGATATCACAATGCTTATACCAAACCTGAGACCGTTCCTATAGCTTGAGATGTGATATCCAACTCCTTCCCATTCCAATCCTGAGACCCTTCCTATAGCATGAGATGTGATATCTCAAGGCCTCTAATACCAAACCTGAGATCCTTCCTCTAACATGAAATGTGATATTCAACTCCTTCCCCTTCCAAACCTGAGAGCCTTCCTATAGCATGAGATATGATATCCAAGTCCTTCCCATTCCAATTCTGAGACCCTTCCTATATCATGAGATGGGATATCTCAATGCTTCTAATACCAAACCTGAGACCCTTCCTATAACATGAGATGGGAATATCCAACTCCTTCCCATTCCAATCCTGAGACCCTTCCGATAGCAGAGATGTGATATCTCAATGCTTATACCAAACCTGGGATCCTTCCTATAACATGAGATGTGATATCCAACTCCTTCCCATTCCAATCCTGAGACACTTCCTATAGCATGAGATGTGATATCTCACTGCTTATACCAAACCTGAGACCCTTCCTCTAGAATGAGATGTGATATCCAACTCCTTCCCATTCCAATCCTGAGACCCTTCCTATAGCATGAGATGTGATATCTCAATGCTTCTAATATCAAACTTGAGACCCTCCCTATAGCATGAGATGTGATACCCAAGTCCTTCCCATTCCAATCCTGAGACACTTCCTATAGCATGAGATGTGATATCTCAATGCTTCTAATACCAAACCTGAGACTCTTCCTATAACATGAGATGGGATATCCAACTCCTTCCCATTCCAATCCTGAGACCCTTCCAATAGCAGAGATGTGATATCTCAATGCTTATACCAAACCTAAGACCCTTCCTATGGCATGAGATGTGATATCCAACTCCTTCCCATTCCAATCCCGAGACCCTTCCTATAGCATGAGATGTGATATCTCGATGCTTATACCAAATCTGAGACCCTTCCTATAGCATGAGATGTAATATCCAACTCCTTCCCATTCCAATCCTGAGGCCCTTCCTATAGCATGAGATGTAATGTCTCAATGCTTCTAATACCAAACCTGAGATCCTTCCTATAACATGAGATGTGATATCCAACTCCTTCCCATTCCAATCCTGAGACCCTTCCTATAGCATGAGATGTGATGTCTCAATGCTTCTAATACCAAACCTGAGAACCTTCCTACAGCATGCGATGTGATATCTCAATGCTTCTAATACCAAACCTGAGACCCTTCCTATAACATGAGATGGGATATCCAACTCCTTCCCATTCCAATCCTGAGACCCTTCCGATAGCAGAGATGTGATATCTCAATGCTTTTACCAAGCCTGAGACCCTTCCTATGGCCTGAGATGTCATATACAACTCCTTCCCATTCCAATCCTGAGACCCTTCCTATAGCATGAGATGTGATATCTCAATGCTTATACCAAATCTGAGACCCTTCCTATAGCATGAGATGTGATGTCTCAATGCTTCTAATACCAAACCTGAGATCCTTCCTATAACATGAGATGTGATATCCAACTCCTTCCCATTCCAATCCTGAGACCCTTATGATAGCATGAGATGTGATATCTCAATGCCTCTAATACCAAACCTGAGATACTTCCGATAGCATGAGATGTGATATCTCAATGCTTCTAATACCAAACCTGAGATCCTTCCTATAACATGAGATGTGATTTCCAAATCCTTCCCCTTCCAAACCTGAGACCCTCCCTTTAGCATGAGATGTGATATCAAACTCCTTCCCATTCCAGTCCTGAGACCCATCTGATAGCATGAGATGTGATATTTCAATGCCTCTAATACCAAACCTGAGATCCTACCTCTAACATGAAATGTGATATCCATCTCCTTCCCTTTTCAAACCTGAGACCCTGCCTATAGCATGAGATGTGATATCCAAGTCCTTTCCATTCCAATCCTGAGACCCTTCCTATAGCATGTGATGTGATATCTCAATTCTTATACCAAACCTGAGACCCTTCCTATGGCATGAGATGTCATATACAACTCCTTCCCATTCCAATCCTGAGACCCTTCCTATAGCATGAGATGTGATATCTCAATGCTTATACCAAACCTGAGACCCTTCCTATAGCATGAGATGTGATATCCAACTTCTTCCCATTCCAATCCTGAGACCCTTCCTATAACATGAGATGTGATGTCGCAATGCTTCTAATACCAAACCTGAGATCTTTCCTATAACATGAGATGTGATATCCAACTCCTTCCCATTCCAATCCTGAGACCCTTCCTATAGCATGAGATGTGATATCACAATGCTTATACCAAACCTGAGACCGTTCCTATAGCTTGAGATGTGATATCCAACTCCTTCCCATTCCAATCCTGAGACCCTTCCTATAGCATGAGATGTGATATCGCAAGGCCTCTAATACCAAACCTGAGATCGTTCCTCTAACATGAAATGTGATATCCAACTCCTTCCCCTTCCAAACCTGAGAGCCTTCCTATAACATGAGATGTGATATCCAACTCCTTCCCATTCCAATCCTGAGACCCTTATGATAGCATGAGATGTGATATCTCAATGCCTCTAATACCAAACCTGAGATACTTCCGATAGCATGAGATGTGATATCTCAATGCTTCTAATACCAAACCTGAGATCCTTCCTATAACATGAGATGTGATTTCCAAATCCTTCCCCTTCCAAACCTGAGACCCTCCCTTTAGCATGAGATGTGATATCCAACTCCTTCCCATTCCAATCCTGAGACCCTTCTGATAGCATGAGATGTGATATTTCAATGCCTCAAATACCAAACCTGAGATCCTACCTCTAACATGAAATGTGATATCCATCTCCTTCCCTTTCCAAACCTGAGACCCTGCCTATAGCATGAGATGTGATATCCAAGTCCTTTCCATTCCAATCCTGAGACCCTTCCTATAGCATGTGATGTGATATCTCAATGCTTATACCAAACCTGAGACCCTTCCTATGGCATGAGATGTCATATACAACTCCTTCCCATTCCAAACCTGAGACCCTTCCTATAGCATGAGATGTGATATCTCAATGCTTATACCAAACCTGAGACCCTTCCTATAGCATGAGATGTGATATCCAACTTCTTCCCATTCCAATCCTGAGACCCTTCCTATAACATGAGATGTGATGTCGCAATGCTTCTAATACCAAACCTGAGATCTTTCCTATAACATGAGATGTGATATCCAACTCCTTCCCATTCCAATCCTGAGACCCTTCCTATAGCATGAGATGTGATATCACAATGCTTATACCAAACCTGAGACCGTTCCTATAGCTTGAGATGTGATATCCAACTCCTTCCCATTCCAATCCTGGAACCCTTCCTATAGCATGAGATGTGATATCTCAAGGCCTCTAATACCAAACCTGAGATCGTTCCTCTAACATGAAATGTGATATCCAACTCCTTCCCCTTCCAAACCTGATAGCCTTCCTATAGCATGAGATATGATAGCCAAGTCCTTCCAATTCCAATCCTGAGACCCTTCCTATAACATGAAATGTGATATCCAACTCCTTCCCATTCCAACCTGAGACCCTTCCTATAGCATGAGATGGGATATCTCAATGCTTCTAATAACAAACCTGAGACTCTTCCTATAACATGAGATGGGATATCCAACTCATTCCCATTCCAATCCTGAGACCCTTCCGATAGCAGAGATGTGATATCTCAATGCTTATACCAAACCTGAGACCCTTCCTATGGCCTGAGATGTCATATACAACTCCTTCCCATTCCAATCCTGAGACCCTTCCAATAGCATGAGATGTGATATCTCAATGCTTATACCAAATCTGAGACCCTTCCTATAGCATGAGATGTGATATCCAACTCCTTCCCATTCCAATCCTGAGACCCTTCCTATAGCATGAGATGTGATGTCTCAATGCTTCTAATACCAAACCTGAGATCCTTCCTATAACATGAGATGTGATATCCAACTCCTTCCCATTCCAATCCTGAGACCCTTATGATAGCATGAGATGTGATATCTCAATGCCTCTAATACCAAACCTGAGATACTTCCGATAGCATGAGATGTGATATCTCAATGCTTCGAATACCAAACCTGAGATCCTTCCTATAACATGAGATGTGATTTCCAAATCCTCCCGCTTCCAAACCTGAGACCCTCCCTTTAGCATGAGATGTGATATCCAACTCCTTCCCATTCCAATCCTGAGACCCTTCTGATAGCATGAGATGTGATACCTCAATGCCTCTAATTCCAAACCTGAGATCCTACCTCTAACATGAAATGTGATATCCATCTCCTTCCCTTTCCAAACCTGAGACCCTGCCTTTAGCATGAGATGTGATATCCAAGTCCTACCCATTCCAATCCTGAGACCCTTCCTATAGCATGTGATGTGATATCTCAATGCTTATACCAAACCTGAGACCCTTCCTATGGCATGAGATGTCATATACAACTCCTTCCCATTCCAATCCTGAGACCCTTCCTATAGCATGAGATGTGATATCTCAATGCTTATACCAAACCTGAGACCCTTCCTATAGCATGAGATGTGATATCCAACTTCTTCCCATTCCAATCCTGAGACCCTTCCTATAACATGAGATGTGATGTCTCAATGCTTCTAATACCAAACCTGAGATCTTTCCTATAACATGAGATGTGATATCCAACTCCTTCCCATTCCAATCCTGAGACCCTTCCTATAGTATGAGATGTGATATCACAATGCTTATACAAAACCTGAGACCGTTCCTATAGCTTGAGATGTGATATCCAACTCCTTCCCATTCCAATCCTGAGACCCTTCCTATAGCATGAGATGTGATATCTCAAGGCCTCTAATACCAAACCTGAGATACTTCCTCTAATATGAAATGTGATATCCAACTCCTTCCCCTTCCAAACCTGAGAGCCTTCCTATAGCATGAGATATGATATCCAAGTCCTTCCCATTCCAATCCTGAGACCCTTCCTATATCATGAGATGGGATATCTCAATGCTTCTAATACCAAACCTGAGACCCTTCCTATAACATGAGATGGGAATATCCAACTCCTTCCCATTCCAATCCTGAGACCCTTCCGATAGCAGAGATGTGATATCTCAATGCTTATACCAAACCTGAGATCCTTCCTATAACATGAGATTTGATATCCAACTCCTTCCCATTCCAACCCTGAGACACTTCCTATAGCATGAGATGTGATATCTCACTGCTTATACCAAACCTGAGACCCTTCCTATAGAATGAGATGTGATATCCAACTCCTTCCCATTCCAATCCTGAGACCCTTCCTATAGCATGAGATGTGATATCTCAATGCTTCTAATATCAAACTTGAGACCCTCCCTATAGCATGAGATGTGATACCCAAGTCCTTCCCATTCCAATCCTGAGACACTTCCTATAGCATGAGATGTGATATCTCAATGCTTCTAATACCAAACCTGAGACTCTTCCTATAACATGAGATGGGATATCCAACTCCTTCCCATTCCAATCCTGAGACCCTTCCAATAGCAGAGATGTGATATCTCAATGCTTATACCAAACCTAAGACCCTTCCTATGGCATGAGATGTGATATCCAACTCCTTCCCATTCCAATCCCGAGACCCTTCCTATAGCATGAGATGTGATATCTCGATGCTTATACCAAATCTGAGACCCTTCCTATAGCATGAGATGTGATATCCAACTCCTTCCCATTCCAATCCTGAGGCCCTTCCTATAGCATGAGATGTGATGTCTCAATGCTTCTAATACCAAACCTGAGATCCTTCCTATAACATGAGATGTGATATCCAACTCCTTCCCATTCCAATCCTGAGACCCTTCCTATAGCATGAGATGTGATGTCTCAATGCTTCTAATACCAAACCTGAGAACCTTCCTACAGCATGCGATGTGATATCTCAATGCTTCTAATACCAAACCTGAGACCAGTCCTATAACATGAGATTGGATATCCAACTCCTTCCCCTTCCAAACCTGAGACCCTTCCTATAGCATGAGATGTGATATCCAACTTCTTCCCATTCCAATCCTGAGACCCTTCCTATAACATGAGATGTGATGTCTCAATGCTTCTAATACCAAACCTGAGATCTTTCCTATAACATGAGATGTAATATCCAACTCCATCCCATTCCAATCCTGAGACCCTTCCTATAGCATGAGATGTGCTATCTCAATGCTTATACCAAACCTGAGACCCTTCCTAAAGCTTGAGATGTGATATCCAACTCCTTCCCATTCCAATCCTGAGACCCTTCCTATAGCATGATATGTGATATCTCAATGCCTCTAATACCAAACCTGAGATCCTTCCTCTAACATGAAATGTGATATCGAACTCCTTCCCTTTCCAAACCTGAGAGCCTACCTATAGCATGAGATGTGATATCCAAGTCCTTCCCATTCCAATCCTTAGACCCTTCCTACAGCATGCAATATGATATCTCAATGATTCTAATAACAAACCTGAGACCCGTCCTATAACATGAGATGTGATATCCAACTCCTTCCCGTTTCAAACCTGAGACCCTTCCTATAGCATGAGATGTGATATCCAACTTCTTCCCATTCCAATCCTGAGACCCTTCCTATAACATGAGATGTGATGTCTCAATGCTTCTAATACCAAACCTGAGATCTTTCCTATAACATGAGATGTAATATCCAACTCCTTCCCATTCCAATCCTGAGACCCTTCCTATAGCATGAGATGTGCTATCTCAATGCTTATACCAAACCTGAGACCCTTCCTAAAGCTTGAGATGTGATATCCAACTCCTTCCCATTCCAATCCTGAGACCCTTCCTATAGCATGAGATGTGATATCTCAATGCTTCTAATATCAAACTTGAGACCCTCCCTATAGCATGAGATGTGATACCCAAGTCCTTCCCATTCCAATCCTGAGACCCTTCCTATAGCATGAGATGTGATATCTCAATGCTTATACCAAATCTGAGACCCTTCCTATAGCATGAGATGTGATATCCAACTCCTTCCCATTCCAATCCTGAGACCCTTCCTATAGCATGAGATGTGATGTCTCAATGCTTCTAATACCAAACCTGAGATCCTTCCTATAACATGAGATGTGATATCCAACTCCTTCCCATTCCAATCCTGAGACCCTTATGATAGCATGAGATGTGATATCTCAATGCCTCTAATACCAAACCTGAGATACTTCGATAGCATGAGATGTGATATCTCAATGCTTCTAATACCAAACCTGAGATCCTTCCTATAACATGAGATGTGATTTCCAAATCCTTCCCCTTCCAAACCTGAGACCCTCCCTTTAGCATGAGATGTGATATCAAACTCCTTCCCATTCCAGTCCTGAGACCCATCTGATAGCATGAGATGTGATATTTCAATGCCTCTAATACCAAACCTGAGATCCTACCTCTAACATGAAATGTGATATCCATCTCCTTCCCTTTTCAAACCTGAGACCCTGCCTATAGCATGAGATGTGATATCCAAGTCCTTTCCATTCCAATCCTGAGACCCTTCCTATAGCATGTGATGTGATATCTCAATTCTTATACCAAACCTGAGACCCTTCCTATGGCATGAGATGTCATATACAACTCCTTCCCATTCCAATCCTGAGACCCTTCCTATAGCATGAGATGTGATATCTCAATGCTTATACCAAACCTGAGACCCTTCCTATAGCATGAGATGTGATATCCAACTTCTTCCCATTCCAATCCTGAGACCCTTCCTATAACATGAGATGTGATGTCGCAATGCTTCTAATACCAAACCTGAGATCTTTCCTATAACATGAGATGTGATATCCAACTCCTTCCCATTCCAATCCTGAGACCCTTCCTATAGCATGAGATGTGATATCACAATGCTTATACCAAACCTGAGACCGTTCCTATAGCTTGAGATGTGATATCCAACTCCTTACCATTCCAATCCTGAGACCCTTCCTATAGCATGAGATGTGATATCGCAAGGCCTCTAATACCAAACCTGAGATCGTTCCTCTAACATGAAATGTGATATCCAACTCCTTCCCCTTCCAAACCTGAGAGCCTTCCTATAACATGAGATGTGATATCCAACTTCTTCCCATTCCAATCCTGAGACCCTTATGATAGCATGAGATGTGATATCTCAATGCCTCTAATACCAAACCTGAGATACTTCCGATAGCATGAGATGTGATATCTCAATGCTTCTAATACCAAACCTGAGATCCTTCCTATAACATGAGATGTGATTTCCAAATCCTTCCCCTTCCAAACCTGAGACCCTCCCTTTAGCATGAGATGTGATATCCAACTCCTTCCCATTCCAATCCTGAGACCCTTCTGATAGCATGAGATGTGATATTTCAATGCCTCAAATACCAAACCTGAGATCCTACCTCTAACATGAAATGTGATATCCATCTCCTTCCCTTTCCAAACCTGAGACCCTGCCTATAGCATGAGATGTGATATCCAAGTCCTTTCCATTCCAATCCTGAGACCCTTCCTATAGCATGTGATGTGATATCTCAATGCTTATACCAAACCTGAGACCCTTCCTATGGCATGAGATGTCATATACAACTCCTTCCCATTCCAAACCTGAGACCCTTCCTATAGCATGAGATGTGATATCTCAATGCTTATACCAAACCTGAGACCCTTCCTATAGCATGAGATGTGATATACAACTTCTTCCCATTCCAATCCTGAGACCCTTCCTATAACATGAGATGTGATGTCGCAATGCTTCTAATACCAAACCTGAGATCTTTCCTATAACATGAGATGTGATATCCAACTCCTTCCCATTCCAATCCTGAGACCCTTCCTATAGCATGAGATGTGATATCACAATGCTTATACCAAACCTGAGACCGTTCCTATAGCTTGAGATGTGATATCCAACTCCTTCCCATTCCAATCCTGAGACCCTTCCTATAGCATGAGATGTGATATCTCAAGGCCTCTAATACCAAACCTGAGATTGTTCCTCTAACATGAAATGTGATATCCAACTCCTTCCCCTTCCAAACCTGAGAGCCTTCCTATAGCATGAGATATGATAGCCAAGTCCTTCCAATTCCAATCCTGAGACCCTTCCTATAACATGAAATGTGATATCCAACTCCTTCCCATTCCAACCTGAGACCCTTCCTATAGCATGAGATGGGATATCTCAATGCTTCTAATAACAAACCTGAGACTCTTCCTATAACATGAGATGGGATATCCAACTCATTCCCATTCCAATCCTGAGACCCTTCCGATAGCAGAGATGTGATATCTCAATGCTTATACCAAACCTGAGACCCTTCCTATGGCCTGAGATGTCATATACAACTCCTTCCCATTCCAATCCTGAGACCCTTCCTATAGCATGAGATGTGATATCTCAATGCTTATACCAAATCTGAGACCCTTCCTATAGCATGAGATGTGATATCCAACTCCTTCCCATTCCAATCCTGAGACCCTTCCTATAGCATGAGATGTGATGTCTCAATGCTTCTAATACCAAACCTGAGATCCTTCCTATAACATGAGATGTGATATCCAACTCCTTCCCATTCCAATCCTGAGACCCTTATGATAGCATGAGATGTGATATCTCAATGCCTCTAATACCAAACCTGAGATACTTCCGATAGCATGAGATGTGATATCTCAATGCTTCGAATACCAAACCTGAGATCCTTCCTATAACATGAGATGTGATTTCCAAATCCTCCCGCTTCCAAACCTGAGACCCTCCCTTTAGCATGAGATGTGATATCCAACTCCTTCCCATTCCAATCCTGAGACCCTTCTGATAGCATGAGATGTGATATCTCAATGCCTCTAATTCCAAACCTGAGATCCTACCTCTAACATGAAATGTGATATCCATCTCCTTCCCTTTCCAAACCTGAGACCCTGCCTTTAGCATGAGATGTGATATCCAAGTCCTTCCCATTCCAATCCTGAGACCCTTCCTATAGCATGTGATGTGATATCTCAATGCTTATACCAAACCTGAGACCCTTCCTATGGCATGAGAAGTCATATACAACTCCTTCCCATTCCAATCCTGAGACCCTTCCTATAGCATGAGATGTGATATCTCAATGCTTATACCAAACCTGAGACCCTTCCTATAGCATGAGATGTGATATCCAACTTCTTCCCATTCCAATCCTGAGACCCTTCCTATAACATGAGATGTGATGTCTCAATGCTTCTAATACCAAACCTGAGACCGTTCCTATAGCTTGAGATGTGATATCCAACTCCTTCCCATTCCAATCCTGAGACCCTTCCTATAGCATGAGATGTGATATCTCAAGGCCTCTAATACCAAACCTGAGATCCTTCCTCTAATATGAAATGTGATATCCAACTCCTTCCCCTTCCAAACCTGAGAGCCTTCCTATAGCATGAGATATGATATCCAAGTCCTTCCCATTCCAATCCTGAGACCCTTCCTATATCATGAGATGGGATATCTCAATGCTTCTAATACCAAACCTGAGACCCTTCCTATAACATGAGATGGGAATATCCAACTCCTTCCCATTCCAATCCTGAGACCCTTCCGATAGCAGAGATGTGATATCTCAATGCTTATACCAAACCTGAGATCCTTCCTATAACATGAGATGTGATATCCAACTCCTTCCCATTCCAATCCTGAGACACTTCCTATAGCATGAGATGTGATATCTCACTGCTTATACCAAACCTGAGACCCTTCCTACAGAATGAGATGTGATATCCAACTCCTTCCCATTCCAATCCTGAGACCCTTCCTATAGCATGAGATGTGATATCTCAATGCTTCTAATATCAAACTTGAGACCCTCCCTATAGCATGAGATGTGATACCCAAGTCCTTAGCCATTCCAATCCTGAGACACTTCCTATAGCATGAGATGTGATATCTCAATGCTTCTAATACCAAACCTGAGACTCTTCCTATAACATGAGATGGGATATCCAACTCCTTCCCATTCCAATCCTGAGACCCTTCCAATAGCAGAGATGTGATATCTCAATGCTTATACCAAACCTAAGACCCTTCCTATGGCATGAGATGTGATATCCAACTCCTTCCCATTCCAATCCCGAGACCCTTCCTATAGCATGAGATGTGATATCTCGATGCTTATACCAAATCTGAGACCCTTCCTATAGCATGAGATGTGATATCCAACTCCTTCCCATTCCAATCCTGAGGCCCTTCCTATAGCATGAGATGTGATGTCTCAATGCTTCTAATACCAAACCTGAGATCCTTCCTATAACATGAGATGTGATATCCAACTCCTTCCCATTCCAATCCTGAGACCCTTCCTATAGCATGAGATGTGATGTCTCAATGCTTCTAATACCAAACCTGAGAACCTTCCTACAGCATGCGATGTGATATCTCAATGCTTCTAATACCAAACCTGAGACCAGTCCTATAACATGAGATGTGATATCCAACTTCTTCCCATTCCAATCCTGAGACCCTTCCTATAACATGAGATGTGATGTCTCAATGCTTCTAATACCAAACCTGAGATCTTTCCTATAACATGAGATGTAATATCCAACTCCATCCCATTCCAATCCTGAGACCCTTCCTATAGCATGAGATGTGCTATCTCAATGCTTATACCAAACCTGAGACCCTTCATAAAGCTTGAGATGTGATATCCAACTCCTTCCCATTCCAATCCTGAGACCCTTCCTATAGCATGATATGTGATATCTCAATGCCTCTAATACCAAACCTGAGATCCTTCCTCTAACATGAAATGTGATATCGAACTCCTTCCCTTTCCAAACCTGAGAGCCTACCTATAGCATGAGATGTGATATCCAAGTCCTTCCCATTCCAATCCTTAGACCCTTCCTACAGCATGCAATATGATATCTCAATGATTCTAATAACAAACCTGAGACCCGTCCTATAACATGAGATGTGATATCCAACTCCTTCCCGTTTCAAACCTGAGACCCTTCCTATAGTATGAGATGTGATATCCAACTTCTTCCCATTCCAATCCTGAGACCCTTCCTATAACATGAGATGTGATGTCTCAATGCTTCTAATACCAAACCTGAGATCTTTCCTATAACATGAGATGTAATATCCAACTCCTTCCCATTCCAATCCTGAGACACTTCCTATAGCATGAGATGTGCTATCTCAATGCTTATACCAAACCTGAGACCCTTCCTAAAGCTTGAGATGTGATATCCAACTCCTTCCCATTCCAATCCTGAGACCCTTCCTATAGCATGAGATGTGATATCTCAATGCTTCTAATATCAAACTTGAGACCCTCCCTATAGCATGAGATGTGATACCCAAGTCCTTCCCATTCCAATCCTGAGACACTTCCTATAGCATGAGATGTGATGTATCAATGCTTCTAATACCAAACCTGACATCCTTCCTATAACATGAGATGTGATATCCAACTCCTTCCCATTCCAATCCCGGGACCCTTCCTATAGCATGAGATGTGATATCTCGATGTTTATACCAAACCTGAGACCCTTCCTATAGCATGAGATGTGATATCCAACTCCTTCCCATTCCAATCCTGAGACCCTTCCTATAGCATGAGATGTGATATCTCAATGCCTCTAATACCAAACCTGAGATCCTTCCTCTAACATGAAATGTGATATCCAACTCCTTCCCTTTCCAAACATGAGAGCCTACCTATAGCATGAGATGTGATATCCAAGTCCTTCCCATTCCAATCCTTAGACCCTTCCTACAGCATGCAATATGATATCTCAATGATTCTAATAACAAACCTGAGACCCATCCTATAACATGAGATGGGATATCCAACTCCTTCCCATTCCAATCCTGAGACACTTCCGATAGCAGAGATGTGATATCTCAATGCTTATACCAAACCTGAGACCCTTCCTATAACATGAGATGTGATATCCAACTCCTTCCCGGTCCAAACCTGAGACCCTTAGTATAGCATATGTGATATCCAACTCCTTCCCATTCCAAACATGAGACCCTTCCTATAGCAAGAATGTAATATCCAACTCCTTCCCATTCCAATCCTGAGACCATTCCTATAGCATGAGATGTGATATCTCAATGCTTCTAATACCAAACCTGAGATCCTTCCTATAACATGAGATGTGATATCCAACTCCTTCCCATTCCAATCCTGAGACCATTCCTATAGCATGAGATGTGATATCTCAATGCTTCTAATACCAAACCTGAGATCCTTCCTATAACATGAGATGTGATATCCAACTCCTTCCCATTCCAATCCTGAGACCCTTCCTATAGCATGAGATGTGATGTCTCAATGCTTCTAATACCAAACCTGAGAACCTTCCTACAGCATGCGATGTGATATCTCAATGCTTCTAATACCAAACCTGAGACCAGTCCTATAACATGAGATTGGATATCCAACTCCTTCCCCTTCCAAACCTGAGACCCTTCCTATAGCATGAGATGTGATATCCAACTTCTTCCCATTCCAATCCTGAGACCCTTCCTATAACATGAGATGTGATGTTTCAATGCTTCTAATACCAAACCTGAGATCTTTCCTATAACATGAGATGTAATATCCAACTCCTTCCCATTCCAATCCTGAGACCCTTCCTATAGCATGAGATGTGATATCTCAATGCTTCTAATATCAAACTTGAGACCCTCCCTATAGCATGAGATGTGACACCCAAGTCCTTCCCATTCCAATCCTGAGACACTTCCTATAGCATGAGATGTGATATCTCAATGCTTATACCAAACCTGAGACCCTTCCTATAGCATGAGATGTGATATCCAACTCCTTCCCATTCCAATCCTGAGACCCTTCCTATAGCATGAGATGTGATGTCTCAATGCTTCTAATACCAAACCTGAGATCCTTCCTATAACATGAGATGTGATATCCAACTCCTTCCCATTCCAATCCTGAGACCCTTCCAATAGCAGAGATGTGATATCTCAATGCTTATACCAAACCTAAGACCCTTCCTATGGCATGAGATGTGATATCCAACTCCTTCCCATTCCAATCCCGAGACCCTTCCTATAGCATGAGATGTGATATCTCGATGCTTATACCAAATCTGAGACCCTTCCTATAGCATGAGATGTGATATCCAACTCCTTCCCATTCCAATCCTGAGGCCCTTCCTATAGCATGAGATGTGATGTCTCAATGCTTCTAATACCAAACCTGAGATCCTTCCTATAACATGAGATGTGATATCCAACTCCTTCCCATTCCAATCCTGAGACCCTTCCTATAGCATGAGATGTGATGTCTCAATGCTTCTAATACCAAACCTGAGAACCTTCCTACAGCATGCGATGTGATATCTCAATGCTTCTAATACCAAACCTGAGACCAGTCCTATAACATGAGATTGGATATCCAACTCCTTCCCCTTCCAAACCTGAGACCCTTCCTATAGCATGAGATGTGATATCCAACTTCTTCCCATTCCAATCCTGAGACCCTTCCTATAACATGAGATGTGATGTCTCAATGCTTCTAATACCAAACCTGAGATCTTTCCTATAACATGAGATGTAATATCCAACTCCATCCCATTCCAATCCTGAGACCCTTCCTATAGCATGAGATGTGCTATCTCAATGCTTATACCAAACCTGAGACCCTTCCTAAAGCTTGAGATGTGATATCCAACTCCTTCCCATTCCAATCCTGAGACCCTTCCTATAGCATGATATGTGATATCTCAATGCCTCTAATACCAAACCTGAGATCCTTCCTCTAACATGAAATGTGATATCGAACTCCTTCCCTTTCCAAACCTGAGAGCCTACCTATAGCATGAGATGTGATATCCAAGTCCTTCCCATTACAATCCTTAGACCCTTCCTACAGCATGCAATATGATATCTCAATGATTCTAATAACAAACCTGAGACCCGTCCTATAACATGAGATGTGATATCCAACTCCTTCCCGTTTCAAACCTGAGACCCTTCCTATAGCATGAGATGTGATATCCAACTTCTTCCCATTCCAATCCTGAGACCCTTCCTATAACATGAGATGTGATGTCTCAATGCTTCTAATACCAAACCTGAGATCTTTCCTATAACATGAGATGTAATATCCAACTCCTTCCCATTCCAATCCTGAGACCCTTCCTATAGCATGAGATGTGCTATCTCAATGCTTATACCAAACCTGAGACCCTTCCTAAAGCTTGAGATGTGATATCCAACTCCTTCCCATTCCAATCCTGAGACCCTTCCTATAGCATGAGATGTGATATCTCAATGCTTCTAATATCAAACTTGAGACCCTCCCTATAGCATGAGATGTGATACCCAAGTCCTTCCCATTCCAATCCTGAGACCCTTCCTATAGCATGAGATGTGATATCTCAATGCTTATACCAAATCTGAGACCCTTCCTATAGCATGAGATGTGATATCCAACTCCTTCCCATTCCAATCCTGAGACCCTTCCTATAGCATGAGATGTGATGTCTCAATGCTTCTAATACCAAACCTGAGATCCTTCCTATAACATGAGATGTGATATCCAACTCCTTCCCATTCCAATCCTGAGACCCTTATGATAGCATGAGATGTGATATCTCAATGCCTCTAATACCAAACCTGAGATACTTCGATAGCATGAGATGTGATATCTCAATGCTTCTAATACCAAACCTGAGATCCTTCCTATAACATGAGATGTGATTTCCAAATCCTTCCCCTTCCAAACCTGAGACCCTCCCTTTAGCATGAGATGTGATATCAAACTCCTTCCCATTCCAGTCCTGAGACCCATCTGATAGCATGAGATGTGATATTTCAATGCCTCTAATACCAAACCTGAGATCCTACCTCTAACATGAAATGTGATATCCATCTCCTTCCCTTTTCAAACCTGAGACCCTGCCTATAGCATGAGATGTGATATCCAAGTCCTTTCCATTCCAATCCTGAGACCCTTCCTATAGCATGTGATGTGATATCTCAATTCTTATACCAAACCTGAGACCCTTCCTATGGCATGAGATGTCATATACAACTCCTTCCCATTCCAATCCTGAGACCCTTCCTATAGCATGAGATGTGATATCTCAATGCTTATACCAAACCTGAGACCCTTCCTATAGCATGAGATGTGATATCCAACTTCTTCCCATTCCAATCCTGAGACCCTTCCTATAACATGAGATGTGATGTCGCAATGCTTCTAATACCAAACCTGAGATCTTTCCTATAACATGAGATGTGATATCCAACTCCTTCCCATTCCAATCCTGAGACCCTTCCTATAGCATGAGATGTGATATCACAATGCTTATACCAAACCTGAGACCGTTCCTATAGCTTGAGATGTGATATCCAACTCCTTCCCATTCCAATCCTGAGACCCTTCCTATAGCATGAGATGTGATATCGCAAGGCCTCTAATACCAAACCTGAGATCGTTCCTCTAACATGAAATGTGATATCCAACTCCTTCCCCTTCCAAACCTGAGAGCCTTCCTATAACATGAGATGTGATATCCAACTTCTTCCCATTCCAATCCTGAGACCCTTATGATAGCATGAGATGTGATATCTCAATGCCTCTAATACCAAACCTGAGATACTTCCGATAGCATGAGATGTGATATCTCAATGCTTCTAATACCAAACCTGAGATCCTTCCTATAACATGAGATGTGATTTCCAAATCCTTCCCCTTCCAAACCTGAGACCCTCCCTTTAGCATGAGATGTGATATCCAACTCCTTCCCATTCCAATCCTGAGACCCTTCTGATAGCATGAGATGTGATATTTCAATGCCTCAAATACCAAACCTGAGATCCTACCTCTAACATGAAATGTGATATCCATCTCCTTCCCTTTCCAAACCTGAGACCCTGCCTATAGCATGAGATGTGATATCCAAGTCCTTTCCATTCCAATCCTGAGACCCTTCCTATAGCATGTGATGTGATATCTCAATGCTTATACCAAACCTGAGACCCTTCCTATGGCATGAGATGTCATATACAACTCCTTCCCATTCCAAACCTGAGACCCTTCCTATAGCATGAGATGTGATATCTCAATGCTTATACCAAACCTGAGACCCTTCCTATAGCATGAGATGTGATATCCAACTTCTTCCCATTCCAATCCTGAGACCCTTCCTATAACATGAGATGTGATGTCGCAATGCTTCTAATACCAAACCTGAGATCTTTCCTATAACATGAGATGTGATATCCAACTCCTTCCCATTCCAATCCTGAGACCCTTCCTATAGCATGAGATGTGATATCACAATGCTTATACCAAACCTGAGACCGTTCCTATAGCTTGAGATGTGATATCCAACTCCTTCCCATTCCAATCCTGAGACCCTTCCTATAGCATGAGATGTGATATCTCAAGGCCTCTAATACCAAACCTGAGATTGTTCCTCTAACATGAAATGTGATATCCAACTCCTTCCCCTTCCAAACCTGAGAGCCTTCCTATAGCATGAGATATGATAGCCAAGTCCTTCCAATTCCAATCCTGAGACCCTTCCTATAACATGAAATGTGATATCCAACTCCTTCCCATTCCAACCTGAGACCCTTCCTATAGCATGAGATGGGATATCTCAATGCTTCTAATAACAAACCTGAGACTCTTCCTATAACATGAGATGGGATATCCAACTCATTCCCATTCCAATCCTGAGACCCTTCCGATAGCAGAGATGTGATATCTCAATGCTTATACCAAACCTGAGACCCTTCCTATGGCCTGAGATGTCATATACAACTCCTTCCCATTCCAATCCTGAGACCCTTCCTATAGCATGAGATGTGATATCTCAATGCTTATACCAAATCTGAGACCCTTCCTATAGCATGAGATGTGATATCCAACTCCTTCCCATTCCAATCCTGAGACCCTTCCTATAGCATGAGATGTGATGTCTCAATGCTTCTAATACCAAACCTGAGATCCTTCCTATAACATGAGATGTGATATCCAACTCCTTCCCATTCCAATCCTGAGACCCTTATGATAGCATGAGATGTGATATCTCAATGCCTCTAATACCAAACCTGAGATACTTCCGATAGCATGAGATGTGATATCTCAATGCTTCGAATACCAAACCTGAGATCCTTCCTATAACATGAGATGTGATTTCCAAATCCTCCCGCTTCCAAACCTGAGACCCTCCCTTTAGCATGAGATGTGATATCCAACTCCTTCCCATTCCAATCCTGAGACCCTTCTGATAGCATGAGATGTGATATCTCAATGCCTCTAATTCCAAACCTGAGATCCTACCTCTAACATGAAATGTGATATCCATCTCCTTCCCTTTCCAAACCTGAGACCCTGCCTTTAGCATGAGATGTGATATCCAAGTCCTTCCCATTCCAATCCTGAGACCCTTCCTATAGCATGTGATGTGATATCTCAATGCTTATACCAAACCTGAGACCCTTCCTATGGCATGAGATGTCATATACAACTCCTTCCCATTCCAATCCTGAGACCCTTCCTATAGCATGAGATGTGATATCTCAATGCTTATACCAAACCTGAGACCCTTCCTATAGCATGAGATGTGATATCCAACTTCTTCCCATTCCAATCCTGAGACCCTTCCTATAACATGAGATGTGATGTCTCAATGCTTCTAATACCAAACCTGAGACCGTTCCTATAGCTTGAGATGTGATATCCAACTCCTTCCCATTCCAATCCTGAGACCCTTCCTATAGCATGAGATGTGATATCTCAAGGCCTCTAATACCAAACCTGAGATCCTTCCTCTAATATGAAATGTGATATCCAACTCCTTCCCCTTCCAAACCTGAGAGCCTTCCTATAGCATGAGATATGATATCCAAGTCCTTCCCATTCCAATCCTGAGACCCTTCCTATATCATGAGATGGGATATCTCAATGCTTCTAATACCAAACCTGAGACCCTTCCTATAACATGAGATGGGAATATCCAACTCCTTCCCATTCCAATCCTGAGACCCTTCCGATAGCAGAGATGTGATATCTCAATGCTTATACCAAACCTGAGATCCTTCCTATAACATGAGATGTGATATCCAACTCCTTCCCATTCCAATCCTGAGACACTTCCTATAGCATGAGATGTGATATCTCACTGCTTATACCAAACCTGAGACCCTTCCTACAGAATGAGATGTGATATCCAACTCCTTCCCATTCCAATCCTGAGACCCTTCCTATAGCATGAGATGTGATATCTCAATGCTTCTAATATCAAACTTGAGACCCTCCCTATAGCATGAGATGTGATACCCAAGTCCTTAGCCATTCCAATCCTGAGACACTTCCTATAGCATGAGATGTGATATCTCAATGCTTCTAATACCAAACCTGAGACTCTTCCTATAACATGAGATGGGATATCCAACTCCTTCCCATTCCAATCCTGAGACCCTTCCAATAGCAGAGATGTGATATCTCAATGCTTATACCAAACCTAAGACCCTTCCTATGGCATGAGATGTGATATCCAACTCCTTCCCATTCCAATCCCGAGACCCTTCCTATAGCATGAGATGTGATATCTCGATGCTTATACCAAATCTGAGACCCTTCCTATAGCATGAGATGTGATATCCAACTCCTTCCCATTCCAATCCTGAGGCCCTTCCTATAGCATGAGATGTGATGTCTCAATGCTTCTAATACCAAACCTGAGATCCTTCCTATAACATGAGATGTGATATCCAACTCCTTCCCATTCCAATCCTGAGACCCTTCCTATAGCATGAGATGTGATGTCTCAATGCTTCTAATACCAAACCTGAGAACCTTCCTACAGCATGCGATGTGATATCTCAATGCTTCTAATACCAAACCTGAGACCAGTCCTATAACATGAGATGTGATATCCAACTTCTTCCCATTCCAATCCTGAGACCCTTCCTATAACATGAGATGTGATGTCTCAATGCTTCTAATACCAAACCTGAGATCTTTCCTATAACATGAGATGTAATATCCAACTCCATCCCATTCCAATCCTGAGACCCTTCCTATAGCATGAGATGTGCTATCCCAATGCTTATACCAAACCTGAGACCCTTCATAAAGCTTGAGATGTGATATCCAACTCCTTCCCATTCCAATCCTGAGACCCTTCCTATAGCATGATATGTGATATCTCAATGCCTCTAATACCAAACCTGAGATCCTTCCTCTAACATGAAATGTGATATCGAACTCCTTCCCTTTCCAAACCTGAGAGCCTACCTATAGCATGAGATGTGATATCCAAGTCCTTCCCATTCCAATCCTTAGACCCTTCCTACAGCATGCAATATGATATCTCAATGATTCTAATAACAAACCTGAGACCCGTCCTATAACATGAGATGTGATATCCAACTCCTTCCCGTTTCAAACCTGAGACCCTTCCTATAGTATGAGATGTGATATCCAACTTCTTCCCATTCCAATCCTGAGACCCTTCCTATAACATGAGATGTGATGTCTCAATGCTTCTAATACCAAACCTGAGATCTTTCCTATAACATGAGATGTAATATCCAACTCCTTCCCATTCCAATCCTGAGACACTTCCTATAGCATGAGATGTGCTATCTCAATGCTTATACCAAACCTGAGACCCTTCCTAAAGCTTGAGATGTGATATCCAACTCCTTCCCATTCCAATCCTGAGACCCTTCCTATAGCATGAGATGTGATATCTCAATGCTTCTAATATCAAACTTGAGACCCTCCCTATAGCATGAGATGTGATACCCAAGTCCTTCCCATTCCAATCCTGAGACACTTCCTATAGCATGAGATGTGATGTATCAATGCTTCTAATACCAAACCTGAGATCCTTCCTATAACATGAGATGTGATATCCAACTCCTTCCCATTCCAATCCCGGGACCCTTCCTATAGCATGAGATGTGATATCTCGATGTTTATACCAAACCTGAGACCCTTCCTATAGCATGAGATGTGATATCCAACTCCTTCCCATTCCAATCCTGAGACCCTTCCTATAGCATGAGATGTGATATCTCAATGCCTCTAATACCAAACCTGAGATCCTTCCTCTAACATGAAATGTGATATCCAACTCCTTCCCTTTCCAAACATGAGAGCCTACCTATAGCATGAGATGTGATATCCAAGTCCTTCCCATTCCAATCCTTAGACCCTTCCTACAGCATGCAATATGATATCTCAATGATTCTAATAACAAACCTGAGACCCATCCTATAACATGAGATGGGATATCCAACTCCTTCCCATTCCAATCCTGAGACACTTCCGATAGCAGAGATGTGATATCTCAATGCTTATACCAAACCTGAGACCCTTCCTATAACATGAGATGTGATATCCAACTCCTTCCCGGTCCAAACCTGAGACCCTTAGTATAGCATATGTGATATCCAACTCCTTCCCATTCCAAACATGAGACCCTTCCTATAGCAAGAATGTAATATCCAACTCCTTCCCATTCCAATCCTGAGACCATTCCTATAGCATGAGATGTGATATCTCAATGCTTCTAATACCAAACCTGAGATCCTTCCTATAACATGAGATGTGATATCCAACTCCTTCCCATTCCAATCCTGAGACCATTCCTATAGCATGAGATGTGATATCTCAATGCTTCTAATACCAAACCTGAGATCCTTCCTATAACATGAGATGTGATATCCAACTCCTTCCCATTCCAATCCTGAGACCCTTCCTATAGCATGAGATGTGATGTCTCAATGCTTCTAATACCAAACCTGAGAACCTTCCTACAGCATGCGATGTGATATCTCAATGCTTCTAATACCAAACCTGAGACCAGTCCTATAACATGAGATTGGATATCCAACTCCTTCCCCTTCCAAACCTGAGACCCTTCCTATAGCATGAGATGTGATATCCAACTTCTTCCCATTCCAATCCTGAGACCCTTCCTATAACATGAGATGTGATGTTTCAATGCTTCTAATACCAAACCTGAGATCTTTCCTATAACATGAGATGTAATATCCAACTCCTTCCCATTCCAATCCTGAGACCCTTCCTATAGCATGAGATGTGATATCTCAATGCTTCTAATATCAAACTTGAGACCCTCCCTATAGCATGAGATGTGACACCCAAGTCCTTCCCATTCTAATCCTGAGACACTTCCTATAGCATGAGATGTGATATCTCAATGCTTATACCAAACCTGAGACCCTTCCTATAGCATGAGATGTGATATCCAACTCCTTCCCATTCCAATCCTGAGACCCTTCCTATAGCATGAGATGTGATGTCTCAATGCTTCTAATACCAAACCTGAGATCCTTCCTATAACATGAGATGTGATATCCAACTCCTTCCCATTCCAATCCTGAGACCCTTCCAATAGCAGAGATGTGATATCTCAATGCTTATACCAAACCTAAGACCCTTCCTATGGCATGAGATGTGATATCCAACTCCTTCCCATTCCAATCCCGAGACCCTTCCTATAGCATGAGATGTGATATCTCGATGCTTATACCAAATCTGAGACCCTTCCTATAGCATGAGATGTGATATCCAACTCCTTCCCATTCCAATACTGAGGCCCTTCCTATAGCATGAGATGTGATGTCTCAATGCTTCTAATACCAAACCTGAGATCCTTCCTATAACATGAGATGTGATATCCAACTCCTTCCCATTCCAATCCTGAGACCCTTCCTATAGCATGAGATGTGATGTCTCAATGCTTCTAATACCAAACCTGAGAACCTTCCTACAGCATGCGATGTGATATCTCAATGCTTCTAATACCAAACCTGAGACCCGTCCTATAACATGAGATGTGATATCCAACTCCTTCCCGTTTCAAACCTGAGACCCTTCCTATAACATGAGATGTGATATCCAATTCCTTCCCGTTTCAAACCTGAGACCCTTCCTATAGCATATGTGATATCCAACTCCTTCCCATTCTAAACATGAGACCCTTCCTATAGCAAGAATGTAATATCCAACTCCTTCCCATTCCAATCCTGAGACCATTCCTATAGCATGAGATGTGATATCTCAATGCTTCTAATACCAAACCTGAGATCCTTCCTATGACATGAGATGTGATATCCAATTCCTCCCCATTCCAAACCTGAGAACCTTCCTACAGCATGCGATGTGATATCTCAATGCTTCTAATACCAAACCTGAGACCAGTCCTATAACATGAGATTGGATATCCAACTCCTTCCCCTTCCAAACCTGAGACCCTTCCTATAGCATGAGATGTGATATCCAACTTCTTCCCATTCCAATCCTGAGACCCTTCCTATAACATGAGATGTGATGTCTCAATGCTTCTAATACCAAACCTGAGATCTTTCCTATAACATGAGATGTGATATCCAACTCCTTCCCATTCCAATCCTGAGACCCTTCCTATAGCATGAGATGTGCTATCTCAATGCTTATACCAAACCTGAGACCCTTCCTAAAGCTTGAGATGTGATATCCAACTCCTTCCCATTCCAATCCTGAGACCCTTCCTATAGCATGAGATGTGATATCTCAATGCCTCTAATACCAAACCTGAGATCCTTCCTATAACATGAGATGTGATATCCAACTCCTTCCCATTCCAATCCTGAGACCCTTCCTATAGCATGAGATGTGATATCTCAATGCTTCTAATACCAAACCTGAGACCAGTCCTATAACATGAGATTGGATATCCAACTCCTTCCCCTTCCAAACCTGAGACCCTTCCTATAGCATGAGATGTGATATCCAACTCCTTCCCATTCCAATCCTGAGGCCCTTCCTATAGCATGAGATGTGATGTCTCAATGCTTCTAATACCAAACCTGAGATCCTTCCTATAACATGAGACGTGATATCCAACTCCTTCCCATTCCAATCCTGAGACCCTTCCTATAGCATGAGATGTGATGTCTCAATGCTTCTTATACCAAACCTGAGAACCTTCCTACAGCATGCGATGTGATATCTCAATGCTTCTAATACCAAACCTGAGACCCGTCCTATAACATGAGATGTGATATCCAACTCCTTCCCGTTTCAAACCTGAGACCCTTCCTATAACATGAGATGTGATATCCAACTCCTTCCCGTTTCAAACCTGAGACCCTTCCTATAGCATATGTGATATCCAACTCCTTCCCATTCTAAACATGAGACCCTTCCTATAGCAAGAATGTAATATCCAACTCCTTCCCATTCCAATCCTGAGACCATTCCTATAGCATGAGATGTGATATCTCAATGCTTCTAATACCAAACCTGAGATCCTTCCTATGACATGAGATGTGATATCCAATTCCTCCCCATTCCAAACCTGAGAACCTTCCTACAGCATGCGATGTGATATCTCAATGCTTCTAATACCAAACCTGAGACCAGTCCTATAACATGAGATTGGATATCCAACTCCTTCCCCTTCCAAACCTGAGACCCTTCCTATAGCATGAGATGTGATATCCAACTTCTTCCCATTCCAATCCTGAGACCCTTCCTATAACATGAGATGTGATGTCTCAATGCTTCTAATACCAAACCTGAGATCTTTCCTATAACATGAGATGTGATATCCAACTCCTTCCCATTCCAATCCTGAGACCCTTCCTATAGCATGAGATGTGCTATCTCAATGCTTATACCAAACCTGAGACCCTTCCTAAAGCTTGAGATGTGATATCCAACTCCTTCCCATTCCAATCCTGAGACCCTTCCTATAGCATGAGATGTGATATCTCAATGCCTCTAATACCAAACCTGAGATCCTTCCTCTAACATGAAATGTGATATCCAACTCCTTCCCTTTCCAAACATGAGAGCCTACCTATAGCATGAGATGTGATATCCAAGTCCTTCCCATTCCAATCCTTAGACCCTTCCTACAGCATGCAATATGATATCTCAATGATTCTAATAACAAACCTGAGACCCATCCTATAACATGAGATGGGATATCCAACTCCTTCCCATTCCAATCCTGAGACACTTCCGATAGCAGAGATGTGATATCTCAATGCTTATACCAAACCTGAGACCCTTCCTATAACATGAGATGTGATATCCAACTCCTTCCCGGTCCAAACCTGAGACCCTTACTATAGCATATGTGATATCCAACTCCTTCCCATTCCAAACATGAGACCCTTCCTATAGCAAGAATGTAATATCCAACTCCTTCCCATTCCAATCCTGAGACCATCCTATAGCATGAGATGTGATATCTCAATGCTTCTAATACCAAACCTGAGATCCTTCCTATAACATGAGATGTGATATCCAACTCCTTCCCATTCCAATCCTGAGACCCTTCCTATAGCATGAGATGTGATGTCTCAATGCTTCTAATACCAAACCTATGAACCTTCCTACAGCATGCGATGTGATATCTCAATGCTTCTAATACCAAACCTGAGACCAGTCCTATAACATGAGATTGGATATCCAACTCCTTCCCCTTCCAAACCTGAGACCCTTCCTATAGCATGAGATGTGATATCCAACTTCTTCCCATTCCAATCCTGAGACCCTTCCTATAACATGAGATGTGATGTCTCAATGCTTCTAATACCAAACCTGAGATCTTTCCTATAACATGAGATGTAATATCCAACTCCTTCCCATTCCAATCCTGAGACCCTTCCTATAGCATGAGATGTGCTATCTCAATGCTTATACCAAACCTGAGACCCTTCCTAAAGCTTGAGATGTGATATCCAACTCCTTCCCATTCCAATCCTGAGACCCTTCCTATAGCATGAGATGTGATATCTCAATGCTTCTAATATCAAACTTGAGACCCTCCCTATAGCATGAGATGTGACACCCAAGTCCTTCCCATTCCAATCCTGAGACACTTCCTATAGCATGAGATGTGATATCTCAATGCTTATACCAAACCTGAGACCCTTCCTATAGCATGAGATGTGATATCCAACTCCTTCCCATTCCAATCCTGAGACCCTTCCTATAGCATGAGATGTGATGTCTCAATGCTTCTAATACCAAACCTGAGATCCTTCCTATAACATGAGATGTGATATCCAACTCCTTCCCATTCCAATCCTGAGACCCTTCCAATAGCAGAGATGTGATATCTCAATGCTTATACCAAACCTAAGACCCTTCCTATGGCATGAGATGTGATATCCAACTCCTTCCCATTCCAATCCCGAGACCCTTCCTATAGCATGAGATGTGATATCTCGATGCATATACCAAATCTGAGACCCTTCCTATAGCATGAGATGTGATATCCAACTCCTTCCCATTCCAATCCTGAGGCCCTTCCTATAGCATGATATGTGATGTCTCAATGCTTCTAATACCAAACCTGAGATCCTTCCTATAACATGAGATGTGATATCCAACTCCTTCCCATTCCAATCCTGAGACCCTTCCTATAGCATGAGATGTGATGTCTCAATGCTTCTAATACCAAACCTGAGAACCTTCCTACAGCATGCGATGTGATATCTCAATGCTTCTAATACCAAACCTGAGACCCGTCCTATAACATGAGATGTGATATCCAACTCCTTCCCGTTTCAAACCTGAGACCATTCCTATAGCATATGTGATATCCAACTCCTTCCCATTCCAAACATGAGACCCTTCCTATAGCAAGAATGTAATATCCAACTCCTTCCCATTCCAATCCTGAGACCATTCCTATAGCATGAGATGTGATATCTCAATGCTTCTAATACCAAACCTGAGATCCTTCCTATGACATGAGATGTGATATCCAATTCCTCCCCATTCCAAACCTGAGAACCTTCATACAGCATGCGATGTGATATCTCAATGCTTCTAATACCAAACCTGCCAGTCCTATAACATGAGATTGGATATCCAACTCCTTCCCCTTCCAAACCTGAGACCCTTCCTATAGCATGAGATGTGATATCCAACTTCTTCCCATTCCAATCCTGAGACCCTTCCTATAACATGATTTGTGATGTCTCAATGCTTCTAATACCAAACCTGAGATCTTTCCTATAACATGAGATGTGATATCCGACTCCTTCCCATTCCAATCCTGAGACCCTTCCTATAGCATGAGATGTGCTATCTCAATGCTTATACCAAACCTGAGACCCTTCCTAAAGCTTGAGATGTGATATCCAACTCCTTCCCATTCCAATCCTGAGACCCTTCCTATAACATGAAATGTGATATCCAACTCCTTCCCATTCCAACCTGAGACCCTTCCTATAGCATGAGATGGGATATCCAACTCCTTCCAAATCCAATACTGATACCCTTCCAATAGCATGAGATGTGATATCCCAATGCTTCTACCAAACCTGAGAACCATACTATGGCATGAGATGTGATATCAAACTCCTTCCCATTCCAATCCTGAGACTCTTCCTATAGCTTGAGATGTGATATCCGAAATCCTTCCCATTCCAATTCTGAGACCCTTCCTATACGATGAGACTTGATATCTCAATGCTTCTAATACCAAACCTGAGACCCGTCCTATAACATGAGATGTGATATCCAAATCTTTCCCCTTCCAAACCTTAGACCCTTCCTTTATCATGAGATGTGATATCCAACTCCTTCCCATTCCGATCCTGAGACCCTTCCGATATCATGAGATTTGTTATCTCAATGCTTCTTATATCAAAATTGAGACCCGCCTATAACATGAGATGTGATATCCAAATCTTTCCCCTTCCAAACCTTAGACCCTTCCTTTATCATGAGATGGGATATCCAACTCCTTCCTTTCCAATCCTGAGACCCTTCCGATAGCAGAGATGTGATATCTCAATGCTTATACCAATCCTGAGACCCTTCCTATGGCCTGAGATGTCATATACAACTCCTTCCCAATCCAATCCTGAGACCCTTCCTATAGCATGAGATGTGATATCTCAATGCTTATACCAAATCTGAGACCCTTCCTATAGCATGAGATGTGATATCCAACTCCTTCCCATTCCAATCCTGAGACCCTTCCTATAGCATGAGATGTGATGTCTCAATGCTTCTAATACCAAACCTGAGATCCTTCCTATAACATGAGATGTGATATCCAACTCCTTCCCATTCCAATCCTGAGACCCTTCCTATAGCATGAGATGTGATGTCTCAATGCTTCTAATACCAAACCTGAGAACCTTCCTACAGCATGGAATGTGATATCTCAATGCTTCTAATACCAAACCTGAGACCAGTCCTATAACATGAGATTGGATATCCAACTCCTTCCCCTTCCAAACCTGAGACCCTTCCTATAGCATGAGATGTGATATCCAACTTCTTCCCATTCCAATCCTGAGACCCTTCCTATAACATGAGATGTGATGTCTCAATGCTTCTAATACCAAACCTGAGAACCTTCCTACAGCATGCGATGTGATATCTCAATGCTTCTAATACCAAACCTGAGACCCGTCCTATAACATGAGATGTGATATCCAACTCCTTCCCGTTTCAAACCTGAGACCCTTCCTATAACATGAGATGTGATATCCAACTCCTTCCCGTTTCAAACCTGAGACCCTTCCTATAGCATATGTGATATCCAACTCCTTCCCATTCCAAACATGAGACCCTTCCTATAGCAAGAATGTAATATCCAACTCCTTCCCATTCCAATCCTGAGACCATTCCTATAGCATGAGATGTGATATCTCAATGCTTCTAATACCAAACCTGAGATCCTTCCTATGACATGAGATGTGATATCCAATTCCTCCCAATTCCAAACCTGAGAACCTTCCTACAGCATGCGATGTGATATCTCAATGCTTCTAATACCAAACCTGAGACCAGTCCTATAACATGAGATTGGATATCCAACTCCTTCCCCTTCCAAACCTGAGACCCTTCCTATAGCATGAGATGTGATATCCAACTTCTTTCCATTCCAATCCTGAGACCCTTCCTATAACATGAGATGTGATGTCTCAATGCTTCTAATACCAAACCTGAGATCCTTCCTCTAACATGAAATGTGATATCCAACTCCTTCCCCTTCCTAACCTGAGACCCATCCTATAGCATGAGATGTGATATCCAACTGCTTCCCATTCCAATCCTGAGACCCTTCCGATAGCTTGAGATGTGATATCTCAATGCTTCTAATATCAATACTGAGACCCTCCCTATAGCATGAGATGTGATATCTAAGTCCTTCCCATTCCAATCCTGAGACCCTTCCGATAGCAGAGATGTGATATCTCAATGCTTATACCAAACCTAAGACCCTTCCTATAGCATGAGATGTGATATCCAACTCCTTCCCATTCCAATCCTGAGACCCTTCCTATAGCATGAGATGTGAAATCTCAATGCTTCTACCAAAACTGAGACCCTTCCTATAACATGAGATGTGATATCCAACTCCTTCCCATTCCAACCTGAGACCCTTCCTATAGCATGAGATGGGATATCCAACTCCTTCCAAATCCAATCCTGATACCCTTCCGATAGCATGAGATATGATATCCCAATGCTTCTACAAAACCTGAGACCCATACCATGGCATGAGATGTGATATCAAACTCCCGTCCTATACCATGAGACTTGATATCTCAATGCTTCTAATATCAAACCTGAGACCGGTCCAATAACATGAGATGTGATATCCAAATCCTTCCCCTTCCAAACCTTAGACCCTTCCTTTATCATGAGATGTGATATCCAAGTCCTTCCCATTCCATTCCTGAGACCCTTCCTATAGCATGAGATGTGATATCTCAATGCTTCTAATACCAAACCTGAGACCCTTCCTATAACATGAGATGTGATATCCAAGTCCTTCCCATTTCAATCCTGAGACCCTTCCTATAGCATGAGATGTGATATCTCAATGCTTCTAATACCAAACCTGAGACCCTTCCTATAACATGAATTCTGATATCCAAGTCCTTCCCATTCCAATCCTGAGACCCTTCCAATAGCAGAGATGTGATATCTCAATGCTTCTAATATCAAACCTGAGACCTGTCCTATAACATGAGATGGGATATCCAACTCCTTCCCGTTCCAAACATGATACCCTTCCTTTAGCATGAGATGTGATATCCAATTCCTTCCCATCCCAATCCTGAGACACCTCCGATAGCAGAGATGTGATATCTCAATGCTTATACCAAACCTGAGACTCTTCCTATAGCATGAGATGTGATATCTAACTCCTTCCTGTTCCAAACCTGAGACCCTTCCTATAGCATGAGAAGTGATATCCAACTCCTTCCCATTCCAATCCTGAGACCCTTCCTATAGCATGAGATGTGATATCTCAATGCTTATACCAAATCTGAGACCCTTCCTATAGCATAAAATGTGATATCCAACTCCTTCCCATTCCAATCCTGAGACCCTTCCTATAGCATGAGATGTGATATCTCAATGCTTCTAATACCAAACCTGAGATCCTTCCTATAACATGAGATGTGATATCCAACTCCTTCCCATTCCAATCCTGAGACCCTTATGATAGCATGAGATGTGATATCTCAATGCCTCTAATACCAAACCTGAGATACTTCCGATAGCATGAGATGTGATATCTCAATGCTTTTAATACCAAACCTGAGATCCTTCCTATAACATGAGATGTGATTTCCAAATCCTTCCCCTTCCAAACCTGAGACCCTCCCTTTAGCATGAGATGTGATATACAACTCCTTCCCATTCCAATCCTGAGACCCTTCTGATAGCATGAGATGTGATATCGCAATGCCTCTAATACCAAACCTGAGATCCTACCTCTAACATGAAATGTGATATCCATCTCCTTCCCTTTCCAAACCTGAGACCCTGCCTATAGCATGAGATGTGATATTCAAGTCCTTCCCATTCCAATCCTGAGACCCTTCCTATAGCATGTGATGTGATATCTCAATGCGTATACCAAACCTGAGACCCTTCCTATGGCATGAGATCTCATATACAACTCCTTCCCATTCCAATCCTGAGACCCTTCCTATAGCATGAGATGTGATATCTCAATGCTTATACCAAACCTGAGACCCTTCCTATAGCATGAGATGTGATATCCAACTTCTTCCCATTCCAATCCTAAGACCCTTCCTATAACATGAGATGTGATGTCTCAATGCTTCTAATACCAAACCTGAGATCTTTCCTATAACATGAGATGTGATATCCAACTCCTTCCCATTCCAATCCTAAGACCCTTCCTATAGCATGAGATGTGATATCTCAATGCTTATACCAAACCTGAGACCCTTCCTATAGCTTGAGATGTGATATCCAACTCCTTCCCATTCCAATCCTGAGACCCTTCCTATAGCATGAGATGTGATATCTCAAGGCTTCTAATACCAAACCTGAGATCCTTCCTCTAACATGAAATGTGATATCCAACAACTTCCCCTTCCTAACCTGAGACCCTTCCTATAGCATGAGATGTGATATCCAACTCCTTCCCATTCCAATCCTGAGACCCTTCCGATAGCTTGAGATGTGATATCTCAATGCTTCTAATATCAATACTGAGACCCTCCCTATAGCATGAGATGTGATATCTAAGTCCTTCCCATTCCAATCCTGAGACCCTTCCGATAGCAGAGATGTGATATCTCAATGCTTATACCAAACCTGAGACCCTTCCTATAGCATGAGATGTGATATCCAACTCCTTCCCATTCCAATCCTGAGACCCTTCCTATAGCATGATATGTGAAATCTCAATGCTTCTACCAAAACTGAGACCCTTCCTTTAGCATGAGATGTGATATGCAACTCCTTCCCATTCCAATCCTGAGACCAGTCCTATAGCATGAGATGTGATATCTCAATGCTTCTAATACCAAACCTGAGATCCTTCCTATAACATGAGATGTGATATCCAACTCCTTCCCATTCCAATCCTGAGACCCTTCCTATAGCATGAGATGTGATATCTCAATGCTTCTAATACCAAACCTGAGATCCTTCCGATAGCATGAGATGTGATATCTCAATGCTTCTAATACCAAACCTGAGATCCTTCCTATAACATGAGATGTGATATCCAAATCCTTCCCCTTCCGAACCTGAGACCCTCCCTTTAGCATGAGATGTGATATCCAACTCCTTCCCATTCCAATCCTGATACCCTTCTGATAGAATGAGATGTGATATCTCAATGCCTCTAATACCAAACCTGAGATCCTACCTCTAACATGAAATGTGATATCCAATTCCTTCCCTTTCCAAACCTGAGAGCCTTCCTACAGCATGAGATGTGATATCCAAGTCCTTCCCATTCCAATCCTGAGACCCTTCCTATAACATGAGATGTCATATCCAACTCCTTCCCATTCCAACCTGAGACCCTTCCTATAGCATGAGATGGGATATCCAACTCCTTCTTATGCCAAACCTGAGACCCTTCCTATGGCATGATATGTGATATCCAACTCCTTGCCATTCAAATCCTGAGACCCTTCCTATAGCATGAGAAGGGATATCCAACTCCTTCCCAATCCAATCCTTAGACCCTTCCGATAGCAGAGATGTGATATCTCAACGCTTCTACCAAACCTGAGACCCTTCCTATAACATGAGATGTGATATCCAATTCCTTCCCATTCCAAACCTGAGACCCTTCCTATTGGATGAGATGTGATATCCAACTCCTTCCCATTCCAACCCTGAGACCCTTCCTATACCATGAGATGTGATATCTCAATGCTTCTAATACCAAACCTGGGTCCCGTCCTATAACATGAGATATGATATCCAAATCCTTCCCCTTCCAAACCTGAGACCCTTCCTTTAGCATGAGATGTGATATCCAAATACTTCCCATTCCAATCCTAAAACCCTTCCTATAGCATGAGATGTGATATCTCAATGTTTCTAATAAAAAACCTGAGACCCTTCCTATAGCAAGAGATGCGATATCCAAATCCTTCCCATTCCAATCCTGAGACCCTTCCTATAACATGAGATGTGATATCCAACTCCTTCCCATTCCAACCTGAGACCCTTCCTATAGCATGAGATGGGATATCCAACTCCTTCCAAATCCAATCCTGATACCCTTCCGATAGCATGAGATATGATATCCCAATGCTTCTACAAAACCTGAGACCCATACCATGGCATGAGATGTGATATCAAACTCCCGTCCTATACCATGAGACTTGATATCTCAATGCTTCTAATATCAAACCTGAGACCGGTCCAATAACATGAGATGTGATATCCAAATCCTTCCCCTTCCAAACCTTAGACCCTTCCTTTATCATGAGATGTGATATCCAAGTCCTTCCCATTCCATTCCTGAGACCCTTCCTATAGCATGAGATGTGATATCTCAATGCTTCTAATACCAAACCTGAGACCCTTCCTATAACATGAGATGTGATATCCAAGTCCTTCCCATTTCAATCCTGAGACCCTTCCTATAGCATGAGATGTGATATCTCAATGCTTCTAATACCAAACCTGAGACCCTTCCTATAACATGAATTCTGATATCCAAGTCCTTCCCATTCCAATCCTGAGACCCTTCCAATAGCAGAGATGTGATATCTCAATGCTTCTAATATCAAACCTGAGACCTGTCCTATAACATGAGATGGGATATCCAACTCCTTCCCGTTCCAAACATGATACCCTTCCTTTAGCATGAGATGTGATATCCAATTCCTTCCCATCCCAATCCTGAGACACCTCCGATAGCAGAGATGTGATATCTCAATGCTTATACCAAACCTGAGACTCTTCCTATAGCATGAGATGTGATATCTAACTCCTTCCTGTTCCAAACCTGAGACCCTTCCTATAGCATGAGAAGTGATATCCAACTCCTTCCCATTCCAATCCTGAGACCCTTCCTATAGCATGAGATGTGATATCTCAATGCTTATACCAAATCTGAGACCCTTCCTATAGCATAAAATGTGATATCCAACTCCTTCCCATTCCAATCCTGAGACCCTTCCTATAGCATGAGATGTGATATCTCAATGCTTCTAATACCAAACCTGAGATCCTTCCTATAACATGAGATGTGATATCCAACTCCTTCCCATTCCAATCCTGAGACCCTTATGATAGCATGAGATGTGATATCTCAATGCCTCTAATACCAAACCTGAGATACTTCCGATAGCATGAGATGTGATATCTCAATGCTTTTAATACCAAACCTGAGATCCTTCCTATAACATGAGATGTGATTTCCAAATCCTTCCCCTTCCAAACCTGAGACCCTCCCTTTAGCATGAGATGTGATATACAACTCCTTCCCATTCCAATCCTGAGACCCTTCTGATAGCATGAGATGTGATATCGCAATGCCTCTAATACCAAACCTGAGATCCTACCTCTAACATGAAATGTGATATCCATCTCCTTCCCTTTCCAAACCTGAGACCCTGCCTATAGCATGAGATGTGATATTCAAGTCCTTCCCATTCCAATCCTGAGACCCTTCCTATAGCATGTGATGTGATATCTCAATGCGTATACCAAACCTGAGACCCTTCCTATGGCATGAGATCTCATATACAACTCCTTCCCATTCCAATCCTGAGACCCTTCCTATAGCATGAGATGTGATATCTCAATGCTTATACCAAACCTGAGACCCTTCCTATAGCATGAGATGTGATATCCAACTTCTTCCCATTCCAATCCTAAGACCCTTCCTATAACATGAGATGTGATGTCTCAATGCTTCTAATACCAAACCTGAGATCTTTCCTATAACATGAGATGTGATATCCAACTCCTTCCCATTCCAATCCTAAGACCCTTCCTATAGCATGAGATGTGATATCTCAATGCTTATACCAAACCTGAGACCCTTCCTATAGCTTGAGATGTGATATCCAACTCCTTCCCATTCCAATCCTGAGACCCTTCCTATAGCATGAGATGTGATATCTCAAGGCTTCTAATACCAAACCTGAGATCCTTCCTCTAACATGAAATGTGATATCCAACAACTTCCCCTTCCTAACCTGAGACCCTTCCTATAGCATGAGATGTGATATCCAACTCCTTCCCATTCCAATCCTGAGACCCTTCCGATAGCTTGAGATGTGATATCTCAATGCTTCTAATATCAATACTGAGACCCTCCCTATAGCATGAGATGTGATATCTAAGTCCTTCCCATTCCAATCCTGAGACCCTTCCGATAGCAGAGATGTGATATCTCAATGCTTATACCAAACCTGAGACCCTTCCTATAGCATGAGATGTGATATCCAACTCCTTCCCATTCCAATCCTGAGACCCTTCCTATAGCATGATATGTGAAATCTCAATGCTTCTACCAAAACTGAGACCCTTCCTTTAGCATGAGATGTGATATGCAACTCCTTCCCATTCCAATCCTGAGACCAGTCCTATAGCATGAGATGTGATATCTCAATGCTTCTAATACCAAACCTGAGATCCTTCCTATAACATGAGATGTGATATCCAACTCCTTCCCATTCCAATCCTGAGACCCTTCCTATAGCATGAGATGTGATATCTCAATGCTTCTAATACCAAACCTGAGATCCTTCCGATAGCATGAGATGTGATATCTCAATGCTTCTAATACCAAACCTGAGATCCTTCCTATAACATGAGATGTGATATCCAAATCCTTCCCCTTCCGAACCTGAGACCCTCCCTTTAGCATGAGATGTGATATCCAACTCCTTCCCATTCCAATCCTGATACCCTTCTGATAGAATGAGATGTGATATCTCAATGCCTCTAATACCAAACCTGAGATCCTACCTCTAACATGAAATGTGATATCCAATTCCTTCCCTTTCCAAACCTGAGAGCCTTCCTACAGCATGAGATGTGATATCCAAGTCCTTCCCATTCCAATCCTGAGACCCTTCCTATAACATGAGATGTCATATCCAACTCCTTCCCATTCCAACCTGAGACCCTTCCTATAGCATGAGATGGGATATCCAACTCCTTCTTATGCCAAACCTGAGACCCTTCCTATGGCATGATATGTGATATCCAACTCCTTGCCATTCAAATCCTGAGACCCTTCCTATAGCATGAGAAGGGATATCCAACTCCTTCCCAATCCAATCCTTAGACCCTTCCGATAGCAGAGATGTGATATCTCAACGCTTCTACCAAACCTGAGACCCTTCCTATAACATGAGATGTGATATCCAATTCCTTCCCATTCCAAACCTGAGACCCTTCCTATTGGATGAGATGTGATATCCAACTCCTTCCCATTCCAACCCTGAGACCCTTCCTATACCATGAGATGTGATATCTCAATGCTTCTAATACCAAACCTGGGTCCCGTCCTATAACATGAGATATGATATCCAAATCCTTCCCCTTCCAAACCTGAGACCCTTCCTTTAGCATGAGATGTGATATCCAAATACTTCCCATTCCAATCCTAAAACCCTTCCTATAGCATGAGATGTGATATCTCAATGTTTCTAATAAAAAACCTGAGACCCTTCCTATAGCAAGAGATGCGATATCCAAATCCTTCCCATTCCAATCCTGAGACCCTTCCTATAACATGAGATGTGATATCCAACTCCTTCCCATTCCAACCTGAGACCCTTCCTATAGCATGAGAAGGGATATCCAACTCCTTCCCAATCCAATCCTGAGACCCTTCCGATAGCAGAGATGTGATATCTCAATGCTTATACCAAACCTGAGACCCTTCCTATGGCATGAGATGTGATATCCAACTCCTTGCCATTCAAATCCTGAGACCCTCCCTATAACAAGAGATGTCATATCCAACTCCTTCCCATTCCAAACCTGAGACCCTTCCTTTAGCATGAGATGTAATATCCAAATCCTTCACATTCCAATCCGGAGACCCTTCCTATAGCATGAGATGTGATATCTCAATGCTTCAAAAACCAAACATGAGAACCATCCTATAACATGAGATGTGAAATCCAAATCCTTCCCTTCCCAAACCTGAGACTCTTCCTATAGCATGAGATGTGATATCTCAATGCTTCTACCAAACCTGAAACCCTTCCTATAGCATGAGATGTGATATCCAACTCCTTCCCATTCCAATCCTGAGACACTTCCTATAGCATGAGATGTGATATCACAATGCTTCTAATACCAAACCTGAGACCCGTCCTATAACATGAGATGTGATATCCAAATCCTTCCCCTTCCAAACCTTAGACCCTTCCTTTATCATGAGATGTGATATCCAAGTCCTTCCCATTCCATTCCTGAGACCCTTCCTATAGCATGAGATGTGATATCTCAATGCTTCTAATACCAAACCTGAGACCCTTCCTATAACATGAGATGTGATATCCAAGTCCTTCCCATTCCAATCCTGAGACCCTTCCTATAGCATGAGATGTGATATCCTAGTCCTTCCCATTCCAATCCTGAGACCCTTCCGATAGCAGAGATGTGATATCTCAATGCTTATACCAAACCTGAGACCCTTCCTATGGCATGAGATGTCATATACAACTCCTTCCCATTCCAATCCTGAGACCCTTCCTATAGCATGAGATGTGATATCTCAATGTTTATACCAAACCTGAGACCCTTCCTATAGCATGAGATGTGATATCCAACTCCTTCCCATTCCAATCCTGATACCTTCCTATAACATGAGATGTGATGTCTCAATGCTTCTAATACCAAACATGAGATCCTTCCTATAACATGAGATGTGATATCCAACTCCTTCCCATTCCATTCCTGAGACCCTTCCTATAGCATGAGATGTGATATCTCAATGCTTCTAATACCAAACCTGAGATCCTTCCGATAGCATGAGATGTGATATCTCAATGCTTCTAATACCAAACCTGAGATCCTTCCTATAACATGAGATGTGATATCCAAATCCTTCCCCTTCCGAACCTGAGACCCTCCCTTTAGCATGAGATGTGATATCCAACTCCTTCCCATTCCAATCCTGATACCCTTCTGATAGAATGAGATGTGATATCTCAATGCCTCTAATACCAAACCTGAGATCCTACCTCTAACATGAAATGTGATATCCAATTCCTTCCCTTTCCAAACCTGAGAGCCTTCCTACAGCATGAGATGTGATATCCAAGTCCTTCCCATTCCAATCCTGAGACCCTTCCTATAACATGAGATGTCATATCCAACTCCTTCCCATTCCAACCTGAGACCCTTCCTATAGCATGAGATGGGATATCCAACTCCTTCTTATGCCAAACCTGAGACCCTTCCTATGGCATGATATGTGATATCCAACTCCTTGCCATTCAAATCCTGAGACCCTTCCTATAGCATGAGAAGGGATATCCAACTCCTTCCCAATCCAATCCTTAGACCCTTCCGATAGCAGAGATGTGATATCTCAACGCTTCTACCAAACCTGAGACCCTTCCTATAACATGAGATGTGATATCCAATTCCTTCCCATTCCAAACCTGAGACCCTTCCTATTGGATGAGATGTGATATCCAACTCCTTCCCATTCCAACCCTGAGACCCTTCCTATACCATGAGATGTGATATCTCAATGCTTCTAATACCAAACCTGGGTCCCGTCCTATAACATGAGATATGATATCCAAATCCTTCCCCTTCCAAACCTGAGACCCTTCCTTTAGCATGAGATGTGATATCCAAATACTTCCCATTCCAATCCTAAAACCCTTCCTATAGCATGAGATGTGATATCTCAATGTTTCTAATAAAAAACCTGAGACCCTTCCTATAGCAAGAGATGCGATATCCAAATCCTTCCCATTCCAATCCTGAGACCCTTCCTATAACATGAGATGTGATATCCAACTCCTTCCCATTCCAACCTGAGACCCTTCCTATAGCATGAGAAGGGATATCCAACTCCTTCCCAATCCAATCCTGAGACCCTTCCGATAGCAGAGATGTGATATCTCAATGCTTATACCAAACCTGAGACCCTTCCTATGGCATGAGATGTGATATCCAACTCCTTGCCATTCAAATCCTGAGACCCTCCCTATAACAAGAGATGTCATATCCAACTCCTTCCCATTCCAAACCTGAGACCCTTCCTTTAGCATGAGATGTAATATCCAAATCCTTCACATTCCAATCCGGAGACCCTTCCTATAGCATGAGATGTGATATCTCAATGCTTCTAATACCAAACATGAGATCCTTCCTATAACATGAGATGTGATATCCAACTCCTTCCCATTCCAAACCTGAGACCCTTCCGATAGCATGAGATGTGATATCTCAATGCTTCAAAAACCAAACATGAGAACCATCCTATAACACGAGATGTGAAATCCAAATCCTTCCCTTCCCAAACCTGAGACTCTTCCTATAGCATGAGATGTGATATCTCAATGCTTCTACCAAACCTGAAACCCTTCCTATAGCATGAGATGTGATATCCAACTCCTTCCCATTCCAATCCTGAGACACTTCCTATAGCATGAGATGTGATATCACAATGCTTCTAATACCAAACCTGAGACCCGTCCTATAACATGAGATGTGATATCCAAATCCTTCCCCTTCCAAACCTTAGACCCTTCCTTTATCATGAGATGTGATATCCAAGTCCTTCCCATTCCATTCCTGAGACCCTTCCTATAGCATGAGATGTGATATCTCAATGCTTCTAATACCAAACCTGAGACCCTTCCTATAACATGAGATGTGATATCCAAGTCCTTCCCATTCCAATCCTGAGACCCTTCCTATAGCATGAGATGTGATATCCTAGTCCTTCCCATTCCAATCCTGAGACCCTTCCGATAGCAGAGATGTGATATCTCAATGCTTATACCAAACCTGAGACCCTTCCTATGGCATGAGATGTCATATACAACTCCTTCCCATTCCAATCCTGAGACCCTTCCTATAGCATGAGATGTGATATCTCAATGCTTATACCAAACCTGAGACCCTTCCTATGGCATGAGATGTCATATACAACTCCTTCCCATTCCAATCCTGAGACCCTTCCTATAGCATGAGATGTGATATCTCAATGCTTATACCAAACCTGAGACCCTTCCTATAACATGAGATGTGATATCCAAGTCCTTCCCATTCCATTCCTGAGACCCTTCCTATAGCATGAGATGTGATATCTCAATGCTTCTAATACCAAACATGAGATCCTTCCTATAACATGAGATGTGATATCCAACTCCTTCCCATTCCATTCCTGAGACCCTTCCTATAGCATGAGATAAGATATCCAACTCCTTCCCATTCCAATCCTGAGACCCTTCCTATAGCATGAGATGTGATATCTCAATGCTTCTAATAACAAACCTGAGATCCTTCCTATAACATGAGATGTGATAACCAAATCCTTCCCCTTCCAAACCAGAGACCCTCCCTTTAGCATGAGATGTGATATCCAACTCCTTCCCATTCCAATCCTGAGACCGTTCTGATAGCATGAGATGTGATATCTCAATGCTTCTAATACCAAACCTGAGATCCTTCCGATAGCATGAGATGTGATATTTCAATTCTTCTAATACCAAACCTGAGATCCTTCCTATAATACGAGATGTGATATTTAAATCCTTCCCCATCCAAACCTGAGACCCTCCCTTTAGCATGAGATGTGATATCCAACTCCTTCCCATTCCAATCCTGAGACCCTTCTGATAGCATGAGATGTTATATCTCAATGCCTCTAATACCAAACCTGAGATTCTACCTCTAACATGAAATGTGATATCCAACTCCTTCCCCTTCCAAACCTGGGAGCCTTCCTATAACACGAGATGTGATATCGAAGTCCTTCCCATTCCAATCCTGAGACCCTTCCTATAACATGAGATGTGATATCCAACTCCTTCCCATTCCAATTCTGAGACCCTTCCTATAGCATGAGATGTGATGTCTCAATGCTTCTAATACCAAATCTGAGATCATTCCTATAACATGAGATGTGATATCCAACTCCTTCCATTCCAATCCTGAGACCCTTCCTATAGCATGGGATGTGATATTTCAATGCTTATACCAAACCTGAGACCCTTCCTATAGCATGAGATGTGATATCCAAATCCTTCCCATTCCAATCGTGAGACCCTTCCTATAGCATGAGATGTGATATCTCAATGCCTCTAATACCAAACCTGAGATCCTTCCTCTAACATGAAATGTGATATCCAAATCCTTCCCTTTCCAAACCTGAGAGCCTACCTATAGCATGAGATGTGATATCCAACTCCTTCCCATTCCAATCCTGAGACCCTTCCTATAGCATGAGATGTGATATCTCAATGCTTATACCAAACCTGAGACCCTTCCTATAGCATGAGATGTGATATCCAAATCCTTCCCATTCCAATCCTGAGACCCTTCCTATAGCATGAGATGTGATATCTCAATGCCTCTAATACCAAACCTGAGATCCTTCCTTGAACATGAAATGTGATATCCCACTCCTTCGCTTTCCAAACCTGAGAGTCTACCTATAGCATGAGATGTGATATCCAAGTCCTTCCCATTCCAATCCTTAGACACTTCCTACAGCATGAGATGTGATATCTCAATGATTCTATTACCAAACCTGAGACCCGTCCTATAACATGAGATGGGATATCCAACTCCTTCCCATTTCAATCCTGAGAAACTTCCGATAGCAGAGATGTGATATCTCAATGCTTCTAATACCAAACCTGAGATCCTTCCTATAACATGAGATGTGATATCCAAATCCTTCCCCTTCCAAACCAGAGACCCTCCCTTTAGCATGAGATGTGATATCCAACTCCTTCCCATTCCAATCCTGAGACATTTCTGATAGCATGAGATGTGATATCTCAATGCCTCTAATACCAAACCTGAGATCCTACCTCTAACATGAAATGTGATATCCAACTCCTTCCCCTTGCAAACCTGAGAGCCTTCCTATAGCATGAGATGTGATATCGAAGTATTTCCCATTCCAATCCTGAGACCCTTCCTATAACATGAGATGTGATATCCAACTCCTTCCCATTCCAACCTGAGACCCTTCCTATAGCATGAGATGGGATATCCAACTACTTCCAAATCCAATCCTGATACCCTTCCGATAGCATGAGATGTGATATCTCAATCCCTCTAATACCAAACCTGAGATCCTTCCTATAACATGAGATGTGATATCAAAATCCTTCCCCTTCCAAACCTGAGACCCTCCCTTTAGCATGAGATGTGATATCCAACTCCTTCCCATTCCAATCCTGAGACCCTTCTGATAGCATGAGATGTGATATTCAATGCCTCTAATACCAAACCTGAGATCCTACCTCTAACATGAAATGTGATATCCAACTCCTTCCCTTTCCAAACGTGAGAGCCTCCCTATAGCATGAGATGGGATATTCAAGTCCTTCCCATTCCAATCCTGAGACCCTTCCTATAGCATGAGATGTGATATCTCAATGCTTCTAATACCAAACCTGAGACCCTTCCTATAACATAAGATGGGATATCCAACTCCTTCCCATTCCAATCCTGAGACCCTTCCGATAGCAGAGATGTGATATCTCAATGCTGATACCAAACCTGAGACCCTTCCTATGGCATGAGATGTCATATACAACTCCTTCCCATTCCAATCCTGAGACCCTTCCTATAGCATGAGATGTGATATCTCAATGCTTATACAAAACCTGAGACCCTTCCTATAGCATGAGATGTGATATCCAACTCCTTCCCATTCCAATCCTGAGACCCTTCCTATAACATGAGATGTGATGTCTCAATGCTTCTAATACCAAACCTGAGATCCTTCCTATGGCATGAGATGTCATATAAAACTCCTCCCCATTCCATTCCTGAGACCCTTCCTATAGCATGAGATGTGATATCCAACTCCTTCCCATTCCAATCCTGAGACCCTTCCTATAGCATGAGATGTGATATCCAAATCCTTCCCATTCCAATCGTGAGACCCTTCCTATAGCATGAGATGTGATATCCAAAACCTTCCCTTTCCAAAACTGAGAGCCTACCTATAGCATGAAATGTGATATCCAACTCCTTCCCATTCCAATCCTGAGACCCTTCCTATAGCATGAGATGTGATATCTCAATGCTTATACCAAACCTGACACCCTTCCTATAGCATGAGATGTGATATCCAAATCCTTCCCATTCCAATCCTGAGACCCTTCCTATAGCATGAGATGTGATATCCAAATCCTTCCCCTTCCAAACCTGAGACCCTCCCTTTAGCATGAGATGTGATATCCAACTCCTTCCCATTCCAATCCTGAGACCCTTCTGATAGCATGAGATGTTATATCTCAATGCCTCTAATACCAAACCTGAGATCCTACCTCTAACATGAAATGTGATATCCAACTCCTTCCCCTTCTAAACCTGGGAGCCTTTCTATAACATGAGATGTGATATCGAAGTGCTTCCCATTCCAATCCTGCGACCCTTCCTATAACATGAGATGTGATATCCAACTCCTTCCCATTCCAATCCTGAGACCATTCCTATAGCATGAGATGTGATGTCTCAATGCTTCTAATACCAAATCTGAGATCCTTCCTATAACATGAGATGTGATATCCAACTCCTTCCCATTGCAATCTTGAGACCGTTTCTATAGCATGAGATGTGATATCTCAATGCTTATACCAAACCTGAGACCCTTCCTATAGCATGAGATGTGATATCCAAATCCTTCCCATTCCAATCGTGAGACCCTTCCTATAGCATGAGATGTGATATCTCAATGCCTCTAATACCAAACCTGAGATCCTACCTCTAAAATGAAATATGATATGCAACTCCTTCCCCTTCCAAACCTGATAGCCTTCCTATAGCATGAGATGTGTTATCCAAGTCCTTCCCATTCCAATCCTGATACCCTTCCTATAACATGAGATGTGATATCCAATTCCTTCCCATTCCAACCTGAGACCCTTCCTATAGCATGAGATGGGATATCCAACTCCTTCCAAATCCAATCCTGATACCCTTCCGATAGCATGAGATGTGATATCCCAATGCTTCTACAAAACCTGAGACCCATACCATGGCATGAGATGTGATATCAAACTCCTTCCCATTCCAATCCTGACACCCTTCCTATAGCTTGAGATGTGATATCCAACTCCTTCCCATTCCAATTCTGAGACCCGTCCTATACCATGGGACTTGATATCTCAATGCTTCTAATACCAAACCTGAGACCGGTCCTATAACATGAGATGTGATATCCAAATCCTTCCCCTTCCAAACCTTAGACCCTTCCTTTATCATGAGATATGATATCCAAGTCGTTCCCATTCCAATCCTGAGACCCTTCCTATAGCATGAGATGTGATATCTCAATGCTTCTAATACCAAACCTGAGACCCTTGCTATAACATGAGATGTGATATTCAAGTCCTTCCCATTCCAATCCTGAGACCCTTCCTATAGCATGAGATGTGATATCTCATTGCTTCTAATACCAAACCTGAGACCCTTCCTATAATGAGATGGGATATCCAACTCCTTCCCATTCCAATCCTGAGACCCTTCCGATAGCAGAGATGTGATATCTCAATGCTTATACCAAACCTGAGACCCTTCCTATGGCATGAGATGTCAAATACAACTCCTTCCGATTCCAATCCTGAGACCCTTCCTATAGCATGAGATGTGATATCTCAATGCTTCTAATAATAAACCTGAGATCCTTCCTATAACATGAGATGTGATATCCAACTCCTTCCCATTCCAAACCTGAGACCCTTCCGATTGCATGAGATGTGATATCAAACTCCTTCCCATTCCAATCCTGAGATAGCTTGAGATGTGATATCCAACTCCTTCCCATTCCAATCCTGAGACCCTTCCTATACCATGAGATGTGATATCTCAATGCTTCTAATACCAAACCTGACACCCTTCCTATAACATGAGATGTGTATCCACCTCCTTCCCATTCCAAACCTGAGACCCTTCCTAGAGCCTGAGATGTGATATCTTAATGCTTCTAAAACCAAACCTGAGAACCATCCAATAACATATGTGAAATCCAAATCCTTCCCTTTCCAAACCTGAGACCCTTCCGATAGCATTACATGTGATATCTCAATGCTTCTAAAACCAAACATGAGAACCATCCTATAACATGAGATGTGAAATCCAAATCCTTCCCTTTCCAAACCTGAGACCCTCCCTATAGCATGGGATGTGATATCTAAGTCCTTCCCATTCCTATCCTGAGACCCTTCCGATAGCAGAGATGTGATATCTCAATGCTTGGACCAAACCTGAGACCCTTCCTATGACATGAGATGTGATATCCAACTCCTTCCCATTCCAATCCTGAGACACTTCCTATAGCATGAGATGTGATATCTCAATGCTTCTATCAAACCTGAGTCCCTTCCTTTAGCATGAGATGTGATATCCAACTCCTTCCCATTCCAATCCTGAGACCCTTCCTATAGCATGAGATGTGATATTTCAAAGCTTCTAATACCAAACCTGGGACCCGTCCTATAACATGAGATATGATATCCAAATCCTTCCCCTTCCAAACCTGAGACCCTTCCTTTAGCATGAGATGTGATATTCAAATCCTTCCCATTCCAATCCTGAAACCCTTCCTATAGCATGAGATGTGATATCTCAATGTTTCTAATAAAAAACCTGAGACTCTTCCTATAGCAAGAGATGTGATATCCAAATCCTTCCCATTCCAATCCTGAGACCCTTCCTATAACATGAGATGTGATATATCAATGCCTCTAATACCAAACCTGAGATTCTTCCTATAACATGAGATGTGATATCTCAATGCTTCTAATACCAAACCTGAGACCCTCCCTTTAGCATGAGATGTGGTATCCGACTCCTTCCCATTCCAATCCTGAGACCCTTCTGATAGCATGAGATGTGATATCTCAATGCCTCTAATACCAAACCAGAGATTCTTCCTATAACATTAGATGTGATATCTCAATGCTTCTAATACCAAACCTGAGACCCTCCCTTTAGCATGAGATGTGATATCCGACTCCTTCCCATTCCAATCCTGAGACCCTTCTGATAGCATGAGATGTGATATCTCAATGCTTCTAACACCAAACCTGAGACCCTTCCTATAACATAAGATGGGATATCCAACTCCTTCCCATTCCAATCCTGAGACCCTTCCGATAGCAGAGATGTGATATCTCAATGCTTATACCAATCCTGAGACCCTTCCTATAGCATGATATGTGATATCACAATTTTTCTAATACCAAACCTGAGATCCTTCCTATAACATGAGATGTGTATCCAACTCCTTCCCATTCCAAAACCTGAGACCCTTCCTATAGCATGAGATGTGATATCTTAATGCTTCTAAAACCAAACCTGAGAACCATCCAATAACATATGTGAAATCCAAATCCTTCCCTTTCCAAACCTGAGACCCTTCCGATAGCATTAGATGTGATATCCCAATGCTTCTAAAACCAAACATGAGAACCATCCTATAACATGAGATGTGAAATCCAAATCCTTCCCTTTCCAAACCTGAGACCCTTCCTATAGCTTGAGATGTGATATCAAACTCCTTCCCATTCCAATCCTGTGATAGCTTGAGATGTGATATCCAACTCCTTCCCATTCCAATCCTGAGACCCTTCCTATACCATGAGATGTGATATCTCAATGCTTCTAATACCAAACCTGAGACCCGTCCTAAAACATGAGATGTGAGATCCAAATCCTTCCCCTTCCAAACCTGAGAACCTTCCTATAGCTTGAGATGTGATATCAAACTCCTTCCCATTCCAATCCTGAGATAGCTTGAGATGTGATATCCAACTCCTTCCCATTCCTATCCTGAGACCCTTCCGATAGCAGAGATGTGATATCTCAATGCTTGTACCAAACCTGAGACCCTTCCTATGGCATGAGATGTGATATCCAACTCCTTCCCATTCCAATCCTGAGACCCTTCCTATAGCATGAGATGTGATATCTCAATGCTTCTATCAAACCTGAGTCCCTTCCTTTAGCATGAGATGTGATATCCAACTCCTTCCCATTCCAATCCTGAGACCCTTCCTATAGCATGAGATGTGATATCTCAAAGCTTCTAATACCAAACCTGGGACCCGTCCTATAACATGAGATATGATATCCAAATCCTTCCCCTTCCAAACCTGAGACCCTTCCTTTAGCATGAGATGTGATATCCAAATCCTTCCCATTCCAATCCTGAAACCCTTCCTATAGCATGAGATGTGATATCTCAATGTTTCTAATAAAAAACCTGAGACCCTTCCTATAGCAAGAGATGTGATATCCAAATCCTTCCCATTCCAATCCTGAGACCCTTCCTATAACATGAGATGTGATATCCATCTCCTTCCCATTCCAACCTGAGAACCTTCCTATAGCATGAGAAGGGATATCCAACTCCTTCCCATTCCAATCCTGAGACCTTCCTATAGCATGAGATGTGATATCTCAAAGCTTCTAATACCAAACCTGCGACCCGTCCTATAACATGAGATATGATATCCAAATCCTTCCCCTTCCAAACCTGAGACCCTTCCTTTAGCATGAGATGTGATATACAAATCCTTCCCATTCCAATCCTGAAACCCTTCCTATAGCATGAGATGTGATATCTCAATGTTTCTAATAAAAAAACTGAGACCCTTCCTATAGCAAGAGATGTGACATCCAAATCCTTCCCATTCCAATCCTGAGATCCTTCCTATTGGATGAGATGTGATATCCAACTCCTTCCCATTCCAATACTGAGACCCTTCCTATACCATGAGATGTGATATCTCAATGCTTCTACCAAAACTGAGACCCTTCCTTTAGCATGAGATGTGATATCCAACTCCTTCCCATTCCAATCCTGAGACCCTTCTGATAGCATGAGATGTGATATTCAATGCCTCTAATACCAAACCTGAGATCCTACCTCTAACATGAAATGTGATATCCAACTCCTTCCCTTTCCAAACGTGAGAGCCTCCCTATAGCATGAGATGGGATATTCAAGTCCTTCCCATTCCAATCCTGAGACCCTTCCTATAGCATGAGATGTGATATCTCAATGCTTCTAATACCAAACCTGAGACCCTTCCTATAACATAAGATGGGATATCCAACTCCTTCCCATTCCAATCCTGAGACCCTTCCGATAGCAGAGATGTGATATCTCAATGCTGATACCAAACCTGAGACCCTTCCTATGGCATGAGATGTCATATACAACTCCTTCCCATTCCAATCCTGAGACCCTTCCTATAGCATGAGATGTGATATCTCAATGCTTATACAAAACCTGAGACCCTTCCTATAGCATGAGATGTGATATCCAACTCCTTCCCATTCCAATCCTGAGTCCCTTCCTATAACATGAGATGTGATGTCTCAATGCTTCTAATACCAAACCTGAGATCCTTCCTATGGCATGAGATGTCATATAAAACTCCTCCCCATTCCATTCCTGAGACCCTTCCTATAGCATGAGATGTGATATCCAACTCCTTCCCATTCCAATCCTGAGACCCTTCCTATAGCATGAGATGTGATATCCAAATCCTTCCCATTCCAATCGTGAGACCCTTCCTATAGCATGAGATGTGATATCCAAAACCTTCCCTTTCCAAAACTGAGAGCCTACCTATAGCATGAAATGTGATATCCAACTCCTTCCCATTCCAATCCTGAGACCCTTCCTATAGCATGAGATGTGATATCTCAATGCTTATACCAAACCTGACACCCTTCCTATAGCATGAGATGTGATATCCAAATCCTTCCCATTCCAATCCTGAGACCCTTCCTATAGCATGAGATGTGATATCCAAATCCTTCCCCTTCCAAACCTGAGACCCTCCCTTTAGCATGAGATGTGATATCCAACTCCTTCCCATTCCAATCCTGAGACCCTTCTGATAGCATGAGATGTTATATCTCAATGCCTCTAATACCAAACCTGAGATCCTACCTCTAACATGAAATGTGATATCCAGCTCCTTCCCCTTCTAAACCTGGGAGCCTTCCTATAACATGAGATGTGATATCGAAGTGCTTCCCATTCCAATCCTGAGACCCTTCCTATAACATGAGATGTGATATCCAACTCCTTCCCATTCCAATCCTGAGACCCTTCCTATAGCATGAGATGTGATGTCTCAATGCTTCTAATACCAAATCTGAGATCCTTCCTATAACATGAGATGTGATATCCAACTCCTTCCCATTGCAATCTTGAGACCGTTTCTATAGCATGAGATTTGATATCTCAATGCTTATACCAAACCTGAGACCCTTCCTATAGCATGAGATGTGATATCCAAATCCTTCCCATTCCAATCGTGAGACCCTTCCTATAGCATGAGATGTGATATCTCAATGCCTCTAATACCAAACCTGAGATCCTACCTCTAAAATGAAATTTGATATGCAACTCCTTCCCCTTCCAAACCTGATAGCCTTCCTATAGCATGAGATGTGTTATCCAAGTCCTTCCCATTCCAATCCTGATACCCTTCCTATAACATGAGATGTGATATCCAATTCCTTCCCATTCCAACCTGAGACCCTTCCTATAGCATGAGATGGGATATCCAACTCCTTCCAAATCCAATCCTGATACCCTTCCGATAGCATGAGATGTGATATCCCAATGCTTCTACAAAACCTGAGACCCATACCATGGCATGAGATGTGATATCAAACTCCTTCCCATTCCAATCCTGACACCCTTCCTATAGCTTGAGATGTGATATCCAACTCCTTCCCATTCCAATTCTGAGACCCGTCCTATACCATGGGACTTGATATCTCAATGCTTCTAATACCAAACCTGAGACCGGTCCTATAACATGAGATGTGATATCCAAATCCTTCCCCTTCCAAACCTTAGACCCTTCCTTTATCATGAGATATGATATCCAAGTCATTCCCATTCCAATCCTGAGACCCTTCCTATAGCATGAGATGTGATATCTCAATGCTTCTAATACCAAACCTGAGACCCTTGCTATAACATGAGATGTGATATTCAAGTCCTTCCCATTCCAATCCTGAGACCCTTCCTATAGCATGAGATGTGATATCCAACTCCTTCCCATTCCAATCCTGAGACCCTTCCTATAGCATGAGATGTGATATCTCAAAGCTTCTAATACCAAACCTGGGACCCGTCCTATAACATGAGATATGATATCCAAATCCTTCCCCTTCCAAACCTGAGACCCTTCCTTTAGCATGAGATGTGATATCCAAATCCTTCCCATTCCAATCCTGAAACCCTTCCTATAGCATGAGATGTGATATCTCAATGTTTCTAATAAAAAACCTGAGACCCTTCCTATAGCAAGAGATGTGATATCCAAATCCTTCCCATTCCAATCCTGAGACCCTTCCTATAACATGAGATGTGATATCCATCTCCTTCCCATTCCAACCTGAGAACCTTCCTATAGCATGAGAAGGGATATCCAACTCCTTCCCATTCCAATCCTGAGACCTTCCTATAGCATGAGATGTGATATCTCAAAGCTTCTAATACCAAACCTGCGACCCGTCCTATAACATGAGATATGATATCCAAATCCTTCCCCTTCCAAACCTGAGACCCTTCCTTTAGCATGAGATGTGATATACAAATCCTTCCCATTCCAATCCTGAAACCCTTCCTATAGCATGAGATGTGATATCTCAATGTTTCTAATAAAAAAACTGAGACCCTTCCTATAGCAAGAGATGTGACATCCAAATCCTTCCCATTCCAATCCTGAGATCCTTCCTATTGGATGAGATGTGATATCCAACTCCTTCCCATTCCAATACTGAGACCCTTCCTATACCATGAGATGTGATATCTCAATGCTTCTACCAAAACTGAGACCCTTCCTTTAGCATGAGATGTGATATCCAACTCCTTCCCATTCCAATCCTGAGACCCTTCTGATAGCATGAGATGTGATATTCAATGCCTCTAATACCAAACCTGAGATCCTACCTCTAACATGAAATGTGATATCCAACTCCTTCCCTTTCCAAACGTGAGAGCCTCCCTATAGCATGAGATGGGATATTCAAGTCCTTCCCATTCCAATCCTGAGACCCTTCCTATAGCATGAGATGTGATATCTCAATGCTTCTAATACCAAACCTGAGACCCTTCCTATAACATAAGATGGGATATCCAACTCCTTCCCATTCCAATCCTGAGACCCTTCCGATAGCAGAGATGTGATATCTCAATGCTGATACCAAACCTGAGACCCTTCCTATGGCATGAGATGTCATATACAACTCCTTCCCATTCCAATCCTGAGACCCTTCCTATAGCATGAGATGTGATATCTCAATGCTTATACAAAACCTGAGACCCTTCCTATAGCATGAGATGTGATATCCAACTCCTTCCCATTCCAATCCTGAGTCCCTTCCTATAACATGAGATGTGATGTCTCAATGCTTCTAATACCAAACCTGAGATCCTTCCTATGGCATGAGATGTCATATAAAACTCCTCCCCATTCCATTCCTGAGACCCTTCCTATAGCATGAGATGTGATATCCAACTCCTTCCCATTCCAATCCTGAGACCCTTCCTATAGCATGAGATGTGATATCCAAATCCTTCCCATTCCAATCGTGAGACCCTTCCTATAGCATGAGATGTGATATCCAAAACCTTCCCTTTCCAAAACTGAGAGCCTACCTATAGCATGAAATGTGATATCCAACTCCTTCCCATTCCAATCCTGAGACCCTTCCTATAGCATGAGATGTGATATCTCAATGCTTATACCAAACCTGACACCCTTCCTATAGCATGAGATGTGATATCCAAATCCTTCCCATTCCAATCCTGAGACCCTTCCTATAGCATGAGATGTGATATCCAAATCCTTCCCCTTCCAAACCTGAGACCCTCCCTTTAGCATGAGATGTGATATCCAACTCCTTCCCATTCCAATCCTGAGACCCTTCTGATAGCATGAGATGTTATATCTCAATGCCTCTAATACCAAACCTGAGATCCTACCTCTAACATGAAATGTGATATCCAGCTCCTTCCCCTTCTAAACCTGGGAGCCTTCCTATAACATGAGATGTGATATCGAAGTGCTTCCCATTCCAATCCTGAGACCCTTCCTATAACATGAGATGTGATATCCAACTCCTTCCCATTCCAATCCTGAGACCCTTCCTATAGCATGAGATGTGATGTCTCAATGCTTCTAATACCAAATCTGAGATCCTTCCTATAACATGAGATGTGATATCCAACTCCTTCCCATTGCAATCTTGAGACCGTTTCTATAGCATGAGATTTGATATCTCAATGCTTATACCAAACCTGAGACCCTTCCTATAGCATGAGATGTGATATCCAAATCCTTCCCATTCCAATCGTAAGACCCTTCCTATAGCATGAGATGTGATATCTCAATGCCTCTAATACCAAACCTGAGATCCTACCTCTAAAATGAAATTTGATATGCAACTCCTTCCCCTTCCAAACCTGATAGCCTTCCTATAGCATGAGATGTGTTATCCAAGTCCTTCCCATTCCAATCCTGATACCCTTCCTATAACATGAGATGTGATATCCAATTCCTTCCCATTCCAACCTGAGACCCTTCCTATAGCATGAGATGGGATATCCAACTCCTTCCAAATCCAATCCTGATACCCTTCCGATAGCATGAGATGTGATATCCCAATGCTTCTACAAAACCTGAGACCCATACCATGGCATGAGATGTGATATCAAACTCCTTCCCATTCCAATCCTGACACCCTTCCTATAGCTTGAGATGTGATATCCAACTCCTTCCCATTCCAATTCTGAGACCCGTCCTATACCATGGGACTTGATATCTCAATGCTTCTAATACCAAACCTGAGACCGGTCCTATAACATGAGATGTGATATCCAAATCCTTCCCCTTCCAAACCTTAGACCCTTCCTTTATCATGAGATATGATATCCAAGTCATTCCCATTCCAATCCTGAGACCCTTCCTATAGCATGAGATGTGATATCTCAATGCTTCTAATACCAAACCTGAGACCCTTGCTATAACATGAGATGTGATATTCAAGTCCTTCCCATTCCAATCCTGAGACCCTTCCTATAGCATGAGATGTGATATCTCAATGCTTCTAATACCAAACCTGAGACCCTTCCTATAATGAGATGGGATATCCAACTCCTTCCCATTCCAATCCTGAGACCCTGCCGATAGCAGAGATGTGATATCTCAATGCTTATACCAAACCTGAGACCCTTCCTATGGCATGAGATGTCAAATACAACTCCTTCCGATTCCAATCCTGAGACCCTTCCTATAGCATGAGATGTGATATCTCAATGCTTCTAATAATAAACCTGAGATCCTTCCTATAACATGAGATGTGATATCCAACTCCTTCCCATTCCAAACCTGAGACCCTTCCGATTGCATGAGATGTGATATCAAACTCCTTCCCATTCCAATCCTGAGATAGCTTGAGATGTGATATCCAACTCCTTCCCATTCCAATCCTGAGACCCTTCCTATACCATGAGATGTGATATCTCAATGCTTCTAATACCAAACCTGACACCCGTCCTAAAACATGAGATGTGAGATCCAAATCCTTCCCCTTCCAAGCCTGAGATCTTTCCTTTAGCATGAGATGTGATATCCAACTCCTTCCCATTCCAATCCTGAGACCCTTCCTATAGCATGATATGTGATATCACAATTTTTCTAATACCAAACCTGAGATCCTTCCTATAACATGAGATGTGTATCCACCTCCTTCCCATTCCAAACCTGAGACCCTTCCTATAGCTTGAGATGTGATATCTTAATGCTTCTAAAACCAAACCTGAGAACCATCCAATAACATATGTGAAATCCAAATCCTTCCCTTTCCAAACCTGAGACCCTTCCGATAGCATTACATGTGATATCTCAATGCTTCTAAAACCAAACATGAGAACCATCCTATAACATGAGATGTGAAATCCAAATCCTTCCCTTTCCAAACCTGAGACCCTCCCTATAGCATGGGATGTGATATCTAAGTCCTTCCCATTCCTATCCTGAGACCCTTCCGATAGCAGAGATGTGATATCTCAATGCTTGGACCAAACCTGAGACCCTTCCTATGACATGAGATGTGATATCCAACTCCTTCCCATTCCAATCCTGAGACACTTCCTATAGCATGAGATGTGATATCTCAATGCTTCTATCAAACCTGAGTCCCTTCCTTTAGCATGAGATGTGATATCCAACTCCTTCCCATTCCAATCCTGAGACCCTTCCTATAGCATGAGATGTGATATTTCAAAGCTTCTAATACCAAACCTGGGACCCATCCTATAACATGAGATATGATATCCAAATCCTTCCCCTTCCAAACCTGAGACCCTTCCTTTAGCATGAGATGTGATATCCAAATCCTTCCCATTCCAATCCTGAAACCCTTCCTATAGCATGAGATGTGATATCTCAATGTTTCTAATAAAAAACCTGAGAGTCTTCCTATAGCAAGAGATGTGATATCCAAATCCTTCCCATTCCAATCCTGAGACCCTTCCTATAACATGAGATGTGATATATCAATGCCTCTAATACCAAACCTGAGATTCTTCCTATAACATGAGATGTGATATCTCAATGCTTCTAATACCAAACCTGAGACCCTCCCTTTAGCATGAGATGTGATATCCGACTCCTTCCCATTCCAATCCTGAGACCCTTCTGATAGCATGAGATGTGATATCTCAATGCCTCTAATACCAAACCAGAGATTCTTCCTATAACATGAGATGTGATATCTCTATTGCTTCTAATACCAAACCTGAGACCCTCCCTTTAGCATGAGATGTGATATCCGACTCCTTCCCATTCCAATCCTGAGACCCTTCTGATAGCATGAGATGTGATATCTCAATGCTTCTAACACCAAACCTGAGACCCTTCCTATAACATAAGATGGGATATCCAACTCCTTCCCATTCCAATCCTGAGACCCTTCCGATAGCAGAGGTGTGATATCTCAATGCTTATACCAATCCTGAGACCCTTCCTATAGCATGATATGTGATATCACAATTTTTCTAATACCAAACCTGAGATCCTTCCTATAACATGAGATGTGTATCCAACTCCTTCCCATTCCAAAACCTGAGACCCTTCCTATAGCATGAGATGTGATATCTTAATGCTTCTAAAACCAAACCTGAGAACCATCCAATAACATATGTGAAATCCAAATCCTTCCCTTTCCAAACCTGAGACCCTTCCGATAGCATTAGATGTGATATCTCAATGCTTCTAAAACCAAACATGAGAACCATCCTATAACATGAGATGTGAAATCCAAATCCTTCCCTTTCCAAACCTGAGACCCTTCCTATAGCTTGAGATGTGATATCAAACTCCTTCCCATTCCAATCCTGTGATAGCTTGAGATGTGATATCCAACTCCTTCCCATTCCAATCCTGAGACCCTTCCTATACCATGAGATGTGATATCTCAATGCTTCTAATACCAAACCTGAGACCCGTCCTAAAACATGAGATGTGAGATCCAAATCCTTCCCCTTCCAAACCTGAGAACCTTCCTATAGCTTGAGATGTGATATCAAACTCCTTCCCATTCCAATCCTGAGATAGCTTGAGATGTGATATCCAACTCCTTCCCATTCCTATCCTGAGACCCTTCCGATAGCAGAGATGTGATATCTCAATGCTTGTACCAAACCTGAGACCCTTCCTATGGCATGAGATGTGATATCCAACTCCTTCCCATTCCAATCCTGAGACCCTTCCTATAGCATGAGATGTGATATCTCAATGCTTCTATCAAACCTGAGTCCCTTCCTTTAGCATGAGATGTGATATCCAACTCCTTCCCATTCCAATCCTGAGACCCTTCCTATAGCATGAGATGTGATATCTCAAAGCTTCTAATACCAAACCTGGGACCCGTCCTATAACATGAGATATGATATCCAAATCCTTCCCCTTCCAAACCTGAGACCCTTCCTTTAGCATGAGATGTGATATCCAAATCCTTCCCATTCCAATCCTGAAACCCTTCCTATAGCATGAGATGTGATATCTCAATGTTTCTAATAAAAAACCTGAGACCCTTCCTATAGCAAGAGATGTGATATCCAAATCCTTCCCATTCCAATCCTGAGACCCTTCCTATAACATGAGATGTGATATCCAACTCCTTCCCATTCCAACCTGAGAACCTTCCTATAGCATGAGAAGGGATATCCAACTCCTTCCCATTCCAATCCTGAGACCTTCCTATAGCATGAGATGTGATATCTCAAAGCTTCTAATACCAAACCTGCGACCCGTCCTATAACATGAGATATGATATCCAAATCCTTCCCCTTCCAAACCTGAGACCCTTCCTTTAGCATGAGATGTGATATACAAATCCTTCCCATTCCAATCCTGAAACCCTTCCTATAGCATGAGATGTGATATCTCAATGTTTCTAATAAAAAAACTGAGACCCTTCCTATAGCAAGAGATGTGACATCCAAATCCTTCCCATTCCAATCCTGAGATCCTTCCTATTAGATGAGATGTGATATCCAACTCCTTCCCATTCCAATACTGAGACCCTTCCTATACCATGAGATGTGATATCTCAATGCTTCTACCAAAACTGAGACCCTTCCTTTAGCATGAGATGTGATATCCAACTCCTTCCCATTCCAATCCTGAGACCCTTCCTATAGCATGAGATGTGATATCTCAATGCCTCTAATACCAAACCAGAGATTCTTCCTATAACATGAGATGTGATATCTCAATGCTTCTAATACCAAACCTGAGACCCTTCCTTTAGCATGAGATGTGATATCCGACTCCTTCCCATACCAATCCTGAGACCCTTCTGATAGCATGAGATGTGATATCTCAATGCCTCTAATACCAAACCTGAGATTCTTCCTATAACATGAGATGTGATATCTCAATGCTTCTAATACCAAACCTGAGACCCTCCGTTTAGCATGAGATGTGATATCCGACTCCTTCCCATTCCAATCCTGAGACCCTTCTGATAGCATGAGATGTGATATCTCAATGCTTCTAATACCAAATCTGAGACCCTTCCTATAACATAAGATGGGATATCCAACTCCTTCCCATTCCAATCCTGAGACCCTTCCGATAGCAGAGATGTGATATCTCAATGCTTATACCAAACCTGAGACCCTTCCTGTGGCATGAGATGTCATATACAACTCCTTCCCATTCCAATCCTGAGACCCTTCCTATAGCATGAGATGTGATATCCAACTCCTTCCCATTCCAATCTTGAGACCCTTCCTATAGCATGAGATTTGATATCTCAATGCTTCTAACACCAAACCTGAGATCCTTCCGATAGCATGAGATGTGATATCTCAATGCTTCTAATACCAAACCTGAGATCATTCCTATAACACGAGATGTAATATCCAAATCCTTCCCCTTCCAAACCTGAGACCCTCCCTTTAGCATGAGATGTGATAATCAACTCCTTCCCATTCCAATCCTGAGATCCTTCTGATAGCATGAGATGTGATATCTCAATGCCTCTAATACCAAACCTGAGATCCTACCTCTAACATGAAATGTGATATCCAACTCCTTCCCCTTCCAAACCTGAGAGCCTTCCTATAGCATGAGATGTGATATCCAAGTCCTTCCCATTCCAATCCTGAGACCCTTCCTATAGCTTGAGATGTGATATCCAACTCCTCCCCATTCCAATTCTGAGACCCTTCCTATAGCATGAGATGTGATATCTCAATGCTTCTAATACCAAACCTGGGACCCTTCCTATAACATGAGATGGGATATCCAAGTCCTTCCCATTCCAATCCTGAGACCCTTCCTATAGCATGAGATATGATATCTCAATGCTTCTAATACCAAACCTGAGACCCTTCCTATAACAAGAGATGTGATATCCATGTCCTTCCCATTCCAATCCTGAGACCCGTCCTATACCATGAGATGTGATATCTCAATGCTTCTAATACCAAACCTGAGACCCTTCCTATAATGAGATGGGATATCCAACTCCTTCCCATTCCAATCCTGAGACCCTTCCAATAGCAGAGATGTGATATCTCAATGCTTATACCAAACCTGAGACCCTTCCTATGGCATGAAATGTCATATACAACTCCTTCCGATTCCAGACCTGAGACCCTTCCTATAGCATGAGATGTGATATCCAACTCCTTCTCATTCCAATCCTGAGAACCTTCCTATAGCTTGAGATGTGATATCCAACTCCTTCCCATTCCAATCCTGAGACCCTTCCTATAGCATGAGATGTGATATCTCAATGCTTCTAATACCAAACCTGAGATCCTTCCTATAACATGAGATGTGATATCCAAATCCTTCCACTTCCAAACCTGAGACCCTCCCTTTAGCATGAGATGTGATATCCGACTCCTTCCCATTCCAATCCTGAGACCCTTCTGATAGCATGAGATATGATATCTCAATGCCTATAATACCAAACCTGAGATCCTTCCGATAGCATGAGATGTGATATCTCAATGCTTCTAATACCAAACCTGAGATCCTTCCTATAACATTAAATGTGATATCCAAATCCTTCCAAATCCAATCCTGATACCCTTCCGATAGCATGAGATGTGATATCCCAATGCTTCTACAAAACCTGAGACCCATACATGGCATGAGATGTGATATCAAACTCCTCCCCATTCCAATCCTGAGACACTTCCTATAGCATGAGATGTGATATCTCAATGCTTCTAATACCAAACCTGAGACTCTTCCTATAACATGAGATGGGATATTCAACTCCTTCCCATTCCAATCCTGAGACCCTTCCGATAGCAGAGGTGTGATATCTCAATGCTTATACCAAACCTGAGACCCTTCCTATGGCATGAGATGTCATATACAACTCCTTCCCATTCCAATCCTGAGACCCTTCCTATAGCATGAGATGTGATATCTCAATGCTTATACCAAACCTGAGAACCATACATGGCATGAGATGTGATATCAAACTCCTTACCATTCCAATCCTGAGACCATTCCTATAGCATGAGATGTGATATCTCAATGCTTCTAATACCAAACCTGAGACCCTTCCTATAGCATGAGATGTGATATCTCAATGCTTATACCAAACCTGAGACCCTTCCTATAGCATGAGATGTGATATCCAACTCCTTCCCATTTCAATCCTGAGACCCTTCCTATAGCATGAGATGTGATGTCTCAATGCTTCTAATACCAAACCTGAGATCCTTCCTATAACATCAGATGTGATATCCAACTCCTTCCCATTCCAATCCTGAGACCCTTCCTATAGCATGAGATGTGATATCTCAATGTTTATACCAAACCTGAGACCCTTCTTATAGCATGAGATGTGATATCCAACTCCTTCCCATTCCAATCCTGAGACCCTTCCTATAGCATGAGATGTGATATCTCAATGCCTCTAATACCAAATCTGAGATCCTTCCTCTAACATGAAATGTGATATCCTACTCCTTCCCTTTCCAAACCTGAGAGCCTACCTATAGCATGAGATGTGATATCCAAGACCTTCCCATTCCAATCCTTAGACCCTTCCTACAGCATACAATATGATATCTCAATGATTCTAATAACAAACCTGAGACCCGTCCTATAACATGAGATATGATATCCAACTCCTTCCTATTCCAATCCTGAGACACTTCCGATAGCAGAGATGTGATATCTCAATGCTTATTCCAAATCTGAGACCCTTCCTATAGCATGAGATGTGATATCCAACTCCTTCCCGTTCCAAACCTGAGACCCTTCCTATAGCATATGTGATATCCAACTCCTTCCCATTCCAAACATGAGACCCTTCCTATAGCATGAGATGTGATATCCAACTCCTTCCCATTCCAATCCTGAGACCCTTCCTATAGCATGAGATGTGATATCTCAATGCCTCTAATACCAAACCTGAGATCCTTCCTCTAACATGAAATGTGATATCCAACTCCTTCCCTTTCCAAACCTGAGAGCCTACCTATAGCATGAGATGTGATATCCAAGACCTTCCCATTCCAATCCTTAGACCCTTCCTACAGCATACAATATGATATCTCAATGATTCTAATAACAAACCTGAGACCCGTCCTATAACATGAGATGTGATATCCAACTCCTTCCCATTCCAATCCTGAGACACTTCCGATAGCAGAGATGTGATATCTCAATGCCTATTCCAAACCTGAGACCCTTCCTATAGCATGAGATGTGATATCCAACTCCTTCCCATTCCAAACATGAGACCCTTCCTATAGCAAGAATGTAATATCCAACTCCTTCCCATTCCAATCCTGAGACCCTTCCTATAACATGAGATGTGATATCCAACCCCTTCCCATTCCAACCTGAGACCCTTCCTATAGCATGAGATGGGATATCCAACTCCTTCCAAATCCAATCCTGATACCCTTCCGATAGCATGAGATGTGATATCCCAATGCTTCTACCAAACTGAGACCCATACTATGGCATGAGATGTGATATCAAACTCCTTCCCATTCCAATCCTGAGACCCTTCCTATAGCTTGAGATGTGATATCCAACTCCTTCCCATTCCAATTCTGAGACCCTTCCTATACAATGAGACTTGATATCTCAATGCTTCTAATACCAAACCTGAGACCCGTCCTATAACATGAGATGTGATATCCAAATCCTTCCCCTTCCAAACCTTAGACCCTTCCTTTATCATGAGATGTTATATCCAACTCCTTCCCATTCCAATCCTGAGACTCTTCCGATATCATGAGATGTGATATCTCAATGCTTCTAATATCAAACATGAGACCCTCCCTATAGCATGAGATGTGATATCCAAGTCCTTCCCATTCCAATCCTGAGACCCTTCCTATAGCATGAGATGTGATATCTCAATGCTTCTAATACCAAACCTACCTGAGACCCTTCCTATAACATGAGATGGGAATATCCAACTCCTTCCCATTCCAATCCTGAGACCCTTCCGATAGCAGAGATGTGATATCTCAATGCTTATACCAAACCTGAGATCCTTCCTATAACATGAGATGTGATATCCAACTCCTTCCCATTCCAATCCTGAGACACTTCCTATAGCATGAGATGTGATATCTCACTGCTTATACCAAACCTGAGACCCTTCCTATAGCATGAGATGTGATATCCAACTCCTTCCCATTCCAATCCTGAGACCCTTCCTATAGCATGAGATGTGATATCTCAATGCTTCTAATATCAAACTTGAGACCCTCCCTATAGCATGAGATGTGATACCCAAGTCCTTCCCATTCCAATCCTGAGACCCTTCCTACAGCATGCGATGTGATGTCTCAATGCTTCTAATACCAAACCTGAGACTCTTCCTATAACATGAGATGGGATATCCAACTCCTTCCCATTCCAATCCTGAGACCCTTCCGATAGCAGAGATGTGATATCTCAATGCTTATACCAAACGTAAGACCCTTCCTATGGCATGAGATGTCATATACAACTCCTTCCCATTCCAATCCTGAGACCCTTCCTATAGCATGAGATGTGATATCCAACTCCTTCGCATTCCAATCCTGAGACCCTTCCTATAGCATGAGATGTGATGTCTCAATGCTTCTAATACCAAACCTGAGATCCTTCCTATAACATGAGATGTGATATCCAACTCCTTCCCATTCCAATCCCGAGACCCTTCCTATAGCATGAGATGTGATATCTCAATGCTTATACCAAACCTGAGACCCTTCCTATAGCATGAGATGTGATATCCAACTCCTTCCCATTCCAATCCTGAGACTCTTCCTATAGCATGAGATGTGATATCTCAATGCCTCTAATACCAAACCTGAGATCTTTCCTCTAACGTGAAATGTGATATCCAACTCCTTCCCTTTCCAAACCTGAGAGCCTACCTATAGCATGAGATGTGATATCCAAGTCCTTCCCATTCCAATCCTTAGACCCTTCCTACAGCATGCAATATGATATCTCAATGATTCTAATAACAAACCTGAGACCCGTCCTATAACATGAGATGGGATATCCAACTCCTTCCCATTGCAATCCTGAGACACTTCCGATAGCAGAGATGTGATATCTCAATGCTTATACCAAACCTGAGACCCTTCCTATAACATGAGATGTGATATCCAACTCCTTCCCGGTCCAAACCTGAGACCCTTCCTATAGCATATGTGATATCCAACTCCTTCCCATTCCAAACATGAGACCCTTCCTATAGCAAGAGTGTAATATCCAACTCCTTCCCATTCCAATCCTGAGACCATTCCTATAGCATGAGATGTGAAATCTCAATGCTTCTAATACCAAACCTGAGATCCTTCCTATGAACATGAGATGTGATATCCAATTCCTCCCCATTCCAAACCTGAGAACCTTCCTACAGCATGCGATGTGATATCTCAATGCTTCTAATACCAAACCCGAGACCAGTCCTATAACATGAGATTGGATATCCAACTCCTTCCCCTTCCAAACCTGAGACTCTTCCTATAGCATGAGATGTGATATCCAACTTCTTCCCATTCCAATCCTGAGACCCTTCCTATAACATGAGATGTGATGTCTCAATGCTTCTAATACCAAACATGAGATCATTCCTATAACATGAGATGTGATATCCAACTCCTTCACATTCCAATCCTGAGACCCTTCCTATAGCATGAGATGTGATATCTCAATGCTTATACCAAACCTGAGACCCTTCCTATAGCTTGAGATGTGATATCCAACTCCTTCCCATTCCAATCCTGAGACCCTTCCTATAGCATGAGGTGTGATATCTCAAGGCCTCTAATACCAAACCTGAGATCCTTCCTCTGACATGAAATGTGATATCCAACTCCTTCCCCTTCCAAACCTGAGAGCCTTCCTATAACATGAAATGTGATATCCAATTCCTTCCCATTCCAACCTGAGACCCTTCCTATACCATGAGATGAGATATCCAACTCCTTCCAAATCCAATACTGATACCCTTCCGATAGCATGAGATGTGATATCCCAATGCTTCTACAAAACCTGAGACCCATACTATGGCATGAGATGTGATATCAAACTCCTTCCCATTCCAATCCTGAGACCCTACCTATAGCTTGAGATGTGATATCCAACTCCTTCCCATTCCAATTCTGAGACCCTTCCTATACCATGAGACTTGATATCTCAATGCTTCTAATACCAAACCTGAGACCCGTCCTATAACATGAGATGTGATATCCAAATATTTCCAGTTCCAAACCTTAGACCCTTCCTTTATCATGAGATGTGATATCCAATTCCTTCCCATTCCAATCCTGAGACCCTTCCGATATCATGAGATTTGTTATCTCAATGCTTCTAATATCAAACTTGAGACCCTCCCTATAACATCAGATGTGACATCCAAGTCCTCCCCATTCCAATCCTGAGACCCTTCCTATAGCATGCGATATGATATCTCAATGCTTCTAATACCAAACCTGAGACCCTTCCTATAACATGATTTGGGATATCCAACTCCTTCCCATTCCAATCCTGAGACCCTTCCGATAGCAGAGATGTGATATCTCAATGCTTATACCAAACCTGAGACCCTTCCTATGGCCTGAGATGTCATATGCAACTCCTTCCCATTCCAATCCTGAGACCCTTCCTATAGCATTAGATGTGATATCTCAATGCTTATACCAAATCTGAGACCCTTCCTATAGCATGAGATGTGATATCCAACTTCTTCCCATTCCAATCCTGAGACCCTTCCTATAGCATGAGATGTGATGTCTCAATTCTTCTAATACCAAACCTGAGATCCTTCCTATAACATGAGATGTGATATCCAACTCCTTCCCATTCCAATCCTGAGACCCTTATGATAGCATGAGATGTGATATCTCAATGCCTCTAACACCAAACCTGAGATACTTCTGATAGCATGAGATGTGATATCTCAATGCTTCTAATACCAAACCTGAGATCCTTCCTATAACATGAGATGTGATTTCCAAATCCTTCCACTTCCAAACCTGAGACCCTCCCTTTAGCATGAGATGTGATATCCAACTCCTTCCCATTCCAATCCTGAGACCCTTCTGATAGCATGAGATGTGATATTTCAATGCCTTTAATACCAAACCTGAGATCCTACCTCTAACATGAAATGTGATATCCATCTCCTTCCCTTTCCAAACCTGAGACCCTGCCTATAGCATGAAATGTGATATCCAAGTCCTTCCCATTCCAATCCTGAGACCCTTCCTATAGCATGTGATGTGATATCTCAATGCTTATACCAAATCTGAGACCCTTCCTATAGCATGAGATGTGATATCCAACTCCTTCCCATTCCAATCCTGAGACCCTTCCTATAGCATGAGATGTGATGTCTCAATGCTTCTAATACCAAACCTGAGATCCTTCCTATAACATGAGATGTGATATCCAACTCCTTCCCATTCCAATCCTGAGACCCTTATGATAGCATGAGATGTGATATCTCAATGCCTCTAATACCAAACCTGAGATACTTCCGATAGCATGAGATGTGATATCTCAATGCTTCTAATACCAAACCTGAGATCCTTCCTATAACATGAGATGTGATTTCCAAATCCTTCCCCTTCCAAACCTGAGACCCTCCCTTTAGCATGAGATGTGATATCCAACTCCTTCCCATTCCAATCCTGAGACCCATCTGATAGCATGAGATGTGATATTTCAATGCCTCTAATACCAAACCTGAGATCCTACCTCTAACATGAAATGTGATATCCATCTCCTTCCCTTTCCAAACCTGAGACCCTGCCTATAGCATGAGATGTGATATCCAAGTCCTTTCCATTCCAATCCTGAGACCCTTCCTATAGCATGTGATGTGATATCTCAATGCTTATACCAAACCTGAGACCCTTCCTATGGCATGAGATGTCATATACAACTCCTTCCCATTCCAATCCTGAGACCCTTCCTATAGCATGAGATGTGATATCTCAATGCTTATACCAAACCTGAGACCCTTCCTATAGCATGAGATGTGATATCCAACTTCTTCCCATTCCAATCCTGAGACCCTTCCTATAACATGAGATGTGATGTCGCAATGCTTCTAATACCAAACCTGAGATCTTTCCTATAACATGAGATGTGATATCCAACTCCTTCCCATTCCAATCCTGAGACCCTTCCTATAGCATGAGCTGTGATATCACAATGCTTATACCAAACCTGAGACCGTTCCTATAGCTTGAGATGTGATATCCAACTCCTTCCCATTCCAATCCTGAGACCCTTCCTATAGCATGAGATGTGATATCTCAAGGCCTCTAATACCAAACCTGAGATCGTTCCTCTAACATGAAATGTGATATCCAACTCCTTCCCCTTCCAAACCTGAGAGCCTTCCTATAACATGAGATGTGACATCCAAGTCCTCCCCATTCCAATCCTGAGACCCTTCCTATAGCATGAGATGTGATATCTCAATGCTTCTAATACCAAACCTGAGACCCTTCCTATAACATGATTTGGGATATCCAACTCCTTCCCATTCCAATCCTGAGACCCTTCCGATAGCAGAGATGTGATATCTCAATGCTTATACCAAACCTGAGACCCTTCCTATGGCCTGAGATGTCATATGCAACTCCATCCCATTCCAATCCTGAGACCCTTCCTATAGCATTAGATGTGATATCTCAATGCTTATACCAAATCTGAGACCCTTCCTATAGCATGAGATGTGATATCCAACTTCTTCCCATTCCAATCCTGAGACCCTTCCTATAGCATGAGATGTGATGTCTCAATTCTTCTAATACCAAACCTGAGATCCTTCCTATAACATGAGATGTGATATCCAACTCCTTCCCATTCCAATCCTGAGACCCTTATGATAGCATGAGATGTGATATCTCAATGCCTCTAATACCAAACCTGAGATACTTCTGATAGCATGAGATGTGATATCTCAATGCTTCTAATACCAAACCTGAGATCCTTCCTATAACATGAGATGTGATTTCCAAATCCTTCCACTTCCAAACCTGAGACCCTCCTTTTAGCATGAGATGTGATATCCAACTCCTTCCCATTCCAATCCTGAGACCCTTCTGATAGCATGAGATGTGATATTTCAATGCCTCTAATACCAAACCTGAGATCCTACCTCTAACATGAAATGTGATATCCATCTCCTTCCCTTTCCAAACCTGAGACCCTGCCTATAGCATGAGATGTGATATCCAAGTCCTTCCCATTCCAATCCTGAGACCCTTCCTATAGCATGTGATGTGATATCTCAATGCTTATACCAAACCTGAGACCCTTCCTGTGGCATGAGATGTCATATACAACTCCTTCCCATTCCAATCCTGAGACCCTTCCTATAGCATGAGATGTGATATCTCAATGCTTATACCAAACCTGAGACCCTTCCTATAGCATGAGATGTGATATCCAACTTCTTCCCATTCCAATCCTGAGACCCTTCCTATAACATGAGATGTGATGTCTCAATGCTTCTAATACCAAACCTGAGACCCTTCCTATAACATGAGATGGGATATCGAACTCCTTCCCATTCCAATCCTGAGACCCTTCCGATAGCAGAGATGTGATATCTCAATGCTTTTACCAAACCTGAGACCCTTCCCATGGCCTGAGATGTCATATACAACTCCTTCCCATTCCAATCCTGAGACCCTTCCTATAGCATGAGATGTGATATCTCAATGCTTATACCAAATCTGAGACCCTTCCTATAGCATGAGATGTGATATCCAACTCCTTCCCATTCCAATCCTGACACCCTTCCTATAGCTTGAGATGTGATGTTTCAATGCTTCTAATACCAAACCTGAGATCCTTCCTATAACATGAGATGTGATATCCAACTCCTTCCCATTCCAATCCTGAGACCCTTATGATAGCATGAGATGTGATATCTCAATGCCTCTAATACCAAACCTGAGATACTTCCGATAGCATGAGATGTGATATCTCAATGCTTCTAATACCAAACCTGAGATCCTTCCTATAATATGAGATGTGATTTCCAAATCCTTCCCCTTCCAAACCTGAGACCCTCCCTTTAGCATGAGATGTGATATCCAACTCCTTCCCATTCCAATCCTGAGACCCATCTGATAGCATGAGTTGTGATATTTCAATGCCTCTAATACCAAACCTGAGATCCTACCTCTAACATGAAATGTGATATCCATCTCCTTCCCTTTCCAAACCTGAGACCCTGCCTATAGCATGAGATGTGATATCCAAGTCCTTTCCATTCCAATCCTGAGACCCTTCCTATAGCATGTGATGTGATATCTCAATGCTTATACCAAACCTGAGACCCTTCCTATGGCATGAGATGTCATATACAACTCCTTCCCATTCCAATCCTGAGACCCTTCCTATAGCATGAGATGTGATATCTCAATGCTTATACCAAACCTGAGACCCTTCCTATAGCATGAGATGTGATATCCAACTTCTTCCCATTCCAATCCTGACACCCTTCCTATAACATGAGATGTGATGTCGCAATGCTTGAATGGGAAGGAGTTGTATATGACATCTCATGCCATAGGAAGGGTCTCAGGTTTGGTATAAGCATTGAGATATCACATCACATGCTATAGGAAGGGTCTCAGGATTGTAATGGGAAGGACTTGGATATCACATCTCATGCTGTAAGCAGGGTCTCAGGTTTGGAAAGGGAAGGAGATGGATATCACATTTCATGTTAGAGGTAGGATCTCAGGTTTGGTATTAGAGGCACTGAAATATCACATCTCATGCTATCAGAAGGGTCTCAGGATTGGAATGGGAAGGAGTTGGATATCACATCTCATGCTAAAGGGAGGGTCTCAGGTTTGGAAGGGGAAGGATTTGGAAATCACATCTCATGTTATAGGAAGGATCTCAGGTTTGGTATTAGAAGCATTGAGATATCACATCTCATGCTATCGGAAGTATCTCAGGTTTGGTATTAGAGGCATTGAGATATCACATCTCATGCTATCATAAGGGTCTCAGGATTGGAATGGGAAGGAGTTGGATATCACATCTCATGTTATAGGAAGGATCTCAGGTTTGGTATTAGAAGCATTGAGACATCGCATCTCATGCTATAGGAAGGGTCTCAGGATTGGAATGGGAAGGAGTTGGATATCACATCTCATGCTATAGGAAGGGTCTCAGATTTGGTATAAGCATTGAGATATCACATCTCATGCTATAGGAACGGTCTCAGGATTGGAATGGGAAGGAGTTGTATATGACATCTCAGGCCATAGGAAGGGTCTCAGGTTTGGTATAAGCATTGAGATATCACATCTCTACTATCGGAAGGGTCTCAGGATTGGAATGGGAAGGAGTTGGATATCCCATCTCATGTTATAGGAAGGGTCTCAGGTTTGGTATTAGAAGCATTGAGACATCACATCTCATGTTATAGGAAGGGTCTCAGGATTGGAATGGGAAGAAGTTGGATATCACATCTCATGCTATAGGAAGGGTCTCAGGTTTGGTATAAGCATTGAGATATCACATCTCATGCTATAGGAAGGGTCTCAGGATTGGAATGGGAAGGAGTTGGATATCACATCTCATGTTATAGGAAAGATCTCAGGTTTGGTATTAGAAGCATTGAGACATCACATCTCATGTTATAGGAAGGGTCTCAGGATTGGAATGGGAAGAAGTTGGATATCACATCTCATGCTATAGGAAGGGTCTCAGATTTGGTATAAGCATTGAGATATCACATCTCATGCTATAGGAAGGGTCTCAGGATTGGAATGGGAAGCAGTTGGATATCACATCTCAGGCCATAGGAACGGTCTCAGGTTTGGTATAAGCATTGAGATATCACATCTCTGCTATCGGAAGGGTCTCAGGATTGGAATGGGAAGGAGTTGGATATCCCATCTCATGTTATAGGAAGAGTCTCAGGTTTGGTATTAGAAGCATTGTGATATCCCATCTCATGCTATAGGAAGGGTCTCAGGTTGGAATGGGAAGGAGTTGGATATCACATTTCATGTTATAGGAAGGGTCTCAGGATTGGAATTGGAAGGACTTGGCTATCATATCTCATGCTATAGGAAGGCTCTCAGGTTTGGAAGGGGAAGGAGTTGGATATCACATTTCATGTTAGAGGAACGATCTCAGGTTTGGTATTAGAGGCCTTGAGATATCACATCTCATGCTATAGGAAGGGTCTCAGGATTGGAATGGGAAGGAGTTGGATATCACATCTCAAGCTATAGGAACGGTCTCAGGTTTGGTATAAGCATTGTGATATCACATCTCATGCTATAGGAAGGGTCTCAGGATTGGAATTGGAAGGAGTTGGATATCACATCTCATGTTATAGGAAAGATCTCAGGTTTGGTATTAGAAGCATTGAGACATCACATCTCATGTTATAGGAAGGGTCTCAGGATTGGAATGGGAAGAAGTTGGATATCACATCTCATGCTATAGGAAGGGTCTCAGGTTTGGTATAAGCATTGAGATATCACATCTCATGCTATAGGAAGGGTCTCAGGATTGGAATGGGAAGGAGTTGTATATGACATCTCATGCCATAGGAAGGGTCTCAGGTTTGGTATAAGCATTGAGATATCACATCACATGCTATAGGAAGGGTCTCAGGATTGTAATGGGAAGGACTTGGATATCACATCTCATGCTGTAAGCAGGGTCTCAGGTTTGGAAAGGGAAGGAGATGGATATCACATTTCATGTTAGAGGTAGGATCTCAGGTTTGGTATTAGAGGCACTGAAATATCACATCTCATGCTATCAGAAGGGTCTCAGGATTGGAATGGGAAGGAGTTGGATATCACATCTCATGCTAAAGGGAGGGTCTCAGGTTTGGAAGGGGAAGGATTTGGAAATCACATCTCATGTTATAGGAAGGATCTCAGGTTTGGTATTAGAAGCATTGAGATATCACATCTCATGCTATCGGAAGTATCTCAGGTTTGGTATTAGAGGCATTGAGATATCACATCTCATGCTATCATAAGGGTCTCAGGATTGGAATGGGAAGGAGTTGGATATCACATCTCATGTTATAGGAAGGATCTCAGGTTTGGTATTAGAAGCATTGAGACATCGCATCTCATGCTATAGGAAGGGTCTCAGGATTGGAATGGGAAGGAGTTGGATATCACATCTCATGCTATAGGAAGGGTCTCAGATTTGGTATAAGCATTGAGATATCACATCTCATGCTATAGGAACGGTCTCAGGATTGGAATGGGAAGGAGTTGTATATGACATCTCAGGCCATAGGAAGGGTCTCAGGTTTGGTATAAGCATTGAGATATCACATCTCTACTATCGGAAGGGTCTCAGGATTGGAATGGGAAGGAGTTGGATATCCCATCTCATGTTATAGGAAGGGTCTCAGGTTTGGTATTAGAAGCATTGAGACATCACATCTCATGTTATAGGAAGGGTCTCAGGATTGGAATGGGAAGAAGTTGGATATCACATCTCATGCTATAGGAAGGGTCTCAGGTTTGGTATAAGCATTGAGATATCACATCTCATGCTATAGGAAGGGTCTCAGGATTGGAATGGGAAGGAGTTGTATATGACATCTCATGCCATAGGAAGGGTCTCAGGTTTGGTATAAGCATTGAGATATCACATCACATGCTATAGGAAGGGTCTCAGGATTGGAATGGGAAGGACTTTTGATATCACATCTCATGCTATAGGCAGGGTCTCATGTTTGGAAAGGGAAGGAGATGGATATCACATTTCATGTTAGAGGTAGGATCTCAGGTTTGGTATTAGAGGCATTGAAATATCACATCTCATGCTATCAGAAGGGTCTCAGGATTGGAATGGGAAGGAGTTGGATATCACATCTCATGCTAAAGGGAGGGTCTCAGGTTTGGAAGTGGAAGGATTTGAAAAATCACATCTCATGTTATAGGAAGGATCTCAGGTTTGGTACTAGAAGCATTGAGATATCACATCTCATGCTATCAGAAGTATCTCAGGTTTGGTATTAGAGGCATTGAGATAGCACATCTCATGCTATCATAAGGGTCTCAGGATTGGAATGGGAAGGGGTTGGATATCACATCTCATATTATAGGAAGGATCTCAGGTTTGGTATTAGAAGCATTGAGACATCACATCTCATGCTATAGGAAGGGTCTCAGGATTGGAATGGGAAGGAGTTGGATATCACATCTCATGATATAGGAAGGGTCTCGGATTTGGTATAAGCATTGAGATATCACATCTCATGCTATAGGAAGGGTCTCAGGATTGGAATGGGAAGGAGTTGTATATGACAAATCAGGCCATAGGAAGGGTCTCAGGTTTGGTATAAGCATTGAGATATCACATCTCTGCTATCGGAAGGGTCTCTCAGGATTGGAATGGGAAGGAGTTGGATATCCCATCTCATGTTATAGGAAGGGTCTCAGGTTTGGTATTAGAAGCATTGAGATATCACATCTCATGCTATAGGAAGAGTCTCAGGATTGGAATGGAAAGGACTTGGATGTCACATCTCATGCTATAGGGAGGGTCTCAAGTTTGATATTAGAAGTATTGAGATAACAAATCTCATGATATCGGAAGGGTGTCAGGATTGGAATGGGAAGGAATTGGATATCACATCTCATGATAAAGGAAGGGTCTAAGGTTTGGAAGGGGAAGGATTTGGATATCACATCTCATGTTATAGGACGGGTCTCAGGTTTTGTATTAGAAGCATTGAGATATCAAGTTTCATGGTATAGGAAGGGTCTCAGAATTGGAATGGGAAGGAGTTGGATATCACATCTCAAGCTATAGGTAGGGTCTCAGGATTGGAATGGGAAGGAGTTTGATATCACATCTCATGCCATAGTATGGGTCTCAGGTTTGGTAGAAGCATTGGGATATCACATCTCATGCTATCGGAAGGGTATCAGCATTGGATTTGGAAGGAGTTGGATATCCCATCTCATGCTATAGTAAGGGTCTCAGGTTGGAATGGGAAGGAGTTGGATATCACATTTCATGTTATAGGAAGGGTCTCAGGATTGGATGGGAAGGACTTGGATATCATATCTCATGCTATAGGAAGGCTCTCAGGTTTGGAAGGGGAAGGAGTTGGATATCACATTTCATGTTAGAGGAAGGATCTCAGGTTTGGTATTAGAGGCATTGAGATATCACATCTCATGCTATAGGAAGGGTCTCAGGATTGGAATGGGAAGGAGTTGGATATCACATCTCACGCTATAGGAAGGGTCTCAGGTTTGGTATAAGCATTGAGATATCACATCTCATGCTATAGGAAGGGTCTTAGGATTGGAATGGGAAGGAGTTGGATATCACATCTCATGTTATAGGAAAGATCTCAGGTTTGGTATTAGAAGCATTGAGACATCGCATCTCATGTTATAGGAAGGGTCTCAGGAATGGAATGGGAAGAAGTTGGATATCACATCTCATGCTATAGGAAGGGTCTCAGGTTTGGAAGGGGAAGGAGTTGGATATCCAATCTCATGTTATAGGACTGGTCTCGGGTTTGGTATTAGAAGCATTCAGATATCACATCGCATGCTGTAGGAAGGTTCTCAGGTTTGGAATGGGGAGGAATTGGATATCACATCTCATGTCATAGGAAGGATCTCAGGTTTGGTATTAGAAGCATTGAGATATCACATCTCATGCTATAGGAATGGTCTCAGGATTGGAATGGGAAGGAGTTGGATATTACATTCTTGCTATAGGAAGGGTCTCATGTTTGGAATGGGAAGGAGTTGGATATCACATATGCTATAGTAAGGGTCTCAGGTTGGGACCAGGAAGGAGTTGGATATCACATCTCATGTTATAGGAAGGGTCTCAGGTTTGGTATAAGCATTGAGATATCACATCTCTGCTATCGGAAGTGTCTCAGGATTGGAATGGGAAGGAGTTTGATATCCCATCTCATGTTATAGGATGGGTCTCAGGTTTGTTATTAGAATCATTGAGATATCGTATTGCATGCTGTAGGAAGGGTCTAAGGATTGGAATGGGAAGGACTTGGATATCACATCTCATGCTATAGGTAGGCTCTCATGTTTGGAAAGGGAAGGAGTTGGATATCACATTTCATGTTAGAGGAAGGATCTCAGGTTTGGTATTAGAGGCATTGAGATATCACATCTCATGCTATAGGAAGGGTCTCAGGATTGGAATGGGAAGGAGTTGGATATCACATCTCATGCTATAGGAAGGGTCTCATGTTTGGTATAAACATCGAGATATCACATCTCATGCTATAGGAAGGGTCCCGGGATTGGAATGGGAAGGAGTTGGATATCACATCTCATGTTATAGGAAGGATCTCAGGTTTGGTATTAGAAGCATTGAGACATCACATCTCATGCTATAGGAAGTGTCTCAGGATTGGAATGGGAAGGACTTGGGTATCACATCTCATGCTATAGGGAGGGTCTCAAGTTTGATATTAGAAGCATTGAGATATCACATCTCATGCTATAGGAAGGGTCTCAGGATTGGAATGGGAAGGAGTTGGATATCACATCTCAAGCTTTAGGAAGGGTCTCAGGTTTGGTATAAGCATTGAGATAGCACATCTCATGCTATAGGAAGGGTCTCAGGATTGGAATGGGAAGGAGTTGGATATTACATCTCATGTTATAGGAAAGATCTCAGGTTTGGTATTAGAAGCATTGAGGCATCACATCTCATGTTATAGGAAGGGTCTCAGGATTGGAATGGGAAGAAGTTGGATATCACATCTCATGCTATAGGAAGGGTCTCAGGTTTGGAAGGGGAAGGAGTTGGATATCCAATCTCATGTTATAGGACTGGTCTCAGGTTTGGTATTAGAAGCATTGAGATATCACATCGCATGCTGTAGGAAGGTTCTCAGGTTTGGTATTAGAAGCATTGAGACATCACATCTCATGCTATAGGAAGGGTCTCAGGATTGGAATGGGAAGGAGTTGGATATCACATCTCATGTTATACGAAGGATCTCAGGTTTGGTATTAGAAGCATTGAGACATCACATCTCATGCTATAGGAAGGGTCTCAGGATTGGAATGTGAAGGAGTTGGATATCACATCTCATGCTATAGGAAGGGTCTCAGATTTGGTATAAGCATTGAGATATCACATCTCATGCTAAAGGAAGGGTCTCAGGATTGGATTGGGAAGGAGTTGTATATGACATCTCAGGCCATAGGAAGGGTCTCAGGATTGGTATAAGCATTGAGATATCACATCTCTGCTATCGGAAGGGTCTCAGGATTGGAATGGGAAGGAGTTGGATATCCCATCTCATGATAAAGGAAGGGTCTAAGGTTTGGAAGGGGAAAGATTTGGATATCACATCTCATGTTATAGGCGGGTCTCAATTTTGATATAAGAAGCATTGAGATAACAAATCTCATGATATCGGAAGGGTCTCAGGATCGGAATGGGAAGGAGTTGGATATCACATCTCATGATAAAGGAAGGGTCTAAGGTTTGGAAGGGGAAAGATTTGGATATCATATCTCATGTTATAGGACGGGTCTCAGGTTTGGTATTAGAAGCATTGAGATATCAAGTCTCATCGTATAGGAAGGGTCTCAGAATTGGAATGGGAAGGATTTCGGATATCACATCTCAAGCTATAGGAAGAGTCTCAGGATTGGAATGGGAAGGAGTTTGATATCACATCTCATGCCATAGTATGGTTCTCAGGTTTGGTAGAAGCATTGGGATATCACATCTCATGCTATTGGAAGGGTATCAGTATTGGATTTGGAAGGAGTTGGATATCCCATCTCATGCTATAGGAAGGGTCTCAGGTTGGAATGGGAAGGAGTTGGATATCACATTTCATGTTATAGGAAGGGTCTCAGGATTGGAATGGGAAGGAGTTGGATATCACATCTCAAGCTTTAGGAAGGGTCTCAGGTTTGGTATAAGCATTGAGATAGCACATCTCATGCTATAGGAAGGGTCTCAGGATTGGAATGGGAAGGAGTTGGATATCACATCTCATGTTATAGGAAAGATCTCAGGTTTGGTATTAGAAGCATTGAGACATCACATCTCATGTTATAGGAAGGGTCTCAGGATTGGAATGGGAAGAAGTTGGATATCACATCTCATGCTATAGGAAGGGTCTCAGGTTTGGAAGGGGAAGGAGTTGGATATCCAATCTCATGTTATAGGACTGGTCTCAGGTTTGGTATTAGAAGCATTGAGATATCACATCGCATGCTGTAGGAAGGTTCTCAGGTTTGGAATGGGGAGGAATTGGATATCACATCTCATGTCATAGGAAGGATCTCAGGTTTGGTATTAGAAGCATTGAGATATCACATCTCATGCTATAGGAATGGTCCCAGGATTGGAATGGGAAGGAGTTGGATATTACATTCTTGCTATAGGAAGGGTCTCATGTTTGGAATGGGAAGGAGTTGGATATCACATATGCTATAGGAAGGGTCTCAGGTTTGAAACGGGAAGGAGTTGGATATCACATCTCATGTTATAGGAAGGGTCTCAGGTTTGAAACGGGAAGGAGTTGGATATCACATCTCATGTTATAGGACGGGTCTCAGGTTTGGTAGAAGAAGCATTGAGATATCACATCGCATGCTGTAGGAAGGTTCTCAGGTTTGGTATTAGAAGCATTGAGACATCACATCTCATGCTATAGGAAGGGTCTCAGGATTGGAATGGGAAGGAGTTGGATATCACATCTCATGTTATAGGAAGGATCTCAGGTTTGGTATTAGAAGCATTGAGACATCACATCTCATGCTATAGGAAGGAGTTGGATATCACATCTCATGCTATAGGAAGGGTCTCAGATTTGGTATATGCATCGAGATATCACATCTCATGCTATAGGAAGGGTCTCGGGATTGGAATGGGAAGGAGTTGGATATCACATCTCATGCCATAGGAAGGGTCTTAGGTTTGGTATAAGCATTGAGATATCACATCTCTGCTATTGGAAGGGTCTCAGGATTGGAATGGGAAGGAGTTGGATATCACATCTCATGTTATAGGAAGGATCTCAGGTTTGGTATTAGAAGCATTGAGACATCACATCTCATGCTATAGGAAGGGTCTCAGGATTGGAATGGGAAGGAGTTGGATATCACATCTCAAGCTTTAGGAAGGGTCTCAGGTTTGGTATAAGCATTGAGATAGCACATCTCATGCTATAGGAAGGGTCTCAGGATTGGAATGGGAAGGAGTTGGATATTACATCTCATGTTATAGGAAAGATCTCAGGTTTGGTATTAGAAGCATTGAGACATCACATCTCATGTTATAGGAAGGGTCTCAGGATTGGAATGGGAAGAAGTTGGATATCACATCTCATGCTATAGGAAGGGTCTCAGGTTTGGAAGGGGAAGGAGTTGGATATCCAATCTCATGTTATAGGACTGGTCTCAGGTTTGGTATTAGAAGCATTGAGATATCACATCGCATGCTGTAGGAAGGTTCTCAGGTTTGGTATTAGAAGCATTGAGACATCACATCTCATGCTATAGGAAGGGTCTCAGGATTGGAATGGGAAGGAGTTGGATATCACATCTCATGTTATAGGAAGGATCTCAGGTTTGGTATTAGAAGCATTGAGATATCACATCTCATGCTATAGGACTGGTCTCAGGATTGGAATGGGAAGGAGTTGGATATTACATTCTTGCTATAGGAAGGGTCTCATGTTTGGAATGGGAAGGAGTTGGATATCACATATGCTATAGTAAGGGTCTCAGGTTTGGACCGGGAAGGAGTTGGATATCACATCTCATGTTATAGGAAGGGTCTCAGGTTTGGTATAAGCATTGAGATATCACATCTCTGCTATCAGAAGTGTCTCAGGATTGGAATGGGAAGGAGTTGGATATCCCATCTCATGTTATAGGATGGGTCTCAGGTTTGTTATTAGAATCATTGAGATATCATATTGCATGCTGTAGGAAGGGTCTAAGGATTGGAATGGGAAGGACTTGGATATCACATCTCACTATAGGTAGGCTCTCATGTTTGGAAAGGGAAGGAGTTGGATATCACATTTCATGTTAGAGGAAGGATCTCAGGTTTGGTATTAGAGGCCTTGAGATATCACATCTCATGCTATAGGAAGGGTCTCAGGATTGGAATGGGAAGGAGTTGGATATCACATCTCAAGCTATAGGAAGGGTCTCAGGTTTGGTATAAGCATTGAGATATCACATTTCATGCTATAGGAAGGGTCTCAGGATTGGAATGGGAAGGAGTTGGATATCACATCTCATGTTATAGGAAAGATCTCAGGTTTGGTATTAGAAGCATTGAGACATCGCATCTCATGTTATAGGAAGGGTCTCAGGAATGGAATGGGAAGAAGTTGGATATCACATCTCATGCTATAGGAAGGGTCTCAGGTTTGTTATTAGAATCATTGAGATATCATATTGCATGCTGTAGGAAGGGTCTAAGGATTGGAATGGGAAGGACTTGGATATCACATCTCACTATAGGTAGGCTCTCATGTTTGGAAAGGGAAGGAGTTGGATATCACATTTCATGTTAGAGGAAGGATCTCAGGTTTGGTATTAGAGGCCTTGAGATATCACATCTCATGCTATAGGAAGGGTCTCAGGATTGGAATGGGAAGGAGTTGGATATCACATCTCAAGCTATAGGAAGGGTCTCAGGTTTGTTATAAGCATTGAGATATCACATCTCATGCTATAGGAAGGGTCTCAAGATTGGAATGGGAAGGAGTTGGATATCACATCTCATGTTATAGGAAAGATCTCAGGTTTGGTATTAGAAGCATTGAGACATTGCATCTCATGTTATAGGAAGGGTCTCAGGAATGGAATGGGAAGAAGTTGGATATCACATCTCATGCTATAGGAAGGGTCTCAGGTTTGGAAGGGGAAGGAGTTGGATATCCAATCTCATGTTATAGGACTGGTCTCGGGTTTGGTATTAGAAGCATTGAGATATCACATCGCATGCTGTAGGAAGGTTCTCAGGTTTGGAATGGGGAGGAATTGGATATCACATCTCATGTCATAGGAAGGATCTCAGGTTTGGTATTAGAAGCATTGAGATATCACATCTCATGCTATAGGAATGGTCTCAGGATTGGAATGGGAAGGAGTTGGATATTACATTCTTGCTATAGGAAGGGTCTCATGTTTGGAATGGGAAGGAGTTGGATATCACATATGCTATAGTAAGGGTCTCAGGTTGGGACCAGGAAGGAGTTGGATATCACATCTCATGTTATAGGAAGGGTCTCAGGTTTGGTATAAGCATTGAGATATCACATCTCTGCTATCGGAAGTGTCTCAGGATTGGAATGGGAAGGAGTTTGATATCCCATCTCATGTTATAGGATGGGTCTCAGGTTTGTTATTAGAATCATTGAGATATCATATTGCATGCTGTAGGAAGGGTCTAAGGATTGGAATGGGAAGGACTTGGATATCACATCTCATGCTATAGGTAGGCTCTCATGTTTGGAAAGGGAAGGAGTTGGATATCACATTTCATGTTAGAGGAAGGATCTCAGGTTTGGTATTAGAGGCATTGAGATATCACATCTCATGCTATAGGAAGGGTCTCAGGATTGGAATGGGAAGGAGTTGGATATCACATCTCATGCTATAGGAAGGGTCTCAGGTTTGGTATAAACATCGAGATATCACATCTCATGCTATAGGAAGGGTCCCGGGATTGGAATGGGAAGGAGTTGGATATCACATCTCATGTTATAGGAAGGATCTCAGGTTTGGTATTAGAAGCATTGAGACATCACATCTCATGCTATAGGAAGTGTCTCAGGATTGGAATAGGAAGGACTTGGGTATCACATCTCATGCTATAGGGAGGGTCTCAAGTTTGATATTAGAAGCATTGAGATATCACATCTCATGCTATAGGAAGGGTCTCAGGATTGGAATGGGAAGGAGTTGGATATCACATCTCAAGCTTTAGGAAGGGTCTCAGTTTTGGTATAAGCATTGAGATAGCACATCTCATGCTATAGGAAGGGTCTCAGGATTGGAATGGGAAGGAGTTGGATATTATATCTCATGTTATAGGAAAGATCTCAGGTTTGGTATTAGAAGCATTGAGACATCACATCTCATGTTATAGGAAGGGTCTCAGGATTGGAATGGGAAGAAGTTGGATATCACATCTCATGCTATAGGAAGGGTCTCAGGTTTGGAAGGGGAAGGAGTTGGATATCCAATCTCATGTTATAGGACTGGTCTCAGGTTTGGTATTAGAAGCATTGAGATATCACATCGCATGCTGTAGGAAGGTTCTCAGGTTTGGTATTAGAAGCATTGAGACATCACATCTCATGCTATAGGAAGGGTCTCAGGATTGGAATGGGAAGGAGTTGGATATCACATCTCATGTTATAGGAAGGATCTCAGGTTTGGTATTAGAAGCATTGAGACATCACATCTCATGCTATAGGAAGGGTCTCAGGATTGGAATGGGAAGGAGTTGGATATCACATCTCATGCTATAGGAAGGGTCTCAGATTTGGTATAAGCATTGAGATATCACATCTCATGCTATAGGAAGAGTCTCAGGATTGGAATGGGAAGGAGTTTGATATCACATCTCATGCCATAGTATGGTTGTCAGGTTTGGTAGAAGCATTGGGATATCACATCTCATGCTATTGGAAGGGTATCAGTATTGGATTTGGAAGGAGTTGGATATCCCATCTCATGCTATAGGAAGGGTCTCAGGTTGGAATGGGAAGGAGTTGGATATCACATTTCATGTTATAGGAAGGGTCTCAGGATTGGAATGGGAAGGAGTTGGATATCACATCTCAAGCTTTAGGAAGGGTCTCAGGTTTGGTATAAGCATTGAGATAGCACATCTCATGCTATAGGAAGGGTCTCAGGATTGGAATGGGAAGAAGTCGGATATCACATCTCATGTTATAGGAAAGATCTCAGGTTTGGTATTAGAAGCATTGAGACATCACATCTCATGTTATAGGAAGGGTCTCAGGATTGGAATGGAAAGAAGTTGGATATCACATCTCATGCTATAGGAAGGGTCTCAGGTTTGGAAGGGGAAGGAGTTGGATATCCAATCTCATGTTATAGGACTGGTCTCAGGTTTGGTATTAGAAGCATTGAGATATCACATCGCATGCTGTAGGAAGGTTCTCAGGTTTGGAATTGGGAGGAATTGGATATCACATCTCATGTCATAGGAAGGATCTCAGGTTTGGTATTAGAAGCATTGAGATATCACATCTCATGCTATAGGAATGGTCTCAGGATTGGAATGGGAAGGAGTTGGATATTACATTCTTGCTATAGGAAGGGTCTCATGTTTGGAATGGGAAGGAGTTGGATATCACATATGCTATAGGAAGGGTCTCAGGTTTGAAACGGGAAGGAGTTGGATATCACATCTCATGTTATAGGAAGGGTCTCAGGTTTGAAACAGGAAGGAGTTGGATATCACATCTCATGTTATAGGACGGGTCTCAGGTTTGGTATTAGAAGCATTGAGATATCACATCGCATGCTGTAGGAAGGTTCTCAGGTTTGGTATTAGAAGCATTGAGACATCACATCTCATGTTATAGGAAGGGTCTCAGGATTGGAATGGGAAGAAGTTGGATATCACATCTCATGCTATAGGAAGGGTCTCAGGTTTGGAAGGGGAAGGAGTTGGATATCCAATCTCATGTTATAGGACTGGTCTCAGGTTTGGTATTAGAAGCATTGAGATATCACATTCCATGCTGTAGGAAGGTTCTCAGGTTTGGTATTAGAAGCATTGAGACATCACATCTCATGCTATAGGAAGGGTCTCAGGATTGGAATGGGAAGGAGTTGGATATCACATCTCATGTTATAGGAAGGATCTCAGGTTTGGTATTAGAAGCATTGAGACATCACATCTCATGCTATAGGAAGGGTCTCAGGATTGGAATGGGAAGGAGTTGGATATCACATCTCATGCTATAGGAAGGGTCTCAGATTTGGTATAAGCATTGAGATATCACATCTCATGCTATAGGAAGGGTCTCAGGATTGGATTGGGAAGGAGTTGTATATGACATCTCAGGCCATAGGAAGGGTCTCAGGATTGGTATAAGCATTGAGATATCACATCTCTGCTATCGGAAGGGTCTCAGGATTGGAATGGGAAGGAGTTGGATATCCCATCTCATGATAAAGGAAGGGTCTAAGGTTTGGAAGGGGAAAGATTTGGATATCACATCTCATGTTATAGGCGGGTCTCAATTTTGATATAAGAAGCATTGAGATAACAAATCTCATGATATCGGAAGGGTCTCAGGATCGGAATGGGAAGGAGTTGGATATCACATCTCATGATAAAGGAAGGGTCTAAGGTTTGGAAGGGGAAAGATTTGGATATCACATCTCATGTTATAGGACGGGTCTCAGGTTTGGTATTAGAAGCATTGAGATATCAAGTCTCATCGTATAGGAAGGGTCTCAGAATTGGAATGGGAAGGATTTCGGATATCACATCTCAAGCTATAGGAAGAGTCTCAGGATTGGAATGGGAAGGAGTTTGATATCACATCTCATGCCATAGTATGGTTCTCAGGTTTGGTAGAAGCATTGGGATATCACATCTCATGCTATTGGAAGGGTATCAGTATTGGATTTGGAAGGAGTTGGATATCCCATCTCATGCTATAGGAAGGGTCTCAGGTTGGAATGGGAAGGAGTTGGATATCACATTTCATGTTATAGGAAGGGTCTCAGGATTGGAATGGGAAGGAGTTGGATATCACATCTCAAGCTTTAGGAAGGGTCTCAGGTTTGGTATAAGCATTGAGATAGCACATCTCATGCTATAGGAAGGGTCTCAGGATTGGAATGGGAAGGAGTCGGATATCACATCTCATGTTATAGGAAAGATCTCAGGTTTGGTATTAGAAGCATTGAGACATCACATCTCATGTTATAGGAAGGGTCTCAGGATTGGAATGGGAAGAAGTTGGATATCACATCTCATGCTATAGGAAGGGTCTCAGGTTTGGAAGGGGAAGGAGTTGGATATCCAATCTCATGTTATAGGACTGGCAGGTTTGGTATTAGAAGCATTGAGATATCACATCGCATGCTGTAGGAAGGTTCTCAGGTTTGGAATGGGGAGGAATTGGATATCACATCTCATGTCATAGGAAGGATCTCAGGTTTGGTATTAGAAGCATTGAGACATCACATCTCATGCTATAGGAAGGGTCTCAGGATTGGAATGGGAAGGAGTTGGATATCACATCTCATGTTATAGGAAGGATCTCAGGTTTGGTATTAGAAGCATTGAGACATCACATCTCATGCTATAGGAAGGGTCTCAGGATTGGAATGGGAAGGAGTTGGATATCACATCTCATGCTATAGGAAGGGTCTCAGATTTGGTATAAGCATTGAGATATCACATCTCATGCTATAGGAAGAGTCTCAGGATTGGAATGGGAAGGAGTTTGATATCACATCTCATGCCATAGTATGGTTGTCAGGTTTGGTAGAAGCATTGGGATATCACATCTCATGCTATTGGAAGGGTATCAGTATTGGATTTGGAAGGAGTTGGATATCCCATCTCATGCTATAGGAAGGGTCTCAGGTTGGAATGGGAAGGAGTTGGATATCACATTTCATGTTATAGGAAGGGTCTCAGGATTGGAATGGGAAGGAGTCGGATATCACATCTCAAGCTTTAGGAAGGGTCTCAGGTTTGGTATAAGCATTGAGATAGCACATCTCATGCTATAGGAAGGGTCTCAGGATTGGAATGGAAAGAAGTTGGATATCACATCTCATGCTATAGGAAGGGTCTCAGGTTTGGAAGGGGAAGGAGTTGGATATCCAATCTCATGTTATAGGACTGGTCTCAGGTTTGGTATTAGAAGCATTGAGATATCACATCGCATGCTGTAGGAAGGTTCTCAGGTTTGGAATTGGGAGGAATTGGATATCACATCTCATGTCATAGGAAGGATCTCAGGTTTGGTATTAGAAGCATTGAGATATCACATCTCATGCTATAGGAATGGTCTCAGGATTGGAATGGGAAGGAGTTGGATATTACATTCTTGCTATAGGAAGGGTCTCATGTTTGGAATGGGAAGGAGTTGGATATCACATATGCTATAGGAAGGGTCTCAGGTTTGAAACGGGAAGGAGTTGGATATCACATCTCATGTTATAGGAAGGGTCTCAGGTTTGAAACGGGAAGGAGTTGGATATCACATCTCATGTTATAGGACGGGTCTCAGGTTTGGTATTAGAAGCATTGAGATATCACATCGCATGCTGTAGGAAGGTTCTCAGGTTTGGTATTAGAAGCATTGAGACATCACATCTCATGTTATAGGAAGGGTCTCAGGATTGGAATGGGAAGAAGTTGGATATCACATCTCATGCTATAGGAAGGGTCTCAGGTTTGGAAGGGGAAGGAGTTGGATATCCAATCTCATGTTATAGGACTGGTCTCAGGTTTGGTATTAGAAGCATTGAGATATCACATTCCATGCTGTAGGAAGGTTCTCAGGTTTGGTATTAGAAGCATTGAGACATCACATCTCATGCTATAGGAAGGGTCTCAGGATTGGAATGGGAAGGAGTTGGATATCACATCTCATGTTATAGGAAGGATCTCAGGTTTGGTATTAGAAGCATTGAGACATCACATCTCATGCTATAGGAAGGGTCTCAGGATTGGAATGGGAAGGAGTTGGATATCACATCTCATGCTATAGGAAGGGTCTCAGATTTGGTATAAGCATTGAGATATCACATCTCATGCTATAGGAAGGGTCTCAGGATTGGATTGGGAAGGAGTTGTATATGACATCTCAGGCCATAGGAAGGGTCTCAGGATTGGTATAAGCATTGAGATATCACATCTCTGCTATCGGAAGGGTCTCAGGATTGGAATGGGAAGGAGTTGGATATCCCATCTCATGATAAAGGAAGGGTCTAAGGTTTGGAAGGGGAAAGATTTGGATATCACATCTCATGTTATAGGCGGGTCTCAATTTTGATATAAGAAGCATTGAGATAACAAATCTCATGATATCGGAAGGGTCTCAGGATCGGAATGGGAAGGAGTTGGATATCACATCTCATGATAAAGGAAGGGTCTAAGGTTTGGAAGGGGAAAGATTTGGATATCACATCTCATGTTATAGGACGGGTCTCAGGTTTGGTATTAGAAGCATTGAGATATCAAGTCTCATCGTATAGGAAGGGTCTCAGAATTGGAATGGGAAGGATTTCGGATATCACATCTCAAGCTATAGGAAGAGTCTCAGGATTGGAATGGGAAGGAGTTTGATATCACATCTCATGCCATAGTATGGTTCTCAGGTTTGGTAGAAGCATTGGGATATCACATCTCATGCTATTGGAAGGGTATCAGTATTGGATTTGGAAGGAGTTGGATATCCCATCTCATGCTATAGGAAGGGTCTCAGGTTGGAATGGGAAGGAGTTGGATATCACATTTCATGTTATAGGAAGGGTCTCAGGATTGGAATGGGAAGGAGTTGGATATCACATCTCAAGCTTTAGGAAGGGTCTCAGGTTTGGTATAAGCATTGAGATAGCACATCTCATGCTATAGGAAGGGTCTCAGGATTGGAATGGGAAGGAGTCGGATATCACATCTCATGTTATAGGAAAGATCTCAGGTTTGGTATTAGAAGCATTGAGACATCACATCTCATGTTATAGGAAGGGTCTCAGGATTGGAATGGGAAGAAGTTGGATATCACATCTCATGCTATAGGAAGGGTCTCAGGTTTGGAAGGGGAAGGAGTTGGATATCCAATCTCATGTTATAGGACTGGCAGGTTTGGTATTAGAAGCATTGAGATATCACATCGCATGCTGTAGGAAGGTTCTCAGGTTTGGAATGGGGAGGAATTGGATATCACATCTCATGTCATAGGAAGGATCTCAGGTTTGGTATTAGAAGCATTGAGATATCACATCTCATGCTATAGGAATGGTCTCAGGATTGGAATGGGAAGGAGTTGGATATCACATATGCTATAGGAATGGTCTCAGGTTTGAAACGGGAAGGAGTTGGATATCACATCTCATGTTATAGGAAGGGTCTCAGGTTTGAAACGGGAAGGAGTTGGATATCACATCTCATGTTATAGGACGGGTCTCAGGTTTGGTATTAGAAGCATTGAGATATCACATCGCATGCTGTAGGAAGGTTCTCAGGTTTGGTATTAGAAGCATTGAGACATCACATCTCATGCTATAGGAAGGGTCTCAGGATTGGAATGGGAAGGAGTTGGATATCACATCTCATGTTATAGGAAGGATCTCAGGTTTGGTATTAGAAGCATTGAGACATCACATCTCATGCTATAGGAACGGCCTCAGGATTGGAATGGGAAGGAGTTGGATATCACATCTCATGCTATAGGAAGGGTCTCAGATTTGGTATATGCATCGAGATATCACATCTCATGCTATAGGAAGGGTCTCGGGATTGGAATGGGAAGGAGTTGGATATCACATCTCATGCCATAGGAAGGGTCTTAGGTTTGGTATAAGCATTGAGATATCACATCTCTGCTATTGGAAGGGTCTCAGGATTGGAATGGGAAGGAGTTGGATATCACATCTCATGTTATAGGAAGGATCTCAGGTTTGGTATTAGAAGCATTGAGACATCACATCTCATGCTATAGGAAGGGTCTCAGGATTGGAATGGGAAGGAGTTGGATATCACATCTCATGCTATAGGAAGGGTCTCAGGTTTGGTATAAGCATTGAGATATCACATCTCATGCTATAGGAAGTGTCTCAGGATTGGAATGGGAAGGACTTGGGTGTCACATCTCATGCTATAGGGAGGGTCTCAAGTTTGATATTAGAAGCATTGAGATATCACATCTCATGCTATAGGAAGGGTCTCAGGATTGGAATGGGAAGGAGTTGGATATCACATCTCAAGCTTTAGGAAGGGTCTCAGGTTTGGTATAAGCATTGAGATAGCACATCTCATGCTATAGGAAGGGTCTCAGGATTGGAATGGGAAGGAGTTGGATATTACATCTCATGTTATAGGAAAGATCTCAGGTTTGGTATTAGAAGCATTGAGACATCACATCTCATGTTATAGGAAGGGTCTCAGGATTGGAATGGGAAGAAGTTGGATATCACATCTCATGCTATAGGAAGGGTCTCAGGTTTGGAAGGGGAAGGAGTTGGATATCCAATCTCATGTTATAGGACTGGTCTCAGGTTTGGTATTAGAAGCATTGAGATATCACATCGCATGCTGTAGGAAGGTTCATAGGTTTGGTATTAGAAGCATTGAGACATCACATCTCATGCTATAGGAAGGGTCTCAGAATTGGAATGGGAAGGAGTTGGATATCACATCTCATGTTATAGGAAGGATCTCAGGTTTGGTATTAGAAGCATTGAGATATCACATCTCATGCTATAGGAATGGTCTCAGGATTGGAATGGGAAGGAGTTGGATATTACATTCTTGCTATAGGAAGGGTCTCATGTTTGGAATGGGAAGGAGTTGGATATCACATATGCTATAGTAAGGGTCTCAGGTTTGGACCGGGAAGGAGTTGGATATCACATCTCATGTTATAGGAAGGGTCTCAGGTTTGGTATAAGCATTTAGATATCACATCTCTGCTATCGGAAGTGTCTCAGGATTGGAATGGGAAGGAGTTGGATATCCCATCTCATGTTATAGGATGGGTCTCAGGTTTGTTATTAGAATCATTGAGATATCATATTGCATGCTGTAGGAAGGGTCTAAGGATTGGAATGGGAAGGACTTGGATATCACATCTCATGCTATAGGTAGGCTCTCATGTTTGGAAAGGGAAGGAGTTGGATATCACATTTCATGCTATAGGAAGGGTCTCAGGTTTGGTATAAGCATTGAGATAGCACATCTCATGCTATAGGAAGGGTCTCAGGATTGGAATGGGAAGGAGTTGGATATCACATCTCATGTTATAGGAAAGATCTCAGGTTTGGTATTAGAAGCATTGAGACATCACATCTCATGTTATAGGAAGGGTCTCAGGTTTGGAAGGGGAAGGAGTTGGATATCCAATCTCATGTTATAGGACTGGTCTCAGGTTTGGTATTAGAAGCATTGAGATATCACATCGCATGCTGTAGGAAGGTTCTCAGGTTTGGAATGGGGAGGAATTGGATATCACATCTCATGTCATAGGAAGGATCTCAGGTTTGGTATTAGAAGCATTGAGATATCACATCTCATGCTATAGGAATGGTCTCAGGATTGGAATGGGAAGGAGTTGGATATTACATTCTTGCTATAGGAAGGGTCTCATGTTTAGAATGGGAAGGAGTTGGATATCACATATGCTATAGGAAGGGTCTCAGGTTTGAAACGGGAAGGAGTTGGATATCACATCTCATGTTATAGGAAGGGTCTCAGGTTTGAAACGGGAAGGAGTTGGATATCACATCTCATGTTATAGGACGGGTCTCAGGTTTGGTATTAGAAGCATTGAGATATCACATTGCATGCTGTAGGAAGGTTCTCAGGTTTGGTATTAGAAGCATTGAGACATCACATCTCATGCTATAGGAAGGGTCTCAGGATTGGAATGGGAAGGAGTTGGATATCACATCTCATGTTATAGGAAGGATCTCAGGTTTGGTATTAGAAGCATTGAGACATCACATCTCATGCTATAGGAAGGGCCTCAGGATTGGAATGGGAAGGAGTTGGATATCACATCTCATGCTATAGGAAGGGTCTCAGGTTTGGAAGGGGAAGGAGTTGGATATCCAATCTCATGTTATAGGACTGGTCTCAGGTTTGGTATTAGAAGCATTGAGATATCACATCTCATGCTATAGGAAGGGTCTCAGGATTGGAATGGGAAGGAGTTGGATATCACATCTCATGTTATAGGAAGGATCTCAGGTTTGGTATTAGAGGCATTGAGATATCACATCTCATGCTATAGGAAGGGTCTCAGGATTGGAATGGGAAGGAGTTGGATATCACATCTCAAGCTTTAGGAAGGGTCTCAGGTTTGGGAAAAGCATTGAGATAGCACATCTCATGCTATAGGAAGGGTCTCAGGATTGGAATGGGAAGGAGTTGGATATCACATCTCATGTTATAGGAAAGATCTCAGGTTTGGTATTAGAAGCATTGAGACATCACATCTCATGTTATAGGAAGGGTCTCAGGATTGGAATGGGAAGAAGTTGGATATCACATCTCATGCTATAGGAAGGGTCTCAGGTTTGGAAGGGGAAGGAGTTGGATATCCAATCTCATGTTATAGGACTGGTCTCAGGTTTGGTATTAGAAGCATTGAGATATCACATCGCATGCTGTAGGAAGGTTCTCAGGTTTGGAATGGGGAGGAATTGGATATCACATCTCATGTCATAGGAAGGATCTCAGGTTTGGTATTAGAAGCATTGAGATATCACATCTCATGCTATAGGAATGGTCTCAGGATTGGAATGGGAAGGAGTTGGATATTACATTCTTGCTATAGGAAGGGTCTCATGTTTAGAATGGGAAGGAGTTGGATATCACATATGCTATAGGAAGGGTCTCAGGTTTGAAACGGGAAGGAATTGGATATCACATCTCATGTTATAGGAAGGGTCTCAGGTTTGAAACGGGAAGGAGTTGGATATCACATCTCATGTTATAGGACGGGTCTCAGGTTTGGTATTAGAAGCATTGAGATATCACATTGCATGCTGTAGGAAGGTTCTCAGGTTTGGTATTAGAAGCATTGAGACATCACATCTCATGCTATAGGAAGGGTCTCAGGATTGGAATGGGAAGGAGTTGGATATCACATCTCATGTTATAGGAAGGATCTCAGGTTTGGTATTAGAAGCATTGAGACATCACATCTCATGCTATAGGAAGGGCCTCAGTATTGGAATGGGAAGGAGTTGGATATCACATCTCATGCTATAGGAAGGGTCTCAGATTTGGTATAAGCATCGAGATATCACATCTCATGCTATAGGAAGGGTCTCGGGATTGGAATGGGAAGGAGTTGGATATCACATCTCATGCCATAGGAAGGGTCTTAGGTTTGGTATAAGCATTGAGATATCACATCTCTGCTATTGGAAGGGTCTCAGGATTGGAATGGGAAGGAGTTGGATATCACATCTCATGTTATAGGAAGGATCTCAGGTTTGGTATTAGAAGCATTGAGACATCACATCTCATGCTATAGGAAGGATCTCAGGATTGGAATGGGAAGGAGTTGGATATCACATCTCATGCTATAGGAAGGGTCTCAGGTTTGGTATAAGCATTGAGATATCACATCTCATGCTATAGGAAGTGTCTCAGGATTGGAATGGGAAGGACTTGGGTGTCACATCTCATGCTATAGGGAGGGTCTCAAGTTTGATATTAGAAGCATTGAGATATCACATCTCATGCTATAGGAAGGGTCTCAGGATTGGAATGGGAAGGAGTTGGATATTACATCTCATGTTATAGGAAAGATCTCAGGTTTGGTATTAGAAGCATTGAAACATCACATCTCATGTTATAGGAAGGGTCTCAGGATTGGAATGGGAAGAAGTTGGATATCACATCTCATGCTATAGGAAGGGTCTCAGGTTTGGAAGGGGAAGGAGTTGGATATCCAATCTCATGTTATAGGACTGGTCTCAGGTTTGGTATTAGAAGCATTGAGATATCACATCGCATGCTGTAGGAAGGTTCTCAGGTTTGGTATTAGAAGCATTGAGACATCACATCTCATGCTATAGGAAGGGTCTCAGGATTGGAATGGGAAGGAGTTGGATATCACATCTCATGTTATAGGAAGGATCTCAGGTTTGGTATTAGAAGCATTGAGATATCACATCTCATGCTATAGGAATGGTCTCAGGATTGGAATGGGAAGGAGTTGGATATTACATTCTTGCTATAGGAAGGGTCTCATGTTTGGAATGGGAAGGAGTTGGATATCACATATGCTATAGTAAGGGTCTCAGGTTTGGACCGGGAAGGAGTTGGATATCACATCTCATGTTATAGGAAGGGTCTCAGGTTTGGTATAAGCATTGAGATATCACATCTCTGCTATCGGAAGTGTCTCAGGATTGGAATGGGAAGGAGTTGGATATCCCATCTCATGTTATAGGATGGGTCTCAGGTTTGTTATTAGAATCATTGAGATATCATATTGCATGCTGTAGGAAGGGTCTAAGGATTGGAATGGGAAGGACTTGGATATCACATCTCATGCTATAGGTAGGCTCTCATGTTTGGAAAGGGAAGGAGTTGGATATCACATTTCATGTTAGAGGAAGGATCTCAGGTTTGGTATAAACATCGAGATATCACATCTCATGCTATAGGAAGGGTCCCGGGATTGGAATGGGAAGGAGTTGGATATCACATCTCATGTTATAGGAAGGATCTCAGGTTTGGTATTAGAAGCATTGATACATCACATCTCATGCTATAGGAAGTGTCTCAGGATTGGAATGGGAAGGACTTGGGTATCACATCTCATGCTATAGGGAGGGTCTCAAGTTTGATATTAGAAGCATTGAGATATCACATCTCATGCTATAGGAAGGGTCTCAGGATTGGAATGGGAAGGAGTTGGATATCACATCTCAAGCTTTAGGAAGGGTCTCAGGTTTGGTATAAGCATTGAGATAGCACATCTCATGCTATAGGAAGTGTCTCAGGATTGGAATGGGAAGGAGTTGGATATTACATCTCATGTTATAGGAAAGATCTCAGGTTTGGTATTAGAAGCATTGAGACATCACATCTCATGTTATAGGAAGGGTCTCAGGATTGGAATGGGAAGAAGTTGGATATCACATCTCATACTATAGGAAGGGTCTCAGGTTTGAAACGGGAAGGAGTTGGATATCACATCTCATGTTATAGGACGGGTCTCAGGTTTGTTATTAGAATCATTGAGATATCATATTGCATGCTGTAGGAAGGGTCTAAGGATTGGAATGGGAAGGACTTGGATATCACATCTCATGCTATAGGTAGGCTCTCAGGTTTGGAAAGGGAAGGAGTTCGATATCACATTTCATGTTAGAGGAAGGATCTCAGGTTTGGTATTAGAGGCATTGAGATATCACATATCATGCTATAGGAAGGGTCTCAGGATTGGAATGGGAAGGAGTTGGATATCACATCTCAAGCTTTAGGAAGGGTCTCAGGTTTGGTATAAGCATTGAGATAGCACATCTCATGCTATAGGAAGGGTCTCAGGATTGGAATGGGATGGAGTTGGATATTATATCTCATGTTATAGGAAAGATCTCAGGTTTGGTATTAGAAGCATTGAGACATCACATCTCATGTTATAGGAAGGGTCTCAGGATTGGAATGGGAAGAAGTTGGATATCACATCTCATGTTATAGGACTGGTCTCAGGTTTGGTATTAGAAGCATTGAGATATCACATCGCATGCTGTAGGAAGGTTCTCAGGTTTGGTATTAGAAGCATTGAGACATCACATCTCATGCTATAGGAAGGGTCTCAGGATTGGAATGGGAAGGAGTTGGATATCACATCTCATGTTATAGGAAGGATCTCAGGTTTGGTATTAGAAGCATTGAGACATCACATCTCATGCTATAGGAAGGGCCTCAGGATTGGAATGGGAAGGAGTTGGATATCACATCTCATGCTATAGGAAGGGTCTCAGATTTGGTATAAGCATCGAGATATCACATCTCATGCTATAGGAAGGGTCTCGGGATTGGAATGGGAAGGAGTTGGATATCACATCTCATGCCATAGGAAGGGTCTTAGGTTTGGTATAAGCATTGAGATATCACATCTCTGCTATTGGAAGGGTCTCAGGATTGGAATGGGAAGGAGTTGGATATCCCATCTCATGTTATAGGAAGAGTCTCAGGTTTGGTATTAGAAGCATTGAGATATCACATCTCATGCTATAGGAAGTGTCTCAGGATTGGAATGGCTAAGGACTTGGGTATCACATCTCATGCTATAGGGAGGGTCTCAAGTTTGATATTAGAAGCATTGAGATATCACATCTCATGCTATAGGAAGGGTCTCAGGATTGGAATGGGAAGGAGTTGGATATCACATCTCATTCTGTAGGAAGGGTCTCAGGTTTGGTATAAGCAGTGAGATATCACATCTCATGCTATAGGAAGTGTCTCAGGATTGGAATGGGAAGGAGTTGGATATCACATCTCATGTTATAGGAAGGATCTCAGGTTTGGTATAAGCATTGAGATATCACATCTCTGCTATCGGAAGGGTCTCAGGATTGGAATGGGAAGGAGTTGGATATTCCCATCTCATGTTATAGGAAGGGTCTCAGGTTTGGTATTAGAAGCATTGAGATATCCCATCTCATGATATAGGAAGGGTCTCAGGATTGGAATGGGAAGGACTTGGATATCATATCTCATGCTATAGGAAGGCTCTCAGGTTTGGAAGGGGAAGGAGTTGGATATCACATTTCATATTAGAGGAAGGATCTCAGGTTTGGTATTAGAGGCCTTGAGATATCACATCTCATGTTATAGGAAGGGTCTCAGGATTGGAATGGGAAGAAGTTGGATATCACATCTCATACTATAGGAAGGGTCTCAGGTTTGAAACGGGAAGGAGTTGGATATCACATCTCATGTTATAGGACGGGTCTCAGGTTTGTTATTAGAATCATTGAGATATCATATTGCATGCTGTAGGAAGGGTCTAAGGATTGGAATGGGAAGGACTTAGATATCACATCTCATGCTATAGGTAGGCTCTCAGGTTTGGAAAAGGAAGGAGTTCGATATCACATTTCATGTTAGAGGAAGGATCTCAGGTTTGGTATTAGAGGCATTGAGATATCACATATCATGCTATAGGAAGGGTCTCAGGATTGGAATGGGAAGGAGTTGGATATCACATCTCAAGCTTTAGGAAGGGTCTCAGGTTTGGTATAAGCATTGAGATAGCACATCTCATGCTATAGGAAGGGTCTCAGGATTGGAATGGGATGGAGTTGGATATTACATCTCATGTTATAGGAAAGATCTCAGGTTTGGTATTAGAAGCATTGAGACATCACATCTCATGTTATAGGAAGGGTCTCAGGATTGGAATGGGAAGAAGTTGGATATCACATCTCATGTTATAGGACTGGTCTCAGGTTTGGTATTAGAAGCATTGAGATATCACATCGCATGCTGTAGGAAGGTTCTCAGGTTTGGTATTAGAAGCATTGAGACATCACATCTCATGCTATAGGAAGGGTCTCAGGATTGGAATGGGAAGGAGTTGGATATCACATCTCATGTTATAGGAAGGATCTCAGGTTTGGTATTAGAAGCATTGAGACATCACATCTCATGCTATAGGAAGGGCCTCAGGATTGGAATGGGAAGGAGTTGGATATCACATCTCATGCTATAGGAAGGGTCTCAGATTTGGTATAAGCATCGAGATATCACATCTCATGCTATAGGAAGGGTCTCGGGATTGGAATGGGAAGGAGTTGGATATCACATCTCATGCCATAGGAAGGGTCTTAGGTTTGGTATAAGCATTGAGATATCACATCTCTGCTATTGGAAGGGTCTCAGGATTGGAATGGGAAGGAGTTGGATATCCCATCTCATGTTATAGGAAGAGTCTCAGGTTTGGTATTAGAAGCATTGAGATATCACATCTCATGCTATAGGAAGTGTCTCAGGATTGGAATGGCTAAGGACTTGGGTATCACATCTCATGCTATAGGGAGGGTCTCAAGTTTGATATTAGAAGCATTGAGATATCACATCTCATGCTATAGGAAGGGTCTCAGGATTGGAATGGGAAGGAGTTGGATATCACATCTCATTCTGTAGGAAGGGTCTCAGGTTTGGTATAAGCAGTGAGATATCACATCTCATGCTATAGGAAGTGTCTCAGGATTGGAATGGGAAGGAGTTGGATATCACATCTCATGTTATAGGAAGGATCTCAGGTTTGGTATAAGCATTGAGATATCACATCTCTGCTATCGGAAGGGTCTCAGGATTGGAATGGGAAGGAGTTGGATATTCCCATCTCATGTTATAGGAAGGGTCTCAGGTTTGGTATTAGAAGCATTGAGATATCCCATCTCATGATATAGGAAGGGTCTCAGGATTGGAATGGGAAGGACTTGGATATCATATCTCATGCTATAGGAAGGCTCTCAGGTTTGGAAGGGGAAGGAGTTGGATATCACATTTCATATTAGAGGAAGGATCTCAGGTTTGGTATTAGAGGCCTTGAGATATCACATCTCATGCTATAGGAAGGGTCTCAGGATTGGAATGGGAAGGAGTTGGATATCACATCTCAAGCTATAGGAACGGTCTCAGGTTTGGTATTAGAAGCATTGAGACATCACATCTCATGTTATAGGAAGGGTCTCAGGATTGGAATGGGAAGAAGTTGGATATCACATCTCATGCTATAGGAAGGGTCTCAGGTTTGGTATAAGCATTGAGATATCACATCTCATGCTATAGGAAGGGTCTCAGGATTGGAATGGGAAGGAGTTGTATATGACATCTCATGCCATAGGAAGGGTCTCAGGTTTGGTATAAGCATTGAGATATCACATCACATGCTATAGGAAGGGTCTCAGGATTGGAATGGGAAGGACTTGGATATCACATCTCATGCTAAAGGCAGGGTCTCAGGTTTGGAAAGGGAAGGAGATGGATATCACATTTCATGTTAGAGGTAGGATCTCAGGTTTGGAATTAGAGGCATTGAGATATCACATCTCATGCTATCAGAAGGGTCTCAGGATTGGAATGGGAAGGAGTTGGATATCACATCTCATGCTAAAGGGAGGGTCTCAGGTTTGGAAGCGGGAGGATTTGGAAATCACATCTCATGTTATAGGAAGGATCTCAGGTTTGGTATTCGAAGCATTGAGATATCACATCTCATGCTATCGGAAGTATCTCAGGTTTGGTATTAGAGGCATTGAGATATCACATCTCATGCTATCATAAGGGTCTCAGGATTGGAATGGGAAGGAGTTGGATATCACATCTCATGTTATAGGAAGGATCTCAGGTTTGGTATTAGAAGCATTGAGACATCACATCTCATGCTATAGGAAGGGTCTCAGGATTGGAATGGGAAGGAGTTGGATATCACATCTCATGCTATAGGAAGGGTCTCAGATTTGGTATAAGCATTGAGATATCACATCTCATGCTATAGGAAGGGTCTCAGGATTGGAATGGGAAGGAGTTGTATATGACATCTCAGGCCATAGGAAGGGTCTCAGGTTTGGTATAAGCATTGAGATATCACATCTCTGCTATCGGAAGGGTCTCAGGATTGGAATGGGAATGAGTTGGATATCCCATCTCATGTTATAGGAAGAGTCTCAGGTTTGTTATTAGAAGCATTGAGATATCCCATCTCATGCTATAGGAAGGGTCTCAGGTTGGAATGGGAAGGAGTTGTATATCACATTTCATGTTATAGGAAGGGTCTCAGGATTGGAATTGGAAGGACTTGGCTATCATATCTCATGCTATAGGAAGGCTCTCAGGTTTGGAAGGGGAAGGAGTTGGATATCACATTTCATGTTAGAGGAACAATCTCAGGTTTGGTATTAGAGGTCTTGAGATATCACATCTCATGCTATAGGAAGGGTCTCAGGATTGGAATGGGAAGGAGTTGGATATCACATCTCAAGCTATAGGAACGGTCTCAGGTTTGGTATAAGCATTGTGATATCACATCTCATGCTATAGGAAGGGTCTCAGGATTGGAATGGGAAGGAGTTGGATATCACATCTCATGTTATAGGAAAGATCTCAGGTTTGGTATTAGAAGCATTGCGACATCACATCTCATGTTATAGGAAGGGTCTCAGGATTGGAATGGGAAGAAGTTGGATATCACATCTCATGCTATAGGAAGGGTCTCAGGTTTGGTATAAGCATTGAGATATCACATCTCATGCTATAGGAAGGGTCTCAGGTTTGGAATGGGAAGGAGTTGTATATGACATCTCATGCCATAGGAAGGGTCTCAGGTTTGGTATAAGCATTGAGATATCACATCACATGCTATAGGAAGGGTCTCAGGATTGGAATGGAAAGGACTTGGATATCACAACTCATGCTATAGGCAGGGTCTCAGGTTTGGAAAGGGAAGGAGATGGATATCACATTTCATGTTAGAGGTAGGATCTCAGGTTTGGTATTTGAGGCATTGAAATATCACATCTCATGCTATCAGAAGGGTCTCAGGATTGGAATGGGAAGGAGTTGGATATCACATCTCATGCTAAAGGGAGGGTCTCAGGTTTGGAAGGGGAAGGATTTGGAAATCACATCTCATGTTATAGGAAGGATCTCAGGTTTGGTATTAGAAGCATTGAGATATCACATCTCATGCTATCGGAAGTATCTCAGGTTTGGTATTAGAGGCATTGAGATATCACATCTCATGCTATCATAAGGGTCTCAGGATTGGAATGGGAAGAAGTTGGATATCACATCTCATGTTATAGGAAGGCTCTCAGGTTTGGAAGGGGAAGGAGTTGGATATCACATTTCATGTTAGAGGAACGATCTCAGGTTTGGTATTAGAGGCCTTGCGATATCACATCTCATGCTATAGGAAGGGTCTCAGGATTGGAATGGGAAGGAGTTGGATATCACATCTCAAGCTATAGGAACGGTCTCAGGTTTGGTATAAGCATTGTGATATCACATCTCATGCTATAGGAAGGGTCTCAGGATTGGAATGGGAAGGAGTTGGATATCACATCTCATGTTATAGGAAAGATCTCAGGTTTGGTATTAGAAGCATTGCGACATCACATCTCATGTTATAGGAAGGGTCTCAGGATTGGAATGGGAAGAAGTTGGATATCACATCTCATGCTATAGGAAGGGTCTCAGGTTTGGTATAAGCATTGAGATATCACATCTCATGCTATAGGAAGGGTCTCAGGATTGGAATGGGAAGGAGTTGTATATGACATCTCATGCCATAGGAAGGGTCTCAGGTTTGGTATAAGAATTGAGATATCACATCACATGCTATAGGAAGGGTCTCAGGATTGGAATGGAAAGGACTTGGATATCACATCTCATGCTATAGGCAGGGTCTCAGGTTTGAAAAGGGAAGGAGATGGATATCACATTTCATGTTAGAGGTAGGATCTCAGGTTTGGTATTAGAGGCATTGAAATATCACATCTCATGCTATCAGATGGGTCTCAGGACTGGAATGGGAAGGAGTTTGATATCACATCTCATGCTAAAGGGAGGGTCTCAGGTTTGGAAGGGGAAGGATTTGGAAATCACATCTCATGTTATAGGAAGGATCTCAGGTTTGGTATTAGAAGCATTGAGATATCACATCTCATGCTATCGAAGTATCTCAGGTTTGGTATTAGAGGCATTGAGATATCACATCTCATGCTATCATAAGGGTCTCAGGATTGGAATGGGAAGGAGTTGGATATCACATCTCATGTTATAGGAAGGATCTCAGGTTTGGTATTAGAAGCATTGAGACATCACATCTCATGCTATAGGAAGGGTCTCAGGATTGGAATGGGAAGGAGTTGGATATCACATCTCATGCTATAGGAAGGGTCTCAGATTTGGTATAAGCATTGAGATATCACATCTCATGCTATAGGAAGGGTCTCAGGATTGGAATGGGAAGGACTTGGGTATCACATCTCATGCTATAGGGAGGGTCTCAAGTTTGATATTAGAAGCATTGAGATATCACATCTCATGCTATAGGAAGGGTCTCAGGATTGGAATGGGAAGGAGTTGGATATCACATCTCAAGCTTTAGGAAGGGTCTCAGGTTTGGTATAAGCATTGAGATAGCACATCTCATGCTATAGGAAGGGTCTCAGGATTGGAATGGGAAGGAGTTGGATATTACATCTCATGTTATAGGAAAGATCTCAGGTTTGGTATTAGAAGCATTGAGACATCACATCTCATGTTATAGGAAGGGTCTCAGGATTGGAATGGGAAGAAGTTGGATATCACATCTCATGCTATAGGAAGGGTCTCAGGTTTGAAACGGGAAGGAGTTGGATATCACATCTCATGTTATAGGACGGGTCTCAGGTTTGTTATTAGAATCATTGAGATATCATATTGCATGCTGTAGGAAGGGTCTAAGGATTGGAATGGGAAGGACTTGGATATCACATCTCATGCTATAGGTAGGCTCTCAGGTTTGGAAAGGGAAGGAGTTCGATATCACATTTCATGTTAGAGGAAGGATCTCAGGTTTGGTATTAGAGGCATTGAGATATCACATATCATGCTATAGGAAGGGTCTCAGGATTGGAATGGGAAGGAGTTGGATATCACATCTCAAGCTTTAGGAAGGGTCTCAGGTTTGGTATAAGCATTGAGATAGCACATCTCATGCTATAGGAAGGGTCTCAGGATTGGAATGGGATGGAGTTGGATATTACATCTCATGTTATAGGAAAGATCTCAGGTTTGGTATTAGAAGCATTGAGACATCACATCTCATGTTATAGGAAGGGTCTCAGGATTGGAATGGGAAGAAGTTGGATATCACATCTCATGCTATAGGAAGGGTCTCAGGTTTGGAAGGGGAAGGAGTTGGATATCCAATCTCATGTTATAGGACTGGTCTCAGGTTTGGTATTAGAAGCATTGAGATATCACATCGCATGCTGTAGGAAGGTTCTCAGGTTTGGTATTAGAAGCATTGAGACATCACATCTCATGCTATAGGAAGGGTCTCAGGATTGGAATGGGAAGGAGTTGGATATCACATCTCATGTAATAGGAAGGATCTCAGGTTTGGTATTAGAAGCATTGAGACATCACATCTCATGCTATAGGAAGGGCCTCAGGATTGGAATGGGAAGGAGTTGGATATCACATCTCATGCTATAGGAAGGGTCTCAGATTTGGTATAAGCATCGAGATATCACATCTTATGCTATAGGAAGGGTCTCGGGATTGGAATGGAAAGGAGTTGGATATCACATCTCATGCCATAGGAAGGGTCTTAGGTTTGGTATAAGCATTGAGATATCACATCTCTGCTATTGGAAGGGTCTCAGGATTGGAATGGGAAGGAGTTGGATATCCCATCTCATGTTATAGGAAGAGTCTCAGGTTTGGTATTAGAAGCATTGAGATATCACATCTCATGCTATAGGAAGTGTCTCAGGATTGGAATGGGAAGGACTTGGGTATCACATCTCATGCTATAGGGAGGGTCTCAAGTTTGATATTAGAAGCATTGAGATATCACATCTCATGCTATAGGAAGGGTCTCAGGATTGGAATGGGAAGGAGTTGGATATCACATCTCATTCTATAGGAAGGGTCTCAGGTTTGGTATAAGCAGTGAGATATCACATCTCATGCTATAGGAAGTGTCTCAGGGTTGGAATGGGAAGGAGTTGGATATCAAATCTCATGTTATAGGAAGGATCTCAGGTTTGGTATAAGCATTGAGATATCACATCTCTGCTATCGGAAGGGTCTCAGGATTGGAATGGGAAGGAGTTGGATATTCCCATCTCATGTTATAGGAAGGGTCTCAGGTTTGGTATTAGAAGCATTGAGATATCCCATCTCATGATATAGGAAGGGTCTCAGGATTGGAATGGGAAGGACTTGGATATCATATCTCATGCTATAGGAAGGCTCTCAGGTTTGGAAGGGGAAGGAGTTGGATATCACATTTCATATTAGAGGAAGTATCTCAGGTTTGGTATTAGAGGCCTTGAGATATCACATCTCATGCTATAGGAAGGGTCTCAGGATTGGAATGGGAAGGAGTTGGATATCACATCTCAAGCTATAGGAACGGTCTCAGGTTTTGTATAAGCATTGTGATATCACATCTCATACTATAGGAAGGGTCTCAGGATTGGAATGGGAAGGAGTTGGATATCACATCTCATGTTATAGGAAAGATCTCAGGTTTGGTATTAGAAGCATTGAGACATCACATCTCATGTTATAGGAAGGGTCTCAGGATTGGAATGGGAAGAAGTTGGATATCACATCTCATGCTATAGGAAGGGTCTCAGGTTTGGTATAAGCATTGAGATATCACATCTCATGCTATAGGAAGGGTCTCAGGATTGGAATGGGAAGGAGTTGTATATGACATCTCATGCCATAGGAAGGGTCTCAGGTTTGGTATAAGCATTGAGATATCACATCACATGCTATAGGAAGGGTCTCAGGATTGGAATGGGAAGGACTTGGATATCACATCTCATGCTAAAGGCAGGGTCTCAGGTTTGGAAAGGGAAGGAGATGGATATCACATTTCATGTTAGAGGTAGGATCTCAGGTTTGGAATTAGAGGCATTGAGATATCACATCTCATGCTATCAGAAGGGTCTCAGGATTGGAATGGGAAGGAGTTGGATATCACATCTCATGCTAAAGGGAGGGTCTCAGGTTTGGAAGCGGGAGGATTTGGAAATCACATCTCATGTTATAGGAAGGATCTCAGGTTTGGTATTCGAAGCATTGAGATATCACATCTCATGCTATCGGAAGTATCTCAGGTTTGGTATTAGAGGCATTGAGATATCACATCTCATGCTATCATAAGGGTCTCAGGATTGGAATGGGAAGGAGTTGGATATCACATCTCATGTTATAGGAAGGATCTCAGGTTTGGTATTAGAAGCATTGAGACATCACATCTCATGCTATAGGAAGGGTCTCAGGATTGGAATGGGAAGGAGTTGGATATCACATCTCATGCTATAGGAAGGGTGTCAGATTTGGTATAAGCATTGAGATATCACATCTCATGCTATTGGAAGGGTCTCAGGATTGGAATGGGAAGGAGTTGTATATGACATCTCAGGCCATAGGAAGGGTCTCAGGTTTGGTATAAGCATTGAGATATCACATCTCTGCTATCGGAAGGGTCTCAGGATTGGAATGGGAATGAGTTGGATATCCCATCTCATGTTATAGGAAGAGTCTCAGGTTTGTTATTAGAAGCATTGAGATATCCCATCTCATGCTATAGGAAGGGTCTCAGGTTGGAATGGGAAGGAGTTGGATATCACATTTCATGTTATAGGAAGGGTCTCAGGATTGGAATTGGAAAGACTTGGCTATCATATCTCATGCTATAGGAAGGCTATCAGGTTTGGAAGGGGAAGGAGTTGGATATCACATTTCATGTTAGAGGAACGATCTCAGGTTTGGTATTAGAGGCCTTGAGATATCACATCTCATGCTATAGGAAGGGTCTCAGGATTGGAATGGGAAGGAGTTGGATATCACATCTCAAGCTATAGGAACGGTCTCAGGTTTGGTATAAGCATTGTGATATCACATCTCATGCTATAGGAAGGGTCTCAGGATTGGAATGGGAAGGAGTTGGATATCACATCTCATGTTATAGGAAAGATCTCAGGTTTGGTATTAGAAGCATTGCGACATCACATCTCATGTTATAGGAAGGGTCTCAGGATTGGAATGGGAAGAAGTTGGATATCACATCTCATGCTATAGGAAGGGTCTCAGGTTTGGTATAAGCATTGAGATATCACATCTCATGCTATAGGAAGGGTCTCAGGTTTGGAATGGGAAGGAGTTGTATATGACATCTCATGCCATAGGAAGGGTCTCAGGTTTGGTATAAGCATTGAGATATCACATCACATGCTATAGGAAGGGTCTCAGGATTGGAATGGAAAGGACTTGGATATCACATCTCATGCTATAGGCAGGGTCTCAGGTTTGGAAAGGGAAGGAGATGGATATCACATTTCATGTTAGAGGTAGGATCTCAGGTTTGGTATTTGAGGCATTGAAATATCACATCTCATGCTATCAGAAGGGTCTCAGGATTGGAATGGGAAGGAGTTGGATATCACATCTCATGCTAAAGGGAGGGTCTCAGGTTTGGAAGGGGAAGGATTTGGAAATCACATCTCATGTTATAGGAAGGATCTCAGGTTTGGTATTAGAAGCATTGAGATATCACATCTCATGCTATCGGAAGTATCTCAGGTTTGGTATTAGAGGCATTGAGATATCACATCTCATGCTATCATAAGGGTCTCAGGATTGGAATGGGAAGGAGTTGGATATCACATCTCATGTTATAGGAAGGCTCTCAGGTTTGGAAGGGGAAGGAGTTGGATATCACATTTCATGTTAGAGGAACGATCTCAGGTTTGGTATTAGAGGCCTTGCGATATCACATCTCATGCTATAGGAAGGGTCTCAGGATTGGAATGGGAAGGAGTTGGATATCACATCTCAAGCTATAGGAACGGTCTCAGGTTTGGTATAAGCATTGTGATATCACATCTCATGCTATAGGAAGGGTCTCAGGATTGGAATGGGAAGGAGTTGGATATCACATCTCATGTTATAGGAAAGATCTCAGGTTTGGTATTAGAAGCATTGCGACATCACATCTCATGTTATAGGAAGGGTCTCAGGATTGGAATGGGAAGAAGTTGGATATCACATCTCATGCTATAGGAAGGGTCTCAGGTTTGGTATAAGCATTGAGATATCACATCTCATGCTATAGGAAGGGTCTCAGGATTGGAATGGGAAGGAGTTGTATATGACATCTCATGCCATAGGAAGGGTCTCAGGTTTGGTATAAGAATTGAGATATCACATCACATGCTATAGGAAGGGTCTCAGGATTGGAATGGAAAGGACTTGGATATCACATCTCATGCTATAGGCAGGGTCTCAGGTTTGAAAAGGGAAGGAGATGGATATCACATTTCATGTTAGAGGTAGGATCTCAGGTTTGGTATTAGAGGCATTGAAATATCACATCTCATGCTATCAGATGGGTCTCAGGACTGGAATGGGAAGGAGTTTGATATCACATCTCATGCTAAAGGGAGGGTCTCAGGTTTGGAAGGGGAAGGATTTGGAAATCACATCTCATGTTATAGGAAGGATCTCAGGTTTGGTATTAGAAGCATTGAGATATCACATCTCATGCTATCGGAAGTATCTCAGGTTTGGTATTAGAGGCATTGAGATATCACATCTCATGCTATCATAAGGGTCTCAGGATTGGAATGGGAAGGAGTTGGATATCACATCTCATGTTATAGGAAGGATCTCAGGTTTGGTATTAGAAGCATTGAGACATCACATCTCATGCTATAGGAAGGGTCTCAGGATTGGAATGGGAAGGAGTTGGATATCACATCTCATGCTATAGGAAGGGTCTCAGATTTGGTATAAGCATTGAGATATCACATCTCATGCTATAGGAAGGGTCTCAGGATTGGAATGGGAAGGAGTTGTATATGACATCTCAGGCATTAGGAAGGGTCTCAGGCTTGGTAAAAGCATTGAGATATCACATCTCTGCTATCGGAAGGGTCTCAGGATTGGAATGGGAAGGAGTTGGATATCCCATCTCATGTTATAGGAAGGGTCTCAGGTTTGGTATTAGAAGCATTGAGATATCACATCGCATGCTGTAGGAAGGTTCTCAGGTTTGGTATTAGAAGCATTGAGACATCACATCTCATGCTATAGGAAGGGTCTCAGGATTGGAATGGGAAGGAGTTGGATATCACATCTCATGTTATAGGAAGGATCTCAGGTTTGGTATTAGAAGCATTGAGACATTACATCTCATGCTATAGGAAGGGCCTCAGGATTGGAATGGGAAGGAGTTGGATATTACATCTCATGCTATAGGAAGGGTCTCAGATTTGGTATAAGCATCGAGATATCACATCTCATGCTATAGGAAGGGTCTCGGGATTGGAATGGGAAGGAGTTGGATATCACATCTCATGCCATAGGAAGGGTCTTAGGTTTGGTATAAGCATTGAGATATCACATCTCTGCTATTGGAAGGGTCTCAGGATTGGAATGGGAAGGAGTTGGATATCCCATCTCATGTTATAGGAAGAGTCTCAGGTTTGGTATTAGAAGCATTGAGATATCACATCTCATGCTATAGGAAGTGTCTCAGGATTGGAATGGGAAGGACTTGGGTATCACATCTCATGCTATAGGGAGGGTCTCAAGTTTGATATTAGAAGCATTGAGATATCACATCTCATGCTATAGGAAGGGTCTCAGGATTGGAATGGGAAGGAGTTGGATATCACATCTCATTCTAGAGGAAGGGTCTCAGGTTTGGTATAAGCAGTGAGATATCACATCTCATGCTATAGGAAGTGTCTCAGGATTGGAATGGGAAGGAGTTGGATATCACATCTCATGTTATAGGAAGGATCCCAGGTTTGGTATAAGCATTGAGATATCACATCTCTGCTATCGGAAGGGTCTCAGGATTGGAATGGGAAGGAGTTGGATATTCCCATCTCATGTTATAGGAAGGGTCTCAGGTTTGGTATTAGAAGCATTGAGATATCCCATCTCATGATATAGGAAGGGTCTCAGAATTGGAATGGGAAGGACTTGGATATCATATCTCATGCTATAGGAAGGCTCTCAGGTTTGGAAGGGGAAGGAGTTGAATATCACATTTCATGTTAGAGGAAGGATCTCAGGTTTGGTATTAGAGGCCTTGAGATATCACATCTCATGCTATAGGAAGGTTCTCAGGATTGGAATGGGAAGGAGTTGGATATCACATCTCAAGCTATAGGAACGGTCTCAGGTTTGGTATAAGCATTGTGATATCACATCTCATGCTATAGGAAGGGTCTCAGGATTGGAATGGGAAGAAGTTGGATATCACATCTCATGCTATAGGAAGGGTCTCAGGTTTGGTATAAGCATTGAGATATCACATCTCATGCTATAGGAAGGGTCTCAGGTTTGGAATGGGAAGGAGTTGTATATGACATCTCATGCCATAGGAAGGGTCTCAGGTTTGGTATAAGCATTGAGATATCACATCACATGCTATAGGAAGGGTCTCAGGATTGGAATGGAAAGGACTTGGATATCACATCTCATGCTATAGGCAGGGTCTCAGGTTTGGAAAGGGAAGGAGATGGATATCACATTTCATGTTAGAGGTAGGATCTCAGGTTTGGTATTTGAGGCATTGAAATATCACATCTCATGCTATCAGAAGGGTCTCAGGATTGGAATGGGAAGGAGTTGGATATCACATCTCATGCTAAAGGGAGGGTCTCAGGTTTGGAAGGGGAAGGATTTGGAAATCACATCTCATGTTATAGGAAGGATCTCAGGTTTGGTATTAGAAGCATTGAGATATCACATCTCATGCTATCGGAAGTATCTCAGGTTTGGTATTAGAGGCATTGAGATATCACATCTCATGCTATCATAAGGGTCTCAGGATTGGAATGGGAAGGAGTTGGATATCACATCTCATGTTATAGGAAGGCTCTCAGGTTTGGAAGGGGAAGGAGTTGGATATCACATTTCATGTTAGAGGAACGATCTCAGGTTTGGTATTAGAGGCCTTGCGATATCACATCTCATGCTATAGGAAGGGTCTCAGGATTGGAATGGGAAGGAGTTGGATATCACATCTCAAGCTATAGGAACGGTCTCAGGTTTGGTATAAGCATTGTGATATCACATCTCATGCTATAGGAAGGGTCTCAGGATTGGAATGGGAAGGAGTTGGATATCACATCTCATGTTATAGGAAAGATCTCAGGTTTGGTATTAGAAGCATTGCGACATCACATCTCATGTTATAGGAAGGGTCTCAGGATTGGAATGGGAAGAAGTTGGATATCACATCTCATGCTATAGGAAGGGTCTCAGGTTTGGTATAAGCATTGAGATATCACATCTCATGCTATAGGAAGGGTCTCAGGATTGGAATGGGAAGGAGTTGTATATGACATCTCATGCCATAGGAAGGGTCTCAGGTTTGGTATAAGAATTGAGATATCACATCACATGCTATAGGAAGGGTCTCAGGATTGGAATGGAAAGGACTTGGATATCACATCTCATGCTATAGGCAGGGTCTCAGGTTTGAAAAGGGAAGGAGATGGATATCACATTTCATGTTAGAGGTAGGATCTCAGGTTTGGTATTAGAGGCATTGAAATATCACATCTCATGCTATCAGATGGGTCTCAGGACTGGAATGGGAAGGAGTTTGATATCACATCTCATGCTAAAGGGAGGGTCTCAGGTTTGGAAGGGGAAGGATTTGGAAATCACATCTCATGTTATAGGAAGGATCTCAGGTTTGGTATTAGAAGCATTGAGATATCACATCTCATGCTATCGGAAGTATCTCAGGTTTGGTATTAGAGGCATTGAGATATCACATCTCATGCTATCATAAGGGTCTCAGGATTGGAATGGGAAGGAGTTGGATATCACATCTCATGTTATAGGAAGGATCTCAGGTTTGGTATTAGAAGCATTGAGACATCACATCTCATGCTATAGGAAGGGTCTCAGGATTGGAATGGGAAGGAGTTGGATATCACATCTCATGCTATAGGAAGGGTCTCAGATTTGGTATAAGCATTGAGATATCACATCTCATGCTATAGGAAGGGTCTCAGGATTGGAATGGGAAGGAGTTGTATATGACATCTCAGGCATTAGGAAGGGTCTCAGGCTTGGTAAAAGCATTGAGATATCACATCTCTGCTATCGGAAGGGTCTCAGGATTGGAATGGGAAGGAGTTGGATATCCCATCTCATGTTATAGGAAGGGTCTCAGGTTTGGTATTAGAAGCATTGAGATATCACATCGCATGCTGTAGGAAGGTTCTCAGGTTTGGTATTAGAAGCATTGAGACATCACATCTCATGCTATAGGAAGGGTCTCAGGATTGGAATGGGAAGGAGTTGGATATCACATCTCATGTTATAGGAAGGATCTCAGGTTTGGTATTAGAAGCATTGAGACATTACATCTCATGCTATAGGAAGGGCCTCAGGATTGGAATGGGAAGGAGTTGGATATTACATCTTATGCTATAGGAAGGGTCTCAGATTTGGTATAAGCATCGAGATATCACATCTCATGCTATAGGAAGGGTCTCGGGATTGGAATGGGAAGGAGTTGGATATCACATCTCATGCCATAGGAAGGGTCTTAGGTTTGGTATAAGCATTGAGATATCACATCTCTGCTATTGGAAGGGTCTCAGGATTGGAATGGGAAGGAGTTGGATATCCCATCTCATGTTATAGGAAGAGTCTCAGGTTTGGTATTAGAAGCATTGAGATATCACATCTCATGCTATAGGAAGTGTCTCAGGATTGGAATGGGAAGGACTTGGGTATCACATCTCATGCTATAGGGAGGGTCTCAAGTTTGATATTAGAAGCATTGAGATATCACATCTCATGCTATAGGAAGGGTCTCAGGATTGGAATGGGAAGGAGTTGGATATCACATCTCATTCTAGAGGAAGAGTCTCAGGTTTGGTATAAGCAGTGAGATATCACATCTCATGCTATAGGAAGTGTCTCAGGATTGGAATGGGAAGGAGTTGGATATCACATCTCATGTTATAGGAAGGATCCCAGGTTTGGTATAAGCATTGAGATATCACATCTCTGCTATCGGAAGGGTCTCAGGATTGGAATGGGAAGGAGTTGGATATTCCCATCTCATGTTATAGGAAGGGTCTCAGGTTTGGTATTAGAAGCATTGAGATATCCCATCTCATGATATAGGAAGGGTCTCAGAATTGGAATGGGAAGGACTTGGATATCATATCTCATGCTATAGGAAGGCTCTCAGGTTTGGAAGGGGAAGGAGTTGAATATCACATTTCATGTTAGAGGAAGGATCTCAGGTTTGGTATTAGAGGCCTTGAGATATCACATCTCATGCTATAGGAAGGTTCTCAGGATTGGAATGGGAAGGAGTTGGATATCACATCTCAAGCTATAGGAACGGTCTCAGGTTTGGTATAAGCATTGTGATATCACATCTCATGCTATAGGAAGGGTCTCAGGATTGGAATGGGAAGGAGTTGGATATCACATCTCATGTTATAGGAAAGATCTCAGGTTTGGTATTAGAAGCATTGAGACATCACATCTCATGTTATAGGAAGGGTCTCAGGATTGGAATGGGAAGAAGTTGGATATCACATCTCATGCTATAGGAAGTGTCTCAGGTTTGGTATAAGCATTGAGATATCACATCACATGCTATAGGAAGGGTCTCAGGATTGGAATGGGAAGGACTTGGATATCACATCTCATGCTATAGGCAGGGTCTCAGGTTTGGAAAGGGAAGGAGATGGATATCACATTTCATGTTAGAGGTAGGATCTCAGGTTTGGAATTAGAGGCATTGAGATATCACATCTCATGCTATCAGAAGGGTCTCAGGATTGGAATGGGAAGGAGTTGGATATCACATCTCATGCTAAAGGGAGGGTCTCAGGTTTGGAAGCGGGAGGATTTGGAAATCACATCTCATGTTATAGGAAGGATCTCAGGTTTGGTATTAGAAGCATTGAGATATCACATCTCATGCTATCGGAAGTATCTCAGGTTTGGTATTAGAGGCATTGAGATATCACATCTCATGCTATCATAAGGGTCTCAGGATTGGAATGGGAAGGAGTTGGATATCACATCTCATGTTATAGGAAGGATCTCAGGTTTGGTATTAGAAGCATTGAGACATCACATCTCATGCTATAGGAAGGGTCTCAGGATTGGAATGGGAAGGAGTTGGATATCACATCTCATGCTATAGGAAGGGTCTCAGATTTGGTATAAGCATTGAGATATCACATCTCATGCTATAGGAAGGGTCTCAGGATTGGAATGGGAAGGAGTTGGATATCCCATCTCATGTTATAGGAAGAGTCTCAGGTTTGTTATTAGAAGCATTGAGATATCCCATCTCATGCTATAGGAAGGGTCTCAGGTTGGAATGGGAAGGAGTTGGATATCACATTTCATGTTATAGGAAGGGTCTCAGGATTGGAATTGGAAGGACTTGGCTATCATATCTCATGCTATAGGAAGGCTCTCAGGTTTGGAAGGGGAAGGAGTTGGATATCACATTTCATGTTAGAGGAACAATCTCAGGTTTGGTATTAGAGGCCTTGAGATATCACATCTCATGCTATAGGAAGGGTCTCAGGATTGGAATGGGAAGGAGTTGGATATCACATCTCAAGCTATAGGAACGGTCTCAGGTTTGGTATAAGCATTGTGATATCACATCTCATGCTATAGGAAGGGTCTCAGGATTGGAATGGGAAGGAGTTGGATATCACATCTCATGTTATAGGAAAGATCTCAGGTTTGGTATTAGAAGCATTGCGACATCACATCTCATGTTATAGGAAGGGTCTCAGGATTGGAATGGGAAGAAGTTGGATATCACATCTCATGCTAAAGGAAGGGTCTCAGGTTTGGTATAAGCATTGAGATATCACATCTCATGCTATAGGAAGGGTCTCAGGTTTGGAATGGGAAGGAGTTGTATATGACATCTCATGCCATAGGAAGGGTCTCAGGTTTGGTATAAGCATTGAGATATCACATCACATGCTATAGGAAGGGTCTCAGGATTGGAATGGAAAGGACTTGGATATCACATCTCATGCTATAGGCAGGGTCTCAGGTTTGGAAAGGGAAGGAGATGGATATCACATTTCATGTTAGAGGTAGGATCTCAGGTTTGGTATTTGAGGCATTGAAATATCACATCTCATGCTATCAGAAGGGTCTCAGGATTGGAATGGGAAGGAGTTGGATATCACATCTCATGCTAAAGGGAGGGTCTCAGGTTTGGAAGGGGAAGGATTTGGAAATCACATCTCATGTTATAGGAAGGATCTCAGGTTTGGTATTAGAAGCATTGAGATATCACATCTCATGCTATCGGAAGTATCTCAGGTTTGGTATTAGAGGCATTGAGATATCACATCTCATGCTATCATAAGGGTCTCAGGATTGGAATGGGAAGGAGTTGGATATCACCTCTCATGTTATAGGATGGATCTCAGGTTTGGTATTAGAAGCATTGAGACATCACATCTCATGCTATAGGAAGGGTCTACGGATTGGAATGGGAAGGAGTTGGATATCACATCTCATGCTATAGGAAGGGTCTCAGATTTGGTATAAGCATTGAGATATCACATCTCATGCTATAGGAAGGGTCTCAGGATTGGAATGGGAAGGAGTTGTATATGACATCTCAGGCCATAGGAAGGGTCTCAGGTTTGGTAAAAGCATTGAGATATCACATCTCTGCTATCGGAAGGGTCTCAGGATTGGAATGGGAAGGAGTTGGATATCCCATCTCATGTTATAGGAAGGGTCTCAGGTTTGGTATTAGAAGCATTGAGACATCACATCTCATGTTATAGGAAGGGTCTCAGGATTGGAATGGGAAGAAGTTGGATATCACATCTCATGCTATAGGAAGGGTCTCAGGTTTGGTATAAGCATTGAGATATCACATCTCATGCTATAGGAAGGGTCTCAGGATTGGAATGGGAAGGAGTTGTATATGACATCTCATGCCATAGGAAGGGTCTCAGGTTTGGTATAAGCATTGAGATATCACATCACATGCTATAGGAAGGGTCTCAGGATTGGAATGGGAAGGACTTGGATATCACATCTCATGCTATAGGCAGGGTCTCAGGTTTGGAAAGGGAAGGAGATGGATATCACATTTCATGTTAGAGGTAGGATCTCAGTTTTGGTATTAGAGGCATTGAAATATCACATCTCATGCTATCAGAAGGGTCTCAGGATTGGAATGGGAAGGAGTTGGATATCACATCTCATGCTAAAGGGAGGGTCTCAAGTTTGGAAGTGGAAGGATTTGGAAATCACATCTCATGTTATAGGAAGGATCTCAGGTTTGGTATTAGAAGCATTGAGATATCACATCTCATGCTATCAGAAGTATCTCAGGTTTGGTATTAGAGGCATTGAGATATCACATCTCATGCTATCATAAGGGTCTCAGGATTGGAATGGGAAGGAGTTGGATATCACATCTCATGTTATAGGAAGGATCTCATGTTTGGAATTAGAAGAATTGAGACATCACATCTCATGCTATAGGAAGGGTCTCAGGATTGGAATGGGAAGAAGTTGGATATCACATCTCATGCTATAGGAAGGGTCTCAGATTTGGTATAGGCATTGAGATATCACATCTAATGCTATAGGAAGGGTCTCAGGATTGGAATGGGAAGGAGTTGCATATGACATCTCAGGGCATAGGAAGGGTCTCAGGTTTGGTATAAGCATTGAGATATCACATCTCTGCTATCGGAAGGGTCTCAGGATTGGAATGGGAAGGAGTTGGATATCCCAAATCATGTTATAGGAAGGGTCTCAGGTTTGGTATTAGAAGCATTGAGATATCACATCTCATGCTATAGGAAGGGTCTCAGGATTGGAATGGGGAGGACTTGGATGTCACATCTCATGTTATAGGAAGGCTCTCAGGTTTGGAAGGGGAAGGAGTTGGATATCACATTTCATGTTAGAGGAACGATCTCAGGTTTGGTATTAGAGGCCTTGAGATATCACATCTCATGCTATAGGAAGGGTCTCAGGATTGGAATGGGAAGGAGTTGGATATCACATCTCATGCTATAGGAAGGGTCTCAGGTTTGGTATAAGCATTGAGATATCACATCTCATGCTATAGGAAGGGTCTCAGGATTGGAATGGGAAGGAGTTGTATATGACATCTCATGCCATAGGAAGGGTCTCAGGTTTGGTATAAGCATTGAGATATCACATCACATGCTATAGGAAGGGTCTCAGGATTGGAATGGAAAGGACTTGGATATCACATCTCATGCTATAGGCAGGGTCTCAGGTTTGGAAAGGGAAGGAGATGGATATCACATTTCATGTTAGAGGTAGGATCTCAGGTTTGGTATTAGAGGCATTGAAATATCACATCTCATGCTATCAGATGGGTCTCAGGATTGGAATGGGAAGGAGTTGGATATCACATCTCATGCTAAAGGGAGGGTCTCAGGTTTGGAAGGGGAAGGATTTGGAAATCACATCTCATGTTATAGGAAAGATCTCAGGTTTGGTATTAGAAGCATTGAGATATCACATCTCATGCTATCAGAAGTATCTCAGGTTTGGTATTAGAGGCATTGAGATATCACATCTCATGCTATCATAAGGGTCTCAGGATTGGAATGGGAAGGAGTTGGATATCACATCTCATGTTATAGGAAGGATCTCATGTTTGGTATTAGAAGAATTGAGACATCACATCTCATGCTATAGGAAGGGTCTCAGGATTGGAATGGGAAGAAGTTGGATATCACATCTCATGCTATAGGAAGGGTCTCAGATTTGGTATAAGCATTGAGATATCACATCTAATGCTATAGGAAGGGTCTCAGGATTGGAATGGGAAGGAGTTGCATATGACATCTCAGGCCATAGGAAGGGTCTCAGGTTTGGTATAAGCATTGAGATATCACATCTCTGCTATCGGAAGGGTCTCAGGATTGGAATGGGAAGGAGTTGGATATCCCAAATCATGTTATAGGAAGGGTCTCAGGTTTGGTATTAGAAGCATTGAGATATCACATCTCATGCTATAGGAAGGGTCTCAGGATTGGAATGGGGAGGACTTGGATGTCACATCTCATGTTATAGGAAGGCTCTCAGGTTTGGAAGGGGAAGGAGTTGGATATCACATTTCATGTTAGAGGAACGATCTCAGGTTTGGTATTAGAGGCCTTGAGATATCACATCTCATGCTATAGGAAGGGTCTCAGGATTGGAATGGGAAGGAGTTGGATATCACATCTCATGTTATAGGAAGGATCTCAGGTTTGGTATTAGAAGCATTGAGACATCACATCTCATGCTATAGGAAGGGTCTCAGGATTGGAATGGGAAGGAGTTGGATATCACATCTCATGCTATAGGAAGGGTCTCAGATTTGGTATAAGCATTGAGATATCACATCACATGCTATAGGAAGGGTCTCAGGATTGGAATGGGAAGGACTTGGATATCACATTTCATGCTATAGGCAGGGTCTCAGGTTTGGAAAGGGAAGGAGATGGATATCACATTTCATGTTAGAGGTAGGATCTCAGGTTTGGTATTAGAGGCATTGAAATATCACATCTCATGCTATCAGAAGGGTCTCAGGATTGGAAAGGGAAGGAGTTGGATATCACATCTCATGCTAAAGGGAGGGTCTCAGGTTTGGAAGTGGAAGGATTTGGAAATCACATCTCATGTTATAGGAAGGATCTCAGGTTTGGTATTAGAAGCATTGAGATATCACATCTCATGCTATCAGAAGTATCTCAGGTTTGGAATTAGAGGCATTGAGATATCACATCTCATGCTATCATAAGGGTCTCAGGATTGGAATGGGAAGGAGTTGGATATCACATCTCATGTTATAGGAAGGATCTCAGGTTTGGTATTAGAAGAATTGAGACATCACATCTCATGCTATAGGAAGGGTCTCAGGATTGGAATGGGAAGAAGTTGGATATCACATCTCATGCTATAGGAAGGGTCTCAGATTTGGTATAAGCATTGAGATATCACATCTAATGCTATAGGAAGGGTCTCAGGATTGGAATGGGAAGGAGTTGCATATGACATCTCAGGCCATAGGAAGGGTCTCAGGTTTGGTATAAGCATTGAGATATCACATCTCTGCTATCGGAAGGGTCTCAGGATTGGAATGGGAAGGAGTTGGATATCCCAAATCATGTTATAGGAAGGGTCTCAGGTTTGGTATTAGAAGCATTGAGATATCACATCTCATGCTATAGGAAGGGTCTCAGGATTGGAATGGGGAGGACTTGGATGTCACATCTCATGTTATAGGGAGGGTCTCAAGTTTGATATTAGAAGCATTGAGATAACAAATCTCATGATATCGGAAGGGTCTCAGGATTGGAATGGGAAGGAATTGGATATCACATCTCATGATAAAGGAAGGGTCTAAGGTTTGGAAGGGGAAGGATTTGGATATCACATCTCATGTTATAGGACGGGTCTCAGGTTTGGTATTAGAAGCATTGAGATATCAAGTCTCATGGAATAGGAAGGGTCTCAGCATTGGAATGGGAAGGAGTTGGATATCACATCTCAAGCTATAGGTAGGGTCTCAGGATTGGAATGGGAAGAAGTTTGATATCACATCTCATGCATAGTATGGGTCTCAGGTTTGGTAGAAGCATTGGGATATCACATCTCATGCTATCGGAAGGGTATCAGTATTGGATTTGGAAGGAGTTGGATATCCCATCTCTTGCTATAGGAAGGGTCTCAGGTTGGAATGGGAAGGAATTGGATATCACATTTCATGTTATAGGAAGGCTCTCAGGTTTGGAAGGGGAAGGAGTTGGATATCACATTTCATGTCAGAGGAAGGATCTCAGGTTTGGTATTAGAGGCCTTGAGATATCACATCTCATGCTATAGGAAGGGTCTCAGGATTGGAATGGGAAAGAGTTGGATATCACATCTCAAGCTATAGGAAGGGTCTCAGGTTTGGTATAAGCATTGAGATATCACATCTCATGCTATATGAAGTGTCTCAGGATTGGAATGTGAAGGAGTTGGATATCACATCTCATGTTATAGGAAAGATCTCAGGTTTGGTATTAGAAGCATTGAGACATCACATCTCATGTTATAGGAAGGGTCTCAGGATTGGAATGGGAAGAAGGTGGATATCACATCTCATTCTATAGGAAGAGTCTCAGGTCTGGAAGGGGAAGGAGTTGGATATCCAATCTCATGTTATAGGACTGGTCTCGGGTTTGGTATTAGAAGCATTGAGATATCACATCGCATGCTGTGGGAAGGTTCTCAGGTTTGGAATGGGGAGGAATTGGATATCACATCTCATGTTCATAGGAAGGATCTCAGGTTTGGTATTAGAAGCATTGAGATATCACATCTCATGCTATAGGAATGGTCTCAGGATTGGAATGGGAAGGAGTTGGATATTACACTCTTGCTATAGGAAGGGTCTCATGTTTGGAATGGGAAGGAGTTGGATATCACATATGCTATAGGAAGGGTCTCAGGTTTGGACCGGGAAGGAGTTGGATATCACATCTCATGTTATAGGAAGGGTCTCAGGTTTGGTATAAGCATTGAGATATCACATCTCTGCTATCGGAAGTGTCTCAGGATTGGAATGGGAAGGAGTTGGATATCCCATCTCATGTTATAGGACGGGTCTCAGGTTTGTTATTAGAATCATTGAGATATCATATTGCATGCTGTAGGAAGGGTCTAAGGATTGGAATGGGAAGGACTTGGATATCACATCTCATGCTATAGGTAGGCTCTCAGGATTGGAAAGGGAAGGAGTTGGATATCACATTTCACGTTAGAGGAAGGATCTCAGGTTTGGTATTAGAGGCATTGAGATATCACATCTCATGCTATAGGAAGAGTCTCAGGATTGGAATGGGAAGGAGTTGGATATCACATCTCATGCTATAGGAAGGGTCTCAGGTTTGGTATAAGCATTGAGATATCACATCTCATGCTATAGGAAGGGTCTCGGGATTGGAATGGGAAGGAGATGGATATCACATTTCATGTTAGAGGTAGGATCTCAGGTTTGGAATTAGAGGCATTGAGATATCACATCTCATGCTATCAGAAGGGTTTCAGGATTGGAATGGGAAGGAGTTGGATATCACATCTCATGCTAAAGGGAGGGTCTCAGGTTTGGAAGCGGGAGGATTTGGAAATCACATCTCATGTTATAGGAAGGATCTCAGGTTTGGTATTAGAAGCATTGAGATATCACATCTCATGCTATCGGAAGTATCTCAGGTTTGGTATTAGAGGCATTGAGATATCACATCTCATGCTATCATAAGGGTCTCAGGATTGGAATGGGAAGGAGTTGGATATCACATCTCATGTTATAGGAAGGATCTCAGGTTTGGTATTAGAAGCATTGAGACATCACATCTCATGCTATAGGAAGGGTCTCAGGATTGGAATGGGAAGGAGTTGGATATCACATCTCATGCTATAGGAAGGGTCTCAGATTTGGTATAAGCATTGAGATATCACATGTCATGCTATAGGAAGGGTCTCAGGATTGGAATGGGAAGGAGTTGTCTATGACATCTCAGGCCATAGGAAGGGTCTCAGGTTTGGTATAAGCATTGAGATATCACATCTCTGCTATCGGAAGGGTCTCAGGATTGGAATGGGAATGAGTTGGATATCCCATCTCATGTTATAGGAAGAGTCTCAGGTTTGGTATTAGAAGCATTGAGATATCCCATCTCATGCTATAGGAAGGGTCTCAGGTTGGAATGGGAAGGAGTTGGATATCACATTTCATGTTATAAGAAGGGTCTCAGGATTGGAATTGGAAGGACTTGGCTATCATATCTCATGCTATAGGAAGGCTCTCAGGTTTGGAAGGGGAAGGAGTTGGATATCACATTTCATGTTAGAGGAACGATCTCAGGTTTGGTATTAGAGGCCTTGAGATATCACATCTCATGCTATAGGAAGGGTCTCAGGATTGGAATGGGAAGGAGTTGGATATCACATCTCAAGCTATAGGAACGGTCTCAGGTTTGGTATAAGCATTGTGATATCACATCTCATGCTATAGGAAGGGTCTCAGGATTGGAATGGGAAGGAGTTGGATATCACATCTCATGCTATAGGAAGGGTCTCAGGTTTGGAATGGGAAGGAGTTGTATATGACATCTCATGCCATAGGAAGGGTCTCAGGTTTGGTATAAGCATTGAGATATCACATCTCATGCTATAGGAAGGGTCTCAGGTTTGGTATAAGCATTGAGATATCACATCTCATGCTATAGGACGGGTCTCAGGTTTGGTATTAGAAGCATTGAGATATCAAGTCTCATGGTATAAGAAGGGTCTCAGAATTGGAATGGGAAGGAGTTGGATATCACACCTCAAGCTATAGGAAGGGTCTCAGGATTGGAATGGGAAGGAGTTTGATATCACATCTCATGCCATAGTATGGGTCTCAGGTTTGGTAGAAGCATTGGGATATCACATCTCATGCTATCGGAAGGGTATCAGTATTGGATTTGGAAGAAGTTGGATATCCCATCTCATGCTATAGGAAGGGTCTCAGGTTGGAATGGGAAGGAGTTGGATATCACATTTCATGTTATAGGAAGGGTCTCAGGATTGGAATGGGAAGGACTTGGATATCCTATCTCATGCTATAGGACGGGTCTCAGGTTTGTTATTAGAATCATTGAGATATCATATTGCATGCTGTAGGAAGGGTCTAAGGATTGGAATGGGAAGGACTTGGATATCACATCTCATGCTATAGATAGGCTCTTAGGTTTGGAAAGGGAAGGAGTTGGATATCACATTTCATGTTAGAGGAAGGATCTCAGGTTTGGTATTAGAAGCATTGAGATATCACATCTCATGCTATAGGAAGGGTCTCAGGATTGGAATGGGAAGTAGTTGGATATCACATCTCATGCTATAGGAAGGGTCTCAGGTTTGGTATAAGCATTGAGATATCACATCTCATGCTATAGGACGGGTCTCAGGGTTGGAATGGGAAGGAGTTGGATATCACATCTCATCCAATAGGAAGGGTCTCAGGTTTGGAATGGGAAGGAATTGGATATCACATCTCATGTTATAGGAAGGATCTCAGGTTTGGTATTAGAAGCATTGAGATATCACATCTCATGCTATAGGAAGGGTCTCAGGATTGGAATGTGAAGGATTTGGATATCACATCTCATGCTAAAGGAAGGGTCTCAGGTTTGGTAGAAGCATTGAGATATCACGTCTCTGCTATCGGAAGGGTCTCAGGATTGGATTGGGAAGGAGTTGGATATCCCTTCTCATGCTATAGGAAGGGTCTCAGGATTTGAATGGGAAGGAGTTGGATATCACATCTCATGTTATAGGAAGGGTCTCAGGATTGGAATGGGAAGGATTTGGATATCACATCTCTTGCTATGGGAAGGGTCTCAGGATTGGTATTAGAAGCATTGAGATATCACATCTCATGCTATAGGAAGGGTCTCAGGATTGGAATGGGGAGGACTTGGATGCCACATCTCATGTTATAGGAAGGCTCTCAGGTTTGGAAGGGGAAGGAGTTGGATATCACATTTCATGTTAGAGGAACGATCTCAGGTTTGGTATTAGAGGCCTTGAGATATCACATCTCATGCTATAGGAAGGGTCTCAGGATTAGAATGGGAAGGAGTTGGATATCACATCTCAAGCTATAGGAACGGTCTCAGGTTTGGTATAAGCATTGTGATATCACATCTCATGCTATAGGTAGGCTCTCAGGTTTGGAAAGGGAAGGAGTTGGATATCACATTTCACGTTAGAGGAAGGATCTCAGGTTTGGTATTAGAGGCATTGAGATATCACATCTCATGCTATAGGAAGGGTCTCAGGTTTGGTATAAGCATTGAGATATCACATCTCATGCTATAGGAAGGGTCTCAGGTTTGGAATGGGAAGGAGTTGTATATGACATCTCATGCCATAGGAAGGGTCTCAGGTTTGGTATAAGCATTGCGATATCACATCACATGCTATAGGAAGGGTCTCAGGATTGGAATGGAAAGGACTTGGATATCACATCTCATGCTATAGGCAGGGTCTCAGGTTTGGAAAGGGAAGGAGATGGATATCACATTTCATGTTAGAGGTAGGATCTCAGGTTTGGTATTAGAGGCATTGAAATATCACATCTCATGCTATCAGAAGGGTCTCAGGATTGGAATGGGAAGGAGTTGGATATCACATCTCATGCTAAAGGGAGGGTCTCAGGTTTGGAAGGGGAAGGATTTGGAAATCACATCTCATGTTATAGGAAGGATCTCAGGTTTGGTATTAGAAGCATTGAGATATCACATCTCATGCTATCGGAAGTATCTCAGGTTTGGTATTAGAGGCATTGAGATATCACATCTCATGCTATCATAAGGGTCTCAGGATTGGAATGGGAAGGAGTTGGATATCATATCTCATGTTATAGGAAGGCTCTCAGGTTTGGAAGGGGAAGGAGTTGGATATCACATTTCATGTTAGAGGAACGATCTCAGGTTTGGTATTAGAGGCCTTGAGATATCACATCTCATGCTATAGGAAGGGTCTCAGGATTGGAATGGGAAGGAGTTGGATATCACATCTCAAGCTATAGGAACGGTCTCAGGTTTGGTATAAGCATTGTGATATCACATCTCATGCTATAGGAAGGGTCTCAGGATTGGAATGGGAAGGAGTTGGATATCACATCTCATGTTATAGGAAAGATCTCAGGTTTGGTATTAGAAGCATTGCGACATCACATCTCATGTTATAGGAAGGGTCTCAGGATTGGAATGGGAAGAAGTTGGATATCACATCTCATGCTATAGGAAGGGTCTCAGGTTTGGTATAAGCATTGAGATATCACATCTCATGCTATAGGAAGGGTCTCAGGATTGGAATGGGAAGGAGTTGTATATGACATCTCATGCCATAGGAAGGGTCTCAGGTTTGGTATAAGAATTGAGATATCACATCACATGCTATAGGAAGGGTCTCAGGATTGGAATGGAAAGGACTTGGATATCACATCTCATGCTATAGGCAGGGTCTCAGGTTTGGAAAGGGAAGGAGATGGATATCACATTTCATGTTAGAGGTAGGATCTCAGGTTTGGTATTAGAGGCATTGAAATATCACATTTCATGCTATCAGATGGGTCTCAGGATTGGAATGGGAAGGAGTTTGATATCACATCTCATGCTAAAGGGAGGGTCTCAGGTTTGGAAGGGGAAGGATTTGGAAATCACATCTCATGTTATAGGAAGGATCTCAGGTTTGGTATTAGAAGCATTGAGATATCACATCTCATGCTATCGGAAGTATCTCAGGTTTGGTATAAGAGGCATTGAGATATCACATCTCATGCTATCATAAGGGTCTCAGGATTGGAATGGGAAGGAGTTGGATATCACATCTCATGTTATAGGAAGGATCTCAGGTTTGGTATTAGAAGCATTGAGACATCACATCTCATGCTATAGGAAGGGTGTCAGGATTGGAATGGGAAGGAGTTGGATATCACATCTCATGCTATAGGAAGGGTCTCAGATTTGGTATAAGCATTGAGATATCACATCTCATGCTATAGGAAGGGTCTCAGGATTGGAATGGGAAGGAGTTGTATATGACATCTCAGGCCATAGGAAGGGTCTCAGGTTTGGTAAAAGCATTGAGATATCACATCTCTGCTATCGGAAGGGTCTCAGGATTGGAATGGGAAGGAGTTGGATATCCCATCTCATGTTATAGGAAGGGTCTCAGGTTTGGTATTAGAAGCATTGAGACATCACATCTCATGTTATAGGAAGGGTCTCAGGATTGGAATGGGAAGAAGTTGGACATCACATCTCATGCTATAGGAAGGGTCTCAGGTTTGGTATAAGCATTGAGATATCACATTTCATGCTATAGGAAGGGTCTCAGGATTGGAATGGGAAGGAGTTGTATATGACATCTCATGCCATAGGAAGGGTCTCAGGTTTGGTATAAGCATTGAGATATCACATCACATGCTATAGGAAGGGTCTCAGGATTGGAATGGGAAGGACTTGGATATCACATCTCATGCTATAGGCAGGGTCTCAGGTTTGGAAAGGGAAGGAGATGGATATCACATTTCATGTTAGAGGTAGGATCTCAGGTTTGGTATTAGAGGCATTGAAATATCACATCTCATGCTATCAGAAGGGTCTCAGGATTGGAATGGGAAGGAGTTGGATATCACATCTCATGCTAAAGGGAGGGTCTCAGGTTTGGAAGTGGAAGGATTTGGAAATCACATCTCATGTTATAGGAAGGATCTCAGGTTTGGTATTAGAAGCATTGAGATATCACATCTCATGCTATCAGAAGTATCTCAGGTTTGGTATTAGAGGCATTGAGATATCACATCTCATGCTATCATAAGGGTCTCAGGATTGGAATGGGAAGGAGTTGGATATCACATCTCATGTTATAGGAAGGATCTCAGGTTTGGTATTAGAAGAATTGAGACATCACATCTCATGCTATAGGAAGGGTCTCAGGATTGGAATGGGAAGAAGTTGGATATCACATCTCATGCTATAGGAAGGGTCTCAGATTTGGTATAAGCATTGAGATATCACATCTAATGCTATAGGAAGGGTCTCAGGATTGGAATGGGAAGGAGTTGCATATGACATCTCAGGCCATAGGAAGGGTCTCAGGTTTGGTATAAGCATTGAGATATCACATCTCTGCTATCGGAAGGGTCTCAGGATTGGAATGGGAAGGAGTTGGATATCCCAAATCATGTTATAGGAAGGGTCTCAGGTTTGGTATTAGAAGCATTGAGATATCACATCTCATGCTATAGGAAGGGTCTCAGGATTGGAATGGGGAGGACTTGGATGCCACATCTCATGTTATAGGAAGGCTCTCAGGTTTGGAAGGGGAAGGAGTTGGATATCACATTTCATGTTAGAGGAACAATCTCAGGTTTGGTATTAGAGGCCTTGAGATATCACATCTCATGCTATAGGAAGGGTCTCAGGATTGGAATGGGAAGGAGTTGGATATCACATCTCAAGCTATAGGAACGGTCTCAGGTTTGGTATAAGCATTGTGATATCACATCTCATGCTACAGGTAGGCTCTCAGGTTTGGAAAGGGAAGGAGTTGGATATCACATTTCACGTTAGAGGAAGGATCTCAGGTTTGGTATTAGAGGCATTGAGATATCACATCTCATGCTATAGGAAGAGTCTCAGGATTGGAATGGGAAGGAGTTGGATATCACATCTCATGCTATAGGAAGGGTCTCAGGTTTGGTATAAGCATTGAGATATCACATCTCATGCTATAGGAAGGGTCTCGGGATTGGAATGGGAAGGAGATGGATATCACATTTCATGTTAGAGGTAGGATCTCAGGTTTGGAATTAGAGGCATTGAGATATCACATCTCAGGCTATCAGAAGGGTTTCAGGATTGGAATGGGAAGGAGTTGGATATCACATCTCATGCTAAAGGGAGGGTCTCAGGTTTGGAAGCGGGAGGATTTGGAAATCACATCTCATGTTATAGGAAGGATCTCAGGTTTGGTATTAGAAGCATTGAGATATCACATCTCATGCTATCGGAAGTATCTCAGGTTTGGTATTAGAGGCATTGAGATATCACATCTCATGCTATCATAAGGGTCTCAGGATTGGAATGGGAAGGAGTTGGATATCACATCTCATGTTATAGGAAGGATATCAGGTTTGGTATTAGAAGCATTGAGACATCACATCTCATGCTATAGGAAGGGTCTCAGGATTGGAATGGGAAGGAGTTGGATATCACATCTCATGCTATAGGAAGGGTCTCAGATTTGGTATAAGCATTGAGATATCACATCTCATGCTATAGGAAGGGTCTCAGGATTGGAATGGGAAGGAGTTGTATATGACATCTCAGGCCATAGGAAGGGTCTCAGGTTTGGTATAAGCATTGAGATATCACATCTCTGCTATCGGAAGGGTCTCAGAATTGGAATGGGAATGAGTTGGATATCCCATCTCATGTTATAGGAAGAGTCTCAGGTTTGGTATTAGAAGCAATGAGATATCCCATCTCATGCTATAGGAAGGGTCTCAGGTTGGAATGGGAAGGAGTTGGATATCACATTTCATGCTAAAGGGAGGGTCTCAGGTTTGGAAGGGGAAGGATTTGGAAATCACATCTCATGTTATAGGAAGGATCTCAGGTTTGGTATTAGAAGCATTGAGATATCACATCTCATGCTATCGGAAGTATCTCAGGTTTGGTATAAGAGGCATTGAGATATCACATCTCATGCTATCATAAGGGTCTCAGGATTGGAATGGGAAGGAGTTGGATATCACATCTCATGTTATAGGAAGGATCTCAGGTTTGGTATTAGAAGCATTGAGACATCACATCTCATGCTATAGGAAGGGTGTCAGGATTGGAATGGGAAGGAGTTGGATATCACATCTCATGCTATAGGAAGGGTCTCAGATTTGGTATAAGCATTGAGATATCACATCTCATGCTATAGGAAGGGTCTCAGGATTGGAATGGGAAGGAGTTGTATATGACATCTCAGGCCATAGGAAGGGTCTCAGGTTTGGTAAAAGCATTGAGATATCACATCTCTGCTATCGGAAGGGTCTCAGGATTGGAATGGGAAGGAGTTGGATATCCCATCTCATGTTATAGGAAGGGTCTCAGGTTTGGTATTAGAAGCATTGAGACATCACATCTCATGTTATAGGAAGGGTCTCAGGATTGGAATGGGAAGAAGTTGGACATCACATCTCATGCTATAGGAAGGGTCTCAGGTTTGGTATAAGCATTGAGATATCACATCTCATGCTATAGGAAGGGTCTCAGGATTGGAATGGGAAGGAGTTGTATATGACATCTCATGCCATAGGAAGGGTCTCAGGTTTGGTATAAGCATTGAGATATCACATCACATGCTATAGGAAGGGTCTCAGGATTGGAATGGGAAGGACTTGGATATCACATCTCATGCTATAGGCAGGGTCTCAGGTTTGGAAAGGGAAGGAGATGGATATCACATTTCATGTTAGAGGTAGGATCTCAGGTTTGGTATTAGAGGCATTGAAATATCACATCTCATGCTATCAGAAGGGTCTCAGGATTGGAATGGGAAGGAGTTGGATATCACATCTCATGCTAAAGGGAGGGTCTCAGGTTTGGAAGTGGAAGGATTTGGAAATCACATCTCATGTTATAGGAAGGATCTCAGGTTTGGTATTAGAAGCATTGAGATATCACATCTCATGCTATCAGAAGTATCTCAGGTTTGGTATTAGAGGCATTGAGATAATACATCTCATGCTATCATAAGGGTCTCAGGATTGGAATGGGAAGGAGTTGGATATCACATCTCATGTTATAGGAAGGATCTCAGGTTTGGTATTAGAAGAATTGAGACATCACATCTCATGCTATAGGAAGGGTCTCAGGATTGGAATGGGAAGAAGTTGGATATCACATCTCATGCTATAGGAAGGGTCTCAGATTTGGTATAAGCATTGAGATATCACATCTAATGCTATAGGAAGGGTCTCAGGATTGGAATGGGAAGGAGTTGCATATGACATCTCAGGCCATAGGAAGGGTCTCAGGTTTGGTATAAGCATTGAGATATCACATCTCTGCTATCGGAAGGGTCTCAGGATTGGAATGGGAAGGAGTTGGATATCCCAAATCATGTTATAGGAAGGGTCTCAGGTTTGGTATTAGAAGCATTGAGATATCACATCTCATGCTATAGGAAGGGTCTCAGGATTGGAATGGGGAGGACTTGGATGCCACATCTCATGTTATAGGAAGGCTCTCAGGTTTGGAAGGGGAAGGAGTTGGATATCACATTTCATGTTAGAGGAACAATCTCAGGTTTGGTATTAGAGGCCTTGAGATATCACATCTCATGCTATAGGAAGGGTCTCAGGATTGGAATGGGAAGGAGTTGGATATCACATCTCAAGCTATAGGAACGGTCTCAGGTTTGGTATAAGCATTGTGATATCACATCTCATGCTACAGGTAGGCTCTCAGGTTTGGAAAGGGAAGGAGTTGGATATCACATTTCACGTTAGAGGAAGGATCTCAGGTTTGGTATTAGAGGCATTGAGATATCACATCTCATGCTATAGGAAGAGTCTCAGGATTGGAATGGGAAGGAGTTGGATATCACATCTCATGCTATAGGAAGGGTCTCAGGTTTGGTATAAGCATTGAGATATCACATCTCATGCTATAGGAAGGGTCTCGGGATTGGAATGGGAAGGAGATGGATATCACATTTCATGTTAGAGGTAGGATCTCAGGTTTGGAATTAGAGGCATTGAGATATCACATCTCATGCTATCAGAAGGGTTTCAGGATTGGAATGGGAAGGAGTTTGATATCACATCTCATGCTAAAGGGAGGGTCTCAGGTTTGGAAGGGGAAGGATTTGGAAATCACATCTCATGTTATAGGAAGGATCTCAGGTTTGGTATTAGAAGCATTGAGATATCACATCTCATGCTATCGGAAGTATCTCAGGTTTGGTATTAGAGGCATTGAGATATCACATCTCATGCTATCATAAGGGTCTCAGGATTGGAATGGGAAGGAGTTGGATATCACATCTCATGTTATAGGAAGGATCTCAGGTTTGGTATTAGAAGCATTGAGACATCACATCTCATGCTATAGGAAGGGTCTCAGGATTGGAATGGGAAGGAGTTGGATATCACATCTCATGCTATAGGAAGGGTCTCAGATTTGGTATAAGCATTGAGATATCACATCTCATGCTATAGGAAGGGTCTCAGGATTGGAATGGGAAGGAGTTGTATATGACATCTCAGGCCATAGGAAGGGTCTCAGGTTTGGTATAAGCATTGAGATATCACATCTCTGCTATCGGAAGGGTCTCAGGATTGGAATGGGAATGAGTTGGATATCCCATCTCATGTTATAGGAAGATCTCATGTTATAGGAAGAGTCTCAGGTTTGGTATTAGAAGCATTGAGATATCCCATCTCATGCTATAGGAAGGGTCTCAGGTTGGAATGGGAAGGAGTTGGATATCACATTTCATGTTATAGGAAGGGTCTCAGGATTGGAATTGGAAGGACTTGGCTATCATATCTCATGCTATAGGAAGGCTCTCAGGTTTGGAAGGGGAAGGAGTTGGATATCACATTTCATGTTAGAGGAACGATCTCAGGTTTGGTATTAGAGGCCTTGAGATATCACATCTCATGCTATAGGAAGGGTCTCAGGATTGGAATGGGAAGGAGTTGGATATCACATCTCAAGCTATAGGAACGGTCTCAGGTTTGGTATAAGCATTGTGATATCACATCTCATGCTATAGGAAGGGTCTCAGGATTGGAATGGGAAGGAGTTGGATATCACATCTCATGCTATAGTAAGGGTCTCAGGTTTGGTATAAGCATTGAGATATCACATCTCATGCTATAGGAAGGGCCTCAGGTTTGGAATGGGAAGGAGTTGTATATGACATCTCATGCCATAGGAAGGGTCTCAGGTTTGGTATAAGCATTGAGATATCACCTCACATGCTATAGGAAGGGTCTCAGGATTGGAATGGAAAGGACTTGGATATCACATCTCATGCTATAGGCAGGGTCTCAGGTTTGGAAAGGGAAGGAGATGGATATCACATTTCATGTTAGAGGTAGGATCTCAGGTTTGGTATTAGAGGCATTGAAATATCACATCTCATGCTATCAGAAGGGTCTCAGGATTGGAATGGGAAGGAGTTGGATATCACATCTCATGCTAAAGGGAGGGTCTCAGGTTTGGAAGGGGAAGGATTTGGAAATCACATCTCATGTTATAGGAAGGATCTCAGGTTTGGTATTAGAAGCATTGAGATATCACATCTCATGCTATCGGAAGTATCTCAGGTTTGGTATTAGAGGCATTGAGATATCACATCTCATGCTATCATAAGGGTCTCAGGATTGGAATGGGAAGGAGTTGGATATCACATCTCATGTTATAGGAAGGCTCTCAGGTTTGGAAGGGGAAGGAGTTGGATATCACATTTCATGTTAGAGGAACGATCTCAGGTTTGGTATTAGAGGCCTTGAGATATCACATCTCATGCTATAGGAAGGGTCTCAGGATTGGAATGGGAAGGAGTTGGATATCACATCTCAAGCTATAGGAACGGTCTCAGGTTTGCTATAAGCATTGTGATATCACATCTCATGCTATAGGAAGGGTCTCAGGATTGGAATGGGAAGGAGTTGGATATCACATCTCATGTTATAGGAAAGATCTCAGGTTTGGTATTAGAAGCATTGCGACATCCCATCTCATGTTATAGGAAGGGTCTCAGGATTGGAATGGGAAGAAGTTGGATATCACATCTCATGCTATAGGAAGGGTCTCAGGTTTGGTATAAGCATTGAGATATCATATCTCATGCTATAGGAAGGGTCTCAGGATTGGAATGGGAAGGAGTTGTATATGACATCTCATGCCATAAGAAGGGTCTCAGGTTTGGTATAAGAATTGAGATATCACATCACATGCTATAGGAAGGGTCTCAGGATTGGAATGGAAAGGACTTGGATATCACATCTCATGCTATAGGCAGGGTCTCAGGTTTGGAAAGGGAAGGAGATGGATATCACAATTCATGTTAGAGGAACGATCTCAGGTTTGGTATTAGAGGCCTTGAGATATCACATCTCATGCTATAGGAAGGGTCTCAGGATTGGAATGGGAAGGAGTTGGATATCACATCTCATGCTATAGGAAGGGTCTCAGGTTTGGTATAAGCATTGAGATATCACATCTCATGCTATAGGAAGGGTCTCAGGATTGGAATGGGAAGGAGTTGGATATCACATCTCATGCTATAGGAAGGGTCTCAGGTTTGGTATAAGCATTGAGATATCACATCTCATGCTATCGGAAGGGTCTCGGGATTGGAATGGGAAGGAGATGGATATCACATTTCATGTTAGAGGTAGGATCTCAGGTTTGGAATTAGAGGCATTGAGATATCACATCTCATGCTATCACAAGGGTTTCAGGATTGGAATGGGAAGGAGTTGGATATCACATCTCATGCTAAAGGGAGGGTCTCAGGTTTGGAAGCGGGAGGATTTGGAAATCACATCTCATGTTATAGGAAGGATCTCAGGTTTGGTATTAGAAGCATTGAGATATCACATCTCATGCTATCGGAAGTATCTCAGGTTTGGTATTAGAGGCATTGAGATATCACATCTCATGCTATCATAAGGGTCTCAGGATTGGAATGGGAAGGAGTTGGATATCACATCTCATGTTATAGGAAGGATCTCAGGTTTGGTATTAGAAGCATTGAGACATCACATCTCATGCTATAGGAAGGGTCTCAGGATTGGAATGGGAAGGAGTTGGATATCACATCTCATGCTATAGGAAGGGTCTCAGATTTGGTATAAGCATTGAGATATCACATGTCATGCTATAGGAAGGGTCTCAGGATTGGAATGGGAAGGAGTTGTCTATGACATCTCAGGCCATAGGAAGGGTCTCAGGTTTGGTATAAGCATTGAGATATCACATCTCTGCTATCGGAAGGGTCTCAGGATTGGAATGGGAATGAGTTGGATATCCCATCTCATGTTATAGGAAGAGTCTCAGGTTTGGTATTAGAAGCATTGAGATATCCCATCTCATGCTATAGGAAGGGTCTCAGGTTGGAATGGGAAGGAGTTGGATATCACATTTCATGTTATAAGAAGGGTCTCAGGATTGGAATTGGAAGGACTTGGCTATCATATCTCATGCTATAGGAAGGCTCTCAGGTTTGGAAGGGGAAGGAGTTGGATATCACATTTCATGTTAGAGGAACGATCTCAGGTTTGGTATTAGAGGCCTTGAGATATCACATCTCATGCTATAGGAAGGGTCTCAGGATTGGAATGGGAAGGAGTTGGATATCACATCTCAAGCTATAGGAACGGTCTCAGGTTTGGTATAAGCATTGTGATATCACATCTCATGCTATAGGAAGGGTCTCAGGATTGGAATGGGAAGGAGTTGGATATCACATCTCATGCTATAGGAAGGGTCTCAGGTTTGGAATGGGAAGGAGTTGTATATGACATCTCATGCCATAGGAAGGGTCTCAGGTTTGGTATAAGCATTGAGATATCACATCTCATGCTATAGGAAGGGTCTCAGGTTTGGTATAAGCATTGAGATATCACATCTCATGCTATAGGACGGGTCTCAGGTTTGGTATTAGAAGCATTGAGATATCAAGTCTCATGGTATAAGAAGGGTCTCAGAATTGGAATGGGAAGGAGTTGGATATCACACCTCAAGCTATAGGAAGGGTCTCAGGATTGGAATGGGAAGGAGTTTGATATCACATCTCATGCCATAGTATGGGTCTCAGGTTTGGTAGAAGCATTGGGATATCACATCTCATGCTATCGGAAGGGTATCAGTATTGGATTTGGAAGAAGTTGGATATCCCATCTCATGCTATAGGAAGGGTCTCAGGTTGGAATGGGAAGGAGTTGGATATCACATTTCATGTTATAGGAAGGGTCTCAGGATTGGAATGGGAAGGACTTGGATATCCTATCTCATGCTATAGGACGGGTCTCAGGTTTGTTATTAGAATCATTGAGATATCATATTGCATGCTGTAGGAAGGGTCTAAGGATTGGAATGGGAAGGACTTGGATATCACATCTCATGCTATAGATAGGCTCTTAGGTTTGGAAAGGGAAGGAGTTGGATATCACATTTTATGTTAGGGGAAGGATCTCAGGTTTGGTATTAGAAGCATTGAGATATCACATCTCATGCTATAGGAAGGGTCTCAGGATTGGAATGGGAAGTAGTTGGATATCACATCTCATGCTATAGGAAGGGTCTCAGGTTTGGTATAAGCATTGAGATATCACATCTCATGCTATAGGACGGGTCTCAGGGTTGGAATGGGAAGGAGTTGGATATCACATCTCATCCAATAGGAAGGGTCTCAGGTTTGGAATGGGAAGGAATTGGATATCACATCTCATGTTATAGGAAGGATCTCAGGTTTGGTATTAGAAGCATTGAGATATCACATCTCATGCTATAGGAAGGGTCTCAGGATTGGAATGTGAAGGATTTGGATATCACATCTCATGCTAAAGGAAGGGTCTCAGGTTTGGTAGAAGCATTGAGATATCACGTCTCTGCTATCGGAAGGGTCTCAGGATTGGATTGGGAAGGAGTTGGATATCCCTTCTCATGCTATAGGAAGGGTCTCAGGATTTGAATGGGAAGGAGTTGGATATCACATCTCATGTTATAGGAAGGGTCTCAGGATTGGAATGGGAAGGATTTGGATATCACATCGCTTGCTATAGGAAGGGTCTCAGGATTGGTATTAGAAGCATTGAGATATCACATCTCATGCTATAGGAAGGGTCTCAGGATTGGAATGGGGAGGACTTGGATGCCACATCTCATGTTATAGGAAGGCTCTCAGGTTTGGAAGGGGAAGGAGTTGGATATCACATTTCATGTTAGAGGAACGATCTCAGGTTTGGTATTAGAGGCCTTGAGATATCACATCTCATGCTATAGGAAGGGTCTCAGGATTAGAATGGGAAGGAGTTGGATATCACATCTCAAGCTATAGGAACGGTCTCAGGTTTGGTATAAGCATTGTGATATCACATCTCATGCTATAGGTAGGCTCTCAGGTTTGGAAAGGGAAGGAGTTGGATATCACATTTCACGTTAGAGGAAGGATCTCAGGTTTGGTATTAGAGGCATTGAGATATCACATCTCATGCTATAGGAAGGGTCTCAGGTTTGGTATAAGCATTGAGATATCACATCTCATGCTATAGGAAGGGTCTCAGGTTTGGAATGGGAAGGAGTTGTATATGACATCTCATGCCATAGGAAGGGTCTCAGGTTTGGTATAAGCATTGCGATATCACATCACATGCTATAGGAAGGGTCTCAGGATTGGAATGGAAAGGACTTGGATATCACATCTCATGCTATAGGCAGGGTCTCAGGTTTGGAAAGGGAAGGAGATGGATATCACATTTCATGTTAGAGGTAGGATCTCAGGTTTGGTATTAGAGGCATTGAAATATCACATCTCATGCTATCAGAAGGGTCTCAGGATTGGAATGGGAAGGAGTTGGATATCACATCTCATGCTAAAGGGAGGGTCTCAGGTTTGGAAGGGGAAGGATTTGGAAATCACATCTCATGTTATAGGAAGGATCTCAGGTTTGGTATTAGAAGCATTGAGATATCACATCTCATGCTATCGGAAGTATCTCAGGTTTGGTATTAGAGGCATTGAGATATCACATCTCATGCTATCATAAGGGTCTCAGGATTGGAATGGGAAGGAGTTGGATATCATATCTCATGTTATAGGAAGGCTCTCAGGTTTGGAAGGGGAAGGAGTTGGATATCACATTTCATGTTAGAGGAACGATCTCAGGTTTGGTATTAGAGGCCTTGAGATATCACATCTCATGCTATAGGAAGGGTCTCAGGATTGGAATGGGAAGGAGTTGGATATCACATCTCAAGCTATAGGAACGGTCTCAGGTTTGGTATAAGCATTGTGATATCACATCTCATGCTATAGGAAGGGTCTCAGGATTGGAATGGGAAGGAGTTGGATATCACATCTCATGTTATAGGAAAGATCTCAGGTTTGGTATTAGAAGCATTGCGACATCACATCTCATGTTATAGGAAGGGTCTCAGGATTGGAATGGGAAGAAGTTGGATATCACATCTCATGCTATAGGAAGGGTCTCAGGTTTGGTATAAGCATTGAGATATCACATCTCATGCTATAGGAAGGGTCTCAGGATTGGAATGGGAAGGAGTTGTATATGACATCTCATGCCATAGGAAGGGTCTCAGGTTTGGTATAAGAATTGAGATATCACATCACATGCTATAGGAAGGGTCTCAGGATTGGAATGGAAAGGACTTGGATATCACATCTCATGCTATAGGCAGGGTCTCAGGTTTGGAAAGGGAAGGAGATGGATATCACATTTCATGTTAGAGGTAGGATCTCAGGTTTGGTATTAGAGGCATTGAAATATCACATCTCATGCTATCAGATGGGTCTCAGGATTGGAATGGGAAGGAGTTTGATATCACATCTCATGCTAAAGGGAGGGTCTCAGGTTTGGAAGGGGAAGGATTTGGAAATCACATCTCATGTTATAGGAAGGATCTCAGGTTTGGTATTAGAAGCATTGAGATATCACATCTCATGCTATCGGAAGTATCTCAGGTTTGGTATAAGAGGCATTGAGATATCACATCTCATGCTATCATAAGGGTCTCAGGATTGGAATGGGAAGGAGTTGGATATCACATCTCATGTTATAGGAAGGATCTCAGGTTTGGTATTAGAAGCATTGAGACATCACATCTCATGCTATAGGAAGGGTGTCAGGATTGGAATGGGAAGGAGTTGGATATCACATCTCATGCTATAGGAAGGGTCTCAGATTTGGTATAAGCATTGAGATATCACATCTCATGCTATAGGAAGGGTCTCAGGATTGGAATGGGAAGGAGTTGTATATGACATCTCAGGCCATAGGAAGGGTCTCAGGTTTGGTAAAAGCATTGAGATATCACATCTCTGCTATCGGAAGGGTCTCAGGATTGGAATGGGAAGGAGTTGGATATCCCATCTCATGTTATAGGAAGGGTCTCAGGTTTGGTATTAGAAGCATTGAGACATCACATCTCATGTTATAGGAAGGGTCTCAGGATTGGAATGGGAAGAAGTTGGACATCACATCTCATGCTATAGGAAGGGTCTCAGGTTTGGTATAAGCATTGAGATATCACATCTCATGCTATAGGAAGGGTCTCAGGATTGGAATGGGAAGGAGTTGTATATGACATGTCATGCCATAGGAAGGGTCTCAGGTTTGGTATAAGCATTGAGATATCACATCACATGCTATAGGAAGGGTCTCAGGATTGGAATGGGAAGGACTTGGATATCACATCTCATGCTATAGGCAGGGTCTCAGGTTTGGAAAGGGAAGGAGATGGATATCACATTTCATGTTAGAGGTAGGATCTCAGGTTTGGTATTAGAGGCATTGAAATATCACATCTCATGCTATCAGAAGGGTCTCAGGATTGGAATGGGAAGGAGTTGGATATCACATCTCATGCTAAAGGGAGGGTCTCAGGTTTGGAAGTGGAAGGATTTGGAAATCACATCTCATGTTATAGGAAGGATCTCAGGTTTGGTATTAGAAGCATTGAGATATCACATCTCATGCTATCAGAAGTATCTCAGGTTTGGTATTAGAGGCATTGAGATATCACATCTCATGCTATCATAAGGGTCTCAGGATTGGAATGGGAAGGAGTTGGATATCACATCTCATGTTATAGGAAGGATCTCAGGTTTGGTATTAGAAGAATTGAGACATCACATCTCATGCTATAGGAAGGGTCTCAGGATTGGAATGGGAAGAAGTTGGATATCACATCTCATGCTATAGGAAGGGTCTCAGATTTGGTATAAGCATTGAGATATCACATCTAATGCTATAGGAAGGGTCTCAGGATTGGAATGGGAAGGAGTTGCATATGACATCTCAGGCCATAGGAAGGGTCTCAGGTTTGGTATAAGCATTGAGATATCACATCTCTGCTATCGGAAGGGTCTCAGGATTGGAATGGGAAGGAGTTGGATATCCCAAATCATGTTATAGGAAGGGTCTCAGGTTTGGTATTAGAAGCATTGAGATATCACATCTCATGCTATAGGAAGGGTCTCAGGATTGGAATGGGGAGGACTTGGATGCCACATCTCATGTTATAGAAAGGCTCTCAGGTTTGGAAGGGGAAGGAGTTGGATATCACATTTCATGTTAGAGGAACAATCTCAGGTTTGGTATTAGAGGCCTTGAGATATCACATCTCATGCTATAGGAAGGGTCTCAGGATTGGAATGGGAAGGAGTTGGATATCACATCTCAAGCTATAGGAACGGTCTCAGGTTTGGTATAAGCATTGTGATATCACATCTCATGCTACAGGTAGGCTCTCAGGTTTGGAAAGGGAAGGAGTTGGATATCACATTTCACGTTAGAGGAAGGATCTCAGGTTTGGTATTAGAGGCATTGAGATATCACATCTCATGCTAAAGGAAGAGTCTCAGGATTGGAATGGGAAGGAGTTGGATATCACATCTCATGCTATAGGAAGGGTCTCAGGTTTGGTATAAGCATTGAGATATCACATCTCATGCTATAGGAAGGGTCTCGGGATTGGAATGGGAAGGAGATGGATATCACATTTCATGTTAGAGGTAGGATCTCAGGTTTGGAATTAGAGGCATTGAGATATCACATCTCATGCTATCAGAAGGGTTTCAGGATTGGAATGGGAAGGAGTTGGATATCACATCTCATGCTAAAGGGAGGGTCTCAGGTTTGGAAGCGGGAGGATTTGGAAATCACATCTCATGTTATAGGAAGGATCTCAGGTTTGGTATTAGAAGCATTGAGATATCACATCTCATGCTATCGGAAGTATCTCAGGTTTGGTATTAGAGGCATTGAGATATCACATCTCATGCTATCATAAGGGTCTCAGGATTGGAATGGGAAGGAGTTGGATATCACATCTCATGTTATAGGAAGGATATCAGGTTTGGTATTAGAAGCATTGAGACATCACATCTCATGCTATAGGAAGGGTCTCAGGATTGGAATGGGAAGGAGTTGGATATCACATCTCATGCTATAGGAAGGGTCTCAGATTTGGTATAAGCATTGAGATATCACATCTCATGCTATAGGAAGGGTCTCAGGATTGGAATGGGAAGGAGTTGTATATGACATCTCAGGCCATAGGAAGGGTCTCAGGTTTGGTATAAGCATTGAGATATCACATCTCTGCTATTGGAAGGGTCTCAGGATTGGAATGGGAATGAGTTGGATATCCCATCTCATGTTATAGGAAGAGTCTCAGGTTTGGTATTAGAAGCAATGAGATATCCCATCTCATGCTATAGGAAGGGTCTCAGGTTGGAATGGGAAGGAGTTGGATATCACATTTCATGCTAAAGGGAGGGTCTCAGGTTTGGAAGGGGAAGGATTTGGAAATCACATCTCATGTTATAGGAAGGATCTCAGGTTTGGTATTAGAAGCATTGAGATATCACATCTCATGCTATCGGAAGTATCTCAGGTTTGGTATAAGAGGCATTGAGATATCACATCTCATGCTATCATAACGGTCTCAGGATTGGAATGGGAAGGAGTTGGATATCACATCTCATGTTATAGGAAGGATCTCAGGTTTGGTATTAGAAGCATTGAGACATCACATCTCATGCTATAGGAAGGGTGTCAGGATTGGAATGGGAAGGAGTTGGATATCACATCTCATGCTATAGGAAGGGTCTCAGATTTGGTATAAGCATTGAGATATCACATCTCATGCTATAGGAAGGGTCTCAGGATTGGAATGGGAAGGAGTTGTATATGACATCTCAGGCCATAGGAAGGGTCTCAGGTTTGGTAAAAGCATTGAGATATCACATCTCTGCTATCGGAAGGGTCTCAGGATTGGAATGGGAAGGAGTTGGATATCCCATCTCATGTTATAGGAAGGGTCTCAGGTTTGGTATTAGAAGCATTGAGACATCACATCTCATGTTATAGGAAGGGTCTCAGGATTGGAATGGGAAGAAGTTGGACATCACATCTCATGCTATAGGAAGGGTCTCAGATTTGGTATAAGCATTGAGATATCACATCTCATGCTATAGGAAGGGTCTCAGGATTGGAATGGGAAGGAGTTGTATATGACATCTCAGGCCATAGGAAGGGTCTCAGGTTTGGTATAAGCATTGAGATATCACATCTCTGCTATTGGAAGGGTCTCAGGATTGGAATGGGAATGAGTTGGATATCCCATCTCATGTTATAGGAAGAGTCTCAGGTTTGGTATTAGAAGCAATGAGATATCCCATCTCATGCTATAGGAAGGGTCTCAGGTTGGAATGGGAAGGAGTTGGATATCACATTTCATGCTAAAGGGAGGGTCTCAGGTTTGGAAGGGGAAGGATTTGGAAATCACATCTCATGTTATAGGAAGGATCTCAGGTTTGGTATTAGAAGCATTGAGATATCACATCTCATGCTATCGGAAGTATCTCAGGTTTGGTATAAGAGGCATTGAGATATCACATCTCATGCTATCATAACGGTCTCAGGATTGGAATGGGAAGGAGTTGGATATCACATCTCATGTTATAGGAAGGATCTCAGGTTTGGTATTAGAAGCATTGAGACATCACATCTCATGCTATAGGAAGGGTGTCAGGATTGGAATGGGAAGGAGTTGGATATCACATCTCATGCTATAGGAAGGGTCTCAGATTTGGTATAAGCATTGAGATATCACATCTCATGCTATAGGAAGGGTCTCAGGATTGGAATGGGAAGGAGTTGTATATGACATCTCAGGCCATAGGAAGGGTCTCAGGTTTGGTAAAAGCATTGAGATATCACATCTCTGCTATCGGAAGGGTCTCAGGATTGGAATGGGAAGGAGTTGGATATCCCATCTCATGTTATAGGAAGGGTCTCAGGTTTGGTATTAGAAGCATTGAGACATCACATCTCATGTTATAGGAAGGGTCTCAGGATTGGAATGGGAAGAAGTTGGACATCACATCTCATGCTATAGGAAGGGTCTCAGGTTTGGTATAAGCATTGAGATATCACATCTCATGCTATAGGAAGGGTCTCAGGATTGGAATGGGAAGGAGTTGTATATGACATCTCATGCCATAGGAAGGGTCTCAGGTTTGGTATAAGCATTGAGATATCACATCACATGCTATAGGAAGGGTCTCAGGATTGGAATGGGAAGGACTTGGATATCACATCTCATGCTATAGGCAGGGTCTCAGGTTTGGAAAGGGAAGGAGATGGATATCACATTTCATGTTAGAGGTAGGATCTCAGGTTTGGTATTAGAGGCATTGAAATATCACATCTCATGCTATCAGAAGGGTCTCAGGATTGGAATGGGAAGGAGTTGGATATCACATCTCATGCTAAAGGGAGGGTCTCAGGTTTGGAAGTGGAAGGATTTGGAAATCACATCTCATGTTATAGGAAGGATCTCAGGTTTGGTATTAGAAGCATTGAGATATCACATCTCATGCTATCAGAAGTATCTCAGGTTTGGTATTAGAGGCATTGAGATATCACATCTCATGCTATCATAAGGGTCTCAGGATTGGAATGGGAAGGAGTTGGATATCACATCTCATGTTATAGGAAGGATCTCAGGTTTGGTATTAGAAGAATTGAGACATCACATCTCATGCTATAGGAAGGGTCTCAGGATTGGAATGGGAAGAAGTTGGATATCACATCTCATGCTATAGGAAGGGTCTCAGATTTGGTATAAGCATTGAGATATCACATCTAATGCTATAGGAAGGGTCTCAGGATTGGAATGGGAAGGAGTTGCATATGACATCTCAGGCCATAGGAAGGGTCTCAGGTTTGGTATAAGCATTGAGATATCACATCTCTGCTATCGGAAGGGTCTCAGGATTGGAATGGGAAGGAGTTGGATATCCCAAATCATGTTATAGGAAGGGTCTCAGGTTTGGTATTAGAAGCATTGAGATATCACATCTCATGCTATAGGAAGGGTCTCAGGATTGGAATGGGGAGGACTTGGATGCCACATCTCATGTTATAGGAAGGCTCTCAGGTTTGGAAGGGGAAGGAGTTGGATATCACATTTCATGTTAGAGGAACAATCTCAGGTTTGGTATTAGAGGCCTTGAGATATCACATCTCATGCTATAGGAAGGGTCTCAGGATTGGAATGGGAAGGAGTTGGATATCACATCTCAAGCTATAGGAACGGTCTCAGGTTTGGTATAAGCATTGTGATATCACATCTCATGCTACAGGTAGGCTCTCAGGTTTGGAAAGGGAAGGAGTTGGATATCACATTTCACGTTAGAGGAAGGATCTCAGGTTTGGTATTAGAGGCATTGAGATATCACATCTCATGCTATAGGAAGAGTCTCAGGATTGGAATGGGAAGGAGTTGGATATCACATCTCATGCTATAGGAAGGGTCTCAGGTTTGGTATAAGCATTGAGATATCACATCTCATGCTATAGGAAGGGTCTCGGGATTGGAATGGGAAGGAGATGGATATCACATTTCATGTTAGAGGTAGGATCTCAGGTTTGGAATTAGAGGCATTGAGATATCACATCTCATGCTATCAGAAGGGTTTCAGGATTGGAATGGGAAGGAGTTGGATATCACATCTCATGCTAAAGGGAGGGTCTCAGGTTTGGAAGCGGGAGGATTTGGAAATCACATCTCATGTTATAGGAAGGATCTCAGGTTTGGTATTAGAAGCATTGAGATATCACATCTCATGCTATCGGAAGTATCTCAGTTTTGGTATTAGAGGCATTGAGATATCACATCTCATGCTATCATAAGGGTCTCAGGATTGGAATGGGAAGGAGTTGGATATCACATCTCATGTTATAGGAAGGATATCAGGTTTGGTATTAGAAGCATTGAGACATCACATCTCATGCTATAGGAAGGGTCTCAGGATTGGAATGGGAAGGAGTTGGATATCACATCTCATGCTATAGGAAGGGTCTCAGATTTGGTATAAGCATTGAGATATCACATCTCATGCTATAGGAAGGGTCTCAGGATTGGAATGGGAAGGAGTTGTATATGACATCTCAGGCCATAGGAAGGGTCTCAGGTTTGGTATAAGCATTGAGATATCACATCTCTGCTATCGGAAGGGTCTCAGGATTGGAATGGGAATGAGTTGGATATCCCATCTCATGTTATAGGAAGAGTCTCAGGTTTGGTATTAGAAGCAATGAGATATCCCATCTCATGCTATAGGAAGGGTCTCAGGTTGGAATGGGAAGGAGTTGGATATCACATTTCATGTTATAGGAAGGGTCTCAGGATTGGAATTAGAAGGACTTGGCTATCATATCTCATGCTATAGGAAGGCTCTCAGGTTTGGAAGGGGAAGGAGTTGGATATCACATTTCATGTTAGAGGAACGATCTCAGGTTTGGTATTAGAGGCCTTGAGATATCACATCTCATGCTATAGGAAGGGTCTCAGGATTGGAATGGGAAGGATTTGGATATCACATCTCAAGCTATAGGAACGGTCTCAGGTTTGGTATAAGCATTGTGATATCACATCTCATGCTATAGGAAGGGTCTCAGGATTGGAATGGGGAGGAGTTGGATATCACATCTCATGCTATAGGAAGGGTCTCAGGTTTGGTATAAGCATTGAGATATCACATCTCATGCTATAGGAAGGGTCTCAGGTTTGGAATGGGAAGGAGTTGTATATGACATCTCATGCCATAGGAAGGGTCTCAGGTTTGGTATAAGCATTGAGATATCACATCACATGCTATAGGAAGGGTCTCAGGATTGGAATGGAAAGGACTTGGATATCACATCTCATGTGATATCTCAATGCTTCTAATACCAAACCTGAGATCCTTCCTATAACATGAGATGTGATTTCCAAATCCTTCCCCTTCCAAACCTGAGACCCTCCCTTTAGCATGAGATGTGATATCAAACTCCTTCCCATTCCAATCCTGAAACCCTTCTGATAGCATGAGATGTGATATCTCAATGCCTCTAATTCCAAACCTGAGATCCTACCTCTAACATGAAATGTGATATCCATCTCCTTCCCATTCCAATCCCGAGACCCTTCCTATAGCATGAGATGTGATATCTCAATGCTTATACCAAACCTGAGACCCTTCCTATAGCATGAGATGTGATATCCAACTCCTTCCCATTCCAATCCTGAGACTCTTCCTATAGCATGAGATGTGATATCTCAATGCCTCTAATACCAAACCTGAGATCCTTCCTCTAACGTGAAATGTGATATCCAACTCCTTCCCTTTCCAAACCTGAGAGCCTACCTGTAGCATGAGATGTGATATCACAATGCTTATACCAAACCTGAGACCGTTCCTATAGCTTGAGATGTGATATCCAACTCCTTCCCATTCCAATCCTGAGACCCTTCCTATAGCATGAGATGTGATATCTCAAGGCCTCTAATACCAAACCTGAGATTGTTCCTCTAACATGAAATGTGATATCCAACTCCTTCCCCTTCCAAACCTGAGAGCCTTCCTATAACATGAGATGTGGCATCCAAGTCCTCCCCATTCCAATCCTGAGACCCTTCCTATAGCATGAGATGTGATATCTCAATGCTTCTAATACCAAACCTGAGACCCTTCCTATAACATGATTTGGGATATCCAACTCCTTCCCATTCCAATCCTGAGACCCTTCCGATAGCAGAGATGTGATATCTCAATGCTTATACCAAACCTGAGACCCTTCCTATGGCCTGAGATGTCATATGCAACTCCTTCCCATTCCAATCCTGAGACCCTTCCTATAGCATTAGATGTGATATCTCAATGCTTATACCAAATCTGAGACCCTTCCTATAGCATGAGATGTGATATCCAACTTCTTCCCATTCCAATCCTGAGACCCTTCCTATAGCATGAGATGTGATGTCTCAATTCTTCTAATACCAAACCTGAGATCCTTCCTATAACATGAGATGTGATATCCAACTCCTTCCCATTCCAATCCTGAGACCCTTATGATAGCATGAGATGTGATATCTCAATGCCTCTAATACCAAACCTGAGATACTTCTGATAGCATGAGATGTGATATCTCAATGCTTCTAATACCAAACCTGAGATCCTTCCTATAACATGAGATGTGATTTCCAAATCCTTCCACTTCCAAACCTGAGACCCTCCCTTTACCATGAGATGTGATATCCAACTCCTTCCCATTCCAATCCTGAGACCCTTCTGATAGCATGAGATGTGATATTTCAATGCCTCTAATACCAAACCTGAGATCCTACCTCTAACATGAAATGTGATATCCATCTCCTTCCCTTTCCAAACCTGAGACCCTGCCTATAGCATGAGATGTGATATCCAAGTCCTTCCCATTCCAATCCTGAGACCCTTCCTATAGCATGTGATGTGATATCTCAATGCTTATACCAAACCTGAGACCCTTCCTATGGCATGAGATGTCATATACAACTCCTTCCCATTCCAATCCTGAGACCCTTCCTATAGCATGAGATGTGATATCTCAATGCTTATACCAAACCTGAGACCCTTCCTATAGCATGAGATGTGATGTCCAACTTCTTCCCATTCCAATCCTGAGACCCTTCCTATAACATGAGATGTGATGTCTCAATGCTTCTAATATCAAACCTGAGACCCTTCCTATAACATGAGATGGGATATCCAACTCCTTCCCATTCCAATCCTGAGACCCTTCCGATAGCAGAGATGTGATATCTCAATGCTTTTACCAAACCTGAGACCCTTCCTATGGCCTGAGATGTCATATACAACTCCTTCCCATTCCAATCCTGAGACCCTTCCTATAGCATGAGATGTGATATCTCAATGCTTATACCAAATCTGAGACCCTTCCTATAGCATGAGATGTGATATCCAACTCCTTCCCATTCCAATCCTGACACCCTTCCTATAGCATGAGATGTGATGTCTCAATGCTTCTAATACCAAACCTGAGATCCTTCCTATAACATGAGATGTGATATCCAACTCCTTCCCATTCCAATCCTGAGACCCTTATGATAGCATGAGATGTGATATCTCAATGCCTCTTAAACCAAACCTGAGATACTTCCGATAGCATGAGATGTGATATCTCAATGCTTCTAATACCAAACCTGAGATCCTTCCTATAACATGAGATGTGATTTCCAAATCCTTCCCCTTCCAAACCTGAGACCCTCCCTTTAGCATGAAATGTGATATCCAACTCCTTCCCATTCCAACCTGAGACCCTTCCTATAGCATGAGATGGGATATCTCATTGCTTCTAATACCAAACCTGAGACTCTTCCTATAACATGAGATGGGATATCCAACTCATTCCCATTCCAATCCTGAGACCCTTCCGATAGCAGAGATGTGATATCTCAATGCTTATACCAAACCTGAGACCCTTCCTATGGCCTGAGATGTCATATACAACTCCTTCCCATTCCAATCCTGAGACCCTTCCTATAGCATGAGATGTGATATCTCAATGCTTATACCAAATCTGAGACCCTTCCTATAGCATGAGATGTGATATCCAACTCCTTCCCATTCCAATCCTGAGACCCTTCCTATAGCATGAGATGTGATGTCTCAATGCTTCTAATACCAAACCTGATATCCTTCCTATAACATGAGATGTGATATCCAACTCCTTCCCATTCCAATCCTGAGACCCTTATGATAGCATGAGATGTGATATCTCAATGCCTCTAATACCAAACCTGAGATACTTCCGATAGCATGAGATGTGATATCTCAATGCTTCTAATACCAAACCTGAGATCCTTCCTATAACATGAGATGTGATTTCCAAATCCTCCCGCTTCCAAACCTGAGACCCTCCCTTTAGCATGAGATGTGATATCCAACTCCTTCCCATTCCAATCCTGAAACCCTTCTGATAGCATGAGATGTGATATCTCAATGCCTCTAATTCCAAACCTGAGATCCTACCTCTAACATGAAATGTGATATCCATCTCCTTCCCATTCCAATCCCGAGACCCTTCCTATAGCATGAGATGTGATATCTCAATGCTTATACCAAACCTGAGACCCTTCCTATAGCATGAGATGTGATATCCAACTCCTTCCCATTCCAATCCTGAGACTCTTCCTATAGCATGAGATGTGATATCTCAATGCCTCTAATACCAAACCTGAGATCCTTCCTCTAACGTGAAATGTGATATCCAACTCCTTCCCTTTCCAAACCTGAGAGCCTACCTGTAGCATGAGATGTGATATCACAATGCTTATACCAAACCTGAGACCGTTCCTATAGCTTGAGATGTGATATCCAACTCCTTCCCATTCCAATCCTGAGACCCTTCCTATAGCATGAGATGTGATATCTCAAGGCCTCTAATACCAAACCTGAGATTGTTCCTCTAACATGAAATGTGATATCCAACTCCTTCCCCTTCCAAACCTGAGAGCCTTCCTATAACATGAGATGTGGCATCCAAGTCCTCCCCATTCCAATCCTGAGACCCTTCCTATAGCATGAGATGTGATATCTCAATGCTTCAAATACCAAACCTGAGACCCTTCCTATGGCCTGAGATGTCATATCCATCTCCTTCCCTTTCCAAACCTGAGACCCTGCCTATAGCATGAGATGTGATATCCAAGTCCTTCCCATTCCAATCCTGAGACCCTTCCTATAGCATGTGATGTGATATCTCAATGCTTATACCAAACCTGAGACCCTTCCTATGGCATGAGATGTCATATACAACTCCTTCCCATTCCAATCCTGAGACCCTTCCTATAGCATGAGATGTGATATCTCAATGCTTATACCAAACCTGAGACCCTTCCTATAGCATGAGATGTGATGTCCAACTTCTTCCCATTCCAATCCTGAGACCCTTCCTATAACATGAGATGTGATGTCTCAATGCTTCTAATACCAAACCTGAGACCCTTCCTATAACATGAGATGGGATATCCAACTCCTTCCCATTCCAATCCTGAGACCCTTCCGATAGCAGAGATGTGATATCTCAATGCTTTTACCAAACCTGAGACCCTTCCTATGGCCTGAGATGTCATATACAACTCCTTCCCATTCCAATCCTGAGACCCTTCCTATAGCATGAGATGTGATATCTCAATGCTTATACCAAATCTGAGACCCTTCCTATAGCATGAGATGTGATATCCAACTCCTTCCCATTCCAATCCTGACACCCTTCCTATAGCATGAGATGTGATGTCTCACTGCTTCTAATACCAAACCTGAGATCCTTCCTATAACATGAGATGTGATATCCAACTCCTTCCCATTCCAATCCTGAGACCCTTATGATAGCATGAGATGTGATATCTCAATGCCTCTTATACCAAACCTGAGATACTTCCGATAGCATGAGATGTGATATCTCAATGCTTCTAATACCAAACCTGAGATCCTTCCTATAACATGAGATGTGATTTCCAAATCCTTCCCCTTCCAAACCTGAGACCCTCCCTTTAGCATGAGATGTGATATCAAACTCCTTCCCATTCCAATCCTGAGACCCATCTGATAGCATGAGATGTGATATTTCAATGCCTCTAATACCAAACCTGAGATCCTACCTCTAACATGAAATGTGATATCCATCTCCTTCCCTTTCCAAACCTGAGACCCTGCCTATAGCATGAGATGTGATATCCAAGTCCTTTCCATTCCAATCCTGAGACCCTTCCTATAGCATGTGATGTGATATCTCAATTCTTATACCAAACCTGAGACCCTTCCTATGGCATGAGATGTCATATACAACTCCTTCCCATTCCAATCCTGAGACCCTTCCTATAGCATGAGATGTGATATCTCAATGCTTATACCAAACCTGAGACCCTTCCTATAGCATGAGATGTGATATCCAACTTCTTCCCATTCCAATCCTGAGACCCTTCCTATAACATGAGATGTGATGTCGCAATGCTTCTAATACCAAACCTGAGATCTTTCCTATAACATGAGATGTGATATCCAACTCCTTCCCATTCCAATCCTGAGACCCTTCCTATAGCATGAGATGTGATATCACAATGCTTATACCAAACCTGAGACCGTTCCTATAGCTTGAGATGTGATATCCAACTCCTTCCCATTCCAATCCTGAGACCCTTCCTATAGCATGAGATGTGATATCTCAAGGCCTCTAATACCAAACCTGAGATCGTTCCTCTAACATGAAATGTAATATCCAACTCCTTCCCCTTCCAAACCTGAGAGCCTTCCTATAACATGAGATATGATATCCAACTCCTTCCCATTCCAATCCTGAGACCCTTATGATAGCATGAGATGTGATATCTCAATGCCTCTAATACCAAACCTGAGATACTTCCGATAGCATGAGATGTGATATCTCAATGCTTCTAATACCAAACCTGAGATCCTTCCTATAACATGAGATGTGATTTCCAAATCCTTCCCCTTCCAAACCTGAGACCCTCCCTTTAGCATGAGATGTGATATCCAACTCCTTCCCATTCCAATCCTGAGACCCTTCTGATAGCATGAGATGTGATATTTCAATGCCTCTAATACCAAACCTGAGATCCTACCTCTAACATGAAATGTGATATCCATCTCCTTCCCTTTCCAAACCTGAGACCCTGCCTATAGCATGAGATGTGATATCCAAGTCCTTTCCATTCCAATCCTGAGACCCTTCCTATAGCATGTGATGTGATATCGCAATGCTTATACCAAACCTGAGACCCTTCCTATGGCATGAGATGTCATATACAACTCCTTCCCATTCCAAACCTGAGACCCTTCCTATAGCATGAGATGTGATATCTCAATGCTTATACCAAACCTGAGACCCTTCCTATAGCATGAGATGTGATATCTCAATGCCTCTAATACCAAACCTGAGATCCTTCCTCTAACGTGAAATGTGATATCCAACTCCTTCCCTTTCCAAACCTGAGAGCTTACCTATAGCATGAGATGTGATATCACAATGCTTATACCAAACCTGAGACCGTTCCTATAGCTTGAGATGTGATATCCAACTCCTTCCCATTCTAATCCTGAGACCCTTCCTATAGCATGAGATGTGATATCTCAAGGCCTCTAATACCAAACCTGAGATCGTTCCTCTAACATGAAATGTGATATCCAACTCCTTCCCCTTCCAAACCTGAGAGCCTTCCTATAACATGAGATGTGGCATCCAAGTCCTCCCCATTCCAATCCTGAGACCCTTCCTATAGCATGAGATGTGATATCTCAATGCTTCTAATACCAATCCTGAGACCCTTCCTATAGCAAGAGATGTGATATCCAAATCCTTCCCATTCCAATCCTGAGACCCTTCCTATAACATGAGATGTGATATCCAACTCCTTCCCATTCAAATCCTGAGACCCTTCCTATAGCATGAGAAGGGATATCCAACTCCTTCCCAATCCAATCCTGAGACCCTTCCGATAGCAGAGACGTGATATCTCAATGCTTCTACCAAACCTGAGACCCTTCCTTTAGCATGAGATGTGATATCCAAATCCTTCACATTCCAATCCTGAGACCCTTCCTATAGCATGAGATGTGATATCTCAATGCTTCTAATACCAAACCTGAGATCCTTCCTATAACATGAGATGTGATATCCAATTCCTTCCCATTCCAAACCTGAGACCCTTCCTATTGGATGAGATGTGATATCCAACTCCTTCCCATTCCAACCCTGAGACCCGTCCTATAGCATGAGATGTGATATCTCAATGCTTATACCAAACCTGAGACCCTTCCTATAGCATGAGATGTGATATCCAACTACTTCCCATTCCAATCCTGAGACCCTTCCTATAGCATGAGATGTGATATCTCAATGCTTCTAATACCAAACCTGAGATCCTTCCTCTAACATGAAATGTGATATCCAACTCCTTCCCTTTCCAAACCTAAGAGCCTATCTATAGCATGAGATGTGATATCCAAGTCCTTCCCATTCCAATCCTTAGACCCTTCCTACAGCATGCAATATGATATCTCAATGATTCTAATAACAAACCTGAGACCCGTCCTATAGCATGAGATAGGATATCCAAGTCCTTCCCATTCCAATCCTGAGACCCTTCCTATAACATGAAATGTGATATCCAACTCCTTCCCATTCCAACCTGAGACCCTTCCTATAGCATGAGATGGGATATCCATCTTCTTCCAAATCCAATACTGATACCCTTCCGATAGCATGAGATGTGATATCCCAATGCTTCTACCAAACCTGAGACCCATACTATGGCATGAGATGTGATATCAAACTCCTTCCCATTCCAATCCTGAGACCCTTCCTATAGCTTGAGGTGTGATATCCAACTCCTTCCCATTCCAATTCTGAGACCCTTCTTATACCATGAGACTTGATATCTCAATGCTTCTAATACCAAACCTGAGACCCGTCCTATAGCATGAGATGTGATATCTCAATGCTTATACCAAACCTGAGACCCTTCCTATAGCATGAGATGTGATATCTCAATGCTTATACCAAACCTGAGACCCTTCCTATGGCATGAGATGTCATATACAACTCCTTCCCATTCCAAACCTGAGACCCTTCCTATAGCATGAGATGTGATATCCAACTCCTTCCCATTCCAATCCTGAGACCCTTCCTATAGCATGAGATGTGATATCACAATGCTTATACCAAACCTGAGACCGTTCCTATAGCTTGAGATGTGATATCCAACTCCTTCCCATTCCAATCCTGAGACCCTTCCTATAGCATGAGATGTGATATCTCAAGGCCTCTAATACCAAACCTGAGATCGTTCCTCTAACATGAAATGTGATATCCAACTCCTTCCCCTTCCAAACCTGAGAGCCTTCCTATAGCATGAGATATGATAGCCAAGTCCTTCCAATTCCAATCCTGAGACCCTTCTTATAACATGAAATGTGATATCCAACTCCTTCCCATTCCAACCTGAGACCCTTCCTATAGCATGAGATGGGATATCTCAATGCTTCTAATACCAAACCTGAGACTCTTCCTATAACATGAGATGGGATATCCAACTCATTCCCATTCCAATCCTGAGACCCTTCCGATAGCAGAGATGTGATATCTCAATGCTTATACCAAACCTGAGACCCTTCCTATGGCCTGAGATGTCATAGACAACTCCTTCCCATTCCAATCCTGAGACCCTTCCTATAGCATGACATGTGATATCTCAATGCTTATACCAAATCTGAGACCCTTCCTATAGCATGAGATGTGATATCCAACTCCTTCCCATTCCAATCCTGAGACCCTTCCTATAGCATGAGATGTGATGTCTCAATGCTTCTAATACCAAACCTGAGATCCTTCCTATAACATGAGATGTGATATCCAACTCCTTCCCATTCCAATCCTGAGACCCTTATGATAGCATGAGATGTGATATCTCAATGCCTCTAATACCAAACCTGAGATACTTCCGATAGCATGAGATGTGATATCTCAATGCTTCTAATACCAAACCTGAGATCCTTCCTATAACATGAGATGTGATTTCCAAATCCTCCCGCTTCCAAACCTGAGACCCTCCCTTTAGCATGAGATGTGATATCCAACTCCTTCCCATTCCAATCCTGAAACCCTTCTGATAGCATGAGATGTGATATCTCAATGCCTCTAATTCCAAACCTGAGATCCTACCTCTAACATGAAATGTGATATCCATCTCCTTCCCATTCCAATCCCGAGACCCTTCCTATAGCATGAGATGTGATATCTCAATGCTTATACCAAACCTGAGACCCTTCCTATAGCATGAGATGTGATATCCAACTCCTTCCCATTCCAATCCTGAGACTCTTCCTATAGCATGAGATGTGATATCTCAATGCCTCTAATACCAAACCTGAGATCCTTCCTCTAACGTGAAATGTGATATCCAACTCCTTCCCTTTCCAAACCTGAGACCCTGCCTATAGCATGAGATGTGATATCCAAGTCCTTTCCATTCCAATCCTGAGACCCTTCCTATAGCATGTGATGTGATATCTCAATGCTTATACCAAACCTGAGACCCTTCCTATGGCATGAGATGTCATATACAACTCCTTCCCATTCCAAACCTGAGGCCCTTCCTATAGCATGAGATGTGATATCTCAATGCCTCTAATACCAAACCTGAGATCCTTCCTCTAACGTGAAATGTGATATCCAACTCCTTCCCTTTCCAAACCTGAGGCCCTACCTATAGCATGAGATTAGATATCCAAGTCCTTCCCATTCCAATCCTTAGACCCTTCCTACAGCATGCAATATGATATCTCAATAATTCTAATAACAAACCTGAGACCCGTCCTATAACATGAGATGGGATATCCAACTCCTTCCCATTCCAATCCTGAGACACTTCTGATAGCAGAGATGTGATATCTCAATGCTTATACCAAACCTGAGACCCTTCCTATAACATGAGATGTGATATCCAACTCCTTCCCGGTCCAAACCTGAGACCCTTCCTATAGCATATGTGATATCCAACTCCTTCCCATTCCAAACATGAGACCCTTCCTATAGCAAGAGTGTAATATCCAACTCCTTCCCATTCCAATCCTGAGACCATTCCTATAGCATGAGATGTGATATCTCAATGCTTCTAATACCAAACCTGAGATCCTTCCTATGAACATGAGATGTGATATCCAATTCCTCCCCATTCCAAACCTGAGAACCTTCCTACAGCATGCGATGTGAAATCTCAATGCTTCTAATACCAAACCCGAGACCAGTCCTATAACATGAGATTGGATATCCAACTCCTTCCCCTTCCAAACCTGAGACTCTTCCTATAGCATGAGATGTGATATCCACCTTCTTCCCATTCCAATCCTGAGACCCTTCCTATAACATGAGATGTGATGTCTCAATGCTTCTAATACCAAACCTGAGATCTTTCCTATAACATGAGATGTGATATCCAACTCCTTCACATTCCAATCCTGAGATCCTTCCTATAGCATGAGATGTGATATCTCAATGCTTATACCAAACCTGAGACCCTTCCTATAGCTTGAGATGTGATATCCAACTCTTTCCCATTCCAATCCTGAGACCCTTCCTATAGCATGAGATGTGATATCTCAAGGCCTCTAATACCAAACCTGAGATCCTTCCTCTGACATGAAATGTGATATCCAACTCCTTCCCCTTCCAAACCTGAGAGCCTTCCTATAACATGAAATGTGATATCCAATTCCTTCCCATTCCAACCTGAGACCCTTCCTATAGCATGAGATGGGATATCCAACTCCTTCCAAATCCAATACTGATACCCTTCCGATAGCATGAGATGTGATATCCCAATGCTTCTACCAAACCTGAGACCCATACTATGGCATGAGATGTGATATCAAACTTCTTCCCATTCCAATCCTGAGACCCTACCTATAGCTTGAGATGTGATATCCAACTCCTTCCCATTCCAATTCTGAGACCCTTCCTATACCATGAGACTTGATATCTCAATGCTTCTAATACCAAACCTGAGACCCGTCCTATAACATGAGATGTGATATCCAAATCCTTCCCCTTCCAAACCTTAGACCCTTCCTTTATCATGAGATGTGATATCCAATTCCTTCCCATTCCAATCCTGAGACCCTTCCGATATCATGAGATTTGTTATCTCAATGCTTCTAATATCAAACTTGAGACCCTCCCTATAACATGAGATGTGACATCCAAGTCCTCCCCATTCCAATCCTGAGACCCTTCCTATAGCATGAGATGTGATATCTCAATGCTTCTAATACCAAACCTGAGACCCTTCCTATAACATGATTTGGGATATCCAACTCCTTCCCATTCCAATCCTGAGACCCTTCCGATAGCAGAGATGTGATATCTCAATGCTTATACCAAACCTGAGACCCTTCCTATGGCCTGAGATGTCATATGCAACTCCTTCCCATTCCAATCCTGAGACCCTTCCTATAGCATTAAATGTGATATCTCAATGCTTATACCAAATCTGAGACCCTTCCTATAGCATGAGATGTGATATCCAACTTCTTCCCATTCCAATCCTGAGACCCTTCCTATAGCATGAGATGTGATGTCTCTATTCTTCTAATACCAAACCTGAGATCCTTCCTATAACATGAGATGTGATATCCAACTCCTTCCCATTCCAATCCTGAGACCCTTATGATAGCATGAGATGTGATATCTCAATGCCTCTAATACCAAACCTGAGATACTTCCGATAGCATGAGATGTGATATCTCAATGCTTCTAATACCAAACCTGAGATCCTTCCTATAACATGAGATGTGATTTCCAAATCCTTCCCCTTCCAAACCTGAGACCCTCCATTTAGCATGAGATGTGATATCAAACTCCTTCCCATTCCAATCCTGAGACCCATCTGATAGCATGAGATGTGATATTTCAATGCCTCTAATACCAAACCTGAGATCCTACCTCTAACATGAATTGTGATATCCATCTCCTTCCCTTTCCAAACCTGAGACCCTGCCTATAGCATGAGATGTGATATCCAAGTCCTTTCCATTCCAATCCTGAGACCCTTCCTATAGCATGTGATGTGATATCTCAATTCTTATACCAAACCTGAGACCCTTCTTATGGCATGAGATGTCATATACAACTCCTTCCCATTCCAATCCTGAGACCCTTCCTATAGCATGAGATATGATATCTCAATGCTTATACCAAACCTGAGACCCTTCCTATAGCATGAGATGTGATATCCAACTTCTTCCCATTCCAATCCTGAGACCCTTCCTATAACATGAGATGTGATGTCGCAATGCTTCTAATACCAAACCTGAGATCTTTCCTATAACATGAGATGTGATATCCAACTCCTTCCCATTCCAATCCTGAGACCCTTCCTATAGCATGAGATGTGATATCACAATGCTTATAGCAAACCTGAGACCGTTCCTATAGCTTGAGATGTGATATCCAACTCCTTCCCATTCCAATCCTGAGACCCTTCCTATAGCATGAGATGTGATATCTCAAGGCCTCTAATACCAAACCTGAGATCGTTCCTCTAACATGAAATGTGATATCCAACTCCTTCCCCTTCCAAACCTGAGAGCCTTCCTATAACATGAGATGTGATATCCAACTCCTTCCCATTCCAATCCTGAGACCCTTATGATAGCATGAGATGTGATATCTCAATGCCTCTAATACCAAACCTGAGATACTTCCGATAGCATGAGATGTGATATCTCAATGCTTCTAATACCAAACCTGAGATCCTTCCTATAACATGAGATGTGATTTCCAAATCCTCCCGCTTCCAAACCTGAGACCCTCCCTTTAGCATGAGATGTGATATCCAACTCCTTCCCATTCCAATCCTGAAACCCTTCTGATAGCATGAGATGTGATATCTCAATGCCTCTAATACCAAACCTGAGATCCTACCTCTAACATGAAATGTGATATCCATCTCCTTCCCTTTCCAAACCTGAGACCCTGCCTATAGCATGAGATGTGATATCCAAGTCCTTTCCATTCCAATCCTGAGACCCTTCCTATAGCATGTGATGTGATATCTCAATGCTTATACCAAACCTGAGACCCTTCCTATGGCATGAGATGTCATATACAACTCCTTCCCATTCCAAACCTGAGGCCCTTCCTATAGCATGAGATGTGATATCTCAATGCTTATACCAAACCTGAGACCCTTACTATAGCATGAGATGTGATATCCAACTCCTTCCCATTCCAATCCTGAGACCCTTCCTATAGCATGAGATGTGATATCACAATGCTTATACCAAACCTGAGACCGTTCCTATAGCTTGAGATGTGATATCCAACTCCTTCCCATTCCAATCCTGAGACCCTTCCTATAGCATGAGATGTGATATCTCAAGGCCTCTAATACCAAACCTGAGATCGTTCCTCTAACATGAAATGTGATATCCAACTCCTTCCCCTTCCAAACCTGAGAGCCTTCCTATAGCATGAGATATGATAGCCAAGTCCTTCCAATTCGAATCCTGAGACCCTTCCTATAACATGAAATGTGATATCCAACTCCTTCCCATTCCAACCTGAGACCCTTCCTATAGCATGAGATGGGATATCTCAATGCTTCTAATACCAAACCTGAGACTCTTCCTATAACATGAGATCTTCCTATAACATGAGATGGGATATCCAACTCATTCCCATTCCAATCCTGAGACCCTTCCGATAGCAGAGATGTGATATCTCAATGCTTATACCAAACCTGAGACCCTTCCTATGGCCTGAGATGTCATATACAACTCCTTCCCATTCCAATCCTGAGACCCTTCCTATAGCATGAGATGTGATATCTCAATGCTTATACCAAATCTGAGACCCTTCCTATAGCATGAGATGTGATATCCAACTCCTTCCCATTCCAATCCTGAGACCCTTCCTATAGCATGAGATGTGATGTCTCAATGCTTCTAATACCAAACCTGAGATCCTTCCTATAACATGAGATGTGATATCCAACTCCTTCCCATTCCAATCCTGAGACCCTTATGATAGCATGAGATGTGATATCTCAATGCCTCTAATACCAAACCTGAGATACTTCCGATAGCATGAGATGTGATATCTCAATGCTTCTAATACAAAACCTGAGATCCTTCCTATAACATGAGATGTGATTTCCAAATCCTCCCGCTTCCAAACCTGAGACCCTCCCTTTAGCATGAGATGTGATATCCAACTCCTTCCCATTCCAATCCTGAAACCCTTCTGATAGCATGAGATGTGATATCTCAATGCCTCTAATTCCAAACCTGAGATCCTACCTCTAACATGAAATGTGATATCCATCTCCTTCCCATTCCAATCCCGAGACCCTTCCTATAGCATGAGATGTGATATCTCAATGCTTATACCAAACCTGAGACCCTTCCTATAGCATGAGATGTGATATCCAACTCCTTCCCATTCCAATCCTGAGACTCTTCCTATAGCATGAGATGTGATATCTCAATGCCTCTAATACCAAACCTGAGATCCTTCCTCTAACGTGAAATGTGATATCCAACTCCTTCCCTTTCCAATCCTGAGAGCCTACCTATAGCATGAGATGTGATATCCAAGTCCTTCCCATTCCAATCCTTAGACCCTTCCTACAGCATGCAATATGATATCTCAATGATTCTAATAACAAACCTGAGACCCGTCCTATAACATGAGATGGGATATCCAACTCCTTCCCATTCCAATCCTGAGACACTTCCGATAGCAGAGATGTGATATCTCAATGCTTATACCAAACCTGAGACCCTTCCTATAACATGAGATGTGATATCCAACTCCTTCCCGGTCCAAACCTGAGACCCTTCCTATAGCATATGTGATATCCAACTCCTTCCCATTCCAAACATGAGACCCTTCCTATAGCAAGAGTGTAATATCCAACTCCTTCCCATTCCAATCCTGAGACCATTCCTATAGCATGAGATGTGATATCTCAATGCTTCTAATACCAAACCTGAGATCCTTCCTATGAACATGAGATGTGATATCCAATTCCTCCCCATTCCAAACCTGAGAACCTTCCCACAGCATGCGATGTGATATCTCAATGCTTCTAATACCAAACCCGAGACCAGTCCTATAACATGAGATTGGATATCCAACTCCTTCCCCTTCCAGACCTGAGACTCTTCCTATAGAATGAGATGTGATATCCACCTTCTTCCCATTCCAATCCTGAGACCCTTCCTATAACATGAGATGTGATGTCTCAATGCTTCTAATACCAAACCTGAGATCTTTCCTATAACATGAGATGTGATATCCAACTCCTTCACATTCCAATCCTGAGACACTTCATATAGCATGAGATGTGATATCTCAATGCTTATACCAAACCTGAGACCATTCCTATAGCTTGAGATGTGATATCCAACTCTTTCCCATTCCAATCCTGAGACCCTTCCTATAGCATGAGATGTGATATCTCAAGGCCTCTAATACCAAACCTGAGATCCTTCCTCTGACATGAAATGTGATATCCAACTCCTTCCCCTTCCAAACCTGAGAGCCTTCCTATAACATGAAATGTGATATCCAATTCCTTCCCATTCCAACCTGAGACCCTTCCTATAGCATGAGATGGGATATCCAACTCCTTCCAAATCCAATACTGATACCCTTCCGATAGCATGAGATGTGATATCCCAATGCTTCTACCAAACCTGAGACCCATACTATGCATGAGATGTGATATCAAACTTCTTCCCATTCCAATCCTGAGACCCTACATATAGCTTGAGATGTGATATCCAACTCCTTCCCATTCCAATTCTGAGACCCTTCCTATTCCATGAGACTTGATATCTCAATGCTTCTAATACCAAACCTGAGACCCGTCCTATAACATGAGATGTGATATCCAAATCCTTCCCCTTCCAAACCTTAGACCCTTCCTTTATCATGAGATGTGATATCCAATTCCTTCCCATTCCAATCCTGAGACCCTTCCGATATCATGAGATTTGTTATCTCAATGCTTCTAATATCAAACTTGAGACCCTCCCTATAACATGAGATGTGACATCCAAGTCCTCCCCATTCCAATCCTGAGACCCTTCCTATAGCATGAGATGTGATATCTCAATGCTTCTAATACCAAACCTGAGACCCTTCCTATAACATGATTTGGGATATCCAACTCCTTCCCATTCCAATCCTGAGACCCTTCCGATAGCAGAGATGTGATATCTCAATGCTTATACCAAACCTGAGACCCTTCCTATGGCCTGAGATGTCATATGCAACTCCTTCCCATTCCAATCCTGAGACCCTTCCTATAGCATTAGATGTGATATCTCAATGCTTATACCAAATCTGAGACCCTTCCTATAGCATGAGATGTGATATCCAACTTCTTCCCATTCCAATCCTGAGACCCTTCCTATAGCATGAGATGTGAGGTCTCAATTCTTCTAATACCAAACCTGAGATCCTTCCTATAACATGAGATGTGATATCCAACTCCTTCCCATTCCAATCCTGAGACCCTTATGATAGCATGAGATGTGATATCTCAATGCCTCTAATTCCAAACCTGAGATACTTCTGATAGCATGAGATGTGATATCTCAATGCTTCTAATACCAAACCTGAGATCCTTCCTATAACATGAGATGTGATTTCCAAATCCTTCCACTTCCAAACCTGAGACCCTCCCTTTAGCATGAGATGTGATATCCAACTCCTTCCCTTTCCAATCCTGAGACCCTTCTGATAGCATGAGATGTGATATTTCAATGCCTCTAATACCAAACCTGAGATCCTACCTCTAACATGAAATGTGATATCCATCTCCTTCCCTTTCCAAACCTGAGACCCTGCCTATAGCATGAAATGTGATATCCAAGTCCTTCCCATTCCAATCCTGAGACCCTTCCTATAGCATGTGATGTGATATCTCAATGCTTATACCAAATCTGAGACCCTTCCTATAGCATGAGATGTGATATCCAACTCCTTCCCATTCCAATCCTGAGACCCTTCCTATAGCATGAGATGTGATGTCTCAATGCTTCTAATACCAAACCTGAGATCCTTCCTATAACATGAGATGTGATATCCTACTCCTTCCCATTCCAATCCTGAGACCCTTATGATAGCATGAGATGTGATATCTCAATGCCTCTAATACCAAACCTGAGATACTTCCGATAGCATGAGATGTGATATCTCAATGCTTCTAATACCAAACCTGAGATCCTTCCTATAACATGAGATGTGATTTCCAAATCCTTCCCCTTCCAAACCTGAGACCCTCCCTTTAGCATGAGATGTGATATCCAACTCCTTCCCATTCCAATCCTGAGACCCATCTGATAGCATGAGATGTGATATTTCAATGCCTCTAATACCAAACCTGAGATCCTACCTCTAACATGAAATGTGATATCCATCTCCTTCCCTTTCCAAACCTGAGACCCTGCCTATAGCATGAGATGTGATATCCAAGTCCTTTCCATTCCAATCCTGAGACCCTTCCTATAGCATGTGATGTGATATCTCAATGCTTATACCAAACCTGAGACCCTTCCTATGGCATGAGATGTCATATACAACTCCTTCCCATTCCAATCCTGAGACCCTTCCTATAGCATGAGATGTGATATCTCAATGCTTATACCAAACCTGAGACCCTTCCTATAGCATGAGATGTGATATCCAACTCCTTCCCATTCCAATCCTGAGACCCTTCCTATAGCATGAGATGTGATATCTCAAGGCCTCTAATACCAAACCTGAGATCGTTCCTCTAACATGAAATGTGATATCCAACTCCTTCCCCTTCCAAACCTGAGAGCCTTCCTATAACATGAGATGTGACATCCAAGTCCTCCCCATTCCAATCCTGAGACCCTTCCTATAGCATGAGATGTGATATCTCAATGCTTCTAATACCAAACCTGAGACCCTTCCTATAACATGATTTGGGATATCCAACTCCTTCCCATTCCAATCCTGAGACCCTTCCGATAGCAGAGATGTGATATCTCAATGCTTATACCAAACCTGAGACCCTTCCTATGGCCTGAGATGTCATATGCAACTCCTTCCCATTCCAATCCTGAGACCCTTCCTATAGCATTAGATGTGATATCTCAATGCTTATACCAAATCTGAGACCCTTCCTATAGCATGAGATGTGATATCCAACTTCTTCCCATTCCAATCCTGAGACCCTTCCTATAGCATGAGATGTGATGTCTCAATTCTTCTAATACCAAACATGAGATCCTTCCTATAACATGAGATGTGATATCCAACTCCTTCCCATTCCAATCCTGAGACCCTTATGATAGCATTAGATGTGATATCTCAATGCCTCTAATACCAAACCTGAGATACTTCTGATAGCATGAGATGTGATATCTCAATGCTTCTAATACCAAACCTGAGATCCTTCCTATAACATGAGATGTGATTTCCAAATCCTTCTACTTCCAAACCTGAGACCCTCCCTTTAGCATGAGATGTGATATCCAACTCCTTCCCATTCCAATCCTGAGACCCTTCTGATAGCATGAGATGTGATATTTCAATGCCTCTAATACCAAACCTGAGATCCTACCTCTAACATGAAATGTGATATCCATCTCCTTCCCTTTCCAAACCTGAGACCCTGCCTATAGCATGAGATGTGATATCCAAGTCCTTCCCATTCCAATCCTGAGACCCTTCCTATAGCATGTGATGTGATATCTCAATGCTTATACCAAACCTGAGACCCTTCCTATGGCATGAGATGTCATATACAACTCCTTCCCATTCCAATCCTGAGACCCTTCCTATAGCATGAGATGTGATTTCTCAATGCTTATACCAAACCTGAGACCCTTCCTATAGCATGAGATGTGATATCCAACTTCTTCCCATTCCAATCCTGAGACCCTTCCTATAACATGAGATGTGATGTCTCAATGCTTCTAATACCAAACCTGAGACCCTTCCTATAACATGAGATGGGATATCCAACTCCTTCCCATTCCAATCCTGAGACCCTTCCGATAGCAGAGATGTGATATCTCAATGCTTTTACCAAACCTGAGACCCTTCCTATGGCCTGAGATGTCATATACAACTCCTTCCCATTCCAATCCTGAGACCCTTCCTATAGCATGAGATGTGATATCTCAATGCTTATACCAAATCTGAGACCCTTCCTATAGCATGAGATGTGATATCCAACTCCTTCCCATTCCAATCCGTAGACCCTTCCTATAGCATGAGATGTGATGTCTCAATGCTTCTAATACCAAACCTGAGATCCTTCCTATAACATGAGAGGTGATATCCAACTCCTTCCCATTCCAATCCTGAGACCCTTATGATAGCATGAGATGTGATATCTCAATGCCTCTAATACCAAACCTGAGATACTTCCGATAGCATGAGATGTGATATCTCAATGCTTCTAATACCAAACCTGAGATCCTTCCTATAACATGAGATGTGATTTCCAAATCCTTCCCCTTCCAAACCTGAGACCCTCCCTTTAGCATGAGATGTGATATCCAACTCCTTCCCATTCCAATCCTGAGACCCTTCTGATAGCATGAGATGTGATATTTCAATGCCTCTAATACCAAACCTGAGATCCTACCTCTAACATGAAATGTGATATCCATCTCCTTCCCTTTCCAAACCTGAGACCCTGCCTATAGCATGAGATGTTATATCCAAGTCCTTTCCATTCCAATCCTGAGACCCTTCCTATAGCATGTGATGTGATATCTCAATGCTTATACCAAACCTGAGACCCTTCCTATGGCATGAGATGTCATATACAACTCCTTCCCATTCCAAACCTGAGACCCTTCCTATAGCATGAGATGTGATATCTCAATGCTTATACCAAACCTGAGACCCTTCCTTTAGCATGAGATGTGATATCCAACTTCTTCCCATTCCAATCCTGAGACCCTTCCTATAACATGAGATGTGATGTCGCAATGCTTCTAATACCAAACCTGAGATCTTTCCTATAACATGAGATGTGATATCCAACTCCTTCCCATTCCAATCCTGAGACCCTTCCTATAGCATGAGATGTGATATCACAATGCTTATACCAAACCTGAGACCGTTCCTATAGCTTGAGATGTGATATCCAACTCCTTCCCATTCCAATCCTGAGACCCTTCCTATAGCATGAGATGTGATATCTCAAGGCCTCTAATACCAAACCTGAGATTGTTCCTCTAACATGAAATGTGATATCCAACTCCTTACCCTTCCAAACCTGAGAGCCTTCCTATAGCATGAGATATGATAGCCAAGTCCTTCCAATTCCAATCCTGAGACCCTTCCTATAAAATGAAATGTGATATCCAACTCCTTCCCATTCCAACCTGAGACCCTTCCTATAGCATGAGATGGGATATCTCAATGCTTCTAATAACAAACCTGAGACTCTTCCTATAACATGAGATGGGATATCCAACTCCTTCCCATTCCAATCCTGAGACCCTTCCTATAGCATGAGATGTGATATCTCAATGCTTATACCAAATCTGAGACCCTTCCTATAGCATGAGATGTGATATCCAACTCCTTCCCATTCCAATCCTGAGACCCTTCCTATAGCATGAGATGTGATGTCTCAATGCTTCTAATACCAAACCTGAGATCCTTCCTATAACATGAGATGTGATATCCAACTCCTTCCCATTCCAATCCTGAGACCCTTATGATAGCATGAGATGTGATATCTCAATGCCTCTAATACCAAACCTGAGATACTTCCGATAGCATGAGATGTGATATCTCAATGCTTCTAATACCAAACCTGAGATCCTTCCTATAACATGAGATGTGATTTCCAAATCCTCCCGCTTCCAAACCTCAGACCCTCCCTTTAGCATGAGATGTGATATCCAACTCCTTCCCATTCCAATCCTGAGACCCTTCTGATAGCATGAGATGTGATATCTCAATGCCTCTAATTCCAAACCTGAGATCCTACCTCTAACATGAAATGTGATATCCATCTCCTTCCCTTTCCAAACCTGAGACCCTGCCTATAGCATGAGATGTGATATCCAAGTCCTTCCCATTCCAATCCTGAGACCCTTCCTATAGCATGTGATGTGATATCTCAATGCTTATACCAAACCTGAGACCCTTCCTATGGCATGAGATGTCATATACAACTCCTTCCCATTCCAATCCTGAGACCCTTCCTATAGCATGAGATGTGATATCTCAATGCTTATACCAAACCTGAGACTCTTCCTATAGCATGAGATGTGATATCCAACTTCTTCCCATTCCAATCCTGAGACCCTTCCTATAACATGAGATGTGATGTCTCAATGCTTCTAATACCAAACCTGAGATCTTTCCTATAACATGAGATGTGATATCCAACTCCTTCCCATTCCAATCCTGAGACCCTTCCTATAGCATGAGATGTGATATCACAATGCTTATACCAAACCTGAGACCGTTCCTATAGCTTGAGATGTGATATCCAACTCCTTCCCATTCCAATCCTGAGACCCTTCCTATAGCATGAGATGTGATATCTCAAGGCCTCTAATACCAAACCTGAGATCCTTCCTCTAACATGAAATGTGATATTCAACTCCTTCCCCTTCCAAACCTGAGAGCCTTCCTATAGCATGAGATATGATATCCAAGTCCTTCCCATTCCAATTCTGAGACCCTTCCTATATCATGAGATGGGATATCTCAATGCTTCTAATACCAAACCTGAGACCCTTCCTATAACATGAGATGGGAATATCCAACTCCTTCCCATTCCAATCCTGAGACCCTTCCGATAGCAGAGATGTGATATCTCAATGCTTATACCAAACCTGGGATCCTTCCTATAACATGAGATGTGATATCCAACTCCTTCCCATTCCAATCCTGAGACACTTCCTATAGCATGAGATGTGATATCTCACTGCTTATACCAAACCTGAGACCCTTCCTCTAGAATGAGATGTGATATCCAACTCCTTCCCATTCCAATCCTGAGACCCTTCCTATAGCATGAGATGTGATATCTCAATGCTTCTAATATCAAACTTGAGACCCTCCCTATAGCATGAGATGTGATACCCAAGTCCTTCCCATTCCAATCCTGAGACACTTCCTATAGCATGAGATGTGATATCTCAATGCTTCTAATACCAAACCTGAGACTCTTCCTATAACATGAGATGGGATATCCAACTCCTTCCCATTCCAATCCTGAGACCCTTCCAATAGCAGAGATGTGATATCTCAATGCTTATACCAAACCTAAGACCCTTCCTATGGCATGAGATGTGATATCCAACTCCTTCCCATTCCAATCCCGAGACCCTTCCTATAGCATGAGATGTGATATCTCGATGCTTATACCAAATCTGAGACCCTTCCTATAGCATGAGATGTAATATCCAACTCCTTCCCATTCCAATCCTGAGGCCCTTCCTATAGCATGAGATGTAATGTCTCAATGCTTCTAATACCAAACCTGAGATCCTTCCTATAACATGAGATGTGATATCCAACTCCTTCCCATTCCAATCCTGAGACCCTTCCTATAGCATGAGATGTGATGTCTCAATGCTTCTAATACCAAACCTGAGAACCTTCCTACAGCATGCGATGTGATATCTCAATGCTTCTAATACCAAACCTGAGACCCTTCCTATAACATGAGATGGGATATCCAACTCCTTCCCATTCCAATCCTGAGACCCTTCCGATAGCAGAGATGTGATATCTCAATGCTTTTACCAAGCCTGAGACCCTTCCTATGGCCTGAGATGTCATATACAACTCCTTCCCATTCCAATCCTGAGACCCTTCCTATAGCATGAGATGTGATATCTCAATGCTTATACCAAATCTGAGACCCTTCCTATAGCATGAGATGTGATGTCTCAATGCTTCTAATACCAAACCTGAGATCCTTCCTATAACATGAGATGTGATATCCAACTCCTTCCCATTCCAATCCTGAGACCCTTATGATAGCATGAGATGTGATATCTCAATGCCTCTAATACCAAACCTGAGATACTTCGATAGCATGAGATGTGATATCTCAATGCTTCTAATACCAAACCTGAGATCCTTCCTATAACATGAGATGTGATTTCCAAATCCTTCCCCTTCCAAACCTGAGACCCTCCCTTTAGCATGAGATGTGATATCAAACTCCTTCCCATTCCAGTCCTGAGACCCATCTGATAGCATGAGATGTGATATTTCAATGCCTCTAATACCAAACCTGAGATCCTACCTCTAACATGAAATGTGATATCCATCTCCTTCCCTTTTCAAACCTGAGACCCTGCCTATAGCATGAGATGTGATATCCAAGTCCTTTCCATTCCAATCCTGAGACCCTTCCTATAGCATGTGATGTGATATCTCAATTCTTATACCAAACCTGAGACCCTTCCTATGGCATGAGATGTCATATACAACTCCTTCCCATTCCAATCCTGAGACCCTTCCTATAGCATGAGATGTGATATCTCAATGCTTATACCAAACCTGAGACCCTTCCTATAGCATGAGATGTGATATCCAACTTCTTCCCATTCCAATCCTGAGACCCTTCCTATAACATGAGATGTGATGTCGCAATGCTTCTAATACCAAACCTGAGATCTTTCCTATAACATGAGATGTGATATCCAACTCCTTCCCATTCCAATCCTGAGACCCTTCCTATAGCATGAGATGTGATATCACAATGCTTATACCAAACCTGAGACCGTTCCTATAGCTTGAGATGTGATATCCAACTCCTTCCCATTCCAATCCTGAGACCCTTCCTATAGCATGAGATGTGATATCGCAAGGCCTCTAATACCAAACCTGAGATCGTTCCTCTAACATGAAATGTGATATCCAACTCCTTCCCCTTCCAAACCTGAGAGCCTTCCTATAACATGAGATGTGATATCCAACTTCTTCCCATTCCAATCCTGAGACCCTTATGATAGCATGAGATGTGATATCTCAATGCCTCTAATACCAAACCTGAGATACTTCCGATAGCATGAGATGTGATATCTCAATGCTTCTAATACCAAACCTGAGATCCTTCCTATAACATGAGATGTGATTTCCAAATCCTTCCCCTTCCAAACCTGAGACCCTCCCTTTAGCATGAGATGTGATATCCAACTCCTTCCCATTCCAATCCTGAGACCCTTCTGATAGCATGAGATGTGATATTTCAATGCCTCAAATACCAAACCTGAGATCCTACCTCTAACATGAAATGTGATATCCATCTCCTTCCCTTTCCAAACCTGAGACCCTGCCTATAGCATGAGATGTGATATCCAAGTCCTTTCCATTCCAATCCTGAGACCCTTCCTATAGCATGTGATGTGATATCTCAATGCTTATACCAAACCTGAGACCCTTCCTATGGCATGAGATGTCATATACAACTCCTTCCCATTCCAAACCTGAGACCCTTCCTATAGCATGAGATGTGATATCTCAATGCTTATACCAAACCTGAGACCCTTCCTATAGCATGAGATGTGATATACAACTTCTTCCCATTCCAATCCTGAGACCCTTCCTATAACATGAGATGTGATGTCGCAATGCTTCTAATACCAAACCTGAGATCTTTCCTATAACATGAGATGTGATATCCAACTCCTTCCCATTCCAATCCTGAGACCCTTCCTATAGCATGAGATGTGATATCACAATGCTTATACCAAACCTGAGACCGTTCCTATAGCTTGAGATGTGATATCCAACTCCTTCCCATTCCAATCCTGAGACCCTTCCTATAGCATGAGATGTGATATCTCAAGGCCTCTAATACCAAACCTGAGATTGTTCCTCTAACATGAAATGTGATATCCAACTCCTTCCCCTTCCAAACCTGAGAGCCTTCCTATAGCATGAGATATGATAGCCAAGTCCTTCCAATTCCAATCCTGAGACCCTTCCTATAACATGAAATGTGATATCCAACTCCTTCCCATTCCAACCTGAGACCCTTCCTATAGCATGAGATGGGATATCTCAATGCTTCTAATAACAAACCTGAGACTCTTCCTATAACATGAGATGGGATATCCAACTCATTCCCATTCCAATCCTGAGACCCTTCCGATAGCAGAGATGTGATATCTCAATGCTTATACCAAACCTGAGACCCTTCCTATGGCCTGAGATGTCATATACAACTCCTTCCCATTCCAATCCTGAGACCCTTCCTATAGCATGAGATGTGATATCTCAATGCTTATACCAAATCTGAGACCCTTCCTATAGCATGAGATGTGATATCCAACTCCTTCCCATTCCAATCCTGAGACCCTTCCTATAGCATGAGATGTGATGTCTCAATGCTTCTAATACCAAACCTGAGATCCTTCCTATAACATGAGATGTGATATCCAACTCCTTCCCATTCCAATCCTGAGACCCTTATGATAGCATGAGATGTGATATCTCAATGCCTCTAATACCAAACCTGAGATACTTCCGATAGCATGAGATGTGATATCTCAATGCTTCGAATACCAAACCTGAGATCCTTCCTATAACATGAGATGTGATTTCCAAATCCTCCCGCTTCCAAACCTGAGACCCTCCCTTTAGCATGAGATGTGATATCCAACTCCTTCCCATTCCAATCCTGAGACCCTTCTGATAGCATGAGATGTGATATCTCAATGCCTCTAATTCCAAACCTGAGATCCTACCTCTAACATGAAATGTGATATCCATCTCCTTCCCTTTCCAAACCTGAGACCCTGCCTTTAGCATGAGATGTGATATCCAAGTCCTTCCCATTCCAATCCTGAGACCCTTCCTATAGCATGTGATGTGATATCTCAATGCTTATACCAAACCTGAGACCCTTCCTATGGCATGAGATGTCATATACAACTCCTTCCCATTCCAATCCTGAGACCCTTCCTATAGCATGAGATGTGATATCTCAATGCTTATACCAAACCTGAGACCCTTCCTATAGCATGAGATGTGATATCCAACTTCTTCCCATTCCAATCCTGAGACCCTTCCTATAACATGAGATGTGATGTCTCAATGCTTCTAATACCAAACCTGAGACCGTTCCTATAGCTTGAGATGTGATATCCAACTCCTTCCCATTCCAATCCTGAGACCCTTCCTATAGCATGAGATGTGATATCTCAAGGCCTCTAATACCAAACCTGAGATCCTTCCTCTAATATGAAATGTGATATCCAACTCCTTCCCCTTCCAAACCTGAGAGCCTTCCTATAGCATGAGATATGATATCCAAGTCCTTCCCATTCCAATCCTGAGACCCTTCCTATATCATGAGATGGGATATCTCAATGCTTCTAATACCAAACCTGAGACCCTTCCTATAACATGAGATGGGAATATCCAACTCCTTCCCATTCCAATCCTGAGACCCTTCCGATAGCAGAGATGTGATATCTCAATGCTTATACCAAACCTGAGATCCTTCCTATAACATGAGATGTGATATCCAACTCCTTCCCATTCCAATCCTGAGACACTTCCTATAGCATGAGATGTGATATCTCACTGCTTATACCAAACCTGAGACCCTTCCTACAGAATGAGATGTGATATCCAACTCCTTCCCATTCCAATCCTGAAACCCTTCCTATAGCATGAGATGTGATATCTCAATGCTTCTAATATCAAACTTGAGACCCTCCCTATAGCATGAGATGTGATACCCAAGTCCTTAGCCATTCCAATCCTGAGACACTTCCTATAGCATGAGATGTGATATCTCAATGCTTCTAATACCAAACCTGAGACTCTTCCTATAACATGAGATGGGATATCCAACTCCTTCCCATTCCAATCCTGAGACCCTTCCAATAGCAGAGATGTGATATCTCAATGCTTATACCAAACCTAAGACCCTTCCTATGGCATGAGATGTGATATCCAACTCCTTCCCATTCCAATCCCGAGACCCTTCCTATAGCATGAGATGTGATATCTCGATGCTTATACCAAATCTGAGACCCTTCCTATAGCATGAGATGTGATATCCAACTCCTTCCCATTCCAATCCTGAGGCCCTTCCTATAGCATGAGATGTGATGTCTCAATGCTTCTAATACCAAACCTGAGATCCTTCCTATAACATGAGATGTGATATCCAACTCCTTCCCATTCCAATCCTGAGACCCTTCCTATAGCATGAGATGTGATGTCTCAATGCTTCTAATACCAAACCTGAGAACCTTCCTACAGCATGCGATGTGATATCTCAATGCTTCTAATACCAAACCTGAGACCAGTCCTATAACATGAGATGTGATATCCAACTTCTTCCCATTCCAATCCTGAGACCCTTCCTATAACATGAGATGTGATGTCTCAATGCTTCTAATACCAAACCTGAGATCTTTCCTATAACATGAGATGTAATATCCAACTCCATCCCATTCCAATCCTGAGACCCTTCCTATAGCATGAGATGTGCTATCTCAATGCTTATACCAAACCTGAGACCCTTCATAAAGCTTGAGATGTGATATCCAACTCCTTCCCATTCCAATCCTGAGACCCTTCCTATAGCATGATATGTGATATCTCAATGCCTCTAATACCAAACCTGAGATCCTTCCTCTAACATGAAATGTGATATCGAACTCCTTCCCTTTCCAAACCTGAGAGCCTACCTATAGCATGAGATGTGATATCCAAGTCCTTCCCATTCCAATCCTTAGACCCTTCCTACAGCATGCAATATGATATCTCAATGATTCTAATAACAAACCTGAGACCCGTCCTATAACATGAGATGTGATATCCAACTCCTTCCCGTTTCAAACCTGAGACCCTTCCTATAGTATGAGATGTGATATCCAACTTCTTCCCATTCCAATCCTGAGACCCTTCCTATAACATGAGATGTGATGTCTCAATGCTTCTAATACCAAACCTGAGATCTTTCCTATAACATGAGATGTAATATCCAACTCCTTCCCATTCCAATCCTGAGACACTTCCTATAGCATGAGATGTGCTATCTCAATGCTTATACCAAACCTGAGACCCTTCCTAAAGCTTGAGATGTGATATCCAACTCCTTCCCATTCCAATCCTGAGACCCTTCCTATAGCATGAGATGTGATATCTCAATGCTTCTAATATCAAACTTGAGACCCTCCCTATAGCATGAGATGTGATACCCAAGTCCTTCCCATTCCAATCCTGAGACACTTCCTATAGCATGAGATGTGATGTATCAATGCTTCTAATACCAAACCTGACATCCTTCCTATAACATGAGATGTGATATCCAACTCCTTCCCATTCCAATCCCGGGACCCTTCCTATAGCATGAGATGTGATATCTCGATGTTTATACCAAACCTGAGACCCTTCCTATAGCATGAGATGTGATATCCAACTCCTTCCCATTCCAATCCTGAGACCCTTCCTATAGCATGAGATGTGATATCTCAATGCCTCTAATACCAAACCTGAGATCCTTCCTCTAACATGAAATGTGATATCCAACTCCTTCCCTTTCCAAACATGAGAGCCTACCTATAGCATGAGATGTGATATCCAAGTCCTTCCCATTCCAATCCTTAGACCCTTCCTACAGCATGCAATATGATATCTCAATGATTCTAATAACAAACCTGAGACCCATCCTATAACATGAGATGGGATATCCAACTCCTTCCCATTCCAATCCTGAGACACTTCCGATAGCAGAGATGTGATATCTCAATGCTTATACCAAACCTGAGACCCTTCCTATAACATGAGATGTGATATCCAACTCCTTCCCGGTCCAAACCTGAGACCCTTAGTATAGCATATGTGATATCCAACTCCTTCCCATTCCAAACATGAGACCCTTCCTATAGCAAGAATGTAATATCCAACTCCTTCCCATTCCAATCCTGAGACCATTCCTATAGCATGAGATGTGATATCTCAATGCTTCTAATACCAAACCTGAGATCCTTCCTATAACATGAGATGTGATATCCAACTCCTTCCCATTCCAATCCTGAGACCATTCCTATAGCATGAGATGTGATATCTCAATGCTTCTAATACCAAACCTGAGATCCTTCCTATAACATGAGATGTGATATCCAACTCCTTCCCATTCCAATCCTGAGACCCTTCCTATAGCATGAGATGTGATGTCTCAATGCTTCTAATACCAAACCTGAGAACCTTCCTACAGCATGCGATGTGATATCTCAATGCTTCTAATACCAAACCTGAGACCAGTCCTATAACATGAGATTGGATATCCAACTCCTTCCCCTTCCAAACCTGAGACCCTTCCTATAGCATGAGATGTGATATCCAACTTCTTCCCATTCCAATCCTGAGACCCTTCCTATAACATGAGATGTGATGTTTCAATGCTTCTAATACCAAACCTGAGATCTTTCCTATAACATGAGATGTAATATCCAACTCCTTCCCATTCCAATCCTGAGACCCTTCCTATAGCATGAGATGTGATATCTCAATGCTTCTAATATCAAACTTGAGACCCTCCCTATAGCATGAGATGTGACACCCAAGTCCTTCCCATTCCAATCCTGAGACACTTCCTATAGCATGAGATGTGATATCTCAATGCTTATACCAAACCTGAGACCCTTCCTATAGCATGAGATGTGATATCCAACTCCTTCCCATTCCAATCCTGAGACCCTTCCTATAGCATGAGATGTGATGTCTCAATGCTTCTAATACCAAACCTGAGATCCTTCCTATAACATGAGATGTGATATCCAACTCCTTCCCATTCCAATCCTGAGACCCTTCCAATAGCAGAGATGTGATATCTCAATGCTTATACCAAACCTAAGACCCTTCCTATGGCATGAGATGTGATATCCAACTCCTTCCCATTCCAATCCCGAGACCCTTCCTATAGCATGAGATGTGATATCTCGATGCTTATACCAAATCTGAGACCCTTCCTATAGCATGAGATGTGATATCCAACTCCTTCCCATTCCAATCCTGAGGCCCTTCCTATAGCATGAGATGTGATGTCTCAATGCTTCTAATACCAAACCTGAGATCCTTCCTATAACATGAGATGTGATATCCAACTCCTTCCCATTCCAATCCTGAGACCCTTCCTATAGCATGAGATGTGATGTCTCAATGCTTCTAATACCAAACCTGAGAACCTTCCTACAGCATGCGATGTGATATCTCAATGCTTCTAATACCAAACCTGAGACCAGTCCTATAACATGAGATTGGATATCCAACTCCTTCCCCTTCCAAACCTGAGACCCTTCCTATAGCATGAGATGTGATATCCAACTTCTTCCCATTCCAATCCTGAGACCCTTCCTATAACATGAGATGTGATGTCTCAATGCTTCTAATACCAAACCTGAGATCTTTCCTATAACATGAGATGTAATATCCAACTCCATCCCATTCCAATCCTGAGACCCTTCCTATAGCATGAGATGTGCTATCTCAATGCTTATACCAAACCTGAGACCCTTCCTAAAGCTTGAGATGTGATATCCAACTCCTTCCCATTCCAATCCTGAGACCCTTCCTATAGCATGATATGTGATATCTCAATGCCTCTAATACCAAACCTGAGATCCTTCCTCTAACATGAAATGTGATATCGAACTCCTTCCCTTTCCAAACCTGAGAGCCTACCTATAGCATGAGATGTGATATCCAAGTCCTTCCCATTCCAATCCTTAGACCCTTCCTACAGCATGCAATATGATATCTCAATGATTCTAATAACAAACCTGAGACCCGTCCTATAACATGAGATGTGATATCCAACTCCTTCCCGTTTCAAACCTGAGACCCTTCCTATAGCATGAGATGTGATATCCAACTTCTTCCCATTCCAATCCTGAGACCCTTCCTATAACATGAGATGTGATGTCTCAATGCTTCTAATACCAAACCTGAGATCTTTCCTATAACATGAGATGTAATATCCAACTCCTTCCCATTCCAATCCTGAGACCCTTCCTATAGCATGAGATGTGCTATCTCAATGCTTATACCAAACCTGAGACCCTTCCTAAAGCTTGAGATGTGATATCCAACTCCTTCCCATTCCAATCCTGAGACCCTTCCTATAGCATGAGATGTGATATCTCAATGCTTCTAATATCAAACTTGAGACCCTCCCTATAGCATGAGATGTGATACCCAAGTCCTTCCCATTCCAATCCTGAGACCCTTCCTATAGCATGAGATGTGATATCTCAATGCTTATACCAAATCTGAGACCCTTCCTATAGCATGAGATGTGATATCCAACTCCTTCCCATTCCAATCCTGAGACCCTTCCTATAGCATGAGATGTGATGGCTCAATGCTTCTAATACCAAACCTGAGATCCTTCCTATAACATGAGATGTGATATCCAACTCCTTCCCATTCCAATCCTGAGACCCTTATGATAGCATGAGATGTGATATCTCAATGCCTCTAATACCAAACCTGAGATACTTCGATAGCATGAGATGTGATATCTCAATGCTTCTAATACCAAACCTGAGATCCTTCCTATAACATGAGATGTGATTTCCAAATCCTTCCCCTTCCAAACCTGAGACCCTCCCTTTAGCATGAGATGTGATATCAAACTCCTTCCCATTCCAGTCCTGAGACCCATCTGATAGCATGAGATGTGATATTTCAATGCCTCTAATACCAAACCTGAGATCCTACCTCTAACATGAAATGTGATATCCATCTCCTTCCCTTTTCAAACCTGAGACCCTGCCTATAGCATGAGATGTGATATCCAAGTCCTTTCCATTCCAATCCTGAGACCCTTCCTATAGCATGTGATGTGATATCTCAATTCTTATACCAAACCTGAGACCCTTCCTATGGCATGAGATGTCATATACAACTCCTTCCCATTCCAATCCTGAGACCCTTCCTATAGCATGAGATGTGATATCTCAATGCTTATACCAAACCTGAGACCCTTCCTATAGCATGAGATGTGATATCCAACTTCTTCCCATTCCAATCCTGAGACCCTTCCTATAACATGAGATGTGATGTCGCAATGCTTCTAATACCAAACCTGAGATCTTTCCTATAACATGAGATGTGATATCCAACTCCTTCCCATTCCAATCCTGAGACCCTTCCTATAGCATGAGATGTGATATCACAATGCTTATACCAAACCTGAGACCGTTCCTATAGCTTGAGATGTGATATCCAACTCCTTCCCATTCCAATCCTGAGACCCTTCCTATAGCATGAGATGTGATATCGCAAGGCCTCTAATACCAAACCTGAGATCGTTCCTCTAACATGAAATGTGATATCCAACTCCTTCCCCTTCCAAACCTGAGAGCCTTCCTATAACATGAGATGTGATATCCAACTTCTTCCCATTCCAATCCTGAGACCCTTATGATAGCATGAGATGTGATATCTCAATGCCTCTAATACCAAACCTGAGATACTTCCGATAGCATGAGATGTGATATCTCAATGCTTCTAATACCAAACCTGAGATCCTTCCTATAACATGAGATGTGATTTCCAAATCCTTCCCCTTCCAAACCTGAGACCCTCCCTTTAGCATGAGATGTGATATCCAACTCCTTCCCATTCCAATCCTGAGACCCTTCTGATAGCATGAGATGTGATATTTCAATGCCTCAAATACCAAACCTGAGATCCTACCTCTAACATGAAATGTGATATCCATCTCCTTCCCTTTCCAAACCTGAGACCCTGCCTATAGCATGAGATGTGATATCCAAGTCCTTTCCATTCCAATCCTGAGACCCTTCCTATAGCATGTGATGTGATATCTCAATGCTTATACCAAACCTGAGACCCTTCCTATGGCATGAGATGTCATATACAACTCCTTCCCATTCCAAACCTGAGACCCTTCCTATAGCATGAGATGTGATATCTCAATGCTTATACCAAACCTGAGACCCTTCCTATAGCATGAGATGTGATATCCAACTTCTTCCCATTCCAATCCTGAGACCCTTCCTATAACATGAGATGTGATGTCGCAATGCTTCTAATACCAAACCTGAGATCTTTCCTATAACATGAGATGTGATATCCAACTCCTTCCCATTCCAATCCTGAGACCCTTCCTATAGCATGAGATGTGATATCACAATGCTTATACCAAACCTGAGACCGTTCCTATAGCTTGAGATGTGATATCCAACTCCTTCCCATTCCAATCCTGAGACCCTTCCTATAGCATGAGATGTGATATCTCAAGGCCTCTAATACCAAACCTGAGATTGTTCCTCTAACATGAAATGTGATATCCAACTCCTTCCCCTTCCAAACCTGAGAGCCTTCCTATAGCATGAGATATGATAGCCAAGTCCTTCCAATTCCAATCCTGAGACCCTTCCTATAACATGAAATGTGATATCCAACTCCTTCCCATTCCAACCTGAGACCCTTCCTATAGCATGAGATGGGATATCTCAATGCTTCTAATAACAAACCTGAGACTCTTCCTATAACATGAGATGGGATATCCAACTCATTCCCATTCCAATCCTGAGACCCTTCCGATAGCAGAGATGTGATATCTCAATGCTTATACCAAACCTGAGACCCTTCCTATGGCCTGAGATGTCATATACAACTCCTTCCCATTCCAATCCTGAGACCCTTCCTATAGCATGAGATGTGATATCTCAATGCTTATACCAAATCTGAGACCCTTCCTATAGCATGAGATGTGATATCCAACTCCTTCCCATTCCAATCCTGAGACCCTTCCTATAGCATGAGATGTGATGTCTCAATGCTTCTAATACCAAACCTGAGATCCTTCCTATAACATGAGATGTGATATCCAACTCCTTCCCATTCCAATCCTGAGACCCTTATGATAGCATGAGATGTGATATCTCAATGCCTCTAATACCAAACCTGAGATACTTCCGATAGCATGAGATGTGATATCTCAATGCTTCGAATACCAAACCTGAGATCCTTCCTATAACATGAGATGTGATTTCCAAATCCTCCCGCTTCCAAACCTGAGACCCTCCCTTTAGCATGAGATGTGATATCCAACTCCTTCCCATTCCAATCCTGAGACCCTTCTGATAGCATGAGATGTGATATCTCAATGCCTCTAATTCCAAACCTGAGATCCTACCTCTAACATGAAATGTGATATCCATCTCCTTCCCTTTCCAAACCTGAGACCCTGCCTTTAGCATGAGATGTGATATCCAAGTCCTTCCCATTCCAATCCTGAGACCCTTCCTATAGCATGTGATGTGATATCTCAATGCTTATACCAAACCTGAGACCCTTCCTATGGCATGAGATGTCATATACAACTCCTTCCCATTCCAATCCTGAGACCCTTCCTATAGCATGAGATGTGATATCTCAATGCTTATACCAAACCTGAGACCCTTCCTATAGCATGAGATGTGATATCCAACTTCTTCCCATTCCAATCCTGAGACCCTTCCTATAACATGAGATGTGATGTCTCAATGCTTCTAATACCAAACCTGAGACCGTTCCTATAGCTTGAGATGTGATATCCAACTCCTTCCCATTCCAATCCTGAGACCCTTCCTATAGCATGAGATGTGATATCTCAAGGCCTCTAATACCAAACCTGAGATCCTTCCTCTAATATGAAATGTGATATCCAACTCCTTCCCCTTCCAAACCTGAGAGCCTTCCTATAGCATGAGATATGATATCCAAGTCCTTCCCATTCCAATCCTGAGACCCTTCCTATATCATGAGATGGGATATCTCAATGCTTCTAATACCAAACCTGAGACCCTTCCTATAACATGAGATGGGAATATCCAACTCCTTCCCATTCCAATCCTGAGACCCTTCCGATAGCAGAGATGTGATATCTCAATGCTTATACCAAACCTGAGATCCTTCCTATAACATGAGATGTGATATCCAACTCCTTCCCATTCCAATCCTGAGACCCTTCCTATAGCATGAGATGTGATATCTCAATGCTTCTAATATCAAACTTGAGACCCTCCCTATAGCATGAGATGTGATACCCAAGTCCTTAGCCATTCCAATCCTGAGACACTTCCTATAGCATGAGATGTGATATCTCAATGCTTCTAATACCAAACCTGAGACTCTTCCTATAACATGAGATGGGATATCCAACTCCTTCCCATTCCAATCCTGAGACCCTTCCAATAGCAGAGATGTGATATCTCAATGCTTATACCAAACCTAAGACCCTTCCTATGGCATGAGATGTGATATCCAACTCCTTCCCATTCCAATCCCGAGACCCTTCCTATAGCATGAGATGTGATATCTCGATGCTTATACCAAATCTGAGACCCTTCCTATAGCATGAGATGTGATATCCAACTCCTTCCCATTCCAATCCTGAGGCCCTTCCTATAGCATGAGATGTGATGTCTCAATGCTTCTAATACCAAACCTGAGATCCTTCCTATAACATGAGATGTGATATCCAACTCCTTCCCATTCCAATCCTGAGACCCTTCCTATAGCATGAGATGTGATGTCTCAATGCTTCTAATACCAAACCTGAGAACCTTCCTACAGCATGCGATGTGATATCTCAATGCTTCTAATACCAAACCTGAGACCAGTCCTATAACATGAGATGTGATATCCAACTTCTTCCCATTCCAATCCTGAGACCCTTCCTATAACATGAGATGTGATGTCTCAATGCTTCTAATACCAAACCTGAGATCTTTCCTATAACATGAGATGTAATATCCAACTCCATCCCATTCCAATCCTGAGACCCTTCCTATAGCATGAGATGTGCTATCCCAATGCTTATACCAAACCTGAGACCCTTCATAAAGCTTGAGATGTGATATCCAACTCCTTCCCATTCCAATCCTGAGACCCTTCCTATAGCATGATATGTGATATCTCAATGCCTCTAATACCAAACCTGAGATCCTTCCTCTAACATGAAATGTGATATCGAACTCCTTCCCTTTCCAAACCTGAGAGCCTACCTATAGCATGAGATGTGATATCCAAGTCCTTCCCATTCCAATCCTTAGACCCTTCCTACAGCATGCAATATGATATCTCAATGATTCTAATAACAAACCTGAGACCCGTCCTATAACATGAGATGTGATATCCAACTCCTTCCCGTTTCAAACCTGAGACCCTTCCTATAGTATGAGATGTGATATCCAACTTCTTCCCATTCCAATCCTGAGACCCTTCCTATAACATGAGATGTGATGTCTCAATGCTTCTAATACCAAACCTGAGATCTTTCCTATAACATGAGATGTAATATCCAACTCCTTCCCATTCCAATCCTGAGACACTTCCTATAGCATGAGATGTGCTATCTCAATGCTTATACCAAACCTGAGACCCTTCCTAAAGCTTGAGATGTGATATCCAACTCCTTCCCATTCCAATCCTGAGACCCTTCCTATAGCATGAGATGTGATATCTCAATGCTTCTAATATCAAACTTGATACCCTCCCTATAGCATGAGATGTGATACCCAAGTCCTTCCCATTCCAATCCTGAGACACTTCCTATAGCATGAGATGTGATGTATCAATGCTTCTAATACCAAACCTGAGATCCTTCCTATAACATGAGATGTGATATCCAACTCCTTCCCATTCCAATCCCGGGACCCTTCCTATAGCATGAGATGTGATATCTCGATGTTTATACCAAACCTGAGACCCTTCCTATAGCATGAGATGTGATATCCAACTCCTTCCCATTCCAATCCTGAGACCCTTCCTATAGCATGAGATGTGATATCTCAATGCCTCTAATACCAAACCTGAGATCCTTCCTCTAACATGAAATGTGATATCCAACTCCTTCCCTTTCCAAACATGAGAGCCTACCTATAGCATGAGATGTGATATCCAAGTCCTTCCCATTCCAATCCTTAGACCCTTCCTACAGCATGCAATATGATATCTCAATGATTCTAATAACAAACCTGAGACCCATCCTATAACATGAGATGGGATATCCAACTCCTTCCCATTCCAATCCTGAGACACTTCCGATAGCAGAGATGTGATATCTCAATGCTTATACCAAACCTGAGACCCTTCCTATAACATGAGATGTGATATCCAACTCCTTCCCGGTCCAAACCTGAGACCCTTAGTATAGCATATGTGATATCCAACTCCTTCCCATTCCAAACATGAGACCCTTCCTATAGCAAGAATGTAATATCCAACTCCTTCCCATTCCAATCCTGAGACCATTCCTATAGCATGAGATGTGATATCTCAATGCTTCTAATACCAAACCTGAGATCCTTCCTATAACATGAGATGTGATATCCAACTCCTTCCCATTCCAATCCTGAGACCATTCCTATAGCATGAGATGTGATATCTCAATGCTTCTAATACCAAACCTGAGATCCTTCCTATAACATGAGATGTGATATCCAACTCCTTCCCATTCCAATCCTGAGACCCTTCCTATAGCATGAGATGTGATGTCTCAATGCTTCTAATACCAAACCTGAGAACCTTCCTACAGCATGCGATGTGATATCTCAATGCTTCTAATACCAAACCTGAGACCAGTCCTATAACATGAGATTGGATATCCAACTCCTTCCCCTTCCAAACCTGAGACCCTTCCTATAGCATGAGATGTGATATCCAACTTCTTCCCATTCCAATCCTGAGACCCTTCCTATAACATGAGATGTGATGTTTCAATGCTTCTAATACCAAACCTGAGATCTTTCCTATAACATGAGATGTAATATCCAACTCCTTCCCATTCCAATCCTGAGACCCTTCCTATAGCATGAGATGTGATATCTCAATGCTTCTAATATCAAACTTGAGACCCTCCCTATAGCATGAGATGTGACACCCAAGTCCTTCCCATTCCAATCCTGAGACACTTCCTATAGCATGAGATGTGATATCTCAATGCTTATACCAAACCTGAGACCCTTCCTATAGCATGAGATGTGATATCCAACTCCTTCCCATTCCAATCCTGAGACCCTTCCTATAGCATGAGATGTGATGTCTCAATGCTTCTAATACCAAACCTGAGATCCTTCCTATAACATGAGATGTGATATCCAACTCCTTCCCATTCCAATCCTGAGACCCTTCCAATAGCAGAGATGTGATATCTCAATGCTTATACCAAACCTAAGACCCTTCCTATGGCATGAGATGTGATATCCAACTCCTTCCCATTCCAATCCCGAGACCCTTCCTATAGCATGAGATGTGATATCTCGATGCTTATACCAAATCTGAGACCCTTCCTATAGCATGAGATGTGATATCCAACTCCTTCCCATTCCAATACTGAGGCCCTTCCTATAGCATGAGATGTGATGTCTCAATGCTTCTAATACCAAACCTGAGATCCTTCCTATAACATGAGATGTGATATCCAACTCCTTCCCATTCCAATCCTGAGACCCTTCCTATAGCATGAGATGTGATGTCTCAATGCTTCTAATACCAAACCTGAGAACCTTCCTACAGCATGCGATGTGATATCTCAATGCTTCTAATACCAAACCTGAGACCCGTCCTATAACATGAGATGTGATATCCAACTCCTTCCCGTTTCAAACCTGAGACCCTTCCTATAACATGAGATGTGATATCCAATTCCTTCCCGTTTCAAACCTGAGACCCTTCCTATAGCATATGTGATATCCAACTCCTTCCCATTCTAAACATGAGACCCTTCCTATAGCAAGAATGTAATATCCAACTCCTTCCCATTCCAATCCTGAGACCATTCCTATAGCATGAGATGTGATATCTCAATGCTTCTAATACCAAACCTGAGATCCTTCCTATGACATGAGATGTGATATCCAATTCCTCCCCATTCCAAACCTGAGAACCTTCCTACAGCATGCGATGTGATATCTCAATGCTTCTAATACCAAACCTGAGACCAGTCCTATAACATGAGATTGGATATCCAACTCCTTCCCCTTCCAAACCTGAGACCCTTCCTATAGCATGAGATGTGATATCCAACTTCTTCCCATTCCAATCCTGAGACCCTTCCTATAACATGAGATGTGATGTCTCAATGCTTCTAATACCAAACCTGAGATCTTTCCTATAACATGAGATGTGATATCCAACTCCTTCCCATTCCAATCCTGAGACCCTTCCTATAGCATGAGATGTGCTATCTCAATGCTTATACCAAACCTGAGACCCTTCCTAAAGCTTGAGATGTGATATCCAACTCCTTCCCATTCCAATCCTGAGACCCTTCCTATAGCATGAGATGTGATATCTCAATGCCTCTAATACCAAACCTGAGATCCTTCCTATAACATGAGATGTGATATCCAACTCCTTCCCATTCCAATCCTGAGACCCTTCCTATAGCATGAGATGTGATATCTCAATGCTTCTAATACCAAACCTGAGACCAGTCCTATAACATGAGATTGGATATCCAACTCCTTCCCCTTCCAAACCTGAGACCCTTCCTATAGCATGAGATGTGATATCCAACTCCTTCCCATTCCAATCCTGAGGCCCTTCCTATAGCATGAGATGTGATGTCTCAATGCTTCTAATACCAAACCTGAGATCCTTCCTATAACATGAGATGTGATATCCAACTCCTTCCCATTCCAATCCTGAGACCCTTCCTATAGCATGAGATGTGATGTCTCAATGCTTCTTATACCAAACCTGAGAACCTTCCTACAGCATGCGATGTGATATCTCAATGCTTCTAATACCAAACCTGAGACCCGTCCTATAACATGAGATGTGATATCCAACTCCTTCCCGTTTCAAACCTGAGACCCTTCCTATAACATGAGATGTGATATCCAACTCCTTCCCGTTTCAAACCTGAGACCCTTCCTATAGCATATGTGATATCCAACTCCTTCCCATTCTAAACATGAGACCCTTCCTATAGCAAGAATGTAATATCCAACTCCTTCCCATTCCAATCCTGAGACCATTCCTATAGCATGAGATGTGATATCTCAATGCTTCTAATACCAAACCTGAGATCCTTCCTATGACATGAGATGTGATATCCAATTCCTCCCCATTCCAAACCTGAGAACCTTCCTACAGCATGCGATGTGATATCTCAATGCTTCTAATACCAAACCTGAGACCAGTCCTATAACATGAGATTGGATATCCAACTCCTTCCCCTTCCAAACCTGAGACCCTTCCTATAGCATGAGATGTGATATCCAACTTCTTCCCATTCCAATCCTGAGACCCTTCCTATAACATGAGATGTGATGTCTCAATGCTTCTAATACCAAACCTGAGATCTTTCCTATAACATGAGATGTGATATCCAACTCCTTCCCATTCCAATCCTGAGACCCTTCCTATAGCATGAGATGTGCTATCTCAATGCTTATACCAAACCTGAGACCCTTCCTAAAGCTTGAGATGTGATATCCAACTCCTTCCCATTCCAATCCTGAGACCCTTCCTATAGCATGAGATGTGATATCTCAATGCCTCTAATACCAAACCTGAGATCCTTCCTCTAACATGAAATGTGATATCCAACTCCTTCCCTTTCCAAACATGAGAGCCTACCTATAGCATGAGATGTGATATCCAAGTCCTTCCCATTCCAATCCTTAGACCCTTCCTACAGCATGCAATATGATATCTCAATGATTCTAATAACAAACCTGAGACCCATCCTATAACATGAGATGGGATATCCAACTCCTTCCCATTCCAATCCTGAGACACTTCCGATAGCAGAGATGTGATATCTCAATGCTTATACCAAACCTGAGACCCTTCCTATAACATGAGATGTGATATCCAACTCCTTCCCGGTCCAAACCTGAGACCCTTACTATAGCATATGTGATATCCAACTCCTTCCCATTCCAAACATGAGACCCTTCCTATAGCAAGAATGTAATATCCAACTCCTTCCCATTCCAATCCTGAGACCATCCTATAGCATGAGATGTGATATCTCAATGCTTCTAATACCAAACCTGAGATCCTTCCTATAACATGAGATGTGATATCCAACTCCTTCCCATTCCAATCCTGAGACCCTTCCTATAGCATGAGATGTGATGTCTCAATGCTTCTAATACCAAACCTATGAACCTTCCTACAGCATGCGATGTGATATCTCAATGCTTCTAATACCAAACCTGAGACCAGTCCTATAACATGAGATTGGATATCCAACTCCTTCCCCTTCCAAACCTGAGACCCTTCCTATAGCATGAGATGTGATATCCAACTTCTTCCCATTCCAATCCTGAGACCCTTCCTATAACATGAGATGTGATGTCTCAATGCTTCTAATACCAAACCTGAGATCTTTCCTATAACATGAGATGTAATATCCAACTCCTTCCCATTCCAATCCTGAGACCCTTCCTATAGCATGAGATGTGCTATCTCAATGCTTATACCAAACCTGAGACCCTTCCTAAAGCTTGAGATGTGATATCCAACTCCTTCCCATTCCAATCCTGAGACCCTTCCTATAGCATGAGATGTGATATCTCAATGCTTCTAATATCAAACTTGAGACCCTCCCTATAGCATGAGATGTGACACCCAAGTCCTTCCCATTCCAATCCTGAGACACTTCCTATAGCATGAGATGTGATATCTCAATGCTTATACCAAACCTGAGACCCTTCCTATAGCATGAGATGTGATATCCAACTCCTTCCCATTCCAATCCTGAGACCCTTCCTATAGCATGAGATGTGATGTCTCAATGCTTCTAATACCAAACCTGAGATCCTTCCTATAACATGAGATGTGATATCCAACTCCTTCCCATTCCAATCCTGAGACCCTTCCAATAGCAGAGATGTGATATCTCAATGCTTATACCAAACCTAAGACCCTTCCTATGGCATGAGATGTGATATCCAACTCCTTCCCATTCCAATCCCGAGACCCTTCCTATAGCATGAGATGTGATATCTCGATGCATATACCAAATCTGAGACCCTTCCTATAGCATGAGATGTGATATCCAACTCCTTCCCATTCCAATCCTGAGGCCCTTCCTATAGCATGATATGTGATGTCTCAATGCTTCTAATACCAAACCTGAGATCCTTCCTATAACATGAGATGTGATATCCAACTCCTTCCCATTCCAATCCTGAGACCCTTCCTATAGCATGAGATGTGATGTCTCAATGCTTCTAATACCAAACCTGAGAACCTTCCTACAGCATGCGATGTGATATCTCAATGCTTCTAATACCAAACCTGAGACCCGTCCTATAACATGAGATGTGATATCCAACTCCTTCCCGTTTCAAACCTGAGGCCATTCCTATAGCATATGTGATATCCAACTCCTTCCCATTCCAAACATGAGACCCTTCCTATAGCAAGAATGTAATATCCAACTCCTTCCCATTCCAATCCTGAGACCATTCCTATAGCATGAGATGTGATATCTCAATGCTTCTAATACCAAACCTGAGATCCTTCCTATGACATGAGATGTGATATCCAATTCCTCCCCATTCCAAACCTGAGAACCTTCCTACAGCATGCGATGTGATATCTCAATGCTTCTAATACCAAACCTGCCAGTCCTATAACATGAGATTGGATATCCAACTCCTTCCCCTTCCAAACCTGAGACCCTTCCTATAGCATGAGATGTGATATCCAACTTCTTCCCATTCCAATCCTGAGACCCTTCCTATAACATGATTTGTGATGTCTCAATGCTTCTAATACCAAACCTGAGATCTTTCCTATAACATGAGATGTGATATCCGACTCCTTCCCATTCCAATCCTGAGACCCTTCCTATAGCATGAGATGTGCTATCTCAATGCTTATACCAAACCTGAGACCCTTCCTAAAGCTTGAGATGTGATATCCAACTCCTTCCCATTCCAATCCTGAGACCCTTCCTATAACATGAAATGTGATATCCAACTCCTTCCCATTCCAACCTGAGACCCTTCCTATAGCATGAGATGGGATATCCAACTCCTTCCAAATCCAATACTGATACCCTTCCAATAGCATGAGATGTGATATCCCAATGCTTCTACCAAACCTGAGAACCATACTATGGCATGAGATGTGATATCAAACTCCTTCCCATTCCAATCCTGAGACTCTTCCTATAGCTTGAGATGTGATATCCGAAATCCTTCCCATTCCAATTCTGAGACCCTTCCTATACGATGAGACTTGATATCTCAATGCTTCTAATACCAAACCTGAGACCCGTCCTATAACATGAGATGTGATATCCAAATCTTTCCCCTTCCAAACCTTAGACCCTTCCTTTATCATGAGATGTGATATCCAACTCCTTCCCATTCCGATCCTGAGACCCTTCCGATATCATGAGATTTGTTATCTCAATGCTTCTTATATCAAAATTGAGACCCGCCTATAACATGAGATGTGATATCCAAATCTTTCCCCTTCCAAACCTTAGACCCTTCCTTTATCATGAGATGGGATATCCAACTCCTTCCTTTCCAATCCTGAGACCCTTCCGATAGCAGAGATGTGATATCTCAATGCTTATACCAATCCTGAGACCCTTCCTATGGCCTGAGATGTCATATACAACTCCTTCCCAATCCAATCCTGAGACCCTTCCTATAGCATGAGATGTGATATCTCAATGCTTATACCAAATCTGAGACCCTTCCTATAGCATGAGATGTGATATCCAACTCCTTCCCATTCCAATCCTGAGACCCTTCCTATAGCATGAGATGTGATGTCTCAATGCTTCTAATACCAAACCTGAGATCCTTCCTATAACATGAGATGTGATATCCAACTCCTTCCCATTCCAATCCTGAGACCCTTCCTATAGCATGAGATGTGATGTCTCAATGCTTCTAATACCAAACCTGAGAACCTTCCTACAGCATGGAATGTGATATCTCAATGCTTCTAATACCAAACCTGAGACCAGTCCTATAACATGAGATTGGATATCCAACTCCTTCCCCTTCCAAACCTGAGACCCTTCCTATAGCATGAGATGTGATATCCAACTTCTTCCCATTCCAATCCTGAGACCCTTCCTATAACATGAGATGTGATGTCTCAATGCTTCTAATACCAAACCTGAGAACCTTCCTACAGCATGCGATGTGATATCTCAATGCTTCTAATACCAAACCTGAGACCCGTCCTATAACATGAGATGTGATATCCAACTCCTTCCCGTTTCAAACCTGAGACCCTTCCTATAACATGAGATGTGATATCCAACTCCTTCCCGTTTCAAACCTGAGACCCTTCCTATAGCATATGTGATATCCAACTCCTTCCCATTCCAAACATGAGACCCTTCCTATAGCAAGAATGTAATATCCAACTCCTTCCCATTCCAATCCTGAGACCATTCCTATAGCATGAGATGTGATATCTCAATGCTTCTAATACCAAACCTGAGATCCTTCCTATGACATGAGATGTGATATCCAATTCCTCCCAATTCCAAACCTGAGAACCTTCCTACAGCATGCGATGTGATATCTCAATGCTTCTAATACCAAACCTGAGACCAGTCCTATAACATGAGATTGGATATCCAACTCCTTCCCCTTCCAAACCTGAGACCCTTCCTATAGCATGAGATGTGATATCCAACTTCTTTCCATTCCAATCCTGAGACCCTTCCTATAACATGAGATGTGATGTCTCAATGCTTCTAATACCAAACCTGAGATCTTTCCTATAACATGAGATGTGATATCCGACTCCTTCCCATTCCAATCCTGAGACCCTTCCTATAGCATGAGATGTGCTATCTCAATGCTTATACCAAACCTGAGACCCTTCCTAAAGCTTGAGATGTGATATCCAACTCCTTCCCATTCCAATCCTGAGACCCTTCCTATAACATGAAATGTGATATCCAACTCCTTCCCATTCCAACCTGAGACCCTTCCTATAGCATGAGATGGGATATCCAACTCCTTCCAAATCCAATACTGATACCCTTCCAATAGCATGAGATGTGATATCCCAATGCTTCTACCAAACCTGACAACCATACTATGGCATGAGATGTGATATCAAACTCCTTCCCATTCCAATCCTGAGACTCTTCCTATAGCATGAGATGTGATATCTCAATGCTTATACCAAATCTGAGACCCTTCCTATAGCATGAGATGTGATATCCAACTCCTTCCCATTCCAATCCTGAGACCCTTCCTATAGCATGAGATGTGATGTCTCAATGCTTCTAATACCAAACCTGAGATCCTTCCTATAACATGAGATGTGATATCCAACTCCTTCCCATTCCAATCCTGAGACCCTTCCTATAGCATGAGATGTGATGTCTCAATGCTTCTAATACCAAACCTGAGAACCTTCCTACAGCATGCGATGTGATATCTCAATGCTTCTAATACCAAACCTGAGACCAGTCCTATAACATGAGATTGGATATCCAACTCCTTCCCCTTCCAAACCTGAGACCCTTCCTATAGCATGAGATGTGATATCCAACTTCTTCCCATTCCAATCCTGAGACCCTTCCTATAACATGAGATGTGATGTCTCAATGCTTCTAATACCAAACCTGAGATCTTTCCTATAACATGAGATATAATATCCAACTCCTTCCCATTCCAATCCTGAGACCCTTCCTATAGCATGAGATGTGCTATCTCAATGCTTATACCAAAACTGAGACCCTTCCTAAAGCTTGAGATGTGATATCCAACTCCTTCCCATTCCAATCCTGAGACCCTTCCTATAGCATGAGATGTGATATCTCAATGCTTCTAATATCAAACTTGAGACCCTCCCTATAGCATGAGATGTGATACCCAAGTCCTTCCCATTCCAATCCTGAGACACTTCCTATAGCATGAGATGTGATGTCTCAATGCTTCTAATACCAAACCTGAGATCCTTCCTATAACATGAGATGTGATATCCAACTCCTTCCCATTCCAATCCCGGGACCCTTCCTATAGCATGAGATGTGATATCTCGATGTTTATACCAAACCTGAGACCCTTCCTATAGCATGAGATGTGATATCCAACTCCTTCCCATTCCAATCCTGAGACCCTTCCTATAGCATGAGATGTGATATCTCAATGCCTCTAATACCAAACCTGAGATCCTTCCTCTAACATGAAATGTGATATCCAACTCCTTCCCTTTCCAAACATGAGAGCCTACCTATAGCATGAGATGTGATATCCAAGTCCTTCCCATTCCAATCCTTAGACCCTTCCTACAGCATGCAATATGATATCTCAATGATTCTAATAACAAACCTGAGACCCATCCTATAACATGAGATGGGATATCAAACTCCTTCCCATTCCAATCCTGAGACACTTCCGATAGCAGAGATGTGATATCTCAATGCTTATACCAAACCTGAGACCCTTCCTATAACATGAGATGTGATATCCAACTCCTTCCTGGTCCCAACCTGAGACCCTTACTATAGCATATGTGATATCCAACTCCTTCCCATTCCAAACATGAGACCCTTCCTATAGCAAGAATGTAATATCCAACTCCTTCCCATTCCAATCCTGAGACCATTCCTATAGCATGAGATGTGATATCTCAATGCTTCTAATACCAAACCTGAGATCCTTCCTATGACATGAGATGTGATATCCAATTCCTCCCCATTCCAAACCTGAGAACCTTCCTACAGCATGCGATGTGATATCTCAATGCTTCTAATACCAAACCCGAGACCAGTCCTATAACATGAGATTGGATATCCAACTCCTTCCCCTTCCAAACCTGAGACCCTTTCTATAGCATGAGATGTGATATCCAACTTCTTCCCATTCCATTCCAGAGACCCTTCCTATAACATGAGATGCGATGTCTCAATGCTTCTAATACCAAACCTGAGATCTTTCCTATAACATGAGATGTGATATCCAACTCCTTCCCATTCCAATCCTGAGACCCTTCCTATAGCATGAGATGTGATATCTCAATGCTTATAACAAACCTGAGACCCTTCCTATAGCTTGAGATGTGATATCCAACTCCTTCCCATTCCAATCCTGAGACCCTTCCTATAGCATGAGATGTGATATCTCAAGGCCTCTAATACCAAACCTGAGATCCTTCCTCTAACATGAAATGTGATATCCAACTCCTTCCCTTTCCAAACATGAGAGCCTACCTATAGTGAGATGTGATATCCAAGTCCTTCCCATTCCAATCCTTAGACCCTTCCTACAGCATGCAATATGATATCTCAATGATTCTAATAACAAACCTGAGACCCTTCCTATAGCATGAGATGTGATATCCAACTTCTTCCCATTCCATTCCAGAGACCCTTCCTATAACATGAGATGCGATGTCTCAATGCTTCTAATACCAAACCTGAGATCTTTCCTATAACATGAGATGTGATATCCAACTCCTTCCCATTCCAATCCTGAGACCCTTCCTATAGCATGAGATGTGATATCTCAATGCTTATACCAAACCTGAGACCCTTCCTATAGCTTGAGATGTGATATCCAACTCCTTCCCATTCCAATCCTGAGACCCTTCCTATAGCATGAGATGTGATATCTCAAGGCCTCTAATACCAAACCTGAGATCCTTCCTCTAACATGAAATGTGATATCCAACTCCTTCCCTTTCCAAACATGAGAGCCTACCTATAGTGAGATGTGATATCCAAGTCCTTCCCATTCCAATCCTTAGACCCTTCCTACAGCATGCAATATGATATCTCAATGATTCTAATAACAAACCTGAGACCCATCCTATAACATGAGATGGGATATCCAACTCCTTCCCATTCCAATCCTGAGACACTTCTGATAGCAGAGATGTGATATCTCAATGCTTATACCAAACCTGAGACCCTTCCTATAACATGAGATGTGATATCCAACTCCTTCCCATTCCAAACATGAGACCCTTCCTATAGCAAGAATGTAATATCCAACTCCTTCCCATTCCAATCCTGAGACCACTCCTATAGCATGAGATGTGATATCTCAATGCTTCTAATACCAAACCTGAGATCCTTCCTATAACATGAGATGTGATATCCAACTCCTTCCCATTCCAATCCTGAGACCCTTCCTATAGCATGAGATGTGATGTCTCAATGCTTCTAATACCAAACCTGAGAACCTTCCTACAGCATGCGATGTGATATCTCAATGCTTCTAATACCAAACCTGAGACCAGTCCTATAACATGAGATTGGATATCCAACTCCTTCCCCTTCCAAACCTGAGACCCTTCCTATAGCATGAGATGTGATATCCAACTTCTTCCCATTCCAATCCTGAGACCCTTCCTATAACATGAGATGTGATGTCTCAATGCTTCTAATACCAAACCTGAGATCTTTCCTATAACATGAGATGTAATATCCAACTCCTTCCCATTCCAATCCTGAGACCCTTCCTATAGCATGAGATGTGCTATCTCAATGCTTATACCAAACCTGAGACCCTTCCTAAAGCTTGAGATGTGATATCCAACTCCTTCCCATTCCAATCCTGAGACCCTTCCTATAGCATGAGATGTGATATCTCAATGCTTCTAATATCAAACTTGAGACCCTCCCTATAGCATGAGATGTGACACCCAAGTCCTTCCCATTCCAATCCTGAGACACTTCCTATAGCATGAGATGTGATATCTCAATGCTTATACCAAACCTGAGACCCTTCCTATAGCATGAGATGTGATATCCAACTCCTTCCCATTCCAATCCTGAGACCCTTCCTATAGCATGAGATGTGATGTCTCAATGCTTCTAATACCAAACCTGAGATCCTTCCTATAACATGAGATGTGATATCCAACTCCTTCCCATTCCAATCCTGAGACCCTTCCAATAGCAGAGATGTGATATCTCAATGCTTATACCAAACCTAAGACCCTTCCTATGGCATGAGATGTGATATCCAACTCCTTCCCATTCCAATCCCGAGACCCTTCCTATAGCATGAGATGTGATATCTCGATGCATATACCAAATCTGAGACCCTTCCTATAGCATGAGATGTGATATCCAACTCCTTCCTATAGCATGAGATGTGATGTCTCAATGCTTCTAATACCAAACCTGAGATCCTTCCTATAACATGAGATGTGATATCCAACTCCTTCCCATTCCAATCCTGAGACCCTTCCTATAGCATGAGATGTGATGTCTCAATGCTTCTAATACCAAACCTGAGAACCTTCCTACAGCATGCGATGTGATATCTCAATGCTTCTTCTACCAAACCTGAGACCCGTCCTATAACATGAGATGTGATATCCAACTCCTTCCCGTTTCAAACCTGAGACCCTTCCTATAACATGAGATGTGATATCCAACTCCTTCCCGTTTCAAACCTGAGACCCTTCCTATAGCATATGTGATATCCAACTCCTTCCCATTCCAAACATGAGACCCTTCCTATAGCAAGAATGTAATATCCAACTCCTTCCCATTCCAATCCTGAGACCATTCCTATAGCATGAGATGTGATATCTCAATGCTTCTAATACCAAACCTGAGATCCTTCCTATGACATGAGATGTGATATCCAATTCCTCCCCATTCCAAACCTGAGAACCTTCCTACAGCATGCGATGTGATATCTCAATGCTTCTAATACCAAACCTGAGACCAGTCCTATAACATGAGATTGGATATCCAACTCCTTCCCCTTCCAAACCTGAGACCCTTCCTATAGCATGAGATGTGATATCCAACTTCTTCCCATTCCAATCCTGAGACCCTTCCTATAACATGAGATGTGATGTCTCAATGCTTCTAATACCAAACCTGAGATCTTTCCTATAACATGAGATGTGATATCCAACTCCTTCCCATTCCAATCCTGAGACCCTTCCTATAGCATGAGATGTGCTATCTCAATGCTTATACCAAACCTGAGACCCTTCCTAAAGCTTGAGATGTGATATCCAACTCCTTCCCATTCCAATCCTGAGACCCTTCCTATAACATGAAATGTGATATCCAACTCCTTCCCATTCCAACCTGAGACCCTTCCTATAGCATGAGATGGGATATCCAACTCCTTCCAAATCCAATACTGATACCCTTCCAATAGCATGAGATGTGATATCCCAATGCTTCTACCAAACCTGAGAACCATACTATGGCATGAGATGTGATATCAAACTCCTTCCCATTCCAATCCTGAGACTCTTCCTATAGCTTGAGATGTGATATCCGAAATCCTTCCCATTCCAATTCTGAGACCCTTCCTATACGATGAGACTTGATATCTCAATGCTTCTAATACCAAACCTGAGACCCGTCCTATAACATGAGATATGATATCCAAATCTTTCCCCTTCCAAACCTTAGACCCTTCCTTTATCATGAGATGTGATATCCAACTCCTTCCCATTCCGATCCTGAGACCCTTCCGATATCATGAGATTTGTTATCTCAATGCTTCTTATATCAAAATTGAGACCCGCCTATAACATGAGATGTGATATCCAAATCTTTCCCCTTCCAAACCTTAGACCCTTCCTTTATCATGAGATGGGATATCCAACTCCTTCCCATTCCAATCCTGAGACCCTTCCGATAGCAGAGATGTGATATCTCAATGAATATACCAATCCTGAGACCCTTCCTTTAGCATGAGATGTGATATCTCAATGCTTATACCAAATCTGAGACCCTTCCTATAGCATGAGATGTGATATCCAACTCCTTCCCATTCCAATCCTGAGACCCTTCCTATAGCATGAGATGTGATGTCTCAATGCTTCTAATACCAAACCTGAGATCCTTCGTATAACATGAGATGTGATATCCAACTCCTTCCCATTCCAATCCTGAGACCCTTCCTATAGCATGAGATGTGATGTCTCAATGCTTCTAATACCAAACCTGAGAACCTTCCTACAGCATGCGATGTGATATCTCAATGCTTCTAATACCAAACCTGAGACCAGTCCTATAACATGAGATTGGATATCCAACTCCTTCCCCTTCCAAACCTGAGACCCTTCCTATAGCATGAGATGTGATATCCAACTTCTTCCCATTCCAATCCTGAGACCCTTCCTATAACATGAGATGTGATGTCTCAATGCTTCTAATACCAAACCTGAGATCTTTCCTATAACATGAGATGTAATATCCAACTCCTTCCCATTCCAATCCTGAGACCCTTCCTATAGCATGAGATGTGCTATCTCAATGCTTATACCAAACCTGAGACCCTTCCTAAAGCTTGAGATGTGATATCCAACTCCTTCCCATTCCAATCCTGAGACCCTTCCTATAGCATGAGATGTGATATCTCAATTCTTCTAATATCAAACTTGAGACCCTCCCTATAGCATGAGATGTGATACCCAAGTCCTTCCCATTCCAATCCTGAGACACTTCCTATAGCATGAGATGTGATGTCTCAATGCTTCTAATACCAAACCTGAGATCCTTCCTATAACATGAGATGTGATATCCAACTCCTTCCCATTCCAATCCCGGGACCCTTCCTATAGCATGAGATGTGATATCTCGATGTTTATACCAAACATGAGACCCTTCCTATAGCATGAGATGTGATATCCAACTCCTTCCCATTCCAATCCTGAGACCCTTCCTATAGCATGAGATGTGATATCTCAATGCCTCTAATACCAAACCTGAGATCCTTCCTCTAACATGAAATGTGATATCCAACTCCTTCCCTTTCCAAACATGAGAGCCTACCTATAGCATGAGATGTGATATCCAAGTCCTTCCCATTCCAATCCTTAGACCCTTCCTACAGCATGCAATAGGATATCTCAATGATTCTAATAACAAACCTGAGACCCATCCTATAACATGAGATGGGATATCAAACTCCTTCCCATTCCAATCCTGAGACACTTCCGATAGCAGAGATGTGATATCTCAATGCTTATACCAAACCTGAGACCCTTCCTATAACATGAGATGTGATATCCAACTCCTTCCTGGTCCCAACCTGAGACCCTTACTATAGCATATGTGATATCCAACTCCTTCCCATTCCAAACATGAGACCCTTCCTATAGCAAGAATGTAATATCCAACTCCTTCCCATTCCAATCCTGAGACCATTCCTATAGCATGAGATGTGATATCTCAATGCTTCTAATACCAAACCTGAGATCCTTCCTATGACATGAGATGTGATATCCAATTCCTCCCCATTCCAAACCTGAGAACCTTCCTACAGCATGCGATGTGATATCTGAATGCTTCTAATACCAAACCCGAGACCAGTCCTATAACATGAGATTGGATATCCAACTCCTTCCCCTTCCAAACCTGAGACCCTTCCTATAGCATGAGATGTGATATCCAACTTCTTCCCATTCCATTCCTGAGACCCTTCCTATAACATGAGATGCGATGTCTCAATGCTTCTAATACCAAACCTGAGATCTTTCCTATAACATGAGATGTGATATCCAACTCCTTCCCATTCCAATCCTAAGACCCTTCCTATAGCATGAGATGTGATATCTCAATGCTTATACCAAACCTGAGACCCTTCCTATAGCGTGAGATGTGATATCCAACTCCTTCCCATTCCAATCCTGAGACCCTTCCTATAGCATGAGATGTGATATCTCAAGGCCTCTAATACCAAACCTGAGATCCTTCCTCTAACATGAAATGTGATATCCAACTCCTTCCCCTTCCAAACCTGAGAGCCTTCCTATAGCATGAGATATGATATCCAAGTCCTTCCCATCCAATCCTGAGACCCTTCCTATAACATGAAATGTGATATCCAACTCCTTCCCATTCCAACCTGAGACCCTTACTATAGCATGAGATGGGATATCCAACTCCTTCCAAATCCAATGCTGATACCCTTCCGATAGCATGGGATGTGATATCCCAATGCTTCTACCAAACCTGAGACCCATACTATGGCATGAGATGTGATATCAAACTCCTTCCCATTCCAATCCTGAGACCCTACCTATAGCTTGAGATGTGATATCCAACTCCTTCCCATTCCAATTCTGAGACCCTTCCTATACCATGAAACTTGATATCTCAATGCTTCTAATACAAAACCTGAGACCCGTCCTATAACATGAGATGTGATATCCAAATCCTTCCCCTTCCAAACCTTAGACCCTTCCTTTATCATGAGATGTGATATCCAATTCCTTCCCATTCCAATCCTGACACCCTTCCGATATCATGAGATTTGTTATCTCAATACTTCTAATATCAAACTTGAGACCCTCCCTATAGCATGAGATGTGACATCCAAGTCCTCCCCATTCAAATCCTGAGACTCTTCCTATAGCATGAGATGTGATATCTCAATGCTTCTAATACCAAACCTGAGACCCTTCCTATAACATGAGATGGGATATCCAACTCCTTCCCATTCCAATCCTGAGAGACCCTTCCGATAGCAGAGATGTGATATCTCAATGCTTATACCAAACCTGAGACCCTTCCTATGGCCTGATTTGTCATATACAACTCCTTCCCATTCCAATCCTGAGACCCTTCCTATAGCATGAGATGTGATATCTCAATGCTTATACCAAATCCGAGACCCTTCCTATAGCATGAGATGTGATATCCAACTCCTTCCCATTCCAATCCTGAGACCCTTCCTATAGCATGAGATGTGATGTCTCAATGCTTCTAATACCAAACCTGAGATCCTTCCTATAATATGAGATGTGATATCCAACCCCTTCCCATTCCAATCCTGAGACCCTTATGATAGCATGAGATGTGATATCTCAATGCCTCTAATACCAAACCTGAGATACTTCTGATAGCATGAGATGTGATATCTCAATGCTTCTAGTACCAAACCTGAGATCCTTCCTATAACATGAGATGTGATTTTTCAAATCCTTCCACTTCCAAACCTGAGACCCTCCCTTTAGCATGAGATGTGATATCCAACTCCTTCCAATTCCAATCCTGAGACCCTTCTGATAGCATGAGATGTGATATTTCAATGCCTCTAATACCAAACCTGAGATCCTACCTCTAACATGAAATGTGATATCCATCTCCTTCCCTTTCCAAACATGAGACCCTGCCTATAGCATGAGATGTGATATCAAAAGTCCTTCCCATTCCAATCCTGAGACCCTTCCTATAGCATGTGATGTGATATCTCAATGCTTATACCAAACCTGAGACCCTTCCTATGGCATGAGATGTCATATACAACTCCTTCCCATTCCAATCCTGAGACCCTTCCTATAGCATGAGATGTGATATCTCAATGCTTATACCAAACCTGAGACCCTTCCTATAGCATGAGATGTGATATCCAACTTCTTCCCATTCCAATCCTGAGACCCTTCCTATAACATGAGATGTGATGTCTCAATGCTTCTAATACCAAACCTGAGACCCTTCCTATAACATGAGATGGGATATCCAACTCCTTCCCATTCCAATCCTGAGACCCTTCCGATAGTAGAGATGTGATATCTCAATGCTTATACCAAACCTGAGACCCTTCCTATGGCCTGAGATGTCATATACAACTCCTTCCCATTCCAATCCTGAGACCGTTCCTATAGCATGAGATGTGATATCTCAATGCTTATACCAAATCTGAGACCCTTCCTATAGCATGAGATGTGATATCCAACTCCTTCCCATTCCAATCCTGAGACCCTTCCTATAGCATGAGATGCGATGTCTCAATGCTTCTAATACCAAACCTGAGATCCTTCCTATAACATGAGATGTGATATCCAACCCCTTCCCATTCCAATCCTGAGACCCTTATGATAGCATGAGATGTGATATCTCAATGCCTCTAATACCAAACCTGAGATACTTCCGATAGCATGAGATGTGATATCTCAATGCTTCTAATACCAAACCTGAGATCCTTCCTATAACATGAGATGTGATTTCCAAATCCTTCCCCTTCCAAACCTGAGACCCTCCCTTTAGCATGAGATGTGATATCCAACTCCTTCCCATTCCAATCCTGAGACCCTTCTGATAGCATGAGATGTGATATTTCAGTGCCTCTAATACCAAACCTGAGATCCTACCTCTAACATGAAATGTGATATCCATCTCCTTCCCTTTCCAAACCTGAGACCCTGCTTACAGCATGAGATGTGATATCCAAGTCCTTCCCATTACAATCCTGAGACCCTTCCTATAGCATGTGATGTGATATCTCAATGCTTATACCAAACCTGAGACCCTTCCTATGGCATGAGATGTCATATACAACTCCTTCCCATTCCAATCCTGAGACCCTTCCTATAGCATGAGATGTGATATCTCAATGCTTATACCAAACCTGAGACCCTTCCTATAGCATGAGATGTGATATCCAACTTCTTCCCATTCCAATCCTGAGACCCTTCCTATAACATGAGATGTGATGTCTCAATGCTTCTAATACCAAACCTGAGATCTTTCCTATAACATGAGATGTGATATCCAACTCCTTCCAATTCCAATCCTGAGACCCTTCCTATAGCATGAGATGTGATATCACAATGCTTATACCAAACCTGAGACCGTTCCTATAGCTTGAGATGTGATATCCAACTCCTTCCCATTCCAATCCTGAGACCCTTCCTATAGCATGAGATGTGATATCTCAAGGCCTCTAATACCAAACCTGAGATCGTTCCTCTAACATGAAATGTGATATCCAACTCCTTCCCCTTCCAAACCTGAGAGCCTTCCTATAGCATGAGATATGATAGCCAAGTCCTTCCAATTCCAATCCTGAGACCCTTCCTATAACATGAAATGTGATATCCAACTCATTCCCATTCCAACCTGAGACCCTTCCTATAGCATGAGATGGGATATCACAATGCTTCTAATACCAAACCTGAGACTCTTCCTATAACATGAGATGGGATATCCAACTCCTTCCCATTCCAATCCTGAGACCCTTCTGATAGCAGAGATGTGATATCTCAATGCTTATACCAAACCTGAGACCGTTCCTATGGCCTGAGATGTGATATCCAACTGCTTCCCATTCCAATCCTGAGACCCTTCCTATAGCATGAGATGTGATATCTCAATGCTTATACCAAATCTGAGACCCTTCCTATAGCATGAGATGTGATATCCAACTTCTTCCCATTCCAATCCTGAGACCCTTCCTATAACATGAGATGTGATGTCTCAATGCTTCTAATACCAAACCTGAGATCTTTCCTATAACATGAGATGTGATATCCAACTCCTTCCCATTCCAATCCTGAGACCCTTCCTATAGCATGAGATGTGATATCTCAATGCTTATACCAAACCTGAGACCCTTCCTAAGGCCTGAGATGTCATATACAACTCCTTCCCATTCCAATCCTGAGACCCTTCCTATAGCATGAGATGTGATATCTCAAGGCCTCTAATACCAAACCTGAGATCGTTCCTCTAACATGAAATGTGATATCCAACTCCTTCCCCTTCCAAACCTGAGTGCCTTCCTATAGCATGAGATATGATAGCCAAGTCCTTCCAATTCCAATCCTGAGACCCTTCCTATAACATGAAATGTGATATCCAACTCCTTCCCATTCCAACCTGAGACCCTTCCTATAGCATGAGATGGGATATCTCACTGCTTCTAATACCAAACCTGAGACTCTTCCTATAACATGAGATGGGATATCCAACTCCTTCCCATTCCAATCCTGAGACCCTTCCGATAGCAGAGATGTGATATCTCAATGCTTATACCAAACCTGAGACCCTTCCTATGGCCTGAGATGTGATATCCAACTGCTTCCCATTCCAATCCTGAGACCCTTCCTATAGCATGAGATGTGATATCTCAATGCTTATACCAAATCTGAGACCCTTCCTATAGCATGAGATGTGATATCCAACTCCTTCCCATTCCAATCCTGAGACCCTTCCTATAGCATGAGATGTGATGTCTCAATGCTTCTAATACCAAACCTGAGATCCTTCCTATAACATGAGATGTGATTTCCAAATCCTTCCCCTTCCAAACCTGAGACCCTCCCTTTAGCATGAGATGTGATATCCAACTCCTTCCCATTCCAATCCTGAGACCCTTCTGATAGCATGAGATGTGATATCTCAATGCCTCTAATACCAAACCTGAGATCCTACCTCTAACATGAAATGTGATATCCATCTCCTTCCCTTTCCAAACCTGAGACCCTGTCTATAGCATGAGATGTCATATACAACTCCTTCCCATTCCAATCCTGAGACCCTTCCTATAGCACGAGATGTGATATCTCAATGCTTATACCAAACCTGAGACCGTTCCTATAGCATGAGATGTGATATCCAACTCCTTCCCATTCCAATCCTGAGACCCTGCCTATAGCATGAGATGTGATATCCAACTCCTTCCCATTCCAATCCTGAGACCCTTCCTATAGCCTGAGATGTGATATCTCAATGCCTCTAATACCAAACCTGAGATCCTTCCTCTAACATGAAATGTGATATCCAACTCCTTCCCCTTCCAAACCTGAGAGCCTATCTATAGCATGAGATGTGATATCCAAGTCCTTCCCATTCCAATCTTGAGACACTTCCGATAGCAGAGATGTGATATCTCAATGCTTATACCAAACCTGAGACCCTTCCTATAACATGAGATGTGATATCCAACTCCTTCCCGTTCCAAACCTGAGACCCTTCCTTTAGCCTGAGATGTGATATCTCAATGCCTCTAATACCAAACCTGAGATCCTTCCTCTAACATGAAATGTGATATCCAACTCCTTCCCCTTCCAAACCTGAGAGCCTATCTATAGCATGAGATGTGATATCCAAGTCCTTCCCATTCCAATCTTGAGACACTTCCGATAGCAGAGATGTGATATCTCAATGCTTATACCAAACCTGAGACCCTTCCTATAGCATGAGATGTGATATCCAACTTCTTCCCATTCCAATCCTGAGACCCTTCCTATAGCATGAGATGTGATGTCTCAATGCCTCTAATACCAAACCTGAGATCCTACCTCTAACATGAAATGTGATATCCATCTCCTTCCCTTTCCAAACCTGAGACCCTGCCTATAGCATGAGATGTGATATCAAAAGTCCTTCCCATTCCAATCCTGAGACCCTTCCTATAGCATGTGATGTGATATCTCAATGCTTATACCAAACCTGAGACCCTTCCTATGGCATGAGATGTCATATACAACTCCTTCCCATTCCAATCCTGAGACCCTTCCTATAGCATGAGATGTGATATCTCAATGCTTATACCAAACCTGAGACCCTTCCTATAGCATGAGATGTGATATCCAACTTCTTCCCATTCCAATCCTGAGACTCTTCCTATAACATGAGATGTGATGTCTCAATGCTTCTAATACCAAACATGAGACCCTTCCTATAACATGAGATGGGATATCCAACTCCTTCCCATTCCAATCCTGAGACCCTTCCGATAGTAGAGATGTGATATCTCAATGCTTATACCAAACCTGAGACCCTTCCTATGGCCTGAGATGTCATATACAACTCCTTCCCATTCCAATCCTGAGACCGTTCCTATAGCATGAGATGTGATATCTCAATGCTTATACCAAATCTGAGACCCTTCCTATAGCATGAGATGTGATATCCAACTCCTTCCCATTCCAATCCTGAGACCCTTCCTATAGCATGAGATGCGATGTCTCAATGCTTCTAATACCAAACCTGAGATCCTTCCTATAACATGAGATGTGATATCCAACTCCTTCCCATTCCAATCCTGAGACCCTTATGATAGCATGAGATGTGATATCTCAATGCCTCTAATACCAAACCTGAGATACTTCCGATAGCATGAGATGTGATATCTCAATGCTTCTAATACCAAACCTGAGATCCTTCCTATAACATGAGATGTGATTTCCAAATCCTTCCCCTTCCAAACCTGAGTCCCTCCCTTTAGCATGAGATGTGATATCCAACTCCTTCCCATTCCAACCCTGAGACCCTTCTGATAGCATGAGATGTGATATTTCAGTGCCTCTAATACCAAACCTGAGATCCTACCTCTAACATGAAATGTGATATCCATCTCCTTCCCTTTCCAAACCTGAGACCCTGCTTATAGCATGAGCTGTGATATCCAAGTCCTTCCCATTACAATCCTGAGACCCTTCCTATAGCATGTGATGTGATATCTCAATGCTTATACCAAACCTGAGACCCTTCCTATGGCATGAGATGTCATATACAACTCCTTCCCATTCCAATCCTGAGACCCTTCCTATAGCATGAGATGTGATATCTCAATGCTTATACCAAACCTGAGACCCTTCCTATAACATGAGATGTGATATCCAACTTCTTCCCATTCCAATCCTGAGACCCTTCCTATAGCATGAGATGTGATATCACAATGCTTATACCAAACCTGAGACCGTTCCTATAGCTTGAGATGTGATATCCAACTCCTTCCCATTCCAATCCTGAGACCCTTCCTATAGCATGAGATGTGATATCTCAAGGCCTCTAATACCAAACCTGAGATCGTTCCTCTAACATGAAATGTGATATCCAACTCCTTCCCCTTCCAAACCTGAGAGCCTTCCTATAGCATGAGATATGATAGCCAAGTCCTTCCAATTCCAATCCTGAGACCCTTCCTATAACATGAAATGTGATATCCAACTCCTTCCCATTCCAACCTGAGACCCTACCTATAGCATGAGATGGGATATCTCAATGCTTCTAATACCAAACCTGAGACTCTTCCTATAACATGAGATGGGATATCCAACTCCTTCCCATTCCAATCCTGAGACCCTTCCGATAGCAGAGATGTGATATCTCAATGCTTATACCAAACCTGAGACCCTTCCTATGGCCTGAGATGTGATATCCAACTGCTTCCCATTCCAATCCTGAGACCCTTCCTATAGCATGAGATGTGATATCTCAATGCTTATACCAAATCTGAGACCCTTCCTATAGCATGAGATGTGATATCCAACTTCTTCCCATTCCAATCCTGAGACCCTTCCTATAACATGAGATGTGATGTCTCAATGCTTCTAATACCAAACCTGAGATCTTTCCTATAACATGAGATGTGATATCCAACTCCTTCCCATTCCAATCCTGAGACCCTTCCTATAGCATGAGATGTGATATCTCAATGCTTATACCAAACCTGAGACCCTTCCTAAGGCCTGAGATGTCATATACAACTCCTTCCCATTCCAATCCTGAGACCCTTCCTATAGCATGAGATGTGATATCTCAAGGCCTCTAATACCAAACCTGAGATCGTTCCTCTAACATGAAATGTGATATCCAACTCCTTCCCCTTCCAAACCTGAGAGCCTTCCTATAGCATGAGATATGATAGCCAAGTCCTTCCAATTCCAATCCTGAGACCCTTCCTATAACATGAAATGTGATATCCAACTCCTTCCCATTCCAACCTGAGACCCTTCCTATAGCATGAGATGGGATATCTCAATGCTTCTAATACCAAACCTGAGACTCTTCCTATAACATGAGATGGGATATCCAACTCCTTCCCATTCCAATCCTGAGACCCTTCCGATAGCAGAGATGTGATATCTCAATGCTTATACCCAACCTGAGACCCTTCCTATGGCCTGAGATGTGATATCCAACTGCTTCCCATTCCAATCCTGAGACCCTTCCTATAGCATGAGATGTGATATCTCAATGCTTATACCAAATCTGAGACCCTTCCTATAGCATGAGATGTGATATCCAACTCCTTCCCATTCCAATCCTGAGACCCTTCCTATAGCATGAGATGTGATGTCTCAATGCTTCTAATACCAAACCTGAGATCCTTCCTATAACATGAGATGTGATTTCCAAATCCTTCCCCTTCCAAACCTGAGACCCTCCCTTTAGCATGAGATGTGATATCCAACTCCTTCCCATTCCAATCCTGAGACCCTTCTGATAGCATGAGATGTGATATCTCAATGCCTCTAATACCAAACCTGAGATCCTACCTCTAACATGAAATGTGATATCCATCTCCTTCCCTTTCCAAACCTGAGACCCTGTCTATAGCATGAGATGTCATATACAACTCCTTCCCATTCCAATCCTGAGACCCTTCCTATAGCACGAGATGTGATATCTCAATGCTTATACCAAACCTGAGACCCTTCCTATAGCATGAGATGTGATATCCAACTCCTTCCCATTCCAATCCCGAGACCCTGCCTATAGCATGAGATGTGATATCCAACTCCTTCCCATTCCAATCCTGAGACCCTTCCTATAGCCTGAGATGTGATATCTCAATGCCTCTAATACCAAACCTGAGATCCTTCCTCTAACATGAAATGTGATATCCAACTCCTTCCCTTTCCAAACCTGAGAGCCTATCTATAGCATGAGATGTGATATCCAAGTCCTTCCCATTCCAATCTTGAGACACTTCCGATAGCAGAGATGTGATATCTCAATGCTTATACCAAACCTGAGACCCTTCCTATAACATGAGATGTGATATCCAACTCCTTCCCGTTCCAAACCTGAGACCCTTCCTTTAGCATGAGATGTGATATCTCAATGCTTCTTATACCAAACCTGAGACCAGTCCTATAACATGAGATTGGATATCCAACTCCTTCCCCTTCCAAACCTGAGACCCTTCCTATAGCATGAGATGTGATATCCAACTTCTTCCCATTCCAATCCTGAGACCCTTCCTATAACATGAGATGTGATGTCTCAATGCTTCTAATACCAAACCTGAGACCCTTCCTATAACATGAGATGTGATATCCAACTCCTTCCCGTTTCAAACCTGAGACCCTTCCTATAGCATATGTGATATCCAACTCCTTCCCATTCCAAACATGAGACCCTTCCTATAGCAAGAATGTAATATCCAACTCCTTCCAATTCCAATCCTGAGACCATTCCTATAGCATGAGATGTGATATCTCAATGCTTGTAATACCAAACCTGAGATCCTTCCTATGACATGAGATGTGATATCCAATTCCTCCCCATTCCAAACCTGAGAACCTTCCTACAGCATGCGATGTGATATCTCAATGCTTCTAATACCAAACCTGAGACCAGTCCTATAACATGAGATTGGATATCCAACTCCTTCCCCTTCCAAACCTGAGACCCTTCCTATAGCATGAGATGTGATATCCAACTTCTTCCCATTCCAATCCTGAGACCCTTCCTATAACATGAGATGTGATGTCTCAATGCTTCTAATACCAAACCTGAGATCTTTCCTATAACATGAGATGTGATATCCAACTCCTTCCCATTCCAATCCTGAGACCCTTCCTATAGCATGAGATGTGCTATCTCAATGCTTATACCAAACCTGAGACCCTTCCTTAAGCTTGAGATGTGATATCCAACTCCTTCCCATTCCAATCCTGAGACCCTTCCTATAACATGAAATGTGATATCCAACTCCTTCCCATTCCAACCTGAGACCCTTCCTATAGCATGAGATGGGATATCCAACTCCTTCCAAATCCAATACTGATACCCTTCCAATAGCATGAGATGTGATATCCCAATGCTTCTACCAAACCTGAGAACCATACTATGGCATGAGATGTGATATCAAACTCCTTCCCATTCCAATCCTGAGACTCTTCCTATAGCTTGAGATGTGATATCCAAATCCTTCCCATTCCAATCCTGAGACCCTTCCGATATCATGAGATTTGTTATCTCAATGCTTCTAATATCAAAATTGAGACCCGTCCTATAACATGAGATGTGATATCCAAATCTTTCCCCTTCCAAACCTTAGACCCTTCCTTTATCATGAGATGGGATATCCAACTCCTTCCCATTCCAATCCTGAGACCCTTCCGATAGCAGAGATGTGATATCTCAATGCTTAAACCAATCCTGAGACCCTTCCTATGGCCTGAGATGTCATATACAACTCCTTCCCAATCCAATCCTGAGACCCTTCCTATATCATGAGATGTGATATCTCAATGCTTATACCAAATCTGAGACCCTTCCTATAGCATGAGATGTGATATCCAACTCCTTCAAATTCCAATCCTGAGCCCCTTCCTATAGCATGAGATGTGATGTCTCAATGCTTCTAATACCAAACCTGAGATCCTTCCTATAACATGAGATGTGATATCCAACTCCTTCCCATTCCAATCCTGAGACCCTTCCTATAGCATGAGATGTGATGTCTCAATGCTTCTAATACCAAACCTGAGAACCTTCCTACAGCATGCGATGTGATATCTCAATGCTTCTAATACCAAACCTGAGACCAGTCCTATAACATGAGATTGGATATCCAACTCCTTCCCCTTCCAAACCTGAGACCCTTCCTATAACATGAGATGTGATGTCTCAATGCTTCTAATACCAAACCTGAGATCTTTCCTATAACATGAGATGTAATATCCAACTCCTTCCCATTCCAATCCTGAGACCCTTCCTATAGCATGAGATGTGCTATCGCAATGCTTATACCAAACCTGAGACCCTTCCTAAAGCTTGAGATGTGATATCCAACTCCTTCCCATTCCAATCCTGAGACCCTTCCTATAGCATGATATGTGATATCTCAATGCCTCTAATACCAAACCTGAGATCCTTCCTCTAACATGAAATGTGATATCGAACTCCTTCCCTTTCCAAACCTGAGAGCCTACCTATAGCATGAGATGTGATATCCAAGTCCTTCCCATTCCAATCCTTAGACCCTTCCTACAGCATGCAATATGATATCTCAATGATTCTAATAACAAACCTGAGACTCATCCTATAACATGAGATGGGATATCCAACACCTTCCCATTCCAATCCTGAGACACTTCCGATAGCAGAGATGTGATATCTCAATGCTTATAACAAACCTGAGACCCTTCCTATAACATGAGATGTGATATCCAACTCCTTCCCTTTTCAAACCTGAGACCCTTCCTATAGCATATGTGATATCCAACTCCTTCCCATTCCAAACATGAGACCCTTCCTATAGCAAGAATGTAATATCCAACTCCTTCCCATTCCAATCCTGAGACCATTCCTATAGCATGAGATGTGATATCTCAATGCTTCTAATACCAAAACTGAGATCCTTCCTATGACATGAGATGTGATATCCAATTCCTCCCCATTCCAAACCTGAGAACCTTCCTACAGCATGCGATGTGATATCTCAATGCTTCTAATACCAAACCTGAGACCAGTCCTATAACATGAGATTGGATATCCAACTCCTTCCCCTTCCAAACCTGAGACCCTTCCTATAGCATGAGATGTGATATCCAACTTCTTCCCATTCCAATCCTGAGACCCTTCCTATAACATGAGATGTGATGTCTCAATGCTTCTAATCTCACACCTGAGATCTTTCCTATAACATGAGATGTGATATCCAACTCCTTCCCATTCCAATCCTGAGACCCTTCCTATAGCATGAGATGTGCTATCTCAATGCTTATACCAAACCTGAGACCCTTCCTAAAGCTTGAGATGTGATATCCAACTCTTTCCCATTCCAATCCTGAGACCCTTCCTATAACATGAAATGTGATATCCAACTCCTTCCCATTCCAACCTGAGACCCTACCTATAGCATGAGATGGGATATCTCAATGCTTCTAATACCAAACCTGAGACTCTTCCTATAACATGAGATGGGATATCCAACTCCTTCCCATTCCAATCCTGAGACCCTTCCGATAGCAGAGATGTGATATCTCAATGCTTATACCAAACCTGAGACCCTTCCTATGGCCTGAGATGTGATATCCAACTGCTTCCCATTCCAATCCTGAGACCCTTCCTATAGCATGAGATGTGATATCTCAATGCTTATACCAAATCTGAGACCCTTCCTATAGCATGAGATGTGATATCCAACTTCTTCCCATTCCAATCCTGAGACCCTTCCTATAACATGAGATGTGATGTCTCAATGCTTCTAATACCAAACCTGAGATCTTTCCTATAACATGAGATGTGATATCCAACTCCTTCCCATTCCAATCCTGAGACCCTTCCTATAGCATGAGATGTGATATCTCAATGCTTATACCAAACCTGAGACCCTTCCTAAGGCCTGAGATGTCATATACAACTCCTTCCCATTCCAATCCTGAGACCCTTCCTATAGCATGAGATGTGATATCTCAAGGCCTCTAATACCAAACCTGAGATCGTTCCTCTAACATGAAATGTGATATCCAACTCCTTCCCCTTCCAAACCTGAGAGCCTTCCTATAGCATGAGATATGATAGCCAAGTCCTTCCAATTCCAATCCTGAGACCCTTCCTATAACATGAAATGTGATATCCAACTCCTTCCCATTCCAACCTGAGACCCTTCCTATAGCATGAGATGGGATATCTCAATGCTTCTAATACCAAACCTGAGACTCTTCCTATAACATGAGATGGGATATCCAACTCCTTCCCATTCCAATCCTGAGACCCTTCCGATAGCAGAGATGTGATATCTCAATGCTTATACCCAACCTGAGACCCTTCCTATGGCCTGAGATGTGATATCCAACTGCTTCCCATTCCAATCCTGAGACCCTTCCTATAGCATGAGATGTGATATCTCAATGCTTATACCAAATCTGAGACCCTTCCTATAGCATGAGATGTGATATCCAACTCCTTCCCATTCCAATCCTGAGACCCTTCCTATAGCATGAGATGTGATGTCTCAATGCTTCTAATACCAAACCTGAGATCCTTCCTATAACATGAGATGTGATTTCCAAATCCTTCCCCTTCCAAACCTGAGACCCTCCCTTTAGCATGAGATGTGATATCCAACTCCTTCCCATTCCAATCCTGAGACCCTTCTGATAGCATGAGATGTGATATCTCAATGCCTCTAATACCAAACCTGAGATCCTACCTCTAACATGAAATGTGATATCCATCTCCTTCCCTTTCCAAACCTGAGACCCTGTCTATAGCATGAGATGTCATATACAACTCCTTCCCATTCCAATCCTGAGACCCTTCCTATAGCACGAGATGTGATATCTCAATGCTTATACCAAACCTGAGACCCTTCCTATAGCATGAGATGTGATATCCAACTCCTTCCCATTCCAATCCCGAGACCCTGCCTATAGCATGAGATGTGATATCCAACTCCTTCCCATTCCAATCCTGAGACCCTTCCTATAGCCTGAGATGTGATATCTCAATGCCTCTAATACCAAACCTGAGATCCTTCCTCTAACATGAAATGTGATATCCAACTCCTTCCCTTTCCAAACCTGAGAGCCTATCTATAGCATGAGATGTGATATCCAAGTCCTTCCCATTCCAATCTTGAGACACTTCCGATAGCAGAGATGTGATATCTCAATGCTTATACCAAACCTGAGACCCTTCCTATAACATGAGATGTGATATCCAACTCCTTCCCGTTCCAAACCTGAGACCCTTCCTTTAGCATGAGATGTGATATCTCAATGCTTCTTATACCAAACCTGAGACCAGTCCTATAACATGAGATTGGATATCCAACTCCTTCCCCTTCCAAACCTGAGACCCTTCCTATAGCATGAGATGTGATATCCAACTTCTTCCCATTCCAATCCTGAGACCCTTCCTATAACATGAGATGTGATGTCTCAATGCTTCTAATACCAAACCTGAGACCCTTCCTATAACATGAGATGTGATATCCAACTCCTTCCCGTTTCAAACCTGAGACCCTTCCTATAGCATATGTGATATCCAACTCCTTCCCATTCCAAACATGAGACCCTTCCTATAGCAAGAATGTAATATCCAACTCCTTCCAATTCCAATCCTGAGACCATTCCTATAGCATGAGATGTGATATCTCAATGCTTGTAATACCAAACCTGAGATCCTTCCTATGACATGAGATGTGATATCCAATTCCTCCCCATTCCAAACCTGAGAACCTTCCTACAGCATGCGATGTGATATCTCAATGCTTCTAATACCAAACCTGAGACCAGTCCTATAACATGAGATTGGATATCCAACTCCTTCCCCTTCCAAACCTGAGACCCTTCCTATAGCATGAGATGTGATATCCAACTTCTTCCCATTCCAATCCTGAGCCCCTTCCTATAGCATGAGATGTGATGTCTCAATGCTTCTAATACCAAACCTGAGATCTTTCCTATAACATGAGATGTGATATCCAACTCCTTCCCATTCCAATCCTGAGACCCTTCCTATAGCATGAGATGTGCTATCTCAATGCTTATACCAAACCTGAGACCCTTCCTTAAGCTTGAGATGTGATATCCAACTCCTTCCCATTCCAATCCTGAGACCCTTCCTATAACATGAAATGTGATATCCAACTCCTTCCCATTCCAACCTGAGACCCTTCCTATAGCATGAGATGGGATATCCAACTCCTTCCAAATCCAATACTGATACCCTTCCAATAGCATGAGATGTGATATCCCAATGCTTCTACCAAACCTGAGAACCATACTATGGCATGAGATGTGATATCAAACTCCTTCCCATTCCAATCCTGAGACTCTTCCTATAGCTTGAGATGTGATATCCAAATCCTTCCCATTCCAATCCTGAGACCCTTCCGATATCATGAGATTTGTTATCTCAATGCTTCTAATATCAAAATTGAGACCCGTCCTATAACATGAGATGTGATATCCAAATCTTTCCCCTTCCAAACCTTAGACCCTTCCTTTATCATGAGATGGGATATCCAACTCCTTCCCATTCCAATCCTGAGACCCTTCCGATAGCAGAGATGTGATATCTCAATGCTTAAACCAATCCTGAGACCCTTCCTATGGCCTGAGATGTCATATACAACTCCTTCCCAATCCAATCCTGAGACCCTTCCTATATCATGAGATGTGATATCTCAATGCTTATACCAAATCTGAGACCCTTCCTATAGCATGAGATGTGATATCCAACTCCTTCAAATTCCAATCCTGAGCCCCTTCCTATAGCATGAGATGTGATGTCTCAATGCTTCTAATACCAAACCTGAGATCCTTCCTATAACATGAGATGTGATATCCAACTCCTTCCCATTCCAATCCTGAGACCCTTCCTATAGCATGAGATGTGATGTCTCAATGCTTCTAATACCAAACCTGAGAACCTTCCTACAGCATGCGATGTGATATCTCAATGCTTCTAATACCAAACCTGAGACCAGTCCTATAACATGAGATTGGATATCCAACTCCTTCCCCTTCCAAACCTGAGACCCTTCCTATAGCATGAGATGTGATATCCAACTTCTTCCCATTCCAATCCTGAGACCCTTCCTATAACATGAGATGTGATGTCTCAATGCTTCTAATACCAAACCTGAGATCTTTCCTATAACATGAGATGTAATATCCAACTCCTTCCCATTCCAATCCTGAGACCCTTCCTATAGCATGAGATGTGCTATCGCAATGCTTATACCAAACCTGAGACCCTTCCTAAAGCTTGAGATGTGATATCCAACTCCTTCCCATTCCAATCCTGAGACCCTTCCTATAGCATGATATGTGATATCTCAATGCCTCTAATACCAAACCTGAGATCCTTCCTCTAACATGAAATGTGATATCGAACTCCTTCCCTTTCCAAACCTGAGAGCCTACCTATAGCATGAGATGTGATATCCAAGTCCTTCCCATTCCAATCCTTAGACCCTTCCTACAGCATGCAATATGATATCTCAATGATTCTAATAACAAACCTGAGACTCATCCTATAACATGAGATGGGATATCCAACACCTTCCCATTCCAATCCTGAGACACTTCCGATAGCAGAGATGTGATATCTCAATGCTTATAACAAACCTGAGACCCTTCCTATAACATGAGATGTGATATCCAACTCCTTCCCTTTTCAAACCTGAGACCCTTCCTATAGCATATGTGATATCCAACTCCTTCCCATTCCAAACATGAGACCCTTCCTATAGCAAGAATGTAATATCCAACTCCTTCCCATTCCAATCCTGAGACCATTCCTATAGCATGAGATGTGATATCTCAATGCTTCTAATACCAAAACTGAGATCCTTCCTATGACATGAGATGTGATATCCAATTCCTCCCCATTCCAAACCTGAGAACCTTCCTACAGCATGCGATGTGATATCTCAATGCTTCTAATACCAAACCTGAGACCAGTCCTATAACATGAGATTGGATATCCAACTCCTTCCCCTTCCAAACCTGAGACCCTTCCTATAGCATGAGATGTGATATCCAACTTCTTCCCATTCCAATCCTGAGACCCTTCCTATAACATGAGATGTGATGTCTCAATGCTTCTAATCTCACACCTGAGATCTTTCCTATAACATGAGATGTGATATCCAACTCCTTCCCATTCCAATCCTGAGACCCTTCCTATAGCATGAGATGTGCTATCTCAATGCTTATACCAAACCTGAGACCCTTCCTAAAGCTTGAGATGTGATATCCAACTCTTTCCCATTCCAATCCTGAGACCCTTCCTATAACATGAAATGTGATATCCAACTCCTTCCCATTCCAACCTGAGACCCTTCCTATAGCATGAGATGGGATATCCAACTCCTTCCAAATCCAATACTGATACCCTTCCAATAGCAGAGATGTGATATCTCAATGCTTATAACAAACCTGAGACCCTTCCTATAACATGAGATGTGATATCCAACTCCTTCCCTTTTCAAACCTGAGACCTTTCCTATAGCATATGTGATATCCAACTCCTTCCCATTCCAAACATGAGACCCTTCCTATAGCAAGAATGTAATATCCAACTCCTTCCCATGCCAATCCTGAGACCATTCCTATAGCATGAGATGTGATATCTCAATGCTTCTAATACCAAAACTGAGATCCTTCCTATGACATGAGATGTGATATCCAATTCCTCCCCATTCCAAACCTGAGAACCTTCCTACAGCATGCGATGTGATATCTCAATGCTTCTAATACCAAACCTGAGACCAGTCCTATAACATGAGATTGGATATCCAACTCCTTCCCCTTCCAAACCTGAGACCCTTCCTATAGCATGAGATGTGATATCCAACTTCTTCCCATTCCAATCCTGAGACCCTTCCTATAACATGAGATGTGATGTCTCAATGCTTCTAATACCACACCTGAGATCTTTCCTATAACATGAGATGTGATATCCAACTCCTTCCCATTCCAATCCTGAGACCCTTCCTATAGCATGAGATGTGCTATCTCAATGCTTATACCAAACCTGAGACCCTTCCTAAAGCTTGAGATGTGATATCCAACTCTTTCCCATTCCAATCCTGAGACCCTTCCTATAACATGAAATGTGATATCCAACTCCTTCCCATTCCAACCTGAGACCCTTCCTATAGCATGAGATGGGATATCCAACTCCTTCCAAATCCAATACTGATACCCTTCCAATAGCATGAGATGTGATATCCCAATGCTTCTACCAAACCTGAGAACCATACTATGGCATGAGATGTGATATCAAACTCCTTCCCATTCCAATCCTGAGACTCTTCCTATAGCTTGAGATGTGATATCCGAAATCCTTCCCATTCCAATTCTGAGACCCTTCCTATACCATGAGACTTGATATCTCAATGCTTCTAATACCAAACCTGAGACCCGTCCTATAACATGAGATGTGATATCCAAATCTTTCCCCTTCCAAACCTTAGACCCTTCCTTTATCATGAGATGTGATATCCAACTCCTTCCCATTCCAATCCTGAGACCCTTCCGATATCATGAGATTTGTTATCTCAATGCTTCTAATATCAAAATCCTTCCCATTCCAATTCTGAGACCCTTCCTATACCATGAGACTTGATATCTCAATGCTTCTAATACCAAACCTGAGACCCGTCCTATAACATGAGATGTGATATCCAAATCTTTCCCCTTCCAAACCTTAGACCCTTCCTTTATCATGAGATGTGATATCCAACTCCTTCCCATTCCAATCCTGAGACCCTTCCGATATCATGAGATTTGTTATCTCAATGCTTCTAATATCAAAATTGAGACCCGTCCTATAACATGAGATGTGATATCCAAATCTTTCCCCTTCCAAACCTTAGACCCTTCCTTTATCATGAGATGAGATATCCAACTCCTTCCCATTCCAATCCTGAGACCCTTCCGATAGCAGAGATGTGATATCTCAATGCTTATACCAATCCTGAGAACCTTCCTATGGCCTGAGATGTCATATACAACTCCTTCCGAATCCAATCCTGAGACCCTTCCTATAGCATGAGATGTGATATCTCAATGCTTATACCAAATCTGAGACCCTTCCTATAGCATGAGATGTGATATCCAACTCCTTCCCATTCCAATCCAGAGACCCTTCCTATAGCATGAGATGTGATGTCTCAATGCTTCTAATACCAAACCTGAGATCCTTCCTATAACATGAGATGTGATATCCAACTCCTTCCCATTCCAATCCTGAGACCCATCCTATAGCATGAGATGTGATGTCTCAATGCTTCTAATACCAAACCTGAGAACCTTCCTACAGCATGCGATGTGATATCTCAATGCTTCTAATACCAAACCTGAGACCAGTCCTATAACATGAGATTGGATATCCAACTCCTTCCCCTTCCAAACCTGAGACCCTTCCTATAGCATGAGATGTGATATCCAACTTCTTCCCATTCCAATCCTGAGACCGTTCCTATAACATGAGATGTGATGTCTCAATGCTTCTAATACCAAACCTGAGAACCTTCCTATAACATGAGATGTAATATCCAACTCCTTCCCATTCCAATCCTGAGACCCTTCCTATAGCATGAGATGTGCTATCTCAATGCTTATACCAAACCTGAGACCCTTCCTAAAGCTTGAGATGTGATATCCAACTCCTTCCCATTCCAATCCTGAGACCCTTCCTATAGCATGATATGTGATATCCCAAGGCCTCTAATACCAAACCTGAGATCCTTCCTCTAACATGAAATGTGATATCCAACTCCTTCCCCTTCCAAACCTGAGAGCCTTCCTATAGCATGAGATATGATATCCAAATCCTTCCCATTCCAATCCTGAGACCCTTCCTATAACATGAAATGTGATATCCAACTCCTTCCCATTCCAACCTGAGACCCTTCCTATAGCATGAGATGGGATATCCAACTCCTTCCAAATCCAATACTGATACCCTTCCAATAGCATGAGATGTGATATCCCAATGCTTCTACCAAACCTGAGACCCATACTATGGCATGAGATGTGATATCAAACTCCTTCCCATTCCAATCTTGAGACTCTTCCTATAGCTTGAGATGTGATATCCAACTCCCTCCCATTCCAATTCTGAGACCGTTCCTATGCCATGAGACTTGATATCTCAATGCTTCTAATACCAAACCCGAGACCCGTCCTATAACATGAGATGTGATATCCAAATCTTTCCCCTTCCAAACCTTAGACCCTTCCTTTATCATGAGATGTGATATCCAACTCCTTCCCATTCCAATCGTGAGACCCTTCCGATATCATGAGATTTGTTATCTCAATGCTTCTAATATCAAACTTGAGACCCTCCCTATAGCATGAGATGTGACATCCAAGTCCTCCCCATTCCAATCCTGAGACCCTTCCTATAGCATGAGATGTGATATCTCAATGCTTCTAATACCAAACCTGAGACCCTTCCTATAACATGAGATGGGATATCCAACTCCTTCCCATTCCAATCCTGAGACCCTTCCGATAGCAGAGATGTGATATCTCAATGCTTATACCAATCCTGAGACCCTTCCTATGGCCTGAGATGTCATATACAACTCCTTCCCAATCCAATCCTGAGACCCTTCCTATAGCATGAGATGTGATATCTCAATGCTTATACCAAATCTGAGACCCTTCCTATAGCATGAGATGTGATATCCAACTCATTCCCATTCCAATCCTGAGACCCTTCCTATAGCATGAGATGTGATGTCTCAATGCTTCTAATACCAAACCTGAGACCAGTCCTATAACATGAGATTGGATATCCAACTCCTTCCCCTTCCACACCTGAGACCCTTCCTATAGCATGAGATGTGATATCCAACTTCTTCCCATTCCAATCCTGAGACCCTTCCTATAACATGAGATGTGATGTCTCAATGCTTCTAATACCAAACCGGAGATCTTTCCTATAACATGAGATGTGATATCCAACTCCTTCCCATTCCAATCCTGAAACCCTTCCTATAGCATGAGATGTGCTATCTCAATGCTTATACCAAACATGAGACCCTTCCTAAAGCTTGAGATGTGATATCCAACTCCTTCCCATTCCAATCCTGAGACCCTTCCTATAGCATGAGATGTGATATCTCAAGGCCTCTAATACCAAACCTGAGATCCTTCCTCTAACATGAAATGTGATATCCAACTCCTTCCCCTTCCAAACCTGAGAGCCTTCCTATAGCATGAGATATGATATCCAAGTCCTTCCCATTCCAATCCTGAGACCCTTCCTATAACATGAAATGTGATATCCAACTCCTTCCCATTCTAACCTGAGACCCTTCCTATAGCATGAGATGGGATATCCAACTCCTTCCAAATCCTATACTGATACCCTTCCAATAGCATGAGATGTGATATCCCAATGCTTCTACCAAACCTGAGACCCATACTATGGCATGAGATGTGATATCAAACTCCTTCCCATTCCAATCCTGAGACTCTTCCTATAGCTTGAGATGTGATATCCAACTCCTTCCCATTCCAATCCTGAGACCCTTCCGATATCATGAGATTTGTTATCTCAATGCTTCTAATATCAAACTTGAGACCCTCCCTATAGCATGAGATGTGACATCCAAGTCCTCCCCATTCCAATCCTGAGACCCTTCCTATAGCATGAGATGTGATATCTCAATGCTTCTAATACCAAACCTGAGACTCTTCCTATAACATGAGATGGGATATCCAACTCCTTCCCATTCCAATCCTGAGACCCTTCCGATAGCAGAGATGTGATATCTCAATGCTTATACCAATCCTGAGACCCTTCCTATGGCCTGAGATGTCATATACAACTCCTTCCCAATCCAATCCTGAGACCCTTCCTATAGCATGAGATGTGATATCCCAATGCTTATACCAAATCTGAGACCCTTCCTATAGCATGAGATGGGATATCCAACTCCTTCCAAATCCAATACTGATACCCTTCCAATAGCATGAGATGTGATATCCCAATGCTTCTACCAAACCTGAGACCCATACTATAGCATGAGATGGGATATTCAACTCCTTCCAAATCCAATACTGATACCCTTCCAATAGCATGTGATGTGATATCCCAATGCTTCTACCAAACCTGAGACCCATACTATGGCATGAGATGTGATATCAAACTCATTCCCATTCCAATCCTGAGATTCTTCCTATAGCTTGAGATGTGATATCCAACTCCTTCCAATTCCAATTCTGAGACCCTACCTATGCCATGATACTTGATATCTCAATGCTTCTAATACCAAACCTGAGACCCGTCCTATAACATGAGATGTGATATCCAAATCTTTCCCCTTCCAAACCTTAGACCCTTCCATTATCATGAGATGTGATATCCAACTCCTTCCCATTCCAATCCTGAGACCCTTCTGATAGCATGAGATGTGATATCTCAATGCCTCTAATACCAAACCTGAGATCTTATCTCTAACATGAAATGTGATATCCATCTCCTTCCCTTTCCAAACCTGAGACCCTGCCTATAGCATGAGATGTGATATCCAAGTCCTTCCCATTCCAATCCTGAGACCCTTTCTATAGCATGTGATGTGATATCTCAATGCTTATACCAAACCTGAGACCCTTCCTATGGCATGAGATGTCATATACAACTCCTTCCCATTCCAATCCTGAGACCCTTCCTATAGCATGAGATGTGATATCTCAATGCATATACCAACCCTGAGACCCTTCCTATAGCATGAGATGTGATATCCAACTTCTTCCCATTCCAATCCTGAGACCCTTCCTATAACATGAGATGTGATGTCTCAATGCAATACCAAACCTGAGATATTTCCTATAATATGAGATGTGATATCCAACTCCTTCCCATTCCAATCCTGAGACCCTTCCTATAGCATGAGATGTGATATCTCAATGCTTCTAATACCAAACCTGAGACCCTTCCTATAACATGAGATGTGATTTCCAAATCCTTCCCCTTCCAAACCTGAGACCCTCCCTTTAGCATGAGATGTGATATACAACTCCTTCACATTCCAATCCTGAGACCCTTCTGATAGCATGAGATGTGATATCTCAATGCCTCTAATACCAAACCTGAGATCTTATCTCTAACATGAAATGTGATATCCATCTCCTTCCCTTTCCAAACCTGAGACCCTGCCTATAGCATGTGATGTGATATCTAAGTCCTTCCCATTCCAATCCTGAGACCCTTTCTATAGCATGTGATGTGATATCTCAATGCTTATACCAAACCTGAGACCCTTCCTATGGCATGAGATGTCATATACAACTCCTTCCCATTCCAATCCTGAGACCCTTCCTATAGCATGAGATGTGATATCTCAATGCATATACCAACCCTGAGACCCTTCCTATAGCATGAGATGTGATATCCAACTTCTTCCCATTCCAATCCTGAGACCCTTCCTATAACATGAGATGTGATGTCTCAATGCTTCTAATACCAAACCTGAGATATTTCCTATAATATGAGATGTGATATCCAACTCCTTCCCATTCCAATCCTGAGAACCTTCCTAAAGCATGCAATGTGATATCTCAATGCTTCTAATACCAAACCTGAGACCAGTCCTATAACATGAGATTGGATATCCAACTCCTTCCCCTTCCAAACCTGAGACCCTTCCTATAGCATGAGATGTGATATCCAACTTTTTCCCATTCCAATCCTGAGACCCTTCCTATAACATGAGATGTGATGTCTCAATGCTTCTAATACCAAACCGGAGATCTTTCCTATAACATGAGATGTGATATCCAACTCCTTCCCATTCCAATCCTGAAACCCTTCCTATAGCATGAGATGTGCTATCTCAATGCTTATACCAAACATGAGACCCTTCCTAAAGCTTGAGATGTGATATCCAACTCCTTCCCATTCCAATCCTGAGACCCTTCCTATAGCATGAGATGTGATATCTCAAGGCCTCTAATACCAAACCTGAGATCCTTCCTCTAACATGAAATGTGATATCCAACTCCTTCCCCTTCCAAACCTGAGAGCCTTCCTATAGCATGAGATATGATATCCAAGTCCTTCCCATTCCAATCCTGAGACCCTTCCTATAACATGAAATGTGATATCCAACTCCTTCCCATTCTAACCTGAGACCCTTCCTATAGCATGAGATGGGATATCCAACTCCTTCCAAATCCAATACTGATACCCTTCCAATAGCATGAGATGTGATATCCCAATGCTTCTACCAAACCTGAGACCCATACTATGGCATGAGATGTGATATCAAACTCCTTCCCATTCCAATCCTGAGACTCTTCCTATAGCTTGAGATGTGATATCCAACTCCTTCCCATTCCAATTCTGAGACCCTTCCTATGCCATGAGACTTGATATCTCAATGCTTCTAATACCAAACCTGAGACCCGTCCTATAACATGAGATGTGATATCCAAATATTTCCCCTTCCAAACCTTAGACCCTTCCTTTATCATGAGATGTGATATCCAACTCCTTCCCATTCCAATCCTGAGACCCTTCCGATATCATGAGATTTGTTATCTCAATGCTTCTAATATCAAACTTGAGACCCTCCCTATAGCATGAGATGTGACATCCAAGTCCTCCCCATTCCAATCCTGAGACCCTTCCTATAGCATGAGATGTGATATCTCAATGCTTCTAAAACCAAACCTGAGACTCTTCCTATAACATGAGATGGGATATCCAACTCCTTCCCATTCCAATCCTGAGACCCTTCCGATAGCAGAGATGTGATATCTCAATGCTTATACCAATCCTGAGACCCTTCCTATGGCCTGAGATGTCATATACAACTCCTTCCCAATCCAATCCTGAGACCCTTCCTATAGCATGAGATGTGATATCCCAATGCTTATACCAAATCTGAGACCCTTCCTATAGCATGAGATGGGATATCCAACTCCTTCCAAATCCAATACTGATACCCTTCCAATAGCATGAGATGTGATATCCCAATGCTTCTACCAAACCTGAGACCCATACTATAGCATGAGATGGGATATTCAACTCCTTCCAAATCCAATACTGATACCCTTCCAATAGCATGTGATGTGATATCCCAATGCTTCTACCAAACCTGAGACCCATACTATGGCATGAGATGTGATATCAAACTCATTCCCATTCCAATCCTGAGATTCTTCCTATAGCTTGAGATGTGATATCCAACTCCTTCCAATTCCAATTCTGAGACCCTACCTATGCCATGAGACTTGATATCTCAATGCTTCTAATACCAAACCTGAGACCCGTCCTATAACATGAGATGTGATATCCAAATCTTTCCCCTTCCAAACCTTAGACCCTTCCATTATCATGAGATGTGATATCCAACTCCTTCCCATTCCAATCCTGAGACCCTTCTGATAGCATGAGATGTGATATCTCAATGCCTCTAATACCAAACCTGAGATCTTATCTCTAACATGAAATGTGATATCCATCTCCGTCCCTTTCCAAACCTGAGACCCTGCCTATAGCATGAGATGTGATATCCAAGTCCTTCCCATTCCAATCCTGAGACCCTTTCTATAGCATGTGATGTGATATCTCAATGCTTATACCAAACCTGAGACCCTTCCTATGGCATGAGATGTCATATACAACTCCTTCCCATTCCAATCCTGAGACCCTTCCTATAGCATGAGATGTGATATCTCAATGCATATACCAACCCTGAGACCCTTCCTATAGCATGAGATGTGATATCCAACTTCTTCCCATTCCAATCCTGAGACCCTTCCTATAACATGAGATGTGATGTCTCAATGCAATACCAAACCTGAGATATTTCCTATAATATGAGATGTGATATCCAACTCCTTCCCATTCCAATCCTGAGACCCTTCCTATAGCATGAGATGTGATATCTCAATGCTTCTAATACCAAACCTGAGACCCTTCCTATAACATGAGATGTGATTTCCAAATCCTTCCCCTTCCAAACCTGAGACCCTCCCTTTAGCATGAGATGTGATATACAACTCCTTCACATTCCAATCCTGAGACCCTTCTGATAGCATGAGATGTGATATCTCAATGCCTCTAATACCAAACCTGAGATCTTATCTCTAACATGAAATGTGATATCCATCTCCTTCCCTTTCCAAACCTGAGACCCTGCCTATAGCATGAGATGTGATATCCAAGTCCTTCCCATTCCAATCCTGAGACCCTTTCTATAGCATGTGATGTGATATCTCAATGCTTATACCAAACCTGAGACCCTTCCTATGGCATGAGATGTCATATACAACTCCTTCCCATTCCAATCCTGAGACCCTTCCTATAGCATGAGATGTGATATCTCAATGCATATACCAACCCTGAGACCCTTCCTATAGCATGAGATGTGATATCCAACTTCTTCCCATTCCAATCCTGAGACCCTTCCTATAACATGAGATGTGATGTCTCAATGCTTCTAATACCAAACCTGAGATATTTCCTATAATATGAGATGTGATATCCAACTCCTTCCCATTCCAATCCTGAGACGCTTCCTATAGCATGAGATGTGATATCTCAATGCTTATACCAAACCTGAGACCCTTCCTATAGCTTGAGATGTGATATCCAACTTCTTCCCATTCCAATCCAGAGACCCTTCCTATAGCATGAGATGTGATATCTCAAGGCCTCTAATACCAAACCTGAGATCCTTCCTCTAACATGAAATGTGATATCCAACTCCTTCCCCTTCCAAACCTGAGAGCTTTCCTATAGCATGAGATATGATATCCAAGTCCTTCCCATTCCAATCCTGAGACCCTTTCTATAACATGAAATGTGATATCCAACTCCTTCCCATTGCAACCTGAGACCCTTCCTATAGCATGAGATGGGATATCCAACTCCTTCCAAATCCAATACTGATACCCTTCCGATAGCATGAGATGTGATATCCCAATGCTTCTACCAAACCTGAGACCCTTCCTATAGCTTGAGGTGTGATATCCAACTCCTTCCCAGACCCTTCTTATACCATGAGACTTGATATCTCAATGCTTCTAATACCAAACCTGAGACCCGTCCTATAACATGAGATGTGATATCCAAATCCTTCCCCTTCCAAACCTCAGACCCTTCCTTTATCATGAGATGTGATATCCAACTCCTTCCCATTCCAATCCTGAGACCCTTCCGATATCATGAGATTTGTTATCTCAATGCTTTTAATATCAAACTTGAGACCCTCCCTATAGCATGAGATGTGACATCCAAGTCCTTCCCATTCCAATCCTGAGACCCTTCCTATAGCATGAGATGTGATATCTCTATGCTTCTAATACCAAACCTGAGACCCTTCCTATAACATGAGATGGGATATCCAACTCCTTCCCATTCCAATCCTGAGACCCTTCCGATAGCAGAGATGTGATATCTCAATGCTTATACCAAACCTGAGACCCTTCCTATGGCCTGGGATGTCATATACAACTCCTTCCCATTCCAATCCTGAGACCCTTCCTATAGCATGAGATGTGATATCTCAATGCCTATACCAAATCTGAGACCCTTCCTATAGCATGAGATGTGACATCCAATTCCTTCCCATTCCAATCCTGAGACCCTTCCTATAGCATGAGATGTGATATCTCAATGCTTATACCAAACCTGAGAGCCTACCTATAGCATGAGATGTGATATCCAAGTCCATCCCATTCCAATCCTTAGACCCTTCCTACAGCATGCGATGTGATATCTCAATGATTCTAATACCAAACCAGAGACTCGTCCTATAACATGAGATGGGATATCCAACTCCTTCCCATTCCAATCCTAAGCCACTTCCGATAGCAGAGATGTGATATCTCAATGCTTATACCAAATCTGAGACCCTTCCTATAACATGAGATGTGATATCCAACTCCTTCCCGTTCCAAACCTGAGACACTAACTATAGCATATGTGATATCCAACTCCTTCCCATTCCAAACATGAGACCCTTCCTATAGCAAGAAAGTAATATCCAACTCCTACCCATTCCAATCCTGAGACCCTTCCTATAGCAAGAGATGTGATATCCAAATCCTTCCCATTCCAATCCTGAGACCCTTCCTATAACATGAGATGGGATATCCAACTCCTTCCCATTCCAATCCTGAGACCCTTCTGATAGCAGAGATGTGATATCTCAATGCTTATACCCAACCTGAGACCCTTCCTATGGCCTGAGATGTGATATCCAACTGCTTCCCATTCCAATCCTGAGACCCTTCCTATAGCATGAGATGTGATATCTCAATGCTTATACCAAATCTGAGACCCTTCCTATAGCATGAGATGTGATATCCAACTCCTTCCCATTCCAATCCTGAGACCCTTCCTATAGCATGAGATGTGATGTCTCAATGCTTCTAATACCAAACCTGAGATCCTTCCTATAACATGAGATGTGATTTCCAAATCCTTCCCCTTCCAAACCTGAGACCCTCCCTTTAGCATGAGATGTGATATCCAACTCCTTCCCATTCCAATCCTGAGACCCTTCTGATAGCATGAGATGTGATATCTCAATGCCTCTAATACCAAACCTGAGATCCTACCTCTAACATGAAATGTGATATCCATCTCCTTCCCTTTCCAAACCTGAGACCCTGTCTATAGCATGAGATGTCATATACAACTCCTTCCCATTCCAATCCTGAGACCCTTCCTATAGCACGAGATGTGATATCTCAATGCTTATACCAAACCTGAGACCCTTCCTATAGCATGAGATGTGATATCCAACTCCTTCCCATTCCAATCCCGAGACCCTGCCTATAGCATGAGATGTGATATCCAACTCCTTCCCATTCCAATCCTGAGACCCTTCCTATAGCCTGAGATGTGATATCTCAATGCCTCTAATACCAAACCTGAGATCCTTCCTCTAACATGAAATGTGATATCCAACTCCTTCCCTTTCCAAACCTGAGAGCCTATCTATAGCATGAGATGTGATATCCAAGTCCTTCCCATTCCAATCTTGAGACACTTCCGATAGCAGAGATGTGATATCTCAATGCTTATACCAAACCTGAGACCCTTCCTATAACATGAGATGTGATATCCAACTCCTTCCCGTTCCAAACCTGAGACCCTTCCTTTAGCATGAGATGTGATATCTCAATGCTTCTTATACCAAACCTGAGACCAGTCCTATAACATGAGATTGGATATCCAACTCCTTCCCCTTCCAAACCTGAGACCCTTCCTATAGCATGAGATGTGATATCCAACTTCTTCCCATTCCAATCCTGAGACCCTTCCTATAACATGAGATGTGATGTCTCAATGCTTCTAATACCAAACCTGAGACCCTTCCTATAACATGAGATGTGATATCCAACTCCTTCCCGTTTCAAACCTGAGACCCTTCCTATAGCATATGTGATATCCAACTCCTTCCCATTCCAAACATGAGACCCTTCCTATAGCAAGAATGTAATATCCAACTCCTTCCAATTCCAATCCTGAGACCATTCCTATAGCATGAGATGTGATATCTCAATGCTTGTAATACCAAACCTGAGATCCTTCCTATGACATGAGATGTGATATCCAATTCCTCCCCATTCCAAACCTGAGAACCTTCCTACAGCATGCGATGTGATATCTCAATGCTTCTAATACCAAACCTGAGACCAGTCCTATAACATGAGATTGGATATCCAACTCCTTCCCCTTCCAAACCTGAGACCCTTCCTATAGCATGAGATGTGATATCCAACTTCTTCCCATTCCAATCCTGAGACCCTTCCTATAACATGAGATGTGATGTCTCAATGCTTCTAATACCAAACCTGAGATCTTTCCTATAACATGAGATGTGATATCCAACTCCTTCCCATTCCAATCCTGAGACCCTTCCTATAGCATGAGATGTGCTATCTCAATGCTTATACCAAACCTGAGACCCTTCCTTAAGCTTGAGATGTGATATCCAACTCCTTCCCATTCCAATCCTGAGACCCTTCCTATAACATGAAATGTGATATCCAACTCCTTCCCATTCCAACCTGAGACCCTTCCTATAGCATGAGATGGGATATCCAACTCCTTCCAAATCCAATACTGATACCCTTCCAATAGCATGAGATGTGATATCCCAATGCTTCTACCAAACCTGAGAACCATACTATGGCATGAGATGTGATATCAAACTCCTTCCCATTCCAATCCTGAGACTCTTCCTATAGCTTGAGATGTGATATCCAAATCCTTCCCATTCCAATCCTGAGACCCTTCCGATATCATGAGATTTGTTATCTCAATGCTTCTAATATCAAAATTGAGACCCGTCCTATAACATGAGATGTGATATCCAAATCTTTCCCCTTCCAAACCTTAGACCCTTCCTTTATCATGAGATGGGATATCCAACTCCTTCCCATTCCAATCCTGAGACCCTTCCGATAGCAGAGATGTGATATCTCAATGCTTAAACCAATCCTGAGACCCTTCCTATGGCCTGAGATGTCATATACAACTCCTTCCCAATCCAATCCTGAGACCCTTCCTATATCATGAGATGTGATATCTCAATGCTTATACCAAATCTGAGACCCTTCCTATAGCATGAGATGTGATATCCAACTCCTTCAAATTCCAATCCTGAGCCCCTTCCTATAGCATGAGATGTGATGTCTCAATGCTTCTAATACCAAACCTGAGATCCTTCCTATAACATGAGATGTGATATCCAACTCCTTCCCATTCCAATCCTGAGACCCTTCCTATAGCATGAGATGTGATGTCTCAATGCTTCTAATACCAAACCTGAGAACCTTCCTACAGCATGCGATGTGATATCTCAATGCTTCTAATACCAAACCTGAGACCAGTCCTATAACATGAGATTGGATATCCAACTCCTTCCCCTTCCAAACCTGAGACCCTTCCTATAGCATGAGATGTGATATCCAACTTCTTCCCATTCCAATCCTGAGACCCTTCCTATAACATGAGATGTGATGTCTCAATGCTTCTAATACCAAACCTGAGATCTTTCCTATAACATGAGATGTAATATCCAACTCCTTCCCATTCCAATCCTGAGACCCTTCCTATAGCATGAGATGTGCTATCGCAATGCTTATACCAAACCTGAGACCCTTCCTAAAGCTTGAGATGTGATATCCAACTCCTTCCCATTCCAATCCTGAGACCATTCCTATAGCATGATATGTGATATCTCAATGCCTCTAATACCAAACCTGAGATCCTTCCTCTAACATGAAATGTGATATCGAACTCCTTCCCTTTCCAAACCTGAGAGCCTACCTATAGCATGAGATGTGATATCCAAGTCCTTCCCATTCCAATCCTTAGACCCTTCCTACAGCATGCAATATGATATCTCAATGATTCTAATAACAAACCTGAGACTCATCCTATAACATGAGATGGGATATCCAACACCTTCCCATTCCAATCCTGAGACACTTCCGATAGCAGAGATGTGATATCTCAATGCTTATAACAAACCTGAGACCCTTCCTATAACATGAGATGTGATATCCAACTCCTTCCCTTTTCAAACCTGAGACCCTTCCTATAGCATATGTGATATCCAACTCCTTCCCATTCCAAACATGAGACCCTTCCTATAGCAAGAATGTAATATCCAACTCCTTCCCATTCCAATCCTGAGACCATTCCTATAGCATGAGATGTGATATCTCAATGCTTCTAATACCAAAACTGAGATCCTTCCTATGACATGAGATGTGATATCCAATTCCTCCCCATTCCAAACCTGAGAACCTTCCTACAGCATGCGATGTGATATCTCAATGCTTCTAATACCAAACCTGAGACCAGTCCTATAACATGAGATTGGATATCCAACTCCTTCCCCTTCCAAACCTGAGACCCTTCCTATAGCATGAGATGTGATATCCAACTTCTTCCCATTCCAATCCTGAGACCCTTCCTATAACATGAGATGTGATGTCTCAATGCTTCTAATCTCACACCTGAGATCTTTCCTATAACATGAGATGTGATATCCAACTCCTTCCCATTCCAATCCTGAGACCCTTCCTATAGCATGAGATGTGCTATCTCAATGCTTATACCAAACCTGAGACCCTTCCTAAAGCTTGAGATGTGATATCCAACTCTTTCCCATTCCAATCCTGAGACCCTTCCTATAACATGAAATGTGATATCCAACTCCTTCCCATTCCAACCTGAGACCCTTCCTATAGCATGAGATGGGATATCCAACTCCTTCCAAATCCAATACTGATACCCTTCCAATAGCAGAGATGTGATATCTCAATGCTTATAACAAACCTGAGACCCTTCCTATAACATGAGATGTGATATCCAACTCCTTCCCTTTTCAAACCTGAGACCTTTCCTATAGCATATGTGATATCCAACTCCTTCCCATTCCAAACATGAGACCCTTCCTATAGCAAGAATGTAATATCCAACTCCTTCCCATGCCAATCCTGAGACCATTCCTATAGCATGAGATGTGATATCTCAATGCTTCTAATACCAAAACTGAGATCCTTCCTATGACATGAGATGTGATATCCAATTCCTCCCCATTCCAAACCTGAGAACCTTCCTACAGCATGCGATGTGATATCTCAATGCTTCTAATACCAAACCTGAGACCAGTCCTATAACATGAGATTGGATATCCAACTCCTTCCCCTTCCAAACCTGAGACCCTTCCTATAGCATGAGATGTGATATCCAACTTCTTCCCATTCCAATCCTGAGACCCTTCCTATAACATGAGATGTGATGTCTCAATGCTTCTAATACCACACCTGAGATCTTTCCTATAACATGAGATGTGATATCCAACTCCTTCCCATTCCAATCCTGAGACCCTTCCTATAGCATGAGATGTGCTATCTCAATGCTTATACCAAACCTGAGACCCTTCCTAAAGCTTGAGATGTGATATCCAACTCTTTCCCATTCCAATCCTGAGACCCTTCCTATAACATGAAATGTGATATCCAACTCCTTCCCATTCCAACCTGAGACCCTTCCTATAGCATGAGATGGGATATCCAACTCCTTCCAAATCCAATACTGATACCCTTCCAATAGCATGAGATGTGATATCCCAATGCTTCTACCAAACCTGAGAACCATACTATGGCATGAGATGTGATATCAAACTCCTTCCCATTCCAATCCTGAGACTCTTCCTATAGCTTGAGATGTGATATCCGAAATCCTTCCCATTCCAATTCTGAGACCCTTCCTATACCATGAGACTTGATATCTCAATGCTTCTAATACCAAACCTGAGACCCGTCCTATAACATGAGATGTGATATCCAAATCTTTCCCCTTCCAAACCTTAGACCCTTCCTTTATCATGAGATGTGATATCCAACTCCTTCCCATTCCAATCCTGAGACCCTTCCGATATCATGAGATTTGTTATCTCAATGCTTCTAATATCAAAATCCTTCCCATTCCAATTCTGAGACCCTTCCTATACCATGAGACTTGATATCTCAATGCTTCTAATACCAAACCTGAGACCCGTCCTATAACATGAGATGTGATATCCAAATCTTTCCCCTTCCAAACCTTAGACCCTTCCTTTATCATGAGATGTGATATCCAACTCCTTCCCATTCCAATCCTGAGACCCTTCCGATATCATGAGATTTGTTATCTCAATGCTTCTAATATCAAAATTGAGACCCGTCCTATAACATGAGATGTGATATCCAAATCTTTCCCCTTCCAAACCTTAGACCCTTCCTTTATCATGAGATGGGATATCCAACTCCTTCCCATTCCAATCCTGAGACCCTTCCGATAGCAGAGATGTGATATCTCAATGCTTATACCAATCCTGAGAACCTTCCTATGGCCTGAGATGTCATATACAACTCCTTCCGAATCCAATCCTGAGACCCTTCCTATAGCATGAGATGTGATATCTCAATGCTTATACCAAATCTGAGACCCTTCCTATAGCATGAGATGTGATATCCAACTCCTTCCCATTCCAATCCAGAGACCCTTCCTATAGCATGAGATGTGATGTCTCAATGCTTCTAATACCAAACCTGAGATCCTTCCTATAACATGAGATGTGATATCCAACTCCTTCCCATTCCAATCCTGAGACCCATCCTATAGCATGAGATGTGATGTCTCAATGCTTCTAATACCAAACCTGAGAACCTTCCTACAGCATGCGATGTGATATCTCAATGCTTCTAATACCAAACCTGAGACCAGTCCTATAACATGAGATTGGATATCCAACTCCTTCCCCTTCCAAACCTGAGACCCTTCCTATAGCATGAGATGTGATATCCAACTTCTTCCCATTCCAATCCTGAGACCGTTCCTATAACATGAGATGTGATGTCTCAATGCTTCTAATACCAAACCTGAGAACCTTCCTATAACATGAGATGTAATATCCAACTCCTTCCCATTCCAATCCTGAGACCCTTCCTATAGCATGAGATGTGCTATCTCAATGCTTATACCAAACCTGAGACCCTTCCTAAAGCTTGAGATGTGATATCCAACTCCTTCCCATTCCAATCCTGAGACCCTTCCTATAGCATGATATGTGATATCCCAAGGCCTCTAATACCAAACCTGAGATCCTTCCTCTAACATGAAATGTGATATCCAACTCCTTCCCCTTCCAAACCTGAGAGCCTTCCTATAGCATGAGATATGATATCCAAATCCTTCCCATTCCAATCCTGAGACCCTTCCTATAACATGAAATGTGATATCCAACTCCTTCCCATTCCAACCTGAGACCCTTCCTATAGCATGAGATGGGATATCCAACTCCTTCCAAATCCAATACTGATACCCTTCCAATAGCATGAGATGTGATATCCCAATGCTTCTACCAAACCTGAGACCCATACTATGGCATGAGATGTGATATCAAACTCCTTCCCATTCCAATCTTGAGACTCTTCCTATAGCTTGAGATGTGATATCCAACTCCCTCCCATTCCAATTCTGAGACCGTTCCTATGCCATGAGACTTGATATCTCAATGCTTCTAATACCAAACCCGAGACCCGTCCTATAACATGAGATGTGATAGCCAAATCTTTCCCCTTCCAAACCTTAGACCCTTCCTTTATCATGAGATGTGATATCCAACTCCTTCCCATTCCAATCGTGAGACCCTTCCGATATCATGAGATTTGTTATCTCAATGCTTCTAATATCAAACTTGAGACCCTCCCTATAGCATGAGATGTGACATCCAAGTCCTCCCCATTCCAATCCTGAGACCCTTCCTATAGCATGAGATGTGATATCTCAATGCTTCTAATACCAAACCTGAGACCCTTCCTATAACATGAGATGGGATATCCAACTCCTTCCCATTCCAATCCTGAGACCCTTCCGATAGCAGAGATGTGATATCTCAATGCTTATACCAATCCTGAGACCCTTCCTATGGCCTGAGATGTCATATACAACTCCTTCCCAATCCAATCCTGAGACCCTTCCTATAGCATGAGATGTGATATCTCAATGCTTATACCAAATCTGAGACCCTTCCTATAGCATGAGATGTGATATCCAACTCCTTCCCATTCCAATCCTGAGACCCTTCCTATAGCATGAGATGTGATGTCTCAATGCTTCTAATACCAAACCTGAGACCAGTCCTATAACATGAGATTGGATATCCAACTCCTTCCCCTTCCACACCTGAGACCCTTCCTATAGCATGAGATGTGATATCCAACTTCTTCCCATTCCAATCCTGAGACCCTTCCTATAACATGAGATGTGATGTCTCAATGCTTCTAATACCAAACCGGAGATCTTTCCTATAACATGAGATGTGATATCCAACTCCTTCCCATTCCAATCCTGAAACCCTTCCTATAGCATGAGATGTGCTATCTCAATGCTTATACCAAACATGAGACCCTTCCTAAAGCTTGAGATGTGATATCCAACTCCTTCCCATTCCAATCCTGAGACCCTTCCTATAGCATGAGATGTGATATCTCAAGGCCTCTAATACCAAACCTGAGATCCTTCCTCTAACATGAAATGTGATATCCAACTCCTTCCCCTTCCAAACCTGAGAGCCTTCCTATAGCATGAGATATGATATCCAAGTCCTTCCCATTCCAATCCTGAGACCCTTCCTATAACATGAAATGTGATATCCAACTCCTTCCCATTCTAACCTGAGACCCTTCCTATAGCATGAGATGGGATATCCAACTCCTTCCAAATCCTATACTGATACCCTTCCAATAGCATGAGATGTGATATCCCAATGCTTCTACCAAACCTGAGACCCATACTATGGCATGAGATGTGATATCAAACTCCTTCCCATTCCAATCCTGAGACTCTTCCTATAGCTTGAGATGTGATATCCAACTCCTTCCCATTCCAATCCTGAGACCCTTCCGATATCATGAGATTTGTTATCTCAATGCTTCTAATATCAAACTTGAGACCCTCCCTATAGCATGAGATGTGACATCCAAGTCCTCCCCATTCCAATCCTGAGACCCTTCCTATAGCATGAGATGTGATATCTCAATGCTTCTAATACCAAACCTGAGACTCTTCCTATAACATGAGATGGGATATCCAACTCCTTCCCATTCCAATCCTGAGACCCTTCCGATAGCAGAGATGTGATATCTCAATGCTTATACCAATCCTGAGACCCTTCCTATGGCCTGAGATGTCATATACAACTCCTTCCCAATCCAATCCTGAGACCCTTCCTATAGCATGAGATGTGATATCCCAATGCTTATACCAAATCTGAGACCCTTCCTATAGCATGAGATGGGATATCCAACTCCTTCCAAATCCAATACTGATACCCTTCCAATAGCATGAGATGTGATATCCCAATGCTTCTACCAAACCTGAGACCCATACTATAGCATGAGATGGGATATTCAACTCCTTCCAAATCCAATACTGATACCCTTCCAATAGCATGTGATGTGATATCCCAATGCTTCTACCAAACCTGAGACCCATACTATGGCATGAGATGTGATATCAAACTCATTCCCATTCCAATCCTGAGATTCTTCCTATAGCTTGAGATGTGATATCCAACTCCTTCCAATTCCAATTCTGAGACCCTACCTATGCCATGATACTTGATATCTCAATGCTTCTAATACCAAACCTGAGACCCGTCCTATAACATGAGATGTGATATCCAAATCTTTCCCCTTCCAAACCTTAGACCCTTCCATTATCATGAGATGTGATATCCAACTCCTTCCCATTCCAATCCTGAGACCCTTCTGATAGCATGAGATGTGATATCTCAATGCCTCTAATACCAAACCTGAGATCTTATCTCTAACATGAAATGTGATATCCATCTCCTTCCCTTTCCAAACCTGAGACCCTGCCTATAGCATGAGATGTGATATCCAAGTCCTTCCCATTCCAATCCTGAGACCCTTTCTATAGCATGTGATGTGATATCTCAATGCTTATACCAAACCTGAGACCCTTCCTATGGCATGAGATGTCATATACAACTCCTTCCCATTCCAATCCTGAGACCCTTCCTATAGCATGAGATGTGATATCTCAATGCATATACCAACCCTGAGACCCTTCCTATAGCATGAGATGTGATATCCAACTTCTTCCCATTCCAATCCTGAGACCCTTCCTATAACATGAGATGTGATGTCTCAATGCAATACCAAACCTGAGATATTTCCTATAATATGAGATGTGATATCCAACTCCTTCCCATTCCAATCCTGAGACCCTTCCTATAGCATGAGATGTGATATCTCAATGCTTCTAATACCAAACCTGAGACCCTTCCTATAACATGAGATGTGATTTCCAAATCCTTCCCCTTCCAAACCTGAGACCCTCCCTTTAGCATGAGATGTGATATACAACTCCTTCACATTCCAATCCTGAGACCCTTCTGATAGCATGAGATGTGATATCTCAATGCCTCTAATACCAAACCTGAGATCTTATCTCTAACATGAAATGTGATATCCATCTCCTTCCCTTTCCAAACCTGAGACCCTGCCTATAGCATGTGATGTGATATCTAAGTCCTTCCCATTCCAATCCTGAGACCCTTTCTATAGCATGTGATGTGATATCTCAATGCTTATACCAAACCTGAGACCCTTCCTATGGCATGAGATGTCATATACAACTCCTTCCCATTCCAATCCTGAGACCCTTCCTATAGCATGAGATGTGATATCTCAATGCATATACCAACCCTGAGACCCTTCCTATAGCATGAGATGTGATATCCAACTTCTTCCCATTCCAATCCTGAGACCCTTCCTATAACATGAGATGTGATGTCTCAATGCTTCTAATACCAAACCTGAGATATTTCCTATGATATGAGATGTGATATCCAACTCCTTCCCATTCCAATCCTGAGAACCTTCCTAAAGCATGCAATGTGATATCTCAATGCTTCTAATACCAAACCTGAGACCAGTCCTATAACATGAGATTGGATATCCAACTCCTTCCCCTTCCAAACCTGAGACCCTTCCTATAGCATGAGATGTGATATCCAACTTTTTCCCATTCCAATCCTGAGACCCTTCCTATAACATGAGATGTGATGTCTCAATGCTTCTAATACCAAACCGGAGATCTTTCCTATAACATGAGATGTGATATCCAACTCCTTCCCATTCCAATCCTGAAACCCTTCCTATAGCATGAGATGTGCTATCTCAATGCTTATACCAAACATGAGACCCTTCCTAAAGCTTGAGATGTGATATCCAACTCCTTCCCATTCCAATCCTGAGACCCTTCCTATAGCATGAGATGTGATATCTCAAGGCCTCTAATACCAAACCTGAGATCCTTCCTCTAACATGAAATGTGATATCCAACTCCTTCCCCTTCCAAACCTGAGAGCCTTCCTATAGCATGAGATATGATATCCAAGTCCTTCCCATTCCAATCCTGAGACCCTTCCTATAACATGAAATGTGATATCCAACTCCTTCCCATTCTAACCTGAGACCCTTCCTATAGCATGAGATGGGATATCCAACTCCTTCCAAATCCAATACTGATACCCTTCCAATAGCATGAGATGTGATATCCCAATGCTTCTACCAAACCTGAGACCCATACTATGGCATGAGATGTGATATCAAACTCCTTCCCATTCTAATCCTGAGACTCTTCCTATAGCTTGAGATGTGATATCCAACTCCTTCCCATTCCAATTCTGAGACCCTTCCTATGCCATGAGACTTGATATCTCAATGCTTCTAATACCAAACCTGAGACCCGTCCTATAACATGAGATGTGATATCCAAATATTTCCCCTTCCAAACCTTAGACCCTTCCTTTATCATGAGATGTGATATCCAACTCCTTCCCATTCCAATCCTGAGACCCTTCCGATATCATGAGATTTGTTATCTCAATGCTTCTAATATCAAACTTGAGACCCTCCCTATAGCATGAGATGTGACATCCAAGTCCTCCCCATTCCAATCCTGAGACCCTTCCTATAGCATGAGATGTGATATCTCAATGCTTCTAAAACCAAACCTGAGACTCTTCCTATAACATGAGATGGGATATCCAACTCCTTCCCATTCCAATCCTGAGACCCTTCCGATAGCAGAGATGTGATATCTCAATGCTTATACCAATCCTGAGACCCTTCCTATGGCCTGAGATGTCATATACAACTCCTTCCCAATCCAATCCTGAGACCCTTCCTATAGCATGAGATGTGATATCCCAATGCTTATACCAAATCTGAGACCCTTCCTATAGCATGAGATGGGATATCCAACTCCTTCCAAATCCAATACTGATACCCTTCCAATAGCATGAGATGTGATATCCCAATGCTTCTACCAAACCTGAGACCCATACTATAGCATGAGATGGGATATTCAACTCCTTCCAAATCCAATACTGATACCCTTCCAATAGCATGTGATGTGATATCCCAATGCTTCTACCAAACCTGAGACCCATACTATGGCATGAGATGTGATATCAAACTCATTCCCATTCCAATCCTGAGATTCTTCCTATAGCTTGAGATGTGATATCCAACTCCTTCCAATTCCAATTCTGAGACCCTACCTATGCCATGAGACTTGATATCTCAATGCTTCTAATACCAAACCTGAGACCCGTCCTATAACATGAGATGTGATATCCAAATCTTTCCCCTTCCAAACCTTAGACCCTTCCATTATCATGAGATGTGATATCCAACTCCTTCCCATTCCAATCCTGAGACCCTTCTGATAGCATGAGATGTGATATCTCAATGCCTCTAATACCAAACCTGAGATCTTATCTCTAACATGAAATGTGATATCCATCTCCGTCCCTTTCCAAACCTGAGACCCTGCCTATAGCATGAGATGTGATATCCAAGTCCTTCCCATTCCAATCCTGAGACCCTTTCTATAGCATGTGATGTGATATCTCAATGCTTATACCAAACCTGAGACCCTTCCTATGGCATGAGATGTCATATACAACTCCTTCCCATTCCAATCCTGAGACCCTTCCTATAGCATGAGATGTGATATCTCAATGCATATACCAACCCTGAGACCCTTCCTATAGCATGAGATGTGATATCCAACTTCTTCCCATTCCAATCCTGAGACCCTTCCTATAACATGAGATGTGATGTCTCAATGCAATACCAAACCTGAGATATTTCCTATAATATGAGATGTGATATCCAACTCCTTCCCATTCCAATCCTGAGACCCTTCCTATAGCATGAGATGTGATATCTCAATGCTTCTAATACCAAACCTGAGACCCTTCCTATAACATGAGATGTGATTTCCAAATCCTTCCCCTTCCAAACCTGAGACCCTCCCTTTAGCATGAGATGTGATATACAACTCCTTCACATTCCAATCCTGAGACCCTTCTGATAGCATGAGATGTGATATCTCAATGCCTCTAATACCAAACCTGAGATCTTATCTCTAACATGAAATGTGATATCCATCTCCTTCCCTTTCCAAACCTGAGACCCTGCCTATAGCATGAGATGTGATATCCAAGTCCTTCCCATTCCAATCCTGAGACCCTTTCTATAGCATGTGATGTGATATCTCAATGCTTATACCAAACCTGAGACCCTTCCTATGGCATGAGATGTCATATACAACTCCTTCCCATTCCAATCCTGAGACCCTTCCTATAGCATGAGATGTGATATCTCAATGCATATACCAACCCTGAGACCCTTCCTATAGCATGAGATGTGATATCCAACTTCTTCCCATTCCAATCCTGAGACCCTTCCTATAACATGAGATGTGATGTCTCAATGCTTCTAATACCAAACCTGAGATATTTCCTATAATATGAGATGTGATATCCAACTCCTTCCCATTCCAATCCTGAGACGCTTCCTATAGCATGAGATGTGATATCTCAATGCTTATACCAAACCTGAGACCCTTCCTATAGCTTGAGATGTGATATCCAACTTCTTCCCATTCCAATCCAGAGACCCTTCCTATAGCATGAGATGTGATATCTCAAGGCCTCTAATACCAAACCTGAGATCCTTCCTCTAACATGAAATGTGATATCCAACTCCTTCCCCTTCCAAACCTGAGAGCTTTCCTATAGAATGAGATATGATATCCAAGTCCTTCCCATTCCAATCCTGAGACCCTTTCTATAACATGAAATGTGATATCCAACTCCTTCCCATTGCAACCTGAGACCCTTCCTATAGCATGAGATGGGATATCCAACTCCTTCCAAATCCAATACTGATACCCTTCCGATAGCATGAGATGTGATATCCCAATGCTTCTACCAAACCTGAGACCCATACTATGGCATGAGATGTGATATCAAACTCCTTCCCATTCCAATCCTGAGGCCCTTCCTATAGCTTGAGGTGTGATATCCAACTCCTTCCCATTCCAATTCTGAGACCCTTCTTATACCATGAGACTTGATATCTCAATGCTTCTAATACCAAACCTGAGACCCGTCCTATAACATGAGATGTGATATCCAAATCCTTCCCCTTCCAAACCTCAGACCCTTCCTTTATCATGAGATGTGATATCCAACTCCTTCCCATTCCAATCCTGAGACCCTTCCGATATCATGAGATTTGTTATCTCAATGCTTTTAATATCAAACTTGAGACCCTCCCTATAGCATGAGATGTGACATCCAAGTCCTTCCCATTCCAATCCTGAGACCCTTCCTATAGCATGAGATGTGATATCTCTATGCTTCTAATACCAAACCTGAGACCCTTCCTATAACATGAGATGGGATATCCAACTCCTTCCCATTCCAATCCTGAGACCCTTCCGATAGCAGAGATGTGATATCTCAATGCTTATACCAAACCTGAGACCCTTCCTATGGCCTGGGATGTCATATACAACTCCTTCCCATTCCAATCCTGAGACCCTTCCTATAGCATGAGATGTGATATCTCAATGCCTATACCAAATCTGAGACCCTTCCTATAGCATGAGATGTGACATCCAATTCCTTCCCATTCCAATCCTGAGACCCTTCCTATAGCATGAGATGTGATATCTCAATGCTTATACCAAACCTGAGAGCCTACCTATAGCATGAGATGTGATATCCAAGTCCATCCCATTCCAATCCTTAGACCCTTCCTACAGCATGCGATGTGATATCTCAATGATTCTAATACCAAACCAGAGACTCGTCCTATAACATGAGATGGGATATCCAACTCCTTCCCATTCCAATCCTAAGCCACTTCCGATAGCAGAGATGTGATATCTCAATGCTTATACCAAATCTGAGACCCTTCCTATAACATGAGATGTGATATCCAACTCCTTCCCGTTCCAAACCTGAGACACTAACTATAGCATATGTGATATCCAACTCCTTCCCATTCCAAACATGAGACCCTTCCTATAGCAAGAAAGTAATATCCAACTCCTACCCATTCCAATCCTGAGACCCTTCCTATAGCAAGAGATGTGATATCCAAATCCTTCCCATTCCAACCCTGAGACCCTTCCTATAACATGAGATGTGATATCCAACTCCTTCCCATTCCAACCTGAGACACTTCCTATAGCATGAGAAGGGATATCCAACTCCTTCCCAATCCAATCCTGAGACCCTTCCGATAGCAGAGATGTGATATCTCAATGCTTATACCAAACCTGAGACCCTTCCTATAGCATGAGAAGGGATATCCAACTCCTTCCCAATCCAATCCATCCTGAGACCCTTCCGATAGCAGAGACGTGATATCTCAATGCTTCTACCAAACCTGAGACCCTTCCTTTAGCATGAGATGGGATATCAAACTCCTTCCAAATCCAATACTGATACCCTTCCAATAGCATGAGATGTGATATCCCAATGCTTCTACCAAACCTGAGAACCATACTATGGCATGAGATGTGATATCAAACTCCTTCCCATTCCAATCCTGAGACTCTTCCTATAGCTTGAGATGTGATATCCAAATCCTTCCCATTCCAATTCTGAGACCCTTCCTATACCATGAGACTTGATATCTCAATGCTTATACCAATCCTGAGACCCTTCCTATGGCCTGAGATGTCATATACAACTCCTTCCCAATCCAATCCTGAGACCCTTCCTATATCATGAGATGTGATATCTCAATGCTTATACCAAATCTGAGACCCTTCCTATAGCATGAGATGTGATATCCAACTCCTTCAAATTCCAATCCTGAGACCCTTCCTATAGCATGAGATGTGATGTCTCAATGCTTCTAATACCAAACCTGAGATCCTTCCTATAACATGAGATGTGATATCCAACTCCTTCCCATTCCAATCCTGAGACCCTTCCTATAGCATGAGATGTGATGTCTCAATGCTTCTAATACCAAACCTGAGAACCTTCCTACAGCATGCGATGTGATATCTCAATGCTTCTAATACCAAACCTGAGACCAGTCCTATAACATGAGATTGGATATCCAACTCCTTCCCCTTCCAAACCTGAGACCCTTCCTATAGCATGAGATGTGATGTCTCAATGCTTCTAATACCAAACCTGAGATCTTTCCTATAACATGAGATGTGATTTCCAACTCCTTCCCATTCCAATCCTGAGACCCTTCCTATAGCATGAGATGTGCTATCTCAATGCTTATACCAAACCTGAGACCCTTCCTAAAGCTTGAGATGTGATATCCAACTCCTTCCCATTCCAATCCTGAGACCCTTCCTATAACATCAAATGTGATATCCAACTCCTTCCCATTCCAACCTGAGACCCTTCCTATAGCATGAGATGGGATATCCAACTCCTTCCAAATCCAATACTGATACCCTTCCAATAGCATGAGATGTGATATCCCAATGCTTCTACCAAACCTGAGAACCATACTATGGCATGAGATGTGATATCAAACTCCTTCCCATTCCAATCCTGAGACTCTTCCTATAGCTTGAGATGTGATATCCAAAATCCTTCCCATTCCAATTCTGAGACCCTTCCTATACCATGAGACTTGATATCTCAATGCTTCTAATACCAAACCTGAGACCCGTCCTATAACATGAGATGTGATATCCAAATCTTTCCCCTTCCAAACCTTAGACCCTTCCTTTATCATGAGATGTGATATCCAACTCCTTCCCATTCCAATCCTGAGACCCTTCCGATATCATGAGATTTGTTATCTCAATGCTTCTAATATCAAAATTGAGACCCGTCCTATAACATGAGATGTGATATCCAAATCTTTCCCCTTCCAAACCTTAGACCCTTCCTTTATCATGAGATGGGATATCCAACTCCTTCCCATTCCAATCCTGAGACCCTTCCGATAGCAGAGATGTGATATCTCAATGCTTATACCAATCCTGAGACCCTTCCTATGGCCTGAGATGTCATATACAACTCCTTCCCAATCCAATCCTGAGACCCTTCCTATAGCATGAGATGTGATATCTCAATGCTTATACCAAATCTGAGACCCTTCCTATAGCATGAGATGTGATATCCAACTCCTTCCCATTCCAATCCTGAGACCCTTCCTATAACATGAGATGTGATGTCTCAATGCTTCTAATACCAAACCTGAGATCCTTCCTATAACATGAGATGTGATATCCAACTCCTTCCCATTCCAATCCTGAGACCCTTCCTATAGCATGAGATGTGATGTCTCAATGCTTCTAATACCAAACCTGAGAACCTTCCTAGAGCATGCGATGTGATATCTCAATGCTTCCAATACCAAACCTGAGACCAGTCCTATAACATGAGATTGGATATCCAACTCCTTCCCCTTCCAAACCTGAGACCCTTCCTATAGCATGAGATGTGATATCCAACTTCTTCCCATTCCAATCCTGAGACCGTTCCTATAACATGAGATGTGATGTTTCAATGCTTCTAATACCAAACCTGAGATCTTTCCTATAACATCAGATGTAATATCCAACTCCTTCCCATTCCAATCCTGAGACCCTTCCTATAGCATGGGATGTGCTATCTCAATGCTTATACCAAACCTGAGACCCTTCCTAAAGCTTGAGATGTGATATCCAACTCCTTCCCATTCCAATCCTGAGACCCTTCCTATAGCATGATATGTGATATCTCAAGGCCTCTAATACCAAACCTGAGATCCTTCCTCTGACATGAAATGTGATATCCAACTCCTTCCCCTTCCAAACCTGAGAGCCTTCCTATATCATGAGATATGATACCCAAGTCCTTCCCATTCCAATCCTGAGACCCTTCCTATAACATGAAATGTGATATCCAACTCCTTCCCATTCCAACCTGAGACCCTTCCTATAGCATGAGATGGGATATCCAACTCCTTCCAAATCCAATACTGATACCCTTCCAATAGCATGAGATGTGATATCCCAATGCTTCTACCAAACCTGAGACCCATACTATGGCATGAGATGTGATATCAAACTCCTTCCCATTCCAATCTTGAGACTCTTCCTATAGCTTGAGATGTGATATCCAACTCCTTCCCATTCCAATTCTGAGACCCTTCCTATGCCATGAGACTTGATATCTCAATGCTTCTAATACCAAACCTGAGACCCGTCCTATAACATGAGATGTGATATCCAAATCTTTTCCCTTCCAAAACTTAGACCCTTCCTTTATCATGAGATGTGATATCCAACTCCTTCCCATTCCAATCCTGAGACCCTTCCGATATCATGAGATTTGTTATCTCAATGCTTCTAATATCAAACTTGAGAAACTCCCTATAGCATGAGATGTGACATCCAAGTCCTCCCCATTCCAATCCTGAGACCCTTCCTATAGCATGAGATGTGATATCTCAATGCTTCTAATACCAAACCTGAGACCCTTCCTATAACATGAGATGGGATATCCAACTCCTTCCCATTCCAATCCTGAGACCCTTCCGATAGCAGAGATGTGATATCTCAATGCTTATACCAATCCTGAGACCCTTCCTATGGCCTGAGATGTCATATACAACTCCTTCCCAATCCAATCCTGAGACCCTTCCTATAGCATGAGATGTGATATCTCAATGCTTATACCAAATCTGAGACCCTTCCTATAGCATGAGATGTAATATCCAACTCCTTCCCATTCCAATCCTGAGACCCTTCCTATAGCATGAGATGTGATGTCTCAATGCTTCTAATACCAAACCTGAGATCCTTCCTATAACATGAGATGTGATATCCAACTCCTTCCCATTCCAATCCTGAGACCCTTCCTATAGCATGAGATGTGATGTCTCAATGCTTCTAATACCAAACCTGAGAACCTTCCTACAGCATGCAATGTGATATCTCATTGCTTCTAATACCAAACCTGAGACCAGTCCTATAACATGAGATTGGATATCCAACTCCTTCCCCTTCCAAACCTGAGACCCTTCCTATAGCGTGAGATGTGATATCCAACTTCTTCCCATTCCAATCCTGAGACCCTTCCTATAACATGAGATGTGATGTCTCAATGCTTCTAATACCAAACCGGAGATCTTTCCTATAACATGAGATGTGATATCCAACTCCTTCCCATTCCAATCCTGAAACCCTTCCTATAGCATGAGATGTGCTATCTCAATGCTTATACCAAACCTGAGACCCTTCCTAAAGCTTGAGATGTGATATCCAACTCCTTCCCATTCCAATCCTGAGACCCTTCCTATAGCATGAGATGTGATATCTCAAGGCCTCTAATACCAAACCTGAGATCCTTCCTCTAACATGAAATGTGATATCCAACTCCTTCCCATTCCAATCCTGAAACCCTTCCTATAGCATGAGATGTGCTATATCAATGCTTATACCAAACCTGAGACCCTTCCTAAAGCTTGAGATGTGATATCCAACTCCTTCCCCTTCCAAACCTGAGAGCCTTCCTATAGCATGAGATATGATATCCAAGTCCTTCCCATTCCAATCCTGAGACCCTTCCTATAACATGAAATGTGATATCCAACTCCTTCCCATTCCAACCTGAGACCCTTCCTATAGCATGAGATGGGATATCCAACTCCTTCCAAATCCAATACTGATACCCTTCCAATAGCATGAGATGTGATATCCCAATGCTTCTACCAAACCTGAGACCCATACTATGGCATGAGATGTGATATCAAACTCCTTCCCATTCCAATCCTGAGACTCTTCCTATAGCTTGAGATGTGATATCCAACTCCTTCCCATTCCAATTCTGAGACCCTTCTTATGCCATGAGACTTGATATCTCAATGCTTCTAATACCAAACCTGAGACCCGTCCTATAACATGAGATGTGATATCCAAATCTTTCCCCTTCCAAACCTTAGACCCTTCCTTTATCATGAGATGTGATATCCAACTCCTTCCCATTCCAATCCTGAGACCCTTCCGATATCATGAGATTTGTTATCTCAATGCTTCTAATATCAAACTTGAGACCCTCCCTATAGCATGAGATGTGACATCCAAGTCCTCCCCATTCCAATCCTGAGACCCTTCCTATAGCATGAGATGTGATATCTCAATGCTTCTAATACCAAACCTGAGACTCTTCCTATAACATGAGATGGGATATCCAACTCCTTCCCATTCCAATCCTGAGACCCTTCCGATAGCAGAGATGTGATATCTCAATGCTTATACCAATCCTGAGACCCTTCCTATGGCCTGAGATGTCATATACAACTCCTTCCCAATCCAATCCTGAGACCCTTCCTATAGCATGAGATGTGATATCTCAATGCTTATACCAAATCTGAGACCCTTCCTATAGCATGAGATGGGATATCCAACTCCTTCCAAATCCAATACTGATACCCTTCCAATAGCATGAGATGTGATATCCCAATGCTTCTACCAAACCTGAGACCCATACTATAGCATGAGATGGGATATTCAACTCCTTCCAAATCCAATACTGATACCCTTCCAATAGCATGTGATGTGATATCCCAATGCTTCTACCAAACCTGAGACCCATACTATGGCATGAGATGTGATATCAAACTCATTCCCATTCCAATCCTGAGACTCTTCCTATAGCTTGAGATGTGATATCCAACTCCTTGCCATTCCAATTCTGAGACCCTACCTATGCCATGAGACTTGATATCTCAATGCTTCTAATACCAAACCTGAGACCCGTCCTATAACATGAGATGTGATATCCAAATCTTTCCCCTTCCAAACCTTAGACCCTTCCATTATCATGAGATATGATATCCAACTCCTTCCCATTCCAATCCTGAGACCCTTCCGATATCATGAGATTTGTTATCTCAATGCTTCTAATATCAAACTTGAGACCCTCCCTATAGCATGAGATGTGACATCCAAGTCCTCCCCATTCCAATCCTGAGACCCTTCCTATAGCATGAGATATGATATCCAACTCCTTGCCATTCAAATCCTGAGACCCTTCCAAACCTGAGACCCTTCCTATGGCATGAGATGTGATATCCAACTCCTTCCCAATCCAATCCTGAGACCCCTCCGATAGCAGAGACGTGATATCTCAATGCTTCTACCAATCCTGAGACCCTTCCTTTAGCATGAGATGTGATATCCAAATCCTTCACATTCCAATCCTCAGACCCTTCCTATAGCATGAGATGTGATATCTCAATGCTTCTAATACCAAACCTGAGATCCTTCCTATAACATGAGATGTGATATCCAATTCCTTCCCATTCCAAACCTGAGACCCTTCCTATTGGATGAGATGTGATATCCAACTCCTTCCCATTCCAACCCTGAGACCCTTCCTATAGCATGAGATGTGATGTCTCAATGCTTCTAATACCAAACCTGAGATCCTTCCTATAACATGAGATGTGATATCCAACTCCTTCCATTCCAATCCTGAGACCCGTCCTATAGCATGAGATGTGATATCTCAATGCTTATACCAAACCTGAGACCCTTCCTATAGCATGAGATGTGATATCCAACTACTTCCCATTCCAATCCTGAGACCCTTCCTATAGCATGAGATGTGATATCTCAATGCTTCTAATACCAAACCTGAGCTCCTTCCTCTAACATGAAATGTGATATCCAACTCCTTCCCTTTCCAAACCTAAGAGCCTATCTATAGCATGAGATGTGATATCCAAGTCCTTCCCGTTCCAATCCTTAGACCCTTCCTACAGCATGCAATATGATATCTCAATGATTCTAATAACAAACCTGAGACCTGTCCTATAGCATGAGATATGATATCCAAGTCCTTCCCATTCCAATCCTGAGACCCTTCCTATAACATGAAATGTGATATCCAACTCCTTCCCATTCCAACCTGAGACCCTTCCTATAGCATGAGATGGGATATCCAACTTCTTCCAAATCCAATACTGATACCCTTCCGATAGCATGAGATGTGATATCCCAATGCTTCTACCAAACCTGAGACCCATACTATGGCATGAGATGTGATATCAAACTCTTTCCCATTCCAATCCTGAGACCCTTCCTATAGCTTGAGGTGTGATATCCAACTCCTTCCCATTCCAATTCTGAGACCCTTCTTATACCATGAGACTTGATATCTCAATGCTTCTAATACCAAACCTGAGACCCGTCCTATAACATGAGATGTGATATCCAAATCCTTCCCCTTCCAAACCTTAGATCCTTCCTTTATCATGAGATGTGGTATCCAACTCCTTCCCATTCCAATCCTGAGACCCTTCCGATATCAAGAGATTTGTTATCTCAATGCTTCTAATATCAAACTTGAGACCCTCCCTATAGCATGAGATGTGACATCCAAGTCCTTCCCATTCCAATCCTGAGACCCTTCCTATAGCATGAGATGTGATATCTCTATGCTTCTAATACCAAACCTGAGACCCTTCCTATAACATGAGATGGGATATCCAACTCCTTCCCATTCCAATCCTGAGACCCTTCCGATAGCAGAGATGTGATATCTCAATGCTTATACCAAACATGAGACCCTTCCTATGGCCTGAGATGTCATATACAACTCCTTCCCATTCCAATCCTGAGACCCTTCCTTTAGCATGAGATGTGATATCTCAATGCTTATACCAAATCTGAGACCCTTCCTATAGCATGAGATGTGATATCCAAATCCTTCCCATTCCAATCCTGAGACCCTTCCTATAGCATGAGATGTGATATCTCAATGCTTATATCAAACCTGAGAGCCTACCTATAGCATGAGATGTGATATCCAAGTCCACCCCATTCCAATCCTTAGACCCTTCCTACAGCATGCAATGTGATATCTCAATGATTCTAATACCAAACCAGAGACTCTTACTATAACATGAGATGGGATATCCAACTCCTTCCCATTCCAATCCTGAGCCGCTTCCGATAGCAGAGATGTGATATCTCAATGCTTATAACAAACCTGAGACCCTTCCTATAACATGAGATGTGATATCCAACTCCTTCCCGTTCCAAACCTGAGACACTAACTATAGCATATGTGATATCCAACTCATTCCCATTCCAAACATGAGACCCTTCCTATAGCAAGAAAGTAATATCCAACTCCTACCCATTCCAATCCTGAGACCCTTCCTATAGCAAGAGATGTGATATCCAAATCCTTCCCATTCCAATCCTGAGACCCTTCCTATAACATGAGATGTGATATCCAACTCCTTCCCATTCCAACCTGAGACACTTCCTATAGCATGAGAAGGGATATCCAACTCCTTCCCAATCCAATCCTGAGACCCTTCCAATAGCAGAGATGTGATATCTCAATGCTTATACCAAACCTGAGACCCTTCCTATGGCATGAGATGTGATATCCAACTCCTTGCCATTCAAATCCTGAGACCCTTCCTATAGCATGAGAAGGGATATCCAACTCCTTCCCAATCCAATCCTGAGACCCTTCCGATAGCAGAGACGTGATATCTCAATGCTTCTACCAAACCTGAGACCCTTCCTTTAGCATGAGATGTGATATCCAAATCCTTCACATTCCAATCCTGAGACCCTTCCTATAGCATGAGATGTGATATCTCAATGCTTCTAATACCAAACCTGAGATCCTTCCTATAACATGAGATGTGATATCCAATTCCTTCCCATTCCAAACCTGAGACCCTTCCTATTGGATGAGATGTGATATCCAACTCCTTCCCATTCCAACCCTGAGACCCTTCCTATAGCATGAGATGTGATGTCTCAATGCTTCTAATACCAAACCTGAGATCCTTCCTATAACATGAGATGTGATATCCAACTCCTTCCATTCCAATCCTGAGACCCGTCCTATAGCATGAGATGTGATATCTCAATGCTTATACCAAACCTGAGACACTTCCTATAGCATGAGATGTGATATCCAACTACTTCCCATTCCAATCCTGAGACCCTTCCTATAGCATGAGATGTGATGTCTCAATGCTTCTAATACCAAACCTGAGATCCTTCCTCTAACATGAAATGTGATATCCAACTCCTTCCCTTTCCAAACCTAAGAGCCTATCTATAGCATGAGATGTGATATCCAAGTCCTTCCCATTCCAACCCTTAGACCCTTCCTACAGCATGCAATATGATATCTCAATGATTCTAATAACAAACCTGAGACCCGTCCTATAACATGAGATGGGATATCCAACTCCTTCCCATTCCAATCCTGAGACACTTCCGATAGCAGAGATGTGATATCTCAATGCTTATACCAAACCTGAGACCCTTCCTATAACATGAGATGTGATATCCAAATCCTTCCCGTTCCAAACCTGAGACCCTTCCTTTAGCATGAGATGTGATATCCAGCTCCTTCCCATTCCAATCCTGAGACACTTCCGATAGCATGAGATGTGATATCTCAATGCTTCTAATATCAAAACTGAGACCCTCCCTATAGCATGATATGTGATATCTAAGTCCTTCCCATTCCAATCCTGAGACCCTTCCTATAGCATGAGATATGATATCTCAATACTTCTAATACCAAACGTGAGATCCTTCCGATAACATGAGATGTGATATCCAAATCCTTCCCCTTCCAAACCTGAGACCCTCCCTTTAGCATGAGATGTGATATCCAACTCCTTCCCATTCCAATCCTGAGACCCTTCTGATAGCATGAGATGTGATATCTCAATGCTTCTAATACCAAACCTGAGATCCTTCCGATAGCATGAGATGTGATATCTCAATGGTTCTAATACCAAACCTGAGATCCTTCCTATAACATGAGATGTGATATCCAAATCCTTCCCCTTCCAAACCTGAGACCCTCCCTTTAGCATGAGATGTGATATCCAACTCCTTCCCATTCCAATCCTGAGACCCTTCCTATAGCATGAGATGTGATATCTCAATGCTTCTAATACCAAACCTGAGATCCTTCCTCTAACATGAAATGTGATATCCAACTCCTTCCCTTTCCAAACCTAAGAGCCTATCTATAGCATGAGATGTGATATCCAAGTCCTTCCCATTCCAACCCTTAGACCCTTCCTACAGCATGCAATATGATATCTCAATGATTCTAATAACAAACCTGAGACCCGTCCTATAACATGAGATGGGATATCCAACTCCTTCCCATTCCAATCCTGAGACACTTCCGATAGCAGAGATGTGATATCTCAATGCTTATACCAAACCTGAGACCCTTCCTATAACATGAGATGTGATATCCAAATCCTTCCCGTTCCAAACCTGAGACCCTTCCTTTAGCATGAGATGTGATATCCAGCTCCTTCCCATTCCAATCCTGAGACACTTCCGATAGCATGAGATGTGATATCTCAATGCTTCTAATATCAAAACTGAGACCCTCCCTCTAGCATGATATGTGATATCTAAGTCCTTCCCATTCCAATCCTGAGACCCTTCCTATAGCATGAGATATGATATCTCAATACTTCTAATACCAAACGTGAGATCCTTCCGATAACATGAGATGTGATATCCAAATCCTTCCCCTTCCAAACCTGAGACCCTCCCTTTAGCATGAGATGTGATATCCAACTCCTTCCCATTCCAATCCTGAGACCCTTCTGATAGCATGAGATGTGATATCTCAATGCTTCTAATACCAAACCTGAGATCCTTCCGATAGCATGAGATGTGATATCTCAATGGTTCTAATACCAAACCTGAGATCCTTCCTATAACATGAGATGTGATATCCAAATCCTTCCCCTTCCAAACCTGAGACCCTCCCTTTAGCATGAGATGTGATATCCAACTCCTTCCCATTCCATTCCTGAGACCCTTCTGATAGCATGAGATGTGATATCTCAATGCCTCTAATACAAAACCTGAGATCCTACCTCTAACATGAAATGTGATATCCAACTCTTTCCCCTTCCAAACCTGAGAGCCTTCCTATAGCATGAGATGTGATATCCAAGTCCTTCCCATTCCAATCCTGAGACCCTTCCTATAGCTTGAGATGTGATATCCAAGTCCTTCCCATTCCAATCCTGAGACCCTTCCTATAGCATGAGATGTGATATCTCAATGCTTCTAATACCAAACCTGAGACCCTTCCTATAACATGAGATGGGAATATCCAACTCCTTCCCATTCCAATCCTGAGACCCTTCCGATAGCAGAGATGTGATATCTCAATGCTTATACGAAACCTGAGACCCTTCCTATGGCATGAGATGTGATATCCAACTCCTTGCCATTCAAATCCTGAGACCCTTCCTATAGCATGAGAAGGGATATCCAACTCCTTCCCAATCCAATCCTGAGACCCCTCCGATAGCAGAGACGTGATATCTCAATGCTTCTACCAATCCTGAGACCCTTCCTTTAGCATGAGATGTGATATCCAAATCCTTCACATTCCAATCCTGAGACCCTTCCTATAGCATGAGATGTGATATCTCAATGCTTCTAATACCAAACCTGAGATCCTTCCTATAACATGAGATGTGATATCCAATTCCTTCCCATTCCAAACCTGAGACCCTTCCTATTGGATGAGATGTGATATCCAACTCCTTCCCATTCCAACCCTGAGACCCTTCCTATAGCATGAGATGTGATGTCTCAATGCTTCTAATACCAAACCTGAGATCCTTCCTATAGCATGAGATGTGATATCCAACTACTTCCCATTCCAATCCTGAGACCCTTCCTATAGCATGAGATGTGATATCTCAATGCTTCTAATACCAAACCTGAGATCCTTCCTCTAACATGAAATGTGATATCCAACTCCTTCCCTTTCCAAACCTAAGAGCCTATCTATAGCATGAGATGTGATATCCAAGTCCTTCCCGTTCCAATCCTTAGACCCTTCCTACAGCATGCAATATGATATCTCAATGATTCTAATAACAAACCTGAGACCTGTCCTGTAGCATGAGATATGATATCCAAGTCCTTCCCATTCCAATCCTGAGACCCTTCCTATAACATGAAATGTGATATCCAACTCCTTCCCATTCCAACCTGAGACCCTTCCTATAGCATGAGATGGGATATCCAACTTCTTCCAAATCTAATACTGATACCCTTCCGATAGCATGAGATGTGATATCCCAATGCTTCTACCAAACCTGAGACCCATACTATGGCATGAGATGTGATATCAAACTCCTTCCCATTCCAATCCTGAGACCCTTCCTATAGCTTGAGGTGTGATATCCAACTCCTTCCCATTCCAATTCTGAGACCCTTCTTATACCATGAGACTTGATATCTCAATGCTTCTAATACCAAACCTGAGACCCGTCCTATGACATGAGATGTGATATCCAAATCCTTCCCCTTCCAAACCTTAGACCCTTCCTTTATCATGAGATGTGGTATCCAACTCCTTCCCATTCCAATCCTGAGACCCTTCCGATATCATGAGATTTGTTATCTCAATGCTTCTAATATCAAACTTGAGACCCTCCCTATAGCATGAGATGTGACATCCAAGTCCTTCCCATTCCAATCCTGAGACCCTTCCTATAGCATGAGATGTGATATCTCTATGCTTCTAATACCAAACCTGAGACCCTTCCTATAACATGAGATGGGATATCCAACTCCTTCCCATTCCAATCCTGAGACCCTTCCGATAGCAGAGATGTGATATCTCAATGCTTATACCAAACATGAGACCCTTCCTATGGCCTGAGATGTCATATACAACTCCTTCCCATTCCAATCCTGAGACCCTTCCTTTAGCATGAGATGTGATATCTCAATGCTTATACCAAATCTGAGACCCTTCCTATAGCATGAGATGTGATATCCAAATCCTTCCCATTCCAATCCTGAGACCCTTCCTATAGCATGAGATGTGATATCTCAATGCTTATATCAAACCTGAGAGCCTACCTATAGCATGAGATGTGATATCCAAGTCCATCCCATTCCAATCCTTAGACCCTTCCTACAGCATGCGATGTGATATCTCAATGATTCTAATACCAAACCAGAGACTCTTACTATAACATGAGATGGGATATCCAACTCCTTCCCATTCCAATCCTGAGCCGCTTCCGATAGCAGAGATGTGATATCTCAATGCTTATACCAAACATGAGACCCTTCCTATAACATGAGATGTGATATCCAACTCCTTCCCGTTCCAAACCTGAGACACTAACTATAGCATATGTGATATCCAACTCCTTCCCATTCCAAACATGAGACCCTTCCTATAGCAAGAAAGTAATATCCAAATCCTTCCCATTCCAATCCTGAGACCCTTCCTATAACATGAGATGTGATATCCAACTCCTTCCCATTCAAATCCTGAGACCCTTCCTATAGCATGAGAAGGGATATCCAACTCCTTCCCAATCCAATCCTGAGACCCTTCCGATAGCAGAGATCTGATATCTCAATGCTTCTACCAAACCTGAGACCCTTCCTTTAGCATGAGATGTGATATCCAAATCCTTCACATTCCAATCCTGAGACCCTTCCTATAGCATGAGATGTGATATCTCAATGCCTCTAATACCAAACCTGAGATCCTACCTCTAACATGAAATGTGATATGCAACTCTTTCCCCTTCCAAACCTGAGAGCCTTCCTATAGCATGAGATGTGATATCCAAGTCCTTCCCATTCCAATCCTGAGACCCTTCCTATAGCTTGAGATGTGATATCCAACTCCTTCCCATTCCAATTCTGAGACCCTTCCTATACTCTGAGACTTGATATCTCAATGCTTCTAATACCAAACCTGAGACCCGTAATATAACATGAGATGTGATATCCAAATCCTTCCCCTTCCAAACCTTAGACCCTTCCTTTATCATGAGATGTGATATCCAACTCCTTCCCATTCCAATCCTGAGACCCTTCCGATATCATGAGATGTGATATCTCAAAGCTTCTAATATCAAACTTGAGACCCTCCCTATAGCATGAGATGTGATATCCAAGTCCTTCCCATTCCAATCCTGAGACCCTTCCTATAGCATGAGATGTGATATCTCAATGCTTCTAATACCAAACCTGAGACCCTTCCTATAACATGAGATGGGAATATCCAACTCCTTCCCATTCCAATCCTGAGACCCTTCCGATAGCAGAGATGTGATATCTCAATGCTTATACCAAACCTGAGACCCTTCCTATGGCATGAGATGTGATATCCAACTCCTTGCCATTCAAATCCTGAGACCCTTCCTATAGCATGAGAAGGGATATCCAACTCCTTCCCAATCCAATCCTGAGACCCCTCCGATAGCAGAGACGTGATATCTCCATGCTTCTACCAATCCTGAGACCCTTCCTTTAGCATGAGATGTGATATCCAAATCCTTCACATTCCAATCCTGAGACCCTTCCTATAGCATGAGATGTGATATCTCAATGCTTCTAATACCAAACCTGAGATCCTTCCTATAACATGAGATGTGATATCCAATTCCTTCCCATTCCAAACCTGAGACCCTTCCTATTGGATGAGATGTGATATCCAACTCCTTCCCATTCCAACCCTGAGACCCTTCCTATAGCATGAGATGTGATGTCTCAATGCTTCTAATACCAAACCTGAGATCCTTCCTATAACATGAGATGTGATATCCAACTCCTTCCATTCCAATCCTGAGACCCGTCCTATAGCATGAGATGTGATATCTCAATGCTTATACCAAACCTGAGACCCTTCCTATAGCATGAGATGTGATATCCAACTACTTCCCATTCCAATCCTGAGACCCTTCCTATAGCATGAGATGTGATATCTCAATGCTTCTAATACCAAACCTGAGATCCTTCCTCTAACATGAAATGTGATATCCAACTCCTTCCCTTTCCAAACCTAAGAGCCTATCTATAGCATGAGATGTGATATCCAAGTCCTTCCCGTTCCAATCCTTAGACCCTTCCTACAGCATGCAATATGATATCTCAATGATTCTAATAACAAACCTGAGACCTGTCCTATAGCATGAGATATGATATCCAAGTCCTTCCCATTCCAATCCTGAGACCCTTCCTATAACATGAAATGTGATATCCAACTCCTTCCCATTCCAACCTGAGACCCTTCCTATAGCATGAGATGGGATATCCAACTTCTTCCAAATCCAATACTGATACCCTTCCGATAGCATGAGATGTGATATCCCAATGCTTCTACCAAACCTGAGACCCATACTATGGCATGAGATGTGATATCAAACTCCTTCCCATTCCAATCCTGAGACCCTTCCTATAGCTTGAGGTGTGATATCCAACTCCTTCCCATTCCAATTCTGAGACCCTTCTTATACCATGAGACTTGATATCTCAATGCTTCTAATACCAAACCTGAGACCCGTCCTATAACATGAGATGTGATATCCAAATCCTTCCCCTTCCAAACCTTAGACCCTTCCTTTATCATGAGATGTGGTATCCAACTCCTTCCCATTCCAATCCTGAGACCCTTCCGATATCATGAGATTTGTTATCTCAATGCTTCTAATATCAAACTTGAGACCCTCCCTATAGCATGAGATGTGACATCCAAGTCCTTCCCATTCCAATCCTGAGACCCTTCCTATAGCATGAGATGTGATATCTCTATGCTTCTAATACCAAACCTGAGACCCTTCCTATAACATGAGATGGGATATCCAACTCCTTCCCATTCCAATCCTGAGACCCTTCCGATAGCAGAGATGTGATATCTCAATGCTTATACCAAACATGAGACCCTTCCTATGGCCTGAGATGTCATACACAACTCCTTCCCATTCCAATCCTGAGACCCTTCCTTTAGCATGAGATGTGATATCTCAATGCTTATACCAAATCTGAGACCCTTCCTATAGCATGAGATGTGATATCCAAATCCTTCCCATTCCAATCCTGAGACCCTTCCTATAGCATGAGATGTGATATCTCAATGCTTATATCAAACCTGAGAGCCTACCTATAGCATGAGATGTGATATCCAAGTCCATCCCATTCCAATCCTTAGACCCTTCCTACAGCATGCGATGTGATATCTCAATGATTCTAATACCAAACCAGAGACTCTTACTATAACATGAGATGGGATATCCAACTCCTTCCCATTCCAATCCTTAGCCGCTTCCGATAGCAGAGATGTGATATCTCAATGCTTATACCAAACATGAGACCCTTCCTATAACATGAGATGTGATATCCAACTCCTTCCCGTTCCAAACCTGAGACACTAACTATAGCATATGTGATATCCAACTCCTTCCCATTCCAAACATGAGACCCTTCCTATAGCAAGAAAGTAATATCCAAATCCTTCCCATTCCAATCCTGAGACCCTTCCTATAACATGAGATGTGATATCCAACTCCTTCCCATTCAAATCCTGAGACCCTTCCTATAGCATGAGAAGGGATATCCAACTCCTTCCCAATCCAATCCTGAGACCCTTCCGATAGCAGAGATCTGATATCTCAATGCTTCTACCAAACCTGAGACCCTTCCTTTAGCATGAGATGTGATATCCAAATCCTTCACATTCCAATCCTGAGACCCTTCCTATAGCATGAGATGTGATATCTCAATGCTTCTAATACCAAACCTGAGATCCTTCCTATAACATGAGATGTGATATCCAATTCCTTCCCATTCCAAACCTGAGACCCTTCCTATTGGATGAAATGCGAGATCCAACTCCTTCCCATTCCAACCCTGAGACCCTTCCTATAGCATGAGATGTGATGTCTCAATGCTTCTAATACCAAACCTGAGATCCTTCCTATAACATGAGATGTGATATCCAACTCCTTCCATTCCAATCCTGAGACCCGTCCTATAGCATGAGATGTGATATCTCAATGCTTATACCAAACCTGAGACCCTTCCTATAGCATGAGATGTGATATCCAACTACTTCCCATTCCAATCCTGAGACCCTTCCTATAGCATGAGATGTGATATCTCAATGCTTCTAATACCAAACCTGAGATCCTTCCTCTAACATGAAATGTGATATCCAACTCCTTCCCTTTCCAAACCTTAGACCCTTCCTACAGCATGCAATATGATATCTCAATGATTCTAATAACAAACCTGAGACCCGTCCTATAGCATGAGATATGATATCCAAGTCCTTCCCATTCCAATCCTGAGACCCTTCCTATAACATGAAATGTGATATCCAACTCCTTCCCATTCCAACCTGAGACCCTTCCTATAGCATGAGATGGGATATCCAACTTCTTCCAAATCCAATACTGATACCCTTCCGATAGCATGAGATGTGATGTCCCAATGCTTGTACCAAACCTGAGACCCATACTATGGCATGAGATGTGATATCAAACTCCTTCCCATTCCAATCCTGAGACCCTTCCTATAGCTTGAGGTGTGATATCCAACTCCTTCCCATTCCAATTCTGAGACCCTTCTTATACCATGAGACTTGATATCTCAATGCTTCTAATACCAAACCTGAGACCCGTCCTATAACATGAGATGTGATATCCAAATCCTTCCCCTTCCAAACCTTAGACCCTTCCTTTATCATGAGATGTGGTATCCAACTCCTTCCCATTCCAATCCTGAGACCCTTCCGATATCATGAGATTTGTTATCTCAATGCTTCTAATATCAAACTTGAGACCCTCCCTATAGCATGAGATGTGACATCCAAGTCCTTCCCATTCCAATCCTGAGACCCTTCCTATAGCATGAGATGTGATATCTCTATACTTCTAATACCAAACCTGAGACCCTTCCTATAACATGAGATGGGATATCCAACTCCTTCCCATTCCAATCCTGAGACCCTTCCGATAGCAGAGATGTGATATCTCAATGCTTATACCAAACCTGAGACCCTTCCTATGGCATGAGATGTCATATACAACTCCTTCCCATTCCAATCCTGAGACCCTTCCTTTAGCATGAGATGTGATATCTCAATGCTTATACCAAATCTGAGACCCTTCCTATAGCATGAGATGTGATATCCAAATCCTTCCCATTCCAATCCTGAGACCCTTCCTATAGCATGAGATGTGATATCTCAATGCTTATACCAAACCTGAGAGCATACAATCCTGAGACCCTTCCTTTAGCATGAAATGTGATATCTCAATGCTTATACCAAATCTGAGACCCTTCCTATAGCATGAGATGTGATATCCAAGTCCATCCCATTCCAATCCTTAGACCCTTCCTACAGCATGCGATGTGATATCTCAATGATTCTAATACCAAACCAGAGACTCTTACTATAACATGAGATGGGATATCCAACTCCTTCCCATTCCAATCCTGAGCCGCTTCCGATAGCAGAGATGTGATATCTCAATGCTTATACCAAACCTGAGACCCTTCCTATAACATGAGATGTGATATCCAACTCCTTCCCGTTCCAAACCTGCGACACTAACTATAGCATATGTGATATCCAAATCCTTCCCATTCCAAACATGAGACCCTTCCTATAGCAAGAAAGTAATATCCAACTCCTACCCATTCCAATCCTGAGACCCTTCCTATAGCAAGAGATGTGATATCCAAATCCTTCCCATTCCAATCCTGAGACCCTTCCTATAACATGAGATGTGATATCCAACTCCTTCCCATTCCAACCTGAGACACTTCCTATAGCATGAGAAGGGATATCCAACTCCTTCCCAATCCAATCCTGAGACCCTTCCGATAGCAGAGATGTGATATCTCAATGCTTATACCAAACCTGAGACCCTTCCTATGGCATGAGATGTGATATCCAACTCCTTGCCATTCAAATCCTGAGACCCTTCCTATAGCATGAGAAGGGATATCCAACTCCTTCCCAATCCAATCCTGAGACCCTTCCGATAGCAGAGACGTGATATCTCAATGCTTCTACCAAACCTGAGACCCTTCCTTTAGCATGAGATGTAATATCCAAATCCTTCACATTCCAATCCTGAGACCCTTCCTATAGCATGAGATGTGATATCTCAATGCTTCTAATACCAAACCTGAGACCCTTCCTATAACATGAGATGGGATATCCAACTCCTTCCCATTCCAATCCTGAGACCCTTCCGATAGCAGAGATGTGATATCTCAATGCTTATACCAAACCTGAGAACCTTCCTATGGCCTGAGATGTCATATACAACTCCTTCCCATTCCAATCCTGAGACCCTTCCTTTAGCATGAGATGTGATATCTCAATGCTTATACCAAATCTGAGACCCTTCCTATAGCATGAGATGTGATATCCAAGTCCATCCCATTCCAAACCTGAGACACTAACTATAGCATATGTGATATCCAACTCCTTCCCATTCCAAACATGAGACCCTTCCTATAGCAAGAAAGTAATATCCAACTCCTACCCATTCCAATCCTGAGACCCTTCCTATAGCAAGAGATGTGATATCCAAATCCTTCCCATTCCAATCCTGAGACCCTTCCTATAACATGAGATGTGATATCCAACTCCTTCCCATTCCAACCTGAGACACTTCCTATAGCATGAGAAGGGATATCCAACTCCTTCCCAATCCAATCCTGAGACCCTTCCGATAGCAGAGATGTGATATCTCAATGCTTATACCAAACCTGAGACCCTTCCTATACTATGAGACTTGATATCTCAATGCTTCTAATACCAAACCTGAGACCCTTCCTATAGCATGAGATGTGATATCTCTATGCTTCTAATACCAAACCTGAGACCCTTCCTATAACATGAGATGGGATATCCAACTCCTTCCCATTCCAATCCTGAGACCCTTCCGATAGCAGAGATGTGATATCTCAATGCTTATACCAAACCTGAGAACCTTCCTATGGCCTGAGATGTCATATACAACTCCTTCCCATTCCAATCCTGAGACCCTTCCTTTAGCATGAGATGTGATATCTCAATGCTTATACCAAATCTGAGACCCTTCCTATAGCATGAGATGTGATATCCAATTCCTTCCCATTCCAATCCTGAGACCCTTCCTATAGCATGAGATGTGATATCTCAATGCTTATACCAAACCTGAGAGCCTACCTATAGCATGAGATGTGATATCCAAGTCCATCCCATTCCAATCCTTAGACCCTTCCTACAGCATGTGATGTGATATCTCAATGATTCTAATACCAAACCAGAGACTCTTCCTATAACATGAGATGGGATATCCAACTCCTTCCCATTCCAATCCTGAGCCGCTTCTGATAGCAGAGATGTGATATCTCAATGCTTATACCAAACCCGAGACCCTTCCTATAACATGAGATGTGATATCCAACTCCTTCCCGTTCCAAACCTGAGACACTAACTATAGCATATGTGATATCCAACTCCTTCCCATTCCAAACATGAGACCCTTCCTATAGCAAGAAAGTAATATCCAACTCCTACCCATTCCAATCCTGAGACCCTTCCTATAGCAAGAGATGTGATATCCAAATCCTTCCCATTCCAATCCTGAGACCCTTCCTATAACATGAGATGTGATATCCAACTCCTTCCCATTCCAACCTGAGACACTTCCTATAGCATGAGAAGGGATATCCAACTCCTTCCCAATCCAATCCTGAGACCCTTCCGATAGCAGAGATGTGATATCTCAATGCTTATACCAAACCTGAGACCCTTCCTATGGCATGAGATGTGATATCCAACTCCTTGCCATTCAAATCCTGAGACCCTTCCTATAGCATGAGATGTGATATCTCTATGCTTCTAATACCAAACCTGAGACCCTTCCTATAACATGAGATGGGATATCCAACTCCTTCCCATTCCAATCCTGAGACCCTTCCGATAGCAGAGATGTGATATCTCAATGCTTATACCAAACCTGAGAACCTTCCTATGGCCTGAGATGTCATATACAACTCCTTCCCATTCCAATCCTGAGACCCTTCCTTTAGCATGAGATGTGATATCTCAATGCTTATACCAAATCTGAGACCCTTCCTATAGCATGAGATGTGATATCCAATTCCTTCCCATTCCAATCCTGAGACCCTTCCTATAGCATGAGATGTGATATCTCAATGCTTATACCAAACCACCTGAGAGCCTACCTATAGCATGAGATGTGATATCTAAGTCCATCCCATTCCAATCCTTAGACCCTTCCTACAGCATGCGATGTGATATCTCAATGATTCTAATACCAAACCAGAGACTCTTCCTATAACATGAGATGGGATATCCAACTCCTTCCCATTCCAATCCTGAGCCGCTTCCGATAGCAGAGATTTGATATCTCAATGCTTATACCAAACCTGAGACCCTTCCTATAACATGAGATGTGATATCCAACTCCTTCCCGTTGCAAACCTGAGACACTAACTATAGCATATGTGATATCCAACTCCTTCCCATTCCAAACATGAGACCCCTCCTATAGCAAGAAAGTAATATCCAACTCCTACCCATTCCAATCCTGAGACCCTTCCTATAGCAAGAGATGTGATATCCAAATCCTTCCCATTCCAATCCTGAGACCCTTCCTATAACATGAATGAGATGTGATATCCAACTCCTTCCCATTCCAACCTGAGACACTTCCTATAGCATGAGAAGGGATATCCAACTCCTTCCCAATCCAAACCTGAGACCCTTCCGATAGCAGAGATGTGATATCTCAATGCTTATACCAAACCTGAGACCCTTCCTATGGCATGAGATGTGATATCCAACTCCTTCCCAATCCAATCCTGAGACCCTTCCGATAGAAGAGGCGTGATATCTCAATGCTTCTACCAAACCTGAGACCCTTCCTTTAGCATGAGATGTGATATCCAAATCCTTCACATTCCAATCCTGAGACCCTTCCTATAGCATGAGATGTGATATCTCAATGCTTCTAATACCAAACCTGAGATCCTTCCTATAACATGAGATGTGATATCCAATTCCTTCCCATTCCAAACCTGAGGCCCTTCCTATTGGATGAGATGTGATATCCAACTCCTTCCCATTCCAACCCTCAGACCCTTCCTATAGCATGAGATGTGATGTCTCAATGCTTCTAATACCAAACCTGAGATCCTTCCTATAACATGAGATGTGATATCCAACTCCTTCCATTCCAATCCTGAGACCCGTCCTATAGCATGAGATGTGATATCTCAATGCTTATACCAAACCTGAGACCCTTCCTATAGCATGAGATGTGATATCCAATTGCTTCCCATTCCAATCCTGAGACCCTTCCTATAGCATGAGATGTGATATCTCAATGCTTCTAATACCAAACCTGAGATCCTTCCTCTAACATGAAATGTGATATCCAACTCCTTCCCTTTCCAAACCTAAGAGCCTATCTATAGCATGAGATGTGATATCCAAGTCCTTCCCATTCCAACCCTTAGACCCTTCCAACAGCATGCAATATGATATCTCAATGATTCTAATAACAAACCTGAGACCCGTCCTATAACATGAGATGGGATATCCAACTCCTTCCCATTCCAATCCTGAGACACTTCCGATAGCAGAGATGTGATATCTCAATGCTTATACCAAACCTGAGAACCTTCCTATGGCCTGAGATGTCATATACAACTCCTTCCCATTCCAATCCTGAGACCCTTCCTTTAGCATGAGATGTGATATCTCAATGCTTATACCAAATCTGAGACCCTTCCTATAGCATGATGTGATATCCAATTCCTTCCCATTCCAATCCTGAGACCCTTCCTATAGCATGAGATGTGATATCTCAATGCTTATACCAAACCTGAGAGCCTACCTATAGCATGAGATGTGATATCCAAGTCCATCCCATTCCAATCCTTAGATCCTTCCTACAGCATGCGATGTGATATCTCAATGATTCTAATACCAAACCAGAGACTCTTCCTATAACATTAGATGGGATATCCAACTCCTTCCCATTCCAATCCTGAGCCGCTTCCGATAGCAGAGATGTGATATCTCAATGCTTATACCAAACCTGAGACCCTTCCTATAACATGAGATGTGATATCCAACTCCTTCCCGTTCCAAACCTGAGACACTAACTATAGCATATGTGATATCCAACTCCTTCCCATTCCAAACATGAGACCCTTCCAATAGCAAGAAAGTAATATCCAACTCCTACCCATTCCAATCCTGAGACCCTTCCTATAGCAAGGGATGTGATATCCAAATCCTTCCCATTCCAATCCTGAGACCCTTCCTATAACGTGAGATGTGATATCCAACTCCTTCCCATTCCAACCTGAGACACTTCCTATAGCATGAGAAGGGATATCCAACTCCTTCCCAATCCAATCCTGAGACCCTTCCGATAGCAGAGATGTGATATCTCAATGCTTATAACAAACCTGAGACCCTTCCTATGGCATGAGATGTGATATCCAACTCCTTGCCATTCAAATCCTGAGACTCTTCCTATAGCATGAGAAGGGATATCCAACTCCTTCCCAATCCAATCCTGAGACCCTTCCGATAGCAGAGACGTGATATCTCAATGCTTCTACCAAACCTGAGACCCTTCCTTTAGCATGAGATGTGATATCCAAATCCTTCACATTCCAATCCTGAGACCCTTCCTATAGCATGAGATGTGATATCTCAATGCTTCTAATACCAAACCTGAGATCCTTCCTATAACATGAGATGTGATATCCAATTCCTTCCCATTCCAAACCTGAGACCCTTCCTATTGGATGAGATGTGATATCCAACTCCTTCCCATTCCAACCCTGAGACCCTTCCTATAGCATGAGATGTGATGTCTCAATGCTTCTAATACCAAACCTGAGATCCTTCCTTATAACATGAGATGTGATATCCAACTCCTTCCATTCCAATCCCGAGACCCGTCCTATAGCATGAGATGTGATATCTCAATGCTTATACCAAACCTGAGACCCTTCCTATAGCATGAGATGTGATATCCAACTGCTTCCCATTCCAATCCTGAGACCCTTCCTATAGCATGAGATGTGATATCTCAATGCTTCTAATACCAAACCTGAGATCTTTCCTATAACATGAGATGGGATATCCAACTCCTTCCCATTCCAATCCTGAGACACTTCCGATAGCAGAGATGTGATATCTCAATGCTTATACCAAACCTGAGACCCTTCCTATAACATGAGATGTGATATCCAAATCCTTCCCGTTCCAAACCTGAGACCCTTCCTTTAGCATGAGATGTGATATCCAGCTCCTTCCCATTCCAATCCTGAGACACTTCCGATAGCATGAGATGTGATATCTCAATGCTTCTAATATCAAAACTGAGACCCTCCCTATAGCATGATATGTGATATCTAAGTCCTTCCCATTCCAATCCTGAGACCCTCCCTATAGCATGAGATGTGATATCCAACTCCTTCCCATTCCAATCCTGAGACCCTTCCTATAGCATGAGATATGATATCTCAATACTTCTAATACCAAACGTGAGATCCTTCCGATAACATGAGATGTGATATCCAAATCCTTCCCCTTCCAAACCTGAGACCCTCCCTTTAGCATGAGATGTGATATCCAACTCCTTCCTATTCCAATCCTGAAACTCTTCTGATAGCATGAGATGTGATATCTCAATGCTTCTAATACCAAACCTGAGATCCTTCCGATAGCATGAGATGTGATATCTCAATGCTTCTAATACCAAACCTGAGATCCTTCCTATAACATGAGATGTGATATCCAAATCCTTCCCCTTCCAAACCTGAGACCCTCCCTTTAGCATGAGATGTGATATCCAACTCCTTCCCATTCCAATCCTGAGACCCTTCCGATATCATGAGATGTGATATCTCAAAGCTTCTAATATCAAACTTGAGACCCTCCCTATAGCGTGAGATGTGATATCCAAGTCCTTCCCATTCCAATCCTGAGACCCTTCCTATAGCATGAGATGTGATATCTCAATGCTTCTAATACCAAACCTGAGACCCTTCCTATAACATGAGATGGGAATATCCAACTCCTTCCCATTCCAATCCTGAGACCCTTCCGATAGCAGAGATGTGATATCTCAATGCTTATACCAAACCTGAGATCCTTCCTATAACATGAGATGTCCTGAGACACTTCCTATAGCATGAGATGTGATATCTCACTGCTTATACCAAACCTGAGACCCTTCCCATAGCATGAGATGTGATATCCAAGTCCTTCCCATTCCAATCCTGAGACACTTCCTATAGCATGAGATGTGATATCTCAATGCTTCTAATACCAAACCTGAGACTCTTCCTATAACATGAGATGGGGAATCCAACTCCTTCCCATTCCAATCCTGAGACCCTTTTGATAGCAGAGATGTGATATCTCAATGTTTATACCAAACCTGAGACCCTTCCTACGGCATGAGTTGTCATATTCAACTCCTTCCCATTCCAATCCTGAGACCCTTCCTATAGCATGAGATGTGATATCCAACTCCTTCCCATTCCAATCCTGAGACCCTTCCTATAGCATGAGATGTGATGTCTCAATGCTTCTAATACCAAACCTGATATCCTTCCTATAACATGAGATGTGATATCCAACTCCTTCCATTCCAATCCTGAGACCCTTCCTATAGCATGAGATGTGATATCTCAATGGTTCTACCAAACCTGAGACCCTTCCTATAGCATGAGATGTGATATCCAACTCCTTCCCATTCCAATCCTGAGACCCTTCCTATAGCCTGAGATGTGATATCTCAATGCCCCTAATACCAAACCTGAGATCCTTCCTCTAACATGAAATGTGATATCCAACTCCTTCACTTTCCAAACCTGAGAGCCTATCTATAGCATGAGATGTGAGATCTAAGTCCTTCCCATTCCAATCCTTAGACCCTTCCTACATCATGCAATATGATATCTCAATGATTCTAATAAAAAACCTGAGACCCATCCTATAACATGAGATGGGATATTCAACTCCTTCCCATTCCAATCTGAGACACTTCCGATAGCAGAGATGTGATATCTCAATGTTTATACCAAACCTGAGACCCTTCCTATAACATGAGATGTGATATCCAACTCCTTCCCGTTCCAAACCTGAGACCCTTCCTTTAGCATGAGATGTTATATCCAGCTCCTTCCCATTCCAATCCTGAGACACTTCCGATAGCATGAGATGTGATATCTCAATGCTTCTAATATCAAAACCGAGACCCTCCCTATAGCATGATATGTGATATCTAAGTCCTTCCCATTCCAATCCTGAGAGCCTTCCTATAGCATGAGATGTGATACCTCAATGCTTCTACCAAACCTGAGACCCTTCCTTTAGCATGAGATGTGATATCCAAAACCTTCCCATTCCAATCCTGAGACCCTTCCTATAGCATGAGATGTGATATCTCAATACTTCTAATACCAAACCTGAGATCCTTCCGATAACATGAGATGTGATATCTCAATACTTCTAATACCAAACCTGAGATCCATCCTATAACATGAGATGTGATATCCAAATCCTTCCCCTTCCAAACCTGAGACCCTCCCTTTAGCATGAGATGTGATATCCAACTCCTTCCCATTCCAATCCTGAGACCCTTCTGATAGCATAAGATATATCTCAATGCTTCTATACCAAACCTGAGATCCTTCCGATAGCATGAGATGTGATATCTCAATACTTCTAATACCAAACCTGAGATCCTTCCTATAACATGAGATGTGATATCCAAATCCTTATCTTCCAAACCTTAGACCCTTCCTTTACCATGAGATGTGATATCCAACTCCTTCCCATTCCAATCCTGAGACTCTTCTGATAGCATAAGATATGATATCTCAATGCTTCTATACCAAACCTGAGATCCTTCTGATAGCATGAGATGTGATATCTAAATACTTCTAATACCAAACCTGAGATCCTACCTCTAACATGAAATGTGATATCCAACTCTTTCCCCTTGCAAACCTGAGAGCCTTCCTATAGCATGAGATGTGATATCCAAGTCCTTCCCATTCCAATCCTGAGACCCGTCCTATAACATGAGATGTGATATCCAACTCCTTCCCATTCCAACCTGAGACCCTTCCTATAGCATGAGATGGGATATCCAACTCCTTCCAAATCCAATCCTGATAACCTTCCGATAGCATGAGATGTGATATCCCAATGCTTCTACCAAACCTGAGACCCATACTATGGCATGAGATGTGATATCAAACTCCTTCCCATTCTAATCCTGAGACCCTTCCTATAGCTTGAGATGTGATATCCAACTCCTTCCCATTCCAATTCTGAGACCCTTCCTATACCATGAGACTTGATATCTCAATGCTTCTAATACCAAACCTGAGACCCGTCCTATAACATGAGATGTGATATCCAAATCCTTCCCCTTCCAAACCTTAGACCCTTCCTTTATCATGAGATGTGATATCCAACTCCTTCCCATTCCAATCTTGAGACCCTTCCGATATCATGAAATGTGATATCTCAATGCTTCTAATATCAAACTTGAGACCCTCCTTATAGCATGAGATGTGATATCCAAGTCCTTCCCATTCCAATCCTGAGACCCTTCCTATAGCATGAGATGTGATATCTCAATGCTTCTAATACCAAACCTGAGATCCTTCCTATAACATGAGATGGGAATATCCAATGTGATATCCAACTCCTTCCCATTCCAATCCTGAGACCCTTCCTATAGCATGAGATGTGATATCCAACTCCTTCCCATTCCAATCCTGAGACCCTTCCTATAGCCTGAGATGTGATATCTCAATGTTTATACCAAACCTGAGACCCTTCCTATAACATGAGATGTGATATCCAACTCCTTCCCGTTCCAAACCTGAGACCCTTCCTTTAGCATGAGATGTGATATCCAGCTCCTTCCCATTCCAATCCTGAGACCCTTCCGATAGCAGCGACGTGATATCTCAATGCTTCTACCAAACCTGAGACCCTTCCTTTAGCATGAGATGTGATATCCAAATCATTCACATTCCAATCCTGAGACCCTTCCTATAGCATGAGATGTGATATCTAAATACTTCTAATACCAAACCTGAGATCCTTCCGATAACATGAGATGTGATATCTCAATACTTCTAATACCAAACCTGAGATCCATCCTATAACATGAGATGTGATATCCAAATCCTTCCCCTTCCAAACCTGAGACCCTCCCATTAGCATGAGATGTGATATCCAACTCCTTCCCATTCCAATCCTGAGACCCTTCTGATAGCATAAGATATGATATCTCAATGCTTCTATACCAAACCTGAGATCCTTCCGATAGCATGAGATGTGATATCTCAATACTTCTAATACCAAACCTGAGATCCTTCCTATAACATGAGATGTGATATCCAAATCCTTATCTTCCAAACCTGAGACCCTCCCTTTACCATGAGATGTGATATCCAACTCCTTCCCATTCCAATCCTGAGACTCTTCTGATAGCATAAGATATGATATCTCAATGCTTCTATACCAAACCTGAGATCCTTCTGATAGCATGAGATGTGATATCTCAATGCTTCTAATACCAAACCTGAGATCCTACCTCTAACATGAAATGTGATATCCAACTCTTTCCCCTTGCAAACCTGAGAGCCTTCCTATAGCATGAGATGTGATATCCAAGTCCTTCCCATTCCAATCCTGAGACCCTTCCTATAACATGAGATGTGATATCCAACTCCTTCCCATTCCAACCTGAGACCCTTCCTATAGCATGAGATGGGATATCCAACTCCTTCCAAATCCAATCCCGATACCCTTCCGATAGCATGAGATGTGATAACCCAATGCTTCTACCAAACCTGAGACCCATATTATGGCATGAGATGTGATATCAAACTCCTTCCCATTCTAATCCTGAGACCCTTCCTATAGCTTGAAATGTGATATCCAACTCCTTCCCATTCCAATTCTGAGACCCTTCCTATACCATGAGACTTGATATCTCAATGCTTCTAATACCAAACCTGAGACCCGTCCTATAACATGAGATGTGATATCCAAATCCTTCCCCTTCCAAACCTTAGACCCTTCCTTTATCATGAGATGTGATATCCAACTCCTTCCCATTCCAAACACACGTCTAAACCAGAGAGCAGGGAAGCGAGCATTTCAGCAGTATAAATTCAGCCTGTGAACAACACATTTTGACCCTCCCTTGTATGGGAGAAGAGTGGTTCAAAAGACCAGGATTCGACTGAACAAACGCACGAACAGAGTACAAAATGGGAATCCACCAGAATTCGCATTTACCAAAACGCGAGGAAAGTACATGTTCTAGCTGTTTCTGCTCGTTTTTAGCACGTTTCAATACGTCTAGCGGGTTACAGCTATATGTTGAATAATGGGTGTTATAAAGCATTCTGAACACTGTATCTTGTGGAGCTCATTGGAAGGCTGTAGGAAGAGGAGAGAAGGCAGGGAACACGCATCTAAACCAGAGAGCTGGGAAGCGAGTACATGCAACGCGAAACGGTGCAGGGAGCAGGGACAGAAAGGATGAACGCCTATGAGGAGGAGCAGCTGGTAGTCAGCCTGCTCTGGAGAGGAGAATGTGATCACCAGGGGAGTGCAGCCTGTAAAGTAGAAGGGACTATGAACACAGGGCGACTGCATTAACAGATGGCAAATACACGTTCCAAAACAGTCAGGAAAGCTGATAATGCCTTGAAGATTTCAGCCGTATACATTCAGCCTATGAACAGCAGTAGACGTTGACCCCCCCCCCCTTGTATGGGAGAACAGTGGTTAAAAACTTCAGCATTCGACAACAAACGCACGGACAGTATACATGGGAACCCATCAGAATTAGCATTTACAAAAACGCGAGGAAAGTACATTTTCTAGCTGTTTTTGCTAGTTTACAGCACGTATCAATACGTCTAGCGGGTTACGGCTATATGTTTAATAATGGGTGTTATAGAGCATTCTGAGCACTGTGTATCTTTTGGAGCTCATTTTTTGATTTGAAGGCAGCGGGAAGAGGAGAGAAGGCAGGGAACACGCGTCTAAACCAGAGAGCTGGGAAGCGAGTACTTGCAACGCGAAAAGGGCAGAAAGCAAGAAGGCCTCTGAGAAGGAAAAGCGTCTAAACAAGAGAGCAGGGAAGCGAGTGTTTGCAACGCGAAACGGTGCAGGGAGCAGGGACAGAAAGGGAGAACTCCTCTGAGGAGGAACAGCTGGCAGTTAGCCTTCTTTGAAGATGAGAACTTGATCACCACGGGAGAGGATTGTTGAGAGGGTTACAGAGGGGGAGGTCTGAGATCAGAAAATCCTGAGTATTCCCTGCAGTGTGTAGGGCCAGCGACATGAAGTGTTGCAGATCTCGTAAAAGTCCAGGTCAGGAAGCATACAGGTTCATGTTGAATTCTCCAAGTAGGCGGAGTTGAGTGGTAGGAGGCTAGGACGGAGAAGTCCATCCACTGAGAGAGGAAGGGGGTAGGCAAATAGCCACGGTGAGAGAATGGCCAGGAGAGAATGCATGCAGACAAGGCATTCGTGACAGGAGTCGGCCTGCAAAGGAAATCAATTTACTACAGGAATCAAGGCTAAGCATTGAGATATCACATCTCATGCTATAGGAAGGGTCTCAGGATTGGAATGGGAAGGACTTAGATATCACATATCATGCTATAGGGAGGGTCTCAGTTTAGATATTAGAAGCATTGAGATATCACATCTCATGCTATCGGAAGTGTCTCAGGATTGGAATGGGAAGGAGCTGGATATCACATCTCATGCTAAAGGAAGGGTCTCAGGTTTGGAACGGGAAGGAGTTGGATATCACATCTCATGTTATAGGAAGGGTCTCAGGTTTGGTATAAACATTGAGATATCACATCTCAGGCTATAGGAAGGGTCTCAGGATTGGAATGGGAAGGAGTTGGATATCACATCTCATGCTATAGGAAGGGTCTCAGGATTGGAATGGGAAGGAGTTGGATATCACATTGGATATTCCCATCTCATGTTATAGGAAGGATCTCAGGTTTGGTATTAGAAGCATTGAGATATCACATCTCATGCTTTAGGAAGGGTCTCAGGATTGGAATGGGAAGGACTTGGATATCACATCTCATGCTATAAGGAGGGTCTCAAGTTTGATATTAGAAGCATTGAGATATCACATTTCATGATATCGGAAGGGTCTCAAGATTGGAATGGGAAGGAGTTGGATATCACATCTCATGATAAAGGAAGGGTCTAAGGTTTGGAAGGGGAAGGATTTGGATATCACATCTCATGTTATAGGACGGGTCTCAGGTTTGGTATTAGAAGCATTGAGATATCAAGTCTCATGGTATAGGAAGGGTCTCAGAATTGGAATGGGAAGGAGTTGGATATCACATCTCAAGCTATAGGAAGGGTCTCAGGATTAGAATGGGAAGGAGTTTGATATCACATCTCATGCCATAGTATGGGTCTCAGGTTTGGTAGAAGCATTGGGATATCACATCTCATGCTATCGGAAGGTTATCAGGATTGGATTTGGAAGGAGTTGGATATCCCATCTCATGCTATAGGAAGGGTCTCAGGTTGGAATGGGAAGGACTTGGATATCACATCTCATGCTATAGGAAGGCTCTCAGGTTTGCAAGGGGAAAGAGTTGGATATCACATTTCATGTTAGAGGTAGGATCTCAGGTTTGGTATTAGAAGTATTGAGATATCACATCTCATGCTATCAGAAGGATCTCAGGTTTGGTATAGAAGCATTGAGATATCATATCTTATGCTATCAGAAGAGTCTCAGGATTGGAATGGGAAGGAGTTGGATATCACATCTCATGGTAAAGGAAGGGTCTCAGGTTTGGAAGATAAGGATTTGGATATCACATCTCATGTTATAGGAAGGATCTCAGGTTTGGTATTAGAAGTATTGAGATATCACATCTCATGCTATCGGAAGGATCTCAGGTTTGGTATAGAAGCATTGAGATATATCTTATGCTATCAGAAGGGTCTCAGGATTGGAATGGGAAGGAGTTGGATATCACATCTCATGCTAAAGGGAGGGTCTCAGGTTTGGAAGGGGAAGGATTTGGATATCACATCTCATGTTATAGGATGGATCTCAGGTTTGGTATTAGAAGTATTGAGATATCACATCTCATGTTATCGGAAGGATCTCAGGTTTGGTATTAGAAGTATTGAGATATCACATCTCATGCTATAGGAAGGGTCTCAGGATTGGAATGGGAAGGAGTTGGATATCACATCTCATGCTAAAGAAAGGGTCTCAGGTTTGGTAGAAGCATTGAGGTATCACATCTCATGCTATAGGAAGGCTCTCAGGATTGGAATGGGAAGGACTTAGATATCACATATCATGCTATAGGGAGGGTCTCGGTTTTGATATTAGAAGCATTGAGATATCACATCTCATGCTATCGGAAGTGTCTCAGGATTGGAATGGGAAGGAGCTGGATATAACATCTCATGCTAAAGGAAGGGTCTCAGGTTTGGAACGGGAAGGAGTTGGATATCACATCTCATGTTATAGGAAGGGTCTCAGGTTTGGTATAAACATTGAGATATCACATCTCTGCTATCGGAAGTGTCTCAGGATTGGAATGGGAAGGAGTTGAATATCCCATCTCATGTTATAGGACGGGTCTCAGGTTTTTTATTAGAATCATTGAGATATCATATTGCATGATGTAGGAAGGGTCTAAGGATTGGAATGGGAAGGACTTAGATCTCACATCTCATGCTATAGATAGGCTCTCAGGTTTGGAAAGTGAAGGAGTTGGATATCACATTTCATGTTAGAGGAAGGATCTCAGGTTTGGTATTAGGGGCATTGAGATATCACATCTCAGGCTATAGGAAGGGTCTCAGGATTGGAATGGGAAGGAGTTGGATATCACATCTCATGCTATAGGAAGGGTCTCAGGTTTGGTAGAACCATTGAGATATCAAATCTCATGCTATAGGAAGGGTCTCAGGATTGGAATGGAAGGAGTTGGATATCACATCTCATGTTATAGGAAGGATATCAGGTTTGGTATTAGAAGCATTGAGACATCACATCTCATGCTATAGGAAGGGTCTCAGGATTGGAATGGGAAGGAGTTGGATATCACATCTCATGCTATAGGAAGGGTCTCAGGATTGGAATGGGAAGGAGTTGAATATGACAACTCATGCCGTAGGAAGGGTCTCAGGTTTGGTATAAACATTGAGATATCACATCTCTGCTATCAAAAGGGTCTCAGGATTGGAATGGGAAGGAGTTGGATTCCCCATCTCATGTTATAGGAAGAGTCTCAGGTTTGGTATTAGAAGCATTGAGATATCACATCTCATGCTATAGGAAGTGTCTCAGGATTGGAATGGGAAGGACTTGGATATCACATCTCATGCTATGGGAAGGGTCTCAGGTTTGGTATAAGCAGTGAGATATCACATCTCATGCTATAGGAAGTGTCTCAGGACATCTCATGTTATAGGAAGGATCTCAGGTTTGGTATAAGCATTGAGATATCACATCTCTGCTATCGGAAGGGTCTCAGGATTGGAATGGGAAGGAGTTGGATATTCCCATCTCATGTTATAGGAAGGGTCTCAGGTTTGGTATTAGAAGCATTGAGATATCACATCTCATGCTATAGGAAGGGTCTCAGGATTGGAATGGGAAGGACTTGGATATCACATCTCACGCTATAGGGAGGGTCTCAAGTTTGATATTAGAAGCTTTGAGATATCACATCTCATGATATCGGAAGGGTCTCAGGATTGGAATGGGAAGGAGTTGGATATCACATCTCATGCTAAAGGGAGGATCTCAGGTTTGGAAGGGGAAGGATTTGGATATCACATCTCATGTTATAGGAAGGATCTCAGGTTTGGTATTAGAAGCATTGAGATATCACATCTCATGCTATCGGAAGGATCTCAGGTTTGGTATTAGAAGCATTGAGATATCACATCTCATGCTATCAGAAGAGTCTCAGGATTGGAATAGGAAGGAGTTGGATATCACATCTCATGCTAAAGGGAGGGTCTCAGGTTTGGAAGGGGAAGGATTTGGATATCACATCTCATGTTATCGGAAGGATCTCACGTTTGGTATTAGAAGTATTGAGATATCATATCTCATGCTATAGGAAGGGTCTCAGGATTGGAATGGGAAGGAGTTGGATATCACATCTCATGCTATAGGGAGGGTCTCAGGATTGGAATGGGAAGGACTTAGATATCACATATCATGCTATAGGGAGGGTCTCAGTTTTGATATTAGAAGCATTGAGATATCACATCTCATGATATCGGAAGGGTCTCAGGATTGGAATGGGAAGGAGTTGGATATCACATCTCATGCTAAAGGGAGGGTCTCAGGTTTGGAAGGGGAAGGATTTGGATATCACATCTCATGTTATAGGAAGGATCTCAGGTTTGGTATTAGAAGCATTGAGATATCACATCTCATGCTATCGGAAGGATCTCAGGTTTGGTATTAGAAGCATTGAGATATCACATCTCATGCTATCAGAAGAGTCTCAGGATTGGAATAGGAAGGAGTTGGATATCACATCTCATGCTAAAGGGAGGGTCTCAGGTTTGGAAGGGGAAGGATTTGGATATCACATCTCATGTTATCGGAAGGATCTCACGTTTGGTATTAGAAGTATTGAGATATCATATCTCATGCTATTGGAAGTGTCTCAGGATTGGAATGGGAAGGAGCTGGATATCACATCTCATGCTAAAGGAAGGGTCTCAGGTTTGGAACGGGAAGGATTTGGATATCACATCTCATGTTATAGGAAGGGTCTCAGGTTTGGTATAAGCATTGAGATATCACATCTCTGCTATCGGAAGTGTCTCAGGATTGGAATGGGAAGGAGTTGGATATCCCATCTCATGTTATAGGACGGGTCTCAGGTTTGTTATTAGAATCATTGAGATATCATATTGCATGCTGTAGGAAGGGTCTAAGGGTTGGAATGTGAAGGACTTGGATATCACATCTCATGCTATAGATAGGCTCTTAGGTTTGGAAAGGGAAGGAATTGGATATCACATTTCATGTTAGAGGAAGGATCTCAGGTTTGGTATTAGAAGCATTGAGATATCACATCTCATGCTATAGGAAGGGTCTCAGGATTGGAATGGGAAGCAGTTGGATATCACATCTCATGCTATAGGAAGGGTCTCAGGTTTGGTATAAGCATTGAGATATCACATCTCATGCTATAGGACGGGTCTCAGGATTGGAATGGAAGGAGTTGGATATCACATCTCATGTTATAAGGAAGGATCTCAGGTTTGGTATTAGAAGCATTGAGACATCACATCTCATGCTATCGGAAGGGTCTCAGGATTGGAATGGGAAGGAGTTGGATATCACATCTCATCCAATAGGAAGGGTCTCAGGTTTGGAATGGGAAGGAATTGGATATCACATCTCATGTTATAGGAAGGATCTCAGGTTTGGTATAAGAAGCATTGAGATATCACATCTCATGCTATAGGAAGGGTCTCAGGATTGGAATGTGAAGGATTTGGATATCACATCTCATGCTAAAGGAAGGGTCTCAGGTTTGGTAGAAGCATTGAGATATCACATCTCTGCTATCGGAAGGGTCTCAGGATTGGATTGGGAAGGAGTTGGATATCCCTTCTCATGCTATAGGAAGAGTCTCAGGATTTGAATGGCAAGGAGTTGGATATCACATCTCATGCCATAGGAAGGGTCTCAGGTTTGTTATAAGCATTGAGATATCACATCTCTGCTATCAGAAGGGTCTCAGGATTGGATTGGGAAGGAGTTGGATATCCCTTCTCATGCTATAGGAAGTGTCTCAGGTTGGAATGGGAAGGATTTGGATATCACATCCCTTGCTATAGGAAGGGTCTCAGGATTGGAATGGGTAGGAGTTGGATATTACTTTCTTGCTATTGGAAGGGTCTCATGTTTGGAATAGGAAGGAGTTGGATATCACATATGCTATAGTTAGTGTCTCAGGTTTGGAACGGGAAGGAGTTGGATATCACATCTCATGTTATAGGAAGGGTCTCAGGTTTGGTATAAGCATTGAGATATCACATCTCTGCTATCGGAAGCGGCTCAGGATTGGAATGGGAAGGAGTTGGATATCCCATCTAATGTTATAGGAAGAGTCTCTGGTTTGGTATTAGAATCATTGAGATATCACATCGCATGCTGTAGGAAGGGTCTAAGGATTGGAATGGGATGGACTTGGATATCACATCTCATGCTATAGGTAGGCTCTCAGGTTTGGTATAAGCATTGAGATATCACATCTCATGCTATAGGAAGGGTCTCAGGATTGGAATGGGAAGGAATTGGATATCACATCATGCTATAGGAAGGGTCTCAGATTTGGTATAAGCATTGAGATATCACATCTCATGCTAAAGGAAGGGTCTCAGGATTGGAATGGGAAGGAGTTGTATATGACATCTCAGGCCATAGGAAGGTTCTCAGGTTTGGTATAAGCATTGAGATATCACATCTCTGCTATCGGAAGTGTCTCAGGATTGGAATGGGAAGGAGTTGGATATCACATCTCATCCAATAGGAAGGGCCTCAGGTTTGGAATGGGAAGGAATTGGATATCACATCTCATGTTATAGGAAGGGTCTCAGGTTTGGTATAAACATTGAGATATCACATCTCTGCTATCGGAAGTGTCTCAGGATTGGAATGGGAAGGAGTTGGATATCCCATCTCATGTTATAGGACGGGTCTCAGGTTTGTTATTAGAATCATTGAGATATCATATTGCATGCTGTTGGAAGGGTCTAAGGGTTGGAATGGGAAGGACTTGGATATCACATCTCATGCTATAGATAGGCTCTTAGGTTTGGAAAGGGAAGGAGTTGGATATCACATTTCATGTTAGAGGAAGGATCTCAGGTTTGGTATTAGAAGCATTGAGATATCACATCTCATGCTATAGGAAGGGTCTCAGGATTGGAATGGGAAGCAATTGGATATCACATCTCATGCTATAGGAAGGGTCTCAGGTTTGGTATAAGCATTGAGATATCACATCTCATGCTATAGGACGGGTCTCAGGATTGGAATGGAAGGAGTTGGATATCACATCTCATGTTATAGGAAGGATTTCAGGTTTGGTATTAGAAGCATTGAGACATCACATCTCATGCTATAGGAAGGGTCTCAGGGTTGGAATGGGAAGGAGTTGGATATCACATCTCATCCAATAGGAAGGGCCTCAGGTTTGGAATGGGAAGGAATTGGATATCACATCTCATGTTATAGGAAGGATCTCAGGTTTGGTATTAGAAGCATTGAGATATCACATCTCATGCTATAGGAAGGGTCTCAGGATTGGAATGTGAAGGATTTGGATATCACATCTCATGCTAAAGGAAGGGTCTCAGGTTTGGTAGAAGCATTGAGATATCACGCCTCTGCTATCGGAAGGGTCTCAGGATTGGATTGGGAAGGAGTTGGATATCACATCTCATGCCATAGGAAGGGTCTCAGGTTTGGTATAAGCATTGAGATATCACATCTCTGCTATCGGAAGGGTCTCAGGTTTGGATTGGGAAGGAGTTGGATATCCCTTCTCATGCTATAGGAAGTGTCTCAGGTTGGAATGGGAAGGAGTTGGATATCACATCTCATTCATGTTATAGGAAGGGTCTCAGGATTGGAATGGGAAGGATTTGGATATCACATCTCTTGCTATAGGAAGGGTCTCAGGATTGGAATGGGTAGGAGTTGGATATTACTTTCTTGCTATAGGAGGGGTCTCATGTTTGGAATGGGAAGGAGTTGGATATCACATATGCTATAGTTAGTGTCTCAGGTTTGCAACGGGAAGGAGTTGGATATCACATCTCATGTTATAGGAAGGGTCTCAGGTTTGGTATAAGCATTGAGATATCACATCTCTGCTATCGGAAGCGGCTCAGGATTGGAATGGGAAGGAGTTGGATATCCCATCTCATGTTATAGGAAGAGTCTCTGGTTTGGTATTAGAATCATTGAGATATCACATCGCATGCTGTAGGAAGGGTCTAAGGATTGGAATGGGATGGACTTGGATATCACATCTCATGCTATAGGTAGGCTCTCAGGTGGTTTGGTATAAGCATTGAGATATCACATCTCATGCTATAGGAAGGGTCTCAGGATTGGAATGGGAAGGAATTGGATATCACATCTCATGCTATAGGAAGGGTCTCAGATTTGGTATAAGCATTGAGATATCACATCTCATGCTAAAGGAAGGGTCTCAGGATTGGAATGGGAAGGAGTTGTATATGACATCTCAGGCCATAGGAAGGTTCTCAGGTTTGGTATAAGCATTGAGATATCACATCTCTGCTATCGGAAGGGTCTCAGGATTGGAATGGGAAGGAGTTGGATATCCCATCTCATGTTATAGGAAGGGTCTCAGGTTTGGTATTAGAAGCATAGAGATATCACATCTCATGCTATAGGAAGGGTCTCAGGATTTGAATGGCAAGGAGTTGGATATCACATCTCATGCCATAGGAAGGGTCTCAGGTTTGGTATAAGCATTGAGATATCACATCTCTGCTATCGGAAGGGTCTCAGGATTGGATTGGGAAGGAGTTGGATATCCCTTCTCATGCTATAGGAAGTGTCTCAGGTTGGAATGGGAAGGAGTTGGATATCACATCTCATGTTATAGGAAGGGTCTCAGGATTGGAATGGGAAGGATTTGGATATCACATCTCTTGCTATAGGAAGGGTCTCAGGATTGGAATGGGTAGGAGTTGGATATTACTTTCTTGCTATAGGAAGGGTCTCATGTTTGGAATGGGAAGGAGTTGGATATCACATATGCTATAGTTAGTGTCTCAGGTTTGGAACGGGAAGGAGTTGGATATCACATCTCATGTTATAGGAAGGGTCTCAGGTTTGGTATAAGCATTGAGATATCACATCTCTGCTATCAGAAGCGGCTCAGGATTGGAATGGGAAGGAGTTGGATATCCCATCTCATGTTATAGGAAGAGTCTCTGGTTTGGTATTAGAATCATTGAGATATCACATCGCATGCTGTAGGAAGGGTCTAAGGATTGGAATGGAATGGACTTGGATATCACATCTCATGCTATAGGTAGGCTCTCAGGTTTGGTATAAGCATTGAGATATCACATCTCATGCTATAGGAAGGGTCTCAGGATTGGAATGGGAAGGAATTGGATATCACATCTCATGCTATAGGAAGGGTCTCAGATTTGGTATAAGCATTGAGATATCACATCTCATGCTAAAGGAAGGGTCTCAGGATTGGAATGGGAAGGAGTTGTATATGACATCTCAGGCCATAGGAAGGTTCTCAGGTTTGGTATAAGCATTGAGATATCACATCTCTGCTATCGGAAGGGTCTCAGGATTGGAATGGGAAGGAGTTGGATATCCCATCTCATGTTATAGGAAGGGTCTCAGGTTTGGTATTAGAAGCATAGAGATATCACATCTCATGCTATAGGAAGGGTCTCAGGATTTGAATGGCAAGGAGTTGGATATCACATCTCATGCCATAGGAAGGGTCTCAGGTTTGGTATAAGCATTGAGATATCACATCTCTGCTATCGGAAGGGTCTAAGGATTGGATTGGGAAGGAGTTGGATATCCCTTCTCATGCTATAGGAAGTGTCTCAGGTTGGAATGGGAAGGAGTTGGATATCACATCTCATGTTATAGGAAGGGTCTCAGGATTGGAATGGGTAGTAGTTGGATATTACTTACTTGCTATAGGAAGGGTCTCATGTTTGGAATGGGAAGGAGTTGGATATCACATATGCTATAGTTAGTGTCTCAGGTTTGGAATGGTATGGACTTGGATATCACATCTCATGCTATAGGAAGGGTCTCAGGATTGGAATGGGAAGGAGTTGTATATGACATCTCAGGCCATAGGAAGGTTCTCAGGTTTGGTATAAGCATTGAAATATCACATCTCTGCTATCGGAAGGGTCTCAGGATTGGAATGGGAAGGAGTTGGATATCCCATCTCATGTTATAGGAAGGGTCTCAGGTTTGGTATTAGAAGCATTGAGATATCACGTCTCTGCTATCGGAAGGGTCTCAGGATTGGATTGGGAAGGAGTTGGATATCCCTTCTCATGCTATAGGAAGGGTCTCAGGATTTGAATGGCAAGGAGTTGGATATCACATCTCATGCCATAGGAAGGGTCTCAGGTTTGGTATAAGCATTGAGATATCACATCTCTGCTATCGGAAGGGTCTCAGGATTGGATTGGGAAGGAGTTGGATATCCCTTCTCATGCTATAGGAAGTGTCTCAGGTTGGAATGGGAAGGAGTTGGATATCACATCTCATGTTATAGGAAGGGTCTCAGGATTGGAATGGGAAGGATTTGGATATCACATCTCTTGCTATAGGAAGGGTCTCAGGATTGGAATGGGTAGTAGTTGGATATTACTTACTTGCTATAGGAAGGGTCTCATGTTTGGAATGGGAAGGAGTTGGATATCACATATGCTATAGTTAGTGTCTCAGGTTTGGAATGGGATGGACTTGGATATCACATCTCATGCTATAGGAAGGGTCTCAGATTTGGTATAAGCATTGAGATATCACATCTCATGCTAAAGGAAGGGTCTCAGGATTGGAATGGGAAGGAGTTGTATATGACATCTCAGGCCATAGGAAGGTTCTCAGGTTTGGTATAAGCATTGAAATATCACATCTCTGCTATCGGAAGGGTCTCAGGATTGGAATGGGAAGGAGTTGGATATCCCATCTCATGTTATAGGAAGGGTCTCAGGTTTGGTATTAGAAGCATTGAGATATCACATCTCATGCTATAGGAAGGGTCTCAGGATTGGAATGTGAAGGATTTGGATATTACATCTCATGCTAAAGGAAGGGTCTCAGGTTTGGTAGAAGCATTGAGATATCACGTCTCTGCTATCGGAAGGGTCTCAGGATTGGATTGGGAAGGAGTTGGATATCCCTTCTCATGCTATAGGAAGGGTCTCAGGATTTGAATGGCAAGGAGTTGGATATCACATCTCATGCCATAGGAAGGGTCTCAGGTTTGGTATAAGCATTGAGATATCACATCTCTGCTATCGGAAGGGTCTCAGGATTGGATTGGGAAGGAGTTGGATATCCCTTCTCATGCTATAGGAAGTGTCTCAGGTTGGAATGGGAAGGAGTTGGATATCACATCTCATGTTATAGGAAGGGTCTCAGGATTGGAATGGGAAGGATTTGGATATCACATCTCTTGCTATAGGAAGGGTCTCAGGATTGGAATGGGTAGGAGTTGGATATTACTTTCTTGCTATAGGAAGGGTCTCATGTTTGGAATGGGAAGGATTTGGATATCACATATGCTATAGTTAGTGTCTCAGGTTTGGAACGGGAAGGAGTTGGATATCACATCTCATGTTATAGGAAGGGTCTCAGGTTTGGTATAAGCATTGAGATATCACATCTCTGCTATCGGAAGCGGCTCAGGATTGGAATGGGAAGGAGTTGGATATCCCATCTCATGTTATAGTAAGAGTCTCTGGTTTGGTATTAGAATCATTGAGATATCACATCGCATGCTGTAGGAAGGGTCTAAGGATTGGAATGGGATGGACTTGGATATCACATCTCATGCTATAGGAAGGGTCTCAGATTTGGTATAAGCATTGAGATATCACATTTCATGCTAAAGGAAGGGTCTCAGGATTGTAGGCTCTCAGGTTTGGTATAAACATTGAGATATCACATCTCATGCTATAGGAAGGGTCTCAGGATTGGAATGGGAAGGATTTGGATATCACATCTCATGCTATAGGAAGGGTCTCAGATTTGGTATAAGCATTGAGATATCACACCTTATGCTAAAGGAAGGGTCTCAGGATTGGAATGGGAAGGAGTTGTATATGACATCTCAGGCCATAGGAAGGGTCTCAGGTTTGGTATAAGCATTGAGATATCACATCTCATGCTATAGGAAGGGTCTCAGGATTGGAATGGGAAGGACTTGGATGTCACATCTCATGCTATAGGGAGGGTCTCAAGTTTGATATTAGAAGCATTGAGATAACAAATCTCATGATATCGGAAGGGTCTCAGGATTGGAATGGGAAGGAGTTGGATACCACATCTCATGATAAAGGAAGGGTCTAAGGTTTGGAAGGGGAAGGATTTGGATATCACATCTCATGTTATAGGACGGGTCTCAGGTTTGGTATTAGAAGCATTGAGATATCAAGTCTCATGGTATAAGAAGGGTCTCAGAATTGGAATGGGAAGGAGTTGGATATCACACCTCAAGCTATAGGAAGGGTCTCAGGATTGGAATGGGAAGGAGTTTGATATCACATCTCATGCCATAGTATGGGTCTCAGGTTTGGTAGAAGCATTGGGACATCACATCTCATGCTATCGGAAGGGTATCAGTATTGGATTTGGCAGAAGTTGGATATCCCATCTCATGCTATAGGAAGGGTCTCAGGTTGGAATGGGAAGGAGTTGGATATCACATTTCATGTTATAGGAAGGGTCTCAGGATTGGAATGGGAAGGACTTGGATATCATATCTCATGCTATAGGACGGGTCTCAGGTTTGTTATTAGAATCATTGAGATATCATATTGCATGCTGTAGGAAGGGTCTAAGGTTTGGAAAGGGAAGGAGTTGGATATCACATTTCATGTTAGAGGAAGGATCTCAGGTTTGGTATTAGAAGCATTGAGATATCACATCTCATGCTATAGGAAGGGTCTCAGGATTGGAATGGGAAGTAGTTGGATATCACATCTCATGCTATAGGAAGGGTCTCAGGTTTGGTATAAGCATTGAGATATCACATCTCATGCTATAGGACGGGTCTCAGGATTGGAATGGAAGGAGTTGGATATCACATCTCATGTTATAGGAAGGATCTCAGGTTTGGTATTAGAAGCATTGAGACATCACATCTCATGCTATAGGAAGGGTCTCAGGGTTGGAATGGGAAGGAGTTGGATATCGCATCTCATCCAATAGGAAGGGTCTCAGGTTTGGAATGGGAAGGAATTGGATATCACATCTCATGTTATAGGAAGGATCTCAGGTTTGGTATTAGAAGCATTGAGATATCACATCTCATGCTATAGGAAGGGTCTCAGGATTGGAATGTGAAGGATTTGGATATCACATCTCATGCTAAAGGAAGGGTCTCAGGTTTGGTAGAAGCATTGAGATATCAGATCTCTTCTATCGGAAGGGTCTCAGGATTGGATTGGGAAGGAGTTGGATATCCCTTCTCATGCTATAGGAAGGGTCTCAGGATTTGAATGGGAAGGAGTTGGATATCACATCTCATGTTATAGGAAGGGTCTCAGGATTGGAATGGGAAGGATTTGGATATTACTTTCTTGCTATAGGAAGGGTCTCATGTTTGGAATGGGAAGGAGTTGGATATCAATATGCTATAGTTAGTGTCTCAGGTTTGGAACGGGAAGGAGTTGGATATCACATCTCATGTTATAGGAAGGGTCTCATGTTTGGTATAAGCATTGAGATATCACATCTCTGCTATCGGAAGCGGCTCAGGATTGGAATGGGAAGGAGTTGGATATCCCATCTCATGTTATAGTAAGAGTCTCTGGTTTGGTATTAGAATCATTGAGATATCACATCGCATGCTGTAGGAAGGGTCTAAGGATTGGAATGGGATGGACTTGGATATCACATCTCATGCTATAGGTAGGCTCTCAGGTTTGATATAAGCATTGAGATATCACATCTCATGCTATAGGAAGGGTCTCAGGATTGGAATGGGAAGGATTTGGATATCACATCTCATGCTATAGGAAGGGTCTCAGATTTGGTATAAGCATTGAGATATCACATCTCATGCTAAAGGAAGGGTCTCAGGATTGGAATGGGAAGGAGTTGTATATGACATCTCAGGCCATAGGAAGGGTCTCATGTTTGGTATAAGCATTGAGATATCACATCTCTGCTATCGGAAGGGTCTCAGGATTGGAATGGGAAGGAGTTGGATATCCCATCTCATGTTATATGAAGGGTCTCAGGTTTGGTATTAGAGGCATAGAGATATCACATCTCATGCTATAGGAAGGGTCTCAGGATTGGAATGGGAAGGACTTGGATGTCACATCTCATGCTATAGGGAGGGTCTCAAGTTTGATATTAGAAGCATTGAGATAACAAATCTCATGATATCGGAAGGGTCTCAGGATTGGAATGGGAAGGAGTTGGATACCACATCTCATGATAAAGGAAGGGTCTAAGGTTTGGAAGGGGAAGGATTTGGATATCACATCTCATGTTATAGGACGGGTCTCAGGTTTGGTATTAGAAGCATTGAGATATCAAGTCTCATGGTATAAGAAGGGTCTCAGAATTGGAATGGGAAGGAGTTGGATATCACACCTCAAGCTATAGGAAGGGTCTCAGGATTGGAATGGGAAGGAGTTTGATATCACATCTCATGCCATAGTATGGGTCTCAGGTTTGGTAGAAGCATTGGGATATCACATCTCATGCTATCGGAAGGGTATCAGTATTGGATTTGGAAGAAGTTGGATATCCCATCTCATGCTATAGGAAGGGTCTCAGGTTGGAATGGGAAGGAGTTGGATATCACATTTCATGTTATAGGAAGGGTCTCATGTTTGGTATAAGCATTGAGATATCACATCTCTGCTATCGGAAGCGGCTCAGGATTGGAATGGGAAGGAGTTGGATATCCCATCTCATGTTATAGTAAGAGTCTCTGGTTTGGTATTAGAATCATTGAGATATCACATCGCATGCTGTAGGAAGGGTCTAAGGATTGGAATGGGATGGACTTGGATATCACATCTCATGCTATAGGTAGGCTCTCAGGTTTGATATAAGCATTGAGATATCACATCTCATGCTATAGGAAGGGTCTCAGGATTGGAATGGGAAGGATTTGGATATCACATCTCATGCTATAGGAAGGGTCTCAGATTTGGTATAAGCATTGAGATATCACATCTCATGCTAAAGGAAGGGTCTCAGGATTGGAATGGGAAGGAGTTGTATATGACATCTCAGGCCATAGGAAGGGTCTCATGTTTGGTATAAGCATTGAGATATCACATCTCTGCTATCGGAAGGGTCTCAGGATTGGAATGGGAAGGAGTTGGATATCCCATCTCATGTTATATGAAGGGTCTCAGGTTTGGTATTAGAGGCATAGAGATATCACATCTCATGCTATAGGAAGGGTCTCAGGATTGGAATGGGAAGGACTTGGATGTCACATCTCATGCTATAGGGAGGGTCTCAAGTTTGATATTAGAAGCATTGAGATAACAAATCTCATGATATCGGAAGGGTCTCAGGATTGGAATGGGAAGGAGTTGGATACCACATCTCATGATAAAGGAAGGGTCTAAGGTTTGGAAGGGGAAGGATTTGGATATCACATCTCATGTTATAGGACGGGTCTCAGGTTTGGTATTAGAAGCATTGAGATATCAAGTCTCATGGTATAAGAAGGGTCTCAGAATTGGAATGGGAAGGAGTTGGATATCACACCTCAAGCTATAGGAAGGGTCTCAGGATTGGAATGGGAAGGAGTTTGATATCACATCTCATGCCATAGTATGGGTCTCAGGTTTGGTAGAAGCATTGGGATATCACATCTCATGCTATCGGAAGGGTATCAGTATTGGATTTGGAAGAAGTTGGATATCCCATCTCATGCTATAGGAAGGGTCTCAGGTTGGAATGGGAAGGAGTTGGATATCACATTTCATGTTATAGGAAGGGTCTCAGGATTGGAATGGGAAGGACTTGGATATCATATCTCATGCTATAGGACAGGTCTCAGGTTTGTTATTAGAATCATGGAGATATCATATTGCATGCTGTAGGAAGGGTCTAAGGATTGGAACGGGAAGGACTTGGATATCACATCTCATGCTATAGATAGGCTCTTAGGTTTGGAAAGGGAAGGAGTTGGATATCACATTTCATGTTAGAGGAAGGATCTCAGGTTTGGTATTAGAAGCATTGAGATATCACATCTCATGCTATAGGAAGGGTCTCAGGATTGGAATGGGAAGTAGTTGGATATCACATCTCATGCTATAGGAAGGGTCTCAGGTTTGGTATAAGCATTGAGATATCACATCTCATGCTATAGGACGGGTCTCAGGATTGGAATGGAAGGAGTTGGATATCACATCTCATGTTATAGGAAGGATCTCAGGTTTGGTATTAGAAGCATTGAGACATCACATCTCATGCTATAGGAAGGGTCTCAGGGTTGGAATGGGAAGGAGTTGGATATCACATCTCATCCAATAGGAAGGGTCTCAGGTTTGGAATGGGAAGGAGTTGGATATCACATCTCATCCAATAGGAAGGATCTCAGGTTTGGTATTAGAAGCATTGAGATATCACATCTCATGCTATAGGAAGGGTCTCAGGATTGGAATGTGAAGGATTTGGATATCACATCTCATGCTAAAGGAAGGGTCTCAGGATTGGTAGAAGCATTGAGATATCACGTCTCTGCTATCGGAGGGGTCTCAGGATTGGATTGGGAAGGAGTTGGATATCCCTTCTCATGCTATAGGAAGGGTCTCAGGATTTGAATGGCAAGGAGTTGGATATCACATCTCATGCCATAGGCAGGGTCTCAGGTTTGGTATAAGCATTGAGATATCACATCTCTGCTATCGGAAGGGTCTCAGGATTGGAATGGGAAGGAGTTGGATATTCCCATCTCATGTTATAGGAAGGGTCTCAGGTTTGGTATTAGAAGCATTGAGATATCACATCTCATGCTATAGGAAGGGTCTCAGGATTGGAATGGGAAGGACTTGGATATCACATCTCATGCTATAGGGAGGGTCTCAAGTTTGATATTAGAAGCTTTGAGATATCACATCTCATGATATCGGAAGGGTCTCAGGATTGGAATGGGAAGGAGTTGGATATCACATCTCATGATAAAGGAAGGGTCTAAGGTTTGGAAGGGGAAGGATTTGGATATCACATCTCATGTTATATTACGGGTCTCAGGTTTGGTATTAGAAGCATTGAGATATCAAGTCTCAGAGTATAGGAAGGGTCTCAGAATTGGAATGGGAAGGAGTTGGATATCACATCTCAAGCTATAGGAAGGGTCTCAGGATTGGAATGGGAAGGACTTGGATATCACATCTCATGCTATAGGAAGGCTCTCAGGTTTGGAAGGGGAAAGAGTTGGATATCACATTTCATGTTAGAGGTAGGATCTCAGGTTTGGTATTAGAGGCATTGAGATATCACATCTCATGCTATCAGAAGGGTCTCAGGATTGGAATGGGAAGGAGTTGGATATCACATCTCATGCTATAGGGAGGGTCTCAGGATTGGAATGGGAAGGACTTAGATATCACATATCATGCTATAGGGAGGGTCTCAGTTTTGATATTAGAAGCATTGAGATATCACATCTCATGCTATCGGAAGTGTCTCAGGATTGGAATGGGAAGGAGCTGGATATCACATCTCATGCTAAAGGAAGGGTCTCAGGTTTGGAACGAGAAGGATTTGGATATCACATCTCATGTTATAGGAAGGGTCTCAGGTTTGGTATAAGCATTGAGATATCACATCTCTGCTATCGGAAGTGTCTCAGGATTGGAATGGGAAGGAGTTGGATATCCCATCTCATGTTATAGGACGGGTCTCAGGTTTGTTATTAGAATCATTGAGATATCATATTGCATGCTGTAGGAAGGGTCTAAGGGTTGGAATGTGAAGGACTTGGATATCACATCTCATGCTATAGATAGGCTCTTAGGTTTGGAAAGGGAAGGAGTTGGATATCAGATTTCATGTTAGAGGAAGGATCTCAGGTTTGGTATTAGAAGTATTGAGATATCACATCTCATGCTATAGGAAGGGTCTCAGGATTGGAATGGGAAGCAGTTGGATATGACATCTCATGCTATAGGAAGGGTCTCAGGTTTGGTATAAGCATTGAGATATCACATCTCATGCTATAGGACGGGTCTCAGGATTGGAATGGAAGGAGTTGGATATCACATCTCATGTTATAGGAAGGATCTCAGGTTTGGTATTAGAAGCATTGAGACATCACATCTCATGCTATAGGAAGGGTCTCAGGGTTGGAATGGGAAGGAGTTGGATATCACATCTCATCCAATAGGAATGGTCTCAGGTTTGGAATGGGAAGGAATTGGATATCACATCTCATGTTATAGGAAGGATCTCAGGTTTGGTATTAGAAGCATTGAGATATCACATCTCATGCTATAGGAAGGGTCTCAGGATTGGAATGTGAAGGATTTGGATATCACATCTCATGCTAAAGGAAGGGTCTCAGGTTTGGTAGAAGCATTGAGATATCACGTCGCTGCTATCGGAAGGGTCTCAGGATTGGATTGGGAAGGAGTTGGATATCCCTTCTCATGCTATAGGAAGGGTCTCAGGATTTGAATGGCAAGGAGTTGGATATCACATCTCATGCCATAGGAAGGGTCTCAGGTTTGGTATAAGCATTGAGATATCACATCTCTGCTATCGGAAGGGTCTCAGGATTGGATTGGGAAGGAGTTGGATATCCCTTCTCATGCTATAGGAAGTGTCTCAGGTTGGAATGGGAAGGAGTTGGATATCACATCTCATGTTATAGGAAGGGTCTCAGGATTGGAATGGGAAGGATTTGGATATCACATCTCTTGCTATAGGAAGGGTCTCAGGATTGGAATGGGTAGGAGTTGGATATTACTTTCTTGCTATAGGAAGGGTCTCATGTTTGGAATGGGAAGGAGTTGGATATCACATATGCTATAGTTAGTGTCTCAGGTTTAGAACGGGAAGGAGTTGGATATCACATCTCATGTTATAGGAAGGGTCTCAGGTTTGGTATAAGCATTGAGATATCACATCTCTGCTATCGGAAGCGGCTCAGGATTGGAATGGGAAGGAGTTGGATATCCCATCTCATGTTATAGGAAGAGTCTCTGGTTTGGTATTAGAATCATTGAGATATCACATCGCATGCTGTAGGAAGGGTCTAAGGATTGGAATGGGATGGACTTGGATATCACATCTCATGTTATAGGTAGGCTCTCAGGTTTGGTATAAGCATTGAGATATCACATCTCATGCTATAGGAAGGGTCTCAGGATTGGAATGGGAAGGAATTGGATATCACATCTCAGGCTATAGGAAGGGTCTCAGGATTGGAATGGGAAGGAGTTGGATATCACATCTCATGCTATAGGAAGGGTCTCAGGCTTGGTATAAGCATTGAGATATCACATCTCATGCTATAGGAAGGGTCTCAGGATTGGAATGGAAGGAGTTGGATATCACATCTCATGTTATAGGAAGGATCTCAGGTTTGGTATTAGAAGCATTGAGACATCACATCTCATGCTATAGGAAGGGTCTCAGGATTGGAATGGGAAGGAGTTGGATATCAAATCTCATGCTATAGGAAGGGTCTCAGGATTGGAATGGGAAGGAGTTGAATATGACATCTCATGCCGTAGGAAGGGTCTCAGGTTTGGTATAAACATTGAGATATCACATCTCTGCTATCAAAAGGGTCTCAGGATTGGAATTGGAAGGAGTTGGATATCCCATCTCATGTTATAGGAAGAGTCTCAGGTTTGGTATTAGAAGCATTGAGATATCACATCTCATGCTATAGGAAGTGTCTCAGGATTGGAATGGGAAGGACTTGGATATCACATCTCATGCTATAGGTAGGGTCTCAAGTTTGACATTAGAAGCATTGAGATATCACATCTCATGCTATAGGAAGGGTCTGAGGATTGGAATGGGAAGGAGTTGGATATCACATCTCCTGCTATGGGAAGGGTCTCAGGTTTGGTATAAGCAGTGAGATATCACATCTCATGCTATAGGAAGTGTTCCAGGATTGGAATGGGAAGGAGTTGGATATCACATCTCATGTTATAGGAAGGATCTCAGGTGTGGTATAAGCATTGAGATATCACATCTCTGCTATCGGAAGGGTCTCAAGATTGGAATGGGAAGGAGTTGGATATTCCCATCTCATGTTATAGGAAGGGTCTCAGGTTTGGTATTAGAAGCATTGAGATATCACATCTCATGCTATAGGAAGGGTCTCAGGATTGGAATGGGAAGGACTTGGATATCACATCTCATGCTATAGGGAGGGTCTCAAGTTTGATATTAGAAGCTTTGAGATATCACATCTCATGATATCGGAAGGGTCTCAGGATTGGAATGGGAAGGAGTTGGATATCACATCTCATGATAAAGAACGGGTCTAAGGTTTGGAAGGGGAAGGATTTGGATATCACATCTCATGTTATATTACGGGTCTCAGGTTTGGTATTAGAAGCATTGAGATATCAAGTCTCATAGTATAGGAAGGGTCTCAGAATTGGAATGGGAAGGAGTTGGATATCCCATCTCATGTTATAGGAAGAGTCTCTGGTTTGGTAATAGAATCATTGAGATATTCACATCGCATGCTGTAGGAAGGGTCTAAGGATTGGAATGGGATGGACTTGGATATCACATCTCATGCTATAGGTAGGCTCTCAGTTTTGGTATAAGCATTGAGATATCACATCTCATGCTATAGGAAGGGTCTCAGAATTGGAATGGGAAGGAGTTGGATATCACATCTCAAGCTATAGGAAGGGTCTCAGTATTGGAATGGGAAGGACTTGGATATCACATCTCATGCTATAGGAAGGCTCTCAGGTTTGGAAGGGGAAAGAGTTGGATATCTCATTTCATGTTAGAGGTAGGATCTCAGGTTTGGTATTAGAGGCATTGAGATATCACATCTCATGCTATCAGAAGGGTCTCAGGAATGGAATGGGAAGGATTTGGATATCACATCTCATGTTATAGGAAGGATCTCAGGTTTGGTATTAGAAGCATTGAGATATCACATCTCATGCTATCGGAAGGATCTCAGGTTTGGTATTAGAAGCATTGAGATATCACATCTCATGCTATCAGAAGAGTCTCAGGATTGGAATAGGAAGGAGTTGGATATCACATTTCATGCTAAAGGGAGGGTCTCAGGTTTGGAAGGGGAAGGATTTGGATATCACATCTCATGTTATCGGAAGGATCTCACGTTTGGTATTAGAAGTATTGAGATATCATATCTCATGCTATAGGAAGGGTCTCAGGATTGGAATGGGAAGGACTTAGATATCACATATCATGCTATAGGGAGGGTCTCAGGTTTGGTATAAGCATTGAGATATCACATCTCATGCTATAGGAAGGGTCTCAGGATTGGAATGGGAAGGAATTGGATATCACATCTCAGGCTATAGGAAGGGTCTCAGGATTGGAATGGGAAGGAGTTGGATATCACATCTCATGCTATAGGAAGGGTCTCAGGCTTGGTATAAGCATTGAGATATCACATCTCATGCTATAGGAAGGGTCTCAGGATTGGAATGGAAGGAGTTGGATATCACATCTCATGTTATAGGAAGGATCTCAGGTTTGGTATTAGAAGCATTGAGACATCACATCTCATGCTATAGGAAGGGTCTCAGGATTGGAATGGGAAGGAGTTGGATATCAAATCTCATGCTATAGGAAGGGTCTCAGGATTGGAATGGGAAGGAGTTGAATATGACATCTCATGCCGTAGGAAGGGTCTCAGGTTTGGTATAAACATTGAGATATCACATCTCTGCTATCAAAAGGGTCTCAGGATTGGAATTGGAAGGAGTTGGATATCCCATCTCATGTTATAGGAAGAGTCTCAGGTTTGGTATTAGAAGCATTGAGATATCACATCTCATGCTATAGGAAGTGTCTCAGGATTGGAATGGGAAGGACTTGGATATCACATCTCATGCTATAGGTAGGGTCTCAAGTTTGACATTAGAAGCATTGAGATATCACATCTCATGCTATAGGAAGGGTCTGAGGATTGGAATGGGAAGGAGTTGGATATCACATCTCCTGCTATGGGAAGGGTCTCAGGTTTGGTATAAGCAGTGAGATATCACATCTCATGCTATAGGAAGTGTTCCAGGATTGGAATGGGAAGGAGTTGGATATCACATCTCATGTTATAGGAAGGATCTCAGGTGTGGTATAAGCATTGAGATATCACATCTCTGCTATCGGAAGGGTCTCAAGATTGGAATGGGAAGGAGTTGGATATTCCCATCTCATGTTATAGGAAGGGTCTCAGGTTTGGTATTAGAAGCATTGAGATATCACATCTCATGCTATAGGAAGGGTCTCAGGATTGGAATGGGAAGGACTTGGATATCACATCTCATGCTATAGGGAGGGTCTCAAGTTTGATATTAGAAGCTTTGAGATATCACATCTCATGATATCGGAAGGGTCTCAGGATTGGAATGGGAAGGAGTTGGATATCACACCTCATGATAAAGAACGGGTCTAAGGTTTGGAAGGGGAAGGATTTGGATATCACATCTCATGTTATATTACGGGTCTCAGGTTTGGTATTAGAAGCATTGAGATATCAAGTCTCATAGTATAGGAAGGGTCTCAGAATTGGAATGGGAAGGAGTTGGATATCCCATCTCATGTTATAGGAAGAGTCTCTGGTTTGGTAATAGAATCATTGAGATATTCACATCGCATGCTGTAGGAAGGGTCTAAGGATTGGAATGGGATGGACTTGGATATCACATCTCATGCTATAGGTAGGCTCTCAGTTTTGGTATAAGCATTGAGATATCACATCTCATGCTATAGGAAGGGTCTCAGAATTGGAATGGGAAGGAGTTGGATATCACATCTCAAGCTATAGGAAGGGTCTCAGTATTGGAATGGGAAGGACTTGGATATCACATCTCATGCTATAGGAAGGCTCTCAGGTTTGGAAGGGGAAAGAGTTGGATATCTCATTTCATGTTAGAGGTAGGATCTCAGGTTTGGTATTAGAGGCATTGAGATATCACATCTCATGCTATCAGAAGGGTCTCAGGAATGGAATGGGAAGGATTTGGATATCACATCTCATGTTATAGGAAGGATCTCAGGTTTGGTATTAGAAGCATTGAGATATCACATCTCATGCTATCGGAAGGATCTCAGGTTTGGTATTAGAAGCATTGAGATATCACATCTCATGCTATCAGAAGAGTCTCAGGATTGGAATAGGAAGGAGTTGGATATCACATTTCATGCTAAAGGGAGGGTCTCAGGTTTGGAAGGGGAAGGATTTGGATATCACATCTCATGTTATCGGAAGGATCTCACGTTTGGTATTAGAAGTATTGAGATATCATATCTCATGCTATAGGAAGGGTCTCAGGATTGGAATGGGAAGGACTTAGATATCACATATCATGCTATAGGGAGGGTCTCAGTTTTGATATTAGAAGCATTGAGATATCACATCTCATGCTATCGGAAGTGTCTCAGGATTGGAATGGGAAGGAGCTGGATATCACATCTCATGCTAAAGGAAGGGTCTCAGGTTTGGAACGAGAAGGATTTGGATATCACATCTCATGTTATAGGAAGGGTCTCAGGTTTGGTATAAGCATTGAGATATCACATCTCTGCTATCGGAAGTGTCTCAGGATTGGAATGGGAAGGAGTTGGATATCCCATCTCATGTTATAGGACGGGTCTCAGGTTTGTTATTAGAATCATTGAGATATCATATTGCATGCTGTAGGAAGGGTCTCAGGGTTGGAATGTGAAGGACTTGGATATCACATCTCATGCTATAGATAGGCTCTTAGGTTTGGAAAGGGAAGGAGTTGGATATCACATTTCATGTTAGAGGAAGGATCTCAGGTTTGGTATTAGAAGCATTGAGATATCACATCTCATGCTATAGGAAGGGTCTCAGGATTGGAATGGGAAGCAGTTGGATATCACATCTCATGCTATAGGAAGGGTCTCAGGTTTGGTATAAGCATTGAGATATCACATCTCATGCTATAGGACGGGTCTCAGGATTCGAATGGAAGGAGTTGGATATCACATCTCATGTTATAGGAAGGATCTCAGGTTTGGTATTAGAAGCATTGAGACATCACATCTCATGCTGTAGGAAGGGTCTCAGGGTTGGAATGGGAAGGAGTTGGATATCACATCTCATGATATAGGGAGGGTCTCAGGATTGGAATGGGAAGGACTTAGATATCACATATCATGCTATAGGGAGGGTCTCAGTTTTGATATTAGAAGCATTGAGATATCACATCTCATGCTATCGGAAGTGTCTCAGGATTGGAATGGGAAGGAGCTGGATATCACATCTCATGCTAAAGGAAGGGTCTCAGGTTTGGAACGAGAAGGATTTGGATATCACATCTCATGTTATAGGAAGGGTCTCAGGTTTGGTATAAGCATTGAGATATCACATCTCTGCTATCGGAAGTGTCTCAGGATTGGAATGGGAAGGAGTTGGATATCCCATCTCATGTTATAGGACGGGTCTCAGGTTTGTTATTAGAATCATTGAGATATCATATTGCATGCTGTAGGAAGGGTCTAAGGGTTGGAATGTGAAGGACTTGGATATCACATCTCATGCTATAGATAGGCTCTTAGGTTTGGAAAGGGAAGGAGTTGGATATCACATTTCATGTTAGAGGAAGGATCTCAGGTTTGGTATTAGAAGCATTGAGATATCACATCTCATGCTATAGGAAGGGTCTCAGGATTGGAATGGGAAGCAGTTGGATATCACATCTCATGCTATAGGAAGGGTCTCAGGTTTGGTATAAGCATTGAGATATCACATCTCATGCTATAGGACGGGTCTCAGGATTCGAATGGAAGGAGTTGGATATCACATCTCATGTTATAGGAAGGATCTCAGGTTTGGTATTAGAAGCATTGAGACATCACATCTCATGCTATAGGAAGGGTCTCAGGGTTGGAATGGGAAGGAGTTGGATATCACATCTCATCCAATAGGAAGGGTCTCAGGTTTGGAATGGGAAGGAATTGGATATCACATCTCATGTTATAGGAAGGATCTCAGGTTTGGTATTAGAAGCATTGAGATATCACATCTCATGCTATAGGAAGGGTCTCAGGATTGGAATGTGAAGGATTTGGATATCACATCTCATGCTAAAGGAAGGGTCTCAGGTTTGGTAGAAGCATTGAGATATCACGTCGCTGCTATCGGAAGGGTCTCAGGATTGGATTGGGAAGGAGTTGGATATCCCTTCTCATGCTATAGGAAGGGTCTCAGGATTTGAATGGCAAGGAGTTGGATATCACATCTCATGCCATAGGAAGGGTCTCAGGTTTGGTATAAGCATTGAGATATCACATCTCTGCTATCGGAAGTGTCTCAGGTTGGAATGGGAAGGAGTTGGATATCACATCTCATGTTATAGGAAGGGTCTCAGGATTGGAATGGGAAGGATTTGGATATCACATCTCTTGCTATAGGAAGGGTCTCAGGATTGGAATGGGTAGGAGTTGGATATTACTTTCTTGCTATAGGAAGGGTCTCATGTTTGGAATGGGAAGGAGTTGGATATCACATATGCTATAGTTAGTGTCTCAGGTTTGGAACGGGAAGGAGTTGGATATCACATCTCATGTTATAGGAAGGGTCTCAGGTTTGGTATAAGCATTGAGATATCACATCTCTGCTATCGGAAGCGGCTCAGGATTGGAATGGGAAGGAGTTGGATATCCCATCTCATGTTATAGGAAGAGTCTCTGGTTTGGTATTAGAATCATTGAGATATCACATCGCATGCTGTAGGAAGGGTCTAAGGATTGGAATGGGATGGACTTGGATATCACATCTCATGTTATAGGTAGGCTCTCAGGTTTGGTATAAGCATTGAGATATCACATCTCATGCTATAGGAAGGGTCTCAGGATTGGAATGGGAAGGAATTGGATATCACATCTCAGGCTATAGGAAGGGTCTCAGGATTGGAATGGGAAGGAGTTGGATATCACATCTCATGCTATAGGAAGGGTCTCAGGTTTGGTATAAGCATTGATATATCACATCTCATGCTATAGGAAGGGTCTCAGGATTGGAATGGAAGGAGTTGGATATCACATCTCATGTTATAGGAAGGATCTCAGGTTTGGTATTAGAAGCATTGAGACATCACATCTCATGCTATAGGAAGGGTCTCAGGATTGGAATGGGAAGGAGTTGGATATCAAATCTCATGCTATAGGAAGGGTCTCAGGATTGGAATGGGAAGGAGTTGAATATGACATCTCATGCCGTAGGAAGGGTCTCAGGTTTGGTATAAACATTGAGATATCACATCTCTGCTATCAAAAGGGTCTCAGGATTGGAATTGGAAGGAGTTGGATATCCCATCTCATGTTATAGGAAGAGTCTCAGGTTTGGTATTAGAAGCATTGAGATATCACATCTCATGCTATAGGAAGTGTCTCAGGATTGGAATGGGAAGGACTTGGATATCACATCTCATGCTATAGGTAGGGTCTCAAGTTTGACATTAGAAGCATTGAGATATCACATCTCATGCTATAGGAAGGGTCTGAGGATTGGAATGGGAAGGAGTTGGATATCACATCTGCTATGGGAAGGGTCTCAGGTTTGGTATAAGCAGTGAGATATCACATCTCATGCTATAGGAAGTGTCTCAGGATTGGAATGGGAAGGAGTTGGATATCACATCTCATGTTATAGGAAGGATCTCAGGTGTGGTATAAGCATTGAGATATCACATCTCTGCTATCGGAAGGGTCTGAAGATTGGAATGGGAAGGGGTTGGATATTCCCATCTCATGTTATAGGAAGGGTCTCAGGTTTGGTATTAGAAGCATTGAGATATCACATCTCATGCTATAGGAAGGGTCTCAGGATTGGAATGGGAAGGACTTGGATATCACATCTCATGCTATAGGGAGGGTCTCAAGTTTGATATTAGAAGCTTTGAGATATCACATCTCATGATATCGGAAGGGTCTCAGGATTGGAATGGGAAGGAGTTGGATATCACATCTCATGATAAAGGAAGGGTCTAAGGTTTGGAAGGGGAAGGATTTGGATATCACATCTCATGTTATATTACGGGTCTCAGGTTTGGTATTAGAAGCATTGAGATATCAAGTCTCATAGTATAGGAAGGGTCTCAGAATTGGAATGGGAAGGAGTTGGATATCCCATCTCATGTTATAGGAAGAGTCTCTGGTTTGGTATTAGAATCATTGAGATATCATATCGCATGCTGTAGGAAGGGTCTAAGGATTGGAATGGGATGGACTTGGATATCACATCTCATGCTATAGGTAGGCTCTCAGGTTTGGTATAAGCATTGAGATATCACATCTCATGCTATAGGAAGGGTCTCAGAATTGGAATGGGAAGGAGTTGGATATCACATCTCAAGCTATAGGAAGGGTCTCAGTATTGGAATGGGAAGGACTTGGATATCACATCTCATGCTATAGGAAGGCTCTCAGGTTTGGAAGGGGAAAGAGTTGGATATCTCATTTCATGTTAGAGGTAGGATCTCAGGTTTGGTATTAGAGGCATTGAGATATCACATCTCATGCTATCAGAAGGGTCTCAGGAATGGAATGGGAAGGAGTTAGATATCACATCTCATGCTAAAGGGAGGGTCTCAGGTTTGGAAGGGGAAGGATTTGGATATCACATCTCATGTTATAGGAAGGATCTCAGGTTTGGTATTAGAAGCATTGAGATATCACATCTCATGCTATCGGAAGGATCTCAGGTTTGGTATTAGAAGCATTGAGATATCACATCTCATGCTATAGGAAGGGTCTGAGGATTGGAATGGGAAGGAGTTGGATATCACATCTCCTGCTATGGGAAGGGTCTCAGGTTTGGTATAAGCAGTGAGATATCACATCTCATGCTATAGGAAGTGTCTCAGGATTGGAATGGGAAGGAGTTGGATATCACATCTCATGTTATAGGAAGGATCTCAGGTGTGGTATAAGCATTGAGATATCACATCTCTGCTATCGGAAGGGTCTGAAGATTGGAATGGGAAGGAGTTGGATATTCCCATCTCATGTTATAGGAAGGGTCTCAGGTTTGGTATTAGAAGCATTGAGATATCACATCTCATGCTATAGGAAGGGTCTCAGGATTGGAATGGGAAGGACTTGGATATCACATCTCATGCTATAGGGAGGGTCTCAAGTTTGATATTAGAAGCTTTGAGATATCACATCTCATGATATCGGAAGGGTCTCAGGATTGGAATGGGAAGGAGTTGGATATCACATCTCATGATAAAGAACGGGTCTAAGGTTTGGAAGGGGAAGGATTTGGATATCACATCTCATGTTATATTACGGGTCTCAGGTTTGGTATTAGAAGCATTGAGATATCAAGTCTCATAGTATAGGAAGGGTCTCAGAATTGGAATGGGAAGGAGTTGGATATCCCATCTCATGTTATAGGAAGAGTCTCTGGTTTGGTAATAGAATCATTGAGATATTCACATCGCATGCTGTAGGAAGGGTCTAAGGATTGGAATGGGATGGACTTGGATATCACATCTCATGCTATAGGTAGGCTCTCAGTTTTGGTATAAGCATTGAGATATCACATCTCATGCTATAGGAAGGGTCTCAGAATTGGAATGGGAAGGAGTTGGATATCACATCTCAAGCTATAGGAAGGGTCTCAGTATTGGAATGGGAAGGACTTGGATATCACATCTCATGCTATAGGAAGGCTCTCAGGTTTGGAAGGGGAAAGAGTTGGATATCTCATTTCATGTTAGAGGTAGGATCTCAGGTTTGGTATTAGAGGCATTGAGATATCACATCTCATGCTATCAGAAGGGTCTCAGGAATGGAATGGGAAGGATTTGGATATCACATCTCATGTTATAGGAAGGATCTCAGGTTTGGTATTAGAAGCATTGAGATATCACATCTCATGCTATCGGAAGGATCTCAGGTTTGGTATTAGAAGCATTGAGATATCACATCTCATGCTATCAGAAGAGTCTCAGGATTGGAATAGGAAGGAGTTGGATATCACATTTCATGCTAAAGGGAGGGTCTCAGGTTTGGAAGGGGAAGGATTTGGATATCACATCTCATGTTATCGGAAGGATCTCACGTTTGGTATTAGAAGTATTGAGATATCATATCTCATGCTATAGGAAGGGTCTCAGGATTGGAATGGGAAGGACTTAGATATCACATATCATGCTATAGGGAGGGTCTCAGTTTTGATATTAGAAGCATTGAGATATCACATCTCATGCTATCGGAAGTGTCTCAGGATTGGAATGGGAAGGAGCTGGATATCACATCTCATGCTAAAGGAAGGGTCTCAGGTTTGGAACGAGAAGGATTTGGATATCACATCTCATGTTATAGGAAGGGTCTCAGGTTTGGTATAAGCATTGAGATATCACATCTCTGCTATCGGAAGTGTCTCAGGATTGGAATGGGAAGGAGTTGGATATCCCATCTCATGTTATAGGACGGGTCTCAGGTTTGTTATTAGAATCATTGAGATATCATATTGCATGCTGTAGGAAGGGTCTAAGGGTTGGAATGTGAAGGACTTGGATATCACATCTCATGCTATAGATAGGCTCTTAGGTTTGGAAAGGGAAGGAGTTGGATATCACATTTCATGTTAGAGGAAGGATCTCAGGTTTGGTATTAGAAGCATTGAGATATCACATCTCATGCTATAGGAAGGGTCTCAGGATTGGAATGGGAAGCAGTTGGATATCACATCTCATGCTATAGGAAGGGTCTCAGGTTTGGTATAAGCATTGAGATATCACATCTCATGCTATAGGACGGGTCTCAGGATTCGAATGGAAGGAGTTGGATATCACATCTCATGTTATAGGAAGGATCTCAGGTTTGGTATTAGAAGCATTGAGACATCACATCTCATGCTATAGGAAGGGTCTCAGGGTTGGAATGGGAAGGAGTTGGATATCACATCTCATGATATAGGGAGGGTCTCAGGATTGGAATGGGAAGGACTTAGATATCACATATCATGCTATAGGGAGGGTCTCAGTTTTGATATTAGAAGCATTGAGATATCACATCTCATGCTATCGGAAGTGTCTCAGGATTGGAATGGGAAGGAGCTGGATATCACATCTCATGCTAAAGGAAGGGTCTCAGGTTTGGAACGAGAAGGATTTGGATATCACATCTCATGTTATAGGAAGGGTCTCAGGTTTGGTATAAGCATTGAGATATCACATCTCTGCTATCGGAAGTGTCTCAGGATTGGAATGGGAAGGAGTTGGATATCCCATCTCATGTTATAGGACGGGTCTCAGGTTTGTTATTAGAATCATTGAGATATCATATTGCATGCTGTAGGAAGGGTCTAAGGGTTGGAATGTGAAGGACTTGGATATCACATCTCATGCTATAGATAGGCTCTTAGGTTTGGAAAGGGAAGGAGTTGGATATCACATTTCATGTTAGAGGAAGGATCTCAGGTTTGGTATTAGAAGCATTGAGATATCACGTCTCATGCTATAGGAAGGGTCTCAGGATTGGAATGGGAAGCAGTTGGATATCACATCTCATGCTATAGGAAGGGTCTCAGGTTTGGTATAAGCATTGAGATATCACATCTCATGCTATAGGACGGGTCTCAGGATTCGAATGGAAGGAGTTGGATATCACATCTCATGTTATAGGAAGGATCTCAGGTTTGGTATTAGAAGCATTGAGACATCACATCTCATGCTATAGGAAGGGTCTCAGGGTTGGAATGGGAAGGAGTTGGATATCACATCTCATCCAATAGGAAGGGTCTCAGGTTTGGAATGGGAAGGAATTGGATATCACATCTCATGTTATAGGAAGGATCTCAGGTTTGGTATTAGAAGCATTGAGATATCACATCTCATGCTATAGGAAGGGTCTCAGGATTGGAATGTGAAGGATTTGGATATCACATCTCATGCTAAAGGAAGGGTCTCAGGTTTGGTAGAAGCATTGAGATATCACGTCGCTGCTATCGGAAGGGTCTCAGGATTGGATTGGGAAGGAGTTGGATATCCCTTCTCATGCTATAGGAAGGGTCTCAGGATTTGAATGGCAAGGAGTTGGATATCACATCTCATGCCATAGGAAGGGTCTCAGGTTTGGTATAAGCATTGAGATATCACATCTCTGCTATCGGAAGTGTCTCAGGTTGGAATGGGAAGGAGTTGGATATCACATCTCATGTTATAGGAAGGGTCTCAGGATTGGAATGGGAAGGATTTGGATATCACATCTCTTGCTATAGGAAGGGTCTCAGGATTGGAATGGGTAGGAGTTGGATATTACTTTCTTGCTATAGGAAGGGTCTCATGTTTGGAATGGGAAGGAGTTGGATATCACATATGCTATAGTTAGTGTCTCAGGTTTGGAACGGGAAGGAGTTGGATATCACATCTCATGTTATAGGAAGGGTCTCAGGTTTGGTATAAGCATTGAGATATCACATCTCTGCTATCGGAAGCGGCTCAGGATTGGAATGGGAAGGAGTTGGATATCCCATCTCATGTTATAGGAAGAGTCTCTGGTTTGGTATTAGAATCATTGAGATATCACATCGCATGCTGTAGGAAGGGTCTAAGGATTGGAATGGGATGGACTTGGATATCACATCTCATGTTATAGGTAGGCTCTCAGGTTTGGTATAAGCATTGAGATATCACATCTCATGCTATAGGAAGGGTCTCAGGATTGGAATGGGAAGGAATTGGATATCACATCTCAGGCTATAGGAAGGGTCTCAGGATTGGAATGGGAAGGAGTTGGATATCACATCTCTTGCTATAGGAAGGGTCTCAGGTTTGGTATAAGCATTGATATATCACATCTCATGCTATAGGAAGGGTCTCAGGATTGGAATGGAAGGAGTTGGATATCACATCTCATGTTATAGGAAGGATCTCAGGTTTGGTATTAGAAGCATTGAGACATCACATCTCATGCTATAGGAAGGGTCTCAGGATTGGAATGGGAAGGAGTTGGATATCAAATCTCATGCTATAGGAAGGGTCTCAGGATTGGAATGGGAAGGAGTTGAATATGACATCTCATGCCGTAGGAAGGGTCTCAGGTTTGGTATAAACATTGAGATATCACATCTCTGCTATCAAAAGGGTCTCAGGATTGGAATTGGAAGGAGTTGGATATCCCATCTCATGTTATAGGAAGAGTCTCAGGTTTGGTATTAGAAGCATTGAGATATCACATCTCATGCTATAGGAAGTGTCTCAGGATTGGAATGGGAAGGACTTGGATATCACATCTCATGCTATAGGTAGGGTCTCAAGTTTGACATTAGAAGCATTGAGATATCACATCTCATGCTATAGGAAGGGTCTGAGGATTGGAATGGGAAGGAGTTGGATATCACATCTGCTATGGGAAGGGTCTCAGGTTTGGTATAAGCAGTGAGATATCACATCTCATGCTATAGGAAGTGTCTCAGGATTGGAATGGGAAGGAGTTGGATATCACATCTCATGTTATAGGAAGGATCTCAGGTGTGGTATAAGCATTGAGATATCACATCTCTGCTATCGGAAGGGTCTGAAGATTGGAATGGGAAGGAGTTGGATATTCCCATCTCATGTTATAGGAAGGGTCTCAGGTTTGGTATTAGAAGCATTGAGATATCACATCTCATGCTATAGGAAGGGTCTCAGGATTGGAATGGGAAGGACTTGGATATCACATCTCATGCTATAGGGAGGGTCTCAAGTTTGATATTAGAAGCTTTGAGATATCACATCTCATGATATCGGAAGGGTCTCAGGATTGGAATGGGAAGGAGTTGGATATCACATCTCATGATAAAGGAAGGGTCTAAGGTTTGGAAGGGGAAGGATTTGGATATCACATCTCATGTTATATTACGGGTCTCAGGTTTGGTATTAGAAGCATTGAGATATCAAGTCTCATAGTATAGGAAGGGTCTCAGAATTGGAATGGGAAGGAGTTGGATATCCCATCTCATGTTATAGGAAGAGTCTCTGGTTTGGTATTAGAATCATTGAGATATCATATCGCATGCTGTAGGAAGGGTCTAAGGATTGGAATGGGATGGACTTGGATATCACATCTCATGCTATAGGTAGGCTCTCAGGTTTGGTATAAGCATTGAGATATCACATCTCATGCTATAGGAAGGGTCTCAGAATTGGAATGGGAAGGAGTTGGATATCACATCTCAAGCTATAGGAAGGGTCTCAGTATTGGAATGGGAAGGACTTGGATATCACATCTCATGCTATAGGAAGGCTCTCAGGTTTGGAAGGGGAAAGAGTTGGATATCTCATTTCATGTTAGAGGTAGGATCTCAGGTTTGGTATTAGAGGCATTGAGATATCACATCTCATGCTATCAGAAGGGTCTCAGGAATGGAATGGGAAGGAGTTAGATATCACATCTCATGCTAAAGGGAGGGTCTCAGGTTTGGAAGGGGAAGGATTTGGATATCACATCTCATGTTATAGGAAGGATCTCAGGTTTGGTATTAGAAGCATTGAGATATCACATCTCATGCTATCGGAAGGATCTCAGGTTTGGTATTAGAAGCATTGAGATATCACATCTCATGCTATCAGAAGAGTCTCAGGATTGGAATAGGAAGGAGTTGGATATCACATTTCATGCTAAAGGGAGGGTCTCAGGTTTGGAAGGGGAAGGATTTGGATATCACATCTCATGTTATCGGAAGGATCTCACGTTTGGTATTAGAAGTATTGAGATATCATATCTCATGCTATAGGAAGGGTCTCAGGATTGGAATGGGAAGGAGTTGGATATCACATCTCATGCTATAGGGAGGGTCTCAGGATTGGAATGGGAAGGACTTAGATATCACATATCATGCTATAGGAAGGGTCTCAGTTTTGATATTAGAAGCATTGAGATATCACATCTCATGCTATCGGAAGTGTCTCAGGATTGGAATGGGAAGGAGCTGGATATCACATCTCATGCTAAAGGAAGGGTCTCAGGTTTGGAACGGGAAGGATTTGGATATCACATCTCATGTTATAGGAAGGGTCTCAGGTTTGGTATAAGCATTGAGATATCACATCTCTGCTATCGGAAGTGTCTCAGGATTGGAATGGGAAGGAGTTGGATATCCCATCTCATGTTATAGGACGGGTCTCAGGTTTGTTATTAGAATCATTGAGATATCATATTGCATGCTGTAGGAAGGGTCTAAGGGTTGGAATGTGAAGGACTTGGATATCACATCTCATGCTATAGATAGGCTCTTAGGTTTGGAAAGGGAAGGAGTTGGATATCACATTTCATGTTAGAGGAAGGATCTCAGGTTTGGTATTAGAAGCATTGAGATATCACATCTCATGCTATAGGAAGGGTCTCAGGATTGGAATGGGAAGCAGTTGGATATCACATCTCATGCTATAGGAAGGGTCTCAGGTTTGGTATAAGCATTGAGATATCACATCTCATGCTATAGGACGGGTCTCAGGATTTGAATGGAAGGAGTTGGATATCACATCTCATGTTATAGGAAGGATCTCAGGTTTGGTATTAGAAGCATTGAGACATCACATCTCATGCTATAGGAAGGGTCTCAGGGTTGGAATGGGAAGGAGTTGGATATCACATCTCATCCAATAGGAAGGGTCTCAGGTTTGGAATGGGAAGGAATTGGATATCACATCTCATGTTATAGGAAGGATCTCAGGTTTGGTATTAGAAGCATTGAGATATCACATCTCATGCTATAGGAAGGGTCTCAGGATTGGAATGTGAAGGATTTGGATATCACATCTCATGCTAAAGGAAGGGTCTCAGGTTTGGTAGAAGCATTGAGATATCACGTCGCTGCTATCGGAAGGGTCTCAGGATTGGATTGGGAAGGAGTTGGATATCCCTTCTCATGCTATAGGAAGGGTCTCAGGATTTGAATGGCAAGGAGTTGGATATCACATCTCATGCCATAGGAAGGGTCTCAGGTTTGGTATAAGCATTGAGATATCACATCTCTGCTATCGGAAGGGTCTCAGGATTGGATTGGGAAGAAGTTGGATATCCCTTCTCATGCTATAGGAAGTGTCTCAGGTTGGAATGGGAAGGAGTTGGATATCACATCTCATGTTATAGGAAGGGTCTCAGGATTGGAATGGAAAGGATTTGGATATCACATCTCTTGCTATAGGAAGGGTCTCAGGATTGGAATGGGTAGGAGTTGGATATAACTTTCTTGCTATAGGAAGGGTCTCATGTTTGGAATGGGAAGGAGTTGGATATCACATATGCTATAGTTAGTGTCTCAGGTTTGGTACGGGAAGGAGTTGGATATCACATCTCATGTTATAGGAAGGGTCTCAGGTTTGGTATAAGCATTGAGATATCACATCTCTGCTATCGGAAGCGGCTCAGGATTGGAATGGGAAGGAGTTGGATATCCCATCTCATGTTATAGGAAGAGTCTCTGGTTTGGTATTAGAATCATTGAGATATCACATAGCATGCTGTAGGAAGGGTCTAAGGATTGGAATGGGATGGACTTGGATATCACATCTCATGTTATAGGTAGGCTCTCAGGTTTGCTATAAGCATTGAGATATCACATCTCATGCTATAGGAAGGGTCACAGGATTGGAATGGGAAGGAATTGGATATCACATCTCATGCTATAGGAAGGGTCTCAGATTTGGTATAAGCATTGAGATATCACATCTCATGCTAAAGGAAGGGTCTCAGGATTGGAATGGGAAGGAGTTGTATATGACATCTCAGGCCATAGGAAGGTTCTCAGGTTTGGTATAAGCATTGAGATATCACATCTCTGCTATCGGAAAGGTCTCAGGATTGGAATGGGAAGGAGTTGGATATCCCATCTCATGTTATAGGAAGGGTCTCAGGTTTGGTATTAGAAGCATAGAGATATCACATCTCATGCTATAGGAAGGGTCTCAGGATTGGAATGGGAAGGACTTGGATGTCACATCTCATGCTATAGGTAGGGTCTCAAGTTTGATATTAGAAGCATTGAGATAACAAATCTCATGATATCGGAAGGGTCTCAGGATTGGAATGGGAAGGAGTTGGATATCACATCTCATGATAAAGGAAGGGTCTAAGGTTTGGAAGGGGAAGGATTTGGATATCACATCTCATGTTATAGGACGGGTCTCAGGTTTAATATTAGAAGCATTGAGATATCAAGTCTCATGGTATAAGAAGGGTCTCAGAATTGGAATGGGAAGGAGTTGGATATCACACCTCAAGCTATAGGAAGGGTCTCAGGATTGGAATGGGAAGGAGTTTGATATCACATCTCATGCCATAGTATGGGTCTCAGGCTTGGTAGAAGCATTGGGATATCACATCTCATGCTATCGGAAGGGTATCAGTATTGAATTTGGAAGAAGTTGGATATCCCATCTCATGCTATAGGAAGGGTCTCAGGTTGGAATGGGAAGGAGTTGGATATCACATTTCGTGTTATAGGAAGGGTCTCAGGATTGGAATGGGAAGGACTTGGATATCATATCTCATGCTATAGGACGGGTCTCAGGTTTGTTATTAGAATCATTGAGATATCATATTGCATGCTGTAGGAAGGGTCTAAGGATTGGAATGGGAAGGACCTGGTTATCACATCTCATGCTATAGAACGGCTCTCAGGTTTGGAAAGGGAAGGAGTTGGATATCACATCTCATGTTATAGGATGGATCTCAGGTTTGGTATTAGAAGTATTGAGATATCACATCTCATGTTATCGGAAGGATCTCAGGTTTGGTATTAGAAGTATTGAGATATCACATCTCATGCTATAGGAAGGGTCTCAGGATTGGAATGGGAAGGAGTTGGATATCACATCTCATGCTAAAGGAAGGGTCTCAGGTTTGGTAGAAGCATTGAGATATCACATCTCATGCTATAGGAAGGGTCTCAGGATTGGAATGGGAAGGACTTAGATATCACATATCATGCTATAGGGAGGGTCTCAGTTTTGATATTAGAAGCATTGAGATATCACATCTCATGCTATCAGAAGTGTCTCAGGATTGGAATGGGAAGGAGCTGGATATCACATCTCATGCTAAAGGAAGGGTCTCAGGTTTGGAACGGGAAGGAGTTGGATATCACATCTCATGTTATAGGAAGGGTCTCAGGTTTGGTATAAACATTGAGATATCACATCTCTGCTATCGGAAGTGTCTCAGGATTGGAATGGGAAGGAGTTGGATATCCCATCTCATGTTAAAGGATGGGTCTCAGGTTTGTTATTGGAATCATTGAGATATCATATTGCATGCTGTAGGAAGGGTCTAAGGGTTGGAATGTGAAGGACTTGGATATCACATCTCATGCTATAGATAGGCTCTTAGGTTTGGAAAGGGAAGGAGTTGGATCTCACATTTCATGTTAGAGGAAGGATCTCTGGTTTGGTATTAGAAGCATTGAGATATCACATCTCATGCTATAGGAAGGGTCTCAGGATTAGAATGGGAAGGAGTTGGATATCACATCTCATGCTATAGGAAGGGTCTCAGGTTTGGTATAAGCATTGAGATATCACATCTCATGCTATAGGAAGGGTCTCAGGATTGGAATGGAAGGAGTTGGATATCAGATCTCATGTTATAGGAAGGATCTCAGGTTTGGTATTAGAAGCATTGAGACATCACATCTCATGCTATAGGAAGGGTCTCAGGATTGGAATGGGAAGGAGTTGGATATCAAATCTCATGCTATAGGAAGGGTCTCAGGATTGGAATGGGAAGGAGTTGAATATGACATCTCATGCCGTAGGAAGGGTCTCAGGTTTGGTATAAACATTGAGATATCACATCTCTGCTATCAAAAGGGTCTCAGGATTGGAATGGGAAGGAGTTGGATATCCCATCTCATGTTATAGGAAGAGTCTCAAGTTTGGTATTAGAAGCATTGAGATATCACATCTCATGCTATAGGAAGTGTCTCAGGATTGGAATGGGAAGGACTTGGATATCACATCTCATGCTATAGGTAGGGTCTCAAGTTTGACATTAGAAGCATTGAGATATCACATCTCATGCTATAGGAAGGGTCTGAGGATTGGAATGGGAAGGAGTTGGATATCACATCTCCTGCTATGGGAAGGGTCTCAGGTTTGGTATAAGCAGTGAGATATCACATCTCATGCTATAAGAAGTGTCTCAGGATTGGAATGGGAAGGAGTTGGATATCACATCTCATGTTATAGGAAGGATCTCAGGTTTGGTATAAGCATTGAGATATCACATCTCTGCTATCGGAAGGGTCTCAAGATTGGAATGGGAAGGAGTTGGATATTCCCATCTCATGTTATAGGAAGGGTCTCAGGTTTGGTATTAGAAGCATTGAGATATCACATCTCATGCTATAGGAAGGGTCTCAGGATTGGAATGGGAAGGACTTGGATATCACATCTCATGCTATAGGGAGGGTCTCAAGTTTGATATTAGAAGCTTTGAGATATCACATCTCATGATATCGGAAGGGTCTCAGGATTGGAATGGGAAGGAGTTGGATATCATATCTCATGCTATAGGACGGGTCTCAGGTTTGTTATTAGAATCATTGAGATATCATATTGCATGCTGTAGGAAGGGTCTAAGGATTGGAATGGGAAGGACCTGGTTATCACATCTCATGCTATAGAACGGCTCTCAGGTTTGGAAAGGGAAGGAGTTGGATATCACATCTCATGTTATAGGATGGATCTCAGGTTTGGTATTAGAAGTATTGAGATATCACATCTCATGTTATCGGAAGGATCTCAGGTTTGGTATTAGAAGTATTGAGATATCACATCTCATGCTATAGGAAGGGTCTCAGGATTGGAATGGGAAGGAGTTGGATATCACATCTCATGCTAAAGGAAGGGTCTCAGGTTTGGTAGAAGCATTGAGATATCACATCTCATGCTATAGGAAGGGTCTCAGGATTGGAATGGGAAGGACTTAGATATCACATATCATGCTATAGGGAGGGTCTCAGTTTTGATATTAGAAGCATTGAGATATCACATCTCATGCTATCAGAAGTGTCTCAGGATTGGAATGGGAAGGAGCTGGATATCACATCTCATGCTAAAGGAAGGGTCTCAGGTTTGGAACGGGAAGGAGTTGGATATCACATCTCATGTTATAGGAAGGGTCTCAGGTTTGGTATAAACATTGAGATATCACATCTCTGCTATCGGAAGTGTCTCAGGATTGGAATGGGAAGGAGTTGGATATCCCATCTCATGTTATAGGATGGGTCTCAGGTTTGTTATTGGAATCATTGAGATATCATATTGCATGCTGTAGGAAGGGTCTAAGGGTTGGAATGTGAAGGACTTGGATATCACATCTCATGCTATAGATAGGCTCTTAGGTTTGGAAAGGGAAGGAGTTGGATCTCACATTTCATGTTAGAGGAAGGATCTCAGGTTTGGTATTAGAAGCATTGAGATATCACATCTCATGCTATAGGAAGGGTCTCAGGATTAGAATGGGAAGGAGTTGGATATCACATCTCATGCTATAGGAAGGGTCTCAGGTTTGGTATAAGCATTGAGATATCACATCTCATGCTATAGGAAGGGTCTCAGGATTGGAATGGAAGGAGTTGGATATCAGATCTCATGTTATAGGAAGGATCTCAGGTTTGGTATTAGAAGCATTGAGACATCACATCTCATGCTATAGGAAGGGTCTCAGGATTGGAATGGGAAGGAGTTGGATATCAAATCTCATGCTATAGGAAGGGTCTCAGGATTGGAATGGGAAGGAGTTGAATATGACATCTCATGCCGTAGGAAGGGTCTCAGGTTTGGTATAAACATTGAGATATCACATCTCTGCTATCAAAAGGGTCTCAGGATTGGAATGGGAAGGAGTTGGATATCCCATCTCATGTTATAGGAAGAGTCTCAAGTTTGGTATTAGAAGCATTGAAATATCACATCTCATGCTATAGGAAGGGTCTCAGGATTGGAATGGGAAGGACTTGGATATCACATCTCATGCTATAGGGAGGGTCTCAAGTTTGATATTAGAAGCTTTGAGATATCACATCTCATGATATCGGAAGGGTCTCAGGATTGGAATGGGAAGGAGTTGGATATCACATCTCATGATAAAGGAAGGGTCTAAGGTTTGGAAGGGGAAGGATTTGGATATCACATCTCATGTTATATTACGGGTCTCAGGTTTGGTATTAGAAGCATTGAGATATCAAGTCTCATAGTATAGGAAGGGTCTCAGAATTGGAATGGGAAGGAGTTGGATATCCCATCTCATGTTATAGGAAGAGTCTCTGGTTTGGTATTAGAATCATTGAGATATCACATCGCATGCTGTAGGAAGGGTCTAAGGATTGGAATGGGATGGACTTGGATATCACATCTCATGTTATAGGTAGGCTCTCAGGTTTGGTATAAGCATTGAGATATCACATCTCATGCTATAGGAAGGGTCTCAGAATTGGAATGGGAAGGAGTTGGATATCACATCTCAAGCTATAGGAAGGGTCTCAGTATTGGAATGGGAAGGACTTGGATATCACATCTCATGCTATAGGAAGGCTCTCAGGTTTGGAAGGGGAAAGAGTTGGATATCTCATTTCATGTTAGAGGTAGGATCTCAGGTTTGGTATTAGAGGCATTGAGATATCACATCTCATGCTATCAGAAGGGTCTCAGGAATGGAATGGGAAGGAGTTAGATATCACATCTCATGCTAAAGGGAGGGTCTCAGGTTTGGAAGGGGAAGGATTTGGATATCACATCTCATGTTATAGGAAGGATCTCAGGTTTGGTATTAGAAGCATTGAGATATCACATCTCATGCTATCGGAAGGATCTCAGGTTTGGTATTAGAAGCATTGAGATATCACATCTCATGCTATCAGAAGAGTCTCAGGATTGGAATAGGAAGGAGTTGGATATCACATTTCATGCTAAAGGGAGGGTCTCAGGTTTGGAAGGGGAAGGATTTGGATATCACATCTCATGTTATCGGAAGGATCTCACGTTTGGTATTAGAAGTATTGAGATATCATATCTCATGCTATAGGAAGGGTCTCAGGATTGGAATGGGAAGGAGTTGGATATCACATCTCATGCTATAGGGAGGGTCTCAGGATTGGAATGGGAAGGACTTAGATATCACATATCATGCTATAGGAAGGGTCTCAGTTTTGATATTAGAAGCATTGAGATATCACATCTCATGCTATCGGAAGTGTCTCAGGATTGGAATGGGAAGGAGCTGGATATCACATCTCATGCTAAAGGAAGGGTCTCAGGTTTGGAACGGGAAGGATTTGGATATCACATCTCATGTTATAGGAAGGGTCTCAGGTTTGGTATAAGCATTGAGATATCACATCTCTGCTATCGGAAGTGTCTCAGGATTGGAATGGGAAGGAGTTGGATATCCCATCTCATGTTATAGGACGGGTCTCAGGTTTGTTATTAGAATCATTGAGATATCATATTGCATGCTGTAGGAAGGGTCTAAGGGTTGGAATGTGAATGACTTGGATATCACATCTCATGCTATAGATAGGCTCTTAGGTTTGGAAAGGGAAGGAGTTGGATATCACATTTCATGTTAGAGGAAGGATCTCAGGTTTGGTATTAGAAGCATTGAGATATCACATCTCATGCTATAGGAAGGGTCTCAGGATTGGAATGGGAAGCAGTTGGATATCACATCTCATGCTATAGGAAGGGTCTCAGGTTTGGTATAAGCATTGAGATATCACATCTCATGCTATAGGACGGGTCTCAGGATTTGAATGGAAGGAGTTGGATATCACATCTCATGTTATAGGAAGGATCTCAGGTTTGGTATTAGAAGCATTGAGACATCACATCTCATGCTATAGGAAGGGTCTCAGGGTTGGAATGGGAAGGAGTTGGATATCACATCTCATCCAATAGGAAGGGTCTCAGGTTTGGAATGGGAAGGAATTGGATATCACATCTCATGTTATAGGAAGGATCTCAGGTTTGGTATTAGAAGCATTGAGATATCACATCTCATGCTATAGGAAGGGTCTCAGGATTGGAATGTGAAGGATTTGGATATCACATCTCATGCTAAAGGAAGGGTCTCAGGTTTGGTAGAAGCATTGAGATATCACGTCGCTGCTATCGGAAGGGTCTCAGGATTGGATTGGGAAGGAGTTGGATATCCCTTCTCATGCTATAGGAAGGGTCTCAGGATTTGAATGGCAAGGAGTTGGATATCACATCTCATGCCATAGGAAGGGTCTCAGGTTTGGTATAAGCATTGAGATATCACATCTCTGCTATCGGAAGGGTCTCAGGATTGGATTGGGAAGAAGTTGGATATCCCTTCTCATGCTATAGGAAGTGTCTCAGGTTGGAATGGGAAGGAGTTGGATATCACATCTCATGTTATAGGAAGGGTCTCAGGATTGGAATGGAAAGGATTTGGATATCACATCTCTTGCTATAGGAAGGGTCTCAGGATTGGAATGGGTAGGAGTTGGATATAACTTTCTTGCTATAGGAAGGGTCTCATGTTTGGAATGGGAAGGAGTTGGATATCACATATGCTATAGTTAGTGTCTCAGGTTTGGTACGGGAAGGAGTTGGATATCACATCTCATGTTATAGGAAGGGTCTCAGGTTTGGTATAAGCATTGAGATATCACATCTCTGCTATCGGAAGCGGCTCAGGATTGGAATGGGAAGGAGTTGGATATCCCATCTCATGTTATAGGAAGAGTCTCTGGTTTGGTATTAGAATCATTGAGATATCACATAGCATGCTGTAGGAAGGGTCTAAGGATTGGAATGGGATGGACTTGGATATCACATCTCATGTTATAGGTAGGCTCTCAGGTTTGCTATAAGCATTGAGATATCACATCTCATGCTATAGGAAGGGTCACAGGATTGGAATGGGAAGGAATTGGCTATCACATCTCATGCTATAGGAAGGGTCTCAGATTTGGTATAAGCATTGAGATATCACATCTCATGCTAAAGGAAGGGTCTCAGGATTGGAATGGGAAGGAGTTGTATATGACATCTCAGGCCATAGGAAGGTTCTCAGGTTTGGTATAAGCATTGAGATATCACATCTCTGCTATTGGAAAGGTCTCAGGATTGGAATGGGAAGGAGTTGGATATCCCATCTCATGTTATAGGAAGGGTCTCAGGTTTGGTATTAGAAGCATAGAGATATCACATCTCATGCTATAGGAAGGGTCTCAGGATTGGAATGGGAAGGACTTGGATGTCACATCTCATGCTATAGGTAGGGTCTCAAGTTTGATATTAGAAGCATTGAGATAACAAATCTCATGATATCGGAAGGGTCTCAGGATTGGAATGGGAAGGAGTTGGATATCACATCTCATGATAAAGGAAGGGTCTAAGGTTTGGAAGGGGAAGGATTTGGATATCACATCTCATGTTATAGGACGGGTCTCAGGTTTAATATTAGAAGCATTGAGATATCAAGTCTCATGGTATAAGAAGGGTCTCAGAATTGGAATGGGAAGGAGTTGGATATCACACCTCAAGCTATAGGAAGGGTCTCAGGATTGGAATGGGAAGGAGTTTGATATCACATCTCATGCCATAGTATGGGTCTCAGGTTTGGTAGAAGCATTGGGATATCACATCTCATGCTATCGGAAGGGTATCAGTATTGGATTTGGAAGAAGTTGGATATCCCATCTCATGCTATAGGAAGGGTCTCAGGTTGGAATGGGAAGGAGTTGGATATCACATTTCGTGTTATAGGAAGGGTCTCAGGATTGGAATGGGAAGGACTTGGATATCATATCTCATGCTATAGGACGGGTCTCAGGTTTGTTATTAGAATCATTGAGATATCATATTGCATGCTGTAGGAAGGGTCTAAGGATTGGAATGGGAAGGACCTGGTTATCACATCTCATGCTATAGAACGGCTCTCAGGTTTGGAAAGGGAAGGAGTTGGATATCACATCTCATGTTATAGGATGGATCTCAGGTTTGGTATTAGAAGTATTGAGATATCACATCTCATGTTATCGGAAGGATCTCAGGTTTGGTATTAGAAGTATTGAGATATCACATCTCATGCTATAGGAAGGGTCTCAGGATTGGAATGGGAAGGAGTTGGATATCACATCTCATGCTAAAGGAAGGGTCTCAGGTTTGGTAGAAGCATTGAGATATCACATCTCATGCTATAGGAAGGGTCTCAGGATTGGAATGGGAAGGACTTAGATATCACATATCATGCTATAGGGAGGGTCTCAGTTTTGATATTAGAAGCATTGAGATATCACATCTCATGCTATCAGAAGTGTCTCAGGATTGGAATGGGAAGGAGCTGGATATCACATCTCATGCTAAAGGAAGGGTCTCAGGTTTGGAACGGGAAGGAGTTGGATATCACATCTCATGTTATAGGAAGGGTCTCAGGTTTGGTATAAACATTGAGATATCACATCTCTGCTATCGGAAGTGTCTCAGGATTGGAATGGGAAGGAGTTGGATATCCCATCTCATGTTATAGGATGGGTCTCAGGTTTGTTATTGGAATCATTGAGATATCATATTGCATGCTGTAGGAAGGGTCTAAGGGTTGGAATGTGAAGGACTTGGATATCACATCTCATGCTATAGATAGGCTCTTAGGTTTGGAAAGGGAAGGAGTTGGATCTCACATTTCATGTTAGAGGAAGGATCTCAGGTTTGGTATTAGAAGCATTGAGATATCACATCTCATGCTATAGGAAGGGTCTCAGGATTAGAATGGGAAGGAGTTGGATATCACATCTCATGCTATAGGAAGGGTCTCAGGTTTGGTATAAGCATTGAGATATCACATCTCATGCTATAGGAAGGGTCTCAGGATTGGAATGGAAGGAGTTGGATATCAGATCTCATGTTATAGGAAGGATCTCAGGTTTGGTATTAGAAGCATTGAGACATCACATCTCATGCTATAGGAAGGGTCTCAGGATTGGAATGGGAAGGAGTTGGATATCAAATCTCATGCTATAGGAAGGGTCTCAGGATTGGAATGGGAAGGAGTTGAATATGACATCTCATGCCGTAGGAAGGGTCTCAGGTTTGGTATAAACATTAAGATATCACATCTCTGCTATCAAAAGGGTCTCAGGATTGGAATGGGAAGGAGTTGGATATCCCATCTCATGTTATAGGAAGAGTCTCAAGTTTGGTATTAGAAGCATTGAGATATCACATCTCATGCTATAGGAAGTGTCTCAGGATTGGAATGGGAAGGACTTGGATATCACATCTCATGCTATAGGTAGGGTCTCAAGTTTGACATTAGAAGCATTGAGATATCACATCTCATGCTATAGGAAGGGTCTGAGGATTGGAATGGGAAGGAGTTGGATATCACATCTCCTGCTATGGGAAGGGTCTCAGGTTTGGTATAAGCAGTGAGATATCACATCTCATGCTATAAGAAGTGTCTCAGGATTGGAATGGGAAGGAGTTGGATATCACATCTCATGTTATAGGAAGGATCTCAGGTTTGGTATAAGCATTGAGATATCACATCTCTGCTATCGGAAGGGTCTCAAGATTGGAATGGGAAGGAGTTGGATATTCCCATCTCATGTTATAGGAAGGGTCTCAGGTTTGGTATTAGAAGCATTGAGATATCACATCTCATGCTATAGGAAGGGTCTCAGGATTGGAATGGGAAGGACTTGGATATCACATCTCATGCTATAGGGAGGGTCTCAAGTTTGATATTAGAAGCTTTGAGATATCACATCTCATGATATCGGAAGGGTCTCAGGATTGGAATGGGAAGGAGTTGGATATCACATCTCATGATAAAGGAAGGGTCTAAGGTTTGGAAGGGGAAGGATTTGGATATCACATCTCATGTTATATTACGGGTCTCAGGTTTGGTATTAGAAGCATTGAGATATCAAGTCTCATAGTATAGGAAGGGTCTCAGAATTGGAATGGGAAGGAGTTGGATATCCCATCTCATGTTATAGGAAGAGTCTCTGGTTTGGTATTAGAATCATTGAGATATCACATCGCATGCTGTAGGAAGGGTCTAAGGATTGGAATGGGATGGACTTGGATATCACATCTCATGCTATAGGTAGGCTCTCAGGTTTGGTATAAGCATTGAGATATCACATCTCATGCTATAGGAAGGGTCTCAGAATTGGAATGGGAAGGAGTTGGATATCACATCTCAAGCTATAGGAAGGGTCTCAGTATTGGAATGGGAAGGACTTGGATATCACATCTCATGCTATAGGAAGGCTCTCAGGTTTGGAAGGGGAAAGAGTTGGATATCTCATTTCATGTTAGAGGTAGGATCTCAGGTTTGGTATTAGAGGCATTGAGATATCACATCTCATGCTATCAGAAGGGTCTCAGGAATGGAATGGGAAGGAGTTAGATATCACATCTCATGCTAAAGGGAGGGTCTCAGGTTTGGAAGGGGAAGGATTTGGATATCACATCTCATGTTATAGGAAGGATCTCAGGTTTGGTATTAGAAGCATTGAGATATCACATCTCATGCTATCGGAAGGATCTCAGGTTTGGTATTAGAAGCATTGAGATATCACATCTCATGCTATCAGAAGAGTCTCAGGATTGGAATAGGAAGGAGTTGGATATCACATTTCATGCTAAAGGGAGGGTCTCAGGTTTGGAAGGGGAAGGATTTGGATATCACATCTCATGTTATCGGAAGGATCTCACGTTTGGTATTAGAAGTATTGAGATATCATATCTCATGCTATAGGAAGGGTCTCAGGATTGGAATGGGAAGGAGTTGGATATCACATCTCATGCTATAGGGAGGGTCTCAGGATTGGAATGGGAAGGACTTAGATATCACATATCATGCTATAGGGAGGGTCTCAGTTTTGATATTAGAAGCATTGAGATATCACATCTCATGCAATCGGAAGTGTCTCAGGATTGGAATGGGAAGGAGCTGGATATCACATCTCATGCTAAAGGAAGGGTCTCAGGTTTGGAACGGGAAGGATTTGGATATCACATCTCATGTTATAGGAAGGGTCTCAGGTTTGGTATAAGCATTGAGATATCACATCTCTGCTATCGGAAGTGTCTCAGGATTGGAATGGGAAGGAGTTGGATATCCCATCTCATGTTATAGGACGGGTCTCAGGTTTGGTATTAGAATCATTGAGATATCATATTGCATGCTGTAGGAAGGGTCTAAGGGTTGGAATGTGAAGGACTTGGATATCACATCTCATGCTATAGATAGGCTCTTAGGTTTGGAAAGGGAAGGAGTTGGATATCACATTTCATGTTAGAGGAAGGATCTCAGGTTTGGTATTAGAAGCATTGAGATATCACATCTCATGCTATAGGAAGGGTCTCAGGATTGGAATGGGAAGCAGTTGGATATCACATCTCATGCTATAGGAAGGGTCTCAGGTTTGGTATAAGCCTTGAGATATCACATCTCATGCTATAGGACGGGTCTCAGGATTGGAATGGAAGGAGTTGGATATCACCTCTCATGTTATAGGAAGGATCTCAGGTTTGGTATTAGAAGCATTGAGACATCACATCTCATGCTATAGGAAGGGTCTCAAGGTTGGAATGGGAAGGAGTTGGATATCACATCTCATCCAATAGGAAGGGTCTAAGGATTGGAATGGGATGGACTTGGATATCACATCTCATGTTATAGGTAGGCTCTCAGGTTTGGTATAAGCATTGAGATATCACATCTCATGCTATAGGAAGGGTCTCAGAATTGGAATGGGAAGGAGTTGGATATCACATCTCAAGCTATAGGAAGGGTCTCAGTATTGGAATGGGAAGGACTTGGATATCACATCTCATGCTATAGGAAGGCTCTCAGGTTTGGAAGGGGAAAGAGTTGGATATCTCATTTCATGTTAGAGGTAGGATCTCCGGTTTGGTATTAGAGGCATTGAGATATCACATCTCATGCTATCAGAAGGGTCTCAGGAATGGAATGGGAAGGAGTTAGATATCACATCTCATGCTAAAGGGAGGGTCTCAGGTTTGGAAGGGGAAGGATTTGGATATCACATCTCATGTTATAGGAAGGATCTCAGGTTTGGTATTAGAAGCATTGAGATATCACATCTCATGCTATCGGAAGGATCTCAGGTTTGGTATTAGAAGCATTGAGATATCACATCTCATGCTATCAGAAGAGTCTCAGGATTGGAATAGGAAGGAGTTGGATATCACATTTCATGCTAAAGGGAGGGTCTCAGGTTTGGAAGGGGAAGGATTTGGATATCACATCTCATGTTATCGGAAGGATCTCACGTTTGGTATTAGAAGTATTGAGATATCATATCTCATGCTATAGGAAGGGTCTCAGGATTGGAATGGGAAGGAGTTGGATATCACATCTCATGCTATAGGGAGGGTCTCAGGATTGGAATGGGAAGGACTTAGATATCACATATCATGCTATAGGGAGGGTCTCAGTTTTGATATTAGAAGCATTGAGATATCACATCTCATGCTATCGGAAGTGTCTCAGGATTGGAATGGGAAGGAGCTGGATATCACATCTCATGCTAAAGGAAGGGTCTCAGGTTTGGAACGGGAAGGATTTGGATATCACATCTCATGTTATAGGAAGGGTCTCAGGTTTGGTATAAGCATTGAGATATCACATCTCTGCTATCGGAAGTGTCTCAGGATTGGAATGGGAAGGAGTTGGATATCCCATCTCATGTTATAGGACGGGTCTCAGGTTTGTTATTAGAATCATTGAGATATCATATTGCATGCTGTAGGAAGGGTCTAAGGGTTGGAATGTGAAGGACTTGGATATCACATCTCATGCTATAGATAGGCTCTTAGGTTTGGAAAGGGAAGGAGTTGGATATCACATTTCATGTTAGAGGAAGGATATCAGGTTTGGTATTAGAAGCATTGAGATATCACATCTCATGCTATAGGAAGGGTTTCAGGATTGGAATGGGAAGCAGTTGGATATCACATCTCATGCTATAGGAAGGGTCTCAGGTTTGGTATAAGCCTCGAGATATCACATCTCATGCTATAGGACGGGTCTCAGGATTGGAATGGAAGGAGTTGGATATCACATCTCATGTTATAGGAAGGATCTCAGGTTTGGTATTAGAAGCATTGAGACATCACATCTCATGCTATAGGAAGGGTCTCAAGGTTGGAATGGGAAGGGGTTGAATATCACATCTCATCCAATAGGAAGGGTCTCAGGTTTGGAATGGGAAGGAATTGGATATCACATCTCATGTTATAGGAAGGATCTCAGGTTTGGTATTAGAAGCATTGAGATATCACATCTCATGCTATAGGAAGGGTCTCAGGATTGGAATGTGAAGGATTTGGATATCACATCTCATGCTAAAGAAAGAGTCTCAGGTTTTGTTGAAGCATTGAGATATCACGTCGCTGCTATCGGAAGGGTCTCAGGATTGGATTGGGAAGGAGTTGGATATCCCTTCTCATGCTATAGGAAGGGTCTCAGGATTTGAATGGCAAGGAGTTGGATATCACATCTCATGCCATAGGAAGGGACTCAGGTTTGGTATAAGCATTGAGATATCACATCTCTGCTATCGGAAGGGTCTCAGGATTGGATTGGGAAGGAGTTGGATATCCCTTCTCATGCTATAGGAAGTGTCTCAGGTTGGAATGGGAAGGAGTTGGATATCACATCTCATGTTATAGGAAGGGTCTCAGGATTGGAATGGGAAGGATTTGGATATCACATCTCTTGCTATAGGAAGGGTCGCAGGATTGGAATGGGTAGGAGTTGGATATTACTTTCTTGCTATAGGAAGGGTCTCATGTTTGGAATGGGAAGGAGTTGGATATCACATATGCTATAGTTAGTGTCTCAGGTTTGGAACGGGAAGGAGTTGGATATCACATCTCATGTTATAGGAAGGGTCTCAGGTTTGGTATAAGCATTGAGATATCACATCTCTGCTATCGGAAGCGGCTCAGGATTGGAATGGGAAGGAGTTGGATATCCCATCTCATGTTATAGGAAGAGTCTCTGGTTTGGTATTAGAATTATTGAGATATCACATCGCATGCTGTAGGAAGGGTCTAAGGATTGGAATGGGATAGACTTGGATATCACATCTCATGTTATAGGTAGGCTCTCAGGTTTGGTATAAGCATTGAGATATCACATCTCATGCTATAGGAAGGGTCTCAGGATTGGAATGGGAAGGAATTGGATATCACATCTCATGCTATAGGAAGGGTCTCAGATTTGGTATAAGCATTGAGATATCACATCTCATGCTAAAGGAAGGGTCTCAGGATTGGAATGGGAAGGAGTTGTATATGACATCTCAGGCCATAGGAAGGTTCTCAGGTTTGGTATAAGCATTGAGATATCACATCTCTGCTATCGGAAAGGTCTCAGGATTGGAATGGGAAGGAGTTGGATATCCCATCTCATGTTATAGGAAGGGTCTCAGGTTTGGTATTAGAAGCATAGAGATATCACATCTCATGCTATAGGAAGGGTCTCAGGATTGGAATGGGAAGGACTTGGATGTCACATCTCATGCTATAGGGAGGGTCTCAAGTTTGATATTAGAAGCATTGAGATAACAAATCTCATGATATCGGAAGGGTCTCAGGATTGGAATGGGAAGGAGTTGGATATCACATCTCATGATAAAGGAAGGGTCTAAGGTTTGGAAGGGGAAGGATTTGGATATCACATCTCATGTTATAGGACGGGTCTCAGGTTTAATATTAGAAGTATTGAGATATCAAGTCTCATGGTATAAGAAGGGTCTCAGAATTGGAATGGGAAGGAGTTGGATATCACACCTCAAGCTATAGGAAGGGTCTCAGGATTGGAATGGGAAGGAGTTTGATATCACATCTCATGCCATAGTATGGGTCTCAGGTTTGGTAGAAGCATTGGGATATCACATCTCATGCTATCGGAAGGGTATCAGTATTGGATTTGGAAGAAGTTGGATATCCCATCTCATGCTATAGGAATGGTCTCAGGTTGGAATGGGAAGGAGTTGGATATCACATTTCATGTTATAGGAAGGGTCTCAGGATTGGAATGCGAAGGACTTGGATATCATATCTCATGCTATAGGACGGGTCTCAGGTTTGTTATTAGAATCATTGAGATATCATATTGCATGCTATAGGAAGGGTCTCAGGATTGGAATGGGAAGCAGTTGGATATCACATCTCATGCTATAGGAAGGGTCTCAGGTTTGGTATAAGCCTTGAGATATCACATCTCATGCTATAGGACGGGTCTCAGGATTGGAATAGAAGGAGTTGGATATCACATCTCATGTTATAGGAAGGATCTCAGGTTTGGTATTAGAAGCATTGAGACATCACATCTCATGCTATAGGAAGGGTCTCAAGGTTGGAATGGGAAGGAGTTGGATATCACATCTCATCCAATAGGAAGGGTCTCAGGTTTGGAATGGGAAGGAATTGGATATCACATCTCATGTTATAGGAAGGATCTCAGGTTTGGTATTAGAAGCATTGAGATATCACATCTCATGCTATAGGAAGGGTCTCAGGATTGGAATGTGAAGGATTTGGATATCACATCTCATGCTAAAGGAAGGGTCTCAGGTTTGGTAGAAGCACTGAGATATCACGTCGCTGCTATCGGAAGGGTCTCAGGATTGGATTGGGAAGGAGTTGGATATCCCTTCTCATGCTATAGGAAGGGTCTCAGGATTTGAATGGCAAGGAGTTGGATATCACATCTCATGCCATAGGAAGGGTCTCAGGTTTGGTATAAGCATTGAGATATCACATCTCTGCTATCGGAAGGGTCTCAGGATTGGATTGGGAAGGAGTTGGATATCCCTTCTCATGCTATAGGAAGTGTCTCAGGTTGGAATGGGAAGGAGTTGGATATCACATCTCATGTTATAGGAAGGGTCTCAGGATTGGAATGGGAAGGATTTGGATATCACATCTCTTGCTATAGGAAGGGTCTCAGGATTGGAATGGGTAGGAGTTGGATATTACTTTCTTGCTATAGGAAGGGTCTCATGTTTGGAATGGGAAGGAGTTGGATATCACATATGCTATAGTTAGTGTCTCAGGTTTGGAACGGGAAGGAGTTGGATATCACATCTCATGTTATAGGAAGGGTCTCAGGTTTGGTATAAGCATTGAGATATCACATCTCTGCTATCGGAAGCGGCTCAGGATTGGAATGGGAAGGAGTTGGATATCCCATCTCATGTTATAGGAAGAGTCTCTGGTTTGGTATTAGAATTATTGAGATATCACATCGCATGCTGTAGGAAGGGTCTAATGATTGGAATGGGATAGACTTGGATATCACATCTCATGTTATAGGTAGGCTCTCAGGTTTGGTATAAGCATTGAGATATCACATCTCATGCTATAGGAAGGGTCTCAGGATTGGAATGGGAAGGAATTGGATATCACATCTCATGCTATAGGAAGGGTCTCAGATTTGGTATAAGCATTGAGATGTCACATCTCATGCTAAAGGAAGGGTCTCAGGATTGGAATGGGAAGGAGTTGTATATGACATCTCAGGCCATAGGAAGGTTCTCAGGTTTGGTATAAGCATTGAGATATCACATCTCTGCTATCGGAAAGGTCTCAGGATTGGAATGGGAAGGAGTTGGATATCCCATCTCATGTTATAGGAAGGGTCTCAGGTTTGGTATTAGAAGCATAGAGATATCACATCTCATGCTATAGGAAGGGTCTCAGGATTGGAATGGGAAGGACTTGGATGTCACATCTCATGCTATAGGGAGGGTCTCAAGTTTGATATTAGAAGCATTGAGATAACAAATCTCATGATATCGGAAGGGTCTCAGGATTGGAATGGGAAGGAGTTGGATATCACATCTCATGATAAAGGAAGGGTCTAAGGTTTGGAAGGGGAAGGATTTGGATATCACATCTCATGTTATAGGACGGGTCTCAGGTTTAATATTAGAAGCATTGAGATATCAAGTCTCATGGTATAAGAAGGGTCTCAGAATTGGAATGGGAAGGAGTTGGATATCACACCTCAAGCTATAGCAAGGGTCTCAGGATTGGAATGGGAAGGAGTTTGATATCACATCTCATGCCATAGTATGGGTCTCAGGTTTGGTAGAAGCATTGGGATATCACATCTCATGCTATCGGAAGGGTATCAGTATTGGATTTGGAAGAAGTTGGATATCCCATCTCATGCTATAGGAAGGGTCTCAGGTTGGAATGGGAAGGAGTTGGATATCACATTTCATGTTATAGGAAGGGTCTCAGGATTGGAATGGGAAGGACTTGGATATCATATCTCATGCTATAGGACGGGTCTCAGGTTTGTTATTAGAATCATTGAGATATCATATTGCATGCTGTAGGAAGGGTTAAGGATTGGAATGGGAAGGACCTGGATATCACATATCATGCTATAGAACGGCTCTCAGGTTTGGAAAGGGAAGGAGTTGGATATCACATCTCATGTTATAGGATGGATCTCAGGTTTGGTATTAGAAGTATTGAGATATCACATCTCATGTTATCGGAAGGATCTCAGGTTTGGTATTAGAAGTATTGAGATATCACAACTCATGCTATAGGAAGGGTTTCAGGATTGGAATGGGAAGGAGTTGGATATCACATCTCATGCTAAAGGAAGGGTCTCAGGTTTGGTAGAAGCATTGAGATATCACATCTCATGCTATAGGAAGGGTCTCAGGATTGGAATGGGAAGGACTTAGATATCACATATCATGCTATAGGGAGGGTCTCAGTTTTGATATTAGAAGCATTGAGATATCACATCTCATGCTATCGGAAGTGTCTCAGGATTGGAATGGGAAGGAGCTGGATATCACATCTCATGCTAAAGGAAGGGTGTCAGGTTTGGAACGGGAAGGAGTTGGATATCACATCTCATGTTATAGGAAGGGTCTCAGGTTTGGTATAAACATTGAGATATCACATCTCTGCTATCGGAAGTGTCTCAGGATTGGAATGGGAAGGAGTTGGATATCCCATCTCATGTTATAGGACGGGTCTCAGGTTTGTTATTAGAATCATTGAGATATCATATTGCATGCTGTAGGAAGGGTCTAAGGGTTGGAATGTGAAGGACTTGGATATCACATCTCATGCTATAGATAGGCTCTTAGGTTTGGAAAGGGAAGGAGTTGGATCTCACATTTCATGTTAGAGGAAGGATCTCAGGTTTGGTATTAGAAGCATTGAGATATCACATCTCATGCTATAGGAAGGGTCTCAGGATTGGAATGGGAAGGAGTTGGATATCACATCTCATGCTATAGGAAGGGTCTCAGGTTTGGTATAAGCATTGAGATATCACATCTCATGCTATAGGAAGGGTCTCAGGATTGGAATGGGAAGGAGTTGGATATCAAATCTCATGCTATAGGAAGCGTCTCAGGATTGGAATGGGAAGGAGTTGAATATGACATCTCATGCCGTAGGAAGGGTCTCAGGTTTGGTATAAACATTGAGATATCACATCTCTGCTATCAAAAGGGTCTCAGGATTGGAATGGGAAGGAGTTGGATATCCCATCTCATGTTATAGGAAGAGTCTCAGGTTTGGTATTAGAAGCATTGAGATATCACATCTCATGCTATAGGAAGTGTCTCAGGATTGGAATGGGAAGGAGTTGGATATCACATCTCATGTTATAGGAAGGGTCTCAGGATTGGAATGGGAAGGATTTAGATATCACATCTCTTGCTATAGGAAGGGTCTCAGGATTGGAATGGGTAGGAGTTGGATATTACTTTCTTGCTATAGGAAGGGTCTCATGTTTGGAATGGGAAGGAGTTGGATATCACATATGCTATAGTTAGTGTCTCAGGTTTGGAACGGGAAGGAGTTGGATATCACATCTCATGTTATAGGAAGGGTCTCAGGTTTGGTATAAGCATTGAGATATCACATCTCTGCTATCGGAAGCGGCTCAGGATTGGAATGGGAAGGAGTTGGATATCCCATCTCATGTTATAGGAAGAGTCTCTGGTTTGGTATTAGAATCATTGAGATATCACATCGCATGCTGTAGGAAGGGTCTAAGGATTGGAATGGGATGGACTTGGATATCACATCTCATGTTATAGGTAGGCTCTCAGGTTTGGTATAAGCATTGAGATATCACATCTCATGCTATAGGAAGGGTCTCAGGATTGGAATGGGAAGGAATTGGATATCACATCTCATGCTATAGGAAGGGTCTCAGATTTGGTATAAGCATTGAGATATCACATCTCATGCTAAAGGAAGGGTCTCAGGATTGGAATGGGAAGGAGTTGTATATGACATCTCAGGCCATAGGAAGGTTCTCAGGTTTGGTATAAGCATTGAGATATCACATCTCTGCTATCGGAAAGGTCTCAGGATTGGAATGGGAAGGAGTTGGATATCCCATCTCATGTTATAGGAAGGGTCTCATGTTTGGTATTAGAAGCATAGAAATATCACATCTCATGCTATAGGAAGGGTCTCAGGATTGGAATGGGAAGGACTTGGATGTCACATCTCATACTATAGGGAGGGTCTCAAGTTTGATATTAGAAGCATTGAGATAACAAATCTCATGATATCGGAAGGGTCTCAGGATTGGAATGGGAAGGAGTTGGATATCACATCTCATGATAAAGGAAGGGTCTAAGGTTTGGAAGGGGAAGGATTTGGATATCACATCTCATGTTATAGGACGGGTCTCAGGTTTAATATTAGAAGCATTGAGATATCAAGTCTCATGGTATAAGAAGGGTCTCAGAATTGGAATGGGAAGGAGTTGGATATCACACCTCAAGCTATAGGAAGGGTCTCAGGATTGGAATGGGAAGGAGTTTGATATCACATCTCATGCCATAGTATGGGTCTCAGGTTTGGTAGAAGCATTGGGATATCACATCTCATGCTATCGGAAGGGTATCAGTATTGGATTTGGAAGAAGTTGGATATCCCATCTCATGCTATAGGAAGGGTCTCAGGTTGGAATGGGAAGGAGTTGGATATCACATTTCATGTTATAGGAAGGGTCTCAGGATTGGAATGGGAAGGACTTGGATATCATATCTCATGCTATAGGACAGGTCTCAGGTTTGTAATTAGAATCATTGAGATATCATATTGCATGCTGTAGGAAGGGTCTAAGGATTGGAATGGGAAGGACCTGGATATCACATCTCATGCTATAGAACGGCTCTCAGGTTTGGAAAGGGAAGGAGTTGGATATCACATCTCATGTTATAGGATGGATCTCAGGTTTGGTATTAGAAGTATTGAGATATCACATCTCATGCTATAGGAAGGGTCTCAGGATTGGAATGGGAAGGAGTTGGATATTACATCTCATGCTAAAGGAAGGGTCTCAGGTTTGGTAGAAGCATTGAGATATCACATCTCATGCTATAGGAAGGGTCTCAGGATTGGAATGGGAAGGACATAGATATCACATATCATGCTATAGGGAGGGTCTCAGTTTTGATATTAGAAGCATTGAGATATCACATCTCATGCTATAGGAAGGGTCTCAGGTTTGGAAAGGGAAGGAGTTGGATATCACATCTCATGTTATAGGATGGATCTCAGGTTTGGTATTAGAAGTATTGAGATATCACATCTCATGCTATAGGAAGGGTCTCAGGATTGGAATGGGAAGGAGTTGGATATTACATCTCATGCTAAAGGAAGGGTCTCAGGTTTGGTAGAAGCATTGAGATATCACATCTCATGCTATAGGAAGGGTCTCAGGATTGGAATGGGAAGGAGCTGGATATCACATCTCATGCTAAAGGAAGGGTCTCAGGTTTGGAACGGGAAGGAGTTGGATATCACATCTCATGTTATAGGAAGGGTCTCAGGTTTGGTATAAACATTGAGATATCACATCTCTGCTATCGGAAGTGTCTCAGGATTGGAATGGGAAGGAGTTGGATATCCCATCTCATGTTATAGGACGGGTCTCAGGTTTGTTATTAGAATCATTGAGATATCATATTGCATGCTGTAGGAAGGGTCTAAGGGTTGGAATGTGAAGGACTTGGATATCACATCTCATGCTATAGATAGGCTCTTAGGTTTGGAAAGGGAAGGAGTTGGATCTCACATTTCATGTTAGAGGAAGGATCTCAGGTTTGGTATTAGAAGCATTGAGATATCACATCTCATGCTATAGGAAGGGTCTCATGATTGGAATGGGAAGGAGTTGGATATCACATCTCATGCTATAGGAAGGGTCTCAGGTTTGGTATAAGCATTGAGATATCACATCTCATGCTATAGGAAGGGTCTCAGGATTGGAATGGAAGGAGTTGGATATCACATCTCATGTTATAGGAAGGATCTCAGGTTTGGTATTAGAAGCATTGAGACATCACATCTCATGCTATAGGAAGGGTCTCAGGATTGGAATGGGAAGGAGTTGGATATCAAATCTCATGCTATAGGAAGGGTCTCAGGATTGGAATGGGAAGGAGTTGAATATGACATCTCATGCCGTAGGAAGGGTCTCAGGTTTGGTATAAACATTGAGATATCACATCTCTGGTATCAAAAGGGTCTCAGGATTGGAATGGGAAGGAGTTGGATATCCCATCTCATGTTATAGGAAGAGTCTCAGGTTTGGTATTAGAAGCATTGAGATATCACATCTCATGCTATAGGAAGTGTCTCAGGATTGGAATGGGAAGGACTTGGATATCACATCTCATGCTATAGGTAGGGTCTCAAGTTTGACATTAGAAGCATTGAGATATCACATCTCATGCTATAGGAAGGGTCTGAGGATTGGAATGGGAATGAGTTGGATATCACATCTCCTGCTATGGGAAGGGTCTCAGGTTTGGTATAAGCAGTGAGATATCACATCTCATGCTATAGGAAGTGTCTCAGGATTGGAATGGGAAGGAGTTGGATATCACATCTCATGTTATAGGAAGGATCTCAGGTTTGGTATAAGCATTGAGATATCACATCTCTGCTATCGGAAGGGTCTCAAGATTGGAATGGGAAGGAGTTGGATATTCCCATCTCATGTTATAGGAAGGGTCTCAGGTTTGGTATTAGAAGCATCGAGATATCACATCTCATGCTATAGGAAGGGTCTCAGGATTGGAATGGGAAGGACTTGGATATCACATCTCATGCTATAGGGAGGGTCTCAAGTTTGATATTAGAAGCTTTGAGATATCACATCTCATGATATCGGAAGGGTCTCAGGATTGGAATGGGAATGAGTTGGATATCACATCTCATGATAAAGGAAGGGTCTAAGGTTTGGAAGGGGAAGGATTTGGATATCACATCTCATGTTATATTACGGGTCTCAGGTTTGGTATTAGAAGCATTGAGATATCAAGTCTCATAGTATAGGAAGGGTCTCAGAATTGGAATGGGAAGGAGTTGGATATCCCATCTCATGTTATAGGAAGAGTCTCTGGTTTGGTATTAAAATCATTGAGATATCACATCGCATGCTGTAGGAAGGGTCTAAGGATTGGAATGGGATGGACTTGGATATCACATCTCATGTTATAGGTAGGCTCTCAGGTTTGGTATAAGCATTGAGATATCACATCTCATGCTATAGGAAGGGTCTCAGAATTGGAATGGGAAGGAGTTGGTTATCACATCTCAAGCTATAGGAAGGGTCTCAGTATTGAAATGGGAAGGACTTGGATATCACATCTCATGCCATAGGAAGGCTCTCAGGTTTGGAAGGGGAAAGAGTTGGATATCTCATTTCATGTTAGAGGTAGGATCTCAGGTTTGGTATTAGAGGCATTGAGATATCACATCTCATGCTATCAGAAGGGTCTCAGGAATGGAATGGGAAGGAGTTAGATATCACATCTCATGCTAAAGGGAGGGTCTCAGGTTTGGAAGGGGAAGGATTTGGATATCACATCTCATGTTATAGGAAGGATCTCAGGTTTGGTATTAGAAGCATTGAGATATCACATCTCATGCTATCGGAAGGATCTCAGGTTTGGTATTAGAAGCATTGAGATATCACATCTCATGCTATCAGAAGAGTCTCAGGATTGGAATAGGAAGGAGTTGGATATCACATTTCATGCTAAAGGGAGGGTCTCAGGTTTGGAAGGGGAGGATTTGGATATCACATCTCATGTTATAGGAAGGATCTCACGTTTGGTATTAGAAGCATTGAGATATCAAATCTCATGCTATAGGAAGGGTCTCAGGATTGGAATGTGAAGGATTTGGATATCACATCTCATGCTAAAGGAAGGGTCTCAGGTTTGGTAGAAGCATTGAGATTTCACGTCTCTGCTATCGGAAGGGTCTCAGGATTGGATTGGGAAGGAGTTGGATATCCCTTTTCATGCTATAGGAAGGGTCTCAGGATTTGAATGGCAAGGAGTTGGATATCACATCTCATGCCATAGGAAGGGTCTCAGGTTTGGTATAAGCATTGAGATATCACATCTCTGCTATCGGAAGGGTCTCAGGATTGGATTGGGAAGGAGTTGGATATCCCTTCTCATGCTATAGGAAGTGTCTCAGGTTGGAATGGGAAGGAGTTGGATATCACATCTCATGTTATAGGAAGGGTCTCAGGATTGGAATGGGAAGGACTTGGATGTCACATCTCATGCTAAAGGAAGGGTCTCAGGTTTGGTAGAAGCATTGAGATTTCACGTCTCTGCTATCGGAAGGGTCTCAGGATTGGATTGGGAAGGAGTTGGATATCCCTTTTCATGCTATAGGAAGGGTCTCAGGATTTGAATGGCAAGGAGTTGGATATCACATCTCATGCCATAGGAAGGGTCTCAGGTTTGGTATAAGCATTGAGATATCACATCTCTGCTATCGGAAGGGTCTCAGGATTGGATTGGGAAGGAGTTGGATATCCCTTCTCATGCTATAGGAAGTGTCTCAGGTTGGAATGGGAAGGAGTTGGATATCACATCTCATGTTATAGGAAGGGTCTCAGGATTGGAATGGGAAATATCCAAATCCTTCCCATTCCAATCCTGAGACCCTTCCTATAGCAAGAGATGTGATATCCAAATCCTTCCCATTCCAATCCTGAGACCCTTCCTATAACATGAGATGTGATATTCAACTCCTTCCCATTCCAACCTGAGACACTTCCTATAGCATGAGAAGGGATATCCAACTCCTTCCCAATCCAATCCTGAGAACCTTCCGATAGCAGAGATGTGATATCTCAATGCTTATACCAAACCTGAGACCCTTCCTATGGCATGAGATGTGATATCCAACTCCTTGCCATTCAAATCCTGAGACCCTTCCTATAGCATGAGATGTGATATCTCAATGCTTCTACCAAACCTGAGACCCTTCCTTTAGCATGAGATGTGATATCCAATTCCTTCCCATTCCAAACCTGAGACCCTTCCTATTGGATGAGATGTGATATCCAACTCCTTCCCATTCCAACCCTGAGACCCTTCCTATACCATGAGATGTGATATCTCAATGCTTCTAATACCAAACCTGGGAACCGTCCTATAACATAAGATGTGATATCTCAATGTTTCTAATAAAAAACCTGAGACCCTTCCTATAACATGAGATGTGATATCCAATTCCTTCCCATTCCAGACCTGAGACCCTTCCTTTAGCATGAGATGTGATATCCAAATACTTCCCATTCCAATCCTAAAACCCTTCCTATAGCATGAGATGTGATATCTCAATGTTTCTAATAAAAAACCTGAGACCCTTCCTATAGCAAGAGATGTGATATCCAAATCCTTCCCATTCCAATCCTGAGACCCTTCCTGTATATAACATTAGATGTGATATCCAACTCCTTCCCATTCCAGCCTGAGACCCTTCCTATAGCATGAGATGTGATATCCAACTCCTTACCATTCAAATCCTGAGACCCTCCCTATAACAAGAGATGTCATATCCAACTCCTTCCCATTCCAAACCTGAGACCCTTCCTATAACATGAGATGTGATATCCAACTCCTTCCCATTCCAAACCTGAGACCCTTCCGATAGCATGAGATGTGATATCTCAATGCTTCAAAAACCAAACATGAGAACCATCCTATAACATGAGATGTGAAATCCAAATCCTTCCCTTCCCAAACCTGAGACTCTTCCTATAGCATGAGATGTGATATCTCAATGCTTCTACCAAACCTGAAACCCTTCCTATAGCATGAGATGTGATATCACAATGCTTCTAATACCAAACCTGAGACCCTTCCCATAGCATGAGATGTGATATCCAACTCCTTCCCATTCCAATCCTGAGACCCTTCCTATAGCATGAGATGTTATATCTCAATGTTTCTAATACCAAACCTGAGATCCTTCCTATAACATGAGATGTGATATCCAACTCCTTCCCATTCCAATCCCGAGACCCTTCCTATAGCATGAGATGTGATATCTCAATGCTTCTAATACCAAACCTAAGGTCCTTCCTATAACATGAGATGTGATATCCAAATCCTTCCCATTCCAAACCTGAGACCCTCCCTTTAGCATGAGATGTGATATCCAACTCCTTCCCATTCCAATCCTGATACCCTTCTGATAGCATGAGATGTGATATCTCAATGCCTCTAATACCAAACCTGAGATCCTACCTCTAACATGAAATGTGATATCCAACTCCTTCCTTTTCCAAACCTGAGACCCTTCCTACAGCATGAGATGTGTTAAGACGGATTTCTGAACTCTGTCCTGGTGGCGCAGAAGTTCAGAAGGCCAACCTAATTACTTGGAACAGGGTAACCTCTGGACGAGCCAGACCAATCAAGGTAGCGATCGCGGCGGTCAAGACTAGGTCTCAAGAGGGGTGAGGGTGACTGAAAGCCCGCAATGAGCACACAAAGCAAGAGCGCTTACAAACTACTCCAAACAGTTGTTATATCAAAAATAGATACACATTTATTTTAAGGCCTTTAAAATAATGACCGTAGCGAGAAAATCACAATATCACAATATTAAACCAACACATACCATATCAACACAATATATATACAAATACACAGTCGCAAGCGTTTAAAGCACGAAATATGTAGTCCACCTGAAAGGAAAGGAAAACAGGCAGTGCGATAACGCTTTAGACTCAGTTCGCCTTCAGAGGCACCTAACTAGATGGAAGTCCGAGCCCTGCGAAGAGTGGAGCCTTGTGCTCAAAGTATGAGAGGTGGGTTTACTCCTGGTTATCTTGTCTGATTCGGTATCAATAATCCTTCTAACACGGTAGTTAGTGCGATACAGGTTCGCTTTTATTGATGGTTTATGAAAGATTCCACTTGATACAATGATTAGTGTGTAGAACACTGTTATGGCATTTTATGCCTTGGTGCGGTCAGCCGACACGTGTTTCAACCCAAACGGGTCTTTCTCAAGGCTGAACAATATTCAAAAAGGTGCAAAGTGATATGTGGTAAAAGACATTTTGTGACCAGCATGTTTAATTAACAAACATTAAACGTGGTGGGTGATGTGTGGTGGTGGTGGGAAATTTAAAAACATTGCATAATTATACATTGCATTTACAAGTTGGATTATTAACACAGTAGACAGAAGAAAAAATGGGGAGAGAGAAAAGAGAGAGGTTAGCAAGAGCGGTGGGGAGGAGGATGGGCGGAAGGAGGATTGGAGAGATAATTGGTCTTCTTACCAAGTATGTCATGCTGCGGTCCCTGGGTGGGGTTCTTGTTTTATTGTGGGTGGCTGTCCTTATGGCAGTCTAGCTCCTATTGGGCTCTGAAAATAATTCATGAAATAGTCCGTGGTTACAACTGGTATATGATTATGATTTGTATAGTTCGAGGGGGGTGGGTTGAGCCCTTTCTTAGGTATGGCGAGTTTCAGCGAGGGTTGGATCGAGGTGGCATTGCTTACCTTCGTCCGAGTAGTGTCTGTGATGCGTTGCTCCCTGCGGCTTCAGTGGTGAATGAATGCCGCCTTGTTTAATATACTTGCGCATGCGCCTACCAGCCATGGTTGGACTGGCGGCGCATGCGTGAGCGTGTGGTGTCCCAGCGGGTGCTACTGCGCGTGCGCGAAGAGATAGTGTTCTTAGGAGGCAAATTGCGCATGCACGGGTGCGAGTTAGCGATACTGAAGTGTGCACATTTTGATGTTTTTCTGAATGGGCCATGGCCCGGTGGAATGGGGCGGTATTGTTGGAACCTAGGAGGGCAAATTCCAGGGGGATCAGAATGGAAGGGTGTAAGTGGTGGTTTGCTAATTTCTGTTATGAGTGGATAGCTCATTTAAAGTGTGATTGAATAAGTCATTACGGATGGTCAGTCGTGGCTTGCCAAGAAATTTGTCGATGTCTGAAACTGTTATTCGTGTTCGTCGGTCGGGCCAGGGTGTGATGCCCATTGAAGTATATCATGGTGGAGGCAGATTTGGTGGTTGAGAGGGTTTACAGAAAGACATTGAGGTCGTGATCTCTGTTAAGACCATTTTTAACACATCTAAAGTGACAGATAAGTCGCGCTTCTTCTTGTCTGAGTTTCTGGATTCTGTCTCCTCCTCTCGGGCCCAGCCTGACGATTTTCAGTCCGATGAACCTTATTTCACTTTTGTCGTTCATTTGGTGATACTTCTGCCAGTGGTTGGCCAGCGGTAGTTTAGGATCTTGCGAATGTATGCTGTTCATATGTTCCCTTATCCTGATGCGAGCTTCTCGGATGGTGCTGCCAATATATATCTTGTCACATACGCAAATCAAAGCATAGATCACATACTTACTTCTACAATTGATGTGCTCCGTGATTTTAAATATTGGGCAACCTGCGAATTTGGCACAGTTAGTTTGTGTCGCATATTTGCACATTGAGCAAGTTCCGCATTTAGTGAAGCCTATTGGTGTTTGCTTGCTGAGCCAGTCTTGTGCCATGATGTGTTTCTCCGCGAGAAAGGAAGGACTAAGTAGGTTCCTGAGAGTTGGTGCTCTTTTGAACGACATGCTTGGATATGTCTCAAGCTGAGGTTCGATATGTTCATCCATACGGAGTAGCTCCCAGTGTTTGGTCAAGATTTTTTGGAGGGCATGACTGTCTTGGTTGTATCTTGTGACAAATCTAATCTTGGGGTTGCATTCCTGTCTTCTGGGTTTAGGTGTTAACAGTGTAGATCTTGGAATGTGTATAGCTTGTTCTCTTGCCGGTGTCAGGCTTTGGGCGGAATAGCCTCGGCATCTAAATCTGCGATCCAATAGGTCGCATTCTTCTGTGAAGGATTTGTCTGTGTTGCAGTTCCTTCTCGCTCGGATGTATTCACCTTTTGGGATATTTCGTATAACACTGTTCCTGTGGCAACTTTGTGCATGAAGGGTTGAGTTCACTTCCGTTGGTTTACGAAATGTTCTGGTTGTAATTTTGTTGTCTTCAATCATAATCTTGAGATCCAAAAAGTCTATTTGTTCCGAGCTGATATGGCTAGTTAGTTCAATGCCATAGTTGTTAGTATTGAGGTAATCCATGTATTGGTTTAGTTCATCTTCTGTCCCTTTCCATATCAGGATGATATCATCTATGAAACGAGCCCAGTTGACAATTAGGCTGGTGTATTTGGTTTCCTTCATTGCATGCTCTTGTTCGTAGGTATGCATGAAGCAGTTGGCTAATGCTGGAGCATAGCTGGCTCCCATAGCGATCCCCTTGATTTGCTTGTAGTATTCACCGTTGAAAATAAATATGTTGTTGTTGAGTGAAAATTTCAGGAAGGATTTGGTCATTTCTACTTGATCGAGGTGTGACGCTGACTCGTATTTGAGGAGGTACCCCATACTCGATATTGCAAGTTCATGGTCTATTGATGTGTACAGGGCCTTGACATCTAAGGTGGCCATTAAGAAATTCGGTTCCCATTTGATTCTGGAAAGTATCTCCAAAGTATGCATGGTATCCCTGAGATAGGTAGGGATCTTGACGATGAGTGGCTGTATTACATTGTTGATGTATCTTGCTAGTGTTTCAGTAATACCGCCAATGCCACTCATAATTGGTCTTCCTTCTGGAATGGTGTCAAAGGTTTTGTGGATCTTCGGTAGGAAGTACAGCGTTGGCATAATTGGATGATCCGTTCTGAGATAGTCATATTCATCCTCTGTAATGAGTCCTATCGCTTGATATTTGTTTAGGAGTTCTCGGTGTTCCCTGAGAATCCTGGCTTGGGGATTGTTGTCCAGTTTCTCGTAGTTGCCCGGTATTTGGAGGTGGTTCAGGGCCATTTTGATGTAGTCTGTTCTTTCCATAATAACTATATTGCCTCCTTTGTCTGCTTCCTTGATCACGATGCTGGTTTCTTTTTGTAGATTCCTGAGTACCGTTTGTTCCTCTTTTGTTAGGTTGTCTTTACTATTACTACCTCTGGTACATCGATCTTCCAATTTGTGGAGGTCATTGGTCACAGCTTGATGAAAGGTGTCTATGTAGTTCTCCGCACATAGTTGTGGATTGAATTTGGATTTGCTTTTAAGCTCTGGGATTTTCATGGATACACTCTGAATCCCTAATTCTTGCATGCATTCTTGCTTGCTCTTGTTGTTCTCTGCAAGCGTGCTTAGGAGGTGGATGTCTTCAAGGTCTCTGATGGTGAGCAGGCTGGGTTTTGGTACCGTTTCTGGTGGTTTGTAAACCGTTGTTTTGGTTGCGAAGAATTTTGTAAGTTTGAGGCGTCTAGTAAATTTGAATAGATCTATTTGTATGTCTACAAAGTTGTTCTTGCTTGATGGTGAGAAGGACAATCCCTTATTGAGTACCCTTATTTCCAGATTCGTGAGTTCTTTGTGTGACAGGTTCATGATCAGATTTTGTTGTGTTTCTGTCCCACAGTTTTCTGTGATTGTGACCTTGTTTGTCTTTGTTCGATTTCCTCTTCCAGGTCTCCTGCGTCCTCTGTCTGTTCTTCCCCCCCTTCTTCTTCTTGAGGGGTTCCTGTATTTGTCAATGGGGTTGCGAAGGATACCGATTTTTTGTTGCTGTTGGGTTGTGATTTCAGGCGACTTGCCTTCTTGTGTAGTTTTATTTGGTCTAAAAAAGACCGCTTAGCTGTCTCCTTTACCGGTAAATTTGATGATTCTTCCTGATCGCTATCAATTTCTGAACTTGCACCCGAGGTGTTTGGGGTACTTTCTTTGGACTTCTGTTGCTGTTGGTTCTGATCATATTTGGGTTGGTAGGTGAAGACCCGATCTTCCCTGTAGTCTTTGTCGTCTCTGAAGAATTTGTGCAGCTTTCTCATTTTGACCTCATCTTGATGGGTTTTGAGTATTCTATACATGGTTTTGTAGTTCTTCTCCTTGGTTGCTTTGGGGGCATCGTATATCTCTATTTCCTTTTTTAACTCTTCTAGTAGGATCACAATTCTTTCATGTTTTCTTTTTGCGTGTTCGATCAGCAGTTCTATCATTCGTAAAGAGCCTGTTATGAGATTTTGTTCCCATTCATCTGCTAAATCTGAGTCGAGTGGGTCATCGAAATCCGGAAAGATAATTATCCTGAGACCCCTCGGTATTTTCTTTTGTGCCGCATATTCCTGCATTGTTGTTTTCTCCCAGAATTTGTTGATTTCTTTTTTAGATAATTTCTCTAGTCTCATGAATTTGTGCTTCAGATCTTCTTGTAGATTTGAATCTCGGAAGGCGTTATCCGTGGATCCTCGTGGGGCAAATAGCGCTCTGATGTCTTCGTTCCTTGACATCATGTATTCTGCCATTCTTTGGCTGTTCCCTTTTTCGTGTTGAATTTGTTTGGAAAATTTCAGGCGCTGTGAGCAAGGCTGGTTCCCTAGTAGTGAATAAAGGGTCTGGTTGGCTCTAGGATTGGAACCTGCCCATGCTAAGCACCATTTATAGGTTGGAAGGTTTGTTCTGGTGTCGCAAGATCACAGGAGTGGTTAGGGGTTTAGCCAGGACCCCAATTTGGTGCGTATGAGAGGTGGGTTTACTCCTGGTTATCTTGTCTGATTCGGTATCAATAATCCTTCTAACACGGTAGTTAGTGCGATACAGGTTCGCTTTTATTGATGGTTTATGAAAGATTCCACTTGATACAATGATTAGTGTGTAGAACACTGTTATGGCATTTTATGCCTTGGTGCGGTCAGCCGACACGTGTTTCAACCCAAACGGGTCTTTCTCAAGGCTGAACAATATTCAAAAAGGTGCAAAGTGATATGTGGTAAAAGACATTTTGTGACCAGCATGTTTAATTAACAAACATTAAACGTGGTGGGTGATGTGTGGTGGTGGTGGGAAATTTAAAAACATTGCATAATTATACATTGCATTTACAAGTTGGATTATTAACACAGTAGACAGAAGAAAAAATGGGGAGAGAGAAAAGAGAGAGGTTAGCAAGAGCGGTGGGGAGGAGGATGGGCGGAAGGAGGATTGGAGAGATAATTGGTCTTCTTACCAAGTATGTCATGCTGCGGTCCCTGGGTGGGGTTCTTGTTTTATTGTGGGTGGCTGTCCTTATGGCAGTCTAGCTCCTATTGGGCTCTGAAAATAATTCATGAAATAGTCCGTGGTTACAACTGGTATATGATTATGATTTGTATAGTTCGAGGGGGGTGGGTTGAGCCCTTTCTTAGGTATGGCGAGTTTCAGCGAGGGTTGGATCGAGGTGGCATTGCTTACCTTCGTCCGAGTAGTGTCTGTGATGCGTTGCTCCCTGCGGCTTCAGTGGTGAATGAATGCCGCCTTGTTTAATATACTTGCGCATGCGCCTACCAGCCATGGTTGGACTGGCGGCGCATGCGTGAGCGTGTGGTGTCCCAGCGGGTGCTACTGCGCGTGCGCGAAGAGATAGTGTTCTTAGGAGGCAAATTGCGCATGCACGGGTGCGAGTTAGCGATACTGAAGTGTGCACATTTTGATGTTTTTCTGAATGGGCCATGGCCCGGTGGAATGGGGCGGTATTGTTGGAACCTAGGAGGGCAAATTCCAGGGGGATCAGAATGGAAGGGTGTAAGTGGTGGTTTGCTAATTTCTGTTATGAGTGGATAGCTCATTTAAAGTGTGATTGAATAAGTCATTACGGATGGTCAGTCGTGGCTTGCCAAGAAATTTGTCGATGTCTGAAACTGTTATTCGTGTTCGTCGGTCGGGCCAGGGTGTGATGCCCATTGAAGTATATCATGGTGGAGGCAGATTTGGTGGTTGAGAGGGTTTACAGAAAGACATTGAGGTCGTGATCTCTGTTAAGACCATTTTTAACACATCTAAAGTGACAGATAAGTCGCGCTTCTTCTTGTCTGAGTTTCTGGATTCTGTCTCCTCCTCTCGGGCCCAGCCTGACGATTTTCAGTCCGATGAACCTTATTTCACTTTTGTCGTTCATTTGGTGATACTTCTGCCAGTGGTTGGCCAGCGGTAGTTTAGGATCTTGCGAATGTATGCTGTTCATATGTTCCCTTATCCTGATGCGAGCTTCTCGGATGGTGCTGCCAATATATATCTTGTCACATACGCAAATCAAAGCATAGATCACATACTTACTTCTACAATTGATGTGCTCCGTGATTTTAAATATTGGGCAACCTGCGAATTTGGCACAGTTAGTTTGTGTCGCATATTTGCACATTGAGCAAGTTCCGCATTTAGTGAAGCCTATTGGTGTTTGCTTGCTGAGCCAGTCTTGTGCCATGATGTGTTTCTCCGCGAGAAAGGAAGGACTAAGTAGGTTCCTGAGAGTTGGTGCTCTTTTGAACGACATGCTTGGATATGTCTCAAGCTGAGGTTCGATATGTTCATCCATACGGAGTAGCTCCCAGTGTTTGGTCAAGATTTTTTGGAGGGCATGACTGTCTTGGTTGTATCTTGTGACAAATCTAATCTTGGGGTTGCATTCCTGTCTTCTGGGTTTAGGTGTTAACAGTGTAGATCTTGGAATGTGTAGGCTGGTAGGCGCATGCGCAAGTATATTAAACAAGGCGGCATTCATTCACCACTGAAGCCGCAGGGAGCAACGCATCACAGACACTACTCGGACGAAGGTAAGCAATGCCACCTCGATCCAACCCTCGCTGAAACTCGCCATACCTAAGAAAGGGCTCAACCCACCCCCCTCGAACTATACAAATCATAATCATATACCAGTTGTAACCACGGACTATTTCATGAATTATTTTCAGAGCCCAATAGGAGCTAGACTGCCATAAGGACAGCCACCCACAATAAAACAAGAACCCCACCCAGGGACCGCAGCATGACATACTTGGTAAGAAGACCAATTATCTCTCCAATCCTCCTTCCGCCCATCCTCCTCCCCACCGCTCTTGCTAACCTCTCTCTTTTCTCTCTCCCCATTTTTTCTTCTGTCTACTGTGTTAATAATCCAACTTGTAAATGCAATGTATAATTATGCAATGTTTTTAAATTTCCCACCACCACCACACATCACCCACCACGTTTAATGTTTGTTAATTAAACATGCTGGTCACAAAATGTCTTTTACCACATATCACTTTGCACCTTTTTGAATATTGTTCAGCCTTGAGAAAGACCCGTTTGGGTTGAAACACGTGTCGGCTGACCGCACCAAGGCATAAAATGCCATAACAGTGTTCTACACACTAATCATTGTATCAAGTGGAATCTTTCATAAACCATCAATAAAAGCGAACCTGTATCGCACTAACTACCGTGTTAGAAGGATTATTGATACCGAATCAGACAAGATAACCAGGAGTAAACCCACCTCTCATACGCACCAAATTGGGGTCCTGGCTAAACCCCTAACCACTCCTGTGATCTTGCGACACCAGAACAAACCTTCCAACCTATAAATGGTGCTTAGCATGGGCAGGTTCCAATCCTAGAGCCAACCAGACCCTTTGTGCTCAAAGTACCTGCCACGCCGGTGCCAACGGGCAAAAGGGGAAGCTCTTCGGAGGAAGTCAGGCCGTTCGGGTTAGTGCACAGCAGAAGGAGAACAGGTTCCGCAACTCAAGCGCAGCCTCCACAGCGGGCAGAAGCAGAGCGCGAGTACGGCCAAAAGGGTGCTGTTTTTACACAGCAGGGAAAGCAATGGGATACTGCAGGAGGGCGACCAGATCCTAGCTAAACTACTCACCGGTCCCCGAAGCAAGCAGACCCAGGCTTCTCCACGTTAGTTTCAGCAGCTGGCAGGTTCAGAAGAGCAGGGAACGCCTCGAAGTCGTGTAGAGCAAAAAGACGTCCCAATCGACGAAACCAGCACAGTTTGTTGCCGCAGCAGGACAACGGAGCGGCCGTGTGTATTCAAGCCAAATGTACACTCCTCCCTTCAGACTTGGGAACGCCAAGTGTACGAAGCGTGGGAGAGTGACAAGGACTCGAAATACAACACAACCTGGCGGCAGTTACAGAGCAGGACTCCCTTGTAAGCTGGTCAGTCAACTGGATGGCCCAGAGACACTTCCGAAGGCTTACTTGGAGGGGGTGATGAAGTCGCCGGGAATAGCTGTTCCTGCTATTCCAAAGGTCGAAGCACCAGTACAGACACTTCTGGTTCGATCCAAGGAGGAAAGGGTTTCACAGGACGACAGCAGTGCAAAGGAGGATTCCTTCAGCGGGTCACCAGCGATTCCTCGGTCCAGCCTCTTGGTTGCAGGATACTTGGCTCCTGTATTCCTTCATTCGTGAGAACTCAGGAGATCGACATGGTAGTGGTGTTTCCAGCTCCCTCTTATCCACGGTTCCCTTCGCGCCAAAACGGAGGGGAGCCAATGGGAGATCCGCATATCAACACACATACCATACGTGGACCAATCACGGACCACAGTGGTCCCAGGCATTCACACCACCCCAGACTCTCTGGCACCCAGGATGTGTATTGGGACCAGACATCCCAGCCCACACCCTGGAGGCACACAAACGACATGTAGAAGCCCGCGAAAGCAACCACGTTTCGCGGGAAAGTACATGCCCAAATAAGGAAGGCCCCGGGTCGCCCGACCTGGGGAAGGTGAAGGGAGCAAGACGATCAGTGGACAGGACAAAGGAGCCTTGTGGACTGGCCATTTTGGGAGCCAGGCCACCATTTTGGGTTCAGTGCGAAAAACGTGCTCAGAACGCCAAAAGGAGCTCAAAATAAACAAAACGATCGCTGCCACCATTCCAGTCCCTGAATGACTTGCACCGATCAAATACCATCCTAAAAGAGTATCTAGGGCCCGTAGAAGGCTAGAGACCCAAGAGAGCTGTAACTGAGCTTACAGTGCCCTCTTGTGTCATGTTGCACTAAAGCCGCAACATGATAAACGAAACTACGGGAAACAGCGTTCCCCGGTACTGAATGTCTTAAGGGCATGTCAGTTTCCCCGTAAGAAAAGGAGCGAAAGCCCAGAGAAGTGCGGCAGAAGGCTGTACTTCTCTGGCAAAGTCAAGAACAAGGTTAAAAACAATAGCAAAAAGTTTAGGGGTTGCTACATGGAAGGAAAATTCCCTACAATTACGAAATCTTTCCTAACACTCGCCCCTCCCAGACTATGGACAGGGGGAACTAATCCACCCCTGGATGAGTCTCTTGTTCAGGTCGGTTAAACATTCTGGACAACCCATCAGCATTGCTATGTTGGACACCTGGCCTATGCTCAATAGTGAAGTCGAAGCCTTGAAGACTTATGGACCACCTAAGCAACTTTGGATTCTCCCCCTTCATGTTCATTAGCCACTTTAACGGCTTATGGTCAGTCTGCACAGTGAAGTGGGTCCCATAGAGGTAGGGCCTCAGCTTCCTTAGGGCCCACACAACAGAGAAACATTCTTTCTCTACCGTGGACCATCTGAGCTCTCTGTCCTTAAGCTGGCGACTAATAAAACCGATAGGGTGTTCCTTACCCTTCTCATGTACTTGTGATAGTACAGCTCCTATCCCAGTGTCAGAGGCATCCGTCTGCACGATAAAAGGTCTTTGATAATCAGGGGCCCTGAGCACAGGGGCCTGGCACAAGGAGTCTTTTAAGCCATTGAAGGCCTTCTCACACTCGTCAGTCCAAGTTGCCTTCTTGGGTTTCTTCGGAGTTGTGAGGGCAGTCAGAGGAGCAGCTATGGTGCCATAGTCTGCCACAAAATTGCGATAATAACCCGTGAGTCCTAAGAAGGCTCTCACTTGGGTTTGCGTAGTGGGGGTAGGCCAGTCTTGTACTGCTTGTACTTTACTGGGTAGAGGCTGTATCCTCCCTCCACCTACTTCATGTCCAAGGTAAACCACTGAGCCTTGTCAAATCTGGCATTTACTAGCCTTTATGGTCAAGTGGGCTTTCTGAAGGGCCTGGAGCACAATCCTGAGGTGTTTCACATGGTCTTCCCAGGTGGCACTGAAAACTGCTATATCGTCTAGATATGCAAGACAGAATTCGTCCAACCCATTCAACACATGATTCACAAGCCTCTGGAAAGTGGCAGGTGCATTCTTCAACCCGAACGGCATTACCCGGAATTGGTAAAGGCCGTCTGGAGTAGAAAATGCTGTCTTCTCCTTGGCATGTTCTGCTAAAGCTATTTGCCAATAGCCAGCAGTGAGGTCAAACGTGCTGAGGTACTTGGAGGCACCCAACGTATCCACCAGCTCATCTGTTCGAGGCAAGGGGTGTGCATCTGTCTTGGTGACAGCATTCAGAGCCCTGTAATCCACGCAGAACCTCAATTCAGAAGTGCCTGCTTTTGGAACCAAAACCACAGGACTGGACCAAGGACTACTAGAGGGTTCAATCACCCCAAGGTCTAACATCTTGTTGACCTCGGTCTTAATATAAGACCGTACTTTATCTGACATCCTGTATCCCCTACTTTTGGTAGGTACACTGTCTCCTGTGTCAAAGTTATGTTTGCACCAAGGTGTCAAACCAGGGGACTGTGAAAACAGGGGGGAAAACTGCCTAAGCAAACTTTTCACCTCAGCCTGCTGATCAGAAGTCAGGTGAGGGGCCACTCGGACACCCTCAACGGAGCCATCTGAAGGACCGCTTTGGAACAGGTCGGGGAGAGGTTCTGACTCCTCTTCCTCAACATCTGAAGCCAGTAGCAGTGCTGCGATTTCGACTCTTGGGACGAAAGCCTTCAGCCTATTCACGTGAAACACTTTTGGAGCCTGTCCAGGCCTTCCAAGGTCCACTAAATAGTTCACCTCACCCAGGGGCTCCACCACTGTGTAAGGGCCTGACCATTTGTCCTGTAAAGCGCAAGGCCTTATTGGATTCATGATCAGGACGTGCTGACCAGGTGTAAAGTTGATGAGGGAAGCTTTATGGTCGTACCAATGTTTCACCAGCGCTTGCCCTGCCTTCAATTTATCACTAGCCAAGCCCATCAGAAGTACCATCCGTTTTCTGAGCCCTAGCACATAATCAACTACATTGGTAGTAACAGGGGGAGTGGGCATCTCCCATCCCTCTTTGACGATGGCTAAGGGTCCCCGTACGGGATGACCGAACAGAAGTTCGAAGGGGCTGAAGCCAACACCCTCCTGTGGTACCTCTCGGTAGGCAAACAGTAGGCATGGTAAAAGAAGATCCCATTTTCTTCTCTGGGGCTCCTCCAGAGCCCCAATCATGCTTTTTAACGTTCTGTTGAAACGTTCCACCAGACCATTGGTCTGGGGGTGGTATGCAGAAGAGAACTTGTAGGTGACCCCACATTCTTTCCACATAGCCTGCATATACTTCGACATAAAGTTGCTGCCACGATCTGACACAACTTCTTTAGGGAAGCCAACCCTAGTAAATATGCCGAGTAAAGCTTTTGCAACTGACTTGGCAGTTACAGTTTTCAATGGGATGGCCTCAGGATACCTGGTTGCATGGTCGACCAGCACCAGGATAAACCTATTGCCCGAGGATGTTTGCGGGTCAAGGGGACCAACGATGTCGATCCCTACCCTTTCAAATGGTACCCCCACAACTGGGAGCGGTACCAACGGAGCTTGGATTGTCGCGCCAACCTTACCAGACAACTGGCAGGAGGCACAACTCCTGCAGTGACTTTCTACTTGCACCCCCATCTTGGGCCAGTAGAAGTGCATGGATAACCTTTGCTTGGTCCTCTTCATACCAAGGTGACCAGCAAGGGGAACTTCATGCGCCAACTGCAGGAGGGAGGGCCTAACAGCAAGGGGAACCACCAACCTCCTATGGTCTCCTTCTGTAGACTCTGTGGGCTCACTATACAGGAGTCCACCTTCCCAATAAATCCTATGCTTCCCAGGAGGCTCACCCTCAAGCTGGGAGCAGGCCTGTCTCCTTAGGCCTTCCAGAGATGGGCACTCACGTTGGCCTTTACTGAATTCGTCCCTATCAGGACCTCCTTCAACTAACAAGTCTTTTAGTTCAGGATGATCGTTGGGGTCGAAAACTTCAGGCATCGCCACCTCCTCGTCAGGCCCGGGCGATTGACCAACTTCCTCCACCGCAGTGGTAGGCGAGCTCGGGGGAATATTCTCTTTCCCTCGTCTTGACTTGTAGACTCCCTTCGCCTTGGGTTTCCCTTTCGGCTGGGGCGGCGTATTGGACTTGGCCAATGCTGCCCGTGCTTGAGACCGTGTGTAGGGTCTTTCGGCAGTGTCTCCTACGAGCCCTAAAGCTCTGAGATCATTACCCAGCAAGACCTTTCCCGGGACGTTTCTCTGAATGCTCACTGGAATCCTGACTGCTGTACCATTTAAAGTAAGATTTACAGGGATCACGGGAAACATACGGAGGGGGCCGTCAGCAAACTTAGTGGGCATCAGAGTAGCTCTGGCAACTTCCTCTGAGTCTACCAAGGTAGAATCCACTACTGTTCGACTGCACCCACTATCCCTAAGAGCTGGAGTATCCACTCCATTGATCAGCACGCTGTCTTTAAAGTAGTGCTTGGTATTATCCGGAATCCTAGCATAAGCCTCTGCGACTTTAGGCTCCCAGGAACCCAGGGACACTAAAACTACCTCAGCCTCTATCCCGCTGGGAAATGAGTCTGAGGAGAAGGATGCTCCTGTAATCTCTTCTTCCTCGTAGGAGGAGAAGGCCAGATTAGCGGAGTGGACCCCCAAAGGTCTAACCTTACACCGGGGATCCCCCTTCACATGGTCAGTTGCTCCACAAGAAAAACAAGCCCCAGTGGGTCTGTTTACGTAGGGAGGCTTATTGTAACCAGAGTTCTGTTTCGGAGGCGAACCTCCACTACCCTGTGAGTTCTCTTGTGTCTTACCCTTGTTTTTCTTTTTGTGGCCCTTATGGGAAGAAGATTTAGCAGATTCCCCACCCTCCATATCTTTGGACTTTTTCCCTTCCTCCTGCTTACCAGGATTTTTGTCCTTATGGGACACTCGATGTGACACCCATAAGTCTGCTGCAATGGCCAGCTTCTTAGGATCTATCTCCTTCGAATCGGCCAAATGCTGCTTAAGCTCCGGGGAAGAAGAAGCAAAAATGTGTTCCAGCATGACCAGATTGATCATGCCTTCGAAGGTAGAAGCCTTATAACCTTCGACCCAGCCAGTTAAGTTTTTCAAAGATTCAGCGACATAAGATACCCAAGTACCACCTTCCTTTTTCTTATACTCTCGAAAACGCTTTAAATATTGGGCCGGAGTCTTCCCAAACTTTAAAATGAGAGTTTGCTTTAACATTGCGAAATCAGCCCGCTCAGCCTTCGACATTTCCATAATGGCACTGCAGCCAGAATGGGGCAGTCTACTGAGCAACCAAGCAATCTTATCAGCATTGTCAACTTCTTGAACCGCGCATGCATACTCAAACGCATTCAGCCAGTCCATAATGTCATTCCTTTCTTCATACACACTGAGCAGATCTTTCGGAAACCGTGGATGAGAGGAAGCCCCAGAGCCATGTCCAGTACCCTTGGACCCATTTGCAACCTGAAGCTTGGCCAGTTCCAACTGGTGATCCCTGTCTTTCTGTTTTTCTGCCTGTTCGATTTTTAGTTTGGCTATGCTGAATTCAAGCTCCTGCTGCCTAAACCGCAGCTCTTGCTTCTTGAATTCAAGCATAGCCTCCCCATCAACACTGGCAGAGGAAACATTAGACATCACATCCTCCCTGTCCTCGTGGTCGCGATGGATCAGTGCAGCGGCAGAACCGTCGGTTCTACCAGTGAGAGCAGCCCCACCACCTTCTGCACTGTCCTCGGAAGTTATAGCGTCAAGCTGCGCTTCTTGCCACGCCACGATTCTCTGGATCATTTCCAATTTAGTGCCTTGAGAGGAAACACCTCTCTCCGCACACATCTTCTTCAATGTTTCTGATTTGGAAGCATTTAAAGTTAACAAGGTATTTGCTTCCATACTGTTTGATAGGACTATGGCCTTTTTAAAGTTTTATTACAACAATTCACTACGTGTACTGTTTGGAATAACCTGAAATGCCTTAGTTCGAGCGCAACACTGGATACCTTCAGTCGTATCCCACCGCTGTACACCAATTTGTTAAGACGGATTTCTGAACTCTGTCCTGGTGGCGCAGAAGTTCAGAAGGCCAACCTAATTACTTGGAACAGGGTAACCTCTGGACGAGCCAGACCAATCAAGGTAGCGATCGCGGCGGTCAAGACTAGGTCTCAAGAGGGGTGAGGGTGACTGAAAGCCCGCAATGAGCACACAAAGCAAGAGCGCTTACAAACTACTCCAAACAGTTGTTATATCAAAAATAGATACACATTTATTTTAAGGCCTTTAAAATAATGACCGTAGCGAGAAAATCACAATATCACAATATTAAACCAACACATACCATATCAACACAATATATATACAAATACACAGTCGCAAGCGTTTAAAGCACGAAATATGTAGTCCACCTGAAAGGAAAGGAAAACAGGCAGTGCGATAACGCTTTAGACTCAGTTCGCCTTCAGAGGCACCTAACTAGATGGAAGTCCGAGCCCTGCGAAGAGTGGAGCCTTGTGCTCAAAGTACCTGCCACGCCGGTGCCAACGGGCAAAAGGGGAAGCTCTTCGGAGGAAGTCAGGCAGTTCGGGTTAGTGCACAGCAGAAGGAGAACAGGTTCCGCAACTCAAGCGCAGCCTCCACAGCGGGCAGAAGCAGAGCGCGAGTACGGCCAAAAGGGTGCTGTTTTTACACAGCAGGGAAAGCAATGGGATACTGCAGGAGGGCGACCAGATCCTAGCTAAACTACTCACCGGTCCCCGAAGCAAGCAGACCCAGGCTTCTCCACGTTAGTTTCAGCAGCTGGCAGGTTCAGAAGAGCAGGGAATGCCTCGAAGTCGTGTAGAGCAAAAAGACGTCCCAATCGACGAAACCAGCACAGTTTGTTGCCGCAGCAGGACAACGGAGCGGCCGTGTGTATTCAAGCCAAATGTACGCTCCTCCCTTCAACTTGGGAACGCCAAGTGTACGAAGCGTGGGAGAGTGACAAGGACTCGAAATACAACACAACCTGGCGGCAGTTACAGAGCAGGACTCCCTTGTAAGCTGGTCAGTCAACTGGATGGCCCAGAGACACTTCCGAAGGCTTACTTGGCAGGAGATGATGAAGTCGCCGGGAATAGCTGTTCCTGCTATTCCAAAGGTCGAAGCACCAGTACAGGCCTTCTGGTTTGATCCAAGGAGGAAAGGGTTTCACAGGACGACAGCAGTGCAAAGGAGGATTCCTTCAGCGGGTCACCAGCGATTCCTCGGTCCAGCCTCTTGGTTGCAGGATACTTGGCTCCTGTATTCCTTCGTTCGTGAGAACTCAGGAGATCGACATGGTAGTGGTGTTTCCAGCTCCCTCTTATCCACGGTTCCCTTCGTGCCAAAACGGAGGGGAGCCAATGGGAGATCCGCACATCAACACACATACCATACGTGGACCAATCACGGACCACGGTGGTCCCAGGCATTCACACCACCCCAGACTCTCTGGCACCCAGGATGTGTATTGGGACCAGACATCCCAGCCCACACCCTGGAGGCACCCAAACGACATGTAGAAGCCCGCGAAAGCAACCACGTTTCGCGGGAAAGTACATGCCCAAATAAGGAAGGCCCCGGGTCGCCCGACCTGGGGAAGGTGAAGGAAGCAAGACGGTCAGTGGACAGGACAAAGGAGCCTCGTGGACTGGCCATTTTGGGAGCCAGGCCACCATTTTGGGTTCAGTGCGAAAAACGTGCTCAGAACGCCAAAAGGAGCTCAAAATAAACAAAACGATCGCTGCCACCATTCCAGTCCCTGAATGACTTGCACCGATCAAATACCATCCTAAAAGAGTATCTAGGGCCCGTAGAAGGCTAGAGACCCAAGAGAGCTGTAACTTAGCTTACAGTGCCCTCTTGTGTCATGTTGCACTAAAGCCGCAACATGATAAACGAAACTACGGGAAACAGCGTTCCCCGGTACTGACTGTCTTAAGGGCATGTCAGTTTCCCCGTAAGAAAAGGAGCGAAAGCCCAGAGAAGTGCGGCAGAAGGCTGTACTTCTCTGGCAAAGTCAAGAACAAGGTTAAAAACAATAGCAAAAAGTTTAGGGGTTGCCACATGGAAGGAAAATTCCCTACAATTACGAAATCTTTCCTAACAAGATGTGATATCCAAGTCCTTCGCATTCCAATCCTGAGACCCTTCCTATAACATGAGATGTGATATCCAACTCCTTCTATTCCAACCTGAGACCCTTCCTATAGCATGAGATGGGATATCCAACTCCTTCCAAATCCAATCCTGATACCCTTCCGATAGCATGAGATGTGATATCCCAATGCTTCTATAAAACCTGACACCCATACCATGGCATGAGATGTGATATCAAACTCCCGTCCTATACCATGAGACTTGATATCTCAATGCTTCTAATACCAAACCTGAGACCGGTCCAATAACATGAGATGTTATATCCAAATCCTTCCCCTTCCAAACCTTAGACCCTTCCTTTATCATGACATGTGATATCCAAGTCCTTTCCATTCCATTCCTGAGACCCTTCCTATAGCATGAGATGTGATATCCAAGTCCTTCCCATTCCAATCCTGAGACCCTTCCTATAGCATGAGATGTGATATCTCAATGCTTCTAATACCAAACCTGAGACCCTTCCTATAACATGAGATGTGATATCCAAGTCCTTCCCATTCCAATCCTGAGACCCTTCCTATAGCATGAGATGTGATATCTCAATGCTTCTAATACCAAACCTGAGACCCTTCCTATAACATGAATTGTGATGTCCAAATCCTTCCCATTCCAATCCTGAGACCCTTCCGATAGCAGAGATGTGATATCTCAATGCTTATACCAAACCTAAGACCCTTCCGATAGCATGAGATGTGATATCTCAATGCTTCTAATACCAAACCTGAGATCCTTCCAATAACATGAGATATGATGTCCAAATCCCTCCCCTTCCAAACCTTAGACCATCCCTTTAGCATGAGATTTGATATCCAACTCCTTCCCATTCCAATCCTGAGACCCTTCTGATGGCATGAGATGTGATATCTCAATGCCTCTAAAACCAAACCTGAGATCCTACCTCTAACATGAAATGTGATATCCAACTCCTTCCCCTTCCAACCCTGAGAGCCTTCGTATAGAATGAGATGTGATATCCAAGTCCTTCCCATTCCAATCCTGAGACCCTTCCTATAACATGAGATGTGATATCCAACTCCTTCCCATTCCAATCATGAGACCCTTCCTATAGCTTGAGATGTGATATCCAACTCCTTCTCATTCCAATTCTGAGACCCGTCCTATACCATGAGACTTGATATCTCAATGCATCAAATACCAAACCTGAGACCGGTCCTATAACATGAGATGTGATACCCAAATCCGTCCCCTTCCAAACCTTAGACCCTTCCTATAGCATGAGATGTGATATCTCATTGCTTCTAATACCAAACCTGAGACCCTTCCTATTACGAGATGGGATATCCAACTCCTTCCCATTCCAATCCTGAGACCCTTCAGATAGCAGAGATGTGATATCCAGCTCCTTCCCATTCCAAACCTGAGACCCTTCCGATAGCATGAGATGTGATATCTCAATGCTTCTAAAACCAAACATGAGAACCATCCGATAACATGAGATGTGAAATCCAAATCCTTCCCTTTCCAAACCTGAGACCCTTCCTATAGCTTGAGATGAAATATCAAACTCCTTCCCATTCCAATCCTGAGATAGCTTGAGATGTGATATCCAACTCCATCCGATTCCAATCCTGAGACCCTTCCGATAGCATGAGATGTGATAGCTCAATGCTTCTAATATCAAAACTGAGACCCTCCCTATAGTATGAGATGTGAATTCTAAGTCCTCCCCATTCCTATCCTGAGACCCTTCCGATAGCAGAGATGTGATATCTCAATGCTTATACCAAACCTGATGACCCTTCCTATGGCATTAGATGTGATATCCAACTCCTTCCCATTCCAATCCTGAGTTCCTTCCTATAGCATGAGATGTGATATCTCAATGCTTCTATCAAACCTGATACCCTTCCTTTAGCATGAGATGTGATATTCAACTCCTTCCCATTCCAATCCTGAGACCCTTCGTATAACATGAAACGTGATATCCAACTCCTTCCCATTCCAATCCTGAGACTCCTCCTATAGCATGAGATGTGATATCTCAATGCTTCTAATACCAGACCTGGGACCGGTCCTATAACATGAGATATGATATCCAATTCCTTCCCATTCCAATCCTGAGACCCTTCCTATAACGAGATGTGATATCCAACTCCTTCCCATTCCAATTCTGAGACCCTTCCTATACCATGAGACTTGATATCTCAATGCTTCTAATACCAAACCTGAGACCTGTCCTATAACATGAGATGTGATATCCAAATCCTTCCCCTTCCAAACCTTAGACCCTTCCTTTATCATGAGATGTGATATCCAACTCCTTCCCATTCCAATCCTGAGACCCTTCCGATATCATGAGATGTGATATCTCAATGCTTCTAATATCAAACTCGAGACCCTCCCTATAGCATGAGATGTGATATCCAAGTCCTTCCCATTCCAATCCTGAGACCCTTCCTACAGCATGAGATGTGATGTCTCAATGCTTCTAATACCAAACCTGAGACCCTTCCTATAACATGAGATGGGAATATCCAACTCCTTCCCATTATAATCCTGAGACCCTTCCGATAGCAAACATGTGATATCTCAATGCTTATACCAAACCTGAGATCCTTCCTATAACATGGGATGTGATATCCAACTCCTTCCCATTCCAATCCTGAGACACTTCCTATAGCATGAGATGTGATATCTCACTGCTTATACCAAACCTGAGACCCTTCCTATAGCATGAGATGTGATATCCAAGTCCTTCCCATTCCAATCCTGAGACACTTCCTATAGCATGAGATGTGATATCTCAATGCTTCTAATACCAAACCTGAGACCCTTCCTATGGCATGAGATGTCATATACAGATCCTTCCCATTCCAATCCTGAGACCCTTCCTATAGCATGAGATGTGATATCTCAATGCTTATACCAAACCTAAAACCCTTCCTATAGCATGAGATGTGATATCCAACTCCTTCCCATTCCAATCCTGAGACCCTTCCTATAGCATGAGATGTGATATCCAATGGCTCTAATATCAAACCTGAGATCCTTCCTCTAACATTAAATGTGATATCCAACTCCTTCCCTTTCCAAACCTGAGAGCCTACCTATAGCATGAGATGTGATATCCAAGTCCTTCCATTCCAATCCTTAGACCCTTCCTACAGCATGCAATATGATATCTCAATGATTCTAATAACAAACCTGAGACCCGTCCTATAACATGAGATATGATATCCAACTCCTTCCCATTCCAATCCTGAGACACTTCCGATAGCAGAGATGTGATATCTCAATGCTTCTAATACCAAACCTGAGACCAGTCCTATAACATGAGATGGGATATCCAACTCCTTCCCGTTCCAAACCTGAGACCCTTCCTATAGCATGAGATGTGATATCCAACTCCTTCCCATCCCAATCCTGAGACACTTCCGATTGCAGAGATTTGATATCTCAATGCTTATACCAAACCTGAGACTCTTCCTATAACATGAGATGTGATATCCAACTCCTTCCCGTTCCAAACCTGAGACCCTTCCTATAGCATGAGATGTGATATCCAACTCCTTCCCATTCCAATCCTGAGACCCTTATGATAGCATGAGATGTGATATCTCAATGCCTCTAATACCAAATCTGAGATTCTTCCGATAGCATGAGATGTGATATCTCAATGCTTCTTATACCAAACCTGAGATCCTTCCTATAACATGAGATGTGATATCCAAATCCTTCCCCTTCCAAACCTGAGACCCTCCCTTTAGCATGAGATGTGATATCCAACTCCTTCCCATTCCAACCTGAGACCCTTCCTATAGCATGAGATGGGATATCCAACTCCTTGGAATTCCAATCCTGATACCCTTCCGATAGCATGAGATTTGATATCCCAATGCTTATACCAAACCTGAGACCCATACTATGGCATGAGATGTGATATCAAACTCCTTCCCATTCCAATCCTGAGACCCTTCCTATAGCTTGAGATGTGATATCCAACTCCTTCCCATTCCAATTCTGAGACCCTTCCTATACCATGAGACTTGATATCTCAATGCTTCTAATACCAAACCTGAGACCCGTCCTATAACATGAGATGTGATATCCAAATCCTTCCCCTTCCAAACCTTAGACCCTTCCTTTATCATGAGATGTGATATCCAACTCCTTCCCATTCCAATCCTGAGACCCTTCCGATATCATGAGATGTGATATCTCAATGCTTCTAATATCAAACTCGAGACCCTCCCTATAGCATGAGATGTGATATCCAAGTCCTTCCCATTCCAATCCTGAGACCCTTCCTATAGCATGAGATGTGATGTCTCAATGCTTCTAATACCAAACCTGAGACCCTTCCTATAACATGAGATGGGAATATCCAACTCCTTCCCATTCCAATCCTGAGACCCTTCCGATAGCAAACATGTGATATCTCAATGCTTATACCAAACCTGAGATCCTTCCTATAACATGAGATGTGATATCCAACTCCTTCCCATTCCAATCCTGAGACACTTCCTATAGCATGAGATGTGATATCTCACTGCTTATACCAAACCTGAGACCCTTCCTATAGCATGAGATGTGATATCCATATGCTTCTAATATCAAACTTGAGACCCTCCCTATAGCATGAGATGTGATATCCAAGTCCTTCCCATTCCAATCTTGAGACACTTCCTATAGCATGAGATGTGATATCTCAATGCTTCTAATACCAAACCTGAGACTCTTCCTATAACATGAGATGGGATATCCAACTCCTTCCCATTGCAATCCTGAGACCCTTCCGATAGCAGAGATGTGATATCTCAATGCTTATACCAAACCTGAGACCCTTCCTACGGCATGAGATGTCATATACAACTCCTTCCCATTCCAATCCTGAGACCCTTCCTATAGCATGAGATGTGATATCTCAATGCTTATACCAAACCTGAGACCCTTCCTATAGCATGAGATGTGATATCCAACTCCTTCCCATTCCAATCCTGAGACCCTTCCTATAGCATGAGATGTGATGTCTCAATGCTTCTAATACCAAACCTGAGATCCTTCCTATAACATGAGATGTGAAATCCAACTCCTTCCATTCCAATCCTGAGACCCTTCTTATAGCATGAGATGTGATATCTCAATGCTTATACTAAACCTGAGACCCTTCCTTTAGCATGAGATGTGATATCCAACTCCTTCCCATTCCAATCCTGAGACCCTTCCTATAGCATGAGATGTGATATCTCAATGCCTCTAATACCAAACCTGAGATCCTTCCTCTAACATGAAATGTGATATCCAACTCCTTCCCTTTCCAAACCTGAGAGCCTATCCATAGCATGAGATGTGATATCCAAGTCCTTCCCATTCCAATCCTTAGACCCTTCCTACAGCATGCAATAACACTACTCACTTCAGACCTGGGAACGCCAAGTGTACAAATCATGTGAGAGTGACAAGGACTCGATATACTACACAACCTGGCGGCGGTTACAGAGCAAGACTCCTGTGTAGGCTGGTCAGTCTGCTGGATGGCCCAGAGACGCTTCCGAAGGCTTACTAGCAGGAGATGGTGAAAATGCCGAGAATAGCTGTCCCCGCTATTCCAAGGGTCGAAGTACCAGTACAGGCCTTCTGGTTCGATCAAAGGTGAAAAGGGTTTCACAAGGCGACAGCAGTGCAGAGGAGCAGTCCTTCAGCGGGTCACCAGCGATTCCTCGGTTCAGCCTCATGGTTGCAGGATACTTGGCTCCTGTATTCCTTCGTTCGTGAGAACTCAGGAGATCGACATGGTAGTGGTGTTTCCAGCCCCCTCTTATCCACGGTTCCCTTCGCGCCAAAACGGAGGGGACCCAATGGGAGATCCGCTCATCAACACTCACACCATTCGTGGACCTATCACGGACCACGGTGGTCCCAGGCATTCACACCACCCTAGACTCTCTGGCACCCAGGATGTGTATTGGGACCAGACATCCCAGCCCACATCCTGGAGGCACACACAAGACATGTAGAAGCCTGCGAAAGCATCTGTGTTTCGCGGGAAAGCACATGCCCAAATAAGGAAGGCCCCAGGTCGGCTCGACCTGGGGAAGGTGAAGGGAGCAAGACGGTCAGCGGACAGGACAAAGGAGCCTCGTGGTCTGGCTATTTTGGGATCTAGGCCTACATTTTGGGTTAAGCGCGAGAAACGCGCTTAGCACGCCAAAAGGATCTCAAAACACAAGAAACGATCGCTGCCACCATTCCCGTCCGTGAATCACTTGCACCGATCAGTTACAATCCTGAAAGAGTATCTAGGGCCTGTAGAAGGCTAGAGACCCAAGAGAGCAGTAACTTAGCTTACAGTGCCCTCTTGTGTCATGTTGCACGAAAGCTGCAACATGATACAAGAAACTACGGAAACCAGCGTTTCCTGGTACTGACTGTCTTAAGGGCATGACAGTTTCCCCTTAAGAAAGGAGCGAAAGCCCAGAGGAGTGCGGCAGAAGGCTGCACTTCTCGGGCAAAGTCGAGAACAAGGTGAAAAACAACAGCAAAAAGTTTAGGGGTTGCCACATGGAAGGAAAATTACCTACAATTACGAAATCTTTCCTAACACTCGCCCCTCCCAGACTATGGACAGGGGGAACTAATCCACCCCTGGATGAGTCTCTTGTTCAGGTCGGTTAAACATTCTCCACAACCCATCAGCATTGCTATGTTGGACACCTGGCCTATGCTCAATAGTGAAGTCGAAGCCTTGTAGACTTATGGACCACCTAAGCAACTTTGGATTCTCCCCCTTCATGTTTATTAGCCACTTTAAGGGCTTATGGTCAGTTTGCACAGTGAAGTGGGTCCCATAGAGGTAGGGCCTCAGCTTCCTTAGGGCCCACACAACAGAGAAACATTCTTTCTCTACCGTGGACCATCTGAGCTCTCTGTCCTTAAACTGGGGACTAATAAAACCAATAGGGTGTTCCTTACCCTTCTCATCTACTTGCGATAGTACAGCTCCTATCCCAGTGTCAGAGGCGTCCGTCTGCACGATAAAAGGTCTTTGATAATCAGGGGCCCTGAGGACAGGGGCCTGGCACAAGGAGTCTTTTAAGCCATTGAAGGCCTTCTCACACTCGTCGGTCCAAGTTACCTTCTTGGGTTTCTTCAGAGTTGTGAGGGCAGTCAGAGGGGCAGCTATGGTGCCATAGTCTGCCACAAAATTGCGGTAATACCCCGTGAGTCCTAAGAAGGCTCTCACTTGGGTTTGTGTAGTGGGGGTAGGCCAGTCTTGTACTGCTTGTACTTTACTGGGTAGAGGCTGTATCCTCCCTCCACCTACTTCATGTCCAAGGTAAAACACTGAGCCTTGTCCAATCTGGCATTTACTAGCCTTTATGGTCAAGTGTGCTTTCTGAAGAGCCTGGAGCACAATCCCGAGGTGTTTCACATGGTCAGGTGGCACTGAAAACTGCTATATCGTCCAGATATGCAAGACAGAATTCGTCCAACCCATTCAAAACATGATGCACAAGCCTCTGGAAAGTGGCAGGTGCATTCTTCAACCCGAACGGCATTACCCGGAATTGGTAAAGGCCGTCTGGAGTAGAAAACGCTGTCTTCTCCTTGGCATGTTCTGCTAAAGCTATTTGCCAATAGCCAGCAGTGAGGTCAAACGTGCTGAGGTACTTGGAGGCACCCAAAGTATCCACCAGCTCATCTGTTCGAGGCAAGGGGTGTGCATCTGTCTTGGTGACAGCATTCAGAGCCCTGTAATCCACACAGAACCTCAATTCAGAAGTGCCTGCCTTTGGAACGAAAACCACAGTCCTGGACCAAGGACTACTAGAGGGTTCAATCACCCCAAGGTCTAACATCTTGTTGACCTCGGTCTTAATATAAGACCGTACTTTGTCTGACATCCTGTATCCCCTACTTTTGGTAGGTACACTGTCTCCTGTGTCTATGTTATGTTTGCACCAAGGTGTCAAACCAGGCGACTGTGAAAACGGGGGAAAACTGCCTAAGCAAACTTTTCACCTCAGCCTGCTGATCAGAAGTCAGGTGAGGGGCCACTCGGACACCCTCAAAGGAGCTATCTGAAGGACCGCTTTGGAACAGGTCGGGGAGAGGTTCAGACTCCTCTTCCTCAACATCTGAAGCCAGTAACCGTGCTGCGATTTCGACTCTTGGGACGAAAGCCTTCAGCCTATTCACGTGAAACACTTTTGGAGCCTGTCCAGGCCTTCCAAGGTCCACTAAATAGTTAACCTCACCCAGGGGCTCCACCACTGTGTAAGGGCCTGACCATTTGTCCTGTAAAGCTCAAGGCCTTATGGGATTCATGATCAGGACTTGCTGACCAGGTGTAAAGTTGATGAGGGAAGCTTTCTGGTCGTACCAATGTTTCACCAGCGCTTGTACTGCCTTCAATTTATCACTAGCCAAGCCCATCAGAAGTACCATCCGTTTTCTGAGCCCTAGCACATAATCAACTACGTTGGTAGTAACAGGGGGAGTGGGCATCTCCCATCCCTCTTTGACTATGGCTAAGGGTCCCCGTACAGGATGACCAAACAGAAGTTTGAAGGGGCTGAAGCCAACACCCTCCTGTGGTACCTCTCGGTAGGCAAACAGTAAGCATGGTAAAAGAAGATCCCATTGTCTTCTCTGAAGCTTCTCCAGAGCCCCAATCATGCTTTTTAACGTTCTGTTGAAACGTTCCACCAGACCATTGGTCTGGGGGTGGTATGCAGAAGAGAACTTGTAGGTGACCCCACATTCTTTCCACATAGCCTGCATATACTTCGACATAAAGTTGCTGCCACGATCTGACACAACTTCTTTAGGGAAGCCAACCCTAGTAAATATGCCAAGTAAAGCTTTTGCAACTGACTTGGCAGTTACAGTTTTCAATGGGATGGCCTCAGGATATCTGGTTGCATGGTCCACCAGCACCAGGATAAACCTATTGCCCGAGGATGTTTGCGGGTCAAGGGGACCAATGATGTCGATCCCTACCCTTTCAAATGGTACCCCCACAACTGGGAGCGGTACCAACGGAGCTTGGATTGTCGAGCCAACCTTACCAGATAACTGGCAGGAGGCACAACTCCTGCAGTGACTTTCTACTTGCACCCCCATCTTGGGCCAGTAGAAGTGCATGGATAACCTTTGCTTGGTCCTCTTAATACCAAGGTGACCAGCAAGGAGCACTTCATGCGCCAACTGCAGGAGGAAGGGCCTAACAGCAAGGGGAACCACCAACCTCCTATGGTCTCCTTCTGTAGACTCTGTGGGCTCACTATACAGGAGTCCACCTTCCCAATAAATCCTATGCGTCCCAGGAGGTTCACCCTCAAGCTGGGAGCAGGCCTGTCTCCTTAGGCCTTCCAGAGATGGGCACTCACGTTGGCCTTTACTGAATTCGTCCCTATCAGGACCTCCTTCAACTAACAAGTCTTTTAGTTCAGGATGGTCGTTGGGGTCAAATACTTCAGGCATCGCCACCTCCTCCTCAGGCCCGGGCGATTGACCAACTTCCTCCACCGCAGTGGTAGGCGAGCTCGGGGGAATATTCTCTTTCCCTCGTCTTGACTTGTTGACTCCTTTCGCCTTGGGTTTCCCCTTCGGCTGGGGCGGCGTATTGGTCTTGGCCAATGCTGCCCGTGCTTGAGACCGTGTGTAGGGTCTTTCGGCAGTGTCTCCTATGAGCCCTAAAGCTCTGAGATCATTACCTAACAAGACCTTTCCCGGGACATTTCTCTGAATGCTCACTGGAATCCTGACTGCTGTACCATTTAAAGTAAGATTTACAGGTATTACTGGGAACATACGGAGTGGGCCGTCAGCCAACTTAGTGGGCATCAGAGTAGCTCTGGCAACTTCCTCTGAGTCTACCAAGGTAGAATCCACTACAGTTCGACTGCACCCACTATCCCTAAGAGCTGGAGTATCTACTCCATTGATCAGCACACTGTCTTACAATAAGCCTCCCTATGTAAACAGACCCAATGGATCTTGTTTTGCTTGTGGAGCAACTGACCACGTGAAGGGGGATCCCCGGTGTAAGGTTAGACCTTTGGGGGTCCACTCCGCTAATCTGGCCTTCTCCTCCTACGAGGAAGAAGAGATTACAGGAGCATCCTTCTCCTCAGACTCATTTCCCAGCGGGATAGAGGCTGAGGTAGTTTTAGTTTCCCTGGGAGGAGGGTCTCAGGTTTGGAAGGGGAAGGATTTGGATATCACATCTCATGTTATCGGAAGGATCTCACGTTTGGTATTAGAAGTATTGAGATATCATATCTCATGCTATAGGAAGGGTCTCAGGATTGGAATGGGAAGGAGTTGGATATCACATCTCATGCTATAGGAAGTGTCTCAGGATTGTAATGGGAAGGACTTGGATATCACATCTCATGCTATAGGTAGGGTCTCAAGTTTGATATTAGAAGCATTGAGATATCACATCTCATGCTATAGGAAGGGTCTGAGGATTGGAATGGGAAGGAGTTGGATATCACATATCATGCTATGGGAAGGGTCTCAGGTTTGGTATAAGCAGTGAGATATCACATCTCATGCTATAGGAAGTGTCTCAGGATTGGAATGGGAAGGAGTTGGATATCACATCTCATGTTATAGGAAGGATCTCAGGTTTGGTATAAGCATTGAGATATCACATCTCTGCTATCGGAAGGGTCTCAGGATTGGAATGGGAAGGACTTGGATATCACATCTCATGCTATAGGGAGGGTCTCAAGTTTGATATTAGAAGCTTTGAGATATCACATCTCATGATATCGGAAGGGTCTCAGGATTGGAATGGGAAGGAGTTGGATATCACATCTCATGATAAAGGAAGGGTCTAAGGTTTGGAAGGGGAAGGATTTGGATATCACATCTCATGTTATATTACGGGTCTCACCTTTGGTATTAGAAGCATTGAGATATCAAGTCTCATAGTATAGGAAGGGTCTCAGAATTGGAATGGGAAGGAGTTGGATATCACATCTCAAGCTATAGGAAGGGTCTCAGGATTGGAATGGGAAGGACTTGGATATCACATCTCATGCTATAGGAAGGCTCTCAGGTTTGGAAGGGGAAAGAGTTGGATATCACATTTCATGTTAGAGGTAGGATCTCAGGTTTGGTATTAGAGGCATTGAGATATCACATCTCATGCTATCAGAAGGGTCTCAGGAATGGAATGGGCAGGAGTTGGATATCACATCTCATGCTAAAGGGAGGGTCTCAGGTTTGGAAGGGAAAGGATTTGGATATCACATCTCATGTTATAGGAAGGATCTCAGGTTTGGTATTAGAAGCATTGAGATATCACATCTCATGCTATCAGAAGGGTCTCAGGATTGGAATGGGAAGGAGTTGGATATCACATCTCATGCTATAGGGAGGGTCTCAGGATTGGAATGGGAAGGACTTAGATATCACATATCATGCTATAGGGAGGGTCTCAATTTTGATATTAGAAGCATTGAGATATCACATCTCATGCTATCGGAAGTATCTCAGGATTGGAATGGGAAGGAGCTGGATATCACATCTCATGCTAAAGGAAGGGTCTCAGGTTTGGAACGGGAAGGATTTGGATATCACATCTCATGTTATAGGAAGGGTCTCAGGTTTGGTATAAGCATTGAGATATCACATCTCTGCTATCGGAAATGTTTCTCAGGATTGGAATGGGAAGGAGTTGGATATCCCATCTCATGTTATAGGACGGGTCTCAGGTTTGTTATTAGAATCACTGAGATATCATATTGCATGCTGTAGGAAGGGTCTAAGGGTTGGAATGTGAAGGACTTGGATATCACATCTTATGCTATAGATAGGCTCTTAGGTTTGGAAAGGGAAGGAGTTGGATATCACATTTCATAATAGAGGAAGGATCTCAGGTTTGGTATTAGAAGCATTGAGATATCACATCTCATGCTATAGGAAGGGTCTCAGGATTGGAATGGGAAGCAGTTGGATATCACATCTCATGCTATAGGAAGGGTCTCAGGTTTGGTATAAGCATTGAGATATCACATCTCATGCTATAGGACGGGTCTCAGGATTGGAATGGAAGGAGTTGGATATCACATCTCATGTTATAGGAAGGATCTCAGGTTTGGTATTAGAAGCATTGAGACATCACATCTCATGCTATAGGAAGGGTCTCAGGGTTGGAATGGGAAGGAGTTGGATATCACATCTCATCCAATAGGAAGGGTCTCAGGTTTGGAATGGGAAGGAATTGGATATCACATCTCATGTTATAGGAAGGATCTCAGGTTTCGTATTAGAAGCATTGAGATATCACATCTCATGCTATAGGAAGGGTCTCAGGATTGGAATGTGAAGGATTTGGATATCACATCTCATGCTAAAGGAAGGGTCTCAGGTTTGGTAGAAGCATTGAGATATCACGTCTCTGCTTTCGGAAGGGTCTCAGGATTGGATTGGGAAGGAGTTGGATATCCCTTCTCATGCTATAGGAAGGGTCTCAGGATTTGAATGGCAAGGAGTTGGATATCACATCTCATGCCATAGGAAGGGTCTCAGGTTTGGTATAAGCATTGAGATATCACATCTCTGCTATCAGAACGGTCTCAGGATTGGATTGGGAAGGAGTTGGATATCCCTTCTCATGCAATAGGAAGTGTCTCAGGTTGGAATGGGAAGGAGTTGGATATCACATCTCATGTTATAGGAAGGGTCTCAGGATTGGAATGGGAAGGATTTGGATATCACATCTCTTGCTATAGGAAGGGTCTCAGCATTGGAATGGGTAGGAGTTGGATATTACTTTCTTGCTATAGGAAGGGTCTCATGTTTGGAATGGGAAGGAGGTGGGTATCACATATGCTATAGTTAGTGTCTCAGGTTTGGAACGGGAAGGAGTTGGATATCACATCTCATGTTATAGGAAGGGTCTCAGGTTTGGTATAAGCATTGAGATATCACATCTCTGCTATCGGAAGCGGCTCAGGATTGGAATGGGAAGGAGTTGGATATCCCATCTCATGTTATAGGAAGAGTCTCTGGTTTGGTATTAGAATCATTGAGATATCACATCGCATGCTGTAGGAAGGGTCTAAGGATTGGAATGGGATGGACTTGGATATCACATCTCATGTTATAGGTAGGCTCTCAGGTCTGGTATAAGCATTGAGATATCACATCTCATGCTATAGGAAGGGTCTCAGATTTGGTATAAGCATTGAGATATCACATCTCATGCTAAAGGAAGGGTCTCAGGATTGGAATGGGAAGGAGTTGTATATGACATCTCAGGCCATAGGAAGGTTCTCAGGTTTGGTAAAAGCATTGAGATATCACATCTCTGCTATCGGAAAGGTCTCAGGATTGGAATGGGAAGGAGTTGGATATCCCATCTCATGTTATAGGAAGGGTCTCAGGTTTGGTATTAGAAGCATAGAGATATCACATCTCATGCTATAGGAAGGGTCTCAGGATTGGAATGGGAAGGACTTGGATGCCACATCTCATGCTATAGGGAGGGTCTCAAGTTTGATATTAGAAGCATTGAGATAACAAATCTCATGATATCGGAAGGGTCTCAGGATTGGAATGGGAAGGAGTTGGATATCACATCTCATGATAAAGGAAGGGTCTAAGGTTTGGAAGGGGAAGGATTTGGATATCACATCTCATGTTATAGGACGGGTCTCAGGTTTGGTATTAGAAGCATTGAGATATCAAGTCTCATGGTATAAGAAGGGTCTCAGAATTGGAATGGGAAGGAGTTGGATATCACACCTCAAGCTATACGAAGGGTCTCAGGATTGGAATGGGAAGGAGTTTGATATCACATCTCATGCCAGAGTATGGGTCTCAGGTTTGGTAGAAGCATTGGGATATCACATCTCATGCTATCGGAAGGGTATCAGTATTGGATTTGGAAGAAGTTGGATATCCCATCTCATGCTATAGGAAGGGTCTCAGGTTGGAATGGGAAGGAGTTGGATATCACATTTCATGTTATAGGAAGGGTCTCAGGATTGGAATGGGAAGTACTTGGATATCATATCTCATGCAATAGGACGGGTCTCAGGTTTGTTATTAGAATCATTGAGATATCATATTGCATGCTGTAGGAAGGGTCTAAGGATTGGAATGGGAAGGACCTGGATATCACATCTCATGCTATAGATAGGCTCTTAGGTTTGGAAAGGGAAGGAGTTGGATATCACATCTCATGTTATAGGATGGATCTCAGGTTTGGTATTAGAAGTATTGAGATATCACATCTCATGTTATCGGAAGGATCTCAGGTTTGGTATTAGAAGTATTGAGACCCTTCCGATAGCAGAGACGTGATATCTCAATGCTTCTACCAAACCTGAGACCCTTCCTTTAGCATGAGATGTGATATCCAAATCCTTCACATTCCAATCCTGAGACCCTTCCTATAGCATGAGATGTGATATCTCAATGCTTCTAATACCAAACCTGAGATCCTTCCTATAACATGAGATGTGATATCCAATTCCTTCCCATTCCAAACCTGAGACCCTTCCTATTGGATGAGATGTGATATCCAACTCCTTCCCATTCCAACCCTGAGACCCTTCCTATAGCATGAGATGTGATGTCTCAATGCTTCTAATACCAAACCTGAGATCCTTCCTATAACATGAGATGTGATATCCAACTCCTTACATTCCAATCCTGAGACCCGTCCTATAGCATGAGATGTGATATCTCAATGCTTATACCAAACCTGAGACCCTTCCTATAGCATGAGATGTGATATCCAACTACTTCCCATTCCAATCCTGAGACCCTTCCTATAGCATGAGATGTGATATCTCAATGCTTCTAATACCAAACCTGAGATCCTTCCTCTAACATGAAATGTGATATCGAACTCCTTCCCTTTCCAAACCTGAGAGCCTACCTATAGCATGAGATGTGATATCCAAGTCCTTCCCATTCCAATCCTTAGACCCTTCCTAAAGCATGCAATATGATATCTCAATGATTCTAATAACAAACCTGAGACCCGTCCTATAGCATGAGATATGATATCCAAGTCCTTCCCATTCCAATCCTGAGACCCTTCCTATAACATGAAATGTGATATCCAACTCCTTCCCATTCCAACCTGAGACCCTTCCTATAGCATGAGATGGGATATCCAACTTCGTCCAAATCCAATACTGATACCCTTCCGATAGCATGAGATGTGATATCCCAATGCTTCTACCAAACCTGAGACCCATACTATGGCATGAGATATGATATCAAACTCCTTCCCATTCCAATCCTGAGACCCTTCCTATAGATTGAGGTGTGATATCCAACTCCTTCCCATTCCAATTCTGAGACCCTTCTTATACCATGAGACTTGATATCTCAATGCTTCTAATACCAAACCTGAGACCGTCCTATAACATGAGATGTGATATCCAAATCCTTCCCCTTCCAAACCTTAGACCCTTCCTTTATCATGAGATGTGGTATCCAACTCCTTCCCATTCGAATCCTGAGACCCTTCCTATAACATGAGATGTGATATCCAACTCCTTCCCATTCCAACCTGAGACACTTCCTATAGAATGAGAAGGGATATCCAACTCCTTCCCAATCCAATCCTGAGACCCTTCCGATAGCAGAGATGTGATATCTCAATGCTTATACCAAACCTGAGACCCTTCCTATGGCATGAGATGTGATATCCAACTCCTTGCCATTCAAATCCTGAGACCCTTCCTATAGCATGAAAAGGGATATCCAACTCCTTCCCAATCCAATCCTGAGACCCTTCCGATAGCAGAGACGTGATATCTCAATGCTTCTACCAAACCTGAGACCCTTCCTTTAGCATGAGATGTGATATCCAAATCCTTCACATTCCAATCCTGAGACCCTTCCTATAGCATGAGATGTGATATCTCAATGCTTCTAATACCAAACCTGAGATCCTTCCTATAACATGAGATGTGATATCCAATTCCTTCCCATTCCAAACCTGAGACCCTTCCTACTGGATGAGATGTGATATCCAACTCCTTCCCATTCCAACCCTGAGACCCTTCCTATAGCATGAGATGTGATGTCTCAATGCTTCTAATACCAAACCTGAGATCCTTCCTATAACATGAGATGTGATATCCAACTCCTTCCATTCCAATCCTGAGACCCGTCCTATAGCATGAGATGTGATATCTCATTGCTTATACCAAACCTGAGACCCTTCCTATAGCATGAGATGTGATATCCAACTCCTCCCCATTCCAATCCTGAGACCCTTCCACTAGCATGAGATGTGATATCTCAATGCTTCTAATACCAAACCTGAGATTCTTCCTCTAACATGAAATGTGATATCCAACTCCTTCCCTTTCCAAACCTAAGAGCCTATCTATAGCATGAGATGTGATATCCAAGTCCTTCACATTCCAACCCTTAGACCCTTCCTACAGCATGCAATATGATATCTCAATGATTCTAATAACAAACCTGAGACCCGTCCTATAACCTGAGATGGGATATCCAACTCCTTCCCATTCCAATCCTGAGACACTTCCGATAGCAGAGATGTGATATCTCAATGTTTATACCAAACCTGAGACCCTTCCTATAACATGAGATGTGATATCCAACTCCTTCCCGTTCCAAACCTGAGACCCTTCCTTTAGCATGAGATGTGATATCCAGCTCCTTCCCATTCCAATCATGAGACACTTCCGATAGCATGAGATGTGATATCTCAATGCTTCTAATATCAAAACTGAGACCCTCCCTATAGCATGATATGTGATATCTAAGTCCTTCCCATTCCAATCCTGAGACCCTTCCTATAGCATGAGATGTGATATCTCAATGCTTCTACCAAACCTGAGACCCTTCCTTTAGCATGAGATGTGATATCCAACTCCTTCCCATTCCAATCCTGAGACCCTTCCTATAGCATGAGATGTGATATCTCAATACTTCTAATACCAAACCTGAGATCCTTCCGATAACATGAGATGTGATATCTCAATACTTCTAATACCAAACCTGAGATCCATCCTATAACATGAGATGTGATATCCAACTCCTTCCCTTTCCAAACCTGAGAGCCTATCTATAGCATGAGATGTGATATCCAGGTCCTTCCCATTCCAATCCTTAGACCCTTCCTACAGCATGCAATATGATATCTCAATGATTCTAATAACAAACCTGAGACCCGTCCTATAGCATGAGATATGATATCCAAGTCCTTCCCATTCCAATCCTGAGACCCTTCCTATAACATGAAATGTGATATCCAACTCCTTCCCATTCCAACCTGAGACCCTTCCTATAGCATGAGATGGGATATCCAACTTCTTCCAAATCCAATACTGATACCCTTCCGATAGCATGAGATGTGATATCCCAATGCTTCTACCAAACCTGAGACCCATACTATGGCATGAGATGTGATATCAAACTCCTTCCCATTCCAATCCTGAGACCCTTCCTATAGCTTGAGGTGTGATATCCAACTCCTTCCCATTCCAATTCTGAGACCCTTCTTATACCATGAGACTTGATATCTCAATGCTTCTAATACCAAACCTGAGACCCGTCCTATAACATGAGATGTGATATCCAAATCCTTCCCCTTCCAAACCTTAGACCCTTCCTTTATCATGAGATGTGATATCCAACTCCTTCCCATTCCAATCCTGAGACCCTTCCGATATCATGAGATTTGTTATCTCAATGCTTCTAATATCAAACTTGAGACCCTCCCTATAGCATGAGATGTGACATCCAAGTCCTTCCCATTCCAATCCTGAGACCCTTCCTATAGCATGAGATGTGATATCTCTATGCTTCTAATACCAAACCTGAGACCCTTCCTATAACATGAGATGGGATATCCAACTCCTTCCCATTCCAATCCTGAGACCTTTCCGATAGCAGAGATGTGATATCTCAATGCTTATACCAAACCTGAGAACCTTCCTATGGCCTGAGATGTCATATACAACTCCTTCCCATTCCAATCCTGAGACCCTTCCTTTAGCATGAGATGTGATATCTCAATGCTTATACCAAATCTGAGACCCTTCCTATAGCATGAGATGTGATATCCAATTCCTTCCCATTCCAATCCTGAGACCCTTCCTATAGCATGAGATGTGATATCTCAATGCTTATACCAAACCTGAGAGCCTACCTATAACATGAGATGTGATATCCAAGTCCATCCCATTCCAATCCTTAGACCCTTCCTACAGCATGCGATGTGATATCTCAATGATTCTAATACCAAACCAGAGACTCTTCCTATAACATGAGATGGGATATCCAACTCCTTCCCATACCAATCCTGAGCCGCTTCCGATAGCAGAGATGTGATATCTCAATGCTTATACCAAACCTGAGACCCTTCCTATAACATGAGATGTGATATCCAACTCCTTCCCGTTCCAAACCTGAGACACTAACTATAGCATATGTGATATCCAACTCCTTCCCATTCCAAACATGAGACCCTTCCTATAGCAAGAAAGTAATATCCAACTCCTACCCATTCCAATCCTGAGACCCTTCCTATAGCAAGAGATGTGATATCCAAATCCTTCCCATTCCAATCCTGAGACCCTTCCTATAACATGAGATGTGATATCCAACTCCTTCCCATTCCAACCTGAGACACTTCCTATAGCATGAGAAGGGATATTCAACTCCTTCCCAATCCAATCCTGAGACCCTTCCGATAGCATGAGAAGGGATATCCAACTCCTTCCCAATCCAATCCTGAGACCCTTCCGATAGCAGCGACGTGATATCTCAATGCTTCTACCAAACCTGAGACCCTTCCTTTAGCATGAGATGTGATATCCAAATCCTTCACATTCCAATCCTGAGACCCTTCCTTTAGCATGAGATGTGATATCTCAATGCTTATACCAAATCTGAGACCCTTCCTATAGCATGAGATGTGATATCCAATTCCTTCCCATTCCAATCCTGAGACCCTTCCTATAGCATGAGATGTGATATCTCAATGCTTATACCAAACCTGAGAGCCTACCTATAGCATGAGATGTGATATCCAAGTCCATCCCATTCCAATCCTTTGACCCTTCCTACAGCATGCGATGTGATATCTCAATGATTCTACCAAACCAGAGACTCTTCCTAGAACATGAGATGGGATATCCAACTCCTTCCCATTCCAATCCTGAGCCGCTTCCGATAGCAGAGATGTGATATCTCAATGCTTATACCAAACCTGAGACCCTTCCTATAACATGAGATGTGATATCCAACTCCTTCCCGTTCCAAACCTGAGACACTAACTATAGCATATGTGATATCCAACTCCTTCCCATTCCAAACATGAGACCCTTCCTATAGCAAGAAAGTAATATCCAACTCCTACCCATTCCAATCCTGAGACCCTTCCTATAGCAAGAGATGTGATATCCAAATCCTTCCCATTCCAATCCTGAGACTCTTCCTATAGCATGAGAAGGGATATCCAACTCCTTCCCAATCCAATCCTGAGACCCTTCCGATAGCAGCGACGTGATATCTCAATGCTTCTACCAAACCTGAGACCCTTCCTTTAGCATGAGATGTGATATCCAAATCCTTCACATTCCAATCCTGAGACCCTTCCTTTAGCATGAGATGTGATATCTCAATGCTTATACCAAATCTGAGACCCTTCCTATAGCATGAGATGTGATATCCAATTCCTTCCCATTCCAATCCTGAGACCCTTCCTATAGCATGAGATGTGATATCTCAATGCTTATACCAAACCTGAGAGCCTACCTATAGCATGAGATGTGATATCCAAGTCCATCCCATTCCAATCCTTTGACCCTTCCTACAGCATGCGATGTGATATCTCAATGATTCTACCAAACCAGAGACTCTTCCTATAACATGAGATGGGATATATAACTCCTTCCCATTCCAATCCTGAGCCGCTTCCGATAGCAGAGATGTGATATCTCAATGCTTATACCAAACCTGAGACCCTTCCTATAACATGAGATGTGATATCCAACTCCTTCCCGTTCCAAACCTGAGACACTAACTATAGCATATGTGATATCCAACTCCTTCCCATTCCAAACATGAGACCCTTCCTATAGCAAGAAAGTAATATCCAACTCCTACCCATTCCAATCCTGAGACCCTTCCTATAGCAAGAGATGTGATATCCAAATCCTTCCCATTCCAATCCTGAGACCCTTCCTATAACATGAGATGTGATATCCAACTCCTTCCCATTCCAACCTGAGACACTTCCTATAGCATAAGAAGGGATATCCAACTCCTTCCCAATCCAATCCTGAGACCCTTCCGATAGCAGAGATGTGATATCTCAATGCTTATACCAAACCTGAGACCCTTCCTATGGCATGAGATGTGATATCCAACTCCTTCCCAATCCAATCCTGAGACCCTTCCGATAGCAGAGACGTGATATCTCAATGCTTCTACCAAACCTGAGACCCTTCCTTTAGCATGAGATGTGATATCCAAATCCTTCACATTCCAATCCTGAGACCCTTCCTATAGCATGAGATGTGATATCTCAATGCTTCTAATACCAAACCTGAGATCCTTCCTATAACATGAGATGTGATATCCAATTCCTTCCCATTCCAAACCTGAGACCCTTCCTATTGGATGAGATGTGATATCCAACTCCTTCCCATTCCAACCCTGAGACCCTTCCTATAGCATGAGATGTGATGTCTCAATGCTTCTAATACCAAACCTGAGATCCTTCCTATAACATGAGATGTGATATCCAACTCCTTCCATTCCAATCCTGAGACCCGTCCTATAGCATGAGATGTGATATCTGAATGCTTATACCAAACCTGAGACCCTTCCTATAGCATGAGATGTGATATCCAACTGCTTCCCATTCCAATCCTGAGACCCTTCCTATAGCATGAGATGTGATATCTCAATGCTTCTAATACCAAACCTGAGATCCTTCCTCTAACATGAAATGTGATATCCAACTCCTTCCCTTTCCAAACCTAAGAGCCTATCTATAGCATGAGATGTGATATCCAAGTCCTTCCCATTCCAACCCGTAGACCCTTCCTACAGCATGCAATATGATATCTCAATGATTCTAATAACAAACCTGAGACCCGTCCTATAACATGAGATGGGATATCCAACTCCTTCCCATTCCAATCCTGAGACACTTCCGATAGCAGAGATGTGATATCTCAATGCTTATACCAAACCTGAGACCCTTCCTATAACCTGAGATGTGATATCCAAATCCTTCCCGTTCCAAACCTGAGACCCTTCCTTTAGCATGAGATGTGATATCCAGCACCTTCCCATTCCAATCCTGAGACACTTGCTATAGCATGAGATGTGATATCTCAATGCTTCTAATATCAAAACTGAGACCCTCCCTATAGCATGATATGTGATATCTAAGTCCTTCCCATTTCAATCCTGAGACCCTCCCTATAGCATGAGATGTGATATCCAACTCCTTCCCATTCCAATCCTGAGACCCTTCCTATAGCATGAGATATGATATCTCAATACTTCTAATACCAAACGTGAGATCCTTCCGATAACATGAGATGTGATATCCAAATCCTTCCCCTTCCAATCCTGAGACCCTCCCTTTAGCATGAGATGTGATATCCAACTCCTTCCTATTCCAATCCTGAGACTCTTCTGATAGCATGAGATGTGATATCTCAATGCTTCTAATACCAAACCTGAGATCCTTCCGATAGCATGAGATGTGATATCTCAATGCTTCTAATACCAAACCTGAGATCCTTCCTATAACATGAGATGTGATATCCAAATCCTTCCCCTTCCAAACCTGAGACCCTCCCTTTAGCATGAGATGTGATATCCAACTCCTTCCCATTCCATTCCTGAGACCCTTCTGATAGCATGAGATGTGATATCTCAATACCTCTAATACCAAACCTGAGATCCTACCTCTAACATGAAATGTGATATCCAACTATTTCCCCTTCCAAACCTGAGAGCCTTCCTATAGCATGAGATGTGATATCCAAGTCCTCCCCATTCCAATCCTGAGACCCTTCCTATAGCTTGAGATGTGATATCCAACTCCTTCCCATTCCAATTCTGAGACTCTTCCTATACTATGAGACTTGATATCTCAATGCTTCTAATACAAACGTGAGACCCGTAATATAACATGAGATGTGATATCCAAATGCTTCCCCTTCCAAACCTTAGACCCTTCCTTTATCATGAGATGTGATATCCAACTCCTTCCCATTCCAATCCTGAGACCCTTCCGATATCATGAGATGTGATATCTCAAAGCTTCTAATATCAAACTTGAGACCCTCCCTATAGCATGAGATGTGATATCCAAGTCCTTCCCATTCCAATCCTGAGACCCTTCCTATAGCTTGAGGTGTGATATCCAACTCCTTCCCATTCCAATTCTGAGACCCTTCTTATACCATGAGACTTGATATCTCAATGCTTCTAATACCAAACCTGAGACCCGTCCTATAACATGAGATGTGATATCCAAATCCTTCCCCTTCCAAACCTTAGACCCTTCCTTTATCATGAGATGTGATATCCAACTCCTTCCCATTCCAATCCTGAGACCCTTCCGATATCATGAGATTTGTTATCTCAATGCTTCTAATATCAAACTTGAGACCCTCCCTATAGCATGAGATGTGACATCCAAGTCCTTCCCATTCCAATCCTGAGACCCTTCCTATAACATGAGATGTGATATCCAACTCCTTCCCATTCCAACCTGAGACGCTTCCTATAGCATGAGAAGGGATATCTAACTCCTTCCCAATCCAATCCTGAGACCCTTCCGATAGCAGAGATGTGATATCTGAATGCTTATACCAAACCTGAGACCCTTCCTATGGCATGAGATGTGATATCCAACTCCTTGCCATTCAAATCCTGAGACCCTTCCTATAGCATGAGATGTGATATCTCTATGCTTCTAATACCAAACCTGAGACCCTTCCTATAACATGAGATGGGAAATCCAACTCCTTCCCATTCCAATCCTGAGACCCTTCCGATAGCAGAGATGTGATATCTCAATGCTTATACCAAACCTGAGAACCTTCCTATGGCCTGAGATGTCATATACAACTCCTTCCCATTCCAATCCTGAGACCCTTCCTTTAGCATGAGATGTGATATCTCAATGCTTATACCAAATCTGAGACCCTTCCTATAGCATGATATGTGATATCCAATTCCTTCCCATTCCAATCCTGAGACCCTTCCTATAGCATGAGATGTGATATCTCAATGCTTATACCAAACCTGAGAGCCTACCTATAGCATGAGATGTGATATCCAAGTCCATCCCATTCCAATCCTTAGACCCTTCCTACAGCATGCAATGTGATATCTCAATGATTCTAATACCAAACCAGAGACTCTTCCTATAACATGAGATGGGATATCCAACTCCTTCCCATTCCAATCCTGAGCCGCTTCCGATAGCAGAGATGTGATATCTCAATGCTTATACCAAACCTGAGACCCTTCCTATAACATGAAATGTGATATCCAACTCCTTCCCGTTCCAAACCTGAGACACTAACTATAGCATATGTGATATCCAACTCCTTCCCATTCCAAACATGAGACACTTCCTATAGCAAGAAAGTAATATCCAACTCCTACCCATTCCAATCCTGAGACCCTTCCTATAGCAAGAGATGTGATATCCAAATCCTTCCCATTCCAATCCTGAGACCCTTCCTATAACATGAGATGTGATATCCAACTCCTTCCCATTCCAACCTGAGACACTTCCTATAGCATGAGAAGGGATATCCAACTCCTTCCCAATCCAATCCTGAGACCCTTCCGATAGCAGAGATGTGATATCTCAATGCTTATACCAAACCTGAGACCCTTCCTATGGCATGAGATGTGATATCCAACTCCTTCCGAATCCAATCCTGAGACCCTTCCGATAGCAGAGACGTGATATCTCAATGCTTCTACCAAACCTGAGACCCTTCCTTTAGCATGAGATGTGATATTCAAATCCTTCACATTCCAATCCTGAGACCCTTCCTATAGCATGAGATGTGATATCTCAATGCTTCTAATACCAAACCTGAGATCCTTCCTATAACATGAGATGTGATATCCAATTCCTTCCCATTCCAAACCTGAGACCCTTCCTATTGGATGCGATGTGATATCCAACTCCTTCCCATTCCAACCCTGAGACCCTTCCTATAGCATGAGATGTGATGTCTCAATGCTTCTAATACCAAACCTGAGATCCTTCCTATAACATGAGATGTGATATCCAACTCCTTCCATTCCAATCCTGAGACCCGTCCTATAGCATGAGATGTGATATCTCAATGCTTATACCAAACCTGAGACCCTTCCTATAGCATGAGATGTGATATCCAACTGCTTCCCATTCCAATCCTGAGACCCTTCCTATAGCATGAGATGTGATATCTCAATGATTCTAATAACAAACCTGAGACCCGTCCTATAACATGAGATGGGATATCCAACTCCTTCCCATTCCAACCCTTAGACCCTTCCTACAGCATGCAATATGATATCTCAATGATTCTAATAACAAACCTGAGACCCGTCCTATAACATGAGATGGGATATCCAACTCCTTCCCATTCCAATCCTGAGACACTTCCGATAGCAGAGATGTGATATCTCAATGCTTATACCAAACCTGAGACCCTTCCTATAACATGAGATATGATATCCAAATCCTTCCCGTTCCAAACCTGAGACCCTTCCTTTAGCATGAGATGTGATATCCAGCACCTTCCCATTCAAATCCTGAGACACTTCCTATAGCATGAGATGTGATATCTCAATGCTTCTAATATCAAAACTGAGACCCTCCCTATAGCATGATATGTGATATCTAAGTCCTTCCCATTCCAATCCTGAGACCCTCCCTATAGCATGAGATGTGATATCCAACTCCTTCCCATTCCAATCCTGAGACCCTTCCTATAGCATGAGATATGATATCTCAATACTTCTAATACCAAACGTGCGATCCTTCCGATAACATGAGATGTGATATCCAAATCCTTCCCCTTCCAATCCTGAGACCCTCCCTTTAGCATGAGATGTGATATCCAACTCCTTCCTATTCCAATCCTGAGACTCTTCTGATAGCATGAGATGTGATATCTCAATGCTTCTAATACCAAACCTGAGATCCTTCCGATAGCATGAGATGTGATATCTCAATGCCTCTAATACCAAACCTGAGATCCTACCTCTAACATGAAATGTGATATCCAACTCTTTCCCCTTCCAAACCTGAGAGCCTTCCTATAGCATGAGATGTGATATCCAAGTCCTTCCCATTCCAATCCTGAGACCCTTCCTATAACTTGAGATGTGATATCCAACTCCTTCCCATTCCAATTCTGAGACCCTTCCTATACTATGAGACTTGATATCTCAATGCTTCTAATACAAACGTGAGACCCGTAATATAACATGAGATGTGATATCCAAATCCTTCCCCTTCCAAACCTTAGACCCTTCCTTTATCATGAGATGTGATATCCAACTCCTTCCCATTCCAATCCTGAGACCCTTCCGATATCATGAGATGTGATATCTCAAAGCTTCTAATATCAAACTTGAGACCCTCCCTATAGCATGAGATGTGATATCCAAGTCCTTCCCATTCCAATCCTGAGACCCTTCCTATAGCATGAGATGTGATATCTCAATGCTTCTAATACCAAACCTGAGACCCTTCCTATAACATGAGATGGGAATATCCAACTCCTTCCCATTCCAATCCTGAGACCCTTCCGATAGCAGAGATGTGATATCTCAATGCTTATACCAAACCTGAGATCCTTCCTATAACATGAGATGTGATATCTCACTGCTTATACCAAACCTGAGACCCTTCCCATAGCATGAGATGTGATATCCAACTCCTTCCCATTCCAATCCTCAGACCCTTCCTATAGCATGAGATGTGATATCTCAATGCTTCTAATATCAAACTTGAGACCCTACCTATAGCATGAGATGTGATATCCAAGTCCTTCCCATTACAATCCTGAGACACTTCCTATAGCATGAGATGTGATATCCAACTCCTTCCCATTCCAATCCTGAGACCCTTCCTATAGCATGAGATATGATATCTCAATACTTCTAATACCAAACGTGAGATCCTTCCGATAACATGAGATGTGATATCCAAATCCTTCCCCTTCCAAACCTGAGACCCTCCCTTTAGCATGAGATGTGATATCCAACTCCTTCCCATTCCAATCCTGAGACCCTTCTGATAGCATGAGATGTGATATCTCAATGATTCTAATAACAAACCTGAGACCCGTCCTATAACATGAGATGGGATATCCAACTCCTTCCCATTCCAACCCTTAGACCCTTCCTACAGCATGCAATATGATATCTCAATGATTCTAATAACAAACCTGAGACCCGTCCTATAACATGAGATGGGATATCCAACTCCTTCCCATTCCAATCCTGAGACACTTCCGATAGCAGAGATGTGATATCTCAATGCTTATACCAAACCTGAGACCCTTCCTATAACATGAGATATGATATCCAAATCCTTCCCGTTCCAAACCTGAGACCCTTCCTTTAGCATGAGATGTGATATCCAGCACCTTCCCATTCAAATCCTGAGACACTTCCTATAGCATGAGATGTGATATCTCAATGCTTCTAATATCAAAACTGAGACCCTCCCTATAGCATGATATGTGATATCTAAGTCCTTCCCATTCCAATCCTGAGACCCTCCCTATAGCATGAGATGTGATATCCAACTCCTTCCCATTCCAATCCTGAGACCCTTCCTATAGCATGAGATATGATATCTCAATACTTCTAATACCAAACGTGCGATCCTTCCGATAACATGAGATGTGATATCCAAATCCTTCCCCTTCCAATCCTGAGACCCTCCCTTTAGCATGAGATGTGATATCCAACTCCTTCCTATTCCAATCCTGAGACTCTTCTGATAGCATGAGATGTGATATCTCAATGCTTCTAATACCAAACCTGAGATCCTTCCGATAGCATGAGATGTGATATCTCAATGCCTCTAATACCAAACCTGAGATCCTACCTCTAACATGAAATGTGATATCCAACTCTTTCCCCTTCCAAACCTGAGAGCCTTCCTATAGCATGAGATGTGATATCCAAGTCCTTCCCATTCCAATCCTGAGACCCTTCCTATAACTTGAGATGTGATATCCAACTCCTTCCCATTCCAATTCTGAGACCCTTCCTATACTATGAGACTTGATATCTCAATGCTTCTAATACAAACGTGAGACCCGTAATATAACATGAGATGTGATATCCAAATCCTTCCCCTTCCAAACCTTAGACCCTTCCTTTATCATGAGATGTGATATCCAACTTCTTCCCATTCCAATCCTGAGACCCTTCCGATATCATGAGATGTGATATCTGAAAGCTTCTAATATCAAACTTGAGACCCTCCCTATAGCATGAGATGTGATATCCAAGTCCTTCCCATTCCAATCCTGAGACCCTTCCTATAGCATGAGATGTGATATCTCAATGCTTCTAATACCAAACCTGAGACCCTTCCTATAACATGAGATGGGAATATCCAACTCCTTCCCATTCCAATCCTGAGACCCTTCCGATAGCAGAGATGTGATATCTCAATGCTTATACCAAACCTGAGATCCTTCCTATAACATGAGATGTGATATCCAACTCCTTCCCATTCCAATCCTGAGACACTTCCTATAGCATGAGATGTGATATCTCACTGCTTATACCAAACCTGAGACCCTTCCCATAGCATGAGATGTGATATCCAACTCCTTCCCATTCCAATCCTCAGACCCTTCCTATAGCATGAGATGTGATATCTCAATGCTTCTAATATCAAACTTGAGACCCTACCTATAGCATGAGATGTGATATCCAAGTCCTTCCCATTACAATCCTGAGACACTTCCTATAGCATGAGATGTGATATCCAACTCCTTCCCATTCCAATCCTGAGACCCTTCCTATAGCATGAGATATGATATCTCAATACTTCTAATAACAAACGTGAGATCCTTCCGATAACATGAGATGTGATATCCAAATCCTTCCCCTTCCAAACCTGAGACCCTCCCTTTAGCATGAGATGTGATATCCAACTCCTTCCCATTCCAATCCTGAGACCCTTCTGATAGAATGAGATGTGATATCTCAATGCTTCTAATACCAAACCTGAGATCCTTCCGATAGCATGAGATGTGATATCTCAATGCTTCTAATACCAAACCTGAGATCCTTCCTATAACATGAGATGTGATATCCAAATCCTTCCCCTTCCAAACCTGAGACCCTCCCTTTAGCATGAGATGTGATATCCAACTCCTTCCCATTCCATTCCCGAGACCCTTCTGATAGCATGAGATGTGATATCTCAATGCCTCTAATACCAAACCTGAGATCCTACCTCTAACATGAAATGTGATATCCAACTCTTTCCCCTTCCAAACCTGAGAGCCTTCCTATAGCATGAGATCTGATATCCAAGTCCTTCCCATTCCAATCCTGATACCCTTCCTATTGCTTGAGATGTGATATCCAACTCCTTCCCATTCCAATTCTGAGACCCTTCCTATACTCTGAGACTTGATATCTCAATGCTTCTAATACCAAACCTGAGACCCGTAATATAACATGAGATGTGATATCCAAATCCTTCCCCTTCCAAACCTTAGACCCTTCCTTTATCATGAGATGTGATATCCAACTCCTTCCCATTCCAATCCTGAGACCCTTCCGATATCATGAGATGTGATATCTCAAAGCTTCTAATATCAAACTTGAGACCCTCCCTATAGCATGAGATGTGATATCCAAGTCCTTCCCATTCCAATCCTGAGACCCTTCCTATAGCATGAGATGTGATATCTCAATGCTTCTAATACCAAACCTGAGACCCTTCCTATTACATGAGATGGGAATATCCAACTCCTTCCCATTCCAATCCTGAGACCCTTCCGATAGCAGAGATGTGATATCTCAATGCTTATACCAAACCTGAGACCCTTCGTATGGCATGAGATGTGATATCCAACTCCTTGCTATTCAAATCCTGAGACCCTTCCTATAGCATGAGAAGGGATATCCAACTCCTTCCCAATCCAATCCTGAGACCCTTCCGATAGCAGAGACGTGATATCTCAATGCTTCTACCAAACCTGAGACCCTTCCTTTAGCATGAGATGTGATATCCAAATCCTTCACATTCCAATCCTGAGACCCTTCCTATAGCATGGGATGTGATATCTCAATGCTTCTAATACCAAACCTGAGATCCTTCCTATAACATGAGATGTGATATCCAATTCCTTCCCATTCCAAACCTGAGACCCTTCCTATTGGATGAGTTGTGATATCCAACTCCTTCCCATTCCAACCCTGAGACCCTTCCTATAGCATGAGATGTGATGTCTCAATGATTCTAATACCAAACCTGAGATCCTTCCTATAACATGAGATGTGATATCCAACTCCTTCCATTCCAATCCTGAGACTCGTCCTATAGCATGAGATGTGATATCGCAATGCTTATACGAAACCTGAGACCCTTCCTATAGCATGAGATGTGATATCCAACTACTTCCCATTCCAATCCTGAGACCCTTCATATAGCATGAGATGTGATATCTCAATGCTTCTAATATCAAACTTGAGACCCTACCTATAGCATGAGATGTGATATCCAAGTCCTTCCCATTACAATCCTGAGACACTTCCTATAGCATGAGATGTGATATCCAACTCCTTCCCATTCCAATCCTGAGACCCTTCCTATAGCATGAGATATGATATCTCAATACTTCTAATACCAAACGTGAGATCCTTCCGATAACATGAGATGTGATATCCAAATCCTTCCCCTTCCAAACCTGAGACCCTCCCTTTAGCATGAGATGTGATATCCAACTCCTTCCCATTCCAATCCTGAGACCCTTCTGATAGCATGAGATGTGATATCTCAATGCTTCTAATACCAAACCTGAGATCCTTCCGATAGCATGAGATGTGATATCTCAATGCTTCTAATACCAAACCTGAGATCCTTCCTATAACATGAGATGTGATATCCAATTCCTTCCCATTCCAAACCTGAGACCCTTCCTATTGGATGAGATGTGATATCCAACTCCTTCCCATTCCAACCCTGAGACCCTTCCTATAGCATGAGATGTGATGTCTCAATGCTTCTAATACCAAACCTGAGATCCTTCCTATAACATGAGATGTGATATCCAACTCCTTCCATTCCAATCCTGAGACCCGTCCTATAGCATGAGATGTGATATCTGAATGCTTATACCAAACCTGAGACCCTTCCTATAGCATGAGATGTGATATCCAACTGCTTCCCATTCCAATCCTGAGACCCTTCCTATAGCATGAGATGTGATATCTCAATGCTTCTAATACCAAACCTGAGATCCTTCCTCTAACATGAAATGTGATATCCAACTCCTTCCCTTTCCAAACCTAAGAGCCTATCTATAGCATGAGATGTGATATCCAAGTCCTTCCCATTCCAACCCTTAGACCCTTCCTACAGCATGCAATATGATATCTCAATGATTCTAATAACAAACCTGAGACCCGTCCTATAACATGAGATGGGATATCCAACTCCTTCCCATTCCAATCCTGAGACACTTCCGATAGCAGAGATGTGATATCTCAATGCTTATACCAAACCTGAGACCCTTCCTATAACCTGAGATGTGATATCCAAATCCTTCCCGTTCCAAACCTGAGACCCTTCCTTTAGCATGAGATGTGATATCCAGCACCTTCCCATTCCAATCCTGAGACACTTGCTATAGCATGAGATGTGATATCTCAATGCTTCTAATATCAAAACTGAGACCCTCCCTATAGCATGATATGTGATATCTAAGTCCTTCCCATTTCAATCCTGAGACCCTCCCTATAGCATGAGATGTGATATCCAACTCCTTCCCATTCCAATCCTGAGACCCTTCCTATAGCATGAGATATGATATCTCAATACTTCTAATACCAAACGTGAGATCCTTCCGATAACATGAGATGTGATATCCAAATCCTTCCCCTTCCAATCCTGAGACCCTCCCTTTAGCATGAGATGTGATATCCAACTCCTTCCTATTCCAATCCTGAGACTCTTCTGATAGCATGAGATGTGATATCTCAATGCTTCTAATACCAAACCTGAGATCCTTCCGATAGCATGAGATGTGATATCTCAATGCTTCTAATACCAAACCTGAGATCCTTCCTATAACATGAGATGTGATATCCAAATCCTTCCCCTTCCAAACCTGAGACCCTCCCTTTAGCATGAGATGTGATATCCAACTCCTTCCCATTCCATTCCTGAGACCCTTCTGATAGCATGAGATGTGATATCTCAATACCTCTAATACCAAACCTGAGATCCTACCTCTAACATGAAATGTGATATCCAACTATTTCCCCTTCCAAACCTGAGAGCCTTCCTATAGCATGAGATGTGATATCCAAGTCCTCCCCATTCCAATCCTGAGACCCTTCCTATAGCTTGAGATGTGATATCCAACTCCTTCCCATTCCAATTCTGAGACTCTTCCTATACTATGAGACTTGATATCTCAATGCTTCTAATACAAACGTGAGACCCGTAATATAACATGAGATGTGATATCCAAATGCTTCCCCTTCCAAACCTTAGACCCTTCCTTTATCATGAGATGTGATATCCAACTCCTTCCCATTCCAATCCTGAGACCCTTCCGATATCATGAGATGTGATATCTCAAAGCTTCTAATATCAAACTTGAGACCCTCCCTATAGCATGAGATGTGATATCCAAGTCCTTCCCATTCCAATCCTGAGACCCTTCCTATAGCTTGAGGTGTGATATCCAACTCCTTCCCATTCCAATTCTGAGACCCTTCTTATACCATGAGACTTGATATCTCAATGCTTCTAATACCAAACCTGAGACCCGTCCTATAACATGAGATGTGATATCCAAATCCTTCCCCTTCCAAACCTTAGACCCTTCCTTTATCATGAGATGTGATATCCAACTCCTTCCCATTCCAATCCTGAGACCCTTCCGATATCATGAGATTTGTTATCTCAATGCTTCTAATATCAAACTTGAGACCCTCCCTATAGCATGAGATGTGACATCCAAGTCCTTCCCATTCCAATCCTGAGACCCTTCCTATAACATGAGATGTGATATCCAACTCCTTCCCATTCCAACCTGAGACGCTTCCTATAGCATGAGAAGGGATATCTAACTCCTTCCCAATCCAATCCTGAGACCCTTCCGATAGCAGAGATGTGATATCTGAATGCTTATACCAAACCTGAGACCCTTCCTATGGCATGAGATGTGATATCCAACTCCTTGCCATTCAAATCCTGAGACCCTTCCTATAGCATGAGATGTGATATCTCTATGCTTCTAATACCAAACCTGAGACCCTTCCTATAACATGAGATGGGAAATCCAACTCCTTCCCATTCCAATCCTGAGACCCTTCCGATAGCAGAGATGTGATATCTCAATGCTTATACCAAACCTGAGAACCTTCCTATGGCCTGAGATGTCATATACAACTCCTTCCCATTCCAATCCTGAGACCCTTCCTTTAGCATGAGATGTGATATCTCAATGCTTATACCAAATCTGAGACCCTTCCTATAGCATGATATGTGATATCCAATTCCTTCCCATTCCAATCCTGAGACCCTTCCTATAGCATGAGATGTGATATCTCAATGCTTATACCAAACCTGAGAGCCTACCTATAGCATGAGATGTGATATCCAAGTCCATCCCATTCCAATCCTTAGACCCTTCCTACAGCATGCAATGTGATATCTCAATGATTCTAATACCAAACCAGAGACTCTTCCTATAACATGAGATGGGATATCCAACTCCTTCCCATTCCAATCCTGAGCCGCTTCCGATAGCAGAGATGTGATATCTCAATGCTTATACCAAACCTGAGACCCTTCCTATAACATGAAATGTGATATCCAACTCCTTCCCGTTCCAAACCTGAGACACTAACTATAGCATATGTGATATCCAACTCCTTCCCATTCCAAACATGAGACACTTCCTATAGCAAGAAAGTAATATCCAACTCCTACCCATTCCAATCCTGAGACCCTTCCTATAGCAAGAGATGTGATATCCAAATCCTTCCCATTCCAATCCTGAGACCCTTCCTATAACATGAGATGTGATATCCAACTCCTTCCCATTCCAACCTGAGACACTTCCTATAGCATGAGAAGGGATATCCAACTCCTTCCCAATCCAATCCTGAGACCCTTCCGATAGCAGAGATGTGATATCTCAATGCTTATACCAAACCTGAGACCCTTCCTATGGCATGAGATGTGATATCCAACTCCTTCCCAATCCAATCCTGAGACCCTTCCGATAGCAGAGACGTGATATCTCAATGCTTCTACCAAACCTGAGACCCTTCCTTTAGCATGAGATGTGATATTCAAATCCTTCACATTCCAATCCTGAGACCCTTCCTATAGCATGAGATGTGATATCTCAATGCTTCTAATACCAAACCTGAGATCCTTCCTATAACATGAGATGTGATATCCAATTCCTTCCCATTCCAAACCTGAGACCCTTCCTATTGGATGCGATGTGATATCCAACTCCTTCCCATTCCAACCCTGAGACCCTTCCTATAGCATGAGATGTGATGTCTCAATGCTTCTAATACCAAACCTGAGATCCTTCCTATAACATGAGATGTGATATCCAACTCCTTCCATTCCAATCCTGAGACCCGTCCTATAGCATGAGATGTGATATCTCAATGCTTATACCAAACCTGAGACCCTTCCTATAGCATGAGATGTGATATCCAACTGCTTCCCATTCCAATCCTGAGACCCTTCCTATAGCATGAGATGTGATATCTCAATGATTCTAATAACAAACCTGAGACCCGTCCTATAACATGAGATGGGATATCCAACTCCTTCCCATTCCAACCCTTAGACCCTTCCTACAGCATGCAATATGATATCTCAATGATTCTAATAACAAACCTGAGACCCGTCCTATAACATGAGATGGGATATCCAACTCCTTCCCATTCCAATCCTGAGACACTTCCGATAGCAGAGATGTGATATCTCAATGCTTATACCAAACCTGAGACCCTTCCTATAACATGAGATATGATATCCAAATCCTTCCCGTTCCAAACCTGAGACCCTTCCTTTAGCATGAGATGTGATATCCAGCACCTTCCCATTCAAATCCTGAGACACTTCCTATAGCATGAGATGTGATATCTCAATGCTTCTAATATCAAAACTGAGACCCTCCCTATAGCATGATATGTGATATCTAAGTCCTTCCCATTCCAATCCTGAGACCCTCCCTATAGCATGAGATGTGATATCCAACTCCTTCCCATTCCAATCCTGAGACCCTTCCTATAGCATGAGATATGATATCTCAATACTTCTAATACCAAACGTGCGATCCTTCCGATAACATGAGATGTGATATCCAAATCCTTCCCCTTCCAATCCTGAGACCCTCCCTTTAGCATGAGATGTGATATCCAACTCCTTCCTATTCCAATCCTGAGACTCTTCTGATAGCATGAGATGTGATATCTCAATGCTTCTAATACCAAACCTGAGATCCTTCCGATAGCATGAGATGTGATATCTCAATGCCTCTAATACCAAACCTGAGATCCTACCTCTAACATGAAATGTGATATCCAACTCTTTCCCCTTCCAAACCTGAGAGCCTTCCTATAGCATGAGATGTGATATCCAAGTCCTTCCCATTCCAATCCTGAGACCCTTCCTATAACTTGAGATGTGATATCCAACTCCTTCCCATTCCAATTCTGAGACCCTTCCTATACTATGAGACTTGATATCTCAATGCTTCTAATACAAACGTGAGACCCGTAATATAACATGAGATGTGATATCCAAATCCTTCCCCTTCCAAACCTTAGACCCTTCCTTTATCATGAGATGTGATATCCAACTCCTTCCCATTCCAATCCTGAGACCCTTCCGATATCATGAGATGTGATATCTCAAAGCTTCTAATATCAAACTTGAGACCCTCCCTATAGCATGAGATGTGATATCCAAGTCCTTCCCATTCCAATCCTGAGACCCTTCCTATAGCATGAGATGTGATATCTCAATGCTTCTAATACCAAACCTGAGACCCTTCCTATAACATGAGATGGGAATATCCAACTCCTTCCCATTCCAATCCTGAGACCCTTCCGATAGCAGAGATGTGATATCTCAATGCTTATACCAAACCTGAGATCCTTCCTATAACATGAGATGTGATATCTCACTGCTTATACCAAACCTGAGACCCTTCCCATAGCATGAGATGTGATATCCAACTCCTTCCCATTCCAATCCTCAGACCCTTCCTATAGCATGAGATGTGATATCTCAATGCTTCTAATATCAAACTTGAGACCCTACCTATAGCATGAGATGTGATATCCAAGTCCTTCCCATTACAATCCTGAGACACTTCCTATAGCATGAGATGTGATATCCAACTCCTTCCCATTCCAATCCTGAGACCCTTCCTATAGCATGAGATATGATATCTCAATACTTCTAATACCAAACGTGAGATCCTTCCGATAACATGAGATGTGATATCCAAATCCTTCCCCTTCCAAACCTGAGACCCTCCCTTTAGCATGAGATGTGATATCCAACTCCTTCCCATTCCAATCCTGAGACCCTTCTGATAGCATGAGATGTGATATCTCAATGATTCTAATAACAAACCTGAGACCCGTCCTATAACATGAGATGGGATATCCAACTCCTTCCCATTCCAACCCTTAGACCCTTCCTACAGCATGCAATATGATATCTCAATGATTCTAATAACAAACCTGAGACCCGTCCTATAACATGAGATGGGATATCCAACTCCTTCCCATTCCAATCCTGAGACACTTCCGATAGCAGAGATGTGATATCTCAATGCTTATACCAAACCTGAGACCCTTCCTATAACATGAGATATGATATCCAAATCCTTCCCGTTCCAAACCTGAGACCCTTCCTTTAGCATGAGATGTGATATCCAGCACCTTCCCATTCAAATCCTGAGACACTTCCTATAGCATGAGATGTGATATCTCAATGCTTCTAATATCAAAACTGAGACCCTCCCTATAGCATGATATGTGATATCTAAGTCCTTCCCATTCCAATCCTGAGACCCTCCCTATAGCATGAGATGTGATATCCAACTCCTTCCCATTCCAATCCTGAGACCCTTCCTATAGCATGAGATATGATATCTCAATACTTCTAATACCAAACGTGCGATCCTTCCGATAACATGAGATGTGATATCCAAATCCTTCCCCTTCCAATCCTGAGACCCTCCCTTTAGCATGAGATGTGATATCCAACTCCTTCCTATTCCAATCCTGAGACTCTTCTGATAGCATGAGATGTGATATCTCAATGCTTCTAATACCAAACCTGAGATCCTTCCGATAGCATGAGATGTGATATCTCAATGCCTCTAATACCAAACCTGAGATCCTACCTCTAACATGAAATGTGATATCCAACTCTTTCCCCTTCCAAACCTGAGAGCCTTCCTATAGCATGAGATGTGATATCCAAGTCCTTCCCATTCCAATCCTGAGACCCTTCCTATAACTTGAGATGTGATATCCAACTCCTTCCCATTCCAATTCTGAGACCCTTCCTATACTATGAGACTTGATATCTCAATGCTTCTAATACAAACGTGAGACCCGTAATATAACATGAGATGTGATATCCAAATCCTTCCCCTTCCAAACCTTAGACCCTTCCTTTATCATGAGATGTGATATCCAACTTCTTCCCATTCCAATCCTGAGACCCTTCCGATATCATGAGATGTGATATCTGAAAGCTTCTAATATCAAACTTGAGACCCTCCCTATAGCATGAGATGTGATATCCAAGTCCTTCCCATTCCAATCCTGAGACCCTTCCTATAGCATGAGATGTGATATCTCAATGCTTCTAATACCAAACCTGAGACCCTTCCTATAACATGAGATGGGAATATCCAACTCCTTCCCATTCCAATCCTGAGACCCTTCCGATAGCAGAGATGTGATATCTCAATGCTTATACCAAACCTGAGATCCTTCCTATAACATGAGATGTGATATCCAACTCCTTCCCATTCCAATCCTGAGACACTTCCTATAGCATGAGATGTGATATCTCACTGCTTATACCAAACCTGAGACCCTTCCCATAGCATGAGATGTGATATCCAACTCCTTCCCATTCCAATCCTCAGACCCTTCCTATAGCATGAGATGTGATATCTCAATGCTTCTAATATCAAACTTGAGACCCTACCTATAGCATGAGATGTGATATCCAAGTCCTTCCCATTACAATCCTGAGACACTTCCTATAGCATGAGATGTGATATCCAACTCCTTCCCATTCCAATCCTGAGACCCTTCCTATAGCATGAGATATGATATCTCAATACTTCTAATAACAAACGTGAGATCCTTCCGATAACATGAGATGTGATATCCAAATCCTTCCCCTTCCAAACCTGAGACCCTCCCTTTAGCATGAGATGTGATATCCAACTCCTTCCCATTCCAATCCTGAGACCCTTCTGATAGAATGAGATGTGATATCTCAATGCTTCTAATACCAAACCTGAGATCCTTCCGATAGCATGAGATGTGATATCTCAATGCTTCTAATACCAAACCTGAGATCCTTCCTATAACATGAGATGTGATATCCAAATCCTTCCCCTTCCAAACCTGAGACCCTCCCTTTAGCATGAGATGTGATATCCAACTCCTTCCCATTCCATTCCCGAGACCCTTCTGATAGCATGAGATGTGATATCTCAATGCCTCTAATACCAAACCTGAGATCCTACCTCTAACATGAAATGTGATATCCAACTCTTTCCCCTTCCAAACCTGAGAGCCTTCCTATAGCATGAGATCTGATATCCAAGTCCTTCCCATTCCAATCCTGATACCCTTCCTATTGCTTGAGATGTGATATCCAACTCCTTCCCATTCCAATTCTGAGACCCTTCCTATACTCTGAGACTTGATATCTCAATGCTTCTAATACCAAACCTGAGACCCGTAATATAACATGAGATGTGATATCCAAATCCTTCCCCTTCCAAACCTTAGACCCTTCCTTTATCATGAGATGTGATATCCAACTCCTTCCCATTCCAATCCTGAGACCCTTCCGATATCATGAGATGTGATATCTCAAAGCTTCTAATATCAAACTTGAGACCCTCCCTATAGCATGAGATGTGATATCCAAGTCCTTCCCATTCCAATCCTGAGACCCTTCCTATAGCATGAGATGTGATATCTCAATGCTTCTAATACCAAACCTGAGACCCTTCCTATTACATGAGATGGGAATATCCAACTCCTTCCCATTCCAATCCTGAGACCCTTCCGATAGCAGAGATGTGATATCTCAATGCTTATACCAAACCTGAGACCCTTCGTATGGCATGAGATGTGATATCCAACTCCTTGCTATTCAAATCCTGAGACCCTTCCTATAGCATGAGAAGGGATATCCAACTCCTTCCCAATCCAATCCTGAGACCCTTCCGATAGCAGAGACGTGATATCTCAATGCTTCTACCAAACCTGAGACCCTTCCTTTAGCATGAGATGTGATATCCAAATCCTTCACATTCCAATCCTGAGACCCTTCCTATAGCATGGGATGTGATATCTCAATGCTTCTAATACCAAACCTGAGATCCTTCCTATAACATGAGATGTGATATCCAATTCCTTCCCATTCCAAACCTGAGACCCTTCCTATTGGATGAGTTGTGATATCCAACTCCTTCCCATTCCAACCCTGAGACCCTTCCTATAGCATGAGATGTGATGTCTCAATGATTCTAATACCAAACCTGAGATCCTTCCTATAACATGAGATGTGATATCCAACTCCTTCCATTCCAATCCTGAGACTCGTCCTATAGCATGAGATGTGATATCGCAATGCTTATACGAAACCTGAGACCCTTCCTATAGCATGAGATGTGATATCCAACTACTTCCCATTCCAATCCTGAGACCCTTCATATAGCATGAGATGTGATATCTCAATGCTTCTAATATCAAACTTGAGACCCTACCTATAGCATGAGATGTGATATCCAAGTCCTTCCCATTACAATCCTGAGACACTTCCTATAGCATGAGATGTGATATCCAACTCCTTCCCATTCCAATCCTGAGACCCTTCCTATAGCATGAGATATGATATCTCAATACTTCTAATACCAAACGTGAGATCCTTCCGATAACATGAGATGTGATATCCAAATCCTTCCCCTTCCAAACCTGAGACCCTCCCTTTAGCATGAGATGTGATATCCAACTCCTTCCCATTCCAATCCTGAGACCCTTCTGATAGCATGAAATGTGATATCTCAATGCTTCTAATACCAAACCTGAGATCCTTCCGATAGCATGAGATGTGATATCTCAATGCTTCTAATACCAAACCTGAGATCCTTCCTATAACATGAGATGTGATATCCAAATCCTTCCCCTTCCAAACCTGAGACCCTCCCTTTAGCATGAGATGTGATATCCAACTCCTTCCCATTCCATTCCCGAGACCCTTCTGATAGCATGAGATGTGATATCTCAATGCCTCTAATACCAAACCTGAGATCCTACCTCTAACATGAAATGTGATATCCAACTCTTTCCCCTTCCAAACCTGAGAGCCTTCCTATAGCATGAGATCTGATATCCAAGTCCTTCCCATTCCAATCCTGATACCCTTCCTATTGCTTGAGATGTGATATCCAACTCCTTCCCATTCCAATTCTGAGACCCTTCCTATACTCTGAGACTTGATATCTCAATGCTTCTAATACCAAACCTGAGACCCGTAATATAACATGAGATGTGATATCCAAATCCTTCCCCTTCCAAACCTTAGACCCTTCCTTTATCATGAGATGTGATATCCAAGTCCTTCCCATTCCAATCCTGAGACCCTTCCTATAGCATGAGATGTGATATCTCAATGCTTCTAATACCAAACCTGAGACCCTTCCTATAACATGAGATGGGAATATCCAACTCCTTCCCATTCCAATCCTGAGACCCTTCCGATAGCAGAGATGTGATATCTCAATGCTTATACCAAACCTGAGATCCTTCCTATAACATGAGATGTGATATCTCACTGCTTATACCAAACCTGAGACCCTTCCCATAGCATGAGATGTGATATCCAACTCCTTCCCATTCCAATCCTCAGACCCTTCCTATAGCATGAGATGTGATATCTCAATGCTTCTAATATCAAACTTGAGACCCTACCTATAGCATGAGATGTGATATCCAAGTCCTTCCCATTACAATCCTGAGACACTTCCTATAGCATGAGATGTGATATCCAACTCCTTCCCATTCCAATCCTGAGACCCTTCCTATAGCATGAGATATGATATCTCAATACTTCTAATACCAAACGTGAGATCCTTCCGATAACATGAGATGTGATATCCAAATCCTTCCCCTTCCAAACCTGAGACCCTCCCTTTAGCATGAGATGTGATATCCAACTCCTTCCCATTCCAATCCTGAGACCCTTCTGATAGCATGAGATGTGATATCTCAATGATTCTAATAACAAACCTGAGACCCGTCCTATAACATGAGATGGGATATCCAACTCCTTCCCATTCCAACCCTTAGACCCTTCCTACAGCATGCAATATGATATCTCAATGATTCTAATAACAAACCTGAGACCCGTCCTATAACATGAGATGGGATATCCAACTCCTTCCCATTCCAATCCTGAGACACTTCCGATAGCAGAGATGTGATATCTCAATGCTTATACCAAACCTGAGACCCTTCCTATAACATGAGATATGATATCCAAATCCTTCCCGTTCCAAACCTGAGACCCTTCCTTTAGCATGAGATGTGATATCCAGCACCTTCCCATTCAAATCCTGAGACACTTCCTATAGCATGAGATGTGATATCTCAATGCTTCTAATATCAAAACTGAGACCCTCCCTATAGCATGATATGTGATATCTAAGTCCTTCCCATTCCAATCCTGAGACCCTCCCTATAGCATGAGATGTGATATCCAACTCCTTCCCATTCCAATCCTGAGACCCTTCCTATAGCATGAGATATGATATCTCAATACTTCTAATACCAAACGTGCGATCCTTCCGATAACATGAGATGTGATATCCAAATCCTTCCCCTTCCAATCCTGAGACCCTCCCTTTAGCATGAGATGTGATATCCAACTCCTTCCTATTCCAATCCTGAGACTCTTCTGATAGCATGAGATGTGATATCTCAATGCTTCTAATACCAAACCTGAGATCCTTCCGATAGCATGAGATGTGATATCTCAATGCCTCTAATACCAAACCTGAGATCCTACCTCTAACATGAAATGTGATATCCAACTCTTTCCCCTTCCAAACCTGAGAGCCTTCCTATAGCATGAGATGTGATATCCAAGTCCTTCCCATTCCAATCCTGAGACCCTTCCTATAACTTGAGATGTGATATCCAACTCCTTCCCATTCCAATTCTGAGACCCTTCCTATACTATGAGACTTGATATCTCAATGCTTCTAATACAAACGTGAGACCCGTAATATAACATGAGATGTGATATCCAAATCCTTCCCCTTCCAAACCTTAGACCCTTCCTTTATCATGAGATGTGATATCCAACTTCTTCCCATTCCAATCCTGAGACCCTTCCGATATCATGAGATGTGATATCTGAAAGCTTCTAATATCAAACTTGAGACCCTCCCTATAGCATGAGATGTGATATCCAAGTCCTTCCCATTCCAATCCTGAGACCCTTCCTATAGCATGAGATGTGATATCTCAATGCTTCTAATACCAAACCTGAGACCCTTCCTATAACATGAGATGGGAATATCCAACTCCTTCCCATTCCAATCCTGAGACCCTTCCGATAGCAGAGATGTGATATCTCAATGCTTATACCAAACCTGAGATCCTTCCTATAACATGAGATGTGATATCCAACTCCTTCCCATTCCAATCCTGAGACACTTCCTATAGCATGAGATGTGATATCTCACTGCTTATACCAAACCTGAGACCCTTCCCATAGCATGAGATGTGATATCCAACTCCTTCCCATTCCAATCCTCAGACCCTTCCTATAGCATGAGATGTGATATCTCAATGCTTCTAATATCAAACTTGAGACCCTACCTATAGCATGAGATGTGATATCCAAGTCCTTCCCATTACAATCCTGAGACACTTCCTATAGCATGAGATGTGATATCCAACTCCTTCCCATTCCAATCCTGAGACCCTTCCTATAGCATGAGATATGATATCTCAATACTTCTAATAACAAACGTGAGATCCTTCCGATAACATGAGATGTGATATCCAAATCCTTCCCCTTCCAAACCTGAGACCCTCCCTTTAGCATGAGATGTGATATCCAACTCCTTCCCATTCCAATCCTGAGACCCTTCTGATAGAATGAGATGTGATATCTCAATGCTTCTAATACCAAACCTGAGATCCTTCCGATAGCATGAGATGTGATATCTCAATGCTTCTAATACCAAACCTGAGATCCTTCCTATAACATGAGATGTGATATCCAAATCCTTCCCCTTCCAAACCTGAGACCCTCCCTTTAGCATGAGATGTGATATCCAACTCCTTCCCATTCCATTCCCGAGACCCTTCTGATAGCATGAGATGTGATATCTCAATGCCTCTAATACCAAACCTGAGATCCTACCTCTAACATGAAATGTGATATCCAACTCTTTCCCCTTCCAAACCTGAGAGCCTTCCTATAGCATGAGATCTGATATCCAAGTCCTTCCCATTCCAATCCTGATACCCTTCCTATTGCTTGAGATGTGATATCCAACTCCTTCCCATTCCAATTCTGAGACCCTTCCTATACTCTGAGACTTGATATCTCAATGCTTCTAATACCAAACCTGAGACCCGTAATATAACATGAGATGTGATATCCAAATCCTTCCCCTTCCAAACCTTAGACCCTTCCTTTATCATGAGATGTGATATCCAACTCCTTCCCATTCCAATCCTGAGACCCTTCCGATATCATGAGATGTGATATCTCAAAGCTTCTAATATCAAACTTGAGACCCTCCCTATAGCATGAGATGTGATATCCAAGTCCTTCCCATTCCAATCCTGAGACCCTTCCTATAGCATGAGATGTGATATCTCAATGCTTCTAATACCAAACCTGAGACCCTTCCTATTACATGAGATGGGAATATCCAACTCCTTCCCATTCCAATCCTGAGACCCTTCCGATAGCAGAGATGTGATATCTCAATGCTTATACCAAACCTGAGACCCTTCGTATGGCATGAGATGTGATATCCAACTCCTTGCTATTCAAATCCTGAGACCCTTCCTATAGCATGAGAAGGGATATCCAACTCCTTCCCAATCCAATCCTGAGACCCTTCCGATAGCAGAGACGTGATATCTCAATGCTTCTACCAAACCTGAGACCCTTCCTTTAGCATGAGATGTGATATCCAAATCCTTCACATTCCAATCCTGAGACCCTTCCTATAGCATGGGATGTGATATCTCAATGCTTCTAATACCAAACCTGAGATCCTTCCTATAACATGAGATGTGATATCCAATTCCTTCCCATTCCAAACCTGAGACCCTTCCTATTGGATGAGTTGTGATATCCAACTCCTTCCCATTCCAACCCTGAGACCCTTCCTATAGCATGAGATGTGATGTCTCAATGATTCTAATACCAAACCTGAGATCCTTCCTATAACATGAGATGTGATATCCAACTCCTTCCATTCCAATCCTGAGACTCGTCCTATAGCATGAGATGTGATATCGCAATGCTTATACGAAACCTGAGACCCTTCCTATAGCATGAGATGTGATATCCAACTACTTCCCATTCCAATCCTGAGACCCTTCATATAGCATGAGATGTGATATCTCAATGCTTCTAATATCAAACTTGAGACCCTACCTATAGCATGAGATGTGATATCCAAGTCCTTCCCATTACAATCCTGAGACACTTCCTATAGCATGAGATGTGATATCCAACTCCTTCCCATTCCAATCCTGAGACCCTTCCTATAGCATGAGATATGATATCTCAATACTTCTAATACCAAACGTGAGATCCTTCCGATAACATGAGATGTGATATCCAAATCCTTCCCCTTCCAAACCTGAGACCCTCCCTTTAGCATGAGATGTGATATCCAACTCCTTCCCATTCCAATCCTGAGACCCTTCTGATAGCATGAAATGTGATATCTCAATGCTTCTAATACCAAACCTGAGATCCTTCCGATAGCATGAGATGTGATATCTCAATGCTTCTAATACCAAACCTGAGATCCTTCCTATAACATGAGATGTGATATCCAAATCCTTCCCCTTCCAAACCTGAGACCCTCCCTTTAGCATGAGATGTGATATCCAACTCCTTCCCATTCCATTCCCGAGACCCTTCTGATAGCATGAGATGTGATATCTCAATGCCTCTAATACCAAACCTGAGATCCTACCTCTAACATGAAATGTGATATCCAACTCTTTCCCCTTCCAAACCTGAGAGCCTTCCTATAGCATGAGATCTGATATCCAAGTCCTTCCCATTCCAATCCTGATACCCTTCCTATTGCTTGAGATGTGATATCCAACTCCTTCCCATTCCAATTCTGAGACCCTTCCTATACTCTGAGACTTGATATCTCAATGCTTCTAATACCAAACCTGAGACCCGTAATATAACATGAGATGTGATATCCAAATCCTTCCCCTTCCAAACCTTAGACCCTTCCTTTATCATGAGATGTGATATCCAACTCCTTCCCATTCCAATCCTGAGACCCTTCCGATATCATGAGATGTGATATCTCAAAGCTTCTAATATCAAACTTGAGACCCTCCCTATAGCATGAGATGTGATATCCAAGTCCTTCCCATTCCAATCCTGAGACCCTTCCTATAGCATGAGATGTGATATCTCAATGCTTCTAATACCAAACCTGAGACCCTTCCTATTACATGAGATGGGAATATCCAACTCCTTACCATTCCAATCCTGAGACCCTTCCAATAGCAGAGATGTGATATCTCAATGCTTATACCAAACCTGAGACCCTTCGTATGGCATGAGATGTGATATCCAACTCCTTGCTATTCAAATCCTGAGACCCTTCCTATAGCATGAGAAGGGATATCCAACTCCTTCCCAATCCAATCCTGAGACCCTTCCGATAGCAGAGACGTGATATCTCAATGCTTCTACCAAACCTGAGACCCTTCCTTTAGCATGAGATGTGATATCCAAATCCTTCACATTCCAATCCTGAGACCCTTCCTATAGCATGGGATGTGATATCTCAATGCTTCTAATACCAAACCTGAGATCCTTCCTATAACATGAGATGTGATATCCAATTCCTTCCCATTCCAAACCTGAGACCCTTCCTATTGGATGAGTTGTGATATCCAACTCCTTCCCATTCCAACCCTGAGACCCTTCCTATAGCATGAGATGTGATGTCTCAATGATTCTAATACCAAACCTGAGATCCTTCCTATAACATGAAATGTGATATCCAACTCCTTCCATTCCAATCCTGAGACCCGTCCTATAGCATGAGATGTGATATCGCAATGCTTATACGAAACCTGAGACCCTTCCTATAGCATGAGATGTGATATCCAACTACTTCCCATTCCAATCCTGAGACCCTTCATATAGCATGAGATGTGATATCTCAATGCTTCTAATACCAAACCTGAGATCCTTCCTCTAACATGAAATGTGATATCCAACTCCTTCCCTTTCCAAACCTAAGAGCCTATCTATAGCATGAGATGTGATATCCAGGTCCTTCCTATTCCAATCCTTAGACCCTTCCTACAGCATGCAATATGATATCTCAATGATTCTAATAACAAACCTGAGACCCGTCCTATAGCATGAGATATGATATCCAAGTCCTTCCCATTCCAATCCTGAGACCCTTCCTATAACATGAAATGTGATATCCAACTCCTTCCCATTCCAACCTGAGACCCTTCCTATAGCATGAGATGGGATATCCAACTTCTTCAAAATCCAATACTGATACCCTTCCGATAGCATGAGATGTGATATCCCAATGCTTCTACCAAACCTGAGACCCATACTATGGCATGAGATGTGATATCAAACTCCTTCCCATTCCAATCCTGAGACCCTTCCTATAGCTTGAGGTGTGATATCCAACTCCTTCCCATTCCAATTCTGAGACCCTTCTTATACCATGAGACTTGATATCTCAATGCTTCTAATACCAAACCTGAGACCCGTCCTATAACATGAGATGTGATATCCAAATCCTTCCCCTTCCAAACCTTAGACCCTTCCTTTATCATGAGATGTGGTATCCAACTCCTTCCCATTCCAATCCTGAGACCCTTCCGATATCATGAGATTTGTTATCTCAATGCTTCTAATATCAAACTTGAGATCCTCCCTATAGCATGAGATGTGACATCCAAGTCCTTCCCATTCCAATCCTGAGACCCTTCCTATAGCATGAGATGTGATATCTCTATGCTTCTAATACCAAACCTGAGACCCTTCCTATAACATGAGATGGGATATCCAACTCCTTCCCATTCCAATCCTGAGACCCTTCCGATAGCAGAGATGTGATATCTCAATGCTTATACCAAACCTGAGACCCTTCCTATGGCCTGAGATGTCATACACAACTCCTTCCCATTCCAATCCTGAGACCCTTCCTTTAGCATGAGATGTGATATCTCAATGCTTATACCAAATCTGAGACCCTTCCTATAGCATGAGATGTGATATCCAAATCCTTCCCATTCCAATCCTGAGACCCTTCCTATAGCATGAGATGTGATATCTCAATGCTTATACCAAACCTGAGAGCCTACCTATAGCATGAGATGTGATATCCAAGTCCATCCCATTCCAATCCTTAGACCCTTCCTACAGCATGCGATGTGATATCTCAATGATTCTAATACCAAACCAGAGACTCTTACTATAACATGAGATGTGATATCCAACTCCTTCCCATTCCAATCCTGAGCCGCTTCCGATAGCAGAGATGTGATATCTCAATGCTTATACCAAACCTGAGACCCTTCCTATAACATGAGATGTGATATCCAACTCCTTCCCGTTCCAAACCTGAGACACTAACTATAGCATATGTGATATCCAACTCCTTCCCATTCCAAACATGAGACCCTTCCTATAGCAAGAAAGTAATATCCAACTCCTACCCATTCCAATCCTGAGACCCTTCCTATAGCAAGAGATGTGATATCCAAATCCTTCCCATTCCAATCCTGAGACCCTTCCTATAACATGAGATGTGATATCCAACTCCTTCCCATTCCAACCTGAGACACTTCCTATAGCATGAGAAGGGTTATCCAACTCCTTCCCAATCCAATCCTGAGACCCTTCCGATAGCAGAGATGTGATATCTCAATGCTTATACCAAACCTGAGACCCTTCCTATGGCATGAGATGTGATATCCAACTCCTTGCCATTCAAATCCTGAGACCCTTCGTATAGCATGAGAAGGGATATCCAACTCCTTCCCAATCCAATCCTGCGACCCTTTCGATAGCAGAGACGTGATATCTCAATGCTTCTACCAAACCTGAGACCCTTCCTTTAGCATGAGATGTGATATCCAAATCCTTCACATTCCATTCCTGAGACCCTTCCTATAGCAAGAGATGTGATATCTCAATGCTTCTAATACCAAACCTGAGATCCTTCCTATAACATGAGATGTGATATCCAATTCCTTCCCATTCCAAACCTGAGACCCTTCCTATTGGATGAGATGTGATATCCAACTCCTTCCCATTCCAACCCTGAGACCCTTCCTATAGCATGAGATGTGATGTCTCAATGCTTCTAATACCAAACCTGAGATCCTTCCTATAACATGAGATGTGATATCCAACTCCTTCCATTCCAATCCTGAGACCCGTCCTATAGCATGAGATGTGATATCTCAATGCTTATACTAAACCTGAGACCCTTCCTATAGCATGAGATGTGATATCCAACTACTTCCCATTCCAATCCTGAGACCCTTCCTATAGCATGAGATGTGATATCTCAATGCTTCTAATACCAAACCTGAGATCCTTCCTCTAACATGAAATGTGATATCCAACTCCTTCCCTTTCCAAACCTAAGAGCCTATCTATAGCATGAGATGTGATATCCAAGTCCTTCCCATTCCAACCCTTAGACCCTTCCTACAGCATGCAATATGATATCTCAATGATTCTAATAACAAACCTGAGACCCGTCCTATAACATGAGATGTGATATCCAACTCCTTCCCATTCCAATCCTGAGACACTTCCGATAGCAGAGATGTGATATCTCAATGCTTATACCAAACCTGAGACCCTTCCTATAACATGAGATGTGATATCCAAATCCTTCCCGTTCCAAACCTGAGACCCTTCCTTTAGCATGAGATGTGATATCCAGCTCCTTCCCATTCCAATCCTGAGACACTTCCGATAGCATGAGATGTGATATCTCAATGCTTCTAATATCAAAACTGAGACCCTCCCTATAGCATGATATGTGATATCTAAGTCCTTCCCATTCCAATCCTGAGACACTCCCTATAGCATGAGATGTGATATCCAACTCTTTCCAATTCCACTCCTGAGACCCTTCCTATAGTATGAGATATGATATCTCAATATTTCTAATACCAAACGTGAGATCCTTCCGATAACATGAGATGTGATATCCAAATCCTTCCCCTTCCAAACCTGAGACCCTCCCTTTAGCATGAGATGTGATATCCAACTCCTTCCCATTCCAATCCTGAGACCCTTCTGATAGCATGAGATGTGATATCTCAATGCTTCTAATACCAAACCTGAGATCCTTCCGATAGCATGAGATGTGATATCTCAATGCTTCTAATACCAAACCTGAGATCCTTCCTATAACATGAGATGTGATATCCAAATCATTCCCCTTCCAAACCTGAGACCCTCCCTTTAGCATGAGATGTGATATCCAACTCCTTCCCATTCCATTCCTGAGACCCTTCTGAAAGCATGAGATGTGATATCTCAATGCCTCTAATACCAAACCTGAGATCCTACCTCTAACATGAAATGTGATATCCAACTCTTTCCCCTTCCAAACCTGAGAGCCTTCCTATAGCATGAGATGTGATATCCAAGTCCTTCCCATTCCAATCCTGAGACCCTTCCTATAGCTTGAGATGTGATATCCAACTCCTTCCCATTCCAATTCTGAGACCCTTCCTATACTCTGAGACTTGATATCTCAATGCTTCTAATACCAAACCTGAGACCCGTAATATAACATGAGATGTGATATCCAAATCCTTCCCCTTCCAAACCTTAGACCCTTCCTTTATCATGAGATGTGATATCCAACTCCTTCCCATTCCAATCCTGAGACCCTTCCGATATCATGAGATGTGATATCTCAAAGCTTCTAATATCAAACTTGAGACCCTCCCTATAGCAGGGGATGTGATATCCAAGTCCTTCCCATTCCAATCCTGAGACCCTTCCTATAGCATGAGATGTGATATCTCAATGCTTCTAATACCAAACCAATGACCCTTCCTATAACATGAGATGGGAATATCCAACTCCTTCCCATTCCAATCCTGAGACCCTTCCGATAGCAGAGATGTGATATCTCAATGCTTATACCAAACCTGAGACCCTTCCTATGGCATGAGATGTGATATCCAACTCCTTGCCATTCAAATCCTGAGACCCTTCCTATAGCATGAGAAGGGATATCCAACTCCTTCCCAATCCAATCCTGAGACCCTTCCGATAGCAGAGACGTGATATCTCAATGCTTCTACCAAACCTGAGACCCTTCCTTTAGCATGAGATGTGATATCCAAATCCTCCACATTCCAATCCTGAGACCCTTCCTATAGCATGAGATGTGATATCTCAATGCTTCTAATACCAAACCTGAGATCTTTCCTATAACATGAGATGTGATATCCAATTCCTTCCCATTCCAAACCTGAGACCCTTCCTATTGGATGAGATGTGATATCCAACTCCTTCCCATTCCAACCCTGAGACCCTTCCTATAGCATGAGATGTGATGTCTCAATGCTTCCAATACCAAACCTGAGATCCTTCCTATAACATGATATGTGATATCCAACTCCTTCCATTCCAATCCTGAGACCTGTCCTATAGCATGAGATGTGATATCTCAATGCTTATACCAAACCTGAGACCCTTCCTATAGCATGAGATGTGATATCCAACTACTTCCCATTCCAATCCTGAGACCCTTCATATAGCATGAGATGTGATATCTCAATGCTTCTAATACCAAACCTGAGATCCTTCCTCTAACATGAAATGTGATATCCAACTCCTTCCCTTTCCAAACCTAAGAGCCTATCTATAGCATGAGATGTGATATCCAAGTCCTTCCCATTCCAATCCTTAGACCCTTACTACAGCATGCAATATGATATCTCAATGATTCTAATAACAAACCTGAGACCCGTCCTATAGCATGAGATATGATATCCAAGTCCTTCCCATTCCAATCCTGAGACCCTTCCTATATCATGAAATGTGATATCCAACTCCTTCCCATTCCAACCTGAGACCCTTCCTATAGCATGAGATGGGATATCCAACTTCTTCCAAATCCAATACTGATACCCTTCCGATAGCATGAGATGTGATATCCCAATGCTTCTACCAAACCTGAGACCCATACTATGGCATGAGATGTGATATCAAACTCCTTCCCATTCCAATCCTGAGACCCTTCCTATAGCTTGAGGTGTGATATCCAACTCCTTCCCATTCCAATTCTGAGACCCTTCTTATACCATGAGACTTGATATCTCAATGCATCTAATACCAAACCTGAGACCCGTCCTATAACATGAGATGTGATATCCAAATCCTTCCCCTTCCAAACCTTAGACCCTTCCTTTATCATGAGATGTGATATCCAACTCCTTCCCATTCCAATCCTGAGACCCTTCCGATATCATGAGATTTGTTATCTCAATGCTTCTAATATCAAACTTGAGACCCTCCCTATAGCATGAGATGTGACATCCAAGTCCTTCCCATTCCAATCCTGAGACCCTTCCTATAACATGAGATGTGATATCCAACTCCTTCCCATTCCAACCTGAGACACTTCCTATGGCATGAGAAGGGATATCTAACTCCTTCCCAATCCAATCCCGAGACCCTTCCGATAGCAGAGATGTGATATCTCAATGCTTATACCAAACCTGAGACCCTTCCTATGGCATGAGATGTGATATCCAACTCCTTGCCATTCAAATCCTGAGATCCTTCCTATAGCATGAGATGTGATATCTCTATGCTTCTAATACCAAACCTGAGACCCTTCCTATAACATGAGATGGGATATCCAACTGCTTCCCATTCCAATCCTGAGACCCTTCCGATAGCAGAGATGTGATATCTCAATGCTTATACCAAACCTGAGAACCTTCCTATGGCCTGAGATGTCATATACAACTCCTTCCCATTCCAATCCTGAGACCCTTCCTTTAGCATGAGATGTGATATCTCAATGCTTATACCAAATCTGAGACCCTTCCTATAGCATGAGATGTGATATCCAATTCCTTCCCATTCCAATCCTGAGACCCTTCCTATAGCATGAGATGTGATATCTCAATGCTTATACCAAACCTGAGAGCCTACCTATAGCATGAGATGTGATATCCAAGTCCATCCCATTCCAATCGTTAGACCTTTCCTACAGCATGCGATGTGATATCTCAATGATTCTAATACCAAACCAGAGACTCTTCCTATAACATGAGATGGGATATCCAACTCCTTCCCATTCCAATCCTGAGCCGCTTCCGATAGCAGAGATGTGATATCTCAATGCTTATACCAAACCTGAGACCCTTCCTATAACATGAGATGTGATATCCAACTCCTTCCCGTTCCAAACCTGAGACACTAACTATAGCATATGTGATATCCAACACCTTCCCATTCCAAACATGAGACCCTTCCTATAGCAAGAAAGTAATATCCAACTCCTACCCATTCCAATCCTGAGACCCTTCCTATAGCAAGAGATGTGATATCCAAATCCTTCCCATTCCAATCCTGAGACACTTCCTATAACATGAGATGTGATATCCAACTCCTTCCCATTCCAACCTGAGACACTTCCTATAGCATGAGAAGGGATATCCAACTCCTTCCCAATCCAATCCTGAGACCCTTCCGATAGCACAGATGTGATATCTCAATGCTTATACCAAACCTGAGACCCTTCCTATGGCATGAGATGTGATATCCAACTCCTTCCCAATCCAATCCTGAGACTCTTCCGATAGCAGAGACGTGATATCTCAATGCTTCTACCAAACCTGAGACCCTTCCTTTAGCATGAGATGTGATATCCAAATCCTTCACATTCCAATCCTGAGACCCTTCCTATAGCATGAGATGTGATATCTCAATGCTTTTAATACCAAACCTGAGATCCTTCCTATAACATGAGATGTGATATCCAATTCCTTCCCATTCCAAACCTGAGACCCTTCCTATTGGATGAGATGTGATATCCAACTCCTTCCCATTCCAACCCTGAGACCCTTCCTATAGCATGAGATGTGATGTCTCAATGCTTCTAATACCAAACCTGAGATCCTTCCTATAACATGAGATGTGATATCCAACTCCTTCCATTCCAATCCTGAGACCCGTCCTATAGCATGAGATGTGATATCTCAATGCTTATACCAAACCTGAGACCCTTCCTATAGCATGAGATGTGATATCCAACTGCTTCCCATTCCAATCCTGAGACCCTTCCTATAGCATGAGATGTGATATCTCAATGCTTCTAATACCAAACCTGAGATCCTTCCTCTAACATGAAATGTGATATCCAACTCCTTCCCTTTCCAAACCTAAGAGCCTATCTATACCATGAGATGTGATATCCAAGTCCTTCCCATTCCAACCCTTAGACCCTTCCTTCAGCATGCAATGTGATATCTCAATGATTCTAATAACAAACCTGAGACCCGTCCTATAACATGAGATGGGATATCCAACTCCTTCCCATTCCAATCCTGAGACACTTCCGAAAGCAGAGATGTGATATCTCAATGCTTATACCAAACCTGAGACCCTTCCTATAACATGAGATGTGATATCCAAATCCTTCCCGTTCCAAACCTGAGACCCTTCCTTTAGCATGAGATGTGATATCCAGCACCTTCCCATTCCAATCCTGAGACACTTCCTATAGCATGAGATGTTATATCTCAATGCTTCTAATATCAAAACTGAGACCCTCCCTATAGCATGAAATGTGATATCTAAGTCCTTCCCATTCCAATCCTGAGACCCTCCCTATAGCATGAGATGTGATATCCAACTCCTTCCCATTCCAATCCTGAGACCCTTCCTATAGCATGAGATATGATATCTCAATACTTCTAATACCAAACGTGAGATCCTTCCGATAACATGAGATGTGATATCCAAATCCTTCCCCTTCCAATCCTGAGACCCTCCCTTTAGCATGAGATGTGATATCCAACTCCTTCCTATTCCAATCCTGAGACTCTTCTGATAGCATGAGATGTGATATCTCAATGCTTCTAATACCAAACCTAAGATCCTTCCGATAGCATGAGATGTGATATCTCAATGCTTCTAATACCAAACCTGAGATCCTTCCTATAACATGAGATGTGATATCCAAATCCTTCCCCTTCCAAACCTGAGACCCTCCCTTTAGCATGAGATGTGATATCCAACTGCTTCGCATTCCAATCCTGAGACCCTTCCTATAGCATGAGATGTGATATCTCAATGCTTCTAATACCAAACCTGAGATCCTTCCTCTAACATGAAATGTGATATCCAACTCCTTCCCTTTCCAAACCTAAGAGCCTATCTATACCATGAGATGTGATATCCAAGTCCTTCCCATTCCAACCCTTAGACCCTTCCTACAGCATGCAATATGATATCTCAATGATTCTAATAACAAACCTGAGACCCGTCCTATAACATGAGATGGGATATCCAACTCCTTCCCATTCCAATCCTGAGACACTTCCGATAGCAGAGATGTGATATCTCAATGCTTATACCAAACCTGAGACCCTTCCTATAACATGAGATGTGATATCCAAATCCTTCCCGTTCCAAACCTGAGACCCTTCCTTTAGCATGAGATGTGATATCCAGCACCTTCCCATTCCAATCCTGAGACACTTCCTATAGCATGAGATGTGATATCTCAATGCTTCTAATATCAAAACTGAGACCCTCCCTATAGCATGATATGTGATATCTATGTCCTTCCCATTCCAATCCTGAGACCCTCCCTATAGCATGAGATGTGATATCCAACTCCTTCCCATTCCAATCCTGAGACCCTTCCTATAGCATGAGATATGATATCTCAATACTTCTAATACCAAACGTGAGATCCTTCCGATAACATGAGATGTGATATCCAAATCCTTCCCCTTCCAATCCTGAGACCCTCCCTTTAGCATGAGATGTGATATCCAACTCCTTCCTATTCCAATCCTGAGACTCTTCTGATAGCATGAGATGTGATATCTCAATGCTTCTAATACCAAACCTGAGATCCTTCCGATAGCATGAGATGTGATATCTCAATGCTTCTAATACCAAACCTGAGATCCTTCCTATAACATGAGATGTGATATCCAAATCCTTCCCCTTCCAAACCTGAGACCCTCCCTTTAGCATGAGATGTGATATCCAACTCCTTCCCATTCCATTCCTGAGACCCTTCTGATAGCATGAGATGTGATATCTCAATGCCTCTAATACCAAACCTGAGATCCTACCTCTAACATGAAATGTGATATCCAACTCTTTCCCCTTCCAAACCTGAGAGCCTTCCTATAGCATGAGATGTGATATCCAAGTCCTTCTCATTCCAATCCTGAGACCCTTCCTATAGCTTGAGATGTGATATCCAACTCCTTCCCATTCCAATTCTGAGACCCTTCCTATACTATGAGACTTGATATCTCAATGCTTCTAATACAAACGTGAGACCCGTAATATAACATGAGATGTGATATCCAAATCCTTCCCCTTCCAAACCTTAGACCCTTCCTTTATCATGAGATGTGATATCCAACTCCTTCCCATTCCAATCCTGAGACCCTTCCGATATCATGAGATGTGATATCTCAAAGCTTCTAATATCAAACTTGAGACCTTCCCTATAGCATGAGATGTGATATCCAAGTCCTTCCCATTCCAATCCTGAGACCCTTCCTATAGCATGAGATGTGATATCTCAATGCTTCTAATACCAAACCTGAGACCCTTCCTATAACATGAGATGGGAATATCCAACTCCTTCCCATTCCAATCCTGAGACCCTTCCGGTAGAAGAGATGTGATATCTCAATGCTTATACCAAACCTGAGATCCTTCCTATAACATGAGATGTGATATCCAACTCCTTCCCATTCCAATCCTGAGACACTTCCTATAGCATGAGATACGATATCTCACTGCTTATACCAAACCTGAGACCATTCCCATAGCATGAGATGTGATATCCAACTCCTTCCCATTCCAATCCTCAGACCCTTCCTATAGCATGAGATGTGATATCACAATGCTTCTAATATCAAACTTGAGACCCTACCTATAGCATGAGATGTGATATCCAAGTCCTTCCCATTACAATCCTGAGACACTTCCTATAACATGAGATGTGATATCCAACTCCTTCCCATTCCAATCCTGAGACCCTTCCTATAGCATGAGATATGATATCTCAATACTTCTAATACCAAACGTGAGATCCTTCCGATAACATGAGATGTGATATCCAAATCCTTCCCCTTCCAAACCTGAGACCCTCCCTTTAGCATGAGATGTGATATCCAACTCCTTCCCATTCCAATCCTGAGACCCTTCTGATAGCATGAGATGTGATATCTCAATGCTTCTAATACCAAACCTGAGATCCTTCCTATAACATGAGATGTGATATCCAAATCCTTTCCCTTCCAAACCTGAGACCCTCCCTTTAGCATGAGATTTGATATCCAACTCCTTCCCATTCCATTCCCGAGACCCTTCTGATAGCATGAGATGTGATATCTCAATGCCTCTAATACCAAACCTGAGATCCTACCTCTAACATGAAATGTGATATCCAACTCTTTCCCCTTCCAAACCTGAGAGCCTTCCTATAGCATGAGATGTGATATCCAAGTCCTTCCCATTCCAATCCTGAGACCCTTCCTATAGCTTGAGATGTGATATCCAACTCCTTCCCATTCCAATTCTGAGACCCTTCCTATACTCTGAGACTTGATATCTCAATGCTTCTAATACCAAACCTGAGACCCGTAATATAACATGAGATGTGATATCCAAATCCTTCCCCTTCCAAACCTTAGACCCTTCCTTTATCATGAGATGTGATATCCAACTCCTTCCCATTCCAATCCTGAGACCCTTCCGATATCATGAGATGTGATATCTCAAAGCTTCTAATATCAAACTTGAGACCCTCCCTATAGCATGAGATGTGATATCCAAGTCCTTCCCATTCCAATCCTGAGACCCTTCCTATAGCATGAGATGTGATATCTCAATGCTTCTAATACCAAACCTGAGACCCTTCCTATTACATGAGATGGGAATATCCAACTCCTTCCCATTCCAATCCTGAGACCCTTCCGATAGCAGAGATGTGATATCTCAATGCTTATACCAAACCTGAGACCCTTCGTATGGCATGAGATGTGATATCCAACTCCTTGCCATTCAAATCCTGAGACCCTTCCTATAGCATGAGAAGGGATATCCAACTCCTTCCCAATCCAATCCTGAGACCCTTCCGATAGCAGAGACGTGATATCTCAATGCTTCTACCAAACCTGAGACCCTTCCTTTAGCATGAGATATGATATCCAAATCCTTCACATTCCAATCCTGAGACCCTTCCTATAGCATGAGATGTGATATCTCAATGCTTCTAATACCAAACCTGAGATCCTTCCTATAACATGAGATGTGATATCCAATTCCTTCCCATTCCAAACCTGAGACCCTTCCTATTGGATGAGTTGTGATATCCAACTCCTTCCCATTCCAACCCTGAGACCCTTCCTATAGCATGAGATGTGATGTCTCAATGATTCTAATACCAAACCTGAGATCCTTCCTATAACATGAGATGTGATATCCAACTCCTTCCATTCCAATCCTGAGACCCGTCCTATAGCATGAGATGTGATATCTCAATGCTTATACCAAACCTGAGACCCTTCCTATAGCATGAGATGTGATATCCAACTACTTCCCATTCCAATCCTGAGACCCTTCCTATAGCATGAGATGTGATATCTCAGTGCTTCTAATACCAAACCTGAGATCCTTCCTCTAACATGAAATGTGATATCCAACTCCTTCCCTTTCCAAACCTAAGAGCCTATTTATAGCATGAAATGTGATATCCAGGTCCTTCCTATTCCAATCCTTAGACCCTTCCTACAGCATGCAATATGATATCTCAATGATTCTAATAACAAACCTGAGACCCGTCCTATAGCATGAGATATGATATCCAAGTCCTTCCCATTCCAATCCTGAGACCCTTCCTATAACATGAAATGTGATATCCAACTCCTTCCCATTCCAACCTGAGACCCTTCCTATAGCATGAGATGGGATATCCAACTTCTTCAAAATCCAATACTGATACCCTTCCGATAGCATGAGATGTGATATCCCAATGCTTCTACCAAACCTGAGACCCATACTATGGCAAGAGATGTGATATCAAACTCCTTCCCATTCCAATCCTGAGACCCTTCCTATAGCTTGAGGTGTGATATCCAACTCCTTCCCATTCCAATTCTGAGACCCTTCTTATACCATGAGACTTGATATCTCAATGCTTCTAATACCAAACCTGAGACCCGTCCTATAACATGAGATGTGATATCCAAATCCTTCCCCTTCCAAACCTTAGACCCTTCCTTTATCATGAGATGTGATATCCAACTCCTTCCCATTCCAATCCTGAGACCCTTCCGATATCATGAGATTTGTTATCTCAATGCTTCTAATATCAAACTTGAGACCCTCCCTATAGCATGAGATGTGACATCCAAGTCCTTCCCATTCCAATCCTGAGACCCTTCCTATAGCATGAGATGTGATATCTCTATGCTTCTAATACCAAACCTGAGATCCTTCCTATAACATGAGATGGGATATCCAACTCCTTCCCATTCCAATCCTGAGACCTTTCCGATAGCAGAGATGTGATATCTCAATGCTTATACCAAACCTGAGAACCTTCCTATGGCCTGAGATGTCATATACAACTCCTTCCCATTCCAATCCTGAGACCCTTCCTTTAGCATGATATGTGATATCTCAATGCTTATACCAAATCTGAGACCCTTCCTATAGCATGAGATGTGATATCCAATTCCTTCCCATTCCAATCCTGAGACCCTTCCTATAGCATGAGATGTGATATCTCAATGCTTATACCAAACCTGAGAGCCTACCTATAGCATGAGATGTGATATCCAAGTCCATCCCATTCCAATCCTTAGACCCTTCCTACAACATGCAATGTGATATCTCAATTATTCTAATACCAAACCAGAGACTCTTCCTATAACATGAGATGGGATATCCAACTCCTTCCCATTCCAATCCTGAGCCGCTTCCGATAGCAGAGATGTGATATCTCAATGCTTATACCAAACCTGAGACCCTTCCTATAACATGAGATGTGATATCCAACTCCTTCCCGTTCCAAACCTGAGACACTAACTATAGCATATGTGATATCCAACTCCTTCCCATTCCAAACATGAGACCCTTCCTATAGCAAGAAAGTAATATCCAACTCTTTCCCATTCCAATCCTGAGACCCTTCCTATAACATGAGATGTGATATCCAACTCCTTCCCATTCCAACCTGAGACACTTCCTATAGCATGAGAAGGGATATCCAACTCATTCCCAATCCAATCCTGAGACCCTTCCGATAGCAGAGATGTGATATCTCAATGCTTATACCAAACCTGAGACCCTTCCTATGGCATGAGATGTGATATCCAACTCCTTGCCATTCAAATCCTGAGACCCTTCCTATAGCATGAGAAGGGATATCCAACTCCTTCCCAATCCAATCCTGAGACCCTTCCGATAGCAGCGACGTGATATCTCAATGCTTCTACCAAACCTGAGACCCTTCCTTTAGCATGAGATGTGATATCCAAATCCTTCACATTCCAATCCTGAGACCCTTCCTATAGCATGGGATGTGATATCTCAATGCTTCTAATACCAAACCTGAGATCCTTCCTATAACATGAGATCTGATATCCAACTCCTTCCATTCCAATCCTGAGACCCTTCCTATAGCATGAGATGTGATATCTCAATGCTTATACCAAACCTGAGACCCTTCCTATAGCATGAGATGTGATATCCAACTCCTTCCCATTCCAATCCTGAGACCCTTCCTATAGCATGAGATGTGATATCTCAATGCTTCTAATACCAAACCTGAGATCCTTCCTCTAACATGAAATGTGAGATCCAACTCCTTCCCTTTCCAAACCTAAGAGCCTATCTATAGCATGAGATGTGATATCCAAGTCCTTCACATTCCAACCCTTAGACCCTTCCTACAGCATGCAATATGATATCTCAATGATTCCAATAACAAACCTGAGACCCGTCCTATAACATGAGATGGGATATCCAACTCCTTCCTATTCCAATCCTGAGACTCTTCTGATAGCATGAGATGTGATATCTCAATGCTTCTAATACCAAACCTGAGATCCTTCCGATAGCATGAGATGTGATATCTCAATGCTTCTAATACCAAACCTGAGATCCTTCCTATAACATGAGATGTGATATCCAAATCCTTCCCCTTCCAAACCTGAGACCCTCCCTTTAGCATGAGATGTGATATCCAACTGCTTCCCATTCCAATCCTGAGACCCTTCCTATAGCATGAGATGTGATATCTCAATGCTTCTAATACCAAACCTGAGATCCTTCCTCTAACATGAAATGTGATATCCAACTCCTTCCCTTTCCAAACCTAAGAGCCTATCTATACCATGAGATGTGATATCCAAGTCCTTCCCATTCCAACCCTTAGACCCTTCCTACAGCATGCAATATGATATCTCAATGATTCTAATAACAAACCTGAGACCCGTCCTATAACATGAGATGGGATATCCAACTCCTTCCCATTCCAATCCTGAGACACTTCCGATAGCAGAGATGTGATATCTCAATGCTTATACCAAACCTGAGACCCTTCCTATAACATGAGATGTGATATCCAAACCCTTCCCGTTCCAAACCTGAGACCCTTCCTTTAGCATGAGATGTGATATCCAGCACCTTCCCATTCCAATCCTGAGACACTTCCTATAGCATGAGATGTGATATCTCAATGCTTCTAATATCAAAACTGAGACCCTCCCTATAGCATGATATGTGATATCTAAGTCCTTCCCATTCCAATCCTGAGACCCTCCCTATAGCATGAGATGTGATATCCAACTCCTTCCCATTCCAATCCTGAGACCCTTCCTATAGCATGAGATATGATATCTCAATACTTCTAATACCAAACGTGAGATCCTTCCGATAACATGAGATGTGATATCCAAATCCTTCCCCTTCCAATCCTGAGACCCTCCCTTTAGCATGAGATGTGATATCCAACTCCTTCCTATTCCAATCCTGAGACTCTTCTGATAGCATGAGATGTGATATCTCAATGCTTCTAATACCAAACCTGAGATCCTTCCGATAGCATGAGATGTGATATCTCAATGCTTCTAATACCAAACCTGAGATCCTTCCTATAACATGAGATGTGATATCTAAATCCTTCCCCTTCCAAACCTGAGACCCTCCCTTTAGCATGAGATGTGATATCCAACTCCTTCCCATTCCATTCCTGAGACCCTTCTGATAGCATGAGATGTGATATCTCAATGCCTCTAATACCAAACCTGAGATCCTACCTCTAACATGAAATGTGATATCCAACTCTTTCCCCTTCCAAACCTGAGAGCCTTCCTATAGCATGAGATGTGATATCCAAGTCCTTCCCATTCCAATCCTGAGACCCTTCCTATAGCTTGAGATGTGATATCCAACTCCTTCCCATTCCAATTCTGAGACCCTTCCTATACTATGAGACTTGATATCTCAATGCTTCTAATACAAACGTGAGACCCGTAATATAACATGAGATGTGATATCCAAATCCTTCCCCTTCCAAACCTTAGACCCTTCCTTTATCATGAGATGTGATATCCAACTCCTTCCCATTCCAATCCTGAGACCCTTCCGATATCATGAGATGTGATATCTCAAAGCTTCTAATATCAAACTTGAGACCCTCCCTATAGCATGAGATGTGATATCCAAGTCCTTCCCATTCCAATCCTGAGACCCTTCCTATAGCATGAGATGTGATATCTCAATGCTTCTAATACCAAACCTGAGACCCTTCCTATAACATGAGATGGGAATATCCAACTCCTTCCCATTCCAATCCTGAGACCCTTCCGGTAGCAGAGATGTGATATCTCAATGCTTATACCAAACCTGAGATCCTTCCTATAACATGAGATGTGATATCCAACTCCTTCCCATTCCAATCCTGAGACACTTCCTATAGCATGAGATGTGATATCTCACTGCTTATACCAAACCTGAGACCCTTTCCATAGCATGAGATGTGATATCCAACTCCTTCCCATTCCAATCCTCAGACCCTTCCTATAGCATGAGATGTGATATCTCAATGCTTCTAATATCAAACTTGAGACCCTACCTATAGCATGAGATGTGATATCCAAGTCCTTCCCATTACAATCCTGAGACACTACCTATAACATGAGATGTGATATCCAACTCCTTCCCATTCCAATCCTGAGACCCTTCCTATAGCATGAGATATGATATCTCAATACTTCTAATACCAAACGTGAGATCCTTCCGATAACATGAGATGTGATATCCAAATCCTTCCCCTTCCAAACCTGAGACCCTCCCTTTAGCATGAGATGTGATATCCAACTCCTTCCCATTCCAATCCTGAGACCCTTCTGATAGCATGAGATGTGATATCTCAATGCTTCTAATACCAAACCTGAGATCCTTCCTATAACATGAGATGTGATATCCAAATCCTTTCCCTTCCAAACCTGAGACCCTCCCTTTAGCATGAGATGTGATATCCAACTCCTTCCCATTCCATTCCCGAGACCCTTCTGATAGCATGAGATGTGATATCTCAATGCCTCTAATACCAAACCTGAGATCCTACCTCTAACATGAAATGTGATATCCAACTCTTTCCCCTTCCAAACCTGCGAGCCTTCCTATAGCATGAGATGTGATATCCAAGTCCTTCCCATTCCAATCCTGAGACCCTTCCTATAGCTTGAGATGTGATATCCAACTCCTTCCCATTCCAATTCTGAGACCCTTCCTATACTCTGAGACTTGATATCTCAATGCTTCTAATACCAAACCTGAGACCCGTAATATAACATGAGATGTGATATCCAAATCCTTCCCCTTCCAAACCTTAGACCCTTCCTTTATCATGAGATGTGATATCCAACTCCTTCCCATTCCAATCCTGAGACCCTTCCGATATCATGAGATGTGATATCTCAAAGCTTCTAATATCAAACTTGAGACCCTCCCTATAGCATGAGATGTGATATCCAAGTCCTTCCCATTCCAATCCTGAGACCCTTCCTATAGCATGAGATGTGATATCTCAATGCTTCTAATACCAAACCTGAGACCCTTCCTATTACATGAGATGGGAATATCCAACTCCTTCCCATTCCAATCCTGAGACCCTTCCGATAGCAGAGATGTGATATCTCAATGCTTATACCAAACCTGAGACCCTTCGTATGGCATGAGATGTGATATCCAACTCCTTGCCATTCAAATCCTGAGACCCTTCCTATAGCATGAGAAGGGATATCCAACTCCTTCCCAATCCAATCCTGAGACCCTTCCGATAGCAGAGACGTGATATCTCAATGCTTCTACCAAACCTGAGACCCTTCCTTTAGCATGAGATGTGATATCCAAATCCTTCACATTCCAATCCTGAGACCCTTCCTATAGCATGAGATGTGATATCTCAATGCTTCTAATACCAAACCTGAGATCCTTCCTATAACATGAGATGTGATATCCAATTCCTTCCCATTCCAAACCTGAGACCCTTCCTATTGGATGAGTTGTGATATCCAACTCCTTCCCATTCCAACCCTGAGACCCTTCCTATAGCATGAGATGTGATGTCTCAATGATTCTAATACCAAACCTGAGATCCTTCCTATAACATGAGATGTGATATCCAACTCCTTCCATTCCAATCCTGAGACCCGTCCTATAGCATGAGATGTGATATCTCAATGCTTATACCAAACCTGAGACCCTTCCTATAGCATGAGATGTGATATCCAACTACTTCCCATTCCAATCCTGAGACCCTTCCTATAGCATGAGATGTGATATCTCAGTGCTTCTAATACCAAACCTGAGATCCTTCCTCTAACATGAAATGTGATATCCAACTCCTTCCCTTTCCAAACCTAAGAGCCTATCTATAGCATGAGATGTGATATCCAGGTCCTTCCTATTCCAATCCTTAGACCCTTCCTACAGCATGCAATATGATATCTCAATGATTCTAATAACAAACCTGAGACCCGTCCTATAGCATGAGATATGATATCCAAGTCCTTCCCATTCCAATCCTGAGACCCTTCCTATAACATGAAATGTGATATCCAACTCCTTCCCATTCCAACCTGAGACCCTTCCTATAGCATGAGATGGGATATCCAACTTCTTCGAAATCCAATACTGATACCCTTCCGATAGCATGAGATGTGATATCCCAATGCTTCTACCAAACCTGAGACCCATACTATGGCATGAGATGTGATATCAAACTCCTTCCCATTCCAATCCTGAGACCCTTCCTATAGCTTGAGGTGTGATATCCAACTCCTTCCCATTCCAATTCTGAGACCCTTCTTATACCATGAGACTTGATATCTCAATGCTTCTAATACCAAACCTGAGACCCGTCCTATAACATGAGATGTGATATCCAAATCCTTCCCCTTCCAAACCTTAGACCCTTCCTTTATCATGAGATGTGATATCCAACTCCTTCCCATTCCAATCCTGAGACCCTTCCGATATCATGAGATTTGTTATCTCAATGCTTCTAATATCAAACTTGAGACCCTCCCTATAGCATGAGATGTGACATCCAAGTCCTTCCCATTCCAATCCTGAGACCCTTCCTATAGCATGAGATGTGATATCTCTATGCTTCTAATACCAAACCTGAGATCCTTCCTATAACATGAGATGGGATATCCAACTCCTTCCCATTCCAATCCTGAGACCTTTCCGATAGCAGAGATGTGATATCTCAATGCTTATACCAAACCTGAGAACCTTCCTATGGCCTGAGATGTCATATACAACTCCTTCCCATTCCAATCCTGAGACCCTTCCTTTAGCATGATATGTGATATCTCAATGCTTATACCAAATCTGAGACCCTTCCTATAGCATGAGATGTGATATCCAATTCCTTCCCATTCCAATCCTGAGACCCTTCCTATAGCATGAGATGTGATATCTCAATGCTTATACCAAACCTGAGAGCCTACCTATAGCATGAGATGTGATATCCAAGTCCATCCCATTCCAATCCTTAGACCCTTCCTACAACATGCAATGTGATATCTCAATTATTCTAATACCAAACCAGAGACTCTTCCTATAACATGAGATGGGATATCCAACTCCTTCCCATTCCAATCCTGAGCCGCTTCCGTTAGCAGAGATGTGATATCTCAATGCTTATACCAAACCTGAGACCCTTCCTATAACATGAGATGTGATATCCAACTCCTTCCCGTTCCAAACCTGAGACACTAACTATAGCATATGTGATATCCAACTCCTTCCCATTCCAAACATGAGACCCTTCCTATAGCAAGAAAGTAATATCCAACTCCTACCCATTCCAATCCTGATACCCTTCCTATAGCAAGAGATGTGATATCCAAATCCTTCCCATTCCAATCCTGAGACCCTTCCTATAACATGAGATGTGATATCCAACTCCTTCCCATTCCAACCTGAGACACTTCCTATAGCATGAGAAGGGATATCCAACTCCTTCCCAATCCAATCCTGAGACCCTTCCGATAGCAGAGATGTGATATCTCAATGCTTATACCAAACCTGAGACCCTTCCTATAGCATGAAAAGGGATATCCAACTCCTTCCCAATCCAATCCTGAGACCCTTCCGATAGCAGAGACGTGATATCTCAATGCTTCTACCAAACCTGAGACCCTTCCTTTAGCATGAGATGTGATATCCAAATCCTTCACATTCCAATCCTGAGACCCTTCCTATAGCATGAGATTTGATATCTCAATGCTTCTAATACCAAACCTGAGATCCTTCCTATAACATGAGATGTGATATCCAATTACTTCCCATTCCAAACCTGAGACCCTTCCTATTGGATGAGATGTGATATCCAACTCCTTCCCATTCCAACCCTGAGACCCTTCCTATAGCATGAGATGTGATGTCTCAATGCTTCTAATACCAAACCTGAGATCCTTCCTATAACATGAGATGTGATATCCAACTCCTTCCATTCCAATCCTGAGACCCGTCCTATAGCATGAGATGTGATATCTCAATGCTTATACCAAACCTGAGACCATTCCTATAGCATGAGATGTGATATCCAACTCCTTCCCATTCCAATCCTGAGACCCTTCCTATAGCATGAGATGTGATATCTCAATGCTTCTAATACCAAACCTGAGATCCTTCCTCTAACATGAAATGTGATATCCAACTCCTTCCCTTTCCAAACCTAAGAGCCTATCTATAGCATGAGATGTGATATCCAAGTCCTTCACATTCCAACCCTTAGACCCTTCCTACAGCATGCAATATGATATCTCAATGATTCTAATAACAAACCTGAGACCCGTCCTATAACATGAGATGGGATATCCAACTCCTTCCCATGCCAATCCTGAGACACTTCCGATAGCAGAGATGTGATATCTCAATGTTTATACCAAACCTGAGACCCTTCCTATAACATGAGATGTGAAATTTAACTCCTTCCCGTTCCAAACCTGAGACCCTTCCTTTAGCATGAGATGTGATGTCCTTCCCATTCCAATCCTGAGACACTTCCGATAGCATGAGATGTGATATCTCAATGCTTCTAATATCAAAACTGAGACCCTCCCTATAGCATGATATGTGATATCTAAGTCCTTCCCATTCCAATCCTGAGACCCTTCCTATAGCATGAGATGTGATATCTCAATGCTTCTACCAAACCTGAGACCCTTCCTTTAGCATGAGATGTGATATCCAACTCCTTCCCATTCCAATCCTGAGACCCTTCCTATAGCATGAGATGTGATATCTCAATACTTCTAATACCAAACCTGAGATCCTTCCGATAACATGAGATGTGATATCTCAATACTTCTAATACCAAACCTGAGATCCATCCTATAACATGAGATGTGATATCCAACTCCTTCCCTTTCCAAACCTAAGAGCCTATCTATAGCATGAGATGTGATATCCAGGTCCTTCCCATTGCAATCCTTAGACCCTTCCTACAGCATGCAATATGATATCTCAATGATTCTAATAACAAACCTGAGACCCGTCCTATAGCATGAGATATGATATCCAAGTCCTTCCCATTCCAATCCTGAGACCCTTCCTATAACATGAAATGTGATATCCAACTCCTTCCCATTCCAACCTGAGACCCTTCCTATAGCATGAGATGGGATATCCAACTTCTTCCAAATCCAATACTGATACCCTTCCGATAGCATGAGATGTGATATCCCAATGCTTCTACCAAACCTGAGACCCATACTATGGCATGAGATGTGATATCAAACTCCTTCCCATTCCAATCCTGAGACCCTTCCTATAGCTTGAGGTGTGATATCCAACTCCTTCCCATTTCAATTCTGAGACCCTTCGTATACCATGAGACTTGATATCTCAATGCTTCTAATACCAAACCTGAGACCCGTCCTATAACATGAGATGTGATATCCAAATCCTTCCCCTTCCAAACCTTAGACCCTTCCTTTATCATGAGATGTGATATCCAACTCCTTCCCATTCCAATCCTGAGACCCTTCCGATATCATGAGATTTGTTATCTCAATGCTTCTAATATCAAACTTGAGACCCTCCCTATAGCATGAGATGTGACATCCAAGTCCTTCCCATTCCAATCCTGAGACCCTTCCTATAGCATGAGATGTGATATCTCTATGCTTCTAATACCAAACCTGAGACCCTTCCTATAACATGAGATGGGATATCCAACTCCTTCCCATTCCAATCCTGAGACCTTTCCGATAGCAGAGATGTGATATCTCAATGCTTATACCAAACCTGAGAACCTTCCTATGGCCTGAGATGTCATATACAACTCCTTCCCATTCCAATCCTGAGACCCTTCCTTTAGCATGAGATGTGATATCTCAATGCTTATACCAAATCTGAGACCCTTCCTATAGCATGAGATGTGATATCCAATTCCTTCCCATTCCAATCCTGAGACCCTTCCTATAGCATGAGATGTGATATCTCAATGCTTATACCAAAACTGAGAGCCTACCTATAGCATGAGATGTGATATCCAAGTCCACCCCATTCCAATCCTTAGACCCTTCCTACAGCATGCGATGTGATATCTCAATGATTCTAATACCAAACCAGAGACTCTTCCTATAACATGAGATGGGATATCCAACTCCTTCCCATTCAAATCCTGAGCCGCTTCCGATAGCAGAGATGTGATATCTCAATGCTTATACCAAACCTGAGACCCTTCCTATAACATGAGATGTGATATCCAACTCCTTCCCGTTCCGAACCTGAGACACTAACTATAGCATATGTGATATCCAACTCCTTCCCATTCCAAACATGAGACCCTTCCTATAGCAAGAAAGTAATATCCAACTCCTACCCATTCCAATCCTGAGACCCTTCCTATAGCAAGAGATGTGATATCCAAATCCTTCCCATTCCAATCCTGAGACCCTTCGTATACCATGAGACTTGATATCTCAATGCTTCTAATACCAAACCTGAGACCCGTCCTATAACATGAGATGTGATATCCAAATCCTTCCCCTTCCAAACCTTAGACCCTTCCTTTATCATGAGATGTGATATCCAACTCCTTCCCATTCCAATCCTGAGACCCTTCCGATATCATGAGATTTGTTATCTCAATGCTTCTAATATCAAACTTGAGACCCTCCCTATAGCATGAGATGTGACATCCAAGTCCTTCCCATTCCAATCCTGAGACCCTTCCTATAGCATGAGATGTGATATCTCTATGCTTCTAATACCAAACCTGAGACCCTTCCTATAACATGAGATGGGATATCCAACTCCTTCCCATTCCAATCCTGAGACCTTTCCGATAGCAGAGATGTGATATCTCAATGCTTATACCAAACCTGAGAACCTTCCTATGGCCTGAGATGTCATATACAACTCCTTCCCATTCCAATCCTGAGACCCTTCCTCTAGCATGAGATGTGATATCTCAATGCTTATACCAAATCTGAGACCCTTCCTATAGCATGAGATGTGATATCCAATTCCTTCCCATTCCAATCCTGAGACCCTTCCTATAGCATGAGATGTGATATCTCAATGCTTATACCAAAACTGAGAGCCTACCTATAGCATGAGATGTGATATCCAAGTCCACCCCATTCCAATCCTTAGACCCTTCCTACAGCATGCGATGTGATATCTCAATGATTCTAATACCAAACCAGAGACTCTTCCTATAACATGAGATGGGATATCCAACTCCTTCCCATTCAAATCCTGAGCCGCTTCCGATAGCAGAGATGTGATATCTCAATGCTTATACCAAACCTGAGACCCTTCCTATAACATGAGATGTGATATCCAACTCCTTCCCGTTCCGAACCTGAGACACTAACTATAGCATATGTGATATCCAACTCCTTCCCATTCCAAACATGAGACCCTTCCTATAGCAAGAAAGTAATATCCAACTCCTACCCATTCCAATCCTGAGACCCTTCCTATAGCAAGAGATGTGATATCCAAATCCTTCCCATTCCAATCCTGAGACCCTTCCTATAACATGAGATGTGATATCCAACTCCTTCCCATTCCAACCTGAGACACTTCCTATAGCATGAGAAGGGATATCCAACTCCTTCCCAATCCAATCCTGAGACCCTTCCGATAGCAGAGATGTGATATCTCAATGCTTAAACCAAACCTGAGACCCTTCCTGTGGCATGAGATGTGATATCCAACTCCTTGCCATTCAAATCCTGAGACCCTTCCTATAGCATGAAAAGGGATATCCAACTCCTTCCCAATCCAATCCTGAGACCCTTCCGATAGCAGAGACGTGATATCTCAATGCTTCTACCAAACCTGAGACCCTTCCTTTAGCATGAGATGTGATATCCAAATCCTTCACATTCCAATCCTGAGACCCTTCCTATAGCATGAGATGTGATATCTCAATGCTTCTAATACCAAACCTGAGATCCTTCCTATAACATGAGATGTGATATCCAATTCCTTCCCATTCCAAACCTGAGACCCTTCCTATTGGATGAGTTGTGATATCCAACTCCTTCCCATTCCAACCCTGAGACCCTTCCTATAGCATGAGATGTGATGTCTCAATGATTCTAATACCAAACCTGAGATCCTTCCTATAACATGAGATGTGATATCCAACTCCTTCCATTACAATCCTGAGACCCGTCCTATAGCATGAGATGTGATATCTCAATGCTTATACCAAACCTGAGACCCTTCCTATAGCATGAGATGTGATATCCAACTCCTTCCCATTCCAACCTGAGACACTTCCTATAGCATGAGAAGGGATATCCAACTCCTTCCCAATCCAATCCTGAGACCCTTCCGATAGCAGAGATGTGATATCTCAATGCTTATACCAAACCTGAGACCCTTCCTATGGCATGAGATGTGATATCCAACTCCTTGCCATTCAAATCCTGAGACCCTTCCTATAGCATGAGAAGGGATATCCAACTCCTTCCCAATCCAATCCTGAGACCCTTCCGATAGCAGCGACGTGATATCTCAATGCTTCTACCAAACCTGAGACCCTTCCTTTAGCATGAGATGTGATATCCAAATCCTTCACATTCCAATCCTGAGACTCTTCCTTTAGCATGAGATGTGATATCTCAATGCTTATACCAAATCTGAGACCCTTCCTATAGCATGAGATGTGATATCCAATTCCTTCCCATTCCAATCCTGAGACCCTTCCTATAGCATGAGATGTGATATCTCAATGCTTATACCAAACCTGAGAGCCTACCTATAGCATGAGATGTGATATCCAAGTCCATCCCATTCCAATCCTTTGACCCTTCCTACAGCATGCGATGTGATATCTCAATGATTCTACCAAACCAGAGACTCTTCCTATAACATGAGATGGGATATCCAACTCCTTCCCATTCCAATCCTGAGCCGCTTCCGATAGCAGAGATGTGATATCTCAATGCTTATACCAAGCCTGAGACCCTTCCTATAACATGAGATGTGATATCCAACTCCTTCCCGTTCCAAACCTGAGACACTAACTATAGCATATGTGATATCCAACTCCTTCCCATTCCAAACATGAGACCCTTCCTATAGCAAGAAAGTAATATCCAACTCCTACCCATTCCAATCCTGAGACCCTTCCTATAGCAAGAGATGTGATATCCAAATCCTTCCCATTCCAATCCTGAGACCCTTCCTATAACATGAGATGTGATATCCAACTCCTTCCCATTCCAACCTGAGACACTTCCTATAGCATGAGAAGGGATATCCAACTCCTTCCCAATCCAATCCTGAGACCCTTCCGATAGCAGAGATGTGATATCTCAATGCTTATACCAAACCTGAGACCCTTCCTATGGCATGAGATGTGATATCCAACTCCTTCCCAATCCAATCCTGAGACCCTTCCGATAGCAGAGACGTGATATCTCAATGCTTCTACCAAACCTGAGACCCTTCCTTTAGCATGAGATGTGATATCCAAATCCTTCACATTCCAATCCTGAGACCCTTCCTATAGCATGAGATGTGATATCTCAATGCTTCTAATACCAAACCTGAGATCCTTCCTATAACATGAGATGTGATATCCAATTCCTTCCCATTCCAAACCTGAGACCCTTCCTATTGGATGAGATGTGATATCCAACTCCTTCCCATTCCAACCCTGAGACCCTTCCTATAGCATGAGATGTGATGTCTCAATGCTTCTAATACCAAACCTGAGATCCTTCCTATAACATGAGATGTGATATCCAACTCCTTCCATTCCAATCCTGAGACCCGTCCTATAGCATGAGATGTGATATCTCAATGCTTATACCAAACCTGAGACCCTTCCTATAGCATGAGATGTGATATCCAACTGCTTCCCATTCCAATCCTGAGACCCTTCCTATAGCATGAGATGTGATATCTCAATGCTTCTAATACCAAACCTGAGATCCTTCCTCTAACATGAAATGTGATATCCAACTCCTTCCCTTTCCAAACCTAAGAGCCTATCTATAGCATGAGATGTGATATCCAAGTCCTTCCCATTCCAACCCTTAGACCCTTCCTACAGCATGCAATATGATATCTCAATGATTCTAATAACAAACCTGAGACCCGTCCTATAACATGAGATGGGATATTCAACTCCTTCCCATTCCAATCCTGAGACACTTCCGATAGCAGAGATGTGATATCTCAATGCTTATACCAAACCTGAGACCCTTCCTATAACATGAGATGTGATATCCAAATCCTTCCCGTTCCAAACCTGAGACCCTTCCTTTAGCATGAGATGTGATATCCAGCACCTTCCCATTCCAATCCTGAGACACTTCCTATAGCATGAGATGTGATATCTCAATGCTTCTAATATCAAAACTGAGACCCTCCCTATAGCATGATATGTGATATCTAAGTCCTTCCCATTCCAATCCTGAGACCCTCCCTATAGCATGAGATGTGATATCCAACTCCTTCCCATTCCAATCCTGAGACCCTTCCTATAGCATGAGATATGATATCTCAATACTTCTAATACCAAACGTGAGATCCTTCCGATAACATGAGATGTGATATCCAAATCCTTCCCCTTCCAATCCTGAGACCCTCCCTTTAGCATGAGATGTGATATCCAACTCCTTCCTATTCCAATCCTGAGACTCTTCTGATAGCATGAGATGTGATATCTCAATGCTTCTAATACCAAACCTGAGATCCTTCCGATAGCATGAGATGTGATATCTCAATGCTTCTAATACCAAACCTGAGATCCTTCCTATAACATGAGATGTGATATCCAAATCCTTCCCCTTCCAAACCTGAGACCCTCCCTTTAGCATGAGATGTGATATCCAACTCCTTCCCATTCCATTCCTAAGACCCTTCTGATAGCATGAGATGTGATATCTCAATGCCTCTAATACCAAACCTGAGATCCTACCTCTAACATGAAATGTGATATCCAACTATTTCCCCTTCCAAACCTGAGAGCCTTCCTATAGCATGAGATGTGATATCCAAGTCCTTCCCATTCCAATTCTGAGACCCTTCCTATACTATGAGACTTGATATCTCAATGCTTCTAATACAAACGTGAGACCCGTAATATAACATAAGATGTGATATCCAAATCCTTCCCCTTCCAAACCTTAGACCCTTCCTTTATCATGAGATGTGATATCCAACTCCTTCCCATTCCAATCCTGAGACCCTTCCGATATCATGAGATGTGATATCTCAAAGCTTCTAATATCAAACTTGAGACCCTCCCTATAGCATGAGATGTGATATCCAAGTCCTTCCCATTCCAATCCTGAGACCCTTCCTATAGCTTGAGGTGTGATATCCAACTCCTTCCCATTCCAATTCTGAGACCCTTCTTATACCATGAGACTTGATATCTCAATGCTTCTAATACCAAACCTGAGACCCGTCCTATAACATGAGATGTGATATCCAAATCCTTCCCATTCCAATCCTGAGACCCTTCCTATAGCTTGAGATGTGATATCCAACTCCTTCCCATTCCAATCCTGAGACCCTTCCGATATCATGAGATTTGTTATCTCAATGCTTCTAATATCAAACTTGAGACCCTCCCTAAAGCATGAGATGTGACATCCAAGTCCTTCCCATTCCAATCCCGAGACCCTTCCTATAACATGAGATGTGATATCCAACTCCTTCCCATTCCAACCTGAGACACTTCCTATAGCATGAGAAGGGATATCTAACTCCTTCCCAATCCAATCCTGAGACCCTTCCGATAGCAGAGATGTGATATCTGAATGCTTATACCAAACCTGAGACCCTTCCTATGGCATGAGATGTGATATCTCTATGCTTCTAATACCAAACCTGAGACCCTTCCTATAACATGAGATGGGATATCCAACTCCTTCCCATTCCAATCCTGAGACCCTTCCGATAGCAGAGATGTGATATCTCAATGCTTATACCAAACCTGAGAACCTTCCTATGGCCTGAGATGTCATATACAACTCCTTCCCATTCCAATCCTGAGACCCTTCCTTTAGCATGAGATGTGATATCTCAATGCTTATACCAAATCTGAGACCCTTCCTATAGCATGAGATGTGATATCCAATTCCTTCCCATTCCAATCCTGAGACCCTTCCTATAGCATGAGATGTGATATCTAAATGCTTATACCAAACCTGAGAGCCTACCTATAGCATGAGATGTGATATCCAAGTCCATCCCATTCCAATCCTTAGACCCTTCCTACAGCATGCAATGTGATATCTCAATGATTCTAATACCAAACCAGAGACTCTTCCTATAACATGAGATGGGATATCCAACTCCTTCCCATTCCAATCCTGAGCCGCTTCCGATAGCAGAGATGTGATATCTCAATGCTTATACCAAACCTGAGACCCTTCCTATAACATGAGATGTGATATCCAACTCCTTCCGTTCCAAACCTGAGACACTAACTATAGCATATGTGATATCCAACTCCTTCCCATTCCAAACATGAGACCCTTCCTATAGCAAGAAAGTAATATCCAACTCCTACCCATTCCAATCCTGAGACCCTTCCTATAGCAAGAGATGTGATATCCAAATCCTTCCCATTCCAATCCTGAGACCCTTCCTATAACATGAGATGTGATATCCAACTCCTTCCCATTCCAATCTGAGACACTTCCTATAGCATGAGAAGGGATATCCAACTCCTTCCCAATCCAATCCTGAGACCCTCCCGATAGCAGAGATGTGATATCTCAATGCTTATACCAAACCTGAGACCCTTCCTATGGCATGAGATGTGATATCCAACTCCTTCCCAATCCAATCCTGAGACCCTTCCGATAGCAGAGACGTGATATCTCAATGCTTCTACCAAACCTGAGACCCTTCCTTTAGCATGAGATTTGATATCCAAATCCTTCACATTCCAATCCTGAGACCCTTCCTATAGCATGAGATGTGATATCTCAATGCTTCTAATACCAAACCTGAGATCCTTCCTATAACATGAGATGTGATATCCAATTCCTTCCCATTCCAAACCTGAGACCCTTCCTATTGGATGCGATGTGATATCCAACTCCATCCCATTCCAACCCTGAGACCCTTCCTATAGCATGAGATGTGATGTCTCAATGCTTCTAATACCAAACCTGAGATCCTTCCTATAACATGAGATGTGATATCCAACTCCTTCCATTCAAATCCTGAGACCCGTCCTATAGCATGAGATGTGATATCTCAATGCTTATACCAAACCTGAGACCCTTCCTATAGCATGAGATGTGATATCCAACTGCTTCCCATTCCAATCCTGAGACCCTTCCTATAGCATGAGATGTGATATCTCAATGCTTCTAATACCAAACCTGAGATCCTTCCTCTAACATGAAATGTGATATCCAACTCCTTCCCTTTCCAAACCTAAGAGCCTATCTATAGCATGAGATGTGATATCCAAGTCCTTCCCATTCCAACCCTTAGACCCTTCCTACAGCATGCAATATGATATCTCAATGATTCTAATAACAAACCTGAGACCCGTCCTATAACATGAGATGGGATATCCAACTCCTTCCCATTCCAATCCTGAGACACTTCCGATAGCAGAGATGTGATATCTCAATGCTTATACCAAACCTGAGACCCTTCCTATAACATGAGATGTGATATCCAAATCCTTCCCGTTCCAAACCTGAGACCCTTCCTTTAGCATGAGATGTGATATCCAGCACCTTCCCATTCCAATCCTGAGACACTTCCTATAGCATGAGATGTGATATCTCAATGCTTCTAATATCAAAACTGAGACCCTCCCTATAGCATGATATGTGATATCTAAGTCCTTCCCATTCCAATCCTGAGACCCTCCCTATAGCATGAGATGTGATATCCAACTCCTTCCCATTCCAATCCTGAGACCCTTCCTATAGCATGAGATATGATATCTCAATACTTCTAATACCAAACGTGAGATCCTTCCGATAACATGAGATGTGATATCCAAATCCTTCCCCTTCCAATCCTGAGACCCTCCCTTTAGCATGAGATGTGATATCGAACTCCTTCCTATTCCAATCCTGAGACTCTTCTGATAGCATGAGATGTGATATCTCAATGCTTCTAATACCAAACCTGAGATCCTTCCGATAGCATGAGATGTGATATCTCAATGCTTCTAATACCAAACCTGAGATCCTTCCTATAACATGAGATGTGATATCCAAATCCTTCCCCTTCCAAACCTGAGACCCTCCCTTTAGCATGAGATGTGATATCCAACTCCTTCCCATTCCATTCCTGAGACCCTTCTGATAGCATGAGATGTGATATCTCAATGCCTCTAATACCAAACCTGAGATTCTACCTCTAACATGAAATGTGATATCCAACTCTTTCCCCTTCCAAACCTGAGAGCCTTCCTATAGCATGAGATGTGATATCCAAGTCCTTCCCATTCCAATCCTGAGACCCTTCCTATAGCTTGAGATGTGATATCCAACTCCTTCCCATTCCAATTCTGAGACCCTTCCTATACTATGAGACTTGATATCTCAATGCTTCTAATACAAACGTGAGAACCGTAATATAACATGAGATGTGATATCCAAATCCTTCCCCTTCCAAACCTTAGACCCTTCCTTTATCATGAGATGTGATATCCAACTCCTTCCCATTCCAATCCTGAGACCCTTCCGATATCATGAGATGTGATATCTCAAAGCTTCTAATATCAAACTTGAGACCCTCCCTATAGCATGAGATGTGATATCCAAGTCCTTCCCATTCCAATCCTGAGACCCTTCCTATAGCTTGAGGTGTGATATCCAACTCCTTCCCATTCCAATTCTGAGACCCTTCTTATACCATGAGACTTGATATCTCAATGCTTCTAATACCAAACCTGAGACCCGTCCTATAACATGAGATGTGATATCCAAATCCTTCCCATTCCAATCCTGAGACCCTTCCTATAGCTTGAGATGTGATATCCAACTCCTTCCCATTCCAATCCTGAGACCCTTCCGATATCATGAGATTTGTTATCTCAATGCTTCTAATATCAAACTTGAGACCCTCCCTAAAGCATGAGATGTGACATCCAAGTCCTTCCCATTCCAATCCCGAGACCCTTCCTATAACATGAGATGTGATATCCAACTCCTTCCCATTCCAACCTGAGACACTTCCTATAGCATGAGAAGGGATATCTAACTCCTTCCCAATCCAATCCTGAGACCCTTCCGATAGCAGAGATGTGATATCTGAATGCTTATACCAAACCTGAGACCCTTCCTATGGCATGAGATGTGATATCCAACTCCTTGCCATTCAAATCCTGAGACCCTTCCTATAGCATGAGATGTGATATCTCTATGCTTCTAATACCAAACCTGAGACCCTTCCTATAACATGAGATGGGATATCCAACTCCTTCCCATTCCAATCCTGAGACCCTTCCGATAGCAGAGATGTGATATCTCAATGCTTATACCAAACCTGAGAACCTTCCTATGGCCTGAGATGTCATATACAACTCCTTCCCATTCCAATCCTGAGACCCTTCCTTTAGCATGAGATGTGATATCTCAATGCTTATACCAAATCTGAGACCCTTCCTATAGCATGAGATGTGATATCCAATTCCTTCCCATTCCAATCCTGAGACCCTTCCTATAGAATGAGATGTGATATCTCAATGCTTATACCAAACCTGAGAGCCTACCTATAGCATGAGATGTGATATCCAAGTCCATCCCATTCCAATCCTTAGACCCTTCCTACAGCATGCAATGTGATATCTCAATGATTCTAATACCAAACCAGAGACTCTTCCTATAACATGAGATGGGATATCCAACTCCTTCCCATTCCAATCCTGAGCCGCTTCCGATAGCAGAGATGTGATATCTCAATGCTTATACCAAACCTGAGACCCTTCCTATAACATGAGATGTGATATCCAACTCCTTCCGTTCCAAACCTGAGACACTAACTATAGCATATGTGATATCCAACTCCTTCCCATTCCAAACATGAGACCCTTCCTATAGCAAGAAAGTAATATCCAACTCCTACCCATTCCAATCCTGAGACCCTTCCTATAGCAAGAGATGTGATATCCAAATCCTTCCCATTCCAATCCTGAGACCCTTCCTATAACATGAGATGTGATATCCAACTCCTTCCCATTCCAACCTGAGACACTTCCTATAGCATGAGAAGGGATATCCAACTCCTTCCCAATCCAATCCTGAGACCCTCCCGATAGCAGAGATGTGATATCTCAATGCTTATACCAAACCTGAGACCCTTCCTATGGCATGAGATGTGATATCCAACTCCTTCCCAATCCAATCCTGAGACCCTTCCGATAGCAGAGACGTGATATCTCAATGCTTCTACCAAACCTGAGACCCTTCCTTTAGCATGAGATGTGATATCCAAATCCTTCACATTCCAATCCTGAGACCCTTCCTATAGCATGAGATGTGATATCTCAATGCTTCTAATACCAAACCTGAGATCCTTCCTATAACATGAGATGTGATATCCAATTCCTTCCCATTCCAAACCTGAGACCCTTCCTATTGGATGCGATGTGATATCCAACTCCTTCCCATTCCAACCCTGAGACCCTTCCTATAGCATGAGATGTGATGTCTCAATGCTTCTAATACCAAACCTGAGATCCTTCCTATAACATGAGATGTGATATCCAACTCCTTCCATTCAAATCCTGAGACCCGTCCTATAGCATGAGATGTGATATCTCAATGCTTATACCAAACCTGAGACCCTTCCTATAGCATGAGATGTGATATCCAACTGCTTCCCATTCCAATCCTGAGACCCTTCCTATAGCATGAGATGTGATATCTCAATGCTTCTAATACCAAACCTGAGATCCTTCCTCTAACATGAAATGTGATATCCAACTCCTTCCCTTTCCAAACCTAAGAGCCTATCTATAGCATGAGATGTGATATCCAAGTCCTTCCCATTCCAACCCTTAGACCCTTCCTACAGCATGCAATATGATATCTCAATGATTCTAATAACAAACCTGAGACCCGTCCTATAACATGAGATGGGATATCCAACTCCTTCCCATTCCAATCCTGAGACACTTCCGATAGCAGAGATGTGATATCTCAATGCTTATACCAAACCTGAGACCCTTCCTATAACATGAGATGTGATATCCAAATCCTTCCCGTTCCAAACCTGAGACCCTTCCTTTAGCATGAGATGTGATATCCAGCACCTTCCCATTCCAATCCTGAGACACTTCCTATAGCATGAGATGTGATATCTCAATGCTTCTAATATCAAAACTGAGACCCTCCCTATAGCATGATATGTGATATCTAAGTCCTTCCCATTCCAATCCTGAGACCCTCCCTATAGCATGAGATGTGATATCCAACTCCTTCCCATTCCAATCCTGAGACCCTTCCTATAGCATGAGATATGATATCTCAATACTTCTAATACCAAACGTGAGATCCTTCCGATAACATGAGATGTGATATCCAAATCCTTCCCCTTCCAATCCTGAGACCCTCCCTTTAGCATGAGATGTGATATCGAACTCCTTCCTATTCCAATCCTGAGACTCTTCTGATAGCATGAGATGTGATATCTCAATGCTTCTAATACCAAACCTGAGATCCTTCCGATAGCATGAGATGTGATATCTCAATGCTTCTAATACCAAACCTGAGATCCTTCCTATAACATGAGATGTGATATCCAAATCCTTCCCCTTCCAAACCTGAGACCCTCCCTTTAGCATGAGATGTGATATCCAACTCCTTCCCATTCCATTCCTGAGACCCTTCTGATAGCATGAGATGTGATATCTCAATGCCTCTAATACCAAACCTGAGATTCTACCTCTAACATGAAATGTGATATCCAACTCTTTCCCCTTCCAAACCTGAGAGCCTTCCTATAGCATGAGATGTGATATCCAAGTCCTTCCCATTCCAATCCTGAGACCCTTCCTATAACTTGAGATGTGATATCCAACTCCTTCCCATTCCAATTCTGAGACCCTTCCTATACTATGAGACTTGATATCTCAATGCTTCTAATACAGACGTGAGACCCGTAATATAACATGAGATGTGATATCCAAATCCTTCCCCTTCCAAACCTTAGACCCTTCCTTTATCATGAGATGTGATATCCAACTCCTTCCCATTCCAATCCTGAGACCCTTCCGATATCATGAGATGTGATATCTCAAAGCTTCTAATATCAAACTTGAGACCCTCCCTATAGCATGAGATGTGATATCCAAGTCCTTCCCATTCCAATCCTGAGACCCTTCCTATAGCATGAGATGTGATATCTCAATGCTTCTAATACCAAACCTGAGACCCTTCCTATAACATGAGATGGGAATATCCAACTCCTTCCCATTCCAATCCTGAGACCCTTCCGATAGCAGAGATGTGATATCTCAATGCTTATACCAAACCTGAGATCCTTCCTATAACATGAGATGTGATATCCAACTCCTTCCCATTCCAATCCTGAGACACTTCCTATAGCATGAGATGTGATATCTCACTGCTTATACCAAACCTGAGACCCTTCCCATAGCATGAGATGTGATATCCAACTCCTTCCCATTCCAATCCTCAGACCCTTCCTATAGCATGAGGTGTGATATCTCAATGCTTCTAATATCAAACTTGAGACCCTACCTATAGCATGAGATGTGATATCCAAGTCCTTCCCATTACAATCCTGAGACACTTCCTATAGCATGAGATGTGATATCCAACTCCTTCCCATTCCAATCCTGAGACCCTTCCTATAGCATGAGATATGATATCTCAATACTTCTAATACCAAACGTGAGATCCTTCCGATAACATGAGATGTGATATCCAAATCCTTCCCCTTCCAAACCTGAGACCCTCCCTTTAGCATGAGATGTGATATCCAACTCCTTCCCATTCCAATCCTGAGACCCTTCTGATAGCATGAGATGTGATATCTCAATGCTTCTAATACCAAACCTGAGATCCTTCCGATAGCATGAGATGTGATATCTCAATGCTTCTAATACCAAACCTGAGATCCTTCCTATAACATGAGATGTGATATCCAAATCCTTCCCCTTCCAAACCTGAGACCCTCCCTTTAGCATGAGATGTGATATCCAACTCCTTCCCATTCCATTCCCGAGACCCTTCTGATAGCATGAGATGTGATATCTCAATGCCTCTAATACCAAACCTGAGATCCTACCTCTAACATGAAATGTGATATCCAACTCTTTCCCCTTCCAAACCTGAGAGCCTTCCTATAGCATGGGATGTGATATCCAAGTCCTTCCCATTCCAATCCTGAGACCCTTCCTATAGCTTGAGATGTGATATCCAACTCCTTCCCATTCCAATTCTGAGACCCTTCCTATACTCTGAGACTTGATATCTCAATGCTTCTAATACCAAACCTGAGACCCGTAATATAACATGAGATGTGATATCCAAATCCTTCCCCTTCCAAACCTTAGACCCTTCCTTTATCATGAGATGTGATATCCAACTCCTTCCCATTCCAATCCTGAGACCCTTCCGATATCATGAGATGTGATATCTCAAAGCTTCTAATATCAAACTTGAGACCCTCCCTATAGCATGAGATGTGATATCCAAGTCCTTCCCATTCCAATCCTGAGACCCTTCCTATAGCATGAGATGTGATATCTCAATGCTTCTAATACCAAACCTGAGACCCTTCCTATTACATGAGATGGGAATATCCAACTCCTTCCCATTCCAATCCTGAGACCCTTCCGATAGCAGAGATGTGATATCTCAATGCTTATACCAAACCTGAGACCCTTCGTATGGCATGAGATGTGATATCCAACTCCTTGCCATTCAAATCTTGAGACCCTTCCTATAGCATGAGAAGGGATATCCAACTCCTTCCCAATCCAATCCTGAGACCCTTCCGATAGCAGAGACGTGATATCTCAATGCTTCTACCAAACCTGAGACCCTTCCTTTAGCATGAGATGTGATATCCAAATCCTTCACATTCCAATCCTGAGACCCTTCCTATAGCATGAGATGTGATATCTCAATGCTTCTAATACCAAACCTGAGATCCTTCCTATAACATGAGATGTGATATCCAATTCCTTCCCATTCCAAACCTGAGACCCTTCCTATTGGATGAGTTGTGATATCCAACTCCTTCCCATTCCAACCCTGAGACCCTTCCTATAGCATGAGATGTAATGTCTCAATGATTCTAATACCAAACCTGAGATCCTTCCTATAACATGAGATGTGATATCCAACTCCTTCCATTCCAATCCTGAGACCCGTCCTATAGCATGAGATGTGATATCGCAATGCTTATACCAAACCTGAGACCCTTCCTATAGCATGAGATGTGATATCCAACTACTTCCCATTCCAATCCTGAGACCCTTCCTATAGCATGAGATGTGATATCTCAATGCTTCTAATACCAAACCTGAGATCCTTCCTCTAACATGAAATGTGATATCTAACTCCTTCCCTTTCCAAACCTAAGAGCCTATCTATAGCATGAGATGTGATATCCAGGTCCTTCCTATTCCAATCCTTAGACCCTTCCTACAGCATGCAATATGATATCTCAATGATTCTAATACCAAACCTGAGATCCTTCCTATGACATGAGATGTGATATCCAACTCCTTCCATTCCAATCCTGAGACCCTTCCTATAGCATGAGATGTGATATATCAATGCTTATACCAAACCTGAGACCCTTCCTATAGCATGAGATGTGATATCCAACTCCTTCCCATTCCAATCCTGAGACCTTTCCTATAGCATGAGATGTGATATCTCAATGCTTCTAATACCAACCCTGAGATCCTTCCTCTAACATGAAATGTGAGATCCAACTCCTTCCCTTTCCAAACCTAAGAGCCTATCTATAGCATGAGATGTGATATCCAAGTCCTTCACATTCCAACCCTTAGACCCTTCCTACAGTATGCAATATGATATCTCAATGATTCCAATAACAAACCTGAGACACGTCCTATAACATGAGATGGGATATCCAACTCCTTCCCATTCCAATCCTGAGACACTTCCGATAGCAGAGATGTGATATCTCAATGTTTATACCAAACCTGAGACCCTTCCTATAACATGAGATGTGATATCCAACTCCTTCCCGTTCCAAACCTGAGACCCTTCCTTTAGCATGAGATGTGATATCCAGCTCCTTCCCATTCCAATCCTGAGACACTTCCGATAGCATGAGATGTGATATCTCAATGCTTCTAATATCAAAACTGAGACCCTCCCTATAGCATGATATGTGATATCTAAGTCCTTCCCATTCCAATCCTGAGACCCTTCCTATAGCATGAGATGTGATATCTCAATGCTTCTACCAAACCTGAGACCCTTCCTTTAGCATGAGATGTGATATCCAACTCCTTCCCATTCCAATCCTGAGACCCTTCCTATAGCATGAGATGTGATATCTCAATACTTCTAATACCAAACCTGAGATCCTTCCGATAACATGAGATGTGATATCTCAATACTTCTAATACCAAACCTGAGATCCATACTATAACATGAGATGTGATATCCAACTCCTTCCCTTTCCAAACCTGAGAGCCGTTCTATAGCATGAGATGTGATATCCAGGTCCTTCCCATTCCAATCCTTAGACCCTTCCTACAGCATGCAATATGATATCTCAATGCTTATACCAAACCTGAGAACCTTCCTATGGCCTGAGATGTCATGGCCTGAGATGTCATATACAACTCCTTCCCATTCCAATCCTGAGACCCTTCCTTTAGCATGAGATGTGATATCTCAATGCTTATAGCAAATCTGAGACCCTTCCTATAGCATGAGATGTGATATCCAATTCCTTCCCATTCCAATCCTGAGACCCTTCCTATAGCATGAGATGTGATATCTCAATGCTTATACCAAACCTGAGAGCCTACCTATAACATGAGATGTGATATCCAAGTCCATCCCATTCCAATCCTTAGACCCTTCCTACAGCATGCGATGTGATATCTCAATGATTCTAATACCAAACCAGAGACTCTTCCTATAACATGAGATGGGATATCCAACTCCTTCCCATTCCAATCCTGAGCCGCTTCCGATAGCAGAGATGTGATATCTCAATGCTTATACCAAACCTGAGACCCTTCCTATAACATGAGATGTGATATCCAACTCCTTCCCGTTCCAAACCTGAGACACTAACTATAGCATATGTGATATCCAACTCCTTCCCATTCCAAACATGAGACCCTTCCTATAGCAAGAAAGTAATATCCAACTCCTACCCATTCCAATCCTGAGACCCTTCCTATAGCAAGAGATGTGATATCCAAATCCTTCCCATTCCAATCCTGAGACCCTTCCTATAACATGAGATGTGATATCCAACTCCTTCCCATTCCAACCTGAGACACTTCCTATAGCATGAGAAGGGATATCCAACTCCTTCCCAATCCAATCCTGAGACCCTTCCGATAGCAGAGATGTGATATCTCAATGCTTATACCAAACCTGAGACCCTTCCTATGGCATGAGATGTGATATCCAACTCCTTGCCATTCAAATCCTGAGACCCTTCCTATATCATGAGAAGGGATATCCAACTCCTTCCCAATCCAATCCTGAGACCCTTCCGATAGCAGCGACGTGATATCTCAATGCTTCTACCAAACCTGAGACCCTTCCTTTAGCATGAGATGTGATATCCAAATCCTTCACATTCCAATCCTGAGACCCTTCCTATAGCATGAGATGTGATATCTCAATGCTTCTAATACCAAACCTGAGATCCTTCCTATAACATGAGATGTGATATCCAATTCCTTCCCATTCCAAACCTGAGACCCTTCCTATTGGATGAGATGTGATATCCAACTCCTTCCCATTCCAACCCTGAGACCCTTCCTATAGCATGAGATGTGATGTCTCAATGCTTATACCAAACCTGAGACCCTTCCTATAGCATGAGATGTGATATCCAACTGTTTCCCATTCCAATCCTGAGACCCTTCCTATAGCATGAGATGTGATATCTCAATGCTTCTAATACCAAACCTGAGATCCTTCCTCTAACATGAAATGTGATATCCAACTCCTTCCCTTTCCAAACCTAAGAGCCTATCTATAGCATGAGATGTGATATCCAAGTCCTTCACATTCCAACCCTTAGACCCTTCCTACAGCATGCAATATGATATCTCAATGATTCTAATAACAAACCTGAGACCCGTCCTATAACATGAGATGGGATATCCAACTCCTTCCCATTCCAATCCTGAGACACTTCCGATAGCAGAGATGTGATATCTCAATGCTTATACCAAACCTGAGACCCTTCCTATAACATGAGATGTGATATCCAAATCCTTCCCGTTCCAAACCTGAGACCCTTCCTTTAGCATGAGATGTGATATCCAGCTCCTTCCCATTCCAATCCTGAGACACTTCCGATAGCATGAGATGTGATATCTCAATGCTTCTAATATCAAAACTGAGACCCTCCCTATAGCATGATATGTGATATCTAAGTCCTTCCCATTCCAATCCTGAGACCCTCCCTATAGCATGAGATGTGATATCCAACTCCTTCCCATTCCAATCCTGAGACCCTTCCTATAGCATGAGATATGATATCTCAATACTTCTAATACCAAACGTGAGATCCTTCCGATAACATGAGATGTGATATCCAAATCCTTCCCCTTCCAAACCTGAGACCCTCCCTTTAGCATGAAATGTGATATCCAACTCCTTCCTATTCCAATCCTGAGACTCTTCTGATGGCATGAGATGTGATATCTCAATGCTTCTAATACCAAACCTGAGATCCTTCCGATAGCATGAGATGTGATATCTCAATGCTTCTAATACCAAACCTGAGATCCTTCCTATAACATGAGATGTGATATCCAAATCCTTCCCCTTCCAAACCTGAGACCCTCCCTTTAGCATGAGATGTGATATCTCAATGCCTCTAATACCAAACCTGAGATCCTTCCGATAGCATGAGATGTGATATCTCAATGCTTCTAATACCAAACCTGAGATCATTCCTATAACATGAGATGTGATATCCAAATCCTTCCCATTCCATTCCTGAGACCCTTCTGATAGCATGAGATGTGATATCTCAATGCCTCTAATACTAAACCTGAGATCCTACCTCTAACATGAAATGAGATATCCAACTCTTTCCCCTTCCAAACCTGAGAGCCTTCCTATAGCATGAGATGTGATATCCAAGTCCTTCCCATTCCAATACTGAGACCCTTCCTATAGCTTGAGATGTGATATCCAACTCCTTCCCATTCCAATTCTGAGACCCTTCCTATAGCATGAGATGTCATATCTCAATGCTTATACCAAACCTGAGAGCCTACCTATAGCATGAGATGTGATATCCAAGTCCATCCCATTCCAATCCTTAGACCCTTCCTACAGCATGCGATGTGATATCTCAATGATTATAATACCAAACCAGAGACTCTTCCTATAACATGAGATGGGATATCCAACTCCTTCCCATTCCAATTCTGAGACCCTTCCTATACTATGAGACTTGATATCTCAATGCTTCTAATACCAAACCTGAGACCCGTAATATAACATGAGATGTGATATCCAAATCCTTCCCCTTCCAAACCTTAGACCCTTCCTTTATCATGAGATGTGATATCCAACTCCTTCCCATTCCAATCCTGAGACCCTTCCGATATCATGAGATGTGATATCTCAAAGCTTCTAATATCAAACTTGAGACCCTCCCTATAGCATGAGATGTGATATCCAAGTCCTTCCCATTCCAATCCTGAGACCCTTCCTATAGCATGAGATGTGATATCTCAATGCTTCTAATACCAAACCTGAGACCCTTCCTATAACATGAGATGGGAATATCCAACTCCTTCCCATTCCAATCTTGAGACCCTTCCGATAGCAGAGATGTGATATCTCACTGCTTATACCAAACCTGAGACCCTTCCCATAGCAGGAGATATGATATCCAACTCCTTCCCATTCCAACCTGAGACACTTCCTATAGCATGAGAAGGGATATCCAACTCCTTCCCAATCCAAGCCTGAGACCCTTCCGATAGCAGAGATGTGATATCTCAATGCTTATACCAAACCTGAGACCCTTCCTATGGCATGAGATGTGATATCCAACTCCTTGCCATTCAAATCCTGAGACCCTTCCTATAGCATGAGAAGGGATATCCAACTCCTTCCCAATCCAATCCTGAGACCCTTCCGATAGCAGCGACTTGATATCTCAATGCTTCTACCAAACCTGAGACCCTTCCTTTAGCATGAGATGTGATATCCAAATCCTTCACATTCCAATCCTGAGACCCTTCCTATAGCATGAGATGTGATATCTCAATGCTTCTAATACCAAACCTGAGATCCTTCCTATAACATGAGATGTGATATCCAATTCCTTCCCATTCCAAACCTGAGACCCTTCCTATTGGATGAGATGTGATATCCAACTCCTTCCCATTCCAACCCTGAGACCCTTCCTATAGCATGAGATGTGATGTCTCAATGCGTCTAATACCAAACCTGAGATCCTTCCTATAACATGAGATGTGATATCCAACTCCTTCCCGTTCCAAACCTGAGACCCTTCCTTTAGCATGAGATGTGATATCCAGCTCCTTCCCATTCCAATCCTGAGACACTTCCGATAGCATGAGATGTGATATCTCAATGCTTCTAATACCAAACCTGAGATCCTTCCTATAACATGAGATGTGATATCCAAATCCTTCCCCTTCCAAACCTGAGACCCTCCCTTTAGCATGAGATGTGATATCTCAATGCCTCTAATACCAAACCTGAGATCCTTCCGATAGCATGAGATGTGATATCTCAATGCTTCTAATACCAAACCTGAGATCATTCCTATAACATGAGATGTGATATCCAAATCCTTCCCATTCCATTCCTGAGACCCTTCTGATAGCATGAGATGTGATATCTCAATGCCTCTAATACTAAACCTGAGATCCTACCTCTAACATGAAATGAGATATCCAACTCTTTCCCCTTCCAAACCTGAGAGCCTTCCTATAGCATGAGATGTGATATCCAAGTCCTTCCCATTCCAATACTGAGACCCTTCCTATAGCTTGAGATGTGATATCCAACTCCTTCCCATTCCAATTCTGAGACCCTTCCTATAGCATGAGATGTCATATCTCAATGCTTATACCAAACCTGAGAGCCTACCTATAGCATGAGATGTGATATCCAAGTCCATCCCATTCCAATCCTTAGACCCTTCCTACAGCATGCGATGTGATATCTCAATGATTATAATACCAAACCAGAGACTCTTCCTATAACATGAGATGGGATATCCAACTCCTTCCCATTCCAATTCTGAGACCCTTCCTATACTATGAGACTTGATATCTCAATGCTTCTAATACCAAACCTGAGACCCGTAATATAACATGAGATGTGATATCCAAATCCTTCCCCTTCCAAACCTTAGACCCTTCCTTTATCATGAGATGTGATATCCAACTCCTTCCCATTCCAATCCTGAGACCCTTCCGATATCATGAGATGTGATATCTCAAAGCTTCTAATATCAAACTTGAGACCCTCCCTATAGCATGAGATGTGATATCCAAGTCCTTCCCATTCCAATCCTGAGACCCTTCCTATAGCATGAGATGTGATATCTCAATGCTTCTAATACCAAACCTGAGACCCTTCCTATAACATGAGATGGGAATATCCAACTCCTTCCCATTCCAATCTTGAGACCCTTCCGATAGCAGAGATGTGATATCTCACTGCTTATACCAAACCTGAGACCCTTCCCATAGCAGGAGATGTGATATCCAACTCCTTCCCATTCCAACCTGAGACACTTCCTATAGCATGAGAAGGGATATCCAACTCCTTCCCAATCCAAGCCTGAGACCCTTCCGATAGCAGAGATGTGATATCTCAATGCTTATACCAAACCTGAGACCCTTCCTATGGCATGAGATGTGATATCCAACTCCTTGCCATTCAAATCCTGAGACCCTTCCTATAGCATGAGAAGGGATATCCAACTCCTTCCCAATCCAATCCTGAGACCCTTCCGATAGCAGCGACTTGATATCTCAATGCTTCTACCAAACCTGAGACCCTTCCTTTAGCATGAGATGTGATATCCAAATCCTTCACATTCCAATCCTGAGACCCTTCCTATAGCATGAGATGTGATATCTCAATGCTTCTAATACCAAACCTGAGATCCTTCCTATAACATGAGATGTGATATCCAATTCCTTCCCATTCCAAACCTGAGACCCTTCCTATTGGATGAGATGTGATATCCAACTCCTTCCCATTCCAACCCTGAGACCCTTCCTATAGCATGAGATGTGATGTCTCAATGCGTCTAATACCAAACCTGAGATCCTTCCTATAACATGAGATGTGATATCCAACTCCTTCCATTCCAATCCTGAGACCCGTCCTATAGCATGAGATGTGATATCTCAATGCTTATACCAAACCTGAGACCCTTCCTATAGCATGAGATGTGATATCCAACTGCTTCCCATTCCAATCCTGAGACCCTTCCTATAGCATGAGAAGTGATATCTCAATGCTTCTAATACCAAACCTGAGATCCTTCCTCTAACATGAAATGTGATATCCAACTCCTTCCCTTTCCAAACCTAAGAGCCTATCTATAGCATGAGATGTGATATCCAAGTCCTTCACATTCCAACCCTTAGACCCTTCCTACAGCATGCAATATGATATCTCAATGATTCTAATAACAAACCTGAGACCCGTCCTATAACATGAGATGGGATATCCAACTCCTTCCCATTCCAATCCTGAGACACTTCCGATAGCAGAGATGTGATATCTCAATGCTTATACCAAACCTGAGACCCTTCCTATAACATGAGATGTGATATCCAAATCCTTCCCGTTCCAAACCTGAGACCCTTCCTTTAGCATGAGATGTGATATCCAGCTCCTTCCCATTCCAATCCTGAGACACTTCCGATAGCATGAGATGTGATATCTCAATGCTTATACCAAACCTGAGAACCTTCCTATGGCCTGAGATGTCATATACAACTCCTTCCCATTCCAATCCTGAGACCCTTCCTTTAGCATGAGATGTGATATCTCAATGCTTATACCAAATCTGAGACCCTTCCTATAGCATGAGATGTGATATCCAATTCCTTCCCATTCCAATCCTGAGACCCTTCCTATAGAATGAGATGTGATATCTCAATGCTTATACCAAACCTGAGAGCCTACCTATAGCATGAGATGTGATATCCAAGTCCATCCCATTCCAATCCTTAGACCCTTCCTACAGCATGCAATGTGATATCTCAATGATTCTAATACCAAACCAGAGACTCTTCCTATAACATGAGATGGGATATCCAACTCCTTCCCATTCCAATCCTGAGCCGCTTCCGATAGCAGAGATGTGATATCTCAATGCTTATACCAAACCTGAGACCCTTCCTATAACATGAGATGTGATATCCAACTCCTTCCGTTCCAAACCTGAGACACTAACTATAGCATATGTGATATCCAACTCCTTCCCATTCCAAACATGAGACCCTTCCTATAGCAAGAAAGTAATATCCAACTCCTACCCATTCCAATCCTGAGACCCTTCCTATAGCAAGAGATGTGATATCCAAATCCTTCCCATTCCAATCCTGAGACCCTTCCTATAACATGAGATGTGATATCCAACTCCTTCCCATTCCAACCTGAGACACTTCCTATAGCATGAGAAGGGATATCCAACTCCTTCCCAATCCAATCCTGAGACCCTCCCGATAGCAGAGATGTGATATCTCAATGCTTATACCAAACCTGAGACCCTTCCTATGGCATGAGATGTGATATCCAACTCCTTCCCAATCCAATCCTGAGACCCTTCCGATAGCAGAGACGTGATATCTCAATGCTTCTACCAAACCTGAGACCCTTCCTTTAGCATGAGATGTGATATCCAAATCCTTCACATTCCAATCCTGAGACCCTTCCTATAGCATGAGATGTGATATCTCAATGCTTCTAATACCAAACCTGAGATCCTTCCTATAACATGAGATGTGATATCCAATTCCTTCCCATTCCAAACCTGAGACCCTTCCTATTGGATGTGATGTGATATCCAACTCCTTCCCATTCCAACCCTGAGACCCTTCCTATAGCATGAGATGTGATGTCTCAATGCTTCTAATACCAAACCTGAGATCCTTCCTATAACATGAGATGTGATATCCAACTCCTTCCATTCAAATCCTGAGACCCGTCCTATAGCATGAGATGTGATATCTCAATGCTTATACCAAACCTGAGACCCTTCCTATAGCATGAGATGTGATATCCAACTGCTTCCCATTCCAATCCTGAGACCCTTCCTATAGCATGAGATGTGATATCTCAATGCTTCTAATACCAAACCTGAGATCCTTCCTCTAACATGAAATGTGATATCCAACTCCTTCCCTTTCCAAACCTAAGAGCCTATCTATAGCATGAGATGTGATATCCAAGTCCTTCCCATTCCAACCCTTAGACCCTTCCTACAGCATGCAATATGATATCTCAATGATTCTAATAACAAACCTGAGACCCGTCCTATAACATGAGATGGGATATCCAACTCCTTCCCATTCCAATCCTGAGACACTTCCGATAGCAGAGATGTGATATCTCAATGCTTATACCAAACCTGAGACCCTTCCTATAACATGAGATGTGATATCCAAATCCTTCCCGTTCCAAACCTGAGACCCTTCCTTTAGCATGAGATGTGATATCCAGCACCTTCCCATTCCAATCCTGAGACACTTCCTATAGCATGAGATGTGATATCTCAATGCTTCTAATATCAAAACTGAGACCCTCCCTATAGCATGATATGTGATATCTAAGTCCTTCCCATTCCAATCCTGAGACCCTCCCTATAGCATGAGATGTGATATCCAACTCCTTCCCATTCCAATCCTGAGACCCTTCCTATAGCATGAGATATGATATCTCAATACTTCTAATACCAAACGTGAGATCCTTCCGATAACATGAGATGTGATATCCAAATCCTTCCCCTTCCAATCCTGAGACCCTCCCTTTAGCATGAGATGTGATATCGAACTCCTTCCTATTCCAATCCTGAGACTCTTCTGATAGCATGAGATGTGATATCTCAATGCTCTAATACCAAACCTGAGATCCTTCCGATAGCATGAGATGTGATATCTCAATGCTTCTAATACCAAACCTGAGATCCTTCCTATAACATGAGATGTGATATCCAAATCCTTCCCCTTCCAAACCTGAGACCCTCCCTTTAGCATGAGATGTGATATCCAACTCCTTCCCATTCCATTCCTGAGACCCTTCTGATAGCATGAGATGTGATATCTCAATGCCTCTAATACCAAACCTGAGATTCTACCTCTAACATGAAATGTGATATCCAACTCTTTCCCCTTCCAAACCTGAGAGCCTTCCTATAGCATGAGATGTGCTATCCAAGTCCTTCCCATTCCAATCCTGAGACCCTTCCTATAACTTGAGATGTGATATCCAACTCCTTCCCATTCCAATTCTGAGACCCTTCCTATACTATGAGACTTGATATCTCAATGCTTCTAATACAGACGTGAGACCCGTAATATAACATGAGATGTGATATCCAAATCCTTCCCCTTCCAAACCTTAGACCCTTCCTTTATCATGAGATGTGATATCCAACTCCTTCCCATTCCAATCCTGAGACCCTTCCGATATCATGAGATGTGATATCTCAAAGCTTCTAATATCAAACTTGAGACCCTCCCTATAGCATGAGATGTGATATCCAAGTCCTTCCCATTCCAATCCTGAGACCCTTCCTATAGCATGAGATGTGATATCTCAATGCTTCTAATACCAAACCTGAGACCCTTCCTATAACATGAGATGGGAATATCCAACTCCTTCCCATTCCAATCCTGAGACCCTTCCGATAGCAGAGATGTGATATCTCAATGCTTATACCAAACCTGAGATCCTTCCTATAACATGAGATGTGATATCCAACTCCTTCCCATTCCAATCCTGAGACACTTCCTATAGCATGAGATGTGATATCTCACTGCTTATACCAAACCTGAGACCCTTCCCATAGCATGAGATGTGATATCCAACTCCTTCCCATTCCAATCCTCAGACCCTTCCTATAGCATGAGATGTGATATCTCAATGCTTCTAATATCAAACTTGAGACCCTACCTATAGCATGAGATGTGATATCCAAGTCCTTCCCATTACAATCCTGAGACACTTCCTATAGCATGAGATGTGATATCCAACTCCTTCCCATTCCAATCCTGAGACCCTTCCTATAGCATGAGATATGATATCTCAATACTTCTAATACCAAACGTGAGATCCTTCCGATAACATGAGATGTGATATCCAAATCCTTCCCCTTCCAAACCTGAGACCCTCCCTTTAGCATGAGATGTGATATCCAACTCCTTCCCATTCCAATCCTGAGACCCTTCTGATAGCATGAGATGTGATATCTCAATGCTTCTAATACCAAACCTGAGATCCTTCCGATAGCATGAGATGTGATATCTCAATGCTTCTAATACCAAACCTGAGATCCTTCCTATAACATGAGATGTGATATCCAAATCCTTCCCCTTCCAAACCTGAGACCCTCCCTTTAGCATGAGATGTGATATCCAACTCCTTCCCATTCCATTCCCGAGACCCTTCTGATAGCATGAGATGTGATATCTCAATGCCTCTAATACCAAACCTGAGATCCTACCTCTAACATGAAATGTGATATCCAACTCTTTCCCCTTCCAAACCTGAGAGCCTTCCTATAGCATGAGATGTGATATCCAAGTCCTTCCCATTCCAATCCTGAGACCCTTCCTATAGCTTGAGATGTGATATCCAACTCCTTCCCATTCCAATTCTGAGACCCTTCCTATACTCTGAGACTTGATATCTCAATGCTTCTAATACCAAACCTGAGACCCGTAATATAACATGAGATGTGATATCCAAATCCTTCCCCTTCCAAACCTTAGACCCTTCCTTTATCATGAGATGTGATATCCAACTCCTTCCCATTCCAATCCTGAGACCCTTCCGATATCATGAGATGTGATATCTCAAAGCTTCTAATATCAAACTTGAGACCCTCCCTATAGCATGAGATGTGATATCCAAGTCCTTCCCATTCCAATCCTGAGACCCTTCCTATAGCATGAGATGTGATATCTCAATGCTTCTAATACCAAACCTGAGACCCTTCCTATTACATGAGATGGGAATATCCAACTCCTTCCCATTCCAATCCTGAGACCCTTCCGATAGCAGAGATGTGATATCTCAATGCTTATACCAAACCTGAGACCCTTCGTATGGCATGAGATGTGATATCCAACTCCTTGCCATTCAAATCTTGAGACCCTTCCTATAGCATGAGAAGGGATATCCAACTCCTTCCCAATCCAATCCTGAGACCCTTCCGATAGCAGAGACGTGATATCTCAATGCTTCTACCAAACCTGAGACCCTTCCTTTAGCATGAGATGTGATATCCAAATCCTTCACATTCCAATCCTGAGACCCTTCCTATAGCATGAGATGTGATATCTCAATGCTTCTAATACCAAACCTGAGATCCTTCCTATAACATGAGATGTGATATCCAATTCCTTCCCATTCCAAACCTGAGACCCTTCCTATTGGATGAGTTGTGATATCCAACTCCTTCCCATTCCAACCCTGAGACCCTTCCTATAGCATGAGATGTAATGTCTCAATGATTCTAATACCAAACCTGAGATCCTTCCTATAACATGAGATGTGATATCCAACTCCTTCCATTCCAATCCTGAGACCCGTCCTATAGCATGAGATGTGATATCGCAATGCTTATACCAAACCTGAGACCCTTCCTATAGCATGAGATGTGATATCCAACTACTTCCCATTCCAATCCTGAGACCCTTCCTATAGCATGAGATGTGATATCTCAATGCTTCTAATACCAAACCTGAGATCCTTCCTCTAACATGAAATGTGATATCCAACTCCTTCCCTTTCCAAACCTAAGAGCCTATCTATAGCATGAGATGTGATATCCAGGTCCTTCCTATTCCAATCCTTAGACCCTTCCTACAGCATGCAATATGATATCTCAATGATTCTAATACCAAACCTGAGATCCTTCCTATGACATGAGATGTGATATCCAACTCCTTCCATTCCAATCCTGAGACCCTTCCTATAGCATGAGATGTGATATATCAATGCTTATACCAAACCTGAGACCCTTCCTATAGCATGAGATGTGATATCCAACTCCTTCCCATTCCAATCCTGAGACCTTTCCTATAGCATGAGATGTGATATCTCAATGCTTCTAATACCAACCCTGAGATCCTTCCTCTAACATGAAATGTGAGATCCAACTCCTTCCCTTTCCAAACCTAAGAGCCTATCTATAGCATGAGATGTGATATCCAAGTCCTTCACATTCCAACCCTTAGACCCTCCCTACAGTATGCAATATGATATCTCAATGATTCCAATAACAAACCTGAGACACGTCCTATAACATGAGATGGGATATCCAACTCCTTCCCATTCCAATCCTGAGACACTTCCGATAGCAGAGATGTGATATCTCAATGTTTATACCAAACCTGAGACCCTTCCTATAACATGAGATGTGATATCCAACTCCTTCCCGTTCCAATCCTGAGACCCTTCCTTTAGCATGAGAGGTGATATCCAGCTCCTTCCCATTCCAATCCTGAGACACTTCCGATAGCATGAGATGTGATATCTCAATGCTTCTAATATCAAAACTGAGACCCTCCCTATAGCATGATATGTGATATCTAAGTCCTTCCCATTCCAATCCTGAGACCCTTCCTATAGCATGAGATGTGATATCTCAATGCTTCTACCAAACCTGAGACCCTTCCTTTAGCATGAGATGTGATATCCAACTCCTTCCCATTCCAATCCTGAGACCCTTCCTATAGCATGAGATGTGATATCTCAATACTTCTAATACCAAACCTGAGATCCTTCCGATAACATGAGATGTGATATCTCAATACTTCTAATACCAAACCTGAGATCCATACTATAACATGAGATGTGATATCCAACTCCTTCCCTTTCCAAACCTGAGAGCCGTTCTATAGCATGAGATGTGATATCCAGGTCCTTCCCATTCCAATCCTTAGACCCTTCCTACAGCATGCAATATGATATCTCAATGCTTATACCAAACCTGAGAACCTTCCTATGGCCTGAGATGTCATGGCCTGAGATGTCATATACAACTCCTTCCCATTCCAATCCTGAGACCCTTCCTTTAGCATGAGATGTGATATCTCAATGCTTATACCAAATCTGAGACCCTTCCTATAGCATGAGATGTGATATCCAATTCCTTCCCATTCCAATCCTGAGACCCTTCCTATAGCATGAGATGTGATATCTCAATGCTTATACCAAACCTGAGAGCCTACCTATAACATGAGATGTGATATCCAAGTCCATCCCATTCCAATCCTTAGACCCTTCCTACAGCATGCGATGTGATATCTCAATGATTCTAATACCAAACCAGAGACTCTTCCTATAACATGAGATGGGATATCCAACTCCTTCCCATTCCAATCCTGAGCCGCTTCCGATAGCAGAGATGTGATATCTCAATGCTTATACCAAACCTGAGACCCTTCCTATAACATGAGATGTGATATCCAACTCCTTCCCGTTCCAAACCTGAGACACTAACTATAGCATATGTGATATCCAACTCCTTCCCATTCCAAACATGAGACCCTTCCTATAGCAAGAAAGTAATATCCAACTCCTACCCATTCCAATCCTGAGACCCTTCCTATAGCAAGAGATGTGATATCCAAATCCTTCCCATTCCAATCCTGAGACCCTTCCTATAACATGAGATGTGATATCCAACTCCTTCCCATTCCAACCTGAGACACTTCCTATAGCATGAGAAGGGATATCCAACTCCTTCCCAATCCAATCCTGAGACCCTTCCGATAGCAGAGATGTGATATCTCAATGCTTATACCAAACCTGAGACCCTTCCTATGGCATGAGATGTGATATCCAACTCCTTGCCATTCAAATCCTGAGACCCTTCCTATATCATGAGAAGGGATATCCAACTCCTTCCCAATCCAATCCTGAGACCCTTCCGATAGCAGCGACGTGATATCTCAATGCTTCTACCAAACCTGAGACCCTTCCTTTAGCATGAGATGTGATATCCAAATCCTTCACATTCCAATCCTGAGACCCTTCCTATAGCATGAGATGTGATATCTCAATGCTTCTAATACCAAACCTGAGATCCTTCCTATAACATGAGATGTGATATCCAATTCCTTCCCATTCCAAACCTGAGACCCTTCCTATTGGATGAGATGTGATATCCAACTCCTTCCCATTCCAACCCTGAGACCCTTCCTATAGCATGAGATGTGATGTCTCAATGCTTATACCAAACCTGAGACCCTTCCTATAGCATGAAATGTGATATCCAACTGTTTCCCATTCCAATCCTGAGACCCTTCCTATAGCATGAGATGTGATATCTCAATGCTTCTAATACCAAACCTGAGATCCTTCCTCTAACATGAAATGTGATATCCAACTCCTTCCCTTTCCAAACCTAAGAGCCTATCTATAGCATGAGATGTGATATCCAAGTCCTTCACATTCCAACCCTTAGACCCTTCCTACAGCATGCAATATGATATCTCAATGATTCTAATAACAAACCTGAGACCCGTCCTATAACATGAGATGGGATATCCAACTCCTTCCCATTCCAATCCTGAGACACTTCCGATAGCAGAGATGTGATATCTCAATGCTTATACCAAACCTGAGACCCTTCCTATAACATGAGATGTGATATCCAAATCCTTCCCGTTCCAAACCTGTGACCCTTCCTTTAGCATGAGATGTGATATCCAGCTCCTTCCCATTCCAATCCTGAGACACTTCCGATAGCATGAGATGTGATATCTCAATGCTTCTAATATCAAAACTGAGACCCTCCCTATAGCATGATATGTGATATCTAAGTCCTTCCCATTCCAATCCTGAGACCCTCCCTATAGCATGAGATGTGATATCCAACTCCTTCCCATTCCAATCCTGAGACCCTTCCTATAGCATGAGATATGATATCTCAATACTTCTAATACCAAACGTGAGATCCTTCCGATAACATGAGATGTGATATCCAAATCCTTCCCCTTCCAAACCTGAGACCCTCCCTTTAGCATGAAATGTGATATCCAACTCCTTCCTATTCCAATCCTGAGACTCTTCTGATGGCATGAGATGTGATATCTCAATGCTTCTAATACCAAACCTGAGATCCTTCCGATAGCATGAGATGTGATATCTCAATGCTTCTAATACCAAACCTGAGATCCTTCCTATAACATGAGATGTGATATCCAAATCCTTCCCCTTCCAAACCTGAGACCCTCCCTTTAGCATGAGATGTGATATCTCAATGCCTCTAATACCAAACCTGAGATCCTTCCGATAGCATGAGATGTGATATCTCAATGCTTCTAATACCAAACCTGAGATCATTCCTATAACATGAGATGTGATATCCAAATCCTTCCCATTCCATTCCTGAGACCCTTCTGATAGCATGAGATGTGATATCTCAATGCCTCTAATACTAAACCTGAGATCCTACCTCTAACATGAAATGAGATATCCAACTCTTTCCCCTTCCAAACCTGAGAGCCTTCCTATAGCATGAGATGTGATATCCAAGTCCTTCCCATTCCAATACTGAGACCCTTCCTATAGCTTGAGATGTGATATCCAACTCCTTCCCATTCCAATTCTGAGACCCTTCCTATAGCATGAGATGTCATATCTCAATGCTTATACCAAACCTGAGAGCCTACCTATAGCATGAGATGTGATATCCAAGTCCATCCCATTCCAATCCTTAGACCCTTCCTACAGCATGCGATGTGATATCTCAATGATTATAATACCAAACCAGAGACTCTTCCTATAACATGAGATGGGATATCCAACTCCTTCCCATTCCAATTCTGAGACCCTTCCTATACTATGAGACTTGATATCTCAATGCTTCTAATACCAAACCTGAGACCCGTAATATAACATGAGATGTGATATCCAAATCCTTCCCCTTCCAAACCTTAGACCCTTCCTTTATCATGAGATGTGATATCCAACTCCTTCCCATTCCAATCCTGAGACCCTTCCGATATCATGAGATGTGATATCTCAAAGCTTCTAATATCAAACTTGAGACCCTCCCTATAGCATGAGATGTGATATCCAAGTCCTTCCCATTCCAATCCTGAGACCCTTCCTATAGCATGAGATGTGATATCTCAATGCTTCTAATACCAAACCTGAGACCCTTCCTATAACATGAGATGGGAATATCCAACTCCTTCCCATTCCAATCTTGAGACCCTTCCGATAGCAGAGATGTGATATCTCACTGCTTATACCAAACCTGAGACCCTTCCCATAGCAGGAGATATGATATCCAACTCCTTCCCATTCCAACCTGAGACACTTCCTATAGCATGAGAAGGGATATCCAACTCCTTCCCAATCCAAGCCTGAGACCCTTCCGATAGCAGAGATGTGATATCTCAATGCTTATACCAAACCTGAGACCCTTCCTATGGCATGAGATGTGATATCCAACTCCTTGCCATTCAAATCCTGAGACCCTTCCTATAGCATGAGAAGGGATATCCAACTCCTTCCCAATCCAATCCTGAGACCCTTCCGATAGCAGCGACTTGATATCTCAATGCTTCTACCAATCCTGAGACCCTTCCTTTAGCATGAGATGTGATATCCAAATCCTTCACATTCCAATCCTGAGACCCTTCCTATAGCATGAGATGTGATATCTCAATGCTTCTAATACCAAACCTGAGATCCTTCCTATAACATGAGATGTGATATCCAATTCCTTCCCATTCCAAACCTGAGACCCTTCCTATTGGATGAGATGTGATATCCAACTCCTTCCCATTCCAACCCTGAGACCCTTCCTATAGCATGAGATGTGATGTCTCAATGCGTCTAATACCAAACCTGAGATCCTTCCTATAACATGAGATGTGATATCCAACTCCTTCCCGTTCCAAACCTGAGACCCTTCCTTTAGCATGAGATGTGATATCCAGCTCCTTCCCATTCCAATTCTGAGACACTTCCGATAGCATGAGATGTGATATCTCAATGCTTCTAATACCAAACCTGAGATCCTTCCTATAACATGAGATGTGATATCCAAATCCTTCCCCTTCCAAACCTGAGACCCTCCCTTTAGCATGAGATGTGATATCTCAATGCCTCTAATACCAAACCTGAGATCCTTCCGATAGCATGAGATGTGATATCTCAATGCTTCTAATACCAAACCTGAGATCATTCCTATAACATGAGATGTGATATCCAAATCCTTCCCATTCCATTCCTGAGACCCTTCTGATAGCATGAGATGTGATATCTCAATGCCTCTAATACTAAACCTGAGATCCTACCTCTAACATGAAATGAGATATCCAACTCTTTCCCCTTCCAAACCTGAGAGCCTTCCTATAGCATGAGATGTGATATCCAAGTCCTTCCCATTCCAATACTGAGACCCTTCCTATAGCTTGAGATGTGATATCCAACTCCTTCCCATTCCAATTCTGAGACCCTTCCTATAGCATGAGATGTCATATCTCAATGCTTATACCAAACCTGAGAGCCTACCTATAGCATGAGATGTGATATCCAAGTCCATCCCATTCCAATCCTTAGACCCTTCCTACAGCATGCGATGTGATATCTCAATGATTATAATACCAAACCAGAGACTCTTCCTATAACATGAGATGGGATATCCAACTCCTTCCCATTCCAATTCTGAGACCCTTCCTATACTATGAGACTTGATATCTCAATGCTTCTAATACCAAACCTGAGACCCGTAATATAACATGAGATGTGATATCCAAATCCTTCCCCTTCCAAACCTTAGACCCTTCCTTTATCATGAGATGTGATATCCAACTCCTTCCCATTCCAATCCTGAGACCCTTCCGATATCATGAGATGTGATATCTCAAAGCTTCTAATATCAAACTTGAGACCCTCCCTATAGCATGAGATGTGATATCCAAGTCCTTCCCATTCCAATCCTGAGACCCTTCCTATAGCATGAGATGTGATATCTCAATGCTTCTAATACCAAACCTGAGACCCTTCCTATAACATGAGATGGGAATATCCAACTCCTTCCCATTCCAATCTTGAGACCCTTCCGATAGCAGAGATGTGATATCTCACTGCTTATACCAAACCTGAGACCCTTCCCATAGCAGGAGATGTGATATCCAACTCCTTCCCATTCCAACCTGAGACACTTCCTATAGCATGAGAAGGGATATCCAACTCCTTCCCAATCCAAGCCTGAGACCCTTCCGATAGCAGAGATGTGATATCTCAATGCTTATACCAAACCTGAGACCCTTCCTATGGCATGAGATGTGATATCCAACTCCTTGCCATTCAAATCCTGAGACCCTTCCTATAGCATGAGAAGGGATATCCAACTCCTTCCCAATCCAATCCTGAGACCCTTCCGATAGCAGCGACTTGATATCTCAATGCTTCTACCAAACCTGAGACCCTTCCTTTAGCATGAGATGTGATATCCAAATCCTTCACATTCCAATCCTGAGACCCTTCCTATAGCATGAGATGTGATATCTCAATGCTTCTAATACCAAACCTGAGATCCTTCCTATAACATGAGATGTGATATCCAATTCCTTCCCATTCCAAACCTGAGACCCTTCCTATTGGATGAGATGTGATATCCAACTCCTTCCCATTCCAACCCTGAGACCCTTCCTATAGCATGAGATGTGATGTCTCAATGCGTCTAATACCAAACCTGAGATCCTTCCTATAACATGAGATGTGATATCCAACTCCTTCCATTCCAATCCTGAGACCCGTCCTATAGCATGAGATGTGATATCTCAATGCTTATACCAAACCTGAGACCCTTCCTATAGCATGAGATGTGATATCCAACTGCTTCCCATTCCAATCCTGAGACCCTTCCTATAGCATGAGAAGTGATATCTCAATGCTTCTAATACCAAACCTGAGATCCTTCCTCTAACATGAAATGTGATATCCAACTCCTTCCCTTTCCAAACCTAAGAGCCTATCTATAGCATGAGATGTGATATCCAAGTCCTTCACATTCCAACCCTTAGACCCTTCCTACAGCATGCAATATGATATCTCAATGATTCTAATAACAAACCTGAGACCCGTCCTATAACATGAGATGGGATATCCAACTCCTTCCCATTCCAATCCTGAGACACTTCCGATAGCAGAGATGTGATATCTCAATGCTCATACCAAACCTGAGACCCCTCCTATAACATGAGATGTGATATCCAAATCCTTCCCGTTCCAAACCTGAGACCCTTCCTTTAGCATGAGATGTGATATCCAGCTCCTTCCCATTCCAATCCTGAGACACTTCCGATAGCATGAGATGTGATATCTCAATGCTTCTAATATCAAAACTGAGACCCTCCCTATAGCATGATATGTGATATCTAAGTCCTTCCCATTCCAATCCTGAGACCCTCCCTATAGCATGAGATGTGATATCCAACTCCTTCCCATTCCAATCCTGAGACCCTTCCTATAGCATGAGATATGATATCTCAATACTTCTAATACCAAACGTGAGATCCTTCCGATAACATGAGATGTGATATCCAAATCCTTCCCCTTCCAAACCTGAGACCCTCCCTTTAGCATGAAATGTGATATCCAACTCCTTCCTATTCCAATCCTGAGACTCTTCTGATAGCATGAGATGTGATATCTCAATGCTTCTAATACCAAACCTGAGATCCTTCCGATAGCATGAGATGTGATATCTCAATGCTTCTAATACCAAACCTGAGATCCTTCCTATAACATGAGATGTGATATCCAAATCCTTCCCCTTCCAAACCTGAGACCCTCCCTTTAGCATGAGATGTGATATCTAACTCCTTCCCATTCCATTCCTGAGACCCTTCTTATAGCATGAGATGTGATATCTCAATGCCTCTAATACCAAACCTGAGATCCTACCTCTAACATGAAATGAGATATCCAACTCTTTCCCCTTCCAAACCTGAGAGCCTTCCTATAGCATGAGATGTGATATCCAAGTCCTTCCCATTCCAATACTGAGACCCTTCCTATAGCTTGAGATGTGATATCCAACTCCTTCCCATTCCAATTCTGAGACCCTTCCTATAGCATGAGATGTGATATCTCAATGCTTATACCAAACCTGAGAGCCTACCTATAGCATGAGATGTGATATCCAAGTCCATCCCATTCCAATCCTTAGACCCTTCCTACAGCATGCGATGTGATATCTCAATGATTCTAATACCAAACCAGAGACTCTTCCTATAACATGAGATGGGATATCCAACTCCTTCACATTCCAATTCTGAGACCCTTCCTATACTATGAGACTTGATATCTCAATGCTTCTAATACCAAACCTGAGACCCGTAATATAACATGAGATGTGATATCCAAATCCTTCCCCTTCCAAACCTTAGACCCTTCCTTTATCATGAGATGTGATATCCAACTCCTTCCCATTCCAATCCTGAGACCCTTCCGATATCATGAGATGTGATATCTCAAAGCTTCTAATATCAAACTTGAGACCCTCCCTATAGCATGAGATGTGATATCCAAGTCCTTCCCATTCCAATCCTGAGACCCTTCCTATAGCATGAGATGTGATATCTCAATGCTTCTAATACCAAACCTGAGACCCTTCCTATAACATGAGATGGGAATATCCAACTCCTTCCCATTCCAATCTTGAGACCCTTCCGATAGCAGAGATGTGATATCTCAATGCTTATACCAAACCTGAGATCCTTCCTATAACATGAGATGTGATATCCAACTCCTTCCCATTCCAATCCTGAGACACTTCCTATAGCATGTGATGTGATATCTCACTGCTTATACCAAACCTGAGACCCTTCCCATAGCAGGAGATGTGATATCCAACTCCTTCCCATTCCAATCCTCAGACCCTTCCTATAGCATGAGATGTGATATCTCAATGCTTCTAATGTCAAACTTGAGACCCTACCTATAGCATGAGATGTGATATCCAAGTCCTTCCCATTCCAATCCTGAGACCCTTCCTATAGCATGAGATGTGATATCTCAATGCTTCTAATACCAAACCTGAGATCCTTCCTATAACATGAGATGTGATATCCAATTCCTTCCCATTCCAAACCTGAGACCCTTCCTATTGGATGAGATGTGATATCCAACTCCTTCCCATTCCAACCCTGAGACCCTTCCTATAGCATGAGATGTGATGTCTCAATGCGTCTAATACCAAACCTGAGATCCTTCCTATAACATGAGATGTGATATCCAACTCCTTCCATTCCAATCCTGAGACCCGTCCTATAGCATGAGATGTGATATCTCAATGCTTATACCAAACCTGAGACCCTTCCTATAGCATGAAATGTGATATCCAAATCCTTCCCCTTCCAAACCTGAGACCCTCCCTTTAGCATGAAATGTGATATCCAACTCCTTCCTATTCCAATCCTGAGACTCTTCTGATAGCATGAGATGTGATATCTCAATGCTTCTAATACCAAACCTGAGATCCTTCCGATAGCATGAGATGTGATATCTCAATGCTTCTAATACCAAACCTGAGATCCTTCCTATAACATGAGATGTGATATCCAAATCCTTCCCCTTCCAAACCTGAGATCCTTCCTATAGCATGAGATGTGATATCTCAATGCTTATACCAAACCTGAGAGCCTACCTATAGCATGAGATGTGATATCCAAGTCCATCCCATTCCAATCCTTAGACCCTTCCTACAGCATGCGATGTGATATCTCAATGATTCTAATACCAAACCAGAGACTCTTCCTATAACATGAGATGGGATATCCAACTCCTTCCCATTCCAATTCTGAGACCCTTCCTATACTATGAGACTTGATATCTCAATGCTTCTAATACCAAACCTGAGACCCGTAATATAACATGAGATGTGATATCCAAATCCTTCCCCTTCCAAACCTTAGACCCTTCCTTTATCATGAGATGTGATATCCAACTCCTTCCCATTCCAATCCTGAGACCCTTCCGATATCATGAGATGTGATATCTCAAAGCTTCTAATATCAAACTTGAGACCCTCCCTATAGCAAGAGATGTGATATCCAAGTCCTTCCCATTCCAATCCTGAGACCCTTCCTATAGCATGAGATGTGATATCTCAATGCTTCTAATACCAAACCTGAGACCCTTCCTATAACATGAGATGGGAATATCCAACTCCTTCCCATTCCAAACCTGAGACCCTCCCTTTAGCATGAAATGTGATATCCAACTCCTTCCTATTCCAATCCTGAGACTCTTCTGATAGCATGAGATGTGATATCTCAATGCTTCTAATACCAAACCTGAGATCCTTCCGATAGCATGAGATGTGATATCTCAATGCTTCTAATACCAAACCTGAGATCCTTCCTATAACATGAGATGTGATATCCAAATCCTTCCCCTTCCAAACCTGAGACCCTCCCTTTAGCATGAGATGTGATATCTAACTCCTTCCCATTCCATTCCTGAGACCCTTCTGATAGCATGAGATGTGATATCTCAATGCCTCTAATACCAAACCTGAGATCCTACCTCTAACATGAAATGAGATATCCAACTCTTTCCCCTTCCAAACCTGAGAGCCTTCCTATAGCATGAGATGTGATATCCAAGTCCTTCCCATTCCAATACTGAGACCCTTCCTATAGCTTGAGATGTGATATCCAACTCCTTCCCATTCCAATTCTGAGACCCTTCCTATAGCATGAGATGTGATATCTCAATGCTTATACCAAACCTGAGAGCCTACCTATAGCATGAGATGTGATATCCAAGTCCATCCCATTCCAATCCTTAGACCCTTCCTACAGCATGCGATGTGATATCTCAATGATTCTAATACCAAACCAGAGACTCTTCCTATAACATGAGATGGGATATCCAACTCCTTCCCATTCCAATTCTGAGACCCTTCCTATACTATGAGACTTGATATCTCAATGCTTCTAATACCAAACCTGAGACCCGTAATATAACATGAGATGTGATATCCAAATCCTTCCCCTTCCAAACCTTAGACCCTTCCTTTATCATGAGATGTGATATCCAACTCCTTCCCATTCCAATCCTGAGACCCTTCCGATATCATGAGATGTGATATCTCAAAGCTTCTAATATCAAACTTGAGACCCTCCCTATAGCATGAGATGTGATATCCAAGTCCTTCCCATTCCAATCCTGAGACCCTTCCTATAGCATGAGATGTGATATCTCAATGCTTCTAATACCAAACCTGAGACCCTTCCTATAACATGAGATGGGAATATCCAACTCCTTCCCATTCCAATCTTGAGACCCTTCCGATAGCAGAGATGTGATATCTCAATGCTTATACCAAACCTGAGATCCTTCCTATAACATGAGATGTGATATCCAACTCCTTCCCATTCCAATCCTGAGACACTTCCTATAGCATGTGATGTGATATCTCACTGCTTATACCAAACCTGAGACCCTTCCCATAGCAGGAGATGTGATATCCAACTCCTTCCCATTCCAATCCTCAGACCCTTCCTATAGCATGAGATGTGATATCTCAATGCTTCTAATGTCAAACTTGAGACCCTACCTATAGCATGAGATGTGATATCCAAGTCCTTCCCATTCCAATCCTGAGACCCTTCCTATAGCATGAGATGTGATATCTCAATGCTTCTAATACCAAACCTGAGATCCTTCCTATAACATGAGATGTGATATCCAATTCCTTCCCATTCCAAACCTGAGACCCTTCCTATTGGATGAGATGTGATATCCAACTCCTTCCCATTCCAACCCTGAGACCCTTCCTATAGCATGAGATGTGATGTCTCAATGCGTCTAATACCAAACCTGAGATCCTTCCTATAACATGAGATGTGATATCCAACTCCTTCCATTCCAATCCTGAGACCCGTCCTATAGCATGAGATGTGATATCTCAATGCTTATACCAAACCTGAGACCCTTCCTATAGCATGAAATGTGATATCCAAATCCTTCCCCTTCCAAACCTGAGACCCTCCCTTTAGCATGAAATGTGATATCCAACTCCTTCCTATTCCAATCCTGAGACTCTTCTGATAGCATGAGATGTGATATCTCAATGCTTCTAATACCAAACCTGAGATCCTTCCGATAGCATGAGATGTGATATCTCAATGCTTCTAATACCAAACCTGAGATCCTTCCTATAGCATGAGATGTGATATCTCAATGCTTATACCAAACCTGAGAGCCTACCTATAGCATGAGATGTGATATCCAAGTCCATCCCATTCCAATCCTTAGACCCTTCCTACAGCATGCGATGTGATATCTCAATGATTCTAATACCAAACCAGAGACTCTTCCTATAACATGAGATGGGATATCCAACTCCTTCCCATTCCAATTCTGAGACCCTTCCTATACTATGAGACTTGATATCTCAATGCTTCTAATACCAAACCTGAGACCCGTAATATAACATGAGATGTGATATCCAAATCCTTCCCCTTCCAAACCTTAGACCCTTCCTTTATCATGAGATGTGATATCCAACTCCTTCCCATTCCAATCCTGAGACCCTTCCGATATCATGAGATGTGATATCTCAAAGCTTCTAATATCAAACTTGAGACCCTCCCTATAGCAAGAGATGTGATATCCAAGTCCTTCCCATTCCAATCCTGAGACCCTTCCTATAGCATGAGATGTGATATCTCAATGCTTCTAATACCAAACCTGAGACCCTTCCTATAACATGAGATGGGAATATCCAACTCCTTCCCATTCCAATCTTGAGACCCTTCCGATAGCAGAGATGTGATATCTCAATGCTTATACCAAACCTGAGATCCTTCCTATAACATGAGATGTGATATCCAACTCCTTCCCATTCCAATCCTGAGACACTTCCTATAGCATGAGATGTGATATCTCACTGCTTATACCAAACCTGAGACCCTTCCCATAGCAGGAGATGTGATATCCAACTCCTTCCCATTCCAATCCTCAGACCCTTCCTATAGCATGAGATGTGATATCTCAATGCTTCTAATGTCAAACTTGAGACCCTACCTATAGCATGAGATGTGATATCCAAGTCCTTCCCATTCCAATCCTAAGACACTTCCTATAGCATGAGATGTGATATCTCAATGCTTCTAATACCAAACTTGAGACTCTTCCTATAACATGAGATGGGATATCCAACTCCTTCCCATTCCAATCCTGAGACCCTTTTGATAGCAGAGATGTGATATCTCAATGTTTATACCAAACCTGAGACCCTTCCTACGGCATGAGATGTCATATTCAACTCCTTCCCATTCCAATCCTGAGACCCTTCCTATAGCATGAGATTTGATATCCAACTCCTTCCCATTCCAATCCTGAGACCCTTCCTATAGCATGAGATGTGATGTCTCAATGCTTCTAATACCAAACCTGAGATCCTTCCTATAACATGAGATGTGATATCCAACTCCTTCCATTCCAATCCTGAGACCCTTCCTATAGCATGAGATGTGATATCTCAATGCTTATACCAAACCTGAGACCCTTCCTATAGCATGAGATGTGATATCCAACTCCTTCCCATTCCAATCCTGAGACCCTTCCTATAGCATGAGATGTGATATCTCAATGCTTCTAATACCAAACCTGAGATCCTTCCTCTAACATGAAATGTGAGATCCAACTCCTTCCCTTTCCAAACCTAAGAGCCTATCTATAGCATGAGATGTGATATCCAAGTCCTTCACATTCCAACCCTTAGACCCTTCCTACAGCATGCAATATGATATCTCAATGATTCCAATAACAAACCTGAGACCCGTCCTATAACATGAGATGGGATATCCAACTCCTTCCCATTCCAATCCTGAGACACTTCCGATAGCAGAGATGTGATATCTCAATGTTTATACCAAACCTGAGACCCTTCCTATAACATGAGATGTGATATCCAACTCCTTCCCGTTCCAAACCTGAGACCCTTCCTTTAGCATGAGATGTGATATCCAGCTCCTTCCCATTCCAATCCTGAGACACTTCCGATAGCATGAGATGTGATATCTCAATGCTTCTAATATCAAAACTGAGACCCTCCCTATAGCATGATATGTGATATCTAAGTCCTTCCCATTCCAATCCTGAGACCCTTCCTATAGCATGAGATGTGATATCTCAATGCTTCTACCAAACCTGAGACCCTTCCTTTAGCATGAGATGTGATATCCAACTCCTTCCCATTCCAATCCTGAGACCCTTCCTATAGCATGAGATGTGATATCTCAATACTTCTAATACCAAACCTGAGATCCTTCCGATAACATGAGATGTGATATCTCAATACTTCTAATACCAAACCTGAGATCCATCCTATAACATGAGATGTGATATCCAACTCCTTCCCTTTCCAAACCTGAGAGCCGTTCTATAGCATGAGATGTGATATCCAGGTCCTTCCCATTCCAATCCTTAGACCCTTCCTACAGCATGCAATATGATATCTCAATGCTTATACCAAACCTGAGAACCTTCCTATGGCCTGAGATGTCATGGCCTGAGATGTCATATACAACTCCTTCCCATTCCAATCCTGAGACCCTTCCTTTAGCATGAGATGTGATATCTCAATGCTTATACCAAATCTGAGACCCTTCCTATAGCATGAGATTTGATATCCAATTCCTTCCCATTCCAATCCTGAGACCCTCCCTATAGCATGAGATGTGATATCTCAATGCTTATACCAAACCTGAGAGCCTACCTATAACATGAGATGTGATATCCAAGTCCATCCCATTCCAATCCTTAGACCCTTCCTACAGCATGCGATGTGATATCTCAATGATTCTAATACCAAACCAGAGACTCTTCCTATAACATGAGATGGGATATCCAACTCCTTCCCATTCCAATCCTGAGCCGCTTCCGATAGCAGAGATGTGATATCTCAATGCTTATACCAAACCTGAGACCCTTCCTATAACATGAGATGTGATATCCAACTCCTTCCCGTTCCAAACCTGAGACACTAACTATAGCATATGTGATATCCAACTCCTTCCCATTCCAAACATGAGACCCTTCCTATAGCAAGAAAGTAATATCCAACTCCTACCCATTCCAATCCTGAGACCCTTCCTATAGCAAGAGATGTGATATCCAAATCCTTCCCATTCCAATCCTGAGACCCTTCCTATAACATGAGATGTGATATCCAACTCCTTCCCATTCCAACCTGAGACACTTCCTAAAGCATGAGAAGGGATATCCAACTCCTTCCCAATCCAATCCTGAGACCCTTCCGATAGCAGAGATGTGATATCTCAATGCTTATACCAAACCTGAGACCCTTCCTATGGCATGAGATGTGATATCCAACTCCTTGCCATTCAAATCCTGAGACCCTTCCTATAGCATGAGAAGGGATATCCAACTCCTTCCCAATCCAATCCTGAGACCCTTCCGATAGCAGCGACGTGATATCTCAATGCTTCTACCAAACCTGAGACCCTTCCTTTAGCATGAGATGTGATATCCAAATCCTTCACATTCCAATCCTGAGACCCTTCCTATAGCATGAGATGTGATATCTCAATGCTTCTAATACCAAACCTGAGATCCTTCCTATAACATGAGATGTGATATCCAATTCCTTCCCATTCCAAACCTGAGACCCTTCCTATTGGATGAGATGGGATATCCAACTCCTTTCCATTCCAACCCTGAGACCCTTCCTATAGCATGAGATGTGATGTCTCAATGCGTCTAATACCAAACCTGAGATCCTTCCTATAACATGAGATGTGATATCCAACTCCTTCCATTCCAATCCTGAGACCCGTCCTATAGCATGAGATGTGATATCTCAATGCTTATACCAAACCTGAGACCCTTCCTATAGCATGAGATGTGATATCCAACTGCTTCCCATTCCAATCCTGAGACCCTTCCTATAGCATGAGATGTGATATCTCAATGCTTCTAATACCAAACCTGAGATCCTTCCTCTAACATGAAATGTGATATCCAACTCCTTCCCTTTCCAAACCTAAGAGCCTATCTATAGCATGAGATGTGATATCCAAGTCCTTCACATTCCAACCCTTAGACCCTTCCTACAGCATGCAATATGATATCTCAATGATTCTAATAACAAACCTGAGACCCGTCCTATAACATGAGATGGGATATCCAACTCCTTCCCATTCCAATCCTGAGACACTTCCGATAGCAGAGATGTGATATCTCAATGCTTATACCAAACCTGAGACCCTTCCTATAACATGAGATGTGATATCCAAATCCTTCCCGTTCCAAACCTGAGACCCTTCCTTTAGCATGAGATGTGATATCCAGCTCCTTCCCATTCCAATCCTGAGACACTTCCGATAGCATGAGATGTGATATCTCAATGCTTCTAATATCAAAACTGAGACCCTCCCTATAGCATGATATGTGATATCTAAGTCCTTCCCATTCCAATCCTGAGACCCTCCCTATAGCATGAGATGTGATATCCAACTCCTTCCCATTCCAATCCTGAGACCCTTCCTATAGCATGAGATATGATATCTCAATACTTCTAATACCAAACATGAGATCCTTCCGATAACATGAGATGTGATATCCAAATCCTTCCCCTTCCAAACCTGAGACCCTCCCTTTAGCATGAAATGTGATATCCAACTCCTTCCTATTCCAATCCTGAGACTCTTCTGATAGCATGAGATGTGATATCTCAATGCTTCTAATACCAAACCTGAGATCCTTCCTATAACATGAGATGTGATATCCAAATCCTTCCCCTTCCAAACCTGAGACCCTCCCTTTAGCATGAGATGTGATATCTAACTCCTTCCCATTCCATTCCTGAGACCCTTCTGATAGCATGAGATGTGATATCTCAATGCCTCTAATACCAAACCTGAGATCCTACCTCTAACATGAAATGAGATATCCAACTCTTTCCCCTTCCAAACCTGAGAGCCTTCCTATAGCATGAGATGTGATATCCAAGTCCTTCCCATTCCAATACTGAGACCCTTCCTACAGCTTGAGATTTGATATCCAACTCCTTCCCATTCCAATTCTGAGACCCTTCCTATAGCATGAGATGTGATATCTCAATGCTTATACCAAACCTGAGAGCCTACCTATAGCATGAGATGTGATATCCAAGTCCATCCCATTCCAATCCTTAGACCCTTCCTACAGCATGCGATGTGATATCTCAATGATTCTAATACCAAACCAGAGACTCTTCCTATAACATGAGATGGGATATCCAACTCCTTCCCATTCCAATTCTGAGACCCTTCCTATACTATGAGACTTGATATCTCAATGCTTCTAATACCAAACCTGAGACCCGTAATATAACATGAGATGTGATATCCAAATCCTTCCCCTTCCAAACCTTAGACCCTTCCTTTATCATGAGATGTGATATCCAACTCCTTCCCATTCCAATCCTGAGACCCTTCCGATATCATGAGATGTGATATCTCAAAGCTTCTAATATCAAACTTGAGACCCTCCCTATAGCATGAGATGTGATATCCAAGTCCTTCCCATTCCAATCCTGAGACCCTTCCTATAGCATGAGATGTGATATCTCAATGCTTCTAATACCAAACCTGAGACCCTTCCTATAACATGAGATGGGAATATCCAACTCCTTCCCATTCCAATCTTGAGACCCTTCCGATAGCAGAGATGTGATATCTCAATGCTTATACCACACCTGAGATCCTTCCTATAACATGAGATGTGATATCCAACTCCTTCCCATTCCAATCCTGAGACACTTCCTATAGCATGAGATGTGATATCTCACTGCTTATACCAAACCTGAGACCCTTCCCATAGCAGGAGATGTGATATCCAACTCCTTCCCATTCCAATCCTCAGACCCTTCCTATAGCATGAGATGTGATATCTCAATGCTTCTAATGACAAACTTGAGACCCTACCTATAGCATGAGATGTGATATCCAAGTCCTTCCCATTCCAATCCTGAGACACTTCCTATAGCATGAGATGTGATATCTCACTGCTTATACCAAACCTGAGGCCCTTCCCATAGCAGGAGATGTGATATCCAACTCCTTCCCATTCCAATCCTCAGACCCTTCCTATAGCATGAGATGTGATATCTCAATGCTTCTAATGACAAACTTGAGACCCTACCTATAGCATGAGATGTGATATCCAAGTCCTTCCCATTCCAATCCTGAGACACTTCCTATAGCATGAGATGTGATATCTCACTGCTTATACCAAACCTGAGACCCTTCCCATAGCAGGAGATGTGATATCCAACTCCTTCCCATTCCAATCCTCAGACCCTTCCTATAGCATGAGATGTGATATCTCAATGCTTCTAATGACAAACTTGAGACCCTACCTATAGCATGAGATGTGATATCCAAGTCCTTCCCATCCCAATCCTGAGACCCTTCCTATAGCATGAGATTTGATATCCAACTCCTTCCCATTCCAATCCTGAGACCCTTCCTATAGCATGAGATGTGATGTCTCAATGCTTCTAATACCAAACCTCAGATCCTTCCTATAACATGAGATGTGATATCCAACTCCTTCCATTCCAATCCTGAGACCCTTCCTATAGCATGAGATGTGATATCTCAATGCTTATACCAAACCTGAAACCCTTCCTATAGCATGAGATGTGATATCCAACTCCTTCCCATTCCAATCCTGAGACCCTTCCTATAGCCTGAGATGTGATATCTCAATGCCTCTAATACCAAACCTGAGATCCTTCCTCTAACATGAAATGTGATATCCAACTCCTTCACTTTCCAAACCTGAGAGCCTATCTATAGCATGAGATGTGATATCCAAGTCCTTCGCATTCCAATCCTTAGACCCTTCCTACAGCATGCAATATGATATCTCAATGATTCTAATAAAAAACCTGAGACCCGTCCTATAACATGAGATGGGATATCCAACTCCTTCCCATTCCAATCCTGAGACACTTCTGATAGCAGAGATGTGATATCTCAATGTTTATACCAAACCTGAGACCCTTCCTATAACATGAGATGTGATATCCAACTCCTTCCCGTTCCAAACCTGAGACCCTTCCTTTAGCATGAGATGTGATATCCAGCTCCTTCCCATTCCAATCCTGAGACACTTCCGATAGCATGAGATGTGATATCTCAATGCTTCTAATATCAAAACTGAGACCCTCCCTATAGCATGCTATGTGATATCTAAGTCCTTCCCATTCCAATCCTGAGACCCTTCCTATAGCATGAGATGTGATATCTAAATACTTCTACCAAACCTGAGATCCTTCCGATAACATGAGATGTGATATCTCAATACTTCTAATACCAAACCTGAGATCCATCCTATAACATGAGATGTGATATCCAAATCCTTCCCCTTCCAAACCTGAGACCCTCCCTTTAGCATGAGATGTGATATCCAACTCCTTCCCATTCCAATCCTGAGACCCTTCTGATAGCATAAGATATGATATCTCAATGCTTCTATACCAAACCTGAGATCCTTCCGATAGCATGAGATGTGATATCTCAATACTTCTAATACCAAACCTGAGACCCTTCCTATAGCATGAGATGGGATATCCAACTCCTTCCAAATCCAATCCCGATACCCTTCCGATAGCATGAGATGTGATAACCCAATGCTTCTACCAAACCTGAGACCCATATTATGGCATGAGATGTGATATCAAACTCCTTCCCATTCTAATCCTGAGACCCTTCCTATAGCTTGAAATGTGATATCCAACTCCTTCCCATTCCAATTCTGAGACCCTTCCTATACCATGAGACTTGATATCTCAATGCTTCTAATACCAAACCTGAGACCCGTCCTATAACATGAGATGTGATATCCAAATCCTTCCCCTTCCAAACCTTAGACCCTTCCTTTATCATGAGATGTGATATCCAACTCCTTCCCATTCCAATCTTGAGACCCTTCCGATATCATGAAATGTGATATCTCAATGCTTCTATCAAACTTGAGACCCTCCCTATAGCATGAGATGTGATATCCAACTCCTTCCCATTCCAATCCTGAGACCCTTCTGATAGCATAAGATATGATATCTCAATGCTTCTATACCAAACCTGAGATCCTTCCGATAGCATGAGATGTGATATCTCAATACTTCCAATACCAAACCTGAGATCCTTCCTATAACATGAGATGTGATATCCAAATCCTTATCTTCCAAACCTGAGACCCTCCCTTTACCATGAGATGTGATATTCAACTCCTTCCCATTCCAATCCTGAGACTCTTCTGATAGCATAAGATATGATATCTCAATGCTTCTATACCAAACCTGAGATCCTTCTGATAGCATGAGATGTGATATCTCAATGCTTCTAATACCAAACCTGAGATCCTACCTCTAACATGAAATGTGATATCCAACTCTTTCCCCTTGCAAACCTGAGAGCCTTCCTATAGCATGAGATGTGATATCCAAGTCCTTCCCATTCCAATCCTGAGACCCTTCCTATAACATGAGATGTGATATCCAACTCCTTCCCATTCCAACCTGAGACCCTTCCTATAGCATGAGATGGGATATCCAACTCCTTCCAAATCCAATCCCGATACCCTTCCGATAGCATGAGATGTGATAACCCAATGCTTCTACCAAACCTGAGACCCATATTATGGCATGAGATGTGATATCAAACTCCTTCCCATTCTAATCCTGAGACCCTTCCTATAGCTTGAAATGTGATATCCAACTCCTTCCCATTCCAATTCTGAGACCCTTCCTATACCATGAGACTTGATATCTCAATGCTTCTAATACCAAACCTGAGACCCGTCCTATAACATGAGATGTGATATCCAAATCCTTCCCCTTCCAAACCTTAGACCCTTCCTTTATCATGAGATGTGATATCCAACTCCTTCCCATTCCAATCTTGAGACCCTTCCGATATCATGAAATGTGATATCTCAATGCTTCTATCAAACTTGAGACCCTCCCTATAGCATGAGATGTGATATCCAAGTCCTTCCCATTCCAATCCTGAGACCCTTCCTATAGCATGAGATGTGATATCTCAATGCTTCTAATACCAAACCTGAGACCCTTCCTATAACATGAGATGGGAATATCCAACTCCTTCCCATTCCAATCCTTAGACCCTTCCTACAGCATGCAATATGATATCTCAATGATTTTAATAAAAAACCTGAGACCCGTCCTATAACATGAGATGGGATATCCAACTCCTTCCCATTCCAATCCTGAGACACTTCCGATAGCAGAGATGTGATATCTCAATGTTTATACCAAACCTGAGACCCTTCCTATAACACGAGATGTGATATCCAACTCCTTCCCATTCCAATCCTGAGACCCTTCCTATAGCATGAGATGTGATATCCAACTCCATCCCATTCCAATCCTGAGACTCTTCCTATAGCATGAGATGTGATGTCTCAATGCTTCTAATACCAAACCTGAGATCCTTCCTTTAACATGAGATGTGATATCCAACTCCTTCCATTCCAATCCTTAGACCCTTCCTACAGCATGCAATATGATATCTCAATGATTTTAATAAAAAACCTGAGACCCGTCCTATAACATGAGATGGGATATCCAACTCCTTCCCATTCCAATCCTGAGACACTTCCGATAGCAGAGATGTGATATCTCAATGTTTATACCAAACCTGAGACCCTTCCTATAACATGAGATGGGAATATCCAACTCCTTCCCATTCCAATCCTTAGACCCTTCCTACAGCATGCAATATGATATCTCAATGATTTTAATAAAAAACCTGAGACCCGTCCTATAACATGAGATGGGATATCCAACTCCTTCCCATTCCAATCCTGAGACACTTCCGGTAGCAGAGATGTGATATCTCAATGTTTATACCAAACCTGAGACCCTTCCTATAACACGAGATGTGATATCCAACTCCTTCCCATTCCAATCCTGAGACCCTTCCTATAGCATGAGATGTGATATCCAACTCCATCCCATTCCAATCCTGAGACCCTTCCTATAGCATGAGATGTGATGTCTCAATGCTTCTAATACCAAACCTGAGATCCTTCCTTTAACATGAGATGTGATATCCAACTCCTTCCATTCCAATCCTTAGACCCTTCCTACAGCATGCAATATGATATCTCAATGATTTTAATAAAAAACCTGAGACCCGTCCTATAACATGAGATGGGATATCCAACTCCTTCCCATTCCAATCCTGAGACACTTCCGATAGCAGAGATGTGATATCTCAATGTTTATACCAAACCTGAGACCCTTCCTATAACATGAGATGTGATATCCAACTCCTTCCCGTTCCAAACCTGAGACCCTTCGTTTAGCATGAGATGTGATATCCAGCTCCTTCCCATTCCAATCCTGAGAAACTTCCGATAGCATGAGATGTGATATCTTAATGCTTCTAATATCAAAACTGAGACCCTCCCTATAGCATATGTGATATCTAAATCCTTCCCATTCCAATCCTGAGACCCTATAGCATGAGATGTGCTATCTCAATGCTTATCCTTGATTCCTGTAGTAAATTGATTTCCTTTGCAGGCCGACTCCTGTCACGAATGCCTTGTCTGCATGCATTCTCTCCTGGCCATTTGCTCACCGTGGCTATTTGCCTACCCCCTTCCTCTCTCAGTGGATGGACTTCTCCATCCTAGCCTCCTACCACTCAACTCCGCCTACTTGGAGAATTCAACATGAACCTGTATGCTTCCTGACCTGGACTTTTACGAGATCTGCAACTCTTCATGTCGCTGGCCCTACACACTGCAGGGAATACTCAGGATTTTCTGATCTCAGACCTCCCCCTCTGTAACCCTCTCAACAATCCTCTCCCGTGGTGATTAAGTTCTCATCTCCAAAGAAGGCTAACTGCCAGCTATTCCTCCTCAGAGGAGTTCTCCCTTTCTGTCCCTGCTCCCTGCACAGTTTCGCGATGCAAACACTCGCTTTCCTGCTCTCTGGCTTAGACGCTTTTCCTTCTCAGAGGCCTTCTTCCTTTCTGCCCTTTTCGCGTTGCAAGTACTCGCTTCCCAGCTCTCTGGTTTAGACGCGTGTTCCCTGCCTTCTCTCCTCTTCCCGCTGTCTTCAAATCAAAAAATGAGCTCCAAAAGATACACAGTGCTCAGAATGCTCTATAACACCCATTATTCAACATATAGCCGTAACCCGCTAGACGTATTGAAACGTGCTGTAAACTAGCAAAAACAGCTAGAAAATGTACTTTCCTCGCGTTTTTGTAAATGCTAATTCTGATGGGTTCCCATGTATGTACTGTCCGTGCGTTTGTTGTTGAATCCTGAAGTTTTTAACCACTGTTCTCCCATACAAGGGGGGGTCAACTTCTACTGCTGTTCACAGGCTGAATGTATACGGCTGAAATCTTCAAGGCATTATCAGCTTTCCTGACTGTTTTGGAACGTGTATTTGCCATCTGTTAATGCAGTCGCCCTGTGTTCATCGTCCCTTCTACTTCACAGGCTGCTCTCCACTGGTGATCACATTCTCCTCTCCAGAGCAGGCTGACTACCAGCTGCTCCTCCTCATAGGCGTTCATCCTTTCTGTCCCTGCTCCCTGCACCGTTCCGCGTTGCATGTACTCGCTTCCCAGCTCTCTGGTTTAGATGCGTGTTCCCTGCCTTCTCTCCTCTTCCTACAGCCTTCCAATGAGCTCCACTAGATAGTGTTCAGAATGCTTTATAACCCCATTATTCAACATATAGCTGTAACCCGCTAGACGTATTGAAACGTGCTAAAAACTAGCAAAAATAGCTAGAAAATGTACTTCCCTCGCGTTTTTGTAAATGCGAATTCTGGTGGGTTCCCATGTTGTATGTACTGTGTCCGTGCGTTTGTGTCGAATCCTGACGTTTTTAACCACTGTTCTCCCATACTAGGGAGGGGGGGGTCAACATCTGCTGTTCACAGGCTGAATGTATACGGCTGAAATCTTCAAGGCATTATCAGCTTTCCTGACTGTTTTGGAACGTGTATTTGCCATCTGTTAATGCAGTCGCCCTTTGTTCATCGTTCTTTCTAGTTTACAGGCTGCACTCCCCTAGTGATCACATTCTTCTCTCCTATGCAGGCTAACTACCAGCTGCTCCTCCTCATAGGTGTTCATCCTTTCTGTCCCTGCTCCCTGCACCGTTTCGCGTTGCATGTACTCGCTTCCCAGCTCTCTGGTTGAGATGCTTGTTCCCTGCCTTCTCTCCTCTTGCTACAGCCTTCCAATTTGCTCCACAAGATACAGTGTTCAGAATGCTTTATAACACCCATTATTCAACATATAGCTGTAACCCGATAGACGTATTGAAACGTGCTAAAAACTAGCAAAAACAGCTAGAAAATGTACTTCCCTCGCGTTTTGGTAAATGCAGGGTACACACGTCTAAACCAGAGAGCAGGGAAGCGAGCATTTCAGCAGTATAAATTCAGCCTGTGAACAACACATTTTGACCCTCCCTTGTATGGGAGAAGAGTGGTTCAAAAGACCAGGATTCGACTGAACAAACGCACGAACAGAGTACAAAATGGGAATCCACCAGAATTCGCATTTACCAAAACGCGAGGAAAGTACATGTTCTAGCTGTTTCTGCTCGTTTTTAGCACGTTTCAATACGTCTAGCGGGTTACAGCTATATGTTGAATAATGGGTGTTATAAAGCATTCTGAACACTGTATCTTGTGGAGCTCATTGGAAGGCTGTAGGAAGAGGAGAGAAGGCAGGGAACACGCATCTAAACCAGAGAGCAGGGAAGCGAGTACATGCAACGCGAAACGGTGCAGGGAGCAGGGACAGAAAGGATGAACGCCTATGAGGAGGAGCAGCTGGTAGTCAGCCTGCTCTGGAGAGGAGAATGTGATCACCAGGGGAGTGCAGCCTGTAAAGTAGAAGGGACTATGAACACAGGGCGACTGCATTAACAGATGGCAAATACACGTTCCAAAACAGTCAGGAAAGCTGATAATGCCTTGAAGATTTCAGCCGTATACATTCAGCCTATGAACAGCAGTAGACGTTGACCCCCCCCCCCCCCCCCTTGTATGGGAGAACAGTGGTTAAAAACTTCAGCATTCGACAACAAACGCACGGACAGTATACATGGGAACCCATCAGAATTAGCATTTACAAAAACGCGAGGAAAGTACATTTTCTAGCTGTTTTTGCTAGTTTACAGCACGTATCAATACGTCTAGCGGGTTACGGCTATATGTTGAATAATGGGTGTTATAGAGCATTCTGAGCACTGTATATCTTTTGGAGCTCATTTTTTGATTTGAAGGCAGCGGGAAGAGGAGAGAAGGCAGGGAACACGCGTCTAAACCAGAGAGCTGGGAAGCGAGTACTTGCAACGCGAAAAGGGCAGAAAGCAAGAAGGCCTCTGAGAAGGAAAAGCGTTTAAACAAGAGAGCAGGGAAGCGAGTGTTTGCAACGCGAAACGGTGCAGGGAGCAGGGACAGAAAGGGAGAACTCCTCTGAGGAGGAACAGCTGGCAGTTAGCCTTCTTTGAAGATGAGAACTTGATCACCACGGGAGAGGATTGTTGAGAGGGTTACAGAGGGGGAGGTCTGAGATCAGAAAATCCTGACTATTCCCTGCAGTCTGTAGGGCCAGCGACATGAAGAGTTGCAGATCTCGTAAAAGTCCAGGTCAGGAAGCATACAGGTTCATGTTGAATTCTCCAAGTAGGCGGAGTTGAGTGGTAGGAGGCTAGGATGGAGAAGTCCATCCACTGAGAGAGGAAGGGGGTAGGCAAATAGCCACGGTGAGAGAATGGCCAGGAGAGAATGCATGCAGACAAGGCATTCGTGACAGGAGTCGGCCTGCAAAGGAAATCAATTTACTACAGGAATCAAGGATAAGCATTGAGATATCACATCTCATGCTATAGGAAGGGTCTCAGGATTGGAATGGGAAGGACTTAGATATCATATATCATGCTATAGGGAGGGTCTCAGTTTAGATATTAGAAGCATTGAGATATCACATCTCATGCTATCGGAAGTGTCTCAGGATTGGAATGGGAAGGAGCTGGATATCACATCTCATGCTAAAGGAAGGGTCTCAGGTTTGGAACGGGAAGGAGTTGGATATCACATCTCATGTTATAGGAAGAGTCTCAGGTATGGTATAAACATTGAGATATCACATCTCAGGCTATAGGAAGGGTCTCAGGATTGGAATGGGAAGGAGTTGGATATCACATCTCATGCTATAGGAAGGGTCTCAGGATTGGAATGGGAAGGAGTTGGATATCACATTGGATATTCCCATCTCATGTTATAGGAAGGATCTCAGGTTTGGTATTAGAAGCATTGAGATATCACATCTCATGCTATAGGAAGGGTCTCAGGATTGGAATGGGAAGGACTTGGATATCACATCTCATGCTATAAGGAGGGTCTCAAGTTTGATATTAGAAGCATTGAGATATCACATTTCATGATATCGGAAGGGTCTCAAGATTGGAATGGGAAGGAGTTGGATATCACATCTCATGATAAAGGAAGGGTCTAAGGTTTGGAAGGGGAAGGATTTGGATATCACATCTCATGTTATAGGACGGGTCTCAGGTTTGGTATTAGAAGCATTGAGATATCAAGTCTCATGGTATAGGAAGGGTCTCAGAATTGGAATGGGAAGGAGTTGGATATCACATCTCAAGCTATAGGAAGGGTCTAAGGATTAGAATGGGAAGGAGTTTGATATCACATCTCATGCCATAGTATGGGTCTCAGGTTTGGTAGAAGCATTGGGATATCACATCTCATGCTATCGGAAGGTTATCAGGATTGGATTTGGAAGGAGTTGGATATCCCATCTCATGCTATAGGAAGGGTCTCAGGTTGGAATGGGAAGGAGTTGGATATCACATCTCATGTTATAGGACGGGTCTCAGGATTGGAATGGGAAGGACTTGGATATCACATCTCATGCTATAGGAAGGCTCTCAGGTTTGCAAGGGGAAAGAGTTGGATATCACATTTCATGTTAGAGGTAGGTTCTCAGGTTTGGTATTAGAAGTATTGAGATATCACATCTCATGCTATCAGAAGGATCTCAGGTTTGGTATAGAAGCATTGAGATATCATATCTTATGCTATCAGAAGAGTCTCAGGATTGGAATGGGAAGGAGTTGGATATCACATCTCATGGTAAAGGAAGGGTCTCAGGTTTGGAAGATAAGGATTTGGATATCACATCTCATGTTATAGGAAGGATCTCAGGTTTGGTATTAGAAGTATTGAGATATCACATCTCATGCTATCGGAAGGATCTCAGGTTTGGTATAGAAGCATTGAGATATATCATGCTATCAGAAGGGTCTCGGGATTGGAATGGGAAGGAGTTGGATATCACATCTCATGCTAAAGGGAGGGTCTCAGGTTTGGAAGGGGAAGGATTTGGATATCACATCTCATGTTATAGGATGGATCTCAGGTTTGGTATTAGAAGTATTGAGATATCACATCTCATGTTATCGGAAGGATCTCAGGTTTGGTATTAGAAGTATTGAGATATCACATCTCATGCTATCGGAAGGATCTCAGGTTTGGTAGAAGCATTGAGGTATCACATCTCATGCTATAGGAAGGCTCTCAGGATTGGAATGGGAAGGATTTAGATATCACATATCATGCTATAGGGAGGGTCTCAGTTTTGATATTAGAAGCATTGAGATATCACATCTCAGGCTATCGGAAGTGTCTCAGGATTGGAATGGGAAGGAGCTGGATATAACATCTCATGCTAAAGGAAGGGTCTCAGGTTTGGAACGGGAAGGAGTTGGATATCACATCTCATGTTATAGGACGGGTCTCAGGTTTTTTATTAGAATCATTGAGATATCATATTGCATGATGTAGGGAGGGTCTAAGGATTGGAATGGGAAGGACTTAGATCTCACATCTCATGCTATAGATAGGCTCTCAGGTTTGGAAAGTGAAGGAGTTGGATATCACATTTCATGTTAGAGGAAGGATCTCAGGTTTGGTATTAGGGGCATTGAGATATCACATCTCAGGCTATAGGAAGGGTCTCAGGATTGGAATGGGAAGGAGTTGGATATCACATCTCATGCTATAGGAAGGGTCTCAGGTTTGGTAGAACCATTGAGATATCACATCTCATGCTATAGGAAGGGTCTCAGGATTGGAATGGAAGGAGTTGGATATCACATCTCATGTTATAGGAAGGATATCAGGTTTGGTATTAGAAGCATTGAGACATCACATCTCATGCTATAGGAAGGGTCTCAGGATTGGAATGGGAAGGAGTTGGATATCACATCTCATGCTATAGGAAGGGTCTCAGGATTGGAATGGGAAGGAGTTGAATATGACAACTCATGCCGTAGGAAGGGTTTCAGGTTTGGTATAAACATTGAGATATCACATCTCTGCTATCAAAAGGGTCTCAGGATTGGAATGGGAAGGAGTTGGATTCCCCATCTCATGTTATAGGAAGAGTCTCAGGTTTGGTATTAGAAGCATTGAGATATCACATCTCATGCTATAGGAAGTGTCTCAGGATTGGAATGGGAAGGACTTGGATATCACATCTCATGCTATGGGAAGGGTCTCAGGTTTGGTATAAGCAGTGAGATATCACATCTCATGCTATAGGAAGTGTCTCAGGACATCTCATGTTATAGGAAGGATCTCAGGTTTGGTATAGCATTGAGATATCACATCTCTGCTATCGGAAGGGTCTCAGGATTGGAATGGGAAGGAGTTGGATATTCCCATCTCATGTTATAGGAAGGGTCTCAGGTTTGGTATTAGAAGCATTGAGATATCATATCTCATGCTATAGGAAGGGTCTCAGGATTGGAATGGGAAGGACTTGGATATCACATCTCACGCTATAGGGAGGGTCTCAAGTTTGATATTAGAAGCTTTGAGATATCACATCTCATGATATCGGAAGGGTCTCAGGATTGGAATGGGAAGGAGTTGGATATCACATCTCATGCTAAAGGGAGGGTCTCAGGTTTGGAAGGGGAAGGATTTGGATATCACATCTCATGTTATAGGAAGGATCTCAGGTTTGGTATTAGAAGCATTGAGATATCACATCTCATGCTATCGGAAGGATCTCAGGTTTGGTATTAGAAGCATTGAGATATCACATCTCATGCTATCAGAAGAGTCTCAGGATTGGAATAGGAAGGAGTTGGATATCACATCTCATGCTAAAGGGAGGGTCTCAGGTTTGGAAGGGGAAGGATTTGGATATCACATCTCATGTTATCGGAAGGATCTCACGTTTGGTATTAGAAGTATTGAGATATCATATCTCATGCTATAGGAAGGGTCTCAGGATTGGAATGGGAAGGAGTTGGATATCACATCTCATGCTATAGGGAGGGTCTCAGGATTGGAATGGGAAGGACTTAGATATCACATATCATGCTATAGGGAGGGTCTCAGTTTTGATATTAGAAGCATTGAGATATCACATCTCATGCTATAGGAAGGGTCTCAGGATTGGAATGGGAAGCAGTTGGATATCACATCTCATGCTATAGGAAGGGTCTCAGGTTTGGTATAAGCATTGAGATATCACATCTCATGCTATAGGACAGGTCTCAGGATTGGAATGGAAGGAGTTGGATATCACATCTCATGTTATAAGGAAGGATCTCAGGTTTGGTATTAGAAGCATTGAGACATCACATCTCATGCTATAGGAAGGGTCTCAGGGTTGGAATGGGAAGGAGTTGGATATCACATCTCATCCAATAGGAAGGGCCTCAGGTTTGGAATGGGAAGGAATTGGATATCACATCTCATGTTATAGGAAGGATCTCAGGTTTGGTATTAGAAGCATTGAGATAACAAATCTCATGATATCGGAAGGGTCTCAGGATTGGAATGGGAAGGACTTGGATATCATATCTCATGCTATAGGACGGGTCTCAGGTTTGATATTAGAAGCATTGAGATAACAAATCTCATGATATCGGAAGGGTCTCAGGATTGGAATGGGAAGGAGTTGGATACCACATCTCATGATAAAGGAAGGGTCTAAGGTTTGGAAGGGGAAGGATTTGGATATCACATCTCATGTTATAGGGCAGGTCTCAGGTTTGGTATTAGAAGCATTGAGATATCAAGTCTCATGGTATAAGAAGGGTCTCAGAATTGGAATGGGAAGGAGTTGGATATCACACCTCAAGTTATAGGAAGGGTCTCAGGATTGGAATGGGAAGGAGTTTGATATCACATCTCATGCCATAGTATGGGTCTCAGGTTTGGTAGAAGCATTGGGATATCACATCTCATGCTATCGGAAGGGTATCAGTATTGGATTTGGAAGAAGTTGGATATCCCATCTCATGCTATAGGAAGGGTCTCGGGTTGGAATGGGAAGGAGTTGGATATCACATTTCATGTTATAGGAAGGGTCTCAGGATTGGAATGGGAAGGACTTGGATATCATATCTCATGCTATAGGACGGGTCTCAGGTTTGTTATTAGAATCATTGAGATATATTGCATGCTGTAGGAAGGGTCTAAGGATTGGAATGGGAAGGACTTGGATATCACATCTCATGCTATAGATAGGCTCTTAGGTTTGGAATGGGAAGGAGTTGGATATCACATTTCATGTTATAGGAAGGGTCTCAGGATTGGAATGGGAAGGACTTGGATATCATATCTCATGCTATAGGACGGGTCTCAGGTTTGTTATTAGAATCATTGAGATATCATATTGCATGCTGTAGGAAGGGTCTAAGGATTGGAATGGGAAGGACTTGGATATCACATCTCATGCTATAGATAGGCTCTTAGGTTTGGAAAGGGAAGGAGTTGGATATCACATTTCATGTTAGAGGAAGGATCTCAGGTTTTGTATTAGAAGCATTGAGATATCACATCTCATGCTATAGGAAGGGTCTCAGGATTGGAATGGGAAGTAGTTGGATATCACATCTCATGCTATAGGAAGGGTCTCAGGTTTGGTATAAGCATTGAGATATCACATCTCATGCTATAGGACGGGTCTCAGGATTGGAATGGAAGGAGTTGGATATCACATCTCATGTTATAGGAAGGATCTCAGGTTTGGTATTAGAAGCATTGAGACATCACATCTCATGCTATAGGAAGGGTCTCAGGGTTGGAATGGGAAGGAGTTGGATATCACATCTCATCCAATAGGAAGGGTCTCAGGTTTGGAATGGGAAGGAATTGGATATCACATCTCATGTTATAGGAAGGATCTCAGGTTTGGTATTAGAAGCATTGAGATATCACATCTCATGCTATAGGAAGGGTCTCAGGATTGGAATGTGAAGGATTTGGATATCACATCTCATGCTAAAGGAAGGGTCTCAGGTTTGGTAGAAGCATTGAGATATCAGGTCTCTGCTATCGGAAGGGTCTCAGGATTGGATTGGGAAGGAGTTGGATATCCCTTCTCATGCTATAGGAAGGGTCTCAGGATTTGAATGGGAAGGAGTTGGATATCACATCTCATGTTATAGGAAGGGTCTCAGGATTGGAATGGGAAGGATTTGGATATCACATCTCTTGCTATAGGAAGGGTCTCAGGATTGGAATGGGTAGGAGTTGGATATTACTTTCTTGCTATAGGAAGGGTCTCATGTTTGGAATGGGAAGCAGTTGGATATCACATATGCTATAGTTAGTGTCTCAGGTTTGGAACGGGAAGGAGTTGGATATCACATCTCATGTTATAGGAAGGGTCTCAGGTTTGGTATAAGCATTGAGATATCACATCTCTGCTATCGGAAGCGGCTCAGGATTGGAATGGGAAGGAGTTGGATATCCCATCTCATGTTATAGGAGGAGTCTCTGGTTTGGTATTAGAATCATTGAAATATCACATCGCATGCTGTAGGAAGGGTCTAAGGATTGGAATGGGATGGACTTGGATATCACATCTCATGCTATAGGTAGGCTCTCAGGTTTGGTATAAGCATTGAGATATCACATCTCATGCTATAGGAAGGGTCTCAGGATTGGAATGGGAAGGAATTGGATATCACATCTCATGCTATAGGAAGGGTCTCAGATTTGGTATAAGCATTGAGATATCACATCTCATGCTAAAGGAAGGGTCTCAGGATTGGAATGGGAAGGAGTTGTATATGACATCTCAGGCCATAGGAAGGGTCTCAGGTTTGGTATAAGCATTGAGATATCACATCTCTGCTATCGGAAGGGTCTCATGATTGGAATGGGAAGGAGTTGGATATCCCATCTCATGTTATAGGAATGGTCTCAGGTTTGGTATTAGAAGCATAGAGATATCACATCTCATGCTATAGGAAGGGTCTCAGGATTGGAATGGGAAGGACTTGGATGTCACATCTCATGCTATAGGGAGGGTCTCAAGTTTGATATTAGACGCGTTGAGATAACAAATCTCATGATATCGGAAGGGTCTCAGGATTGGAATGGGAAGGAGTTGGATATCACATCTCATGATAAAGGAAGGGTCTAAGGTTTGGAAGGGGAAGGATTTGGATATCACATCTCATGTTATAGGACGGGTCTCAGGTTTGGTATTAGAAGCATTGAGATATCAAGTCTCATGGTATAAGAAGGGTCTCAGAATTGGAATGGGAAGGAGTTGGATATCACACCTCAAGCTATGGGAAGGGTCTCAGGATTGGAATGGGAAGGAGTTTGATATCACATCTCATGCCATAGTATGGGTCTCAGGTTTGGTAGAAGCATTGGGATATCACATCTCATGCTATCGGAAGGGTATCAGTATTGGATTTGGAAGAAGTTGGATATCCCATCTCATGCTATAGGAAGGGTCTCAGGTTGGAATGGGAAGGAGTTGGATATCACATTTCATGTTATAGGAAGGGTCTCAGGATTGGAATGGGAAGGACTTGGATATCATATCTCATGCTATAGGAAGGGTCTCAGGATTTGAATGGGAAGGATTTGGATATCACATCTCATGCTATAGAGAGTGTCTCAGGATTGGAATGGGAAGGACTTGGATATCACATCTCATGCTATAGATAGGCTCTTAGGTTTGGAACGGGAAGGAGTTGGATATCACATCTCATGTTATAGGAAGGGTCTCAGGTTTGGTATAAACATTGAGATATCACATCTCTGCTATCGGAAGTGTCTCAGGATTGGAATGGGAAGGAGTTGGATATCCCATCTCATGTTATAGGACGGGTCTCAGGTTTGGTATTAGAAGCATTGAGATATCACATCTCATGCTATAGGAAGGGTCTCAGGATTGGAATGGAAAGGAGTTTGATATCACATCTCATGCCATAGTATGGGTCTCAGGTTTGGTAGAAGCATTGGGATATCACATCTCATGCTATCGGAAGGGTATCAGTATTGGATTTGGAAGAAGTTGGATATCCCATCTCATGCTATAGGAAGGGTCTCAGGTTGGAATGGGAAGGAGTTGGATATCACATTTCATGTTATAGGAAGGGTCTCAGGATTGGAATGGGAAGGACTTGGATATCATATCTCATGCTATAGGACGGGTCTCAGGTTTGTTATTAGAATCATTGAGATATCATATTGCATGCTGTAGGAAGGGTCTAAGGATTGGAATGGGAAGGACTTGGATATCACATCTCATGCTATAGATAGGCTCTTAGGTTTGGAAAGGGAAGGAGTTGGATATCACATTTCATGTTAGAGGAAGGATCTCAGGTTTGGTATTAGAAGCATTGAGATATCACATCTCATGCTATAGGAAGGGTCTCAGGATTGGAATGGGAAGTAGTTGGATATCACATCTCATGCTATAGGAAGGGTCTCAGGATTGGAATGGAAGGAGTTGGATATCACATCTCATGTTATAGGAAGGATCTCAGGTTTGGTATTAGAAGCATTGAGACATCACATCTCATGCTATAGGAAGGGTCTCAGGGTTGGAATGGGAAGGAGTTGGATATCACATCTCATCCAATAGGAAGGGTCTCAGGTTTGGAATGGGAAGGAAATGGATATCACATCTCATGTTATAGGAAGGATCTCAGGTTTGGTATTAGAAGCATTGAGATATCACATCTCATGCTATAGGAAGGGTCTCAGGATTGGAATGTGAAGGATTTGGATATCACATCTCATGCTAAAGGAAGGGTCTCAGGTTTGGTAGAAGCATTAAGATATCACGTCTCTGCTATCGGAAGGGTCTCAGGATTGGATTGGGAAGGAGTTGGATATCCCTTCTCATGCTATAGGAAGGGTCTCAGGATTTGAATGGCAAGGAGTTGGATATCACATCTCATGCCATAGGAAGGGTCTCAGGTTTGGTATAAGCATTGAGATATCACATCTCTGCTATCGGAAGGGTCTCAGGATTGGAATGGGAAGGAGTTGGATATTCCCATCTCATGTTATAGGAAGGGTCTCAGGTTTGGTATTAGAAGCATTGAGATATCACATCTCATGCTATAGGAAGGGTCTCAGGATTGGAATGGGAAGGACTTGGATATCACATCTCATGCTATAGGGAGGGTCTCAAGTTTGATATTAGAAGCTTTGAGATATCACATCTCATGATATCGGAAGGGTCTCAGGATTGGAATGGGAAGGAGTTGGATATCACATCTCATGATAAAGGAAGGGTCTAAGGTTTGGAAGGGGAAGGATTTGGATATCACATCTCATGTTATTTTACGGGTCTCAGGTTTGGTATTAGAAGCATTGAGATATCAAGTCTCAGAGTATAGGAAGGGTCTCAGAATTGGAATGGGAAGGAGTTGGATATCACATCTCAAGCTATAGGAAGGGTCTCAGGATTGGAATGGGAAGGACTTGGATATCACATCTCATGCTATAGGAAGGCTCTCAGGTTTGGAAGGGGAAAGAGTTGGATATCACATTTCATGTTAGAGGTCTCAGGTTTGGTATTAGAGGCATTGAGATATCACATCTCATGCTATCAGAAGGGTCTCAGGAATGGAATGGGAAGGAGTTGGATATCACATCTCATGCTAAAGGGAGGGTCTCAGGTTTGGAAGGGGAAGGATTTGGATATCACATCTCATGTTATAGGAAGGATCTCAGGTTTGGTATTAGAAGCATTGAGATATCACATCTCATGCTATCGGAAGGATCTCAGGTTTGGTATTAGAAGCATTGAGATATCACATCTCATGCTATCAGAAGGGTCTCAGGATTGGAATGGGAAGGAGTTGGATATCACATCTCATGCTAAAGGGAGGGTCTCAGGTTTGGAAGGGGAAGGATTTGGATATCACATCTCATGTTATCGGAAGGATCTCACGTTTGGTATTAGAAGTATTGAGATATCATATCTCATGGTATAGGAAGGGTCTCAGGTTTGGTATAAGCATTGAGATATCACATCTCTGCTATCGGAAGTGTCTCAGGATTGGAATGGGAAGGAGTTGGATATCCCATCTCATGTTATAGGACGGGTCTCAGGTTTGTTATTAGAATCATTGAGATATCATATTGCATGCTGTAGGAAGGGTCTAAGGGTTGGAATGGGAAGGACTTGGATATCACATCTCATGCTATAGATAGGCTCTTAGGTTTGGAAAGGGAAGGAGTTGGATATCACATTTCATGTTAGAGGAAGGATCTCAGGTTTGGTATTAGAAGCATTGAGATATCACATCTCATGCTATAGGAAGGGTCTCAGGATTGGAATGGGAAGTAGTTGGATATCACATCTCATGCTATAGGAAGGGTCTCAGGTTTGGTATAAGCATTGAGATATCACATCTAATGCTATAGGACGGGTCTCAGGATTGGAATGGAAGGAGTTGGATATCACATCTCATGTTATAGGAAGGATCTCAGGTTTGGTATTAGAAGCATTGAGACATCACATCTCATGCTATAGGAAGGGTCTCAGGGTTGGAATGGGAAGGACTTGGATATCACATCTCATGCTATAGGAAGGGTCTCAGGATTGGAATGGGAAGTAGTTGGATATCACATCTCATGCTATAGGAAGGGTCTCAGGTTTGGTATAAGCATTGAGATATCACATCTCATGCTATAGGACGGGTCTCAGGATTGGAATGGAAGGAGTTGGATATCACATCTCATGTTATAGGAAGGATCTCAGGTTTGGTATTAGAAGCATTGAGACATCAGATCTCATGCTATAGGAAGGGTCTCAGGGTTGGAATGGGAAGGAGTTGGATATCACATCTCATCCAATAGGAAGGGTCTCAGGTTTGGAATGGGAAGGAATTGGATATCACATCTCATGTTATAGGAAGGATCTCAGGTTTGGTATTAGAAGCATTGAGAGATCACATCTCATGCTATAGGAAGGGTCTCAGGATTGGAATGTGAAGGATTTGGATATCACATCTCATGCTAAAGGAAGGGTCTCAGGTTTGGTAGAAGCATTGAGATATCACGTCTCTGCTATCGGAAGGGTCTCAGGATTGGATTGGGAAGGAGTTGGATATCCCTTCTCATGCTATAGGAAGGGTCTCAGGATTTGAATGGCAAGGAGTTGGATATCACATCTCATGCCATAGGAAGGGTCTCAGGTTTGGTATAAGCATTGAGATATCACATCTCTGCTATCGGAAGGGTCTCAGGATTGGAATGGGAAGGAGTTGGATATTCCCATCTCATGTTATAGGAAGGGTCTCAGGTTTGGTATTAGAAGCATTGAGATATCACATCTCATGCTATAGGAAGGGTCTCAGGATTGGAATGGGAAGGACTTGGATATCACATCTCATGCTATAGGGAGGGTCTCAAGTTTGATATTAGAAGCTTTGAGATATCACATCTCATGATATCGGAAGGGTCTCAGGATTGGAATGGGAAGGAGTTGGATATCACATCTCATGATAAAGGAAGGGTCTAAGGTTTGGAAGGGGAAGGATTTGGATATCACATCTCATGTTATATTACGGGTCTCAGGTTTGGTATTAGAAGCATTGAGATATCAAGTCTCAGAGTACAGGAAGGGTCTCAGAATTGGAATGGGAAGGAGTTGGATATCACATCTCAAGCTATAGGAAGGGTCTCAGGATTGGAATGGGAAGGACTTGGATATCACATCTCATGCTATAGGAAGGCTCTCAGGTTTGGAAGGGGAAAGAGTTGGATATCACATTTCATGTTAGAGGTAGGAGCTCAGGTTTGGTATTAGAGGCATTGAGATATCACATCTCATGCTATCAGAAGGGTCTCAGGAATGGAATGGGAAGGAGTTGGATATCACATCTCATGCTAAAGGGAGGGTCTCAGGTTTGGAAGGGGAAGGATTTGGATATCACATCTCATGTTATAGGAAGGATCTCAGGTTTAGTATTAGAAGCATTGAGATATCACATCTCATGCTATCGGAAGGATCTCAGGTTTGGTATTAGAAGCATTGAGATATCACCTCTCATGCTATCAGAAGGGTCTCAGGATTGGAATGGGAAGGAGTTGGATATCACATCTCATGCTAAAGGGAGGGTCTCAGGTTTGGAAGGGGAAGGATTTGGATATCACATCTCATGTTATCGGAAGGATCTCACGTTTGGTATTAGAAGTATTGAGATATCATATCTCATGCTATAGGAAGGGTCTCAGGATTGGAATGGGAAAGAGTTGGATATCACATCTCATGCTATAGGGAGTGTCTCAGGATTGGAATGGGAAGGACTTAGATATCACATATCATGCTATAGGGAGGGTCTCAGTTTTGATATTAGAAGCATTGAGATATCACATCTCATGCTATCGGAAGTGTCTCAGGATTGGAATGGGAAGGAGCTGGATATCACATCTCATGCTAAAGGAAGGGTCTCAGGTTTGGAACGGGAAGGATTTGGATATCACATCTCATGTTATAGGAAGGGTCTCAGGTTTGGTATAAGCATTGAGATATCACATCTCTGCTATCGGAAGTGTCTCAGGATTGGAATGGGAAGGAGTTGGATATCCCATCTCATGTTATAGGACGGGTCTCAGGTTTGTTATTAGAATCATTGAGATATCATATTGCATGCTGTAGGAAGGGTCTAAGGGTTGGAATGGGAAGGACTTGGATATCACATCTCATGCTATAGATATGCTCTTAGGTTTGGAAAGGGAAGGAGTTGGATATCACATTTCATGTTAGAGGAAGGATCTCAGGTTTGGTATTAGAAGCATTGAGATATCACATCTCATGCTATAGGAAGGGTCTCAGGATTGGAATGGGAAGTAGTTGGATATCACATCTCATGCTATAGGAAGGGTCTCAGGTTTGGTATAAGCATTGAGATATCACATCTAATGCTATAGGACGGGTCTCAGGATTGGAATGGAAGGAGTTGGATATCACATCTCATGTTATAGGAAGGATCTCAGGTTTGGTATTAGAAGCATTGAGACATCACATCTCATGCTATAGGAAGGGTCTCAGGGTTGGAATGGGAAGGAGTTGGATATCACCTCTCATCCAATAGGAAGGGTCTCAGGTTTGGAATGGGAAGGGATTGGATATCACATCTTATGTTATAGGAAGGATCTCAGGTTTGGTATTAGAAGCATTGAGATATCACATCTCATGCTATAGGAAGGGTCTCAGGATTGGAATGTGAAGGATTTGGATATCACATCTCATGCTAAAGGAAGGGTCTCAGGTTTGGTAGAAGCATTGAGATATCACGTCTCTGCTATCGGAAGGGTCTCAGGATTGGATTGGGCAGGAGTTGGATATCCCTTCTCATGCTATAGGAAGGGTCTCAGGATTTGAATGGCAAGGAGTTGGATATCACATCTCATGCCATAGGAAGGGTCTCAGGTTTGGTATAAGCATTGAGATATCACATCTCTGCTATCGGAAGGGTCTCAGGATTGGATTGGGAAGGAGTTGGATATCCCTTCTCATGCTATAGGAAGTGTCTCAGGTTGGAATGGGAAGGAGTTGGATATCACATCTCATGTTATAGGAAGGGTCTCAGGATTGGAATGGGAAGGATTTGGATATCACATCTCTTGCTATAGGAAGGGTCTCAGGATTGGAATGGGTAGGAGTTGGATATTACTTTCTTGCTATAGGAAGGGTCTCATGTTTGGAATGGGAAGCAGTTGGATATCACATATGCTATAGTTAGTGTCTCAGGTTTGGAACGGGAAGGAGTTGGATATCACATCTCATGCTTTAGGGAGTGTCTCAGGATTGGAATGGGAAGGACTTAGATATCACATATCATGCTATAGGGAGGGTCTCAGTTTTGATATTAGAAGCATTGAAATATCACATCTCATGCTATCGGAAGTGTCTCAGGATTGGAATGGGAAGGAGCTGGATATCACATCTCATGCTAAAGGAAGGGTCTCAGGTTTGGAACGGGAAGGATTTGGATATCACATCTCATGCTAAAGGAAGGGTCTCAGGTTTGGAACGGGAAGGATTTGGATATCACATCTCATGTTATAGGAAGGGTCTCAGGTTTGGTATAAGCATTGAGATATCACATCTCTGCTATCGGAAGTGTCTCAGGATTGGAATGGGAAGGAGTTGGATATCCCATCTCATGTTATAGGACGGGTCTCAGGTTTGTTATTAGAATCATTGAGATATCATATTGCATGCTGTAGGAAGGGTCTAAGGGTTGGAATGGGAAGGACTTGGATATCACATCTCATGCTATAGATAGGCTCTTAGGTTTGGGAAGCGAAGGAGTTGGATATCACATTTCATGTTAGAGGAAGGATCTCAGGTTTGTTATTAGAAGCATTGAGATATCACATCTCATGCTATAGGAAGGGTCTCAGGATTGGAATGGGAAGTAGTTGGATATCACATCTCATGCTATAGGAAGGGTTTCAGGTTTGGTATAAGCATTGAGATATCACATCTCATGCTATAGGACGGGTCTCAGGATTGGAATGGAAGGAGTTGGATATCACATCTCATGTTATAGGAAGGATCTCAGGTTTGGTATTAGAAGCATTGAGACATCACATCTCATGCTATAGGAAGGGTCTCAGGGTTGGAATGGGAAGGAGTTGGATATCACATCTCATCCAATAGGAAGGGTCTCAGGTTTGGAATGGGAAGGAATTGGATATCACATCTCATGTTATAGGAAGGATCTCAGGTTTGGTATTAGAAGCATTGAGATATCACATCTCATGCTATAGGAAGGGTCTCAGGATTGGAATGTGAAGGATTTGGATATCACATCTCATGCTAAAGGAAGGGTCTCAGGTTTGGTAGAAGCATTGAGATATCACGTCTCTGCTATCGGAAGGGTCTCAGGATTGGATTGGGAAGGAGTTGGATATCCCTTCTCATGCTATAGGAAGGGTCTCAGGATTTGAATGGCAAGGAATTGGATATCACATCTCATGCCATAGGAAGGGTCTCAGGTTTGGTATAAGCATTGAGATATCACATCTCTGCTATCGGAAGGGTCTCAGGATTGGATTGGGAAGGAGTTGTATATCCCTTCTCATGCTATAGGAAGTGTCTCAGGTTGGAATGGGAAGGATTTGGATATCACACCTCAAGCTATAGGAAGGGTCTCAGGATTGGAATGGGAAGGAGTTTGATATCACATCTCATGCCATAGTATGGGTCTCAGGTTTGGTAGAAGCAGAGGGATATCACATCTCATGCTATCGGAAGGGTATCAGTATTGGATTTGGAAGAAGTTGGATATCCCATCTCATGCTATAGGAAGGGTCTCAGGTTGGAATGGGAAGGAGTTGGATATCACATTTCATGTTATAGGAAGGGTCTCAGGATTGGAATGGGAAGGACTTGGATATCATATCTCATGCTATAGGACGGGTCTCAGGTTTGTTATTAGAATCATTGAGATATCATATTGCATGCTGTAGGAAGGGTCTAAGGATTGGAATGGGAAGGACTTGGATATCACATCTCATGCTATAGATAGGCTCTTAGGTTTGGAAAGGGAAGGAGTTGGATATCACATTTCATGTTAGAGGAAGGATCTCAGGTTTGGTATTAGAAGCATTGAGATATCACATCTCATGCTATAGGAAGGGTCTCAGGATTGGAATGGGAAGTAGTTGGATATCACATCTCATGCTATAGGAAGGGTCTCAGGTTTGGTATAAGCATTGAGATATCACATCTCATGCTATAGGACGGGTCTCAGGATTGGAATGGAAGGAGTTGGATATCACATCTCATGTTATAGGAAGGATCTCAGGTTTGGTATTAGAAGCATTGAGACATCACATCTCATGCTATAGGAAGGGTCTCAGGGTTGGAATGGGAAGGAGTTGGATATCACATCTCATCCAATAGGAAGGGTCTCAGGTTTGGAATGGGAAGGAATTGGATATCACATCTCATGTTATAGGAAGGATCTCAGGTTTGGTATTAGAAGCATTGAGATATCACATCTCATGCTATAGGAAGGGTCTCAGGATTGGAATGTGAAGGATTTGGATATCACATCTCATGCTAAAGGAAGGGTCTCAGGTTTGGTAGAAGCATTGAGATATCACGTCTCTGCTATCGGAAGGGTCTCAGGATTGGATTGGGAAGGAGTTGGATATCCCTTCTCATGCTATAGGAAGGGTCTCGGGATTTGAATGGCAAGGAGTTGGATATCACATCTCATGCCATAGGAAGGGTCTCAGGTTTGGTATAAGCATTGAGATATCACATCTCTGCTATCGGAAGGGTCTCAGGATTGGAATGGGAAGGAGTTGGATATTCCCATCTCATGTTATAGGAAGGGTCTCAGGTTTGGTATTAGAAGCATTGAGATATCACATCTCATGCTATAGGAAGGGTCTCAGGATTGGAATGGGAAGGACTTGGATATCACATCTCATGCTATAGGGAGGGTCTCAAGTTTGATATTAGAAGCTTTGAGATATCACATCTCATGATATCGGAAGGGTCTCAGGATTGGAATGGGAAGGAGTTGGATATCACATCTCATGATAAAGGAAGGGTCTAAGGTTTGGAAGGGGAAGGATTTGGATATCACAATTCATGTTATATTACGGGTCTCAGGTTTGGTATTAGAAGCATTGAGATATCAAGTCTCAGAGTATAGGAAGGGTCTCAGAATTGGAATGGGAAGGAGTTGGATATCACATCTCAAGCTATAGGAAGGGTCTCAGGATTGGAATGGGAAGGACTTGGATATCACATCTCATGCTATAGGAAGGCTCTCAGGTTTGGAAGGGGAAAGAGCTGGATATCACATTTTATGTTAGAGGTAGGATCTCAGGTTTGGTATTAGAGGCATTGAGATATCACATCTCATGCTATCAGAAGGGTCTCAGGAATGGAATGGGAAGGAGTTGGATATCACATCTCATGCTAAAGGGAGGGTCTCAGGTTTGGAAGGGGAAGGATTTGGATATCACATCTCATGTTATAGGAAGGATCTCAGGTTTGGTATTAGAAGCATTGAGATATCACATCTCATGCTATCGGAAGGATCTCAGGTTTGGTATTAGAAGCATTGAGATATCACATCTCATGCTATCAGAAGGGTCTCAGGATTGGAATGGGAAGGAGTTGGATATCACATCTCATGCTAAAGGGAGGGTCTCAGGTTTGGAAGGGGAAGGATTTGGATATCACATCTCATGTTATCGGAAGGATCTCACGTTTGGTATTAGAAGTATTGAGATATCATATCTCATGCAATATGAAGGGTCTCAGGATTGGAATGGGAAAGAGTTGGATATCACATCTCATGCTTTAGGGAGTGTCTCAGGATTGGAATGGGAAGGACTTAGATATCACATATCATGCTATAGGGAGGGTCTCAGTTTTGATATTAGAAGCATTGAAATATCACATCTCATGCTATCGGAAGTGTCTCAGGATTGGAATGGGAAGGAGCTGGATATCACATCTCATGCTAAAGGAAGGGTCTCAGGTTTGGAACGGGAAGGATTTGGATATCACATCTCATGCTAAAGGAAGGGTCTCAGGTTTGGAATGGGAAGGATTTGGATATCACATCTCATGTTATAGGAAGGGTCTCAGGTTTGGTATAAGCATTGAGATATCACATCTCTGCTATCGGAAGTGTCTCAGGATTGGAATGGGAAGGAGTTGGATATCCCATCTCATGTTATAGGACGGGTCTCAGGTTTGTTATTAGAATCATTGAGATATCATATTGCATGCTGTAGGAAGGGTCTAAGGGTTGGAATGGGAAGGACTTGGATATCACATCTCATGCTATAGATAGGCTCTTAGGTTTGGAAAGGGAAGGAGTTGGATATCACATTTCATGTTAGAGGAAGGATCTCAGGTTTGTTATTAGAAGCATTGAGATATCACATCTCATGCTATAGGAAGGGTCTCAGGATTGGAATGGGAAGTAGTTGGATATCACATCTCATGCTATAGGAAGGGTCTCAGGTTTGATATAAGCATTGAGATATCACATCTCATGCTATAGGACGGGTCTCAGGATTGGAATGGAAGGAGTTGGATATCACATCTCATGTTATAGGAAGGATCTCAGGTTTGGTATTAGAAGCATTGAGACATCACATCTCATGCTATAGGAAGGGTCTCAGGGTTGGAATGGGAAGGAGTTGGATATCACATCTCATCCAATAGGAAGGGTCTCAGGTTTGGAATGGGAAGGAATTGGATATCACATCTCATGTTATAGGAAGGATCTCAGGTTTGGTATTAGAAGCATTGAGATATCACATCTCATGCTATAGGAAGGGTCTCAGGATTGGAATGTGAAGGATTTGGATATCACATCTCATGCTAAAGGAAGGGTCTCAGGTTTGGTAGAAGCATTGAGATATCACGTCTCTGCTATCGGAAGGGTCTCAGGATTGGATTGGGAAGGAGTTGGATATCCCTTCTCATGTTATAGGAAGGGTCTCAGGATTTGAATGGCAAGGAATTGGATATCACATCTCATGCCATAGGAAGGGTCTCAGGTTTGGTATAAGCATTGAAATATCACATCTCTGCTATCGGAAGGGTCTCAGGATTGGATTGGGAAGGAGTTGGATATCCCTTCTCATGCTATAGGAAGTGTCTCAGGTTGGAATGGGAAGGAGTTGGATATCACACCTCAAGCTATAGGAAGGGTCTCAGGATTGGAATGGGAAGGAGTTTGATATCACATCTCATGCCATAGTATGGGTCTCAGGTTTGGTAGAAGCAGAGGGATATCACATCTCATGCTATCGGAAGGGTATCAGTATTGGATTTGGAAGAAGTTGGATATCCCATCTCATGCTATAGGAAGGGTCTCAGGTTGGAATGGGAAGGAGTTGGATATCACATTTCATGTTATAGGAAGGGTCTCAGGATTGGAATGGGAAGGACTTGGATATCATATCTCATGCTATAGGACGGGTCTCAGGTTTGTTATTAGAATCATTGAGATATCATATTGGATGCTGTAGGAAGGGTCTAAGGATTGGAATGGGAAGGACTTGGATATCACATCTCATGCTATAGATAGGCTCTTAGGTTTGGAAAGGGAAGGAGTTGGATATCACATTTCATGTTAGAGGAAGGATCTCAGGTTTGGTATTAGAAGCATTGAGATATCACATCTCATGCTATAGGAAGGGTCTCAGGATTGGAATGGGAAGTAGTTGGATATCACATCTCATGCTATAGGAAGGGTCTCAGGTTTGGTATGAGCATTGAGATATCACATCTCATGCTATAGGACGGGTCTCAGGATTGGAATGGAAGGAGTTGGATATCACATCTCATGTTATAGGAAGGATCTCAGGTTTGGTATTAGAAGCATTGAGACATCACATCTCATGCTATAGGAAGGGTCTCAGGGTTGGAATGGGAAGGAGTTGGATATCACAACTCATCCAATAGGAAGGGTCTCAGGTTTGGAATGGGAAGGAATTGGATATCACATCTCATGTTATAGGAAGGATCTCAGGTTTGGTATTAGAAGCATTGAGATATCACATCTCATGCTATAGGAAGGGTCTCAGGATTGGAATGTGAAGGATTTGGATATCACATCTCATGCTAAAGGAAGGGTCTCAGGTTTGGTAGAAGCATTGAGATATCACGTCTCTGCTATCGGAAGGGTCTCAGGATTGGATTGGGAAGGAGTTGGATATCCCTTCTCATGCTATAGGAAGGGTCTCGGGATTTGAATGGCAAGGAGTTGGATATCACATCTCATGCCATAGGAAGGGTCTCAGGTTTGGTATAAGCATTGAGATATCACATCTCTGCTATCGGAAGGGTCTCAGGATTGGAATGGGAAGGAGTTGGATATTCCCATCTCATGTTATAGGAAGGGTCTCAGGTTTGGTATTAGAAGCATTGAGATATCACATCTCATGCTATAGGAAGGGTCTCAGGATTGGAATGGGAAGGACTTGGATATCACATCTCATGCTATAGGGAGGGTCTCAAGTTTGATATTAGAAGCTTTGAGATATCACATCTCATGATATCGGAAGGGTCTCAGGATTGGAATGGGAAGGAGTTGGATATCACATCTCATGATAAAGGAAGGGTCTAAGGTTTGGAAGGGGAAGGATTTGGATATCACAATTCATGTTATATTACGGGTCTCAGGTTTGGTATTAGAAGCATTGAGATATCAAGTCTCAGAGTATAGGAAGGGTCTCAGAATTGGAATGGGAAGGAGTTGGATATCACATCTCAAGCTATAGGAAGGGTCTCAGGATTGGAATGGGAAGGACTTGGATATCACATCTCATGCTATAGGAAGGCTCTCAGGTTTGGAAGGGGAAAGAGCTGGATATCACATTTCATGTTAGAGGTAGGATCTCAGGTTTGGTATTAGAGGCATTGAGATATCACATCTCATGCTATCAGAAGGGTCTCAGGAATGGAATGGGAAGGAGTTGGATATCACATCTCATGCTAAAGGGAGGGTCTCAGGTTTGGAAGGGGAAGGATTTGGATATCACATCTCATGTTATAGGAAGGATCTCAGGTTTGGTATTAGAAGCATTGAGATATCACATCTCATGCTATCGGAAGGATCTCAGGTTTGGTATTAGAAGCATTGAGATATCACATCTCATGCTATCAGAAGGGTCTCAGGATTGGAATGGGAAGGAGTTGGATATCACATCTCATGCTAAAGGGAGGGTCTCAGGTTTGGAAGGGGAAGGATTTGGATATCACATCTCATGTTATCGGAAGGATCTCACGTTTGGTATTAGAAGTATTGAGATATCATATCTCATGCTATATGAAGGGTCTCAGGATTGGAATGGGAAAGAGTTGGATATCACATCTCATGCTTTAGGGAGTGTCTCAGGATTGGAATGGGAAGGACTTAGATATCACATATCATGCTATAGGGAGGGTCTCAGTTTTGATATTAGAAGCATTGAAATATCACATCTCATGCTATCGGAAGTGTCTCAGGATTGGAATGGGAAGGAGCTGGATATCACATCTCATGCTAAAGGAAGGGTCTCAGGTTTGGAACGGGAAGGATTTGGATATCACATCTCATGCTAAAGGAAGGGTCTCAGGTTTGGAATGGGAAGGATTTGGATATCACATCTCATGTTATAGGAAGGGTCTCAGGTTTGGTATAAGCATTGAGATATCACATCTCTGCTATCGGAAGTGTCTCAGGATTGGAATGGGAAGGAGTTGGATATCCCATCTCATGTTATAGGACGGGTCTCAGGTTTGTTATTAGAATCATTGAGATATCATATTGCATGCTGTAGGAAGGGTCTAAGGGTTGGAATGGGAAGGACTTGGATATCACATCTCATGCTATAGATAGGCTCTTAGGTTTGGAAAGGGAAGGAGTTGGATATCACATTTCATGTTAGAGGAAGGATCTCAGGTTTGTTATTAGAAGCATTGAGATATCACATCTCATGCTATAGGAAGGGTCTCAGGATTGGAATGGGAAGTAGTTGGATATCACATCTCATGCTATAGGAAGGGTCTCAGGTTTGATATAAGCATTGAGATATCACATCTCATGCTATAGGACGGGTCTCAGGATTGGAATGGAAGGAGTTGGATATCACATCTCATGTTCTAGGAAGGATCTCAGGTTTGGTATTAGAAGCATTGAGACATCACATCTCATGCTATAGGAAGGGTCTCAGGGTTGGAATGGGAAGGAGTTGGATATCACATCTCATCCAATAGGAAGGGTCTCAGGTTTGGAATGGGAAGGAATTGGATATCACATCTCATGTTATAGGAAGGATCTCAGGTTTGGTATTAGAAGCATTGAGATATCACATCTCATGCTATAGGAAGGGTCTCAGGATTGGAATGTGAAGGATTTGGATATCACATCTCATGCTAAAGGAAGGGTCTCAGGTTTGGTAGAAGCATTGAGATATCACGTCTCTGCTATCGGAAGGGTCTCAGGATTGGATTGGGAAGGAGTTGGATATCCCTTCTCATGCTATAGGAAGGGTCTCAGGATTTGAATGGCAAGGAGTTGGATATCACATCTCATGCCATAGGAAGGGTCTCAGGTTTGGTATAAGCATTGAGATATCACATCTCTGCTATCGGAAGGGTCTCAGGATTGGATTGGGAAGGAGTTGGATATCCCTTCTCATGCTATAGGAAGTGTCTCAGGTTGGAATGGGAAGGAGTTGGATATCACATCTCATGTTATAGGAAGGGTCTCAGGATTGGAATGGGAAGGATTTGGATATCACATCTCTTGCTATAGGAAGGGTCTCAGGATTGGAATGGGTAGGAGTTGGATATTACTTTCTTGCTATAGGAAGGGTCTCATGTTTGGAATGGGAAGGAGTTGGATATCACATATGCTATAGTTAGTGTCTCAGGTTTGGAACGGGAAGGAGTTGGATATCACATCTCATGTTATAGGAAGGGTCTCAGGTTTGGTATAAGCATTGAGATATCACATCTCTGCTATCGGAAGCGGCTCAGGATTGGAATGGGAAGGAGTTGGATATCCCATCTCATGTTATAGTAAGAGTCTCTGGTTTGGTATTAGAATCATTGAGATATCACATTGCATACTGTAGGAAGGGTCTAAGGATTGGAATGGGATGGACTTGGATATCACATCTCATGCTATAGGTAGGCTCTCAGGTTTGGTATAAGCATTGAGATATCACATCTCATGCTATAGGAAGGGTCTCAGGATTGGAATGGGAAGGATTTGGATATCACATCTCATGCTATAGGAAGGGTCTCAGATTTGGTATAAGCATTGAGATATCACATCCCATGCTAAAGGAAGGGTCTCAGGATTGGAATGGGAAGGAGTTGTATATGACATCTCAGGCCATAGGAAGGGTCTCAGGTTTGGTATAAGCATTGAGATATCACATCTCTGCTATCGGAAGGGTCTCAGGATTGGAATGGGAAGGAGTTGGATATCCCATCTCATGTTATAGGAAGGGTCTCAGGTTTGGTATTAGAAGCATAGAGATATCACATCTCATGCTATAGGAAGGGTCTCAGGATTGGAATGGGAAGGGCTTGGATGTCACATCTCATGCTATAGGGAGGGTCTCAAGTTTGATATTAGAAGCATTGAGATAACACATCTCATGATATCGGAAGGGTCTCAGGATTGGAATGGGAAGGAGTTGGATACCACATCTCATGATAAAGGAAGGGTCTAAGGTTTGGAAGGGGAAGGATTTGGATATCACATCTCATGTTATAGGACGGGTCTCAGGTTTGGTATTAGAAGCATTGATATATCAAGTCTCATGGTATAAGAAGGGTCTCAGAATTGGAATGGGAAGGAGTTGGATATCACACCTCAAGCTATAGGAAGGGTCTCAGGATTGGAATGGAAAGGAGTTTGATATCACATCTCATGCCATAGTATGGGTCTCAGGTTTGGTAGAAGCATTGGGATATCACATCTCATGCTATCGGAAGGGTATCAGTATTGGATTTGGAAGAAGTTGGATATCCCATCTCATGCTATAGGAGGGGTCTCAGGTTGGAATGGGAAGGAGTTGGATATCACATTTCATGTTATAGGAAGGGTCTCAGGATTGGAATGGGAAGGACTTGGATATCATATCTCATGCTATAGGACGGGTCTCAGGTTTGCTATTAGAATCATTGAGATATCATATTGCATGCTGTAGGAAGGGTCTAAGGATTGGAATGGGAAGGACTTGGATATCACATCTCATGCTATAGATAGGCTCTTTGGTTTGGAAAGGGAAGGAGTTGGATATCACATTTCATGTTAGAGGAAGGATCTCAGGTTTGGTATTAGAAGCATTGAGATATCACATCTCATGCTATAGGAAGGGTCTCAGGATTGGAATGGGAAGTAGTTGGATATCACATCTCATGCTATAGGAAGGGTCTCAGGTTTGGTATAAGAATTGAGATATCACATCTCATGCTATAGGACGGGTCTCAGGATTGGAATGGAAGGAGTTGGATATCACATCTCATGTTATCGGAAGGATCTCACGTTTGGTATTAGAAGTATTGAGATATCATATCTCATGCTATATGAAGGGTCTCAGGATTGGAATGGGAAAGAGTTGGATATCACATCTCATGCTTTAGGGAGTGTCTCAGGATTGGAATGGGAAGGACTTAGATATCACATATCATGCTATAGGGAGGGTCTCAGTTTTGATATTAGAAGCATTGAAATATCACATCTCATGCTATCGGAAGTGTCTCAGGATTGGAATGGGAAGGAGCTGGATATCACATCTCATGCTAAAGGAAGGGTCTCAGGTTTGGAACGGGAAGGATTTGGATATCACATCTCATGCTAAAGGAAGGGTCTCAGGTTTGGAACGGGAAGGATTTGGATATCACATCTCATGTTATAGGAAGGGTCTCAGGTTTGGTATAAGCATTGAGATATCACATCTCTGCTATCGGAAGTGTCTCAGGATTGGAATGGGAAGGAGTTGGATATCCCATCTCATGTTATAGGACGGGTCTCAGGTTTGTTATTAGAATCATTGAGATATCATATTGCATGCTGTAGGAAGGGTCTAAGGGTTGGAATGGGAAGGACTTGGATATCACATCTCATGCTATAGATAGGCTCTTAGGTTTGGGAAGCGAAGGAGTTGGATATCACATTTCATGTTAGAGGAAGGATCTCAGGTTTGTTATTAGAAGCATTGAGATATCACATCTCATGCTATAGGAAGGGTCTCAGGATTGGAATGGGAAGTAGTTGGATATCACATCTCATGCTATAGGAAGGGTTTCAGGTTTGGTATAAGCATTGAGATATCACATCTCATGCTATAGGACGGGTCTCAGGATTGGAATGGAAGGAGTTGGATATCACATCTCATGTTATAGGAAGGATCTCAGGTTTGGTATTAGAAGCATTGAGACATCACATCTCATGCTATAGGAAGGGTCTCAGGGTTGGAATGGGAAGGAGTTGGATATCACATCTCATCCAATAGGAAGGGTCTCAGGTTTGGAATGGGAAGGAATTGGATATCACATCTCATGTTATAGGAAGGATCTCAGGTTTGGTATTAGAAGCATTGAGATATCACATCTCATGCTATAGGAAGGGTCTCAGGATTGGAATGTGAAGGATTTGGATATCACATCTCATGCTAAAGGAAGGGTCTCAGGTTTGGTAGAAGCATTGAGATATCACGTCTCTGCTATCGGAAGGGTCTCAGGATTGGATTGGGAAGGAGTTGGATATCCCTTCTCATGCTATAGGAAGGGTCTCAGGATTTGAATGGCAAGGAGTTGGATATCACATCTCATGCCATAGGAAGGGTCTCAGGTTTGGTATAAGCATTGAGATATCACATCTCTGCTATCGGAAAGGTCTCAGGATTGGATTGGGAAGGAGTTGGATATCCCTTCTCATGCTATAGGAAGTGTCTCAGGTTGGAATGGGAAGGAGTTGGATATCACATCTCATGTTATAGGAAGGGTCTCAGGATTGGAATGGGAAGGATTTGGATATCACATCTCTTGCTATAGGAAGGGTCTCAGGATTGGAATGGGTAGGAGTTGGATATTACTTTCTTGCTATAGGAAGGGTCTCAGGATTGGAATGGGAAGGATTTGGATATCACATCTCATGCTATAGGAAGGGTCTCAGATTTGGTATAAGCATTGAGATATCACATCCCATGCTAAAGGAAGGGTCTCAGGATTGGAATGGGAAGGAGTTGTATATGACATCTCAGGCCATAGGAAGGGTCTCAGGTTTGGTATAAGCATTGAGATATCACATCTCTGCTATCGGAAGGGTCTCAGGATTGGAATGGGAAGGAGTTGGATATCCCATCTCATGTTATAGGAAGGGTCTCAGGTTTGGTATTAGAAGCATAGAGATATCACATCTCATGCTATAGGAAGGGTCTCAGGATTGGAATGGGAAGGGCTTGGATGTCACATCTCATGCTATAGGGAGGGTCTCAAGTTTGATATTAGAAGCATTGAGATAACACATCTCATGATATCGGAAGGGTCTCAGGATTGGAATGGGAAGGAGTTGGATACCACATCTCATGATAAAGGAAGGGTCTAAGGTTTGGAAGGGGAAGGATTTGGATATCACATCTCATGTTATAGGACGGGTCTCAGGTTTGGTATTAGAAGCATTGATATATCAAGTCTCATGGTATAAGAAGGGTCTCAGAATTGGAATGGGAAGGAGTTGGATATCACACCTCAAGCTATAGGAAGGGTCTCAGGATTGGAATGGAAAGGAGTTTGATATCACATCTCATGCCATAGTATGGGTCTCAGGTTTGGTAGAAGCATTGGGATATCACATCTCATGCTATCGGAAGGGTATCAGTATTGGATTTGGAAGAAGTTGGATATCCCATCTCATGCTATAGGAGGGGTCTCAGGTTGGAATGGGAAGGAGTTGGATATCACATTTCATGTTATAGGAAGGGTCTCAGGATTGGAATGGGAAGGACTTGGATATCATATCTCATGCTATAGGACGGGTCTCAGGTTTGCTATTAGAATCATTGAGATATCATATTGCATGCTGTAGGAAGGGTCTAAGGATTGGAATGGGAAGGACTTAGATATCACATCTCATGCTATAGATAGGCTCTTTGGTTTGGAAAGGGAAGGAGTTGGATATCACATTTCATGTTAGAGGAAGGATCTCAGGTTTGGTATTAGAAGCATTGAGATATCACATCTCATGCTATAGGAAGGGTCTCAGGATTGGAATGGGAAGTAGTTGGATATCACATCTCATGCTATAGGAAGGGTCTCAGGTTTGGTATAAGAATTGAGATATCACATCTCATGCTATAGGACGGGTCTCAGGATTGGAATGGAAGGAGTTGGATATCACATCTCATGTTATCGGAAGGATCTCACGTTTGGTATTAGAAGTATTGAGATATCATATCTCATGCTATATGAAGGGTCTCAGGATTGGAATGGGAAAGAGTTGGATATCACATCTCATGCTTTAGGGAGTGTCTCAGGATTGGAATGGGAAGGACTTAGATATCACATATCATGCTATAGGGAGGGTCTCAGTTTTGATATTAGAAGCATTGAAATATCACATCTCATGCTATCGGAAGTGTCTCAGGATTGGAATGGGAAGGAGCTGGATATCACATCTCATGCTAAAGGAAGGGTCTCAGGTTTGGAACGGGAAGGATTTGGATATCACATCTCATGCTAAAGGAAGGGTCTCAGGTTTGGAACGGGAAGGATTTGGATATCACATCTCATGTTATAGGAAGGGTCTCAGGTTTGGTATAAGCATTGAGATATCACATCTCTGCTATCGGAAGTGTCTCAGGATTGGAATGGGAAGGAGTTGGATATCCCATCTCATGTTATAGGACGGGTCTCAGGTTTGTTATTAGAATCATTGAGATATCATATTGCATGCTGTAGGAAGGGTCTAAGGGTTGGAATGGGAAGGACTTGGATATCACATCTCATGCTATAGATAGGCTCTTAGGTTTGGGAAGCGAAGGAGTTGGATATCACATTTCATGTTAGAGGAAGGATCTCAGGTTTGTTATTAGAAGCATTGAGATATCACATCTCATGCTATAGGAAGGGTCTCAGGATTGGAATGGGAAGTAGTTGGATATCACATCTCATGCTATAGGAAGGGTTTCAGGTTTGGTATAAGCATTGAGATATCACATCTCATGCTATAGGACGGGTCTCAGGATTGGAATGGAAGGAGTTGGATATCACATCTCATGTTATAGGAAGGATCTCAGGTTTGGTATTAGAAGCATTGAGACATCACATCTCATGCTATAGGAAGGGTCTCAGGGTTGGAATGGGAAGGAGTTGGATATCACATCTCATCCAATAGGAAGGGTCTCAGGTTTGGAATGGGAAGGAATTGGATATCACATCTCATGTTATAGGAAGGATCTCAGGTTTGGTATTAGAAGCATTGAGATATCACATCTCATGCTATAGGAAGGGTCTCAGGATTGGAATGTGAAGGATTTGGATATCACATCTCATGCTAAAGGAAGGGTCTCAGGTTTGGTAGAAGCATTGAGATATCACGTCTCTGCTATCGGAAGGGTCTCAGGATTGGATTGGGAAGGAGTTGGATATCCCTTCTCATGCTATAGGAAGGGTCTCAGGATTTGAATGGCAAGGAGTTGGATATCACATCTCATGCCATAGGAAGGGTCTCAGGTTTGGTATAAGCATTGAGATATCACATCTCTGCTATCGGAAAGGTCTCAGGATTGGATTGGGAAGGAGTTGGATATCCCTTCTCATGCTATAGGAAGTGTCTCAGGTTGGAATGGGAAGGAGTTGGATATCACATCTCATGTTATAGGAAGGGTCTCAGGATTGGAATGGGAAGGATTTGGATATCACATCTCTTGCTATAGGAAGGGTCTCAGGATTGGAATGGGTAGGAGTTGGATATTACTTTCTTGCTATAGGAAGGGTCTCATGTTTGGAATGGGAAGGAGTTGGATATCACATATGCTATAGTTAGTGTCTCAGGTTTGGAACGGGAAGGAGTTGGATATCACATCTCATGTTATAGGAAGGGTCTCAAGTTTGGTATAAGCATTGAGATATCACATCTCTGCTATCGGAAGCGGCTCAGGATTGGAATGGGAAGGAGTTGGATATCCCATCTCATGTTATAGTAAGAGTCTCTGGTTTGGTATTAGAATCATTGAGATATCACATTGCATGCTGTAGGAAGGGTCTAAGGATTGGAATGGGATGGACTTGGATATCACATCTCATGCTATAGGTAGGCTCTCAGGTTTGGTATAAGCATTGAGATATCACATCTCATGCTATAGGAAGGGTCTCAGGATTGGAATGGGAAGGATTTGGATATCACATCTCATGCTATAGGAAGGGTCTCAGATTTGGTATAAGCATTGAGATATCACATCTCATGCTAAAGGAAGGGTCTCAGGATTGGAATGGGAAGGAGTTGTATATGACATCTCAGGCCATAGGAAGGGTCTCAGGTTTGGTATAAGCATTGAGATATCACATCTCTGCTATCGGAAGGGTCTCAGGATTGGAATGGGAAGGAGTTGGATATCCCATCTCATGTTATAGGAAGGGTCTCAGGTTTGGTATTAGAAGCATAGAGATATCACATCTCATGCTATAGGAAGGGTCTCAGGATTGGAATGGGAAGGACTTGGATGTCACATCTCATGCTATAGGGAGGGTCTCAAGTTTGATATTAGAAGCATTGAGATAACAAATCTCATGATATCGGAAGGGTCTCAGGATTGGAATGGGAAGGAGTTGGATACCACATCTCATGATAAAGGAAGGGTCTAAGGTTTGGAAGGGGAAGGATTTGGATATCACATCTCATGTTATAGGACGGGTCTCAGGTTTGGTATTAGAAGCATTGAGATATCAAGTCTCATGGTATAAGAAGGGTCTCAGAATTGGAATGGGAAGGAGTTGGATATCACACCTCAAGCTATAGGAAGGGTCTCAGGATTGGAATGGAAAGGAGTTTGATATCACATCTCATGCCATAGTATGGGTCTCAGGTTTGGTAGAAGCATTGGGATATCAAGTCTCATGGTATAAGAAGGGTCTCAGAATTGGAATGGGAAGGAGTTGGATATCACACCTCATGCTATCGGAAGGGTATCAGTATTGGATTTGGAAGAAGTTGGATATCCCATCTCATGCTATAGGAAGGGTCTCAGGTTGGAATGGGAAGGAGTTGGATATCACATTTCATGTTATAGGAAGGGTCTCAGGATTGGAATGGGAAGGACTTGGATATCATATCTCATGCTATAGGACGGGTCTCAGGTTTGTTATTAGAATCATTGAGATATCATATTGCATGCTGTAGGAAGGGTCTAAGGATTGGAATGGGAAGGACTTGGATATCACATCTCATGCTATAGATAGGCTCTTAGGTTTGGAAAGGGAAGGAGTTGGATATCACATTTCATGTTAGAGGAAGGATCTCAGGTTTGGTATTAGAAGCATTGAGATATCACATCTCATGCTATAGGAAGGGTCTCAGGATTGGAATGGGAAGTAGTTGGATATCACATCCATGCTATAGGACGGGTCTCAGGATTGGAATGGAAGGAGTTGGATATCACATCTCATGTTATAGGAAGGATCTCAGGTTTGGTATTAGAAGCATTGAGACATCACATCTCATGCTATAGGAAGGGTCTCAGGGTTGGAATGGGAAGGAGTTGGATATCACATCTCATCCAATAGGAAGGGTCTCAGGTTTGGAATGGGAAGGAATTGGATATCACATCTCATGTTATAGGAAGGATCTCAGGTTTGGTATTAGAAGCATTGAGATATCACATCTCATGCTATAGGAAGGGTCTCAGGATTGGAATGTGAAGGATTTGGATATCACATCTCATGCTAAAGGAAGGGTCTCAGGTTTGGTAGAAGCATTGAGATATCACGTCTCTGCTATCGGAAGGGTCTCAGGATTGGATTGGGAAGGAGTTGGATATCCCTTCTCATGCTATAGGAAGGGTCTCAGGATTTGAATGGCAAGGAGATGGATATCACATCTCATGCCATAGGAAGGGTCTCAGGTTTGGTATAAGCATTGAGATATCACATCTCTGCTATCGGAAGGGTCTCAGGATTGGAATGGGAAGGAGTTGGATATTCCCATCTCATGTTATAGGAAGGGTCTCAGGTTTGGTATTAGAAGCATTGAGATATCACATCTCATGCTATAGGAAGGGTCTCAGGATTGGAATGGGAAGGACTTGGATATCACATCTCATGCTATAGGGAGGGTCTCAAGTTTGATATTAGAAGCTTAGAGATATCACATCTCATGATATCGGAAGGGTCTCAGGATTGGAATGGGAAGGAGTTGGATATCACATCTCATGATAAAGGAAGGGTCTAAGGTTTGGAAGGGGAAGGATTTGGATATCACATCTCATGTTATATTACGGGTCTCAGGTTTGGTATTAGAAGCATTGAGATATCAAGTCTCAGAGTATAGGAAGGGTCTCAGAATTGGAATGGGAAGGAGTTGGATATCACATCTCAAGCTATAGGAAGGGTCTCAGGATTGGAATGGGAAGGACCTGGATATCACATCTCATGCTATAGGAAGGCTCTCATGTTTGGAAGGGGAAAGAGTTGGATATCACATTTCATGTTAGAGGTAGGATCTCAGGTTTGGTGTTAGAGGCATTGAGATATCACATCTCATGCTATCAGAAGGGTCTCAGGAATGGAATGGGAAGGAGTTGGATATCACATCTCATGCTAAAGGGAGGGTCTCAGGTTTGGAAGGGGAAGGATTTGGATATCACATCTCATGGTATAGGAAGGATCTCAGGTTTGGTATTAGAAGCATTGAGATATCACATCTCATGCTATCGGAAGGATCTCAGGTTTGGTATTAGAAGCATTGAGATATCACATCTCATGCTATCAGAAGGGTCTCAGGATTGGAATGGGAAGGAGTTGGATACCACATCTCATGATAAAGGAAGGGTCTAAGGTTTGGAAGGAGAAGGATTTGGATATCACATCTCATGTTATAGGACGGGTCTCAGGTTTGGTATTAGAAGCATTGAGATATCAAGTCTCATGGTATAAGAAGGGTCTCAGAATTGGAATGGGAAGGAGTTGGATATCACACCTCAAGCTATAGGAAGGGTCTCAGGATTGGAATGGAGTTTGATATCACATCTCATGCCATAGTATGGGTCTCAGGTTTGGTAGAAGCATTGGGATATCACATCTCATGCTATCGGAAGGGTATCAGTATTGGATTTGGAAGAAGTTGGATATCCCATCTCATGCTATAGGAAGGGTCTCAGGTTGGAATGGGAAGGAGTTGGATATCACATTTCATGTTATAGGAAGGGTCTCAGGATTGGAATGGGAAGGACTTGGATATCATATCTCATGCTATAGGACGGGTCTCAGGTTTGTTATTAGAATCATTGAGATATCATATTGCATGCTGTAGGAAGGGTCTAAGGATTGGAATGGGAAGGACTTGGATATCACATCTCATGGTATAGATAGGCTCTTAGGTTTGGAAAGGGAAGGAGTTGGATATCACATTTCATGTTAGAGGAAGGATCTCAGGTTTGGTATTAGAAGCATTGAGATATCACATCTCATGCTATAGGAAGGGTCTCAGGATTGGAATGGGAAGTAGTTGGATATCACATCTCATGCTATAGGAAGAGTCTCAGGTTTGGTATAAGCATTGAGATATCACATCTCATGCTATAGGACGGGTCTCAGGATTGGAATGGAAGGAGTTGGATATCACATCTCATGTTATAGGAAGGATCTCAGGTTTGGTATTAGAAGCATTGAGACATCACATCTCATGCTATAGGAAGGGTCTCAGGGTTGGAATGGGAAGGAGTTGGATATCACATCTCATCCAATAGGAAGGGTCTCAGGTTTGGAATGGGAAGGAATTGGATATCACATCTCATGTTATAGGAAGGATCTCAGGTTTGGTATTAGAAGCATTGAGATATCACATCTCATGCTATAGGAAGGGTCTCAGGATTGGAATGTGAAGGATTTGGATATCACATCTCATGCTAAAGGAAGGGTCTCAGGTTTGGTAGAAGCATTGAGATATCACGTCTCTGCTATCGGAAGGGTCTCAGGATTGGATTGGGAAGAGTTGGATATCCCTTCTCATGCTATAGGAAGGGTCTCAGGATTTGAATGGCAAGGAGTTGGATATCACATCTCATGCCATAGGAAGGGTCTCAGGTTTGGTATAAGCATTGAGATATCACATCTCTGCTATCGGAAGGGTCTCAGGATTGGATTGGGAAGGAGTTGGATATCCCTTCTCATGCTATAGGAAGTGTCTCAGGTTGGAATGGGAAGGAGTTGGATATCACTTCTCATGTTATAGGAAGGGTCTCAGGATTGGAATGGGAAGGATTTGGATATCACATCTCTTGCTATAGGAAGGGTCTCAGGATTGGAATGGGTAGGAGTTGGATATTACTTTCTTGCTATAGGAAGGGTCTCATGTTTGGAATGGGAAGGAGTTGGATATCACATATGCTATAGTTAGTGTCTCAGGTTTGGAACGGGAAGGAGTTGGATATCACATCTCATGTTATAGGAAGGGTCTCAGGTTTGTTATAAGCATTGAGATATCACATCTCTGCTATCGGAAGCGGCTCAGGATTGGAATGGGAAGGAGTTGGATATCCCATCTCATGTTATAGTAAGAGTCTCTGGTTTGGTATTAGAATCATTGAGATATCACATTGCATGCTGTAGGAAGGGTCTAAGGATTGGAATGGGATGGACTTGGATATCACATCTCATGCTATAGGTATGCTCTCAGGTTTGGTATAAGCATTGAGATATCACATCTCATGCTATAGGAAGGGTCTCAGGATTGGAATGGGAAGGATTTGGATATCACATCTCATGCTATAGGAAGGGTCTCAGATTTGGTATAAGCATTGAGATATCACATCTCATGCTAAAGGAAGGGTCTCAGGATTGGAATGGGAAGGAGTTGTATATGACATCTCAGGCCATAGGAAGGGTCTCAGGTTTGGTATAAGCATTGAGATATCACATCTCTGCTATCGGAAGGGTCTCAGGATTGGAATGGGAAGGAGTTGGATATCCCATCTCATGTTATAGGAAGGGTCTCAGGTTTGGTATTAGAAGCATAGAGATATCACATCTCATGCTATAGGAAGGGTCTCAGGATTGGAATGGGAAGGACTTGGATGTCACATCTCATGCTATAGGGAGGGTCTCGAGTTTGATATTAGAAGCATTGAGATAACAAATCTCATGATATCGGAAGGGTCTCAGGATTGGAATGGGAAGGAGTTGGATACCACATCTCATGATAAAGGAAGGGTCTAAGGTTTGGAAGGGGAAGGATTTGGATATCACATCTCATGTTATAGGACGGGTCTCAGGTTTGGTATTAGAAGCATTGAGATATCAAGTCTCATGGTATAAGAAGGGTCTCAGAATTGGAATGGGAAGGAGTTGGATATCACACCTCAAGCTATAGGAAGGGTCTCAGGATTGGAATGGAAAGGAGTTTGATATCACATCTCATGCCATAGTATGGGTCTCAGGTTTGGTAGAAGCATTGGGATATCAAGTCTCATGGTATAAGAAGGGTCTCAGAATTGGAATGGGAAGGAGTTGGATATCACACCTCATGCTATCGGAAGGGTATCAGTATTGGATTTGGAAGAAGTTGGATATCCCATCTCATGCTATAGGAAGGGTCTCAGGTTGGAATGGGAAGGAGTTGGATATCACATTTCATGTTATAGGAAGGGTCTCAGGATTGGAATGGGAAGGACTTGGATATCATATCTCATGCTATAGGACGGGTCTCAGGTTTGTTATTAGAATCATTGAGATATCATATTGCATGCTGTAGGAAGGGTCTAAGGATTGGAATGGGAAGGACTTGGATATCACATCGCATGCTATAGATAGGCTCTTAGGTTTGGAAAGGGAAGGAGTTGGATATCACATTTCATGTTAGAGGAAGGATCTCAGGTTTGGTATTAGAAGCATTGAGATATCACATCTCATGCTATAGGAAGGGTCTCAGGATTGGAATGGGAAGTAGTTGGATATCACATCTCATGCTATAGGACGGGTCTCAGGATTGGAATGGAAGGAGTTGGATATCACATCTCATGCTATAGGAAGGGTCTCAGGGTTGGAATGGGAAGGAGTTGGATATCACATCTCATCCAATAGGAAGGGTCTCAGGGTTGGAATGGGAAGGAATTGGATATCACATCTCATGTTATAGGAAGGATCTCAGGTTTGGTATTAGAAGCATTGAGATATCACATCTCATGCCATAGGAAGGGTCTCAGGATTGGAATGTGAAGGATTTGGATATCACATCTCATGCTAAAGGAAGGGTCTCAGGTTTGGTAGAAGCATTGAGATATCACGTCTCTGCTATCGAAAGGGTCTCAGGATTGGATTGGGAAGGAGTTGGATATCCCTTCTCATGCTATAGGAAGGGTCTCAGGATTTGAATGGCAAGGAGTTGGATATCACATCTCATGCCATAGGAAGGGTCTCAGGTTTGGTATAAGCATTGAGATATCACATCTCTGCTATCGGAAGGGTCTCAGGATTGGAATGGGAAGGAGTTGGATATTCCCATCTCATGTTATAGGAAGGGTCTCAGGTTTGGTATTAGAAGCATTGAGATATCACATCTCATGCTATAGGAAGGGTCTCAGGATTGGAATGGGAAGGACTTGGATATCACATCTCATGCTATAGGGAGGGTCTCAAGTTTGATATTAGAAGCTTAGAGATATCACATCTCATGATATCGGAAGGGTCTCAGGATTGGAATGGGAAGGAGTTGGATATCACATCTCATGATAAAGGAAGGGTCTAAGGTTTGGAAGGGGAAGGATTTGGATATCACATCTCATGTTATATTACGGGTCTCAGGTTTGGTATTAGAAGCATTGAGATATCAAGTCTCAGAGTATAGGAAGGGTCTCAGAATTGGAATGGGAAGGAGTTGGATATCACATCTCAAGCTATAGGAAGGGTCTCAGGATTGGAATGGGAAGGACCTGGATACCACATCTCATGCTATAGGAAGGCTCTCAGGTTTGGAAGGGGAAAGAGTTGGATATCACATTTCATGTTAGAGGTAGGATCTCAGGTTTGGTGTTAGAGGCATTGAGATATCACATCTCATGCTATCAGAAGGGTCTCAGGAATGGAATGGGAAGGAGTTGGATATCACATCTCATGCTAAAGGGAGGGTCTCAGGTTTGGAAGGGGAAGGATTTGGATATCACATCTCATGGTATAGGAAGGATCTCAGGTTTGGTATTAGAAGCATTGAGATATCACATCTCATGCTATCGGAAGGATCTCAGGTTTGGTATTAGAAGCATTGAGATATCACATCTCATGCTATCAGAAGGGTCTCAGGATTGGAATGGGAAGGAGTTGGATACCACATCTCATGATAAAGGAAGGGTCTAAGGTTTGGAAGGAGAAGGATTTGGATATCACATCTCATGTTATAGGACGGGTCTCAGGTTTGGTATTAGAAGCATTGAGATATCAAGTCTCATGGTATAAGAAGGGTCTCAGAATTGGAATGGGAAGGAGTTGGATATCACACCTCAAGCTATAGGAAGGGTCTCAGGATTGGAATGGAGTTTGATATCACATCTCATGCCATAGTATGGGTCTCAGGTTTGGTAGAAGCATTGGGATATCACATCTCATGCTATCGGAAGGGTATCAGTATTGGATTTGGAAGAAGTTGGATATCCCATCTCATGCTATAGGAAGGGTCTCAGGTTGGAATGGGAAGGAGTTGGATATCACATTTCATGTTATAGGAAGGGTCTCAGGATTGGAATGGGAAGGACTTGGATATCATATCTCATGCTATAGGACGGGTCTCAGGTTTGTTATTAGAATCATTGAGATATCATATTGCATGCTGTAGGAAGGGTCTAAGGATTGGAATGGGAAGGACTTGGATATCACATCTCATGGTATAGATAGGCTCTTAGGTTTGGAAAGGGAAGGAGTTGGATATCACATTTCATGTTAGAGGAAGGATCTCAGGTTTGGTATTAGAAGCATTGAGATATCACATCTCATGCTATAGGAAGGGTCTCAGGATTGGAATGGGAAGTAGTTGGATATCACATCTCATGCTATAGGAAGAGTCTCAGGTTTGGTATAAGCATTGAGATATCACATCTCATGCTATAGGACGGGTCTCAGGATTGGAATGGAAGGAGTTGGATATCACATCTCATGTTATACGAAGGATCTCAGGTTTGGTATTAGAAGCATTGAGACATCACATCTCATGCTATAGGAAGGGTCTCAGGGTTGGAATGGGAAGGAGTTGGATATCACATCTCATCCAATAGGAAGGGTCTCAGGTTTGGAATGGGAAGGAATTGGATATCACATCTCATGTTATAGGAAGGATCTCAGGTTTGGTATTAGAAGCATTGAGATATCACATCTCATGCTATAGGAAGGGTCTCGGGATTGGAATGTGAAGGATTTGGATATCACATCTCATGCTAAAGGAAGGGTCTCAAGTTTGATATTAGAAGCTTTGAGATATCACATCTCATGATATCGGAAGGGTCTCAGGATTGGAATGGGAAGGAGTTGGATATCACATCTCATGATAAAGGAAGGGTCTAAGGTTTGGAAGGGGAAGGATTTGGATATCACATCTCATGTTATATTACGGGTCTCAGGTTTGGTATTAGAAGCATTGAGATATCAAGTCTCAGAGTATAGGAAGGGTCTCAGAATTGGAATGGGAAGGAGTTGGATATCACATCTCAAGCTATAGGAAGGGTCTCAGGATTGGAATGGGAAGGACTTGGATATCACATCTCATGCTATAGGAAGGCTCTCAGGTTTGGAAGGGGAAAGAGTTGGATATCACATTTCATGTTAGAGGTAGGATCTCAGGTTTGGTATTAGAGGCATTGAGATATCACATCTCATGCTATCAGAAGGGTCTCAGGAATGGAATGGGAAGGAGTTGGATATCACATCTCATGCTAAAGGGAGGGTCTCAGGTTTGGAAGGGGAAGGATTTGGATATCACATCTCATGTTATAGGAAGGGTCTCAGGTTTGGTATTAGAAGCATTGAGATATCACATCTCATGCTATCGGAAGGATCTCAGGTTTGGTATTAGAAGCATTGAGATATCACATCTCATGCTATCAGAAGGGTCTCAGGATTGGAATGGGAAGGAGTTGGATATCACATCTCATGCTAAAGGGAGGGTCTCAGGTTTGGAAGGGGAAGGATTTGGATATCACATCTCATGTTATCGGAAGGATCTCACGTTTGGTATTAGAAGTATTGAGATATCATATCTCATGCTATAGGAAGGGTCTCAGGATTGGAATGGGAAAGAGTTGGATATCACATCTCATGCTATAGGGAGTGTCTCAGGATTGGAATGGGAAGGACTTAGATATCACATATCATGCTATAGGGGGGGTCTCAGTTTTGATATTAGAAGCATTGAGATATCACATCTCATGCTATCGGAAGTGTCTCAGGATTGGAATGGGAAGGAGCTGGATATCACATCTCATGCTAAAGGAAGGGTCTCAGGTTTGGAACGGGAAGGATTTGGATATCACATCTCATGTTATAGGAAGGGTCTCAGGTTTGGTATAAGCATTGAGATATCACATCTCTGCTATCGGAAGTGTCTCAGGATTGGAATGGGAAGGAGTTGGATATCCCATCTCATGTTATAGGACGGGTCTCAGGTTTGTTATTAGAATCATTGAGATATCATATTGCATGCTGTAGGAAGGGTCTAAGGGTTGGAATGGGAAGGACTTGGATATCACATCTCATGCTATAGATAGGCTCTTAGGTTTGGAAAGGGAAGGAGTTGGATATCACATTTCATGTTAGAGGAAGGATCTCAGGTTTGGTATTAGAAGCATTGAGATATCACATCTCATGCTATAGGAAGGGTCTCAGGATTGGAATGGGAACTAGTTGGATATCACATCTCATGCTATAGGAAGGGTCTCAGGTTTGGTATAAGCATTGAGATATCACATCTAATGCTATAGGACGGGTCTCAGGATTGGAATGGAAGGAGTTGGATATCACATCTCATGTTATAGGAAGGATCTCAGGTTTGGTATTAGAAGCATTGAGACATCACATCTCATGCTATAGGAAGGGTCTCAGGGTTGGAATGGGAAGGACTTGGATATCACATCTCATGCTATAGGAAGGGTCTCAGGATTGGAATGGGAAGTAGTTGGATATCACATCTCATGCTATAGGAAGGGTCTCAGGTTTGGTATAAGCATTGAGATATCACATCTCATGCTATAGGACGGGTCTCAGGATTGGAATGGAAGGAGTTGGATATCACATCTCATGTTATAGGAAGGATCTCAGGTTTGGTATTAGAAGCATTGAGACATCACATCTCATGCTATAGGAAGGGTCTCAGGGTTGGAATGGGAAGGAGTTGGATATCACATCTCATCCAATAGGAAGGGTCTCAGGTTTGGAATGGGAAGGAATTGGATATCACATCTCATGTTATAGGAAGGATCTCAGGTTTGGTATTAGAAGCATTGAGATATCACATCTCATGCTATAGGAAGGGTCTCAGGATTGGAATGTGAAGGATTTGGATATCACATCTCATGCTAAAGGAAGGGTCTCAGGTTTGGTAGAAGCATTGAGATATCACGTCTCTGCTATCGGAAGGGTCTCAGGATTGGAATGGGAAGGAGTTGGATATCCCTTCTCATGCTATAGGAAGGGTCTCAGGATTTGAATGGCAAGGAGTTGGATATCACATCTCATGCCATAGGAAGGGTCTCAGGTTTGGTATAAGCATTGAGATATCACATCTCTGCTATCGGAAGGGTCTCAGGATTGGAATGGGAAGGAGTTGGATATTCCCATCTCATGTTATAGGAAGGGTCTCAGGTTTGGTATTAGAAGCATTGAGATATCACATCTCATGCTATAGGAAGGGTCTCAGGATTGGAATGGGAAGGACTTGGATATCACATCTCATGCTATAGGGAGGGTCTCAAGTTTGATATTAGAAGCTTTGAGATATCACATCTCATGATATCGGAAGGGTCTCAGGATTGGAATGGGAAGGAGTTGGATATCACATCTCATGATAAAGGAAGGGTCTAAGGTTTGGAAGGGGAAGGATTTGGATATCACATCTCATGTTATATTACGGGTCTCAGGTTTGGTATTAGAAGCATTGAGATATCAAGTCTCAGAGTATAGGAAGGGTCTCAGAATTGGAATGGGAAGGAGTTGGATATCACATCTCAAGCTATAGGAAGGGTCTCAGGATTGGAATGGGAAGGACTTGGATATCACATCTCATGCTATATGAAGGCTCTCAGGTTTGGAAGGGGAAAGAGTTGGATATCACATTTCATGTTAGAGGTAGGATCTCAGGTTTGGTATTAGAGGCATTGAGATATCACATCTCATGCTATCAGAAGGGTCTCAGGAATGGAATGGGAAGGAGTTGGATATCACATCTCATGCTAAAGGGAGGGTCTCAGGTTTGGAAGGGGAAGGATTTGGATATCACATCTCATGTTATAGGAAGGATCTCAGGTTTGGTATTAGAAGCATTGAAATATCACATCTCATGCTATCGGAAGGATCTCAGGTTTGGTATTAGAAGCATTGAGATATCACATCTCATGCTATCAGAAGGGTCTCAGGATTGGAATGTGAAGAAGTTGGATATCACATCTCATGCTAAAGGGAGGGTCTCAGGTTTGGAAGGGGAAGGATTTGGATATCACATCTCATGTTATCGGAAGGATCTCACGTTTGGTATTAGAAGTATTGAGATATCATATCTCATGCTATAGGAAGGGTCTCAGGATTGGAATGGGAAAGAGTTGGATATCACATCTCATGCTATAGGGAGTGTCTCAGGATTGGAATGGGAAGGACTTAGATATCACATATCATGCTATAGGGAGGGTCTCAGTTTTGATATTAGAAGCATTGAGATATCACATCTCATGCTATCGGAAGTGTCTCAGGATTATAATGGGAAGGAGCTGGATATCACATCTCATGCTAAAGGAAGGGTCTCAGGTTTGGAACGGGAAGGATTTGGATATCACATCACATGTTATAGGAAGGGTCTCAGGTTTGGTATAAGCATTGAGATATCACATCTCTGCTATCGGAAGTGTCTCAGGATTGGAATGGGAAGGAGTTGGATATCCCATCTCATATTATAGGACGGGTCTCAGGTTTGTTATTAGAATCATTGAGATATCATATTGCATGCTGTAGGAAGGGTCTAAGGGTTGGAATGGGAAGGACTTGGATATCACATCTCATGCTATAGATATGCTCTTAGGTTTGGAAAGGGAAGGAGTTGGATATCACATTTCATGTTAGAGGAAGGATCTCAGGTTTGGTATTAGAAGCATTGAGATATCACATCTCATGCTATAGGAAGGGTCTCAGGATTGGAATGGGAAGTAGTTGGATATCACATCTCATCCTGAGACCCTTCCGATAGCAGCGACGTGATATCTCAATGCTTCTACCAAACCTGAGACCCTTCCTTTAGCATGAGATGTGATATCCAAATCCTTCCCATTCCAACCCTGAGACCCTTCCTATAGCATGAGATGTGATGTCTCAATGCGTCTAATACCAAACCTGAGATTCTTCCTATAACATGAGATGTGATATCCAACTCCTTCCATTCCAATCCTGAGACCCGTCCTATAGCATGAGATGTGATATAGGAAGGGTCTCAGGTTTGGTATAAGCATTGAGATATCACATCTAATGCTATAGGACGGGTCTCAGGATTGGAATGGAAGGAGTTGGATATCACATCTCATGTTATAGGAAGGATCTCAGGTTTGGTATTAGAAGCATTGAGACATCACATCTCATGCTATAGGAAGGGTCTCAGGGTTGGAATGGGAAGGAGTTGGATATCACCTCTCATCCAATAGGAAGGGTCTCAGGATTGGAATGGGAAGGAATTTGGATATCACATCTTATGTTATAGGAAGGATCTCAGGTTTGGTATTAGAAGCATTGAGATTTCACATCTCATGCTATAGGAAGGGTCTCAGGATTGGAATGTGAAGGATTTGGATATCACATCTCATGCTAAAGGAAGGGTCTCAGGTTTGGTAGAAGCATTGAGATATCACGTCTCTGCTATCGGAAGGGTCTCAGGATTGGATTGGGCAGGAGTTGGATATCCCTTCTCATGCTATAGGAAGGGTCTCAGGATTTGAATGGCAAGGAGTTGGATATCACATCTCATGCCATAGGAAGGGTCTCAGGTTTGGTATAAGCATTGAGATATCACATCTCTGCTATCGGAAGGGTCTCAGGATTGGATTGGGAAGGAGTTGGATATCCCTTCTCATGCTATAGGAAGGGTCTCAGGTTTGGTATGAGCATTGAGATATCACATCTCATGCTATAGGACGGGTCTCAGGATTGGAATGGAAGGAGTTGGATATCACATCTCATGTTATAGGAAGGATCTCAGGTTTGGTATTAGAAGCATTGAGACATCACATCTCATGCTATAGGAAGGGTCTCAGGGTTGGAATGGGAAGGAGTTGGATATCACATCTCATCCAATAGGAAGGGTCTCAGGTTTGGAATGGGAAGGAATTGGATATCACATCTCATGTTATAGGAAGGATCTCAGGTTTGGTATTAGAAGCATTGAGATATCACATCTCATGCTATAGGAAGGGTCTCAGGATTGGAATGTGAAGGATTTGGATATCACATCTCATGCTAAAGGAAGGGTCTCAGGTTTGGTAGAAGCATTGAGATATCACGTCTCTGCTATCGGAAGGGTCTCAGGATTGGAATGGGAAGGAGTTGGATATCCCTTCTCATGCTATAGGAAGGGTCTCAGGATTTGAATGGCAAGGAGTTGGATATCACATCTCATGCCATAGGAAGGGTCTCTGGTTTGGTATAAGCATTGAGATATCACATCTCTGCTATCGGAAGGGTCTCAGGATTGGAATGGGAAGGAATTGGATATTCCCATCTCATGTTATAGGAAGGGTCTCAGGTTTGGTATTAGAAGCATTGAGATATCACATCTCATGCTATAGGAAGGGTCTCAGGATTGGAATGGGAAGGACTTGGATATCACATCTCATGCTATAGGGAGGGTCTCAAGTTTGATATTAGAAGCTTTGAGATATCACATCTCATGATATCGGAAGGGTCTCAGGATTGGAATGGGAAGGAGTTGGATATCACATCTCATGATAAAGGAAGGGTCTAAGGTTTGGAAGGGGAAGGATTTGGATATCACATCTCATGTTATATTACGGGTCTCAGGTTTGGTATTAGAAGCATTGAGATATCAAGTCTCAGAGTATAGGAAGGGTCTCAGAATTTGAATGGGAAGGAGTTGGATATCACATCTCAAGCTATAGGAAGGGTCTCAGGATTGGAATGGGAAGGACTTGGATATCACATCTCATGCTATAGGAAGGCTCTCAGGTTTGGAAGGGGAAAGAGTTGGATATCACATTTCATGTTAGAGGTAGGATCTCAGGTTTGGTATTAGAGGCATTGAGATATCACATCTCATGCTATCAGAAGAGTCTCAGGAATGGAATGGGAAGGAGTTGGATATCACATCTCATGCTAAAGGGAGGGTCTCAGGTTTGGAAGGGGAAGGATTTGGATATCACATCTCATGTTATAGGAAGGATCTCAGGTTTGGTATTAGAAGCATTGAGATATCACATCTCATGCTATCGGAAGGATCTCAGGTTTGGTATTAGAAGCATTGAGATATCACATCTCATGCTATCAGAAGGGTCTCAGGATTGGAATGGGAAGGAGTTGGATATCACATCTCATGCTAAAGGGAGGGTCTCAGGTTTGGAAGGGGAAGGATTTGGATATCACATCTCATGTTATCGGAAGGATCTCACGTTTGGTATTAGAAGTATTGAGATATCATATCTCATGCTATAGGAAGGGTCTCAGGATTGGAATGGGAAAGAGTTGGATATCACATCTCATGCTATAGGGAGTGTCTCAGGATTGGAATGGGAAGGACTTAGATATCACATATCATGCTATAGGGGGGGGTCTCAGTTTTGATATTAGAAGCATTGAGATATCACATCTCATGCTATCGGAAGTGTCTCAGGATTGGAATGGGAAGGAGCTGGATATCACATCTCATGCTAAAGGAAGGGTCTCAGGTTTGGAACGAGAAGGATTTGGATATCACATCTCATGTTATAGGAAGGGTCTCAGGTTTGGTATAAGCATTGAGATATCACATCTCTGCTATCGGAAGTGTCTCAGGATTGGAATGGGAAGGAGTTGGATATCCCATCTCATGTTATAGGACGGGTCTCAGGTTTGTTATTAGAATCATTGAGATATCATATTGCATGCTGTAGGAAGGGTCTAAGGGTTGGAATGGGAAGGACTTGGATATCACATCTCATGCTATAGATAGGCTCTTAGGTTTGGAAAGGGAAGGAGTTGGATATCACATTTCATGTTAGAGGAAGGATCTCAGGTTTGGTATTAGAAGCATTGAGATATCACATCTCATGCTATAGGAAGGGTCTCAGGATTGGAATGGGAAGTAGTTGGATATCACATCTCATGCTATAGGAAGGGTCTCAGGTTTGGTATAAGCATTGAGATATCACATCTAATGCTATAGGACGGGTCTCAGGATTGGAATGGAAGGAGTTGGATATCACATCTCATGTTATAGGAAGGATCTCAGGTTTGGTATTAGAAGCATTGAGACATCACATCTCATGCTATAGGAAGGGTCTCAGGGTTGGAATGGGAAGGACTTGGATATCACATCTCATGCTATAGGAAGGGACTCAGGATTGGAATGGGAAGTAGTTGGATATCACATCTCATGCTATAGGAAGGGTCTCAGGTTTGGTATAAGCATTGAGACATCACATCTCATGCTATAGGAAGGGTCTCAGGGTTGGAATGGGAAGGACTTGGATATCACATCTCATGCTATAGGACGGGTCTCAGGATTGGAATGGAAGGAGTTGGATATCACATCTCATGTTATAGGAAGGATCTCAGGTTTGGTATCAGAAGCATTGAGACATCACATCTCATGCTATAGGAAGGGTCTCAGGGTTGGAATGGGAAGGAGTTGGATATCACATCTCATCCAATACGAAGGGTCTCAGGTTTGGAATGGGAAGGAATTGGATATCACATCTCATGTTATAGGAAGGATCTCAGGTTTGGTATTAGAAGCATTGAGATATCACATCTCATGCTATAGGAAGGGTCTCAGGATTGGAATGTGAAGGATTTGGATATCACATCTCATGCTAAAGGAAGGGTCTCAGGTTTGGTAGAAGCATTGAGATATCACGTCTCTGCTATCGGAAGGGTCTCAGGATTGGAATGGGAAGGAGTTGGATATCCCTTCTCATGCTATTGGAAGGGTCTCAGGATTTGAATGGCAAGGAGTTGGATATCACATCTCATGCCATAGGAAGGGTCTCAGGTTTGGTATAAGCATTGAGATATCACATCTCTGCTATCGGAAGGGTCTCAGGATTGGAATGGGAAGGAGTTGGATATTCCCATCTCATGTTATAGGAAGGGTCTCAGGTTTGGTATTAGAAGCATTGAGATATCACATCTCATGCTATAGGAAGGGTCTCAGGATTGGAATGGGAAGGACTTGGATATCACATCTCATGCTATAGGGAGGGTCTCAAGTTTGATATTAGAAGCTTTGAGATATCACATCTCATGATATCGGAAGGGTCTCAGGATTGGAATGGGAAGGAGTTGGATATCACATCTCATGATAAAGGAAGGGTCTAAGGTTTGGAAGGGGAAGGATTTGGATATCACATCTCATGTTATATTATGGGTCTCAGGTTTGGTATTAGAAGCATTGAGATATCAAGTCTCAAAGTATAGGAAGGGTCTCAGAATTGGAATGGGAAGGAGTTGGATATCACATCTCAAGCTATAGGAAGGGTCTCAGGATTGGAATGGGAAGGACTTGGATATCACATCTCATGCTATAGGAAGGCTCTCAGGTTTGGAAGGGGAAAGAGTTGGATATCACATTTCATGTTAGAGGTAGGATCTCAGGTTTGGTATTAGAGGCATTGAGATATCACATCTCATGCTATCAGAAGGGTCTCAGGAATGGAATGGGAAGGAGTTGGATATCACATCTCATGCTAAAGGGAGGGTCTCAGGTTTGGAAGGGGAAGGATTTGGATATCACATCTCATGTTATAGGAAGGATCTCAGGTTTGGAATTAGAAGCATTGAGATATCACATCTCATGCTATCGGAAGGATCTCAGGTTTGGTATTAGAAGCATTGAGATATCACATCTCATGCTATCAGAAGGGTCTCAGGATTGGAATGTGAAGAAGTTGGATATCACATCTCATGCTAAAGGGAGGGTCTCAGGTTTGGAAGGGGAAGGATTTGGATATCACATCTCATGTTATCGGAAGGATCTCACGTTTGGTATTAGAAGTATTGAGATATCATATCTCATGCTATAGGAAGGGTCTCAGGATTGGAATGGGAAAGAGTTGGATATCACATCTCATGCTATAGGGAGTGTCTCAGGATTGGAATGGGAAGGACTTAGATATCACATATCATGCTATAGGGGAGGGTCTCAGTTTGATATTAGAAGCATTGAGATATCACATCTCATGCTATCGGAAGTGTCTCAGGATTGGAATGGGAAGGAGCTGGATATCACATCTCATGCTAAAGGAAGGGTCTCAGGTTTGGAACGGGAAGGATTTGGATATCACATCACATGTTATAGGAAGGGTCTCAGGTTTGGTATAAGCATTGAGATATCACATCTCTGCTATCGGAAGTGTCTCAGGATTGGAATGGGAAGGAGTTGGATATCCCATCTCATATTATAGGACGGGTCTCAGGTTTGTTATTAGAATCATTGAGATATCATATTGCATGCTGTAGGAAGGGTCTAAGGGTTGGAATGGGAAGGACTTGGATATCACATCTCATGCTATAGATATGCTCTTAGGTTTGGAAAGGGAAGGAGTTGGATATCACATTTCATGTTAGAGGAAGGATCTCAGGTTTGGTATTAGAAGCATTGAGATATCACATCTCATGCTATAGGAAGGGTCTCAGGATTGGAATGGGAAGTAGTTGGATATCACATCTCATGCTATAGGAAGGGTCTCAGGTTTGGTATAAGCATTGAGATATCACATCTAATGCTATAGGACGGGTCTCAGGATTGGAATGGAAGGAGTTGGATATCACATCTCATGTTATAGGAAGGATCTCAGGTTTGGTATTAGAAGCATTGAGACATCACATCTCATGCTATAGGAAGGGTCTCAGGGTTGGAATGGGAAGGAGTTGGATATCACCTCTCATCCAATAGGAAGGGTCTCAGGTTTGGAATGGGAAGGAATTTGGATATCACATCTTATGTTATAGGAAGGATCTCAGGTTTGGTATTAGAAGCATTGAGATATCACATCTCATGCTATAGGAAGGGTCTCAGGATTGGAATGTGAAGGATTTGGATATCACATCTCATGCTAAAGGAAGGGTCTCAGGTTTGGTAGAAGCATTGAGATATCACGTCTCTGCTATCGGAAGGGTCTCAGGATTGGATTGGGCAGGAGTTGGATATCCCTTCTCATGCTATAGGAAGGGTCTCAGGATTTGAATGGCAAGGAGTTGGATATCACATCTCATGCCATAGGAAGGGTCTCAGGTTTGGTATAAGCATTGAGATATCACATCTCTGCTATCGGAAGGGTCTCAGGATTGGATTGGGAAGGAGTTGGATATCCCTTCTCATGCTATAGGAAGTGTCTCAGGTTGGAATGGGAAGGAGTTGGATATCACATCTCATGTTATAGGAAGGGTCTCAGGATTGGAATGGGAAGGATTTGGATATACATCTCTTGCTATAGGAAGGGTCTCAGGATTGGAATGGGTAGGAGTTGGATATTACTTTCTTGCTATAGGAAGGGTCTCATGTTTGGAATGGGAAGGAGTTGGATATCACATATGCTATAGTTAGTGTCTCAGGTTTGGAACGGGAAGGAGTTGGATATCACATCTCATGTTATAGGAAGGGTCCCAGGTTTGGTATAAGCATTGAGATATCACATCTCTGCTATCGGAAGCGGCTCAGGATTGGAATGGGAAGGAGTTGGATATCCCATCTCATGTTATAGTAAGAGTCTCTGGTTTGGTATTGGAATCATTGAGATATCACATCGCATGCTGTAGGAAGGGTCTAAGGATTGGAATGGGATGGACTTGGATATCACATCTCATGCTATAGGTAGGCTCTCAGGTTTGGTATAAGCATTGAGATATCACATCTCATGCTATAGGAAGGGTCTCTGGATTGGAATGGGAAGGATTTGGATATCACATCTCATGCTATAGGAAGGGTCTCAGATTTGGTATAAGCATTGAGATATCACATCTCATGCTAAAGGAAGGGTCTCAGGATTGGAATGGGAAGGAGTTGTATATGACATCTCAGGCCATAGGAAGGGTCTCAGGTTTGGTATAAGCATTGAGATATCACATCTCTGCTATCGGAAGGGTCTCAGGATTGGAATGGGAAGGAGTTGGATATCCCATCTCATGTTATAGGAAGGGTCTCAGGTTTGGTATTAGAAGCATAGAGATATCACATCTCATGCTATAGGAAGGGTCTCAGGATTGGAATGGGAAGGACTTGGATGTCACATCTCATGCTATAGGGAGGGTCTCAAGTTTGATATTAGAAGCATTGAGATAACAAATCTCATGATATCGGAAGGGTCTCAGGATTGGAATGGGAAGGAGTTGGATACCACATCTCATGATAAAGGAAGGGTCTAAGGTTTGGAAGGGGAAGGATTTGGATATCACATCTCATGTTATAGGACGGGTCTCAGGTTTGGTATTAGAAGCATTGAGATATCAAGTCTCATGGTATAAGAAGGGTCTCAGAATTGGAATGGGAAGGAGTTGGATATCACACCTCAAGTTATAGGAAGGGTCTCAGGATTGGAATGGGAAGGAGTTTGATATCACATCTCATGCCATAGTATGGGTCTCAGGTTTGGTAGAAGCATTGGGATATCACATCTCATGCTATCGGAAGGGTATCAGTATTGGATTTGGAAGAAGTTGGATATCCCATCTCATGCTATAGGAAGGGTCTCAGGTTGGAATGGGAAGGAGTTGGATATCACATTTCATGTTATAGGAAGGGTCTCAGGATTGGAATGGGAAGGACTTGGATATCATATCTCATGCTATAGGACGGGTCTCAGGTTTGTTATTAGAATCATTGAGATATCATATTGCATGCTGTAGGAAGGGTCTAAGGATTGGAATGGGAAGGACTTGGATATCACATCTCATGCTATAGATAGGCTCTTAGGTTTGGAATGGGAAGGAGTTGGATATCACATTTCATGTTATAGGAAGGGTCTCAGGATTGGAATGGGAAGGACTTGGATATCATATCTCATGCTATAGGACGGGTCTCAGGTTTGTTATTAGAATCATTGAGATATCATATTGCATGCTGTAGGAAGGGTCTCAGGATTGGAATGGGAAGGATTTGGATATCACATCTCTTGCTATAGGAAGGGTCTCAGGATTGGAATGGGTAGGAGTTGGATATTACTTTCTTGCTATAGGAAGGGTCTCATGTTTGGAATGGGAAGGAGTTGGATATCACATATGCTATAGTTAGTGTCTCAGGTTTGGAACGGGAAGGAGTTGGATATCACATCTCATGTTATAGGAAGGGTCTCAGGTTTGGTATAAGCATTGAGATATCACATCTCTGCTATCGGAAGCGGCTCAGGATTGGAATGGGAAGGAGTTGGATATCCCATCTCATGTTATAGTAAGAGTCTCTGGTTTGGTATTGGAATCATTGAGATATCACATCGCATGCTGTAGGAAGGGTCTAAGGATTGGAATGGGATGGACTTGGATATCACATCTCATGCTATAGGTAGGCTCTCAGGTTTGGTATAAGCATTGAGATATCACATCTCATGCTATAGGAAGGGTCTCAGGATTGGAATGGGAAGGATTTGGATATCACATCTCATGCTATAGGAAGGGTCTCAGATTTGGTATAAGCATTGAGATATCACATCTCATGCTAAAGGAAGGGTCTCAGGATTGGAATGGGAAGGAGTTGTATATGACATCTCAGGCCATAGGAAGGGTCTCAGGTTTGGTATAAGCATTGAGATATCACATCTCTGCTATCGGAAGGGTCTCAGGATTGGAATGGGAAGGAGTTGGATATCCCATCTCATGTTATAGGAAGGGTCTCAGGTTTGGTATTAGAAGCATAGAGATATCACATCTCATGCTATAGGAAGGGTCTCAGGATTGGAATGGGAAGGACTTGGATGTCACATCTCATGCTATAGGGAGGGTCTCAAGTTTGATATTAGAAGCATTGAGATAACAAATCTCATGATATCGGAAGGGTCTCAGGATTGGAATGGGAAGGAGTTGGATACCACATCTCATGATAAAGGAAGGGTCTAAGGTTTGGAAGGGGAAGGATTTGGATATCACATCTCATGTTATAGGACGGGTCTCAGGTTTGGTATTAGAAGCATTGAGATATCAAGTCTCATGGTATAAGAAGGGTCTCAGAATTGGAATGGGAAGGAGTTGGATATCACACCTCAAGTTATAGGAAGGGTCTCAGGATTGGAATGGGAAGGAGTTTGATATCACATCTCATGCCATAGTATGGGTCTCAGGTTTGGTAGAAGCATTGGGATATCACATCTCATGCTATCGGAAGGGTATCAGTATTGGATTTGGAAGAAGTTGGATATCCCATCTCATGCTATAGGAAGGGTCTCAGGTTGGAATGGGAAGGAGTTGGATATCACATTTCATGTTATAGGAAGGGTCTCAGGATTGGAATGGGAAGGACTTGGATATCATATCTCATGCTATAGGACGGGTCTCAGGTTTGTTATTAGAATCATTGAGATATCATATTGCATGCTGTAGGAAGGGTCTAATGATTGGAATGGGAAGGACTTGGATATCACATCTCATGCTATAGATAGGCTCTTAGGTTTGGAATGGGAAGGAGTTGGATATCACATTTCATGTTATAGGAAGGGTCTCAGGATTGGAATGGGAAGGACTTGGATATCATATCTCATGCTATAGGACGGGTCTCAGGTTTGTTATTAGAATCATTGAGATATCATATTGCATGCTGTAGGAAGGGTCTAAGGATTGGAATGGGAAGGACTTGGATATCATATCTCATGCTATAGATAGGCTCTTAGGTTTGGAAAGGGAAGGAGTTGGATATCACATTTCATGTTAGAGGAAGGATCTCAGGTTTGGTATTAGAAGCATTGAGATATCACATCTCATGCTATAGGAAGGGTCTCAGGATTGGAATGGGAAGTAGTTGGATATCACATCTCATGCTATAAGAAGGGTCTCAGGTTTGGTATAAGCATTGAGATATCACATCTCATGCTATAGGACGGGTCTCAGGATTGGAATGGAAGGAGTTGGATATCACATCTCATGTTATAGGAAGGATCTCAGGTTTGGTATTAGAAGCATTGAGACATCACATCTCATGCTATAGGACGGGTCTCAGGGTTGGAATGGGAAGGAGTTGGATATCACATCTCATCCAATAGGAAGGGTTTCAGGTTTGGAATGGGAAGGAATTGGATATCACATCTCATGTTATAGGAAGGATCTCAGGTTTGGTATTAGAAGCATTGAGATATCACATCTCATGCTATAGGAAGGGTCTCAGGATTGGAATGTGAAGGATTTGGATATCACATCTCATGCTAAAGGAAGGGTCTCAGGTTTGGTAGAAGCATTGAGATATCAGGTCTCTGCTATCGGAAGGGTCTCAGGATTGGATTGGGAAGGAGTTGGATATCCCTTCTCATGCTATAGGAAGGGTCTCAGGATTTGAATGGGAAGGAGTTGGATATCACATCTCATGTTATAGGAAGGGTCTCAGGATTGGAATGGGAAGGATTTGGATATCACATCTCTTGCTATAGGAAGGGTCTCAGGATTGGAATGGGTAGGAGTTGGATATTACTTTCTTGCTATAGGAAGGGTCTCATGTTTGGAATGGGAAGCAGTTGGATATCACATATGCTATAGTTAGTGTCTCAGGTTTGGAACGGGAAGGAGTTGGATATCACATCTCATGTTATAGGAAGGGTCTCAGGTTTGGTATAAGCATTGAGATATCACATCTCTGCTATCGGAAGCGGCTCAGGATTGGAATGGGAAGGAGTTGGATATCCCATCTCATGTTATAGGAGGAGTCTCTGGTTTGGTATTAGAATCATTGAAATATCACATCGCATGCTGTAGGAAGGGTCTAAGGATTGGAATGGGATGGACTTGGATATCACATCTCATGCTATAGGTAGGCTCTCAGGTTTGGTATAAGCATTGAGATATCACATCTCATGCTATAGGAAGGGTCTCAGGATTGGAATGGGAAGGAATTGGATATCACATCTCATGCTATAGGAAGGGTCTCAGATTTGGTATAAGCATTGAGATATCACATCTCATGCTAAAGGAAGGGTCTCAGGATTGGAATGGGAAGGAGTTGTATATGACATCTCAGCCATAGGAAGGGTCTCAGGTTTGGTATAAGCATTGAGATATCACATCTCTGCTATCGGAAGGGTCTCAGGATTGGAATGGGAAGGAGTTGGATATCCCATCTCATGTTATAGGAATGGTCTCAGGTTTGGTGTTAGAAGCATAGAGATATCACATCTCATGCTATAGGAAGGGTCTCAGGATTGGAATGGGAAGGACTTGGATGTCACATCTCATGCTATAGGGAGGGTCTCAAGTTTGATATTAGAAGCGTTGAGATAACAAATCTCATGATATCGGAAGGGTCTCAGGATTGGAATGGGAAGGAGTTGGATATCACATCTCATGTTATAGGACGGGTCTCAGGTTTGGTATTAGAAGCATTGAGATATCAAGTCTCATGGTATAAGAAGGGTCTCAGAATTGGAATGGGAAGGAGTTGGATATCACACCTCAAGCTATGGGAAGGGTCTCAGGATTGGAATGGGAAGGAGTTTGATATCACATCTCATGCCATAGTATGGGTCTCAGGTTTGGTAGAAGCATTGGGATATCACATCTCATGCTATCGGAAGGGTATCAGTATTGGATTTGGAAGAAGTTGGATATCCCATCTCATGCTATAGGAAGGGTCTCAGGTTGGAATGGGAAGGAGTTGGATATCACATTTCATGTTATAGGAAGGGTCTCAGGATTGGAATGGGAAGGACTTGGATATCATATCTCATGCTATAGGACGGGTCTCAGGTTTGTTATTAGAATCATTGAGATATCATATTGCATGCCGTAGGAAGGGTCTAAGGATTGGAATGGGAAGGACTTGGATATCACATCTCATGCTATAGATAGGCTCTTAGGTTTGGAAAGGGAAGGAGTTGGATATCACATTTCATGTTAGAGGAAGGATCTCAAGTTTGGTATTAGAAGCATTGAGATATCACATCTCATGCTATAGGAAGGGTCTCAGGATTGGAATGGGAAGTAGTTGGATATCACATCTCATGCTATAGGAAGGGTCTCAGGTTTGGTATAAGCATGGAGATATCACATCTCATGCTATAGGACGGGTCTCAGGATTGGAATGGAAGGAGTTGGATATCACATCTCATGTTATAGGAAGGATCTCAGGTTTGGTATTAGAAGCATTGAGACATCACATCTCATGCTATAGGAAGGGTCTCAGGGTTGGAATGGGAAGGAGTTGGATATCACATCTCATCCAATAGGAAGGGTCTCAGGTTTGGAATGGGAAGGAATTGGATATCACATCTCATGTTATAGGAAGGATCTCAGGTTTGGTATTAGAAGCATTGAGATATCACATCTCATGCTATAGGAAGGGTCTCAGGATTGGAATGTGAAGGATTTGGATATCACATCTCATGCTAAAGGAAGGGTCTCAGGTTTGGTAGAAGCATTGAGATATCACGTCTCTGCTATCGGAAGGGTCTCAGGATTGGATTGGGAAGGAGTTGGATATCCCTTCTCATGCTATAGGAAGGGTCTCAGGATTTGAATGGGAAGGAGTTGGATATCACAACTCATGTTATAGGGAGGGTCTCAAGTTTGATATTAGAAGCATTGAGATAACAAATCTCATGATATCGGAAGGGTCTCAGGATTGGAATGGGAAGGAGTTGGATATCACATCTCATGATAAAGGAAGGGTCTAAGGTTTGGAAGGGGAAAGATTTGGATATCACCTCATGTTATAGGACGGGTCTCAGGTTTGGTATTAGAAGCATTGAGATATCAAGTCTCATGGCATAGGAAGGGTCTCAGAATTGAAATGGGAAGGAGTTGGATATCACATCTCAAGCTATAGGAAGAGTCTCAGGATTGGAATGGGAATGAGTTTGATATCACATCTCATGCCATAGTATGGGTCTCAGGTTTGGTAGAAGCATTGGGATATCACAATTCATGCTATTCGAAGGGTATCAGTATTGGATTTGGAAGGAGTTGGATATCCCATCTCATGCTATAGGAAGGGTCTCAGGTTGGAATGGGAAGGAGTTGGATATCACATTTCATGTTATAGGAAGGGTCTCAGGATTGGAATGGGAAGGACTTGGATATCATATCTCATGCTATAGGAAAGCTCTCAGGTTTGGAAGGGGAAGGAGTTGGATATCACATTTCATGTTAGAGGAAGGATCTCAGGTTTGGTATTAGAGGCCTTGAGATATCACATCTCATGCTATAGGAAGGGTCTCAGGATTGGAATGGGAAGGACTTGGATGTCACATCTCATGCTATAGGGAGGGTCTCAAGTTTGATATTAGAAGCATTGAGATAACAAATCTCATGATATCGGAAGGGTCTCAGGATTGGAATGGGAAGGAGTTGGATACCACATCTCATGATAAAGGAAGGGTCTAAGGTTTGGAAGGGGAAGGATTTGGATATCACATCTCATGTTATAGGACGGGTCTCAGGTTTGGTATTAGAAGCATTGAGATATCAAGTCTCATGGTATAAGAAGGGTCTCAGAATTGGAATGGGAAGGAGTTGGATATCACACCTCAAGTTATAGGAAGGGTCTCAGGATTGGAATGGGAAGGAGTTTGATATCACATCTCATGCCATAGTATGGGTCTCAGGTTTGGTAGAAGCATTGGGATATCACATCTCATGCTATCGGAAGGGTATCAGTATTGTATTTGGAAGAAGTTGGATATCCCATCTCATGCTATAGGAAGGGTCTCAGGTTGGAATGGGAAGGAGTTGGATATCACATTTCATGTTATAGGAAGGGTCTCAGGATTGGAATGGGAAGGACTTGGATATCATATCTCATGCTATAGGACGGGTCTCAGGTTTGATATTAGAAGCATTGAGATAACAAATCTCATGATATCGGAAGGGTCTCAGGATTGGAATGGGAAGGAGTTGGATACCACATCTCATGATAAAGGAAGGGTCTAAGGTTTGGAAGGGGAAGGATTTGGATATCACATCTCATGTTATAGGACGGGTCTCAGGTTTGGTATTAGAAGCATTGAGATATCAAGTCTCATGGTATAAGAAGGGTCTCAGAATTGGAATGGGAAGGAGTTGGATATCACACCTCAAGTTATAGGAAGGGTCTCAGGATTGGAATGGGAAGGAGTTTGATATCACATCTCATGCCATAGTATGGGTCTCAGGTTTGGTAGAAGCATTGGGATATCACATCTCATGCTATCGGAAGGGTATCAGTATTGGATTTGGAAGAAGTTGGATATCCCATCTCATGCTATAGGAAGGGTCTCAGGTTGGAATGGGAAGGAGTTGGATATCACATTTCATGTTATAGGAAGGGTCTCAGGATTGGAATGGGAAGGACTTGGATATCATATCTCATGCTATAGGACGGGTCTCAGGTTTGTTATTAGAATCATTGAGATATCATATTGCATGCTGTAGGAAGGGTCTAAGGATTGGAATGGGAAGGACTTGGATATCACATCTCATGCTATAGATAGGCTCTTAGGTTTGGAATGGGAAGGAGTTGGATATCACATTTCATGTTATAGGAAGGGTCTCAGGATTGGAATGGGAAGGACTTGGATATCATATCTCATGCTATAGGACGGGTCTCAGGTTTGTTATTAGAATCATTGAGATATCATATTGCATGCTGTAGGAAGGGTCTAAGGATTGGAATGGGAAGGACTTGGATATCACATCTCATGCTATAGATAGGCTCTTAGGTTTGGAAAGGGAAGGAGTTGGATATCACATTTCATGTTAGAGGAAGGATCTCAGGTTTTGTATTAGAAGCATTGAGATATCACATCTCATGCTATAGGAAGGGTCTCAGGATTGGAATGGGAAGTAGTTGGATATCACATCTCATGCTATAGGAAGGGTCTCAGGTTTGGTATAAGCATTGAGATATCACATCTCATGCTATAGGACGGGTCTCAGGATTGGAATGGAAGGAGTTTTATATCACATCTCATGTTATAGGAAGGATCTCAGGTTTGGTATTAGAAGCATTGAGACATCACATCTCATGCTATAGGAAGGGTCTCAGGGTTGGAATGGGAAGGAGTTGGATATCACATCTCATCCAATAGGAAGGGTCTCAGGTTTGGAATGGGAAGGAATTGGATATCACATCTCATGTTATAGGAAGGATCTCAGGTTTGGTATTAGAAGCATTGAGATATCACATCTCATGCTATAGGAAGGGTCTCAGGATTGGAATGTGAAGGATTTGGATATCACATCTCATGCTAAAGGAAGGGTCTCAGGTTTGGTAGAAGCATTGAGATATCAGGTCTCTGCTATCGGAAGGGTCTCAGGATTGGATTGGGAAGGAGTTGGATATCCCTTCTCATGCTATAGGAAGGGTCTCAGGATTTGAATGGGAAGGAGTTGGATATCACATCTCATGTTATAGGAAGGGTCTCAGGATTGGAATGGGAAGGATTTGGATATCACATCTCTTGCTATAGGAAGGGTCTCAGGATTGGAATGGGTAGGAGTTGGATATTACTTTCTTGCTATAGGAAGGGTCTCATGTTTGGAATGGGAAGCAGTTGGATATCACATATGCTATAGTTAGTGTCTCAGGTTTGGAACGGGAAGGAGTTGGATATCACATCTCATGTTATACGAAGGGTCTCAGGTTTGGTATAAGCATTGAGATATCACATCTCTGCTATCGGAAGCGGCTCAGGATTGGAATGGGAAGGAGTTGGATATCCCATCTCATGTTATAGGAGGAGTCTCTGGTTTGGTATTAGAATCATTGAAATATCACATCGCATGCTGTAGGAAGGGTCTAAGGATTGGAATGGGATGGACTTGGATATCACATCTCATGCTATAGGTAGGCTCTCAGGTTTGGTATAAGCATTGAGATATCACATCTCATGCTATAGGAAGGGTCTCAGGATTGGAATGGGAAGGAATTGGATATCACATCTCATGCTATAGGAAGGGTCTCAGATTTGGTATAAGCATTGAGATATCACATCTCATGCTAAAGGAAGGGTCTCAGGATTGGAATGGGAAGGAGTTGTATATGACATCTCAGGCCATAGGAAGGGTCTCAGGTTTGGTATAAGCATTGAGATATCACATCTCTGCTATCGGAAGGGTCTCATGATTGGAATGGGAAGGAGTTGGATATCCCATCTCATGTTATAGGAATGGTCTCAGGTTTGGTATTAGAAGCATAGAGATATCACATCTCATGCTATAGGAAGGGTCTCAGGATTGGAATGGGAAGGACTTGGATGTCACATCTCATGCTATAGGGAGGGTCTCAAGTTTGATATTAGACGCGTTGAGATAACAAATCTCATGATATCGGAAGGGTCTCAGGATTGGAATGGGAAGGAGTTGGATATCACATCTCATGATAAAGGAAGGGTCTAAGGTTTGGAAGGGGAAGGATTTGGATATCACATCTCATGTTATAGGACGGGTCTCAGGTTTGGTATTAGAAGCATTGAGATATCAAGTCTCATGGTATAAGAAGGGTCTCAGAATTGGAATGGGAAGGAGTTGGATATCACACCTCAAGCTATGGGAAGGGTCTCAGGATTGGAATGGGAAGGAGTTTGATATCACATCTCATGCCATAGTATGGGTCTCAGGTTTGGTAGAAGCATTGGGATATCACATCTCATGCTATCGGAAGGGTATCAGTATTGGATTTGGAAGAAGTTGGATATCCCATCTCATGCTATAGGAAGGGTCTCAGGTTGGAATGGGAAGGAGTTGGATATCACATTTCATGTTATAGGAAGGGTCTCAAGATTGGAATGGGAAGGACTTGGATATCATATCTCATGCTATAGGACGGGTCTCAGGTTTGTTATTAGAATCATTGAGATATCATATTGCATGCCGTAGGAAGGGTCTAAGGATTGGAATGGGAAGGACTTGGATATCACATCTCATGCTATAGATAGGCTCTTAGGTTTGGAAAGGGAAGGAGTTGGATATCACATTTCATGTTAGAGGAAGGATCTCAAGATTGGTATTAGAAGCATTGAGATATCACATCTCATGCTATAGGAAGGGTCTCAGGATTGGAATGGGAAGTAGTTGGATATCACATCTCATGCTATAGGAAGGGTCTCAGGTTTGGTATAAGCATGGAGATATCACATCTCATGCTATAGGACGGGTCTCAGGATTGGAATGGAAGGAGTTGGATATCACATCTCATGTTATAGGAAGGATCTCAGGTTTGGTATTAGAAGCATTGAGACATCACATCTCATGCTATAGGAAGGGTCTCAGGGTTGGAATGGGAAGGAGTTGGATATCACATCTCATCCAATAGGAAGGGTCTCAGGTTTGGAATGGGAAGGAGTTGGATATCCCTTCTCATGCTATAGGAAGGGTCTCAGGATTTGAATGGGAAGGAGTTGGATATCACAACTCATGTTATAGGGAGGGTCTCAAGTTTGATATTAGAAGCATTGAGATAACAAATCTCATGATATCGGAAGGGTCTCAGGATTGGAATGGGAAGGAGTTGGATATCACATCTCATGATAAAGGAAGGGTCTAAGGTTTGGAAGGGGAAAGATTTGGATATCACCTCATGTTATAGGACGGGTCTCAGGTTTGGTATTAGAAGCATTGAGATATCAAGTCTCATGGCATAGGAAGGGTCTCAGAATTGGAATGGGAAGGAGTTGGATATCATATCTCAAGCTATAGGAAGAGTCTCAGGATTGGAATGGGAATGAGTTTGATATCACATCTCATGCCATAGTATGGGTCTCAGGTTTGGTAGAAGCATTGGGATATCACAATTCATGCTATTGGAAGGGTATCAGTATTGGATTTGGAAGGAGTTGGATATCCCATCTCATGCTATAGGAAGGGTCTCAGGTTGGAATGGGAAGGAGTTGGACATCACATTTCATGTTATAGGAAGGGTCTCAGGATTGGAATGGGAAGGACTTGGATATCATATCTCATGCTATAGGAAAGCTCTCAGGTTTGGAAGGGGAAGGAGTTGGATATCACATTTCATGTTAGAGGAAGGATCTCAGGTTTGGTATTAGAGGCCTTGAGATATCACATCTCATGCTATAGGAAGGGTCTCAGGTTTGGAAGGGGAAGGAGTTGGATATCCAATCTCATGTTATAGGACTGGTCTCAGGTTTGGTATTAGAAGCATTGAGATATCACATTGCATGCTGTAGGAAGGTTCTCAGGTTTGGTATTCCAAATCTGAGACCCTTCCTATAGCATGAGATGTGATATCCAACTCCTTCCCATTCCAATCCTGATCCCTTCCTATAGCATGAGATGTGATGTCTCAATGCTTCTAATACCAAACCTGAGATCCTTCCTATAACATGAGATGTGATATCCAACTCCTTCCCATTCCAATCCTGAGACCCTTTCTATAGCATGAGATGTGATGTCTCAATGCTTCTAATACCAAACCTGAGAACCTTCCTACAGCATGCAATGTGATATCTCAATGCTTCTAATACCAAACCTGAGACCAGTCCTATAACATGAGATTGGATATCCAACTCCTTCCCCTTCCAAACCTGAGACCCTTCCTATAGCATGAGATGTGATATCCAACTTCTTCCCATTCCAATCCTGAGACCCTTCCTATAACATGAGATGTGATGTCTCAATGCTTCTAATACCAAACCGGAGATCTTTCCTATAACATGAGATGTGATATCCAACTCCTTCCCATTCCAATACTGAAACCCTTCCTATAGCATGAGATGTGCTATCTCAATGCTTATACCAAACATGAGACCCTTCCTAAAGCTTGAGATGTGATATCCAACTCCTTCCCATTCCAATCATGAGACCCTTCCTATAGCATGAGATGTGATATCTCAAGGCCTCTAATACCAAACCTGAGATCCTTCCTCTAACATGAAATGTGATATCCAACTCCTTCCCCTTCCAAACCTGAGAGCCTTCCTATAGCATGAGATATGATATCCAAGTCCTTCCCATTCCAATCCTGAGACCCTTCCTATAACATGAAATGTGATATCCAACTCCTTCCCATTCTAACCTGAGACCCTTCCTATAGCATGAGATGGGATATGCAACTCCTTCCAAATCCAATACTGATACCCTTCCAATAGCATGAGATGTGATATCCCAATGCTTCTACCAAACCTGAGACCCATACTATGGCATGAGATGTGATATCAAACTCCTTCCCATTCCAATTCTGAGACTCTTCCTATAGCTTGAGATGTGATATCCAACTCCTTCCCATTCCAATTCTGAGACCCTTCCTATGCCATGAGACTTGATATCTCAATGCTTCTAATACCAAACTTGAGACCCGTCCTATAACATGAGATGTGATATCCAAATCTTTCCCCTTCCAAACCTTAGACCCTTCCTTTATCATGAGATGTGATATCCAACTCCTTCCCATTCCAATCCTGAGACCCTTCTGATATCATGAGATTTGTTATCTCAATGCTTCTAATATCAAACTTGAGACCCTCCCTATAGCATGAGATGTGACATCCAAGTCCTCCCCATTCCAATCCTGAGACCCTTCCTATAGCATGAGATGTGATATCTCAATGCTTCTAATACCAAACCTGAGACTCTTCCTATAACATGAGATGGGATATCCAACTCCTTCCCATTCCAATCCTGAGACCCTTCCGATAGCAGAGATGTGATATCTCAATGCTTATACCAATCCTGAGACCCTTCCTATGGCCTGAGATGTCATATACAACTCCTTCCCAATCCAATCCTGAGACCCTTCCTATAGCATGAGATGTGATATCTCAATGCTTATACCAAATCTGAGACCCTTCCTATAGCATGAGATGGGATATCCAACTCCTTCCAAATCCAATACTGATACCCTTCCAATAGCATGAGATGTGATATCCCAATGCTTCTACCAAACCTGAGACCCATACTATAGCATGAGATGGGATATTCAACTCCTTCCAAATCCAATACTGATACCCTTCCAATAGCATGTGATGTGATATCCCAATGCTTCTACCAAACCTGAGACCCATACTATGGCATGAGATGTGATATCAAACTCATTCCCATTCCAATCCTGAGATTCTTCCTATAGCTTGAGATGTGACATCCAAGTCCTCCCCATTCCAATCCTGAGACCCTTCCTATAGCATGAGATGTGCTATCTCAATGCTTCTAATACCAAACCTGAGACCCTTCCTATAACATGAGATGTGATTTCCAAATCCTTCCCCTTCCAAACCTGAAACCCTCCCTTTAGCATGAGATGTGATATACAACTCCTTCCCATTCCAAATCCTGAGACCCTTCTGATAGCATGAGATGTGATATCTCAATGCCTCTAATACCAAACCTGAGATCCTATCTCTAACATGAAATGTGATATCCATCTCCTTCCCTTTCCAAACCTGAGACCCTGCCTATAGCATGAGATGTGATATCCAAGTCCTTCCCATTCCAATCCTGAGACCCTTTCTATAGCATGTGATGTGATATCTCAATGCTTATACCAAACCTGAGACCCTTCCTATGGCATGAGATGTCATATACAACTCCTTCCCATTCCAATCCTGAGACCCTTCCTATAGCATGAGATGTGATATCTCAATGCATATACCAAACCTGAGACCCTTCCTATAGCATGAGATGTGATATCCAACTTCTTCCCATTCCAATCCTGAGACCCTTCCTATAACATGAGATGTGATGTCTCAATGCTTCTAATACCAAACCTGAGATATTTCCTATAATATGAGATGTGATATCCAACTCCTTCCCATTCCAATCCTGAGACCCTTCCTATAGCATGAGATGTGATATCTCAATGCTTATACCAAACCTGAGACTCTTCCTATAGCTTGAGATGTGATATCCAACTCCTTCCCATTCCAATCCAGAGACCCTTCCTATAGCATGAGATGTGATATCTCAAGGCCTCTAATACCAAACCTGAGATCCTTCCTCTAACATGAAATGTGATATCCAACTCCTTCCCCTTCCAAACCTGAGAGCCTTCCTATAGCATGAGATATGATATCCAAGTCCTTCCCATTCCAATCCTGAGACCCTTTCTATAACATGAAATGTGATATCCAACTCCTTCCCATTCTAACCTGAGACCCTTCCTATAGCATGAGATGGGATATCCAACTCCTTCCAAATCCAATACTGATTCCCTTCCGATAGCATGAGATGTGATATCCCAATGCTTCTACCAAACCTGAGACCCATACTATGGCATGAGATGTGATATCAAACTCCTTCCCATTCCAATCCTGAGGCCCTTCCTATAGCTTGAGGTGTGATATCCAACTCCTTCCCATTCCAATTCTGAGACCCTTCTTATACCATGAGACTTGATATCTCAATGCTTCTAATACCAAACCTGAGACCCGTCCTATAACATGAGATGTGATATCCAAATCCTTCCCCTTCCAAACCTCAGACCCTTCCTTTATCATGAGATGTGATATCCAACTCCTTCCCATTCCAATCCTGAGACCCTTCCGATATCATGAGATTTGTTATCTCAATGCTTCTAATATCAAACTTGAGACCCTCCCTATAGCATGAGATGTGACATCCAAGTCCTTCCCATTCCAATCCTGAGACCCTTCCTATAGCATGAGATGTGATATCTCTATGCTTCTAATACCAAACCTGAGACCCTTCCTATAACATGAGATGGGATATCCAACTCCTTCCCATTCCAATCCTGAGACCCTTCCGATAGCAGAGATGTGATATCTCAATGCTTATACCAAACCTGAGACCCTTCCTATGGCCTGGGATGTCATATACAACTCCTTCCCATTCCAATCCTGAGACCCTTCCTATAGCATGAGATGTGATATCTCAATGCCTATACCAAATCTGAGACCCTTCCTATAGCATGAGATGTGATATCCAATTCCTTCCCATTCCAATCCTGAGACCCTTCCTATAGCATGAGATCTGATATCTCAATGCTTATACCAAACCTGAGAGCCTACCTATAGCATGAGATGTGATATCCAAGTCCATCCCATTCCAATCCTTAGACCCTTCCTACAGCATGCGATGTGATATCTCAATGATTCTAATACCAAACCAGAGACTCGTCCTATAACATGAGATGGGATATCCAACTCCTTCCCATTCCAATCCTAAGCCACTTCCGATAGCAGAGATGTGATATCTCAATGCTTATACCAAACCTGAGACCCTTCCTATAACATGAGATGTGATATCCAACTCCTTCCCGTTCCAAACCTGAGACACTAACTATAGCATATGTGATATCCAACTCCTTCCCATTCCAATCCTGAGACCCTTCCTATAGCAAGAGATGTGATATCCAAATCCTTCCCATTCCAATCCTGAGACCCTTCCTATAACATGAGATGTGATATCCAACTCCTTCCCATTCCAACCTGAGACACTTCCTATAGCATGAGAAGGGATATCCAACTCCTTCCCAATCCAATCCTGAGACCCTTCCGATAGCAGAGATGTGATATCTCAATGCTTATACCAAACCTGAGACCCTTCCTATAGCATGAGAAGGGATATCCAACTCCTTCCCAATCCAATCCTGAGAACCTTCCGATAGCAGAGACGTGATATCTCAATGTTTCTACCAAACCTGAGACCCTTCCTTTAGCATGAGATGGGATATCCAACTCCTTCCAAATCCAATACTGATACCCTTCCAATAGCATGAGATGTGATATCCCAATGCTTCTACCAAACCTGAGAACCATACTATGGCATGAGATGTGATATCAAACTCCTTCCCATTCCAATCCTGAGACTCTTCCTATAGCTTGAGATGTGATATCCAAATCCTTCCCATTCCAATTCTGAGACCCTTCCTCTACCATGAGACTTGATATCTCAATGCTTCTAATACCAAACCTGAGACCCGTCCTATAACATGAGATGTGATATCCAAATCTTTCCCCTTCCAAACCTTAGACCCTTCCTTTATCATGAGATGTGATATCCAACTCCTTCCCATTCCAATCCTGAGACCCTTCCGATATCATGAGATTTGTTATCTCAATGCTTCTAATATCAAAATTGAGACCCGTCCTATTACATGAGATGTGATATCCAAATCTTTCCCCTTCCAAACCTTAGACCCTTCCTTTATCATGAGATGGGATATCCAACTCCTTCCCATTCCAATCCTGAGACCCTTCCGATAGCAGAGATGTGATATCTCAATGCTTATACCAATCCTGAGACCCTTCCTATGGCCTGAGATGTCATATACAACTTGTTCCCAATCCAATCCTGAGACCCTTCCTATATCATGAGATGTGATATCTCAATGCTTATACCAAATCTGAGACCCTTCCTATAGCATGAGATGTGATATCCAACTCCTTCAAATTCCAATCCTGAGACCCTTCCTATAGCATGAGATGTGATGTCTCAATGCTTCTAATACCAAACCTGAGATCCTTCCTATAACATGAGATGTGATATCCAACTCCTTCCATTTCCAATCCTGAGACCCTTCCTATAGCATGAGATGTGATGTCTCAATGCTTCTAATACCAAACCTGAGAACCTTCCTACAGCATGCGATGTGATATCTCAATGCTTCTAATACCAAACCTGAGACCAGTCCTATAACATGAGATTGGATATCCAACTCCTTCCCCTTCCAAACCTGAGACCCTTCCTATAGCATGAGATGTGATATCCAACTTCTTCCCATTCCAATCCTGAGACCCTTCCTATAACATGAGATGTGATGTCTCAATGCTTCTAATACCAAACCTGAGATCTTTCCTATAACATGAGATGTAATATCCAACTCCTTCCCATTCCAATCCTGAGTCCCTTCCTATAGCATGAGATGTGCTATCGCAATGCTTATACCAAACCTGAGACCCTTCCTAAAGCTTGAGATGTGATATCCAACTCCTTCCCATTCCAATCCTGAGACCCTTCCTATAGCATGATATGTGATATCTCAATGCCTCTAATACCAAACCTGAGATCCTTCCTCTAACATGAAATGTGATATCGAACTCCTTCCCTTTCCAAACCTGAGAGCCTACCTATAGCATGAGATGTGATATCCAAGTCCTTCCCATTCCAATCCTTAGACCCTTCCTACAGCATGCAATATGATATCTCAATGATTCCAATAACAAACCTGAGACCCGTCCTATAACATGAGATGGGATATCCAACACCTTCCCATTCCAATCCTGAGACACTTCCGATAGCAGAGATGTGATATCTCAATGCTTATAACAAACCTGAGACCCTTCCTATAACATGAGATGTGATATCCAACTCCTTCCCGTTTCAAACCTGAGACCCTTCCTATAGCATATGTGATATCCAACTCGTTCCCATTCCAAACATGAGACCCTTCCTATAGCAAGAATGTAATATCCAACTCCTTCCAATTCCAATCCTGAGACCATTCCTTTAGCATGAGATATGATATCTCAATGCTTCTAATCCCAAAACTGAGATCCTTCCTATGACATGAGATGTGATATCCAATTCCTCCCCATTCCAAACCTGAGAACCTTCCTACAGCATGCGATGTGATATCTCAATGCTTCTAATACCAAACCTGAGACCAGTCCTATAACATGAGATTGGATATCCAACTCCTTCCCCTTCCAAACCTGAGACCCTTCCTATAGCATGAGATGTGATATCCAACTTCTTCCCATTCCAATCCTGAGACCCTTCCTATAACATGAGATGTGATGTCTCAATGCTTCTAATACCAAACCTGAGATCTTTCCTATAACATGAGATGTGATATCCAACTCCTTCCCATTCCAATCCTGAGACCCTTCCTATAGCATGAGATGTGCTATCTCAATGCTTATACCAAACCTGAGACCCTTCCTAAAGCTTGAGATGTGATATCCAACTCCTTCCCATTCCAGTCCTGAGACCCTTCCTATAACATGAAATGTGATATCCAACTCCTTCCCATTCCAACCTGAGACCCTTCCTATAGCATGAGATGGGATATCCAACTCCTTCCAAATCCAATACTGATACCCTTCCAATAGCATGAGATGTGATATCCCAATGCTTCTACCAAACCTGAGAACCATACTATGGCATGAGATGTGATATCAAACTCCTTCCCATTCCAATCCTGAGACTCTTCCTATAGCTTGAGATGTGATATCCGAAATCCTTCCCATTCCAATTCTGAGACCCTTCCTATACCATGAGACTTGATATCTCAATGCTTCTAATACCAAACCTGAGACCCGTCCTATAACATGAGATGTGATATCCAAATTTTTCCCCTTCCAAACCTTAGACCCTTCCTTTATCATGAGATGGGATATCCAACTCCTTCCCATTCCAATCCCGAGACCCTTCCGATAGCAGAGATGTGATATCTCAATGCTTATACCAATCCTGAGACCCTTCCTATGGCCGGAGATGTGATATCTCAATGCTTATACCAAATCTGAGACCCTTCCTATAGCATGAGATGTGATATCCAACTCCTTCCCATTCCAATCCTGAGACCCTTCCTATAGCATGAGATGTGATGTCTCAATGCTTCTAATACCAAACCTGAGATCCTTCCTATAACATGAGATGTGATATCCAACTCCTTCCCATTCCAATCCTGAGACCCTTCCTATAGCATGAGATGTGATGTCTCAATGCTTCTAATACCAAACCTGAGAACCTTCCTACAGCATGCGATGTGATATCTCAATGCTTCTAATACCAAACCTGAGACCAGTCCTATAACATGAGATTGGATATCCAACTCCTTCCCCTTCCAAACCTGAGACCCTTCCTATAGCATGAGATGTGATATCCAACTTCTTCCCATTCCAATCCTGAGACCGTTCCTATAACATGAGATGTGATGTCTCAATGCTTCTAATACCAAACCTGAGATCTTTCCTATAACATGAGATGTAATATCCAACTCCTTCCCATTCCAATCCTGAGACCCTTCCTATAGCATGAGATGTGCTATCTCAATGCTTATACCAAACCTGAGACCCTTCCTAAAGCTTGAGATGTGATATCCAACTCCTTCCCATTCCAATCCTGAGACCCTTCCTATAGCATGATATGTGATATCTCAAGGCCTCTAATACCAAACCTGAGATCCTTCCTCTAACATGAAATGTGATATCCAACTCCTTCCCATTCCAACCTGAGACCCTTCCTATAGCATGAGATGGGATATCCAACTCCTTCCAAATCCAATACTGATACCCTTCCAATAGCATGCGATGTGATATCCCAATGCTTCTACCAAACCTGAGACCCATACTATGGCATGAGATGTGATATCAAACTCCTTCCCATTCCAATCTTGAGACTCTTCCTATAGCTTGAGATGTGATATCCAACTCGTTCCCATTCAAATTCTGAGACCCTTCCTATGCCATGAGACTTGATATCTCAATGCTTCTAATACCAAACCTGAGACCCGTCCTATAACATGAGATGTGATATCCAAATCTTTCCCCTTCCAAACCTTAGACCCTTCCTTTATCATGAGATGTGATATCCAACTCCTTCCCATTCCAATCCTGAGACCCTTCCGATATCATGAGATTTGTTATCTCAATGCTTCTAATATCAAACTTGAGACCCTCCCTATAGCATGAGATGTGACATCCAAGTCCTCCCCATTCCAATCCTGAGACCCTTCCTATAGCATGAGATGTGATATCTCAATGCTTCTAATACCAAACCTGAGACCCTTCCTATAACATGAGATGGGATATCCAACTCCTTCCCATTCCAATCCTGAGACCCTTCCGATAGCAGAGATGTGATATCTCAATGCTTATACCAATCCTGAGACCCTTCCTATGGCCTGAGATATCATATACAACTCCTTCCCAATCCAATCCTGAGACCCTTCCTATAGCATGAGATGTGATATCTCAATGCTTATACCAAATCTGAGACCCTTCCTATAGCATGAGATGTGATATCCAACTCCTTCCCATTCCAATCCTGAGACCCTTCCTATAGCATGAGATGTGATGTCTCAATGCTTCTAATACCAAACCTGAGATCCTTCCTATAACATGAGATGTGATATCCAACTCCTTCCCATTCCAATCCTGAGACCCTTCCTATAGCATGAGATGTGATGTCTCAATGCTTCTAATACCAAACCTGAGAACCTTCCTACAGCATGCAATGTGATATCTCAATGCTTCTAATACCAAACCTGAGACCAGTCCTATAACATGAGATTGGATATCCAACTCCTTCCCCTTCCAAACCTGAGACCCTTCCTATAGCATGAGATGTGATATCCAACTTCTTCCCATTCCAATCCTGAGACCCTTCCTATAACATGAGATGTGATGTCTCAATGCTTCTAATACCAAACCGGAGATCTTTCCTATAACATGAGATGTGATATCCAACTCCTTCCCATTCCAATCCTGAAACCCTTCCTATAGCATGAGATGTGATATCTCAAGGCCTCTAATACCAAACCTGAGATCCTTCCTCTAACATGAAATGTGATATCCAACTCCTTCCCCTTCCAAACCTGAGAGCCTTCCTATAGCATGAGATATGATATCCAAGTCCTTCCCATTCCAATCCTGAGACCCTTCCTATAACATGAAATGTGATATCCAACTCCTTCCCATTCCAACCTGAGACCCTTCCTATAGCATGAGATGGGATATCCAACTCCTTCCAAATCCAATACTGATACCCTTCCAATAGCATGAGATGTGATATCCCTATGCTTCTACCAAACCTGAGACCCATACTATGGCATGAGATGTGATATCAAACTCCTTCCCATTCCAATTCTGAGACCCTTCCTATGCCATGAGACTTGATATCTCAATGCTTCTAATACCAAACCTGAGACCCGTCCTATAACATGAGATGTGATATCCAGATCTTTCCCCTTCCAAACCTTAGACCCTTCCTTTATCATGAGATGTGATATCCAACTCCTTCCCATTCCAATCCTGAGACCCTTCCGATATCATGAGATTTGTTATCTCAATGCTTCTAATATCAAACTTGAGACCCTCCCTATAGCATGAGATGTGACATCCAAGTCCTCCCCATTCCAATCCTGAGACCCTTCCTATAGCATGAGATGTGATATCTCAATGCTTCTAATACCAAACCTGAGACTCTTCCTATAACATGAGATGGGATATCCAACTCCTTCCCATTCCAATCCTGAGACCCTTCCGATAGCAGAGATGTGATATCTCAATGCTTATACCAATCCTGAGACCCTTCCTATGGCCTGAGATGTCATATACAACTCCTTCCCAATCCAATCCTGAGACCCTTCCTATAGCATGAGATGTGATATCTCAATGCTTATACCAAATCTGAGACCCTTCCTATAGCATGAGATAGGATATCCAACTCCTTCCAAATCCAATACTGATACCCTTCCAATAGCATGAGATGTGATATCCCAATGCTTCTACCAAACCTGAGACCTATACTATAGCATGAGATGGGATATTCAACTCCTTCCAAATCCAATACTGATACCCTTCCAATAGCATGTGATGTGATATCCCAATGCTTCTACCAAACCTGAGACCCATACTATGGCATGAGATGTGATATCAAACTCATTCCCATTCCAATCCTGAGACTCTTCCTATAGCTTGAGATGTGATATCCAACTCCTTCCCATTCCAATTCTGAGACCCTACCTATGCCATGAGACTTGATATCTCAATGCTTCTAATACCAAACCTGAGACCCGTCCTATAACATGAGATGTGATATCCAAATCTTTCCCCTTCCAAACCTTAGACCCTTCCATTATCATGAGATGTGATATCCAACTCCTTCCCATTCCAATCCTGAGACCCTTCCGATATCATGAGATTTGTTATCTCAATGCTTCTAATATCAAACTTGAGACCCTCCCTATAGCATGAGATGTGACATCCAAGTCCTCCCCATTCCAATCCTGAGACCCTTCCTATAGCATGAGATGTGATATCTCAATGCTTCTAATACCAAACCTGAGACCCTTCCTATAACATGAGATGTGATTTCCAAATCCTTCCCCTTCCAAACCTGAGACCCTCCCTTTAGCATGAGATGTGATATACAACTCCTTCCCATTCCAATTCTGAGACCCTTCTGATAGCATGAGATGTGATATCTCAATGCCTCTAATACCAAACCTGAGATCCTATCTCTAACATGAAATGTGATATCCATCTCCTTCCCTTTCCAAACCTGAGACCCTGCCTATAGCATGAGATGTGATATCCAAGTCCTTCCCATTCCAATCCTGAGACCCTTTCTATAGCATGTGATGTGATATCTCAATGCTTATACCACACCTGAGACCCTTCCTATGGCATGAGATGTCATATACAACTCCTTCCCATTCCAATCCTGAGACCCTTCCTATAGCATGAGATGTGATATCTCAATGCATATACCAAACCTGAGACCCTTCCTATAGCATGAGATGTGATATCCAACTTCTTCCCATTCCAATCCTGAGACCCTTCCTATAACATGAGATGTGATGTCTCAATGCTTCTAATACCAAACCTGAGATATTTCCTATAATATGAGATGTGATATCCAACTCCTTCCCATTCCAATCCTGAGACCCTTCCTATAGCATGAGATGTGATATCTCAATGCTTATACCAAACCTGAGACCCTTCCTATAGCTTGAGATGTGATATCCAACTCCTTCCCATTCCAATCCAGAGACCCTTCCTATAGCATGAGATGTGATATCTCAAAGCCTCTAATACCAAACCTGAGATCCTTCCTCTAACATGAAATGTGATATCCAACTCCTTCCCCTTCCAAACCTGGGAGCCTTCCTATAGCATGAGATATGATATCCAAGTCCTTCCCATTCCAATCCTGAGACACTTTCTATAACATGAAATGTGATATCCAACTCCTTCCCATTCCAACCTGAGACCCTTCCTATAGCATGAGATGGGATATCCAACTCCTTCCAAATCCAATACTGATACCCTTCCGATACCATGAGATGTGATATCCCAATGCTTCTACCAAACCTGAGACCCATACTATGGCATGAGATGTGATATCAAACTCCTTCCCATTCCAATCCTGAGGCCCTTCCTATAGCTTGAGGTGTGATATCCAACTCCTTCCCATTCCAATTCTGAGACCCTTCTTATACCATGAGACTTGATATCTCAATGCTTCTAATACCAAACCTGAGACCCGTCCTATAACATGAGATGTGATATCCAAATCCTTCCCCTTCCAAACCTCAGACCCTTCCTTTATCATGAGATGTGATATCCAACTCCTTCCCATTCCAATCCTGAGACCCTTCCGATATCATGAGATTTGCTATCTCAATGCTTCTAATATCAAACTTGAGACCCTCCCTATAGCATGAGATGTGACATCCAAGTCCTTCCCATTCCAATCCTGAGACCCTTCCTATAGCATGAGATGTGATATCTCTATGCTTCTAATACCAAACCTGAGACCCTTCCTATAACATGAGATGGGATATCCAACTCCTTCCCATTCCAATCCTGAGACCCTTCCGATAGCAGAGATGTGATATCTCAATGCTTATACCAAACCTGAGACCCTTCCTATGGCCTGGGATGTCATATACAACTCCTTCCTATTCCAATCCTGAGACCCTTCCTATAGCATGAGATGTGATATCTCAATGCCTATACCAAATCTGAGACCCTTCCTATAGCATGAGATGTGATATCCAATTCCTTCCCATTCCAATCCTGAGACCCTTCTTATAGCATGAGATGTGATATCTCAATGCTTATACCAAACCTGAGAGCCTACCTATAGCATGAGATGTGATAACCAAGTCCATCCCATTCCAATCCTTAGACCCTTCCTACAGCATGCGATGTGATATCTCAATGATTCTAATACCAAACCAGAGACTCGTCCTATAACATGAGATGGGATATCCAACTCCTTCCCATTCCAATCCTGAGCCACTTCCGATAGCAGAGATGTGATATCTCAATGCTTATACCAAACCTGAGACCCTTCCTATAACATGAGATGTGATATCCAACTCCTTCCCGTTCCAAACCTGAGACACTAACTATAGCATATGTGATATCCAACTTCTTCCCATTCCAAACATGAGACCCTTCCTATAGCAAGAAAGTAATATCCAACTCCTACCCATTCCAATCCTGAGACCCTTCCTATAGCAAGAGATGTGATATCCAAATCCTTCCCATTCCAATCCTGAGACCCTTCCTATTACATGAGATGTGATATCCAACTCCTTCCCATTCCAACCTGAGACACTTCCTGTAGCATGAGAAGGGATATCCAACTCCTTCCCAATCCAATCCTGAGACCCTTCCGATAGCAGAGATGTGATATCTCAATGCTTATACCAAACCTGAGACCCTTCCTATAGCATGAGAAGGGATATCCAACTCCTTCCCAATCCAATCCTGAGACCCTTCCGATAGCAGAGACGTGATATCTCAATGCTTCTACCAAACCTGAGACCCTTCCTTTAGCATGAGATGTGATATCCAAATCCTTCACATTCCAATCCTGAGACCCTTCCTATAGCATGAGAAGGGATATCTCAATGCTTCTAATACCAAACCTGAGATCCTTCCTATAACATGAGATGTGATATCCAATTCCTTCCCATTCCAATCCTGAGACCCTTCCGATAGCAGAGATGTGATATCTCAATGCTTATACCAAACCTGAGACCCTTCCTATGGCCTGAGATGTCATATACAACTCCTTCCCATTCCAATCCTGAGACCCTTCCTATAGCATGAGATGTGATATCTCAATGCTTATACCAAATCTGAGACTCTTCCTATAGCATGAGATGTGATATCCAACTCCTTCCCATTCCAATCCTGAGACCCTTCCTATAGCATGAGATGTGATGTCTCAATGCTTCTAATACCAAACCTGAGATCCTTCCTATAACATGAGATGTGATATCCAACTCCTTCCCATTCCAATCCTGAGACCCTTATGAAAGCATGAGATGTGATATCTCAATGCTTCTAATACCAAACCTGAGATCCTTCCTACAACATGAGATGTGATTTCCAAATCCTTCCCCTTCCAAACCTGAGACCCTCCCTTTAGCATGAGATGTGATATCCAACTCCTTCCCATTCCAATCCTGAGACCCTTCTGATAGCATGAGATGTGATATCTCAATGCCTCTAATACCAAACCTGAGATCCTACCTCTAACATGAAATGTGATATCCATCTCATTCCCTTTCCAAACCTGACACCCTGCCTATAGCATGAGATGTGATATCCAAGTCCTTCCCATTCCAATCCTGAGACCCTTCCTATAGCATGTGATGTGATATCTCAATGCTTATACCAAACCTGAGACCCTTCCTATGGCATGAGATGTCATATACAACTCCTTCCCATTCCAATCCTGAGACCCTTCCTATAGCATGAGATGTGATATCTCAATGCTAATACCAAAACTGAGATCTTTCCTATAACATGAGATGTGATATCCAACTCCTTCCCATTCCAATCCTGAGACCCTTCCTATAGCATGAGATGTGATATCACAATGCTTATACCAAACCTGAGACCGTTCCTATAGCTTGAGATGTGATATCCAACTCCTTCCCATTCCAATCCTGAGACCCTTCCTATAGCATGAGATGTGATATCTCAAGGCCTCTAATACCAAACCTGAGATCCTACCTCTAACATGAAATGTGATATCCAACTCCTTCCCCTTCCAAACCTGAGAGCCTTCCTATAGCATGGGATATGATATCCAAGTCCTTCCCATTCCAATCCTGAGACCCTTCCTATAACATGAAATGTGATATCCAACTCCTTCCCATTCCAACCTGAGACCCTTCCTATATCATGAGATGGGATATCTCAATGCTTCTAATACCAAACCTGAGACTCTTCCTATAACATGAGATGGGATATCCAACTCCTTCCCATTCCAATCCTAAGACCCTTTCGATAGCAGAGATGTGATATCTCAATGCTTATACCAAACCTGAGACCCTTCCTACGGCATGAGATGTCATATACAACTCCTTCCCATTCCAATCCTGAGACCCTTCCTATAACACGAGATGTGATATCTCAATGCTTATACCAAACCTGAGACCCTTCCTCTAGCATGAAATGTGATATCCAACTCCTTCCCATTCCAATCCTGAGACCCTTCCTATAGCATGAGATGTGATATCCAACTCCTTCCCATTCCAATCCTGAGACCCTTCCTATAGCCTGAGATCTGATATCTCAATGCCTCTAATACCAAACCTGAGATCCTTCCTCTAACATGAAATGTGATATCCAACTCCTTCCCTTTCCAAACCTGAGAGCCTATCTATAGCATGAGATGTGATATCCAAGTCCTTCCCATTCCAATCCTGAGACACTTCCGATAGCAGAGATGTGATATCTCAATGCTTATACCAAACCTGAGACCCTTCCTATAACATGAGATGTGATATCCAACTCCTTCCCGTTCCAAACCTGAGACCCTTCCTTTAGCATGAGATGTGATATCCAGCTCCTTCCCATTCCAATCCTGAGACACTTCCGATAGCATGCGATGTGATATCTCAATGCTTCTAATATCAAAACTGAGACCCTCCCTATAGCATGATATGTGATATCTAAGTCCTTCCCATTCCAATCCTGAGACCCTTCCTATAGCATGAGATGTGATATCTCAATGCTTCTACCAAACCTGAGACCCTTCCTTTAGCATGAGATGTGATAACCAACTCCTTCCCATTCCAATCCTGAGACCCTTCCTATAGCATGAGATGTGATATCTCAATACTTCTAATACCAAACCTGAGATCCTTCCGATAACATGAGATGTGATATCCAAATCCTTCCCCTTCCAAACCTGAGACCCTCCCTTTAGCATGAGATGTGATATCCAACTCCTTCCCATTCCAATCCTGAGAACCTTCTGATAGCATGAGATGTGATATCTCAATGCTTCTATACCAAACCTGAGATCCTTCCGATAGCATGAGATGTGATATCTCAATGCTTCTAATACCAAACCTGAGATCCTTCCTATAACATGAGATGTGATATCCAAATCCTTCCCCTTCCAAACCTGAGACCCTCCCTTTAGCATGAGATGTGATATCCAACTCCTTCCCATTCCAAACCTGAGAGCCTTCCTATAGCATGAGATGTGATATCCAAGTCCTTCTAATTCCAATAATGAGTTGGATATCACATCTCATATTATAGGAAGGGTCTTAGGATTGGAATGGGAAGAAGTTGGATATCACATCTCATGCTATAGGAAGGGTCTCAGGTTTGGTATAAGCATTGAGATATCACATCTCATGCTATAGGAAGGGTCTCAGGATTGGAATGGGAAGGAGTTGTATATGACATCTCATGCCATAGGAAGGGTCTCAGGTTTGGTATAAGTATTGAGATATCACATCACATGCTATAGGAAGGGTCTCAGGATTGGAATGGGAAGGACTTGAATATCACATCTCATGCTATAGGCAGGGTCTCAGGTTTGGAAAGGGAAGGAGATGGATATCATATTTCATGTTAGAGGTAGGATCTCAGGTTTGGTATTAGAGGCATTGAGATATCACATCTCATGCTATCAGAAGGGTCTCAGGATTGGAATGGGAAGGAGTTGTATATCACATCTCATGCTAAAGGGATGGTCTCAGGTTTGGTAGGGGAAGGATTTGGAAATCACATCTCATGTTATAGGAAGGATCTCAGGTTTGGTATTAGAAGCATTGAGATATCACATCTCATGCTATCGGAAGTATCTCAGGTTTGGTATTAGAGGCATTGAGATATCACATCTCATGCTATCATAAGGGTCTCAGGATTGGAATGGGAAGGAGTTGGATATCACATCTCATGTTATAGGAAGGATCTCAGGTTTGGTATTAGAAGCATTGAGATATCACATCTCATGCTATAGGAAGGGTCTCAGGATTGGAATGGGAAGGAGTTGGATATCACATCTCATGCTATAGGAAGGGTCTCAGATTTGGTATAAGCATTGAGATATCACATCTCATGCTATAGGAAGGGTCTCAGGATTGGAATGGGAAGGAGTTGGATATCACATCTCATGCTATAGGAAGGGTCTCAGGTTTGGAACGGGAAGGTGTTAGATATCACATCTCATGTTATAGGAAGAGTCTCAGGTTTGGTATAAGCATTGAGATATCACATCTCTGCTATCGGAGGTGTCTCAGGATTGGGATGGGAAGGAATTGGATATCACATCTCATGCTATAGGAAGGGTATCAGGTTTGGAACGGGAAGGAGTTGGATATCCCATCTCATGTTATAGGACAGGTCTCAGGTTTGATATTAGAAGCATTGAGATATCATATCTCTGCTATTGGAAGGGTCTCAGGATTGGAATGGGAAGGACTTGGATATCAGAATTCATGTTATAGGAAGGGTCTCATGTTTGGTATTAAAAGCATTGAGATATCACATCTCATGCTATAGGAAGGGTCTCAGGATTGAAATGGGAAGGACTTGGATATCACATCTCATGTTATAGGAAGGGTCTCAGGTTTGGTATTAGAAGCATTGAGATATCACATCTCATGCTATAGGAAGGGTCTCAGGAATGGAATGGGAAGGACTTGGATATCACATCTCATGATAAAGGAAGGGTCTAAGGTTTGGAAGGGGAAGGATTTGGATATCACATCTCATGTTATTGGACCGGTCTCAGGTTTGGTATTAGAAGCATTGAGATATCAAGTCTCATGGTATAGGACGGGAGTTTGATATCACATCTCATGCCATGGTATGGGTCTCAGGTTTTGTAGAAGCATTGGGATATCACATCTCATGCTATCGGAAGGGTATCAGGATTGGTTTTGGAAGGAGTTGGATATCCCATCTCATGCTATAGGAAGGGTCTCAGGTTGGAATGGGAAGGAGTTGGATATGACATCTCATGTTATAGGAAGGGTTTTAGGATTGGAATGGGAAGGACTTGGATATCACATCTCATGCTGTAGGAAGGCTCTCAGGTTTGGAAAGGGAAGGAGTTGGATATAACATTTCATGTTAGAGGTAGGATCTCAGGTTTGGTATTAGAGGCATTGAGATATCACATCTCATGCTATCAGAAGGGTATCAGGATTGGAATGGGAAGGAGTTGGATATCACATCTCATGCTAAAGGGAGGGTCTCAGGTTCAGAAGGGGAAGGATTTGGATATCACATCTCATGTTATAGGAAGGATCTCAGGTTTGGTATTAGAAGCATTGAGATATCACATCTCATGCTATCGGAAGGATCTCAGGTTTGGTATTAGAAGCATTGAGATATCACATCTCATGCTATAGGAAGGGTCTCAGGATTGGAATGGGAAGGAGTTGGATATCACATCTCATGATAAAGGAAGGGTCCAAGGTTTGGAAGGGGAAGGATTTGGATATCGCATCTCATGTTATAGGACGGGTCTCAGGTTTGGTATTAGAAGCATTGAGATATCAAGTCTCATGGTATAGGAGGGGTCTCAGAATTGGAATGGGAAGGAGGTGGATTTCACATCTCAAGCTATAGGAAGGGTCTCAGGATTGGAATGGGAAGGAGTTTGATGTCACATATTATGCCATAGTATGGGTCTCAGGTTTGGTAGAAGCATTGGGATATCACATCTCATGCTATTGGAAGGGTATCAGTATTGGATTTGGAAGGAGTTGGATATCCCATCTCATGCTATAGGAAGGGTCTCAGGTTGGAATGGGAAGGAGTTGGATATCACATTTCATGTTATAGGAAGGGTCTCAGGATTGGAATGGGAAGGACTTGGATATCATATCTCATGCTAAAGGAAGGCTCTCAGGTTTGGAAGGGGAAGGAGTTGGATATCACATTTCATGTTAGAGGAAGGATCTCAGGTTTGGTATTAGAGGCCTTGAGATATCACATCTCATGCTATAGGAAGGGTCTCAGGATTGGAATGGGAAGGAGTTGGATATCACATCTCAAGCTATAGGAAGGGTCTCAGGTTTGGTATAAACATTGAGATATCACATCTCATGCTATAGGAAGGGTCTCAGGATTGGAATGGGAAGGAGTTGGATATCACATCTCATGTTATAGGAAAGATCTCAGGTTTGGTATTAGAAGCATTGAGACATCACATCTCATGTTATAGGAAGGGTCTTAGGATTGGAATGGGAAGAAGTTGGATATCACATCTCATGCTATAGGAAGGGTCTCAGGTTTGGTATAAGCATTGAGATATCACATCTCATGCTATAGGAAGGGTCTCATGATTGGAATGGGAAGGAGTTGTATATGACATCTCATGCCATAGGAAGGGTCTCAGGTTTGGTATAAGCATTGAGATATCACATCACATTCTATATGAAGGGTCTCAGGATTGGAATGGGAAGGACTTGGATATCACATCTCATGCTATAGGCAGGGTCTCAGGTTTGGAAAGGGAAGGAGATGGATATCACATTTCATGTTAGAGGTAGGATCTCAGGTTTGGTATTATAGGCATTGAGATATCACATCTCATGCTATCAGAAGGGTCTCAGGATTGGAATGGGAAGGAGTTGTATATCACATCTCATGCTAAAGGGAGGGTCTCAGGTTTGGAAGGGGAAGGATTTGGAAATCACATTTCATGTTATAGGAAGGATCTCAGGTTTGGTATTAGAAGCATTGAGATATCACATCTCATGCTATCGGAAGTATCTCAGGTTTGGTATTAGAGGCATTGAGATATCACATCTCATGCTATCATAAGGGTCTCAGGATTGGAATGGGAAGGAGTTGGATATCACATCTCTTGTTATAGGAAGGATCTCAGGTTTGGTATTAAAAGCATTGAGATATCACATCTCATGCTATAGGAAGGGTCTCAGGATTGGAATGGGAAGGAGTTGGATATCACATCTCATGCTATAGGAAGGGTCTCAGATTTGGTATAAGCATTGAGATATCACATCTCATGCTATAGGAAGGGTCTCAGGATTGGAATGGGAAGGAGTTGGATATCACATCTCATGCTATAGGAAGGGTCTCAGGTTTGGAACGGAAAGGAGTTAGATATCACATCTCATGTTATAGGAAGAGTCTCAGGTTTGGTATAAGCATTGAGATATCACATCTCTGCTATCGGAGTTGTCTCAGGATTGGGATGTGAAGGAATTGGATATCACATCTCATGCTATAGGAAGGGTCTCAGGTTTGGAACGGGAAGGAGTTGGATATCCCATCTCATGTTATAGGACAGGTCTCAGGTTTGATATTAGAAGCATTGAGATATCACATCTCTGCTATTTGAAGGGTCTCAGGATTGGAATGGGAAGGACTTGGATATCAGAATTCATGTTATAGGAAGGGTCTCAGGTTTGTTATTAGAAGCATTGAGATATCACATCTCATGCTATAGGAAGGGTCTCAGGATTGAAATGGGAAGGACTTGGATATCACATCTCATGTTATAGGAAGGGTCTCAGGTTTGTTATTAGAAGCATTGAGATATCACATCTCATGCTATAGGAAGGGTCTCAGGAATGGAATGGGAAGGACTTGGATATCACATCTCATGATAAAGGAAGGGTCTAACGTTTGGAAGGGGAAGGATTTGGATATCACATCTCATGTTATTGGACCGGTCTCAGGTTTGGTATTAGAAGCATTGAGATATCAAGTCTCATGGTATGGGACGGGAGTTTGATATCACATCTCATGCCATGGTATGGGTATCAGGTTTTGTAGAAGCATTGGGATATCACATCTCATGCTATCGGAAGGGTATCAGGATTGGATTTGGAAGGAGTTGGATATCCCATCTCATGCTATAGGAAGGGTATCAGGTTGGAATGGGAAGGACTTGGATATCACATCTCATGCTGTAGGAAGGCTCTCAGGTTTGGAAAGGGAAGGAGTTGGATATCACATTTCATGTTAGAGGTAGGATCTCAGGTTTGGTATTAGAGGCATTGAGATATCACATCTCATGCTATCAGAAGGGTATCAGGATTGGAATGAGAAGGAGTTGGATATCACATCTCATGCTAAAGGGAGGGTCTCAGGTTCGGAAGGGGAAGGATTTGGATATCACATCTCATGTTATAGGAAGTATCTCAGGTTTGGTATTAGAAGCATTGAGATATCACATCTCATGCTATCGGAAGGATCTCAGGTTTGGTATTAGAAGCATTGAGATATCACATCTCATGCTATAGGAAGGGTCTCAGGATTGGAATGGGAAGGAGTTGGATATCACATCTCATGTTATAGGAAGGATCTCAGGTTTGGTATTAGAAGCATTGAGATATCACATCTCATGCTATAGGACTGGTCTCAGGATTGGAATGGGAAGGAGTTGGATATCACATCTCATGCTAAAGGAAGGGTCTCAGTTTTGGTAGAAGCATTGAGATTTCACATATCATGCTATAGGAAGGGTCTCAGGATTGGAATGGGAAGGAATTGTATATCACATCTCATGCTAAAGGGAGGGTCTCAGGTTTGGAAGGGGAAGGATTTGGATATCACATCTCTTGTTATAGGAAGGATCTCAGGTTTGGTATTAGAAGCATTGAGATATCACATCTCATGCTATAGGAAGGGTCTCAGGATTGGAATGGGAAGGAGTTGGATATCACATCTCATGCTATAGGAAGGGTCTCAGGATTGGAACGGAAAGGAGTTAGATATCACATCTCATGTTATAGGAAGAGTCTCAGGTTTGGTATAAGCATTGAGATATCACATCTCTGCTATCGGAGGTGTCTCAGGATTGGGATGGGAAGGAATTGGATATCACATCTCATGCTATAGGAAGGGTATCAGGTTTGGAACGGGAAGGAGTTGGATATCACATCTCATGCTATAGGAAGGGTCTCAGGTTTGGAACGGAAAGGAGTTAGATATCACATCTCATGTTATAGGAAGAGTCTCAGGTTTGGTATAAGCATTGAGATATCACATCTCTGCTATCGGAGGTGTCTCAGGATTGGGATGGGAAGGAATTGGATATCACATCTCATGCTATAGGAAGGGTATCAGGTTTGGAACGGGAAGGAGTTGGATATCCCATCTCATGTTATAGGACAGGTCTCAGGTTTGATATTAGAAGCATTGAGATATCACATCTCTGCTATTGGAAGGGTCTCAGGATTGGAATGGGAAGGACTTGGATATCAGAATTCATGTTATAGGAAGGGTCTCAGGTTTGGTATTAGAAGCATTGAGATATCACATCTCATGCTATAGGAAGGGTCTCAGGATTGAAATGGGAAGGACTTGGATATCACATCTCATGTTATAGGAAGGGTCTCATGTTTGGTATTAGAAGCATTGAGATATCACATCTCATGCTATAGGAAGGGTCTCAGGAATGGAATGGGAAGGACTTGGATATCACATCTCATGATAAAGGAAGGGTCTAAGGTTTGGAAGGGGAAGGATTTGGATATCACATCTCATGTTATTGGACCGGTCTCAGGTTTGGTATTAGAAGCATTGAGATATCAAGTCTCTTGGTATGGGACGGGAGTTTGATATCACATCTCATGCCATGGTATGGGTATCAGGTTTTGTAGAAGCATTGGGATATCACATCTCATGCTATCGGAAGGGTATCAGGATTGGATTTGGAAGGAGTTGGATATCCCATCTCATGCTATAGGAAGGGTATCAGGTTGGAATGGGAAGGAGTTGGATATGACATCTCATGTTATAGGAAGGGTCTCAGGATTGGAATGGGAAGGACTTGGATATCACATCTCATGCTGTAGGAAGGCTCTCAGGTTTGGAAAGGGAAGGAGTTGGATATCACATTTCATGTTAGAGGTAGGATCTCAGGTTTGGTATTAGAGGCATTGAGATATCACATCTCATGCTATCAGAATGGTATCAGGAATGGAATGAGAAGGAGTTGGATATCACATCTCATGCTAAAGGGAGGGTCTCAGGTTCGGAAGGGGAAGGATTTGGATATCACATCTCATGTTATAGGAAGTATCTCAGGTTTGGTATTAGAAGCATTGAGATATCACATCTCATGCTATCGGAAGGATCTCAGGTTTGGTATTAGAAGCATTGAGATATCACATCTCATGCTATAGGAAGGGTCTCAGGATTGGAATGGGAAGGAGTTGGATATCACATCTCTTGTTATAGGAAGGATCTCAGGTTTGGTATTAGAAGCATTGAGATATCACATCTCATGCTATAGGACTGGTCTCAGGATTGGAATGGGAAGGAGTTGGATATCACATCTCATGCTAAAGGAAGGGTCTCAGTTTTGGTAGAAGCATTGAGATTTCACATATCATGCTATAGGAAGGGTCTCAGGATTGGAATGGGAAGGAGTTGGATATCACATCTCATGCTATAGGAAGGGTCTCAGGTTTGGTATAAGCATTGAGATATCACATCTCATGCTAAAGGGAGGGTCTCAGGTTCGGAAGGGGAAGGATTTGGATATCACATCTCATGTTATAGGAAGTATCTCAGGTTTGGTATTAGAAGCATTGAGATATCACATCTCATGCTATCGGAAGGATCTCAGGTTTGGTATTAGAAGCATTGAGATATCACATCTCATGCTATAGGAAGGGTCTCAGGATTGGAATGGGAAGGAGTTGGATATCACATCTCATGTTATAGGAAGGATCTCAGGTTTGGTATTAGAAGCATTGAGATATCACATCTCATGCTATAGGACTGGTCTCAGGATTGGAATGGGAAGGAGTTGGATATCACATCTCATGCTAAAGGAAGGGTCTCAGTTTTGGTAGAAGCATTGAGATTTCACATATCATGCTATAGGAAGGGTCTCAGGATTGGAATGGGAAGGAGTTGGATATCACATCTCATGCTATAGGAAGGGTCTCAGGTTTGGTATAAGCATTGAGATATCACATCTCTGCTATCGGAAGGGTCTCAGGATTGGAATGGGAAGGACTTAGATATCACATCTCATGCTATAGGGAGGGTCTCAGTATTGATATTAGAAGCATTGAGATATCACATCTCAAGCTATCGGAAGGGTCTCAGGATTGGAATGGGAAGGAGTTGGATATCACATCTCATGCTATAGGAAGGGTCTCAGGTTAGGAACGGGAAGGAGTTGGATATCACATCTCATGTTATAGGAAGAGTCTCATGCTAAGACCTGATAGACCCTTCCTATAACATGAGATGGGAATATCCAACTCCTTCCCATTCCAATCCTGAGACCCTTCCGATAGCAGAGATGTGATATCTCAATGCTTATACCAAACCGGAGACCCTTCCTATAGCATGAGATGTGATATCCAACTCCTTCCCATTCCAATACTGAGACCCTTCCTATAGCATGAGATGTGATATCTCAATGCTTCTAATATCAAACTTGAGACCCTCCCTATAGCATGAGATGTGATATCCAAGTCCTTCCCATTTCAATCCTGAGACACTTCCTATAGCATGAGATGTGATATCTCAATGCTTCTAATACCAAACCTGAGACTCTTCCTATAACATGAGATGGGATATCCAACTCCTTCCCATTACAATCCTGAGACCCTTCCGAAAGCAGAGATGTGATATCTCAATGCTTATACCAAACCTAAGACCCTTCCTATGGCATGAGATGTCATATACAGATCCTTCCCATTCCAATCCTGAGACCCTTCCTATAGCATGAGATGTGATATCTCAATGCTTATACCAAACCTAAAACCCTTCCTATAGCATGAGATGTGATATCCAACTCCTTCCCATTCCAATCCTGAGACCATTCCTATAGCATGAGATGTGATATCCAATGGCTCTAATATCAAACCTGAGATCCTTCCTCTAACATTAAATGTGATATCCAACTCCTTCCCTTTCCAAACCTGAGAGCCTACCTATAGCATGAGATGTGATATCCAAGTCCTTCCCATTCCAATCCTTAGACCCTTCCTACAGCATGCAATATGATATCTCAATGATTCTAATAACAAACCTGAGACTCGTCCTATAACATGAGATGGGATATCCAACTCCTTCCCATTCCAATCCTGAGCCACTTCCGATAGCAGAGATGTGATATCTCAATGCTTATACCAAACCTGAGACCCTTCCTATAACATGAGATGTGATATCCAACTCCTTCCCGTTCCAAACCTGAGACACTAACTATAGCATATGTGATATCCAACTTCTTCCCATTCCAAACATGAGACCCTTCCTATAGCAAGAAAGTAATATCCAACTCCTACCCATTCCAATCCTGAGACCCTTCCTATAGCAAGAGATGTGATATCCAAATCCTTCCCATTCCAATCCTGAGACCCTTCCTATTACATGAGATGTGATATCCAACTCCTTCCCATTCCAACCTGAGACACTTCCTATAGCATGAGAAGGGATATCCAACTCCTTCCCAATCCAATCCTGAGACCCTTCCGATAGCAGAGATGTGATATCTCAATGCTTATACCAAACCTGAGACCCTTCCTATAGCATGAGAAGGGATATCCAACTCCTTCCCAATCCAATCCTGAGACCCTTCCGATAGCAGAGACGTGATATCTCAATGCTTCTACCAAACCTGAGACCCTTCCTTTAGCTTGAGATGTGATATCCAAATCCTTCACATTCCAATCCTGAGACCCTTCCTATAGCATGAGAAGGGATATCTCAATGCTTCTAATACCAAACCTGAGATCCTTCCTATAACATGAGATGTGATATCCAATTCCTTCCCATTCCAATCCTGAGACCCTTCCGATAGCAGAGATGTGATATCTCAATGCTTATACCAAACCTGAGACCCTTCCTATGGCCTGAGATGTCATATACAACTCCTTCCCATTCCAATCCTGAGACCCTTCCTATAGCATGAGATGTGATATCTCAATGCTTATACCAAATCTGAGACTCTTCCTATAGCATGAGATGTGATATCCAACTCCTTCCCATTCCAATCCTGAGACCCTTCCTATAGCATGAGATGTGATGTCTCAATGCTTCTAATACCAAACCTGAGATCCTTCCTATAACATGACATGTGATATCCAACTCCTTCCCATTCCAATCCTGAGACCCTTATGAAAGCATGAGATGTGATATCTCAATGCTTCTAATACCAAACCTGAGATCCTTCCTACAACATGAGATGTGATTTCCAAATCCTTCCCCTTCCAAACCTGAGACCCTCCCTTTAGCATGAGATGTGATATCCAACTCCTTCCCATTCCAATCCTGAGACCCTTCTGATAGCATGAGATGTGATATCTCAATGCCTCTAATACCAAACCTGAGATCCTACCTCTAACATGAAATGTGATATCCATCTCATTCCCTTTCCAAACCTGACACCCTGCCTATAGCATGAGATGTGATATCCAAGTCCTTCCCATTCCAATCCTGAGACCCTTCCTATAGCATGTGATGTGATATCTCAATGCTTATAAAAAACCTGAGACCCTTCCTATGGCATGAGATGTCATATACAACTCCTTCCCATTCCAATCCTGAGACCCTTCCTATAGCATGAGATGTGATATCTCAATGCTAATACCAAAACTGAGATCTTTCCTATAACATGAGATGTGATATCCAACTCCTTCCCATTCCAATCCTGAGACCCTTCCTATAGCATGAGATGTGATATCACAATGCTTATACCAAACCTGAGACCGTTCCTATAGCTTGAGATGTGATATCCAACTCCTTCCCATTCCAATCCTGAGACCCTTCCTATAGCATGAGATGTGATATCTCAAGGCCTCTAATACCAAACCTGAGATCCTACCTCTAACCTGAAATGTGATATCCAACTCCTTCCCCTTCCAAACCTGAGAGCCTTCCTATAGCATGGGATATGATATCCAAGTCCTTCCCATTCCAATCCTGAGACCCTTCCTATAACATGAAATGTGATATCCAACTCCTTCCCATTCCAACCTGAGACCCTTCCTATATCATGAGATGGGATATCTCAATGCTTCTAATACCAAACCTGAGACTCTTCCTATAACATGAGATGGGATATCCAACTCCTTCCCATTCCAATCCTAAGACCCTTTCGATAGCAGAGATGTGATATCTCAATGCTTATACCAAACCTGAGACCCTTCCTACGGCATGAGATGTCATATACAACTCCTTCCCATTCCAATCCTGAGACCCTTCCTATAACACGAGATGTGATATCTCAATGCTTATACCAAACCTGAGACCCTTCCTCTAGCATGAGATGTGATATCCAACTCCTTCCCATTCCAATCCTGAGACCCTTCCTATAGCATGAGATGTGATATCCAACTCCTTCCCATTCCAATCCTGAGACCCTTCCTATAGCCTGAGATCTGATATCTCAATGCCTCTAATACCAAACCTGAGATCCTTCCTCTAACATGAAATGTGATATCCAACTCCTTCCCTTTCCAAACCTGAGAGCCTATCTATAGCATGAGATGTGATATCCAAGTCCTTCCCATTCCAATCCTGAGACACTTCCGATAGCAGAGATGTGATATCTCAATGCTTATACCAAACCTGAGACCCTTCCTATAACATGAGATGTGATATCCAACTCCTTCCCGTTCCAAACCTGAGACCCTTTCTTTAGCATGAGATGTGATATCCAGCTCCTTCCCATTCCAATCCTGAGACACTTCCGATAGCATGCGATGTGATATCTCAATGCTTCTAATATCAAAACTGAGACCCTCCCTATAGCATGATATGTGATATCTAAGTCCTTCCCATTCCAATCCTGAGACCCTTCCTATAGCATGAGATGTGATATCTCAATGCTTCTACCAAACCTGAGACCCTTCCTTTAGCATGAGATGTGATAACCAACTCCTTCCCATTCCAATCCTGAGACCCTTCCTATAGCATGAGATGTGATATCTCAATACTTCTAATACCAAACCTGAGATCCTTCCGATAACATGAGATGTGATATCCAAATCCTTCCCCTTCCAAACCTGAGACCCTCCCTTTAGCATGAGATGTGATATCCAACTCCTTCCCATTCCAATCATGAGAACCTTCTGATAGCATGAGATGTGATATCTCAATGCTTCTATACCAAACCTGAGATCCTTCCGATAGCATGAGATGTGATATCTCAATGCTTCTAATACCAAACCTGAGATCCTTCCTATAACATGAGATGTGATATCCAAATCCTTCCCCTTCCAAACCTGAGACCCTCCCTTTAGCATGAGATGTGATATCCAACTCCTTCCCATTCCAAACCTGAGAGCCTTCCTATAGCATGAGATGTGATATCCAAGTCCTTCTAATTCCAATAATGAGTTGGATATCACATCTCATATTATAGGAAGGGTCTTAGGATTGGAATGGGAAGAAGTTGGATATCACATCTCATGCTATAGGAAGGGTCTCAGGTTTGGTATAAGCATTGAGATATCACATCTCATGCTATAGGAAGGGTCTCAGGATTGGAATGGGAAGGAGTTGTATATGACATCTCATGCCATAGGAAGGGTCTCAGGTTTGGTATAAGTATTGAGATATCACATCACATGCTATAGGAAGGGTCTCAGGATTGGAATGGGAAGGACTTGAATATCACATCTCATGCTATAGGCAGGGTCTCAGGTTTGGAAAGGGAAGGAGATGGATATCACATTTCATGTTAGAGGTAGGATCTCAGGTTTGGTATTAGAGGCATTGAGATATCACATCTCATGCTATCAGAAGGGTCTCAGGATTGGAATGGGAAGGAGTTGTATATCACATCTCATGCTAAAGGGATGGTCTCAGGTTTGGTAGGGGAAGGATTTGGAAATCACATCTCATGTTATAGGAAGGATCTCAGGTTTGGTATTAGAAGCATTGAGATATCACATCTCATGCTATCGGAAGTATCTCAGGTTTGGTATTAGAGGCATTGAGATATCACATCTCATGCTATCATAAGGGTCTCAGGATTGGAATGGGAAGGAGTTGGATATCACATCTCATGTTATAGGAAGGATCTCAGGTTTGGTATTAGAAGCATTGAGATATCACATCTCATGCTATAGGAAGGGTCTCAGGATTGGAATGGGAAGGAGTTGGATATCACATCTCATGCTATAGGAAGGGTCTCAGATTTGGTATAAGCATTGAGATATCACATCTCATGCTATAGGAAGGGTCTCAGGATTGGAATGGGAAGGAGTTGGATATCACATCTCATGCTATAGGAAGGGTCTCAGGTTTGGAACGGGAAGGTGTTAGATATCACATCTCATGTTATAGGAAGAGTCTCAGGTTTGGTATAAGCATTGAGATATCACATCTCTGCTATCGGAGGTGTCTCAGGATTGGGATGGGAAGGAATTGGATATCACATCTCATGCTATAGGAAGGGTATCAGGTTTGGAACGGGAAGGAGTTGGATATCCCATCTCATGTTATAGGACAGGTCTCAGGTTTGATATTAGAAGCATTGAGATATCATATCTCTGCTATTGGAAGGGTCTCAGGATTGGAATGGGAAGGACTTGGATATCAGAATTCATGTTATAGGAAGGGTCTCAGGTTTGGTATTAAAAGCATTGAGATATCACATCTCATGCTATAGGAAGGGTCTCAGGATTGAAATGGGAAGGACTTGGATATCACATCTCATGTTATAGGAAGGGTCTCAGGTTTGGTATTAGAAGCATTGAGATATCACATCTCATGCTATAGGAAGGGTCTCAGGAATGGAATGGGAAGGACTTGGATATCACATCTCATGATAAAGGAAGGGTCTAAGGTTTGGAAGGGGAAGGATTTGGATATCACATCTCATGTTATTGGACCGGTCTCAGGTTTGGTATTAGAAGCATTGAGATATCAAGTCTCATGGTATAGGACGGGAGTTTGATATCACATCTCATGCCATGGTATGGGTCTCAGGTTTTGTAGAAGCATTGGGATATCACATCTCATGCTATCGGAAGGGTATCAGGATTGGTTTTGGAAGGAGTTGGATATCCCATCTCATGCTATAGGAAGGGTCTCAGGTTGGAATGGGAAGGAGTTGGATATGACATCTCATGTTATAGGAAGGGTTTTAGGATTGGAATGGGAAGGACTTGGATATCACATCTCATGCTGTAGGAAGGCTCTCAGGTTTGGAAAGGGAAGGAGTTGGATATCACATTTCATGTTAGAGGTAGGATCTCAGGTTTGGTATTAGAGGCATTGAGATATCACATCTCATGCTATCAGAAGGGTATCAGGATTGGAATGGGAAGGAGTTGGATATCACATCTCATGCTAAAGGGAGGGTCTCAGGTTCAGAAGGGGAAGGATTTGGATATCACATCTCATGTTATAGGAAGGATCTCAGGTTTGGTATTAGAAGCATTGAGATATCACATCTCATGCTATCGGAAGGATCTCAGGTTTGGTATTAGAAGCATTGAGATATCACATCTCATGCTATAGGAAGGGTCTCAGGATTGGAATGGGAAGGAGTTGGATATCACATCTCATGATAAAGGAAGGGTCTAAGGTTTGGAAGGGGAAGGATTTGGATATCACATCTCATGTTATAGGACGGGTCTCAGGTTTGGTATTAGAAGCATTGAGATATCAAGTCTCATGGTATAGGAGGGGTCTCAGAATTGGAATGGGAAGGAGGTGGATATCACATCTCAAGCTATAGGAAGGGTCTCAGGATTGGAATGGGAAGGAGTTTGATGTCACATCTTATGCCATAGTATGGGTCTCAGGTTTGGTAGAAGCATTGGGATATCACATCTCATGCTATTGGAAGGGTATCAGTATTGGATTTGGAAGGAGTTGGATATCCCATCTCATGCTATAGGAAGGGTCTCAGGTTGGAATGGGAAGGAGTTGGATATCACATTTCATGTTATAGGAAGGGTCTCAGGATTGGAATGGGAAGGACTTGGATATCATATCTCATGCTAAAGGAAGGCTCTCATGTTTGGAAGGGGAAGGAGTTGGATATCACATTTCATGTTAGAGGAAGGATCTCAGGTTTGGTATTAGAGGCCTTGAGATATCACATCTCATGCTATAGGAAGGGTCTCAGGATTGGAATGGGAAGGAGTTGGATATCACATCTCAAGCTATAGGAAGGGTCTCAGGTTTGGTATAAACATTGAGATATCACATCTCATGCTATAGGAAGGGTCTCAGGATTGGAATGGGAAGGAGTTGGATATCACATCTCATGTTATAGGAAAGATCTCAGGTTTGGTATTAGAAGCATTGAGACATCACATCTCATGTTATAGGAAGGGTCTTAGGATTGGAATGGGAAGAAGTTGGATATCACATCTCATGCTATAGGAAGGGTCTCAGGTTTGGTATAAGCATTGAGATATCACATCTCATGCTATAGGAAGGGTCTCATGATTGGAATGGGAAGGAGTTGTATATGACATCTCATGCCATAGGAAGGGTCTCAGGTTTGGTATAAGCATTGAGATATCACATCACATTCTATATGAAGGGTCTCAGGATTGGAATGGGAAGGACTTGGATATCACATCTCATGCTATAGGCAGGGTCTCAGGTTTGGAAAGGGAAGGAGATGGATATCACATTTCATGTTAGAGGTAGGATCTCAGGTTTGGTATTATAGGCATTGAGATATCACATCTCATGCTATCAGAAGGGTCTCAGGATTGGAATGGGAAGGAGTTGTATATCACATCTCATGCTAAAGGGAGGGTCTCAGGTTTGGAAGGGGAAGGATTTGGAAATCACATTTCATGTTATAGGAAGGATCTCAGGTTTGGTATTAGAAGCATTGAGATATCACATCTCATGCTATCGGAAGTATCTCAGGTTTGGTATTAGAGGCATTGAGATATCACATCTCATGCTATCATAAGGGTCTCAGGATTGGAATGGGAAGGAGTTGGATATCACATCTCTTGTTATAGGAAGGATCTCAGGTTTGGTATTAGAAGCATTGAGATATCACATCTCATGCTATAGGAAGGGTCTCAGGATTGGAATGGGAAGGAGTTGGATATCACATCTCATGCTATAGGAAGGGTCTCAGATTTGGTATAAGCATTGAGATATCACATCTCATGCTATAGGAAGGGTCTCAGGATTGGAATGGGAAGGAGTTGGATATCACATCTCATGCTATAGGAAGGGTCTCAGGTTTGGAACGGAAAGGAGTTAGATATCACATCTCATGTTATAGGAAGAGTCTCAGGTTTGGTATAAGCATTGAGATATCACATCTCTGCTATCGGAGGTGTCTCAGGATTGGGATGTGAAGGAATTGGATATCACATCTCATGCTATAGGAAGGGTATCAGGTTTGGAACGGGAAGGAGTTGGATATCCCATCTCATGTTATAGGACAGGTCTCAGGTTTGATATTAGAAGCATTGAGATATCACATCTCTGCTATTGGAAGGGTCTCAGGATTGGAATGGGAAGGACTTGGATATCAGAATTCATGTTATAGGAAGGGTCTCAGGTTTGGTATTAGAAGCATTGAGATATCACATCTCATGCTATACGAAGGGTCTCAGGATTGAAATGGGAAGGACTTGGATATCACATCTCATGTTATAGGAAGGGTCTCAGGTTTGTTATTAGAAGCATTGAGATATCACATCTCATGCTATAGGAAGGTTCTCAGGAATGGAATGGGAAGGACTTGGATATCACATCTCATGATAAAGGAAGGGTCTAACGTTTGGAAGGGGAAGGATTTGGATATCACATCTCATGTTATTGGACCGGTCTCAGGTTTAGTATTAGAAGCATTGAGATATCAAGTCTCATGGTATGGGACGGGAGTTTGATATCACATCTCATGCCATGGTATGGGTATCAGGTTTTGTAGAAGCATTGGGATATCACATCTCATGCTATCGGAAGGGTATCAGGATTGGATTTGGAAGGAGTTGGATATCCCATCTCATGCTATAGGAAGGGTATCAGGTTGGAATGGGAAGGAGTTGGATATGACATCTCATGTTATAGGAAGGGTCTCAGGATTGGAATGGGAAGGACTTGGATATCACATCTCATGCTGTAGGAAGGCTCTCAGGTTTGGAAAGGGAAGGAGTTGGATATCACATTTCATGTTAGAGGTAGGATCTCAGGTTTGGTATTAGAGGCATTGAGATATCACATTTCATGCTATCAGAAGGGTATCAGGATTGGAATGAGAAGGAGTTGGATATCACATCTCATGCTAAAGGGAGGGTCTCAGGTTCGGAAGGGGAAGGATTTGGATATCACATCTCATGTTATAGGAAGTATCTCAGGTTTGGTATTAGAAGCATTGAGATATCACATCTCATGCTATCGGAAGGATCTCAGGTTTGGTATTAGAAGCATTGAGATATCACATCTCATGCTATAGGAAGGGTCTCAGGTTTGGTATAAGCATTAAGATATCACATCTCATGCTATAGGAAGGGTCTCATGATTGGAATGGGAAGGAGTTGTATATGACATCTCATGCCATAGGAAGGGTCTCAGGTTTGGTATAAGCATTGAGATATCACATCACATTCTATATGAAGGGTCTCAGGATTGGAATGGGAAGGACTTGGATATCACATCTCATGCTATAGGCAGGGTCTCAGGTTTGGAAAGGGAAGGAGATGGATATCACATTTCATGTTAGAGGTAGGATCTCAGGTTTGGTATTATAGGCATTGAGATATCACATCTCATGCTATCAGAAGGGTCTCAGGATTGGAATGGGAAGGAGTTGTATATCACATCTCATGCTAAAGGGAGGGTCTCAGGTTTGGAAGGGGAAGGATTTGGAAATCACATTTCATGTTATAGGAAGGATCTCAGGTTTGGTATTAGAAGCATTGAGATATCACATCTCATGCTATCGGAAGTATCTCAGGTTTGGTATTAGAGGCATTGAGATATCACATCTCATGCTATCATAAGGGTCTCAGGATTGGAATGGGAAGGAGTTGGATATCACATCTCTTGTTATAGGAAGGATCTCAGGTTTGGTATTAGAAGCATTGAGATATCACATCTCATGCTATAGGAAGGGTCTCAGGATTGGAATGGGAAGGAGTTGGATATCACATCTCATGCTATAGGAAGGGTCTCAGATTTGGTATAAGCATTGAGATATCACATCTCATGCTATAGGAAGGGTCTCAGGATTGGAATGGGAAGGAGTTGGATATCACATCTCATGCTATAGGAAGGGTCTCAGGTTTGGAACGGAAAGGAGTTAGATATCACATCTCATGTTATAGGAAGAGTCTCAGGTTTGGTATAAGCATTGAGATATCACATCTCTGCTATCGGAGGTGTCTCAGGATTGGGATGTGAAGGAATTGGATATCACATCTCATGCTATAGGAAGGGTATCAGGTTTGGAACGGGAAGGAGTTGGATATCCCATCTCATGTTATAGGACAGGTCTCAGGTTTGATATTAGAAGCATTGAGATATCACATCTCTGCTATTGGAAGGGTCTCAGGATTGGAATGGGAAGGACTTGGATATCAGAATTCATGTTATAGGAAGGGTCTCAGGTTTGGTATTAGAAGCATTGAGATATCACATCTCATGCTATAGGAAGGGTCTCAGGATTGAAATGGGAAGGACTTGGATATCACATCTCATGTTATAGGAAGGGTCTCAGGTTTGTTATTAGAAGCATTGAGATATCACATCTCATGCTATAGGAAGGTTCTCAGGAATGGAATGGGAAGGACTTGGATATCACATCTCATGATAAAGGAAGGGTCTAACGTTTGGAAGGGGAAGGATTTGGATATCACATCTCATGTTATTGGACCGGTCTCAGGTTTAGTATTAGAAGCATTGAGATATCAAGTCTCATGGTATGGGACGGGAGTTTGATATCATATCTCATGCCATGGTATGGGTATCAGGTTTTGTAGAAGCATTGGGATATCACATCTCATGCTATCGGAAGGGTATCAGGATTGGATTTGGAAGGAGTTGGATATCCCATCTCATGCTATAGGAAGGGTATCAGGTTGGAATGGGAAGGAGTTGGATATGACATCTCATGTTATAGGAAGGGTCTCAGGATTGGAATGGGAAGGACTTGGATATCACATCTCATGCTGTAGGAAGGCTCTCAGGTTTGGAAAGGGAAGGAGTTGGATATCACATTTCATGTTAGAGGTAGGATCTCAGGTTTGGTATTAGAGGCATTGAGATATCACATCTCATGCTATCAGAAGGGTATCAGGATTGGAATGAGAAGGAGTTGGATATCACATCTCATGCTAAAGGGAGGGTCTCAGGTTCGGAAGGGGAAGGATTTGGATATCACATCTCATGTTATAGGAAGTATCTCAGGTTTGGTATTAGAAGCATTGAGATATCACATCTCATGCTATCGGAAGGATCTCAGGTTTGGTATTAGAAGCATTGAGATATCACATCTCATGCTATAGGAAGGGTCTCAGGATTGGAATGGGAAGGAGTTGGATATCACATCTCATGTTATAGGAAGGATCTCAGGTTTGGTATTAGAAGCATTGAGATATCACATCTCATGCTATAGGACTGGTCTCAGGATTGGAATGGGAAGGAGTTGGATATCACATCTCATGCTAAAGGAAGGGTCTCAGTTTTGGTAGAAGCATTGAGATTTCACATATCATGCTATAGGAAGGGTCTCAGGATTGGAATGGGAAGGAATTGTATATCACATCTCATGCTAAAGGGAGGGTCTCAGGTTTGGAAGGGGAAGGATTTGGAAATCACATCTCATGTTATAGGAAGGATCTCAGGTTTGGTATTAGAAGCATTGAGATATCACATCTCATGCTATCGGAAGTATCTCAGGTTTGGTATTAGAGGCATTGAGATATCACATCTCATGCTATCATAAGGGTCTCAGGATTGGAATGGGAAGGAGTTGGATATCACATCTCTTGTTATAGGAAGGATCTCAGGTTTGGTATTAGAAGCATTGAGATATCACATCTCATGCTATAGGAAGGGTCTCAGGATTGGAATGGGAAGGAGTTGGATATCACATCTCATGCTATAGGAAGGGTCTCAGATTTGGTATAAGCATTGAGATATCACATCTCATGCTATAGGAAGGGTCTCAGGATTGGAACGGAAAGGAGTTAGATATCACATCTCATGTTATAGGAAGAGTCTCAGGTTTGGTATAAGCATTGAGATATCACATCTCTGCTATCGGAGGTGTCTCAGGATTGGGATGGGAAGGAATTGGATATCACATCTCATGCTATAGGAAGGGTATCAGGTTTGGAACGGGAAGGAGTTGGATATCACATCTCATGCTATAGGAAGGGTCTCAGGTTTGGAACGGAAAGGAGTTAGATATCACATCTCATGTTATAGGAAGAGTCTCAGGTTTGGTATACGCATTGAGATATCACATCTCTGCTATCGGAGGTGTCTCAGGATTGGGATGGGAAGGAATTGGATATCACATCTCATGCTATAGGAAGGGTATCAGGTTTGGAACGGGAAGGAGTTGGATATCCCATCTCATGTTATAGGACAGGTCTCAGGTTTGATATTAGAAGCATTGAGATATCACATCTCTGCTATTGGAAGGGTCTCAGGATTGGAATGGGAAGGACTTGGATATCAGAATTCATGTTATAGGAAGGGTCTCAGGTTTGGTATTAGAAGCATTGAGATATCACATCTCATGCTATAGGAAGGGTCTCAGGATTGAAATGGGAAGGACTTGGATATCACATCTCATGTTATAGGAAGGGTCTCAGGTTTGGTATTAGAAGCATTGAGATATCACATCTCATGCTATAGGAAGGGTCTCAGGAATGGAATGGGAAGGACTTGGATATCACATCTCATGATAAAGGAAGGGTCTAAGGTTTGGAAGGGGAAGGATTTGGATATCACATCTCATGTTATTGGACCGGTCTCAGGTTTGGTATTAGAAGCATTGAGATATCAAGTCTCATGGTATGGGACGGGAGTTTGATATCACATCTCATGCCATGGTATGGGTATCAGGTTTTGTAGAAGCATTGGGATATCACATCTCATGCTATCGGAAGGGTATCAGGATTGGATTTGGAAGGAGTTGGATATCCCATCTCATGCTATAGGAAGGGTATCAGGTTGGAATGGGAAGGAGTTGGATATGACATCTCATGTTATAGGAAGGGTCTCAGGATTGGAATGGGAAGGACTTGGATATCACATCTCATGCTGTAGGAAGGCTCTCAGGTTTGGAAAGGGAAGGAGTTGGATATCACATTTCATGTTAGAGGTAGGATCTCAGGTTTGGTATTAGAGGCATTGAGATATCACATCTCATGCTATCAGAATGGTATCAGGAATGGAATGAGAAGGAGTTGGATATCACATCTCATGCTAAAGGGAGGGTCTCAGGTTCGGAAGGGGAAGGATTTGGATATCACATCTCATGTTATAGGAAGTATCTCAGGTTTGGTATTAGAAGCATTGAGATATCACATCTCATGCTATCGGAAGGATCTCAGGTTTGGTATTAGAAGCATTGAGATATCACATCTCATGCTATAGGAAGGGTCTCAGGATTGGAATGGGAAGGAGTTGGATATCACATCTCTTGTTATAGGAAGGATCTCAGGTTTGGTATTAGAAGCATTGAGATATCACATCTCATGCTATAGGACTGGTCTCAGGATTGTAATGGGAAGGAGTTGGATATCACATCTCATGCTAAAGGAAGGGTCTCAGTTTTGGTAGAAGCATTGAGATTTCACATATCATGCTATAGGAAGGGTCTCAGGATTGGAATGGGAAGGAGTTGGATATCACATCTCATGCTATAGGAAGGGTCTCAGGTTTGGTATAAGCATTGAGATATCACATCTCATGCTAAAGGGAGGGTCTCAGGTTCGGAAGGGGAAGGATTTGGATATCACATCTCATGTTATAGGAAGTATCTCAGGTTTGGTATTAGAAGCATTGAGATATCACATCTCATGCTATCGGAAGGATCTCAGGTTTGGTATTAGAAGCATTGAGATATCACATCTCATGCTATAGGAAGGGTCTCAGGATTGGAATGGGAAGGAGTTGGATATCACATCTCATGTTATAGGAAGGATCTCAGGTTTGGTATTAGAAGCATTGAGATATCACATCTCATGCTATAGGACTGGTCTCAGGATTGGAATGGGAAGGAGTTGGATATCACATCTCATGCTAAAGGAAGGGTCTCAGTTTTGGTAGAAGCATTGAGATTTCACATATCATGCTATAGGAAGGGTCTCAGGATTGGAATGGGAAGGAGTTGGATATCACATCTCATGCTATAGGAAGGGTCTCAGGTTTGGTATAAGCATTGAGATATCACATCTCTGCTATCGGAAGGGTCTCAGGATTGGAATGGGAAGGACTTAGATATCACATCTCATGCTATAGGGAGGGTCTCAGTATTGATATTAGAAGCATTGAGATATCACATCTCAAGCTATCGGAAGGGTCTCAGGATTGGAATGGGAAGGAGTTGGATATCACATCTCATGCTATAGGAAGGGTCTCAGGTTAGGAACGGGAAGGAGTTGGATATCACATCTCATGTTATAGGAAGAGTCTCATGCTAAGACCTGATAGACCCTTCCTATAACATGAGATGGGAATATCCAACTCCTTCCCATTCCAATCCTGAGACCCTTCCGATAGCAGAGATGTGATATCTCAATGCTTATACCAAACCTGAGACCCTTCCTATAGCATGAGATGTGATATCCAACTCCTTCCCATTCCAATACTGAGACCCTTCCTATAGCATGAGATGTGATATCTCAATGCTTCTAATATCAAACTTGAGACCCTCCCTATAGCATGAGATGTGATATCCAAGTCCTTCCCATTTCAATCCTGAGACACTTCCTATAGCATGAGATGTGATATCTCAATGCTTCTAATACCAAACCTGAGACTCTTCCTATAACATGAGATGGGATATCCAACTCCTTCCCATTACAATCCTGAGACCCTTCCGAAAGCAGAGATGTGATATCTCAATGCTTATACCAAACCTGAGACCCTTCCTATGGCATGAGATGTCATATACAGATCCTTCCCATTCCAATCCTGAGACCCTTCCTATAGCATGAGATGTGATATCTCAATGCTTATACCAAACCTAAAACCCTTCCTATAGCATGAGATGTGATATCCAACTCCTTCCCATTCCAATCCTGAGACCATTCCTATAGCATGAGATGTGATATCCAATGGCTCTAATATCAAACCTGAGATCCTTCCTCTAACATTAAATGTGATATCCAACTCCTTCCCTTTCCAAACCTGAGAGCCTACCTATAGCATGAGATGTGATATCCAAGTCCTTCCCATTCCAATCCTTAGACCCTTCCTACAGCATGCAATATGATATCTCAATGATTCTAATAACAAACCTGAGACCCTTCCTATAACATGAGATGGGAATATCCAACTCCTTCTCATTCCAATCCTGAGACCCTTCCGATAGCAAACATGTGATATCTCAATGCTTATACCAAACCTGAGATCCTTCTTATAACATGAGATGTGATATCCAACTCCTTCCCATTCCAATCCTGAGACACTTCCTATAGCATGAGATGTGATATCTCACTGCTTATACCAAACCTGAGACCCTTCCTATAGCATGAGATGTGATATCCAAGTCCTTCCCATTCCAATCCTGAGACACTTCCTATAGCATGAGATGTGATATCTCAATGCTTCTAATACCAAACCTGAGACTCTTCCTATAACATGAGATGGGATATCCAACTCCTTCCCATTACAATCCTGAGACCCTTCCGAAAGCAGAGATGTGATATCTCAATGCTTATACCAAACCTGAGACCCTTCCTATGGCATGAGATGTCATATACAGATCCTTCCCATTCCAATCCTGAGACCCTTCCTATAGCATGAGATGTGGTATCTCAATGCTTATACCAAACCTAAAACCCTTCCTATAGCATGAGATGTGATATCCAACTCCTTCCCATTCCAATCCTGAGACCCTTCCTATAGCATGAGATGTGATATCCAATGGCTCTAATATCAAACCTGAGATCCTTCCTCTAACATTAAATGTGATATCCAACTCCTTCCCTTTCCAAACCTGAGAGCCTACCTATAGCATGAGATGTGATATCCAAGTCCTTCCATTCCAATCCTTAGACCCTTCCTACAGCATGCAATATGATATCTCAATGATTCTAATAACAAACCTGAGACCCGTCCTATAACATGAGATGTGATATCCAACTCCTTCCCATTCCAATCCTGAGACACTTCCGATAGCAGAGATGTGATATCTCAATGCTTCTAATACCAAACATGAGACCAGTCCTATAACATGAGATGGGATATCCAACTCCTTCCCGTTCCAAACCTGAGACCCTTCCTATAGCATGAGATGTGATATCCAACTCCTTCCCATCCCAATCCTGAGACACTTCCGATTGCAGAGATTTGATATCTCAATGCTTATACCAAACCTGAGACTCTTCCTATAACATGAGATGTGATATCCAACTCCTTCCCGTTCCAAACCTGAGACCCTTCCTATAGCATGAGATGTGATATCCAACTCCTTCCCATTCCAATCCTGAGACCCTTATGATAGCATGAGATGTGATATCTCAATGCCTCTAATACCAAATCTGAGATTCTTCCGATAGCATGAGATGTGATATCTCAATGCTTCTTATACCAAACCTGAGATCCTTCCTATAACATGAGATGTGATATCCAAATCCTTCCCCTTCCAAACCTGAGACCCTCCCTTTAGCATGAGATGTGATATCCAACTCCTTCCATTCCAACCTGAGACCCTTCCTATAGCATGAGATGGGATATCCAACTCCTTGGAATTCCAATCCTGATACCCTTCCGATAGCATGAGATTTGATATCCCAATGCTTATACCAAACCTGAGACCCATACTATGGCATGAGATGTGATATCAAACTCCTTCCCATTCCAATCCTGAGACCCTTCCTATAGCTTGAGATGTGATATCCAACTCCTTCCCATTCCAATTCTGAGACCCTTCCTATACCATGAGACTTGATATCTCAATGCTTCTAATACCAAACCTGAGACCCGTCCTATAACATGAGATGTGATATCCAAATCCTCCCCCTTCCAAACCTTAGACCCTTCCTTTATCATGAGATGTGATATCCAACTCCTTCCCATTCCAATCCTGAGACCCTTCCGATATCATGAGATGTGATATCTCAATGCTTCTAATATCAAACTCGAGACCCTCCCTATAGCATGAGATGTGATATCCAAGTCCTTCCCATTCCAATCCTGAGACGCTTCCTATAGCATGAGATGTGATGTCTCAATGCTTCTAATACCAAACCTGAGACCCTTCCTATAACATGAGATGGGAATATCCAACTCCTTCCCATTCCAATCCTGAGACCCTTCCGATAGCAAACATGTGATATCTCAATGCTTATACCAAACCTGAGATCCTTCCTATAACATGAGATGTGATATCCAACTCCTTCCCATTCCAATCCTGAGACACTTCCTATAGCATGAGATGTGATATCTCACTGCTTATACCAAACCTGAGACCCTTCCTATAGCATGAGATGTGATATCCAACTCCTTCCCATTCCAATCCTGAGACCCTTCCTATAGCATGAGATGTGATATCTCAATGCTTCTAATATCAAACTTGAGACCCTCCCTATAGCATGAGATGTGATATCCAAGTCCTTCCCATTCCAATCTTGAGACACTTCCTATAGCATGAGATGTGATATCTCAGTGCTTCTAATACCAAACCTGAGACTCTTCCTATAACATGAGATGGGATATCCAACTCCTTCCCATTGCAATCCTGAGACCCTTCCGATATCAGAGATGTGATATCTCAATGCTTATACCAAACCTGAGACCCTTCCTATGGCCTGAGATGTCATATACAACTCCTTCCCATTCCAATCCTGAGACCCTTCCTTTAGCATGAGATGTGATATCTCAATGCTTATACCAAATCTGAGACCCTTCCTATAGCATGAGATGTGATATCCAAATCCTTCCCATTCCAATCCTGAGACCCTTCCTATAGCATGAGATGTGATATCTCAATGCTTATACCAAACCTGAGAGCCTACCTATAGCATGAGATATGATATCCAAGTCCATCCCATTCCAATCCTTAGACCCTTCCTACAGCATGCGATGTGATATCTCAATGATTCTAATACCAAACCAGAGACTCTTACTATAACATGAGATGGGATATCCAACTCCTTCCCATTCCAATCCTGAGCCGCTTTCGATAGCAGAGATGTGATATCTCAATGCTTATACCAAACCTGAGACCCTTCCTATAACATGAGATGTGATATCCAACTCCTTCCCGTTCCAAACCTGAGACACTAACTATAGCATATGTGATATCCAACTCCTTCCCATTCCAAACATGAGACCCTTCCTATAGCAAGAAAGTAATATCCAACTCCTACCCATTCCAATCCTGAGACCCTTCCTATAGCAAGAGATGTGATATCCAAATCCTTCCCATTCCAATCCTGAGACCCTTCCTATAACATGAGATGTGATATCCAACTCCTTCCCATTCCAACCTGAGACACTTCCTATAGCATGAGAAGGGATATCCAACTCCTTCCCAATCCAATCCTGAGACCCTTCCGATAGCAGAGATGTGATATTTCAATGCTTATACCAAACCTGAGACCCTTCCTATGGCATGAGATGTGATATCCAACTCCTTGCCATTCAAATCCTGAGACCCTTCCTATAGCATGAGAAGGGATATCCAACTCCTTCCCAATCCAATCCTGCGACCCTTCCGATAGCAGAGACGTGATATCTCAATGCTTCTACCAAACCTGAGACCCTTCCTTTAGCATGAGATGTGATATCCAAATCCTTCACATTCCAATCCTGAGACCATTCCTATAGCATGAGATGTGATATCTCAACGCTTCTAATACCAAACCTGAGATCCTTCCTATAACATGAGATGTGATATCCAATTCCTTCCCATTCCAAACCTGAGACCCTTCCTATTGGATGAGATGTGATATCCAACTCCTTCCCATTCCAACCCTGAGACCCTTCCTATAGCATGAGATGTGATGTCTCAATGCTTCTAATACCAAACCTGAGATCCTTCCTATAACATGAGATGTGATATCCAACTCCTTCCATTCCAATCCTGAGACCCGTCCTATAGCATGAGATGTGATATCTCAATGCTTATACTAAACCTGAGACCCTTCCTATAGCATGAGATGTGATATCCAACTACTTCCCATTCCAATCCTGAGACCCTTCCTATAGCATGAGATGTGATATCTCAATGCTTCTAATACCAAACCTGAGATCCTTCCTCTAACATGAAACGTGATATCCAACTCCTTCCCTTTCCAAACCTAAGAGCCTATCTATAGCATGAGATGTGATATCCAAGTCCTTCCCATTCCAACCCTTAGACCCTTCCTACAGCATGCAATATGATATCTCAATGATTCTAATAACAAACCTGAGACCCGTCCTATAACATGAGATGTGATATCCAACTCCTTCCCATTCCAATCCTGAGACACTTCCGATAGCAGAGATGTGATATCTCAATGCTTATACCAAACCTGAGACCCTTCCTATAACATGAGATGTGATATCCAAATCCTTCCCGTTCCAAACCTGAGACCCTTCCTTTAGCATGAGATGTGATATCCAGCTCCTTCCCATTCCAATCCTGAGACACTTCCGATAGCATGAGATGTGATATCTCAATGCTTCTAATATCAAAACTGAGACCCTCCCTATAGCATGATATGTGATATCTAAGTCCTTCCCATTCCAATCCTGAGACACTCCCTATAGCATGAGATGTGATATCCAACTCTTTCCCATTCCAATCCTGAGACCCTTCCTATAGCATGAGATATGATATCTCAATACTTCTAATACCAAACGTGAGATCCTTCCGATAACATGAGATGTGATATCCAAATCCTTCCCCTTCCAAACCTGAGACCCTCCCTTTAGCATGAGATGTGATATCCAACTCCTTCCCATTCCAATCCTGAGACCCTTCTGATAGCATGAGATGTGATATCTAAATGCTTCTAATACCAAACCTGAGATCCTTCCGATAGCATGAGATGTGATATCTCAATGCTTCTAATACCAAACCTGAGATCCTTCCTATAACATGAGATGTGATATCCAAATCCTTCCCCTTCCAAACCTGAGACCCTCCCTTTAGCATGAGATGTGATATCCAACTCCTTCCCATTCCATTCCTGAGACCCTTCTGATAGCATGAGATGTGATATCTCAATGCCTCTAATACCAAACCTGAGATCCTACCTCTAACATGAAATGTGATATCCAACTCTTTCCCCTTCCAAACCTGAGAGCCTCCCTATAGCATGAGATGTGATATCCAAGTCCTTCCCATTCCAATCCTGAGACCCTTCCTGTAGCTTGAGATGTGATATCCAACTCCTTCCCATTCCAATTCTGAGACCCTTCCTATACTCTGAGACTTGATATCTCAATGCTTCTAATACCAAACCTGAGACCCGTAATATAACATGAGATGTGATATCCAAATCCTTCCCCTTCCAAACCTTAGACCCTTCCTTTATCATGAGATGTGATATCCAACTCCTTCCCATTCCAATCCTGAGACCCTTCCGATATCATGAGATGTGATATCTCAAAGCTTCTAATATCAAACTTGAGACCCTCCCTATAGCATGAGATGTGATATCCAAGTCCTTCCCATTCCAATCCTGAGACCCTTCCTATAGCATGAGATGTGATATCTCAATGCTTCTAATACCAAACCTGAGACCCTTCCTATAACATGAGATGGGAATATCCAACTCCTTCCCATTCCAATCCTGAGACCCTTCCGATAGCAGAGATGTGATATCTCAATGCTTATACCAAACCTGAGACCCTTCCTATGGCATGAGATGTGATATCCAACTCCTTGCCATTCAAATCCTGAGACCCTTCCTATAGCATGAGAAGGGATATCCAACTCCTTCCCAATCCAATCCTGAGACCCTTCCGATAGCAGAGACGTGATATCTCAATGCTTCTACCAAACCTGAGACCCTTCCTTTAGCATGAGATGTGATATCCAAATCCTTCACATTCCAATCCTGAGACCCTTCCTATAGCATGAGATGTGATATCTCAATGCTTCTAATACCAAACCTGAGATCCTTCCTATAACATGAGATGTGATATCCAATTCCTTCCCATTCCAAACCTGAGACCCTTCCTATTGGATGAGATGTGATATCCAACTCCTTCCCATTCCAACCCTGAGACCCTTCCTATAGCATGAGATGTGATGTCTCAATGCTTCTAATACCAAACCTGAGATCCTTCCTATAACATGAGATGTGATATCCAACTCCTTCCATTCCAATCCTGAGACCTGTCCTATAGCATGAGATGTGATATCTCAATGCTTATACCAAACCTGAGACCCTTCCTATAGCATGAGATGTGATATCCAACTACTTCCCATTCCAATCCTGAGACCCTTCATATAGCATGAGATGTGATATCTCAATGCTTCTAATACCAAACCTGAGATCCTTCCTCTAACATGAAATGTGATATCCAACTCCTTCCCTTTCCAAACCTAAGAGCCTATCTATAGCATGAGATGTGATATCCAAGTCCTTCCCATTCCAATCCTTAGACCCTTCCTACAGCATGCAATATGATATCTCAATGATTCTAATAACAAACCTGAGACCCGTCCTATAGCATGAGATATGATATCCAAGTCCTTCCCATTCCAATCCTGAGACCCTTCCTATAACATGAAATGTGATATCCAACTCCTTCCCATTCCAACCTGAGACCCTTCCTATAGCATGAGATGGGATATCCAACTTCTTCCAAATCCAATACTGATACCCTTCCGATAGCATGAGATGTGATATCCCAATGCTTCTACCAAACCTGAGACCCATACTATGGCATGAGATGTGATATCAAACTCCTTCCCATTCCAATCCTGAGACACTTCCTATAGCTTGAGATGTGATATCCAACTCCTTCCCATTCCAATTCTGAGACCCTTCCTATACTCTGAGACTTGATATCTCAATGCTTCTAATACCAAACCTGAGACCCGTAATATAACATGAGATGTGATATCCAAATCCTTCCCCTTCCAAACCTTAGACCCTTCCTTTATCATGAGATGTGATATCCAACTCCTTCCCATTCCAATCCTGAGACCCTTCCGATATCATGAGATGTGATATCTCAAAGCTTCTAATATCAAACTTGAGACCCTCCCTATAGCATGAGATGTGATATCCAAGTCCTTCCCATTCCAATCCTGAGACCCTTCCTATAGCATGAGATGTGATATCTCAATGCTTCTAATACCAAACCTGAGACCCTTCCTATAACATGAGATGGGAATATCCAACTCCTTCCCATTCCAATCCTGAGACCCTTCCGATAGCAGAGATGTGATATCTCAATGCTTATACCAAACCTGAGACCCTTCCTATGGCATGAGATGTGATATCCAACTCCTTGCCATTCAAATCCTGAGACCCTTCCTATAGCATGAGAAGGGATATCCAACTCCTTCCCAATCCAATCCTGAGACCCTTCCGATAGCAGAGACGTGATATCTCAATGCTTCTACCAAACCTGAGACCCTTCCTTTAGCATGAGATGTGATATCCAAATCCTTCACATTCCAATCCTGAGACCCTTCCTATAGCATGAGATGTGATATCTCAATGCTTCTAATACCAAACCTGAGATCCTTCCTATAACATGAGATGTGATATCCAATTCCTTCCCATTCCAAACCTGAGACCCTTCCTATTGGATGAGATGTGATATCCAACTCCTTCCCATTCCAACCCTGAGACCCTTCCTATAGCATGAGATGTGATGTCTCAATGCTTCTAATACCAAACCTGAGATCCTTCCTATAACATGAGATGTGATATCCAACTCCTTCCATTCCAATCCTGAGACCTGTCCTATAGCATGAGATGTGATATCTCAATGCTTATACCAAACCTGAGACCCTTCCTATAGCATGAGATGTGATATCCAACTACTTCCCATTCCAATCCTGAGACCCTTCATATAGCATGAGATGTGATATCTCAATGCTTCTAATACCAAACCTGAGATCCTTCCTCTAACATGAAATGTGATATCCAACTCCTTCCCTTTCCAAACCTAAGAGCCTATCTATAGCATGAGATGTGATATCCAAGTCCTTCCCATTCCAATCCTTAGACCCTTCCTACAGCATGCAATATGATATCTCAATGATTCTAATAACAAACCTGAGACCCGTCCTATAGCATGAGATATGATATCCAAGTCCTTCCCATTCCAATCCTGAGACCCTTCCTATAACATGAAATGTGATATCCAACTCCTTCCCATTCCAACCTGAGACCCTTCCTATAGCATGAGATGGGATATCCAACTTCTTCCAAATCCAATACTGATACCCTTCCGATAGCATGAGATGTGATATCCCAATGCTTCTACCAAACCTGAGACCCATACTATGGCATGAGATGTGATATCAAACTCCTTCCCATTCCAATCCTGAGACACTTCCTATAGCTTGAGGTGTGATATCCAACTCCTTCCCATTCCAATTCTGAGACCCTTCTTATACCATGAGACTTGATATCTCAATGCTTCTAATACCAAACCTGAGACCCGTCCTATAACATGAGATGTGATATCCAAATCCTTCCCCTTCCAAACCTTAGACCTTTCCTTTATCATGAGATGTGATATCCAACTCCTTCCCATTCCAATCCTGAGACCCTTCCGATATCATGAGATTTGTTATCTCAATGCTTCTAATATCAAACTTGAGACCCTCCCTATAGCATGAGATGTGACATCCAAGTCCCTCCCATTCCAATCCTGAGACCCTTCCTATAACATGAGATGTGATATCCAACTCCTTCCCATTCCAACCTGAGACACTTCCTATAGCATGAGAAGGGATATCTAACTCCTTCCCAATCCAATCCTGAGACCCTTCCGATAGCAGAGATGTGATATCTCAATGCTTATACCAAACCTGTGACCCTTCCTATGGCATGAGATGTGATATCCAACTCCTTGCCATTCAAATCCTGAGACCCTTCCTATAGCATGAGATGTGATATCTCTATGCTTCTAATACCAAACCTGAGACCCTTCCTATAACATGAGATGGGATGTCCAACTCCTTCCCATTCCAATCCTGAGACCCTTCCGATAGCAGAGATGTGATATCTCAATGCTTATACCAAACCTGAGAACCTTCCTATGGCCTGAGATGTCATATACAACTCCTTCCCATTCCAATCCTGAGACCCTTCCTATAGCATGAGATGTGATATCTCAATGCTTATACCAAACCTGAGAGCCTACCTATAGCATGAGATGTGATATCCAACTACTTCCCATTCCAATCCTGAGACCCTTCATATAGCATGAGATGTGATATCTCAATGCTTCTAATACCAAACCTGAGATCCTTCCTCTAACATGAAATGTGATATCCAACTCCTTCCCTTTCCAAACCTAAGAGCCTATCTATAGCATGAGATGTGATATCCAAGTCCTTCCCATTCCAATCCTTAGACCCTTCCTACAGCATGCAATATGATATCTCAATGATTCTAATAACAAACCTGAGACCCGTCCTATAGCATGAGATATGATATCCAACTCCTTCCCTTTCCAAACCTAAGAGCCTATCTATAGCATGAGATGTGATATCCAAGTCCTTCCCATTCCAACCCTTAGACCCTTCCTACAGCATGCAATATGATATCTCAATGATTCTAATAACAAACCTGAGACCCGTCCTATAACATGAGATGTGATATCCAACTCCTTCCCATTCCAATCCTGAGACACTTCCGATAGCAGAGATGTGATATCTCAATGCTTATACCAAACCTGAGACCCTTCCTATAACATGAGATGTGATATCCAAATCCTTCCCGTTCCAAACCTGAGACCCTTCCTTTAGCATGAGATGTGATATCCAGCTCCTTCCCATTCCAATCCTGAGACACTTCCGATAGCATGAGATGTGATATCTCAATGCTTCTAATATCAAAACTGAGACCCTCCCTATAGCATGATATGTGATATCTAAGTCCTTCCCATTCCAATCCTGAGACACTCCCTATAGCATGAGATGTGATATCCAACTCTTTCCCATTCCAATCCTGAGACCCTTCCTATAGCATGAGATATGATATCTCAATACTTCTAATACCAAACGTGAGATCCTTCCGATAACATGAGATGTGATATCCAAATCCTTCCCCTTCCAAACCTGAGACCCTCCCTTTAGCATGAGATGTGATATCCAACTCCTTCCCATTCCAATCCTGAGACCCTTCTGATAGCATGAGATGTGATATCTAAATGCTTCTAATACCAAACCTGAGATCCTTCCGATAGCATGAGATGTGATATCTCAATGCTTCTAATACCAAACCTGAGATCCTTCCTATAACATGAGATGTGATATCCAAATCCTTCCCCTTCCAAACCTGAGACCCTCCCTTTAGCATGAGATGTGATATCCAACTCCTTCCCATTCCATTCCTGAGACCCTTCTGATAGCATGAGATGTGATATCTCAATGCCTCTAATACCAAACCTGAGATCCTACCTCTAACATGAAATGTGATATCCAACTCTTTCCCCTTCCAAACCTGAGAGCCTCCCTATAGCATGAGATGTGATATCCAAGTCCTTCCCATTCCAATCCTGAGACCCTTCCTGTAGCTTGAGATGTGATATCCAACTCCTTCCCATTCCAATTCTGAGACCCTTCCTATACTCTGAGACTTGATATCTCAATGCTTCTAATACCAAACCTGAGACCCGTAATATAACATGAGATGTGATATCCAAATCCTTCCCCTTCCAAACCTTAGACCCTTCCTTTATCATGAGATGTGATATCCAACTCCTTCCCATTCCAATCCTGAGACCCTTCCGATATCATGAGATGTGATATCTCAAAGCTTCTAATATCAAACTTGAGACCCTCCCTATAGCATGAGATGTGATATCCAAGTCCTTCCCATTCCAATCCTGAGACCCTTCCTATAGCATGAGATGTGATATCTCAATGCTTCTAATACCAAACCTGAGACCCTTCCTATAACATGAGATGGGAATATCCAACTCCTTCCCATTCCAATCCTGAGACCCTTCCGATAGCAGAGATGTGATATCTCAATGCTTATACCAAACCTGAGACCCTTCCTATGGCATGAGATGTGATATCCAACTCCTTGCCATTCAAATCCTGAGACCCTTCCTATAGCATGAGAAGGGATATCCAACTCCTTCCCAATCCAATCCTGAGACCCTTCCGATAGCAGAGACGTGATATCTCAATGCTTCTACCAAACCTGAGACCCTTCCTTTAGCATGAGATGTGATATCCAAATCCTTCACATTCCAATCCTGAGACCCTTCCTATAGCATGAGATGTGATATCTCAATGCTTCTAATACCAAACCTGAGATCCTTCCTATAACATGAGATGTGATATCCAATTCCTTCCCATTCCAAACCTGAGACCCTTCCTATTGGATGAGATGTGATATCCAACTCCTTCCCATTCCAACCCTGAGACCCTTCCTATAGCATGAGATGTGATGTCTCAATGCTTCTAATACCAAACCTGAGATCCTTCCTATAACATGAGATGTGATATCCAACTCCTTCCATTCCAATCCTGAGACCTGTCCTATAGCATGAGATGTGATATCTCAATGCTTATACCAAACCTGAGACCCTTCCTATAGCATGAGATGTGATATCCAACTACTTCCCATTCCAATCCTGAGACCCTTCATATAGCATGAGATGTGATATCTCAATGCTTCTAATACCAAACCTGAGATCCTTCCTCTAACATGAAATGTGATATCCAACTCCTTCCCTTTCCAAACCTAAGAGCCTATCTATAGCATGAGATGTGATATCCAAGTCCTTCCATTTCCAATCCTTAGACCCTTCCTACAGCATGCAATATGATATCTCAATGATTCTAATAACAAACCTGAGACCCGTCCTATAGCATGAGATATGATATCCAAGTCCTTCCCATTCCAATCCTGAGACCCTTCCTATAACATGAAATGTGATATCCAACTCCTTCCCATTCCAACCTGAGACCCTTCCTATAGCATGAGATGGGATATCCAACTTCTTCCAAATCCAATACTGATACCCTTCCGATAGCATGAGATGTGATATCCCAATGCTTCTACCAAACCTGAGACCCATACTATGGCATGAGATGTGATATCAAACTCCTTCCCATTCCAATCCTGAGACACTTCCTATAGCTTGAGATGTGATATCCAACTTCTTCCCATTCCAATTCTGAGACCCTTCCTATACTCTGAGACTTGATATCTCAATGCTTCTAATACCAAACCTGAGACCCGTAATATAACATGAGATGTGATATCCAAATCCTTCCCCTTCCAAACCTTAGACCCTTCCTTTATCATGAGATGTGATATCCAACTCCTTCCCATTCCAATCCTGAGACCCTTCCGATATCATGAGATGTGATATCTCAAAGCTTCTAATATCAAACTTGAGACCCTCCCTATAGCATGAGATGTGATATCCAAGTCCTTCCCATTCCAATCCTGAGACCCTTCCTATAGCATGAGATGTGATATCTCAATGCTTCTAATACCAAACCTGAGACCCTTCCTATAACATGAGATGGGAATATCCAACTCCTTCCCATTCCAATCCTGAGACCCTTCCGATAGCAGAGATGTGATATCTCAATGCTTATACCAAACCTGAGACCCTTCCTATGGCATGAGATGTGATATCCAACTCCTTGCCATTCAAATCCTGAGACCCTTCCTATAGCATGAGAAGGGATATCCAACTCCTTCCCAATCCAATCCTGAGACCCTTCCGATAGCAGAGACGTGATATCTCAATGCTTCTACCAAACCTGAGACCCTTCCTTTAGCATGAGATGTGATATCCAAATCCTTCACATTCCAATCCTGAGACCCTTCCTATAGCATGAGATGTGATATCTCAATGCTTCTAATACCAAACCTGAGATCCTTCCTATAACATGAGATGTGATATCCAATTCCTTCCCATTCCAAACCTGAGACCCTTCCTATTGGATGAGATGTGATATCCAACTCCTTCCCATTCCAACCCTGAGACCCTTCCTATAGCATGAGATGTGATGTCTCAATGCTTCTAATACCAAACCTGAGATCCTTCCTATAACATGAGATGTGATATCCAACTCCTTCCATTCCAATCCTGAGACCTGTCCTATAGCATGAGATGTGATATCTCAATGCTTATACCAAACCTGAGACCCTTCCTATAGCATGAGATGTGATATCCAACTACTTCCCATTCCAATCCTGAGACCCTTCATATAGCATGAGATGTGATATCTCAATGCTTCTAATACCAAACCTGAGATCCTTCCTCTAACATGAAATGTGATATCCAACTCCTTCCCTTTCCAAACCTAAGAGCCTATCTATAGCATGAGATGTGATATCCAAGTCCTTCCCATTCCAATCCTTAGACCCTTCCTACAGCATGCAATATGATATCTCAATGATTCTAATAACAAACCTGAGACCCGTCCTATAGCATGAGATATGATATCCAAGTCCTTCCCATTCCAATCCTGAGACCCTTCCTATAACATGAAATGTGATATCCAACTCCTTCCCATTCCAACCTGAGACCCTTCCTATAGCATGAGATGGGATATCCAACTTCTTCCAAATCCAATACTGATACCCTTCCGATAGCATGAGATGTGATATCCCAATGCTTCTACCAAACCTGAGACCCATACTATGGCATGAGATGTGATATCAAACTCCTTCCCATTCCAATCCTGAGACACTTCCTATAGCTTGAGGTGTGATATCCAACTCCTTCCCATTCCAATTCTGAGACCCTTCTTATACCATGAGACTTGATATCTCAATGCTTCTAATACCAAACCTGAGACCCGTCCTATAACATGAGATGTGATATCCAAATCCTTCCCCTTCCAAACCTTAGACCTTTCCTTTATCATGAGATGTGATATCCAACTCCTTCCCATTCCAATCCTGAGACCCTTCCGATATCATGAGATTTGTTATCTCAATGCTTCTAATATCAAACTTGAGACCCTCCCTATAGCATGAGATGTGACATCCAAGTCCCTCCCATTCCAATCCTGAGACCCTTCCTATAACATGAGATGTGATATCCAACTCCTTCCCATTCCAACCTGAGACACTTCCTATAGCATGAGAAGGGATATCTAACTCCTTCCCAATCCAATCCTGAGACCCTTCCGATAGCAGAGATGTGATATCTCAATGCTTATACCAAACCTGTGACCCTTCCTATGGCATGAGATGTGATATCCAACTCCTTGCCATTCAAATCCTGAGACCCTTCCTATAGCATGAGATGTGATATCTCTATGCTTCTAATACCAAACCTGAGACCCTTCCTATAACATGAGATGGGATGTCCAACTCCTTCCCATTCCAATCCTGAGACCCTTCCGATAGCAGAGATGTGATATCTCAATGCTTATACCAAACCTGAGAACCTTCCTATGGCCTGAGATGTCATATACAACTCCTTCCCATTCCAATCCTGAGACCCTTCCTATAGCATGAGATGTGATATCTCAATGCTTATACCAAACCTGAGAGCCTACCTATAGCATGAGATGTGATATCCAACTACTTCCCATTCCAATCCTGAGACCCTTCATATAGCATGAGATGTGATATCTCAATGCTTCTAATACCAAACCTGAGATCCTTCCTCTAACATGAAATGTGATATCCAACTCCTTCCCTTTCCAAACCTAAGAGCCTATCTATAGCATGAGATGTGATATCCAAGTCCTTCCCATTCCAATCCTTAGACCCTTCCTACAGCATGCAATATGATATCTCAATGATTCTAATAACAAACCTGAGACCCGTCCTATAGCATGAGATATGATATCCAACTCCTTCCCTTTCCAAACCTAAGAGCCTATCTATAGCATGAGATGTGATATCCAAGTCCTTCCCATTCCAACCCTTAGACCCTTCCTACAGCATGCAATATGATATCTCAATGATTCTAATAACAAACCTGAGACCCGTCCTATAACTTGAGATGTGATATCCAACTCCTTCCCATTCCAATCCTGAGACACTTCCGATAGCAGAGATGTGATATCTCAATGCTTATACCAAACCTGAGACCCTTCCTATAACATGAGATGTGATATCCAAATCCTTCCCGTTCCAAACCTGAGACCCTTCCTTTAGCATGAGATGTGATATCCAGCTCCTTCCCATTCCAATCCTGAGACACTTCCGATAGCATGAGATGTGATATCTCAATGCTTCTAATATCAAAACTGAGACCCTCCCTATAGCATGATATGTGATATCTAAGTCCTTCCCATTCCAATCCTGAGACACTCCCTATAGCATGAGATGTGATATCCAACTCTTTCCCATTCCAATCCTGAGACCCTTCCTATAGCATGAGATATGATATCTCAATACTTCTAATACCAAACGTGAGATCCTTCCGATAACATGAGATGTGATATCCAAATCCTTCCCCTTCCAAACCTGAGACCCTCCCTTTAGCATGAGATGTGATATCCAACTCCTTCCCATTCCAATCCTGAGACCCTTCTGATAGCATGAGATGTGATATCTAAATGCTTCTAATACCAAACCTGAGATCCTTCCGATAGCATGAGATGTGATATCTCAATGCTTCTAATACCAAACCTGAGATCCTTCCTATAACATGAGATGTGATATCCAAATCCTTCCCCTTCCAAACCTGAGACCCTCCCTTTAGCATGAGATGTGATATCCAACTCCTTCCCATTCCATTCCTGAGACCCTTCTGATAGCATGAGATGTGATATCTCAATGCCTCTAATACCAAACCTGAGATCCTACCTCTAACATGAAATGTGATATCCAACTCTTTCCCCTTCCAAACCTGAGAGCCTCCCTATAGCATGAGATGTGATATCCAAGTCCTTCCCATTCCAATCCTGAGACCCTTCCTGTAGCTTGAGATGTGATATCCAACTCCTTCCCATTCCAATTCTGAGACCCTTCCTATACTCTGAGACTTGATATCTCAATGCTTCTAATACCAAACCTGAGACCCGTAATATAACATGAGATGTGATATCCAAATCCTTCCCCTTCCAAACCTTAGACCCTTCCTTTATCATGAGATGTGATATCCAACTCCTTCCCATTCCAATCCTGAGACCCTTCCGATATCATGAGATGTGATATCTCAAAGCTTCTAATATCAAACTTGAGACCCTCCCTATAGCATGAGATGTGATATCCAAGTCCTTCCCATTCCAATCCTGAGACCCTTCCTATAGCATGAGATGTGATATCTCAATGCTTCTAATACCAAACCTGAGACCCTTCCTATAACATGAGATGGGAATATCCAACTCCTTCCCATTCCAATCCTGAGACCCTTCCGATAGCAGAGATGTGATATCTCAATGCTTATACCAAACCTGAGACCCTTCCTATGGCATGAGATGTGATATCCAACTCCTTGCCATTCAAATCCTGAGACCCTTCCTATAGCATGAGAAGGGATATCCAACTCCTTCCCAATCCAATCCTGAGACCCTTCCGATAGCAGAGACGTGATATCTCAATGCTTCTACCAAACCTGAGACCCTTCCTTTAGCATGAGATGTGATATCCAAATCCTTCACATTCCAATCCTGAGACCCTTCCTATAGCATGAGATGTGATATCTCAATGCTTCTAATACCAAACCTGAGATCCTTCCTATAACATGAGATGTGATATCCAATTCCTTCCCATTCCAAACCTGAGACCCTTCCTATTGGATGAGATGTGATATCCAACTCCTTCCCATTCCAACCCTGAGACCCTTCCTATAGCATGAGATGTGATGTCTCAATGCTTCTAATACCAAACCTGAGATCCTTCCTATAACATGAGATGTGATATCCAACTCCTTCCATTCCAATCCTGAGACCTGTCCTATAGCATGAGATGTGATATCTCAATGCTTATACCAAACCTGAGACCCTTCCTATAGCATGAGATGTGATATCCAACTACTTCCCATTCCAATCCTGAGACCCTTCATATAGCATGAGATGTGATATCTCAATGCTTCTAATACCAAACCTGAGATCCTTCCTCTAACATGAAATGTGATATCCAACTCCTTCCCTTTCCAAACCTAAGAGCCTATCTATAGCATGAGATGTGATATCCAAGTCCTTCCCATTCCAATCCTTAGACCCTTCCTACAGCATGCAATATGATATCTCAATGATTCTAATAACAAACCTGAGACCCGTCCTATAGCATGAGATATGATATCCAAGTCCTTCCCATTCCAATCCTGAGACCCTTCCTATAACATGAAATGTGATATCCAACTCCTTCCCATTCCAACCTGAGACCCTTCCTATAGCATGAGATGGGATATCCAACTTCTTCCAAATCCAATACTGATACCCTTCCGATAGCATGAGATGTGATATCCCAATGCTTCTACCAAACCTGAGACCCATACTATGGCATGAGATGTGATATCAAACTCCTTCCCATTCCAATCCTGAGACACTTCCTATAGCTTGAGATGTGATATCCAACTCCTTCCCATTCCAATTCTGAGACCCTTCCTATACTCTGAGACTTGATATCTCAATGCTTCTAATACCAAACCTGAGACCCGTAATATACTTCTTATACCATGAGACTTGATATCTCAATGCTTCTAATACCAAACCTGAGAACCGTCCTATAACATGAGATGTGATATCCAAATCCTTCCCCTTCCAAACCTTAGACCCTTCCTTTATCATGAGATGTGGTATCCAACTCCTTCCCATTCCAATCTTGAGACCCTTCCGATATCATGAGATGTGATATCTCTATGCTTCTAATACCAAACCTGAGACCCTTCCTATAACATGAGATGGGATATCCAACTCCTTCCCATTCCAATCCTGAGACCCTTCCGATAGCAGAGATGTGATATCTCAATGCTTATACCAAACCTGAGACCCTTCCTATGGCCTGAGATGTCATATACAACTCCTTCCCATTCCAATCCTGAGACCCTTCCTTTAGCATGAGATGTGATATCTCAATGCTTATACCAAATCTGAGACCCTTCCTATAGCATGAGATGTGATATCTCAATGCTTATACCAAACCTGAGAGCCTACCTATAGCATGAGATGTGATATCCAAGTCCATCCCATTCCAATCCTTAGACCCTTCCTACAGCATGCGATGTGATATCTCAATGATTCTAATACCAAACCAGAGACTCTTACTATAACATGAGATGGGATATCCAACTCCTTCCCATTCCAATCCTGAGCCGCTTCCGATAGCAGAGATGTGATATCTCAATGCTTATAACAAACCTGAGACCCTTCCTATAACATGAGATGTGATATCCAACTCCTTCCTGTTCCAAACCTGAGACACTAATTATAGCATATGTGATATCCAACTCATTCCCATTCCAAACATGAGACCCTTCCTATAGCAAGAAAGTAATATCCAACTCCTACCCATTCCAATCCTGAGACCCTTCCTATAGCAAGAGATGTGATATCCAAATCCTTCCCATTCCAATCCTGAGACCCTTCCTATAACATGAGATGTGATATCCAACTCCTTCCCATTCCAACCTGAGACACTTCCTATAGCATGAGAAGGGATATCCAACTCCTTCCCAATCCAATCCTGAGACCCTTCCGATAGCAGAGATGTGATATCTCAATGCTTATACCAAACCTGAGACCCTTCCTATGGCATGAGATGTGATATCCAACTCCTTGCCATTCAAATCCTGAGACCCTTCCTATAGCATGAGAAGGGATATCCAACTCCTTCCCAATCCAATCCTGAGACCCTTCCGATAGCAGAGACGTGATATCTCAATGCTTCTACCAAACCTGAGACCCTTCCTTTAGCATGAGATGTGATATCCAAATCCTTCACATTCCAATCCTGAGACCCTTCCTATAGCATGAGATGTGATATCTCAATGCTTCTAATACCAAACCTGAGATCCTTCCTATAACATGAGATGTGATATCCAATTCCTTCCCATTCCAAACCTGAGACCCTTCCTATTGGATGAGATGTGATATCCAACTCCTTCCCATTCCAACCCTGAGACCCTTCCTATAGCATGAGATGTGATGTCTCAATGCTTCTAATAGCAAACCTGAGATCCTTCCTATAACATGAGATGTGATGTCTCAATGCTTCTAATACCAAATCCAATGCAATATGATATCTCAATGATTCTAATAGCAAACCTGAGACCCGTCCTATAGCATGAGATATGATATCCAAGTCCTTCCCATTCCAATCCTGAGACCCTTCCTATAACATGAAATGTGATATCCAACTCCTTCCCATTCCAACCTGAGACCCTTCCTATAGCATGAGATGGGATATCCAACTTCTTCCAAATCCAATACTGATACCCTTCCGATAGCATGAGATGTGATGTCCCAATGCTTCTACCAAACCTGAGACCCATACTATGGCATGAGATGTGATATCAAACTCCTTCCCATTCCAATCCTGAGACCCTTCCTATAGCTTGAGGTGTGATATCCAACTCCTTCCCATTCCAATTCTGAGACCCTTCTTATACCATGAGACTTGATATCTCAATGCTTCTAATACCAAACCTGAGACCCGTCCTATAACATGAGATGTGATATCCAAATCTTTCCCCTTCCAAACCTTAGACCCTTCCTTTATCATGAGATGTGATATCCAACTCCTTCCCATTCCAATCCTGAGACCCTTCCGATATCATGAGATTTGTTATCTCAATGCATCTAATATCAAACTTGAGACCCTCACTATAGCATGAGATGTGACATCCAAGTCCTCCCCATTCCAATCCCGAGACCCTTCCTATAGCATGAGATGTGATATCTCAATGCTTCTAATACCAAACCTGAGACCCTTCCTTTAACATGAGATGGGATATCCAACTCCTTCCCATTCCAATCCTGAGACCCTTCCGATAGCAGAGATGTGATATCTCAATGCTTATACCAATCCTGAGACCCTTCCTATGGCCTGAGATGTCATATACAACTCCTTCCCAATCCAATCCTGAGACCCTTCCTATAGCATGAGATGTGATATCTCAATGCTTATACCAAATCTGAGACCCTTCCTATAGCATGAGATGTGATATCCAACTCCTTCCCATTCCAATCCTGAGACCCTTCCTATAGCATGAGATGTGATGTCTCAATGCTTCTAATACCAAACCTGAGATCCTTCCTATAACATGAGATGTCATATCCAACTCCTTCCCATTCCAATCCTGAGACCCTTCCTATAGCATGAGATGTGATGTCTCAATGCTTCTAATACCAAACCTGAGAACCTTCCTACAGCATGCGATGTGATATCTCAATGCTTCTAATACCAAACCTGAGACCAGTCCTATAACATGAGATTGGATATCCAACTCCTTCCCCTTCCAAACCTGAGACCCTTCCTATAGCATGAGATGTGATATCCAACTTCTTCCCATTCCAATCCTGAGACCCTTCCTATAACATGAGATGTGATGTCTCAATGCTTCTAATACCAAACCTGAGATCTTTCCTATAACATGAGATGTGATATCCAACTCCTTCCCATTCCAATCCTGAGACCCTTCCTATAGCATGAGATGTGCTATCTCAATGCTTATACCAAACCTGAGACCCTTCCTAAAGCTTGAGATGTGATATCCAACTCCTTCCCATTCCAATCCTGAGACCCTTCCTATAGCATGAGATGTGATATCTCAAGGCCTCTAATACCAAACCTGAGATCCGTCCTCTAACATAAAATGTGATATCCAACTCCTTCCCCTTCCAAACCTGAGAGCCTTCCTATAGCATGAGATGGGATATCCAAATCCTTCCCATTCCAATCCTGAGACCCTTCCTATAGCATGAGATGTGATATCTCAATGCTTATATCAAACCTGAGAGCCTACCTATAGCATGAGATGTGATATCCAAGTCCATCCCATTCCAATCCTTAGACCCTTCCTACAGCATGCGATGTGATATCTCAATGATTCTAATACCAAACCAGAGACTCTTACTATAACATGAGATGGGATATCCAACTCCTTCCCATTCCAATCCTGAGCCGCTTCCGATAGCAGAGATGTGATATCTCAATGCTTATACCAAACATGAGACCCTTCCTATAACATGAGATGTGATATCCAACTCCTTCCCATTCCAAACCTGAGACACTAACTATAGCATATGTGATATCCAACTCCTTCCCATTCCAAACATGAGACCCTTCCTATAGCAAGAAAGTAATATCCAAATCCTTCCCATTCCAATCCTAAGACCCTTCCTATAACATGAGATGTGATATCCAACTCCTTCCCATTCACATCCTGAGACCCTTCCTATAGCATGAGAAGGGATATCCAACTCCTTCCCAATCCAATCCTGAGACCCTTCCGATAGCAGAGATCTGATATCTCAATGCTTCTACCAAACCTGAGACCCTTCCTTTAGCATGAGATGTGATATCCAAATCCTTCACATTCCAATCCTGAGACCCTTCCTATAGCATGAGATGTGATATCTCAATGCTTCTAATACCAAACCTGAGATCCTTCCTATAACATGAGATGTGATATCCAATTCCTTCGCATTCCAAACCTGAGACCCTTCCTATTGGATGAGATGCGATATCCAACTCCTTCCCATTCCAACCCTGAGACCCTTCCTATAGCATGAGATGTGATGTCTCAATGCTTCTAATACCAAACCTGAGATCCTTCCTATAACATGAGATGTGATATCCAACTCCTTCCATTCCAATCCTGAGACCCGTCCTATAGCATGAGATGTGATATCTCAATGCTTATACCAAACCTGAGACCCTTCCTATAGCATGAGATGTGATATCCAACTACTTCCCATTCCAATCCTGAGACCCTTCCTATAGCATGCGATGTGATATCTCAATGCTTCTAATACCAAACCTGAGATCCTTCCTCTAACATGAAATGTGATATCCAACTCCTTCCCTTTCCAAACCTAAGAGCCTATCTATAGCATGAGATGTGATATCCAAGTCCTTCCCATTCCAAGCCTTAGACCCTTCCTACAGCATGCAATATGATATCTCAATGATTCTAATAACAAACCTGAGACCCGTCCTATAGCATGAGATATGATATCCAAGTCCTTCCCATTCCAATCCTGAGACCCTTCCTATAACATGAAATGTGATATCCAACTCCTTCCCATTCCAACCTGAGACCCTTCCTATAGCATGAGATGGGATATCCAACTTCTTCCAAATCCAATACTGATACCCTTCCGATAGCATGAGATGTGATGTCCCAATGCTTCTACCAAACCTGAGACCCATACTATGGCATGAGATGTGATATCAAACTCCTTTCCATTCCAATCCTGAGACCCTTCCTATAGCTTGAGGTGTGATATCCAACTCCTTCCCATTCCAATTCTGAGACCCTTCTTATACCATGAGACTTGATATCTCAATGCTTCTAATACCAAACCTGAGAACCGTCCTATAACATGAGATGTGATATCCAAATCCTTCCCCTTCCAAACCTTAGACCCTTCCTTTATCATGAGATGTGGTATCCAACTCCTTCCCATTCCAATCCTGAGACCCTTCCGATATCATGAGATGTGATATCTCTATGCTTCTAATACCAAACCTGAGACCCTTCCTATAACATGAGATGGGATATCCAACTCCTTCCCATTCCAATCCTGAGACCCTTCCGATAGCAGAGATGTGATATCTCAATGCTTATACCAAACCTGAGACCCTTCCTATGGCCTGAGATGTCATATACAACTCCTTCCCATTCCAATCCTGAGACCCTTCCTTTAGCATGAGATGTGATATCTCAATGCTTATACCAAATCTGAGACCCTTCCTATAGCATGAGATGTGATATCTCAATGCTTATACCAAACCTGAGAGCCTACCTATAGCATGAGATGTGATATCCAAGTCCATCCCATTCCAATCCTTAGACCCTTCCTACAGCATGCGATGTGATATCTCAATGATTCTAATACCAAATCAGAGACTCTTACTATAACATGAGATGGGATATCCAACTCCTTCCCATTCCAATCCTGAGCCGCTTCCGATAGCAGAGATGTGATATCTCAATGCTTATAACAAACCTGAGACCCTTCCTATAACATGAGATGTGATATCCAACTCCTTCCCGTTCCAAACCTGAGACACTAATTATAGCATATGTGATATCCAACTCATTCCCATTCCAAACATGAGACCCTTCCTATAGCAAGAAAGTAATATCCAACTCCTACCCATTCCAATCCTGAGACCCTTCCTATAGCAAGAGATGTGATATCCAAATCCTTCCCATTCCAATCCTGAGACCCTTCCTATAACATGAGATGTGATATCCAACTCATTCCCATTCCAACCTGAGACACTTCCTATAGCATGAGAAGGGATATCCAACTCCTTCCCAATCCAATCCTGAGACCCTTCCGATAGCAGAGATGTGATATCTCAATGCTTATACCAAACCTGAGACCCTTCCTATGGCATGAGATGTGATATCCAACTCCTTGCCATTCAAATCCGGAGCCCTTCCTATAGCATGAGAAGGGATATCCAACTCCTTCCCAATCCAATCCTGAGACCCTTCCGATAGCAGAGACGTGATATCTCAATGCTTCTACCAAACCTGAGACCCTTCCTTTAGCATGAGATGTGATATCCAAATCCTTCACATTCCAATCCTGAGACCCTTCCTATAGCATGAGATGTGATATCTCAATGCTTCTAATACCAAACCTGAGATCCTTCCTATAACATGAGATGTGATATCCAATTCCTTCCCATTCCAAACCTGAGACCCTTCCTATTGGATGAGATGTGATATCCAACTCCTTCCCATTCCAACCCTGAGACCCTTCCTATAGCATGAGATGTGATGTCTCAATGCTTCTAATAGCAAACCTGAGATCCTTCCTATAACATGAGATGTGATATCCAACTCCTTCCATTCCAATCCTGAGACCCGTCCTATAGCATGAGATGTGATATCTCAATGCTTATACCAAACCTGAGACACTTCCTATAGCATGAGATGTGATATCCAACTACTTCCCATTCCAATCCTGAGACCCTTCCTATAGCATGAGATGTGATATCTCAATGCTTCTAATACCAAACCTGAGATCCTTCCTCTAACATGAAATGTGATATCCAACTCCTTCCCTTTCCAAACCTAAGAGCCTATCTATAGCATGAGATGTGATATCCAAGTCCTTCCCATTCCAACCCTTAGACCCTTCCTACAGCATGCAATATGATATCTCAATGATTCTAATAACAAACCTGAGACCCGTCCTATAACATGAGATGGGATATCCAACTCCTTCCCATTCCAATCCTGAGACACTTCCGATAGCAGAGATGTGATATCTCAATGCTTATACCAAACCTGAGACCCTTCCTATAACATGAGATGTGATATCCAAATCCTTCCCGTTCCAAACCTGAGACCCTTCCTTTAGCATGAGATGTGATATCCAGCTCCTTCCCATTCCAATCCTGAGACACTTCCGATAGCATGAGATGTGATATCTCAATGCTTCTAATATCAAAACTGAGACCCTCCCTATAGCATGATATGTGATATCTAAGTCCTTCCCATTCCAATCCTGAGACCCTCCCTATAGCATGAGATGTGATATCCAACTCCTTCCCATTCCAATCCTGAGACCCTTCCTATAGCATGAGATATGATATCTCAATACTTCTAATACCAAACGTGAGATCCTTCCGATAACATGAGATGTGATATCCAAATCCTTCCCCTTCCAAACCTGAGACCCTCCCTTTAGCATGAAATGTGATATCCAACTCCTTCCTATTCCAATCCTGAGACTCTTCTGATAGCATGAGATGTGATATCTCAATGCTTCTAATACCAAACCTGAGATCCTTCCGATAGCATGAGATGTGATATCTCAATGCTTCTAATACCAAACCTGAGATCCTTCCTATAACATGAGATGTGATATCCAAATCCTTCCCCTTCCAAACCTGAGACCCTCCCTTTAGCATGAGATGTGATATCTAACTCCTTCCCATTCCATTCCTGAGACCCTTCTGATAGCATGAGATGTGATATCTCAATGCCTCTAATACCAAACCTGAGATCCTACCTCTAACATGAAATGAGATATCCAACTCTTTCCCCTTCCAAACCTGAGAGCCTTCCTATAGCATGAGATGTGATATCCAAGTCCTTCCCATTCCAATACTGAGACCCTTCCTACAGCTTGAGATGTGATATCCAACTCCTTCCCATTCCAATTCTGAGACCCTTCCTATACTATGAGACTTGATATCTCAATGCTTCTAATACCAAACCTGAGACCCGTAATATAACATGAGATGTGATATCCAAATCCTTCCCCTTCCAAACCTTAGACCCTTCCTTTATCATGAGATGTGATATCCAACTCCTTCCCATTCCAATCCTGAGACCCTTCCGATATCATGAGATGTGATATCTCAAAGCTTCTAATATCAAACTTGAGACCCTCCCTATAGCATGAGATGTGATATCCAAGTCCTTCCCATTCCAATCCTGAGACCCTTCCTATAGCATGAGATGTGATATCTCAATGCTTCTAATACCAAACCTGAGACCCTTCCTATAACATGAGATGGGAATATCCAACTCCTTCCCATTCCAATCTTGAGACCCTTCCGATAGCAGAGATGTGATATCTCAATGCTTATACCACACCTGAGATCCTTCCTATAACATGAGATGTGATATCCAACTCCTTCCCATTCCAATCCTGAGACACTTCCTATAGCATGAGATATGATATCTCACTGCTTATACCAAACCTGAGACCCTTCCCATAGCAGGAGATGTGATATCCAACTCCTTCCTATTCCAATCCTCAGACCCTTCCTATAGCATGAGATGTGATATCTCAATGCTTCTAATGTCAAACTTGAGACCCTACCTATAGCATGAGATGTGATATCCAAGTCCTTCCCATTCCAATCCTGAGACACTTCCTATAGCATGAGATGTGATATCTCAATGCTTCTAATACCAAACCTGAGACTCTTCCTATAACATGAGATGGGATATCCAACTCCTTCCAATTCCAACCCTGAGACCCTTTTGATAGCAGAGATGTGATATCTCAATGTTTATACCAAACCTGAGACCCTTCCTACGGCATGAGATGTCATATTCAACTCCTTCCCATTCCAATCCTGAGACCCTTCCTATAGCATGAGATTTGATATCCAACTCCTTCCCATTCCAATCCTGAGACCCTTCCTATAGCAGAAATGTGATATCTCAATGCTTATACCAAACCTGAGATCCTTCCTATAACATGAGATGTCCTGAGACACTTCCTATAGCATGAGATGTGATATCTCACTGCTTATACCAAACCTGAGACCATTCCCATAGCATGAGATGTGATATCCAAGTCCTTCCCATTCCAATCCTGAGACACTTCCTATAGCATGAGATGTGATATCTCAATGCTTCTAATACCAAACCTGAGACTCTTCCTATAACATGAGATGGGGAATCCAACTCCTTCCCATTCCAATCCTGAGACCCTTTTGATAGCAGAGATGTGATATCTCAATGTTTATACCAAACCTGAGACCCTTCCTACGGCATGAGTTGTCATATTCAACTCCTTCCCATTCCAATCCTGAGACCCTTCCTATAGCATGAGATGTGATATCCAACTCCTTCCCATTCCAATCCTGAGACCCTTCCTATAGCATGAGATGTGATGTCTCAATGCTTCTGCTTCTAATACCAAACCTGATATCCTTCCTTTAACATGAGATGTGATATCCAACTCCTTCCATTCCAATCCTGAGACCCTTCCTATAGCATGAGATGTGATATCTCAATGGTTCTACCAAACCTGAGACCCTTCCTATAGCATGAGATGTGATATCCAACTTTCTCCCATTCCAATCCTGAGACCCTTCCTATAACATGAGATGTGATGTCTCAATGCTTCTAATACCAAACCTGAGATCTTTCCTATAACATGAGATGTGATATCCAACTCCTTCCCATTCCAATCCTGAGACCCTTCCTATAGCATGAGATGTGCTATCTCAATGCTTATACCAAACCTGAGACCCTTCCTAAAGCTTGAGATGTGATATCAAACTCCTTCCCATTCCAATCCTGAGACTCTTCCTATAGCTTGAGATGTGATATCCAACTCCTTCCCATTCCAATTCTGAGACCCTTCCTATACCATGAGACTTGATATCTCAATGCTTCTAATACCAAACCTGAGACCCGTCCTATAACATGAGATGTGATATCCAAATCTTTCCCCTTCCAAACCTTAGACCCTTCCTTTATCATGAGATGTGATATCCAACTCCTTCCCATTCCAATCCTGAGACCCTTCCGATATCATGAGATTTGTTATCTCAATGCTTCTAATATCAAAATTGAGACCCTCCCTATAGCATGAGATGGGATATCCAACTCCTTCCCATTCCAATCCTGAGACCCTTCCGATAGCAGAGATGTGATATCTCAATGCTTATACCAAATCTGAGACCCTTCCTATAGCATGAGATGTGATATCCAACTCCTTCCCATTCCAATCCTGAGACCCTTCCTATAGCATGAGATGTGATATCCAACTCCTTCCCATTCCAATCCTGAGACCCTTCCTATAGCATGAGATGTGCTATCTCAATGCTTATACCAAACCTGAGACCCTTCCTAAAGCTTGAGATGTGATATCCAACTCCTTCCCATTCCAATCCTGAGACCCTTCCTATAGCATGAGATGTGATATCTCAAGGCCTCTAATACCAAACCTGAGATCCTTCCTCTAACATGAAATGTGATATCCAACTCCTTCCCCTTCCAAACCTGAGAGCCTTCCTATAGCATGAGATATGATATCCAAGTCCTTCCCATTCCAATCCTGAGACCCTTCCTATAACATGAAATGTGATATCCAACTCCTTCCCATTCCAACCTGAGACCCTTCCTATAGCATGAGATGGGATATCCAACTCCTTCCAAATCCAATACTGATACCCTTCCAATAGCATGAGATGTGATATCCCAATGCTTCTACCAAACCTGAGACCCATACTATGGCATGAGATGTGAGAAACTCCTTCCCATTCCAATCCTGAGACTCTTCCTATAGCTTAAGATGTGATATCCAACTCCTTCACATTCCAATTCTGAGACCCTTCCTATGCCATGAGACTTGATATCTCAATGCTTTTAATACCAAACCTGAGACCCGTCCTATAACATGAGATGTGATATCCAAATCTTTCCCCTTCCAAACCTTAGACCCTTCCTTTATCATGAGATGTGATATCCAACTCCTTCCCATTCCAATCCTGAGACCCTTCCGATATCATGAGATTTGTTATCTCAATGCTTCTAATATCAAACTTGAGACCCTCACTATAGCATGAGATGTGACATCCAAGTCCTCCCCATTCCAATCCTGAGACCCTTCCTATAGCATGAGATGTGATATCTCAATGCTTCTAATACCAAACCTGAGACCCTTCCTTTAACATGAGATGGGATATCCAACTCCTTCCCATTCCAATCCTGAGACCCTTCCGATAGCAGAGATGTGATATATCACTGCTTATACCAATCCTGAGACCCTTCCTATGGCCTGAGATGTCATATACAACTCCTTCCCAATCCAATCCTGAGACCCTTCCTATAGCATGAGATGTGATATCTCAATGCTTATACCAAATCTGAGACCCTTCCTATAGCATGAGATGTGATATCCAACTCCTTCCCATTCCAATCCTGAGACCCTTCCTATAGCATGAGATGTGATGTCTCAATGCTTCTAATACCAAACCTGAGGTCCTTCCTATAACATGAGATGTCATATCCAACTCCTTCCCATTCCAATCCTGAGACCCTTCCTATAGCATGAGATGTGATGTCTCAATGCTTCTAATACCAAACCTGAGAACCTTCCTACAGCATGCGATGTGATATCTCAATGCTTCTAATACCAAACCTGAGACCAGTCCTATAACATGAGATTGGATATCCAACTCCTTCCCCTTCCAAACCTGAGACCCTTCCTATAGCATGAGATGTGATATCCAACTTCTTCCCATTCCAATCCTGAGACCCTTCCTATAACATGAGATGTGATGTCTCAATGCTTCTAATACCAAACCTGAGATCTTTCCTATAACATGAGATGTGATATCCAACTCCTTCCCATTCCAATCCTGAGACCCTTCCTATAGCATGAGATGTGCTATCTCAATGCTTATACCAAACCTGAGACCCTTCCTAAAGCTTGAGATGTGATATCCAACTCCTTCCCATTCCAATCCTGAGACCCTTCCTATAGCATGAGATGTGATATCTCAAGGCCTCTAATACCAAACCTGAGATCCGTCCTCTAACATAAAATGTGATATCCAACTCCTTCCCCTTCCAAACCTGAGAGCCTTCCTATAGCATGAGATGGGATATCCAAATCCTTCCCATTCCAATCCTGAGACCCTTCCTATAGCATGAGATGTGATATCTCAATGCTTATATCAAACCTGAGAGCCTACCTATAGCATGAGATGTGATATCCAAGTCCATCCCATTCCAATCCTTAGACCCTTCCTACAGCATGCAATGTGATATCTCAATGATTCTAATACCAAACCAGAGACTCTTACTATAACATGAGATGGGATATCCAACTCCTTCCCATTCCAATCCTGAGCCGCTTCCGATAGCAGAGATGTGATATCTCAATGCTTATACCAAACATGAGACCCTTCCTATAACATGAGATGTGATATCCAACTCCTTCCCGTTCCAAACCTGAGACACTAACTATAGCATATGTGATATCCAACTCCTTCCCATTCCAAACATGAGACCCTTCCTATAGCAAGAAAGTAATATCCAAATCCTTCCCATTCCAATCCTGAGACCCTTCCTATAACATGAGATGTGATATCCAACTCCTTCCCATTCACATCCTGAGACCCTTCCTATAGCATGAGAAGGGATATCCAACTCCTTCCCAATCCAATCCTGAGACCTTTCCGATAGCAGAGATCTGATATCTCAATGCTTCTACCAAACCTGAGACCCTTCCTTTAGCATGAGATGTGATATCCAAATCCTTCACATTCCGATCCTGAGACCCTTCCTATAGCATGAGATGTGATATCTCAATGCTTCTAATACCAAACCTGAGATCCTTCCTATAACATGAGATGTGATATCCAATTCCTTCCCATTCCAAACCTGAGACCCTTCCTATTGGATGAGATGCGATATCCAACTCCTTCCCATTCCAACCCTGAGACCCTTCCTATAGCATGAGATGTGATGTCTCAATGCTTCTAATACCAAACCTGAGATCCTTCCTATAACATGAGATGTGATATCCAACTCCTTCCATTCCAATCCTGAGACCCGTCCTATAGCATGAGATGTGATATCTCAATGCTTATACCAAACCTGAGACCCTTCCTATAGCATGAGATGTGATATCCAACTACTTCCCATTCCAATCCTGAGACCCTTCCTATAGCATGAGATGTGATATCTCAATGCTTCTAATACCAAACCTGAGATCCTTCCTCTAACATGAAATGTGATATCCAACTCCTTCCCTTTCCAAACCTAAGAGCCTATCTATAGCATGAGATGTGATATCCAAGTCCTTCCCATTCCAAGCCTTAGACCCTTCCTACAGCATGCAATATGATATCTCAATGATTCTAATAACAAACCTGAGACCCGTCCTATAGCATGAGATATGATATCCAAGTCCTTCCCATTCCAATCCTGAGACCCTTCCTATAACATGAAATGTGATATCCAACTCCTTCCCATTCCAACCTGAGACCCTTCCTATAGCATGAGATGGGATATCCAACTTCTTCCAAATCCAATACTGATACCCTTCCGATAGCATGAGATGTGATGTCCCAATGCTTCTACCAAACCTGAGACCCATACTATGGCATGAGATGTGATATCAAACTCCTTCCCATTCCAATCCTGAGACCCTTCCTATAGCTTGAGGTGTGATATCCAACTCCTTCCCATTCCAATTCTGAGACCCTTCTTATACCATGAGACTTGATATCTCAATGCTTCTAATACCAAACCTGAGACCCGTCCTATAACATGAGATGTGATATCCAAATCTTTCCCCTTCCAAACCTTAGACCCTTCCTTTATCATGAGATGTGATATCCAACTCCTTCCCATTCCAATCCTGAGACCCTTCCTACAGCATGCAATATGATATCTCAATGATTATAATAACAAACCTGAGACCCGTCCTATAACATGAGATGGGATATCCAACACCTTCCCATTCCAATCCTGAGACATTCCCGATAGCAGAGATGTGATATCTCAATGCTTATACCAAACCTGAGACCCTTCCTATAACATGAGATGTGATATCCAACTCCTTCCCGTTCCAAACCTGAGACCCTTCCTATAGCATATGTGATATCCAACACATTCCCATTCCAAACATGAGACCCTTCCTATAGCAGGAATGTAATATCCAACTCCTTCCCATTCCAATCCTGAGACCATTCCTATAGCATGAGATGTGATATCTCAATGCTTCTAATACCAAACCTGAGATCCTTCCTATGACATGAGATGTGATATCCAATTCCTCCCCATTCCAAACCTGAGAACCTTCCTACAGCATGCGATGTGATATCTCAATGCTTCTAATACCAAACCTGAGACCAGTCCTATAACATGAGATTGGATATCCAGCTCCTTCCCCTTCCAAACCTGAGACCCTTCCTATAGCATGAGATGTGATATCCAACTTTCTCCCATTCCAATCCTGAGACCCTTCCTATAACATGAGATGTGATGTCTCAATGCTTCTAATACCAAACCTGAGATCTTTCCTATAACATGAGATGTGATATCCAACTCCTTCCCATTCCAATCCTGAGACCCTTCCTATAGCATGAGATGTGCTATCTCAATGCTTATACCAAACCTGAGACCCTTCCTAAAGCTTGAGATGTGATATCAAACTCCTTCCCATTCCAATCCTGAGACTCTTCCTATGGCTTGAGATGTGATATCCAACTCCTTCCCATTCCAATTCTGAGACCCTTCCTATACCATGAGACTTGATATCTCAATGCTTCTAATACCAAACCTGAGACCCGTCCTATAACATGAGATGTGATATCCAAATCTTTCCCCTTCCAAACCTTAGACCCTTCCTTTATCATGAGATGTGATATCCAACTCCTTCCCATTCCAATCCTGAGACCCTTCCGATATCATGAGATTTGTTATCTCAATGCTTCTAATATCAAAATTGAGACCCTCCCTATAGCATGAGATGGGATATCCAACTCCTTCCCATTCCAATCCTGAGACCCTTCCGATAGCAGAGATGTGATATCTCAATGCTTATACCAAATCTGAGACCCTTCCTATAGCATGAGATGTGATATCCAACTCCTTCCCATTCCAATCCTGTGACCCTTCCTATAGCATGAGATGTGATGTATCAATGCTTCTAATACCAAACCTGAGATCCTTCCTATAACATGAGATGTGATATCCAACTCCTTCCCATTCCAATCCTGAGACCCTTCCTATAGCATGAGATGTGCTATCTCAATGCTTATACCAAACCTGAGACCCTTCCTAAAGCTTGAGATGTGATATCCAACTCCTTCCCATTCCAATCCTGAGACCCTTCCTATAGCATGAGATGTGATATCTCAAGGCCTCTAATACCAAACCTGAGATCCTTCCTCTAACATGAAATGTGATATCCAACTCCTTCCCCTTCCAATCCTGAGACCCTTCCTATAGCATGAGATGTGCTATCTCAATGCTTATACCAAACCTGAGACCCTTCCTATAGCATGAGATGTGATATCCAACTTCTTCCCATTCCAATCCTGAGACCCTTCCTATAACGAGATGTGATGTCTCAATGCTTCTAATACCAAACCTGAGATCTTTCCTATAACATGAGATGTGATATCCAACTCCTTCCCATTCCAATCCTGAGACCCTTCCTATAGCATGAGATGTGCTATCTCAATGCTTATACCAAACCTGAGACCCTTCCTAAAGCTTGAGATGTGATATCCAACTCCTTCCCATTCCAATCCTGAGACCCTTCCTATAGCATGAGATGTGATATCTCAAGGCCTCTAATACCAAACCTGAGATCCGTCCTCTAACATAAAATGTGATATCCAACTCCTTCCCCTTCCAAACCTGAGAGCCTTCCTATAGCATGAGATGGGATATCCAAATCCTTCCCATTCCAATCCTGAGACCCTTCCTATAGCATGAGATGTGATATCTCAATGCTTATATCAAACCTGAGAGCCTACCTATAGCATGAGATGTGATATCCAAGTCCATCCCATTCCAATCCTTAGACCCTTCCTACAGCATGCGATGTGATATCTCAATGATTCTAATACCAAACCAGAGACTCTTACTATAACATGAGATGGGATATCCAACTCCTTCCCATTCCAATCCTGAGCCGCTTCCGATAGCAGAGATGTGATATCGCAATGCTTATACCAAACATGAGACCCTTCCTATAACATGAGATGTGATATCCAACTCCTTCCCGTTCCAAACCTGAGACACTAACTATAGCATATGTGATATCCAACTCCTTCCCATTCCAAACATGAGACCCTTCCTATAGCAAGAAAGTAATATCCAAATCCTTCCCATTCCAATCCTGAGACCCTTCCTATAACATGAGATGTGATATCCAACTCCTTCCCATTCACATCCTGTGACCCTTCCTATAGCATGAGAAGGGATATCCAACTCCTTCCCAATCCAATCCTGAGACCCTTCCGATAGCAGAGATCTGATATCTCAATGCTTCTACCAAACCTGAGACCCTTCCTTTAGCATGAGATGTGATATCCAAATCCTTCACATTCCAATCCTGAGACCCTTCCTATAGCATGAGATGTGATATCTCAATGCTTCTAATACCAAACCTGAGATCCTTCCTATAACATGAGATGTGATATCCAATTCCTTCCCATTCCAAACCTGAGACCCTTCCTATTGGATGAGATGCGATATCCAACTCCTTCCCATTCCAACCCTGAGACCCTTCCTATAGCATGAGATGTGATGTCTCAATGCTTCTAATACCAAACCTGAGATCCTTCCTATAACATGAGATGTGATATCCAACTCCTTCCATTCCAATCCTGAGACCCGTCCTATAGCATGAGATGTGATATCTCAATGCTTATACCAAACCTGAGACCCTTCCTATAGCATGAGATGTGATATCCAACTACTTCCCATTCCAATCCTGAGACCCTTCCTATAGCATGAGATGTGATATCTCAATGCTTCTAATACCAAACCTGAGATCCTTCCTCTAACATGAAATGTGATATCCAACTCCTTCCCTTTCCAAACTTAAGAGCCTATCTATAGCATGAGATGTGATATCCAAGTCCTTCCCATTCCAAGCCTTAGACCCTTCCTACAGCATGCAATATGATATCTCAATGATTCTAATAACAAACCTGAGACCCGTCCTATAGCATGAGATATGATATCCAAGTCCTTCCCATTCCAATCCTGAGACCCTTCCTATAACATGAAATGTGATATCCAACTCCTTCCCATTCCAACCTGAGACCCTTCCTATAGCATGAGATGGGATATCCAACTTCTTCCAAATCCAATACTGATACCCTTCCGATAGCATGAGATGTGATGTCCCAATGCTTCTACCAAACCAGAGACCCATACTATGGCATGAGATGTGATATCAAACTCCTTCCCATTCCAATCCTGAGACCCTTCCTATAGCTTGAGGTGTGATATCCAACTCCTTCCCATTCCAATTCTGAGACCCTTCTTATACCATGAGACTTGATATCTCAATGCCTCTAATACCAAACCTGAGACCCGTCCTATAACATGAGATGTGATATCCAAATCTTTCCCCTTCCAAACCTTAGACCCTTCCTTTATCATGAGATGTGATATCCAACTCCTTCCCATTCCAATCCTGAGACCCTTCCGATATCATGAGATTTGTTATCTCAATGCATCTAATATCAAACTTGAGACCCTCACTATAGCATGAGATGTGACATCCAAGTCCTCCCCATTCCAATCCCGAGACCCTTCCTATAGCATGAGATGTGATATCTCAATGCTTCTAATACCAAACCTGAGACCCTTCCTTTAACATGAGATGGGATATCCAACTCCTTCCCATTCCAATCCTGAGACCCTTCCGATAGCAGAGATGTGATATCTCAATGCTTATACCAATCCTGAGACCCTTCCTATGGCCTGAGATGTCATATACAACTCCTTCCCAATCCAATCCTGAGACCCTTCCTATAGCATGAGATGTGATATCTCAATGCTTATACCAAATCTGAGACCCTTCCTATAGCATGAGATGTGATATCCAACTCCTTCCCATTCCAATCCTGAGACCCTTCCTATAGCATGAGATGTGATGTCTCAATGCTTCTAATACCAAACCTGAGATCCTTCCTATAACATGAGATGTCATATCCAACTCCTTCCCATTCCAATCCTGAGACCCTTCCTATAGCATGAGATGTGATGTCTCAATGCTTCTAATACCAAACCTGAGAACCTTCCTACAGCATGCGATGTGATATCTCAATGCTTCTAATACCAAACCTGAGACCAGTCCTATAACATGAGATTGGATATCCAACTCCTTCCCCTTCCAAACCTGAGACCCTTCCTATAGCATGAGATGTGATATCCAACTTCTTCCCATTCCAATCCTGAGACCCTTCCTATAACATGAGATGTGATGTCTCAATGCTTCTAATACCAAACCTGAGATCTTTCCTATAACATGAGATGTGATATCCAACTCCTTCCCATTCCAATCCTGAGACCCTTCCTATAGCATGAGATGTGCTATCTAAATGCTTATACCAAACCTGAGACCCTTCCTAAAGCTTGAGATGTGATATCCAACTCCTTCCCATTCCAATCCTGAGACCCTTCCTATAGCATGAGATGTGATATCTCAAGGCCTCTAATACCAAACCTGAGATCCGTCCTCTAACATAAAATGTGATATCCAACTCCTTCCCCTTCCAAACCTGAGAGCCTTCCTATAGCATGAGATGGGATATCCAAATCCTTCCCATTCCAATCCTGAGACCCTTCCTATAGCATGAGATGTGATATCTCAATGCTTATATCAAACCTGAGAGCCTACCTATAGCATGAGATGTGATATCCAAGTCCATCCCATTCCAATCCTTAGACCCTTCCTACAGCATGCGATGTGATATCTCAATGATTCTAATACCAAACCAGAGACTCTTACTATAACATGAGATGGGATATCCAACTCCTTCCCATTCCAATCCTGAGCCGCTTCCGATAGCAGAGATGTGATATCTCAATGCTTATACCAAACATGAGACCCTTCCTATAACATGAGATGTGATATCCAACTCCTTCCCGTTCCAAACCTGAGACACTAACTATAGCATATGTGATATCCAACTCCTTCCCATTCCAAACATGAGACCCTTCCTATAGCAAGAAAGTAATATCCAAATCCTTCCCATTCCAATCCTGAGACCCTTCCTATAACATGAGATGTGATATCCAACTCCTTCCCATTCACATCCTGAGACCCTTCCTATAGCATGAGAAGGGATATCCAACTCCTTCCCAATCCAATCCTGAGACCCTTCCGATAGCAGAGATCTGATATCTCAATGCTTCTACCAAACCTGAGACCCTTCCTTTAGCATGAGATGTGATATCCAAATCCTTCACATTCCAATCCTGAGACCCTTCCTATAGCATGAGATGTGATATCTCAATGCTTCTAATACCAAACCTGAGATCCTTCCTATAACATGAGATGTGATATCCAATTCCTTCCCATTCCAAACCTGAGACCCTTCCTATTGGATGAGATGCGATATCCAACTCCTTCCCATTCCAACCCTGAGACCCTTCCTATAGCATGAGATGTGATGTCTCAATGCTTCTAATACCAAACCTGAGATCCTTCCTATAACATGAGATGTGATATCCAACTCCTTCCATTCCAATCCTGAGACCCGTCCTATAGCATGAGATGTGATATCTCAATGCTTATACCAAACCTGAGACCCTTCCTATAGCATGAGATGTGATATCCAACTACTTCCCATTCCAATCCTGAGACCCTTCCTATAGCATGCGATGTGATATCTCAATGCTTCTAATACCAAACCTGAGATCCTTCCTCTAACATGAAATGTGATATCCAACTCCTTCCCTTTCCAAACCTAAGAGCCTATCTATAGCATGAGATGTGATATCCAAGTCCTTCCCATTCCAAGCCTTAGACCCTTCCTACAGCATGCAATATGATATCTCAATGATTCTAATAACAAACCTGAGACCCGTCCTATAGCATGAGATATGATATCCAAGTCCGTCCCATTCCAATCCTGAGACCCTTCCTATAACATGAAATGTGATATCCAACTCCTTCCCATTCCAACCTGAGACCCTTCCTATAGCATGAGATGGGATATCCAACTTCTTCCAAATCCAATACTGATACCCTTCCGATAGCATGAGATGTGATGTCCCAATGCTTCTACCAAACCTGAGACCCATACTATGGCATGAGATGTGATATCAAACTCCTTCCCATTCCAATCCTGAGACCCTTCCTATAGCTTGAGGTGTGATATCCAACTCCTTCCCATTCCAATTCTGAGACCCTTCTTATACCATGAGACTTGATATCTCAATGCTTCTAATACCAAACCTGAGAACCGTCATTTAACATGAGATGTGATATCCAAATCCTTCCCCTTCCAAACCTTAGACCCTTCCTTTATCATGAGATGTGGTATCCAACTCCTTCCCATTCCAATCCTGAGACCCTTCCGATATCATGAGATGTGATATCTCTATGCTTCTAATACCAAACCTGAGACCCTTCCTATAACATGAGATGGGATATCCAACTCCTTCCCATTCCAATCCTGAGACCCTTCCGATAGCAGAGATGTGATATCTCAATGCTTATACCAAACCTGAGACCCTTCCTATGGCCTGAGATGTCATATACAACTCCTTCCCATTCCAATCCTGAGACCCTTCCTTTAGCATGAGATGTGATATCTCAATGCTTATACCAAATCTGAGACCCTTCCTATAGCATGAGATGTGATATCTCAATGCTTATACCAAACCTGAGAGCCTACCTATAGCATGAGATGTGATATCCAAGTCCATCCCATTCCAATCCTTAGACCCTTCCTACAGCATGCGATGTGATATCTCAATGATTCTAATACCAAACCAGAGACTCTTACTATAACATGAGATGGGATATCCAACTCCTTCCCATTCCAATCCTGAGCCGCTTCCGATAGCAGAGATGTGATATCTCAATGCTTATAACAAACCTGAGACCCTTCCTATAACATGAGATGTGATATCCAACTCCTTCCCGTTCCAAACCTGAGACACTAATTATAGCATATGTGATATCCAACTCATTCCCATTCCAAACATGAGACCCTTCCTATAGCAAGAAAGTAATATCCAACTCCTACCCATTCCAATCCTGAGACCCTTCCTATAGCAAGAGATGTGATATCCAAATCCTTCCCATTCCAATCCTGAGACCCTTCCTATAACATGAGATGTGATATCCAACTCCTTCCCATTCCAACCTGAGACACTTCCTATAGCATGAGAAGGGATATCCAACTCCTTCCCAATCCAATCCTGAGACCCTTCCGATAGCAGAGATGTGATATCTCAATGCTTATACCAAACCTGAGACCCTTCCTATGGCATGAGATGTGATATCCAACTCCTTGCCATTCAAATCCTGAGACCCTTCCTATAGCATGAGAAGGGATATCCAACTCCTTCCCAATCCAATCCTGAGACCCTTCCGATAGCAGAGACGTGATATCTCAATGCTTCTACCAAACCTGAGACCCTTCCTTTAGCATGAGATGTGATATCCAAATCCTTCACATTCCAATCCTGAGACCCTTCCTATAGCATGAGATGTGATATCTCAATGCTTCTAATACCAAACCTGAGATCCTTCCTATAACATGAGATGTGATATCCAATTCCTTCCCATTCCAAACCTGAGACCCTTCCTATTGGATGAGATGTGATATCCAACTCCTTCCCATTCCAACCCTGAGACCCTTCCTATAGCATGAGATGTGATGTCTCAATGCTTCTAATAGCAAACCTGAGATCCTTCCTATAACATGAAATGTGATATCCAACTCCTTCCATTCCAATCCTGAGACCCGTCCTATAGCATGAGATGTGATATCTCAATGCTTATACCAAACCTGAGACACTTCCTATAGCATGAGATGTGATATCCAACTACTTCCCATTCCAATCCTGAGACCCTTCCTATAGCATGAGATGTGATATCTCAATGCTTCTAATACCAAACCTGAGATCCTTCCTATAGCATGAGATGTGATGTCTCAATGCTTCTAATACCAAACCTGAGACCCTTCCTATAACATGAGATGGGAATATCCAACTCATTCCCATTCCAATCCTGAGACCCTTCCAAAAGCAGAGATGTGATATCTCAATGCTTATACCAAACCTGAGACCCTTCCTATGGCATGAGATGTCATATACAGATCCTTCCCATTCCAATCCTGAGACCCTTCCTATAGCATGAGATGTGATATCTCAATGCTTATACCAAACCTAAAACCCTTCCTATAGCATGAGATGTGATATCCAACTCCTTCCCATTCCAATCCTGAGACCCTTCCTATAGCATGAGATGTGATGTCTCAATGCTTCTAATACCAAACCTAAGATCCTTCCTATAACATGAGATGTGATATCCAACTCCTTCCATTCCAATCCTGAGACCCGTCCTATAGCATGAGATGTGATATCTCAATGCTTATACCAAACCTGAGACCCTTCCTATAGCATGAGATGTGATATCCAACTACTTCCCATTCCAATCCTGAGACCCTTCCTATAGCATGCGATGTGATATCTCAATGCTTCTAATACCAAACCTGAGATCCTTCCTCTAACATGAAATGTGATATCCAACTCCTTCCCTTTCCAAACCTAAGAGCCTATCTATAGCATGAGATGTGATATCCAAGTCCTTCCCATTCCAAGCCTTAGACCCTTCCTACAGCATGCAATATGATATCTCAATGATTCTAATAACAAACCTGAGACCCGTCCTATAGCATGAGATATGATATCCACGTCCTTCCCATTCCAATCCTGAGACCCTTCCTATAACATGAAATGTGATATCCAACTCCTTCCCATTCCAACCTGAGACCCTTCCTATAGCATGAGATGGGATATCCAACTTCTTCCAAATCCAATACTGATACCCTTCCGATAGCATGAGATGTGATGTCCCAATGCTTCTACCAAACCTGAGACCCATACTATGGCATGAGATGTGATATCAAACTCCTTCCCATTCCAATCCTGAGACCCTTCCTATAGCTTGAGGTGTGATATCCAACTCCTTCCCATTCCAATTCTGAGACCCTTCTTATACCATGAGACTTGATATCTCAATGCTTCTAATACCAAACCTGAGAACCGTCATTTAACATGAGATGTGATATCCAAATCCTTCCCCTTCCAAACCTTAGACCCTTCCTTTATCATGAGATGTGGTATCCAACTCCTTCCCATTCCAATCCTGAGACCCTTCCGATATCATGAGATGTGATATCTCTATGCTACTAATACCAAACCTGAGACCCTTCCTATAACATGAGATGGGATATCCAACTCCTTCCCATTCCAATCCTGAGACCCTTCCGATAGCAGAGATGTGATATCTCAATGCTTATACCAAACCTGAGACCCTTCCTATGGCCTGAGATGTCATATACAACTCCTTCCCATTCCAATCCTGAGACCCTTCCTTTAGCATGAGATGTGATATCTCAATGCTTATACCAAATCTGAGACCCTTCCTATAGCATGAGATGTGATATCTCAATGCTTATACCAAACCTGAGAGCCTACCTATAGCATGAGATGTGATATCCAAGTCCATCCCATTCCAATCCTTAGACCCTTCCTACAGCATGCGATGTGATATCTCAATGATTCTAATACCAAACCAGAGACTCTTACTATAACATGAGATGGGATATCCAACTCCTTCCCATTCCAATCCTGAGCCGCTTCCGATAGCAGAGATGTGATATCTCAATGCTTATAACAAACCTGAGACCCTTCCTATAACATGAGATGTGATATCCAACTCCTTCCCGTTCCAAACCTGAGACACTAATTATAGCATATGTGATATCCAACTCATTCCCATTCCAAACATGAGACCCTTCCTATAGCAAGAAAGTAATATCCAACTCCTACCCATTCCAATCCTGAGACCCTTCCTATAGCAAGAGATGTGATATCCAAATCCTTCCCATTCCAATCCTGAGACCCTTCCTATAACATGAGATGTGATATCCAACTCCTTCCCATTCCAACCTGAGACACTTCCTATAGCATGAGAAGGGATATCCAACTCCTTCCCAATCCAATCCTGAGACCCTTCCGATAGCAGAGATGTGATATCTCAATGCTTATACCAAACCTGAGACCCTTCCTATGGCATGAGATGTGATATCCAACTCCTTGCCATTCAAATCCTGAGACCCTTCCTATAGCATGAGAAGGGATATCCAACTCCTTCCCAATCCAATCCTGAGACCCTTCCGATAGCAGAGACGTGATATCTCAATGCTTCTACCAAACCTGAGACCCTTCCTTTAGCATGAGATGTGATATCCAAATCCTTCACATTCCAATCCTGAGACCCTTCCTATAGCATGAGATGTGATATCTCAATGCTTCTAATACCAAACCTGAGATCCTTCCTATAACATGAGATGTGATATCCAATTCCTTCCCATTCCAAACCTGAGACCCTTCCTATTGGATGAGATGTGATATCCAACTCCTTCCCATTCCAACCCTGAGACCCTTCCTATAGCATGAGATGTGATGTCTCAATGCTTCTAATAGCAAACCTGAGATCCTTCCTATAACATGAAATGTGATATCCAACTCCTTCCATTCCAATCCTGAGACCCGTCCTATAGCATGAGATGTGATATCTCAATGCTTATACCAAACCTGAGACACTTCCTATAGCATGAGATGTGATATCCAACTACTTCCCATTCCAATCCTGAGACCCTTCCTATAGCATGAGATGTGATATCTCAATGCTTCTAATACCAAACCTGAGATCCTTCCTATAGCATGAGATGTGATGTCTCAATGCTTCTAATACCAAACCTGAGACCCTTCCTATAACATGAGATGGGAATATCCAACTCCTTCCCATTCCAATCCTGAGACCCTTCCAAAAGCAGAGATGTGATATCTCAATGCTTATACCAAACCTGAGACCCTTCCTATGGCATGAGATGTCATATACAGATCCTTCCCATTCCAATCCTGAGACCCTTCCTATAGCATGAGATGTGATATCTCAATGCTTATACCAAACCTAAAACCCTTCCTATAGCATGAGATGTGATATCCAACTCCTTCCCATTCCAATCCTGAGACCATTCCTATAGCATGAGATGTGATATCCAATGGCTCTAATATCAAACCTGAGATCCTTCCTCTAACATGAAATGTGATATCCAACTCCTTCCCTTTCCAAACCTAAGAGCCTATCTATAGCATGAGATGTGATATCCAAGTCCTTCCCATTCCAACCCTTAGACCCTTCCTACAGAATGCAATATGATATCTCAATGATTCTAATAACAAACCTGAGACCCGTCCTATAACATGAGATGGGATATCCAACTCCTTCCCATTCCAATCCTGAGACACTTCCGATAGCAGAGATGTGATATCTCAATGCTTATACCAAACCTGAGACCCTTCCTATAACATGAGATGTGATATCCAAATCCTTCCCGTTCCAAACCTGAGACCCTTCCTTTAGCATGAGATGTGATATCCAGCTCCTTCCCATTCCAATCCTGAAACACTTCCGATAGCATGAGATGTGATATCTCAATGCTTCTAATATCAAAACTGAGACCCTCCCTATAGCATGATATGTGATATCTAAGTCCTTCCCATTCCAATCCTGAGACCCTCCCTATAGCATGAGATGTGATATCCAACTCCTTCCCATTCCAATCCTGAGACCCTTCCTATAGCATGAGATATGATATCTCAATACTTCTAATACCAAACGTGAGATCCTTCCGATAACATGAGATGTGATATCCAAATCCTTCCCCTTCCAAACCTGAGACCCTCCCTTTAGATATCGCATTGAGATGTGATATCTCAATGCCTCTAATACCAAACCTGAGATCCTACCTCTAACATGAAATGAGATATCCAACTCTTTCCCCTTCCAAACCTGAGAGCCTTCCTATAGCATGAGATGTGATATCCAAGTCCTTCCCATTCCAATACTGAGACCCTTCCTACAGCTTGAGATGTGATATCCAACTCCTTCCCATTCCAATCCTGAGACCCTTCCTATAGCATGAGATGTGATATCTCAATGCTTCTACCAAACCTGAGACCCTTCCTTTAGCATGAGATGTGATATCCAACTCCTTCCCATTCCAATCCTGAGACCCTTCCTATAGCATGAGATGTGATATCTCAATACTTCTAATACCAAACCTGAGATCCTTCCGATAACATGAGATGTGATATCTCAATACTTCTAATACCAAACCTGAGATCCATCCTATAACATGAGATGTGATATCCAACTCCTTCCCTTTCCAAACCTGAGAGCCGTTCTATAGCATGAGATGTGATATCCAGGTCCTTCCCATTCCAATCCTTAGACCCTTCCTACAGCATGCAATATGATATCTCAATGCTTATACCAAACCTGAGAACCTTCCTATGGCCTGAGATGTCATGGCCTGAGATGTCATATACAACTCCTTCCCATTCCAATCCTGAGACCCTTCCTTTAGCATGAGATGTGATATCTCAATGCTTATACCAAATCTGAGACCCTTCCTATAGCATGAGATGTGATATCCAATTCCTTCCCATTCCAATCCTGAGACCCTCCCTATAGCATGAGATGTGATATCTCAATGCTTATACCAAACCTGAGAGCCTACCTATAACATGAGATGTGATATCCAAGTCCATCCCATTCCAATCCTTAGACCCTTCCTACAGCATGCGATGTGATATCTCAATGATTCTAACACCAAACCAGAGACTCTTCCTATAACATGAGATGGGATATCCAACTCCTTCCCATTCCAATCCTGAGCCGCTTCCGATAGCAGAGATGTGATATCTCAATGCTTATACCAAACCTGAGACCCTTCCTATAACATGAGATGTGATATCCAACTCCTTCCCGTTCCAAACCTGAGACACTAACTATAGCATATGTGATATCCAACTCCTTCCCATTCCAAACATGAGACCCTTCCTATAGCAAGAAAGTAATATCCAACTCCTACCCATTCCAATCCTGAGACCCTTCCTATAGCAAGAGATGTGATATCCAAATCCTTCCCATTCCAATCCTGAGACCCTTCCTATAACATGAGATGTGATATCCAACTCCTTCCCATTCCAACCTGAGACACTTCCTAAAGCATGAGAAGGGATATCCAACTCCTTCCCAATCCAATCCTGAGACCCTTCCGATAGCAGAGATGTGATATCTCAATGCTTATACCAAACCTGAGACCCTTCCTATGGCATGAGATGTGATATCCAACTCCTTGCCATTCAAATCCTGAGACCCTTCCTATAGCATGAGAAGGGATATCCAACTCCTTCCCAATCCAATCCTGAGACCCTTCCGATAGCAGCGACGTGATATCTCAATGCTTCTACCAAACCTGAGACCCTTCCTTTAGCATGAGATGTGATATCCAAATCCTTCACATTCCAATCCTGAGACCCTTCCTATAGCATGAGATGTGATATCTCAATGCTTCTAATACCAAACCTGAGATCCTTCCTATAACATGAGATGTGATATCCAATTCCTTCCCATTCCAAACCTGAGACCCTTCCTATTGGATGAGATGTGATATCCAACTCCTTCCCATTCCAACCCTGAGACCCTTCCTATAGCATGAGATGTGATGTCTCAATGCGTCTAATACCAAACCTGAGATCCTTCCTATAACATGAGATGTGATATCCAACTCCTTCCATTCCAATCCTGAGACCCGTCCTATAGCATGAGATGTGATATCTCAATGCTTATACCAAACCTGAGACCCTTCCTATAGCATGAGATGTGATATCCAACTGCTTCCCATTCCAATCCTGAGACCCTTCCTATAGCATGAGATGTGATATCTCAATGCTTCTAATACCAAACCTGAGATCCTTCCTCTAACATGAAATGTGATATCCAACTCCTTCCCTTTCCAAACCTAAGAGCCTATCTATAGCATGAGATGTGATATCCAAGTCCTTCACATTCCAATCCTTAGACCCTTCCTACAGCATGCAATATGATATCTCAATGATTCTAATAACAAACCTGAGACCCGTCCTATAACATGAGATGGGATATCCAACTCCTTCCCATTCCAATCCTGAGACACTTCCGATAGCAGAGATGTGATATCTCAATGCTTATACCAAACCTGAGACCCTTCCTATAACATGAGATGTGATATCCAAATCCTTCCCGTTCCAAACCTGAGACCCTTCCTTTAGCATGAGATGTGATATCCAGCTCCTTCCCATTCCAATCCTGAGACACTTCCGATAGCATGAGATGTGATATCTCAATGCTTCTAATATCAAAACTGAGACCCTCCCTATAGCATGATATGTGATATCTAAGTCCTTCCCATTCCAATCCTGAGACCCTCCCTATAGCATGAGATGTGATATCCAACTCCTTCCCATTCCAATCCTGAGACCCTTCCTATAGCATGAGATATGATATCTCAATACTTCTAATACCAAACGTGAGATCCTTCCGATAACATGAGATGTGATATCCAAATCCTTCCCCTTCCAAACCTGAGACCCTCCCTTTAGCATGAAATGTGATATCCAACTCATTCCTATTCCAATCCTGAGACTCTTCTGATAGCATGAGATGTGATATCTCAATGCTTCTAATACCAAACCTGAGATCCTTCCTATAACATGAGATGTGATATCCAAATCCTTCCCCTTCCAAACCTGAGACCCTCCCTTTAGCATGAGATGTGATATCTAACTCCTTCCCATTCCATTCCTGAGACCCTTCTGATAGCATGAGATGTGATATCTCAATGCCTCTAATACCAAACCTGAGATCCTACCTCTAACATGAAATGAGATATCCAACTCTTTCCCCTTCCAAACCTGAGAGCCTTCCTATAGCATGAGATGTGATATCCAAGTCCTTCCCATTCCAATACTGAGACCCTTCCTACAGCTTGAGATGTGATATCCAACTCCTTCCCATTCCAATTCTGAGACCCTTCCTATAGCATGAGATGTGATATCTCAATGCTTATACCAAACCTGAGAGCCTACCTATAGCATGAGATGTGATATCCAAGTCCATCCCATTCCAATCCTTAGACCCTTCCTACAGCATGCGATGTGATATCTCAATGATTCTAATACCAAACCAGAGACTCTTCCTATAACATGAGATGGGATATCCAACTCCTTCCCATTCCAATTCTGAGACCCTTCCTATACTATGAGACTTGATATCTCAATGCTTCTAATACCAAACCTGAGACCCGTAATATAACATGAGATGTGATATCCAAATCCTTCCCCTTCCAAACCTTAGACCCTTCCTTTATCATGAGATGTGATATCCAACTCCTTCCCATTCCAATCCTGAGACCCTTCCGATATCAGGAGATGTGATATCTCAAAGCTTCTAATATCAAACTTGAGACCCTCCCTATAGCATGAGATGTGATATCCAAGTCCTTCCCATTCCAATCCTGAGACCCTTCCTATAGCATGAGATGTGATATCTCAATGCTTCTAATACCAAACCTGAGACCCTTCCTATAACATGAGATGGGAATATCCAACTCCTTCCCATTCCAATCTTGAGACCCTTCCGATAGCAGAGATGTGATATCTCAATGCTTATACCACACCTGAGATCCTTCCTATAACATGAGATGTGATATCCAACTCCTTCCCATTCCAATCCTGAGACACTTCCTATAGCATGAGATGTGATATCTCACTGCTTATACCAAACCTGAGACCCTTCCCATAGCAGGAGATGTGATATCCAACTCCTTCCCATTCCAATCCTCAGACCCTTCCTATAGCATGAGATGTGATATCTCAATGCTTCTAATGTCAAACTTGAGACCCTACCTATAGCATGAGATGTGATATCCAAGTCCTTCCCATTCCAATCCTGAGACACTTCCTATAGCATGAGATGTGATATCTCAATGTTTCTAATACCAAACCTGAGACTCTTCCTATAACATGAGATGGGATATCCAACTCCTTCCAATTCCAATCCTGAGACCCTTTTGATAGCAGAGATGTGATATCTCAATGTTTATACCAAACCTGAGACCCTTCCTACGGCATGAGATGTCATATTCAACTCCTTCCCATTCCAATCCTGAGACCCTTCCTATAGCATGAGATGTGATATCCAACTCCTTCCCATTCCAATCCTGAGACCCTTCCTATAGCATGAGATGTGATGTCTCAATGCTTCTAATACCAAACCTCAGATCCTTCCTATAACATGAGATGTGATATCCAACTCCTTCCATTCCAATCCTGAGACCCTTCCTATAGCATGAGATGTGATATCTCAATGCTTATACCAAACCTGAAACCCTTCCTATAGCATGAGATGTGATATCCAACTCCTTCCCATTCCAATCCTGAGACCCTTCCTATAGCCTGAGATGTGATATCTCAATGCCTCTAATACCAAACCTGAGATCCTTCCTCTAACATGAAATGTGATATCCAACTCCTTCACTTTCCAAACCTGAGAGCCTATCTATAGCATGAGATGTGATATCCAAGTCCTTCGCATTCCAATCCTTAGACCCTTCCTACAGCATGCAATATGATATCTCAATGATTCTAATAAAAAACCTGAGACCCGTCCTATAACATGAGATGGGATATCCAACTCCTTCCCATTCCAATCCTGAGACACTTCCGATAGCAGAGATGTGATATCTCAATGTTTATACCAAACCTGAGACCCTTCCTATAACATGAGATGTGATATCCAACTCCTTCCCGTTCCAAACCTGAGACCCTTCCTTTAGCATGAGATGTGATATCCAGCTCCTTCCCATTCCAATCCTGAGACACTTCCGATAGCATGAGATGTGATATCTCAATGCTTCTAATATCAAAACTGAGACCCTCCCTATAGCATGATATGTGATATCTAAGTCCTTCCCATTCCAATCCTGAGACCCTTCCTATAGCATGAGATGTGATATCTAAATACTTCTAATACCAAACCTGAGATCCTTCCGATAACATGAGATGTGATATCTCAATACTTCTAATACCAAACCTGAGATCCATCCTATAACATGAGATGTGATATCCAAATCCTTCCCCTTCCAAACCTGAGACCCTCCCTTTAGCATGAGATGTGATATCCAACTCCTTCCCATTCCAATCCTGAGACCCTTCTGATAGCATAAGATATGATATCTCAATGCTTCTATACCAAACCTGAGATCCTTCCGATAGCATGAGATGTGATATCTCAATACTTCTAATACCAAACCTGAGATCCTTCCTATAACATGAGATGTGATATCCAAATCCTTATCTTCCAAACCTGAGACCCTCCTTTTACCATGAGATGTGATATCCAACTCCTTCCCATTCCAATCCTGAGACTCTTCTGATAGCATAAGATATGATATCTCAATGCTTCTATACCAAACCTGAGATCCTTCTGATAGCATGAGATGTGATATCTCAATGCTTCTAATACCAAACCTGAGATCCTACCTCTAACATGAAATGTGATATCCAACTCTTTCCCCTTGCAAACCTGAGAGCCTTCCTATAGCATGAGATGTGATATCCAAGTCCTTCCCATTCCAATCCTGAGACCCTTCCTATAACATGAGATGTGATATCCAACTCCTTCCCATTCCAACCTGAGACCCTTCCTATAGCATGAGATGGGATATCTAACTCCTTCCAAATCCAATCCCGATACCCTTCCGATAGCATGAGATGTGATAACCCAATGCTTCTACCAAACCTGAGACCCATATTATGGCATGAGATGTGATATCAAACTCCTTCCCATTCTAATCCTGAGACCCTTCCTATAGCTTGAAATGTGATATCCAACTCCTTCCCATTCCAATTCTGAGACCCTTCCTATACCATGAGACTTGATATCTCAATGCTTCTAATACCAAACCTGAGACCCGTCCTATAACATGAGATGTGATATCCAAATCCTTCCCCTTCCAAACCTTAGACCCTTCCTTTATCATGAGATGTGATATCCAACTCCTTCCCATTCCAATCTTGAGACCATTCCGATATCATGAAATGTGATATCTCAATGCTTCTATACCAAACCTGAGATCCTTCCGATAGCATGAGATGTGATATCTCAATACTTCTAATACCAAACCTGAGATCCTTCCTATAACATGAGATGTGATATCCAAATCCTTATCTTCCAAACCTGAGACCCTCCCTTTACCATGAGATGTGATATTCAACTCCTTCCCATTCCAATCCTGAGACTCTTCTGATAGCATAAGATATGATATCTCAATGCTTCTATACCAAACCTGAGATCCTTCTGATAGCATGAGATGTGATATCTCAATGCTTCTAATACCAAACCTGAGATCCTACCTCTAACATGAAATGTGATATCCAACTCTTTCCCCTTGCAAACCTGAGAGCCTTCCTATAGCATGAGATGTGATATCCAAGTCCTTCCCATTCCAATCCTGAGACCCTTCCTATAACATGAGATGTGATATCCAACTCCTTCCCATTCCAACCTGAGACCCTTCCTATAGCATGAGATGGGACATCCAACTCCTTCCAAATCCAATCCCGATACCCTTCCGATAGCATGAGATGTGATAACCCAATGCTTCTACCAAACCTGAGACCCATATTATGGCATGAGATGTGATATCAAACTCCTTCCCATTCTAATCCTGAGACCCTTCCTATAGCTTGAAATGTGATATCCAACTCCTTCCCATTCCAATTCTGAGACCCTTCCTATACCATGAGACTTGATATCTCAATGCTTCTAATACCAAACCTGAGACCCGTCCTATAACATGAGATGTGATATCCAAATCCTTCCCCTTCCAAACCTTAGACCCTTCCGATGTGATATCCAAGTCCTTCCCATTCCAATCCTGAGACCCTTCCTATAGCATGAGATGTGATATCTCAATGCTTCTAATACCAAACCTGAGACCCTTCCTATAACATGAGATGGGAATATCCAACTCCTTCCCATTCCAATCTTGAGACCCTTCCGATAGCAGAGATGTGATATCTCAATGCTTATACCAAACCTGAGATCCTTCCTATAACATGAGATGTGATATCCAACTCCTTCCCATTCCAATCCTGAGACACTTCCTATAGCATGAGATGTGATATCTCACTGCTTATACCAAACCTGAGACCCTTCCCATAGCAGGAGATGTGATATCCAACTCCTTCCCATTCCAATCCTCAGACCCTTCCTATAGCATGAGATGTGATATCTCAATGCTTCTAATGTCAAACTTGAGACCCTACCTATAGCATGAGATGTGATATCCAAGTCCTTCACATTCCAATCCTAAGACACTTCCTATAGCATGAGATGTGATATCTCAATGCTTCTAATACCAAACTTGAGACTCTTCCTATAACATGAGATGGGATATCCAACTCCTTCCCATTCCAATCCTGAGACCCTTTTGATAGCAGAGATGTGATATCTCAATGTTTATACCAAACCTGAGACCCTTCCTACGGCATGAGATGTCATATTCAACTCCTTCCCATTCCAATCCTGAGACCCTTCCTATAGCATGAGATTTGATATCCAACTCCTTCCCATTCCAATCCTGAGACCCTTCCTATAGCATGAGATGTGATGTCTCAATGCTTCTAATACCAAACCTGAGATCCTTCCTATAACATGAGATGTGATATCCAACTCCTTCCATTCCAATCCTGAGACCCTTCCTATAGCATGAGATGTGATATATCAATGCTTATACCAAACCTGAGACCCTTCCTATAGCATGAGATGTGATATCCAACTCCTTCCCATTCCAATCCTGAGACCCTTCCTATAGCATGAGATGTGATATCTCAATGCTTCTAATACCAAACCTGAGATCCTTCCTCTAACATGAAATGTGAGATCCAACTCCTTCCCTTTCCAAACCTAAGAGCCTATCTATAGCATGAGATGTGATATCCAAGTCCTTCACATTCCAACCCTTAGACCCTTCCTACAGCATGCAATATGATATCTCAATGATTCCAATAACAAACCTGAGACCCGTCCTATAACATGAGATGGGATATCCAACTCCTTCCCATTCCAATCCTGAGACACTTCCGATAGCAGAGATGTGTTATCTCAATGTTTATACCAAACCTGAGACCCTTCCTATAACATGAGATGTGATATCCAACTCCTTCCCGTTCCAAACCTGAGACCCTTCCTTTAGCATGAGATGTGATATCCAGCTCCTTCCCATTCCAATCCTGAGACACTTCCGATAGCATGAGATGTGATATCTCAATGCTTCTAATATCAAAACTGAGACCCTGCCTATAGCATGATATGTGATATCTAAGTCCTTCCCATTCCAACCCTGAGACCCTTCCTATAGCATGAGATGTGATATCTCAATGCTTCTACCAAACCTGAGACCCTTCCTTTAGCATGAGATGTGATATCCAACTCCTTCCCATTCCAATCCTGAGACCCTTCCTATAGCATGAGATGTGATATCTCAATACTTCTAATACCAAACCTGAGATCCTTCCGATAACATGAGATGTGATATCTCAATACTTCTAATACCAAACCTGAGATCCATACTATAACATGAGATGTGATATCCAACTCCTTCCCTTTCCAAACCTGAGAGCCGTTCTATAGCATGAGATGTGATATCCAGGTCCTTCCCATTCCAATCCTTAGACCCTTCCTACAGCATGCAATATGATATCTCAATGCTTATACCAAACCTGAGAACCTTCCTATGGCCTGAGATGTCATGGCCTGAGATGTCATATACAACTCCTTCCCATTTCAATCCTGAGACCCTTCCTTTAGCATGAGATGTGATATCTCAATGCTTATACCAAATCTGAGACCCTTCCTATAGCATGAGATGTGATATCCATTTCCTTCCCATTCCAATCCTGAGACCCTTCCTATAGCATGAGATGTGATATCTCAATGCTTATACCAAACCTGAGAGCCTACCTATAACATGAGATGTGATATCCAAGTCCATCCCATTCCAATCCTTAGACCCTTCCTACAGCATGCGATGTGATATCTCAATGATTATAATACCAAACCAGAGACTCTTCCTATAACATGAGATGGGATATCCAACTCCTTCCCATTCCAATCCTGAGCCGCTTCCGATAGCAGAGATGTGATATCTCAATGCTTATACCAAACCTGAGACCCTTCCTATAACATGAGATGTGATATCCAACTCCTTCCCGTTCCAAACCTGAGACACTAACTATAGCATATGTGATATCCAACTCCTTCCCATTCCAAACATGAGACCCTTCCTATAGCAAGAAAGTAATATCCAACTCCTACCCATTCCAATCCTGAGACCCTTCCTATAGCAAGAGATGTGATATCCAAATCCTTCCCATTCCAATCCTGAGACCCTTCCTATAACATGAGATGTGATATCCAACTCCTTCCCATTCCAACCTGAGACACTTCCTATAGCATGAGAAGGGATATCCAACTCCTTCCCAATCCAATCCTGAGACCCTTCCGATAGCAGAGATGTGATATCTCAATGCTTATACCAAACCTGAGACCCTTCCTATGGCATGAGATGTGATATCCAACTCCTTGCCATTCAAATCCTGAGACCCTTCCTATAGCATGAGAAGGGATATCCAACTCCTTCCCAATCCAATCCTGAGACCCTTCCGATAGCAGCGACGTGATATCTCAATGCTTCTACCAAACCTGAGACCCTTCCTTTAGCATGAGATGTGATATCCAAATCCTTCACATTCCAATCCTGAGACCCTTCCTATAGCATGAGATGTGATATCTCAATGCTTCTAATACCAAACCTGAGATCCTTCCTATAACATGAGATGTGATATCCAATTCCTTCCCATTCCAAACCTGAGACCCTTCCTATTGGATGAGATGTGATATCCAACTCCTTCCCATTCCAACCCTGAGACCCTTCCTATAGCATGAGATGTGATGTCTCAATGCTTATACCAAACCTGAGACCCTTCCTATAGCATGAGATGTGATATCCAACTGCTTCCCATTCCAATCCTGAGACCCTTCCTATAGCATGAGATGTGATATCTCAATGCTTCTAATACCAAACCTGAGATCCTTCCTCTAACATGAAATGTGATATCCAACTCCTTCCCTTTCCAAACCTAAGAGCCTATCTATAGCATGAGATGTGATATCCAAGTCCTTCACATTCCAACCCTTAGACCCTTCCTACAGCATGCAATATGATATCTCAATGATTCTAATAACAAACCTGAGACCCGTCCTATAACATGAGATGGGATATCCAACTCCTTCCCATTCCAATCCTGAGACACTTCCGATAGCAGAGATGTGATATCTCAATGCTTATACCAAACCTGAGACCCTTCCTATAACATGAGATGTGATATCCAAATCCTTCCCGTTCCAAACCTGAGACCCTTCCTTTAGCATGAGATGTGATATCCAGCTCCTTCCCATTCCAATCCTGAGACACTTCCGATAGCATGAGATGTGATATCTCAATGCTTCTAATATCAAAACTGAGACCCTCCCTATAGCATGAGATGTGATATCCAACTCCTTCCCATTCCAATCCTGAGACCCTTCCTATAGCATGAGATATGATATCTCAATACTTCTAATACCAAACGTGAGATCCTTCCGATAACATGAGATGTGATATCCAAATCCTTCCCCTTCCAAACCTGAGACCCTCCCTTTAGCATGAAATGTGATATCCAACTCCTTCCTATTCCAATCCTGAGACTCTTCTGATAGCATGAGATGTGATATCTCAATGCTTCTAATACCAAACCTGAGATCCTTCCGATAGCATGAGATGTGATATCTCAATGCTTCTAATACCAAACCTGAGATCCTTCCTATAACATGAGATGTGATATCCAAATCCTTCCCCTTCCAAACCTGAGACCCTCCCTTTAGCATGAGATGTGATATCTCAATGCCTCTAATACCAAACCTGAGATCCTTCCGATAGCATGAGATGTGATATCTCAATGCTTCTAATACCAAACCTGAGATCCTTCCTATAACATGAGATGTGATATCCAAATCCTTCCCATTCCATTCCTGAGACCCTTCTGATAGCATGAGATGTGATATCTCAATGCCTCTAATACCAAACCTGAGATCCTACCTCTAACATGAAATGAGATATCCAACTCTTTCCCCTTCCAAACCTGAGAGCCTTCCTATAGCATGAGATGTGATATCCAAGTCCTTCCCATTCCAATACTGAGACCCTTCCTATAGCTTGAGATGTGATATCCAACTCCTTCCCATTCCAATTCTGAGACCCTTCCTATAGCATGAGATGTGATATCTCAATGCTTATACCAAACCTGAGAGCCTACCTATAGCATGAGATGTGATATCCAAGTCCATCCCATTCCAATCCTTAGACCCTTCCTACAGCATGCGATGTGATATCTCAATGATTATAATACCAAACCAGAGACTCTTCCTATAACATGAGATGGGATATCCAACTCCTTCCCATTCCAATTCTGAGACCCTTCCTATACTATGAGACTTGATATCTCAATGCTTCTAATACCAAACCTGAGACCCGTAATATAACATGAGATTTGATATCCAAATCCTTCCCCTTCCAAACCTTAGACCCTTCCTTTATCATGAGATGTGATATCCAACTCCTTCCCATTCCAATCCTGAGACCCTTCCTATAGCATGAGATGTGATATCTCAATGCTTCTAATACCAAACCTGAGACCCTTCCTATAACATGAGATGGGAATATCCAACTCCTTCCCATTCCAATCTTGAGACCCTTCCGATAGCAGAGATGTGATATCTCAATGCTTATACCACACCTGAGATCCTTCCTATAACATGAGATGTGATATCCAACTCCTTCCCATTCCAATCCTGAGACACTTCCTATAGCATGAGATGTGATATCTCACTGCTTATACCAAACCTGAGACCCTTCCCATAGCAGGAGATGTGATATCCAACTCCTTCCCATTCCAATCCTCAGACCCTTCCTATAGCATGAGATGTGATATCTCAATGCTTCTAATGTCAAACTTGAGACCCTACCTATAGCATGAGATGTGATATCCAAGTCCTTCCCATTCCAATCCTGAGACACTTCCTATAGCATGAGATGTGATATCTCAATGTTTCTAATACCAAACCTGAGACTCTTCCTATAACATGAGATGGGATATCCAACTCCTTCCAATTCCAATCCTGAGACCCTTTTGATAGCAGAGATGTGATATCTCAATGTTTATACCAAACCTGAGACCCTTCCTACGGCATGAGATGTCATATTCAACTCCTTCCCATTCCAATCCTGAGACCCTTCCTATAGCATGAGATGTGATATCCAATTCCTTCCCATTCCAATCCTGAGACCCTTCCTATAGCATGAGATGTGATGTCTCAATGCTTCTAATACCAAACCTCAGATCCTTCCTATAACATGAGATGTGATATCCAACTCCTTCCATTCCAATCCTGAGACCCTTCCTATAGCATGAGATGTGATATCTCAATGCTTATACCAAACCTGAAACCCTTCCTATAGCATGAGATGTGATATCCAACTCCTTCCCATTCCAATCCTGAGACCCTTCCTATAGCCTGAGATGTGATATCTCAATGCCTCTAATACCAAACCTGAGATCCTTCCTCTAACATGAAATGTGATATCCAACTCCTTCACTTTCCAAACCTGAGAGCCTATCTATAGCATGAGATGTGATATCCAAGTCCTTCGCATTCCAATCCTTAGACCCTTCCTACAGCATGCAATATGATATTTCAATGATTCTAATAAAAAACCTGAGACCCGTCCTATAACATGAGATGGGATATCCAACTCCTTCCCATTCCAATCCTGAGACACTTCCGATAGCAGAGATGTGATATCTCAATGTTTATACCAAACCTGAGACCCTTCCTATAACATGAGATGTGATATCCAACTCCTTCCCGTTCCAAACCTGAGACCCTTCCTTTAGCATGAGATGTGATATCCAGCTCCTTCCCATTCCAATCCTGAGACACTTCCGATAGCATGAGATGTGATATCTCAATGCTTCTAATATCAAAACTGAGACCCTCCCTATAGCATGATATGTGATATCTAAGTCCTTCCCATTCCAATCCTGAGACCCTTCCTATAGCATGAGATGTGATATCTAAATACTTCTAATACCAAACCTGAGATCCTTCCGATAACATGAGATGTGATATCTCAATACTTCTAATACCAAACCTGAGATCCATCCTATAACATGAGATGTGATATCCAAATCCTTCCCCTTCCAAACCTGAGACCCTCCCTTTAGCATGAGATGTGATATCCAACTCCTTCCCATTCCAATCCTGAGACCCTTCTGATAGCATAAGATATGATATCTCAATGCTTCTAATACCAAACCTGAGACCCTTCCTATAACATGATTTGGGATATCCAACTCCTTCCCATTCCAATCCTGAGACCCTTCCGATAGCAGAGATGTGATATCTCAATGCTTATACCAAACCTGAGACCCTTCCTATGCCCTGAGATGTCATATGCAACTCCTTCCCATTCCAATCCTGAGACCCTTCCTATAGCATTAGATGTGATATCTCAATGCCTATACCAAATCTGAGACCCTTCCTATAGCATGAGATGTGATATCCAACTTCTTCCCATTCCAATCCTGAGACCCTTCCTATAGCATGAGATGTGATGTCTCAATTCTTCTAATTCCAAACATGAGATCCTTCCTATAACATGAGATGTGATATCCAACTCCTTCCCATTCCAATCCTGAGACCCTTATGATAGCATGAGATGTGATATCTCAATGCCTCTAATACCAAACCTGAGATACTTCTGATAGCATGAGATGTGATATCTCAATGCTTCTAATACCAAACCTGAGATCCTTCCTATAACATGAGATGTGATTTCCAAATCCTTCCACTTCCAAACTTGAGACCCTCCCTTTAGCATGAGATGTGATATCCAACTCCTTCCCATTCCAATCCTGAGACCCTTCTGATAGCATGAGATGTGATATTTCAATGCCTCTAATACCAAACCTGAGATCCTACCTCTAACATGAAATGTGATATCCATCTCCTTCCCTTTCCAAACCTGAGACCCTGCCTATAGCATGAGATGTGATATCCAAGTCCTTCCCATTCCAATCCTGAGACCCTTCCTATAGCATGTGATGTGATATCTCAATGCTTATACCAAACCTGAGACCCTTCCTATGGCATGAGATGTCATATACAACTCCTTCCCATTCCAATCCTGAGACCCTTCCTATAGCATGAGATGTGATATCTCAATGCTTATACCAAACCTGAGACCCTTCCTATAGCATGAGATGTGATATCCAACTTCTTCCCATTCCAATCCTGAGACCCTTCCTATAACATGAGATGTGATGTCTCAATGCTTCTAATACCAAACCTGAGACCCTTCCTATAACATGAGATGGGATATCCAACTCCTTCCCATTCCAATCCTGAGACCCTTCCGATAGCAGAGATGTGATATCTCAATGCTTTTACCAAACCTGAGACCCTTCCTATGGCCTGAGATGTCATATACAACTCCTTCCCATTCCAATCCTGAGACCCTTCCTATAGCATGAGATGTGATATCTCAATGCTTATACCAAATCTGAGACCCTTCCTATAGCATGAGATGTGATATCCAACTCCTTCCCATTCCAATCCGTAGACCCTTCCTATAGCATGAGATGTGATGTCTCAATGCTTCTAATACCAAACCTGAGATCCTTCCTATAACATGAGAGGTGATATCCAACTCCTTCCCATTCCAATCCTGAGACCCTTATGATAGCATGAGATGTGATATCTCAATGCCTCTAATACCAAACCTGAGATACTTCCGATAGCATGAGATGTGATATCTCAATGCTTCTAATACCAAACCTGAGATCCTTCCTATAACATGAGATGTGATTTCCAAATCCTTCCCCTTCCAAACCTGAGACCCTCCCTTTAGCATGAGATGTGATATCCAACTCCTTCCCATTCCAATCCTGAGACCCTTCTGATAGCATGAGATGTGATATTTCAATGCCTCAAATACCAAACCTGAGATCCTACCTCTAACATGAAATGTGATATCCATCTCCTTCCCTTTCCAAACCTGAGACCCTGCCTATAGCATGAGATGTGATATCCAAGTCCTTTCCATTCCAATCCTGAGACCCTTCCTATAGCATGTGATGTGATATCTCAATGCTTATACCAAACCTGAGACCCTTCCTATGGCATGAGATGTCATATACAACTCCTTCCCATTCCAAACCTGAGACCCTTCCTATAGCATGAGATGTGATATCTCAATGCTTATACCAAACCTGAGACCCTTCCTTTAGCATGAGATGTGATATCCAACTTCTTCCCATTCCAATCCTGAGACCCTTCCTATAACATGAGATGTGATGTCGCAATGCTTCTAATACCAAACCTGAGATCTTTCCTATAACATGAGATGTGATATCCAACTCCTTCCCATTCCAATCCTGAGACCCTTCCTATAGCATGAGATGTGATATCACAATGCTTATACCAAACCTGAGACCGTTCCTATAGCTTGAGATGTGATATCCAACTCCTTCCCATTCCAATCCTGAGACCCTTCCTATAGCATGAGATGTGATATCTCAAGGCCTCTAATACCAAACCTGAGATTGTTCCTCTAACATGAAATGTGATATCCAACTCCTTCCCCTTCCAAACCTGAGAGCCTTCCTATAGCATGAGATATGATAGCCAAGTCCTTCCAATTCCAATCCTGAGACCCTTCCTATAACATGAAATGTGATATCCAACTCCTTCCCATTCCAACCTGAGACCCTTCCTATAGCATGAGATGGGATATCTCAATGCTTCTAATAACAAACCTGAGACTCTTCCTATAACATGAGATGGGATATCCAACTCCTTCCCATTCCAATCCTGAGACCCTTCCTATAGCATGAGATGTGATATCTCAATGCTTATACCAAATCTGAGACCCTTCCTATAGCATGAGATGTGATATCCAACTCCTTCCCATTCCAATCCTGAGACCCTTCCTATAGCATGAGATGTGATGTCTCAATGCTTCTAATACCAAACCTGAGATCCTTCCTATAACATGAGATGTGATATCCAACTCCTTCCCATTCCAATCCTGAGACCCTTATGATAGCATGAGATGTGATATCTCAATGCCTCTAATACCAAACCTGAGATACTTCCGATAGCATGAGATGTGATATCTCAATGCTTCTAATACCAAACCTGAGATCCTTCCTATAACATGAGATGTGATTTCCAAATCCTCCCGCTTCCAAACCTGAGACCCTCCCTTTAGCATGAGATGTGATATCCAACTCCTTCCCATTCCAATCCTGAGACCCTTCTGATAGCATGAGATGTGATATCTCAATGCCTCTAATTCCAAACCTGAGATCCTACCTCTAACATGAAATGTGATATCCATCTCCTTCCCTTTCCAAACCTGAGACCCTGCCTATAGCATGAGATGTGATATCCAAGTCCTTCCCATTCCAATCCTGAGACCCTTCCTATAGCATGTGATGTGATATCTCAATGCTTATACCAAACCTGAGACCCTTCCTATGGCATGAGATGTCATATACAACTCCTTCCCATTCCAATCCTGAGACCCTTCCTATAGCATGAGATGTGATATCTCAATGCTTATACCAAACCTGAGACCCTTCCTATAGCATGAGATGTGATATCCAACTTCTTCCCATTCCAATCCTGAGACCCTTCCTATAACATGAGATGTGATGTCTCAATGCTTCTAATACCAAACCTGAGATCTTTCCTATAACATGAGATGTGATATCCAACTCCTTCCCATTCCAATCCTGAGACCCTTCCTATAGCATGAGATGTGATATCACAATGCTTATACCAAACCTGAGACCGTTCCTATAGCTTGAGATGTGATATCCAACTCCTTCCCATTCCAATCCTGAGAACCTTCCTATAGCATGAGATGTGATATCTCAAGGCCTCTAATACCAAACCTGAGATCCTTCCTCTAACATGAAATGTGATATTCAACTCCTTCCCCTTCCAAACCTGAGAGCCTTCCTATAGCATGAGATATGATATCCAAGTCCTTCCCATTCCAATTCTGAGACCCTTCCTATATCATGAGATGGGATATCTCAATGCTTCTAATACCAAACCTGAGACCCTTCCTATAACATGAGATGGGAATATCCAACTCCTTCCCATTCCAATCCTGAGACCCTTCCGATAGCAGAGATGTGATATCTCAATGCTTATACCAAACCTGGGATCCTTCCTATAACATGAGATGTGATATCCAACTCCTTCCCATTCCAATCCTGAGACACTTCCTATAGCATGAGATGTGATATCTCACTGCTTATACCAAACCTGAGACCCTTCCTCTAGAATGAGATGTGATACCCAAGTCCTTCCCATTCCAATCCTGAGACACTTCCTATAGCATGAGATGTGATATCTCAATGCTTCTAATACCAAACCTGAGACTCTTCCTATAACATGAGATGGGATATCCAACTCCTTCCCATTCCAATCCTGAGACCCTTCCAATAGCAGAGATGTGATATCTCAATGCTTATACCAAACCTAAGACCCTTCCTATGGCATGAGATGTGATATCCAACTCCTTCCCATTCCAATCCCGAGACCCTTCCTATAGCATGAGATGTGATATCTCGATGCTTATACCAAATCTGAGACCCTTCCTATAGCATGAGATGTAATATCCAACTCCTTCCCATTCCAATCCTGAGGCCCTTCCTATAGCATGAGATGTAATGTCTCAATGCTTCTAATACCAAACCTGAGATCCTTCCTATAACATGAGATGTGATATCCAACTCCTTCCCATTCCAATCCTGAGACCCTTCCTATAGCATGAGATGTGATGTCTCAATGCTTCTAATACCAAACCTGAGAACCTTCCTACAGCATGCGATGTGATATCTCAATGCTTCTAATACCAAACCTGAGACCCTTCCTATAACATGAGATGGGATATCCAACTCCTTCCCATTCCAATCCTGAGACCCTTCCGATAGCAGAGATGTGATATCTCAATGCTTTTACCAAGCCTGAGACCCTTCCTAATGCCTGAGATGTCATATACAACTCCTTCCCATTCCAATCCTGAGACCCTTCCTATAGCATGAGATGTGATATCTCAATGCTTATACCAAATCTGAGACCCTTCCTATAGCATGAGATGTGATATCCAACTCCTTCCCATTCCAATCCTGAGACCCTTCCTATAGCATGAGATGTGATGTCTCAATGCTTCTAATACCAAACCTGAGATCCTTCCTATAACATGAGATGTGATATCCAACTCCTTCCCATTCCAATCCTGAGACCCTTATGATAGCATGAGATGTGATATCTCAATGCCTCTAATACCAAACCTGAGATACTTCCGATAGCATGAGATGTGATATCTCAATGCTTCTAATACCAAACCTGAGATCCTTCCTATAACATGAGATGTGATTTCCAAATCCTTCCCCTTCCAAACCTGAGACCCTCCCTTTAGCATGAGATGTGATATCAAACTCCTTCCCATTCCAGTCCTGAGACCCATCTGATAGCATGAGATGTGATATTTCAATGCCTCTAATACCAAACCTGAGATCCTACCTCTAACATGAAATGTGATATCCATCTCCTTCCCTTTTCAAACCTGAGACCCTGCCTATAGCATGAGATGTGATATCCAAGTCCTTTCCATTCCAATCCTGAGACCCTTCCTATAGCATGTGATGTGATATCTCAATTCTTATACCAAACCTGAGACCCTTCCTATGGCATGAGATGTCATATACAACTCCTTCCCATTCCAATCCTGAGACCCTTCCTATAGCATGAGATGTGATATCTCAATGCTTATACCAAACCTGAGACCCTTCCTATAGCATGAGATGTGATATCCAACTTCTTCCCATTCCAATCCTGAGACCCTTCCTATAACATGAGATGTGATGTCGCAATGCTTCTAATACCAAACCTGAGATCTTTCCTATAACATGAGATGTGATATCCAACTCCTTCCCATTCCAATCCTGAGACCCTTCCTATAGCATGAGATGTGATATCACAATGCTTATACCAAACCTGAGACCGTTCCTATAGCTTGAGATGTGATATCCAACTCCTTCCCATTCCAATCCTGAGACCCTTCCTATAGCATGAGATGTGATATCGCAAGGCCTCTAATACCAAACCTGAGATCGTTCCTCTAACATGAAATGTGATATCCAACTCCTTCCCCTTCCAAACCTGAGAGCCTTCCTATAACATGAGATGTGATATCCAACTCCTTCCCATTCCAATCCTGAGACCCTTATGATAGCATGAGATGTGATATCTCAATGCCTCTAATACCAAACCTGAGATACTTCCGATAGCATGAGATGTGATATCTCAATGCTTCTAATACCAAACCTGAGATCCTTCCTATAACATGAGATGTGATTTCCAAATCCTTCCCCTTCCAAACCTGAGACCCTCCCTTTAGCATGAGATGTGATATCCAACTCCTTCCCATTCCAATCCTGAGACCCTTCTGATAGCATGAGATGTGATATTTCAATGCCTCAAATACCAAACCTGAGATCCTACCTCTAACATGAAATGTGATATCCATCTCCTTCCCTTTCCAAACCTGAGACCCTGCCTATAGCATGAGATGTGATATCCAAGTCCTTTCCATTCCAATCCTGAGACCCTTCCTATAGCATGTGATGTGATATCTCAATGCTTATACCAAACCTGAGACCCTTCCTATGGCATGAGATGTCATATACAACTCCTTCCCATTCCAAACCTGAGACCCTTCCTATAGCATGAGATGTGATATCTCAATGCTTATACCAAACCTGAGACCCTTCCTATAGCATGAGATGTGATATCCAACTTCTTCCCATTCCAATCCTGAGACCCTTCCTATAGCATGAGATGTGATATCACAATGCTTATACCAAACCTGAGACCGTTCCTATAGCTTGAGATGTGATATCCAACTCCTTCCCATTCCAATCCTGAGAACCTTCCTATAGCATGAGATGTGATATCTCAAGGCCTCTAATACCAAACCTGAGATCCTTCCTCTAACATGAAATGTGATATTCAACTCCTTCCCCTTCCAAACCTGAGAGCCTTCCTATAGCATGAGATATGATATCCAAGTCCTTCCCATTCCAATTCTGAGACCCTTCCTATATCATGAGATGGGATATCTCAATGCTTCTAATACCAAACCTGAGACCCTTCCTATAACATGAGATGGGAATATCCAACTCCTTCCCATTCCAATCCTGAGACCCTTCCGATAGCAGAGATGTGATATCTCAATGCTTATACCAAACCTGGGATCCTTCCTATAACATGAGATGTGATATCCAACTCCTTCCCATTCCAATCCTAAGACACTTCCTATAGCATGAGATGTGATATCTCACTGCTTATACCAAACCTGAGACCCTTCCTCTAGAATGAGATGTGATATCCAACTCCTTCCCATTCCAATCCTGAGACCCTTCCTATAGCATGAGATGTGATATCTCAATGCTTCTAATATCAAACTTGAGACCCTCCCTATAGCATGAGATGTGATACCCAAGTCCTTCCCATTCCAATCCTGAGACACTTCCTATAGCATGAGATGTGATATCTCAATGCTTCTAATACCAAACCTGAGACTCTTCCTATAACATGAGATGGGATATCCAACTCCTTCCCATTCCAATCCTGAGACCCTTCCAATAGCAGAGATGTGATATCTCAATGCTTATACCAAACCTAAGACCCTTCCTATGGCATGAGATGTGATATCCAACTCCTTCCCATTCCAATCCCGAGACCCTTCCTATAGCATGAGATGTGATATCTCGATGCTTATACCAAATCTGAGACCCTTCCTATAGCATGAGATGTAATATCCAACTCCTTCCCATTCCAATCCTGAGGCCCTTCCTATAGCATGAGATGTAATGTCTCAATGCTTCTAATACCAAACCTGAGATCCTTCCTATAACATGAGATGTGATATCCAACTCCTTCCCATTCCAATCCTGAGACCCTTCCTATAGCATGAGATGTGATGTCTCAATGCTTCTAATACCAAACCTGAGAACCTTCCTACAGCATGCAATGTGATATCTCAATGCTTCTAATACCAAACCTGAGACCCTTCCTATAACATGAGATGGGATATCCAACTCCTTCCCATTCCAATCCTGAGACCCTTCCGATAGCAGAGATGTGATATCTCAATGCTTTTACCAAGCCTGAGACCCTTCCTAATGCCTGAGATGTCATATACAACTCCTTCCCATTCCAATCCTGAGACCCTTCCTATAGCATGAGATGTGATATCTCAATGCTTATACCAAATCTGAGACCCTTCCTATAGCATGAGATGTGATATCCAACTCCTTCCCATTCCAATCCTGAGACCCTTCCTATAGCATGAGATGTGATGTCTCAATGCTTCTAATACCAAACCTGAGATCCTTCCTATAACATGAGATGTGATATCCAACTCCTTCCCATTCCAATCCTGAGACCCTTATGATAGCATGAGATGTGATATCTCAATGCCTCTAATACCAAACCTGAGATACTTCCGATAGCATGAGATGTGATATCTCAATGCTTCTAATACCAAACCTGAGATCCTTCCTATAACATGAGATGTGATTTCCAAATCCTTCCCCTTCCAAACCTGAGACCCTCCCTTTAGCATGAGATGTGATATCAAACTCCTTCCCATTCCAGTCCTGAGACCCATCTGATAGCATGAGATGTGATATTTCAATGCCTCTAATACCAAACCTGAGATCCTACCTCTAACATGAAATGTGATATCCATCTCCTTCCCTTTTCAAACCTGAGACCCTGCCTATAGCATGAGATGTGATATCCAAGTCCTTTCCATTCCAATCCTGAGACCCTTCCTATAGCATGTGATGTGATATCTCAATTCTTATACCAAACCTGAGACCCTTCCTATGGCATGAGATGTCATATACAACTCCTTCCCATTCCAATCCTGAGACCCTTCCTATAGCATGAGATGTGATATCTCAATGCTTATACCAAACCTGAGACCCTTCCTATAGCATGAGATGTGATATCCAACTTCTTCCCATTCCAATCCTGAGACCCTTCCTATAACATGAGATGTGATGTCGCAATGCTTCTAATACCAAACCTGAGATCTTTCCTATAACATGAGATGTGATATCCAACTCCTTCCCATTCCAATCCTGAGACCCTTCCTATAGCATGAGATGTGATATCACAATGCTTATACCAAACCTGAGACCGTTCCTATAGCTTGAGATGTGATATCCAACTCCTTCCCATTCCAATCCTGAGACCCTTCCTATAGCATGAGATGTGATATCGCAAGGCCTCTAATACCAAACCTGAGATCGTTCCTCTAACATGAAATGTGATATCCAACTCCTTCCCCTTCCAAACCTGAGAGCCTTCCTATAACATGAGATGTGATATCCAACTCCTTCCCATTCCAATCCTGAGACCCTTATGATAGCATGAGATGTGATATTTCAATGCCTCTAATACCAAACCTGAGATACTTCCGATAGCATGAGATGTGATATCTCAATGCTTCTAATACCAAACCTGAGATCCTTCCTATAACATGAGATGTGATTTCCAAATCCTTCCCCTTCCAAACCTGAGACCCTCCCTTTAGCATGAGATGTGATATCCAACTCCTTCCCATTCCAATCCTGAGACCCTTCTGATAGCATGAGATGTGATATTTCAATGCCTCAAATACCAAACCTGAGATCCTACCTCTAACATGAAATGTGATATCCATCTCCTTCCCTTTCCAAACCTGAGACCCTGCCTATAGCATGAGATGTGATATCCAAGTCCTTTCCATTCCAATCCTGAGACCCTTCCTATAGCATGTGATGTGATATCTCAATGCTTATACCAAACCTGAGACCCTTCCTATGGCATGAGATGTCATATACAACTCCTTCCCATTCCAAACCTGAGACCCTTCCTATAGCATGAGATGTGATATCTCAATGCTTATACCAAACCTGAGACCCTTCCTATAGCATGAGATGTGATATCCAACTTCTTCCCATTCCAATCCTGAGACCCTTCATATAACATGAGATGTGATGTCGCAATGCTTCTAATACCAAACCTGAGATCTTTCCTATAACATGAGATGTGATATCCAACTCCTTCCCATTCCAATCCTGAGACCCTTCCTATAGCATGAGATGTGATATCACAATGCTTATACCAAACCTGAGACTGTTCCTATAGCTTGAGATGTGATATCCAACTCCTTCCCATTCCAATCCTGAGACCCTTCCTATAGCATGAGATGTGATATCTCAAGGCCTCTAATACCAAACCTGAGATCGTTCCTCTAACATGAAATGTGATATCCAACTCCTTCCCCTTCCAAACCTGATAGCCTTCCTATAGCATGAGATATGATAGCCAAGTCTTTCCAATTCCAATCCTGAGACCCTTCCTATAACATGAAATGTGATATCCAACTCCTTCCCATTCCAACCTGAGACCCTTCCTATAGCATGAGATGGGATATCTCAATGCTTCTAATAACAAACCTGAGACTCTTCCTATAACATGAGATGGGATATCCAACTCATTCCCATTCCAATCCTGAGACCCTTCCGATAGCAGAGATGTGATATCTCAATGCTTATACCAAACCTGAGACCCTTCCTATGGCCTGAGATGTCATATACAACTCCTTCCCATTCCAATCCTGAGACCCTTCCAATAGCATGAGATGTGATATCTCAATGCTTATACCAAATCTGAGACCCTTCCTATAGCATGAGATGTGATATCCAACTCCTTCCCATTCCAATCCTGAGACCCTTCCTATAGCATGAGATGTGATGTCTCAATGCTTCTAATACCAAACCTGAGATCCTTCCTATAACATGAGATGTGATATCCAACTCCTTCCCATTCCAATCCTGAGACCCTTATGATAGCATGAGATGTGATATCTCAATGCCTCTAATACCAAACCTGAGATACTTCCGATAGCATGAGATGTGATATCTCAATGCTTCGAATACCAAACCTGAGATCCTTCCTATAACATGAGATGTGATTTCCAAATCCTCCCGCTTCCAAACCTGAGACCCTCCCTTTAGCATGAGATGTGATATCCAACTCCTTCCCATTCCAATCCTGAGACCCTTCTGATAGCATGAGATGTGATATCTCAATGCCTCTAATTCCAAACCTGAGATCCTACCTCTAACATGAAATGTGATATCCATCTCCTTCCCTTTCCAAACCTGAGACCCTGCCTTTAGCATGAGATGTGATATCCAAGTCCTTCCCATTCCAATCCTGAGACCCTTCCTATAGCATGTGATGTGATATCTCAATGCTTATACCAAACCTGAGACCCTTCCTATGGCATGAGATGTCATATACAACTCCTTCCCATTCCAATCCTGAGACCCTTCCTATAGCATGAGATGTGATATCTCAATGCTTATACCAAACCTGAGACCCTTCCTATAGCATGAGATGTGATATCCAACTTCTTCCCATTCCAATCCTGAGACCCTTCCTATAACATGAGATGTGATGTCTCAATGCTTCTAATACCAAACCTGAGATCTTTCCTATAACATGAGATGTGATATCCAACTCCTTCCCATTCCAATCCTGAGACCCTTCCTATAGTATGAGATGTGATATCACAATGCTTATACAAAACCTGAGACCGTTCCTATAGCTTGAGATGTGATATCCAACTCCTTCCCATTCCAATCCTGAGACCCTTCCTATAGCATGAGATGTGATATCTCAAGGCCTCTAATACCAAACCTGAGATACTTCCTCTAATATGAAATGTGATATCCAACTCCTTCCCCTTCCAAACCTGAGAGCCTTCCTATAGCATGAGATATGATATCCAAGTCCTTCCCATTCCAATCCTGAGACCCTTCCTATATCATGAGATGGGATATCTCAATGCTTCTAATACCAAACCTGAGACCCTTCCTATAACATGAGATGGGAATATCCAACTCCTTCCCATTCCAATCCTGAGACCCTTCCGATAGCAGAGATGTGATATCTCAATGCTTATACCAAACCTGAGATCCTTCCTATAACATGAGATTTGATATCCAACTCCTTCCCATTCCAACCCTGAGACACTTCCTATAGCATGAGATGTGATATCTCACTGCTTATACCAAACCTGAGACCCTTCCTATAGAATGAGATGTGATATCCAACTCCTTCCCATTCCAATCCTGAGACCCTTCCTATAGCATGAGATGTGATATCTCAATGCTTCTAATATCAAACTTGAGACCCTCCCTATAGCATGAGATGTGATACCCAAGTCCTTCCCATTCCAATCCTGAGACACTTCCTATAGCATGAGATGTGATATCTCAATGCTTCTAATACCAAACCTGAGACTCTTCCTATAACATGAGATGGGATATCCAACTCCTTCCCATTCCAATCCTGAGACCCTTCCAATAGCAGAGATGTGATATCTCAATGCTTATACCAAACCTAAGACCCTTCCTATGGCATGAGATGTGATATCCAACTCCTTCCCATTCCAATCCCGAGACCCTTCCTATAGCATGAGATGTGATATCTCGATGCTTATACCAAATCTGAGACCCTTCCTATAGCATGAGATGTGATATCCAACTCCTTCCCATTCCAATCCTGAGGCCCTTCCTATAGCATGAGATGTGATGTCTCAATGCTTCTAATACCAAACCTGAGATCCTTCCTATAACATGAGATGTGATATCCAACTCCTTCCCATTCCAATCCTGAGACCCTTCCTATAGCATGAGATGTGATGTCTCAATGCTTCTAATACCAAACCTGAGAACCTTCCTACAGCATGCGATGTGATATCTCAATGCTTCTAATACCAAACCTGAGACCAGTCCTATAACATGAGATTGGATATCCAACTCCTTCCCCTTCCAAACCTGAGACCCTTCCTATAGCATGAGATGTGATATCCAACTTCTTCCCATTCCAATCCTGAGACCCTTCCTATAACATGAGATGTGATGTCTCAATGCTTCTAATACCAAACCTGAGATCTTTCCTATAACATGAGATGTAATATCCAACTCCATCCCATTCCAATCCTGAGACCCTTCCTATAGCATGAGATGTGCTATCTCAATGCTTATACCAAACCTGAGACCCTTCCTAAAGCTTGAGATGTGATATCCAACTCCTTCCCATTCCAATCCTGAGACCCTTCCTATAGCATGATATGTGATATCTCAATGCCTCTAATACCAAACCTGAGATCCTTCCTCTAACATGAAATGTGATATCGAACTCCTTCCCTTTCCAAACCTGAGAGCCTACCTATAGCATGAGATGTGATATCCAAGTCCTTCCCATTCCAATCCTTAGACCCTTCCTACAGCATGCAATATGATATCTCAATGATTCTAATAACAAACCTGAGACCCGTCCTATAACATGAGATGTGATATCCAACTCCTTCCCGTTTCAAACCTGAGACCCTTCCTATAGCATGAGATGTGATATCCAACTTCTTCCCATTCCAATCCTGAGACCCTTCCTATAACATGAGATGTGATGTCTCAATGCTTCTAATACCAAACCTGAGATCTTTCCTATAACATGAGATGTAATATCCAACTCCTTCCCATTCCAATCCTGAGACCCTTCCTAAAGCATGAGATGTGCTATCTCAATGCTTATACCAAACCTGAGACCCTTCCTAAAGCTTGAGATGTGATATCCAACTCCTTCCCATTCCAATCCTGAGACCCTTCCTATAGCATGAGATGTGATATCTCAATGCTTCTAATATCAAACTTGAGACCCTCCCTATAGCATGAGATGTGATACCCAAGTCCTTCCCATTCCAATCCTGAGACCCTTCCTATAGCATGAGATGTGATATCTCAATGCTTATACCAAATCTGAGACCCTTCCTATAGCATGAGATGTGATATCCAACTCCTTCCCATTCCAATCCTGAGACCCTTCCTATAGCATGAGATGTGATGTCTCAATGCTTCTAATACCAAACCTGAGATCCTTCCTATAACATGAGATGTGATATCCAACTCCTTCCCATTCCAATCCTGAGACCCTTATGATAGCATGAGATGTGATATCTCAATGCCTCTAATACCAAACCTGAGATACTTCGATAGCATGAGATGTGATATCTCAATGCTTCTAATACCAAACCTGAGATCCTTCCTATAACATGAGATGTGATTTCCAAATCCTTCCCCTTCCAAACCTGAGACCCTCCCTTTAGCATGAGATGTGATATCAAACTCCTTCCCATTCCAGTCCTGAGACCCATCTGATAGCATGAGATGTGATATTTCAATGCCTCTAATACCAAACCTGAGATCCTACCTCTAACATGAAATGTGATATCCATCTCCTTCCCTTTTCAAACCTGAGACCCTGCCTATAGCATGAGATGTGATATCCAAGTCCTTTCCATTCCAATCCTGAGACCCTTCCTATAGCATGTGATGTGATATCTCAATTCTTATACCAAACCTGAGACCCTTCCTATGGCATGAGATGTCATATACAACTCCTTCCCATTCCAATCCTGAGACCCTTCCTATAGCATGAGATGTGATATCTCAATGCTTATACCAAACCTGAGACCCTTCCTATAGCATGAGATGTGATATCCAACTTCTTCCCATTCCAATCCTGAGACCCTTCCTATAACATGAGATGTGATGTCGCAATGCTTCTAATACCAAACCTGAGATCTTTCCTATAACATGAGATGTGATATCCAACTCCTTCCCATTCCAATCCTGAGACCCTTCCTATAGCATGAGATGTGATATCACAATGCTTATACCAAACCTGAGACCGTTCCTATAGCTTGAGATGTGATATCCAACTCCTTCCCATTCCAATCCTGAGACCCTTCCTATAGCATGAGATGTGATATCGCAAGGCCTCTAATACCAAACCTGAGATCGTTCCTCTAACATGAAATGTGATATCCAACTCCTTCCCCTTCCAAACCTGAGAGCCTTCCTATAACATGAGATGTGATATCCAACTTCTTCCCATTCCAATCCTGAGACCCTTATGATAGCATGAGATGTGATATCTCAATGCCTCTAATACCAAACCTGAGATACTTCCGATAGCATGAGATGTGATATCTCAATGCTTCTAATACCAAACCTGAGATCCTTCCTATAACATGAGATGTGATTTCCAAATCCTTCCCCTTCCAAACCTGAGACCCTCCCTTTAGCATGAGATGTGATATCCAACTCCTTCCCATTCCAATCCTGAGACCCTTCTGATAGCATGAGATGTGATATTTCAATGCCTCAAATACCAAACCTGAGATCCTACCTCTAACATGAAATGTGATATCCATCTCCTTCCCTTTCCAAACCTGAGACCCTGCCTATAGCATGAGTTGTGATATCCAAGTCCTTTCCATTCCAATCCTGAGACCCTTCCTATAGCATGTGATGTGATATCTCAATGCTTATACCAAACCTGAGACCCTTCCTATGGCATGAGATGTCATATACAACTCCTTCCCATTCCAAACCTGAGACCCTTCCTATAGCATGAGATGTGATATCTCAATGCTTATACCAAACCTGAGACCCTTCCTATAGCATGAGATGTGATATCCAACTTCTTCCCATTCCAATCCTGAGACCCTTCCTATAACATGAGATGTGATGTCGCAATGCTTCTAATACCAAACCTGAGATCTTTCCTATAACATGAGATGTGATATCCAACTCCTTCCCATTCCAATCCTGAGACCCTTCCTATAGCATGAGATGTGATATCACAATGCTTATACCAAACCTGAGACCGTTCCTATAGCTTGAGATGTGATATCCAACTCCTTCCCATTCCAATCCTGAGACCCTTCCTATAGCATGAGATGTGATATCTCAAGACCTCTAATACCAAACCTGAGATTGTTCCTCTAACATGAAATGTGATATCCAACTCCTTCCCCTTCCAAACCTGAGAGCCTTCCTATAGCATGAGATATGATAGCCAAGTCCTTCCAATTCCAATCCTGAGACCCTTCCTATAACATGAAATGTGATATCCAACTCCTTCCCATTCCAACCTGAGACCCTTCCTATAGCATGAGATGGGATATCTCAATGCTTCTAATAACAAACCTGAGACTCTTCCTATAACATGAGATGGGATATCCAACTCATTCCCATTCCAATCCTGAGACCCTTCCGATAGCAGAGATGTGATATCTCAATGCTTATACCAAACCTGAGACCCTTCCTATGGCCTGAGATGTCATATACAACTCCTTCCCATTCCAATCCTGAGACCCTTCCTATAGCATGAGATGTGATATCTCAATGCTTATACCAAATCTGAGACCCTTCCTATAGCATGAGATGTGATATCCAACTCCTTCCCATTCCAATCCTGAGACCCTTCCTATAGCATGAGATGTGATGTCTCAATGCTTCTAATACCAAACCTGAGATCCTTCCTATAACATGAGATGTGATATCCAACTCCTTCCCATTCCAATCCTGAGACCCTTATGATAGCATGAGATGTGATATCTCAATGCCTCTAATACCAAACCTGAGATACTTCCGATAGCATGAGATGTGATATCTCAATGCTTCGAATACCAAACCTGAGATCCTTCCTATAACATGAGATGTGATTTCCAAATCCTCCCGCTTCCAAACCTGAGACCCTCCCTTTAGCATGAGATGTGATATCCAACTCCTTCCCATTCCAATCCTGAGACCCTTCTGATAGCATGAGATGTGATATCTCAATGCCTCTAATTCCAAACCTGAGATCCTACCTCTAACATGAAATGTGATATCCATCTCCTTCCCTTTCCAAACCTGAGACCCTGCCTTTAGCATGAGATGTGATATCCAAGTCCTTCCCATTCCAATCCTGAGACCCTTCCTATAGCATGTGATGTGATATCTCAATGCTTATACCAAACCTGAGACCCTTCCTATGGCATGAGATGTCATATACAACTCCTTCCCATTCCAATCCTGAGACCCTTCCTATAGCATGAGATGTGATATCTCAATGCTTATACCAAACCTGAGACCCTTCCTATAGCATGAGATGTGATATCCAACTTCTTCCCATTCCAATCCTGAGACCCTTCCTATAACATGAGATGTGATGTCTCAATGCTTCTAATACCAAACCTGAGACCGTTCCTATAGCTTGAGATGTGATATCCAACTCCTTCCCATTCCAATCCTGAGACCCTTCCTATAGCATGAGATGTGATATCTCAAGGCCTCTAATACCAAACCTGAGATCCTTCCTCTAATATGAAATGTGATATCCAACTCCTTCCCCTTCCAAACCTGAGAGCCTTCCTATAGCATGAGATATGATATCCAAGTCCTTCCCATTCCAATCCTGAGACCCTTCCTATATCATGAGATGGGATATCTCAATGCTTCTAATACCAAACCTGAGACCCTTCCTATAACATGAGATGGGAATATCCAACTCCTTCCCATTCCAATCCTGAGACCCTTCCGATAGCAGAGATGTGATATCTCAATGCTTATACCAAACCTGAGATCCTTCCTATAACATGAGATGTGATATCCAACTCCTTCCCATTCCAATCCTGAGACACTTCCTATAGCATGAGATGTGATATCTCACTGCTTATACCAAACCTGAGACCCTTCCTACAGAATGAGATGTGATATCCAACTCCTTCCCATTCCAATCCTGAGACCCTTCCTATAGCATGAGATGTGATATCTCAATGCTTCTAATATCAAACTTGAGACCCTCCCTATAGCATGAGATGTGATACCCAAGTCCTTAGCCATTCCAATCCTGAGACACTTCCTATAGCATGAGATGTGATATCTCAATGCTTCTAATACCAAACCTGAGACTCTTCCTGTTAAGACGGATTTCTGAACTCTGTCCTGGTGGCGCAGAGGTTCAGAAGGCCAACCTAATTACTTGGAACAGGGTAACCTCTGGACAAGCCAGACCAATCAAGGTAGCGATTGCGGCGGTCAAGACTAGGTCTCAAGAGGGGTGAGGGTGACTGAAAGCTCTCAATGAGCACACAAAGCAAGAGCGCGTTACAAACTACTCCAAACAGTTGTTTATATCAAAAATAGATACACATTTATTATAAGGCCTCAAAACTAATGACCACAGTAAAAGCAGCAACATACAACGATATTAAACCAACACATACACTATCCACCCAATATATATACAGAATACACAGTTTCACAGCATTAGCAGCACGAAATATGTTATCCACCTGCAGGGGAAGGAAAACAGGCAGTGCGAACCAATGCGTGTGATATGTCCGCCTTCTGAGGCCCCTAACTGGATGGTAGTCCAATCCCTACGAAGAGTGGAGCCTAGCGCTCAAAAGTACCTGCACACGCCGGTGCCAATGGGCAGAAGGTGAAGCTCTTCGGAGGACGTTGAACAGCTCTGTAGGGAGCTCTAATGAAGGAGAACACGGTCCGCGACTCTAGCGCAGCCTCCACTGTGGGGCAGAAGCAGGGCGCGAGTACGGACAAGGGGTGCTGTATTTACAGCGGGGAAAAGCAAGGGGCACTGCAGGAGGGCGACCAGATCCTAGCTAATCTACTCACCGGTCCCCGAAGCAAGCAGGCCCGAGCTTCTCCTCGATAGATGCAGCTTCTGGCAGGTTCTGAAGAGCAGGGAACGTCTCGTCGTCGTGCAGAGTAAAAAGACGTCCCGATCGAAGAAACAAGCACAGTTTTGTCGCCACGGCAGGGCAACGGAACGGCCGGGTGTATTCAAGCCAAACGAGCACCGCTCACCTCTAGCTTAGGACTGCTAAGCAAACGAAGCGTGTGAGCATGCCCCGGACTCAGAATACCACCCAACCTGTCGGCGATTACAGAGCAGGCCTCCTTAGTAAGCTGGTCAGTCAACTGGATGGCCCAGAGACACTTCCGAAGGCTTACAGCAGGAGTTGATGAAGGTGCCGGGAATAGCTGGTCCTGCTATTCCAATAGGTCGAAGCGCCAGTACAGGCCTTCTTGTTCGATCTTAGGTGGAAAGGGCTTCACCGGACGACAGCAATGAGGAGCAGAAGTTCTTCAGGGGGTCACCAGCGATTCCTCGGTCCAGCCTCGTGTTCGCAGGATACTTGGCTCCTGTATCCCTGGGTTCGTAAGAACTCAGGAGATCGACATGGTAGTGGTGTTTCCAGCTCCCTCTTATCCACGGTTCCCTTCGCGCCAAAACGGAGGGGAGCCAATGGGAGATCCGCTCATCAACACACATACCATACGTGGACCAATCACGGACCACAGTGGTCCCAGGCATTCACACCACCCTAGACTCTCTGGCACCCAGGATGTGTATTGGGACCAGACAGCCCAGCCCACATCCTGGGGGCACTCAAACGACATGTAGAAGCCCGCGAAAGCAACCGTGTTTCGCGGGAAACTACATGCCCAAATAAGGAAGGCCCCGGGTCGCCTGACCCGGGGGAAGGTAAAGGGAGCAAGACGGACAGTGGACGAGACAAAGGAGCCTCGTGGTCCGGCCATTTTGGGTAGCCGGGCCACCCTTTTGTGTTCGCGGCAAAAAGGTGCTCAGAACGGCAAAAGGAGCTCAAAATAAACCAAATGATCGCTGCCACCAGCCCAGTCCCTGAATGACTTGCACCGATCCAAAAACCATCCTACAAGAGTGTCTAGGGTCTGTAGAAGGCTAGAGACCCAAGAGAGCTGTAACTTAGCTTACAGTGCCCTCTTGTGTCGTGTTGCACTAAAATGGCGACACGATAAAAGAAACTACGGGAAACAGCGTTCCCCGGTACTGACTGTCTTAAGGGCATGTCAGTTTCCCCGTAAGAAAGGAGCGAAAGCCCAGAGGAGTACGGCAGAAGGCTGCACTTCTCTGGCAAAGTCAAGAAAACAGGTTGAAAACAATAGCAAAAAGTTTAGGGGTTGCCACATGGAAGGAAAGTTCCCTACAATAACGAAATCTTTCCTAACACTCGCCCCTCCCAGACTATGGACAGGGGGAACTAATCCACCCCTGGATGAGTCTCTTGTTCAGGTCGGTAAAACATTCTGGACAACCCATCAGCATTGCTATGTTGGACACCTGGCCTATGCTCAATAGTGAAGTCGAAGCCTTGTAGACTTATGGACCACCTACGCAACTTTGGATTCTCCCCCTTCATGTTCATTAGCCACTTTAACGGCTTATGGTCAGTCTGCACAGTGAAGTGGGTCCCATAGAGGTAGGGCCGCAGCTTCCTTAGGGCCCACACAACAGAGAAACATTCTTTCTCTACCGTGGACCATCTGAGCTCTCTGTCCTTAAGCTGGCGACTAATAAAACCGATAGGGTGTTCCTTACCCTTCTCATCTACTTGTGATAGTACAGCTCCTATCCCAGTGTCAGAGGCATCCGTCTGCACGATAAAAGGTCTTTGATAATCAGGGGCCCTGAGCACAGGGGCCTGGCACAAGGAGTCTTTCAAGCCATTGAAGGCCTTCTCACACTCGTCAGTCCAAGTTACCTTCTTGGGTTTCTTCGGAGTTGTGAGGGCAGTCAGAGGAGCAGCTATGGTGCCATAGTCTGCCACAAAATTGCGGTAATAACCCGTGAGTCCTAAGAAGGCTCTCACTTGGGTTTGCGTAGTGGGGGTAGGCCAGTCTTGTACCGCTGGTACCTTACTGGATAGAGGCTGTCTCCTCCCTCCACCTACTTCATGTCCAAGGTAAACCACTGAGCCTTGTCCATTTTGGTGAGGGGCCACTGGGACACCCTCAGAAGAGCTAACTGAAGGACTGCTTGGGAACAGGTCGGGGAGAGGTTCAGACTCCTCTCCCACAACGTCTGAAGCCAGTAGCAGTGCTGCGATTTCGACGCTTGGGCCGAAAGCCTTCAGCCTATTCACGTGAAACACTTTTAGAGCCCGTCCAGGCCTTCCAAGGTCCACTGAATAGCTAACCTCACCCAGGGGCTCCACCACTGGGCAAGGGCCTGACCATTTGTCCTGTAAAGCTCGAGGCCTTATGAGATTCATGATCAGGACTTGCTGACCAAGTGTAAAGTTGATGAGGGAAGCTTTCTGGTCGTACCAATGTTTCACCAGCGCTTGCCCTGCCTTCAATTTATCACTGGCCAAGCCCATCAGAAGTACCATCCGTTTTCTGAGCCCTAGCACATAATCAACTACATTGGTAGTAACAGGGGGAGTGGGCATCTCCCATCCCTCCTTGACAATGGCTAAGGGTCCCCGTACGGGATGACCGAACAGAAGTTCGAAGGGGCTGAAGCCAACACCCTCCTGTGGTACCTCTCGGTAGGCAAACGGTAAGCATGAAACAAGAAGATCCCATTTTCTTCTCTGAGGCTCCTCCAGAGCCCCAATCATGCTTTTTAACGTCCTGTTAAGACGCCCCCCCAGACCATCGGTCTGGGGGCGGTATGCAGAAGAGAACCTGTAGGTGACCCCACATTCTTTCCACATAGCCTGCCTATACTTCGACATAAAGTTGCTGCCATGATCCGACACAACTTCTTTAGGGAAGCCAACCCTAGTAAACATGCCGAGTAAAGCTTCTGCAACTGGCTTGGCAGTTACAGTTGTAAATGGGACGGCCTCAGGATACCTGGTTGCATGGTCGACCAGCACCAGGATAAACCTATTGCCTGAGGATGTTTGCGGGTCAAGGGGACCAACCATGTCGATCCCTACCCTTTCAAATGGTACCCCCACAACTGGGAGCGGTACCAACGGAGCTTGGATTGTCGCACCAACCTTACCAGACAACTGGCAGGCGGCACAACTCCTGCAGTGACTTTCTACTTGCTCCCCCATCTTGGGCCAGTAGAAGTGCATGGATAACCTTTGCTTGGTCCTCCTCATACCAAGGTGACCAGCAAGGTGAACGACATGCGCCAACTGCAGGAGGAAGGGCCTAACAGCAAGGGAAACCACCAACCTCCTATGGTCTCCTTCTGTAGACTCTGTGGGCTCACTATAAAGGAGTCCACCTTCCTGGTAAATCCTTTGCAACCCAGGAGGTTCACCCTCAAGCTGGGAGCAGGCCTGTCTCCTTAGGCCTTCCAGAGATGGGCACTCACGTTGGCCCTTACTGAAGTCGTCCCTATCAGGACCTCCTTCAACTAACAAGTCTTTTAGTTCAGGATGGTCGTTGGGGTCGAACACTTCAGGCATCGCCACCTCCTCGTCAGGCTCGGGCGATTGACCAACTCCCTCCACCGCAGTGGTAGGCGAGCTCGGGGGAATATTCTCTTTCCCCCGTCGGGACTTGTTGACTCCTTTCGCCTTGGGTTTCCCCTTCGGCTGGGGCGGCGTATTGGACTTGGCCAATGCTGCCCGTGCTTGAGACCGTGTGTAGGGTCTTTCGGCAGTGTCTCCTACGAGCCCTAGAGCTCTGAGATCATTGCCCAACAAGACCTTTCCCGGGACGTTTCTCTGAATGCTCACTGGAATCCTAACTGCTGTACCATTTAAAGTTAGATTAACAGGGATCACGGGAAACATACGGAGGGGGCCGTCAGCCAACTTAGTGGGCATCAGAGGAGCTCTGGCAACTTCCTCTGAGTCTACCAAGGTAGAATCCACTACAGTTCGACTGCACCCACTATCCCTAAGAGCTGGAGTATCCACTCCATTGATCAGCACACTGTCTTTAAAGTAGTGCTTGGTATTATCCGGAATCCTAGCATAAGCCTCTGCGACTTTAGGCTCCCAGGAACCCAGGGACACTAAAACTACCTCAGCCTCTATTCCGCTGGGAAATGAGTCTGAGGAGAAGGATGCTCCTGTAATCTCTTCTTCCTCGTAGGAGGAGAAGGCCAGATTAGCGGAGTGGACCCCCAAAGGTCTAACCTTACAACGGGGATCCCCCTTCACATGGTCAGTTGCTCCACAAGAAAAACAAGCCCCATTGGGTCTGTTTACGTAGGGAGGCTTATTATAACCAGAGTTCTGTTTCGGAGGCGAACCTCCACTACCCTGTGAGTTCTCGGATGGCTTACCCTTATTTTTCTTTTTGTGGCCCTTATGGGAAGAAGATTTAGCAGATTCTCCACCCTCCACATCTTTGGACTTTTTCCCTTCCTCCTGCTTACCAGGATGAGTTTTGTCCTTATGGGACACTCGATGTGACACCCATAAATCTGCTGCAATGGCCAGCTTCTTAGGATCTATCTCCTTCGAATCGGCCAAATGCTGCTTAAGCTCCGGGGAAGAAGAAGCAAAAATGTGTTCCAGCATGACCAGATTGATCATGCCTTCGAAGGTAGAAACCTTATAACCTTCAACCCAGCCAGTCAAGTTTTTCAGGGACTCAGCTACATACGACACCCAAGTACCACCTTCCTTTTTCTTATACTCTCTAAACCTTTTCAAATATTGGGTCGGAGTCTTCCCAAACTTTAAAATGAGAGTCTGCTTCAACATTGCAAAATCAGCGCGCTCAGCCTTCGACATTTCCATAATGGCACTGCAACCAGAATGGGGCAGTCTGCTGAGTAACCATGCAATCTTATCCGCATTATCAACCTCTTGAACCTCGCATGCATACTCAAACGCATTTAACCAGTCCATAATGTCATTTCGTTCCTCATACACACTGAGCAGATCTTTTGGAAACCGTGGATGAGAGGAAGCCCCAGAACCATGTCCAGGACCCTTGGACCCATTTGCGAACTGAAGCTTGGCCAGTTCCAACTGGTGATCCCTGTCTTTTTGTTTTTCTGCCTGGTCGATTTTCAGTTTGGCTATGCTGAATTCAAGCTCCTGCTGCCTAAACCGCAGCTCTTGCTTCTTGAATTCAAGCATAGCCTCCCCATCAACACTGGCAGAGGAAACGTTAGACATTACATCCTCCCTGTCCTCGTGGTCGTGATGGATCAGTGCAGCGGCAGAACCGTCGGTTCTGCCAGTGAGAGCAGCCCCACCACCTTCTGCACTGTCCTCGGAAGTTATAGCGTCAAGCTGCGCTTCTTGCCACGCCACGATTCTCTGGATCATTTCCAATTTAGTGCCTTGAGAGGAAACCCCTCTCTCCGCACACATCTTCTTCAATGTTTCAGATTTCGAAGCATTTAAGGTTAATAAAGTATTCGTTTCCATACTGTCGATAGGACTATGGCCTTTTTTACGTTATATTCAATACTTTACTGCGTGTCCTGGTTGGAATAACCTGAAAACGCCTTAGCTCGTGCGCAACACTGGATACCTTCAGTCGTATCCCACCGCTGTACACCAATTTGTTAAGACGGATTTCTGAACTCTGTCCTGGTGGCGCAGAGGTTCAGAAGGCCAACCTAATTACTTGGAACAGGGTAACCTCTGGACAAGCCAGACCAATCAAGGTAGCGATTGCGGCGGTCAAGACTAGGTCTCAAGAGGGGTGAGGGTGACTGAAAGCTCTCAATGAGCACACAAAGCAAGAGCGCGTTACAAACTACTCCAAACAGTTGTTTATATCAAAAATAGATACACATTTATTATAAGGCCTCAAAACTAATGACCACAGTAAAAGCAGCAACATACAACGATATTAAACCAACACATACACTATCCACCCAATATATATACAGAATACACAGTTTCACAGCATTAGCAGCACGAAATATGTTATCCACCTGCAGGGGAAGGAAAACAGGCAGTGCGAACCAATGCGTGTGATATGTCCGCCTTCTGAGGCCCCTAACTGGATGGTAGTCCAATCCCTACGAAGAGTGGAGCCTAGCGCTCAAAAGTACCTGCACACGCCGGTGCCAATGGGCAGAAGGTGAAGCTCTTCGGAGGACGTTGAACAGCTCTGTAGGGAGCTCTAATGAAGGAGAACACGGTCCGCGACTCTAGCGCAGCCTCCACTGTGGGGCAGAAGCAGGGCGCGAGTACGGACAAGGGGTGCTGTATTTACAGCGGGGAAAAGCAAGGGGCACTGCAGGAGGGCGACCAGATCCTAGCTAATCTACTCACCGGTCCCCGAAGCAAGCAGGCCCGAGCTTCTCCTCGATAGATGCAGCTTCTGGCAGGTTCTGAAGAGCAGGGAACGTCTCGTCGTCGTGCAGAGTAAAAAGACGTCCCGATCGAAGAAACAAGCACAGTTTTGTCGCCACGGCAGGGCAACGGAACGGCCGGGTGTATTCAAGCCAAACGAGCACCGCTCACCTCTAGCTTAGGACTGCTAAGCAAACGAAGCGTGTGAGCATGCCCCGGACTCAGAATACCACCCAACCTGTCGGCGATTACAGAGCAGGCCTCCTTAGTAAGCTGGTCAGTCAACTGGATGGCCCAGAGACACTTCCGAAGGCTTACAGCAGGAGTTGATGAAGGTGCCGGGAATAGCTGGTCCTGCTATTCCAATAGGTCGAAGCGCCAGTACAGGCCTTCTTGTTCGATCTTAGGTGGAAAGGGCTTCACCGGACGACAGCAATGAGGAGCAGAAGTTCTTCAGGGGGTCACCAGCGATTCCTCGGTCCAGCCTCGTGTTCGCAGGATACTTGGCTCCTGTATCCCTGGGTTCGTAAGAACTCAGGAGATCGACATGGTAGTGGTGTTTCCAGCTCCCTCTTATCCACGGTTCCCTTCGCGCCAAAACGGAGGGGAGCCAATGGGAGATCCGCTCATCAACACACATACCATACGTGGACCAATCACGGACCACAGTGGTCCCAGGCATTCACACCACCCTAGACTCTCTGGCACCCAGGATGTGTATTGGGACCAGACAGCCCAGCCCACATCCTGGGGGCACTCAAACGACATGTAGAAGCCCGCGAAAGCAACCGTGTTTCGCGGGAAACTACATGCCCAAATAAGGAAGGCCCCGGGTCGCCTGACCCGGGGGAAGGTAAAGGGAGCAAGACGGACAGTGGACGAGACAAAGGAGCCTCGTGGTCCGGCCATTTTGGGTAGCCGGGCCACCCTTTTGTGTTCGCGGCAAAAAGGTGCTCAGAACGGCAAAAGGAGCTCAAAATAAACCAAATGATCGCTGCCACCAGCCCAGTCCCTGAATGACTTGCACCGATCCAAAAACCATCCTACAAGAGTGTCTAGGGTCTGTAGAAGGCTAGAGACCCAAGAGAGCTGTAACTTAGCTTACAGTGCCCTCTTGTGTCGTGTTGCACTAAAATGGCGACACGATAAAAGAAACTACGGGAAACAGCGTTCCCCGGTACTGACTGTCTTAAGGGCATGTCAGTTTCCCCGTAAGAAAGGAGCGAAAGCCCAGAGGAGTACGGCAGAAGGCTGCACTTCTCTGGCAAAGTCAAGAAAACAGGTTGAAAACAATAGCAAAAAGTTTAGGGGTTGCCACATGGAAGGAAAGTTCCCTACAATAACGAAATCTTTCCTAACACTTCCTATAACATGAGATGGGATATCCAACTCCTTCCCATTCCAATCCTGAGACCCTTCCAATAGCAGAGATGTGATATCTCAATGCTTATACCAAACCTAAGACCCTTCCTATGGCATGAGATGTGATATCCAACTCCTTCCCATTCCAATCCCGAGACCCTTCCTATAGCATGAGATGTGATATCTCGATGCTTATACCAAATCTGAGACCCTTCCTATAGCATGAGATGTGATATCCAACTCCTTCCCATTCCAATCCTGAGGCCCTTCCTATAGCATGAGATGTGATGTCTCAATGCTTCTAATACCAAACCTGAGATCCTTCCTATAACATGAGATGTGATATCCAACTCCTTCCCATTCCAATCCTGAGACCCTTCCTATAGCATGAGATGTGATGTCTCAATGCTTCTAATACCAAACCTGAGAACCTTCCTACAGCATGCGATGTGATATCTCAATGCTTCTAATACCAAACCTGAGACCAGTCCTATAACATGAGATGTGATATCCAACTTCTTCCCATTCCAATCCTGAGACCCTTCCTATAACATGAGATGTGATGTCTCAATGCTTCTAATACCAAACCTGAGATCTTTCCTATAACATGAGATGTAATATCCAACTCCATCCCATTCCAATCCTGAGACCCTTCCTATAGCATGAGATGTGCTATCTCAATGCTTATACCAAACCTGAGACCCTTCCTAAAGCTTGAGATGTGATATCCAACTCCTTCCCATTCCAATCCTGAGACCCTTCCTATAGCATGATATGTGATATCTCAATGCCTCTAATACCAAACCTGAGATCCTTCCTCTAACATGAAATGTGATATCGAACTCCTTCCTTTTCCAAACCTGAGAGCCTACCTATAGCATGAGATGTGATATCTAAGTCCTTCCCATTCCAATCCTTAGACCCTTCCTACAGCATGCAATATGATATCTCAATGATTCTAATAACAAACCTGAGACCCGTCCTATAACATGAGATGTGATATCCAACTCCTTCCCGTTTCAAACCTGAGACCCTTCCTATAGTATGAGATGTGATATCCAACTTCTTCCCATTCCAATCCTGAGACCCTTCCTATAACATGAGATGTGATATCTCAAGGCCTCTAATACCAAACCTGAGATCCTTCCTCTAATATGAAATGTGATATCCAACTCCTTCCCCTTCCAAACCTGAGAGCCTTCCTATAGCATGAGATATGATATCCAAGTCCTTCCCATTCCAATCCTGAGACCCTTCCTATATCATGAGATGGGATATCTCAATGCTTCTAATACCAAACCTGAGACCCTTCCTATAACATGAGATGGGAATATCCAACTCCTTCCCATTCCAATCCTGAGACACTTCCGATAGCAGAGATGTGATATCTCAATGCTTATGCCAAACCTGAGATCCTTCCTATAACATGAGATGTGATATCCAACTCCTTCCCATTCCAATCCTGAGACACTTCCTATAGCATGAGATGTGATATCTCACTGCTTATACCAAACCTGAGACCCTTCCTACAGAATGAGATGTGATATCCAACTCCTTCCCATTCCAATCCTGAGACCCTTCCTATAGCATGAGATGTGATATCTCAATGCTTCTAATATCAAACTTGAGACCCTCCCTATAGCATGAGATGTGATACCCAAGTCCTTAGCCATTCCAATCCTGAGACACTTCCTATAGCATGAGATGTGATATCTCAATGCTTCTAATACCAAACCTGAGACTCTTCCTATAACATGAGATGGGATATCCAACTCCTTCCCATTCCAATCCTGAGACCCTTCCAATAGCAGAGATGTGATATCTCAATGCTTATACCAAACCTAAGACCCTTCCTATGGCATGAGATGTGATATCCAACTCCTTCCCATTCCAATCCCGAGACCCTTCCTATAGCATGAGATGTGATATCTCGATGCTTATACCAAATCTGAGACCCTTCCTATAGCATGAGATGTGATATCCAACTCCTTCCCATTCCAATCCTGAGGCCCTTCCTATAGCATGAGATGTGATGTCTCAATGCTTCTAATACCAAACCTGAGATCCTTCCTATAACATGAGATGTGATATCCAACTCCTTCCCATTCCAATCCTGAGACCCTTCCTATAGCATGAGATGTGATGTCTCAATGCTTCTAATACCAAACCTGAGAACCTTCCTACAGCATGCGATGTGATATCTCAATGCTTCTAATACCAAACCTGAGACCAGTCCTATAACATGAGATGTGATATCCAACTTCTTCCCATTCCAATCCTGAGACCCTTCCTATAACATGAGATGTGATGTCTCAATGCTTCTAATACCAAACCTGAGATCTTTCCTATAACATGAGATGTAATATCCAACTCCATCCCATTCCAATCCTGAGACCCTTCCTATAGCATGAGATGTGCTATCTCAATGCTTATACCAAACCTGAGACCCTTCCTAAAGCTTGAGATGTGATATCCAACTCCTTCCCATTCCAATCCTGAGACCCTTCCTATAGCATGATATGTGATATCTCAATGCCTCTAATACCAAACCTGAGATCCTTCCTCTAACATGAAATGTGATATCGAACTCCTTCCCTTTCCAAACCTGAGAGCCTACCTATAGCATGAGATGTGATATCCAAGTCCTTCCCATTCCAATCCTTAGACCCTTCCTACAGCATGCAATATGATATCTCAATGATTCTAATAACAAACCTGAGACCCGTCCTATAACATGAGATGTGATATCCAACTCCTTCCCGTTTCAAACCTGAGACCCTTCCTATAGTATGAGATGTGATATCCAACTTCTTCCCATTCCAATCCTGAGACCCTTCCTATAACATGAGATGTGATGTCTCAATGCTTCTAATACCAAACCTGAGATCTTTCCTATAACATGAGATGTAATATCCAACTCCTTCCCATTCCAATCCTGAGACACTTCCTATAGCATGAGATGTGCTATCTCAATGCTTATACCAAACCTGAGACCCTTCCTAAAGCTTGAGATGTGATATCCAACTCCTTCCCATTCCAATCCTGAGACCCTTCCTATAGCATGAGATGTGATATCTCAATGCTTCTAATATCAAACTTGAGACCCTCCCTATAGCATGAGATGTGATACCCAAGTCCTTCCCATTCCAATCCTGAGACACTTCCTATAGCATGAGATGTGATGTATCAATGCTTCTAATACCAAACCTGAGATCCTTCCTATAACATGAGATGTGATATCCAACTCCTTCCCATTCCAATCCCGGGACCCTTCCTATAGCATGAGATGTGATATCTCGATGTTTATACCAAACCTGAGATCCTTCCTCTAACATGAAATGTGATATCCAACTCCTTCCCTTTCCAAACATGAGAGCCTACCTATAGCATGAGATGTGATATCCAAGTCCTTCCCATTCCAATCCTTAGACCCTTCCTACAGCATGCAATATGATATCTCAATGATTCTAATAACAAACCTGAGACCCATCCTATAACATGAGATGGGATATCCAACTCCTTCCCATTCCAATCCTGAGACACTTCCGATAGCAGAGATGTGATATCTCAATGCTTATACCAAACCTGAGACCCTTCCTATAACATGAGATGTGATATCCAACTCCTTCCCGGTCCAAACCTGAGACCCTTACTATAGCATATGTGATATCCAACTCCTTCCCATTCCAAACATGAGACCCTTCCTATAGCAAGAATGTAATATCCAACTCCTTCCCATTCCAATCCTGAGACCATTCCTATAGCATGAGATGTGATATCTCAATGCTTCTAATACCAAACCTGAGATCCTTCCTATAACATGAGATGTGATATCCAACTCCTTCCCATTCCAATCCTGAGACCCTTCCTATAGCATGAGATGTGATGTCTCAATGCTTCTAATACCAAACCTGAGAACCTTCCTACAGCATGCGATGTGATATCTCAATGCTTCTAATACCAAACCTGAGACCAGTCCTATAACATGAGATTGGATATCCAACTCCTTCCCCTTCCAAACCTGAGACCCTTCCTATAGCATGAGATGTGATATCCAACTTCTTCCCATTCCAATCCTGAGACCCTTCCTATAACATGAGATGTGATGTTTCAATGCTTCTAATACCAAACCTGAGATCTTTCCTATAACATGAGATGTAATATCCAACTCCTTCCCATTCCAATCCTGAGACCCTTCCTATAGCATGAGATGTGATATCTCAATGCTTCTAATATCAAACTTGAGACCCTCCCTATAGCATGAGATGTGACACCCAAGTCCTTCCCATTCCAATCCTGAGACACTTCCTAGAGCATGAGATGTGATATCTCAATGCTTATACCAAACCTGAGACCCTTCCTATAGCATGAGATGTGATATCCAACTCCTTCCCATTCCAATCCTGAGATCCTTCCTATAGCATGAGATGTGATGTCTCAATGCTTCTAATACCAAACCTGAGATCCTTCCTATAACATGAGATGTGATATCCAACTCCTTCCCATTCCAATCCTGAGACCCTTCCAATAGCAGAGATGTGATATCTCAATGCTTATACCAAACCTAAGACCCTTCCTATGGCATGAGATGTGATATCCAACTCCTTCCCATTCCAATCCCGAGACCCTTCCTATAGCATGAGATGTGATATCTCGATGCTTATACCAAATCTGAGACCCTTCCTATAGCATGAGATGTGATATCCAACTCCTTCCCATTCCAATACTGAGGCCCTTCCTATAGCATGAGATGTGATGTCTCAATGCTTCTAATACCAAACCTGAGATCCTTCCTATAACATGAGATGTGATATCCAACTCCTTCCCATTCCAATCCTGAGACCCTTCCTATAGCATGAGATGTGATGTCTCAATGCTTCTAATACCAAACCTGAGAACCTTCCTACAGCATGCGATGTGATATCTCAATGCTTCTAATACCAAACCTGAGACCCGTCCTATAACATGAGATGTGATATCCAACTCCTTCCCGTTTCAAACCTGAGACCCTTCCTATAACATGAGATGTGATATCCAATTCCTTCCCGTTTCAAACCTGAGACCCTTCCTATAGCATATGTGATATCCAACTCCTTCCCATTCTAAACATGAGACCCTTCCTATAGCAAGAATGTAATATCCAACTCCTTCCCATTCCAATCCTGAGACCATTCCTATAGCATGAGATGTGATATCTCAATGCTTCTAATACCAAACCTGAGATCCTTCCTATGACATGAGATGTGATATCCAATTCCTCCCCATTCCAAACCTGAGAACCTTCCTACAGCATGCGATGTGATATCTCAATGCTTCTAATACCAAACCTGAGACCAGTCCTATAACATGAGATTGGATATCCAACTCCTTCCCCTTCCAAACCTGAGACCCTTCCTATAGCATGAGATGTGATATCCAACTTCTTCCCATTCCAATCCTGAGACCCTTCCTATAACATGAGATGTGATGTCTCAATGCTTCTAATACCAAACCTGAGATCTTTCCTATAACATGAGATGTGATATCCAACTCCTTCCCATTCCAATCCTGAGACCCTTCCTATAGCATGAGATGTGCTATCTCAATGCTTTTCCCAAACCTGAGACCCTTCCTAAAGCTTGAGATGTGATATCCAACTCCTTCCCATTCCAATCCTGAGACCCTTCCTATAGCATGAGATGTGATATCTCAATGCCTCTAATACCAAACCTGAGATCCTTCCTATAACATGAGATGTGATATCCAACTCCTTCCCATTCCAATCCTGAGACCCTTCCTATAGCATGAGATGTGATATCTCAATGCTTCTAATACCAAACCTGAGACCAGTCCTATAACATGAGATTGGATATCCAACTCCTTCCCCTTCCAAACCTGAGACCCTTCCTATAGCATGAGATGTGATATCCAACTCCTTCCCATTCCAATCCTGAGGCCCTTCCTATAGCATGAGATGTGATGTCTCAATGCTTCTAATACCAAACCTGAGATCCTTCCTATAACATGAGATGTGATATCCAACTCCTTCCCATTCCAATCCTGAGACCCTTCCTATAGCATGAGATGTGATGTCTCAATGCTTCTAATACCAAACCTGAGAACCTTCCTACAGCATGCGATGTGATATCTCAATGCTTCTAATACCAAACCTGAGACCCGTCCTATAACATGAGATGTGATATCCAACTCCTTCCCGTTTCAAACCTGAGACCCTTCCTATAACATGAGATGTGATATCCAACTCCTTCCCGTTTCAAACCTGAGACCCTTCCTATAGCATATGTGATATCCAACTCCTTCCCATTCTAAACATGAGACCCTTCCTATAGCAAGAATGTAATATCCAACTCCTTCCCATTCCAATCCTGAGACCATTCCTATAGCATGAGATGTGATATCTCAATGCTTCTAATACCAAACCTGAGATCCTTCCTATGACATGAGATGTGATATCCAATTCCTCCCCATTCCAAACCTGAGAACCTTCCTACAGCATGCGATGTGATATCTCAATGCTTCTAATACCAAACCTGAGACCAGTCCTATAACATGAGATTGGATATCCAACTCCTTCCCCTTCCAAACCTGAGACCCTTCCTATAACATGAGAAGTGATGTCTCAATGCTTCTAATACCAAACCTGAGATCTTTCCTATAACATGAGATGTGATATCCAACTCCTTCCCATTCCAATCCTGAGACCCTTCCTATAGCATGAGATGTGCTATCTCAATGCTTATACCAAACCTGAGACCCTTCCTATAGCATGAAATGTGATATCCAACTCCTTCCCTTTCCAAACATGAGAGCCTACCTATAGCATGAGATGTGATATCCAAGTCCTTCCCATTCCAATCCTTAGACCCTTCCTACAGCATGCAATATGATATCTCAATGATTCTAATAACAAACCTGAGACCCATCCTATAACATGAGATGGGATATCCAACTCCTTCCCATTCCAATCCTGAGACACTTCCGATAGCAGAGATGTGATATCTCAATGCTTATACCAAACCTGAGACCCTTCCTATAACATGAGATGTGATATCCAACTCCTTCCCGGTCCAAACCTGAGACCCTTACTATAGCATATGTGATATCCAACTCCTTCCCATTCCAAACATGAGACCCTTCCTATAGCAAGAATGTAATATCCAACTCCTTCCCATTCCAATCCTGAGACCATTCCTATAGCATGAGATGTGATATCTCAATGCTTCTAATACCAAACCTGAGATCCTTCCTATAACATGAGATGTGATATCCAACTCCTTCCCATTCCAATTCTGAGACCCTTCCTATAGCATGAGATGTGATGTCTCAATGCTTCTAATACCAAACCTATGAACCTTCCTACAGCATGCGATGTGATATCTCAATGCTTCTAATACCAAACCTGAGACCAGTCCTATAACATGAGATTGGATATCCAACTCCTTCCCCTTCCAAACCTGAGACCCTTCCTATAGCATGAGATGTGATATCCAACTTCTTCCCATTCCAATCCTGAGACCCTTCCTATAACATGAGATGTGATGTCTCAATGCTTCTAATACCAAACCTGAGATCTTTCCTATAACATGAGATGTAATATCCAACTCCTTCCCATTCCAATCCTGAGACCCTTCCTATAGCATGAGATGTGCTATCTCAATGCTTATACCAAACCTGAGACCCTTCCTAAAGCTTGAGATGTGATATCCAACTCCTTCCCATTCCAATCCTGAGACCCTTCCTATAGCATGAGATGTGATATCTCAATGCTTCTAATATCAAACTTGAGACCCTCCCTATAGCATGAGATGTGACACCCAAGTCCTTCCCATTCCAATCCTGAGACACTTCCTATTACATGAGATGTGATATCTCAATGCTTATACCAAACCTGAGACCCTTCCTATAGCATGAGATGTGATATCCAACTCCTTCCCATTCCAATCCTGAGACCCTTCCTATAGCATGAGATGTGATGTCTCAATGCTTCTAATACCAAACCTGAGATCCTTCCTATAACATGAGATGTGATATCCAACTCCTTCCCATTCCAATCCTGAGACCCTTCCAATAGCAGAGATGTGATATCTCAATGCTTATACCAAACCTAAGACCCTTCCTATGGCATGAGATGTGATATCCAACTCCTTCCCATTCCAATCCCGAGACCCTTCCTATAGCATGAGATGTGATATCTCGATGCATATACCAAATCTGAGACCCTTCCTATAGCATGAGATGTGATATCCAACTCCTTCCCATTCCAATCCTGAGGCCGTTCCTATAGCATGAGATGTGATGTCTCAATGCTTCTAATACCAAACCTGAGATCCTTCCTATAACATGAGATGTGATATCCAACTCCTTCCCATTCCAATCCTGAGACCCTTCCTATAGCATGAGATGTGATGTCTCAATGCTTCTAATACCAAACCTGAGAACCTTCCTACAGCATGCGATGTGATATCTCAATGCTTCTAATACCAAACCTGAGACCCGTCCTATAACATGAGATGTGATATCCAACTCCTTCCCGTTTCAAACCTGAGACCCTTCCTATAACATGAGATGTGATATCCAACTCCTTCCCGTTTCAAACCTGAGACCATTCCTATAGCATATGTGATATCCAACTCCTTCCCATTCCAATCCTGAGACCATTCCTATAGCATGAGATGTGATATCTCAATGCTTCTAATACCAAACCTGAGATCCTTCCTATGACATGAGATGTGATATCCAATTCCTCCCCATTCCAAACCTGAGAACCTTCCTACAGCATGCGATGTGATATCTCAATGCTTCTAATACCAAACCTGCCAGTCCTATAACATGAGATTGGATATCCAACTCCTTCCCCTTCCAAACCTGAGACCCTTCCTATAGCATGAGATGTGATATCCAACTTCTTCCCATTCCAATCCTGAGACCCTTCCTATAACATGAGATGTGATGTCTCAATGCTTCTAATACCAAACCTGAGATCTTTCCTATAACATGAGATGTGATATCCGACTCCTTCCCATTCCAATCCTGAGACCCTTCCTATAGCATGAGATGTGATATCCAACTCCTTCCCATTCCAATCCTGAGACCCTTCCTATAACATGAAATGTGATATCCAACTCCTTCCCATTCCAACCTGAGACCCGTCCTATAGCATGAGATGGGATATCCAACTCCTTCCAAATCCAATACTGATACCCTTCCAATAGCATGAGATGTGATATCCCAATGCTTCTACCAAACCTGAGAACCATACTATGGCATGAGATGTGATATCAAACTCCTTCCCATTCCAATCCTGAGACTCTTCCTATAGCTTGAGATGTGATATCCGAAATCCTTCCCATTCCAATTCTGAGACCCTTCCTATACGATGAGACTTGATATCTCAATGCTTCTAATACCAAACCTGAGACCCGTCCTATAACATGAGATGTGATATCCAAATCTTTCCCCTTCCAAACCTTAGACCCTTCCTTTATCATGAGATGTGATATCCAACTCCTTCCCATTCCGATCCTGAGACCCTTCCGATATCATGAGATTTGTTATCTCAATGCTTCTTATATCAAAATTGAGACCCGCCTATAACATGAGATGTGATATCCAAATCTTTCCCCTTCCAAACCTTAGACCCTTCCTTTATCATGAGATGGGATATCCAACTCCTTCCCATTCCAATCCTGAGACCCTTCCGATAGCAGAGATGTGATATCTCAATGCTTATACCAATCCTGAGACCCTTCCTATGGCCTGAGATGTCATATACAACTCCTTCCCAATCCAATCCTGAGACCCTTCCTATAGCATGAGATGTGATATCTCAATGCTTATACCAAATCTGAGACCCTTCCTATAGCATGAGATGTGATATCCAACTCCTTCCCATTCCAATCCTGAGACCCTTCCTATAGCATGAGATGTGATGTCTCAATGCTTCTAATACCAAACCTGAGATCCTTCCTATAACATGAGATGTGATATCCAACTCCTTCCCATTCCAATCCTGAGACCCTTCCTATAGCATGAGATGTGATGTCTCAATGCTTCTAATACCAAACCTGAGAACCTTCCTACAGCATGGAATGTGATATCTCAATGCTTCTAATACCAAACCTGAGACCAGTCCTATAACATGAGATTGGATATCCAACTCCTTCCCCTTCCAAACCTGAGACCCTTCCTATAGCATGAGATGTGATATCCAACTTCTTCCCATTCCAATCCTGAGACCCTTCCTATAACATGAGATGTGATGTCTCAATGCTTCTAATACCAAACCTGAGAACCTTCCTACAGCATGCGATGTGATATCTCAATGCTTCTAATACCAAACCTGAGACCCGTCCTATAACATGAGATGTGATATCCAACTCCTTCCCGTTTCAAACCTGAGACCCTTCCTATAACATGAGATGTGATATCCAACTCCTTCCCGTTTCAAACCTGAGACCCTTCCTATAGCATATGTGATATCCAACTCCTTCCCATTCCAAACATGAGACCCTTCCTATAGCAAGAATGTAATATCCAACTCCTTCCCATTCCAATCCTGAGACCATTCCTATAGCATGAGATGTGATATCTCAATGCTTCTAATACCAAACCTGAGATCCTTCCTATGACATGAGATGTGATATCCAATTCCTCCCAATTCCAAACCTGAGAACCTTCCTACAGCATGCGATGTGATATCTCAATGCTTCTAATACCAAACCTGAGACCAGTCCTATAACATGAGATTGGATATCCAACTCCTTCCCCTTCCAAACCTGAGACCCTTCCTATAGCATGAGATGTGATATCCAACTTCTTTCCATTCCAATCCTGAGACCCTTCCTATAACATGAGATGTGATGTCTCAATGCTTCTAATACCAAACCTGAGATCTTTCCTATAACATGAGATGTGATATCCGACTTCTTCCCATTCCAATCCTGAGACCCTTCCTATAGCATGAGATGTGCTATCTCAATGCTTATACCAAACCTGAGACCCTTCCTAAAGCTTGAGATGTGATATCCAACTCCTTCCCATTCCAATCCTGAGACCCTTCCTATAACATGAAATGTGATATCCAACTCCTTCCCATTCCAACCTGAGACCCTTCCTATAGCATGAGATGGGATATCCAACTCCTTCCAAATCCAATACTGATACCCTTCCAATAGCATGAGATGTGATATCCCAATGCTTCTACCAAACCTGACAACCATACTATGGCATGAGATGTGATATCAAACTCCTTCCCATTCCAATCCTGAGACTCTTCCTATAGCATGAGATGTGATATCTCAATGCTTATACCAAATCTGAGACCCTTCCTATAGCATGAGATGTGATATCCAACTCCTTCCCATTCCAATCCTGAGACCCTTCCTATAGCATGAGATGTGATGTCTCAATGCTTCTAATACCAAACCTGAGATCCTTCCTATAACATGAGATGTGATATCCAACTCCTTCCCATTCCAATCCTGAGACCCTTCCTATAGCATGAGATGTGATGTCTCAATGCTTCTAATACCAAACCTGAGATCCTTCCTATGACATGAGATGTGATATCCAATTCCTCCCCATTCCAAACCTGAGAACCTTCCTACAGCATGCGATGTGATATCTCAATGCTTCTAATACCAAACCTGAGACCAGTCCTATAACATGAGATTGGATATCCAACTCCTTCCCCTTCCAAACCTGAGACCCTTCCTATAGCATGAGATGTGATATCCAACTTCTTCCCATTCCAATCCTGAGACCCTTCCTATAACATGAGATGTGATGTCTCAATGCTTCTAATACCAAACCTGAGATCTTTCCTATAACATGAGATGTGATATCCAACTCCTTCCCATTCCAATCCTGAGACCCTTCCTATAGCATGAGATGTGCTATCTCAATGCTTTTCCCAAACCTGAGACCCTTCCTAAAGCTTGAGATGTGATATCCAACTCCTTCCCATTCCAATCCTGAGACCCTTCCTATAGCATGAGATGTGATATCTCAATGCCTCTAATACCAAACCTGAGATCCTTCCTATAACATGAGATGTGATATCCAACTCCTTCCCATTCCAATCCTGAGACCCTTCCTATAGCATGAGATGTGATATCTCAATGCTTCTAATACCAAACCTGAGACCAGTCCTATAACATGAGATTGGATATCCAACTCCTTCCCCTTCCAAACCTGAGACCCTTCCTATAGCATGAGATGTGATATCCAACTCCTTCCCATTCCAATCCTGAGGCCCTTCCTATAGCATGAGATGTGATGTCTCAATGCTTCTAATACCAAACCTGAGATCCTTCCTATAACATGAGATGTGATATCCAACTCCTTCCCATTCCAATCCTGAGACCCTTCCTATAGCATGAGATGTGATGTCTCAATGCTTCTAATACCAAACCTGAGAACCTTCCTACAGCATGCGATGTGATATCTCAATGCTTCTAATACCAAACCTGAGACCCGTCCTATAACATGAGATGTGATATCCAACTCCTTCCCGTTTCAAACCTGAGACCCTTCCTATAACATGAGATGTGATATCCAACTCCTTCCCGTTTCAAACCTGAGACCCTTCCTATAGCATATGTGATATCCAACTCCTTCCCATTCTAAACATGAGACCCTTCCTATAGCAAGAATGTAATATCCAACTCCTTCCCATTCCAATCCTGAGACCATTCCTATAGCATGAGATGTGATATCTCAATGCTTCTAATACCAAACCTGAGATCCTTCCTATGACATGAGATGTGATATCCAATTCCTCCCCATTCCAAACCTGAGAACCTTCCTACAGCATGCGATGTGATATCTCAATGCTTCTAATACCAAACCTGAGACCAGTCCTATAACATGAGATTGGATATCCAACTCCTTCCCCTTCCAAACCTGAGACCCTTCCTATAACATGAGAAGTGATGTCTCAATGCTTCTAATACCAAACCTGAGATCTTTCCTATAACATGAGATGTGATATCCAACTCCTTCCCATTCCAATCCTGAGACCCTTCCTATAGCATGAGATGTGCTATCTCAATGCTTATACCAAACCTGAGACCCTTCCTATAGCATGAAATGTGATATCCAACTCCTTCCCTTTCCAAACATGAGAGCCTACCTATAGCATGAGATGTGATATCCAAGTCCTTCCCATTCCAATCCTTAGACCCTTCCTACAGCATGCAATATGATATCTCAATGATTCTAATAACAAACCTGAGACCCATCCTATAACATGAGATGGGATATCCAACTCCTTCCCATTCCAATCCTGAGACACATCCGATAGCAGAGATGTGATATCTCAATGCTTATACCAAACCTGAGACCCTTCCTATAACATGAGATGTGATATCCAACTCCTTCCCGGTCCAAACCTGAGACCCTTACTATAGCATATGTGATATCCAACTCCTTCCCATTCCAAACATGAGACCCTTCCTATAGCAAGAATGTAATATCCAACTCCTTCCCATTCCAATCCTGAGACCATTCCTATAGCATGAGATGTGATATCTCAATGCTTCTAATACCAAACCTGAGATCCTTCCTATAACATGAGATGTGATATCCAACTCCTTCCCATTCCAATTCTGAGACCCTTCCTATAGCATGAGATGTGATGTCTCAATGCTTCTAATACCAAACCTATGAACCTTCCTACAGCATGCGATGTGATATCTCAATGCTTCTAATACCAAACCTGAGACCAGTCCTATAACATGAGATTGGATATCCAACTCCTTCCCCTTCCAAACCTGAGACCCTTCCTATAGCATGAGATGTGATATCCAACTTCTTCCCATTCCAATCCTGAGACCCTTCCTATAACATGAGATGTGATGTCTCAATGCTTCTAATACCAAACCTGAGATCTTTCCTATAACATGAGATGTAATATCCAACTCCTTCCCATTCCAATCCTGAGACCCTTCCTATAGCATGAGATGTGCTATCTCAATGCTTATACCAAACCTGAGACCCTTCCTAAAGCTTGAGATGTGATATCCAACTCCTTCCCATTCCAATCCTGAGACCCTTCCTATAGCATGAGATGTGATATCTCAATGCTTCTAATATCAAACTTGAGACCCTCCCTATAGCATGAGATGTGACACCCAAGTCCTTCCCATTCCAATCCTGAGACACTTCCTATTACATGAGATGTGATATCTCAATGCTTATACCAAACCTGAGACCCTTCCTATAGCATGAGATGTGATATCCAACTCCTTCCCATTCCAATCCTGAGACCCTTCCTATAGCATGAGATGTGATGTCTCAATGCTTCTAATACCAAACCTGAGATCCTTCCTATAACATGAGATGTGATATCCAACTCCTTCCCATTCCAATCCTGAGACCCTTCCAATAGCAGAGATGTGATATCTCAATGCTTATACCAAACCTAAGACCCTTCCTATGGCATGAGATGTGATATCCAACTCCTTCCCATTCCAATCCCGAGACCCTTCCTATAGCATGAGATGTGATATCTCGATGCATATACCAAATCTGAGACCCTTCCTATAGCATGAGATGTGATATCCAACTCCTTCCCATTCCAATCCTGAGGCCGTTCCTATAGCATGAGATGTGATGTCTCAATGCTTCTAATACCAAACCTGAGATCCTTCCTATAACATGAGATGTGATATCCAACTCCTTCCCATTCCAATCCTGAGACCCTTCCTATAGCATGAGATGTGATGTCTCAATGCTTCTAATACCAAACCTGAGAACCTTCCTACAGCATGCGATGTGATATCTCAATGCTTCTAATACCAAACCTGAGACCCGTCCTATAACATGAGATGTGATATCCAACTCCTTCCCGTTTCAAACCTGAGACCCTTCCTATAACATGAGATGTGATATCCAACTCCTTCCCGTTTCAAACCTGAGACCATTCCTATAGCATATGTGATATCCAACTCCTTCCCATTCCAATCCTGAGACCATTCCTATAGCATGAGATGTGATATCTCAATGCTTCTAATACCAAACCTGAGATCCTTCCTATGACATGAGATGTGATATCCAATTCCTCCCCATTCCAAACCTGAGAACCTTCCTACAGCATGCGATGTGATATCTCAATGCTTCTAATACCAAACCTGCCAGTCCTATAACATGAGATTGGATATCCAACTCCTTCCCCTTCCAAACCTGAGACCCTTCCTATAGCATGAGATGTGATATCCAACTTCTTCCCATTCCAATCCTGAGACCCTTCCTATAACATGAGATGTGATGTCTCAATGCTTCTAATACCAAACCTGAGATCTTTCCTATAACATGAGATGTGATATCCGACTCCTTCCCATTCCAATCCTGAGACCCTTCCTATAGCATGAGATGTGATATCCAACTCCTTCCCATTCCAATCCTGAGACCCTTCCTATAACATGAAATGTGATATCCAACTCCTTCCCATTCCAACCTGAGACCCGTCCTATAGCATGAGATGGGATATCCAACTCCTTCCAAATCCAATACTGATACCCTTCCAATAGCATGAGATGTGATATCCCAATGCTTCTACCAAACCTGAGAACCATACTATGGCATGAGATGTGATATCAAACTCCTTCCCATTCCAATCCTGAGACTCTTCCTATAGCTTGAGATGTGATATCCGAAATCCTTCCCATTCCAATTCTGAGACCCTTCCTATACGATGAGACTTGATATCTCAATGCTTCTAATACCAAACCTGAGACCCGTCCTATAACATGAGATGTGATATCCAAATCTTTCCCCTTCCAAACCTTAGACCCTTCCTTTATCATGAGATGTGATATCCAACTCCTTCCCATTCCGATCCTGAGACCCTTCCGATATCATGAGATTTGTTATCTCAATGCTTCTTATATCAAAATTGAGACCCGCCTATAACATGAGATGTGATATCCAAATCTTTCCCCTTCCAAACCTTAGACCCTTCCTTTATCATGAGATGGGATATCCAACTCCTTCCCATTCCAATCCTGAGACCCTTCCGATAGCAGAGATGTGATATCTCAATGCTTATACCAATCCTGAGACCCTTCCTATGGCCTGAGATGTCATATACAACTCCTTCCCAATCCAATCCTGAGACCCTTCCTATAGCATGAGATGTGATATCTCAATGCTTATACCAAATCTGAGACCCTTCCTATAGCATGAGATGTGATATCCAACTCCTTCCCATTCCAATCCTGAGACCCTTCCTATAGCATGAGATGTGATGTCTCAATGCTTCTAGTACCAAACCTGAGATCCTTCCTATAACATGAGATGTGATATCCAACTCCTTCCCATTCCAATCCTGAGACCCTTCCTATAGCATGAGATGTGATGTCTCAATGCTTCTAATACCAAACCTGAGAACCTTCCTACAGCATGGAATGTGATATCTCAATGCTTCTAATACCAAACCTGAGACCAGTCCTATAACATGAGATTGGATATCCAACTCCTTCCCCTTCCAAACCTGAGACCCTTCCTATAGCATGAGATGTGATATCCAACTTCTTCCCATTCCAATCCTGAGACCCTTCCTATAACATGAGATGTGATGTCTCAATGCTTCTAATACCAAACCTGAGAACCTTCCTACAGCATGCGATGTGATATCTCAATGCTTCTAATACCAAACCTGAGACCCGTCCTATAACATGAGATGTGATATCCAACTCCTTCCCGTTTCAAACCTGAGACCCTTCCTATAACATGAGATGTGATATCCAACTCCTTCCCGTTTCAAACCTGAGACCCTTCCTATAGCATATGTGATATCCAACTCCTTCCCATTCCAAACATGAGACCCTTCCTATAGCAAGAATGTAATATCCAACTCCTTCCCATTCCAATCCTGAGACCATTCCTATAGCATGAGATGTGATATCTCAATGCTTCTAATACCAAACCTGAGATCCTTCCTATGACATGAGATGTGATATCCAATTCCTCCCAATTCCAAACCTGAGAACCTTCCTACAGCATGCGATGTGATATCTCAATGCTTCTAATACCAAACCTGAGACCAGTCCTATAACATGAGATTGGATATCCAACTCCTTCCCCTTCCAAACCTGAGACCCTTCCTATAGCATGAGATGTGATATCCAACTTCTTTCCATTCCAATCCTGAGACCCTTCCTATAACATGAGATGTGATGTCTCAATGCTTCTAATACCAAACCTGAGATCTTTCCTATAACATGAGATGTGATATCCGACTTCTTCCCATTCCAATCCTGAGACCCTTCCTATAGCATGAGATGTGCTATCTCAATGCTTATACCAAACCTGAGACCCTTCCTAAAGCTTGAGATGTGATATCCAACTCCTTCCCATTCCAATCCTGAGACCCTTCCTATAACATGAAATGTGATATCCAACTCCTTCCCATTCCAACCTGAGACCCTTCCTATAGCATGAGATGGGATATCCAACTCCTTCCAAATCCAATACTGATACCCTTCCAATAGCATGAGATGTGATATCCCAATGCTTCTACCAAACCTGACAACCATACTATGGCATGAGATGTGATATCAAACTCCTTCCCATTCCAATCCTGAGACTCTTCCTATAGCATGAGATGTGATATCTCAATGCTTATACCAAATCTGAGACCCTTCCTATAGCATGAGATGTGATATCCAACTCCTTCCCATTCCAATCCTGAGACCCTTCCTATAGCATGAGATGTGATGTCTCAATGCTTCTAATACCAAACCTGAGATCCTTCCTATAACATGAGATGTGATATCCAACTCCTTCCCATTCCAATCCTGAGACCCTTCCTATAGCATGAGATGTGATGTCTCAATGCTTCTAATACCAAACCTGAGATCCTTCCTATGACATGAGATGTGATATCCAATTCCTCCCCATTCCAAACCTGAGAACCTTCCTACAGCATGCGATGTGATATCTCAATGCTTCTAATACCAAACCTGCCAGTCCTATAACATGAGATTGGATATCCAACTCCTTCCCCTTCCAAACCTGAGACCCTTCCTATAGCATGAGATGTGATATCCAACTTCTTCCCATTCCAATCCTGAGACCCTTCCTATAACATGAGATGTGATGTCTCAATGCTTCTAATACCAAACCTGAGATCTTTCCTATAACATGAGATGTGATATCCGACTCCTTCCCATTCCAATCCTGAGACCCTTCCTATAGCATGAGATGTGCTATCTCAATGCTTATACCAAACCTGAGACCCTTCCTAAAGCTTGAGATGTGATATCCAACTCCTTCCCATTCCAATCCTGAGACCCTTCCTATAACATGAAATGTGATATCCAACTCCTTCCCATTCCAACCTGAGACCCTTCCTATAGCATGAGATGGGATATCCAACTCCTTCCAAATCCAATACTGATACCCTTCCAATAGCATGAGATGTGATATCCCAATGCTTCTACCAAACCTGAGAACCATACTATGGCATGAGATGTGATATCAAACTCCTTCCCATTCCAATCCTGAGACTCTTCCTATAGCTTGAGATGTGATATCCGAAATCCTTCCCATTCCAATTCTGAGACCCTTCCTATACGATGAGACTTGATATCTCAATGCTTCTAATACCAAACCTGAGACCCGTCCTATAACATGAGATGTGATATCCAAATCTTTCCCCTTCCAAACCTTAGACCCTTCCTTTATCATGAGATGTGATATCCAACTCCTTCCCATTCCGATCCTGAGACCCTTCCGATATCATGAGATTTGTTATCTCAATGCTTCTTATATCAAAATTGAGACCCGCCTATAACATGAGATGTGATATCCAAATCTTTCCCCTTCCAAACCTTAGACCCTTCCTTTATCATGAGATGGGATATCCAACTCCTTCCCATTCCAATCCTGAGACCCTTCCGATAGCAGAGATGTGATATCTCAATGCTTATACCAATCCTGAGACCCTTCCTATGGCCTGAGATGTCATATACAACTCCTTCCCAATCCAATCCTGAGACCCTTCCTATAGCATGAGATGTGATATCTCAATGCTTATACCAAATCTGAGACCCTTCCTATAGCATGAGATGTGATATCCAACTCCTTCCCATTCCAATCCTGAGACCCTTCCTATAGCATGAGATGTGATGTCTCAATGCTTCTAATACCAAACCTGAGATCCTTCCTATAACATGAGATGTGATATCCAACTCCTTCCCATTCCAATCCTGAGACCCTTCCTATAGCATGAGATGTGATGTCTCAATGCTTCTAATACCAAACCTGAGAACCTTCCTACAGCATGGAATGTGATATCTCAATGCTTCTAATACCAAACCTGAGACCAGTCCTATAACATGAGATTGGATATCCAACTCCTTCCCCTTCCAAACCTGAGACCCTTCCTATAGCATGAGATGTGATATCCAACTTCTTCCCATTCCAATCCTGAGACCCTTCCTATAACATGAGATGTGATGTCTCAATGCTTCTAATACCAAACCTGAGAACCTTCCTACAGCATGCGATGTGATATCTCAATGCTTCTAATACCAAACCTGAGACCCGTCCTATAACATGAGATGTGATATCCAACTCCTTCCCGTTTCAAACCTGAGACCCTTCCTATAACATGAGATGTGATATCCAACTCCTTCCCGTTTCAAACCTGAGACCCTTCCTATAGCATATGTGATATCCAACTCCTTCCCATTCCAAACATGAGACCCTTCCTATAGCAAGAATGTAATATCCAACTCCTTCCCATTCCAATCCTGAGACCATTCCTATAGCATGAGATGTGATATCTCAATGCTTCTAATACCAAACCTGAGATCCTTCCTATGACATGAGATGTGATATCCAATTCCTCCCAATTCCAAACCTGAGAACCTTCCTACAGCATGCGATGTGATATCTCAATGCTTCTAATACCAAACCTGAGACCAGTCCTATAACATGAGATTGGATATCCAACTCCTTCCCCTTCCAAACCTGAGACCCTTCCTATAGCATGAGATGTGATATCCAACTTCTTTCCATTCCAATCCTGAGACCCTTCCTATAACATGAGATGTGATGTCTCAATGCTTCTAATACCAAACCTGAGATCTTTCCTATAACATGAGATGTGATATCCGACTTCTTCCCATTCCAATCCTGAGACCCTTCCTATAGCATGAGATGTGCTATCTCAATGCTTATACCAAACCTGAGACCCTTCCTAAAGCTTGAGATGTGATATCCAACTCCTTCCCATTCCAATCCTGAGACCCTTCCTATAACATGAAATGTGATATCCAACTCCTTCCCATTCCAACCTGAGACCCTTCCTATAGCATGAGATGGGATATCCAACTCCTTCCAAATCCAATACTGATACCCTTCCAATAGCATGAGATGTGATATCCCAATGCTTCTACCAAACCTGACAACCATACTATGGCATGAGATGTGATATCAAACTCCTTCCCATTCCAATCCTGAGACTCTTCCTATAGCATGAGATGTGATATCTCAATGCTTATACCAAATCTGAGACCCTTCCTATAGCATGAGATGTGATATCCAACTCCTTCCCATTCCAATCCTGAGACCCTTCCTATAGCATGAGATGTGATGTCTCAATGCTTCTAATACCAAACCTGAGATCCTTCCTATAACATGAGATGTGATATCCAACTCCTTCCCATTCCAATCCTGAGACCCTTCCTATAGCATGAGATGTGATGTCTCAATGCTTCTAATACCAAACCTGAGAACCTTCCTACAGCATGCGATGTGATATCTCAATGCTTCTAATACCAAACCTGAGACCAGTCCTATAACATGAGATTGGATATCCAACTCCTTCCCCTTCCAAACCTGAGACCCTTCCTATAGCATGAGATGTGATATCCAACTTCTTCCCATTCCAATCCTGAGACCCTTCCTATAACATGAGATGTGATGTCTCAATGCTTCTAATACCAAACCTGAGATCTTTCCTATAACATGAGATATAATATCCAACTCCTTCCCATTCCAATCCTGAGACCCTTCCTATAGCATGAGATGTGCTATCTCAATGCTTATACCAAAACTGAGACCCTTCCTAAAGCTTGAGATGTGATATCCAACTCCTTCCCATTCCAATCCTGAGACCCTTCCTATAGCATGAGATGTGATATCTCAATGCTTCTAATATCAAACTTGAGACCCTCCCTATAGCATGAGATGTGATACCCAAGTCCTTCCCATTCCAATCCTGAGACACTTCCTATAGCATGAGATGTGATGTCTCAATGCTTCTAATACCAAACCTGAGATCCTTCCTATAACATGAGATGTGATATCCAACTCCTTCCCATTCCAATCCCGGGACCCTTCCTATAGCATGAGATGTGATATCTCGATGTTTATACCGAACCTGAGACCCTTCCTATAGCATGAGATGTGATATCCAACTCCTTCCCATTCCAATCCTGAGACCCTTCCTATAGCATGAGATGTGATATCTCAATGCCTCTAATACCAAACCTGAGATCCTTCCTCTAACATGAAATGTGATATCCAACTCCTTCCCTTTCCAAACATGAGAGCCTACCTATAGCATGAGATGTGATATCCAAGTCCTTCCCATTCCAATCCTTAGACCCTTCCTACAGCATGCAATATGATATCTCAATGATTCTAATAACAAACCTGAGACCCATCCTATAACATGAGATGGGATATCAAACTCCTTCCCATTCCAATCCTGAGACACTTCCGATAGCAGAGATGTGATATCTCAATGCTTATACCAAACCTGAGACCCTTCCTATAACATGAGATGTGATATCCAACTCCTTCCTGGTCCCAACCTGAGACCCTTACTATAGCATATGTGATATCCAACTCCTTCCCATTCCAAACATGAGACCCTTCCTATAGCAAGAATGTAATATCCAACTCCTTCCCATTCCAATCCTGAGACCATTCCTATAGCATGAGATGTGATATCTCAATGCTTCTAATACCAAACCTGAGATCCTTCCTATGACATGAGATGTGATATCCAATTCCTCCCCATTCCAAACCTGAGAACCTTCCTACAGCATGCGATGTGATATCTCAATGCTTCTAATACCAAACCCGAGACCAGTCCTATAACATGAGATTGGATATCCAACTCCTTCCCCTTCCAAACCTGAGACCCTTCCTATAGCATGAGATGTGATATCCAACTTCTTCCCATTCCATTCCTGAGACCCTTCCTATAACATGAGATGCAATGTCTCAATGCTTCTAATACCAAACCTGAGATCTTTCCTATAACATGAGATGTGATATCCAACTCCTTCCCATTCCAATCTTGAGACCCTTCCTATAGCATGAGATGTGATATCTCAATGCTTATAACAAACCTGAGACCCTTCCTATAGCTTGAGATGTGATATCCAACTCCTTCCCATTCCAATCCTGAGACCCTTCCTATAGCATGAGATGTGATATCTCAAGGCCTCTAATACCAAACCTGAGATCCTTCCTCTAACATGAAATGTGATATCCAACTCCTTCCCTTTCCAAACATGAGAGCCTACCTATAGTGAGATGTGATATCCAAGTCCTTCCCATTCCAATCCTTAGACCCTTCCTACAGCATGCAATATGATATCTCAATGATTCTAATAACAAACCTGAGACCCTTCCTATAGCATGAGATGTGATATCCAACTTCTTCCCATTCCATTCCTGAGACCCTTCCTATAACATGAGATGCGATGTCTCAATGCTTCTAATACCAAACCTGAGATCTTTCCTATAACATGAGATGTGATATCCAACTCCTTCCCATTCCAATCCTGAGACCCTTCCTATAGCATGAAATGTGATATCTCAATGCTTATACCAAACCTGAGACCCTTCCTATAGCTTGAGATGTGATATCCAACTCCTTCCCATTCCAATCCTGAGACCCTTCCTATAGCATGAGATGTGATATCTCAAGGCCTCTAATACCAAACCTGAGATCCTTCCTCTAACATGAAATGTGATATCCAACTCCTTCCCTTTCCAAACATGAGAGCCTACCTATAGTGAGATGTGATATCCAAGTCCTTCCCATTCCAATCCTTAGACCCTTCCTACAGCATGCAATATGATATCTCAATGATTCTAATAACAAACCTGAGACCCATCCTATAACATGAGATGGGATATCCAACTCCTTCCCATTCCAATCCTGAGACACTTCTGATAGCAGAGATGTGATATCTCAATGCTTATACCAAACCTGAGACCCTTCCTATAACATGAGATGTGATATCCAACTCCTTCCCGGTCCAAACCTGAGACCCTTACTATAGCATATGTGATATCCAACTCCTTCCCATTCCAAACATGAGACCCTTCCTATAGCAAGAATGTAATATCCAACTCCTTCCCATTCCAATCCTGAGACCAGTCCTATAGCATGAGATGTGATATCTCAATGCTTCTAATACCAAACCTGAGATCCTTCCTATAACATGAGATGTGATATCCAACTCCTTCCCATTCCAATCCTGAGACCCTTCCTATAGCATGAGATGTGATGTCTCAATGCTTCTAATACCAAACCTGAGAACCTTCCTACAGCATGCGATGTGATATCTCAATGCTTCTAATACCAAACCTGAGACCAGTCCTATAACATGAGATTGGATATCCAACTCCTTCCCCTTCCAAACCTGAGACCCTTCCTATAGCATGAGATGTGATATCCAACTTCTTCCCATTCCAATCCTGAGACCCTTCCTATAACATGAGATGTGATGTCTCAATGCTTCTAATACCAAACCTGAGATCTTTCCTATAACATGAGATGTAATATCCAACTCCTTCCCATTCCAATCCTGAGACCCTTCCTATAGCATGAGATGTGCTATCTCAATGCTTATACCAAACCTGAGACCCTTCCTAAAGCTTGAGATGTGATATCCAACTCCTTCCCATTCCAATCCTGAGACCCTTCCTATAGCATGAGATGTGATGTCTCAATGCTTCTAATACCAAACCTGAGATCCTTCCTATAACATGAGATGTGATATCCAACTCCTTCCCATTCCAATCCTGAGACCCTTCCAATAGCAGAGATGTGATATCTCAATGCTTATACCAAACCTAAGACCCTTCCTATGGCATGAGATGTGATATCCAACTCCTTCCCATTCCAATCCCGAGACCCTTCCTATAGCATGAGATGTGATATCTCGATGCATATACCAAATCTGAGACCCTTCCTATAGCATGAGATGTGATATCCAACTCCTTCCTATAGCATGAGATGTGATGTCTCAATGCTTCTAATACCAAACCTGAGATCCTTCCTATAACATGAGATGTGATATCCAACTCCTTCCCATTCCAATCCTGAGACCCTTCCTATAGCATGAGATGTGATGTCTCAATGCTTCTAATACCAAACCTGAGAACCTTCCTACAGCATGCGATGTGATATCTCAATGCTTCTTCTACCAAACCTGAGACCCGTCCTATAACATGAGATGTGATATCCAACTCCTTCCCGTTTCAAACCTGAGACCCTTCCTATAACATGAGATGTGATATCCAACTCCTTCCCGTTTCAAACCTGAGACCCTTCCTATAGCATATGTGATATCCAACTCCTTCCCATTCCAAACATGAGACCCTTCCTATAGCAAGAATGTAATATCCAACTCCTTCCCATTCCAATCCTGGGACCATTCCTATAGCATGAGATGTGATATCTCAATGCTTCTAATACCAAACCTGAGATCCTTCCTATGACATGAGATGTGATATCCAATTCCTCCCCATTCCAAACCTGAGAACCTTCCTACAGCATGCGATGTGATATCTCAATGCTTCTAATACCAAACCTGAGACCAGTCCTATAACATGAGATTGGATATCCAACTCCTTCCCCTTCCAAACCTGAGACCCTTCCTATAGCATGAGATGTGATATCCAACTTCTTCCCATTCCAATCCTGAGACCCTTCCTATAACATGAGATGTGATGTCTCAATGCTTCTAATACCAAACCTGAGATCTTTCCTATAACATGAGATGTGATATCCAACTCCTTCCCATTCCAATCCTGAGACCCTTCCTATAGCATGAGATGTGCTATCTCAATGCTTATACCAAACCTGAGACCCTTCCTAAAGCTTGAGATGTGATATCCAACTCCTTCCCATTCCAATCCTGAGACCCTTCCTATAACATGAAATGTGATATCCAACTCCTTCCCATTCCAACCTGAGACCCTTCCTATAGCATGAGATGGGATATCCAACTCCTTCCAAATCCAATACTGATACCCTTCCAATAGCATGAGATGTGATATCCCAATGCTTCTACCAAACCTGAGAACCATACTATGGCATGAGATGTGATATCAAACTCCTTCCCATTCCAATCCTGAGACTCTTCCTATAGCTTGAGATGTGATATCCGAAATCCTTCCCATTCCAATTCTGAGACCCTTCCTATACGATGAGACTTGATATCTCAATGCTTCTAATACCAAACCTGAGACCCGTCCTATAACATGAGATATGATATCCAAATCTTTCCCCTTCCAAACCTTAGACCCTTCCTTTATCATGAGATGTGATATCCAACTCCTTCCCATTCCGATCCTGAGACCCTTCCGATATCATGAGATTTGTTATCTCAATGCTTCTTATATCAAAATTGAGACCCGCCTATAACATGAGATGTGATATCCAAATCTTTCCCCTTCCAAACCTTAGACCCTTCCTTTATCATGAGATGGGATATCCAACTCCTTCCCATTCCAATCCTGAGACCCTTCCGATAGCAGAGATGTGATATCTCAATGCTTATACCAATCCTGAGACCCTTCCTATGGCCTGAGATGTCATATACAACTCCTTCCCAATCCAATCCTGAGACCCTTCCTTTAGCATGAGATGTGATATCTCAATGCTTATACCAAATCTGAGACCCTTCCTATAGCATGAGATGTGATATCCAACTCCTTCACATTCCAATCCTGAGACCCTTCCTATAGCATGAGATGTGATGTCTCAATGCTTCTAATACCAAACCTGAGATCCTTCGTATAACATGAGATGTGATATCCAACTCCTTCCCATTCCAATCCTGAGACCCTTCCTATAGCATGAGATGTGATGTCTCAATGCTTCTAATACCAAACCTGAGAACCTTCCTACAGCATGCGATGTGATATCTCAATGCTTCTAATACCAAACCTGAGACCAGTCCTATAACATGAGATTGGATATCCAACTCCTTCCCCTTCCAAACCTGAGACCCTTCCTATAGCATGAGATGTGATATCCAACTTCTTCCCATTCCAATCCTGAGACCCTTCCTATAACATGAGATGTGATGTCTCAATGCTTCTAATACCAAACCTGAGATCTTTCCTATAACATGAGATGTAATATCCAACTCCTTCCCATTCCAATCCTGAGACCCTTCCTATAGCATGAGATGTGCTATCTCAATGCTTATACCAAACCTGAGACCCTTCCTAAAGCTTGAGATGTGATATCCAACTCCTTCCCATTCCAATCCTGAGACCCTTCCTATAGCATGAGATGTGATATCTCAATGCTTCTAATATCAAACTTGAGACCCTCCCTATAGCATGAGATGTGATACCCAAGTCCTTCCCATTCCAATCCTGAGACACTTCCTATAGCATGAGATGTGATGTCTCAATGCTTCTAATACCAAACCTGAGATCCTTCCTATAACATGAGATGTGATATCCAACTCCTTCCCATTCCAATCCCGGGACCCTTCCTATAGCATGAGATGTGATATCTCGATGTTTATACCAAACATGAGACCCTTCCTATAGCATGAGATGTGATATCCAACTCCTTCCCATTCCAATCCTGAGACCCTTCCTATAGCATGAGATGTGATATCTCAATGCCTCTAATACCAAACCTGAGATCCTTCCTCTAACATGAAATGTGATATCCAACTCCTTCCCTTTCCAAACATGAGAGCCTACCTATAGCATGAGATGTGATATCCAAGTCCTTCCCATTCCAATCCTTAGACCCTTCCTACAGCATGCAATACGATATCTCAATGATTCTAATAACAAACCTGAGACCCATCCTATAACATGAGATGGGATATCAAACTCCTTCCCATTCCAATCCTGAGACACTTCCGATAGCAGAGATGTGATATCTCAATGCTTATACCAAACCTGAGACCCTTCCTATAACATGAGATGTGATATCCAACTCCTTCCTGGTCCCAACCTGAGACCCTTACTATAGCATATGTGATATCCAACTCCTTCCCATTCCAAACATGAGACCCTTCCTATAGCAAGAATGTAATATCCAACTCCTTCCCATTCCAATCCTGAGACCATTCCTATAGCATGAGATGTGATATCTCAATGCTTCTAATACCAAACCTGAGATCCTTCCTATGACATGAGATGTGATATCCAATTCCTCCCCATTCCAAACCTGAGAACCTTCCTACAGCATGCGATGTGATATCTGAATGCTTCTAATACCAAACCCGAGACCAGTCCTATAACATGAGATTGGATATCCAACTCCTTCCCCTTCCAAACCTGAGACCCTTCCTATAGCATGAGATGTGATATCCAACTTCTTCCCATTCCATTCCTGAGACCCTTCCTATAACATGAGATGCGATGTCTCAATGCTTCTAATACCAAACCTGAGATCTTTCCTATAACATGAGATGTGATATCCAACTCCTTCCCATTCCAATCCTAAGACCCTTCCTATAGCATGAGATGTGATATCTCAATGCTTATACCAAACCTGAGACCCTTCCTATAGCGTGAGATGTGATATCCAACTCCTTCCCATTCCAATCCTGAGACCCTTCCTATAGCATGAGATGTGATATCTCAATGCCTCTAATACCAAACCTGAGATCCTTCCTCTAACATGAAATGTGATATCCAACTCCTTCCCCTTCCAAACCTGAGAGCCTTCCTATAGCATGAGATATGATATCCAAGTCCTTCCCATCCAATCCTGAGACCCTTCCTATAACATGAAATGTGATATCCAACTCCTTCCCATTCCAACCTGAGACCCTTACTATAGCATGAGATGGGATATCCAACTCCTTCCAAATCCAATGCTGATACCCTTCCGATAGCATGAGATGTGATATCCCAATGCTTCTACCAAACCTGAGACCCATACTATGGCATGAGATGTGATATCAAACTCCTTCCCATTCCAATCCTGAGACCCTACCTATAGCTTGAGATGTGATATCCAACTCCTTCCCATTCCAATTCTGAGACCCTTCCTATACCATGAAACTTGATATCTCAATGCTTCTAATACAAAACCTGAGACCCGTCCTATAACATGAGATGTGATATCCAAATCCTTCCCCTTCCAAACCTTAGACCCTTCCTTTATCATGAGATGTGATATCCAATTCCTTCCCATTCCAATCCTGACACCCTTCCGATATCATGAGATTTGTTATCTCAATACTTCTAATATCAAACTTGAGACCCTCCCTATAGCATGAGATGTGACATCCAAGTCCTTTCCATTCCAATCCTGAGACTCTTCCTATAGCATGAGATGTGATATCTCAATGCTTCTAATACCAAACCTGAGACCCTTCCTATAACATGAGATGGGATATCCAACTCCTTCCCATTCCAATCCTGAGAGACCCTTCCGATAGCAGAGATGTGATATCTCAATGCTTATACCAAACCTGAGACCCTTCCTATGGCCTGATTTGTCATATACAACTCCTTCCCATTCCAATCCTGAGACCCTTCCTATAGCATGAGATGTGATATCTCAATGCTTATACCAAATCCGAGACCCTTCCTATATCATGAGATGTGATATCCAACTCCTTCCCATTCCAATCCTGAGACCCTTCCTATAGCATGAGATGTGATGTCTCAATGCTTCTAATACCAAACCTGAGATCCTTCCTATAATATGAGATGTGATATCCAACCCCTTCCCATTCCAATCCTGAGACCCTTATGATAGCATGAGATGTGCTATCTCAATGCCTCTAATACCAAACCTGAGATACTTCTGATAGCATGAGATGTGATATCTCAATGCTTCTAGTACCAAACCTGAGATCCTTCCTATAACATGAGATGTGATTTTTCAAATCCTTCCACTTCCAAACCTGAGACCCTCCCTTTAGCATGAGATGTGATATCCAACTCCTTCCCATTCCAATCCTGAGACCCTTCTGATAGCATGAGATGTGATATTTCAATGCCTCTAATACCAAACCTGAGATCCTACCTCTAACATGAAATGTGATATCCATCTCCTTCCCTTTCCAAACATGAGACCCTGCCTATAGCATGAGATGTGATATCAAAAGTCCTTCCCATTCCAATCCTGAGACCCTTCCTATAGCATGTGATGTGATATCTCAATGCTTATACCAAACCTGAGACCCTTCCTATGGCATGAGATGTCATATACAACTCCTTCCCATTCCAATCCTGAGACCCTTCCTATAGCATGAGATGTGATATCTCAATGCTTATACCAAACCTGAGACCCTTCCTATAGCATGAGATGTGATATCCAACTTCTTCCCATTCCAATCCTGAGACCCTTCCTATAACATGAGATGTGATGTCTCAATGCTTCTAATACCAAACCTGAGACCCTTCCTATAACATGAGATGGGATATCCAACTCCTTCCCATTCCAATCCTGAGACCCTTCCGATAGTAGAGATGTGATATCTCAATGCTTATACCAAACCTGATACCCTTCCTATGGCCTGAGATGTCATATACAACTCCTTCCCATTCCAATCCTGAGACCGTTCCTATAGCATGAGATGTGATATCTCAATGCTTATACCAAATCTGAGACCCTTCCTATAGCATGAGATGTGATATCCAACTCCTTCCCATTCCAATCCTGAGACCCTTCCTATAGCATGAGATGCGATGTCTCAATGCTTCTAATACCAAACCTGAGATCCTTCCTATAACATGAGATGTGATATCCAACTCCTTCCCATTCCAATCCTGAGACCCTTATGATAGCATGAGATGTGATATCTCAATGCCTCTAATACCAAACCTGAGATACTTCCGATAGCATGAGATGTGATATCTCAATGCTTCTAATACCAAACCTGAGATCCTTCCTATAACATGAGATGTGATTTCCAAATCCTTCCCCTTCCAAACCTGAGACCCTCCCTTTAGCATGAGATGTGATATCCAACTCCTTCCCATTCCAATCCTGAGACCCTTCTGATAGCATGAGATGTGATATTTCAGTGCCTCTAATACCAAACCTGAGATCCTACCTCTAACATGAAATGTGATATCCATCTCCTTCCCTTTCCAAACCTGAGACCCTGCTTACAGCATGAGATGTGATATCCAAGTCCTTCCCATTACAATCCTGAGACCCTTCCTATAGCATGTGATGTGATATCTCAATGCTTATACCAAACCTGAGACCCTTCCTATGGCATGAGATGTCATATACAACTCCTTCCCATTCCAATCCTGAGACCCTTCCTATAGCATGAGATGTGATATCTCAATGCTTATACCAAACCTGAGACCCTTCCTATAGCATGAGATGTGATATCCAACTTCTTCCCATTCCAATCCTGAGACCCTTCCTATAACATGAGATGTGATGTCTCAATGCTTCTAATACCAAACCTGAGATCTTTCCTATAACATGAGATGTGATATCCAACTCCTTCCAATTCCAATCCTGAGACCCTTCCTATAGCATGAGATGTGATATCACAATGCTTATACCAAACCTGAGACCGTTCCTATAGCTTGAGATGTGATATCCAACTCCTTCCCATTCCAATCCTGAGACCCTTCCTATAGCATGAGATGTGATATCTCAAGGCCTCTAATACCAAACCTGAGATCGTTCCTCTAACATGAAATGTGATATCCAACTCCTTCCCCTTCCAAACCTGAGAGCCTTCCTATAGCATGAGATATGATAGCCAAGTCCTTCCAATTCCAATCCTGAGACCCTTCCTATAACATGAAATGTGATATCCAACTCCTTCCCATTCCAACCTGAGACCCTTCCTATAGCATGAGATGGGATATCACAATGCTTCTAATACCAAACCTGAGACTCTTCCTATAACATGAGATGGGATATCCAACTCCTTCCCATTCCAATCCTGAGACCCTTCCGATAGCAGAGATGTGATATCTCAATGCTTATACCAAACCTGAGACCGTTCCTATGGCCTGAGATGTGATATCCAACTGCTTCCCATTCCAATCCTGAGACCCTTCCTATAGCATGAGATGTGATATCTCAATGCTTATACCAAATCTGAGACCCTTCCTATAGCATGAGATGTGATATCCAACTTCTTCCCATTCCAATCCTGAGACCCTTCCTATAACATGAGATGTGATGTCTCAATGCTTCTAATACCAAACCTGAGATCTTTCCTATAACATGAGATGTGATATCCAACTCCTTCCCATTCCAATCCTGAGACCCTTCCTATAGCATGAGATGTGATATCTCAATGCTTATACCAAACCTGAGACCCTTCCTATAGCATGAGATGTGATATCCAACTTCTTCCCATTCAAATCCAGAGACCCTTCCTATAACATGAGATGTGATGTCTCAATGCTTCTAATACCAAACCTGAGACCCTTCCTATAACATGAGATGGGATATCCAACTCCTTCCCATTCCAATCCTGAGACCCTTCCGATAGTAGAGATGTGATATCTCAATGCTTATACCAAACCTGAGACCCTTCCTATGGCCTGAGATGTCATATACAACTCCTTCCCATTCCAATCCTGAGACCGTTCCTATAGCATGAGATGTGATATCTCAATGCTTATACCAAATCTGAGACCCTTCCTATAGCATGAGATGTGATATCCAACTCCTTCCCATTCCAATCCTGAGACCCTTCCTATAGCATGAGATGCGATGTCTCAATGCTTCTAATACCAAACCTGAGATCCTTCCTATAACATGAGATGTGATATCCAACTCCTTCCCATTCCAATCCTGAGACCCTTATGATAGCATGAGATGTGATATCTCAATGCCTCTAATACCAAACCTGAGATACTTCCGATAGCATGAGATGTGATATCTCAATGCTTCTAATACCAAACCTGAGATCCTTCCTATAACATGAGATGTGATTTCCAAATCCTTCCCCTTCCAAACCTGAGACCCTCCCTTTAGCATGAGATGTGATATCCAACTCCTTCCCATTCCAATCCTGAGACCCTTCTGATAGCATGAGATGTGATATTTCAGTGCCTCTAATACCAAACCTGAGATCCTACCTCTAACATGAAATGTGATATCCATCTCCTTCCCTTTCCAAACCTGAGACCCTGCTTACAGCATGAGATGTGATATCCAAGTCCTTCCCATTACAATCCTGAGACCCTTCCTATAGCATGTGATGTGATATCTCAATGCTTATACCAAACCTGAGACCCTTCCTATGGCATGAGATGTCATATACAACTCCTTCCCATTCCAATCCTGAGACCCTTCCTATAGCATGAGATGTGATATCTCAATGCTTATACCAAACCTGAGACCCTTCCTATAGCATGAGATGTGATATCCAACTTCTTCCCATTCCAATCCTGAGACCCTTCCTATAACATGAGATGTGATGTCTCAATGCTTCTAATACCAAACCTGAGATCTTTCCTATAACATGAGATGTGATATCCAACTCCTTCCAATTCCAATCCTGAGACCCTTCCTATAGCATGAGATGTGATATCACAATGCTTATACCAAACCTGAGACCGTTCCTATAGCTTGAGATGTGATATCCAACTCCTTCCCATTCCAATCCTGAGACCCTTCCTATAGCATGAGATGTGATATCTCAAGGCCTCTAATACCAAACCTGAGATCGTTCCTCTAACATGAAATGTGATATCCAACTCCTTCCCCTTCCAAACCTGAGAGCCTTCCTATAGCATGAGATATGATAGCCAAGTCCTTCCAATTCCAATCCTGAGACCCTTCCTATAACATGAAATGTGATATCCAACTCCTTCCCATTCCAACCTGAGACCCTTCCTATAGCATGAGATGGGATATCACAATGCTTCTAATACCAAACCTGAGACTCTTCCTATAACATGAGATGGGATATCCAACTCCTTCCCATTCCAATCCTGAGACCCTTCCGATAGCAGAGATGTGATATCTCAATGCTTATACCAAACCTGAGACCGTTCCTATGGCCTGAGATGTGATATCCAACTGCTTCCCATTCCAATCCTGAGACCCTTCCTATAGCATGAGATGTGATATCTCAATGCTTATACCAAATCTGAGACCCTTCCTATAGCATGAGATGTGATATCCAACTTCTTCCCATTCCAATCCTGAGACCCTTCCTATAACATGAGATGTGATGTCTCAATGCTTCTAATACCAAACCTGAGATCTTTCCTATAACATGAGATGTGATATCCAACTCCTTCCCATTCCAATCCTGAGACCCTTCCTATAGCATGAGATGTGATATCTCAATGCTTATACCAAACCTGAGACCCTTCCTAAGGCCTGAGATGTCATATACAACTCCTTCCCATTCCAATCCTGAGACCCTTCCTATAGCATGAGATGTGATATCTCAAGGCCTCTAATACCAAACCTGAGATCGTTCCTCTAACATGAAATGTGATATCCAACTCCTTCCCCTTCCAAACCTGAGAGCCTTCCTATAGCATGAGATATGATAGCCAAGTCCTTCCAATTCCAATCCTGAGACCCTTCCTATAACATGAAATGTGATATCCAACTCCTTCCCATTCCAACCTGAGACCCTTCCTATAGCATGAGATGGGATATCTCACTGCTTCTAATACCAAACCTGAGACTCTTCCTATAACATGAGATGGGATATCCAACTCCTTCCCATTCCAATCCTGAGACCCTTCCGATAGCAGAGATGTGATATCTCAATGCTTATACCAAACCTGAGACCCTTCCTATGGCCTGAGATGTGATATCCAACTGCTTCCCATTCCAATCCTGAGACCCTTCCTATAGCATGAGATGTGATATCTCAATGCTTATACCAAATCTGAGACCCTTCCTATAGCATGAGATGTGATATCCAACTCCTTCCCATTCCAATCCTGAGACCCTTCCTATAGCATGAGATGTGATGTCTCAATGCTTCTAATACCAAACCTGAGATCCTTCCTATAACATGAGATGTGATTTCCAAATCCTTCCCCTTCCAAACCTGAGACCCTCCCTTTAGCATGAGATGTGATATCCAACTCCTTCCCATTCCAATCCTGAGACCCTTCTGATAGCATGAGATGTGATATCTCAATGCCTCTAATACCAAACCTGAGATCCTACCTCTAACATGAAATGTGATATCCATCTCCTTCCCTTTCCAAACCTGAGACCCTGTCTATAGCATGAGATGTCATATACAACTCCTTCCATTCAATCCTGAGACCCTTCCTATAGCATGAGATGTGATATCTCAATGCTTATACCAAACCTGAGACCCTTCCTATAGCATGAGATGTGATATCCAACTTCTTCCCATTCCAATCCTGAGACCCTTCCTATAACATGAGATGTGATGTCGCAATGCTTCTAATACCAAACCTGAGATCTTTCCTATAACATGAGATGTGATATCCAACTCCTTCCCATTCCAATCCTGAGACCCTTCCTATAGCATGAGATGTGATATCACAATGCTTATACCAAACCTGAGACCGTTCCTATAGCTTGAGATGTGATATCCAACTCCTTCCCATTCCAATCCTGAGACCCTTCCTATAGCATGAGATGTGATATCTCAAGGCCTCTAATACCAAACCTGAGATCGTTCCTCTAACATGAAATGTGATATCCAACTCCTTCCCCTTCCAAACCTGAGAGCCTTCCTATATTATGAGATGTGATATCCAACTCCTTCCCATTCCAATCCTGAGACCCTTATGATGGCATGAGCTGTGATATCTCAATGCCTCTAATACCAAACCTGAGATACATCCGATAGCATGAGATGTGATATCTCAATGCTTCTAATACCAAACCTGAGATCCTACCTCTAACATGAAATGTGATATCCATCTCCTTCCCTTTCCAAACCTGAGACCCTGCCTATTGCATGAGATGTGATATCCAAGTCCTTTCCATTCCAATCCTGAGACCCTTCCTATAGCATGTGATGTGATATCTCAATGCTTATACCAAACCTGAGACCCTTCCTATGGCATGAGATGTCATATACAACTCCTTCCCATTCCAAACCTGAGACCCTTCCTATAGCATGAGATGTGATATCTCAATGCTTATACCAAACCTGAGACCCTTCCTATAGCATGAGATGTGATATCCAACTCCTCCCCATTCCAATCCTGAGACCCTTCCTATAGCATGAGATGTGATATCACAATGCTTATACCAAACCTGAGACCGTTCCTATAGCTTGAGATGTGATATCCAACTCCTTCCCATTCCAATCCTGAGACCCTTCCTATAGCATGAGATGTGATATCTCAAGGCCTCTAATACCAAACCTGAGATCGTTCCTCTAACATGAAATGTGATATCCAACTCCTTCCCCTTCCAAACCTGAGAGCCTTCCTATAGCATGAGATATGATAGCCAAGTCCTTCCAATTCCAATCCTGAGACCCTTCCTATAACATGAAATGTGATATCCAACTCCTTCCCATTCCAACCTGAGACCCTCCCTATAGCATGAGATGGGATATCTCAATGCTTCTAATACCAAACCTGAGACTCTTCCTATAACATGAGATGGGATATCCAACTCATTCCCATTCCAATCCTGAGACCCTTCCGATAGCAGAGATGTGATATCTCAATGCTTATACCAAACCTGAGACCCTTCCTATGGCCTGAGATGTCATATACAACTCCTTCCCATTCCAATCCTGAGACCCTTCCTATAGCATGAGATGTGATATCTCAATGCTTATACCAAATCTGAGACCCTTCCTATAGCATGAGATGTGATATCCAACTCCTTCCCATTCCAATCCTGAGACCCTTCCTATAGCATGAGATGTGATGTCTCAATGCTTCTAATACCAAACCTGATATCCTTCCTATAACATGAGATGTGATATCCAACTCCTTCCCATTCCAATCCTGAGACCCTTATGATAGCATGAGATGTGATATCTCAATGCCTCTAATACCAAACCTGAGATACTTCCGATAGCATGAGATGTGATATCTCAATGCTTCTAATACCAAACCTGAGATCCTTCCTATAACATGAGATGTGATTTCCAAATCCTCCCGCTTCCAAACCTGAGACCCTCCCTTTAGCATGAGATGTGATATCCAACTCCTTCCCATTCCAATCCTGAAACCCTTCTGATAGCATAAGATGTGATATCTCAATGCCTCTAATTCCAAACCTGAGATCCTACCTCTAACATGAAATGTGATATCCATCTCCTTCCCATTCCAATCCCGAGACCCTTCCTATAGCATGAGATGTGATATCTCAATGCTTATACCAAACCTGAGACCCTTCCTATAGCATGAGATGTGATATCCAACTCCTTCCCATTCCAATCCTGAGACTCTTCCTAAAGCATGAGATGTGATATCTCAATGCCTCTAATACCAAACCTGAGATCCTTCCTCTAACGTGAAATGTGATATCCAACTCCTTCCCTTTCCAAACCTGAGAGCCTACCTATAGCATGAGATGTGATATCACAATGCTTATACCAAACCTGAGACCGTTCCTATAGCTTGAGATGTGATATCCAACTCCTTCCCATTCCAATCCTGAGACCCTTCCTATAGCATGAGATGTGATATCTCAAGGCCTCTAATACCAAACCTGAGATCGTTCCTCTAACATGAAATGTGATATCCAACTCCTTCCCCTTCCAAACCTGAGAGCCTTCCTATAACATGAGATGTGGCATCCAACTCCTCCTCATTCCAATCCTGAGACCCTTCCTATAGCATGAGATGTGATATCTCAATGCTTCTAATACCAAACCTGAGACCCTTCCTATAACATGATTTGGGATATCCAACTCCTTCCCATTCCAATCCTGAGACCCTTCCGATAGCAGAGATGTGATATCTCAATGCTTATACCAAACCTGAGACCCTTCCTATGGCCTGAGATGTCATATGCAACTCCTTCCCATTCCAATCCTGAGACCCTTCCTATAGCATTAGATGTGATATCTCAATGCTTATACCAAATCTGAGACCCTTCCTATAGCATGAGATGTGATATCCAACTTCTTCCCATTCCAATCCTGAGACCCTTCCTATAGCATGAGATGTGATGTCTCAATTCTTCTAATACCAAACCTGAGATCCTTCCTATAACATGAGATGTGATATCCAACTCCTTCCCATTCCAATCCTGAGACCCTTATGATAGCATGAGATGTGATATCTCAATGCCTCTAATACCAAACCTGAGATACTTCTGATAGCATGAGATGTGATATCTCAATGCTTCTAATACCAAACCTGAGATCCTTCCTATAACATGAGATGTAATTTCCAAATCCTTCCACTTCCAAACCTGAGACCCTCCCTTTAGCATGAGATGTGATATCCAACTCCTTCCCATTCCAATCCTGAGACCCTTCTGATAGCATGAGATGTGATATTTCAATGCCTCTAATACCAAACCTGAGATCCTACCTCTAACATGAAATGTGATATCCATCTCCTTCCCTTTCTAAACCTGAGACCCTGCCTATAGCATGAGATGTGATATCCAAGTCCTTCCCATTCCAATCCTGAGACCCTTCCTATAGCATGTGATGTGATATCTCAATGCTTATACCAAACCTGAGACCCTTCCTATGGCATGAGATGTCATATACAACTCCTTCCCATTCCAATCCTGAGACCCTTCCTATAGCATGTGATGTGATATCTCAATGCTTATACCAAACCTGAGACCCTTCCTATAGCATGAGATGTGATGTCCAACTTCTTCCCATTCCAATCCTGAGACTCTTCCTATAACATGAGATGTGATGTCTCAATGCTTCTAATACCAAACCTGAGACCCTTCCTATAACATGAGATGGGATATCCAACTCCTTCCCATTCCAATCCTGAGACCCTTCCGATAGCAGAGATGTGATATCTCAATGCTTTTACCAAACCTGAGACCCTTCCTATGGCCTGAGATGTCATATACAACTCCTTCCCATTCCAATCCTGAGACCCTTCCTATAGCATGAGATGTGATATCTCAATGCTTATACCAAATCTGAGACACTTCCTATAGCATGAGATGTGATATCCAACTCCTTCCCATTCCAATCCTGACACCCTTCCTATAGCATGAGATGTGATGTCTCAATGCTTCTAATACCAAACCTGAGATCCTTCCTATAACATGAGTTGTGATATCCAACTCCTTCCCATTCCAATCCTGAGACCCTTATGATAGCATGAGATGTGATATCTCAATGCCTCTAATACCAAACCTGAGATGCTTCCGATAGCATGAGATGTGATATCTCAATGCTTCTAATACCAAACCTGAGATCCTTCCTATAACATGAGATGTGATTTCCAAATCCTTCCCCTTCCAAACCTGAGACCCTCCCTTTAGCATGAGATGTGATATCAAACTCCTTCCCATTCCAATCCTGAGACCCATCTGATAGCATGAGATGTGATATTTCAATGCCTCTAATACCAAACCTGAGATCCTACCTCTAACATGAAATGTGATATCCATCTCCTTCCCTTTCCAAACCTGAGACCCTGCCTATAGCATGAGATGTGATATCCAAGTACTTTCCATTCCAATCCTGAGACCCTTCCTATAGCATGTGATGTGATATCTCAATTCTTATACCAAACCTGAGACCCTTCCTATGGCATGAGATGTCATATACAACTCCTTCCCATTCCAATCCTGAGACCCTTCCTGTAGCATGAGATGTGATATCTCAATGCTTATACCAAACCTGAGACCCTTCCTATAGCATGAGATGTGATATCCAACTTCTTCCCATTCCAATCCTGAGACCCTTCCTATAACATGAGATGTGATGTCGCAATGCTTCTAATACCAAACCTGAGATCTTTCCTATAACATGAGATGTGATATCCAACTCCTTCCCATTCCAATTCTGAGACCCTTCCTATAGCATGAGATGTGATATCACAATGCTTATACCAAACCTGAGACCGTTCCTATAGCTTGAGATGTGATATCCAACTCCTTCCCATTCCAATCCTGAGACCCTTCCTATAGCATGAGATGTGATATCTCAAGGCCTCTAATACCAAACCTGAGATCGTTCCTCTAACATGAAATGTGATATCCAACTCCTTCCCCTTCCAAACCTGAGAGCCTTCCTATAACATGAGATGTGATATCCAACTCCTTCCCATTCCAATCCTGAGACCCTTATGATAGCATGAGATGTGATATCTCAATGCCTCTAATACCAAACCTGAGATACTTCCGATAGCATGAGATGTGATATCTCAATGCTTCTAATACCAAACCTGAGATCCTTCCTATAACATGAGATGTGATTTCCAAATCCTTCCCCTTCCAAACCTGAGACCCTCCCTTTATCATGAGATGTGATATCCAACTCCTTCCCATTCCAATCCTGAGACCCTTCTGATAGCATGAGATGTGATATTTCAATGCCTCTAATACCAAACCTGAGATCCTACCCCTAACATGAAATGTGATATCCATCTCCTTCCCTTTCCAAACCTGAGACCCTGCCTATAGCATGAGATGTGATATCCAAGTCCTTTCCATTCCAATCCTGAGACCCTTCCTATAGCATGTGATGTGATATCTCAATGCTTATACCAAACCTGAGACCCTTCCTATGGCATGAAATGTCATATACAACTCCTTCCCATTCCAAACCTGAGACCCTTCCTATAGCATGAGATGTGATATCTCAATGCTTATACCAAACCTGAGACCCTTCCTATAGCATGAGATGTGATATCTCAATGCCTCTAATACCAAACCTGAGATCCTTCCTCTAACTTGAAATGTGATATCCAACTCCTTCCCTTTCCAAACCTGAGAGCCTACCTATAGCATGAGATGTGATATCACAATGCTTATACCAAACCTGAGACCGTTCCTATAGCTTGAGATGTGATATCCAACTCCTTCCCATTCTAATCCTGAGACCCTTCCTATAGCATGAGATGTGATATCTCAAGGCCTCTAATACCAAACCTGAGATCGTTCCTCTAACATGAAATGTGATATCCAACTCCTTCCCCTTCCAAACCTGAGAGCCTTCCTATAACATGAGATGTGGCATCCAAGTCCTCCCCATTCCAATCCTGAGACCCTTCCTATAGCATGAGATGTGATATCTCAATGCTTCTAATACCAATCCTGAGACCCTTCCTATAGCAAGAGATGTGATATCCAACTCCTTCCCCTTCCAAACTTGAGACCCTCCCTATAACATCAGATGTGACATCCAAGTCCTCCCCATTCCAATCCTGAGACCCTTCCTATAGCATGAGATGTGATATCTCAATGCTTCTAATACCAAACCTGAGACCCTTCCTCTAACATGATTTGGGATATCCAACTCCTTCCCATTCCAATCCTGAGACCCTTCCGATAGCAGAGATGTGATATCTCAATGCTTATACCAAACCTGAGACCCTTCCTATGGCCTGAGATGTCATATGCAACTCCTTCCCATTCCAATCCTGAGACCCTTCCTATAGCATTAGATGTGATATCTCAATGCTTATACCAAATCTGAGACCCTTCCTATAGCATGAGATGTGATATCCAACTTCTTCCCATTCCAATCCTGAGACCCTTCCTATAGCATGAGATGTGATGTCTCAATTCTTCTAATACCAAACTTGAGATCCTTCCTATAACATGAGATGTGATATCCAACTCCTTCCCATTCCAATCCTGAGACCCTTATGATAGCATGAGATGTGATATCTCAATGCCTCTAACACCAAACCTGAGATACTTCTGATAGCATGAGATGTGATATCTCAATGCTTCTAATACCAAACCTGAGATCCTTCCTATAACATGAGATGTGATTTCCAAATCCTTCCACTTCCAAACCTGAGACCCTCCCTTTAGCATGAGATGTGATATCCAACTCCTTCCCATTCCAATCCTGAGACCCTTCTGATAGCATGAGATGTGATATTGCAATGCCTCTAATATCAAACCTGAGATCCTACCTCTAACATGAAATGTGATATCCATCTCCTTCCCTTTCCAAACCTGAGACCCTGCCTATAGCATGAAATGTGATATCCAAGTCCTTCCCATTCCAATCCTGAGACCCTTCCTATAGCATGAGATGTGATATCCAACTCCTTCCCATTCCAATCCTGAGACCCTTCCTATAGCATGAGATGTGAGGTCTCAATGCTTCTAATACCAAACCTGAGATCCTTCCTATAACATGAGATGTGATATCCAACTCCTTCCCATTCCAATCCTGAGACCCTTATGATAGCATGAGATGTGATATCTCAATGCCTCTAATACCAAACCTGAGATACTTCCGATAGCATGAGATGTGATATCTCAATGCTTCTAATACCAAACCTGAGATCCTTCCTATAATATGAGATGTGATTTCCAAATCCTTCCCCTTCCAAACCTGAGACCCTCCCTTTAGCATGAGATGTGATATCCAACTCCTTCCCATTCCAATCCTGAGACCCATCTGATAGCATGAGATGTGATATTTCAATGCCTCTAATACCAAACCTGAGATCCTACCTCTAACATGAAATGTGATATCCATCTCCTTCCCTTTCCAAACCTGAGACCCTGCCTATAGCATGAGATGTGATATCCAAGTCCTTTCCATTCCAATCCTGAGACCCTTCCTATAGCATGTGATGTGATATCTCAATGCTTATACCAAACCTGAGACCCTTCCTATGGCATGAGATGTCATATACAACTCCTTCCCATTCCAATCCTGAGACCCTTCCTATAGCATGAGATGTGATATCTCAATGCTTATACCAAACCTGAGACCCTTCCTATAGCATGAGATGTGATATCCAACTTCTTCCCATTCCAATCCTGACACCCTTCCTATAACATGAGATGTGATGTCGCAATGCTTGAATGGGAAGGAGTTGTATATGACATCTCATGCCATAGGAAGGGTCTCAGGTTTGGTATAAGAATTGAGATATCACATCACATGCTATAGGAAGGGTCTCAGGATTGGAATGGAAAGGACTTGGATATCACATCTCATGCTATAGGCAGGGTCTCAGGTTTGGAAAGGGAAGGAGATGGATATCACATTTCATGTTAGAGGTAGGATCTCAGGTTTGGTATTAGAGGCATTGAAATATCACATCTCATGCTATCAGATGGGTCTCAGGATTGGAATGGGAAGGAGTTTGATATCACATCTCATGCTAAAGGGAGGGTCTCAGCTTTCGAAGGGGAAGGATTTGGAAATCACATCTCATGTTATAGGAAGGATCTCAGGTTTGGTATTAGAAGCATTGAGATATCACATCTCATGCTATCGGAAGTATCTCAGGTTTGGTATTAGAGGCATTGAGATATCACATCTCATGCTATCATAAGGGTCTCAGGATTGGAATGGGAAGGAGTTGGATATCACATCTCATGTTATAGGAAGGATCTCAGGTTTGGTATTAGAAGCATTGAAACATCACATCTCAAGCTATAGGAAGGGTGTCAGGATTGGAATGGGAAGGAGTTGGATATCACATCTCATGCTATAGGAAGGGTCTCAGATTTGGTATAAGCATTGAGATATCACATCTCATGCTATAGGAAGGGTCTCAGGATTGGAATGGGAAGGAGTTGTATATGACATCTCAGGCCATGGGAAGGGTCTCAGGTTTGGTAAAAGCATTGAGATATCACATCTCTGCTATCGGAAGGGTCTCAGGATTGGAATGGGAAGGAGTTCGATATCCCATCTCATGTTATAGGAAGGGTCTCAGGTTTGGTATTAGAAGCATTGAGACATCACATCTCATGTTATAGGAAGGGTCTCAGGATTGGAATGGGAAGAAGTTGGATATCACATCTCATGCTATAGGAAGGGTCTCAGGTTTGGTATAAGCATTGAGATATCACATCTCATGCTATAGGAAGGGTCTCAGGATTGGAATGGGAAGGAGTTGTATATGACATCTCATGCCACAGGAAGGGTCTCAGGTTTGGTATAAGCATTGAGATATCACATCACATGCTATAGGAAGGGTCTCAGGATTGGAATGGGAAGGACTTGGATATCACATCTCATGCTATAGGCAGGGTCTCAGGTTTGGAAAGGGAAGGAGATGGATATCACATTTCATGTTAGAGGTAGGATCTCAGGTTTGGTATTAGAGGCATTGAAATATCACATCTCATGCTATCAGAAGGGTCTCAGGATTGGAATGGGAAGGAGTTGGATATCACATCTCATGCTAAAAGGAGGGTCTCAGGTTTGGAAGTGGAAGGATTTGGAAATCACATCTCATGTTATAGGAAGGATCTCAGGTTTGGTATTAGAAGCATTGAGATATCACATCTCATGCTATCAGAAGTATCTCAGGTTTGGTATTAGAGGCATTGAGATATCACATCTCATGCTATCATAAGGGTCTCAGGATTGGAATGGGAAGGAGTTGGATATCACATCTCATGTTATAGGAAGGATCTCAGGTTTGGTATTAGAAGAATTGAGACATCACATCTCATGCTATAGGAAGGGTCTCAGGATTGGAATGGGAAGAAGTTGGATATCACATCTCATGCTATAGGAAGGGTCTCAGATTTGGTATAAGCATTGAGATATCACATCTAATGCTATAGGAAGGGTCTCAGGATTGGAATGGGAAGGAGTTGCATATGACATCTCAGGCCATAGGAAGGGTCTCAGGTTTGGTATAAGCATTGAGATATCACATCTCTGCTATCGGAAGGGTCTCAGGATTGGAATGGGAAGGAGTTGGATATCCCAAATCATGTTATAGGAAGGGTCTCAGGTTTGGTATTAGAAGCATTGAGATATCACATCTCATGCTATAGGAAGGGTCTCAGGATTGGAATGGGGAGGACTTGGATGTCACATCTCATGTTATAGGAAGGCTCTCAGGTTTGGAAGGGGAAGGAGTTGGATATCACATTTCATGTTAGAGGAACGATCTCAGGTTTGGTATTAGAGGCCTTGAGATATCACATCTCATGCTATAGGAAGGGTCTCAGGATTGGAATGGGAAGGAGTTGGATATCACATCTCAAGCTATAGGAACGGTCTCAGGTTTGGTATAAGCATTGTGATATCACATCTCATGCTATAGGAAGGGTCTCAGGATTGGAATGGGAAGGAGTTGGATATCACATCTCATGTTATAGGAAAGATCTCAGGTTTGGTATTAGAAGCATTGCGACATCACATCTCATGTTATAGGAAGGGTCTCAGGATTGGAATGGGAAGAAGTTGGATATCACATCTCATGCTATAGGAAGGGTCTCAGGTTTGGTATAAGCATTGAGATATCACATCTCATGCTATAGGAAGGGTCTCAGGATTGGAATGGGAAGGAGTTGTATATGACATCTCATGCCATAGGAAGGGTCTCAGGTTTGGTATAAGCATTGAGATATCACATCACATGCTATAGGAAGGGTCTCAGGATTGGAATGGAAAGGACTTGGATATCACATCTCATGCTATAGGCAGGGTCTCAGGTTTGGAAAGGGAAGGAGATGGATATCACATTTCATGTTAGAGGTAGGATCTCAGGTTTGGTATTAGAGGCATTGAAATATCACATCTCATGCTATCAGATGGGTCTCAGGATTGGAATGGGAAGGAGTTGGATATCACATCTCATGCTAAAGGGAGGGTCTCAGGTTTGGAAGGGGAAGGATTTGGAAATCACATCTCATGTTATAGGAAGGATCTCAGGTTTGGTATTAGAAGCATTGAGATATCACATCTCATGCTATAGGCAGGGTCTCAGGTTTGGAAAGGGAAGGAGATGGATATCACATTTCATGTTAGAGGTAGGATCTCAGGTTTGGTATTAGAGGCATTGAAATATCACATCTCATGCTATCAGATGGGTCTCAGGATTGGAATGGGAAGGAGTTGGATATCACATCTCATGCTATCATAAGGGTCTCAGGATTGGAATGGGAAGGAGTTGGATATCACATCTCATGTTATAGGAAGGATCTCAGGTTTGGTATTAGAAGCATTGAGACATCACATCTCATGCTATAGGAAGGGTCTCAGGATTGGAATGGGAAGGAGTTGGATATCACATCTCATGCTATAGGAAGGGTCTCAGATTTGGTATAAGCATTGAGATATCACATCACATGCTATAGGAAGGGTCTCAGGATTGGAATGGGAAGGACTTGGATATCACATTTCATGCTATAGGCAGGGTCTCAGGTTTGGAAAGGGAAGGAGATGGATATCACATTTCATGTTAGAGGTAGGATCTCAGGTTTGGTATTAAAGGCATTGAAATATCACATCTCATGCTATCAGAAGGGTCTCAGGATTGGAATGGGAAGGAGTTGGATATCACATCTCATGCTAAAGGGAGGGTCTCAGGTTTGGAAGTGGAAGGATTTGGAAATCACATCTCATGTTATAGGAAGGATCTCAGGTTTGGTATTAGAAGCATTGAGATATCACATCTCATGCTATCAGAAGTATCTCAGGTTTGGTGTTAGAGGCATTGAGATATCACATCTCATGCTATCATAAGGGTCTCAGGATTGGAATGGGAAGGAGTTGGATATCACATCTCATGTTATAGGAAGGATCTCAGGTTTGGTATTAGAAGAATTGAGACATCACATCTCATGCTATAGGAAGGGTCTCAGGATTGGAATGGGAAGAAGTTGGATATCACATCTCATGCTATAGGAAGGGTCTCAGATTTGGTATAAGCATTGAGATATCACATCTAATGCTATAGGAAGGGTCTCAGGATTGGAATGGGAAGGAGTTGCATATGACATCTCAGGCCATAGGAAGGGTCTCAGGTTTGGTATAAGCATTGAGATATCACATCTCTGCTATCGGAAGGGTCTCAGGATTGGAATGGGAAGGAGTTGGATATCCCAAATCATGTTATAGGAAGGGTCTCAGGTTTGGTATTAGAAGCATTGAGATATCATATCGCATGCTATAGGAAGGGTCTCAGGATTGGAATGGGGAGGACTTGGATGTCACATCTGATGTTATAGGGAGGGTCTCAAGTTTGATATTAGAAGCATTGAGATAACAAATCTCATGATATCGGAAGGGTCTCAGGATTGGAATGGGAAGGAATTGGATATCACATCTCATGATAAAGGAAGGGTCTAAGGTTTGGAACTGGAAATATTTGGATATCACATCTCATGTTATAGGACGGGTCTCAGGTTTGGTATTAGAAGCATTGAGATATCAAGTCTCATGGTATAGGAAGGGTCTCAGAATTGGAATGGGAAGGAGTTGGATATCACATCTCAAGCTATAGGTAGGGTCTCAGGATTGGAATGGGAAGGAGTTTGATATCACATCTCATGCCATAGTATGGGTCTCAGGTTTTGTAGAAGCATTGGGATATCACATCTCATGCTATCGGAAGGGTATCAGTATTGGATTTGGAAGGAGTTGGATATCTCATCTCATGGTATAGGAAGGGTCTCAGGTTGGAATGGGAAGGAATTGGATATCACATTTCATGTTATAGGAAGGCTCTCAGGTTTGGAAGGGGAAGGAGTTGGATATCACATTTCATGTCAGAGGAAGGATCTCAGGTTTGGTATTAGAGGCCTTGAGATATCACACCTCATGCTATAGGAAGGGTCTCAGGATTGGAATGGGAAGGAGTTGGATATCACATCTCAAGCTATAGGAAGGGTCTCAGGTTTGGTATAAGCATTGAGATATCACATCTCATGCTATAGGAAGGGTCTCAGGATTGGAATGTGAAGGAGTTGGATATCACATCTCATGTTATAGGAATGATCTCATGTTTGGTATTAGAAGCATTGAGACATCACATCTCATGTTATAGGAAGGGTCTCAGGATTGGAATGGGAAGAAGTTGGATATCACATCTCATGCTATAGGAAGAGTCTCAGGTTTGGAAGGGGAAGGAGTTGGATATCCAATCTCATGTTATAGGACTGGTCTCGGGTTTGGTATTAGAAGCATTGAGATATCACATCGCATGCTGTACGAAGGTTCTCAGGTTTGGAATTGGGAGGAATTTGATATCACATCTCATGTTCATAGGAAGGATCTCAGGTTTGGTATTAGAAGCATTGAGATATCACATCTCATGCTGTAGGAATGGTCTCAGGATTGGAATGGGAAGGAGTTGGATATTACACTCTTGCTATAGGAAGGGTCTCATGTTTGGAATGGGAAGGAGTTGGATATCACATATGCTATAGGAAGGGTCTCAGGTTTGGACCGGGAAGGAGTTGGATATCACATCTCATGTTATAGGAAGGGTCTCAGGTTTGGTATAAGCATTGAGATATCACATCTCTGCTATCGGAAGTGTCTCAGGATTGCAATGGGAAGGAGTTGGATATCCCATCTCATGTTATAGGACGGGTCTCAGGTTTGTTATTAGAATCATTGAGATATCATATTGCATGCTGTAGGAAGGGTCTAAGGATTGGAATGGGAAGGACTTGGATATCACATCTCATGCTATAGGTAGGCTCTCAGGTTTGGAAAGGGAAGGAGTTGGATATCACATTTCACGTTAGAGGAAAGATCTCAGGTTTGGTATTAGAGGCATTGAGATATCACATCTCATGCTATAGGAAGAGTCTCAGGATTGGAATGGGAAGGAGTTGGATATCACATCTCATGCTATAGGAAGGGTCTCAGGTTTGGTATAAGCATTGAGATATCACATCTCATGCTATAGGAAGGGTCTCGGGATTGGAATGGGAAGGAGTTGGATATCACATCTCATGTTATAGGAAGGATCTCAGGTTTGGTATTAGAAGCATTGAGACATCACATCTCATGCTATAGGAAGGGTCTCAGGATTGGAATGCGAAGGAGTTGGATATCACATCTCATGCTATAGGAAGGGTCTCAGGATTGGAATGGGAAGGAGTTGTATATGACATCTCATGCCATAGGAAGGGTCTTACGTTTGGTATAAGCATTGAGATATCACATCTCTGCTATCGGAAGGGTCTCAGGATTGGAATGGGAAGGAGTTGGATATCCCATCTCATGCTATAGGAAGAGTCTCAGGTTTGGTATTAGAAGCATTGAGACATCACATCGCATGCTGTAGGAAGGGTCTCAGGATTGGAATGGGAAGGACTTGGGTATCACATCTCATGCTATAGGGAGGGTCTCAAGTTTGATATTAGAAGCATTGAGATATCACATCTCATGCTATAGGAAGGGTCTCAGGATTGGAATGGGAAGGAGTTGGATATCACATCTCATGCTATAGGAAGGGTCTCAGGTTTGGTATAAGCAGTGAGATATCACATCTCATGCTATAGGAAGTGTCTCAGGATTGGAATGGGAAGGAGTTGGATATCACATCTCATGTTATAGGAAGGATCTCAGGTTTGGTATAAGCATTGAGATATCACATCTCTGCTATCGGAAGGGTCTCAGGATTGGAATGGGAAGGAGTTGGATATTCCCATCTCATGTTATAGGAAGGGTCTCAGGTAGGTTTGGTATTAGAAGCATTGAGATATCACATCTCATGCTATAGGAAGGGTCTCAGGATTGGAATGGGAAGGACTTGGATATCACATCTCATGCTATAGGGAGGGTCTCATGTTTGATATTAGAAGCATTGAGATATCACATCTCATGATATCGGAAGAGTCTCAGGATTGGAATGGGAAGGAGTTGGATATAACATCTCATGATAAAGGAAGGGTCTAAGGTTTGGAAGGGGAAGGATTTGGATATCACATCTCATGTTATAGGACGGGTCTCAGGTTTGGTATTAGAAGCATTGAGATATCAAGTCTCATTGTATAGGAAGGGTCTCAGAATTGGAATGGGAAGGAGTTGGATATCACATCTCAAGCTATAGGAAGGGTCTCAGGATTGGAATGGGAAGGAGTTTGATATCACATCTCATGCCATAGTATGGGTCTCAGGTTTGGTAGAAGCATTGGGATATCACATCTCATGCTATCGGAAGGGTATCAGGATTGGATTTGGAAGGAGTTGGATATCCCATCTCATGCTATAGGAAGGGTCTCAGGTTGGAATGGGAAGGGGTTGGATATCACATCTCATGTTATAGGAAGGGTCTCAGGATTGGAATGGGAAGGAGTTGGATATTACATTCTTGCTATAGGAAGGGTCTCATGTTTGGAATGGGAAGGAGTTGGATATCACATCTCATGCTATAGGAAGGGTCTCAGGTTTGGAATAGGCATTGAGATATCACATCTCTGCTATCGGAAGTGTCTCAGGATTGGAATGGGAAGGAGTTGGATATCACATCTCATGTTATAGGACGGGTCTCAGGTTTGTTATTAGAATCATTGAGATATCATATTGTATGCTGTAGGAAGGGTCTAAGGATTGGAATGGGAAGGTCTTGGATATCACATCTCATGCTATAGGTAGGCTCTCAGGTTTGGAAAGGGAAGGAGTTGGATATCACATTTCATGTTAGAGGAAGGATCTCAGGTTTGGTATTAGAGGCATTGAGATATCACATCTCATGCTATAGGAAGGGTCTCAGGATTGGAATGGGAAGGAGTTGGATATCACATCTCATGCTATAGGAAGGGTCTCATGTTTGGAATGGGAAGGAGTTGGATATCACATATGCTATAGGAAGGGTCTCAGGTTTGGAACGGGAAGGAGTTGGATATCACATCTCATGCTATAGGAAGGGTCTCAGATTTGGAATAAGCATTGAGATATCACATCTCTGCTATCGGAAGTGTCTCAGGATTGGAATAGGAAGGAGTTGGATATCATATCTCATGTTATAGGACGGGTCTCAGGTTTGTTATTAGAATCATTGAGATATCATATTGTATGCTGTAGGAAGGGTCTAAGGATTGGAATGGGAAGGTCTTGGATATCACATCTCATGCTATAGGTAGGCTCTCAGGTTTGGAAAGGGAAGGAGTAGGATATCACATTTCATGTTAGAGGAAGGATCTCAGATTTGGTATTAGAGGCATTGAGATATCACATCTCATGCTATAGGAAGGGTCTCAGGATTGGAATGGGAAGGAGTTGGATATCACATCTCATGCTATAGGAAGGGTCTCAGGTTTGGTATAAACATTGAGATATCACATCTCATGCTATAGGAAGGGTCTCAGGATTGGAATGGGAAGGAGTTGGATATCACATCTGATGTTATAGGAAGGATCTCAGGTTTGGTATTAGAAGCATTGAGACATCACATCTCATGCTATAGGAAGGGTCTCAGGATTGAAATGGGAAGGAGTTGGATATCACATCTCATGCTATAGGAAGGGTCTCAGGTTTGGTATAAGCATTGAGATATCACATCTCATGCTATAGGAAGGGTCTCAGGTTTGGTATTAGAAGCATTGAGATATCACATCTCATGCTATAGGAATGGTCTCAGGATTGGAATGGTAAGGAGTTTGATATCACATCTCATGCCATGTATGGTTCTCAGGTTTGGTATAAGCATTGAGATATCACATCTCATGCTATAGGAAGGGTCTCAGGATTGGAATGGGAAGGAGTTGTATATGACATCTCATGCCATAGGAAGGGTCTCAGGTTTGGTATAAGCATTGAGATATCACACCTCTGCTATCGGAAGGGTCTCAGGATTGGAATGGGAAGGAGTTGAATATCCCATCTCATGTTATAGGAAGAGTCTCAGGTTTGGTATTAGAAGCATTGAGATATCACATCTCATGCTATAGGAAGTGTCTCAGGATTGGAATGGGAAGGAGTTTGATATCACATCTCATGCCATGTATGGGTCTCAGGTTTTGTAGAAGCATTGGGATATCACATCTCATGCTATCGGAAGGGTATCAGGATTGGATTTGGAAGGATTTGGATATCACATTTAATGTTATAGGAAGGATCTCAGGTTTGGTATTAGAAGCATTGAGATATCACATCTCATGCTATCGGAAGGATCTCAGGTTTGGTATTATAGGCATTGAGATATCATATCTCATGCTATCAGAAGGGTCTCAGGATTGGAATGGGAAGGAGTCGGATATCACATCTCATGCTAAAGGGAGGGTCTCAGGTTTGGAAGTGGAAGGATTTGGATATCACATCTCATGTTATAGGAAGGATCTCAGGTTTGGTATTAGAAGCATTGAGATATCACATCTCATGCTATAGGAAGGGTCTCAGGATTGGAATGGGAAGGAGTTGGATATCACATCTCAAGCTATAGGAAGGTTCTCAGGATTGGAATGAGAAGGAGTTGGATATCACATCTCATGCTATAGGAAGGGTCTCAGGTCTGGAATCGGAAGGAGTTGTATATGACATTTCATGCCATAGGAAGGGTCTCAGGTTTGGTATAAGCATTGAGATATCACATCTCTGCTATTGGAAGGGTCTCAGGATTGGAATGGGAAGGAGTTGGATATCCCATCTCATTATAGGAAGGGTCTCAGGTTTGGTATTAGAAGCATTGAGATATCACATCTCATGGTATAGGACGGGTCTCAGGATTGGAATGGGAAGGACATGGATATCACATCTCTTGTTATAGGAAGGGTCTCAGGTTTGGTATTAGAAGCATTGAGATATCATATCTCATGCTATAGGAAGGGTCTCAGGATTGGAATGGGAAGGACTTGGATATCCCATCTCATGTTATAGGAAGGGTCCCAGGTTTGGTATTAGAAGCATTGAGATATCACATCTCATGCTATAGGAAGGGTCTCAGAATTGGAATGGGGAGGAGTTGGATATCACATCTCAAGCTATAGGAAGGGTCTCAGGATTGGAATGGGAAGGACTTGGATATCACATCTCATGCTATAGGAAGGCTCTCAGGTTTGGAAGGGGAAGGAGTTGGATATCACATTTCATGTTAGAGGTAGGATCTCAGGTTTGGTATTAGAGGCATTGAGATATCACATCTCATGCTATCAGAAGGATCTCAGGATTGGAATGGGAAGGAGTTGATTATCACATCTCATGCTAAAGGGAGGGTCTCAGGTTTGGAAGGGGAAGGATTTGGATATTACATCTCGTGTTATAGGAATGATCTCAGGTTTGGTATTAGAAGCATTGAGATATCACATCTCATGCTATCGGAAGGATCTCAGGTTTGGTGTTAGAAGCATTGAGATATCAAATCTCATGCTATAGGAAGGGTCTCAGGATTGGAATGGGAAGGAGTTGGATATCACATCTCATGCTATAGGAAGGGTCTCAGGATTGGAATGGGAAGGAGTTGTATATGACATCTCATGCCACAGGAAGGGTCTCAGGTTTGGTATAAGCATTGAGATATCACATCTCTGCTATCGGAAGGGTCTCAGGATTGGAATGGGAAGGAGTTGGATATCCCATCTTATGTTATAGGAAGGGTCTCAGATTTGGTATTAGAAGCATTGAGATATCACATCTCATGCTATCAGAAGGGTCTCAGGATTGGAATGGGAAGGAGTCGGATATCACATCTCATGCTAAACGGAGGGTCTCAGGTTTGGTATTAGAAGCATTGAGATATCACATCTCATGTTATAGGAAGAATCTCAGGTTTGGTATTAGAGGCATTGAGATATCACATCTCATGCTATCAGAAGGGTCTCAGGATTGGTATGGGAAGGAGTCGGATATCACATCTCATGCTAAAGGAAGGGTCTCAGGTTTGGTATTAGAAGCATTGAGATATCACATCTCATGTTATAGGAAGAATCTCTGGTTTGGTATTAGAGGCATTGAGATATCACATCTCATGCTATAGGAAGGGTCTCAGGATTGGAATGGGAAGGAGTTGGATATCACATCTCATGCTAAAGGAAGGGTCTCAGTTTTGGTAGAAGCATTGAGATATCACATCTCATGGTATAGGAAGGGTCTCAGTATTGGAATGGGAAGGAGTTGGATATCACATCTCATCTAATAGGAAGGATCTCAGGATTGGAATGGGAAGGATTTGGATGTCACATCTCTTGCTATAGGAAGGGTCTCAGTTTTTTTATTAGAAACATTGAGATATCACATCTCATGCTATAGGAAGGGTTTCAGGATTGGAATGGGAAGGATTTGTATATCACATCTCATGCTAAAGGAAGGGTCTCAGGTTTGGAAGGGGAAGGATTTGGATATCATATCTCATGTTATAGGACGGGTCGCAGGTTTGGTATTAGAAGCTTTGAGATATCACATCTCATGCTATAGGAAGGTCTCAGGATTGGAATGGGAAGGAGTTGGATATCCCTTCTCATGCTATAGGAAGGTTCTCAGGTTGGAATGGGAAGGAGTTGGATATCACATCTCATGTTATAGGAAGGGTCTCAGGATTGGAATGGGAAGGATTTGGATATCACATCTCTTGCTATAGGAAGGGTCTCAGGTTTTTTATTAGAAACATTGAGATATCACATCTCATGCTATAGGAAGGGTTTCAGGATTGGAATGGGAAGGATTTGGATATCACATCTCATGCTAAAGGAAGGGTCTCAGGTTTGGAAGGGGAAGGATTTGGATATCATATCTCATGTTATAGGACGGGTCCCAGGTTTGGTATTAGAAGCTTTGAGATATCACATCTCATGCTATAGGAAGGGTCTCAGGATTGGAATGGGAAGGAGTTGGATATCACATCTCATGCTAAATGAAGGGACTCAGGTTTGATAGAAGCATTGAGATATCACATCTCATGCTATAGGAAGGGTCTCAGGATTGGAATGGGAAGGAGTTGGATATCACATCTCATGCCATAGGAAGGGTCTCAGGTTTGGTACAAGCATTGAGATATCACATCTCTGCTATCGGAAGGGTCTCAGGATAGGAATGGGAAGGAGTTGGATATCACATCTCAAGCTATCTCAGGATTGGAATGGGAAGGAGTTTGATATCACATCTCAAGCTATAGGAAGGTTCTCAGGTTTGGAAGGGGAAGGATTTGGATCTCACATCTCATGTTTTAGGACGGGTCTCAGGTTTGGTATTAGAAGCATTGAGATATCACATCTCATGGTATAGGAAGGGTCTCAGGATTGGAATGGGAAGGAGTTGGATATCACATCTCAAGCTATCACAGGATTGGAATGGGAAGGAGTTTGATATCACATCTCAAGCTATAGGAAGGGTCTCAGGTTTGGAAAGGGAAGGATTTGGATTTCACATCTCATGTTATAGGATGGTTCTCATGTTTGGTTTTAGAAGCATTGAGATATCACATCTAATGCTATCGGAAGGGTCTCAGGTTTGGAAAGGGAAGGATTTGGATTTCACATATGTTATTGGATGGTTCTCAGGTTTGGTTTTAGAAGCATTAAGATATCACATCTCATGCTATAGGAAGGGTCTCAGGTTTTGGAATGGGAAGGAGTTGGATACACATCTCATGTTATAGGAAGGATCTCAGGTTTGGTATTAGAAAAATTGTGATATCACATATCATGCTATAGGAAGGGTCTCAGGATTGGTATAAGCATTGAGATATCACACCTCTGCTATCGGAAGGGTCTCAGGATTGGAATGGGAAGGAGTTGGATATCCCATCTTATGTTATAGGAAGGGTCTCAGGTTTGGTGTTAGAAGCATTGAGATATCACATCTCATGCTATCAGAAGGGTCTCAGGATTGGAATGGGAAGGAGTCGGATATCACATCTCATGCTAAAGGGAGGGTCTCAGGTTTGGTATTAGAAGCAATAGAGATATCACATCTCATGTTATAGGAAGAATCTCTGGTTTGGTATTAGAGGCATTGAGATATCACATCTCATGCTATCAGAAGGGTCTCAGGATTGGAATGGGAAGGAGTCGGATATCACATCTCATGCTAAAGGGAGGGTCTCAGGTTTGGTATTAGAAGCATTGAGATATCACATCTCATGTTATAGGAAGAATCTCAGGTTTGGTATTAGAGGCATTGATATATCACATCTCATGTTATAGGAAGGGTCTCAGGATTGGAATGGGAAGGATTTGGATATCACATCTCTTGCTATAGGAAGACTCTCAGGTTTTTTATTAGAAACATTGAGATATCACATCTCATGCTATAGGAAGGGTTTCAGGATTGGAATGGGAAGGATTTGGATATCACATCTCATGCTAAAGGAAGGGTCTCAGGTTTGGAAGGGGAAGGATTTGGATATCATATCTCATGTTATAGGATGGGTCCCAGGTTTGGTATTAGAAGCTTTGAAATATCACATCTCATGCTATAGGAAGGGTCTCAGGATTGGAATGGGAAGGAGTTGGATATCACATCTCATGCTAAAGGAAGGGACTCAGGTTTGATAGAAGCATTGAGATATCACATCTCATGCTATAGGAAGTGTCTCAGGATTGGAATGGGAAGGAGTTGGATATCACATCTCATGTCATAGGAAGGGTCTCAGGTTTGGTCCAAGCATTGAGATATCACATCTCTGCTATCGGAAGGGTCTCAGGATAGGAATGGGAAGGACTTAGATATCACATCCCATGCTATAGGGAGGGTCTCAGGTTTGGAAAGGGAAGGATTTGGATTTCACATCTCATGTTATAGGATGGTTCTCATGTTTGGTTTTAGAAGCATTGAGATATCACATGTAATGCTATCGGAAGGGTCTCAGGTTTGGAAAGGGAAGGATTTGGATTTCACATATGTTATTGGATGGTTCTCAGGTTTGGTTTTAGAAGCATTAAGATATCACATCTCAAGCTATAGGAAGGGTCTCAGGTTTGGAATGGGAAGGAGGTGGATACACATCTCATGTTATAGGAAGGATATCAGGTTTGGTATTAGAAAAATTGTGATATCACATATCATGCTATAGGAAGGGTCTCAGGATTGGAATGGGAAGGAGTTGGATATCACATCTCATGCTAAAGGAAAGATCTCAGGCTTGGAAGGGGAAGGATTTGGATCTCACATCTCATGTTTTAGGACGGGTGTCAGGTTTGGTATTAGAAGCATTGAGATATCACATCTCATGGTATAGGAAGGGTCTCAGGATTGGAATGGGAAGGAGTTGGATATCACATCTCAAGCTATCTCAGGATTGGAATGGGAAGGAGTTTGATATCACATCTCATGCAATCGGAAGGGTCTCAGGTTTGGAATGGGAAGGAGTTGGATATCACATCTCATGTTATAGGAAGGATCTCAGGTTTATTATTAGAAGCATTGAGATATCACATCTCATGCTATAGGAAGGGTCTCAGGATTGGAATCGGAAGGAGTTGTATTTGACATCTCATGCCATAGGAAGGGTCTCAGGTTTGGTATAAGCATTGAGATATCACATCTCTGCTATCGGCAGGGTCTCAGGATTGGAATGGGAAGGAGTTGGATATCCCATCTCATTATAGGAAGGGTCTCAGGTTTGGTATTAGAAGCATTGAGATATCACATCTCATGCTATAGGAAGGGTCTCAGGATTGGAATGGGAAGGACTTGAATATCACATCTCATGTTATAGCAAGGGTCTCAGGTTTGGTATTAGAAGCATTGAGATATCACATCTCATGCTATAGGAAGGGTCTCAGGATTGGAATGGGAATGACTTGGATATCATATCTCATGATAAAGGAAGGGTCTAAGGTTTGGAAGGGGAAGGATTTGGATATCACATCTCATGTTATAGGACCGGTCTCAGGTTTGGTATTAGAAGCATTGAGATATCAAGTCCCATGGTATAGGACGGGTCTCAGAATTGGAATGGGAAGGAGTTGGATATCACATCTCAAGCTATAGGAAGGGTGTCAGGATTGGAATGGGAAGGAGTTTGATATCACATCTCATGCCATGGTATGGGTCTCAGGTTTTGTAGAAGCATTGGGATATCACATCTCATGCTATCGGAAGGGTATCAGGATTGGATTTGGAAGGAGTTGGATATCCCATCTCATGCTATAGGAAGGGTCTCAGGTTGGAATGGGAAGGAATTGGATATCACATCTCATGTTATAGGAAGGGTATCAGGATTGGAATGGGAAGGACTTGGATAACACATCTCATGCTATAGGAAGGCTATCAGGTTTGGAAGGGGAAGGAGTTGCATATCAAATTTCATTTTAGAGGTAGGATCTCAGGTTTGGTATTAGAGGCATTGAGATATCACATCTCATGCTATAGGAAGGGTCTCACGATTGGAATGGGAAGGATTTGGATATCACATCTCATGCTATAGGAAGGGTCTCAGGTTTGGTATAAGCATTGAGATATCAAATCTCATGCTATAGAAACGGTCTCAAGATTGCAATGGGAAGGAGTTGGATATCACATCTCATGTTATAGGAAGGATCTCAGATTTGGTATTAGAAGCATTGAGACATCACATCTCATGCTATAGGAAGGGTCTCAGGATTGGAATGGGAAGGAGTTGGATATCACATCTCATGTTATAGGAAGGGTCTCAGGATTGGAATGGGAAGCACTTCGATATCACATCTCATGTTATAGGAAGGCTCCCAGGTTTAGAAGGGGAAGGAGCTGGATATCACATTTCATGTTAGAGGTAGGATCTCAGGTTTGGTATTAGAGGCATTGAGATATAACATCTCATGCTATCAGAAGGGTCTCAGGATTGGAATGGGAAGGAGTTGGATATCACATCTCATGCTAAAGGGAGGGTCTCAGGTTTGGAAGGGGAAGGATTTGGATATCACATCTCATGCTATAGGAAGGGTCTCAGGATTGGAATGGGAAGGATTTGGATATCACATCTCATGCTATAGGAAGGGTGTCAGGTTTGGTATAAGCATTGAGATATCACATCTCATGCTATAGGAAGGGTCTCAGGATTGGAATGGGAAGGAGTTGGATATCACATTTCATGCTATAGGTAGGCTCTCAGTTTTGGAAAGGGAAGGTTTTGGATATCACATCTCATGCTATAGGAAGGGTCTCACGATTGGAATGGGAAGGATTTGGATATCACATCTCATGCTATAGGAAGGGTCTCAGGATTGGAATGGGAAGGAGTTGGATATCACATCTCATGCTATAGGAAGGGTCTCAGGAATGGAATGGGGAGGAGTTTTATATGACATCTCATGCCATAGGAAGGATCTCAGGTTTGGTATTAGAAGCATTGAGACATCACATCTCATGTTATAGGAAGGGACTCAGGATTGGAATGGGAAGGAGTTGGATATCACATCTCATGCTATAGGAAGGGTCTCAGGTTTTGTATAAGCATTGAGATATCACATCTCATGCTATAGGAAGGGTCTCAGGATTGGAATGGGAAGGAGTTGTATATGACATCTCATGCCATAGGAAGGGTCTCAGGTTTGGTATCAGCATTGAGATATCACATCTCTGCTATCGGAAGGGTCTCAGGATTGGAATGGGAAGGAGTTGGATATCCCATCTTATGTTATAGGAAGGGTCTCAGGTTTGGTATTAGAAGCATTGAGATATCACATCTCATGCTATAGGAAGGGTCTCAGGATTGGAATGGGAAGGACTTGAATATCCCATCTCATGCTATAGGGAGGCTCTCACGTTTGGAAAGGGAAGGAGTTGGATATCACATTTCATGTTAGAGGTAGGATCTCAGGTTTGGTATTAGAGGCATTGAATATCACATCTCATGCTATCAGAAGGGTCTCAGGATTGGAATGGGAAGGAGTTGGATATCACATCTCATGCTAAAGGAAGGGTCTCAGTTTTGGTAGAAGCATTGAGATATCACATCTCATGGTATAGGAAGGGTCTCAGTATTGGAATGGGAAGGAGTTGGATATCACATCTCATCCAATAGGAAGGATCTCAGGATTGGAATGGGAAGGATTTGGATGTCACATCTCTTGCTATAGGAAGGGTCTCAGTTTTTTTATTAGAAACATTGAGATATCACATCTCATGCTATAGGAAGGGTTTCAGGATTGGAATGGGAAGGATTTGTATATCACATCTCATGCTAAAGGAAGGGTCTCAGGTTTGGAAGGGGAAGGATTTGGATATCATATCTCATGTTATAGGACGGGTCGCAGGTTTGGTATTAGAAGCTTTGAGATATCACATCTCATGCTATAGGAAGGTCTCAGGATTGGAATGGGAAGGAGTTGGATATCCCTTCTCATGCTATAGGAAGGTTCTCAGGTTGGAATGGGAAGGAGATGGATATCACATCTCATGTTATAGGAAGGGTCTCAGGATTGGAATGGGAAGGATTTGGATATCACATCTCTTGCTATAGGAAGGGTCTCAGGTTTTTTATTAGAAACATTGAGATATCACATCTCATGCTATAGGAAGGGTTTCAGGATTGGAATGGGAAGGATTTGGATATCACATCTCATGCTAAAGGAAGGGTCTCAGGTTTGGAAGGGGAAGGATTTGGATATCATATCTCATGTTATAGGACGGGTCCCAGGTTTGGTATTAGAAGCTTTGAGATATCACATCTCATGCTATAGGAAGGGTCTCAGGATTGGAATGGGAAGGAGTTGGATATCACATCTCATGCTAAAGGAAGGGACTCAGGTTTGATAGAAGCATTGAGATATCACATCTCATGCTATAGGAAGGGTCTCAGGATTGGAATGGGAAGGAGTTGGATATCACATCTCATGCCATAGGAAGGGTCTCAGGTTTGGTACAAGCATTGAGATATCACATCTCTGCTATCGGAAGGGTCTCAGGATAGGAATGGGAAGGAGTTGGATATCACATCTCAAGCTATCTCAGGATTGGAATGGGAAGGAGTTTGATATCACATCTCAAGCTATAGGAAGGTTCTCAGGTTTGGAAGGGGAAGGATTTGGATCTCACATCTCATGTTTTAGGACGGGTCTCAGGTTTGGTATTAGAAGCATTGAGATATCACATCTCATGGTATAGGAAGGGTCTCAGGATTGGAATGGGAAGGAGTTGGATATCACATCTTAAGCTATCACAGGATTGGAATGGGAAGGAGTTTGATATCACATCTCAAGCTATAGGAAGGGTCTCAGGTTTGGAAAGGGAAGGATTTGGATTTCACATCTCATGTTATAGGATGGTTCTCATGTTTGGTTTTAGAAGCATTGGGATATCACATCTAATGCTATCGGAAGGGTCTCAGGTTTGGAAAGGGAAGGATTTGGATTTCACATATGTTATTGGATGGTTCTCAGGTTTGGTTTTAGAAGCATTAAGATATCACATCTCATGCTATAGGAAGGGTCTCAGGTTTTGGAATGGGAAGGAGTTGGATACACATCTCATGTTATAGGAAGGATCTCAGGTTTGGTATTAGAAAAATTGTGATATCACATATCATGCTATAGGAAGGGTCTCAGGATTGGTATAAGCATTGAGATATCACATCTCTGCTATCGGAAGGGTCTCAGGATTGGAATGGGAAGGAGTTGGATATCCCATCTTATGTTATAGGAAGGGTCTCGGGTTTGGTGTTAGAAGCATTGAGATATCACATCTCATGCTATCAGAAGGGTCTCAGGATTGGAATGGGAAGGAGTCGGATATCACATCTCATGCTAAAGGGAGGGTCTCAGGTTTGGTATTAGAAGCATTGAGATATCACATCTAATGTTATAGGAAGAATCTCTGGTTTGGTATTAGAGGCATTGAGATATCACATCTCATGCTATCAGAAGGGTCTCAGGATTGGAATGGGAAGGAGTCGGATATCACATCTCATGCTAAAGGGAGGGTCTCAGGTTTGGTATTAGAAGCATTGAGATATCACATCTCATGTTATAGGAAGAATCTCAGGTTTGGTATTAGAGGCATTGATATATCACATCTCATGTTATAGGAAGGGTCTCAGGATTGGAATGGGAAGGATTTGGATATCACATCTCTTGCTATAGGAAGAGTCTCAGGTTTTTTATTAGAAACATTGAGATATCACATCTCATGCTATAGGAAGGGTTTCAGGATTGGAATGGGAAGGATTTGGATATCACATCTCATGCTAAAGGAAGGGTCTCAGGTTTGGAAGGGGAAGGATTTGGATATCATATCTCATGTTATAGGACGGGTCCCAGGTTTGGTATTAGAAGCTTTGAAATATCACATCTCATGCTATAGGAAGGGTCTCAGGATTGGAATGGGAAGGAGTTGGATATCACATCTCATGCTAAAGGAAGGGACTCAGGTTTGATAGAAGCATTGAGATAGCACATCTCATGCTATAGGAAGTGTCTCAGGATTGGAATGGGAAGGAGTTGGATATCACATCTCATGTCATAGGAAGGGTCTCAGGTTTGGTCCAAGCATTGAGATATCACATCTCTGCTATCGGAAGGGTCTCAGGATAGGAATGGGAAGGACTTAGATATCACATCCCATGCTATAGGGAGGGTCTCAGGTTTGGAAAGGGAAGGATTTGGATTTCACATATGTTATTGGATGGTTCTCAGGTTTGGTTTTAGAAGCATTAAGATATCACATCTCAGGCTCTAGGAAGGGTCTCAGGTTTGGAATGGGAAGGAGGTGGATACACATCTCATGTTATAGGAAGGGTGTCAGGTTTGGTATTAGAAGCATTGAGATATCACATCTCATGGTATAGGAAGGGTCTCAGGATTGGAATGGGAAGGAGTTGGATATCACATCTCAAGCTATCTCAGGATTGGAATGGGAAGGAGTTTGATATCACATCTCATGCAATCGGAAGGGTCTCAGGTTTGGAATGGGAAGGAGTTGGATATCACATCTCATGTTATAGGAAGGATCTCAGGTTTATTATTAGAAGCATTGAGATATCACATCTCATGCTATAGGAAGGGTCTCAGGATTGGAATCGGAAGGAGTTGTATTTGACATCTCATGCCATAGGAAGGGTCTCAGGTTTGGTATAAGCATTGAGATATCACATCTCTGCTATCGGAAGGGTCTCAGGATTGGAATGGGAAGGAGTTGGATATCCCATCTCATTATAGGAAGGGTCTCAGGTTTGGTATTAGAAGCAATGAGATATCACATCTCATGCTATAGGAAGGGTCTCAGGATTGGAATGGGAAGGACTTGAATATCACATCTCATGTTATAGCAAGGGTCTCAGGTTTGGTATTAGAAGCATTGAGATATCACATCTCATGCTATAGGAAGGGTCTCAGGATTGGAATGGGAACGACTTGGATATCATATCTCATGATAAAGGAAGGGTCTAAGGTTTGGAAGGGGAAGGATTTGGATATCACATCTCATGTTATAGGACCGGTCTCAGGTTTGGTATTAGAAGCATTGAGATATCAAGTCCCATGGTATAGGACGGGTCTCAGAATTGGAATGGGAAGGAGTTGGATATCACATCTCAAGCTATAGGAAGGGTGTCAGGATTGGAATGGGAAGGAGTTTGATATCACATCTCATGCCATGGTATGGGTCTCAGGTTTTGTAGAAGCATTGGGATATCACATCTCATGCTATCGGAAGGGTATCAGGATTGGATTTGGAAGGAGTTGGATATCCCATCTCATGCTATAGGAAGGGTCTCAGGTTGGAATGGGAAGGAATTGGATATCACATCTCATGTTATAGGAAGGGTATCAGGATTGGAATGGGAAGGACTTGGATAACACATCTCATGCTATAGGAAGGCTATCAGGTTTGGAAGGGGAAGGAGTTGCATATCAAATTTCATTTTAGAGGTAGGATCTCAGGTTTGGTATTAGAGGCATTGAGATATCACATCTCATGCTATAGGAAGGGTCTCACGATTGGAATGGGAAGGATTTGGATATCACATCTCATGCTATAGGAAGGGTCTCAGGTTTGGTATAAGCATTGAGATATCACATCTCATGCTATAGAAACGGTCTCAAGATTGCAATGGGAAGGAGTTGGATATCACATCTCATGTTATAGGAAGGATCTCAGATTTGGTATTAGAAGCATTGAGACATCACATCTCATGCTATAGGAATGGTCTCAGGATTGGAATGGGAAGGAGTTGGATATCACATCTCATGTTATAGGAAGGGTCGCAGGATTGGAATGGGAAGCACTTCGATATCACATCTCATGTTATAGAAAGGCTCCCAGGTTTAGAAGGGGAAGGAGTTGGATATCACATTTCATGTTAGAGGTAGGATCTCAGGTTTGGTATTAGAGGCATTGAGATATAACATCTCATGCTATCAGAAGGGTCTCAGGATTGGAATGGGAAGGAGTTGGATATCACATCTCATGCTAAAGGGAGGGTCTCAGGTTTGGAAGGGGAAGGATTTGGATATCACATCTCATGCTATAGGAAGGGTCTCAGGATTGGAATGGGAAGGATTTGGATATCACATCTCATGCTATAGGAAGGGTGTCAGGTTTGGTATAAGCATTGAGATATCACATCTCATGCTATAGGAAGGGTCTCAGGATTGGAATGGGAAGGAGTTGGATATCACATTTCATGCTATAGGTAGGCTCTCAGTTTTGGAAAGGGAAGGTTTTGGATATCACATCTCATGCTATAGGAAGGGTCTCACGATTGGAATGGGAAGGATTTGGATATCACATCTCATGCTATAGGAAGGGTCTCAGGATTGGAATGGGAAGGAGTTGGATATCACATCTCATGCTATAGGAAGGGTCTCAGGAATGGAATGGGGAGGAGTTTTATATGACATCTCATGCCATAGGAAGGATCTCAGGTTTGGTATTAGAAGCATTGAGACATCACATCTCATGTTATAGGAAGGGTCTCAGGATTGGAATGGGAAGGAGTTGGATATCACATCTCATGCTATAGGAAGGGTCTCAGGTTTTGTATAAGCATTGAGATATCACATCTCATGCTATAGGAAGGGTCTCAGGATTGGAATGGGAAGGAGTTGTATATGACATCTCATGCCATAGGAAGGGTCTCAGGTTTGGTATCAGCATTGAGATATCACATCTCTGCTATCGGAAGGGTCTCAGGATTGGAATGGGAAGGAGTTGGATATCCCATCTTATGTTATAGTAAGGGTCTCAGGTTTGGTATTAGAAGCATTGAGATATCACATCTCATGCTATAGGAAGGGTCTCAGGATTGGAATGGGAAGGACTTGAATATCCCATCTCATGCTATAGGGAGGCTCTCACGTTTGGAAAGGGAAGGAGTTGGATATCACATTTCATGTTAGAGGTAGGATCTCAGGTTTGGTATTAGAGGCATTGAATATCACATCTCATGCTATCAGAAGGGTCTCAGGATTGGAATGGGAAGGTGTTGGATATCACATCTCATGCTAAAGGGAGGGTCTCAGGTTTGGAAGGGGAAGGATTTTGATATCACATCTCATGTTATAGGAAGGATCTCAGGTTTGGTATTAGAGGGATTGAGATATCACATCTCATGCTATCGGAAGGGTATCAGGATTGGATTTGGAAGTAGTTGGATATCCCATCTCATGCTATAGGAAGGGTCTCAGGTTGGAATGGGAAGGAGTTGGATATCACATCTCATGTTATAGGAAGGGTCTCAGGATTGGAATGGGAAATACTTCGATATCACATCTCATGCTATAGGAAGGCTCTCAGGTTTGCAAGGGGAAGGAGTTGGATATCACATTTCATGTTAGAGGTAGGATCTCAGGTTTGGTATTAGAGGCATTGAGATATCACATCTCATGCTATCAGAAATGTCTCAGGATTGGAATGGGAAGGAGTTGGATATCACATCTCATGCTAAAGGGAGGGTCTCTGGTTTGGAAGGGGAAGGATTTGGATATCACATCTCATGTTATAGGAAGGATCTCAGGTTTGGTATTAGAAGCATTGAGATATCACATCTCTGCTATCGGAAGTTTCTCAGGATTGAAATGGGAAGGAGTTGGATATCCCATCTCATGTTATAGGACGGGTCTCAGGTTTGGTAATAGAATCATTGAGATATCACATCTCATGCTGTAGGAAGTGTCTAAGGATTGGAATGGGAAGGACTTGGATATCACATCTCATGCTATAGGTAGACTCTCAGGTTTGGAAAGCGAAGGAGTGGGATATCACATTTCATGTTCAAGGAAGGATCTCAGGTTTGGTATTAGAGGCATTGAGATATCACATCTCATGCTATAGGAAGGGTCTCAGGATTGGAATGGGAAGGATTTGGATATCACATCTCATGCTATAGGAAGGGTCTCAGGTTTGGTATAAGCATTGAGATATCACATCTCATGCTATAGGAAGGGTCTCAGGATTGGAATGGGAAGGAGTTGGATATCACATCTCATGCTATAGGTAGGCTCTCAGGTTTGGAAAGGGAAGGATTTGGATATCACATTTCATGTTAGAGGAAGGATCTCAGGTTTGGTATTAGAGGCATTGAGATATCACATCTCATGCTATAGGAAGGGTCTCACGATTGGAATGGGAAGGATTTGGATATCACATCTCATGCTATAGGAAGGGTCTCAGGTTTGGTATAAGCATTGAAATATCACATCCCATGCTATAGGAAGGGTCTCAGGATTGGAATGGAAGGAGTTGGATATCACATCTCATGTTATAGGAATGATCTCAGATTTGGTATTAGAAGCATTGAGACATCACATCTCATGCTATAGGAAGGGTCTCAGAATTGGAATGGGAAGGAGTTGGATATCACATCTCATGTTATAGGAAGGGTCTCAGGATTGGAATGGGAAGGACTTCGATATCACATCTCGTGTTATAGGAAGGCTCCCAGGTTTGGAAGGGGAAGGAGTTGGATATCACATTTCATGTTAGAGGTAGAATCTCAGGTTTGGTATTAGAGGCATTGAGATATAACATCTCATGCTATCAGAAGGGTCTCAGGATTGGAATGGGAAGGAGTTGGATATCACATCTCATGCTAAAGGGAGGGTCTCAGGTTTGGATGGGGAAGGATTTAAATATCACATCTCGTATTATAGGAAGGATCTCAGGTTTGGTATTAGAAGAATTGAAATATCACATCTCATGCTATCGGAAGGATCTCAGGTTTGGTATTAGAAGCATTGAGATATCACATCTCATGCTATCAGAACGGTCTCAGGATTGGAATGGGAAGGAGTTGGATATCACATCTCATGCTAAAGGGAGGGTCTCTGGTTTGGAAGGGGAAGGATTTGGTTATCACATCTCATGTTATAGGAAGGATCTCAGGTTTGTTATTAGAAGCATTGAGATATCACATCTCATGCTATAGGAAGGGTCTCAGGATTGGAATGGGAAGGAGTTGGATATCTTATCTCATGCTATAGGAAGGGTCTCAGGAATGGAATGGGAAGGAGTTGGATATCACATCTCATGTTATAGGAAGGATCTCATGTTTGGTATTAGAAGCATTGAGATATCACATCTCATGCTATAGGAAGGGTCTCAGGAATGGAATGGGAAGGACTTGGATATCACATCTCATGTTATAGGAAGGGTCTCAGGTTTGGTATAAGCATTGAGATATCACATCTCATGCTATAGGAAGGGTCTCAGGATTGGAATGGGAAGGAGTTGTATATGACATCTCATGCCATAGGAAGGGTCTCAGGTTTGGTATAAGCATTGAGATATCACATCTCATGCTATAGGAAGGGTCTCAGGATTGGAATGGGAAGGAGTTGTATATGACATCTCATGCCATAGGAAGGGTCTCAGGTTTGGTATAAGCATTGAGATATCACATCTCTGCTATCGGAAGGGTCTCAGGATTGGAATGGGAAGGACTAGGATATCACATCTCATGCTATAGGAAGGGTCTCAGGATTGGAATGGGAAGGACTTGGATATCACATCTCATGTTATAGGAAGGGTCTCAGGTTTGGTATTAGAAGCATTGAGATATCACATCTCATGCTATAGGAAGGGTCTCAGGAATGGAATGGGAAGGACTTGGATATCACATCTCATGATAAAGGAAGGGTCTAAGGTTTGGAAGGGGAAGGATTTGGATATCACATCTCATGTTATAGGACGGGTCTCAGGTTTGGTATTAGAAGCATTGTGATATCACATCTCATGCTATAGGAAGTGTCTCAGGATTGGAATGGGAAGGAGTTGGATATCACATCTCATGCTATAGGAAGGGTTTCAGGTTTGGTAGAAGCATTGAGATATCACATCTCATGCTATAGGAAGAGTCTCAGGTTTGGGAAGGGAAGGATTTGGATTTCACATCTCATGTTATAGGATGGTTCTCATGTTTGGTTTTTGAAGCATTGAGATATCACATCTCATGCTATCGGAAGGGTCTCAGGTTTGGAATGGGAAGGAGTTGGATATCACATCTCATGTTATAGGAAGGATCTCATGTTTGGTATTAGAAGCATTGAGATATCACATCTCATGCTATAGGAAGGGTCTCCGGATTGGAATGTGAAGGATTTGGATATTACATCTCATGCTAAAGGAAGGGTCTCAGGTTTGGAATGGGAAGGAGTTGGATATGACATCTCTTGTTATAGGGAGGGTCTCAGGATTTGAATGGCAAGGAGTTGGATATCACATCTCATGCCATAGGAAGGGTCTCAGGTTTGGTATAAGCATTGAGATATCACATCTCTGCTATCGGAAGGGTCTCAGGATTGGATTGGGAAGGAGTTGGATATCCCTTCTCATGCTATAGGAAGGGTCTCAGGTTGGAATGGGAAGGAGTTGGATATCACATCTCATGTTATAGGAAGGGTCTCAGGATTGGAATGGGAAGGATTTGGATATCGCATCTCTTGCTATAGGAAGGGTCTCAGGTTTTTTATTAGAAACATTGAGATATCACATCTCATGCTATAGGAAGGGTTTTAGGATTGGAATGGGAAGTATTTGGATATCACATCTCATGCTAAAGGAAGGGTCTCAGGTTTGGAAGGGGAAGGATTTGGATATCATATCTCATGTTATAGGACGGGACCCAGGTTTGGTATTAGAAGCATTGAGATATCACATCTCATGGTATAGGAAGGGTCTCAGGGTTGGAATGGGAAGGAGTTGGATATCACATCTCATCCAATAGGAAGGGTCTCAGGTTTGGAATGGGAAGGAATTGGATATCACATCTCATGTTATAGGAAGGGTCTCAGGTTTGGTAGAAGCGTTGAGATATCACATCTCTGCTATCGGAAGGGTCTAAGGATTGGATTGGGAAGGAGTTGGATATCCCTTCTCATGCTATAGGAAGGGTCTCAGGATTTGAATGGCAAGGAGTTGGATATCACATATCATGCCATAGGAAGGGTCTCAGGTTTGGCATAAGAAGGAGTTGGATATCCCATCTCATGCTATAGGAAGGGTCTCAGGTTGGAATGGGAAGGAGTTGGATATGACATCTCATGTTATAGGAAGGGTCTCAGGATTGGAATGGGAAGGACTTGGATATCACATCTCATGCTGTAGGAAGGCTCTCAGGTTTGGAAAGGGAAGGAATTGGATATCACATTTCATGTTAGAGGTAGGATCTCAGGTTTGGTATTAGAGGCATTGAGATATCACATCTCATTCTATCAGAAGGGTATCAGGATTGGAATGGGAAGGAGTTGGATATCACATCTCATGCTAAAGGGAGGGTCTCAGGTTCGGAAGGGGAAGGATTTGGATATCACATCTCATGTTATAGGAAGGATCTCAGGTTTGGTATTAGAAGCATTGAGATATCACATCTCATGCTATCGGAAGGATCTCAGGTTTGGTATTAGAAGCATTGAGATATCACATCTCATGCTATAGGAAGGGTCTCAGGAATGGAATGGGAAGGAGTTGGATATCACATCTCATGTTATAGGAAGGATCTCATGTTTGGTATTAGAAGCATTGAGACATCACATCTCATGTTATAGGAAGGGTATCAGGATTGGAATGGGAAGGAGTTGGATATCACATCTCATGCTATAGGAAGGGTCTCAGGTTTGGTATAAACATTGAGATATCACATCTCATGCTATAGGAAGGGTCTCAGGATTGGAATGGGAAGGAGTTGTATATGACATCTCATGCCATAGGAAGGGTCTCAGGTTTGGTATAAGCATTGAGATATCACATCTCTGCTATCGGAAGGGTCTCAGGATTGGAATGGGAAGGACTAGGATATCACATCTCATGCTATAGGAAGGGTCTCAGGATTGGAATGGGAAGGACTTGGATATCACATCTCATGTTATAGGAAGGGTCTCAGGTTTGGTATTAGAAGCATTGAGATATCACATCTCATGCTATAGGAAGGGTCTCAGGAATGGAATGGGAAGGACTTGGATATCACATCTCATGATAAAGGAAGGGTCTAAGGTTTGGAAGGGGAAGGATTTGGATATCACATCTCATGTTATAGGACGGGTCTCAGGTTTGGTATTAGAAGCATTGTGATATCACATCTCATGCTATAGGAAGTGTCTCAGGATTGGAATGGGAAGGAGTTGGATATCACATCTCATGCTATAGGAAGGGTTTCAGGTTTGGTAGAAGCATTGAGATATCACATCTCATGCTATAGGAAGAGTCTCAGGTTTGGGAAGGGAAGGATTTGGATTTCACATCTCATGTTATAGGATGGTTCTCATGTTTGGTTTTTGAAGCATTGAGATATCACATCTCATGCTATCGGAAGGGTCTCAGGTTTGGAATGGGAAGGAGTTGGATATCACATCTCATGTTATAGGAAGGATCTCATGTTTGGTATTAGAAGCATTGAGATATCACATCTCATGCTATAGGAAGGGTCTCCGGATTGGAATGTGAAGGATTTGGATATTACATCTCATGCTAAAGGAAGGGTCTCAGGTTTGGAATGGGAAGGAGTTGGATATGACATCTCTTGTTATAGGGAGGGTCTCAGGATTTGAATGGCAAGGAGTTGGATATCACATCTCATGCCATAGGAAGGGTCTCAGGTTTGGTATAAGCATTGAGATATCACATCTCTGCTATCGGAAGGGTCTCAGGATTGGATTGGGAAGGAGTTGGATATCCCTTCTCATGCTATAGGAAGGGTCTCAGGTTGGAATGGGAAGGAGTTGGATATCACATCTCATGTTATAGGAAGGGTCTCAGGATTGGAATGGGAAGGATTTGGATATCGCATCTCTTGCTATAGGAAGGGTCTCAGGTTTTTTATTAGAAACATTGAGATATCACATCTCATGCTATAGGAAGGGTTTTAGGATTGGAATGGGAAGTATTTGGATATCACATCTCATGCTAAAGGAAGGGTCTCAGGTTTGGAAGGGGAAGGATTTGGATATCATATCTCATGTTATAGGACGGGACCCAGGTTTGGTATTAGAAGCATTGAGATATCACATCTCATGGTATAGGAAGGGTCTCAGGGTTGGAATGGGAAGGAGTTGGATATCACATCTCATCCAATAGGAAGGGTCTCAGGTTTGGAATGGGAAGGAATTGGATATCACATCTCATGTTATAGGAAGGGTCTCAGGTTTGGTAGAAGCGTTGAGATATCACATCTCTGCTATCGGAAGGGTCTAAGGATTGGATTGGGAAGGAGTTGGATATCCCTTCTCATGCTATAGGAAGGGTCTCAGGATTTGAATGGCAAGGAGTTGGATATCACATATCATGCCATAGGAAGGGTCTCAGGTTTGGCATAAGAAGGAGTTGGATATCCCATCTCATGCTATAGGAAGGGTCTCAGGTTGGAATGGGAAGGAGTTGGATATGACATCTCATGTTATAGGAAGGGTCTCAGGATTGGAATGGGAAGGACTTGGATATCACATCTCATGCTGTAGGAAGGCTCTCAGGTTTGGAAAGGGAAGGAATTGGATATCACATTTCATGTTAGAGGTAGGATCTCAGGTTTGGTATTAGAGGCATTGAGATATCACATCTCATTCTATCAGAAGGGTATCAGGATTGGAATGGGAAGGAGTTGGATATCACATCTCATGCTAAAGGGAGGGTCTCAGGTTCGGAAGGGGAAGGATTTGGATATCACATCTCATGTTATAGGAAGGATCTCAGGTTTGGTATTAGAAGCATTGAGATATCACATCTCATGCTATCGGAAGGATCTCAGGTTTGGTATTAGAAGCATTGAGATATCACATCTCATGCTATAGGAAGGGTCTCAGGATTGGAATGGGAAGGAGTTGGATATCACATCTCATGTTATAGGAAGGATCTCAGGTTTGGTATTAGAAGCATTGAGATATCACATCTCATGCTATAGGACTGGTCTCAGGATTGGAATGGGAAGGAGTTGCATATCACATCTCATGCTAAAGGAAGGGTCTCAGTTTTGGTAGAAGCATTGAGATTTCACATATCATGCTATAGGAAGGGTCTCAGGATTGGAATGGGAAGGAGTTGGATATCACATCTCATGCTATAGGAAGGGTCTCAGGTTTGGTATAAGCATTGAGATATCACATCTCTGCTATCGGAAGGGTCTCAGGATTGGAATGGGAAGGACTTAGATATCACATCTCATGCTATAGGGAGGGTCTCAGTATTGATATTAGAAGCATTGAGATATCACATCTCAAGCTATCGGAAGGGTCTCAGGATTGGAATGGGAAGGAGTTGGATATCACATCTCATGCTATAGGAAGGGTCTCAGGTTAGGAAGGGGAAGTAGTTGGATATCACATTTCATGTTAGAGGAAGGATCTCAGGTTTGGTATTAGAAGCCTTGAGATATCACATCTCATGCTATAGGAAGGGTCTCAGGATTGGAATGGGAAGGAGTTGGATATCACATCTCAAGCTATAGGAAGGGTCTCAGGTTTGGTATAAGCATTGAGATATCACATCTCATGCTATAGGAAGGGTCTTAGGATTGGAATGGGAAGGAGTTGGATATCACATCTCATGTTATAGGAAAGATCTCAGGTTTGGTATTAGAAGCATTGAGACATCACATCTCATGTTATAGGAAGGGTCTTAGGATTGGAATGGGAAGAAGTTGGATATCACATCTCATGCTATAGGAAGGGTCTCAGGTTTGGTATAAGCATTGAGATATCACATCTCATGCTATAGGAAGGGTCTCAGGATTGGAATGGGAAGGAGTTGTATATGAGATCTCATGCCATAGGAAGGGTCTCAGGTTTGGTATACGCATTGAGATATCACATCACATGCTATAGGAAGGGTCTCAGGATTGGAATGGGAAGGACTTGAATATCACATCTCATGCTATAGGCAGGGTCTCAGGTTTGGAAAGGGAAGGAGATGGATATCACATTTCATGTTAGAGGTAGGATCTCAGGTTTGGTATTAGAGGCATTGCGATATCACATCTCATGCTATCAGAAGGGTCTCAGGATTGGAATGGGAAGGAGTTGTATATCACATCTCATGCTAAAGGGAGGGTCTCAGGTTTGGAAGGGGAAGGATTTGGAAATCACATCTCATGTTATAGGAAGGATCTCAGGTTTGGTATTAAAAGCATTGAGATATCACATCTCATGCTATCGGAAGTATCTCAGGTTTGGTATTAGAGGCATTGAGATATCACATCTCATGCTATCATAAGGGTCTCAGGATTGGAATGGGAAGGAGTTGGATATCACATCTCATGTTATAGGAAGGATCTCAGGTTTGGTATTAGAAGCATTGAGATATCACATCTCATGCTATAGGAAGGGTCTCAGGATTGGAATGGGAAGGAGTTGGATATCACATTTTATGCTATAGGAAGGGTCTCAGATTTGGTATAAGCATTGAGATATCACATCTCATGCTATAGGAAGGGTCTCAGGATTGGAATGGGAAGGAGTTGGATATCACTTCTCATGCTATAGGAAGGGTCTCAGGTTTGGAACAGGAAGGAGTTAGATATCACATCTCATGCTATAGGAAGAGTCTCAGGTTTGGTATAAGCATTGAGATATCACATCTCTGCTATCGGAGGTGTCTCAGGATTGGGATGGGAAGGAATTGGATATCACATCTCATGCTAAAGGAAGGGTATCATGTTTGGAACGGGAAGGAGTTGGATATCCCATCTCATGTTATAGGACAGGTCTCAGGTTTGATATTAGAAGCATTGAGATATCACATCTCTGCTATTGGAAGGGTCTCAGGATTGGAATGGGAAGGACTTGGATATCAGAATTCATGTTATAGGAAGGGTCTCAGGTTTGGTATTAGAAGCATTGAGATATCACATCTCATGCTATAGGAAGGGTCTCAGGATTGAAATGGGAAGGACTTGGATATCACATCTCATGTTATAGGAAGGGTCTCAGGTTTGGTATTAGAAGCATTGAGATATCACATCTCATGCTATAGGAAGGGTCTCAGGAATGGAATGGGAAGGACTTGGATATCACATCTCATGATAAAGGAAGGGTCTAAGGTTTGGAAGGGGAAGGATTTGGATATCACATCTCATGTTATTGGACCGGTCTCAGGTTTGATATTAGAAGCATTGAGATATCAAGTCTCATGGTATAGGACGGGAGTTTGATATCACATCTCATGCCATGGTATGGGTCTCAGGTTTTGTAGAAGCATTGGGATATCATATCTCATGCTATCGGAAGGGTATCAGGATTGGATTTGGAAGGAGTTGGATATCCCATCTCATGCTATAGGAAGGGTCTCAGGTTGGAATGGGAAGGAGTTGGATATGACATCTCATGCTAAAGGAAGGGTCTCAGTTTTGGTAGAAGCATTGAGATTTCACATCTCATGCTATAGGAAGGGTCTCAGGATTGGAATGGGAAGGAGTTGGATATCACATCTCATGCTATAGGAAGGGTCTTAGGTTTGGTATAAGCATTGAGATATCACATCTCTGCTATCGGAAGGGTCTCAGGATTGGAATGGGAAGGACTTAGATATCACATCTCATGCTATAGGGAGGGTCTCAGTATTGATATTAGAAGCATTGAGATATCACATCTCAAGCTATCGGAAGGGTCTCGGGATTGGAATGGGAAGCAGTTGGATATCACATCTCATGCTATAGGATGGGTCTCAGGTTAGGAAGGGGAAGGAGTTGGATATCACATTTCATGTTAGAGGAAGGATCTCAGGTTTGGTATTAGAAGCCTTGAGATATCACATCTCATGCTATAGGAAGGGTCTCAGGATTGGAATGGGAAGGAGTTGGATATCACATCTCAAGCTATAGGAAGGGTCTCAGGTTTGGTATAAGCATTGAGATATCACATCTCATGCTATAGGAAGGGTCTCAGGATTGGAATGGGAAGGAGTTGGATATCACATCTCATGTTATAGGAAAGATCTCAGGTTTGGTATTAGAAGCATTGAGACATCACATCTCATGTTATAGGAAGGGTCTTAGGATTGGAATGGGAAGAAGTTGGATATCACATCTCATGCTATAGGAAGGGTCTCAGGTTTGGTATAAGCATTGAGATATCACATCTCATGCTATAGGAAGGGTCTCAGGATTGGAATGGGAAGGAGTTGTATATGACATCTCATGCCATAGGAAGGGTCTCAGGTTTGGTATACGCATTGAGATATCACATCACATGCTATAGGAAGGGTCTCAGGATTGGAATGGGAAGGACTTGAATATCACATCTCATGCTATAGGCAGGGTCTCAGGTTTGGAAAGGGAAGTAGATGGATATCACATTTCATGTTAGAGGTAGGATCTCAGGTTTGGTATTAGAGGCATTGCGATATCACATCTCATGCTATCAGAAGGGTCTCAGGATTGGAATGGGAAGGAGTTGTATATCACATCTCATGCTAAAGGGAGGGTCTCAGGTTTGGAAGGGGAAGGATTTGGAAATCACATCTCATGTTATGGGAAGGATCTCAGGTTTGGTATTAAAAGCATTGAGATATCACATCTCATGCTATCGGAAATATCTCAGGTTTGGTATTAGAGGCATTGAGATATCACATCTCATGCTATCATAAGGGTCTCAGGATTGGAATGGGAAGGAGTTGGATATCACATCTCATGTTATAGGAAGGATCTCAGGTTTGGTATTAGAAGCATTGAGATATCACATCTCATGCTATAGGAAGGGTCTCAGGATTGGAATGGGAAGGAGTTGGATATCACATCTTATGCTATAGGAAGGGTCTCAGATTTGGTATAAGCATTGAGATATCACATCTCATGCTATAGGAAGGGTCTCAGGATTGGAATGGGAAGGAGTTGGATATCACATCTCATGCTATAGGAAGGGTCTCAGGTTTGGAACGGGAAGGAGTTAGATATCACATCTCATGTTATAGGAAGAGTCTCAGGTTTGGTATAAGCATTGAGAAATCACATCTCTGCTATCGGAGGTGTCTCAGGATTGGGATGGGAAGGGATTGGATATCACATCTCATGCTATAGGAAGGGTATCAGGTTTGGAACGGGAAGGAGTTGGATATCCCATCTCATGTTATAGGACAGGTCTCAGGTTTGATATTAGAAGCATTGAGATATCACATCTCTGCTATTGGAAGGGTCTCAGGATTGGAATGGGAAGGACTTGGATATCAGAATTCATGTTATAGGAAGGGTCTCAGGTTTGGTATTAGAAGCATTGAGATATCACATCTCATGCTATAGGAAGGGTCTCAGGATTGAAATGGGAAGGGCTTGGATATCACATCTCATGTTATAGGAAGGGTCTCAGGTTTGGTATTAGAAGCATTGAGATATCACATCTCATGCTATAGGAAGGGTCTCAGGAATGGAATGGGAAGGACTTGGATATCACATCTCATGATAAAGGAAGGGTCTAAGGTTTGGAAGGGGAAGGATTTGGATATCACATCTCATGTTATTGGACCGGTCTCAGTTTTGGTATTAGAAGCATTGAGATATCAAGTCTCATGGTATAGGACGGGAGTTTGATATCACATCTCATGCCATGGTATGGGTCTCAGGTTTTGTAGAAGCATTTGGATATCACATCTCATGCTATCGGAAGGGTATCAGGATTGGATTTGGAAGGAGTTGGATATCCCATCTCATGCTATAGGAAGGGTCTCAGGTTGGAATGGGAAGGAGTTGGATATGACATCTCATGTTATAGGAAGGGTCTCAGGATTGGAATGGGAAGGACTTGGATATCACATCTCATGCTGTAGGAAGACTCTCAGGTTTGGAAAGGGAAGGAGTTGGATATCACATTTCATGTTAGAGGTAGGATCTCAGGTTTGGTATTAGAGGCATTGAGATATCACATCTCATGCTATCAGAAGGGTATCAGGATTGGAATGGGAAGGAGTTGGATATCACATCTCATGCTAAAGGGAGGGTCTCAGGTTCGGAAGGGGAAGGATTTGGATATCACATCTCATGTTATAGGAAGGATCTCAGGTTTGGTATTAGAAGCATTGAGATATCACATCTCATGCTATCGGAAGGATCTCAGGTTTGGTATTAGAAGCATTGAGATATCACATCTCATGCTATAGGAAGGGTCTCAGGATTGGAAAGGGAAGGAGTTGGATATCACATCTCATGTTATAGGAAGGATCTCAGGTTTGGTATTAGAAGCATTGAGATATCACATCTCATGCTATAGGACTGGTCTCAGGATTGGAATGGGAAGGAGTTGGATATCACATCTCATGCTAAAGGAAGGGTCTCAGTTTTGGTAGAAGCATTGAGATTTCACATATCATGCTATAGGAAGGGTCTCAGGATTGGAATGGGAAGGAGTTGGATATCACATCTCATGCTATAGGAAGGGTCTCAGGTTTGGTATAAGCATTGAGATATCACATCTCTGCTATCTGAAGGGTCTCAGGATTGGAATGGGAAGGACTTAGATATCACATCTCATGCTATAGGGAGGGTCTCAGTATTGATATTAGAAGCATTGAGATATCACATCTCAAGCTATCGGAAGGGTCTTAGGATTGGAATGGGAAGGAGTTGGATATCACATCTCATGTTATAGGAAGAGTCTCATGCTAAGACCTGATAGACCCTTCCTATAACATGAGATGGGAATATCCAACTCCTTCCCATTCCAATCCTGAGACCCTTCCGATAGCAGAGATGTGATATCTCAATGCTTATACCAAACCTGAGACCCTTCCTATAGCATGAGATGTGATATCCAACTCCTTCCCATTCCAATACTGAGACCTTTCCTATAGCATGAGATGTGATATCTCAATGCTTCTAATATCAAACTTGAGACCCTCCCTATAGCATGAGATGTGATATCCAAGTCCTTCCCATTCCAATCCTGAGACACTTCCTATAGCATGAGATGTGATATCTCAATGCTTCTAATACCAAACCTGAGACTCTTCCTATAACATGAGATGGGATATCCAACTCCTTCCCATTCCAATCCTGAGACCCTTCCGAAAGCAGAGATGTGATATCTCAATGCTTATACCAAACCTGAGACCCTTCCTATGGCATGAGATGTCATATACAGATCCTTCCCATTCCAATCCTGAGACCCTTCCTATAGCATGAGATGTGATATCTCAATGCTTATACCAAACCTAAAACCCTTCCTATAGCATGAGATGTGATATCCAACTCCTTCCCATTCCAATCCTGAGACCCTTCCTATAGCACGAGATGTGATTTCCAATGGCTCTAATACCAAACCTGAGATCCTTCCTCTAACATGAAATGTGATATCCAACTCCTTCCCTTTCCAAACCTGAGAGCCTACCTATAGCATGAGATGTGATATCCAAGTCCTTCCCATTCCAATCCTTAGACCCTTCCTACAGCATGCAATATGATATCTCAATGATTCTAATAACAAACCTGAGACCCGTCCTATAACATGAGATGTGATATCCAACTCCTTCCCATTCCAATCCTGAGACACTTCCGATAGCAGAGATGTGATATCTCAATGCTTATACCAAACCTGAGACCCTTCCTATAACATGAGATGTGATATCCAATTCCTTCCCATTCCAAACCTGAGACCCTTCCTACAGCATGTGATGTGATATCTCAATGCTTCTAATACCAAACCTGAGACCAGTCCTATAACATGAGATGGGATATCCAACTCCTTCCCGTTCCAAACCTGAGACCCTTCCTATAGCATGAGATGTGATATCCAACTCCTTCCCATCCCAATCCTGAGACACTTCCGATTGCAGAGATGTGATATCTCAATGCTTATACCAAATCTGAGACTCTTCCTATAACATGAGATGTGATATCCAACTCCTTCCCATTCCAAACCTGAGATCCTTCCTATAGCATGAGATGTGATATCCAACTCCTTCCCATTCCAATCCTGAGACCCTTATGATAGCATGAGATGTGATATCTCAATGCCTCTAATACCAAATCTGAGATTCTTCCGATAGCATGAGATGTGATATCTCAATGCTTCTTATACCAAACCTGAGATCCTTCCTATAACATGAGATGTGATATCCAATTCCTTCCCCTTCCAAACCTGAGACCTTCCCTTTAGCATGAGATGTGATATCCAAGTCCTTCCCATTCCAATCCTGAGACCTTCCAATAGCATGTGATGTGATATCTCAATGCTTATACCAAACCTGAGACCCTTCCTATGGCATGAGATGTCATATACAACTCCTTTCCATTCCAATCCTGAGCCCTTCCTATATCATGAGATGTGATATCTCAATGCTTATACCAAACCTGAGACTCTTCCTATAGCATGAGATGTGATATCCAACTTCTTCCCATTCCAATCCTGAGACCCTTCCTATAACATGAGATGTGATGTCTCAATGCTTCTAATACCAAACCTGAGATCTTTCCTATTACATGAGATGTGATATCCAACTCCTTCCCATTCCAATCCTGAAACCCTTCCTATAGCATGTGATGTGATATCTCAATGCTTATACCAAACCTGAGACCCTTCCTATAGCTTGAGATGTGATATCCAACTCCTTCCCATTCCAATCCTGAGACCCTTCCTATAGCATGAGATGTGATATCTCAATACTTCTAAAGATGTGATATCCAACTCCTTCCCCTTCCAAACCTGAGACCCTCCCTTTAGCATGAGATGTGATATCCAACTCCTTCCCATTCCAATCCTAAGACCCTTCTGATAGCATGAGATGTGATATCTCAATGCTTCTAACACCAAACCTGAGATACTTCCGATAGCATGAGATGTGATATCTCAATGCTTCTAATACCAAACCTGAGATCCTTCCTATAACATGAGATGTGATATCCAAATCCTTCCCCTTCCAAACCTGAGACCCTCCCTTTAGCATGAGATGTGATATCCAACTCCTTCCCATTCCAATCCTAAGACCCTTCTGATAGCATGAGATGTGATATCTCAATGCTTCTAATACCAAACCTGAGATACTTCCGATAGCATGAGATGTGATATCTCAATGCTTCTAATACCAAACCTCAGATCCTTCCGATAGCATGAGATGTGATATCTCAATGCTTCTAATACCAAACCTGAAATACTTCCGATAGCATGAGATGTGATATCTCAATGCTTCTAATACCAAACCTGAGATCCTTCCTATAACATGAGATGTGATATCCAAATCCTTCCCCTTCCAAACCTGAGACCCTACCTTTAGCATGAGATGTGATATCCAACTCCTTCCCATTCCAATCCTGAGACCCTTCTGATAGCATGAGATGTGATATCCAAGTCCTTCCCATTCCAATCCTGAGACCCTTCCTATAGCATGTGATGTGATATCTCAATGCTTATACCAAACCTGAGACCCTTCCTATGGCATGAGATGTCATATACAACTCCTTCCCATTCCAATCCTGAGACCCTTCCTATAGCATGAGATGTGATATCCAACTTCTTCCCATTCTAATCCTGAGACCCTCCCTATAACATGAGATGTGATGTCTCAACGCTTCTAATACCAAACCTGAAATCTTTCCTATAACATGAGATGTGATATCCAACTCCTTCCCATTCCAATCCTGAGACCCTTCCTATAGCATGAGATGTGATATCTCAATGCATATACCAAACCTGAGACCCTTCCTATAGCGTGAGATGTGATATCCAACTCCATCCAATTCCAATCCTGAGACCCTTCCTATAGCATGAGATGTGATATCTCAATACTTCTAATACCAAACCTGAGATCCTTCCGATAACATAAGATGTGATATCCAAATCCTTCCCCTTCCAAACCTGAGACCCTCCCTTTAGCATGAGATGTGATATCCAACTCCTTCCCATTCCAATCCTAAGACCCTTCCGATAGCATGAGATGTGATATCTCAATGCTTCTAATACCAAACCTGAGATCCTTCCTATAACATGAGATGTGATATCCAAATCCTTCCCCTTCCAAACCTGAGACCCTCCCTTTAGCATGAGATGTGATATCCAACTCCTTCCCATTCCAATCCTGAGACCCTTCTGATAGCATGAGATGTGATATCTCAATGCCTCTAATACCAAACCTGAGATCCTACCTCTAACATGAAATGTGATATCCAACTCTTTCCCCTTCCAAACCTGAGAGCCTACCTATAGCATGAGATGTGATATCCAAGTCCTTCCCATTCCAATCCTGAGACCCTTCCTATAACATGAGATGTGATATCCAACTCCTTCCCATTCCAACCTGAGACCCTTCCTGTAGCATGAGATGGGATATCCAACTCCTTCCAAATCCAATCCTGATAACCTTCCGATAGCATGAGATGTGATATCCCAATGCTTCTACCAAACCTGAGACCCATACTATGGCATGAGATGTGATATCAAACTCCTTCCCATTCCAAACCTGAGACCCTTCCTACAGCATGTGATGTGATATCTCAATGCTTCTAATACCAAACCTGAGACCAGTCCTATAACATGAGATGGGATATCCAACTCCTTCCCGTTCCAAACCTGAGACCCTTCCCATAGCATGAGATGTGATATCCAACTCCTTCCCATCCCAATCCTGAGACACTTCCGATTGCAGAGATGTGATATCTCAATGCTTATACCAAATCTGAGACTCTTCCTATAACATGAGATGTGATATCCAACTCCTTCCCGTTCCAAACCTGAGATCCTTCCTATAGCATGAGATGTGATATCCAACTTCTTCCCATTCCAATCCTGAGACCCTTATGATAGCATGAGATGTGATATCTCAATGCCTCTAATACCAAATCTGAGATTCTTCCGATAGCATGAGATGTGATATCTCAATGCTTCTTATACCAAACCTGAGATCCTTCCTATAACATGAGATGTGATATCCAAATCCTTCCCCTTCCAAACCTGAGACCTTCCCTTTAGCATGAGATGTGATATCCAAGTCCTTCCCATTCCAATCCTGAGACCTTCCTATAGCATGTGATGTGATATCTCAATGCTTATACCAAACCTGAGACCCTTCCTATGGCATGAGATGTCATATACAACTCCTTCCCATTCCAATCCTGAGCCCTTCCTATATCATGAGATGTGATATCTCAATGCTTATACCAAACCTGAGACTCTTCCTATAGCATGAGATGTGATATCCAACTTCTTCCCATTCCAATCCTGAGACCCTTCCTATAACATGAGATGTGATGTCTCAATGCTTCTAATACCAAACCTGAGATCTTTCCTATAACATGAGATGTGATATCCAACTCCTTCCCATTCCAATCCTGAAACCCTTCCTATAGCATGTGATGTGATATCTCAATGCTTATACCAAACCTGAGACCCTTCCTATAGCTTGAGATGTGATATCCAACTCCTTCCCATTCCAATCCTGAGACCCTTCCTATAGCATGAGATGTGATATCTCAATACTTCTAAAGATGTGATATCCAACTCCTTCCCCTTCCAAACCTGAGACCCTCCCTTTAGCATGAGATGTGATATCCAACTCCTTCCCATTCCAATCCTAAGACCCTTCTGATAGCATGAGATGTGATATCTCAATGCTTCTAACACCAAACCTGAGATACTTCCGATAGCATGAGATGTGATATCTCAATGCTTCTAATACCAAACCTGAGATCCTTCCTATAACATGAGATGTGATATCCAAATCCTTCCCCTTCCAAACCTGACACCCTCCCTTTAGCATGAGATGTGATATCCAACTCCTTCCCATTCCAATCCTAAGACCCTTCTGATAGCATGAGATGTGATATCTCAATGCTTCTAATACCAAACCTGAGATACTTCCGATAGCATGAGATGTGATATCTCAATGCTTCTAATACCAAACCTCAGATCCTTCCGATAGCATGAGATGTGATATCTCAATGCTTCTAATACCAAACCTGAGATACTTCCGATAGCATGAGATGTGATATCTCAATGCTTCTAATACCAAACCTGAGATCCTTCCTATAACATGAGATGTGATATCCAAATCCTTCCCCTTCCAAACCTGAGACCCTACCTTTAGCATGAGATGTGATATCCAACTCCTTCCCATTCCAATCCTGAGACCCTTCTGATAGCATGAGATGTGATATCCAAGTCCTTCCCATTCCAATCCTGAGACCCTTCCTATAGCATGTGATGTGATATCTCAATGCTTATACCAAACCTGAGACCCTTCCTATGGCATGAGATGTCATATACAACTCCTTCCCATTCCAATCCTGAGACCCTTCCTATAGCATGAGATGTGTTATCCAACTTCTTCCCATTCTAATCCTGAGACCCTCCCTATAACATGAGATGTGATGTCTCAACGCTTCCAATACCAAACCTGAAATCTTTCCTATAACATGAGATGTGATATCCAACTCCTTCCCATTCCAATCCTGAGACCCTTCCTATAGCATGAGATGTGATATCTCAATGCATATACCAAACCTGAGACCCTTCCTATAGCGTGAGATGTGATATCCAACTCCATCCCATTCCAATCCTGAGACCCTTCCTATAGCATGAGATGTGATATCTCAATACTTCTAATACCAAACCTGAGATCCTTCCGATAACATAAGATGTGATATCCAAATCCTTCCCCTTCCAAACCTGAGACCCTCCCTTTAGCATGAGATGTGATATCCAACTCCTTCCCATTCCAATCCTAAGACCCTTCTGATAGCATGAGATGTGATATCTCAATGCTTCTAATACCAAACCTGAGATCCTTCCAATAGCATGAGATGTGATATCCAACTCCTTCCCATTCCAATCCTGAGATCCTTCCTATAACATGAGATGTGATATCCAACTTCTTCCCATTCCAATCCTGAGACAGTTCCTATAGCATGAGATGTGATATCTCACTGCTTATACCAAACCTGAGACCCTTCCTATAGCATGAGATGTGATATCCAACTCCTTCCCATTCCAATCCTGAGACCCTTCCTATAGCATGAGATGTGATATCTCAATGCTTCTAATACCAAACCTGAGACTCTTCCTATAACATGAGATGGGATATCCAACTCCTTCCCATTCCAATCCTGAGACCCTTCCGATAGCAGAGATGTGATATCTCAATGCTTATACCAAACCTGAGACCCTTCCTACGGCATGAGATGTCATATACAACTCCTTCCCATTCCAATCCTGAGACCCTTCCTATAGCATGAGATGTGATATCTAAATGCTTATACCAAACCTGAGACCCTTATAGCATGAGATGTGATATCCAACTCCTTCCCATTCCAATCCTGAGACCCTTCCTATAGCATGAGATGTGATCTCTCAATGCTTCTAATACCAAACCTGAGATCCTTCCTAAAACATGAGATGTGATATCCAACTCCTTCCATTCCAATCCTGAGACCCTTCCTATAGCATGAGATGTGATATCCAACTCCTTCCCATTCCAATCCTGAGACCCTTCTGATAGCATGAGATGTGATATCTCAATGCCTCTAATACCAAACCTGAGATCCTACCTCTAACATGAAATGTGATATCCAACTCTTTCCCCTTCCAAACCTGAGAGCCTACCTATAGCATGAGATGTGATATCCAAGTCCTTCCCATTCCAATCCTGAGACCCTTCCTATAACATGAGATGTGATATCCAACTCCTTCCCATTCCAACCTGAGACCCTTCCTGTAGCATGAGATGGGATATCCAACTCCTTCCAAATCCAATCCTGATAACCTTCCGATAGCATGAGATGTGATATCCCAATGCTTCTACCAAACCTGAGACCCATACTATGGCATGAGATGTGATATCAAACTCCTTCCCATTCCAATCCTGAGACCCTTCCTATAGAATGAGATGTGATATCCAACTCCTTCCCATTCCAATTCTGAGACCCTTCCTATACCATGAGACTTGATATCTCAATGCTTCTAATACCAAACCTGAGACCCGTCCTATAACATGAGATGTGATATCCAAATCCTTCCCCTTCCAAACCTTAGACCCTTCCTTTATCATGAGATGTGATATCCAACTCCTTCCCATTCCAATCCTGAGACCCTCCCTATAGCATGAGATGTGATATCCAAGTCCTTCCCATTCCAATCCTGAGACCCTTCCTATAGCATGAGATGTGATATATCAATGCTTCTAATACCAAACCTGAGACCCTTCCTATAACATGAGATGGGAATATCCAACTCCTTCCCATTCCAATCCTGAGACCCTTCCGATAACAGAGATGTGATATATCAATGCTTATACCAAACCTGAGATCCTTCCTATAACATGAGATGTGATATCCAACTTCTTCCCATTCCAATCCTGAGACAGTTCCTATAGCATGAGATGTGATATCTCAATGCTTCTAATACCAAACCTGAGACTCTTCCTATAACATGAGATGGGATATCCAACTCCTTCCCATTCCAATCCTGAGACCCTTCCGATAGCAGAGATGTGATATCTCAATGCTTATACCAAACCTGAGACCCTTCCTACGGCATGAGATGTCATATACAACTCCTTCCCATTCCAATCCTGAGACCCTTCCTATAGCATGAGATGTGATATCTAAATGCTTATACCAAACCTGAGACCCTTCATATAGCATGAGATGTGATATCCAACTCCTTCCCATTCCAATCCTTAGACCCTTCCTATAGCATGAGATGTGATCTCTCAATGCTTCTAATACCAAACCTGAGATCCTTCCTAAAACATGAGATGTGATATCCAACTCCTTCCATTCCAATCCTGAGACCCTTCCTATAGCATGAGATGTGATATCTCAATGCTTCTAATATCAAACTTAAGACCCTCCCTATAGCATGAGATGTGATATCCAAGTCCTTCCCATTCCAATCCTGAGACCATTCCTATAGCATGAGATGTGATATCTCAATACTTCTAATACCAAACCTGAGATCCTTCCGATAACATGAGATGTGATATCCAAATCCTTCCCCTTCCAAACCTGAGACCCTACCTTTAGCATGAAATGTGATATCCAACTCCTTCCGATTCCAATCCTGAGACCATTCTGATAGCATGAGATGTGATATCTCAATGCTTCTAATACCAAACCTGAGATCCTTCCGATAGCATGAGATGTGATATCTCAATGCTTCTAATACCAAACCTGAGATCCTTCCTATAACATGAGATGTGATATCCAAATCCTTCCCCTTCCAAACCTGAGACCCTCCCTTTAGCATGAGATGTGATATCCAACTCCTTCCCATTCCAATCCTGAGACCCTTCTGATAGCATGAGATGTGATATCTCAATGCCTCTAATACCAAACCTGAGATCCTACCTCTAACATGAAATGTGATATCCAACTCTTTCCCCTTCCAAACCTGAGAGCCTTCCTATAGCATGAGATGTGATATCCAAGTCCTTCCCATTCCAATCCTGAGACCCTTCCTATAACATGAGATGTGATATCCAACTCCTTCCCATTCCAACCTGAGACCCTTCCTATAGCATGAGATGGGATATCCAACTCCTTGGAATTCCAATCCTGATACCCTTCCGATAGCATGAGATGTGATATCCCAATGCTTATACCAAACCTGAGACCCATACTATTGCATGAGATGTGATATCAAACTCCTTCCCATTCCAATCCTGAGACCCTTCCTATAGCTTGAGATGTGATATCCAACTCCTTCTCATTCCAATTCTGAGACCCTTCCTATACCATGAGACTTGATATCTCAGTGCTTCTAATACCAAACCTGAGACCCGTCCTATAACATGAGATGTGATATCCAAATCCTTCCCCTTCCAAACCTTAGACCCTTCCTTTATCATGAGATGTGATATCCAACTCCTTCCCATTCCAATCCTGAGACCCTTCCGATATCATGAGATGTGATATCTCAATGCTTCTAATATCAAACCTGAGACCCTCCCTATAGCATGAGATGTGATATCCAAGTCCTTCCCATTCCAATCCTGAGACCCTTCCTATAGCATGAGATGTGATATTTCAATGCTTCTAATACCAAACCTGAGACCCTTCCTATAACATGAGATGGGACTATCCAACTCCTTCCCATTCCAATCCTGAGACCCTTCCGATAGAAGAGATGTGATATCTCAATGCTTATACCAAACCTGAGATCCTTCCTATAGCATGAGATGTGATATCCTACTCCTTCCCATTCCAATCCTGAGACCCTTCCTATAGCATGAGATGTGATATCTCAATGCTTCTAATACCAAACCTGAGACTCTTCCTATAACATGAGACGGGATATCCAACTCCTTCCCATTCTAATCCTGAGACCCTTCCGATAGCAGAGATGTGATATCTCAAAGCTTATACCAAACCTGAGACCCTTCCTATGGCTTGAGATGTCATATACAACTCCTTCCCATTCCAATCCTGAGACCCTTCCGATAGCATGAGATGTGATATCTCAATGCTTATACCAAACCTGAGACCATTCCTATAGCATCAGATGTGATATCCAACTCCTTCCCATTCCAATCCTGAGACCATTCCTATAGCATGAGATGTGATGTCTCAATGCTTCTAATACCAAACCTGAGATCCTTCGTTTAACATGAGATGTGATATCCAACTCCTTCCATTCCAATCCTGAGACCCTTCCTATAGCATGAGATGTGATATCTCAATGCTTATACCAAACCTGAGACCCTTCCTATAGCATGAGATGTGATATCCAAGTCCTTCCCATTCCAATCCTGAGACCCTTCCTATAACATGAGATGTGATATCCAACTCCTTCCCATTCCAACCTGCGACCCTTCCTGTAGCATGAGATGGGATATCCAACTCCTTCCAAATCCAATCCTGATAACCTTCCGATAGCATGAGATGTGATATCCCAATGCTTCTACCAAACCTGAGACCCATACTATGGCATGAGATGTGATATCAAACTCCTTCCCATTCCAATCCTGAGACCCTTCCTATAGAATGAGATGTGATATCCAACTCCTTCCCATTCCAATTCTGAGACCCTTCCTATACCATGAGACTTGATATCTCAATGCTTCTAATACCAAACCTGAGACCCGTCCTATAACATGAGATGTGATATCCAAATCCTTCCCCTTCCAAACCTTAGACCCTTCCTTTATCATGAGATGTGATATCCAACTCCTTCCCATTCCAATCCTGAGACCCTCCCTATAGCATGAGATGTGATATCCAAGTCCTTCCCATTCCAATCCTGAGACCCTTCCTATAGCATGAGATGTGATATCTCAATGCTTCTAATACCAAACCTGAGACCCTTCCTATAACATGAGATGGGAATATCCAACTCCTTCCCATTCCAATCCTGAGACCCTTCCGATAACAGAGATGTGATATCTCAATGCTTATACCAAACCTGAGATCCTTCCTATAACATGAGATGTGATATCCAACTTCTTCCCATTCCAATCCTGAGACAGTTCCTATAGCATGAGATGTGATATCTCACTGCTTATACCAAACCTGAGACCCTTCCTATAGCATGAGATGTGATATCCAACTCCTTCCCATTCCAATCCTGAGACCCTTCCTATAGCATGAGATGTGATATCTCAATGCTTCTAATACCAAACCTGAGACTCTTCCTATAACATGAGATGGGATATCCAACTCCTTCCCATTCCAATCCTGAGACCCTTCCGATAGCAGAGATGTGATATCTCAATGCTTATACCAAACCTGAGACCCTTCCTACGGCATGAGATGTCATATACAACTCCTTCCCATTCCAATCCTGAGACCCTTCCTATAGCATGAGATGTGATATCTAAATGCTTATACCAAACCTGAGACCCTTCATATAGCATGAGATGTGATATCCAACTCCTTCCCATTCCAATCCTGAGACCCTTCCTATAGCATGAGATGTGATCTCTCAATGCTTCTAATACCAAACCTGAGATCCTTCCTAAAACATGAGATGTGATATCCAACTCCTTCCATTCCAATCCTGAGACCCTTCCTATAGCATGAGATGTGATATCCAACTCCTTCCCATTCCAATGCTGAGACCCTTCTGATAGCATGAGATGTGATATCTCAATGCCTCTAATACCAAACCTGAGATCCTACCTCTAACATGAAATGTGATATCCAACTCTTTCCCCTTCCAAACCTGAGAGCCTACCTATAGCATGAGATGTGATATCCAAGTCCTTCCCATTCCAATCCTGAGACCCTTCCTATAACATGAGATGTGATATCCAACTCCTTCCCATTCCAACCTGAGACCCTTCCTGTAGCATGAGATGGGATATCCAACTCCTTCCAAATCCAATCCTGATAACCTTCCGATAGCATGAGATGTGATATCCCAATGCTTCTACCAAACCTGAGACCCATACTATGGCATGAGATGTGATATCAAACTCCTTCCCATTCCAATCCTGAGACCCTTCCTATAGAATGAGATGTGATATCCAACTCCTTCCCATTCCAATTCTGAGACCCTTCCTATACCATGAGACTTGATATCTCAATGCTTCTAATACCAAACCTGAGACCCGTCCTATAACATGAGATGTGATATCCAAATCCTTCCCCTTCCAAACCTTAGACCCTTCCTTTATCATGAGATGTGATATCCAACTCCTTCCCATTCCAATCCTGAGACCCTCCCTATAGCATGAGATGTGATATCCAAGTCCTTCCCATTCCAATCCTAAGACCCTTCTGATAGCATGAGATGTGATATCTCAATGCTTCTAATACCAAACCTGAGATACTTCCGATAGCATGAGATGTGATATCTCAATGCTTCTAATACCAAACCTCAGATCCTTCCGATAGCATGAGATGTGATATCTCAATGCTTCTAATACCAAACCTGAGATACTTCCGATAGCATGAGATGTGATATCTCAATGCTTCTAATACCAAACCTGAGATCCTTCCTATAACATGAGATGTGATATCCAAATCCTTCCCCTTCCAAACCTGAGACCCTACCTTTAGCATGAGATGTGATATCCAACTCCTTCCCATTCCAATCCTGAGACCCTTCTGATAGCATGAGATGTGATATCCAAGTCCTTCCCATTCCAATCCTGAGACCCTTCCTATAGCATGTGATGTGATATCTCAATGCTTATACCAAACCTGAGACCCTTCCTATGGCATGAGATGTCATATACAACTCCTTCCCATTCCAATCCTGAGACCCTTCCTATAGCATGAGATGTGTTATCCAACTTCTTCCCATTCTAATCCTGAGACCCTCCCTATAACATGAGATGTGATGTCTCAACGCTTCCAATACCAAACCTGAAATCTTTCCTATAACATGAGATGTGATATCCAACTCCTTCCCATTCCAATCCTGAGACCCTTCCTATAGCATGAGATGTGATATCTCAATGCATATACCAAACCTGAGACCCTTCCTATAGCGTGAGATGTGATATCCAACTCCATCCCATTCCAATCCTGAGACCCTTCCTATAGCATGAGATGTGATATCTCAATACTTCTAATACCAAACCTGAGATCCTTCCGATAACATAAGATGTGATATCCAAATCCTTCCCCTTCCAAACCTGAGACCCTCCCTTTAGCATGAGATGTGATATCCAACTCCTTCCCATTCCAATCCTAAGACCCTTCTGATAGCATGAGATGTGATATCTCAATGCTTCTAATACCAAACCTGAGATCCTTCCAATAGCATGAGATGTGATATCCAACTCCTTCCCATTCCAATCCTGAGATCCTTCCTATAACATGAGATGTGATATCCAACTTCTTCCCATTCCAATCCTGAGACAGTTCCTATAGCATGAGATGTGATATCTCACTGCTTATACCAAACCTGAGACCCTTCCTATAGCATGAGATGTGATATCCAACTCCTTCCCATTCCAATCCTGAGACCCTTCCTATAGCATGAGATGTGATATCTCAATGCTTCTAATACCAAACCTGAGACTCTTCCTATAACATGAGATGGGATATCCAACTCCTTCCCATTCCAATCCTGAGACCCTTCCGATAGCAGAGATGTGATATCTCAATGCTTATACCAAACCTGAGACCCTTCCTACGGCATGAGATGTCATATACAACTCCTTCCCATTCCAATCCTGAGACCCTTCCTATAGCATGAGATGTGATATCTAAATGCTTATACCAAACCTGAGACCCTTATAGCATGAGATGTGATATCCAACTCCTTCCCATTCCAATCCTGAGACCCTTCCTATAGCATGAGATGTGATCTCTCAATGCTTCTAATACCAAACCTGAGATCCTTCCTAAAACATGAGATGTGATATCCAACTCCTTCCATTCCAATCCTGAGACCCTTCCTATAGCATGAGATGTGATATCCAACTCCTTCCCATTCCAATCCTGAGACCCTTCTGATAGCATGAGATGTGATATCTCAATGCCTCTAATACCAAACCTGAGATCCTACCTCTAACATGAAATGTGATATCCAACTCTTTCCCCTTCCAAACCTGAGAGCCTACCTATAGCATGAGATGTGATATCCAAGTCCTTCCCATTCCAATCCTGAGACCCTTCCTATAACATGAGATGTGATATCCAACTCCTTCCCATTCCAACCTGAGACCCTTCCTGTAGCATGAGATGGGATATCCAACTCCTTCCAAATCCAATCCTGATAACCTTCCGATAGCATGAGATGTGATATCCCAATGCTTCTACCAAACCTGAGACCCATACTATGGCATGAGATGTGATATCAAACTCCTTCCCATTCCAATCCTGAGACCCTTCCTATAGAATGAGATGTGATATCCAACTCCTTCCCATTCCAATTCTGAGACCCTTCCTATACCATGAGACTTGATATCTCAATGCTTCTAATACCAAACCTGAGACCCGTCCTATAACATGAGATGTGATATCCAAATCCTTCCCCTTCCAAACCTTAGACCCTTCCTTTATCATGAGATGTGATATCCAACTCCTTCCCATTCCAATCCTGAGACCCTCCCTATAGCATGAGATGTGATATCCAAGTCCTTCCCATTCCAATCCTGAGACCCTTCCTATAGCATGAGATGTGATATATCAATGCTTATACCAAACCTGAGATCCTTCCTATAACATGAGATGTGATATCCAACTTCTTCCCATTCCAATCCTGAGACAGTTCCTATAGCATGAGATGTGATATCTCAATGCTTCTAATACCAAACCTGAGACTCTTCCTATAACATGAGATGGGATATCCAACTCCTTCCCATTCCAATCCTGAGACCCTTCCGATAGCAGAGATGTGATATCTCAATGCTTATACCAAACCTGAGACCCTTCCTACGGCATGAGATGTCATATACAACTCCTTCCCATTCCAATCCTGAGACCCTTCCTATAGCATGAGATGTGATATCTAAATGCTTATACCAAACCTGAGACCCTTCATATAGCATGAGATGTGATATCCAACTCCTTCCCATTCCAATCCTTAGACCCTTCCTATAGCATGAGATGTGATCTCTCAATGCTTCTAATACCAAACCTGAGATCCTTCCTAAAACATGAGATGTGATATCCAACTCCTTCCATTCCAATCCTGAGACCCTTCCTATAGCATGAGATGTGATATCTCAATGCTTCTAATATCAAACTTAAGACCCTCCCTATAGCATGAGATGTGATATCCAAGTCCTTCCCATTCCAATCCTGAGACCATTCCTATAGCATGAGATGTGATATCTCAATACTTCTAATACCAAACCTGAGATCCTTCCGATAACATGAGATGTGATATCCAAATCCTTCCCCTTCCAAACCTGAGACCCTACCTTTAGCATGAAATGTGATATCCAACTCCTTCCGATTCCAATCCTGAGACCATTCTGATAGCATGAGATGTGATATCTCAATGCTTCTAATACCAAACCTGAGATCCTTCCGATAGCATGAGATGTGATATCTCAATGCTTCTAATACCAAACCTGAGATCCTTCCTATAACATGAGATGTGATATCCAAATCCTTCCCCTTCCAAACCTGAGACCCTCCCTTTAGCATGAGATGTGATATCCAACTCCTTCCCATTCCAATCCTGAGACCCTTCTGATAGCATGAGATGTGATATCTCAATGCCTCTAATACCAAACCTGAGATCCTACCTCTAACATGAAATGTGATATCCAACTCTTTCCCCTTCCAAACCTGAGAGCCTTCCTATAGCATGAGATGTGATATCCAAGTCCTTCCCATTCCAATCCTGAGACCCTTCCTATAACATGAGATGTGATATCCAACTCCTTCCCATTCCAACCTGAGACCCTTCCTATAGCATGAGATGGGATATCCAACTCCTTGGAATTCCAATCCTGATACCCTTCCGATGGCATGAGATGTGATATCCCAATGCTTATACCAAACCTGAGACCCATACTATTGCATGAGATGTGATATCAAACTCCTTCCCATTCCAATCCTGAGACCCTTCCTATAGCTTGAGATGTGATATCCAACTCCTTCTCATTCCAATTCTGAGACCCTTCCTATACCATGAGACTTGATATCTCAGTGCTTCTAATACCAAACCTGAGACCCGTCCTATAACATGAGATGTGATATCCAAATCCTTCCCCTTCCAAACCTTAGACCCTTCCTTTATCATGAGATGTGATATCCAACTCCTTCCCATTCCAATCCTGAGACCCTTCCGATATCATGAGATGTGATATCTCAATGCTTCTAATATCAAACCTGAGACCCTCCCTATAGCATGAGATGTGATATCCAAGTCCTTCCCATTCCAATCCTGAGACCCTTCCTATAGCATGAGATGTGATATTTCAATGCTTCTAATACCAAACCTGAGACCCTTCCTATAACATGAGATGGGACTATCCAACTCCTTCCCATTCCAATCCTGAGACCCTTCCGATAGAAGAGATGTGATATCTCAATGCTTATACCAAACCTGAGATCCTTCCTATAGCATGAGATGTGATATCCTACTCCTTCCCATTCCAATCCTGAGACCCTTCCTATAGCATGAGATGTGATATCTCAATGCTTCTAATACCAAACCTGAGACTCTTCCTATAACATGAGACGGGATATCCAACTCCTTCCCATTCTAATCCTGAGACCCTTCCGATAGCAGAGATGTGATATCTCAAAGCTTATACCAAACCTGAGACCCTTCCTATGGCTTGAGATGTCATATACAACTCCTTCCCATTCCAATCCTGAGACCCTTCCGATAGCATGAGATGTGATATCTCAATGCTTATACCAAACCTGAGACCATTCCTATAGCATCAGATGTGATATCCAACTCCTTCCCATTCCAATCCTGAGACCATTCCTATAGCATGAGATGTGATGTCTCAATGCTTCTAATACCAAACCTGAGATCCTTCGTTTAACATGAGATGTGATATCCAACTCCTTCCATTCCAATCCTGAGACCCTTCCTATAGCATGAGATGTGATATCTCAATGCTTATACCAAACCTGAGACCCTTCCTATAGCATGAGATGTGATATCCAAGTCCTTCCCATTCCAATCCTGAGACCCTTCCTATAACATGAGATGTGATATCCAACTCCTTCCCATTCCAACCTGCGACCCTTCCTGTAGCATGAGATGGGATATCCAACTCCTTCCAAATCCAATCCTGATAACCTTCCGATAGCATGAGATGTGATATCCCAATGCTTCTACCAAACCTGAGACCCATACTATGGCATGAGATGTGATATCAAACTCCTTCCCATTCCAATCCTGAGACCCTTCCTATAGAATGAGATGTGATATCCAACTCCTTCCCATTCCAATTCTGAGACCCTTCCTATACCATGAGACTTGATATCTCAATGCTTCTAATACCAAACCTGAGACCCGTCCTATAACATGAGATGTGATATCCAAATCCTTCCCCTTCCAAACCTTAGACCCTTCCTTTATCATGAGATGTGATATCCAACTCCTTCCCATTCCAATCCTGAGACCCTCCCTATAGCATGAGATGTGATATCCAAGTCCTTCCCATTCCAATCCTGAGACCCTTCCTATAGCATGAGATGTGATATCTCAATGCTTCTAATACCAAACCTGAGACCCTTCCTATAACATGAGATGGGAATATCCAACTCCTTCCCATTCCAATCCTGAGACCCTTCCGATAACAGAGATGTGATATCTCAATGCTTATACCAAACCTGAGATCCTTCCTATAACATGAGATGTGATATCCAACTTCTTCCCATTCCAATCCTGAGACAGTTCCTATAGCATGAGATGTGATATCTCACTGCTTATACCAAACCTGAGACCCTTCCTATAGCATGAGATGTGATATCCAACTCCTTCCCATTCCAATCCTGAGACCCTTCCTATAGCATGAGATGTGATATCTCAATGCTTCTAATACCAAACCTGAGACTCTTCCTATAACATGAGATGGGATATCCAACTCCTTCCCATTCCAATCCTGAGACCCTTCCGATAGCAGAGATGTGATATCTCAATGCTTATACCAAACCTGAGACCCTTCCTACGGCATGAGATGTCATATACAACTCCTTCCCATTCCAATCCTGAGACCCTTCCTATAGCATGAGATGTGATATCTAAATGCTTATACCAAACCTGAGACCCTTCATATAGCATGAGATGTGATATCCAACTCCTTCCCATTCCAATCCTGAGACCCTTCCTATAGCATGAGATGTGATCTCTCAATGCTTCTAATACCAAACCTGAGATCCTTCCTAAAACATGAGATGTGATATCCAACTCCTTCCATTCCAATCCTGAGACCCTTCCTATAGCATGAGATGTGATATCCAACTCCTTCCCATTCCAATGCTGAGACCCTTCTGATAGCATGAGATGTGATATCTCAATGCCTCTAATACCAAACCTGAGATCCTACCTCTAACATGAAATGTGATATCCAACTCTTTCCCCTTCCAAACCTGAGAGCCTACCTATAGCATGAGATGTGATATCCAAGTCCTTCCCATTCCAATCCTGAGACCCTTCCTATAACATGAGATGTGATATCCAACTCCTTCCCATTCCAACCTGAGACCCTTCCTGTAGCATGAGATGGGATATCCAACTCCTTCCAAATCCAATCCTGATAACCTTCCGATAGCATGAGATGTGATATCCCAATGCTTCTACCAAACCTGAGACCCATACTATGGCATGAGATGTGATATCAAACTCCTTCCCATTCCAATCCTGAGACCCTTCCTATAGAATGAGATGTGATATCCAACTCCTTCCCATTCCAATTCTGAGACCCTTCCTATACCATGAGACTTGATATCTCAATGCTTCTAATACCAAACCTGAGACCCGTCCTATAACATGAGATGTGATATCCAAATCCTTCCCCTTCCAAACCTTAGACCCTTCCTTTATCATGAGATGTGATATCCAACTCCTTCCCATTCCAATCCTGAGACCCTCCCTATAGCATGAGATGTGATATCCAAGTCCTTCCCATTCCAATCCTGAGACCCTTCCTATAGCATGAGATGTGATATCTCAATGCTTCTAATACTAAACCTGAGACCCTTCCTATAACATGAGATGGGAATATCCAACTCCTTCCCATTCCAATCCTGAGACCCTTCCGATAACAGAGATGTGATATATCAATGCTTATACCAAACCTGAGATCCTTCCTATAACATGAGATGTGATATCCAACTTCTTCCCATTCCAATCCTGAGACAGTTCCTATAGCATGAGATGTGATATCTCAATGCTTCTAATACCAAACCTGAGACTCTTCCTATAACATGAGATGGGATATCCAACTCCTTCCCATTCCAATCCTGAGACCCTTCCGATAGCAGAGATGTGATATCTCAATGCTTATACCAAACCTGAGACCCTTCCTACGGCATGAGATGTCATATACAACTCCTTCCCATTCCAATCCTGAGACCCTTCCTATAGCATGAGATGTGATATCTAAATGCTTATACCAAACCTGAGACCCTTCATATAGCATGAGATGTGATATCCAACTCCTTCCCATTCCAATCCTGAGACCCTTCCTATAGCATGAGATGTGATCTCTCAATGCTTCTAATACCAAACCTGAGATCCTTCCTAAAACATGAGATGTGATATCCAACTCCTTCCATTCCAATCCTGAGACCCTTCCTATAGCATGAGATGTGATATCTCAATGCTTCTAATATCAAACTTAAGACCCTCCCTATAGCATGAGATGTGATATCCAAGTCCTTCCCATTCCAATCCTGAGACCATTCCTATAGCATGAGATGTGATATCTCAATACTTCTAATACCAAACCTGAGATCCTTCCGATAACATGAGATGTGATATCCAAATCCTTCCCCTTCCAAACCTGAGACCCTACCTTTAGCATGAGATGTGATATCCAACTCCTTCCGATTCCAATCCTGAGACCATTCTGATAGCATGAGATGTGATATCTCAATGCTTCTAATACCAAACCTGAGATCCTTCCGATAGCATGAGATGTGATATCTCAATGCTTCTAATACCAAACCTGAGATCCTTCCTATAACATGAGATGTGATATCCAAATCCTTCCCCTTCCAAACCTGAGACCCTCCCTTTAGCATGAGATGTGATATCCAACTCCTTCCCATTCCAATCCTGAGACCCTTCTGATAGCATGAGATGTGATATCTCAAAGCCTCTAATACCAAACCTGAGATCCTACCTCTAACATGAAATGTGATATCCAACTCTTTCCCCTTCCAAACCTGAGAGCCTTCCTATAGCATGAGATGTGATATCCAAGTCCTTCCCATTCCAATCCTGAGACCCTTCCTATAACATGAGATGTGATATCCAACTCCTTCCCATTCCAACCTGAGACCCTTCCTATAGCATGAGATGGGATATCCAACTCCTTGGAATTCCAATCCTGATACCCTTCCGATAGCATGAGATGTGATATCCCAATGCTTATACCAAACCTGAGACCCATACTATTGCATGAGATGTGATATCAAACTCCTTCCCATTCCAATCCTGAGACCCTTCCTATAGCTTGAGATGTGATATCCAACTCCTTCTCATTCCAATTCTGAGACCCTTCCTATACCATGAGACTTGATATCTCAGTGCTTCTAATACCAAACCTGAGACCCGTCCTATAACATGAGATGTGATATCCAAATCCTTCCCCTTCCAAACCTTAGACCCTTCCTTTATCATGAGATGTGATATCCAACTCCTTCCCATTCCAATCCTGAGACCCTTCCGATATCATGAGATGTGATATCTCAATGCTTCTAATATCAAACCTGAGACCCTCCCTATAGCATGAGATGTGATATCCAAGTCCTTCCCATTCCAATCCTGAGACCCTTCCTATAGCATGAGATGTGATATTTCAATGCTTCTAATACCAAACCTGAGACCCTTCCTATAACATGAGATGGGACTATCCAACTCCTTCCCATTCCAATCCTGAGACCCTTCCGATAGAAGAGATGTGATATCTCAATGCTTATACCAAACCTGAGATCCTTCCTATAGCATGAGATGTGATATCCTACTCGTTGCCATTCCAATCCTGAGACCCTTCCTATAGCATGAGATGTGATATCTCAATGCTTCTAATACCAAACCTGAGACTCTTCCTATAACATGAGACGGGATATCCAACTCCTTCCCATTCTAATCCTGAGACCCTTCCGATAGCAGAGATGTGATATCTCAAAGCTTATACCAAACCTGAGACCCTTCCTATGGCTTGAGATGTCATATACAACTCCTTCCCATTCCAATCCTGAGACCCTTCCGATAGCATGAGATGTGATATCTCAATGCTTATACCAAACCTGAGACCATTCCTATAGCATCAGATGTGATATCCAACTCCTTCCCATTCCAATCCTGAGACCCTTCCTATAGCATGAGATGTGATGTCTCAATGCTTCTAATACCAAACCTGAGATCCTTCGTTTAACATGAGATGTGATATCCAACTCCTTCCATTCCAATCCTGAGACCCTTCCTATAGCATGAGATGTGATATCTCAATGCTTATACCAAACCTGAGACCCTTCCTATAGCATGAGATGTGATATCCAACTCCTTCCCATTCCAATCCTGAGACCCTTCCTATAGCATGAGATGTGATATCTCAATGCCTCTAATACCAAACCTGAGATCCTTCCTCTAACATGAAATGTGATATCCAACTCCTTCCCTTTCCAAACCTGAGAGCCTATCCATAGCATGAGATGTGATATCCAAGTCCTTCCCATTCCAATCCTTAGACCCTTCCTACAGCATGCAATATGATATCTCAATGATTCTAATAACAATCCTGGACCCGTCCTACAACATGAGATGGGATATCCAAGTCCTTGCCGTCCCAATCCTGAGACACTTCCGATTGCAGAGATGTGATATCTCAATGCTTATACCAAACCTGAGACTCTTCCTATAACGTGAGATGTGATATCTGTTAGGAAAGATTTAATAATTGTAGGTAATTTTCCTTCCATGTGGCAACCCCTAAACTTTTTGCTGTTGTTTTTCACCTTGTTCTCGACTTTGCCAGAGAAGTGCAGCCTTCTGCCGCACTCCTCTGGGCTTTCGCTCCTTTCTTACGGGGAAACTGACATGCCCTTAAGACAGTCAGTACCGGGAAACGCTGTTTTCCGTAGTTTCTTTTATCATGTTGCGGCTTTCGTGCCATATGACGCAAGAGGGCACTGTAAGCTAAGTTGCTGCTCTCTTGGGATTCTAGCCTTCTACAGGCCCTAGATACTCTTTCAGGATTGTAACTGATCGGTGCAAGTGATTCATGGACGGGAATGGTGGCAGCGATCGTTTCTTGTGTTTTGAGCTCCTTTTGGCGTTCTAAGCACGTTTCTCGCACTTAACCCAAAATGGTGGCCTAGCTCCCAAAATGGCCAGACCACGAGGCTCCTTTGTCCTGTCCGCTGACCGTCTTGCTCCCTTCACCTTCTCCAGGTCAAGCCGACCCGGGGCCTTCCTTATTTGGGCATGTACTTTTCCTGCGAAACACGGATGCTTTCGCGGGCTTCTACATGTCTTGTGTGTGCCTCCAGTATGTGGGCTGGGATGTCTGGTCCCGTGTGAATGCCTGGGACCACCGTGGTCCGTGATAGGTCCACGAATGGTGTGAGTGTTGATGAGCGGATCTCCCATTGGGTCCCCACCGTTTTGGCGCGAAGGGAACCGTGGATAAGAGGGGGCTGGAAACACCACTACCATGTCGATCTCCTGAGTTCTCACGAACGAAGGAATACAGGAGCCAAGTATCCTGCAACCAAGAGGCTGAACCGAGGAATCGCTGGTGACCCGCTGAAGGACTGCTCCTCTGCACTGCTGTCACCTTGTGAAACCCTTTTCACCTTTGATCGAACCAGAAGGCCTGTACTAGTACTTCGACCCTTGGAATAGTGGGGACAGCTATTCTCGGCATCTTCACCATCTCCTGCTAGTAAGCCTTCGGAAGCGTCTCTGGGCCATCCAGCAGACTGACCAGCCTACACAGGAGTCTTGCTCTGTAACCGCCACCAGGTTGTGTAGTATATCGAGTCCTTGTCACTCTCACACGATTCGTACACTTGGCGTTCCCAGGTCTGAAGTGAGTAGTGTACATTTGGCTCAGATACACACCGCCGCTCCGTTGCCCTGCTGTGGTAACAAACTGTGCGGGTTCCTTCGTTTGGGACGTCTTTTACTCAACTCTGCTGCTGCAGACTCAACACGACGACGAGACGTCCCCTGCTCTTCTGAACCTGCCAGCGACTGAAACTGACGCGGAGAAGCCTGGGTCTGCTTGCATCGGGGTCCGGTGAGTAGCATAGCTAGGAACTGGTCGCCCTCCTGCAGGAGCCCATAGCTTTTCCCCGCTGTGTCAAAACAGCATGCCTTTCCGTACTCGCGCTCTGCTTCTGCCCACAGTGGAGGCTGCGCTTGAGTCGAGGAACACTGTTGTTCTTCGTTTGTGCACTAAACTGAACTGCCTGATCTCCCTCGAAGAGACTCCCCTTTTGCCCGTTGGCACCAGCGTGTGCAGGTACTTTTGAGCACAAGGCTCCACTCTTCGTAGGGCTCGGACTTCCTTTTAGTTAGGTGCCTCTGAAGGCGGACTGGGTCTAAGCATTATTTCGCACTGCCTGTTTTCCTTCCCTTTTAGGTGGACTACACATTTCGTGCATCTAACGCTTGAGACTTGTTTGTATTTGTATATATATTGTATTGGTATGGTATGTGTTGGTTTACTAGAGTTGTATTGTGATTTCTCGCTACGGTCATTGTTTTAAAGGCCTTGGAATAAATGTGTATATATTTTTAATATAGCACCTGTTTGGAGTAGTTTGTAAGTGTCCTTGCTTTGTGTGCTCATTGCAGGCTTTCAGTCACCCTCACCCCTCTTGAGACCTAGTCTTGACCGCCGCGATCGCTACCTTGATTGGTCTGGCTTGTCCAGAGGTTACCCTGTTCCAAGTAATTAGGTTGGCCTTCTGAACTTCTGCGCCACCAGGACAGAGTTCAGAAATCCGTCTTGACAAATTGGTGTACAGCGGTGGATACGACTGAAGGTATCCAGTGTTGCGCACGAACTAAGGCATTTCAAGTTATTCCTACCAGGACACGTAGTGAATTGTTGTAGTATAACTTTAAAAAGGCCATAGTCCTATCTAACAGTATGGAAACAAATACCTTGTTAACTTTAAATGCTTCCAAATCAGAAACATTGAAAAAAATGTGTGCGGAGAGAGGTGTTTCCTCTCAAGGCACGAAATTGGATATGATCCAAAGAATCGTGGCGTGGCAAGAAGCGCAGCTTGACGCTATAACTTCTGAGGACAGTGCGGAAGGAGGTGGGGCTGCTCTCACTGTTAGAACCGACGTTTCTGCCGCTGCACTGATCCACCGCGACCACGAGGACAGGGAGGATGAGATGTCTAATGTTTCCTCTGCCAGTGTTGATGGGGAGGCTATGCTTGAATTCAAGAAGCAAGAGCTGCGGTTTAGGCAGAAGGAGCTTGAATTCAGCATAGCCAAACTAAAAATCGAACAGTCAGAAAAACAGAAAGACAGGGATCACCAGTTGGAACTGGCCAAGCTTCAGGTTGCAAATGGGTCCAAGGGTCCTGGACATGGGTCTGGGGCCTCCTCTCATCCACGGTTTCCGAAAGATCTGGTCATTGTGTATGAGGAAAGGAATGACATTATGGACTGGATGAATGCGTTTGAGTATGCATGCGAAGTTCAACAAGTTGACAATGCTGATAAGATTGCCTGGTTACTCAGCAGACTGCCCCATTCTGGCTGTAGTGCCATTATGGAAATGTCGAAGGCTGAGCAAGCTGATTTCGCAATGTTAAAGCAAACTCTCATTTTAAAGTTTGGGAAGACTCCGGCCCAATATTTGAAACGATTCATAGAGTATAAGAAAAAGGAAGGTGGTACTTGGGTATCTTATGTCACTGAATCCTTGAAAAACTTAACTGGCTGGGTCGAAGGTTATAAGGTTTCTACCTTCGAAGGCATGATAAATCTTGTCATGCTGGAACACATTTTTGCATCTTCTTCCCCGGAGCTTAAGCAGCATTTGGCCGATTCAAAGGAGATAGATCCTAAGAAGCTGGCCATTGCAGCAGACTTATGGGTGTCACATCGAGTGTCCCATAAGGACAAAACTCATCCTGGTAAGCAGGAGGAAGGGAAAAAGTCCAAAGATAAGGAGGGTGGAGAATCTGATAAATCTTCTTCTCAAAAAGGCCACAAAAAGAAAAATAAGGGTAAGACACAAGAGAACTCACAGGGTAGTGGAGGTCAGCCTCCGAAACAGAACTCTGGTTACAATAAGCCTCCCTATGTAAACAGACCCAATGGATCTTGTTTTGCTTGTGGAGCAACTGACCACGTGAAGGGGGATCCCCGGTGTAAGGTTTGACCTTTGGGGGTCCACTCCGCTAATCTGGCCTTCTCCTCCTACGAGGAAGAAGAGATTACAGGAGCATCCTTCTCCTCAGACTCATTTCCCAGCGGGATAGAGGCTGAGGTAGTTTTAGTTTCCCTGGGTTCCTGGGAGCCTAAAGTCGCAGAGGCTTATGCTAGGATTACAGATAATACCAAGCACTACTTTAAAGACAGTGTGCTGATCAATGGAGTAGATACTCCAGCTCTTAGGGATAGTGGGTGCAGTCGAACTGTAGTGGATTCTACCTTGGTAGACTCAGAGGAAGTTGCCAGAGCTACTCTGATGCCCACTAAGTTGGCTGACGGCCCACTCCGTATGTTCCCAGTAATACCTGTAAATCTTACTTTAAATGGTACAGCAGTCAGGATTCCAGTGAGCATTCAGAGAAACGTCCCGGGAAAGGTCTTGTTAGGTAATGATCTCAGAGCTTTAGGGCTCGTAGGAGACACTGCCGAAAGACCCTACACACGGTCTCAAGCACGGGCAGCATTGGCCAAGACCAATACGCCGCCCCAGCCGAAGGGGAAACCCAAGGCGAAAGGAGTCAACAAGTCAAGACGAGGGAAAGAGAATATTCCCCCGAGCTCGCCTACCACTGCGGTGGAGGAAGTTGGTCAATTGCCCGGGCCTGACGAGGAGGTGGCGATGCCTGAAGTATTTGACCCCAACGACCATCCTGAACTAAAAGACTTGTTAGTTGAAGGAGGTCCTGATAGGGATGAATTCAGTAAAGGCCAACGTGAGTGCCCATCTCTGGAAGGCCTAAGGAGACAGGCCTGCTCCCAGCTTGAGGGTGAACCTCCTGGGACGCATAGGATTTATTGGGAAGGTGGACTCCTGTATAGTGAGCCCACAGAGTCTACAGAAGGAGACCATAGGAGGTTGGTGGTTCCCCTTGCTGTTAGGCCCTTCCTCCTGCAGTTGGCGCATGAAGTGCTCCTTGCTGGTCACCTTGGTATTAAGAGGAGCAAGCAAAGGTTATCCATGCACTTCTACTGGCCCAAGATGGGGGTGCAAGTAGAAAGTCACTGCAGGAGTTGTGCCTCCTGCCAGTTATCTGGTAAGGTTGGCTCGACAATCCAAGCTCCGTTGGTACCGCTCCCAGTTGTGGGGGTACCATTTGAAAGGGTAGGGATGGACATCGTTGGTCCCCTTGACCCGCAAACATCCTCGGGCAATAGGTTTATCCTGGTGCTGGTCGACCACGCAACCAGATATCCTGAGGCCATCCCATTGAAAACTGTAACTGCCAAGTCAGTTGCAAAAGCTTTACTTGGCATATTTACTAGGGTTGGCTTCCCTAAAGAAGTTGTGTCAGATCGTGGCAGCAACTTTATGTCGAAGTATATGCAGGCTATGTGGAAAGAATGTGGGGTCACCTACAAGTTCTCTTCTGCATACCACCCCCAGACCAATGGTCTGGTGGAATGTTTCAACAGAACGTTAAAAAGCATGATTGGGGCTCTGGAGAAGCTTCAGAGAAGACAATGGGATCTTCTTTTACCATGCTTACTGTTTGCCTACCGAGAGGTACCACAGGAGGGTGTTGGCTTCAGCCCCTTCAAACTTCTGTTTGGTCATCCTGTACGGGGACCCTTAGCCATAGTCAAAGAGGGATGGGAGATGCCCACTCCCCCTGTTACTACCAACGTAGTTGATTATGTGCTAGGGCTCAGAAAACGGATGGTACTTCTGATGGGCTTGGCTAGTGATAAATTGAAGGCAGGACAAGCACTGGTGAAACATTGGTACGACAAGAAAGCTACCCTCATCAACTTTACACTTGGTCAGAAAGTCCTGATCATGAATCCCATAAGGCCTTGAGCTTTACAGGACAAATGGTCAGGCCCTTACACAGTGGTGGAGCCCCTGGGTGAGGTTAACTATTTAGTGGACCCTGGAAGGCCTGGACAGGCTCCAAAAGTGTTTCACGTGAATAGGCTGAAGGCTTTCGTCCCAAGAGTCGAAATCGCAGCACTGTTACTGGCTTCAGATGTTGAGGAAGAGGAGTCTGAACCTCTCCCCGACCTGTTCCAAAGCGGTCCTTCAGATAGCTCCTTTGAGGGTGTCCGAGGGGCCCCTCACCTGACTTCTGATCAGCAGGCTGAGGTGAAAAGTTTGCTTAGGCAGTTTTCCCCCCTGTTTTCACAGTCGCCTGGTTTGACACCTTGGTGCTGTAAGGATATTTAGCAAACAGCACAGAGTACAGCGCTACTGCACAAGTAACAAAATTTTTTTTGCAGCACCACCACCACAAGGGTGCGGTGCATTGCTATATGGGTTAGCAGATTAACAAGGAAAGACAGACTATTCAGTCAAAAACGATTTTAACATATAAGATGCAAATCTATTTTTACAGTTAAAAGCACACGTACTCATTTAAAAATGCACACTATTTTTCACCTGAAATGCCTATATTGCTAGAGACACATTTGAAAATTAACAGCTAACCTATTAACCATTAACCTGACTAATAAAACCTTATTTTAATATAACCCACTAATAAAATGTGTTCTCCACTGCAGAATTAGGCATACTCTGAAAACCATTTAAATGTGTGTGCAGATTTTTTCTCTTCTCTTCTCTGCCTGATTCTCCGTGTTTTTGTGCACAGTAACTGCAGGAAGGAGGAAGTCAGATTTGCAACAATTGCAAATGTATAAGCGAAGCTATTGTTGAAGAGTAGGAGGATGAGAGATGATGGATTTCATTGGGACACGTCATACAGAGGGCTGAGAGGAAAGTTTTAGTGGGCAGTATCAGGGAAAAAGACAGGCAGACATCTTTCTGCACTACTGGGGAGAGGACCTGGCTGTGGGGTCCTGACTGAATGCAGATTCCTGTGTCCTGCTGCAGTCGAGATTGGGGAGAGCTGAAAGAAAAACCTTTCCACTGGCTGAGGCATTCCTATCTGAAAAAGCTGAGAATTCCAGGCAATGACCCCGGCTTGAGAAGGCAAGCGTTCCTTTTTGCTGGAGTTAATCCAAGAGAGCCACATTCACAAAGAGAACAACTAAAAAGATAAGGTAATGAGAAGTGTGGGAGCTGAGTGTGTACGGTAATATGCAGTCAGTGTAGGATTCCTGTGCGTGTCTTAATCAAATACCAATGTTGCAATTTGAGTTCTGTTCTCCGCCACGCTCTTAGCAGTGTGTCATAGACAATGCTTTGACTGTACCATTTTATTTATTTCTGTAAAGAATGAGATCGTGTCTAAATGCAGCTTTTATAATACAGAAAATATTTGAAAACAGACGGGTGTTTTATTTTCTATTTACCATTACAATGCCGATGATGTGGGGAGATTTTTAAACAGTGCAATGGTCATTTTAAGACAGATGTGTGCATGTCAGAATCAGTATGAATAATTGTGAGTGACTGTAGCATAGCTTGTTGGAGGTACATGAGCCAACGGGAAGAGAGACTCTCTGAACATAGCTCCCTACCGTATATAAGGTAGTGGAAATTACCACAAGACTACCACATATAGCTCTCTGTCGTAAATAAGTCAGTGAGTTCGCCCATGGTGGCACACCAACACTATCACTGGAAATGTGGTATTCCTAGAATGCAGGTCTGAGGTCTCTCTAGTGATCACACGAAAAATCTAAGCAAAGATAAGGGATTCTGGACATTGGGGCCACAAATAAAACAAGGGAATTATGCTCACCAAAATACCACCAACCACGTATACCAAATATGCAGGTCTGGGTGCTGAAATAATGCATGTCCATTGTATTATTGTTGCACATGGCCAAATCTGAATACAAAGAGTGATTATTGCTAAGTTATTTTTCGGCGGTAATAAAATACCGTCAGGCCCCAAATCTCCACAAAATACCCTACATATTTATGGTGCGTTGGCCGGGAAAGTGATCACAGAGTACCTACTGGGCGTGGCAAGCGTGTCTCACACTGCCATTTGCACATTAAAGGGAACCCATTTTATAATAGCAGTGTGCCACTAAAAACGAATTTCAGAATGTCACAAAGGGAAACCACATTCTCAGATCTAGTGCAATATTTAGAGGCAAAGTTATTTGCACATGGGAATTGGTCTTCGAATAGCACGTTAGAATGGAGTAACCGCATTCAGGGTGAGGTGCAGAAAGAAAAACTAGACAATATTTTTGCAGAAGGCAGCATAATTCAGGTCTGCCTTACAAGATTATTGAATGCAGCCGATAAAAGTGCAGAGAAAGACTGTTTAATACGGCTATGCGGCAAAATATGGTTTATTTTAAACAAGTCCCTGCGAATGCAAGAGAATGATACTCAGCTAATTAACAGGTTAAAGACTGAATTAGATGGGGCAAGTAGAAATCAGGAAATGTTGAGAGCAGAATTGGATGTATGCCAAAAAGACATGCAATTAAAATGCAGAGACTTTGATACTCAGTTATCCAAAAGCAAGAAACAATTTGAAGATAGTGAGCAAGAATTGACACACTTAAAAGCCTTAGTGGATCACATTAGGCAGGATAAAGATGAGGTTGTTTCAGAAATGCAGATTTTACAAAAAGAACATTGTGAAAAAGAAGGTGATCTCCAGAGTGCAGAACAAGAAATGATTAAAATGATTCAAGAAAGAGACAAAAGAAATAAAGAGTTCAATGAATGCCAAATGCAAATGTGCGACATGCAGGAGGCGATTAATAAAATGAGCGATGAAAATAGTTATTTGCAGAATGAAGCAACTAGACTCCTTAAAAAGTGTAAGGACTTAGAACAGCAAATGTGCATTCCCAGGTCCCAGGAGAGGCGGCAGGGTACCACATTCAATGGAGTGGAGGTGAATTCTAGCTCTGCCCAAAGAGCTAGTGCCCCAGTGACTGGGCCGGTGACTGAACTTGGTTGCAGCGCCCTTGGGGGATTTGATACTCCCATTGGGGGCAGCCACCAATCTCATACACCTGAAAACAGGATTGAATCACAAAATAGTGCAATTCCATGCATTGCAACAAGTAGCCCCATAAAAATAATGAAATCCATTAAAGCCCTGATCAAACCATTTAAAAAGGGAGGTGAATGCTGCATTGAGGATCACTTAGAAGCGGTACATGACATTTTTAAAGCACTCCAGATACCTAAGGAACAGTACAGACAATATTTTCATTTAACTTTAGATGCCCCGACGGCCAGCATCATAAGGGGATTAAATGAACAGCAGAATATGACATGGCTGGAGTTTGAAAAAGAAATTAGGCGTCATTTTTCTCCTTTTCAGTCATTGCAGGAGGCAAAGAAAGTCGCGTACACTATTACTGCTGGACCTAATACATCCCCTCGCCAATTTTTACAAGACTTAAAAAGAGCATTCTCTCGCTTTGATGTATCTTTTGACTCAAATTCCAATGAGTTTAAAACCGCATACTTCTATGGGCTACAGAAAGACATCATATCCCAATTGGTCCGTGAATTTGACCGTGACAAGTCCCTTGAATGGATTGTACATCAAAGCACCAAGCTATATGAGGTACTCTATTGTCAGGGTAGAGAAAGTGATAAAATGAAAGATACTAGGCCTAAATCTAAAGAACCCTCAGCCACAGTAATGGAAATCAGGTCAGCCAAAATGTCCCTTGAGTCTGCTCAAAGCCAAGGTAAAAATAATGTGACACCTGAACAAAGGGGTAATCAACAAAGATCGCCATTTCCTGTACCAATGTTCCAAACACATGATCCTAGTAATAGAGAGAGCTACATCAGCCCTAGATATTTAGGGGATAGACCCCGGGTAAGATATCGGCCTGATATGGCAGGTATGAACAATAACCAGAGACAAAATCAAGATCAAAGAAATGATGGTCCCTACCAGTCATTGGGGACACAGAGTAGGTTTGATCCCAACACCATGATATATGGTAATCAGGATAGGCCCCGATATGTGGATCGATTTACTGATAATGGAAATCAACATAGGGGCCAGTACCCACAATCTGAGAGACAGGACATGAGGCAAAACGTGAACTACAGTCCACGCCAGTACAATGATTCCCCACCAGGGGACTATAATCAAAGGATGGGTGCAACCCGCTCCCCTCCACAAATGAATCAAGAGTTCAGAAACCATCCCAACCGGTATCAATCACCTGAGAGGTATCAGAATAGATCCAATCAGGGGGAAAACAACCAATATCGACCTAGGCCACAGAAAGAGGATCCTAGAGAGATGGAAAGGTTCCAGTGCCTTGAGGCCCAAGTGAAAATGTTAGCTGAGCAAATAGGAAAGCTCTATACAGCGCAAAAACAACCTTCCAAAGAGGGGGCTGATGACCATAGCAATGACCGGGGGGCTTCCGAAAAGTGACTAAGTACTCAGGATAATCGCAGTGCCAAAATGACAGATTGCTCTGATATAATTTTGCATGACAACTCTGAGGTGACTAATGGATTAAAAATGAAAGTACCAGTAAATGAAATTGTGATAGAAAGTGCAAATACTTCTAAAAAAGAGGTACGGTTTAACTTAGAGCTAAATAAAACAGTAAAGATTTGCACAAATGAAAAAGAAACATTAGGAATTCCAAAAGAACAAAGGGACAGATTTAAGAAAAATGACTCATGCATGGGGAATACCAGTGAACAGGGAGTAAGTGGGGATGCCATAGCTCCTTCCCTGGGCAAGCAAAACAATGACCAAACACAGACAGAAAAAGGAAATACTCACAAGGAGGGTACAAGTCAATCACCTGAAAAATTCTTTGAGCCACATATTTTTGAAGAGGCTGCAAGGGCTGGTATTACACTAAATGATCACAAATGCACAGAATTAAAAAATGACAAATTGCTGAACGATGTTGTTACACATGTTCAGTTGGGAGGTTGTAATGTGGTCTCTGATGTTACCCAGATGGATGGGCGAACAGTGGCCACACTCCAAAAAACTTCTAATCATGGAGAAATGAATAAAATATCTCGCACAGAAATGGGTAAAAAGGAGGGAAAAATGTCTTTTCATTTACCAATGTGCTTAGCCAAAAGTGAAAAAGACCTGAGAAAGGTGAGCCCTGAAATCAGTAAGAATTCACATTTCTTATGTGTATTAGAGGAAGTTGAGGACAGATATTATGCACCCATCACTGTAGAAGAAAAATGCCACACCTTCGCTATGATTGACACTGGCGCACAGGCCACAATTATGTCCAAGGAGCTGGTAAAGAGTATCAATGAAGGGAGGCCTCCACAGAGTCAGATCACAGTGAAGGCAAATCAAGGCCCAGTGCATAACTTTAATGGGGAGGAGGTGCCCATCATAGGTGTAACTGAGGTTGACATAAAAATAGGAAAGCACAGAATGAAACAAGAGGTATTGGTCACATCTATTTGTGAAATTCCATTTCTGATGGGGACAGATTGCCTGAAAAGATTGTCTCCTCTCATAGATGGGGTGAATGGAGTACTGTGGTCCTTAACCAAAAAACCATTGAGGCCTAAGAAACTAAAATCACAAAACAACAATATAAAAGAATGTCACACCGTTGCCAAAACAAATGATGCTGTGGAGGTATATCTCCAGAATAGCTGCATACCTAGTGTCACTGTTATATTAATGTGTCAAGACAAAGATCAGAGCAACAATGAAAAACTACCTGTACAAATATACTTGGACCCAAGGAAAGATTGGCAGACTGCCATAGACGAACACACATTACGTTTCTATTTAAAAGAGAAAACATGCAAACAGAATATTGTTCCTAAAACAGATTCAGAAAAACACATTACCACTCTGGCAGAAATACACATGGAAGATGAGCAACCATGGGTTCACGTTGGTATAAATGATTATCTTAAAACAATAAAAGCCACTTTAGCGCTTGAACATGAAAGGAGTTTCATTAATGAGAAATTGTTGCAAAAAATTATGGAGAGGGAAGAAATCCCGAAATTTAGGATTAAAAACCAATATGTTTCTGGGTTGGACAGTCCAGACTTTGAAAACCGAATTGCAGGCAGATGCATGCTTAAAATTAGCATTGGGCAGAAAATAATTTACCATAATGTATGGATAGTGAGTGGAGCACAAAATGAATTTTACATGGGCAATGACATCATGCACAGAATGTGTATGGTGTTAGATTTCCTTAATCAAAAAATATGGTCACGCCTAGGTGGTCCGGCACCTGAATTTGAAGACAAAAGAAGGGCTTATCATTGTGCACAACTAGTTCCTTATGCAGTCGAATTACAAATGAGGAAAAATACTATTGTTCCTGCATTTACAAAACAGTTTGCAATAACACTGAAATGCAAAAATGGACAGCAGATGAAAGGCTCTGATGCATTTGTATGCCTGAATGAATCCATAAAACAGCAAGGCCTGGATTATGAATACAAACCTGAGACCCTTCCTAAAGCTTGAGATGTGATATCCAACTCCTTCCCATTCCAATCCTGAGACCCTTCCTATAACATGAAATGTGATATCCAACTCCTTCCCATTCCAACCTGAGACCCTTCCTATAGCATGAGATGGGATATCCAACTCCTTCCAAATCCAATACTGATACCCTTCCAATAGCATGAGATGTGATATCCCAATGCTTCTACCAAACCTGACAACCATACTATGGCATGAGATGTGATATCAAACTCCTTCCCATTCCAATCCTGAGACTCTTCCTATAGCTTGAGATGTGATATCCGAAATCCTTCCCATTCCAATTCTGAGACCCTTCCTATACGATGAGACTTGATATATCAATGCTTCTAATACCAAACCTGAGACCCGTCCTATAACATGAGATATGATATCCAAATCTTTCCCCTTCCAAACCTTAGACCCTTCCTTTATCATGAGATGTGATATCCAACTCCTTCCCATTCCGATCCTGAGACCCTTCCGATATCATGAGATTTGTTATCTCAATGCTTCTTATATCAAAATTGAGACCCGCCTATAACATGAGATGTGATATCCAAATCTTTCCCCTTCCAAACCTTAGAACCTTCCTTTATCATGAGATGGGATATCCAACTCCTTCCCATTCCAATCCTGAGACCCTTCCGATAGCAGAGATGTGATATCTCAATGCTTATACCAATCCTGAGACCCTTCCTATGGCCTGAGATGTCATATACAACTCCTTCCCAATCCAATCCTGAGACCCTTCCTATAGCATGAGATGTGATATCTCAATGCTTATACCAAATCTGAGACCCTTCCTATAGCATGAGATGTGATATCCAACTCCTTCCCATTCCAATCCTGAGACCCTTCCTATAGCATGAGATGTGATGTCTCAATGCTTCTAATACCAAACCTGAGATCCTTCCTATAACATGAGATGTGATATCCAACTCCTTCCCATTCCAATCCTGAGACCCTTCCTATAGCATGAGATGTGATGTCTCAATGCTTCTAATACCAAACCTGAGAACCTTCCTACAGCATGCGATGTGATATCTCAATGCTTCTAATACCAAACCTGAGACCAGTCCTATAACATGAGATTGGATATCCAACTCCTTCCCCTTCCAAACCTGAGACCCTTCCTATAGCATGAGATGTGATATCCAACTTCTTCCCATTCCAATCCTGAGACCCTTCCTATAACATGAGATGTGATGTCTCAATGCTTCTAATACCAAACCTGAGATCTTTCCTATAACATGAGATGTAATATCCAACTCCTTCCCATTCCAATCCTGAGACCCTTCCTATAGCATGAGATGTGCTATCTCAATGCTTATACCAAACCTGAGACCCTTCCTAAAGCTTGAGATGTGATATCCAACTTCTTCCCATTCCAATCCTGAGACCCTTCCTATAGCATGAGATGTGATATCTCAATGCTTCTAATATCAAACTTGAGACCCTCCCTATAGCATGAGAAGTGATACCCAAGTCCTTCCCATTCCAATCCTGAGACACTTCCTATAGCATGAGATGTGATGTCTCAATGCTTCTAATACCAAACCTGAGATCCTTCCTATAACATGAGATGTGATATCCAACTCCTTCCCATTCCAATCCCGGGACCCTTCCTATAGCATGAGATGTGATATCTCGATGTTTATACCAAACCTGAGACCCTTCCTATAGCATGAGATGTGATATCCAACTCCTTCCCATTCCAATCCTGAGACCCTTCCTATAGCATGAGATGTGATATCTCAATGCCTCTAATACCAAACCTGAGATCCTTCCTCTAACATGAAATGTGATATCCAACTCCTTCCCTTTCCAAACATGAGAGCCTACCTATAGCATGAGATGTGATATCCAAGTCCTTCCCATTCCAATCCTTAGACCCTTCCTACAGCATGCAATAGGATATCTCAATGATTCTAATAACAAACCTGAGACCCATCCTATAACATGAGATGGGATATCAAACTCCTTCCCATTCCAATCCTGAGACACTTCCGATAGCAGAGATGTGATATCTCAATGCTTATACCAAACCTGAGACCCTTCCTATAACATGAGATGTGATATCCAACTCCTTCCTGGTCCCAACCTGAGACCCTTACTATAGCATATGTGATATCCAACTCCTTCCCATTCCAAACATGAGACCCTTCCTATAGCAAGAATGTAATATCCAACTCCTTCCCATTCCAATCCTGAGACAATTCCTATAGCATGAGATGTGATATCTCAATGCTTCTAATACCAAACCTGAGATCCTTCCTATGACATGAGATGTGATATCCAATTCCTCCCCATTCCAAACCTGAGAACCTTCCTACAGCATGCGATGTGATATCTCAATGCTTCTAATACCAAACCCGAGACCAGTCCTATAACATGAGATTGGATATCCAACTCCTTCCCCTTCCAAACCTGAGACCCTTCCTATAGCATGAGATGTGATATCCAACTTCTTCCCATTCCATTCCTGAGACCCTTCCTATAACATGAGATGCGATGTCTCAATGCTTCTAATACCAAACCTGAGATCTTTCCTATAACATGAGATGTGATATCCAACTCCTTCCCATTCCAATCCTGAGACCCTTCCTATAGCATGAGATGTGATATCTCAATGCGTATACCAAACCTGAGACCCTTCCTATAGCGTGAGATGTGATATCCAACTCCTTCCCATTCCAATCCTGAGACCCTTCCTATAGCATGAGATGTGATATCTCAAGGCCTCTAATACCAAACCTGAGATCCTTCCTCTAACATGAAATGTGATATCCAACTCCTTCCCCTTCCAAACCTGAGAGCCTTCCTATAGCATGAGATATGATATCCAAGTCCTTCCCATCCAATCCTGAGACCCTTCCTATAACATGAAATGTGATATCCAACTCCTTCCCATTCCAACCTGAGACCCTTACTATAGCATGCGATGGGATATCCAACTCCTTCCAAATCCAATGCTGATACCCTTCCGATAGCATGAGATGTGATATCCCAATGCTTCTACCAAACCTGAGACCCATACTATGGCATGAGATGTGATATCAAACTCCTTCCCATTCCAATCCTGAGACCCTACCTATAGCTTGAGATGTGATATCCAACTCCTTCCCATTCCAATTCTGAGACCCTTCCTATACCATGAAACTTGATATCTCAATGCTTCTAATACAAAACCTGAGACCCGTCCTATAACATGAGATGTGATATCCAAAACCTTCCCCTTCCAAACCTTAGACCCTTCCTTTATCATGAGATGTGATATCCAATTCCTTCCCATTCCAATCCTGACACCCTTCCGATATCATGAGATTTGTTATCTCAATACTTCTAATATCAAACTTGAGACCCTCCCTATAGCATGAGATGTGACATCCAAGTCCTCCCCATTCCAATCCTGAGACTCTTCCTATAGCATGAGATGTGATATCTCAATGCTTCTAATATCAAACCTGAGACCCTTCCTATAACATGAGATGGGATATCCAACTCCTTCCCATTCCAATCCTGAGAGACCCTTCCGATAGCAGAGATGTGATATCTCAATGCTTATACCAAACCTGAGACCCTTCCTATGGCCTGATTTGTCATATACAACTCCTTCCCATTCCAATCCTGAGACCCTTCCTATAGCATGAGATGTGATATCTCAATGCTTATACCAAATCCGAGACCCTTCCTATAGCATGAGATGTGATATCCAACTCCTTCCCATTCCAATCCTGAGACCCTTCCTATAGCATGAGATGTGATGTCTCAATGCTTCTAATACCAAACCTGAGATCCTTCCTATAACATGAGATGTGATATCCAACCCCTTCCCATTCCAATCCTGAGACCCTTATGATAGCATGAGATGTGATATCTCAATGCCTCTAATACCAAACCTGAGATACTTCTGATAGCATGAGATGTGATATCTCAATGCTTCTAGTACCAAACCTGAGATCCTTCCTATAACATGAGATGTGATTTCCAAATCCTTCCACTTCCAAACCTGAGACCCTCCCTTTAGCATGAGATGTGATATCCAACTCCTTCCCATTCCAATCCTGAGACCCTTCTGATAGCATGAGATGTGATATTTCAATGCCTCTAATACCAAACCTGAGATCCTACCTCTAACATGAAATGTGATATCCATCTCCTTCCCTTTCCAAACATGAGACCCTGCCTATAGCATGAGATGTGATATCAAAAGTCCTTCCCATTCCAATCCTGAGACCCTTCCTATAGCATGTGATGTGATATCTCAATGCTTATACCAAACCTGAGACCCTTCCTATGGCATGAGATGTCATATACAACTCCTTCCCATTCCAATCCTGAGACCCTTCCTATAGCATGAGATGTGATATCTCAATGCTTATACCAAACCTGAGACCCTTCCTATAGCATGAGATGTGATATCCAACTTCTTCCCATTCCAATCCTGAGACCCTTCCTATAACATGAGATGTGATGTCTCAATGCTTCTAATACCAAACCTGAGACCCTTCCTATAACATCAGATGGGATATCCAACTCCTTCCCATTCCAATCCTGAGACCCTTCCGATAGTAGAGATGTGATATCTCAATGCTTATACCAAACCTGAGACCCTTCCTATGGCCTGAGATGTCATATACAACTCCTTCCCATTCCAATCCTGAGACCGTTCCTATAGCATGAGATGTGATATCTCAATGCTTATACCAAATCTGAGACCCTTCCTATAGCATGAGATGTGATATCCAACTCCTTCCCATTCCAATCCTGAGACCCTTCCTATAGCATGAGATGCGATGTCTCAATGCTTCTAATACCAAACCTGAGATCCTTCCTATAACATGAGATGTGATATCCAACTCCTTCCCATTCCAATCCTGAGACCCTTATGATAGCATGAGATGTGATATCTCAATGCCTCTAATACCAAACCTGAGATACTTCCGATAGCATGAGATGTGATTTCCAAATCCTTCCCCTTCCAAACCTGAGACCCTCCCTTTAGCATGAGATGTGATATCCAACTCCTTCCCATTCCAATCCTGAGACCCTTCTGATAGCATGAGATGTGATATTTCAGTGCCTCTAATACCAAACCTGAGATCCTACCTCTAACATGAAATGTGATATCCATCTCCTTCCCTTTCCAAACCTGAGACCCTGCTTACAGCATGAGATGTGATATCCAAGTCCTTCCCATTACAATCCTGAGACCCTTCCTATAGCATGTGATGTGATATCTCAATGCTTATACCAAACCTGAGACCCTTCCTATGGCATGAGATGTCATATACAACTCCTTCCCATTCCAATCCTGAGACCCTTCCTATAGCATGAGATGTGATATCTCAATGCTTATACCAAACCTGAGACCCTTCCTATAGCATGAGATGTGATATCCAACTTCTTCCCATTCCAATCCTGAGACCCTTCCTATAACATGAGATGTGATGTCTCAATGCTTCTAATACCAAACCTGAGATCTTTCCTATAACATGAGATGTGATATCCAACTCCTTCCAATTCCAATCCTGAGACCCTTCCTATAGCATGAGATGTGATATCACAATGCTTATACCAAACCTGAGACCGTTCCTATAGCTTGAGATGTGATATCCAACTCCTTCCCATTCCAATCCTGAGACCCTTCCTATAGCATGAGATGTGATATCTCAAGGCCTCTAATACCAAACCTGAGATCGTTCCTCTAACATGAAATGTGATATCCAACTCCTTCCCCTTCCAAACCTGAGAGCCTTCCTATAGCATGAGATATGATAGCCAAGTCCTTCCAATTCCAATCCTGAGACCCTTCCTATAACATGAAATGTGATATCCAACTCCTTCCCATTCCAACCTGAGACCCTTCCTATAGCATGAGATGGGATATCTCAATGCTTCTAATACCAAACCTGAGACTCTTCCTATAACATGAGATGGGATATCCAACTCCTTCCCATTCCAATCCTGAGACCCTTCCGATAGCAGAGATGTGATATCTCAATGCTTATACCAAACCTGAGACCCTTCCTATGGCCTGAGATGTGATATCCAACTGCTTCCCATTCCAATCCTGAGACCCTTCCTATAGCATGAGATGTGATATCTCAATGCTTATACCAAATCTGAGACCCTTCCTATAGCATGAGATGTGATATCCAACTTCTTCCCATTCCAATCCTGAGACCCTTCCTATAACATGAGATGTGATGTCTCAATGCTTCTAATACCAAACCTGAGATCTTTCCTATAACATGAGATGTGATATCCAACTCCTTCCCATTCCAATCCTGAGACCCTTCCTATAGCATGAGATGTGATATCTCAATGCTTATACCAAACCTGAGACCCTTCCTAAGGCCTGAGATGTCATATACAACTCCTTCCCATTCCAATCCTGAGACCCTTCCTATAGCATGAGATGTGATATCTCAAGGCCTCTAATACCAAACCTGAGATCGTTCCTCTAACATGAAATGTGATATCCAACTCCTTCCCCTTCCAAACCTGAGAGCCTTCCTATAGCATGAGATATGATAGCCAAGTCCTTCCAATTCCAATCCTGAGACCCTTCCTATAACATGAAATGTGATATCCAACTCCTTCCCATTCCAACCTGAGACCCTTCCTATAGCATGAGATGGGATATCTCAATGCTTCTAATACCAAACCTGAGACTCTTCCTATAACATGAGATGGGATATCCAACTCCTTCCCATTCCAATCCTGAGACCCTTCCGATAGCAGAGATGTGATATCTCAATGCTTATACCAAACCTGAGACCCTTCCTATGGCCTGAGATGTGATATCCAACTGCTTCCCATTCCAATCCTGAGACCCTTCCTATAGCATGAGATGTGATATCTCAATGCTTATACCAAATCTGAGACCCTTCCTATAGCATGAGATGTGATATCCAACTCCTTCCCATTCCAATCCTGAGACCCTTCCTATAGCATGAGATGTGATGTCTCAATGCTTCTAATACCAAACCTGAGATCCTTCCTATAACATGAGATGTGATTTCCAAATCCTTCCCCTTCCAAACCTGAGACCCTCCCTTTAGCATGAGATGTGATATCCAACTCCTTCCCATTCCAATCCTGAGACCCTTCTGATAGCATGAGATGTGATATCTCAATGCCTCTAATACCAAACCTGAGATCCTACCTCTAACATGAAATGTGATATCCATCTCCTTCCCTTTCCAAACCTGAGACCCTGTCTATAGGATGAGATGTCATATACAACTCCTTCCCATTCCAATCCTGAGACCCTTCCTATAGCACGAGATGTGATATCTCAATGCTTATACCAAACCTGAGACCCTTCCTATAGCATGAGATGTGATATCCAACTCCTTCCCATTCCAATCCTGAGACCCTGCCTATAGCATGAGATGTGATATCCAACTCCTTCCCATTCCAATCCTGAGACCCTTCCTATAGCCTGAGATGTGATATCTCAATGCCTCTAATACCAAACCTGAGATCCTTCCTCTAACATGAAATGTGATATCCAACTCCTTCCCTTTCCAAACCTGAGAGCCTATCTATAGCATGAGATGTGATATCCAAGTCCTTCCCATTCCAATCTTGAGACACTTCCGATAGCAGAGATGTGATATCTCAATGCTTATACCAAACCTGAGACCCTTCCTATAACATGAGATGTGATATCCAACTCCTTCCCGTTCCAAACCTGAGACCCTGCCTTTAGCATGAGATGTGATATCTCAATGCTTCTAATACCAAACCTGAGACCAGTCCTATAACATGAGATTGGATATCCAACTCCTTCCCCTTCCAAACCTGAGACCCTTCCTATAGCATGAGATGTGATATCCAACTTCTTCCCATTCCAATCCTGAGACCCTTCCTATAACATGAGATGTGATGTCTCAATGCTTCTAATACCAAACCTGAGACCCTTCCTATAACATGAGATGTGATATCCAACTCCTTCCCGTTTCAAACCTGAGACCCTTCCTATAGCATATGTGATATCCAACTCCTTCCCATTCCAAACATGAGACCCTTTCTATAGCAAGAATGTAATATCCAACTCCTTCTAATTCCAATCCTGAGACCATTCCTATAGCATGAGATGTGATATCTCAATGCTTGTAATACCAAACCTGAGATCCTTCCTATGACATGAGATGTGATATCCAATTCCTCCCCATTCCAAACCTGAGAACCTTCCTACAGCATGCGATGTGATATCTCAATGCTTCTAATACCAAACCTGAGACCAGTCCTATAACATGAGATTGGATATCCAACTCCTTCCCCTTCCAAACCTGAGACCCTTCCTATAGCATGAGATGTGATATCCAACTTCTTCCCATTCCAATCCTGAGACCCTTCCTATAACATGAGATGTGATGTCTCAATGCTTCTAATACCAAACCTGAGATCTTTCCTATAACATGAGATGTGATATCCAACTCCTTCCCATTCCAATCATGAGACCCTTCCTATAGCATGAGATGTGCTATCTCAATGCTTATACCAAACCTGAGACCCTTCCTAAAGCTTGAGATGTGATATCCAACTCCTTCCCATTCCAATCCTGAGACCCTTCCTATAACATGAAATGTGATATCCAACTCCTTCCCATTCCAACCTGAGACCCTTCCTATAGCATGAGATGTGATATCCCAATGCTTCTACCAAACCTGAGAACCATACTATGGCATGAGATGTGATATCAAACTCCTTCCCATTCCAATCCTGAGACTCTTCCTATAGCTTGAGATGTGATATCCAAATCCTTCCCATTCCAATTCTGAGACCCTTCCTATACCATGAGACTTGATATCTCAATGCTTCTAATGCCAAACCTGAGACCCGTCCTATAACATGAGATGTGATATCCAAATCTTTCCCCTTCCAAACCTTAGACCCTTCCTTTATCATGAGATGTGATATCCAACTCCTTCCCATTCCAATCCTGAGACCCTTCCGATATCATGAGATTTGTTATCTCAATGCTTCTAATATCAAAATTGAGACCAGTCCTATAACATGAGATGTGATATCCAAATCTTTCCCCTTCCAAACCTTAGACCCTTCCTTTATCATGAGATGGGATATCCAACTCCTTTCCATTCCAATCCTGAGACCCTTCCGATAGCAGAGATGTGATATCTCAATGCTTATACCAATCCTGAGACCCTTCCTATGGCCTGAGATGTCATATACAACTCCTTCCCAATCCAATCCTGAGACCCTTCCTATATCATGAGATGTGATATCTCAATGCTTATACCAAATCTGAGACCCTTCCTATAGCATGAGATGTGATATCCAACTCCTTCAAATTCCAATCCTGAGACCCTTCCTATAGCATGAGATGTGATGTCTCAATGCTTCTAATACCAAACCTGAGATCCTTCCTATAACATGAGATGTGATATCCAACTCCTTCCCATTCCAATCCTGAGACCCTTCCTATAGCATGAGATGTGATGTCTCAATGCTTCTAATACCAAACCTGAGAACCTTCCTACAGCATGCGATGTGATATCTCAATGCTTCTAATACCAAACCTGAGACCAGTCCTATAACATGAGATTGGATATCCAACTCCTTCCCCTTCCAAACCTGAGACCCTTCCTATAGCATGAGATGTGATATCCAACTTCTTCCCATTCCAATCCTGAGACCCTTCCTATAACATGAGATGTGATGTCTCAATGCTTCTAATACCAAACCTGAGATCTTTCCTATAACATGAGATGTAATATCCAACTCCTTCCCATTCCAATCCTGAGACCCTTCCTATAGCATGAGATGTGCTATCGCAATGCTTATACCAAACCTGAGACCCTCCCTTTAGCATGAGATGTGATATCCAACTCCTTCCCATTCCAATCCTGAGACCCTTCTGATAGCATGAGATGTGATATTTCAGTGCCTCTAATACCAAACCTGAGATCCTACCTCTAACATGAAATGTGATATCCATCTCCTTCCCTTTCCAAACCTGAGACCCTGCTTACAGCATGAGATGTGATATCCAAGTCCTTCCCATTACAATCCTGAGACCCTTCCGATAGCAGAGATGTGATATCTCAATGCTTATACCAAACCTGAGACCCTTCCTATGGCCTGAGATGTGATATCCAACTGCTTCCCATTCCAATCCTGAGACCCTTCCTATAGCATGAGATGTGATATCTCAATGCTTATACCAAATCTGAGACCCTTCCTATAGCATGAGATGTGATATCCAACTTCTTCCCATTCCAATCCTGAGACCCTTCCTATAACATGAGATGTGATGTCTCAATGCTTCTAATACCAAACCTGAGATCTTTCCTATAACATGAGATGTGATATCCAACTCCTTCCCATTCCAATCCTGAGACCCTTCCTATAGCATGAGATGTGATATCTCAATGCTTATACCAAACCTGAGACCCTTCCTAAGGCCTGAGATGTCATATACAACTCCTTCCCATTCCAATCCTGAGACCCTTCCTATAGCATGAGATGTGATATCTCAAGGCCTCTAATACCAAACCTGAGATCGTTCCTCTAACATGAAATGTGATATCCAACTCCTTCCCCTTCCAAACCTGAGAGCCTTCCTATAGCATGAGATATGATAGCCAAGTCCTTCCAATTCCAATCCTGAGACCCTTCCTATAACATGAAATGTGATATCCAACTCCTTCCCATTCCAACCTGAGACCCTTCCTATAGCATGAGATGGGATATCTCAATGCTTCTAATACCAAACCTGAGACTCTTCCTATAACATGAGATGGGATATCCAACTCCTTCCCATTCCAATCCTGAGACCCTTCCGATAGCAGAGATGTGATATCTCAATGCTTATACCAAACCTGAGACCCTTCCTATGTCCTGAGATGTGATATCCAACTGCTTCCCATTCCAATCCTGAGACCCTTCCTATAGCATGAGATGTGATATCTCAATGCTTATACCAAATCTGAGACCCTTCCTATAGCATGAGATGTGATATCCAACTCCTTCCCATTCCAATCCTGAGACCCTTCCTATAGCATGAGATGTGATGTCTCAATGCTTCTAATACCAAACCTGAGATCCTTCCTATAACATGAGATGTGATTTCCAAATCCTTCCCCTTCCAAACCTGAGACCCTCCCTTTAGCATGAGATGTGATATCCAACTCCTTCCCATTCCAATCCTGAGACCCTTCTGATAGCATGAGATGTGATATCTCAATGCCTCTAATACCAAACCTGAGATCCTACCTCTAACATGAAATGTGATATCCATCTCCTTCCCTTTCCAAACCTGAGACCCTGTCTATAGCATGAGATGTCATATACAACTCCTTCCCATTCCAATCCTGAGACCCTTCCTATAGCACGAGATGTGATATCTCAATGCTTATACCAAACCTGAGACCCTTCCTATAGCATGAGATGTGATATCCAACTCCTTCCCATTCCAATCCTGAGACCCTGCCTATAGCATGAGATGTGATATCCAACTCCTTCCCATTCCAATCCTGAGACCCTTCCTATAGCCTGAGATGTGATATCTCAATGCCTCTAATACCAAACCTGAGATCCTTCCTCTAACATGAAATGTGATATCCAACTCCTTCCCTTTCCAAACCTGAGAGCCTATCTATAGCATGAGATGTGATATCCAAGTCCTTCCCATTCCAATCTTGAGACACTTCCGATAGCAGAGATGTGATATCTCAATGCTTATACCAAACCTGAGACCCTTCCTATAACATGAGATGTGATATCCAACTCCTTCCCGTTCCAAACCTGAGACCCTTCCTTTAGCATGAGATGTGATATCTCAATGCTTCTAATACCAAACCTGAGACCAGTCCTATAACATGAGATTGGATATCCAACTCCTTCCCCTTCCAAACCTGAGACCCTTCCTATAGCATGAGATGTGATATCCAACTTCTTCCCATTCCAATCCTGAGACCCTTCCTATAACATGAGATGTGATGTCTCAATGCTTCTAATACCAAACCTGAGACCCTTCCTATAACATGAGATGTGATATCCAACTCCTTCCCGTTTCAAACCTGAGACCCTTCCTATAGCATATGTGATATCCAACTCCTTCCCATTCCAAACATGAGACCCTTTCTATAGCAAGAATGTAATATCCAACTCCTTCTAATTCCAATCCTGAGACCATTCCTATAGCATGAGATGTGATATCTCAATGCTTGTAATACCAAACCTGAGATCCTTCCTATGACATGAGATGTGATATCCAATTCCTCCCCATTCCAAACCTGAGAACCTTCCTACAGCATGCGATGTGATATCTCAATGCTTCTAATACCAAACCTGAGACCAGTCCTATAACATGAGATTGGATATCCAACTCCTTCCCCTTCCAAACCTGAGACCCTTCCTATAGCATGAGATGTGATATCCAACTTCTTCCCATTCCAATCCTGAGACCCTTCCTATAACATGAGATGTGATGTCTCAATGCTTCTAATACCAAACCTGAGATCTTTCCTATAACATGAGATGTGATATCCAACTCCTTCCCATTCCAATCCTGAGACCCTTCCTATAGCATGAGATGTGCTATCTCAATGCTTATACCAAACCTGAGACCCTTCCTAAAGCTTGAGATGTGATATCCAACTCCTTCCCATTCCAATCCTGAGACCCTTCCTATAACATGAAATGTGATATCCAACTCCTTCCCATTCCAACCTGAGACCCTTCCTATAGCATGAGATGTGATATCCCAATGCTTCTACCAAACCTGAGAACCATACTATGGCATGAGATGTGATATCAAACTCCTTCCCATTCCAATCCTGAGACTCTTCCTATAGCTTGAGATGTGATATCCAAATCCTTCCCATTCCAATTCTGAGACCCTTCCTATACCATGAGACTTGATATCTCAATGCTTCTAATGCCAAACCTGAGACCCGTCCTATAACATGAGATGTGATATCCAAATCTTTCCCCTTCCAAACCTTAGACCCTTCCTTTATCATGAGATGTGATATCCAACTCCTTCCCATTCCAATCCTGAGACCCTTCCGATATCATGAGATTTGTTATCTCAATGCTTCTAATATCAAAATTGAGACCCGTCCTATAACATGAGATGTGATATCCAAATCTTTCCCCTTCCAAACCTTAGACCCTTCCTTTATCATGAGATGGGATATCCAACTCCTTTCCATTCCAATCCTGAGACCCTTCCGATAGCAGAGATGTGATATCTCAATGCTTATACCAATCCTGAGACCCTTCCTATGGCCTGAGATGTCATATACAACTCCTTCCCAATCCAATCCTGAGACCCTTCCTATATCATGAGATGTGATATCTCAATGCTTATACCAAATCTGAGACCCTTCCTATAGCATGAGATGTGATATCCAACTCCTTCAAATTCCAATCCTGAGACCCTTCCTATAGCATGAGATGTGATGTCTCAATGCTTCTAATACCAAACCTGAGATCCTTCCTATAACATGAGATGTGATATCCAACTCCTTCCCATTCCAATCCTGAGACCCTTCCTATAGCATGAGATGTGATGTCTCAATGCTTCTAATACCAAACCTGAGAACCTTCCTACAGCATGCGATGTGATATCTCAATGCTTCTAATACCAAACCTGAGACCAGTCCTATAACATGAGATTGGATATCCAACTCCTTCCCCTTCCAAACCTGAGACCCTTCCTATAGCATGAGATGTGATATCCAACTTCTTCCCATTCCAATCCTGAGACCCTTCCTATAACATGAGATGTGATGTCTCAATGCTTCTAATACCAAACCTGAGATCTTTCCTATAACATGAGATGTAATATCCAACTCCTTCCCATTCCAATCCTGAGACCCTTCCTATAGCATGAGATGTGCTATCGCAATGCTTATACCAAACCTGAGACCCTCCCTTTAGCATGAGATGTGATATCCAACTCCTTCCCATTCCAATCCTGAGACCCTTCTGATAGCATGAGATGTGATATTTCAGTGCCTCTAATACCAAACCTGAGATCCTACCTCTAACATGAAATGTGATATCCATCTCCTTCCCTTTCCAAACCTGAGACCCTGCTTACAGCATGAGATGTGATATCCAAGTCCTTCCCATTACAATCCTGAGACCCTTCCTATAGCATGTGATGTGATATCTCAATGCTTATACCAAACCTGAGACCCTTCCTATGGCATGAGATGTCATATACAACTCCTTCCCATTCCAATCCTGAGACCCTTCCTATAGCATGAGATGTGATATCTCAATGCTTATACCAAACCTGAGACCCTTCCTATAGCATGAGATGTGATATCCAACTTCTTCCCATTCCAATCCTGAGACCCTTCCTATAACATGAGATGTGATGTCTCAATGCTTCTAATACCAAACCTGAGATCTTTCCTATAACATGAGATGTGATATCCAACTCCTTCCCATTCCAATCCTGAGACCCTTCCTATAGCATGAGATGTGATATCACAATGCTTATACCAAACCTGAGACCGTTCCTATAGCTTGAGATGTGATATCCAACTCCTTCCCATTCCAATCCTGAGACCCTTCCTATAGCATGAGATGTGATATCTCAAGGCCTCTAATACCAAACCTGAGATCGTTCCTCTAACATGAAATGTGATATCCAACTCCTTCCCCTTCCAAACCTGAGAGCCTTCCTATAGCATGAGATATGATAGCCAAGTCCTTCCAATTCCAATCCTGAGACCCTTCCTATAACATGAAATGTGATATCCAACTCCTTCCCATTCCAACCTGAGACCCTTCCTATAGCATGAGATGGGATATCTCAATGCTTCTAATACCAAACCTGAGACTCTTCCTATAACATGAGATGGGATATCCAACTCCTTCCCATTCCAATCCTGAGACCCTTCCGATAGCAGAGATGTGATATCTCAATGCTTATACCAAACCTGAGACCCTTCCTATGGCCTGAGATGTGATATCCAACTTCTTCCCATTCCAATCCTGAGACCCTTCCTATAACATGAGATGTGATGTCTCAATGCTTCTAATACCAAACCTGAGATCTTTCCTATAACATGAGATGTGATATCCAACTCCTTCCAATTCCAATCCTGAGACCCTTCCTATAGCATGAGATGTGATATCACAATGCTTATACCAAACCTGAGACCGTTCCTATAGCTTGAGATGTGATATCCAACTCCTTCCCATTCCAATCCTGAGACCCTTCCTATAGCATGAGATGTGATATCTCAAGGCCTCTAATACCAAACCTGAGATCGTTCCTCTAACATGAAATGTGATATCCAACTCCTTCCCCTTCCAAACCTGAGAGCCTTCCTATAGCATGAGATATGATAGCCAAGTCCTTCCAATTCCAATCCTGAGACCCTTCCTATAACATGAAATGTGATATCCAACTCCTTCCCATTCCAACCTGAGACCCTTCCTATAGCATGAGATGGGATATCTCAATGCTTCTAATACCAAACCTGAGACTCTTCCTATAACATGAGATGGGATATCCAACTCCTTCCCATTCCAACCTGAGACCCTTCCTATAGCATGAGATGGGATATCTCAATGCTTCTAATACCAAACCTGAGACTCTTCCTATAACATGAGATGGGATATCCAACTCCTTCCCATTCCAATCCTGAGACCCTTCCGATAGCAGAGATGTGATATCTCAATGCTTATACCAAACCTGAGACCCTTCCTATGTCCTGAGATGTGATATCCAACTGCTTCCCATTCCAATCCTGAGACCCTTCCTATAGCATGAGATGTGATATCTCAATGCTTATACCAAATCTGAGACCCTCCCTATAGCATGAGATGTGATATCCAACTCCTTCCCATTCCAATCCTGAGACCCTTCCTATAGCATGAGATGTGATGTCTCAATGCTTCTAATACCAAACCTGAGATCCTTCCTATAACATGAGATGTGATTTCCAAATCCTTCCCCTTCCAAACCTGAGACCCTCCCTTTAGCATGAGATGTGATATCCAACTCCTTCCCATTCCAATCCTGAGACCCTTCTGATAGCATGAGATGTGATATCTCAATGCCTCTAATACCAAACCTGAGATCCTACCTCTAACATGAAATGTGATATCCATCTCCTTCCCTTTCCAAACCTGAGACCCTGTCTATAGCATGAGATGTCATATACAACTCCTTCCCATTCCAATCCTGAGACCCTTCCTATAGCACGAGATGTGATATCTCAATGCTTATACCAAACCTGAGACCCTTCCTATAGCATGAGATGTGATATCCAACTCCTTCCCATTCCAATCCTGAGACCCTGCCTATAGCATGAGATGTGATATCCAACTCCTTCCCATTCCAATCCTGAGACCCTTCCTATAGCCTGAGATGTGATATCTCAATGCCTCTAATACCAAACCTGAGATCCTTCCTCTAACATGAAATGTGATATCCAACTCCTTCCCTTTCCAAACCTGAGAGCCTATCTATAGCATGAGATGTGATATCCAAGTCCTTCCCATTCCAATCTTGAGACACTTCCGATAGCAGAGATGTGATATCTCAATGCTTATACCAAACCTGAGACCCTTCCTATAACATGAGATGTGATATCCAACTCCTTCCCGTTCCAAACCTGAGACCCTTCCTTTAGCATGAGATGTGATATCTCAATGCTTCTAATACCAAACCTGAGACCAGTCCTATAACATGAGATTGGATATCCAACTCCTTCCCCTTCCAAACCTGAGACCCTTCCTATAGCATGAGATGTGATATCCAACTTCTTCCCATTCCAATCCTGAGACCCTTCCTATAACATGAGATGTGATGTCTCAATGCTTCTAATACCAAACCTGAGACCCTTCCTATAACATGAGATGTGATATCCAACTCCTTCCCGTTTCAAACCTGAGACCCTTCCTATAGCATATGTGATATCCAACTCCTTCCCATTCCAAACATGAGACCCTTTCTATAGCAATAATGTAATATCCAACTCCTTCTAATTCCAATCCTGAGACCATTCCTATAGCATGAGATGTGATATCTCAATGCTTGTAATACCAAACCTGAGATCCTTCCTATGACATGAGATGTGATATCCAATTCCTCCCCATTCCAAACCTGAGAACCTTCCTACAGCATGCGATGTGATATCTCAATGCTTCTAATACCAAACCTGAGACCAGTCCTATAACATGAGATTGGATATCCAACTCCTTCCCCTTCCAAACCTGAGACCCTTCCTATAGCATGAGATGTGATATCCAACTTCTTCCCATTCCAATCCTGAGACCCTTCCTATAACATGAGATGTGATGTCTCAATGCTTCTAATACCAAACCTGAGATCTTTCCTATAACATGAGATGTGATATCCAACTCCTTCCCATTCCAATCCTGAGACCCTTCCTATAGCATGAGATGTGCTATCTCAATGCTTATACCAAACCTGAGACCCTTCCTAAAGCTTGAGATGTGATATCCAACTCCTTCCCATTCCAATCCTGAGACCCTTCCTATAACATGAAATGTGATATCCAACTCCTTCCCATTCCAACCTGAGACCCTTCCTATAGCATGAGATGTGATATCCCAATGCTTCTACCAAACCTGAGAACCATACTATGGCATGAGATGTGATATCAAACTCCTTCCCATTCCAATACTGAGACTCTTCCTATAGCTTGAGATGTGATATCCAAATCCTTCCCATTCCAATTCTGAGACCCTTCCTATACCATGAGACTTGATATCTCAATGCTTCTAATGCCAAACCTGAGACCCGTCCTATAACATGAGATGTGATATCCAAATCTTTCCCCTTCCAAACCTTAGACCCTTCCTTTATCATGAGATGTGATATCCAACTCCTTCCCATTCCAATCCTGAGACCCTTCCGATATCATGAGATTTGTTATCTCAATGCTTCTAATATCAAAATTGAGACCCGTCCTATAACATGAGATGTGATATCCAAATCTTTCCCCTTCCAAACCTTAGACCCTTCCTTTATCATGAGATGGGATATCCAACTCCTTTCCATTCCAATCCTGAGACCCTTCCGATAGCAGAGATGTGATATCTCAATGCTTATACCAATCCTGAGACCCTTCCTATGGCCTGAGATGTCATATACAACTCCTTCCCAATCCAATCCTGAGACCCTTCCTATATCATGAGATGTGATATCTCAATGCTTATACCAAATCTGAGACCCTTCCTATAGCATGAGATGTGATATCCAACTCCTTCAAATTCCAATCCTGAGACCCTTCCTATAGCATGAGATGTGATGTCTCAATGCTTCTAATACCAAACCTGAGATCCTTCCTATAACATGAGATGTGATATCCAACTCCTTCCCATTCCAATCCTGAGACCCTTCCTATAGCATGAGATGTGATGTCTCAATGCTTCTAATACCAAACCTGAGAACCTTCCTACAGCATGCGATGTGATATCTCAATGCTTCTAATACCAAACCTGAGACCAGTCCTATAACATGAGATTGGATATCCAACTCCTTCCCCTTCCAAACCTGAGACCCTTCCTATAGCATGAGATGTGATATCCAACTTCTTCCCATTCCAATCCTGAGACCCTTCCTATAACATGAGATGTGATGTCTCAATGCTTCTAATACCAAACCTGAGATCTTTCCTATAACATGAGATGTAATATCCAACTCCTTCCCATTCCAATCCTGAGACCCTTCCTATAGCATGAGATGTGCTATCGCAATGCTTATACCAAACCTGAGACCCTCCCTTTAGCATGAGATGTGATATCCAACTCCTTCCCATTCCAATCCTGAGACCCTTCTGATAGCATGAGATGTGATATTTCAGTGCCTCTAATACCAAACCTGAGATCCTACCTCTAACATGAAATGTGATATCCATCTCCTTCCCTTTCCAAACCTGAGACCCTGCTTACAGCATGAGATGTGATATCCAAGTCCTTCCCATTACAATCCTGAGACCCTTCCTATAGCATGTGATGTGATATCTCAATGCTTATACCAAACCTGAGACCCTTCCTATGGCATGAGATGTCATATACAACTCCTTCCCATTCCAATCCTGAGACCCTTCCTATAGCATGAGATGTGATATCTCAATGCTTATACCAAACCTGAGACCCTTCCTATAGCATGAGATGTGATATCCAACTTCTTCCCATTCCAATCCTGAGACCCTTCCTATAACATGAGATGTGATGTCTCAATGCTTCTAATACCAAACCTGAGATCTTTCCTATAACATGAGATGTGATATCCAACTCCTTCCCATTCCAATCCTGAGACCCTTCCTATAGCATGAGATGTGATATCACAATGCTTATACCAAACCTGAGACCGTTCCTATAGCTTGAGATGTGATATCCAACTCCTTCCCATTCCAATCCTGAGACCCTTCCTATAGCATGAGATGTGATATCTCAAGGCCTCTAATACCAAACCTGAGATCGTTCCTCTAACATGAAATGTGATATCCAACTCCTTCCCCTTCCAAACCTGAGAGCCTTCCTATAGCATGAGATATGATAGCCAAGTCCTTCCAATTCCAATCCTGAGACCCTTCCTATAACATGAAATGTGATATCTAACTCCTTCCCATTCCAACCTGAGACCCTTCCTATAGCATGAGATGGGATATCTCAATGCTTCTAATACCAAACCTGAGACTCTTCCTATAACATGAGATGGGATATCCAACTCCTTCCCATTCCAATCCTGAGACCCTTCCGATAGCAGAGATGTGATATCTCAATGCTTATACCAAACCTGAGACCCTTCCTATGGCCTGAGATGTGATATCCAACTGCTTCCCATTCCAATCCTGAGACCCTTCCTATAGCATGAGATGTGATATCTCAATGCTTATACCAAATCTGAGACCCTTCCTATAGCATGAGATGTGATATCCAACTTCTTCCCATTCCAATCCTGAGACCCTTCCTATAACGTGAGATGTGATGTCTCAATGCTTCTAATACCAAACCTGAGATCTTTCCTATAACATGAGATGTGATATCCAACTCCTTCCCATTCCAATCCTGAGACCCTTCCTATAGCATGAGATGTGATATCTCAATGCTTATACCAAACCTGAGACCCTTCCTAAGGCCTGAGATGTCATATACAACTCCTTCCCATTCCAATCCTGAGACCCTTCCTATAGCATGAGATGTGATATCTCAAGGCCTCTAATACCAAACCTGAGATCGTTCCTCTAACATGAAATGTGATATCCAACTCCTTCCCCTTCCAAACCTGAGAGCCTTCCTATAGCATGAGATATGATAGCCAAGTCCTTCCAATTCCAATCCTGAGACCCTTCCTATAACATGAAATGTGATATCCAACTCCTTCCCATTCCAACCTGAGACCCTTCCTATAGCATGAGATGGGATATCTCAATGCTTCTAATACCAAACCTGAGACTCTTCCTATAACATGAGATGGGATATCCAACTCCTTCCCATTCCAATCCTGAGACCCTTCCGATAACAGAGATGTGATATCTCAATGCTTATACCAAACCTGAGACCCTTCCTATGGCCTGAGATGTGATATCCAACTGCTTCCCATTCCAATCCTGAGACCCTTCCTATAGCATGAGATGTGATATCTCAATGCTTATACCAAATCTGAGACCCTTCCTATAGCATGAGATGTGATATCCAACTCCTTCCCATTCCAATCCTGAGACCCTTCCTATAGCATGAGATGTGATGTCTCAATGCTTCTAATACCAAACCTGAGATCCTTCCTATAACATGAGATGTGATTTCCAAATCCTTCCCCTTCCAAACCTGAGACCCTCCCTTTAGCATGAGATGTGATATCCAACTCCTTCCCATTCCAATCCTGAGACCCTTCTGATAGCATGAGATGTGATATCTCAATGCCTCTAATACCAAACCTGAGATCCTACCTCTAACATGAAATGTGATATCCATCTCCTTCCCTTTCCAAACCTGAGACCCTGTCTATAGCATGAGATGTCATATACAACTTCTTCCCATTCCAATCCTGAGACCCTTCCTATAACATGAGATGTGATGTCTCAATGCTTCTAATACCAAACCTGAGATCTTTCCTATAACATGAGATGTGATATCCAACTCCTTCTGATTCCAATCCTGAGACCCTTCCTATAGCATGAGATGTGCTATCTCAATGCTTATACCAAACCTGAGACCCTTCCTAAAGCTTGAGATGTGATATCCAACTCCTTCCCATTCCAATCCTGAGACCCTTCCTATAACATGAAATGTGATATCCAACTCCTTCCCATTCCAACCTGAGACCCTTCCTATAGCATGAGATGGGATATCCAACTCCTTCCAAATCCAATACTGATACCCTTCCAATAGCATGAGATGTGATATCCCAATGCTTCTACCAAACCTGAGAACCATACTATGGCATGAGATGTGATATCAAACTCCTTCCCATTCCAATCCTGAGACTCTTCCTATAGCTTGAGATGTGATATCCAAATCCTTCCCATTCCAATTCTGAGACCCTTCCTATACCATGAGACTTGATATCTCAATGCTTCTAATACCAAACCTGAGACCCGTCCTATAACATGAGATGTGATATCCAAATCTTTCCCCTTCCAAACCTTAGACCCTTCCTTTATCATGAGATGTGATATCCAACTCCTTCCCATTCCAATCCTGAGACCCTTCCGATATCATGAGATTTGTTATCTCAATGCTTCTAATATCAAAATTGAGACCCGTCCTATAACATGAGATGTGATATCCAAATCTTTCCCCTTCCAAACCTTAGACCCTTCCTTTATCATGAGATGGGATATCCAACTCCTTTCCATTCCAATCCTGAGACCCTTCCGATAGCAGAGATGTGATATCTCAATGCTTATACCAATCCTGAGACCCTTCCTATGGCCTGAGATGTCATATACAACTCCTTCCCAATCCAATCCTGAGACCCTTCCTATAGCATGAGATGTGATATCTCAATGCTTATACCAAATCTGAGACCCTTCCTATAGCATGAGATGTGATATCCAACTCCTTCCCATTCCAATCCTGAGACCCTTCCTATAACATGAGATGTTATGTCTCAATGCTTCTAATACCAAACCTGAGATCCTTCCTATAACATGAGATGTGATATCCAACTCCTTCCCATTCCAATCCTGAGACCCTTCCTATAGCATGAGATGTGATGTCTCAATGCTTCTAATACCAAACCTGAGAACCTTCCTACAGCATGCGATGTGATATCTCAATGCTTCCAATACCAAACCTGAGACCAGTCCTATAACATGAGATTGGATATCCAACTCCTTCCCCTTCCAAACCTGAGACCCTTCCTATAGCATGAGATGTGATATCCAACTTCTTCCCATTCCAATCCTGAGACCGTTCCTATAACATGAGATGTGATGTCTCAATGCTTCTAATACCAAACCTGAGATCTTTCCTATAACATGAGATGTAATATCCAACTCCTTCCCATTCCAATCCTGAGACCCTTCCTATAGCATGGGATGTGCTATCTCAATGCTTATACCAAACCTGAGACCCTTCCTAAAGCTTGAGATGTGATATCCAACTCCTTCCCATTCCAATCCTGAGACCCTTCCTATAGCATGATATGTGATATCTCAAGGCCTCTAATACCAAACCTGAGATCCTTCCTCTGACATGAAATGTGATATCCAACTCCTTCCCCTTCCAAACCTGAGAGCCTTCCTATATCATGAGATATGATACCCAAGTCCTTCCCATTCCAATCCTGAGACCCTTCCTATAACATGAAATGTGATATCCAACTCCTTCCCATTCCAACCTGAGACCCTTCCTATAGCATGAGATGGGATATCCAACTCCTTCCAAATCCAATACTGATACCCTTCCAATAGCATGAGATGTGATATCCCAATGCTTCTACCAAACCTGAGACCCATACTATGGCATGAGATGTGATATCAAACTCCTTCCCATTCCAATCTTGAGACTCTTCCTATAGCTTGAGATGTGATATCCAACTCCTTCCCATTCCAATTCTGAGACCCTTCCTATGCCATGAGACTTGATATCTCAATGCTTCTAATACCAAACCTGAGACCCGTCCTATAACATGAGATGTGATATCCAAATCTTTTCCCTTCCAAACCTTAGACCCTTCCTTTATCATGAGATGTGATATCCAACTCCTTCCCATTCCAATCCTGAGCCCCTTCCGATATCATGAGATTTGTTATCTCAATGCTTCTAATATCAAACTTGAGAAACTCCCTATAGCATGAGATGTGACATCCAAGTCCTCCCCATTCCAATCCTGAGACCCTTCCTATAGCATGAGATGTGATATCTCAATGCTTCTAATACCAAACCTGAGACCCTTCCTATAACATGAGATGGGATATCCAACTCCTTCCCATTCCAATCCTGAGACCCTTCCGATAGCAGAGATGTGATATCTCAATGCTTATACCAATCCTGAGACCCTTCCTATGGCCTGAGATGTCATAAACAACTCCTTCCCAATCCAATCCTGAGACCCTTCCTATAGCATGAGATGTGATATCTCAATGCTTATACCAAATCTGAGACCCTTCCTATAGCATGAGATGTGATATCCAACTCCTTCCCATTCCAATCCTGAGACCCTTCCTATAGCATGAGATGTGATGTCTCAATGCTTCTAATACCAAACCTGAGATCCTTCCTATAACATGAGATGTGATATCCAACTCCTTCCCATTCCAATCCTGAGACCCTTCCTATAGCATGAGATGTGATGTCTCAATGCTTCTAATACCAAACCTGAGAACCTTCCTACAGCATGCAATGTGATATCTCAATGCTTCTAATACGAAACCTGAGACCAGTCCTATAACATGAGATTGGATATCCAACTCCTTCCCCTTCCAAACCTGAGACCCTTCCTATAGCATGAGATGTGATATCCAACTTCTTCCCATTCCAATCCTGAGACCCTTCCTATAACATGAGATGTGATGTCTCAATGCTTCTAATACCAAACCGGAGATCTTTCCTATAACATGAGATGTGATATCCAACTCCTTCCCATTCCAATCCTGAAACCCTTCCTATAGCATGAGATGTGCTATCTCAATGCTTATACCAAACCTGAGACCCTTCCTAAAGCTTGAGATGTGATATCCAACTCCTTCCCATTCCAATCCTGAGACCCTTCCTATAGCATGAGATGTGATATCTCAAGGCCTCTAATACCAAACCTGAGATCCTTCCTCTAACATGAAATGTGATATCCAACTCCTTCCCATTCCAATCCTGAAACCCTTCCTATAGCATGAGATGTGCTATCTCAATGCTTATACCAAACCTGAGACCCTTCCTAAAGCTTGAGATGTGATATCCAACTCCTTCCCCTTCCAAACCTGAGAGCCTTCCTATAGCATGAGATATGATATCCAAGTCCTTCCCATTCCAATCCTGAGACCCTTCCTATAACATGAAATGTGATATCCAACTCCTTCCCATTCCAACCTGAGACCCTTCCCATAGCATGAGATGGGATATCCAACTCCTTCCAAATCCAATACTGATACCCTTCCAATAGCATGAGATGTGATATCCCAATGCTTCTACCAAACCTGAGACCCATACTATGGCATGAGATGTGATATCAAACTCCTTCCCATTCCAATCCTGAGACTCTTCCTATAGCTTGAGATGTGATATCCAACTCCTTCCCATTCCAATTCTGAGACCCTTCCTATGCCATGAGACTTGATATCTCAATGCTTCTAATACCAAACCTGAGACCCGTCCTATAACATGAGATGTGATATCCAAATCTTTCCCCTTCCAAACCTTAGACCCTTCCTTTATCATGAGATGTGATATCCAACTCCTTCCCATTCCAATCCTGAGACCCTTCCGATATCATGAGATTTGTTATCTCAATGCTTCTAATATCAAACTTGAGACCCTCCCTATAGCATGAGATGTGACATCCAAGTCCTCCCCATTCCAATCCTGAGACCCTTCCTATAGCATGAGATGTGATATCTCAATGCTTCTAATACCAAACCTGAGACTCTTCCTATAACATGAGATGGGATATCCAACTCCTTCCCATTCCAATCCTGAGACCCTTCCGATAGCAGAGATGTGATATCTCAATGCTTATACCAATCCTGAGACCCTTCCTATGGCCTGAGATGTCATATACAACTCCTTCACAATCCAATCCTGAGACCCTTCCTATAGCATGAGATGTGATATCTCAATGCTTATACCAAATCTGAGACCCTTCCTATAGCATGAGATGGGATATCCAACTCCTTCCAAATCCAATACTGATACCCTTCCAATAGCATGAGATGTGATATCCCAATGCTTCTACCAAACCTGAGACCCATACTATAGCATGAGATGGGATATTCAACTCCTTCCAAATCCAATACTGATACCCTTCCAATAGCATGTGATGTGATATCCCAATGCTTCTACCAAACCTGAGACCCATACTATGGCATGAGATGTGATATCAAACTCATTCCCATTCCAATCCTGAGACTCTTCCTATAGCTTGAGATGTGATATCCAACTCCTTGCCATTCCAATTCTGAGACCCTACCTATGCCATGAGACTTGATATCTCAATGCTTCTAATACCAAACCTGAGACCCGTCCTATAACATGAGATGTGATATCCAAATCTTTCCCCTTCCAAACCTTAGACCCTTCCATTATCATGAGATATGATATCCAACTCCTTCCCATTCCAATCCTGAGACCCTTCCGATATCATGAGATTTGTTATCTCAATGCTTCTAATATCAAACTTGAGACCCTCCCTATAGCATGAGATGTGACATCCAAGTCCTCCCCATTCCAATCCTGAGACCCTTCCTATAGCATGAGATATGATATCCAACTCCTTGCCATTCAAATCCTGAGACCCTTCCAAACCTGAGACCCTTCCTATGGCATGAGATGTGATATCCAACTCCTTGCCATTCAAATCCTGAGACCCTTCCTATAGCATGAGAAGGGATATCCAACTCCTTCCCAATCCAATCCTGAGACCCCTCCGATAGCAGAGACGTGATATCTCAATGCTTCTACCAATCCTGAGACCCTTCCTTTAGCATGAGATGTGATATCCAAATCCTTCACATTCCAATCCTGAGACCCTTCCTATAGCATGAGATGTGATATCTCAATGCTTCTAATACCAAACCTGAGATCCTTCCTATAACATGAGATGTGATATCCAATTCCTTCCCATTCCAAACCTGAGACCCTTCCTATTGGATGAGATGTGATATCCAACTCCTTCCCATTCCAACCCTGAGACCCTTCCTATAGCATGAGATGTGATGTCTCAATGCTTCTAATACCAAACCTGAGATCCTTCCTATAACATGAGATGTGATATCCAACTCCTTCCATTCCAATCCTGAGACCCGTCCTATAGCATGAGATGTGATATCTCAATGCTTATACCAAACCTGAGACCCTTCCTATAGCATGAGATGTGATATCCAACTACTTCCCATTCCAATCCTGAGACCCTTCCTATAGCATGAGATGTGATATCTCAATGCTTCTAATACCAAACCTGAGCTCCTTCCTCTAACATGAAATGTGATATCCAACTCCTTCCCTTTCCAAACCTAAGAGCCTATCTATAGCATGAGATGTGATATCCAAGTCCTTCCCGTTCCAATCCTTAGACCCTTCCTACAGCATGCAATATGATATCTCAATGATTCTAATAACAAACCTGAGACCTGTCCTATAGCATGAGATATGATATCCAAGTCCTTCCCATTCCAATCCTGAGACCCTTCCTATAACATGAAATGTGATATCCAACTCCTTCCCATTCCAACCTGAGACCCTTCCTATAGCATGAGATGGGATATCCAACTTCTTCCAAATCCAATACTGATACCCTTCCGATAGCATGAGATGTGATATCCCAATGCTTCTACCAAACCTGAGACCCATACTATGGCATGAGATGTGATATCAAACGCCTTCCCATTCCAATCCTGAGACCCTTCCTATAGCTTGAGGTGTGATATCCAACTCCTTCCCATTCCAATTCTGAGACCCTTCTTATACCATGAGACTTGATATCTCAATGCTTCTAATACCAAACCTGAGACCCGTCCTATAACATGAGATGTGATATCCAAATCCTTCCCCTTCCAAACCTTAGACCCTTCCTTTATCATGAGATGTGGTATCCAACTCCTTCCCATTCCAATCCTGAGACCCTTCCGATATCAAGAGATTTGTTATCTCAATGCTTCTAATATCAAACTTGAGACCCTCCCTATAGCATGAGATGTGACATCCAAGTCCTTCCCATTCCAATCCTGAGACCCTTCCTATAGCATGAGATGTGATATCTCTATGCTTCTAATACCAAACCTGAGACCCTTCCTATAACATGAGATGGGATATCCAACTCCTTCCCATTCCAATCCTGAGACCCTTCCGATAGCAGAGATGTGATATCTCAATGCTTATACCAAACATGAGACCCTTCCTATGGCCTGAGATGTCATATACAACTCCTTCCCATTCCAATCCTGAGACCCTTCCTTTAGCATGAGATGTGATATCTCAATGCTTATACCAAATCTGAGACCCTTCCTATAGCATGAGATGTGATATCCAAATCCTTCCCATTCCAATCCTGAGACCCTTCCTATAGCATGAGATGTGATATCTCAATGCTTATATCAAACCTGAGAGCCTACCTATAGCATGAGATGTGATATCCAAGTCCATCCCATTCCAATCCTTAGACCCTTCCTACAGCATGCGATGTGATATCTCAATGATTCTAATACCAAACCAGAGACTCTTACTATAACATGAGATGGGATATCCAACTCCTTCCCATTCCAATCCTGAGCCGCTTCCGATAGCAGAGATGTGATATCTCAATGCTTATAACAAACCTGAGACCCTTCCTATAACATGAGATGTGATATCCAACTCCTTCCCGTTCCAAACCTGAGACACTAACTATAGCATATGTGATATCCAACTCATTCCCATTCCAAACATGAGACCCTTCCTATAGCAAGAAAGTAATATCCAACTCCTACCCATTCCAATCCTGAGACCCTTCCTATAGCAAGAGATGTGATATCCAAATCCTTCCCATTCCAATCCTGAGACCCTTCCTATAACATGAGATGTGATATCCAACTCCTTCCCATTCCAACCTGAGACACTTCCTATAGCATGAGAAGGGATATCCAACTCCTTCCCAATCCAATCCTGAGACCCTTCCGATAGCAGAGATGTGATATCTCAATGCTTATACCAAACCTGAGACCCTTCCTATGGCATGAGATGTGATATCCAACTCCTTGCCATTCAAATCCTGAGACCCTTCCTATAGCATGAGAAGGGATATCCAACTCCTTCCCAATCCAATCCTGAGACCCTTCCGATAGCAGAGACGTGATATCTCAATGCTTCTACCAAACCTGAGACCCTTCCTTTAGCATGAGATGTGATATCCAAATCCTTCACATTCCAATCCTGAGACCCTTCCTATAGCATGAGATGTGATATCTCAATGCTTCTAATACCAAACCTGAGATCCTTCCTATAACATGAGATGTGATATCCAATTCCTTCCCATTCCAAACCTGAGACCCTTCCTATTGGATGAGATGTGATATCCAACTCCTTCCCATTCCAACCCTGAGACCCTTCCTATAGCATGAGATGTGATGTCTCAATGCTTCTAATACCAAACCTGAGATCCTTCCTATAACATGAGATGTGATATCCAACTCCTTCCATTCCAATCCTGAGACCCGTCCTATAGCATGAGATGTGATATCTCAATGCTTATACCAAACCTGAGACACTTCCTATAGCATGAGATGTGATATCCAACTACTTCCCATTCCAATCCTGAGACCCTTCCTATAGCATGAGATGTGATGTCTCAATGCTTCTAATACCAAACCTGAGATCCTTCCTCTAACATGAAATGTGATATCCAACTCCTTCCCTTTCCAAACCTAAGAGCCTATCTATAGCATGAGATGTGATATCCAAGTCCTTCCCATTCCAACCCTTAGACCCTTCCTACAGCATGCAATATGATATCTCAATGATTCTAATAACAAACCTGAGACCCGTCCTATAACATGAGATGGGATATCCAACTCCTTCCCATTCCAATCCTGAGACACTTCCGATAGCAGAGATGTGATATCTCAATGCTTATACCAAACCTGAGACCCTTCCTATAACATGAGATGTGATATCCAAATCCTTCCCGTTCCAAACCTGAGACCCTTCCTTTAGCATGAGATGTGATATCCAGCTCCTTCCCATTCCAATCCTGAGACACTTCCGATAGCATGAGATGTGATATCTCAATGCTTCTAATATCAAAACTGAGACCCTCCCTATAGCATGATATGTGATATCTAAGTCCTTCCCATTCCAATCCTGAGACCCTTCCTATAGCATGAGATATGATATCTCAATACTTCTAATACCAAACGTGAGATCCTTCCGATAACATGAGATGTGATATCCAAATCCTTCCCCTTCCAAACCTGAGACCCTCCCTTTAGCATGAGATGTGATATCCAACTCCTTCCCATTCCAATCCTGAGACCCTTCTGATAGCATGAGATGTGATATCTCAATGCTTCTAATACCAAACCTGAGATCCTTCCGATAGCATGAGATGTGATATCTCAATGGTTCTAATACCAAACCTGAGATCCTTCCTATAACATGAGATGTGATATCCAAATCCTTCCCCTTCCAAACCTGAGACCCTCCCTTTAGCATGAGATGTGATATCCAACTCCTTCCCATTCCATTCCTGAGACCCTTCTGATAGCATGAGATGTGATATCTCAATGCCTCTAATACCAAACCTGAGATCCTACCTCTAACATGAAATGTGATATCCAACTCTTTCCCCTTCCAAACCTGAGAGCCTTCCTATAGCATGAGATGTGATATCCAAGTCCTTCCCATTCCAATCCTGAGACCCTTCCTATAGCTTGAGATGTGATATCCAACTCCTTCCCATTCCAATTCTGAGACCCTTCCTATACTCTGAGACTTGATATCTCAATGCTTCTAATACCAAACCTGAGACCCGTAATATAACATGAGATGTGATATCCAAATCCTTCCCCTTCCAAACCTTAGACCCTTCCTTTATCATGAGATGTGATATCCAACTCCTTCCCATTCCAATCCTGAGACCCTTCCGATATCATGAGATGTGATATCTCAAAGCTTCTAATATCAAACTTGAGACCCTCCCTATAGCATGAGATGTGATATCCAAGTCCTTCCCATTCCAATCCTGAGACCCTTCCTATAGCATGAGATGTGATATCTCAATGCTTCTAATACCAAACCTGAGACCCTTCCTATAACATGAGATGGGAATATCCAACTCCTTCCCATTCCAATCCTGAGACCCTTCCGATAGCAGAGATGTGATATCTCAATGCTTATACCAAACCTGAGACCCTTCCTATGGCATAAGATGTGATATCCAACTCCTTGCCATTCAAATCCTGAGACCCTTCCTATAGCATGAGAAGGGATATCCAACTCCTTCCCAATCCAATCCTGAGACCCCTCCGATAGCAGAGACGTGATATCTCAATGCTTCTAGCAATCCTGAGACCCTTCCTTTAGCATGAGATGTGATATCCAAATCCTTCACATTCCAATCCTGAGACCCTTCCTATAGCATGAGATGTGATATCTCAATGCTTCTAATACCAAACCTGAGATCCTTCCTATAACATGAGATGTGATATCCAATTCCTTCCCATTCCAAACCTGAGACCCTTCCTATTGGATGAGATGTGATATCCAACTCCTTCCCATTCCAACCCTGAGACCCTTCCTATAGCATGAGATGTGATGTCTCAATGCTTCTAATACCAAACCTGAGATCCTTCCTATAACATGAGATGTGATATCCAACTCCTTCCATTCCAATCCTGAGACCCGTCCTATAGCATGAGATGTGATATCTCAATGCTTATACCAAACCTGAGACCCTTCCTATAGCATGAGATGTGATATCCAACTACTTCCCATTCCAATCCTGAGACCCTTCCTATAGCATGAGATGTGATATCTCAATGCTTCTAATACCAAACCTGAGATCCTTCCTCTAACATGAAATGTGATATCCAACTCCTTCCCTTTCCAAACCTAAGAGCCTATCTATAGCATGAGATGTGATATCCAAGTCCTTCCCGTTCCAATCCTTAGACCCTTCCTACAGCATGCAATATGATATCTCAATGATTCTAATAACAAACCTGAGACCTGTCCTATAGCATGAGATATGATATCCAAGTCCTTCCCATTCCAATCCTGAGACCCTTAATATAACATGAAATGTGATATCCAACTCCTTCCCATTCCAACCTGAGACCCTTCCTATAGCATGAGATGGGATATCCAACTTCTTCCAAATCCAATACTGATACCCTTCCGATAGCATGAGATGTGATATCCCAATGCTTCTACCAAACCTGAGACCCATACTATGGCATGAGATGTGATATCAAACTCCTTCCCATTCCAATCCTGAGACCCTTCCTATAGCTTGAGGTGTGATATCCAACTCCTTCCCATTCCAATTCTGAGACCCTTCTTATACCATGAGACTTGATATCTCAATGCTTCTAATACCAAACCTGAGACCCGTCCTATAACATGAGATGTGATATCCAAATCCTTCCCCTTCCAAACCTTAGACCCTTCCTTTATCATGAGATGTGGTATCCAACTCCTTCCCATTCCAATCCTGAGACCCTTCCGATATCATGAGATTTGTTATCTCAATGCTTCTAATATCAAACTTGAGACCCTCCCTATAGCATGAGATGTGACATCCAAGTCCTTCCCATTCCAATCCTGAGACCCTTCCTATAGCATGAGATGTGATATCTCTATGCTTCTAATACCAAACCTGAGACCCTTCCTATAACATGAGATGGGATATCCAACTCCTTCCCATTCCAATCCTGAGACCCTTCCGATAGCAGAGATGTGATATCTCAATGCTTATACCAAACATGAGACCCTTCCTATGGCCTGAGATGTCATATACAACTCCTTCCCATTCCAATCCTGAGACCCTTCCTTTAGCATGAGATGTGATATCTCAATGCTTATACCAAATCTGAGACCCTTCCTATAGCATGAGATGTGATATCCAAATCCTTCCCATTCCAATCCTGAGACCCTTCCTATAGCATGAGATGTGATATCTCAATGCTTATATCAAACCTGAGAGCCTACCTATAGCATGAGATGTGATATCCAAGTCCATCCCATTCCAATCCTTAGACCCTTCCTACAGCATGCGATGTGATATCTCAATGATTCTAATACCAAACCAGAGACTCTTACCATAACATGAGATGGGATATCCAACTCCTTCCCATTCCAATCCTGAGCCGCTTCCGATAGCAGAGATGTGATATCTCAATGCTTATACCAAACATGAGACCCTTCCTATAACATGAGATGTGATATCCAACTCCTTCCCGTTCCAAACCTGAGACACTAACTATAGCATATGTGATATCCAACTCCTTCCCATTCCAAACATGAGACCCTTCCTATAGCAAGAAAGTAATATCCAAATCCTTCCCATTCCAATCCTGAGACCCTTCCTATAACATGAGATGTGATATCCAACTCCTTCCCATTCAAATCCTGAGACCCTTCCTATAGCATGAGAAGGGATATCCAACTCCTTCCCAATCCAATCCTGAGACCCTTCCGATAGCAGAGATCTGATATCTCAATGCTTCTACCAAACCTGAGACCCTTCCTTTAGCATGAGATGTGATATCCAAATCCTTCACATTCCAATCCTGAGACCCTTCCTATAGCATGAGATGTGATATCTCAATGCCTCTAATACCAAACCTGAGATCCTACCTCTAACATGAAATGTGATATCCAACTCTTTCCCCTTCCAAACCTGAGAGCCTTCCTATAGCATGAGATGTGATATCCAAGTCCTTCCCATTCCAATCCTGAGACCCTTCCTATAGCTTGAGATGTGATATCCAACTCCTTCCCATTCCAATTCTGAGACGCTTCCTATACTCTGAGACTTGATATCTCAATGCTTCTAATACCAAACCTGAGACCCGTAATATAACATGAGATGTGATATCCAAATCCTTCCCATTCCAAACCTTAGACCCTTCCTTTATCATGAGATGTGATATCCAACTCCTTCCCTTTCCAATCCTGAGACCCTTCCGATATCATGAGATGTGATATCTCAAAGCTTCCAATATCAAACTTGAGACCCTCCCTATAGCATGAGATGTGATATCCAAGTCCTTCCCATTCCAATCCTGAGACCCTTCCTATAGCATGAGATGTGATATCTCAATGCTTCTAATACCAAACCTGAGACCCTTCCTATAACATGAGATGGGAATATCCAACTCCTTCCCATTCCAATCCTGAGACCCTTCCGATAGCAGAGATGTGATATCTCAATGCTTATACCAAACCTGAGACCCTTCCTATGGCATGAGATGTGATATCCAACTCCTTGCCATTCAAATCCTGAGACCCTTCCTATAGCATGAGAAGGGATATCCAACTCCTTCCCAATCCAATCCTGAGACCCCTCCGATAGCAGAGACGTGATATCTCAATGCTTCTACCAATCCTGAGACCCTTCCTTTAGCATGAGATGTGATATCCAAATCCTTCACATTCCAATCCTGAGACCCTTCCTATAGCATGAGATGTGATATCTCAATGCTTCTAATACCAAACCGGAGATCCTTCCTATAACATGAGATGTGATATCCAATTCCTTCCCATTCCAAACCTGAGACCCTTCCTATTGGATGAGATGTGATATCCAACTCCTTCCCATTCCAACCCTGAGACCCTTCCTATAGCATGAGATGTGATGTCTCAATGCTTCTAATACCAAACCTGAGATCCTTCCTATAACATGAGATGTGATATCCAACTCCTTCCATTCCAATCCTGAGACCCGTCCTATAGCATGAGATGTGATATCTCAATGCTTATACCAAACCTGAGACCCTTCCTATAGCATGAGATGTGATATCCAACTACTTCCCATTCCAATCCTGAGACCCTTCCTATAGCATGAGATGTGATATCTCAATGCTTCTAATACCAAACCTGAGATCCTTCCTCTAACATGAAATGTGATATCCAACTCCTTCCCTTTCCAAACCTAAGAGCCTATCTATAGCATGAGATGTGATATCCAAGTCCTTCCCGTTCCAATCCTTAGACCCTTCCTACAGCATGCAATATGATATCTCAATGATTCTAATAACAAACCTGAGACCTGTCCTATAGCATGAGATATGATATCCAAGTCCTTCCCATTCCAATCCTGAGACCCTTCCTATAACATGAAATGTGATATCCAACTCCTTCCCATTCCAACCTGAGACCCTTCCTATAGCATGAGATGGGATATCCAACTTCTTCCAAATCCAATACTGATACCCTTCCGATAGCATGAGATGTGATATCCCAATGCTTCTACCAAACCTGAGACCCATACTATGGCATGAGATGTGATATCAAACTCCTTCCCATTCCAATCCTGAGACCCTTCCTATAGCTTGAGGTGTGATATCCAACTCCTTCCCATTCCAATTCTGAGACCCTTCTTATACCATGAGACTTGATATCTCAATGCTTCTAATACCAAACCTGAGACCCGTCCTATAACATGAGATGTGATATCCAAATCCTTCCCCTTCCAAACCTTAGACCCTTCCTTTATCATGAGATGTGGTATCCAACTCCTTCCCATTCCAATCCTGAGACCCTTCCGATATCATGAGATTTGTTATCTCAATGCTTCTAATATCAAACTTGAGACCCTCCCTATAGCATGAGATGTGACATCCAAGTCCTTCCCATTCCAATCCTGAGACCCTTCCTATAGCATGAGATGTGATATCTCTATGCTTCTAATACCAAACCTGAGACCCTTCCTATAACATGAGATGGGATATCCAACTCCTTCCCATTCCAATCCTGAGACCCTTCCGATAGCAGAGATGTGATATCTCAATGCTTATACCAAACATGAGACCCTTCCTATGGCCTGAGATGTCATATACAACTCCTTCCCATTCCAATCCTGAGACCCTTCCTTTAGCATGAGATGTGATATCTCAATGCTTATACCAAATCTGAGACCCTTCCTATAGCATGAGATGTGATATCCAAATCCTTCCCATTCCAATCCTGAGACCCTTCCTATAGCATGAGATGTGATATCTCAATGCTTATATCAAACCTGAGAGCCTACCTATAGCATGAGATGTGATATCCAAGTCCATCCCATTCCAATCCTTAGACCCTTCCTACAGCATGCGATGTGATATCTCAATGATTCTAATACCAAACCAGAGACTCTTACTATAACATGAGATGGGATATCCAATTCCTTCCCATTCCAATCCTGAGCCGCTTCCGATAGCAGAGATGTGATATCTCAATGCTTATACCAAACATGAGACCCTTCCTATAACATGAGATGTGATATCCAACTCCTTCCCGTTCCAAACCTGAGACACTAACTATAGCATATGTGATATCCAACTCCTTCCCATTCCAAACATGAGACCCTTCCTATAGCAAGAAAGTAATATCCAAATCCTTCCCATTCCAATCCTGAGACCCTTCCTATAACATGAGATGTGATATCCAACTCCTTCCCATTCAAATCCTGAGACCTTTCCTATAGCATGAGAAGGGATATCCAACTCCATCCCAATCCAATCCTGAGACCCTTCCGATAGCAGAGATCTGATATCTCAATGCTTCTACCAAACCTGAGACCCTTCCTTTAGCATGAGATGTGATATCCAAATCCTTCACATTCCAATCCTGAGACCCTTCCTATAGCATGAGATGTGATATCTCAATGCTTCTAATACCAAACCTGAGATCCTTCCTATAACATGAGATGTGATATCCAATTCCTTCCCATTCCAAACCTGAGACCCTTCATATTGGATGAAATGCGATATCCAACTCCTTCCCATTCCAACCCTGAGACCCTTCCTATAGCATGAGATGTGATGTCTCAATGCTTCTAATACCAAACCTGAGATCCTTCCTATAACATGAGATGTGATATCCAACTCCTTCCATTCCAATCTTGAGACCCGTCCTATAGCATGAGATGTGATATCTCAATGCTTATACCAAACCTGAGACCCTTCCTATAGCATGAGATGTGATATCCAACTACTTCCCATTCCAATCCTGAGACCCTTCCTATAGCATGAGATGTGATATCTCAATGCTTCTAATACCAAACCTGAGATCCTTCCTCTAACATGAAATGTGATATCCAACTCCTTCCCTTTCCAAACCTTAGACCCTTCCTACAGCATGCAATATGATATCTCAATGATTCTAATAACAAACCTGAGACCTGTCCTATAGCATAAGATATGATATCCAAGTCCTTCCCATTCCAATCCTGAGACCCTTCCTATAACATGAAATGTGATATCCAACTCCTTCCCATTCCAACCTGAGACCCTTCCTATAGCATGAGATGGGATATCCAACTTCTTCCAAATCCAATACTGATACCCTTCCGATAGCATGAGATGTGATGTCCCAATGCTTCTACCAAACCTGAGACCCATACTATGGCATGAGATGTGATATCAAACTCCTTCCCATTCCAATCCTGAGACCCTTCCTATAGCTTGAGGTGTGATATCCAACTCCTTCCCATTCCAATTCTGAGACCCTTCTTATACCATGAGACTTGATATCTCAATGCTTCTAATACCAAACCTGAGACCCGTCCTATAACATGAGATGTGATATCCAAATCCTTCCCCTTCCAAACCTTAGACCCTTCCTTTATCATGAGATGTGGTATCCAACTCCTTCCCATTCCAATCCTGAGACCCTTCCGATATCATGAGATTTGTTATCTCAATGCTTCTAATATCAAACTTGAGACCCTCCCTATAGCATGAGATGTGACATCCAAGTCCTTCCCATTCCAATCCTGAGACCCTTCCTATAGCATGAGATGTGATATCTCTATACTTCTAATACCAAACCTGAGACCCTTCCTATAACATGAGATGGGATATCCAACTCCTTCCCATTCCAATCCTGAGACCCTTCCGATAGCAGAGATGTGATATCTCAATGCTTATACCAAACCTGAGACCCTTCCTATGGCCTGAGATGTCATATACAACTCCTTCCCATTCCAATCCTGAGACCCTTCCTTTAGCATGAGATGTGATATCTCAATGCTTATACCAAATCTGAGACCCTTCCTATAGCATGAGATGTGATATCCAAATCCTTCCCATTCCAATCCTGAGACCCTTCCTATAGCATGAGATGTGATATCTCAATGCTTATACCAAACCTGAGAGCATACAATCCTGAGACCCTTCCTTTAGCATGAAATGTGATATCTCAATGCTTATACCAAATCTGAGACCCTTCCTATAGCATGAGATGTGATATCCAAGTCCATCCCATTCCAATCCTTAGACCCTTCCTACAGCATGCGATGTGATATCTCAATGATTCTAATACCAAACCAGAGACTCTTACTATAACATGAGATGGGATATCCAACTCCTTCCCATTCCAATCCTGAGCCGCTTCCGAAAGCAGAGATGTGATATCTCAATGCTTATACCAAACCTGAGACCCTTCCTATAACATGAGATGTGATATCCAACTCCTTCCCGTTCCAAACCTGAGACACTAACTATAGCATATGTGATATCCAAATCCTTCCCATTCCAAACATGAGACCCTTCCTATAGCAAGAAAGTAATATCCAACTCCTACCCATTCCAATCCTGAGACCCTTCCTATAGCAAGAGATGTGATATCCAAATCCTTCCCATTCCAATCCTGAGACCCTTCCTATAACATGAGATGTGATATCCAACTCCTTCCCATTCCAACCTGAGACACTTCCTATAGCATGAGAAGGGATATCCAACTCCTTCCCAATCCAATCCTGAGACCCTTCCGATAGCAGAGATGTGATATCTCAATGCTTATACCAAACCTGAGACCCTTCCTATGGCATGAGATGTGATATCCAACTCCTTGCCATTCAAATCCTGAGACCCTTCCTATAGCATGAGAAGGGATATCCAACTCCTTCCCAATCCAATCCTGAGACCCTTCCGATAGCAGAGATGTGATATCTCAATGCTTCTACCAAACCTGAGACCCTTCCTTTAGCATGAGATGTAATATCCAAATCCTTCACATTCCAATCCTGAGACCCTTCCTATAGCATGAGATGTGATATCTCAATGCTTCTAATACCAAACCTGAGACCCTTCCTAAAACATGAGATGGGATATCCAACTCCTTCCCATTCCAATCCTGAGACCCTTCCGATAGCAGAGATGTGATATCTCAATGCTTATACCAAACCTGAGAACCTTCCTATGGCCTGAGATGTCATATACAACTCCTTCCCATTCCAATCCTGAGACCCTTCCTTTAGCATGAGATGTGATATCTCAATGCTTATACCAAATCTGAGACCCTTCCTATAGCATGAGATGTGATATCCAAGTCCATCCCATTCCAAACCTGAGACACTAACTATAGCATATGTGATATCCAACTCCTTCCCATTCCAAACATGAGACCCTTCCTATAGCAAGAAAGTAATATCCAACTCCTACCCATTCCAATCCTGAGACCCTTCCTATAGCAAGAGATTTGATATCCAAATCCTTCCCATTCCAATCCTGAGACCCTTCCTATAACATGAGATGTGATATCCAACTCCTTTCCATTCCAACCTGAGACACTTCCTATAGCATGAGAAGGGATATCCAACTCCTTCCCAATCCAATCCTGAGACCCTTCCGATAGCAGAGATGTGATATCTCAATGCTTATACCAAACCTGAGACCCTTCCTATACTATGAGACTTGATATCTCAATGCTTCTAATACCAAACCTGAGACCCTTCCTATAGCATGAGATGTGATATCTCTATGCTTCTAATACCAAACCTGAGACCCTTCCTATAACATGAGATGGGATATCCAACTCCTTCCCATTCCAATCCTGAGACCCTTCCGATAGCAGAGATGTGATATCTCAATGCTTATACCAAACCTGAGAACCTTCCTATGGCCTGAGATGTCATATACAACTCCTTCCCATTCCAATCCTGAGACCCTTCCTTTAGCATGAGATGTGATATCTCAATGCTTATACCAAATCTGAGACCCTTCCTATAGCATGAGATGTGATATCCAATTCCTTCCCATTCCAATCCTGAGACCCTTCCTATAGCATGAGATGTGATATCTCAATGCTTATACCAAACCTGAGAGCCTACCTATAGCATGAGATGTGATATCCAAGTCCATCCCATTCCAATCCTTAGACCCTTCCTACAGCATGCGATGTGATATCTCAATGATTCTAATACCAAACCAGAGACTCTTCCTATAACATGAGATGGGATATCCAACTCCTTCCCATTCCAATCCTGAGCCGCTTCCGATAGCAGAGATGTGATATCTCAATGCTTATACCAAACCTGAGACCCTTCCTATAACATGAGATGTGATATCCAACTCCTTCCCGTTGCAAACCTGAGACACTAACTATAGCATATGTGATATCCAACTCCTTCCCATTCCAAACATGAGACCCTTCCTATAGCAAGAAAGTAATATCCAACTCCTACCCATTCCAATCCTGAGACCCTTCCTATAGCAAGAGATGTGATATCCAAATCCTTCCCATTCCAATCCTGAGACCCTTCCTATAACATGAGATGTGATATCCAACTCCTTCCCATTCCAACCTGAGACACTTCCTATAGCATGAGAAGGGATATCCAACTCCTTCCCAATCCAATCCTGAGACCCTTCCGATAGCAGAGATGTGATATCTCAATGCTTATACCAAACCTGAGACCCTTCCTATGGCATGAGATGTGATATCCAACTCCTTGCCATTCAAATCCTGAGACCCTTCCTATAGCATGAGAAGGGATATCCAACTCCTTCCCAATCCAATCCTGAGACCCTTCCGATAGCAGAGATGTGATATCTCAATGCTTCTACCAAACCTGAGACCCTTCCTTTAGCATGAGATGTAATATCCAAATCCTTCACATTCCAATCCTGAGACCCTTCCTATAGCATGAGATGTGATATCTCAATGCTTCTAATACCAAACCTGAGACCCTTCCTAAAACATGAGATGGGATATCCAACTCCTTCCCATTCCAATCCTGAGACCCTTCCGATAGCAGAGATGTGATATCTCAATGCTTATACCAAACCTGAGAACCTTCCTATGGCCTGAGATGTCATATACAACTCCTTCCCATTCCAATCCTGAGACCCTTCCTTTAGCATGAGATGTGATATCTCAATGCTTATACCAAATCTGAGACCCTTCCTATAGCATGAGATGTGATATCCAAGTCCATCCCATTCCAAACCTGAGACACTAACTATAGCATATGTGATATCCAACTCCTTCCCATTCCAAACATGAGACCCTTCCTATAGCAAGAAAGTAATATCCAACTCCTACCCATTCCAATCCTGAGACCCTTCCTATAGCAAGAGATTTGATATCCAAATCCTTCCCATTCCAATCCTGAGACCCTTCCTATAACATGAGATGTGATATCCAACTCCTTTCCATTCCAACCTGAGACACTTCCTATAGCATGAGAAGGGATATCCAACTCCTTCCCAATCCAATCCTGAGACCCTTCCGATAGCAGAGATGTGATATCTCAATGCTTATACCAAACCTGAGACCCTTCCTATACTATGAGACTTGATATCTCAATGCTTCTAATACCAAACCTGAGACCCTTCCTATAGCATGAGATGTGATATCTCTATGCTTCTAATACCAAACCTGAGACCCTTCCTATAACATGAGATGGGATATCCAACTCCTTCCCATTCCAATCCTGAGACCCTTCCGATAGCAGAGATGTGATATCTCAATGCTTATACCAAACCTGAGAACCTTCCTATGGCCTGAGATGTCATATACAACTCCTTCCCATTCCAATCCTGAGACCCTTCCTTTAGCATGAGATGTGATATCTCAATGCTTATACCAAATCTGAGACCCTTCCTATAGCATGAGATGTGATATCCAATTCCTTCCCATTCCAATCCTGAGACCCTTCCTATAGCATGAGATGTGATATCTCAATGCTTATACCAAACCTGAGAGCCTACCTATAGCATGAGATGTGATATCCAAGTCCATCCCATTCCAATCCTTAGACCCTTCCTACAGCATGCGATGTGATATCTCAATGATTCTAATACCAAACCAGAGACTCTTCCTATAACATGAGATGGGATATCCAACTCCTTCCCATTCCAATCCTGAGCCGCTTCCGATAGCAGAGATGTGATATCTCAATGCTTATACCAAACCTGAGACCCTTCCTATAACATGAGATGTGATATCCAACTCCTTCCCGTTGCAAACCTGAGACACTAACTATAGCATATGTGATATCCAACTCCTTCCCATTCCAAACATGAGACCCCTCCTATAGCAAGAAAGTAATATCCAACTCCTACCCATTCCAATCCTGAGACCCTTCCTATAGCAAGAGATGTGATATCCAAATCCTTCCCATTCCAATCCTGAGACCCTTCCTATAACATGAATGAGATGTGATATCCAACTCCTTCCCATTCCAACCTGAGACACTTCCTATAGCATGAGAAGGGATATCCAACTCCTTCCCAATCCAAACCTGAGACCCTTCCGATAGCAGAGATGTGATATCTCAATGCTTATACCAAACCTGAGACCCTTCCTATGGCATGAGATGTGATATCCAACTCCTTCCCAATCCAATCCTGAGACCCTTCCGATAGCAGAGGCGTGATATCTCAATGCTTCTACCAAACCTGAGACCCTTCCTTTAGCATGAGATGTGATATCCAAATCCTTCACATTCCAATCCTGAGACCCTTCCTATAGCATGAGATGTGATATCTCAATGCTTCTAATACCAAACCTGAGATCCTTCCTATAACATGAGATGTGATATCCAATTCCTTCCCATTCCAAACCTGAGGCCCTTCCTATTGGATGAGATGTGATATCCAACTCCTTCCCATTCCAACCCTGAGACCCTTCCTATAGCATGAGATGTGATGTCTCAATGCTTCTAATACCAAACCTGAGATCCTTCCTATAACATGAGATGTGATATCCAACTCCTTCCATTCCAATCCTGAGACCCGTCCTATAGCATGAGATGTGATATCTCAATGCTTATACCAAACCTGAGACCCTTCCTATAGCATGAGATGTGATATCCAATTGCTTCCCATTCCAATCCTGAGACCCTTCCTATAGCATGAGATGTGATATCTCAATGCTTCTAATACCAAACCTGAGATCCTTCCTCTAACATGAAATGTGATATCCAACTCCTTCCCTTTCCAAACCTAAGAGCCTATCTATAGCATGAGATGTGATATCCAAGTCCTTCCCATTCCAACCCTTAGACCCTTCCAACAGCATGCAATATGATATCTCAATGATTCTAATAACAAACCTGAGACCCGTCCTATAACATGAGATGGGATATCCAACTCCTTCCCATTCCAATCCTGAGACACTTCCGATAGCAGAGATGTGATATCTCAATGCTTATACCAAACCTGAGAACCTTCCTATGGCCTGAGATGTCATATACAACTCCTTCCCATTCCAATCCTGAGACCCTTCCTTTAGCATGAGATGTGATATCTCAATGCTTATACCAAATCTGAGACCCTTCCTATAGCATGATGTGATATCCAATTCCTTCCCATTCCAATCCTGAGACCCTTCCTATAGCATGAGATGTGATATCTCAATGCTTATACCAAACCTGAGAGCCTACCTATAGCATGAGATGTGATATCCAAGTCCATCCCATTCCAATCCTTAGACCCTTCCTACAGCATGCGATGTGATATCTCAATGATTCTAATACCAAACCAGAGACTCTTCCTATAACATTAGATGGGATATCCAACTCCTTCCCATTCCAATCCTGAGCCGCTTCCGATAGCAGAGATGTGATATCTCAATGCTTATACCAAACCTGAGACCCTTCCTATAACATGAGATGTGATATCCAACTCCTTCCCGTTCCAAACCTGAGACACTAACTATAGCATATGTGATATCCAAATCCTTCCCATTCCAATCCTGAGACCCTTCCTATAACATGAGATGTGATATCCAACTCCTTCCCATTCCAACCTGAGACACTTCCTATAGCATGAGAAGGGATATCCAACTCCTTCCCAATCCAATCCTGAGACCCTTCCGATAGCAGAGATGTGATATCTCAATGCTTATAACAAACCTGAGACCCTTCCTATGGCATGAGATGTGATATCCAACTCCTTGCCATTCAAATCCTGAGACTCTTCCTATAGCATGAGAAGGGATATCCAACTCCTTCCCAATCCAATCCTGAGACCCTTCCGATAGCAGAGACGTGATATCTCAATGCTTCTACCAAACCTGAGACCCTTCCTTTAGCATGAGATGTGATATCCAAATCCTTCACATTCCAATCCTGAGACCCTTCCTATAGCATGAGATGTGATATCTCAATGCTTCTAATACCAAACCTGAGATCCTTCCTATAACATGAGATGTGATATCCAATTCCTTCCCATTCCAAACCTGAGACCCTTCCTATTGGATGAGATGTGATATCCAACTCCTTCCCATTCCAACCCTGAGACCCTTCCTATAGCATGAGATGTGATGTCTCAATGCTTCTAATACCAAACCTGAGATCCTTCCTTATAACATGAGATGTGATATCCAACTCCTTCCATTCCAATCCTGAGACCCGTCCTATAGCATGAGATGTGATATCTCAATGCTTATACCAAACCTGAGACCCTTCCTATAGCATGAGATGTGATATCCAACTGCTTCCCATTCCAATCCTGAGACCCTTCCTATAGCATGAGATGTGATATCTCAATGCTTCTAATACCAAACCTGAGATCCTTCCTCTAACATGAAATGTGATATCCAATTCCTTCCCTTTCCAAACCTAAGAGCCTATCTATAGCATGAGATGTGATATCCAAGTCCTTCACATTCCAACCCTTAGACCCTTCCTACAGCATGCAATATGATATCTCAATTATTCTAATAACAAACCTGAGACCCGTCCTATAACATGAGATGGGATATCCAACTCCTTCCCATTCCAATCCTGAGACACTTCCGATAGCAGAGATGTGATATCTCAATGCTTATACCAAACCTGAGACCCTTCCTATAACATGAGATGTGATATCCAAATCCTTCCCGTTCCAAACCTGAGACCCTTCCTTTAGCATGAGATGTGATATCCAGCTCCTTCCCATTCCAATCCTGAGACACTTCCGATAGCATGAGATGTGATATCTCAATGCTTCTAATATCAAAACTGAGACCCTCCCTATAGCATGATATGTGATATCTAAGTCCTTCCCATTCCAATCCTGAGACCCTCCCTATAGCATGAGATGTGATATCCAACTCCTTCCCATTCCAATCCTGAGACCCTTCCTATAGCATGAGATATGATATCTCAATACTTCTAATACCAAACGTGAGATCCTTCCGATAACATGAGATGTGATATCCAAATCCTTCCCCTTCCAAACCTGAGACCCTCCCTTTAGCATGAGATGTGATATCCAACTCCTTCCTATTCCAATCCTGAGACTCTTCTGATAGCATGAGATGTGATATCTCAATGCTTCTAATACCAAACCTGAGATCCTTCCGATAGCATGAGATGTGATATCTCAATGCTTCTAATACCAAACCTGAGATCCTTCCTATAACATGAGATGTGATATCCAAATCCTTCCCCTTCCAAACCTGAGACCCTCCCTTTAGCATGAGATGTGATATCCAACTCCTTCCCATTCCAATCCTGAGACCCTTCCGATATCATGAGATGTGATATCTCAAAGCTTCTAATATCAAACTTGAGACCCTCCCTATAGCGTGAGATGTGATATCCAAGTCCTTCCCATTCCAATCCTGAGACCCTTCCTATAGCATGAGATGTGATATCTCAATGCTTCTAATACCAAACCTGAGACCCTTCCTATAACATGAGATGGGAATATCCAACTCCTTCCCATTCCAATCCTGAGACCCTTCCGATAGCAGAGATGTGATATCTCAATGCTTATACCAAACCTGAGATCCTTCCTATAACATGAGATGTCCTGAGACCCTTCCGATAGCAGAGATGTGATATCTCACTGCTTATACCAAACCTGAGACCCTTCCCATAGCATGAGATGTGATATCCAAGTCCTTCCCATTCCAATCCTGAGACACTTCCTATAGCATGAGATGTGATATCTCAATGCTTCTAATACCAAACCTGAGACTCTTCCTATAACATGAGATGGGGAATCCAACTCCTTCCCATTCCAATCCTGAGACCCTTTTGATAGCAGAGATGTGATATCTCAATGTTTATACCAAACCTGAGACCCTTCCTACGGCATGAGTTGTCATATTCAACTCCTTCCCATTCCAATCCTGAGACCCTTCCTATAGCATGAGATGTGATATCCAACTCCTTCCCATTCCAATCCTGAGACCCTTCCTATAGCATGAGATGTGATGTCTCAATGCTTCTAATACCAAACCTGATATCCTTCCTATAACATGAGATGTGATATCCAACTCCTTCCATTCCAATCCTGAGACCCTTCCTATAGCATGAGATGTGATATCTCAATGGTTCTACCAAACCTGAGACCCTTCCTATAGCATGAGATGTGATATCCAACTCCTTCCCATTCCAATCCTGAGACCCTTCCTATAGCCTGAGATGTGATATCTCAATGCCCCTAATACCAAACCTGAGATCCTTCCTCTAACATGAAATGTGATATCCAACTCCTTCACTTTCCAAACCTGAGAGCCTATCTATAGCATGAGATGTGAGATCTAAGTCCTTCCCGTTCCAATCCTTAGACCCTTCCTACATCATGCAATATGATATCTCAATGATTCTAATAAAAAACCTGAGACCCGTCCTATAACATGAGATGGGATATTCAACTCCTTCCCATTCCAATCCTGAGACACTTCCGATAGCAGAGATGTGATATCTCAATGTTTATACCAAACCTGAGACCCTTCCTATAACATGAGATGTGATATCCAACTCCTTCCCGTTCCAAACCTGAGACCCTTCCTTTAGCATGAGATGTTATATCCAGCTCCTTCCCATTCCAATCCTGAGACACTTCCGATAGCATGAGATGTGATATCTCAATGCTTCTAATATCAAAACCGAGACCCTCCCTATAGCATGATATGTGATATCTAAGTCCTTCCCATTCCAATCCTGAGAGCCTTCCTATAGCATGAGATGTGATACCTCAATGCTTCTACCAAACCTGAGACCCTTCCTTTAGCATGAGATGTGATATCCAACTCCTTCCCATTCCAATCCTGAGACCCTTCCTATAGCATGAGATGTGATATCTCAATACTTCTAATACCAAACCTGAGATCCTTCCGATAACATGAGATGTGATATCTCAATACTTCTAATACCAAACCTGAGATCCATCCTATAACATGAGATGTGATATCCAAATCCTTCCCCTTCCAAACCTGAGACCCTCCCTTTAGCATGAGATGTGATATCCAACTCCTTCCCATTCCAATCCTGAGACCCTTCTGATAGCATAAGATATATCTCAATGCTTCTATACCAAACCTGAGATCCTTCCGATAGCATGAGATGTGATATCTCAATACTTCTAATACCAAACCTGAGATCCTTCCTATAACATGAGATGTGATATCCAAATCCTTATCTTCCAAACCTGAGACCCTTCCTTTACCATGAGATGTGATATCCAACTCCTTCCCATTCCAATCCTGAGACTCTTCTGATAGCATAAGATATGATATCTCAATGCTTCTATACCAAACCTGAGATCCTTCTGATAGCATGAGATGTGATATCTCAATACTTCTAATACAAAACCTGAGATCCTACCTCTAACATGAAATGTGATATCCAACTCTTTCCCCTTGCAAACCTGAGAGCCTTCCTATAGCATGAGATGTGATATCCAAGTCCTTCCCATTCCAATCCTGAGACCCGTCCTATAACATGAGATGTGATATCCAACTCCTTCCAATTCCAACCTGAGACCCTTCCTATAGCATGAGATGGGATATCCAACTCCTTCCAAATCCAATCCTGATAACCTTCCGATAGCATGAGATGTGATATCCCAATGCTTCTACCAAACCTGAGACCCATACTATGGCATGAGATGTGATATCAAACTCCTTCCCATTCTAATCCTGAGACCCTTCCTATAGCTTGAGATGTGATATCCAACTCCTTCCCATTCCAATTCTGAGACCCTTCCTATACCATGAGACTTGATATCTCAATGCTTCTAATACCAAACCTGAGACCCGTCCTATAACATGAGATGTGATATCCAAATCCTTCCCCTTCCAAACCTTAGACCCTTCCTTTATCATGAGATGTGATATCCAACTCCTTCCCATTCCAATCTTGAGACCCTTCCGATATCATGAAATGTGATATCTCAATGCTTCTAATATCAAACTTGAGACCCTCCTTATAGCATGAGATGTGATATCCAAGTCCTTCCCATTCCAATCCTGAGACCCTTCCTATAGCATGAGATGTGATATCTCAATGCTTCTAATACCAAACCTGAGATCCTTCCTATAACATGAGATGGGAATATCCAATGTGATATCCAACTCCTTCCCATTCCAATACTGAGACCCTTCCTATAGCCTGAGATGTGATATCTCAATGTTTATACCAAACCTGAGACCCTTCCTATAACATGAGATGTGATATCCAACTCCTTCCCGTTCCAAACCTGAGACCCTTCCTTTAGCATGAGATGTGATATCCAGCTCCTTCCCATTCCAATCCTGAGACCCTTCCGATAGCAGCGACGTGATATCTCAATGCTTCTACCAAACCTGAGACCCTTCCTTTAGCATGAGATGTGATATCCAAATCCTTCACATTCCAATCCTGAGACCCTTCCTATAGCATGAGATGTGATATCTAAATACTTCTAATACCAAACCTGAGATCCTTCCGATAACATGAGATGTGATATCTCAATACTTCTAATACCAAACCTGAGATCCATCCTATAACATGAGATGTGATATCCAAATCCTTCCCCTTCCAAACCTGAGACCCTCCCTTTAGCATGAGATGTGATATCCAACTCCTTCCCATTCCAATCCTGAGACCCTTCTGATAGCATAAGATATGATATCTCAATGCTTCTATACCAAACCTGAGATCCTTCCGATAGCATGAGATGTGATATCTCAATACTTCTAATACCAAACCTGAGATCCTTCCTATAACATGAGATGTGATATCCAAATCCTTATCTTCCAAACCTGAGACCCTCCCTTTACCATGAGATGTGATATCCAACTCCTTCCCATTCCAATCCTGAGACTCTTCTGATAGCATAAGATATGATATCTCAATGCTTCTATACCAAACCTGAGATCCTTCTGATAGCATGAGATGTGATATCTCAATGCTTCTAATACCAAACCTGAGATCCTACCTCTAACATGAAATGTGATATCCAACTCTTTCCCCTTGCAAACCTGAGAGCCTTCCTATAGCATGAGATGTGATATCCAAGTCCTTCCCATTCCAATCCTGAGACCCTTCCTATAACATGAGATGTGATATCCAACTCCTTCCCATTCCAACCTGAGACCCTTCCTATAGCATGAGATGGGATATCCAACTCCTTCCAAATCCAATCCCGATACCCTTCCGATAGCATGAGATGTGATAACCCAATGCTTCTACCAAACCTGAGACCCATATTATGGCATGAGATGTGATATCAAACTCCTTCCCATTCTAATCCTGAGACCCTTCCTATAGCTTGAAATGTGATATCCAACTCCTTCCCATTCCAATTCTGAGACCCTTCCTATACCATGAGACTTGATATCTCAATGCTTCTAATACCAAACCTGAGACCCGTCCTATAACATGAGATGTGATATCCAAATCCTTCCCCTTCCAAACCTTAGACCCTTCCTTTATCATGAGATGTGATATCCAACTCCTTCCCATTCCAAACACACGTCTAAACCAGAGAGCAGGGAAGCGAGCATTTCAGCAGTATAAATTCAGCCTGTGAACAACACATTTTGACCCTCCCTTGTATGGGAGAAGAGTGGTTCAAAAGACCAGGATTCGACTGAACAAACGCACAAACAGAGTACAAAATGGGAATCCACCAGAATTCGCATTTACCAAAACGCGAGGAAAGTACATGTTCTAGCTGTTTCTGCTTGTTTTTAGCACGTTTCAATACGTCTAGCGGGTTACAGCTATATGTTGAATAATGGGTGTTATAAAGCATTCTGAACACTGTATCTTGTGGAGCTCATTGGAAGGCTGTAGGAAGAGGAGAGAAGGCAGGGAACACGCATCTAAACCAGAGAGCTGGGAAGCGAGTACATGCAACGCGAAACGGTGCAGGGAGCAGGGACAGAAAGGATGAACGCCTATGAGGAGGAGCAGCTGGTAGTCAGCCTGCTCTGGAGAGGAGAATGTGATCACCAGGGGAGTGCAGCCTGTAAAGTAGAAGGGACTATGAAAACAGGGCGACTGCATTAACAGATGGCAAATACACGTTCCAAAACAGTCAGGAAAGCTGATAATGCCTTGAAGATTTCAGCCGTATACATTCAGCCTATGAACAGCAGTAGACGTTGACCCCCCCCCCCCTTGTATGGGAGAACAGTGGTTAAAAACTTCAGCATTCGACAACAAACGCACGGACAGTATACATGGGAACCCATCAGAATTAGCATTTACAAAAACGCGAGGAAAGTACATTTTCTAGCTGTTTTTGCTAGTTTACAGCACGTATCAGTACGTCTAGCGGGTTACGGCTATATGTTGAATAATGGGTGTTATAGAGCATTCTGAGCACTGTGTATCTTTTGGAGCTCATTTTTTGATTTGAAGGCAGCGGGAAGAGGAGAGAAGGCAGGGAACACGCGTCTAAACCAGAGAGCTGGGAAGCGAGTACTTGCAACGCGAAAAGGGCAGAAAGCAAGAAGGCCTCTGAGAAGGAAAAGCGTCTAAACAAGAGAGCAGGGAAGCGAGTGTTTGCAACGCGAAACGGTGCAGGGAGCAGGGACAGAAAGGGAGAACTCCTCTGAGGAGGAACAGCTGGCAGTTAGCCTTCTTTGAAGATGAGAACTTGATCACCACGGGAGAGGATTGTTGAGAGGGTTACAGAGGGGGAGGTCTGAGATCAGAAAATCCTGAGTATTCCCTGCAGTGTGTAGGGCCAGCGACATGAAGTGTTGCAGATCTCGTAAAAGTCCAGGTCAGGAAGCATACAGGTTCATGTTGAATTCTCCAAGTAGGCGGAGTTGAGTGGTAGGAGGCTAGGACGGAGAAGTCCATCCTCAGTCCATCCTCAGGTTTGGTATAAGCAAGGGTCTCCAAGAGGAAGGGGGTAGGCAAATAGCCACGGTGAGAGAATGGCCAGGAGAGAATGCATGCAGACAAGGCATTCGTGACAGGAGTCGGCCTGCAAAGGAAATCAATTTACTACAGGAATCAAGGCTAAGCATTGAGATATCACATCTCATGCTATAGGAAGGGTCTCAGGATTGGAATGGGAAGGACTTAGATATCACATATCATGCTGTAGGGAGGGTCTCAGTTTAGATATTAGAAGCATTGAGATATCACATCTCATGCTATCGGAAGTGTCTCAGGATTGGAATGGGAAGGAGCTGGATATCACATCTCATGCTAAAGGAAGGGTCTCAGGTTTGGAACGGGAAGGAGTTGGATATCACATCTCATGTTATAGGAAGGGTCTCAGGTTTGGTATAAACATTGAGATATCACATCTCAGGCTATAGGAAGGGTCTCAGGATTGGAATGGGAAGGAGTTGGATATCACATCTCATGCTATAGGAAGGGTCTCAGGATTGGAATGGGAAGGAGTTGGATATCACATTGGATATTCCCATCTCATGTTATAGGAAGGATCTCAGGTTTGGTATTAGAAGCATTGAGATATCACATCTCATGCTATAGGAAGGGTCTCAGGATTGGAATGGGAAGGACTTGGATATCACATCTCATGCTATAAGGAGGGTCTCAAGTTTGATATTAGAAGCATTGAGATATCACATTTCATGATATCGGAAGGGTCTCAAGATTGGAATGGGAAGGAGCTGGATATCACATCTCATGATAAAGGAAGGGTCTAAGGTTTGGAAGGGGAAGGATTTGGATATCACATCTCATGTTATAGGACGGGTCTCAGGTTTGGTATTAGAAGCATTGAGATATCAAGTCTCATGGTATAGGAAGGGTCTCAGAATTGGAATGGGAAGGAGTTGGATATCACATCTCAAGCTATAGGAAGGGTCTCAGGATTAGAATGGGAAGGAGTTTGATATCACATCTCATGCCATAGTATGGGTCTCAGGTTTGGTAGAAGCATTGGGATATCACATCTCATGCTATCGGAAGGTTATCAGGATTGGATTTGGAAGGAGTTGGATATCCCATCTCATGCTATAGGAAGGGTCTCAGGTTGGAATGGGAAGGAGTTGGATATCACATCTCATGTTATAGGACGGGTCTCAGGATTGGAATGGGAAGGACTTGGATATCACATCTCATGCTATAGGAAGGCTCTCAGGTTTGCAAGGGGAAAGAGTTGGATATCACATTTCATGTTAGAGGTAGGATCTCAGGTTTGGTATTAGAAGTATTGAGATATCACATCTCATGCTATCAGAAGGATCTCAGGTTTGGTATAGAAGCATTGAGATATCATATCTTATGCTATCAGAAGAGTCTCAGGATTGGAATGGGAAGGAGTTGGATATCACATCTCATGGTAAAGGAAGGGTCTCAGGTTTGGAAGATAAGGATTTGGATATCACATCTCATGTTATAGGAAGGATCTCAGGTTTGGTATTAGAAGTATTGAGATATCACATCTCATGCTATCGGAAGGATCTCAGGTTTGGTATAGAAGCATTGAGATATATCTTATGCTATCAGAAGGGTCTCAGGATTGGAATGGGAAGGAGTTGGATATCACATCTCATGCTAAAGGGAGGGTCTCAGGTTTGGAAGGGGAAGGATTTGGATATCACATCTCATGTTATAGGATGGATCTCAGGTTTGGTATTAGAAGTATTGAGATATCACATCTCATGTTATCGGAAGGATCTCAGGTTTGGTATTAGAAGTATTGAGATATCACATCTCATGCTATAGGAAGGGTCTCAGGATTGGAATGGGAAGGAGTTGTATATCACATCTCATGCTAAAGGAAGGGTCTCAGGTTTGGTAGAAGCATTGAGGTATCACATCTCATGCTATAGGAAGGCTCTCAGGATTGGAATGGGAAGGACTTAGATATCACATATCATGCTATAGGGAGGGTCTCGGTTTTGATATTAGAAGCATTGAGATATCACATCTCATGCTATCGGAAGTGTCTCAGGATTGGAATGGGAAGGAGCTGGATATAACATCTCATGCTAAAGGAAGGGTCTCAGGTTTGGAACGGGAAGGAGTTGGATATCACATCTCATGTTATAGGAAGGGTCTCAGGTTTGGTATAAACATTGAGATATCACATCTCTGCTATCGGAAGTGTCTCAGGATTGGAATGGGAAGGAGTTGAATATCCCATCTCATGTGATAGGACGGGTCTCAGGTTTTTTATTAGAATCATTGAGATATCATATTGCATGATGTAGGAAGGGTCTAAGGATTGGAATGGGAAGGACTTAGATCTCACATCTCATGCTATAGATAGGCTCTCAGGTTTGGAAAGTGAAGGAGTTGGATATCACATTTCATGTTAGAGGAAGGATCTCAGGTTTGGTATTAGGGGCATTGAGATATCACATCTCAGGCTATAGGAAGGGTCTCAGGATTGGAATGGGAAGGAGTTGGATATCACATCTCATGCTATAGGAAGGGTCTCAGGTTTGGTAGAACCATTGAGATATCAAATCTCATGCTATAGGAAGGGTCTCAGGATTGGAATGGAAGGAGTTGGATATCACATCTCATGTTATAGGAAGGATATCAGGTTTGGTATTAGAAGCATTGAGACATCACATCTCATGCTATAGGAAGGGTCTCAGGATTGGAATGGGAAGGAGTTGGATATCACACCTCATGCTATAGGAAGGGTCTCAGGATTGGAATGGGAAGGAGTTGAATATGACAACTCATGCCGTAGGAAGGGTCTCAGGTTTGGTATAAACATTGAGATATCACATCTCTGCTATCAAAAGGGTCTCAGGATTGGAATGGGAAGGAGTTGGATTCCCCATCTCATGTTATAGGAAGAGTCTCAGGTTTGGTATTAGAAGCATTGAGATATCACATCTCATGCTATAGGAAGTGTCTCAGGATTGGAATGGGAAGGACTTGGATATCACATCTCATGCTATGGGAAGGGTCTCAGGTTTGGTATAAGCAGTGAGATATCACATCTCATGCTATAGGAAGTGTCTCAGGACATCTCATGTTATAGGAAGGATCTCAGGTTTGGTATAAGCATTGAGATATCACATCTCTGCTATCGGAAGGGTCTCAGGATTGGAATGGGAAGGAGTTGGATATTCCCATCTCATGTTATAGGAAGGGTCTCAGGTTTGGTATTAGAAGCATTGAGATATCACATCTCATGCTATAGGAAGGGTCTCAGGATTGGAATGGGAAGGACTTGGATATCACATCTCACGCTATAGGGAGGGTCTCAAGTTTGATATTAGAAGCTTTGAGATATCACATCTCATGATATCGGAAGGGTCTCAGGATTGGAATGGGAAGGAGTTGGATATCACATCTCATGCTAAAGGGAGGGTCTCAGGTTTGGAAGGGGAAGGATTTGGATATCACATCTCATGTTATAGGAAGGATCTCAGGTTTGGTATTAGAAGCATTGAGATATCACATCTCATGCTATCGGAAGGATCTCAGGTTTGGTATTAGAAGCATTGAGATATCACATCTCATGCTATCAGAAGAGTCTCAGGATTGGAATAGGAAGGAGTTGGATATCACATCTCATGCTAAAGGGAGGGTCTCAGGTTTGGAAGGGGAAGGATTTGGATATCACATCTCATGTTATCGGAAGGATCTCACGTTTGGTATTAGAAGTATTGAGATATCATATCTCATGCTATAGGAAGGGTCTCAGGATTGTAATGGGAAGGAGTTGGATATCACATCTCATGCTATAGGGAGGGTCTCAGGATTGGAATGGGAAGGACTTAGATATCACATATCATGCTATAGGGAGGGTCTCAGTTTTGATATTAGAAGCTTTGAGATATCACATCTCATGCTATCGGAAGTGTCTCAGGATTGGAATGGGAAGGAGCTGGATATCACATCTCATGCTAAAGGAAGGGTCTCAGGTTTGGAACGGGAAGGATTTGGATATCACATCTCATGTTATAGGAAGGGTCTCAGGTTTGGTATAAGCATTGAGATATCACATCTCTGCTATCGGAAGTGTCTCAGGATTGGAATGGGAAGGAGTTGGATATCCCATCTCATGTTATAGGACGGGTCTCAGGTTTGTTATTAGAATCATTGAGATATCATATTGCATGCTGTAGGAAGGGTCTAAGGGTTGGAATGTGAAGGACTTGGATATCACATCTCATGCTATAGATAGGCTCTTAGGTTTGGAAAGGGAAGGAATTGGATATCACATTTCATGTTAGAGGAAGGATCTCAGGTTTGGTATTAGAAGCATTGAGATATCACATCTCATGCTATAGGAAGGGTCTCATGATTGGAATGGGAAGCAGTTGGATATCACATCTCATGCTATAGGAAGGGTCTCAGGTTTGGTATAAGCATTGAGATATCACATCTCATGCTATAGGACGGGTCTCAGGATTGGAATGGAAGGAGTTGGATATCACATCTCATGTTATAAGGAAGGATCTCAGGTTTGGTATTAGAAGCATTGAGACATCACATCTCATGCTATCGGAAGGGACTCAGGGTTGGAATGGGAAGGAGTTGGATATCACATCTCATCCAATAGGAAGGGTCTCAGGTTTGGAATGGGAAGGAATTGGATATCACATCTCATGTTATAGGAAGGATCTCAGGTTTGGTATTAGAAGCATTGAGATATCACATCTCATGCTATAGGAAGGGTCTCAGGATTGGAATGTGAAGGATTTGGATATCACATCTCATGCTAAAGGAAGGGTCTCAGGTTTGGTAGAAGCATTGAGATATCACGTCTCTGCTATCGGAAGGGTCTCAGGATTGGTTTGGGAAGGAGTTGGATATCCCTTCTCATGCTATAGGAAGAGTCTCAGGATTTGAATGGCAAGGAGTTGGATATCACATCTCATGCCATAGGAAGGGTCTCAGGTTTGTTATAAGCATTGAGATATCACATCTCTGCTATCGGAAGGGTCTCAGGATTGGATTGGGAAGGAGTTGGATATCCCTTCTCATGCTATAGGAAGTGTCTCAGGTTGGAATGGGAAGGAGTTGGATATCACATCTCATGTTATAGGAAGGGTCTCAGGATTGGAATGGGAAGGATTTGGATATCACATCCCTTGCTATAGGAAGGGTCTCAGGATTGGAATGGGTAGGAGTTGGATATTACTTTCTTGCTATTGGAAGGGTCTCATGTTTGGAATGGGAAGGAGTTGGATATCACATTTGCTATAGTTAGTGTCTCAGGTTTGGAACGGGAAGGAGTTGGATATCACATCTCATGTTATAGGAAGGGTCTCAGGTTTGGTATAAGCATTGAGATATCACATCTCTGCTATCGGAAGCGGCTCAGGATTGGAATGGGAAGGAGTTGGATATCCCATCTAATGTTATAGGAAGAGTCTCTGGTTTGGTATTAGAATCATTGAGATATCACATCGCATGCTTTAGGAAGGGTCTAAGGATTGAATGGGATGGACTTGGATATCACATCTCATGCTACAGGTAGGCTCTCAGGTTTGGTATAAGCATTGAGATATCACATCTCATGCTATAGGAAGGGTCTCAGGATTGGAATGGGAAGGAATTGGATATCACATCATGCTATAGGAACGGTCTCAGATTTGGTATAAGCATTGAGATATCACATCTCATGCTAAAGGAAGGGTCTCAGGATTGGAATGGGAAGGAGTTGTATATGACATCTCAGGCCATAGGAAGGTTCTCAGGTTTGGTATAAGCATTGAGATATCACATCTCTGCTATCGGAAGTGTCCCAGGATAGGAATGGGAAGGAGTTGGATATCCCATCTCATGTTATAGGACGGGTCTCAGGTTTGTTATTAGAATCATTGAGATATCATATTGCATGCTGTTGGAAGGGTCTAAGGGTTGGAATGGGAAGGACTTGGATATCACATCTCATGCTATAGATAGGCTCTTAGGTTTGGAAAGGGAAGGAGTTGGATATCACATTTCATGTTAGAGGAAGGATCTCAGGTTTGGTATTAGAAGCATTGAGATATCACATCTCATGCTATAGGAAGGGTCTCAGGATTGGAATGGGAAGCAATTGGATATCACATCTCATGCTATAGGAAGGGTCTCAGGTTTGGTATAAGCATTGAGATATCACATCTCATGCTATAGGACGGGTCTCAGGATTGGAATGGAAGGAGTTGGATATCACATCTCATGTTATAGGAAGGATCTCAGGTTTGGTATTAGAAGCATTGAGACATCACATCTCATGCTATAGGAAGGGTCTCAGGGTTGGAATGGGAAGGAGTTGGATATCACATCTCATCCAATAGGAAGGGCCTCAGGTTTGGAATGGGAAGGAATTGGATATCACATCTCATGTTATAGGAAGGATCTCAGGTTTGGTATTAGAAGCATTGAGATATCATATCTCATGCTATAGGAAGGGTCTCAGGATTGGAATGTGAAGGATTTGGATATCACATCTCATGCTAAAGGAAGGGTCTCAGGTTTGGTAGAAGCATTGAGATATCACGCCTCTGCTATCGGAAGGGTCTCAGGATTGGATTGGGAAGGAGTTGGATATCACATCTCATGCCATAGGAAGGGTCTCAGGTTTGGTATAAGCATTGAGATATCACATCTCTGCTATCGGAAGGGTCTCAGGTTTGGATTGGGAAGGAGTTGGATATCCCTTCTCATGCTATAGGAAGTGTCTCAGGTTGGAATGGGAAGGAGTTGGATATCACATCTCATTCATGTTATAGGAAGGGTCTCAGGATTGGAATGGGAAGGATTTGGATATCACATCTCTTGCTATAGGAAGGGTCTCAGGATTGGAATGGGTAGGAGTTGGATATTACTTTCTTGCTATAGGAGGGGTCTCATGTTTGGAATGGGAAGGAGTTGGATATCACATATGCTATAGTTAGTGTCTCAGGTTTGCAACGGGAAGGAGTTGGATATCACATCTCATGTTATAGGAAGGGTCTCAGGTTTGGTATAAGCATTGAGATATCACATCTCTGCTATCGGAAGCGGCTCAGGATTGGAATGGGAAGGAGTTGGATATCCCATCTCATGTTATAGGAAGAGTCTCTGGTTTGGTATTAGAATCATTGAGATATCACATCGCATGCTGTAGGAAGGGTCTAAGGATTGGAATGGGATGGACTTGGATATCACATCTCATGCTATAGGTAGGCTCTCAGGTGGTTTGGTATAAGCATTGAGATATCACATCTCATGCTATAGGAAGGGTCTCAGGATTGGAATGGGAAGGAATTGGATATCACATCTCATGCTATAGGAAGGGTCTCAGATTTGGTATAAGCATTGAGATATCACATCTCATGCTAAAGGAAGGGTCTCAGGATTGGAATGGGAAGGAGTTGTATATGACATCTCAGGCCATAGGAAGGTTCTCAGGTTTGGTATAAGCATTGAGATATCACATCTCTGCTATCGGAAGGGTCTCAGGATTGGAATGGGAAGGAGTTGGATATCCCATCTCATGTTATAGGAAGGGTCTCAGGTTTGGTATTAGAAGCATAGAGATATCACATCTCATGCTATAGGAAGGGTCTCAGGATTTGAATGGCAAGGAGTTGGATATCACATCTCATGCCATAGGAAGGGTCTCAGGTTTGGTATAAGCATTGAGATATCACATCTCTGCTATCGGAAGGGTCTCAGGATTGGATTGGGAAGGAGTTGGATATCCCTTCTCATGCTATAGGAAGTGTCTCAGGTTGGAATGGGAAGGAGTTGGATATCACATCTCATGTTATAGGAAGGGTCTCAGGATTGGAATGGGAAGGATTTGGATATCACATCTCTTGCTATAGGAAGGGTCTCAGGATTGGAATGGGTAGGAGTTGGATATTACTTTCTTGCTATAGGAAGGGTCTCATGTTTGGAATGGGAAGGAGTTGGATATCACATATGCTATAGTTAGTGTCTCAGGTTTGGAACGGGAAGGAGTTGGATATCACATCTCATGTTATAGGAAGGGTCTCAGGTTTGGTATAAGCATTGAGATATCACATCTCTGCTATCAGAAGCGGCTCAGGATTGGAATGGGAAGGAGTTGGATATCCCATCTCATGTTATAGGAAGAGTCTCTGGTTTGGTATTAGAATCATTGAGATATCACATCGCATGCTGTAGGAAGGGTCTAAGGATTGGAATGGGATGGACTTGGATATCACATCTCATGCTATAGGTAGGCTCTCAGGTTTGGTATAAGCATTGAGATATCACATCTCATGCTATAGGAAGGGTCTCAGGATTGGAATGGGAAGGAATTGGATATCACATCTCATGCTATAGGAAGGGTCTCAGATTTGGTATAAGCATTGAGATATCACATCTCATGCTAAAGGAAGGGTCTCAGGATTGGAATGGGAAGGAGTTGTATATGACATCTCAGGCCATGGGAAGGTTCTCAGGTTTGGTATAAGCATTGAGATATCACATCTCTGCTATCGGAAGGGTCTCAGGATTGGAATGGGAAGGAGTTGGATATCCCATCTCATGTTATAGGAAGGGTCTCAGGTTTGGTATTAGAAGCATAGAGATATCACATCTCATGCTATAGGAAGGGTCTCAGGATTTGAATGGCAAGGAGTTGGATATCACATCTCATGCCATAGGAAGGGTCTCAGGTTTGGTATAAGCATTGAGATATCACATCTCTGCTATCGGAAGGGTCTCAGGATTGGATTGGGAAGGAGTTGGATATCCCTTCTCATGCTATAGGAAGTGTCTCAGGTTGGAATGGGAAGGAGTTGGATATCACATCTCATGTTATAGGAAGGGTCTCAGGATTGGAATGGGAAGGATTTGGATATCACATCTCTTGCTATAGGAAGGGTCTCAGGATTGGAATGGGTAGGAGTTGGATATTACTTTCTTGCTATAGGAAGGGTCTCATGTTTGGAATGGGAAGGAGTTGGATATCACATATGCTATAGTTAGTGTCTCAGGTTTGGAATGGGATGGACTTGGATATCACATCTCATGCTATAGGAAGGGTCTCAGATTTGGTATAAGCATTGAGATATCACATCTCATGCTAAAGGAAGGGTCTCAGGATTGGAATGGGAAGGAGTTGTATATGACATCTCAGGCCATAGGAAGGTTCTCAGGTTTGGTATAAGCATTGAGATATCACATCTCTGCTATCGGAAGGGTCTCAGGATTGGAATGGGAAGGAGTTGGATATCCCATCTCATGTTATAGGAAGGGTCTCAGGTTTGGTATTAGAAGCATTGAGATATCACATCTCATGCTATAGGAAGGGTCTCAGGATTGGAATGTGAAGGATTTGGATATTACATCTCATGCTAAAGGAAGGGTCTCAGGTTTGGTAGAAGCATTGAGATATCACGTCTCTGCTATCGGAAGGGTCTCAGGATTGGATTGGGAAGGAGTTGGATATCCCTTCTCATGCTATAGGAAGGGTCTCAGGATTTGAATGGCAAGGAGTTGGATATCACATCTCATGCCATAGGAAGGGTCTCAGGTTTGGTATAAGCATTGAGATATCACATCTCTGCTATCGGAAGGGTCTCAGGATTGGATTGGGAAGGAGTTGGATATCCCTTCTCATGCTATAGGAAGTGTCTCAGGTTGGAATGGGAAGGAGTTGGATATCACATCTCATGTTATAGGAAGGGTCTCAGGATTGGAATGGGAAGGATTTGGATATCACATCTCTTGCTATAGGAAGGGTCTCAGGATTGGAATGGGTAGGAGTTGGATATTACTTTCTTGCTATAGGAAGGGTCTCATGTTTGGAATGTGAAGGATTTGGATATCACATATGCTATAGTTAGTGTCTCAGGTTTGGAACGGGAAGGAGTTGGATATCACAACTCATGTTATAGGAAGGGTCTCAGGTTTGGTATAAGCATTGAGATATCACATCTCTGCTATCGGAAGCGGCTCAGGATTGGAATGGGAAGGAGTTGGATATCCCATCTCATGTTATAGTAAGAGTCTCTGGTTTGGTATTAGAATCATTGAGATATCACATCGCATGCTGTAGGAAGGGTCTAAGGATTGGAATGGGATGGACTTGGATATCACATCTCATGCTATAGGTAGGCTCTCAGGTTTGATATAAGCATTGAGATATCACATCTCATGCTATAGGAAGGGTCTCAGGATTGGAATGGGAAGGATTTGGATATCACATCTCATGCTATAGGAAGGGTCTCAGATTTGGTATAAGCATTGAGATATCACATCTCATGCTAAAGGAAGGGTCTCAGGATTGGAATGGGAAGGAGTTGTATATGACATCTCAGGCCATAGGAAGGGTCTCATGTTTGGTATAAGCATTGAGATATCACATCTCTGCTATCGGAAGGGTCTCAGGATTGGAATGGGAAGGAGTTGGATATCCCATCTCATGTTATAGGAAGGGTCTCAGGTTTGGTATTAGAAGCATAGAGATATCACATCTCATGCTATAGGAAGGGTCTCAGGATTGGAATGGGAAGGACTTGGATGTCACATCTCATGCTATAGGGAGGGTCTCAAGTTTGATATTAGAAGCATTGAGATAACAAATCTCATGATATCGGAAGGGTCTCAGGATTGGAATTGGAAGGAGTTGGATACCACATCTCATGATAAAGGAAGGGTCTAAGGTTTGGAAGGGGAAGGATTTGGATATCACATCTCATGTTATAGGACGGGTCTCAGGTTTGGTATTAGAAGCATTGAGATATCAAGTCTCATGGTATAAGAAGGGTCTCAGAATTGGAATGGGAAGGAGTTGGATATCACACCTCAAGCTATAGGAAGGGTCTCAGGATTGGAATGGGAAGGAGTTTGATATCACATCTCATGCCATAGTATGGGTCTCAGGTTTGGTAGAAGCATTGGGATATCACATCTCATGCTATCGGAAGGGTATCAGTATTGGATTTGGAAGAAGTTGGATATCCCATCTCATGCTATAGGAAGGGTCTCAGGTTGGAATGGGAAGGAGTTCGATATCACATTTCATGTTATAGGAAGGGTCTCAGGATTGGAATGGGAAGGACTTGGATATCATATCTCATGCTATAGGACAGGTCTCAGGTTTGTTATTAGAATCATGGAGATATCATATTGCATGCTGTAGGAAGGGTCTAAGGATTGGAACGGGAAGGACTTGGATATCACATCTCATGCTATAGATAGGCTCTTAGGTTTGGAAAGGGAAGGAGTTGGATATCACATTTCATGTTAGAGGAAGGATCTCAGGTTTGGTATTAGAAGCATTGAGATATCACATCTCATGCTATAGGAAGGGTCTCAGGATTGGAATGGGAAGTAGTTGGATATCACATCTCATGCTATAGGAAGGGTCTCAGGTTTGGTATAAGCATTGAGATATCACATCTCATGCTATAGGACGGGTCTCAGGATTGGAATGGAAGGAGTTGGATATCACATCTCATGTTATAGGAAGGATCTCAGGTTTGGTATTAGAAGCATTGAGACATCACATCTCATGCTATAGGAAGGGTCTCAGGGTTGGAATGGGAAGGAGTTGGATATCACATCTCATCCAATAGGAAGGGTCTCAGGTTTGGAATGGGAAGGAATTGGATATCACATCTCATGTTATAGGAAGGATCTCAGGTTTGGTATTAGAAGCATTGAGATATCACATCTCATGCTATAGGAAGGGTCTCAGGATTGGAATGTGAAGGATTTGGATATCACATCTCATGCTAAAGGAAGGGTCTCAGGATTGGTAGAAGCATTGAGATATCACGTCTCTGCTATCGGAGGGGTCTCAGGATTGGATTGGGAAGGAGTTGGATATCCCTTCTCATGCTATAGGAAGGGTCTCAGGATTTGAATGGCAAGGAGTTGGATATCACATCTCATGCCATAGGAAGGGTCTCAGGTTTGGTATAAGCATTGAGATATCACATCTCTGCTATCGGAAGGGTCTCAGGATTGGAATGGGAAGGAGTTGGATATTCCCATCTCATGTTATAGGAAGGGTCTCAGGTTTGGTATTAGAAGCATTGAGATATCACATCTCATGCTATAGGAAGGGTCTCAGGATTGGAATGGGAAGGACTTGGATATCACATCTCATGCTATAGGGAGGGTCTCAAGTTTGATATTAGAAGCTTTGAGATATCACATCTCATGATATCGGAAGGGTCTCAGGATTGGAATGGGAAGGAGTTGGATATCACATCTCATGATAAAGGAAGGGTCTAAGGTTTGGAAGGGGAAGGATTTGGATATCACATCTCATGTTATATTACGGGTCTCAGGTTTGGTATTAGAAGCATTGAGATATCAAGTCTCAGAGTATAGGAAGGGTCTCAGAATTGGAATGGGAAGGAGTTGGATATCACATCTCAAGCTATAGGAAGGGTCTCAGGATTGGAATGGGAAGGACTTGGATATCACATCTCATGCTATAGGAAGGCTCTCAGGTTTGGAAGGGGAAAGAGTTGGATATCACATTTCATGTTAGAGGTAGGATCTCAGGTTTGGTATTAGAGGCATTGAGATATCACATCTCATGCTATCAGAAGGGTCTCATGAATGGAATGGGAAGGAGTTGGATATCACATCTCATGCTAAAGGGAGGGTCTCAGGTTTGGAAGGGGAAGGATTTGGATATCACATCTCATGTTATAGGAAGGATCTCAGGTTTGGTATTAGAACCATTGAGATATCACATCTCATGCTATCGGAAGGATCTCAGGTTTGGTATTAGAAGCATTGAGATATCACATCTCATGCTATCAGAAGGGTCTCAGGATTGGAATGGGAAGGAGTTGGATATCACATCTCATGCTAAAGGGAGGGTCTCAGGTTTGGAAGGGGAAGGATTTGGATATCACATCTCATGTTATCGGAAGGATCTCACGTTTGGTATTAGAAGTATTGAGATATCATATCTCATGCTATAGGAAGGGTCTCAGGATTGGAATGGGAAGGACTTAGATATCACATATCATGCTATAGGGAGGGTCTCAGTTTTGATATTAGAAGCATTGAGATATCACATCTCATGCTATCGGAAGTGTCTCAGGATTGGAATGGGAAGGAGCTGGATATCACATCTCATGCTAAAGGAAGGGTCTCAGGTTTGGAACGGGAAGGATTTGGATATCACATCTCATGTTATAGGAAGGGTCTCAGGTTTGGTATAAGCATTGAGATATCACATCTCTGCTATCGGAAGTGTCTCAGGATTGGAATGGGAAGGAGTTGGATATCCCATCTCATGTTATAGGACGGGTCTCAGGTTTGTTATTAGAATCATTGAGATATCATATTGCATGCTGTAGGAAGGGTCTAAGGGTTGGAATGGGAAGGACTTGGATATCACATCTCATGCTATAGATAGGCTCTTAGGTTTGGAAAGGGAAGGAGTTGGATATCACATTTCATGTTAGAGGAAGGATCTCAGGTTTGGTATTAGAAGCATTGAGATATCACATCTCATGCTATAGGAAGGGTCTCAGGATTGGAATGGGAAGGAGTTGGATATCACATCTCATGCTAAAGGGAGGGTCTCAGGTTTGGAAGGGGAAGGATTTGGATATCACATCTCATGTTATAGGAAGGATCTCAGGTTTGGTATTAGAACCATTGAGATATCACATCTCATGCTATCGGAAGGATCTCAGGTTTGGTATTAGAAGCATTGAGATATCACATCTCATGCTATCAGAAGGGTCTCAGGATTGGAATGGGAAGGAGTTGGATATCACATCTCATGCTAAAGGGAGGGTCTCAGGTTTGGAAGGGGAAGGATTTGGATATCACATCTCATGTTATCGGAAGGATCTCACGTTTGGTATTAGAAGTATTGAGATATCATATCTCATGCTATAGGAAGGGTCTCAGGATTGGAATGGGAAGGACTTAGATATCACATATCATGCTATAGGGAGGGTCTCAGTTTTGATATTAGAAGCATTGAGATATCACATCTCATGCTATCGGAAGTGTCTCAGGATTGGAATGGGAAGGAGCTGGATATCACATCTCATGCTAAAGGAAGGGTCTCAGGTTTGGAACGGGAAGGATTTGGATATCACATCTCATGTTATAGGAAGGGTCTCAGGTTTGGTATAAGCATTGAGATATCACATCTCTGCTATCGGAAGTGTCTCAGGATTGGAATGGGAAGGAGTTGGATATCCCATCTCATGTTATAGGACGGGTCTCAGGTTTGTTATTAGAATCATTGAGATATCATATTGCATGCTGTAGGAAGGGTCTAAGGGTTTGAATGGGAAGGACTTGGATATCACATCTCATGCTATAGATAGGCTCTTAGGTTTGGAAAGGGAAGGAGTTGGATATCACATTTCATGTTAGAGGAAGGATCTCAGGTTTGGTATTAGAAGCATTGAGACATCACATCTCATGCTATAGGAAGGGTCTCAGGATTGGAATGGGAAGTAGTTGGATATTACATCTCATGCTATAGGAAGTGTCTCAGGTTTGGTATAAGCATTGAGATATCACATCTCATGCTATAGGACGGGTCTCAGGATTGGAATGGAAGGAGTTGGATATCACATCTCATGTTATAGGAAGGATCTCAGGTTTGGTATTAGAAGCATTGAGACATCACATCTCATGCTATAGGAAGGGTCTCAGGGTTGGAATGGGAAGGAGTTGGATATCACATCTCATCCAATAGGAAGGGTCTCAGGTTTGGAATGGGAAGGAATTGGATATCACATCTCATGTTATAGGAAGGATCTCAGGTTTGGTATTAGAAGCATTGAGATATCACATCTCATGCTATAGGAAGGGTCTCAGGATTGGAATGTGAAGGATTTGGATATCACATCTCATGCTAAAGGAAGGGTCTCTGGTTTGGTAGAAGCATTGAGATATCACGTCTCTGCTATCGGAAGGGTCTCAGGATTGGATTGGGAAGGAGTTGGATATCCCTTCTCATGCTATAGGAAGGGTCTCAGGATTTGAATGGCAAGGAGTTGGATATCACATCTCATGCCATAGGAAGGGTCTCAGGTTTGGTATAAGCATTGAGATATCACATCTCTGCTATCGGAAGGGTCTCAGGATTGGATTGGGAAGGAGTTGGATATCCCTTCTCATGCTATAGGAAGTGTCTCAGGTTGGAATGGGAAGGAGTTGGATATCACATCTCATGTTATAGGAAGGGTCTCAGGATTGGAATGGGAAGGATTTGGATATCACATCTCTTGCTATAGGAAGGGTCTCAGGATTGGAATGGGTAGGAGTTGGATATTACTTTCTTGCTATAGGAAGGGTCTCATGTTTGGAATGGGAATGAGTTGGATATCACATATGCTATAGTTAGTGTCTCAGGTTTGGAACGGGAAGGAGTTGGATATCACATCTCATGTTATAGGAAGGGTCTCAGGTTTGTTATAAGCATTGAGATATCACATCTCTGCTATCGGAAGCGGCTCAGGATTGGAATGGGAAGGAGTTGGATATCCCATCTCATGTTATAGTAAGAGTCTCTGGTTTGGTATTAGAATCATTGAGATATCACATCGCATGCTGTAGGAAGGGTCTAAGGATTGGAATGGGATGGACTTGGATATCACATCTCATGCTATAGGTAGGCTCTCAGGTTTGATATAAGCATTGAGATATCACATCTCATGCTATAGGAAGGGTCTCAGGATTGGAATGGGAAGGATTTGGATATCACATCTCATGCTATAGGAAGGGTCTCAGATTTGGTATAAGCATTGAGATATCACATCTCATGCTAAAGGAAGGGTCTCAGGATTGGAATGGGAAGGAGTTGTATATGACATCTCAGGCCATAGGAAGGGTCTCATGTTTGGTATAAGCATTGAGATATCACATCTCTGCTATCGGAAGGGTCTCAGGATTGGAATGGGAAGGAGTTGGATATCCCATCTCATGTTATAGGAAGGGTCTCAGGTTTGGTATTAGAAGCATAGAGATATCACATCTCATGCTATAGGAAGGGTCTCAGGATTGGAATGGGAAGGACTTGGATGTCACATCTCATGCTATAGGGAGGGTCTCAAGTTTGATATTAGAAGCATTGAGATAACAAATCTCATGATATCGGAAGGGTCTCAGGATTGGAATGGGAAGGAGTTGGATACCACATCTCATGATAAAGGAAGGGTCTAAGGTTTGGAAGGGGAAGGATTTGGATATCACATCTCATGTTATAGGACGGGTCTCAGGTTTGGTATTAGAAGCATTGAGATATCAAGTCTCATGGTATAAGAAGGGTCTCAGAATTGGAATGGGAAGGAGTTGGATATCACACCTCAAGCTATAGGAAGGGTCTCAGGATTGGAATGGGAAGGAGTTTGATATCACATCTCATGCCATAGTATGGGTCTCAGGTTTGGTAGAAGCATTGGGATATCACATCTCATGCTATCGGAAGGGTATCAGTATTGGATTTGGAAGAAGTTGGATATCCCATCTCATGCTATAGGAAGGGTCTCAGGTTGGAATGGGAAGGAGTTGGATATCACATTTCATGTTATAGGAAGGGTCTCAGGATTGGAATGGGAAGGACTTGGATATCATATCTCATGCTATAGGACAGGTCTCAGGTTTGTTATTAGAATCATTGAGATATCATATTGCATGCTGTAGGAAGGGTCTAAGGATTGGAACGGGAAGGACTTGGATATCACATCTCATGCTATAGATAGGCTCTTAGGTTTGGAAAGGGAAGGAGTTGGATATCACATTTCATGTTAGAGGAAGGAGCTCAGGTTTGGTATTAGAAGCATTGAGATATCACATCTCATGCTATAGGAAGGGTCTCAGGATTGGAATGGGAAGTAGTTGGATATCACATCTCATGCTATAGGAAGGGTCTCAGGTTTGGTATAAGCATTGAGATATCACATCTCATGCTATAGGACGGGTCTCAGGATTGGAATGGAAGGAGTTGGATATCACATCTCATGTTATAGGAAGGATCTCAGGTTTGGTATTAGAAGCATTGAGACATCACATCTCATGCTATAGGAAGGGTCTCAGGGTTGGAATGGGAAGGAGTTGGATATCACATCTCATCCAATAGGAAGGGTCTCAGGTTTGGAATGGGAAGGAATTGGATATCACATCTCATGTTATAGGAAGGATCTCAGGTTTGGTATTAGAAGCATTGAGATATCACATCTCATGCTATAGGAAGGGTCTCAGGATTGGAATGTGAAGGATTTGGATATCACATCTCATGCTAAAGGAAGGGTCTCAGGATTGGTAGAAGCATTGAGATATCACGTCTCTGCTATCGGAGGGGTCTCAGGATTGGATTGGGAAGGAGTTGGATATCCCTTCTCATGCTATAGGAAGGGTCTCAGGATTTGAATGGCAAGGAGTTGGATCTCACATCTCATGCCATAGGAAGGGTCTCAGGTTTGGAAGGGTCTCAGGATTGGAATGGGAAGGAGTTGGATATCACATCTCATGATAAAGGAAGGGTCTAGGTTTGGAAGGGGAAGGATTTGGATATCACATCTCATGTTATATTACGGGTCTCAGGTTTGGTATTAGAAGCATTGAGATATCAAGTCTCATAGTATAGGAAGGGTCTCAGAATTGGAATGGGAAGGAGTTGGATATCCCATCTCATGTTATAGGAAGAGTCTCTGGTTTGGTATTAGAATCATTGAGATATTCACATCGCATGCTGTAGGAAGGGTCTAAGGATTGGAATGGGATGGACTTGGATATCACATCTCATGCTATAGGTAGGCTCTCAGGTTTGGTATAAGCATTGAGATATCACATCTCATGCTATAGGAAGGGTCTCAGAATTGGAATGGGAAGGAGTTGGATATCACATCTCAAGCTATAGGAAGGGTCTCAGTATTGGAATGGGAAGGACTTGGATATCACATCTCATGCTATAGGAAGGCTCTCAGGTTTGGAAGGGGAAAGAGTTGGATATCTCATTTCATGTTAGAGGTAGGATCTCAGGTTTGGTATTAGAGGCATTGAGATATCACATCTCATGCAATCAGAAGGGTCTCAGGAATGGAATGGGAAGGAGTTAGATATCACATCTCATGCTAAAGGGAGGGTCTCAGGTTTGGAAGGGGAAGGATTTGGATATCACATCTCATGTTATAGGAAGGATCTCAGGTTTGGTATTAGAAGCATTGAGATATCACATCTCATGCTATCGGAAGGATCTCAGGTTTGGTATTAGAAGCATTGAGATATCACATCTCATGCTATCAGAAGAGTCTCAGGATTGGAATAGGAAGGAGTTGGATATCACATTTCATGCTAAAGGGAGGGTCTCAGGTTTGGAAGGGGAAGGATTTGGATATCACATCTCATGTTATCGGAAGGATCTCACGTTTGGTATTAGAAGTATTGTGATATCATATCTCATGCTATAGGAAGGGTCTCAGGATTGGAATGGGAAGGAGTTGGATATCACATCTCATGCTATAGGGAGGGTCTCAGGATTGGAATGGGAAGGACTTAGATATCACATATCATGCTATAGGGAGGGTCTCAGTTTTGATATTAGAAGCATTGAGATATCACATCTCATGCTATCGGAAGTGTCTCAGGATTGGAATGGGAAGGAGCTGGATATCACATCTCATGCTAAAGGAAGGGTCTCAGGTTTGGAACGAGAAGGATTTGGATATCACATCTCATGTTATAGGAAGGGTCTCAGGTTTGGTATAAGCATTGAGATATCACATCTCTGCTATCGGAAGTGTCTCAGGATTGGAATGGGAAGGAGTTGGATATCCCATCTCATGTTATAGGACGGGTCTCAGGTTTGTTATTAGAATCATTGAGATATCATATTGCATGCTGTAGGAAGGGTCTAAGGGTTGGAATGTGAAGGACTTGGATATCACATCTCATGCTATAGATAGGCTCTTAGGTTTGGAAAGGGAAGGAGTTGGATATCACATTTCATGTTAGAGGAAGGATCTCAGGTTTGGTATTAGAAGTATTGAGATATCACATCTCATGCTATAGGAAGGGTCTCAGGATTGGAATGGGAAGCAGTTGGATATGACATCTCATGCTATAGGAAGGGTCTCAGGTTTGGTATAAGCATTGAGATATCACATCTCATGCTATAGGACGGGTCTCAGGATTGGAATGGAAGGAGTTGGATATCACATCTCATGTTATAGGAAGGATCTCAGGTTTGGTATTAGAAGCATTGAGACATCACATCTCATGCTATAGGAAGGGTCTCAGGGTTGGAATGGGAAGGAGTTGGATATCACATCTCATCCAATAGGAAGGGTCTCAGGTTTGGAATGGGAAGGAATTGGATATCACATCTCATGTTATAGGAAGGATCTCAGGTTTGGTATTAGAAGCATTGAGATATCACATCTCATGCTATAGGAAGGGTCTCAGGATTGGAATGTGAAGGATTTGGATATCACATCTCATGCTAAAGGAAGGGTCTCAGGTTTGGTAGAAGCATTGAGATATCACGTCGCTGCTATCGGAAGGGTCTCAGGATTGGATTGGGAAGGAGTTGGATATCCCTTCTCATGCTATAGGAAGGGTCTCAGGATTTGAATGGCAAGGAGTTGGATATCACATCTCATGCCATAGGAAGGGTCTCAGGTTTGGTATAAGCATTGAGATATCACATCTCTGCTATCGGAAGGGTCTCAGGATTGGATTGGGAAGGAGTTGGATATCCCTTCTCATGCTATAGGAAGTGTCTCAGGTTGGAATGGGAAGGAGTTGGATATCACATCTCATGTTATAGGAAGGGTCTCAGGATTGGAATGGGAAGGATTTGGATATCACATCTCTTGCTATAGGAAGGGTCTCAGGATTGGAATGGGTAGGAGTTGGATATTACTTTCTTGCTATAGGAAGGGTCTCATGTTTGGAATGGGAAGGAGTTGGATATCACATATGCTATAGTTAGTGTCTCAGGTTTGGAACGGGAAGGAGTTGGATATCACATCTCATGTTATAGGAAGGGTCTCAGGTTTGGTATAAGCATTGAGATATCACATCTCTGCTATCGGAAGCGGCTCAGGATTGGAATGGGAAGGAGTTGGATATCCCATCTCATGTTATAGGAAGAGTCTCTGGTTTGGTATTAGAATCATTGAGATATCACATCGCATGCTGTAGGAAGGGTCTAAGGATTGGAATGGGATGGACTTGGATATCACATCTCATGTTATAGGTAGGCTCTCAGGTTTTGTATAAGCATTGAGATATCACATCTCATGCTATAGGAAGGGTCTCAGGATTGGAATGGGAAGGAATTGGATATCACATCTCAGGCTATAGGAAGGGTCTCAGGATTGGAATGGGAAGGAGTTGGATATCACATCTCATGCTATAGGAAGGGTCTCAGGCTTGGTATAAGCATTGAGATATCACATCTCATGCTATAGGAAGGGTCTCAGGATTGGAATGGAAGGAGTTGGATATCACATCTCATGTTATAGGAAGGATCTCAGGTTTGGTATTAGAAGCATTGAGACATCAAATCTCATGCTATAGGAAGGGTCTCAGGATTGGAATGGGAAGGAGTTGGATATCAAATCTCATGCTATAGGAAAGGTCTCAGGATTGGAATGGGGAGGAGTTGAATATGACATCTCATGCCGTAGGAAGGGTCTCAGGTTTGGTATAAACATTGAGATATCACATCTCTGCTATCAAAAGGGTCTCAGGATTGGAATTGGAAGGAGTTGGATATCCCATCTCATGTTATAGGAAGAGTCTCAGGTTTGGTATTAGAAGCATTGAGATATCACATCTCATGCTATAGGAAGTGTCTCAGGATTGGAATGGGAAGGACTTGGATATCACATCTCATGCTATAGGTAGGGTCTCAAGTTTGACATTAGAAGCATTGAGATATCACATCTCATGCTATAGGAAGGGTCTGAGGATTGGAATGGGAAGGAGTTGGATATCACATCTCCTGCTATGGGAAGGGTCTCAGGTTTGGTATAAGCAGTGAGATATCACATCTCATGCTATAGGAAGTGTCTCAGGATTGGAATGGGAAGGAGTTGGATATCACATCTCATGTTATAGGAAGGATCTCAGGTGTGGTATAAGCATTGAGATATCACATCTCATGCTATAGGAAGGGTCTCAGGATTGGAATGGGAAGGAATTGGATATCACATCTCAGGCTATAGGAAGGGTCTCAGGATTGGAATGGGAAGGAGTTGGATATCACATCTCATGCTATAGGAAGGGTCTCAGGCTTGGTATAAGCATTGAGATATCACATCTCATGCTATAGGAAGGGTCTCAGGATTGGAATGGAAGGAGTTGGATATCCCATCTCATGTTATAGGAAGAGTCTCAGGTTTGGTATTAGAAGCATTGAGATATCACATCTCATGCTATAGGAAGTGTCTCAGGATTGGAATGGAAGGACTTGGATATCACATCTCATGCTATAGGTAGGGTCTCAAGTTTGACATTAGAAGCATTGAGATATCACATCTCATGCTATAGGAAGGGTCTGAGGATTGGAATGGGAAGGAGTTGGATATCACATCTCCTGCTATGGGAAGGGTCTCAGGTTTGGTATAAGCAGTGAGATATCACATCTCATGCTATAGGAAGTGTCTCAGGATTGGAATGGGAAGGAGTTGGATATCACATCTCATGTTATAGGAAGGATCTCAGGTGTGGTATAAGCATTGAGATATCACATCTCTGCTATCGGAAGGGTCTCAAGATTGGAATGGGAAGGAGTTGGATATTCCCATCTCATGTTATAGGAAGGGTCTCAGGTTTGGTATTAGAAGCATTGAGATATCACATCTCATGCTATAGGAAGGGTCTCAGGATTGGAATGGGAAGGACTTGGATATCACATCTCATGCTATAGGGAGGGTCTCAAGTTTGATATTAGAAGCTTTGAGATATCACATCTCATGATATCGGAAGGGTCTCAGGATTGGAATGGGAAGGAGTTGGATATCACATCTCATGATAAAGAACGGGTCTAAGGTTTGGAAGGGGAAGGATTTGGATATCACATCTCATGTTATATTACGGGTCTCAGGTTTGGTATTAGAAGCATTGAGATATCAAGTCTCATAGTATAGGAAGGGTCTCAGAATTGGAATGGGAAGGAGTTGGATATCCCATCTCATGTTATAGGAAGAGTCTCTGGTTTGGTAATAGAATCATTGAGATATTCACATCGCATGCTGTAGGAAGGGTCTAAGGATTGGAATGGGATGGACTTGGATATCACATCTCATGCTATAGGTAGGCTCTCAGGTTTGGTATAAGCATTGAGATATCACATCTCATGCTATAGGAAGGGTCTCAGAATTGGAATGGGAAGGAGTTGGATATCACATCTCAAGCTATAGGAAGGGTCTCAGTATTGGAATGGGAAGGACTTGGATATCACATCTCATGCTATAGGAAGGCTCTCAGGTTTGGAAGGGGAAAGAGTTGGATATCTCATTTCATGTTAGAGGTAGGATCTCAGGTTTGGTATTAGAGGCATTGAGATATCACATCTCATGCTATCAGAAGGGTCTCAGGAATGGAATGGGAAGGAGTTAGATATCACATCTCATGCTAAAGGGAGGGTCTCAGGTTTGGAAGGGGAAGGATTTGGATATCACATCTCATGTTATAGGAAGGATCTCAGGTTTGGTATTAGAAGCATTGAGATATCACATCTCATGCTATCGGAAGGATCTCAGGTTTGGTATTAGAAGCATTGAGATATCACATCTCATGCTATCAGAAGAGTCTCAGGATTGGAATAGGAAGGAGTTGGATATGACATTTCATGCTAAAGGGAGGGTCTCAGGTTTGGAAGGGGAAGGATTTGGATATCACATCTCATGTTATCGGAAGGATCTCACGTTTGGTATTAGAAGTATTGAGATATCATATCTCATGCTATAGGAAGGGTCTCAGGATTGGAATGGGAAGGAGTTGGATATCACATCTCATGCTATAGGGAGGGTCTCAGGATTGGAATGGGAAGGACTTAGATATCACATATCATGCTATAGGGAGGGTCTCAGTTTTGATATTAGAAGCATTGAGATATCACATCTCATGCTATCGGAAGTGTCTCAGGATTGGAATGGGAAGGAGCTGGATATCACATCTCGTGCTAAAGGAAGGGTCTCAGGTTTGGAACGGGAAGGATTTGGATATCACATCTCATGTTATAGGAAGGGTCTCAGGTTTGGTATAAGCATTGAGATATCACATCTCTGCTATCGGAAGTGTCTCAGGATTGGAATGGGAAGGAGTTGGATATCCCATCTCATGTTATAGGACGGGTCTCAGGTTTGTTATTAGAATCATTGAGATATCATATTGCATGCTGTAGGAAGGGTCTAAGGGTTGGAATGTGAAGGACTTGGATATCACATCTCATGCTATAGATAGGCTCTTAGGTTTGGAAAGGGAAGGAGTTGGATATCACATTTCATGTTAGAGGAAGGATCTCAGGTTTGGTATTAGAAGCATTGAGATATCACATCTCATGCTATAGGAAGGGTCTCAGGATTGGAATGGGAAGCAGTTGGATATCACATCTCATGCTATAGGAAGGGTCTCAGGTTTGGTATAAGCATTGAGATATCACATCTCATGCTATAGGACGGGTCTCAGGATTGGAATGGAAGGAGTTGGATATCACATCTCATGTTATAGGAAGGATCTCAGGTTTGGTATTAGAAGCATTGAGACATCACATCTCATGCTATAGGAAGGGTCTCAGGGTTGGAATGGGAAGGAGTTGGATATCACATCTCATCCAATAGGAAGGGTCTCAGGTTTGGAATGGGAAGGAATTGGATATCACATCTCATGTTATAGGAAGGATCTCAGGTTTGGTATTAGAAGCATTGAGATATCACATCTCATGCTATAGGAAGGGTCTCAGGATTGGAATGTGAAGGATTTGGATATCACATCTCATGCTAAAGGAAGGGTCTCAGGTTTGGTAGAAGCATTGAGATATCACGTCGCTGCTATCGGAAGGGTCTCAGGATTGGATTGGGAAGGAGTTGGATATCCCTTCTCATGCTATAGGAAGGGTCTCAGGATTTGAATGGCAAGGAGTTGGATATCACATCTCATGCCATAGGAAGGGTCTCAGGTTTGGTATAAGCATTGAGATATCACATCTCTGCTATCGGAAGTGTCTCAGGATTGGATTGGGAAGGAGTTGGATATCCCTTCTCATGCTATAGGAAGTGTCTCAGGTTGGAATGGGAAGGAGTTGGATATCACATCTCATGTTATAGGAAGGGTCTCAGGATTGGAATGGAAAGGATTTGGATATCACATCTCTTGCTATAGGAAGGGTCTCAGGATTGGAATGGGTAGGAGTTGGATATTACTTTCTTGCTATAGGAAGGGTCTCATGTTTGGAATGGGAAGGAGTTGGATATCACATATGCTATAGTTAGTGTCTCAGGTTTGGAACGGGAAGGAGTTGGATATCACATCTCATGTTATAGGAAGGGTCTCAGGTTTGGTATAAGCATTGAGATATCACATCTCTGCTATCGGAAGCGGCTCAGGATTGGAATGGGAAGGAGTTGGATATCCCATCTCATGTTATAGGAAGAGTCTCTGGTTTGGTATTAGAATCATTGAGATATCACATAGCATGCTGTAGGAAGGGTCTAAGGATTGGAATGGGATGGACTTGGATATCACATCTCATGTTATAGGTAGGCTCTCAGGTTTGCTATAAGCATTGAGATATCACATCTCATGCTATAGGAAGGGTCACAGGATTGGAATGGGAAGGAATTGGATATCACATCTCATGCTATAGGAAGGGTCTCAGGTTTGGTATTAGAAGCATTGAGATATCACATCTCATGCTAAAGGACGGGTCTCAGGATTGGAATGGGAAGGAGTTGTATATGACATCTCAGGCCATAGGAAGGTTCTCAGGTTTGGTATAAGCATTGAGATATCACATCTCTGCTATCGGAAAGGTCTCAGGATTGGAATGGGAAGGAGTTGGATATCCCATCTCATGTTATAGGAAGGGTCTCAGGTTTGGTATTAGAAGCATAGAGATATCACATCTCATGCTATAGGAAGGGTCTCAGGATTGGAATGGGAAGGACTTGGATGTCACATCTCATGCTATAGGTAGGGTCTCAAGTTTGATATTAGAAGCATTGAGATAACAAATCTCATGATATCGGAAGGGTCTCAGGATTGGAATGGGAAGGAGTTGGATATCACATCTCATGATAAAGGAAGGGTCTAAGGTTTGGAAGGGGAAGGATTTGGATATCACATCTCATGTTATAGGACGGGTCTCAGGTTTAATATTAGAAGCATTGAGATATCAAGTCTCATGGTATAAGAAGGGTCTCAGAATTGGAATGGGAAGGAGTTGGATATCACACCTCAAGCTATAGGAAGGGTCTCAGGATTGGAATGGGAAGGAGTTTGATATCACATCTCATGCTATAGGGAGGGTCTCAAGTTTGATATTAGAAGCTTTGAGATATCACATCTCATGATATCGGAAGGGTCTCAGGATTGGAATGGGAAGGAGTTGGATATCACATCTCATGATAAAGAACGGGTCTAAGGTTTGGAAGGGGAAGGATTTGGATATCACATCTCATGTTATATTACGGGTCTCAGGTTTGGTATTAGAAGCATTGAGATATCAAGTCTCATAGTATAGGAAGGGTCTCAGAATTGGAATGGGAAGGAGTTGTATATGACATCTCAGGCCATAGGAAGGTTCTCAGGTTTGGTATAAGCATTGAGATATCACATCTCTGCTATCGGAAAGGTCTCAGGATTGGAATGGGAAGGAGTTGGATATCCCATCTCATGTTATAGGAAGGGTCTCAGGTTTGGTATTAGAAGCATAGAGATATCACATCTCATGCTATAGGAAGGGTCTCAGGATTGGAATGGGAAGGACTTGGATATCACATCTCATGCTATAGGGAGGGTCTCAAGTTTGATATTAGAAGCTTTGAGATATCACATCTCATGATATCGGAAGGGTCTCAGGATTGGAATGGGAAGGAGTTGGATATCACATCTCATGATAAAGAACGGGTCTAAGGTTTGGAAGGGGAAGGATTTGGATATCACATCTCATGTTATATTACGGGTCTCAGGTTTGGTATTAGAAGCATTGAGATATCAAGTCTCATAGTATAGGAAGGGTCTCAGAATTGGAATGGGAAGGAGTTGGATATCCCATCTCATGTTATAGGAAGAGTATCTGGTTTGGTAATAGAATCATTGAGATATTCACATCGCATGCTGTAGGAAGGGTCTAAGGATTGGAATGGGATGGACTTGGATATCACATCTCATGCTATAGGTAGGCTCTCAGGTTTGGTATAAGCATTGAGATATCACATCTCATGCTATAGGAAGGGTCTCAGAATTGGAATGGGAAGGAGTTGGATATCACATCTCAAGCTATAGGAAGGGTCTCAGTATTGGAATGGGAAGGACTTGGATATCACATCTCATGCTATAGGAAGGCTCTCAGGTTTGGAAGGGGAAAGAGTTGGATATCTCATTTCATGTTAGAGGTAGGATCTCAGGTTTGGTATTAGAGGCATTGAGATATCACATCTCATGCTATCAGAAGGGTCTCAGGAATGGAATGGGAAGGAGTTAGATATCACATCTCATGCTAAAGGGAGGGTCTCAGGTTTGGAAGGGGAAGGATTTGGATATCACATCTCATGTTATAGGAAGGATCTCAGGTTTGGTATTAGAAGCATTGAGATATCACATCTCATGCTATCGGAAGGATCTCAGGTTTGGTATTAGAAGCATTGAGATATCACATCTCATGCTATCAGAAGAGTCTCAGGATTGGAATAGGAAGGAGTTGGATATGACATTTCATGCTAAAGGGAGGGTCTCAGGTTTGGAAGGGGAAGGATTTGGATATCACATCTCATGTTATCGGAAGGATCTCACGTTTGGTATTAGAAGTATTGAGATATCATATCTCATGCTATAGGAAGGGTCTCAGGATTGGAATGGGAAGGAGTTGGATATCACATCTCATGCTATAGGGAGGGTCTCAGGATTGGAATGGGAAGGACTTAGATATCACATATCATGCTATAGGGAGGGTCTCAGTTTTGATATTAGAAGCATTGAGATATCACATCTCATGCTATCGGAAGTGTCTCAGGATTGGAATGGGAAGGAGCTGGATATCACATCTCGTGCTAAAGGAAGGGTCTCAGGTTTGGAACGGGAAGGATTTGGATATCACATCTCATGTTATAGGAAGGGTCTCAGGTTTGGTATAAGCATTGAGATATCACATCTCTGCTATCGGAAGTGTCTCAGGATTGGAATGGGAAGGAGTTGGATATCCCATCTCATGTTATAGGACGGGTCTCAGGTTTGTTATTAGAATCATTGAGATATCATATTGCATGCTGTAGGAAGGGTCTAAGGGTTGGAATGTGAAGGACTTGGATATCACATCTCATGCTATAGATAGGCTCTTAGGTTTGGAAAGGGAAGGAGTTGGATATCACATTTCATGTTAGAGGAAGGATCTCAGGTTTGGTATTAGAAGCATTGAGATATCACATCTCATGCTATAGGAAGGGTCTCAGGGTTGGAATGGGAAGGAGTTGGATATCACATCTCATCCAATAGGAAGGGTCTCAGGTTTGGAATGGGAAGGAATTGGATATCACATCTCATGTTATAGGAAGGATCTCAGGTTTGGTATTAGAAGCATTGAGATATCACATCTCATGCTATAGGAAGGGTCTCAGGATTGGAATGTGAAGGATTTGGATATCACATCTCATGCTAAAGGAAGGGTCTCAGGTTTGGTAGAAGCATTGAGATATCACGTCGCTGCTATCGGAAGGGTCTCAGGATTGGATTGGGAAGGAGTTGGATATCCCTTCTCATGCTATAGGAAGGGTCTCAGGATTTGAATGGCAAGGAGTTGGATATCACATCTCATGCCATAGGAAGGGTCTCAGGTTTGGTATAAGCATTGAGATATCACATCTCTGCTATCGGAAGTGTCTCAGGATTGGATTGGGAAGGAGTTGGATATCCCTTCTCATGCTATAGGAAGTGTCTCAGGTTGGAATGGGAAGGAGTTGGATATCACATCTCATGTTATAGGAAGGGTCTCAGGATTGGAATGGAAAGGATTTGGATATCACATCTCTTGCTATAGGAAGGGTCTCAGGATTGGAATGGGTAGGAGTTGGATATTACTTTCTTGCTATAGGAAGGGTCTCATGTTTGGAATGGGAAGGAGTTGGATATCACATATGCTATAGTTAGTGTCTCAGGTTTGGAACGGGAAGGAGTTGGATATCACATCTCATGTTATAGGAAGGGTCTCAGGTTTGGTATAAGCATTGAGATATCACATCTCTGCTATCGGAAGCGGCTCAGGATTGGAATGGGAAGGAGTTGGATATCCCATCTCATGTTATAGGAAGAGTCTCTGGTTTGGTATTAGAATCATTGAGATATCACATAGCATGCTGTAGGAAGGGTCTAAGGATTGGAATGGGATGGACTTGGATATCACATCTCATGTTATAGGTAGGCTCTCAGGTTTGCTATAAGCATTGAGATATCACATCTCATGCTATAGGAAGGGTCACAGGATTGGAATGGGAAGGAATTGGATATCACATCTCATGCTATAGGAAGGGTCTCAGGTTTGGTATTAGAAGCATTGAGATATCACATCTCATGCTAAAGGAAGGGTCTCAGGATTGGAATGGGAAGGAGTTGTATATGACATCTCAGGCCATAGGAAGGTTCTCAGGTTTGGTATAAGCATTGAGATATCACATCTCTGCTATCGGAAAGGTCTCAGGATTGGAATGGGAAGGAGTTGGATATCCCATCTCATGTTATAGGAAGGGTCTCAGGTTTGGTATTAGAAGCATAGAGATATCACATCTCATGCTATAGGAAGGGTCTCAGGATTGGAATGAGAAGGACTTGGATGTCACATCTCATGCTATAGGTAGGGTCTCAAGTTTGATATTAGAAGCATTGAGATAACAAATCTCATGATATCGGAAGGGTCTCAGGATTGGAATGGGAAGGAGTTGGATATCACATCTCATGATAAAGGAAGGGTCTAAGGTTTGGAAGGGGAAGGATTTGGATATCACATCTCATGTTATAGGACGGGTCTCAGGTTTAATATTAGAAGCATTGAGATATCAAGTCTCATGGTATAAGAAGGGTCTCAGAATTGGAATGGGAAGGAGTTGGATATCACACCTCAAGCTATAGGAAGGGTCTCAGGATTGGAATGGGAAGGAGTTTGATATCACATCTCATGCTATAGGGAGGGTCTCAAGTTTGATATTAGAAGCTTTGAGATATCACATCTCATGATATCGGAAGGGTCTCAGGATTGGAATGGGAAGGAGTTGGATATCACATCTCATGATAAAGAACGGGTCTAAGGTTTGGAAGGGGAAGGATTTGGATATCACATCTCATGTTATATTACGGGTCTCAGGTTTGGTATTAGAAGCATTGAGATATCAAGTCTCATAGTATAGGAAGGGTCTCAGAATTGGAATGGGAAGGAGTTGTATATGACATCTCAGGCCATAGGAAGGTTCTCAGGTTTGGTATAAGCATTGAGATATCACATCTCTGCTATCGGAAAGGTCTCAGGATTGGAATGGGAAGGAGTTGGATATCCCATCTCATGTTATAGGAAGGGTCTCAGGTTTGGTATTAGAAGCATAGAGATATCACATCTCATGCTATAGGAAGGGTCTCAGGATTGGAATGGGAAGGACTTGGATATCACATCTCATGCTATAGGGAGGGTCTCAAGTTTGATATTAGAAGCTTTGAGATATCACATCTCATGATATCGGAAGGGTCTCAGGATTGGAATGGGAAGGAGTTGGATATCACATCTCATGATAAAGAACGGGTCTAAGGTTTGGAAGGGGAAGGATTTGGATATCACATCTCATGTTATATTACGGGTCTCAGGTTTGGTATTAGAAGCATTGAGATATCAAGTCTCATAGTATAGGAAGGGTCTCAGAATTGGAATGGGAAGGAGTTGGATATCCCATCTCATGTTATAGGAAGAGTCTCTGGTTTGGTAATAGAATCATTGAGATATTCACATCGCATGCTGTAGGAAGGGTCTAAGGATTGGAATGGGATGGACTTGGATATCACATCTCATGCTATAGGTAGGCTCTCAGGTTTGGTATAAGCATTGAGATATCACATCTCATGCTATAGGAAGGGTCTCAGAATTGGAATGGGAAGGAGTTGGATATCACATCTCAAGCTATAGGAAGGGTCTCAGTATTGGAATGGGAAGGACTTGGATATCACATCTCATGCTATAGGAAGGCTCTCAGGTTTGGAAGGGGAAAGAGTTGGATATCTCATTTCATGTTAGAGGTAGGATCTCAGGTTTGGTATTAGAGGCATTGAGATATCACATCTCATGCTATCAGAAGGGTCTCAGGAATGGAATGGGAAGGAGTTAGATATCACATCTCATGCTAAAGGGAGGGTCTCAGGTTTGGAAGGGGAAGGATTTGGATATCACATCTCATGTTATAGGAAGGATCTCAGGTTTGGTATTAGAAGCATTGAGATATCACATCTCATGCTATCGGAAGGATCTCAGGATTGGAATGGGAAGGAGTTGGATATCACATCTCATGCTATAGGGAGGGTCTCAGGATTGGAATGGGAAGGACTTAGATATCACATATCATGCTATAGGGAGGGTCTCAGTTTTGATATTAGAAGCATTGAGATATCACATCTCATGCTATCGGAAGTGTCTCAGGATTGGAATGGGAAGGAGCTGGATATCACATCTCGTGCTAAAGGAAGGGTCTCAGGTTTGGAACGGGAAGGATTTGGATATCACATCTCATGTTATAGGAAGGGTCTCAGGTTTGGTATAAGCATTGAGATATCACATCTCTGCTATCGGAAGTGTCTCAGGATTGGAATGGGAAGGAGTTGGATATCCCATCTCATGTTATAGGACGGGTCTCAGGTTTGTTATTAGAATCATTGAGATATCATATTGCATGCTGTAGGAAGGGTCTAAGGGTTGGAATGTGAAGGACTTGGATATCACATCTCATGCTATAGATAGGCTCTTAGGTTTGGAAAGGGAAGGAGTTGGATATCACATTTCATGTTAGAGGAAGGATCTCAGGTTTGGTATTAGAAGCATTGAGATATCACATCTCATGCTATAGGAAGGGTCTCAGGATTGGAATGGGAAGCAGTTGGATATCACATCTCATGCTATAGGAAGGGTCTCAGGTTTGGTATAAGCATTGAGATATCACATCTCATGCTATAGGACGGGTCTCAGGATTGGAATGGAAGGAGTTGGATATCACATCTCATGTTATAGGAAGGATCTCAGGTTTGGTATTAGAAGCATTGAGACATCACATCTCATGCTATAGGAAGGGTCTCAGGGTTGGAATGGGAAGGAGTTGGATATCACATCTCATCCAATAGGAAGGGTCTCAGGTTTGGAATGGGAAGGAATTGGATATCACATCTCATGTTATAGGAAGGATCTCAGGTTTGGTATTAGAAGCATTGAGATATCACATCTCATGCTATAGGAAGGGTCTCAGGATTGGAATGTGAAGGATTTGGATATCACATCTCATGCTAAAGGAAGGGTCTCAGGTTTGGTAGAAGCATTGAGATATCACGTCGCTGCTATCGGAAGGGTCTCAGGATTGGATTGGGAAGGAGTTGGATATCCCTTCTCATGCTATAGGAAGGGTCTCAGGATTTGAATGGCAAGGAGTTGGATATCACATCTCATGCCATAGGAAGGGTCTCAGGTTTGGTATAAGCATTGAGATATCACATCTCTGCTATCGGAAGTGTCTCAGGATTGGATTGGGAAGGAGTTGGATATCCCTTCTCATGCTATAGGAAGTGTCTCAGGTTGGAATGGGAAGGAGTTGGATATCACATCTCATGTTATAGGAAGGGTCTCAGGATTGGAATGGAAAGGATTTGGATATCACATCTCTTGCTATAGGAAGGGTCTCAGGATTGGAATGGGTAGGAGTTGGATATTACTTTCTTGCTATAGGAAGGGTCTCATGTTTGGAATGGGAAGGAGTTGGATATCACATATGCTATAGTTAGTGTCTCAGGTTTGGAACGGGAAGGAGTTGGATATCACATCTCATGTTATAGGAAGGGTCTCAGATTTGGTATAAGCATTGAGATATCACATCTCTGCTATCGGAAGCGGCTCAGGATTGGAATGGGAAGGAGTTGGATATCCCATCTCATGTTATAGGAAGAGTCTCTGGTTTGGTATTAGAATCATTGAGATATCACATAGCATGCTGTAGGAAGGGTCTAAGGATTGGAATGGGATGGACTTGGATATCACATCTCATGTTATAGGTAGGCTCTCAGGTTTGCTATAAGCATTGAGATATCACATCTCATGCTATAGGAAGGGTCACAGGATTGGAATGGGAAGGAATTGGATATCACATCTCATGCTATAGGAAGGGTCTCAGGTTTGGTATTAGAAGCATTGAGATATCACATCTCATGCTAAAGGAAGGGTCTCAGGATTGGAATGGGAAGGAGTTGTATATGACATCTCAGGCCATAGGAAGGTTCTCAGGTTTGGTATAAGCATTGAGATATCACATCTCTGCTATCGGAAAGGTCTCAGGATTGGAATGGGAAGGAGTTGGATATCCCATCTCATGTTATAGGAAGGGTCTCAGGTTTGGTATTAGAAGCATAGAGATATCACATCTCATGCTATAGGAAGGGTCTCAGGATTGGAATGGGAAGGACTTGGATGTCACATCTCATGCTATAGGTAGGGTCTCAAGTTTGATATTAGAAGCATTGAGATAACAAATCTCATGATATCGGAAGGGTCTCAGGATTGGAATGGGAAGGAGTTGGATATCACATCTCATGATAAAGGAAGGGTCTAAGGTTTGGAAGGGGAAGGATTTGGATATCACATCTCATGTTATAGGACGGGTCTCAGGTTTAATATTAGAAGCATTGAGATATCAAGTCTCAAGGTATAAGAAGGGTCTCAGAATTGGAATGGGAAGGAGTTGGATATCACACCTCAAGCTATAGGAAGGGTCTCAGGATTGGAATGGGAAGGAGTTTGATATCACATCTCATGCCATAGTATGGGTCTCAGGTTTGGTAGGAGCATTGGGATATCACATCTCATGCTATCGGAAGGGTATCAGTATTGGATTTGGAAGAAGTTGGAAATCCCATCTCATGCTATAGGAAGGGTCTCAGGTTGGAATGGGAAGGAGTTGGATATCACATTTCGTGTTATAGGAAGGGTCTCAGGATTGGAATGGGAAGGACTTGGATATCATATCTCATGCTATAGGACGGGTCTCAGGTTTGTTATTAGAATCATTGAGATATCATATTGCATGCTGTAGGAAGGGTCTAAGGATTGGAATGGGAAGGACCTGGTTATCACATCTCATGCTATAGAACGGCTCTCAGGTTTGGAAAGGGAAGGAGTTGGATATCACATCTCATGTTATAGGATGGATCTCAGGTTTGGTATTAGAAGTATTGAGATATCACATCTCATGTTATCGGAAGGATCTCAGGTTTGGTATTAGAAGTATTGAGATATCACATCTCATGCTATAGGAAGGGTCTCAGGATTGGAATGGGAAGGAGTTGGATATCACATCTCATGCTAAAGGAAGGGTCTCAGGTTTGGTAGAAGCATTGAGATATCACATCTCATGCTATAGGAAGGGTCTCAGGATTGGAATGGGAAGGACTTAGATATCACATATCATGCTATAGGGAGGGTCTCAGTTTTGATATTAGAAGCATTGAGATATCACATCTCATGCTATCGGAAGTGTCTCATGATTGGAATGGGAAGGAGCTGGATATCACATCTCATGCTAAAGGAAGGGTCTCAGGTTTGGAACGGGAAGGAGTTGGATATCACATCTCATGTTATAGGAAGGGTCTCAGGTTTGGTATAAACATTGAGATATCACATCTCTGCTATCGGAAGTGTCTCAGGATTGGAATGGGAAGGAGTTGGATATCCCATCTCATGTTATAGGACGGGTCTCAGGTTTGTTATTGGAATCATTGAGATATCATATTGCATGCTGTAGGAAGGGTCTAAGGGTTGGAATGTGAAGGACTTGGATATCACATCTCATGCTATAGATAGGCTCTTAGGTTTGGAAAGGGAAGGAGTTGGATCTCACATTTCATGTTAGAGGAAGGATCTCAGGTTTGGTATTAGAAGCATTGAGATATCACATCTCATGCTATAGGAAGGGTCTCAGGATTGGAATGGGAAGGAGTTGGATATCACATCTCATGCTATAGGAAGGGTCTCAGGTTTGGTATAAGCATTGAGATATCACATCTCATGCTATAGGAAGGGTCTCAGGATTGGAATGGAAGGAGTTGGATATCAGATCTCATGTTATAGGAAGGATCTCAGGTTTGGTATTAGAAGCATTGAGACATCACATCTCATGCTATAGGAAGGGTCTCAGGATTGGAATGGGAAGGAGTTGGATATCAAATCTCATGCTATAGGAAGGGTCTCAGGATTGGAATGGGAAGGAGTTGAATATGACATCTCATGCCGTAGGAAGGGTCTCAGGTTTGGTATAAACATTGAGATATCACATCTCTGCTATCAAAAGGGTCTCAGGATTGGAATGGGAAGGAGTTATAGGAAGAGTCTCAAGTTTGGTATTAGAAGCATTGAGATATCACATCTCATGCTATAGGAAGTGTCTCAGGATTGGAATGGGAAGGACTTGGATATCACATCTCATGCTATAGGTAGTGTCTCAAGTTTGACATTAGAAGCATTGAGATATCACATCTCATGCTATAGGAAGGGTCTGAGGATTGGAATGGGAAGGAGTTGGATATCACATCTCCTGCTATGGGAAGGGTCTCAGGTTTGGTATAAGCAGTGAGATATCACATCTCATGCTATAGGAAGTGTCTCAGGATTGGAATGGGAAGGAGTTGGATATCACATCTCATGTTATAGGAAGGATCTCAGGTTTGGTATAAGCATTGAGATATCACATCTCTGCTATCGGAAGGGTCTCAAGAATGGAATGGGAAGGAGTTGGATATTCCCATCTCATGTTATAGGAAGGGTCTCAGGTTTGGTATTAGAAGCATTGAGATATCACATCTCATGCTATAGGAAGGGTCTCAGGATTGGAATGGGAAGGACTTGGATATCACATCTCATGCTATAGGGAGGGTCTCAAGTTTGATATTAGAAGCTTTGAGATATCACATCTCATGATATCGGAAGGGTCTCAGGATTGGAATGGGAAGGAGTTGGATATCACATCTCATGATAAAGGAAGGGTCTAAGGTTTGGAAGGGGAAGGATTTGGATATCACATCTCATGTTATCGGAAGGATCTCACGTTTGGTATTAGAAGTATTGAGATATCATATCTCATGCTATAGGAAGGGTCTCAGGATTGGAATGGGAAGGAGTTGGATATCACATCTCATGCTATAGGGAGGGTCTCAGGATTGGAATGGGAAGGACTTAGATATCACATATCATGCTATAGGGAGGGTCTCAGTTTTGATATTAGAAGCATTGAGATATCACATCTCATGCAATCGGAAGTGTCTCAGGATTGGAATGGGAAGGAGCTGGATATCACATCTCATGCTAAAGGAAGGGTCTCAGGTTTGGAACGGGAAGGATTTGGATATCACATCTCATGTTATAGGAAGGGTCTCAGGTTTGGTATAAGCATTGAGATATCACATCTCTGCTATCGGAAGTGTCTCAGGATTGGAATGGGAAGGAGTTGGATATCCCATCTCATGTTATAGGACGGGTCTCAGGTTTGTTATTAGAATCATTGAGATATCATATTGCATGCTGTAGGAAGGGTCTAAGGGTTGGAATGTGAAGGACTTGGATATCACATCTCATGCTATAGATAGGCTCTTAGGTTTGGAAAGGGAAGGAGTTGGATATCACATTTCATGTTAGAGGAAGGATCTCAGGTTTGGTATTAGAAGCATTGAGATATCACATCTCATGCTATAGGAAGGGTCTCAGGATTGGAATGGGAAGCAGTTGGATATCACATCTCATGCTATAGGAAGGGTCTCAGGTTTGGTATAAGCATTGAGATATCACATCTCATGCTATAGGACGGGTCTCAGGATTGGAATGGAAGGAGTTGGATATCACATCTCATGTTATAGGAAGGATCTCAGGTTTGGTATTAGAAGCATTGAGACATCACATCTCATGCTATAGGAAGGGTCTCAAGGTTGGAATGGGAAGGAGTTGGATATCACATCTCATCCAATAGGAAGGGTCTAAGGATTGGAATGGGATGGACTTGGATATCACATCTCATGTTATAGGTAGGCTCTCAGGTTTGGTATAAGCATTGAGATATCACATCTCATGCTATAGGAAGGTTCTCAGAATTGGAATGGGAAGGAGTTGGATATCACATCTCAAGCTATAGGAAGGGTCTCAGTATTGGAATGGGAAGGACTTGGATATCACATCTCATGCTATAGGAAGGCTCTCAGGTTTGGAAGGGGAAAGAGTTGGATATCTCATTTCATGTTAGAGGTAGGATCTCCGGTTTGGTATTAGAGGCATTGAGATATCACATCTCATGCTATCAGAAGGGTCTCAGGAATGGAATGGGAAGGAGTTAGATATCACATCTCATGCTAAAGGGAGGGTCTCAGGTTTGGAAGGGGAAGGATTTGGATATCACATCTCATGTTATAGGAAGGATCTCAGGTTTGGTATTAGAAGCATTGAGATATCACATCTCATGCTATCGGAAGGATCTCAGGTTTGGTATTAGAAGCATTGAGATATCACATCTCATGCTATCAGAAGAGTCTCAGGATTGGAATAGGAAGGAGTTGGATATCACATTTCATGCTAAAGGGAGGGTCTCAGGTTTGGAAGGGGAAGGATTTGGATATCACATCTCATGTTATCGGAAGGATCTCACGTTTGGTATTAGAAGTATTGAGATATCATATCTCATGCTATAGGAAGGGTCTCAGGATTGGAATGGGAAGGAGTTGGATATCACATCTCATGCTATAGGGAGGGTCTCAGGATTGGAATGGGAAGGACTTAGATATCACATATCATGCTATAGGGAGGGTCTCAGTTTTGATATTAGAAGCATTGAGATATCACATCTCATGCTATCGGAAGTGTCTCAGGATTGGAATGGGAAGGAGCTGGATATCACATCTCATGCTAAAGGAAGGGTCTCAGGTTTGGAACGGGAAGGATTTGGATATCACATCTCATGTTATAGGAAGGGTCTCAGGTTTGGTATAAGCATTGAGATATCACATCTCTGCTATCGGAAGTGTCTCAGGATTGGAATGGGAAGGAGTTGGATATCCCATCTCATGTTATAGGACGGGTCTCAGGTTTGTTATTAGAATCATTGAGATATCATATTGCATGCTGTAGGAAGGGTCTAAGGGTTGGAATGTGAAGGACTTGGATATCACATCTCATGCTATAGATAGGCTCTTAGGTTTGGAAAGGGAAGGAGTTGAATATCACATTTCATGTTAGAGGAAGGATCTCAGGTTTGGTATTAGAAGCATTGAGATATCACATCTCATGCTATAGGAAGGGTTTCAGGATTGGAATGGGAAGCAGTTGGATATCACATCTCATGCTATAGGAAGGGTCTCAGGTTTGGTATAAGCCTTGAGATATCACATCTCATGCTATAGGACGGGTCTCAGGATTGGAATGGAAGGAGTTGGATATCACATCTCATGTTATAGGAAGGATCTCAGGTTTGGTATTAGAAGCATTGAGACATCACATCTCATGCTATAGGAAGGGTCTCAAGGTTGGAATGGGAAGGAGTTGAATATCACATCTCATCCAATAGGAAGGGTCTCAGGTTTGGAATGGGAAGGAATTGGATATCACATCTCATGTTATAGGAAGGATCTCAGGTTTGGTATTAGAAGCATTGAGATATCACATCTCATGCTATAGGAAGGGTCTCAGGATTGGAATGTGAAGGATTTGGATATCACATCTCATGCTAAAGGAAGGGTCTCAGGTTTGGTAGAAGCATTGAGATATCACGTCGCTGCTATCGGAAGGGTCTCAGGATTGGATTGGGAAGGAGTTGGATATCCCTTCTCATGCTATAGGAAGGGTCTCAGGATTTGAATGGCAAGGAGTTGGATATCACATCTCATGCCATAGGAAGGGACTCAGGTTTGGTATAAGCATTGAGATATCACATCTCTGCTATCGGAAGGGTCTCAGGATTGGATTGGGAAGGAGTTGGATATCCCTTCTCATGCTATAGGAAGTGTCTCAGGTTGGAATGGGAAGGAGTTGGATATCACATCTCATGTTATAGGAAGGGTCTCAGGATTGGAATGGGAAGGATTTGGATATCACATCTCTTGCTATAGGAAGGGTCTCAGGATTGGAATGGGTAGGAGTTGGATATTACTTTCTTGCTATAGGAAGGGTCTCATGTTTGGAATGGGAAGGAGTTGGATATCACATATGCTATAGTTAGTGTCTCAGGTTTGGAACGGGAAGGAGTTGGATATCACATCTCATGTTACAGGAAGGGTCTCAGGTTTGGTATAAGCTTTGAGATATCACATCTCTGCTATCGGAAGCGGCTCAGGATTGGAATGGGAAGGAGTTGGATATCCCATCTCATGTTATAGGAAGAGTCTCTGGTTTGGTATTAGAATTATTGAGATATCACATCGCATGCTGTAGGAAGGGTCTAAGGATTGGAATGGGATAGACTTGGATATCACATCTCATGTTATAGGTAGGCTCTCAGGTTTGGTATAAGCATTGAGATATCACATCTCATGCTATAGGAAGGGTCTCAGGATTGGAATGGGAAGGAATTGGATATCACATCTCATGCTATAGGAAGGGTCTCAGATTTGGTATAAGCATTGAGATATCACATCTCATGCTAAAGGAAGGGTCTCAGGATTGGAATGGGAAGGAGTTGCATATGACATCTCAGGCCATAGGAAGGTTCTCAGGTTTGGTATAAGCATTGAGATATCACATCTCTGCTATCGGAAAGGTCTCAGGATTGGAATGGGAAGGAGTTGGATATCCCATCTCATGTTATAGGAAGGGTCTCAGGTTTGGTATTAGAAGCATAGAGATATCACATCTCATGCTATAGGAAGGGTCTCAGGATTGGAATGGGAAGGACTTGGATGTCACATCTCATGCTATAGGGAGGGTCTCAAGTTTGATATTAGAAGCATTGAGATAACAAATCTCATGATATCGGAAGGGTCTCAGGATTGGAATGGGAAGGATTTGGATATCACATCTCATGTTATAGGACGGGTCTCAGGTTTAATATTAGAAGTATTGAGATATCAAGTCTCATGGTATAAGAAGGGTCTCAGAATTGGAATGGGAAGGAGTTGGATATCACACCTCAAGCTATAGGAAGGGTCTCAGGATTGGAATGGGAAGGAGTTTGATATCACATCTCATGCCATAGTATCGGTCTCAGGTTTGGTAGAAGCATTGGAATATCACATCTCATGCTATCGGAAGGGTATCAGTATTGGATTTGGAAGAAGTTGGATATCCCATCTCATGCTATAGGAATGGTCTCAGGTTGGAATGGGAAGGAGTTGGATATCACATTTCATGTTATAGGAAGGGTCTCAGGATTGGAATGCGAAGCACTTGGATATCATATCTCATGCTATAGGACGGGTCTCAGGTTTGTTATTAGAATCATTGAGATATCATATTGCATGCTGTAGGAAGGGTCTAAGGGTTGGAATGTGAAGGACTTGGATATCACATCTCATGCTATAGATAGGCTCTTAGGTTTGGAAAGGGAAGGAGTTGGATATCACATTTCATGTTAGAGGAAGGATCTCAGGTTTGGTATTAGAAGCATTGAGATATCACATCTCATGCTATAGGAAGGGTTTCAGGATTGGAATGGGAAGCAGTTGGATATCACATCTCATGCTATAGGAAGGGTCTCAGGTTTGGTATAAGCCTTGAGATATCACATCTCATGCTATAGGACGGGTCTCAGGATTGGAATAGAAGGAGTTGGATATCACATCTCATGTTATAGGAAGGATCTCAGGTTTGGTATTAGAAGCATTGAGACATCACATCTCATGCTATAGGAAGGGTCTCAAGGTTGGAATGGGAAGGAGTTGGATATCACATCTCATCCAATAGGAAGGGTCTCAGGTTTAGAATGGGAAGGAATTGGATATCACATCTCATGTTATAGGAAGGATCTCAGGTTTGGTATTAGAAGCATTGAGATATCACATCTCATGCTATAGGAAGGGTCTCAGGATTGGAATGTGAAGGATTTGGATATCACATCTCATGCTAAAGGAAGGGTCTCAGGTTTGGTAGAAGCATTGAGATATCACGTCGCTGCTATCGGAAGGGTCTCAGGATTGGATTGGGAAGGAGTTGGATATCCCTTCTCATGCTATAGGAAGGGTCTCAGGATTTGAATGGCAAGGAGTTGGATATCACATATCATGCCATAGGAAGGGTCTCAGGTTTGGTCCCTATAGCATGATATGTGATATCTAAGTCCTTCCCATTCCAACCCTGAGACCCTCCCTATAGCATGAGATGTGATATCCAACTCCTTCCCATTCCAATCCTGAGACCCTTCCTATAGCATGAGATATGATATCTCAATACTTCTAATACCAAACGTGCGATCCTTCCGATAACATGAGATGTGATATCCAAATCCTTCCCCTTCCAATCCTGAGACCCTCCCTTTAGCATGAGATGTGATATCCAACTCCTTCCTATTCCAATCCTGAGACTCTTCTGATAGCATGAGATGTGATATCTCAATGCTTCTAATACCAAACCTGAGATCCTTCCGATAGCATGAGATGTGATATCTCAATGCTTCTAATACCAAACCTGAGATCCTTCCTATAACATGAGATGTGATATCCAAATCCTTCCCCTTCCAAACCTGAGACCCTCCCTTTAGCATGAGATGTGATATCCAACTCCTTCCCATTCCATTCCTGAGACCCTTCTGATAGCATGAGATGTGATATCTCAATGCCTCTAATACCAAACCTGAGATCCTACCTCTAACATGAAATGTGATATCCAACTCTTTCCCCTTCCAAACCTGAGAGCCTTCCTATAGCATGAGATGTGATATCCAACTCCTTCCCATTCCAATTCTGAGACCCTTCCTATACTATGAGACTTGATATCTCAATGCTTCTAATACAAACGTGAGACCCGTAATATAACATGAGATGTGATATCCAAATCCTTCCCCTTCCAAACCTTAGACCCTTCCTTTATCATGAGATGTGATATCCAACTCCTTCCCATTCCAATCCTGAGACCCTTCCGATATCATGAGATGTGATATCTCAAAGCTTCTAATATCAAACTTGAGACCCTCCCTATAGCATGAGATGTGATATCCAAGTCCTTCCCATTCCAATCCTGAGACCCTTCCTATAGCATGAGATGTGATATCTCAATGCTTCTAATACCAAACCTGAGACCCTTCCTATAACATGAGATGGGAATATCCAACTCCTTCCCATTCCAATCCTGAGACCCTTCCGATAGCAGAGATGTGATATCTCAATGCTTATACCAAACCTGAGATCCTTCCTATAACATGAGATGTGATATCCAACTCCTTCCCATTCCAATCCTGAGACACTTCCTATAGCATGAGATGTGATATCTCACTGCTTATACCAAACCTGAGACCCTTCCCATAGCATGAGATGTGATATCCAACTCCTTCCCATTCCAATCCTCAGACCCTTCCTATAGCATGAGATGTGATATCTCAATGCTTCTAATATCAAACTTGAGACCCTACCTATAGCATGAGATGTGATATCCAAGTCCTTCCCATTACAATCCTGAGACACTTCCTATAGCATGAGATGTGATATCCAAGTCCTTCCCATTCCAATCCTGAGACCCTTCCTATAGCATGAGATATGATATCTCAATACTTCTAATACCAAACGTGAGATCCTTCCGATAACATGAGATGTGATATCCAAATCCTTCCCCTTCCAAACCTGAGACCCTCCCTTTAGCATGAGATGTGATATCCAACTCCTTCCCATTCCAATCCTGAGACCCTTCTGATAGCATGAGATGTGATATCTCAATGCTTCTAATACCAAACCTGAGATCCTTCCGATAGCATGAGATGTGATATCTCAATGCTTCTAATACCAAACCTGAGATCCTTCCTATAACATGAGATGTGATATCCAAATCCTTCCCCTTCCAAACCTGAGACCCTCCCTTTAGCATGAGATGTGATATCCAACTCCTTCCCATTCCATTACCGAGACCCTTCTGATAGCATGAGATGTGATATCTCACTGCCTCTAATACCAAACCTGAGATCCTACCTCTAACATGAAATGTGATATCCAACTCTTTCCCCTTCCAAACCTGAGAGCCTTCCTATAGCATGAGATCTGATATCCAAGTCCTTCCCATTCCAATCCTGATACCCTTCCTATTGCTTGAGATGTGATATCCAACTCCTTCCCATTCCAATTCTGAGACCCTTCCTATACTCTGAGACTTGATATCTCAATGCTTCTAATACCAAACCTGAGACCCGTAATATAACATGAGATGTGATATCCAAATCCTTCCCCTTCCAAACCTTAGACCCTTCCTTTATCATGAGATGTGATATCCAACTCCTTCCCATTCCAATCCTGAGACCCTTCCGATATCATGAGATGTGATATCTCAAAGCTTCTAATATCAAACTTGAGACCCTCCCTATAGCATGAGATGTGATATCCAAGTCCTTCCCATTCCAATCCCGAGACCCTTCCTATAGCATGAGATGTGATATCTCAATGCTTCTAATACCAAACCTGAGACCCTTCCTATTACATGAGATGGGAATATCCAACTCCTTCCCATTCCAATCCTGAGACCCTTCCGATAGCAGAGATGTGATATCTCAATGCTTATACCAAACCTGAGACCCTTCGTATGGCATGAGATGTGATATCCAACTCCTTGCCATTCAAATCCTGAGACCCTTCCTATAGCATGAGAAGGGATATCCAACTCCTTCCCAATCCAATCCTGAGACCCTTCCGATAGCAGAGACGTGATATCTCAATGCTTCTACCAAGCCTGAGACCCTTCCTTTAGCACGAGATGTGATATCCAAATCCTTCACATTCCAATCCTGAGACCCTTCCTATAGCATGGGATGTGATATCTCAATGCTTCTAATACCAAACCTGAGATCCTTCCTCTAACATGAAATGTGATATCCAACTCCTTCCCTTTCCAAACTCCTTCCCTTTCCAAACCTAAGAGCCTATCTATAGCATGAGATGTGATATCCAGGTCCTTCCTATTCCAATCCTTAGACCCTTCCTACAGCATGCAATATGATATCTCAATGATTCTAATAACAAACCTGAGACAAGTCCTATAGCATGAGATATGATATCCAAGTCCTTCCCATTCCAATCCTGAGACCCTTCCTATAACATGAAATGTGATATCCAACTCCTTCCCATTCCAACCTGAGACCCTTCCTATAGCATGAGATGGGATATCCAACTTCTTCAAAATCCAATACTGATACCCTTCCGATAGCATGAGATGTGATATCCCAATGCTTCTACCAAACCTGAGACCCATACTATGGCATGAGATGTGATATCAAACTCCTTCCCATTCCAATCCTGAGACCCTTCCTATAGCTTGAGGTGTGATATCCAACTCCTTCCCATTCCAATTCTGAGACCCTTCTTATACCATGAGACTTGATATCTCAATGCTTCTAATACCAAACCTGAGACCCGTCCTATAACATGAGATGTGATATCCAAATCCTTCCCCTTCCAAACCTTAGACCCTTCCTTTATCATGAGATGTGGTATCCAACTCCTTCCCATTCCAATCCTGAGACCCTTCCGATATCATGAGATTTGTTATCTCAATGCTTCTAATATCAAACTTGAGATCCTCCCTATAGCATGAGATGTGACATCCAAGTCCTTCCCATTCCAATCCTGAGACCCTTCCTATAGCATGAGATGTGATATCTCTATGCTTCTAATACCAAACCTGAGACCCTTCCTATAACATGAGATGGGATATCCAACTCCTTCCCATTCCAATCCTGAGACCCTTCCGATAGCAGAGATGTGATATCTCAATGCTTATACCAAACCTGAGACCCTTCCTATGGCCTGAGATGTCATACACAACTCCTTCCCATTCCAATCCTGAGACCCTTCCTTTAGCATGAGATGTGATATCTCAATGCTTATACCAAATCTGAGACCCTTCCTATAGCATGAGATGTGATATCCAAATCCTTCCCATTCCAATCCTGAGACCCTTCCTATAGCATGAGATGTGATATCTCAATGCTTATACCAAACCTGAGAGCCTACCTATAGCATGAGATGTGATATCCAAGTCCATCCCATTCCAATCCTTAGACCCTTCCTACAGCATGCGATGTGATATCTCAATGATTCTAATACCAAACCAGAGACTCTTACTATAACATGAGATGTGATATCCAACTCCTTCCCATTCCAATCCTGAGCCGCTTCCGATAGCAGAGATGTGATATCTCAATGCTTATACCAAACCTGAGACCCTTCCTATAACATGAGATGTGATATCCAACTCCTTCCCGTTCCAAACCTGAGACACTAACTATAGCATATGTGATATCCAACTCCTTCCCATTCCAAACATGAGACCCTTCCTATAGCAAGAAAGTAATATCCAACTCCTACCCATTCCAATCCTGAGACCCTTCCTATAGCAAGAGATGGGATATCCAAATCCTTCCCATTCCAATCCTGAGACCCTTCCTATAACATGAGATGTGATATCCAACTCCTTCCCATTCCAACCTGTGACACTTCCTATAGCATGAGAAGGGATATCCAACTCCTTCCCAATCCAATCCTGAGACCCTTCCGATAGCAGAGATGTGATATCTCAATGCTTATACCAAATGAGATGTGATATCCAACTCCTTGCCATTCAAATCCTGAGACCCTTCCGATAGCATGAGAAGGGATATCCAACTCCTTCCCAATCCAATCCTGCGACCCTTCCGATAGCAGAGACGTGATATCTCAATGCTTCTACCAAACCTGAGACCCTTCCTTTAGCATGAGATGTGATATCCAAATCCTTCACATTCCAATCCTGAGACCCTTCCTATAGCATGAGATGTGATATCTCAATGCTTCTAATACCAAACCTGAGATCCTTCCTATAACATGAGATGTGATATCCAATTCCTTCCCATTCCAAACCTGAGACCCTTCCTATTGGATGAGATGTGATATCCAACTCCTTCCCATTCCAACCCTGAGACCCTTCCTATAGCATGAGATGTGATGTCTCAATGCTTCTAATACCAAACCTGAGATCCTTCCTATAACATGAGATGTGATATCCAACTCCTTCCATTCCAATCCTGAGACACGTCCTATAGCATGAGATGTGATATCTCAATGCTTATACTAAACCTGAGACCCTTCCTATAGCATGAGATGTGATATCCAACTACTTCCCATTCCAATCCTGAGACCCTTCCTATAGCATGAGATGTGATATCTCAATGCTTCTAATACCAAACCTGAGATCCTTCCTCTAACATGAAATGTGATATCCAACTCCTTCCCTTTCCAAACCTAAGAGCCTATCTATAGCATGAGATGTGATATCCAAGTCCTTCCCATTCCAACCCTTAGACCCTTCCTACAGCATGCAATATGATATCTCAATGATTCTAATAACAAACCTGAGACCCGTCCTATAACATGAGATGTGATATCCAACTCCTTCCCATTCCAATCCTGAGACACTTCCGATAGCAGAGATGTGATATCTCAATGCTTATACCAAACCTGAGACCCTTCCTATAACATGAGATGTGATATCCAAATCCTTCCCGTTCCAAACCTGAGACCCTTCCTTTAGCATGAGATGTGATATCCAGCTCCTTCCCATTCCAATCCTGAGACACTTCCGATAGCATGAGATGTGATATCTCAATGCTTCTAATATCAAAACTGAGACCCTCCCTATAGCATGATATGTGATATCTAAGTCCTTCCCATTCCAATCCTGAGACACTCCCTATAGCATGAGATGTGATATCCAACTCTTTCCCATTCCACTCCTGAGACCCTTCCTATAGCATGAGATATGATATCTCAATATTTCTAATACCAAACGTGAGATCCTTCCGATAACATGAGATGTGATATCCAAATCCTTCCCCTTCCAAACCTGAGACCCTCCCTTTAGCATGAGATGTGATATCCAACTCCTTCCCATTCCAATCCTGAGACCCTTCTGATAGCATGAGATGTGATATCTCAATGCTTCTAATACCAAACCTGAGATCCTTCCAATAGCATGAGATGTGATATCTCAATGCTTCTAATACCAAACCTGAGATCCTTCCTATAACATGAGATGTGATATCCAAATCATTCCCCTTCCAAACCTGAGACCCTCCCTTTAGCATGAGATGTGATATCCAACTCCTTCCCATTCCATTCCTGAGACCCTTCTGAAAGCATGAGATGTGATATCTCAATGCCTCTAATACCAAACCTGAGATCCTACCTCTAACATGAAATGTGATATCCAACTCTTTCCCCTTCCAAACCTAAGAGCCTTCCTATAGCATGAGATGTGATATCCAAGTCCTTCCCATTCCAATCCTGAGACCCTTCCTATAGCTTGAGATGTGATATACAACTCCTTCCCATTCCAATTCTGAGACCCTTCCTATACTCTGAGACTTGATATCTCAATGCTTCTAATACCAAACCTGAGACCCGTAATATAACATGAGATGTGATATCCAAATCCTTCCCCTTCCAAACCTTAGACCCTTCCTTTATCATGAGATGTGATATCCAACTCCTTCCCATTCCAATCCTGAGACCCTTCCGATATCATGAGATGTGATATCTCAAAGCTTCTAATATCAAACTTGAGACCCTCCCTATAGCAGGGGATGTGATATCCAAGTCCTTCCCATTCCAATCCTGAGACCCTTCCTATAGCATGAGATGTGATATCTCAATGCTTCTAATACCAAACCAATGACCCTTCCTATAACATGAGATGGGAATATCCAACTCCTTCCCATTCCAATCCTGAGACCCTTCCGATAGCAGAGATGTGATATCTCAATGCTTATACCAAACCTGAGACCCTTCCTATGGCATGAGATGTGATATCCAACTCCTTGCCATTCAAATCCTGAGACCCTTCCTATAGCATGAGAAGGGATATCCAACTCCTTCCCAATCCAATCCTGAGACCCTTCCGATAGCAGAGACGTGATATCTCAATGCTTCTACCAAACCTGAGACCCTTCCTTTAGCATGAGATGTGATATCCAAATCCTCCACATTCCAATCCTGAGACCCTTCCTATAGCATGAGATGTGATATCTCAATGCTTCTAATACCAAACCTGAGATCCTTCCTCTAACATGAAATGTGATATCCAACTCCTTCCCTTTCCAAACCTAAGAGCCTATCTATAGCATGAGATGTGATATCCAAGTCCTTCCCATTCCAACCCTTAGACCCTTCCTACAGCATGCAATATGATATCTCAATGATTCTAATAACAAACCTGAGACCCGTCCTATAACATGAGATGTGATATCCAACTCCTTCCCATTCCAATCCTGAGACACTTCCGATAGCAGAGATGTGATATCTCAATGCTTATACCAAACCTGAGACCCTTCCTATAACATGAGATGTGATATCCAAATCCTTCCCGTTCCAAACCTGAGACCCTTCCTTTAGCATGAGATGTGATATCCAGCTCCTTCCCATTCCAATCCTGAGACACTTCCGATAGCATGAGATGTGATATCTCAATGCTTCTAATATCAAAACTGAGACCCTCCCTATAGCATGATATGTGATATCTAAGTCCTTCCCATTCCAATCCTGAGACACTCCCTATAGCATGAGATGTGATATCCAACTCTTTCCCATTCCACTCCTGAGACCCTTCCTATAGCATGAGATATGATATCTCAATATTTCTAATACCAAACGTGAGATCCTTCCGATAACATGAGATGTGATATCCAAATCCTTCCCCTTCCAAACCTGAGACCCTCCCTTTAGCATGAGATGTGATATCCAACTCCTTCCCATTCCAATCCTGAGACCCTTCTGATAGCATGAGATGTGATATCTCAATGCTTCTAATACCAAACCTGAGATCCTTCCGATAGCATGAGATGTGATATCTCAATGCTTCTAATACCAAACCTGAGATCCTTCCTATAACATGAGATGTGATATCCAAATCATTCCCCTTCCAAACCTGAGACCCTCCCTTTAGCATGAGATGTGATATCCAACTCCTTCCCATTCCATTCCTGAGACCCTTCTGAAAGCATGAGATGTGATATCTCAATGCCTCTAATACCAAACCTGAGATCCTACCTCTAACATGAAATGTGATATCCAACTCTTTCCCCTTCCAAACCTGAGAGCCTTCCTATAGCTTGAGATGTGATATCCAACTCCTTCCCATTCCAATTCTGAGACCCTTCCTATACTCTGAGACTTGATATCTCAATGCTTCTAATACCAAACCTGAGACCCGTAATATAACATGAGATGTGATATCCAAATCCTTCCCCTTCCAAACCTTAGACCCTTCCTTTATCATGAGATGTGATATCCAACTCCTTCCCATTCCAATCCTGAGACCCTTCCGATATCATGAGATGTGATATCTCAAAGCTTCTAATATCAAACTTGAGACCCTCCCTATAGCAGGGGATGTGATATCCAAGTCCTTCCCATTCCAATCCTGAGACCCTTCCTATAGCATGAGATGTGATATCTCAATGCTTCTAATACCAAACCAATGACCCTTCCTATAACATGAGATGGGAATATCCAACTCCTTCCCATTCCAATCCTGAGACCCTTCCGATAGCAGAGATGTGATATCTCAATGCTTATACCAAACCTGAGACCCTTCCTATGGCATGAGATGTGATATCCAACTCCTTGCCATTCAAATCCTGAGACCCTTCCTATAGCATGAGAAGGGATATCCAACTCCTTCCCAATCCAATCCTGAGACCCTTCCGATAGCAGAGACGTGATATCTCAATGCTTCTACCAAACCTGAGACCCTTCCTTTAGCATGAGATGTGATATCCAAATCCTCCACATTCCAATCCTGAGACCCTTCCTATAGCATGAGATGTGATATCTCAATGCTTCTAATACCAAACCTGAGATCTTTCCTATAACATGAGATGTGATATCCAATTCCTTCCCATTCCAAACCTGAGACCCTTCCTATTGGATGAGATGTGATATCCAACTCCTTCCCATTCCAACCCTGAGACCCTTCCTATAGCATGAGATGTGATGTCTCAATGCTTCCAATACCAAACCAGAGATCCTTCCTATAACATGATATGTGATATCCAACTCCTTCCATTCCAATCCTGAGACCTGTCCTATAGCATGAGATGTGATATTTCAATGCTTATACCAAACCTGAGACCCTTCCTATAGCATGAGATGTGATATCCAACTACTTCCCATTCCAATCCTGAGACCCTTCATATAGCATGAGATGTGATATCTCAATGCTTCTAATACCAAACCTGAGATCCTTCCTCTAACATGAAATGTGATATCCAACTCCTTCCCTTTCCAAACCTAAGAGCCTATCTATAGCATGAGATGTGATATCCAAGTCCTTCCCATTCCAATCCTTAGACCCTTCCTACAGCATGCAATATGATATCTCAATGATTCTAATAACAAACCTGAGACCCGTCCTATAGCATGAGATATGATATCCAAGTCCTTCCCATTCCAATCCTGAGACCCTTCCTATATCATGAAATGTGATATCCAACTCCTTCCCATTCCAACCTGAGACCCTTCCTATAGCATGAGATGGGATATCCAACTTCTTCCAAATCCAATACTGATACCCTTCCGATAGCATGAGATGTGATATCCCAATGCTTCTACCAAACCTGAGACCCATACTATGGCATGAGATGTGATATCAAACTCCTTCCCATTCCAATCCTGAGACCCTTCCTATAGCTTGAGGTGTGATATCCAACTCCTTCCCATTCCAATTCTGAGACCCTTCTTATACCATGAGACTTGATATCTCAATGCATCTAATACCAAACCTGAGACCCGTCCTATAACATGAGATGTGATATCCAAATCCTTCCCCTTCCAAACCTTAGACCCTTCCTTTATCATGAGATGTGATATCCAACTCCTTCCCATTCCAATCCTGAGACCCTTCCTATAACATGAGATGTGATATCCAACTCCTTCCCATTCCAACCTGAGACACTTCCTATAGCATGAGAAGGGATATCTAACTCCTTCCCAATCCAATCCCGAGACCCTTCCGATAGCAGAGATGTGATATCTCAATGCTTATACCAAACCTGAGACCCTTCCTATGGCATGAGATGTGATATCCAACTCCTTGCCATTCAAATCCTGAGATCCTTCCTATAGCATGAGATGTGATATCTCTATGCTTCTAATACCAAACCTGAGACCCTTCCTATAACATGAGATGGGATATCCAACTGCTTCCCATTCCAATCCTGAGACCCTTCCGATAGCAGAGATGTGATATCTCAATGCTTATACCAAACCTGAGAACCTTCCTATGGCCTGAGATGTCATATACAACTCCTTCCCATTCCAATCCTGAGACCCTTCCTTTAGCATGAGATGTGATATCTCAATGCTTATACCAAATCTGAGACCCTTCCTATAGCATGAGATGTGATATCCAATTCCTTCCCATTCCAATCCTGAGACCCTTCCTATAGCATGAGATGTGATATCTCAATGCTTATACCAAACCTGAGAGCCTACCTATAGCATGAGATGTGATATCCAAGTCCATCCCATTCCAATCGTTAGACCTTTCCTACAGCATGCGATGTGATATCTCAATGATTCTAATACCAAACCAGAGACTCTTCCTATAACATGAGATGGGATATCCAACTCCTTCCCATTCCAATCCTGAGCCGCTTCCGATAGCAGAGATGTGATATCTCAATGCTTATACCAAACCTGAGACCCTTCCTATAACATGAGATGTGATATCCAACTCCTTCCCGTTCCAAACCTGAGACACTAACTATAGCATATGTGATATCCAACTCCTTCCCATTCCAAACATGAGACCCTTCCTATAGCAAGAAAGTAATATCCAACTCCTACCCATTCCAATCCTGAGACCCTTCCTATAGCAAGAGATGTGATATCCAAATCCTTCCCATTCCAATCCTGAGACCCTTCCTATAACATGAGATGTGATATCCAACTCCTTCCCATTCCAACCTGAGACACTTCCTATAGCATGAGAAGGGATATCCAACTCCTTCCCAATCCAATCCTGAGACCCTTCCGATAGCAGAGATGTGATATCTCAATGCTCATACCAAACCTGAGACCCTTCCTATGGCATGAGATGTGATATCCAACTCCTTCCCAATCCAATCCTGAGACTCTTCCGATAGCAGAGACGTGATATCTCAATGCTTCTACCAAACCTGAGACCCTTCCTTTAGCATGAGATGTGATATCCAAATCCTTCACATTCCAATCCTGAGACCCTTCCTATAGCATGAGATGTGATATCTCAATGCTTCTAATACCAAACCTGAGATCCTTCCTATAACATGAGATGTGATATCCAATTCCTTCCCATTCCAAACCTGAGACCCTTCCTATTGGATGAGATGTGATATCCAACTCCTTCCCATTCCAACCCTGAGACCCTTCCTATAGCATGAGATGTGATGTCTCAATGCTTCTAATACCAAACCTGAGATCCTTCCTATAACATGAGATGTGATATCCAACTCCTTCCATTCCAATCCTGAGACCCGTCCTATAGCATGAGATGTGATATCTCAATGCTTATACCAAACCTGAGACCCTTCCTATAGCATGAGATGTGATATCCAACTGCTTCCCATTCCAATCCTGAGACCCTTCCTATAGCATGAGATGTGATATCTCAATGCTTCTAATACCAAACCTGAGATCCTTCCTCTAACATGAAATGTGATATCCAACTCCTTCCCTTTCCAAACCTAAGAGCCTATCTATACCATGAGATGTGATATCCAAGTCCTTCCCATTCCAACCCTTAGAACCTTCCTACAGCATGCAATATGATATCTCAATGATTCTAATAACAAACCTGAGACCCGTCCTATAACATGAGATGGGATATCCAACTCCTTCCCATTCCAATCCTGAGACACTTCCGATAGCAGAGATGTGATATCTCAATGCTTATACCAAACCTGAGACCCTTCTTATAACATGAGATGTGATATCCAAATCCTTCCCGTTCCAAACCTGAAACCCTTCCTTTAGCATGAGATGTGATATCCAGCACCTTCCCATTCCAATCCTGAGACACTTCCTATAGCATGAGATGTGATATCTCAATGCTTCTAATATCAAAACTGAGACCCTCCCTATAGCATGAAATGTGATAACTAAGTCCTTCCCATTCCAATCCTGAGACCCTCCCTATAGCATGAGATGTGATATCCAACTCCTTCCCATTCCAATCCTGAGACCCTTCCTATAGCATGAGATATGATATCTCAATACTTCTAATACCAAACGTGAGATCCTTCCGATAACATGAGATGTGATATCCAAATCCTTCCCCTTCCAATCCTGAGACCCTCCCTTTAGCATGAGATGTGATATCCAACTCCTTCCTATTCCAATCCTGAGACTCTTCTGATAGCATGAGATGTGATATCTCAATGCTTCTAATACCAAACCTGAGATCCTTCCGATAGCATGAGATGTGATATCTCAATGCTTCTAATACCAAACCTGAGATCCTTCCTATAACATGAGATGTGATATCCAAATCCTTCCCCTTCCAAACCTGAGACCCTCCCTTTAGCATGAGATGTGATATCCAACTGCTTCCCATTCCAATCCTGAGACCCTTCCTATAGCATGAGATGTGATATCTCAAAGCTTCTAATACCAAACCTGAGATCCTTCCTCTAACATGAAATGTGATATCCAACTCCTTCCCTTTCCAAACCTAAGAGCCTATCTATACCATGGGATGTGATATCCAAGTCCTTCCCATTCCAACCCTTAGAACCTTCCTACAGCATGCAATATGATATCTCAATGATTCTAATAACAAACCTGAGACCCGTCCTATAACATGAGATGGGATATCCAACTCCTTCCCATTCCAATCCTGAGACACTTCCGATAGCAGAGATGTGATATCTCAATGCTTATACCAAACCTGAGACCCTTCTTATAACATGAGATGTGATATCCAAATCCTTCCCGTTCCAAACCTGAAACCCTTCCTTTAGCATGAGATGTGATATCCAGCACCTTCCCATTCCAATCCTGAGACACTTCCTATAGCATGAGATGTGATATCTCAATGCTTCTAATATCAAAACTGAGACCCTCCCTATAGCATGAAATGTGATATCTAAGTCCTTCCCATTCCAATCCTGAGACCCTCCCTATAGCATGAGATGTGATATCCAACTCCTTCCCATTCCAATCCTGAGACCCTTCCTATAGCATGAGATATGATATCTCAATACTTCTAATACCAAACGTGAGATCCTTCCGATAACATGAGATGTGATATCCAAATCCTTCCCCTTCCAATCCTGAGACCCTCCCTTTAGCATGAGATGTGATATCCAACTCCTTCCTATTCCAATCCTGAGACTCTTCTGATAGCATGAGATGTGATATCTCAATGCTTCTAATACCAAACCTGAGATCCTTCCGATAGCATGAGATGTGATATCTCAATGCTTCTAATACCAAACCTGAGATCCTTCCTATAACATGAGATGTGATATCCAAATCCTTCCCCTTCCAAACCTGAGACCCTCCCTTTAGCATGAGATGTGATATCCAACTGCTTCCCATTCCAATCCTGAGACCCTTCCTATAGCATGAGATGTGATATCTCAAAGCTTCTAATACCAAACCTGAGATCCTTCCTCTAACATGAAATGTGATATCCAACTCCTTCCCTTTCCAAACCTAAGAGCCTATCTATACCATGGGATGTGATATCCAAGTCCTTCCCATTCCAACCCTTAGACCCTTCCTACAGCATGCAATATGATATCTCATTGATTCTAATAACAAACCTGAGACCCGTCCTATAACATGAGATGGGATATCCAACTCCTTCCCATTCCAATCCTGAGACACTTCCGATAGCAGAGATGTGATATCTCAATGCTTATACCAAACCTGAGACCCTTCCTATAACATGAGATGTGATATCCAAATCCTTCCCGTTCCAAACCTGAGACCCTTCCTTTAGCATGAGATGTGATATCCAGCACCTTCCCATTCCAATCCTGAGACACTTCCTATAGCATGAGATGTGATATCTCAATGCTTCTAATATCAAAACTGAGACCCTCCCTATAGCATGATATGTGATATCTATGTCCTTCCCATTCCAATCCTGAGACCCTCCCTATAGCATGAGATGTGATATCCAACTCCTTCCCATTCCAATCCTGAGACCCTTCCTATAGCATGAGATATGATATCTCAATACTTCTAATACCAAACGTGAGATCCTTCCGATAACATGAGATGTGATATCCAAATCCTTCCCCTTCCAATCCTGAGACCCTCCCTTTAGCATGAGATGTGATATCCAACTCCTTCCTATTCCAATCCTGAGACTCTTCTGATAGCATGAGATGTGATATCTCAATGCTTCTAATACCAAACCTGAGATCCTTCCGATAGCATGAGATTTGATATCTCAATGCTTCTAATACCAAACCTGAGATCCTTCCTATAACATGAGATGTGATATCCAAATCCTTCCCCTTCCAAACCTGAGACCCTCCCTTTAGCATGAGATGTGATATCCAACTCCTTCCCATTCCATTCCTGAGACCCTTCTGATAGCATGAGATGTGATATCTCAATGCCTCTAATACCAAACCTGAGATCCTACCTCTAACATGAAATGTGATATCCAACTCTTTCCCCTTCCAAACCTGAGAGCCTTCCTATAGCATGAGATGTGATATCCAAGTCCTTCCCATTCCAATCCTGAGACCCTTCCTATAGCTTGAGATGTGATATCCAACTCCTTCCCATTCCAATTCTGAGACCCTTCCTATACTATGAGACTTGATATCTCAATGCTTCTAATACAAACGTGAGACCCGTAATATAACATGAGATGTGATATCCAAATCCTTCCCCTTCCAAACCTTAGACCCTTCCTTTATCATGAGATGTGATATCCAACTCCTTCCCATTCCAATCCTGAGACCCTTCCGATATCATGAGATGTGATATCTCAAAGCTTCTAATATCAAACTTGAGACCTTCCCTATAGCATGAGATGTGATATCCAAGTCCTTCCCATTCCAATCCTGAGACCCTTCCTATAGCATGAGATGTGATATCTCAATGCTTCTAATACCAAACCTGAGACCCTTCCTATAACATGAGATGGGAATATCCAACTCCTTCCCATTCCAATCCTGAGACCCTTCCGGTAGCAGAGATGTGATATCTCAATGCTTATACCAAACCTGAGATCCTTCCTATAACATGAGATGTGATATCCAACTCCTTCCCATTCCAATCCTGAGACACTTCCTATAGCATGAGATACGATATCTCACTGCTTATACCAAACCTGAGACCCTTCCCATAGCATGAGATGTGATATCCAACTCCTTCCCATTCCAATCCTCAGACCCTTCCTATAGCATGAGATGTGATATCTCAATGCTTCTAATATCAAACTTGAGACCCTACCTATAGCATGAGATGTGATATCCAAGTCCTTCCCATTACAATCCTGAGACACTTCCTATAACATGAGATGTGATATCCAACTCCTTCCCATTCCAATCCTGAGACCCTTCCTATAGCATGAGATATGATATCTCAATACTTCTAATACCAAACGTGAGATCCTTCCGATAACATGAGATGTGATATCCAAATCCTTCCCCTTCCAAACCTGAGACCCTCCCTTTAGCATGAGATGTGATATCCAACTCCTTCCCATTCCAATTCTGAGACCCTTCCTATACTCTGAGACTTGATATCTCAATGCGTCTAATACCAAACCTGAGACCCGTAATATAACATGAGATGTGATATCCAAATCCTTCCCCTTCCAAACCTTAGACCCTTCCTTTATCATGAGATGTGATATCCAACTCCTTCCCATTCCAATCCTGAGACCCTTCCGATATCATGAGATGTGATATCTCAAAGCTTCTAATATCAAACTTGAGACCCTCCCTATAGCATGAGATGTGATATCCAAGTCCTTCCCATTCCAATCCTGAGACCCTTCCTATAGCATGAGATGTGATATCTCAATGCTTCTAATACCAAACCTGAGACCCTTCCTATTACATGAGATGGGAATATCCAACTCCTTCCCATTCCAATCCTGAGACCCTTCCGATAGCAGAGATGTGATATCTCAATGCTTATACCAAACCTGAGACCCTTCGTATGGCATGAGATGTGATATCCAACTCCTTGCCATTCAAATCCTGAGACCCTTCCTATAGCATGAGAAGGGATATCCAACTCCTTCCCAATCCAATCCTGAGACCCTTCCGATAGCAGAGACGTGATATCTCAATGCTTCTACCAAACCTGAGACCCTTCCTTTAGCATGAGATATGATATCCAAATCCTTCACATTCCAATCCTGAGACCCTTCCTATAGCATGAGATGTGATATCTCAATGCTTCTAATACCAAACCTGAGATCCTTCCTATAACATGAGATGTGATATCCAATTCCTTCCCATTCCAAACCTGAGACCCTTCCTATTGGATGAGTTGTGATATCCAACTCCTTCCCATTCCAACCCTGAGACCCTTCCTATAGCATGAGATGTGATGTCTCAATGATTCTAATACCAAACCTGAGATCCTTCCTATAACATGAGATGTGATATCCAACTCCTTCCATTCCAATCCTGAGACCCGTCCTATAGCATGAGATGTGATATCTCAATGCTTATACCAAACCTGAGACCCTTCCTATAGCATGAGATGTGATATCCAACTACTTCCCATTCCAATCCTGAGACCCTTCCTATAGCATGAGATGTGATATCTCAGTGCTTCTAATACCAAACCTGAGATCCTTCCTCTAACATGAAATGTGATATCCAACTCCTTCCCTTTCCAAACCTAAGAGCCTATCTATAGCATGAGATGTGATATCCAGGTCCTTCCTATTCCAATCCTTAGACCCTTCCTACAGCATGCAATATGATATCTCAATGATTCTAATAACAAACCTGAGACCCGTCCTATAGCATGAGATATGATATCCAAGTCCTTCCCATTCCAATCCTGAGACCCTTCCTATAACATGAAATGTGATATCCAACTCCTTCCCATTCCAACCTGAGACCCTTCCTATAGCATGAGATGGGATATCCAACTTCTTCAAAATCCAATACTGATACCCTTCCGATAGCATGAGATGTGATATCCCAATGCTTCTACCAAACCTGAGACCCATACTATGGCATGAGATGTGATATCAAACTCCTTCCCATTCCAATCCTGAGACCCTTCCTATAGCTTGAGGTGTGATATCCAACTCCTTCCCATTCCAATTCTGAGACCCTTCTTATACCATGAGACTTGATATCTCAATGCTTCTAATACCAAACCTGAGACCCGTCCTATAACATGAGATGTGATATCCAAATCCTTCCCCTTCCAAACCTTAGACCCTTCCTTTATCATGAGATGTGATATCCAACTCCTTCCCATTCCAATCCTGAGACCCTTCCGATATCATGAGATTTGTTATCTCAATGCTTCTAATATCAAACTTGAGACCCTCCCTATAGCATGAGATGTGACATCCAAGTCCTTCCCATTCCAATCCTGAGACCCTTCCTATAGCATGAGATGTGATATCTCTATGCTTCTAATACCAAACCTGAGATCCTTCCTATAACATGAGATGGGATATCCAACTCCTTCCCATTCCAATCCTGAGACCTTTCCGATAGCAGAGATGTGATATCTCAATGCTTATACCAAACCTGAGAACCTTCCTATGGCCTGAGATGTCATATACAACTCCTTCCCATTCCAATCCTGAGACCCTTCCTTTAGCATGATATGTGATATCTCAATGCTTATACCAAATCTGAGACCCTTCCTATAGCATGAGATGTGATATCCAATTCCTTCCCATTCCAATCCTGAGACCCTTCCTATAGCATGAGATGTGATATCTCAATGCTTATACCAAACCTGAGAGCCTACCTATAGCATGAGATGTGATATCCAAGTCCATCCCATTCCAATCCTTAGACCCTTCCTACAACATGCAATGTGATATCTCAATTATTCTAATACCAAACCAGAGACTCTTCCTATAACATGAGATGGGATATCCAACTCCTTCCCATTCCAATCCTGAGCCGCTTCCGATAGCAGAGATGTGATATCTCAATGCTTATACCAAACCTGAGACCCTTCCTATAACATGAGATGTGATATCCAACTCCTTCCCGTTCCAAACCTGAGACACTAACTATAGCATATGTGATATCCAACTCCTTCCCATTCCAAACATGAGACCCTTCCTATAGCAAGAAAGTAATATCCAACTCCTTCCCATTCCAATCCTGAGACCCTTCCTATAACATGAGATGTGATATCCAACTCCTTCCCATTCCAACCTGAGACACTTCCTATAGCATGAGAAGGGATATCCAACTCATTCCCAATCCAATCCTGAGACCCTTCCGATAGCAGAGATGTGATATCTCAATGCTTATACCAAACCTGAGACCCTTCCTATGGCATGAGATGTGATATCCAACTCCTTGCCATTCAAATCCTGAGACCCTTCCTATAGCATGAGAAGGGATATCCAACTCCTTCCCAATCCAATCCTGAGACCCTTCCGATAGCAGCGACGTGATATCTCAATGCTTCTACCAAACCTGAGACCCTTCCTTTAGCATGAGATGTGATATCCAAATCCTTCACATTCCAATCCTGAGACCCTTCCTATAGCATGAGATGTGATATCTCAATGCTTCTAATACCAAACCTGAGATCCTTCCTATAACATGAGATCTGATATCCAACTCCTTCCATTCCAATCCTGAGACCCTTCCTATAGCATGAGATGTGATATCTCAATGCTTATACCAAACCTGAGACCCTTCCTATAGCATGAGATGTGATATCCAACTCCTTCCCATTCCAATCCTGAGACCCTTCCTATAGCATGAGATGTGATATCTCAATGCTTCTAATACCAAACCTGAGATCCTTCCGATAGCATGAGATGTGATATCTCAATGCTTCTAATACCAAACCTGAGATCCTTCCTATAACATGAGATGTGATATCCAAATCCTTCCCCTTCCAAACCTGAGACCCTCCCTTTAGCATGAGATGTGATATCCAACTGCTTCCCATTCCAATCCTGAGACCCTTCCTATAGCATGAGATGTGATATCTCAAAGCTTCTAATACCAAACCTGAGATCCTTCCTCTAACATGAAATGTGATATCCAACTCCTTCCCTTTCCAAACCTAAGAGCCTATCTATACCATGGGATGTGATATCCAAGTCCTTCCCATTCCAACCCTTAGAACCTTCCTACAGCATGCAATATGATATCTCAATGATTCTAATAACAAACCTGAGACCCGTCCTATAACATGAGATGGGATATCCAACTCCTTCCCATTCCAATCCTGAGACACTTCCGATAGCAGAGATGTGATATCTCAATGCTTATACCAAACCTGAGACCCTTCTTATAACATGAGATGTGATATCCAAATCCTTCCCGTTCCAAACCTGAAACCCTTCCTTTAGCATGAGATGTGATATCCAGCACCTTCCCATTCCAATCCTGAGACACTTCCTATAGCATGAGATGTGATATCTCAATGCTTCTAATATCAAAACTGAGACCCTCCCTATAGCATGAAATGTGATATCTAAGTCCTTCCCATTCCAATCCTGAGACCCTCCCTATAGCATGAGATGTGATATCCAACTCCTTCCCATTCCAATCCTGAGACCCTTCCTATAGCATGAGATATGATATCTCAATACTTCTAATACCAAACGTGAGATCCTTCCGATAACATGAGATGTGATATCCAAATCCTTCCCCTTCCAATCCTGAGACCCTCCCTTTAGCATGAGATGTGATATCCAACTCCTTCCTATTCCAATCCTGAGACTCTTCTGATAGCATGAGATGTGATATCTCAATGCTTCTAATACCAAACCTGAGATCCTTCCGATAGCATGAGATGTGATATCTCAATGCTTCTAATACCAAACCTGAGATCCTTCCTATAACATGAGATGTGATATCCAAATCCTTCCCCTTCCAAACCTGAGACCCTCCCTTTAGCATGAGATGTGATATCCAACTGCTTCCCATTCCAATCCTGAGACCCTTCCTATAGCATGAGATGTGATATCTCAAAGCTTCTAATACCAAACCTGAGATCCTTCCTCTAACATGAAATGTGATATCCAACTCCTTCCCTTTCCAAACCTAAGAGCCTATCTATACCATGGGATGTGATATCCAAGTCCTTCCCATTCCAACCCTTAGACCCTTCCTACAGCATGCAATATGATATCTCATTGATTCTAATAACAAACCTGAGACCCGTCCTATAACATGAGATGGGATATCCAACTCCTTCCCATTCCAATCCTGAGACACTTCCGATAGCAGAGATGTGATATCTCAATGCTTATACCAAACCTGAGACCCTTCCTATAACATGAGATGTGATATCCAAATCCTTCCCGTTCCAAACCTGAGACCCTTCCTTTAGCATGAGATGTGATATCCAGCACCTTCCCATTCCAATCCTGAGACACTTCCTATAGCATGAGATGTGATATCTCAATGCTTCTAATATCAAAACTGAGACCCTCCCTATAGCATGATATGTGATATCTATGTCCTTCCCATTCCAATCCTGAGACCCTCCCTATAGCATGAGATGTGATATCCAACTCCTTCCCATTCCAATCCTGAGACCCTTCCTATAGCATGAGATATGATATCTCAATACTTCTAATACCAAACGTGAGATCCTTCCGATAACATGAGATGTGATATCCAAATCCTTCCCCTTCCAATCCTGAGACCCTCCCTTTAGCATGAGATGTGATATCCAACTCCTTCCTATTCCAATCCTGAGACTCTTCTGATAGCATGAGATGTGATATCTCAATGCTTCTAATACCAAACCTGAGATCCTTCCGATAGCATGAGATTTGATATCTCAATGCTTCTAATACCAAACCTGAGATCCTTCCTATAACATGAGATGTGATATCCAAATCCTTCCCCTTCCAAACCTGAGACCCTCCCTTTAGCATGAGATGTGATATCCAACTCCTTCCCATTCCATTCCTGAGACCCTTCTGATAGCATGAGATGTGATATCTCAATGCCTCTAATACCAAACCTGAGATCCTACCTCTAACATGAAATGTGATATCCAACTCTTTCCCCTTCCAAACCTGAGAGCCTTCCTATAGCATGAGATGTGATATCCAAGTCCTTCCCATTCCAATCCTGAGACCCTTCCTATAGCTTGAGATGTGATATCCAACTCCTTCCCATTCCAATTCTGAGACCCTTCCTATACTATGAGACTTGATATCTCAATGCTTCTAATACAAACGTGAGACCCGTAATATAACATGAGATGTGATATCCAAATCCTTCCCCTTCCAAACCTTAGACCCTTCCTTTATCATGAGATGTGATATCCAACTCCTTCCCATTCCAATCCTGAGACCCTTCCGATATCATGAGATGTGATATCTCAAAGCTTCTAATATCAAACTTGAGACCTTCCCTATAGCATGAGATGTGATATCCAAGTCCTTCCCATTCCAATCCTGAGACCCTTCCTATAGCATGAGATGTGATATCTCAATGCTTCTAATACCAAACCTGAGACCCTTCCTATAACATGAGATGGGAATATCCAACTCCTTCCCATTCCAATCCTGAGACCCTTCCGGTAGCAGAGATGTGATATCTCAATGCTTATACCAAACCTGAGATCCTTCCTATAACATGAGATGTGATATCCAACTCCTTCCCATTCCAATCCTGAGACACTTCCTATAGCATGAGATACGATATCTCACTGCTTATACCAAACCTGAGACCCTTCCCATAGCATGAGATGTGATATCCAACTCCTTCCCATTCCAATCCTCAGACCCTTCCTATAGCATGAGATGTGATATCTCAATGCTTCTAATATCAAACTTGAGACCCTACCTATAGCATGAGATGTGATATCCAAGTCCTTCCCATTACAATCCTGAGACACTTCCTATAACATGAGATGTGATATCCAACTCCTTCCCATTCCAATCCTGAGACCCTTCCTATAGCATGAGATATGATATCTCAATACTTCTAATACCAAACGTGAGATCCTTCCGATAACATGAGATGTGATATCCAAATCCTTCCCCTTCCAAACCTGAGACCCTCCCTTTAGCATGAGATGTGATATCCAACTCCTTCCCATTCCAATTCTGAGACCCTTCCTATACTCTGAGACTTGATATCTCAATGCGTCTAATACCAAACCTGAGACCCGTAATATAACATGAGATGTGATATCCAAATCCTTCCCCTTCCAAACCTTAGACCCTTCCTTTATCATGAGATGTGATATCCAACTCCTTCCCATTCCAATCCTGAGACCCTTCCGATATCATGAGATGTGATATCTCAAAGCTTCTAATATCAAACTTGAGACCCTCCCTATAGCATGAGATGTGATATCCAAGTCCTTCCCATTCCAATCCTGAGACCCTTCCTATAGCATGAGATGTGATATCTCAATGCTTCTAATACCAAACCTGAGACCCTTCCTATTACATGAGATGGGAATATCCAACTCCTTCCCATTCCAATCCTGAGACCCTTCCGATAGCAGAGATGTGATATCTCAATGCTTATACCAAACCTGAGACCCTTCGTATGGCATGAGATGTGATATCCAACTCCTTGCCATTCAAATCCTGAGACCCTTCCTATAGCATGAGAAGGGATATCCAACTCCTTCCCAATCCAATCCTGAGACCCTTCCGATAGCAGAGACGTGATATCTCAATGCTTCTACCAAACCTGAGACCCTTCCTTTAGCATGAGATATGATATCCAAATCCTTCACATTCCAATCCTGAGACCCTTCCTATAGCATGAGATGTGATATCTCAATGCTTCTAATACCAAACCTGAGATCCTTCCTATAACATGAGATGTGATATCCAATTCCTTCCCATTCCAAACCTGAGACCCTTCCTATTGGATGAGTTGTGATATCCAACTCCTTCCCATTCCAACCCTGAGACCCTTCCTATAGCATGAGATGTGATGTCTCAATGATTCTAATACCAAACCTGAGATCCTTCCTATAACATGAGATGTGATATCCAACTCCTTCCATTCCAATCCTGAGACCCGTCCTATAGCATGAGATGTGATATCTCAATGCTTATACCAAACCTGAGACCCTTCCTATAGCATGAGATGTGATATCCAACTACTTCCCATTCCAATCCTGAGACCCTTCCTATAGCATGAGATGTGATATCTCAGTGCTTCTAATACCAAACCTGAGATCCTTCCTCTAACATGAAATGTGATATCCAACTCCTTCCCTTTCCAAACCTAAGAGCCTATCTATAGCATGAGATGTGATATCCAGGTCCTTCCTATTCCAATCCTTAGACCCTTCCTACAGCATGCAATATGATATCTCAATGATTCTAATAACAAACCTGAGACCCGTCCTATAGCATGAGATATGATATCCAAGTCCTTCCCATTCCAATCCTGAGACCCTTCCTATAACATGAAATGTGATATCCAACTCCTTCCCATTCCAACCTGAGACCCTTCCTATAGCATGAGATGGGATATCCAACTTCTTCAAAATCCAATACTGATACCCTTCCGATAGCATGAGATGTGATATCCCAATGCTTCTACCAAACCTGAGACCCATACTATGGCATGAGATGTGATATCAAACTCCTTCCCATTCCAATCCTGAGACCCTTCCTATAGCTTGAGGTGTGATATCCAACTCCTTCCCATTCCAATTCTGAGACCCTTCTTATACCATGAGACTTGATATCTCAATGCTTCTAATACCAAACCTGAGACCCGTCCTATAACATGAGATGTGATATCCAAATCCTTCCCCTTCCAAACCTTAGACCCTTCCTTTATCATGAGATGTGATATCCAACTCCTTCCCATTCCAATCCTGAGACCCTTCCGATATCATGAGATTTGTTATCTCAATGCTTCTAATATCAAACTTGAGACCCTCCCTATAGCATGAGATGTGACATCCAAGTCCTTCCCATTCCAATCCTGAGACCCTTCCTTTAGCATGATATGTGATATCTCAATGCTTATACCAAATCTGAGACCCTTCCTATAGCATGAGATGTGATATCTCTATGCTTCTAATACCAAACCTGAGATCCTTCCTATAACATGAGATGGGATATCCAACTCCTTCCCATTCCAATCCTGAGACCTTTCCGATAGCAGAGATGTGATATCTCAATGCTTATACCAAACCTGAGAACCTTCCTATGGCCTGAGATGTCATATACAACTCCTTCCCATTCCAATCCTGAGACCCTTCCTTTAGCATGATATGTGATATCTCAATGCTTATACCAAATCTGAGACCCTTCCTATAGCATGAGATGTGATATCCAATTCCTTCCCATTCCAATCCTGAGACCCTTCCTATAGCATGAGATGTGATATCTCAATGCTTATACCAAACCTGAGAGCCTACCTATAGCATGAGATGTGATATCCAAGTCCATCCCATTCCAATCCTTAGACCCTTCCTACAACATGCAATGTGATATCTCAATTATTCTAATACCAAACCAGAGACTCTTCCTATAACATGAGATGGGATATCCAACTCCTTCCCATTCCAATCCTGAGCCGCTTCCGATAGCAGAGATGTGATATCTCAATGCTTATACCAAACCTGAGACCCTTCCTATAACATGAGATGTGATATCCAACTCCTTCCCGTTCCAAACCTGAGACACTAACTATAGCATATGTGATATCCAACTCCTTCCCATTCCAAACATGAGACCCTTCCTATAGCAAGAAAGTAATATCCAACTCCTTCCCATTCCAATCCTGAGACCCTTCCTATAACATGAGATGTGATATCCAACTCCTTCCCATTCCAACCTGAGACACTTCCTATAGCATGAGAAGGGATATCCAACTCATTCCCAATCCAATCCTGAGACCCTTCCGATAGCAGAGATGTGATATCTCAATGCTTATACCAAACCTGAGACCCTTCCTATGGCATGAGATGTGATATCCAACTCCTTGCCATTCAAATCCTGAGACCCTTCCTATAGCATGAGAAGGGATATCCAACTCCTTCCCAATCCAATCCTGAGACCCTTCCGATAGCAGCGACGTGATATCTCAATGCTTCTACCAAACCTGAGACCCTTCCTTTAGCATGAGATGTGATATCCAAATCCTTCACATTCCAATCCTGAGACCCTTCCTATAGCATGAGATGTGATATCTCAATGCTTCTAATACCAAACCTGAGATCCTTCCTATAACATGAGATCTGATATCCAACTCCTTCCATTCCAATCCTGAGACCCTTCCTATAGCATGAGATGTGATATCTCAATGCTTATACCAAACCTGAGACCCTTCCTATAGCATGAGATGTGATATCCAACTCCTTCCCATTCCAATCCTGAGACCCTTCCTATAGCATGAGATGTGATATCTCAATGCTTCTAATACCAAACCTGAGATCCTTCCTCTAACATGAAATGTGAGATCCAACTCCTTCCCTTTCCAAACCTAAGAGCCTATCTATAGCATGAGATGTGATATCCAAGTCCTTCACATTCCAACTCTTAGACCCTTCCTACAGCATGCAATATGATATCTCAATGATTCCAATAACAAACCTGAGACCCGTCCTATAACATGAGATGGGATATCCAACTCCTTCCTATTCCAATCCTGAGACTCTTCCGATAGCATGAGATGTGATATCTCAATGCTTCTAATACCAAACCTGAGATCCTTCCGATAGCATGAGATGTGATATCTCAATGCTTCTAATACCAAACCTGAGATCCTTCCTATAACATGAGATGTGATATCCAAATCCTTCCCCTTCCAAACCTGAGACCCTCCCTTTAGCATGAGATGTGATATCCAACTGCTTCCCATTCCAATCCTGAGACCCTTCCTATAGCATGAGATGTGATATCTCAATGCTTCTAATACCAAACCTGAGATCCTTCCTCTAACATGAAATGTGATATCCAACTCCTTCCCTTTCCAAACCTAAGAGCCTATCTATACCATGAGATGTGATATCCAAGTCCTTCCCATTCCAACCCTTAGACCCTTCCTACAGCATGCAATATGATATCTCAATGATTCTAATAACAAACCTGAGACCCATCCTATAACATGAGATGGGATATCCAACTCCTTCCCATTCCAATCCTGAGACACTTCCGATAGCAGAGATGTGATATCTCAATGCTTATACCAAACCTGAGACCCTTCCTATAACATGAGATGTGATATCCAAACCCTTCCCGTTCCAAACCTGAGACCCTTCCTTTAGCATGAGATGTGATATCCAGCACCTTCCCATTCCAATCCTGAGACACTTCCTATAGCATGAGATGTGATATCTCAATGCTTCTAATATCAAAACTGAGACCCTCCCTATAGCATGATATGTGATATCTAAGTCCTTCCCATTCCAATCCTGAGACCCTTCCTATAGCATGAGATATGATATCTCAATACTTCTAATACCAAACGTGAGATCCTTCCGATAACATGAGATGTGATATCCAAATCCTTCCCCTTCCAATCCTGAGACCCTCCCTTTAGCATGAGATGTGATATCCAACTCCTTCCTATTCCAATCCTGAGTCTCTTCTGATAGCATGAGATGTGATATCTCAATGCTTCTAATACCAAACCTGAGATCCTTCCGATAGCATGAGATGTGATATCTCAGTGCTTCCAATACCAAACCTGAGATCCTTCCTCTAACATGAAATGTGATATCCAACTCCTTCCCTTTCCAAACCTAAGAGCCTATCTATAGCATGAGATGTGATATCCAGGTCCTTCCTATTCCAATCCTTAGACCCTTCCTACAGCATGCAATATGATATCTCAATGATTCTAATAACAAACCTGAGACCCGTCCTATAGCATGAGATATGATATCCAAGTCCTTCCCATTCCAATCCTGAGACCCTTCCTATAACATGAAATGTGATATCCAACTCCTTCCCATTCCAACCTGAGACCCTTCCTATAGCATGAGATGGGATATCCAACTTCTTCAAAATCCAATACTGATACCCTTCCGATAGCATGAGATGTGATATCCCAATGCTTCTACCAAACCTGAGACCCATACTATGGCATGAGATGTGATATCAAACTCCTTCCCATTCCAATCCTGAGACCCTTCCTATAGCTTGAGGTGTGATATCCAACTCCTTCCCATTCCAATTCTGAGACCCTTCTTATACCATGAGACTTGATATCTCAATGCTTCTAATACCAAACCTGAGACCCGTCCTATAACATGAGATGTGATATCCAAATCCTTCCCCTTCCAAACCTTAGACCCTTCCTTTATCATGAGATGTGATATCCAACTCCTTCCCATTCCAATCCTGAGACCCTTCCGATATCATGAGATTTGTTATCTCAATGCTTCTAATATCAAACTTGAGACCCTCCCTATAGCATGAGATGTGACATCCAAGTCCTTCCCATTCCAATCCTGAGACCCTTCCTATAGCATGAGATGTGATATCTCTATGCTTCTAATACCAAACCTGAGATCCTTCCTATAACATGAGATGGGATATCCAACTCCTTCCCATTCCAATCCCGAGACCTTTCCGATAGCAGAGATGTGATATCTCAATGCTTATACCAAACCTGAGAACCTTCCTATGGCCTGAGATGTCATATACAACTCCTTCCCATTCCAATCCTGAGACCCTTCCTTTAGCATGATATGTGATATCTCAATGCTTATACCAAATCTGAGACCCTTCCTATAGCATGAGATGTGATATCCAATTCCTTCCCATTCCAATCCTGAGACCCTTCCTATAGCATGAGATGTGATATCTCAATGCTTATACCAAACCTGAGAGCCTACCTATAGCATGAGATGTGATATCCAAGTCCATCCCATTCCAATCCTTAGACCCTTCCTACAAAATGCAATGTGATATCTCAATTATTCTAATACCAAACCAGAGACTCTTCCTATAACATGAGATGGGATATCCAACTCCTTCCCATTCCAATCCTGAGCCGCTTCCGATAGCAGAGATGTGATATCTCAATGCTTATACCAAACCTGAGACCCTTCCTATAACATGAGATGTGATATCCAACTCCTTCCCGTTCCAAACCTGAGACACTAACTATAGCATATGTGATATCCAACTCCTTCCCATTCCAAACATGAGACCCTTCCTATAGCAAGAAAGTAATATCCAACTCCTTCCCATTCCAATCCTGAGACCCTTCCTATAACATGAGATGTGATATCCAACTCCTTCCCATTCCAACCTGAGACACTTCCTATAGCATGAGAAGGGATATCCAACTCATTCCCAATCCAATCCTGAGACCCTTCCGATAGCAGAGATGTGATATCTCAATGCTTATACCAAACCTGAGACCCTTCCTATGGCATGAGATGTGATATCCAACTCCTTGCCATTCAAATCCTGAGACCCTTCCTATAGCATGAGAAGGGATATCCAACTCCTTCCCAATCCAATCCTGAGACCCTTCCGATAGCAGCGACGTGATATCTCAATGCTTCTACCAAACCTGAGACCCTTCCTTTAGCATGAGATGTGATATCCAAATCCTTCACATTCCAATCCTGAGACCCTTCCTATAGCATGAGATGTGATATCTCAATGCTTCTAATACCAAACCTGAGATCCTTCCTATAACATGAGATCTGATATCCAACTCCTTCCATTCCAATCCTGAGACCCTTCCTATAGCATGAGATGTGATATCTCAATGCTTATACCAAACCTGAGACCCTTCCTATAGCATGAGATGTGATATCCAACTCCTTCCCATTCCAATCCTGAGACCCTTCCTATAGCATGAGATGTGATATCTCAATGCTTCTAATACCAAACCTGAGATCCTTCCTCTAACATGAAATGTGAGATCCAACTCCTTCCCTTTCCAAACCTAAGAGCCTATCTATAGCATGAGATGTGATATCCAAGTCCTTCACATTCCAACTCTTAGACCCTTCCTACAGCATGCAATATGATATCTCAATGATTCCAATAACAAACCTGAGACCCGTTATATAACATGAGATGGGATATCCAACTCCTTCCTATTCCAATCCTGAGACTCTTCTGATAGCATGAGATGTGATATCTCAATGCTTCTAATACCAAACCTGAGATCCTTCCGATAGCATGAGATGTGATATCTCAATGCTTCTAATACCAAACCTGAGATCCTTCCTATAACATGAGATGTGATATCCAAATCCTTCCCCTTCCAAACCTGAGACCCTCCCTTTAGCATGAGATGTGATATCCAACTGCTTCCCATTCCAATCCTGAGACCCTTCCTATAGCATGAGATGTGATATCTCAATGCTTCTAATACCAAACCTGAGATCCTTCCTCTAACATGAAATGTGATATCCAACTCCTTCCCTTTCCAAACCTAAGAGCCTATCTATACCATGAGATGTGATATCCAAGTCCTTCCCATTCCAACCCTTAGACCCTTCCTACAGCATGCAATATGATTTCTCAATGATTCTAATAACAAACCTGAGACCCATCCTATAACATGAGATGGGATATCCAACTCCTTCCCATTCCAATCCTGAGACACTTCCGATAGCAGAGATGTGATATCTCAATGCTTATACCAAACCTGAGACCCTTCCTATAACATGAGATGTGATATCCAAACCCTTCCCGTTCCAAACCTGAGACCCTTCCTTTAGCATGAGATGTGATATCCAGCACCTTCCCATTCCAATCCTGAGACACTTCCTATAGCATGAGATGTGATATCTCAATGCTTCTAATATCAAAACTGAGACCCTCCCTATAGCATGATATGTGATATCTAAGTCCTTCCCATTCCAATCCTGAGACCCTCCCTATAGCATGAGATGTGATATCCAACTCCTTCCCATTCCAATCCTGAGACCCTTCCTATAGCATGAGATATGATATCTCAATACTTCTAATACCAAACGTGAGATCCTTCCGATAACATGAGATGTGATATCCAAATCCTTCCCCTTCCAATCCTGAGACCCTCCCTTTAGCATGAGATGTGATATCCAACTCCTTCCTATTCCAATCCTGAGACTCTTCTGATAGCATGAGATGTGATATCTCAATGCTTCTAATACCAAACCTGAGATCCTTCCGATAGCATGAGATGTGATATCTCAATGCTTCTAATACCAAACCTGAGATCCTTCCTATAACATGAGATGTGATATCCAAATCCTTCCCCTTCCAAACCTGAGACCCTCCCTTTAGCATGAGATGTGATATCCAACTCCTTCCCATTCCATTCCTGAGACCCTTCTGATAGCATGAGATGTGATATCTCAATGCCTCTAATACCAAACCTGAGATCCTACCTCTTACATGAAATGTGATATCCAACTCTTTCCCCTTCCAAACCTGAGAGCCTTCCTATAGCATGAGATGTGATATCCAAGTCCTTCCCATTCCAATCCTGAGACCCTTCCTATAGCTTGAGATGTGATATCCAACTCCTTCCCATTCCAAGTCTGAGACCCTTCCTATACTATGAGACTTGATATCTCAATGCTTCTAATACAAACGTGAGACCCGTAATATAACATGAGATGTGATATCCAAATCCTTCCCCTTCCAAACCTTAGACCCTTCCTTTATCATGAGATGTGATATCCAACTCCTTCCCATTCCAATCCTGAGACCCTTCCGATATCATGAGATGTGATATCTCAAAGCTTCTAATATCAAACTTGAGACCCTCCCTATAGCATGAGATGTGATATCCAAGTCCTTCCTATTCCAATCCTGAGACCCTTCCTATAGCATGAGATGTGATATCTCAATGCTTCTAATACCAAACCTGAGACCCTTCCTATAACATGAGATGGGAATATCCAACTCCTTCCCATTCCAATCCTGAGACCCTTCCGGTAGCAGAGATGTGATATCTCAATGCTTATACCAAACCTGAGATCCTTCCTATAACATGAGATGTGATATCCAACTCCTTCCCATTCCAATCCTGAGACACTTCCTATAGCATGAGATGTGATATCTCACTGCTTATACCAAACCTGAGACCCTTCCCATAGCATGAGATGTGATATCCAACTCCTTCCCATTCCAATCCTCAGACCCTTCCTATAGCATGAGATGTGATATCTCAATGCTTCTAATATCAAACTTGAGACCCTACCTATAGCATGAGATGTGATATCCAAGTCCTTCCCATTACAATCCTGAGACACTTCCTATAACATGAGATGTGATATCCAACTCCTTCCCATTCCAATCCTGAGACCCTTCCTATAGCATGAGATATGATATCTCAATACTTCTAATACCAAACGTGAGATCCTTCCGATAACATGAGATGTGATATCCAAATCCTTCCCCTTCCAAACCTGAGACCCTCCCTTTAGCATGAGATGTGATATCCAACTCCTTCCCATTCCAATCCTGAGACCCTTCTGATAGCATGAGATGTGATATCTCAATGCTTCTAATACCAAACCTGAGATCCTTCCTATAACATGAGATGTGATATCCAAATCCTTTCCCTTCCAAACCTGAGACCCTCCCTTTAGCATGAGATGTGATATCCAACTCCTTCCCATTCCATTCCCGAGACCCTTCTGATAGCATGAGATGTGATATCTCAATGCCTCTAATACCAAACCTGAGATCCTACCTCTAACATGAAATGTGATATCCAACTCTTTCCCCTTCCAATCCTGAGACCCTTCCTATAGCTTGAGATGTGATATCCAACTCCTTCCCATTCCAAGTCTGAGACCCTTCCTATACTATGAGACTTGATATCTCAATGCTTCTAATACAAACGTGAGACCCGTAATATAACATGAGATGTGATATCCAAATCCTTCCCCTTCCAAACCTTAGACCCTTCCTTTATCATGAGATGTGATATCCAACTCCTTCCCATTCCAATCCTGAGACCCTTCCGATATCATGAGATGTGATATCTCAAAGCTTCTAATATCAAACTTGAGACCCTCCCTATAGCATGAGATGTGATATCCAAGTCCTTCCCATTCCAATCCTGAGACCCTTCCTATAGCATGAGATGTGATATCTCAATGCTTCTAATACCAAACCTGAGACCCTTCCTATAACATGAGATGGGAATATCCAACTCCTTCCCATTCCAATCCTGAGACCCTTCCGGTAGCAGAGATGTGATATCTCAATGCTTATACCAAACCTGAGATCCTTCCTATAACATGAGATGTGATATCCAACTCCTTCCCATTCCAATCCTGAGACACTTCCTATAGCATGAGATGTGATATCTCACTGCTTATACCAAACCTGAGACCCTTCCCATAGCATGAGATGTGATATCCAACTCCTTCCCATTCCAATCCTCAGACCCTTCCTATAGCATGAGATGTGATATCTCAATGCTTCTAATATCAAACTTGAGACCCTACCTATAGCATGAGATGTGATATCCAAGTCCTTCCCATTACAATCCTGAGACACTTCCTATAACATGAGATGTGATATCCAACTCCTTCCCATTCCAATCCTGAGACCCTTCCTATAGCATGAGATATGATATCTCAATACTTCTAATACCAAACGTGAGATCCTTCCGATAACATGAGATGTGATATCCAAATCCTTCCCCTTCCAAACCTGAGACCCTCCCTTTAGCATGAGATGTGATATCCAACTCCTTCCCATTCCAATCCTGAGACCCTTCTGATAGCATGAGATGTGATATCTCAATGCTTCTAATACCAAACCTGAGATCCTTCCTATAACATGAGATGTGATATCCAAATCCTTTCCCTTCCAAACCTGAGACCCTCCCTTTAGCATGAGATGTGATATCCAACTCCTTCCCATTCCATTCCCGAGACCCTTCTGATAGCATGAGATGTGATATCTCAATGCCTCTAATACCAAACCTGAGATCCTACCTCTAACATGAAATGTGATATCCAACTCTTTCCCCTTCCAAACCTGAGAGCCTTCCTATAGCATGAGATGTGATATCCAAGTCCTTCCCATTCCAATCCTGAGACCCTTCCTATAGCTTGAGATGTGATATCCAACTCCTTCCCATTCCAATTCTGAGACCCTTCCTATACTCTGAGACTTGATATCTCAATACTTCTAATACCAAACCTGAGACCCGTAATATAACATGAGATGTGATATCCAAATCCTTCCCCTTCCAAACCTTAGACCCTTCCTTTATCATGAGATGTGATATCCAACTCCTTCCCATTCCAATCCTGAGACCCTTCCGATATCATGAGATGTGATATCTCAAAGCTTCTAATATCAAACTTGAGACCCTCCCTATAGCATGAGATGTGATATCCAAGTCCTTCCCATTCCAATCCTGAGACCCTTCCTATAGCATGAGATGTGATATCTCAATGCTTCTAATACCAAACCTGAGACCCTTCCTATTACATGAGATGGGAATATCCAACTCCTTCCCATTCCAATCCTGAGACCCTTCCGATAGCAGAGACGTGATATCTCAATGCTTCTACCAAACCTGAGACCCTTCCTTTAGCATGAGATGTGATATCCAAATCCTTCACATTCCAATCCTGAGACCCTTCCTATAGCATGAGATGTGATATCTCAATGCTTCTAATACCAAACCTGAGATCCTTCCTATAACATGAGATGTGATATCCAATTCCTTGCCATTCAAATCCTGAGACCCTTCCTATAGCATGAGAAGGGATATCCAACTCCTTCCCAATCCAATCCTGAGACCCTTCCGATAGCAGAGACGTGATATCTCAATGCCTCTACCAAACCTGAGACCCTTCCTTTAGCATGAGATGTGATATCCAAATCCTTCACATTCCAATCCTGAGACCCTTCCTATAGCATGAGATGTGATATCTCAATGCTTCTAATACCAAACCTGAGATCCTTCCTATAACATGAGATGTGATATCCAATTCCTTCCCATTCCAAACCTGAGACCCTTCCTATTGGATGAGTTGTGATATCCAACTCCTTCCCATTCCAACCCTGATACCCTTCCTATAGCATGAGATGTGATGTCTCAATGATTCTAATACCAAACCTGAGATCCTTCCTATAACATGAGATGTGATATCCAACTCCTTCCATTCCAATCCTGAGACCCGTCCTATAGCATGAGATGTGATATCTCAATGCTTATACGTAACCTGAGACCCTTCCTATAGCATGAGATGTGATATCCAACTACTTCCCATTCCAATCCTGAGACCCTTCCGATAGCATGAGATGTGATATCTCAGTGCTTCTAATACCAAACCTGAGATCCTTCCTCTAACATGAAATGTGATATCCAACTCCTTCCCTTTCCAAACCTAAGAGCCTATCTATAGCATGAGATGTGATATCCAGGTCCTTCCTATTCCAATCCTTAGACCCTTCCTACAGCATGCAATATGATATCTCAATGATTCTAATAACAAACCTGAGACCCGTCCTATAGCATGAGATATGATATCCAAGTCCTTCCCATTCCAATCCTGAGACCCTTCCTATAACATGAAATGTGATATCCAACTCCTTCCCATTCCAACCTGAGACCCTTCCTATAGCATGAGATGGGATATCCAACTTCTTCGAAATCCAATACTGATACCCTTCCGATAGCATGAGATGTGATATCCCAATGCTTCTACCAAACCTGAGACCCATACTATGGCATGAGATGTGATATCAAACTCCTTCCCATTCCAATCCTGAGACCCTTCCTATAGCTTGAGGTGTGATATCCAACTCCTTCCCATTCCAATTCTGAGACCCTTCTTATACCATGAGACTTGATATCTCAATGCTTCTAATACCAAACCTGAGACCCGTCCTATAACATGAGATGTGATATCCAAATCCTTCCCCTTCCAAACCTTAGACCCTTCCTTTATCATGAGATGTGATATCCAACTCCTTCCCATTCCAATCCTGAGACCCTTCCGATATCATGAGATTTGTTATCTCAATGCTTCTAATATCAAACTTGAGACCCTCCCTATAGCATGAGATGTGACATCCAAGTCCTTCCCATTCCAATCCTGAGACCCTTCCTATAGCATGAGATGTGATATCTCTATGCTTCTAATACCAAACCTGAGATCCTTCCTATAACATGAGATGGGATATCCAACTCCTTCCCATTCCAATCCTGAGACCTTTCCGATAGCAGAGATGTGATATCTCAATGCTTATACCAAACCTGAGAACCTTCCTATGGCCTGAGATGTCATATACAACTCCTTCCCATTCCAATCCTGAGACCCTTCCTTTAGCATGATATGTGATATCTCAATGCTTATACCAAATCTGAGACCCTTCCTATAGCATGAGATGTGATATCCAATTCCTTCCCATTCCAATCCTGAGACCCTTCCTATAGCATGAGATGTGATATCTCAATGCTTATACCAAACCTGAGAGCCTACCTATAGCATGAGATGTGATATCCAAGTCCATCCCATTCCAATCCTTAGACCCTTCCTACAACATGCAATGTGATATCTCAATTATTCTAATACCAAACCAGAGACTCTTCCTATAACATGACATGGGATATCCAACTCCTTCCCATTCCAATCCTGAGCCGCTTCCGATAGCAGAGATGTGATATCTCAATGCTTATACCAAACCTGAGACCCTTCCTATAACATGAGATGTGATATCCAACTCCTTCCCGTTCCAAACCTGAGACACTAACTATAGCATATGTGATATCCAACTCCTTCCCATTCCAAACATGAGACCCTTCCTATAGCAAGAAAGTAATATCCAACTCCTACCCATTCCAATCCTGAGACCCTTCCTATATCAAGAGATGTGATATCCAAATCCTTCCCATTCCAATCCTGAGACCCTTCCTATAACATGAGATGTGATATCCAACTCCTTCCCATTCCAACCTGAGACACTTCCTATAGCATGAGAAGGGATATCCAACTCCTTCCCAATCCAATCCTGAGACCCTTCCGATAGCAGAGATGTGATATCTCAATGCTTATACCAAACCTGAGACCCTTCCTATAGCATGAAAAGGGATATCCAACTCCTTCCCAATCCAATCCTGAGACCCTTCCGATAGCAGAGACGTGATATCTCAATGCTTCTACCAAACCTGAGACCCTTCCTTTAGCATGAGATGTGATATCCAAATCCTTCACATTCCAATCCTGAGACCCTTCCTATAGCATGAGATTTGATATCTCAATGCTTCTAATACCAAACCTGAGATCCTTCCTATAACATGAGATGTGATATCCAATTACTTCCCATTCCAAACCTGAGACCCTTCCTATTGGATGAGATGTGATATCCAACTCCTTCCCATTCCAACCCTGAGACCCTTCCTATAGCATGAGATGTGATGTCTCAATGCTTCTAATACCAAACCTGAGATCCTTCCTATAACATGAGATGTGATATCCAACTCCTTCCATTCCAATCCTGAGACCCGTCCTATAGCATGAGATGTGATATCTCAATGCTTATACCAAACCTGAGACCCTTCCTATAGCATGAGATGTGATATCCAACTCCTTCCCATTCCAATCCTGAGACCCTTCCTATAGCATGAGATGTGATATCTCAATGCTTCTAATACCAAACCTGAGATCCTTCCTCTAACATGAAATGTGATATCCAACTCCTTCCCTTTCCAAACCTAAGAGCCTATCTATAGCATGAGATGTGATATCCAAGTCCTTCACATTCCAACCCTTAGACCCTTCCAACAGCATGCAATATGATATCTCAATGATTCTAATAACAAACCTGAGACCCGTCCTATAACATGAGATGGGATATCCAACTCCTTCCCATGCCAATCCTGAGACACTTCCGATAGCAGAGATGTGATATCTCAATGTTTATACCAAACCTGAGACCCTTCCTATAACATGAGATGTGAAATTTAACTCCTTCCCGTTCCAAACCTGAGACCCTTCCTTTAGCATGAGATGTGATATCCTTCCCATTCCAATCCTGAGACACTTCCGATAGCATGAGATGTGATATCTCAATGCTTCTAATATCAAAACTGAGACCCTCCCTATAGCATGATATGTGATATCTAAGTCCTTCCCATTCCAATCCTGAGACCCTTCCTATAGCATGAGATGTGATATCTCAATGCTTCTACCAAACCTGAGACCCTTCCTTTAGCATGAGATGTGATATCCAACTCCTTCCCATTCCAATCCTGAGACCCTTCCTATAGCATGAGATGTGATATCTCAATACTTCTAATACCAAACCTGAGATCCTTCCGATAACATGAGATGTGATATCTCAATACTTCTAATACCAAACCTGAGATCCATCCTATAACATGAGATGTGATATCCAACTCCTTCCCTTTCCAAACCTAAGAGCCTATCTATAGCATGAGATGTGATATCCAGGTCCTTCCCATTCCAATCCTTAGACCCTTCCTACAGCATGCAATATGATATCTCAATGATTCTAATAACAAACCTGAGACCCGTCCTATAGCATGAGATATGATATCCAAGTCCTTCCCATTCCAATCCTGAGACCCTTCCTATAACATGAAATGTGATATCCAACTCCTTCCCATTCCAACCTGAGACCCTTCCTATAGCATGAGATGGGATATCCAACTTCTTCCAAATCCAATACTGATACCCTTCCGATAGCATGAGATGTGATATCCCAATGCTTCTACCAAACCTGAGACCCATACTATGGCATGAGATGTGATATCAAACTCCTTCCCATTCCAATCCTGAGACCCTTCCTATAGCTTGAGGTGTGATATCCAACTCCTTCCCATTCCAATTCTGAGACCCTTCGTATACCATGAGACTTGATATCTCAATGCTTCTAATACCAAACCTGAGACCCGTCCTATAACATGAGATGTGATATCCAAATCCTTCCCCTTCCAAACCTTAGACCCTTCCTTTATCATGAGATGTGATATCCAACTCCTTCCCATTCCAATCCTGAGACCCTTCCGATATCATGAGATTTGTTATCTCAATGCTTCTAATATCAAACTTGAGACCCTCCCTATAGCATGAGATGTGACATCCAAGTCCTTCCCATTCCAATCCTTTGACCCTTCCTATAGCATGAGATGTGATATCTCTATGCTTCTAATACCAAACCTGAGACCCTTCCTATAACATGAGATGGGATATCCAACTCCTTCCCATTCCAATCCTGAGACCTTTCCGATAGCAGAGATGTGATATCTCAATGCTTATACCAAACCTGAGAACCTTCCTATGGCCTGAGATGTCATATACAACTCCTTCCCATTCCAATCCTGAGACCCTTCCTTTAGCATGAGATGTGATATCTCAATGCTTATACCAAATCTGAGACCCTTCCTATAGCCTGAGATGTGATATCCAATTCCTTCCCATTCCAATCCTGAGACCCTTCCTATAGCATGAGATGTGATATCTCAATGCTTATACCAAAACTGAGAGCCTACCTATAGCATGAGATGTGATATCCAAGTCCACCCCATTCCAATCCTTAGACCCTTCCTACAGCATGCGATGTGATATCTCAATGATTCTAATACCAAACCAGAGACTCTTCCTATAACATGAGATGGGATATCCAACTCCTTCCCATTCAAATCCTGAGCCGCTTCCGATAGCAGAGATGTGATATCTCAATGCTTATACCAAACCTGAGACCCTTCCTATAACATGAGATGTGATATCCAACTCCTTCCCGTTCCGAACCTGAGACACTAACTATAGCATATGTGATATCCAACTCCTTCCCATTCCAAACATGAGACCCTTCCTATAGCAAGAAAGTAATATCCAACTCCTACCCATTCCAATCCTGAGACCCTTCCTATAGCAAGAGATGTGATATCCAAATCCTTCCCATTCCAATCCTGAGACCCTTCCTATAACATGAGATGTGATATCCAACTCCTTCCCATTCCAACCTGAGACACTTCCTATAGCATGAGAAGGGATATCCAACTCCTTCCCAATCCAATCCTGAGACCCTTCCAATAGCAGAGATGTGATATCTCAATGCTTAAACCAAACCTGAGACCCTTCCTGTGGCATGAGATGTGATATCCAACTCCTTGCCATTCAAATCCTGAGACCCTTCCTATAGCATGAAAAGGGATATCCAACTCCTTCCCAATCCAATCCTGAGACCCTTCCGATAGCAGAGACGTGATATCTCAATGCTTCTACCAAACCTGAGACACTTCCTTTAGCATGAGATGTGATATCCAAATCCTTCACATTCCAATCCTGAGACCCTTCCTATAGCATGAGATGTGATATCTCAATGCTTCTAATACCAAACCTGAGATCCTTCCTATAACATGAGATGTGATATCCAATTCCTTCCCATTCCAAACCTGAGACCCTTCCTATTGGATGAGTTGTGATATCCAACTCCTTCCCATTCCAACCCTGAGACCCTTCCTATAGCATGAGATGTGATGTCTCAATGATTCTAATACCAAACCTGAGATCCTTCCTATAACATGAGATGTGATATCCAACTCCTTCCATTACAATCCTGAGACCCGTCCTATAGCATGAGATGTGATATCTCAATGCTTATACCAAACCTGAGACCCTTCCTATAGCATGAGATGTGATATCCAACTCCTTCCCATTCCAACCTGAGACACTTCCTATAGCATGAGAAGGGATATCCAACTCCTTCCCAATCCAATCCTGAGACCCTTCCGATAGCAGAGATGTGATATCTCAATGCTTATACCAAACCTGAGACCCTTCCTATGGCATGAGATGTGATATCCAACTCCTTGCCATTCAAATCCTGAGACCCTTCCTATAGCATGAGAAGGGATATCCAACTCCTTCCCAATCCAATCCTGAGACCCTTCCGATAGCAGCGACGTGATATCTCAATGCTTCTACCAAACCTGAGACCCTTCCTTTAGCATGAGATGTGATATCCAAATCCTTCACATTCCAATCCTGAGACTCTTCCTTTAGCATGAGATGTGATATCTCAATGCTTATACCAAATCTGAGACCCTTCCTATAGCATGGGATGTGATATCCAATTCCTTCCCATTCCAATCCTGAGACCCTTCCTATAGCATGAGATGTGATATCTCAATGCTTATACCAAACCTGAGAGCCTACCTATAGCATGAGATGTGATATCCAAGTCCATCCCATTCCAATCCTTTGACCCTTCCTACAGCATGCGATGTGATATCTCAATGCTTATACCAAGCCTGAGACCCTTCCTATAACATGAGATGTGATATCCAACTCCTTCCCGTTCCAAACCTGAGACACTAACTATAGCATATGTGATATCCAACTCCTTCCCATTCCAAACATGAGACCCTTCCTATAGCAAGAAAGTAATATCCAACTCCTACCCATTCCAATCCTGAGACCCTTCCTATAGCAAGAGATGTGATATCCAAATCCTTCCCATTCCAATCCTGAGACCCTTCCTATAACATGAGATGTGATATCCAACTCCTTCCCATTCCAACCTGAGACACTTCCTATAGCATGAGAAGGGATATCCAACTCCTTCCCAATCCAATCCTGAGACCCTTCCGATAGCAGAGATGTGATATCTCAATGCTTATACCAAACCTGAGACCCTTCCTATGGCATGAGATGTGATATCCAACTCCTTCCCAATCCAATCCTGAGACCCTTCCGATAGCAGAGACGTGATATCTCAATGCTTCTACCAAACCTGAGACCCTTCCTTTAGCATGAGATGTGATATCCAAATCCTTCACATTCCAATCCTGAGACCCTTCCTATAGCATGAGATGTGATATCTCAATGCTTCTAATACCAAACCTGAGATCCTTCCTATAACATGAGATGTGATATCCAATTCCTTCCCATTCCAAACCTGAGACCCTTCCTATTGGATGAGATGTGATATCCAACTCCTTCCCATTCCAACCCTGAGACCCTTCCTATAGCATGAGATGTGATGTCTCAATGCTTCTAATACCAAACCTGAGATCCTTCCTATAACATGAGATGTGATATCCAACTCCTTCCATTCCAATCCTGAGACCCGTCCTATAGCATGAGATGTGATATCTCAATGCTTATACCAAACCTGAGACCCTTCCTATACCATGAGATGTGATATCCAACTGCTTCCCATTCCAATCCTGAGACCCTTCCTATTGCATGAGATGTGATATCTCAATGCTTCTAATACCAAACCTGAGATCCTTCCTCTAACATGAAATGTGATATCCAACTCCTTCCCTTTCCAAACCTAAGAGCCTATCTATAGCATGAGATGTGATATCCAAGTCCTTCCCATTCCAACCCTTCCTACAGCATGCAATATGATATCTCAATGATTCTAATAACAAACCTGAGACCCGTCCTATAACATGAGATGGGATATCCAACTCCTTCCCATTCCAATCCTGAGACACTTCCGATAGCAGAGATGTGATATCTCAATGCTTATACCAAACCTGAGACCCTTCCTATAACATGAGATGTGATATCCAAATCCTTCCCGTTCCAAACCTGAGACCCTTCCTTTAGCATGAGATGTGATATCCAGCACCTTCCCATTCCAATCCTGAGACACTTCCTATAGCATGAGATGTGATATCTCAATGCTTCTAATATCAAAACTGAGACCCTCCCTATAGCATGATATGTGATATCTAAGTCCTTCCCATTCCAATCCTGAGACCCTCCCTATAGCATGAGATGTGATATCCAACTCCTTCCCATTCCAATCCTGAGACCCTTCCTATAGCATGAGATATGATATCTCAATACTTCTAATACCAAACGTGAGATCCTTCCGATAACATGAGATGTGATATCCAAATCCTTCCCCTTCCAATCCTGAGACCCTCCCTTTAGCATGAGATGTGATATCCAACTCCTTCCTATTCCAATCCTGAGACTCTTCTGATAGCATGAGATGTGATATCTCAATGCTTCTAATACCAAACCTGAGATCCTTCCGATAGCATGAGATGTGATATCTCAATGCTTCTAATACCAAACCTGAGATCCTTCCTATAACATGAGATGTGATATCCAAATCCTTCCCCTTCCAAACCTGAGACCCTCCCTTTAGCATGAGATGTGATATCCAACTCCTTCCCATTCCATTCCTAAGACCCTTCTGATAGCATGAGATGTGATATCTCAATGCCTCTAATACCAAACCTGAGATCCTACCTCTAACATGAAATGTGATATCCAACTATTTCCCCTTCCAAACCTGAGAGCCTTCCTATAGCATGAGATGTGATATCCAAGTCCTTCCCATTCCAATCCTGAGACCCTTCCTATAGCTTGAGATGTGATATCCAACTCCTTCCCATTCCAATTCTGAGACCCTTCCTATACTATGAGACTTGATATCTCAATGCTTCTAATACAAACGTGAGACCCGTAATATAACATGAGATGTGATATCCAAATCCTTCCCCTTCCAAACCTTAGACCCTTCCTTTATCATGAGATGTGATATCCAACTCCTTCCCATTCCAATCCTGAGACCCTTCCGATATCATGAGATGTGATATCTCAAAGCTTCTAATATCAAACTTGAGACCCTCCCTATAGCATGAGATGTGATATCCAAGTCCTTCCCATTCCAATCCTGAGACCCTTCCTATAGCTTGAGGTGTGATATCCAACTCCTTCCCATTCCAATTCTGAGACCCTTCTTATACCATGAGACTTGATATCTCAATGCTTCTAATACCAAACCTGAGACCCGTCCTATAACATGAGATGTGATATCCAAATCCTTCCCCTTCCAAACCTTAGACCCTTCCTTTATCATGAGATGTGATATCCAACTCCTTCCCATTCCAATCCTGAGACCCTTCCGATATCATGAGATTTGTTATCTCAATGCTTCTAATATCAAACTTGAGACCCTCCCTAAAGCATGAGATGTGACATCCAAGTCCTTCCCATTCCAATCCCGAGACCCTTCCTATAACATGAGATGTGATATCCAACTCCTTCCCATTCCAACCTGAGACACTTCCTATAGCATGAGAAGGGATATCTAACTCCTTCCCAATCCAATCCTGAGACCCTTCCGATAGCAGAGATGTGATATCTGAATGCTTATACCAAACCTGAGACCCTTCCTATGGCATGAGATGTGATATCCAACTCCTTGCCATTCAAATCCTGAGACCCTTCCTATAGCATGAGATGTGATATCTCTATGCTTCTAATACCAAACCTGAGACCCTTCCTATAACATGAGATGGGATATCCAACTCCTTCCCATTCCAATCCTGAGACCCTTCCGATAGCAGAGATGTGATATCTCAATGCTTATACCAAACCTGAGAACCTTCCTATGGCCTGAGATGTCATATACAACTCCTTCCCATTCCAATCCTGAGACCCTTCCTTTAGCATGAGATGTGATATCTCAATGCTTATACCAAATCTGAGACCCTTCCTATAGCATGAGATGTGATATCCAATTCCTTCCCATTCCAATCCTGAGACCCTTCCTATAGCATGAGATGTGATATCTCAATGCTTATACCAAACCTGAGAGCCTACCTATAGCATGAGATGTGATATCCAAGTCCATCCCATTCCAATCCTTAGACCCTTCCTACAGCATGCAATGTGATATCTCAATGATTCTAATACCAAACCAGAGACTCTTCCTATAACATGAGATGGGATATCCAACTCCTTCCCATTCCAATCCTGAGCCGCTTCCGATAGCAGCGATGTGATATCTCAATGCTTATACCAAACCTGAGACCCTTCCTATAACATGAGATGTGATATCCAACTACTTCCGTTCCAAACCTGAGACACTAACTATAGCATATGTGATATCCAACTCCTTCCCATTCCAAACATGAGACCCTTCCTATAGCAAGAAAGTAATATCCAACTCCTACCCATTCCAATCCTGAGACCCTTCCTATAGCAAGAGATGTGATATCCAAATCCTTCCCATTCCAATCCTGAGACCCTTCCTATAACATGAGATGTGATATCCAACTCCTTCCCATTCCAACCTGAGACACTTCCTATAGCATGAGAAGGGATATCCAACTCCTTCCCAATCCAATCCTGAGACCCTCCCGATAGCAGAGATGTGATATCTCAATGCTTATACCAAACCTGAGACCCTTCCTATGGCATGAGATGTGATATCCAACTCCTTCCCAATCCAATCCTGAGACCCTTCCGATAGCAGAGACGTGATATCTCAATGCTTCTACCAAACCTGAGACCCTTCCTTTAGCATGAGATGTGATATCCAAATCCTTCACATTCCAATCCTGAGACCCTTCCTATAGCATGAGATGTGATGTCTCAATGCTTCTAATACCAAACCTGAGATCCTTCCTATAACATGAGATGTGATATCCAATTCCTTCCCATTCCAAACCTGAGACCCTTCCTATTGGATGCGATGTGATATCCAACTCCTTCCCATTCCAACCCTGAGACCCTTCCTATAGCATGAGATGTGATGTCTCAATGCTTCTAATACCAAACCTGAGATCCTTCCTATAACATGAGATGTGATATCCAACTCCTTCCATTCAAATCCTGAGACCCGTCCTATAGCATGAGATGTGATATCTCAATGCTTATACCAAACCTGAGACCCTTCCTATAGCATGAGATGTGATATCCAACTGCTTCCCATTCCAATCCTGAGACCCTTCCTATAGCATGAGATGTGATATCTCAATGCTTCTAATACCAAACCTGAGATCCTTCCTCTAACATGAAATGTGATATCCAACTCCTTCCCTTTCCAAACCTAAGAGCCTATCTATAGTATGAGATGTGATATCCAAGTCCTTCCCATTCCAACCCTTAGACCCTTCCTACAGCATGCAATATGATATCTAAATGATTCTAATAACAAACCTGAGACCCGTCCTATAACATGAGATGGGATATCCAACTCCTTCCCATTCCAATCCTGAGACACTTCCGATAGCAGAGATGTGATATCTCAATGCTTATACCAAACCTGAGACCCTTCCTATAACATGAGATGTGATATCCAAATCCTTCCCGTTCCAAACCTGAGACCCTTCCTTTAGCATGAGATGTGATATCCAGCACCTTCCCATTCCAATCCTGAGACACTTCCTATAGCATGAGATGTGATATCTCAATGCTTCTAATATCAAAACTGAGACCCTCCCTATAGCATGATATGTGATATCTAAGTCCTTCCCATTCCAATCCTGAGACCCTCCCTATAGCATGAGATGTGATATCCAACTCCTTCGCATTCCAATCCTGAGACCCTTCCTATAGCATGAGATATGATATCTCAATACTTCTAATACCAAACGTGAGATCCTTCCGATAACATGAGATGTGATATCCAAATCCTTCCCCTTCCAATCCTGAGACCCTCCCTTTAGCATGAGATGTGATATCGAACTCCTTCCTATTCCAATCCTGAGACTCTTCTGATAGCATGAGATGTGATATCTCAATGCTTCTAATACCAAACCTGAGATCCTTCCGATAGCATGAGATGTGATATCTCAATGCTTCTAATACCAAACCTGAGATCCTTCCTATAACATGAGATGTGATATCCAAATCCTTCCCCTTCCAAACCTGAGACCCTCCCTTTAGCATGAGATGTGATATCCAACTCCTTCCCATTCCATTCCTGAGACCCTTCTGATAGCATGAGATGTGATATCTCAATGCCTCTAATACCAAACCTGAGATCCTACCTCTAACATGAAATGTGATATCCAACTCTTTCCCCTTCCAAACCTGAGAGCCTTCCTATAGCATGAGATGTGATATCCAAGTCCTTCCCATTCCAATCCTGAGACCCTTCCTATAACTTGAGATGTGATATCCAACTCCTTCCCATTCCAATTCTGAGACCCTTCCTATACTATGAGACTTGATATCTCAATGCTTCTAATACAGACGTGAGACCCGTAATATAACATGAGATGTGATATCCAAATCCTTCCCCTTCCAAACCTTAGACCCTTCCTTTATCATGAGATGTGATATCCAACTCCTTCCCATTCCAATCCTGAGACCCTTCCGATATCATGAGATGTGATATCTCAAAGCTTCTAATATCAAACTTGAGACCCTCCCTATAGCATGAGATGTGATATCTCAATGCTTCTAATACCAAACCTGAGACCCTTCCTATAACATGAGATGTGATATCCAAATCCTTCCCATTCCAATCCTGAGACACTTCCTATAGCATGAGATGTGATATCTCACTGCTTATACCAAACCTGAGACCCTTCCCATAGCATGAGATGTGATATCCAACTCCTTCCCATTCCAATCCTCAGACCCTTCCTATAGCATGAGATGTGATATCTCAATGCTTCTAATATCAAACTTGAGACCCTACCTATAGCATGAGATGTGATATCCAAGTCCTTCCCATTACAATCCTGAGACACTTCCTATAGCATGAGATGTGATATCCAACTCCTTCCCATTCCAATCCTGAGACCCTTCCTATAGCATGAGATATGATATCTCAATACTTCTAATACCAAACGTGAGATCCTTCCGATAACATGAGATGTGATATCCAAATCCTTCCCCTTCCAAACCTGAGACCCTCCCTTTAGCATGAGATGTGATATCCAACTCCTTCCCATTCCAATCCTGAGACCCTTCTGATAGCATGAGATGTGATATCTCAATGCTTCTAATACCAAACCTGAGATCCTTCCGATAGCATGAGATGTGATATCTCAATGCTTCTAATACCAAACCTGAGATCCTTCCTATAACATGAGATGTGATATCCAAATCCTTCCCCTTCCAAACCTGAGACCCTCCCTTTAGCATGAGATGTGATATCCAACTCCTTCCCATTCCATTCCCGAGACCCTTCTGATAGCATGAGATGTGATATCTCAATGCCTCTAATACCAAACCTGAGATCCTACCTCTAACATGAAATGTGATATCCAACTCTTTCCCCTTCCAAACCTGAGAGCCTTCCTATAGCATGAGATGTGATATCCAAGTCCTTCCCATTCCAATCCTGAGACCCTTCCTATAGCTTGAGATGTGATATCCAACTCCTTCCCATTCCAATTCTGAGACCCTTCCTATACTCTGAGACTTGATATCTCAATGCTTCTAATACCAAACCTGAGACCCGTAATATAACATGAGATGTGATATCCAAATCCTTCCCCTTCCAAACCTTAGACCCTTCCTTTATCATGAGATGTGATATCCAACTCCTTCCCATTCCAATCCTGAGGCCCTTCCGATATCATGAGATGTGATATCTCAAAGCTTCTAATATCAAACTTGAGACCCTCCCCATAGCATGAGATGTGATATCCAAGTCCTTCCCATTCCAATCCTGAGACCCTTCCTATAGCATGAGATGTGATATCTCAATGCTTCTAATACCAAACCTGAGACCCTTCCTATTACATGAGATGGGAATATCCAACTCCTTCCCATTCCAATCCTGAGACCCTTCCGATAGCAGAGATGTGATATCTCAATGCTTATACCAAACCTGAGACCCTTCGTATGGCATGAGATGTGATATCCAACTCCTTGCCATTCAAATCCTGAGACCCTTCCTATAGCATGAGAAGGGATATCCAACTCCTTCCCAATCCAATCCTGAGACCCTTCCGATAGCAGAGACGTGATATCTCAATGCTTCTACCAAACCTGAGACCCTTCCTTTAGCATGAGATGTGATATCCAAATCCTTCACATTCCAATCCTGAGACCCTTCCTATAGCATGAGATGTGATATCTCAATGCTTCTAATACCAAACCTGAGATCCTTCCTATAACATGAGATGTGATATCCAATTCCTTCCCATTCCAAACCTGAGACCCTTCCTATTGGATGAGTTGTGATATCCAACTCCTTCCCATTCCAACCCTGAGACCCTTCCTATAGCATAAGATGTGATGTCTCAATGATTCTAATACCAAACCTGAGATCCTTCCTATAACATGAGATGTGATATCCAACTCCTTCCATTCCAATCCTGAGACCCGTCCTATAGCATGAGATGTGATATCGCAATGCTTATACCAAACCTGAGACCCTTCCTATAGCATGAGATGTGATATCCAACTACTTCCCATTCCAATCCTGAGACCCTTCCTATAGCATGAGATGTGATATCTCAATGCTTCTAATACCAAACCTGAGATCCTTCCTCTAACATGAAATGTGATATCCAACTTCTTCCCTTTCCAAACCTAAGAGCCTATCTATAGCATGAGATGTGATATCCAGGTCCTTCCTATTCCAATCCTTAGACCCTTCCTACAGCATGCAATATGATATCTCAATGATTCTAATACCAAACCTGAGATCCTTCCTATGACATGAGATGTGATATCCAACTCCTTCCATTCCAATCCTGAGACCCTTCCTATAGCATGAGATGTGATATATCAATGCTTATACCAAACCTGAGACCCTTCCTATAGCATGAGATGTGATATCCAACTCCTTCCCATTCCAATCCTGAGACCCTTCCTATAGCATGAGATGTGATATCTCAATGCTTCTAATACCAAACCTGAGATCCTTCCTCTAACATGAAATGTGAGATCCAACTCCTTCCCTTTCCAAACCTAAGAGCCTATCTATAGCATGAGATGTGATATCCATGTCCTTCACATTCCAACCCTTAGACCCTTCCTACAGTATGCAATATGATATCTCAATGATTCCAATAACAAACCTGAGACCCGTCCTATAACATGAGATGGGATATCCAACTCCTTCCCATTCCAATCCTGAGACACTTCCGATAGCAGAGATGTGATATCTCAATGTTTATACCAAACCTGAGACCCTTCCTATAACATGAGATGTGATATCCAACTCCTTCCCGTTCCAAACCTGAGACCCTTCCTTTAGCATGAGATGTGATATCCAGCTCCTTCCCATTCCAATCCTGAGACACTTCCGATAGCATGAGATGTGATATCTCAATGCTTCTAATATCAAAACTGAGACCCTCCCTATAGCATGATATGTGATATCTAAGTCCTTCCCATTCCAATCCTGAGACCCTTCCTATAGCATGAGATGTGATATCTCAATGCTTCTACCAAACCTGAGACCCTTCCTTTAGCATGAGATGTGATATCCAACTCCTTCCCATTCCAATCCTGAGACCCTTCCTATAGCATGAGATGTGATATCTCAATACTTCTAATACCAAACCTGAGATCCTTCCGATAACATGAGATGTGATATCTCAATACTTCTAATACCAAACCTGAGATCCATACTATAACATGAGATGTGATATCCAACTCCTTCCCTTTCCAAACCTGAGAGCCGTTCTATAGCATGAGATGTGATATCCAGGTCCTTCCCATTCCAATCCTTAGACCCTTCCTACAGCATGCAATATGATATCTCAATGCTTATACCAAACCTGAGAACATTCCTATGGCCTGAGATGTCATGGCCTGAGATGTCATATACAACTCCTTCCCATTCCAATCCTGAGACCCTTCCTTTAGCATGAGATGTGATATCTCAATGCTTATACCAAATCTGAGACCCTTCCTATAGCATGAGATGTGATATCCAATTCCTTCCCATTCCAATCCTGAGACCCTTCCTATAGCATGAGATGTGATATCTCAATGCTTATACCAAACCTGAGAGCCTACCTATAACATGAGATGTGATATCCAGGTCCATCCCATTCCAATCCTTAGACCCTTCCTACAGCATGCGATGTGATATCTCAATGATTCTAATACCAAACCAGAGACTCTTCCTATAACATGAGATGGGATATCCAACTCCTTCCCATTCCAATCCTGAGCCGCTTCCGATAGCAGAGATGTGATATCTCAATGCTTATACCAAATCTGAGACCCTTCCTATAGCATGAGATGTGATATCCAATTCCTTCCCATTCCAATCCTGAGACCCTTCCTATAGCATGAGTGTGATATCTCAATGCTTATACCAAACCTGAGAGCCTACCTATAACATGAGATGTGATATCCAAGTCCATCCCATTCCAATCCTTAGACCCTTCCTACAGCATGCGATGTGATATCTCAATGATTCTAATACCAAACCAGAGACTCTTCCTATAACATGAGATGGGATATCCAACTCCTTCCCATTCCAATCCTGAGCCGCTTCCGATAGCAGAGATGTGATATCTCAATGCTTATACCAAACCTGAGACCCTTCCTATAACATGAGATGTGATATCCAACTCCTTCCCGTTCCAAACCTGAGACACTAACTATAGCATATGTGATATCCAACTCCTTCCCATTCCAAACATGAGACCCTTCCTATAGCAAGAAAGTAATATCCAACTCCTACCCATTCCAATCCTGAGACCCTTCCTATAGCAAGAGATGTGATATCCAAATCCTTCCCATTCCAATCCTGAGACCCTTCCTATAACATGAGATGTGATATCCAACTCCTTCCCATTCCAACCTGAGACACTTCCTATAGCATGAGAAGGGATATCCAACTCCTTCCCAATCCAATCCTGAGACCCTTCCGATAGCAGAGATGTGATATCTCAATGCTTATACCAAACCTGAGACCCTTCCTATGGCATGAGATGTGATATCCAACTCCTTGCCATTCAAATCCTGAGACCCTTCCTATAGCATGAGAAGGGATATCCAACTCCTTCCCAATCCAATCCTGAGACCCTTCCGATAGCAGCGACGTGATATCTCAATGCTTCTACCAAACCTGAGACCCTTCCTTTAGCATGAGATGTGATATCCAAATCCTTCACATTCCAATCCTGAGACCCTTCCTATAGCATGAGATGTGATATCTCAATGCTTCTAATACCAAACCTGAGATCCTTCCTATAACATGAGATGTGATATCCAATTCCTTCCCATTCCAAACCTGAGACCCTTCCTATTGGATGAGATGTGATATCCAACTCCTTCCCATTCCAACCCTGAGACCCTTCCTATAGCATGAGATGTGATGTCTCAATGCTTATACCAAACCTGAGACCCTTCCTATAGCATGAGATGTGATATCCAACTGCTTCCCATTCCAATCCTGAGACCCTTCCTATAGCATGAGATGTGATATCTCAATGCTTCTAATACCAAACCTGAGATCCTTCCTCTAACATGAAATGTGATATCCAACTCCTTCCCTTTCCAAACCTAAGAGCCTATCTATAGCATGAGATGTGATATCCAAGTCCTTCACATTCCAACCCTTAGACCCTTCCTACAGCATGCAATATGATATCTCAATGATTCTAATAACAAACCTGAGACCCGTCCTATAACATGAGATGGGATATCCAACTCCTTCCCATTCCAATCCTGAGACACTTCCGATAGCAGAGATGTGATATCTCAATGCTTATACCAAACCTGAGACCCTTCCTATAACATGAGATGTGATATCCAAATCCTTCCCATTCCAAACCTGAGACCCTTCCTTTAGCATGAGATGTGATATCCAAATCCTTCCCGTTCCAAACCTGAGACCCTTCCTTTAGCATGAGATGTGATATCCAACTCCTTCCCATTCCAATCCTGAGACACTTCCGATAGCATGAGATGTGATATCTCAATGCTTCTAATATCAAAACTGAGACCCTCCCTATAGCATGATATGTGATATCTAAGTCCTTCCCATTCCAATCCTGAGACCCTCCCTATAGCATGAGATGTGATATCCAACTCCTTCCCATTCCAATCCTGAGACTCTTCTGATGGCATGAGATGTGATATCTCAATGCTTCTAATACCAAACCTGAGATCCTTCCGATAGCATGAGATGTGATATCTCAATGCTTCTAATACCAAACGTGAGATCCTTCCGAAAACATGAGATGTGATATCCAAATCCTTCCCCTTCCAAACCTGAGACCCTCCCTTTAGCATGAAATGTGATATCCAACTCCTTCCTATTCCAATCCTGAGACTCTTCTGATGGCATGAGATGTGATATCTCAATGCTTCTAATACCAAACCTGAGATCCTTCCGATAGCATGAGATGTGATATCTCAATGCTTCTAATACCAAACCTGAGATCCTTCCTATAACATGAGATGTGATATCCAAATCCTTCCCCTTCCAAACCTGAGACCCTCCCTTTAGCATGAGATGTGATATCTCAATGCCTCTAATACCAAACCTGAGATCCTTCCGATAGCATGAGATGTGATATCTCAATGCTTCTAATACCAAACCTGAGATCCTTCCTATAACATGAGATGTGATATCCAAATCCTTCCCATTCCATTCCTGAGACCCTTCTGATAGCATGAGATGTGATATCTCAATGCCTCTAATACCAAACCTGAGATCCTACCTCTAACATGAAATGAGATATCCAACTCTTTCCCCTTCCAAACCTGAGAGCCTTCCTATAGCATGAGATGTGATATCCAAGTCCTTCCCATTCCAATACTGAGACCCTTCCTATAGCTTGAGATGTGATATCCAACTCCTTCCCATTCCAATTCTGAGACCCTTCCTATAGCATGAGATGTGATATCTCAATGCTTATACCAAACCTGAGAGCCTACCTATAGCATGAGATGTGATATCCAAGTCCATCCCATTCCAATCCTTAGACCCTTCCTACAGCATGCGATGTGATATCTCAATGATTATAATACCAAACCAGAGACTCTTCCTATAACATGAGATGGGATATCCAACTCCTTCCCATTCCAATTCTGAGACCCTTCCTATACTATGAGACTTGATATCTCAATGCTTCTAATACCAAACCTGAGACCCGTAATATAACATGAGATGTGATATCCAAATCCTTCCCCTTCCAAACCTTAGACCCTTCCTTTATCATGAGATGTGATATCCAACTCCTTCCCATTCCAATCCTGAGACCCTTCCGATATCATGAGATGTGATATCTCAAAGCTTCTAATATCAAACTTGAGACCCTCCCTATAGCATGAGATGTGATATCCAAGTCCTTCCCATTCCAATTCTGAGACCCTTCCTATAGCATGAGATGTGATATATCAATGCTTCTAATACCAAACCTGAGACCCTTCCTATAACATGAGATGGGAATATCCAACTCCTTCCCATTCCAATCTTGAGACCCTTCCGATAGCAGAGATGTGATATCTCAATGCTTATACCAAACCTGAGATCCTTCCTATAACATGAGATGTGATATCCAACTCCTTCCCATTCCAATCCTGAGACACTTCCTATAGCATGAGATGTGATATCTCACTGCTTATACCAAACCTGAGACCCTTCCCATAGCAGGAGATGTGATATCCAACTCCTTCCCATTCGAACCTGAGACACTTCCTATAGCATGAGAAGGGATATCCAACTCCTTCCCAATCCAAGCCTGAGACCCTTCCGATAGCAGAGATGTGATATCTCAATGCTTATACCAAACCTGAGACCCTTCCTATGGCATGAGATGTGATATCCAACTCCTTGCCATTCAAATCCTGAGACCCTTCCTTTAGCATGAGATGTGATATCCAAATCCTTCACATTCCAATCCTGAGACCCTTCCTATAGCATGAGATGTGATATCTCAATGCTTCTAATACCAAACCTGAGATCCTTCCTATAACATGAGATGTGATATCCAATTCCTTCCCATTCCAAACCTGAGACCCTTCCTATTGGATGAGATGTGATATCCAACTCCTTCCCATTCCAACCCTGAGACCCTTCCTATAGCATGAGATGTGATGTCTCAATGCTTATACCAAACCTGAGACCCTTCCTATAGCATGAGATGTGATATCCAACTGCTTCCCATTCCAATCCTGAGACCCTTCCTATAGCATGAGATGTGATATCTCAATGCTTCTAATACCAAACCTGAGATCCTTCCTCTAACATGAAATGTGATATCCAACTCCTTCCCTTTCCAAACCTAAGAGCCTATCTATAGCATGAGATGTGATATCCAAGTCCTTCACATTCCAACCCTTAGACCCTTCCTACAGCATGCAATATGATATCTCAATGATTCTAATAACAAACCTGAGACCCGTCCTATAACATGAGATGGGATATCCAACTCCTTCCCATTCCAATCCTGAGACACTTCCGATAGCAGAGATGTGATATCTCAATGCTTATACCAAACCTGAGACCCTTCCTATAACATGAGATGTGATATCCAAATCCTTCCCGTTCCAAACCTGAGACCCTTCCTTTAGCATGAGATGTGATATCCAGCTCCTTCCCATTCCAATCCTGAGACACTTCCGATAGCATGAGATGTGATATCTCAATGCTTCTAATATCAAAACTGAGACCCTCCCTATAGCATGATATGTGATATCTAAGTCCTTCCCATTCCAATCCTGAGACCCTCCCTATAGCATGAGATGTGATATCCAACTCCTTCCCATTCCAATCCTGAGACCCTTCCTATAGCATGAGATATGATATCTCAATACTTCTAATACCAAACGTGAGATCCTTCCGATAACATGAGATGTGATATCCAAATCCTTCCCCTTCCAAACCTGAGACCCTCCCTTTAGCATGAAATGTGATATCCAACTCCTTCCTATTCCAATCCTGAGACTCTTCTGATGGCATGAGATGTGATATCTCAATGCTTCTAATACCAAACCTGAGATCCTTCCGATAGCATGAGATGTGATATCTCAATGCTTCTAATACCAAACCTGAGATCCTTCCTATAACATGAGATGTGATATCCAAATCCTTCCCCTTCCAAACCTGAGACCCTCCCTTTAGCATGAGATGTGATATCTCAATGCCTCTAATACCAAACCTGAGATCCTTCCGATAGCATGAGATGTGATATCTCAATGCTTCTAATACCAAACCTGAGATCCTTCCTATAACATGAGATGTGATATCCAAATCCTTCCCATTCCATTCCTGAGACCCTTCTGATAGCATGAGATGTGATATCTCAATGCCTCTAATACCAAACCTGAGATCCTACCTCTAACATGAAATGAGATATCCAACTCTTTCCCCTTCCAAACCTGAGAGCCTTCCTATAGCATGAGATGTGATATCCAAGTCCTTCCCATTCCAATACTGAGACCCTTCCTATAGCTTGAGATGTGATATCCAACTCCTTCCCATTCCAATTCTGAGACCCTTCCTATAGCATGAGATGTGATATCTCAATGCTTATACCAAACCTGAGAGCCTACCTATAGCATGAGATGTGATATCCAAGTCCATCCCATTCCAATCCTTAGACCCTTCCTACAGCATGCGATGTGATATCTCAATGATTATAATACCAAACCAGAGACTCTTCCTATAACATGAGATGGGATATCCAACTCCTTCCCATTCCAATTCTGAGACCCTTCCTATACTATGAGACTTGATATCTCAATGCTTCTAATACCAAACCTGAGACCCGTAATATAACATGAGATGTGATATCCAAATCCTTCCCCTTCCAAACCTTAGACCCTTCCTTTATCATGAGATGTGATATCCAACTCCTTCCCATTCCAATCCTGAGACCCTTCCGATATCATGAGATGTGATATCTCAAAGCTTCTAATATCAAACTTGAGACCCTCCCTATAGCATGAGATGTGATATCCAAGTCCTTCCCATTCCAATCCTGAGACCCTTCCTATAGCATGAGATGTGATATCTCAATGCTTCTAATACCAAACCTGAGACCCTTCCTATAACATGAGATGGGAATATCCAACTCCTTCCCATTCCAATCTTGAGACCCTTCCGATAGCAGAGATGTGATATCTCAATGCTTATACCAAACCTGAGATCCTTCCTATAACATGAGATGTGATATCCAACTCCTTCCCATTCCAATCCTGAGACACTTCCTATAGCATGAGATGTGATATCTCACTGCTTATACCAAACCTGAGACCCTTCCCATAGCAGGAGATGTGATATCCAACTCCTTCCCATTCCAACCTGAGACACTTCCTATAGCATGAGAAGGGATATCCAACTCCTTCCCAATCCAAGCCTGAGACCCTTCCGATAGCAGAGATGTGATATCTCAATGCTTATACCAAACCTGAGACCCTTCCTATGGCATGAGATGTGATATCCAACTCCTTGCCATTCAAATCCTGAGACCCTTCCTATAGCATGAGAAGGGATATCCAACTCCTTCCCAATCCAATCCTGAGACCCTTCCGATAGCAGCGACGTGATATCTCAATGCTTCTACCAAACCTGAGACCCTTCCTTTAGCATGAGATGTGATATCCAAATCCTTCACATTCCAATCCTGAGACCCTTCCTATAGCATGAGATGTGATATCTCAATGCTTCTAATACCAAACCTGAGATCCTTCCTATAACATGAGATGTGATATCCAATTCCTTCCCATTCCAAACCTGAGACCCTTCCTATTGGATGAGATGTGATATCCAACTCCTTCCCATTCCAACCCTGAGACCCTTCCTATAGCATGAGATGTGATGTCTCAATGCGTCTAATACCAAACCTGAGATCCTTCCTATAACATGAGATGTGATATCCAACTCCTTCCATTCCAATCCTGAGACCCGTCCTATAGCATGAGATGTGATATCTCAATGCTTATACCAAACCTGAGACCCTTCCTATAGCATGAGATGTGATATCCAACTGCTTCCCATTCCAATCCTGAGACCCTTCCTATAGCATGAGATGTGATATCTCAATGCTTCTAATACCAAACCTGAGATCCTTCCTCTAACATGAAATGTGATATCCAACTCCTTCCCTTTCCAAACCTAAGAGCCTATCTATAGCATGAGATGTGATATCCAAGTCCTTCACATTCCAACCCTTAGACCCTTCCTACAGCATGCAATATGATATCTCAATGATTCTAATAACAAACCTGAGACCCGTCCTATAACATGAGATGGGATATCCAACTCCTTCCCATTCCAATCCTGAGACACTTCCGATAGCAGAGATGTGATATCTCAATGCTTATACCAAACCTGAGACCCTTCCTTTAGCATGAGATGTGATATCCAGCTCCTTCCCATTCCAATCCTGAGACACTTCCGATAGCATGAGATGTGATATCTCAATGCTTCTAATATCAAAACTGAGACCCTCCCTATAGCATGATTTGTGATATCTAAGTCCTTCCCATTCCAATCCTGAGACCCTCCCTATAGCATGAGATGTGATATCCAACTCCTTCCCATTCCAATCCTGAGACCCTTCCTATAGCATGAGATATGATATCTCAATACTTCTAATACCAAACGTGAGATCCTTCCGATAACATGAGATGTGATATCCAAATCCTTCCCCTTCCAAACCTGAGACCCTCCCTTTAGCATGAAATGTGATATCCAACTCCTTCCTATTCCAATCCTGAGACTCTTCTGATAGCATGAGATGTGATATCTCAATGCTTCTAATACCAAACCTGAGATCCTTCCGATAGCATGAGATGTGATATCTCAATGCTTCTAATACCAAACCTGAGATCCTTCCTATAACATGAGATGTGATATCCAAATCCTTCCCCTTCCAAACCTGAGACCCTCCCTTTAGCATGAGATGTGATATCTAACTCCTTCCCATTCCATTCCTGAGACCCTTCTGATAGCATGAGATGTGATATCTCAATGCCTCTAATACCAAACCTGAGATCCTACCTCTAACATGAAATGAGATATCCAACTCTTTCCCCTTCCAAACCTGAGAGCCTTCCTATAGCATGAGATGTGATATCCAAGTCCTTCCCATTCCAATACTGAGACCCTTCCTATAGCTTGAGATTTGATATCCAACTCCTTCCCATTCCAATTCTGAGACCCTTCCTATAGCATGAGATGTGATATCTCAATGCTTATACCAAACCTGAGAGCCTACCTATAGCATGAGATGTGATATCCAAGTCCATCCCATTCCAATCCTTAGACCCTTCCTACAGCATGCGATGTGATATCTCAATGATTCTAATACCAAACCAGAGACTCTTCCTATAACATGAGATGGGATATCCAACTCCTTCCCATTCCAATTCTGAGACCCTTCCTATACTATGAGACTTGATATCTCAATGCTTCTAATACCAAACCTGAGACCCGTAATATAACATGAGATGTGATATCCAACTCCTTCCCATTCCAATCCTGAGACCCTTCCGATATCATGAGATGTGATATCTCAAAGCTTCTAATATCAAACTTGAGACCCTCCCTATAGCATGAGATGTGATATCCAAGTCCTTCCCATTCCAATCCTGAGACCCTTCCTATAGCATGAGATGTGATATCTCAATGCTTCTAATACCAAACCTGAGACCCTTCCTATAACATGAGATGGGAATATCCAACTCCTTCCCATTCCAATCTTGAGACCCTTCCGATAGCAGAGATGTGATATCTCAATGCTTATACCAAACTTGAGATCCTTCCTATAACATGAGATGTGCTATCCAACTCCTTCCCATTCCAATCCTGAGACACTTCCTATAGCATGTGATGTGAAATCTCACTGCTTATACCAAACCTGAGACCCTTCCCATAGCAGGAGATGTGATATCCAACTCCTTCCCATTCCAATCCTCAGACCCTTCCTATAGCATGAGATGTGATATCTCAATGCTTCTAATGTCAAACTTGAGACCCTACCTATAGCATGAGATGTGATATCCAAGTCCTTCCCATTCCAATCCTGAGACCCTTCCTATAGCATGAGATGTGATATCTCAATGCTTCTAATACCAAACCTGAGATCCTTCCTATAACATGAGATGTGATATCCAATTCCTTCCCATTCCAAACCTGAGAACCTTCCTATTGGATGAGATGTGATATCCAACTCCTTCCCATTCCAACCCTGAGACCCTTCCTATAGCATGAGATGTGATGTCTCAATGCGTCTAATACCAAACCTGAGATCCTTCCTATAACATGAGATGTGATATCCAACTCCTTCCATTCCAATCCTGAGACCCGTCCTATAGCATGAGATGTGATATCTCAATGCTTATACCAAACCTGAGACCCTTCCTATAGCATGAAATGTGATATCCAACTGCTTCCCATTCCAATCCTGAGACCCTTCCTATAGCATGAGATGTGATATCTCAATGCTTCTAATACCAAACCTGAGATCCTTCCGATAGCATGAGATGTGATATCTCAATGCTTCTAATACCAAACCTGAGATCCTTCCTATAACATGAGATGTGATATCCAAATCCTTCCCCTTCCAAACCTGAGACCCTCCCTTTAGCATGAGATGTGATATCTAACTCCTTCCCATTCCATTCCTGAGACCCTTCTGATAGCATGAGATGTGATATCTCAATGCCTCTAATACCAAACCTGAGATCCTACCTCTAACATGAAATGAGATATCCAACTCTTTCCCCTTCCAAACCTGAGAGCCTTCCTATAGCATGAGATGTGATATCCAAGTCCTTCCCATTCCAATACTGAGACCCTTCCTATAGCTTGAGATGTGATATCCAACTCCTTCCCATTCCAATTCTGAGACCCTTCCTATAGCATGAGATGTGACATCTCAATGCTTATACCAAACCTGAGAGCCTACCTATAGCATGAGATGTGATATCCAAGTCCATCCCATTCCAATCCTTAGACCCTTCCTACAGCATGCGATGTGATATCTCAATGATTCTAATACCAAACCAGAGACTCTTCCTATAACATGAGATGGGATATCCAACTCCTTCCCATTCCAATTCTGAGACCCTTCCTATACTATGAGACTTGATATCTCAATGCTTCTAATACCAAACCTGAGACCCGTAATATAACATGAGATGTGATATCCAAATCCTTCCCCTTCCAAACCTTAGACCCTTCCTTTATCATGAGATGTGATATCCAACTCCTTCCCATTCCAATCCTGAGACCCTTCCGATATCATGAGATGTGATATCTCAAAGCTTCTAATATCAAACTTGAGACCCTCCCTATAGCATGAGATGTGATATCCAAGTCCTTCCCATTCCAATCCTGAGACCCTTCCTATAGCATGAGATGTGATATCTCAATGCTTCTAATACCAAACCTGAGACCCTTCCTATAACATGAGATGGGAATATCCAACTCCTTCCCATTCCAATCTTGAGACCCTTCCGATAGCAGAGATGTGATATCTCAATGCTTATACCAAACCTGAGATCCTTCCTATAACATGAGATGTGATATCCAACTCCTTCCCATTCCAATCCTGAGACACTTCCTATAGCATGAGATGTGATATCTCACTGCTTATACCAAACCTGAGACCCTTCCCATAGCAGGAGATGTGATATCCAACTCCTTCCCATTCCAATCCTCAGACCCTTCCTATAGCATGAGATGTGATATCTCAATGCTTCTAATGTCAAACTTGAGACCCTACCTATAGCATGAGATGTGATATCCAAGTCCTTCCCATTCCAATCCTAAGACACTTCCTATAGCATGAGATGTGATATCTCAATGCTTCTAATACCAAACTTGAGACTCTTCCTATAACATGAGATGGGATATCCAACTCCTTCCCATTCCAATCCTGAGACCCTTTTGATAGCAGAGATGTGATATCTCAATGTTTATACCAAACCTGAGACCCTTCCTACGGCATGAGATGTCATATTCAACTCCTTCCCATTCCAATCCTGAGACCCTTCCTATAGCATGAGATTTGATATCCAACTCCTTCCCATTCCAATCCTGAGACCCTTCCTATAGCATGAGATGTGATGTCTCAATGCTTCTAATACCAAACCTGAGATCCTTCCCATAACATGAGATGTGATATCCAACTCCTTCCATTCCAATCCTGAGACCCTTCCTATAGCATGAGATGTGATATCTCAATGCTTATACCAAACCTGAGACCCTTCCTATAGCATGAGATGTGATATCCAACTCCTTCCCATTCCAATCCTGAGACCCTTCCTATAGCATGAGATGTGATATCTCAATGCTTCTAATACCAAACCTGAGATCCTTCCTCTAACATGAAATGTGAGATCCAACTCCTTCCCTTTCCAAACCTAAGAGCCTATCTATAGCATGAGATGTGATATCCAAGTCCTTCACATTCCAACCCTTAGACCCTTCCTACAGCATGCAATATGATATCTCAATGATTCCAATAACAAACCTGAGACCCGTCCTATAACATGAGATGGGATATCCAACTCCTTCCCATTCCAATCCTGAGACACTTCCGATAGCAGAGATGTGATATCTCAATGTTTATACCAAACCTGAGACCCTTCCTATAACATGAGATGTGATATCCAACTCCTTCCCGTTCCAAACCTGAGACCCTTCCTTTAGCATGAGATGTGATATCCAGCTCCTTCCCATTCCAATCCTGAGACACTTCCGATAGCATGAGATGTGATATCTCAATGCTTCTAATATCAAAACTGAGACCCTCCCTATAGCATGATATGTGATATCTAAGTCCTTCCCATTCCAATCCTGAGACCCTTCCTATAGCATGAGATGTGATATCTCAATGCTTCTACCAAACCTGAGACCCTTCCTTTAGCATGAGATGTGATATCCAACTCCTTCCCATTCCAATCCTGAGACCCTTCCTATAGCATGAGATGTGATATCTCAATACTTCTAATACCAAACCTGAGATCCTTCCGATAACATGAGATGTGATATCTCAATACTTCTAATACCAAACCTGAGATCCATCCTATAACATGAGATGTGATATCCAACTCCTTCCCTTTCCAAACCTGAGAGCCGTTCTATAGCATGAGATGTGATATCCAGGTCCTTCCCATTCCAATCCTTAGACCCTTCCTACAGCATGCAATATGATATCTCAATGCTTATACCAAACCTGAGAACCTTCCTATGGCCTGAGATGTCATGGCCTGAGATGTCATATACAACTCCTTCCCATTCCAATCCTGAGACCCTTCCTTTAGCATGAGATGTGATATCTCAATGCTTATACCAAATCTGAGACCCTTCCTATAGCATGAGATGTGATATCCAATTCCTTCCCATTCCAATCCTGAGACCCTCCCTATAGCATGAGATGTGATATCTCAATGCTTATACCAAACCTGAGAGCCTACCTATAACATGAGATGTGATATCCAAGTCCATCCCATTCCAATCCTTAGACCCTTCCTACAGCATGCGATGTGATATCTCAATGATTCTAACACCAAACCAGAGACTCTTCCTATAACATGAGATGGGATATCCAACTCCTTCCCATTCCAATCCTGAGCCGCTTCCGATAGCAGAGATGTGATATCTCAATGCTTATACCAAACCTGAGACCCTTCCTATAACATGAGATGTGATATCCAACTCCTTCCCGTTCCAAACCTGAGACACTAACTATAGCATATGTGATATCCAACTCCTTCCCATTCCAAACATGAGACCCTTCCTATAGCAAGAAAGTAATATCCAACTCCTACCCATTCCAATCCTGAGACCCTTCCTATAGCAAGAGATGTGATATCCAAATCCTTCCCATTCCAATCCTGAGACCCTTCCTATAACATGAGATGTGATATCCAACTCCTTCCCATTCCAACCTGAGACACTTCCTAAAGCATGAGAAGGGATATCCAACTCCTTCCCAATCCAATCCTGAGACCCTTCCGATAGCAGAGATGTGATATCTCAATGCTTATACCAAACCTGAGACCCTTCCTATGGCATGAGATGTGATATCCAACTCCTTGCCATTCAAATCCTGAGACCCTTCCTATAGCATGAGAAGGGATATCCAACTCCTTCCCAATCCAATCCTGAGACCCTTCCGATAGCAGCGACGTGATATCTCAATGCTTCTACCAAACCTGAGACCCTTCCTTTAGCATGAGATGTGATATCCAAATCCTTCACATTCCAATCCTGAGACCCTTCCTATAGCATGAGATGTGATATCTCAATGCTTCTAATACCAAACCTGAGATCCTTCCTATAACATGAGATGTGATATCCAATTCCTTCCCATTCCAAACCTGAGACCCTTCCTATTGGATGAGATGTGATATCCAACTCCTTCCCATTCCAACCCTGAGACCCTTCCTATAGCATGAGATGTGATGTCTCAATGCGTCTAATACCAAACCTGAGATCCTTCCTATAACATGAGATGTGATATCCAACTCCTTCCATTCCAATCCTGAGACCCGTCCTATAGCATGAGATGTGATATCTCAATGCTTATACCAAACCTGAGACCCTTCCTATAGCATGAGATGTGATATCCAACTGCTTCCCATTCCAATCCTGAGACCCTTCCTATAGCATGAGATGTGATATCTCAATGCTTCTAATACCAAACCTGAGATCCTTCCTCTAACATGAAATGTGATATCCAACTCCTTCCCTTTCCAAACCTAAGAGCCTATCTATAGCATGAGATGTGATATCCAAGTCCTTCACATTCCAACCCTTAGACCCTTCCTACAGCATGCAATATGATATCTCAATGATTCTAATAACAAACCTGAGACCCGTCCTATAACATGAGATGGGATATCCAACTCCTTCCCATTCCAATCCTGAGACACTTCCGATAGCAGAGATGTGATATCTCAATGCTTATACCAAACCTGAGACCCTTCCTATAACATGAGATGTGATATCCAAATCCTTCCCGTTCCAAACCTGAGACCCTTCCTTTAGCATGAGATGTGATATCCAGCTCCTTCCCATTCCAATCCTGAGACACTTCCGATAGCATGAGATGTGATATCTCAATGCTTCTAATATCAAAACTGAGACCCTCCCTATAGCATGATATGTGATATCTAAGTCCTTCCCATTCCAATCCTGAGACCCTCCCTATAGCATGAGATGTGATATCCAACTCCTTCCCATTCCAATCCTGAGACCCTTCCTATAGCATGAGATATGATATCTCAATACTTCTAATACCAAACGTGAGATCCTTCCGATAACATGAGATGTGATATCCAAATCCTTCCCCTTCCAAACCTGAGACCCTCCCTTTAGCATGAAATGTGATATCCAACTCATTCCTATTCCAATCCTGAGACTCTTCTGATAGCATGAGATGTGATATCTCAATGCTTCTAATACCAAACCTGAGATCCTTCCTATAACATGAGATGTGAAATCCAAATCCTTCCCCTTCCAAACCTGAGACCCTCCCTTTAGCATGAGATGTGATATCTAACTCCTTCCCATTCCATTCCTGAGACCCTTCTGATAGCATGAGATGTGATATCTCAATGCCTCTAATACCAAACCTGAGATCCTACCTCTAACATGAAATGAGATATCCAACTCTTTCCCCTTCCAAACCTGAGAGCCTTCCTATAGCATGAGATGTGATATCCAAGTCCTTCCCATTCCAATACTGAGACCCTTCCTACAGCTTGAGATGTGATATCCAACTCCTTCCCATTCCAATTCTGAGACCCTTCCTATAGCATGAGATGTGATATCTCAATGCTTATACCAAACCTGAGAGCCTACCTATAGCATGAGATGTGATATCCAAGTCCATCCCATTCCAATCCTTAGACCCTTCCTACAGCATGCGATGTGATATCTCAATGATTCTAATACCAAACCAGAGACTCTTCCTATAACATGAGATGGGATATCCAACTCCTTCCCATTCCAATTCTGAGACCCTTCCTATACTATGAGACTTGATATCTCAATGCTTCTAATACCAAACCTGAGACCCGTAATATAACATGAGATGTGATATCCAAATCCTTCCCCTTCCAAACCTTAGACCCTTCCTTTATCATGAGATGTGATATCCAACTCCTTCCCATTCCAATCCTGAGACCCTTCCGATATCAGGAGATGTGATATCTCAAAGCTTCTAATATCAAACTTGAGACCCTCCCTATAGCATGAGATGTGATATCCAAGTCCTTCCCATTCCAATCCTGAGACCCTTCCTATAGCATGAGATGTGATATCTCAATGCTTCTAATACCAAACCTGAGACCCTTCCTATAACATGAGATGGGAATATCCAACTCCTTCCCATTCCAATCTTGAGACCCTTCCGATAGCAGAGATGTGATATCTCAATGCTTATACCACACCTGAGATCCTTCCTATAACATGAGATGTGATATCCAACTCCTTCCCATTCCAATCCTGAGACACTTCCTATAGCATGAGATGTGATATCTCACTGCTTATACCAAACCTGAGACCCTTCCCATAGCAGGAGATGTGATATCCAACTCCTTCCCATTCCAATCCTCAGACCCTTCCTATAGCATGAGATGTGATATCTCAATGCTTTTAATGTCAAACTTGAGACCCTACCTATAGCATGAGATGTGATATCCAAGTCCTTCCCATTCCAATCCTGAGACACTTCCTATAGCATGAGATGTGATATCTCAATGTTTCTAATACCAAACCTGAGACTCTTCCTATAACATGAGATGGGATATCCAACTCCTTCCAATTCCAATCCTGAGACCCTTTTGATAGCAGAGATGTGATATCTCAATGTTTATACCAAACCTGAGACCCTTCCTACGGCATGAGATGTCATATTCAACTCCTTCCCATTCCAATCCTGAGACCCTTCCTATAGCATGAGATGTGATATCCAACTCCTTCCCATTCCAATCCTGAGACCCTTCCTATAGCATGAGATGTGATGTCTCAATGCTTCTAATACCAAACCTCAGATCCTTCCTATAACATGAGATGTGATATCCAACTCCTTCCATTCCAATCCTGAGACCCTTCCTATAGCATGAGATGTGATATCTCAATGCTTATACCAAACCTGAAACCCTTCCTATAGCATGAGATGTGATATCCAACTCCTTCCCATTCCAATCCTGAGACCCTTCCTATAGCCTGAGATGTGATATCTCAATGCCTCTAATACCAAACCTGAGATCCTTCCTCTAACATGAAATGTGATATCCAACTCCTTCACTTTCCAAACCTGAGAGCCTATCTATAGCATGAGATGTGATATCCAAGTCCTTCGCATTCCAATCCTTAGACCCTTCCTACAGCATGCAATATGATATCTCAATGATTCTAATAAAAAACCTGAGACCCGTCCTATAACATGAGATGGGATATCCAACTCCTTCCCATTCCAATCCTGAGACACTTCCGATAGCAGAGATGTGATATCTCAATGTTTATACCAAACCTGAGACCCTTCCTATAACATGAGATGTGATATCCAACTCCTTCCCGTTCCAAACCTGAGACCCTTCCTTTAGCATGAGATGTGATATCCAGCTCCTTCCCATTCCAATCCTGAGACACTTCCGATAGCATGAGATGTGATATCTCAATGCTTCTAATATCAAAACTGAGACCCTCCCTATAGCATGATATGTGATATCTAAGTCCTTCCCATTCCAATCCTGAGACCCTTCCTATAGCATGAGATGTGATATCTAAATACTTCTAATACCAAACCTGAGATCCTTCCGATAACATGAGATGTGATATCTCAATACTTCTAATACCAAACCTGAGATCCATCCTATAACATGAGATGTGATATCCAAATCCTTCCCCTTCCAAACCTGAGACCCTCCCTTTAGCATGAGATGTGATATCCAACTCCTTCCCATTCCAATCCTGAGACCCTTCTGATAGCATAAGATATGATATCTCAATGCTTCTATACCAAACCTGAGATCCTTCCGATAGCATGAGATGTGATATCTCAATACTTCTAATACCAAACCTGAGATCTTTCCTATAACATGAGATGTGATATCCAAATCCTTATCTTCCAAACCTGAGACCCTCCTTTTACCATGAGATGTGATATCCAACTCCTTCCCATTCCAATCCTGAGACTCTTCTGATAGCATAAGATATGATATCTCAATGCTTCTATACCAAACCTGAGATCCTTCTGATAGCATGAGATGTGATATCTCAATGCTTCTAATACCAAACCTGAGATCCTACCTCTAACATGAAATGTGATATCCAACTCTTTCCCCTTGCAAACCTGAGAGCCTTCCTATAGCATGAGATGTGATATCCAAGTCCTTCCCATTCCAATCCTGAGACCCTTCCTATAACATGAGATGTGATATCCAACTCCTTCCCATTCCAACCTGAGACCCTTCCTATAGCATGAGATGGGATATCTAACTCCTTCCAAATCCAATCCCGATACCCTTCCGATAGCATGAGATGTGATAACCCAATGCTTCTACCAAACCTGAGACCCATATTATGGCATGAGATGTGATATCAAACTCCTTCCCATTCTAATCCTGAGACCCTTCCTATAGCTTGAAATGTGATATCCAACTCCTTCCCATTCCAATTCTGAGACCCTTCCTATACCATGAGACTTGATATCTCAATGCTTCTAATACCAAACCTGAGACCCGTCCTATAACATGAGATGTGATATCCAAATCCTTCCCCTTCCAAACCTTAGACCCTTCCTTTATCATGAGATGTGATATCCAACTCCTTCCCATTCCAATCTTGAGACCATTCCGATATCATGAAATGTGATATCTCAATGCTTCTATACCAAACCTGAGATCCTTCCGATAGCATGAGATGTGATATCTCAATACTTCTAATACCAAACCTGAGATCCTTCCTATAACATGAGATGTGATATCCAAATCCTTATCTTCCAAACCTGAGACCCTCCCTTTACCATGAGATGTGATATTCAACTCCTTCCCATTCCAATCCTGAGACTCTTCTGATAGCATAAGATATGATATCTCAATGCTTCTATACCAAACCTGAGATCCTTCTGATAGCATGAGATGTGATATCTCAATGCTTCTAATACCAAACCTGAGATCCTACCTCTAACATGAAATGTGATATCCAACTCTTTCCCCTTGCAAACCTGAGAGCCTTCCTATAGCTTGAGATGTGATATCCAAGTCCTTCCCATTCCAATCCTGAGACCCTTCCTATAACATGAGATGTGATATCCAACTCCTTCCCATTCCAACCTGAGACCCTTCCTATAGCATGAGATGGGACATCCAACTCCTTCCAAATCCAATCCCGATACCCTTCCGATAGCATGAGATGTGATAACCCAATGCTTCTACCAAACCTGAGACCCATATTATGGCATGAGATGTGATATCAAACTCCTTCCCATTCTAATCCTGAGACCCTTCCTATAGCTTGAAATGTGATATCCAACTCCTTCCCATTCCAATTCTGAGACCCTTCCTATACCATGAGACTTGATATCTCAATGCTTCTAATACCAAACCTGAGACCCGTCCTATAACATGAGATGTGATATCCAAATCCTTCCCCTTCCAAACCTTAGACCCTTCCGATGTGATATCCAAGTCCTTCCCATTCCAATCCTGAGACCCTTCCTATAGCATGAGATGTGATATCTCAATGCTTCTAATACCAAACCTGAGACCCTTCCTATAACATGAGATGGGAATATCCAACTCCTTCCCATTCCAATCTTGAGACCCTTCCGATAGCAGAGATGTGATATCTCAATGCTTATACCAAACCTGAGATCCTTCCTATAACATGAGATGTGATATCCAACTCCTTCCCATTCCAATCCTGAGACACTTCCTATAGCATGAGATGTGATATCTCACTGCTTATACCAAACCTGAGACCCTTCCCATAGCAGGAGATGTGATATCCAACTCCTTCCCATTCCAATCCTCAGACCCTTCCTATAGCATGAGATGTGATATCTCAATGCTTCTAATGTCAAACTTGAGACCCTACCTATAGCATGAGATGTGATATCCAAGTCCTTCACATTCCAATCCTAAGACACTTCCTATAGCATGAGATGTGATATCTCAATGCTTCTAATACCAAACTTGAGACTCTTCCTATAACATGAGATGGGATATCCAACTCCTTCCCATTCCAATCCTGAGACCCTTTTGATAGCAGAGATGTGATATCTCAATGTTTATACCAAACCTGAGACCCTTCCTACGGCATGAGATGTCATATTCAACTCCTTCCCATTCCAATCCTGAGACCCTTCCTATAGCATGAGATTTGATATCCAACTCCTTCCCATTCCAATCCTGAGACCCTTCCTATAGCATGAGATGTGATGTCTCAATGCTTCTAATACCAAACCTGAGATCCTTCCTATAACATGAGATGTGATATCCAACTCCTTCCATTCCAATCCTGAGACCCTTCCTATAGCATGAGATGTGATATATCAATGCTTATACCAAACCTGAGACCCTTCCTATAGCATGAGATGTGATATCCAACTCCTTCCCATTCCAATCCTGAGACCCTTCCTATAGCATGAGATGTGATATCTCAATGCTTCTAATACCAAACCTGAGATCCTTCCTCTAACATGAAATGTGAGATCCAACTCCTTCCCTTTCCAAACCTAAGAGCCTATCTATAGCATGAGATGTGATATCCAAGTCCTTCACATTCCAACCCTTAGACCCTTCCTACAGCATGCAATATGATATCTCAATGATTCCAATAACAAACCTGAGACCCGTCCTATAACATGAGATGGGATATCCAACTCCTTCCCATTCCAATCCTGAGACACTTCCGATAGCAGAGATGTGTTATCTCAATGTTTATACCAAACCTGAGACCCTTCCTATAACATGAGATGTGATATCCAACTCCTTCCCGTTCCAAACCTGAGACCCTTCCTTTAGCATGAGATGTGATATCCAGCTCCTTCCCATTCCAATCCTGAGACACTTCCGATAGCATGAGATGTGATATCTCAATGCTTCTAATATCAAAACTGAGACCCTGCCTATAGCATGATATGTGATATCTAAGTCCTTCCCATTCCAATCCTGAGACCCTTCCTATAGCATGAGATGTGATATCTCAATGCTTCTACCAAACCTGAGACCCTTCCTTTAGCATGAGATGTGATATCCAACTCCTTCCCATTCCAATCCTGAGACCCTTCCTATAGCATGAGATGTGATATCTCAATACTTCTAATACCAAACCTGAGATCCTTCCGATAACATGAGATGTGATATCTCAATACTTCTAATACCAAACCTGAGATCCATACTATAACATGAGATGTGATATCCAACTCCTTCCCTTTCCAAACCTGAGAGCCGTTCTATAGCATGAGATGTGATATCCAGGTCCTTCCCATTCCAATCCTTAGACCCTTCCTACAGCATGCAATATGATATATCAATGCTTATACCAAACCTGAGAACCTTCCTATGGCCTGAGATGTCATGGCCTGAGATGTCATATACAACTCCTTCCCATTTCAATCCTGAGACCCTTCCTTTAGCATGAGATGTGATATCTCAATGCTTATACCAAATCTGAGACCCTTCCTATAGCATGAGATGTGATATCCATTTCCTTCCCATTCCAATCCTGAGACCCTTCATATAGCATGAGATGTGATATCTCAATGCTTATACCAAACCTGAGAGCCTACCTATAACATGAGATGTGATATCCAAGTCCATCCCATTCCAATCCTTAGACCCTTCCTACAGCATGCGATGTGATATCTCAATGATTATAATACCAAACCAGAGACTCTTCCTATAACATGAGATGGGATATCCAACTCCTTCCCATTCCAATCCTGAGCCGCTTCCGATAGCAGAGATGTGATATCTCAATGCTTATACCAAACCTGAGACCCTTCCTATAACATGAGATGTGATATCCAACTCCTTCCCGTTCCAAACCTGAGACACTAACTATAGCATATGTGATATCCAACTCCTTCCCATTCCAAACATGAGACCCTTCCTATAGCAAGAAAGTAATATCCAACTCCTACCCATTCCAATCCTGAGACCCTTCCTATAGCAAGAGATGTGATATCCAAATCCTTCCCATTCCAATCCTGAGACCCTTCCTATAACATGAGATGTGATATCCAACTCCTTCCCATTCCAACCTGAGACACTTCCTATAGCATGAGAAGGGATATCCAACTCCTTCCCAATCCAATCCTGAGACCCTTCCGATAGCAGAGATGTGATATCTCAATGCTTATACCAAACCTGAGACCCTTCCTATGGCATGAGATGTGATATCCAACTCCTTGCCATTCAAATCCTGAGACCCTTCCTATAGCATGAGAAGGGATATCCAACTCCTTCCCAATCCAATCCTGAGACCCTTCCGATAGCAGCGACGTGATATCTCAATGCTTCTACCAAACCTGAGACCCTTCCTTTAGCATGAGATGTGATATCCAAATCCTTCACATTCCAATCCTGAGACCCTTCCTATAGCATGAGATGTGATATCTCAATGCTTCTAATACCAAACCTGAGATCCTTCCTATAACATGAGATGTGATATCCAATTCCTTCCCATTCCAAACCTGAGACCCTTCCTATTGGATGAGATGTGATATCCAACTCCTTCCCATTCCAACCCTGAGACCCTTCCTATAGCATGAGATGTGATGTCTCAATGCTTATACCAAACCTGAGACCCTTCCTATAGCATGAGATGTGATATCCAACTGCTTCCCATTCCAATCCTGAGACCCTTCCTATAGCATGAGATGTGATATCTCAATGCTTCTAATACCAAACCTGAGATCCTTCCTCTAACATGAAATGTGATATCCAACTCCTTCCCTTTCCAAACCTAAGAGCCTATCTATAGCATGAGATGTGATATCCAAGTCCTTCACATTCCAACCCTTAGACCCTTCCTACAGCATGCAATATGATATCTCAATGATTCTAATAACAAACCTGAGACCCGTCCTATAACATGAGATGGGATATCCAACTCCTTCCCATTCCAATCCTGAGACACTTCCGATAGCAGAGATGTGATATCTCAATGCTTATACCAAACCTGAGACCCTTCCTATAACATGAGATGTGATATCCAAATCCTTCCCGTTCCAAACCTGAGACCCTTCCTTTAGCATGAGATGTGATATCCAGCTCCTTCCCATTCCAATCCTGAGACACTTCCGATAGCATGAGATGTGATATCTCAATGCTTCTAATATCAAAACTGAGACCCTCCCTATAGCATGATATGTGATATCTAAGTCCTTCCCATTCCAATCCTGAGACCCTCCCTATAGCATGAGATGTGATATCCAACTCCTTCCCATTCCAATCCTGAGACCCTTCCTATAGCATGAGATATGATATCTCAATACTTCTAATACCAAACGTGAGATCCTTCCGATAACATGAGATGTGATATCCAAATCCTTCCCCTTCCAAACCTGAGACCCTCCCTTTAGCATGAAATGTGATATCCAACTCCTTCCTATTCCAATCCTGAGACTCTTCTGATAGCATGAGATGTGATATCTCAATGCTTCTAATACCAAACCTGAGATCCTTCCGATAGCATGAGATGTGATATCTCAATGCTTCTAATACCAAACCTGAGATCCTTCCTATAACATGAGATGTGATATCCAAATCCTTCCCCTTCCAAACCTGAGACCCTCCCTTTAGCATGAGATGTGATATCTCAATGCCTCTAATACCAAACCTGAGATCCTTCCGATAGCATGAGATGTGATATCTCAATGCTTCTAATACCAAACCTGAGATCCTTCCTATAACATGAGATGTGATATCCAAATCCTTCCCATTCCATTCCTGAGACCCTTCTGATAGCATGAGATTTGATATCTCAATGCCTCTAATACCAAACCTGAGATCCTACCTCTAACATGAAATGAGATATCCAACTCTTTCCCCTTCCAAACCTGAGAGCCTTCCTATAGCATGAGATGTGATATCCAAGTCCTTCCCATTCCAATACTGAGACCCTTCCTATAGCTTGAGATGTGATATCCAACTCCTTCCCATTCCAATTCTGAGACCCTTCCTATAGCATGAGATGTGATATCTCAATGCTTATACCAAACCTGAGAGCCTACCTATAGCATGAGATGTGATATCCAAGTCCATCCCATTCCAATCCTTAGACCCTTCCTACAGCATGCGATGTGATATCTCAATGATTATAATACCAAACCAGAGACTCTTCCTATAACATGAGATGGGATATCCAACTCCTTCCCATTCCAATTCTGAGACCCTTCCTATACTATGAGACTTGATATCTCAATGCTTCTAATACCAAACCTGAGACCCGTAATATAACATGAGATGTGATATCCAAATCCTTCCCCTTCCAAACCTTAGACCCTTCCTTTATCATGAGATGTGATATCCAACTCCTTCCCATTCCAATCCTGAGACCCTTCCGATATCATGAGATGTGATATCTCAAAGCTTCTAATATCAAACTTGAGACCCTCCCTATAGCATGAGATGTGATATCCAAGTCCTTCCCATTCCAATCCTGAGACCCTTCCTATAGCATGAGATGTGATATCTCAATGCTTCTAATACCAAACCTGAGACCCTTCCTATAACATGAGATGGGAATATCCAACTCCTTCCCATTCCAATCTTGAGACCCTTCCGATAGCAGAGATGTGATATCTCAATGCTTATACCAAACCTGAGATCCTTCCTATAACATGAGATGTGATATCCAACTCCTTCCCATTCCAATCCTGAGACACTTCCTATAGCATGAGATGTGATATCTCACTGCTTATACCAAACCTGAGACCCTTCCCATAGCACGA